>NW_027464622.1:0-2567000 GCF_043290135.1 Rhipicephalus microplus
CTCATGTGACCAATGACGTCACGTACAAACGACACTTTACAATTGCGGGCGACAGCGCCAGATAACGCGGACACTTGACGCCCTGGGCGCTATCACCACACTAATAATGGTCAGTGCACCGTATGTAGCTCTGAAACTCAACTTTCGATTGAGGTCATTTTCAACGTGCCTCTATTGGCATAACATTGTTCCCTAACGCATTTTTTGCAACGCGGTCTTTCAAATGCTTGTAGTGTATTGATGCGCATGCTTCGTGTATTGTTTTGATGTATTTTGTATTGATGCGCATGCGCATGCTTGCGCATGCTTCGCAACTCTTGCTTATCGCAAGACGCTCGGCGGCAATCGTGACCGAGTGTGTTAATCGCACAGTTGCGGGCCGAAACATCAGCGTGCCTTCATAAGTTCAATGCCACGCGTCGGCAATTTTTTTTTTTCAGCCTGTGAATTAGTGCCACAGCATGCTACAAGATGTCACCACCAAAATAAAACAAAGAAGTATCTGTTTCAGTTTCGATTTCTCGCTGTAATCTTGAGGAGTGTTTGCTTTTACTACATTTTTATTACTTTTAGTGCATTTTTTAAATATTGCACGCATATCACAGTAGTAAGATGTAGATTAGTTATTCAATATTTGTTTACACCTTAAGGAAAACGACGCTCGATGAAGTTAGGTGAATGAAGCTCTTCCGTTTTTTCGTACTTGTATTGTGGTGTAAACTTAATTCCCGTTTTCATGATTTCATTATGCTCTTCTCAGGTCCCTAAATTTACCTATGTAAAGAACACGAACTAAGAATGAAGAACGAAGGCATAGTATATGCACAAATTATACGTTTTGCCGTTGGTTTTTTAACGCGAAGCGTTTTTTTTGCGTAGTATCTATCTATCTATCTATCTATCTATCTATCTATCTATCTATCTATCTATCTATCTATCTATCTATCTATCTATCTATCTATCTATCTATCTAGCCGTCCACGCGTATATATATCACCGTATATCCCATACTAATTTTTGTCTACTAGGTGAGGAGGCGATAAACGTAGTTTATATCACCGTATAAAATATACCGCAATATGTACTACGTATATCGCCTGTTATCTTGGGGTAAAACAGAATTATTATTTAGGGGTAAAAAGCTTGTCGAATAAGTTTGACGGGTCTTGACACAATTAATAACTTGCAAATCCCGTTGCATACGTATGTCATCAAACATTTTCCTCGACACATATGTGGCACATGCCCACTTACCCAGTGTGGCTGAATGCAGGTATACGACATGGGTGATTGACAGATTGTTGACCCTAGAGCGGCGGGAACACACATTTGTAATTTAAGTGCAAGAGCGCCAAGAAAAACTAAAACCGGCAGCTGTGACCCGATGAATTCAAAAGTTAAATATTCGGGTCCCAGCATGCTTGAAACCAAGCATTCTGCGTGGCAATAGAGTACAGTATCACAGCGTCGCGTTAAGTCTCGAAAGTGCTTTAAAAAAACTCCCTATTGCTGGTGAAACGGCAATTGTGGTTGCGTTGCTGGCCATTCAAATTTATAAACATCGCATATGCACTCCTATGACACAGGTTTTACGTCAACTTAGCGTCAGTTATACACTTCATTGAGATTCGCTCAAATTAGTCTACGCACCACTAACCAAAGTTACCATGTTCGCAAGCACAAGTGCTACATATCCGCTTACCTCTTCTGTGTTGGTAATAACAATGTTGCTGTTGGCATTGTTGCATCTGGTTATATAAAGTATACACGACTGTTCAGCATATGTCTGAGCGACAAAATTTGTACGTGCATTTACCATGATTTCATAATATTTGACTTTATAAAAAGTACAAAGTCACACTGCTTGCACATGCTTCGCATTACATTGATCTCCATGTTACATGGGATCTGCCACTTGAAATGACGAAACGTCTTTCCTGACTATAGGATCGGAACGTATGTCAATCTGTTGGGCTTGCCCTGCCGCGCCGGTCTAGTGGCTAATGTACTCAGCTGCTGACCCGCAGGTCACGGGATCGAATCACGGCTGCATTTCCGATGGAGGCGGAAATGTTGTAGGCTCGTGTACTCAGATTTGAGAGCACGTTAAAGAACCCCAGGTGGTCGAAATTTCCGGAGCCCTCACTACGGCGTCTCTCATAATCATGTGGTGGTTTTTTGACCTTAAACCCTACATATCTATCAATCCATTCAAAATAAGCACTTTATCGCTGTTTCTATATTACCAATCCCCACTTCTTTGAAAAATGGGCTTCTGCTTTCTCAGTTTTCCCACACTGCTCCAAAATCAGATTCAGTGGTATGTAAAGACAAGAGCATCAGAACACATGAAATATAATTTAACTGTCAGGGAGGCGCGCACAAACACAAGCACAATCAAGTTGAAATACTTGAATACAGGACTTTGTCAGTATAACGATCCTAAAGCTTGTGGCAATATACGCAAGTGTATACTTGTAATCAATACACGAATATTTTACGAGGTTGTCCGTGATGGAAGCGCACTCCTTTCGATTGGTGATTCCCGGCATCTGAAGAAGCGGGTGTATCAACATACTAAGTGACATTTTGCTGTCCCGCTGAACCACTTGTTAGTATGCCATAGTCGTCCTACACCTAGGGAGCTCCTCGTAACATATGGTTTTAAAAACTGTCACTGTCTGTCATCCGCGAAGACGAACGCTGTTGTCTTCGGTATTCTAGCCCCAATGCGCACCGTTAAAAAAAAAAAGTCGCATTTAATATTCATAAAAGTCGATGCCATGCTTCTTCGTTGTGTGATTAGATATGGTGTCACGACAGTGTCAACCTATCCAATCACACCACGGCAGAAGCGTGTTGAAAAGCTGGCGCCGCTGATGAATTGCCGAAAATTCTTCGCCATTGCGATCACTGTGGAAGAATATCATCTAATACCTTCATTTCCATGTATTCACGCCCATGACGAAATTGAAAAGATTACCAGCAAGTATAAAAGCAGCATTTCTACAAAGTGTACAGCCTAGTTTTAGACAACTCGTTAGAAAAATGTATGTGAAGAGGGGGTGTTTAGATTAACTGCAATAGCAGCTTCCTTGGCGAACAGGCTCACTTCGTTTCCACCTTTCCTGTACTCAGTTGGGGTACCAAGAAAGGCAATTGCATATGCGAACGTAGGACGGAAAACGAGGCTATAACATTAATGGCTAAAGTGAACGACCTATGGCGACTTGGACTGTTAGACAACGGCGGCAGTAACGGTGTATACATACACGTAGATTTGCCGCTTTGAGGCGTCAGATATGGCGCGTTGGTGTGATTTACTCCACACTAGCCAACATTGGCGGAGGAGGGGATGTTTGCACTCCTTTCGAAATTTTAAAGCTTTCTATGTGTAGACACGCACGCATACAAATAAACGTACGAGCATAAATAGGATAAGTACAAATACCTTCCCCCTTTCCCTCGCTGAGTGGCGGAGGTCAACCGCGATGGTGGCGCGGACCGATGAGCGCGGAAAAGACGGCGGAACGGTAGGCAAGCAGACGCGGAAACGCGACAAAGGGTGGCTGCACGTAGTTGCCATATGTCACGCCCTTCTGGCGAGGCCCCGCCGATCTGAAATCGACGTGCGGCAGACTCCCAAGCTTCCACTTTACGCTTCGGCCTGCGACGCCTGAAAGGCCTCGAAGTGGTACATCTCAAATTTATTCTCAGGTCGGTGCGGGGTTGCACGTGTGGTGAAGTATAAACCTAAGATGTATGGTATAAGAGTATGGGTCCGACCGACGTACTCATAGAGCATACACGCACAATTGATTACACACAAACAAGCATTTAATTAAAACAAGGGCATAGGCAGGAGTTAACAAAATAACACAGGAATAAAACTGATACGCGATGGAAAAGAACAGCTACAAAACAAGAAAGCAAACTATGCTAGCTCTAAAAGATCACTACAATAGGTACAAACAAAAGACAAATACACGGAACGTTAATAAAATAACAACGTGATAGAAACTGAAGGAGATACAAAGAAAATTTACAAGAAAGCAATCATGGTCGCACTTCTGAATGTTCAAATGCAACGCAGCGCACACAACCACAATTAATTGAAAGCTGGTTGTAATAAAATACCAGTTTAAAAAAGCCACAATTAAATGTTCCATACCGACCAGGCCAACTCTTGGTGCACGTAGGGGAGTTGACGGGGTGCCGCTGAAGATCTCGCCGGCTTGGTAGACGACGAGGGTGCCCGGTATTGCAGCCGTCTCGATACGTTGCGCGGGTAACTAACTCCATGCTCGTCGCCTACGCGAGACTCGCGACAGCGAAGACTGCACTTCTTGCTGGCGGAACGTCAACTGCCGAATTCCAAGCAGTCGAAACTCGTTCGGGGCCTACGCGCGCTCCCTTCCGCTCTGGAAGTGATTTCCCTTTTACCCGAACACTTGTGTGTTCCCCCTTCGGTACAGCTGTAGAGAAGGCGCGGCGGCGCCATGCTCTTTAGTCGCCGGATGTCGTCTTCCCAACACAAAAGCGCCCTTCTCGGGACGATGGGGCGAGCGGGCGAAACGAGGATTGCAGACGTTTGTGGCACCATAGTAACGACAGAGAAGTCTTCAATCGGCTTCTTTGCTGCTGGCTTGCGTTCCGTTCCTTGAATTTTCGGCACTCGTCACTTTTCTGTCACACACAAAAAATGTCTCGCGTTGATAACATGCTTGTCACTCTTGAGTGGAAGTAGTGGAAGTGTTGGAAGCGCGTAGATAATACAATCGAGAGGCATGCAAGGTTTCAGGACTATTTTTGTGAGGCGAAACAACACTCTTTGAACACGTCCTTTTTTTTTTTTTAGTATACTCTGCCTTCTTGATCAGCGTAATATTATCTCGTGTTTTATGTTCCAAAACCATGAGACGATTATGAAAGATGCCGTAGTGGAGGGCTCCGGAAGTTTTGATCATCTGGTGTTCTTTAACGTGCGCTCACAATGCACAGTTCACGGCCCGCTACCTTTTAAGCTCCATCGAAATGCAACCGCCCCGGCCGGGATTGAATCCGCATCCTCTTGGTCAGAAGCCGAGTTCCATAACCACTCCTCCAATGCGGCTATCTCCCAATTAGCATAACTTCATTGGCAGTATTAACCGATGACACACTATAGTTTCGTTGTCGCAATGCCACTTTACGCCGTTCAAAGAGTAATCCCTATGTAAGAGGCTAAGTTCGGGCATCACCACATGCATCCTGTCTTTACTTCTGACTTACTCGGAACTATGTCACTGTCAGCCCATGTCAGCCTTACACAACAGAGTGAATGAAAACAACGAAAAAAAAATTAAACGCTAACAAGCGCTTTTCGCAATAATGTTCTGCCTATAGATTCAATGAGCCAAGTCTTCGATGCTCACTAGAGTGCCCTCCGCACAGTGTCCGTCAGCCAAACCCAATAATGGTTCATCAACTAAAGAACAAATCAAGCGCGCATCGCTCGTTTGCCTCAAGTTTGGAACCAACGTTCCACTGCTCGCTAATCGCTGGGAAAAAAAATGCCGACGCTACGTCGAATTCTGCCAGTGGTCTCGTATCACATTCGCACGTGGCGGCCGCTTTGCCGTCGATTTTTTTCTTTTTATTTTATAACGCTACCACTCTGCCATCGCTTGAGGTCCATCTTACTCACCGATAGCCTGTTCAAGCGAGCTGCCTTAGTAAACACTATTTGATAATTCCTTCAACCTATATTTGAGGACACTAAAAACGCAGTGCGTTAGGCGGCAGTGATGTGACCGTGTTTTAATTTCGGGAACATTAAACGAGGCTGGCAAAATTTAAGCAGTGTAGTTCTCTTAACGCAGAATAAAAGTTTTACTGTTTCTGCTTAAGCGCTACAAATTTCGGATTGAAGTTTTTTCTCCAGAGTCATTGTTATATAAATAACAAGTAGTGGGTCATGCATAGCTCGGCAACCACATCGTCAGTGCTAAGCACGAGACGCTAAGCCCGGACGTTGTGGCTGCTTTCGCTGGCTAGGCCTACACTCTTAAAAAAAAAGTAGTGCTACTTGCTACTTTTGGGTAGTAACAGTTTGTCACATATGTTACAACCCTGTTAGTAACGGGAGTTAGTAACGGCAAGCGTAGTCACTGTTACTACTCTTGCCGTTCCTAGCAGCAGCTAGTAAAAGCAAGGGTAGGAATCCTTACTACCGTTGCTGTTACTAACAGCAGGTAGCAACAACAAGGGTAGTAACTGTTACTGGCCTTGCCATTACTACTTCCTGTTAGTAACGGCATATGTAGCAATAGTTACTACTACTCCCATTACTATAATATGGTTGTAACATATGTGACAAGCCGTTGCTACCCAAAAGTAGCAAGTTCCACTACCTTCTTCCAAAGTTACGAAGCTAATATGTTAGTAATCGATGCTACGTTCTTACTAGCTACGGCTGGTATGGAGGTACGACAGACTCTTCGAATACACAATTGTGTGCACACCAGGTTAGTTGAATTGATTATTCTGATGGCCATATTTTACCGAGAACATTGTAGCTGTAATGAATGCGACGAAAATGCGGGTATATATACCAATAATATAGATATGCACTATACATATAAAATCAGAATAATTGCCAATGTATTGCATCATGGTATTTAGCACTTTTTCTTGGAAAACACCTGGTTCTGTTCCACACTGCGAAATATATTATCATGAAAGACACTACGAACACACCTCCAAATTCACTGCTGAGTGTCAACGGCCGCATAAAACCACAGGTTTATGCGGCTGACATTGTCAGGAACAAAACAATGCATTGTTCCAAAAGCCAGGGAGCAATGAAATATGCCACACAGTGCATTTTTATATGAAAACATTTATTGATAACACACGTCTGTAGGCATAACTTAAGTTGCCTTTTCAAGCGATGATATTTGCCGTATGACTAGCGGCATCTGCTTTGCACTTGTCGGCAAGCCACAGAAATGTTCAAGTAGAGTGAATGTTTTTTTGTTGGCGCCACTGTACTTGACATCGAATATCCAGTATATTTCCATAAGCGCCGTCATACCTGCAATTACATCAAGCACCTCTACACTAAGCCCTTCAAAGCTCGCAACTATGTTTGTAGCTTCAGAGGCATTTTTGCCCTTCAGCGAAAGGGCAGGGTAGGTGTCCTGTAAAAAGAGTAATACATAAAATCAGCATCACTGATGAAAAGTATACTAGCTGATATAAAAAAAGGTAAAGCAAATAAGCTCACCGGTCCCTGCAGAAATCGCGGCTGCTCCTTTAGGAGCATGGGCAGCAACTCGACAATGCCAACGGCAAAGCGATCTGTTGACGAAATATTTTTAGGCACATCAAACTTTCACATATAAGGGCATTGACAGTAATACTCCTATGAAAATGACTTATAAAAGTTTGGAAATTTGGGAAAACTGGAAAAGCTGGCAAGCTTCTACACGTACATTTCTTTTCGTCACCATCCAGTGCCTCGACTTCTTCTTCAATTGCTTTCACAGCTTCCTTCGCGCAACGACGACACTTCGCAAGCTCAAAACACCGGTCTCCATACCGGTTTATAAATTCCAGGACCTTTTTTTCTAAGTTAACGCCAGTGAGAGCAATGAACTCCTCATGAAGCTAGAACGACAAAAAAATTGTACCGAATCACCAACAAATTTGCAACTATCGATAACATAAAAAAACTCATTGTTAAGTTCTCTCACATACATTTCTGCAGCAGGATCAAAACCACAGCTGTTTCTGCTCACCATTTCAGCCTTTGCCAAAGCAGGGTATTTCAGCACCACATCTGCTGTTGATGGCCTCATTTCCTTCATCCACTTCTGTCTAGATGGTCTTGTCTGCTCCATAGAATCACCGAGTTTTTGCATGTCAGGAATAGGCCGCTTGATTTCTTTCACCATGTAGTCAATATGGCTATTAATTGTAGCCTCATCATGCTGAGAAGCGACATGTTGGGAGAGATCTACAATCTAATCAGCAAAAAAAAGATGGTACTGCACAGTGAAAGATCACGACAAATGACATGAAATAGGCAGACATGAAAACTCAACTTTTTGCTAGCTCAGTTGAAGAATGTTGGCATTTTTTTGAACTGGACATGTGTAGAGAACTCAATTACAGGGTTGACTTACGTAAGAGAACTGAAGCAGTGTGTACTGATACCATCTTGCTCTGCGAGTGTGTCATAAATTATGTTAATATCAAAGTTCTCACAATGATTCTCTCCAATGTCGACCACCTCGGCACTTCACCACTTCCAAATTTACACCTTGTGAACCAGCATATCGCAAATGTGTGTGTAAAACCAGTGAACCACGCCTCCTACCTATATCAGAAGGAGTCTGAAGAGGTAACACTGATTTTAAATATTGCCAACTGCGGTGTCGGTGTTAGAATACAAGAGTTGTTGCCTTTATATGTATGTCATATATGTAAAACTTTGACCAGATATTAGTTAGTAGTGCTTGTTCTTTCATATAAAAAGAAAGTTTGAAAACTTGAAATTTCGAACCTAATATGTATCTTGCCTCCCCCCCAAAAAAAAATGTTCACCTCTAAAAAGCTTCTGGAAAAACATTGGTTTATGTATAGTTACATGGTGTAGTCAACAAATAAAGAGCAATAAGGAGCTTTTCTAATGTAGAGGACAGACAGATATTGAAGCCAAGCATAGCATATGGGCATTGTTTATGGTGGCCACTGAAAGGGCATTAATTATCGCTGGTTGGAGCTTTCACATCACATGCTCACTGAGCTGCAGTAGTTTGATTTCACCTGTCCACTTATTTCAGTACTCATGCGAGTTTAATAGTTGAATCAAAGGATTGTCAGTCACTTTCAGTGATAAGTATGGTGCAAAATGTAGAACACAATATTTAAAGCTGGAATGATGCATGATGTCAATAACAAGCTGATACCGAGCAATAAATCTACTACTTGCTAACCAAGGAGCATGGAATCAGCCAAGTCGGGAACCTAGCTACAAAATGAAGAAAAGAATGAGGAATCGAGCAACATGCCCGCGGCACTTGCTGAAACGCCGAGTTTTAAACATACAGGGACACATAGAAGTTTGATAGAGCGTTACCATCTTGACTCAAATAATAGAGCCTTGCATGAAAACTGTGAAAGTTGTTGTTTTGTTCTCCATAGGAGATAAGATGATTTTTTTGTTTACCAAATTTATTTTGTCTTATTTTGCATTTACTATACTTTAACTGTCAATATGGCCCTGAAAACTTGCCTGGCTTCTTAATGTGTTGATATGAAGAGGTTATATCGTTAAAAACATGAATAATGTTTTACTTCAGTAGCTCACACATAAAATAAGAGTGACTTCATAGTTGAGTTCTATGTACCAGTCCATTTGACGTTTCACTTACCACATGGCAGTGCCGCTTAGTATTGGTGCTTTCTTCTAAGTCTTTGCGTTTTCCGTAAGCTGCTCTCGCTGCTTGAACAGCTGGAACTGTGCACAGAGACTTCCTCATATATGCGAATTTGTATTTCAAGGAGACTTTCCATGAGTCCTGGAAACAACAATTTTTTTTATTATTTCAAATTTCCGCACAGTGGACACTGTCCTCTTTGAACATGGTCACTTTTGAAGCAAATGATTCTTTGGGAACCTTGATACACTGCTTTTAACCTGCTATGGGGCAGAAGCAGATTCAGGTGACAATACCTGGCAAATTTAGCTGTTCCTAGTAATATCAGCATATCTGTTGTATTTTAGCTTTATCTGCTCATTCCAAACTCCGGTTCCTGCATTTTATGTATGTGCTGGAGCCATGCGGCATGGCGAAGATCGTGGCATTTCAGTCGCAGAACTGAGCTTGTGTGAGCCTCTATTCAAGCTGTGATTAGAAACTACATATACCATTAGTGGTAATATTCAATCCCCAGAAGCGATGCATTACATCTGTATTTATCCTCTTAAACCGGTGTTAAAGCTTATAACCAGGGCCAGTTTTTAACTTTATTAATGCATGATATGAATATATTGGCCATGGGCACCTAGTTGATGATTATTATCAAACCCTCAAGTTAATGTCTGCCATTATCAGAGTTCGATGAAACGACTCTAAGAACATGCATGGCAATTATTCAAATGTAATAAATATGGGGTTGAAACTTCTTGAATGCTCTCCAAGAACAAAATAACTTGAAGGGCACCTGCAGTCTAGCTCACCAACATGTATGACATCCCAATAAAGTTATAGGAATGCCATTGCTTTAGTGCTTACCCAGCCTGTGCCAATAGTGTCCCTTAGCACTGGATATTCCAACACGAGAGATTTTGCAGCTGCTTCGTAGAGGCTTCCTGGATAGCTGTAAAAAAGAGCAACTTTAAAACCTGTACTGAATTAAACACATGCAAATACATGCCTATACTTACACTGTTATAGTCATGAGATGATTTGCAATCCACCCTACAATGCGGGATTTAGTGTGACTGGACACTTTTCCTGGTTGTGTCCTTTCAATCGCATCCTTAATATCTAAGGGCACAGGTGGTAGCCTATAATCATTTTCACAGCAGGCAAGCTGCTGACTAGGTGACTGCTCATTACTTTCAAGGGTCTTGGGCAGGCTACCTTCATGCACTGCTGTCACTTTGTCAGTTGTGCTGAAAACAGAGGCTAGTAAGTGATGCAGTTTTCCAAAAGCAATATTAAACTTGGCACCTGAAATTTAGGTACTGACCTGCAGCTCATTAAGAAGTTTTCACTGCACACAAGCCTGATTTTATCTTTCTCAGAGAAGACATGGCCAGCTGGTGGGTCCACAAATTCATCATGTCGGACGTTGTATACCTGAAAGAGATTCAGATGTGATGTTCAAATTCCCATAAAGTTACCTCAATAGGCACAGAACCTGAAGTAAGCAGACTACCAATGTTATATTCAATAGCACCCTAGAATCACTTTACTTGTCCTGTTTTTTTTTATTATTATCATGATGCCGTGTGTATTGTCGAGAAACCCTTAATGTATGTATTGTAAAGAGCATTGTAAATTACTCGTCTGGACATTCGGTATCAGTAAGTTCAGATTTGTGAAATAGTGACAATTAAACTTGTGAAATTTCACTGTTTCATAACATCAATTAGAAATAAACAAAAGCATTTAATGATTGCTGTACTAGCAGAAGATAATCACTGTGCTACAACGAAAAACCACACTCACAGTATCTGCTATCTATAAAATACTGTATACGCTAATGGCACAAGTCTTCATTCAATAGACCATGGAGCCTTATATTTTCGCACGTTGAAGGAATTATTAGGCTGCATTTCTTGCGTGCGCTAAGCTGAAGCAAATTTTTTAGCTCTGTTGTTATCTCTGTCGTCAAACTTTTCTTCTACAGTGTATCACAATTTAGAAATTAGAAATGGCTCTAGCCAAGTTCGTAGAGATCTCGACGTTTCGGAACCAATTCGGTATTTTCCTAAGGAGATGACTATATTGGTCATGGAAGCATCTCCCCGTCTTGTTTGACAATGGCCCCTGCTTTCTCTTTCTCTCGCGTATCGGAGGCTGTGAACGTATACAGAGGGAATTGTTCCTAACGACCGGTTCATGTTTACAGGTGTGTTCTGAATGTAACAGCATTTGAACAAGAGCCTCCTTCATAGATTCCTTTCTGTTTCAAGAACAGAAGCGATGTCGAAGTCGATCTTATGATCGTGCTTCTCATATTACTCTGCAAGAACGCTATGCTGCACTTCTATCTTCCAGACTGTTTCTGGGAAACACTTTCTCTGACCTATGTAGCTGGCTTTACCTGGCAGCTATCACCTTTACAAAAATGGCTAAAATTCAAACTGTGTTTCAACATCCAACACCACCGCTTGGCAACACCATAGTTTTTTGCAGAAGCGAAATCATGCGCTAATAAATACAGTGTTGATAGCCCATTAATGTTTCGAGTGCACACATTTCGGCAATGAAATAGCTAAATAGAGATAAAGGATCCGTCGCTATTCCATTGGTAATTTGAATACTCACACACCTAATAATTATTGATGATTTCACTACACAAAGCAACACAATATATCAAAGAATACAAAGCATTAAACACACCTAACGACACCTGCGAGACAGAAATGCCGACCGTGGGGCAAACGTACAGCATTGGTGAACAAGCATCCAGAACACAAGACTGCGCGCGCACGCACGCACGCACGCACGCACGCACACATACACACACGCACACGCACGCACGCGCACACACACGCACGCACACACACGCACGCACACACACACACACACACGCACGCACACGCACGCACACACACACACACACACACGCACACACACACACACACACACACACACACACACACACACACACACACACACACACACACACACACACACACACACACACAACACTTTACGCTAGCTTTGAGAATTTTCAGTTTCTGACGAGCATACCTGGGAGCACAGCTGGCGGTCCCCCCGCCCCTCACCCTATTGTCAATTAAGACGTAGAAGGGGGTCGCCATGTTTGCCCCACTCATTGACACAATAGGGAGAGGGGTGCTGAGTTTCAGAAGGCAGCGCAAAGTCAGCCAGGGTAGTATGCAGATATCTTTTTCAGAGGGGAGGGCACGTTTCTGATCTATAGTGGGTACCGGGCAGGTAAACGTTCATTTTGTTCTGTGTAGGCAGAGCGAAAAAAAATTTCGGGGTGGGGGGAGAGAACGTGCCCGGCGTGCAACCTTCACCCAGCCCCCCTCTTCAGAGGGGAACCCTGCGCATGCCGATGCTAACAAGCAGCTTCTGCACCCACGCTATTTTCACTATGGAAGATACATGCAGTAACCACAGAAATTAGCCTATTCCATGTCCTTCGAAATTGATAATAAGTCTTTCTTGTAGTCCAATTTTATTGATTTCATGTTTTACGTGCGGTACAAAAGTCTTACTTTTTTTTGCTGATCTCCTTACATACCTAACCTCTTAACATCCTAGCTATGCCTTTATTCGTGAACAATCTCGCTCAATTTGAACACCAGGAAACGAACTCAGCGACGGCCACTCATCTTACCAACGCCGTGTCTTGGTGCATTGCCTGCTCGATAACTGGATGACCAAGCGCGCTGCCCCACTTTCCGCTAATGAAAGTTCGTGCGTGCCTCCGAGAGACAGATCGAGTGCGCATTTTTTTTTACCATTTTCACCTCTCATCCTCTACATCTGTCATTCCCACTTCCCCATCCTCGGTGCAGTGTTGTTGAGTTGACCTCCGAAGTGAGCCACAGTTACGAGGCCACACTTATTTCTTCACTTTTTTTTTAAAACCACCCCGATAGCCGATTCGCACCATTACATTATCGCAACACAACCACTGCGAATGCCAGCAAAGGGTGGTTGCGCGCCGCCGAAGCGGAGATTAAACCTGGTTTACATCTCCCATCAGCAACTCCGAGACCACGTGCACGCTTCGCGGGCCGACAGCTCCAGTGAGAGAGCAGGGCAAGAAAAGCCCCACGCTTCGAAAAGCGCGAGCGCATGCTTGGTAAAACTGTTGAAGCACGTGCTAACAACGGAATATAATCAGTACTGTTTGGGCCACTGTCACAATGCAATTCGATGCACTTCAGGATAGAGACAACATACCTCAATCCGGCATGCTTGCAAAGAATGGCCAAAGTCTGTCGTCTTCAAGGCTTCCAAAATGTCCGCCTCCGTCGGTCCACGAGCAGAAATAATCTTCTTGCGGCCTTGAAATGACACCAAATATTGGAATTCCGGCGGCTCCATGAATACACAAGCACGTGGGCGCGGGAGGAAAGCTGCTGACACGTTCACACTGCGACAACCTGCTCTTTGCCTGGCTAGCCACCCTAGCCTGGCTCAGCTTCCGTCGATGTGTGCGCCCCCTGCCGCGTTTCAGTAATCAGCGCCTCCTGAAGGTAACTATCACAACGACGCTGTCTGTTGTTAAAATTTTGAATCTTGAAGACCATTTGGCTCTGTGCAGCGGAAATTTGTCCTGTCTGAAACCTGTAGCTGGCATGCGAAGGTAATAAAGAACATTTTATTCATTATGCCGGTCCAGTTGGGGACAGCGAGTGAGTAGAAGGGCATGAAAAGAGAACAAGTTCTCCCCCCCCTTTTTTTTTCCTGGTCTCTTCTCTCGCTTTCTTATTCCCATTTCATCTCTCCACTCTAGTCTATTATCCCCCTTCCCCAGTGAACCACTGCTCAGGTGTCGCAGTTGGCGGCAAATATTTGCGGGGTTCACTTTTCCTTTCTTTTCCGATTCTGAAAACCACTGCCCCCCCCCCCCCCCTAACGTTCGACACTGTAACGCGCCACCACCTTCCATGTTTATATAGCTTACAATTATGCGCTTAACCAGATGGACATTGGTACAAATAAGTAAGACCACCACAAAGAAGCTAACTCAATTCAATTTGTGTGCATCGAGCGCACAAATTAATTAATTTATATTAATTCTCTGCTGCATGACTCGCTCGTGTAGGCAGATGCCACGTCCGTTTTAACGTGAATTTACGACGACAGAAGTCATGTGCAGCTACCACTTCGCTCAATACTAATTAAGCAGCGGTTGTGTTATTTCAGATAGTGTGATGCAGCTCCCCACGTGTTGTTTTGAAAGGTGTGAGACACAGTTTTCAAGGCCACTCGTAAAAACAAACTGCTTCAAGCATAATGTAGGCAAAGAATTCTGTTATCTCTCGGCCATTCGATGAGAACTTGAATATGTTCTCCGAGCACGTGAATGAAGTGCTAAGATTTCATTTATCGTGGCCATTGAGTTCGTGACAAAACAATCACCGGTGTCAACATCATTTATTCTACAAGCGATATTATGTCACTTCCGCACGGTCTCACTCCGAGAGAGACTCTAATGGAGTGATTGTGTTGCATGTAGGTAATATTCACTATCAAAACCTGTGTGAGAAATTTTTTTTGTTGCTTCAAGGTCTTGTTGTTCTGTTAGGAAAGATATACATACATTGGCTGAAGGAAAGAAGTGAAAACTGAACGGCTCGTTTTTCTTTGTTCGACAGAATATTAATGAGGACTAACAGACAATGATGCCAGAGATAGTATAGGGAATGTTATTCGTAGTTATTGCAATGTAAGTTTGACGAAATAAAAGTGGACGAAAAGGTAACTTACCGCAGTCAGGGACCGAACCTTCGACACGTGCGATGCTCTAGAGCAGAAGTTGGCACAGCGACGGGCCAAATGGAAGGGGGGGGGGGGGCTTTGCGAGCAAAGGGATAATGTAAAAAAACTGTAAAATCATGTTTATTTTAAGCACGCGTCATGAGGTTCCAATTAAACATTGGTTACTAAAAAAATTGCATTTTAGGCCAAAACTGCCTGGTCCTTTAAGTATACGAAGAAATAAGGTTAGAAGGAGAGGGGGGGGTGGACGTCCTGCCGGGGCCACATATATAGTAGTGCCTCGCGGGCCGCAGGTTGCGAACCCCTGCTCTGGAGCATCGCATGCGTTATTCGAAGGTCACAGGTTTGGTCCCTACCAGCGGACTGCTATCTTTCCATGCCATTTTCTTTCTTTACATGTACATTGCAATTACTTCTAATAACACCCTCTATATATTTCTTGGAGTCATTGTCTGTTAGTTCTAATTAAAATCATGTTAGTTGACAGAATAATGGGGCGGGTGGCTGCCTTTACAAAGCTCGTCGGAGATATGACCATATATAGTTTAGCTAGACCACTGCGACGCATTTAATCAGGATGGCCCCGGCATATCGTACAATTGAATGGTATCCAGAGGACCGCTGAATCACACTAAAGAGTTCAAACATATCGGGCGCGTATGTCTTCTCGATCTGCAGTTGTCCAATTAATGTTTTATTATTCTTCTTAGAAAGTATTCCCAACCTCCGCTTCTTAAGATGGCACACTGTCTGCCATATTAAACCAGTACACTGCAGCGTCGAATCGGCATGCATATTCCATCGGCATATTTCACTAGACCAAAAAAAGTGACACTTTTTGGTTGAGATCTCGGTTTGTGCTCCGAAACACGGAGCCCAGAGTGGTCTATAGCCACTCTAGACCACTCTAAGTTACTGTGACCATTGTGCCAATAGACAACTGAGGTGGGTGTACGTGGGGCAACCGGGTTGGTGTGTAAAAATGGCTGATTGTTCGAGTTGGTGTCGGTGTGTAAACATTCGGCTAAGCGAGCATCTTAATAATTCTTCTACAAACGGCTATTCACTCAAGTCTAAACACTGTGTAAAGTAGGTACCAATAACACGTGTCACCCACTTCTCGACAAAACAAACATTTGGTATCGCCGCCGGGATCGTTGCACTCGAGAGTCGTTCAAATTTTTACATCATCACCAGACGTGGACGCAAAAGCAAACCTTTGCTACCTTTTGATGATTGTGAGCTGGAATAAGCATGGTACGTGGGCGTAATCTCGGCACCACACAAGTTGGCTGGACGGTGTCCGTGGGTCAGCCACGTTGACAGAAATGCCTGGATGCCTGAAGAAGCACACCATACCTTATGTGAAATGCGTGACGGTTGCATAAATACCGCTGTCGTGTGGGAATACGTACGTAGGCCAAACAGGACGCTGTCTCAACGACCGACTCGGGAGCATCCTTTATCTCTAAAGAATAAAAGAAATGCGTATTTACCTGCGCATGGTATAGCCTGCAGATGTGATCCTCGGCTTCGCGAGGTCAAGATAATAGGCAGAAGCAACGAAACATTAGTGCGAGCTATTGGGGGCGTTTGACATTAAGAAAAGAGGCACAGCTTACATTATTGATACGACTATTTTACTTTACCAAAACGAGCTGCAGCTTTCTGACACGCGAATGTGACCAGTGTTTACCGATTTTGACGCACGCATTCGCAGAGATTTGTAATCTGGTGGCCTGTTCTTTCAAATAAACAAAGAAGTTTATCGCACGACCTTTCTGCTCCCTCCTACTTATTTACTAGAATCTGTGTTTTTTCCAAGTTTGCGGTATTATGTACCCTACTGACGTTAAATCAAATCGCCCAACAACAATTTATACTTAGTGTTGCATATTCAGAAATTTTTCAAAAATAGTTTCCTTCGCTTTACAAGTACGTTTCATAAATGTTACTTTACTGTTTCTGTCGCATACATTTCACACAAAAAATTCAACGGTAATGTTTGCTTATAACACCCTCATCACCTGTCGAGAACGACGGGTGATGAAATTGGTCCCCCGCATTGAATATGTTCCATATTTTTGATCCCATAAATTATGCAGTTTAAAAGAAAACTGGGTTCCTTTTCGGGCTGCTTGGTGCTATATACATAAAATATGAAATACTCAATCAAATGTGATACATCCTTTTCAGATTCCTGTCGATCTCACTTCAGTTCGGTTTATTACCTTATCTCCCGTGGAATCACCCGTTTAATTTCTATAACCATGGTTAGGAGACTAATTGCGGTTATGCTTGCTGTGCAGTCCTTTAATTAATGGACTTTACTTGAAACAGAGGGACGCCAATCAAAGTAAGGAGTAAACAAATGTTTTGTTTTGTTGTTCTTAGGTGCAATATCAAGACTAACAAAGAAAAACTAGCCCTTGAAATATCCACTTCTTTTCTTCTTTTTTTTTAGCTGCAAGAAAAAATTCCACGATTCGCGTACTTTTTCTTCCTGCCGTGGGGTCGTGCCTATTCTTCATGATGAGCGAAATTATATTGAGCGCACTCGATTAGCAGCGCACCTTAAGCCGGTTGAAGTTACTGGCTGTCTCCTTGCGAAAGGGGCATGCCCTTCCTGTACCGACGTGGGTGCCGCCCGCAGCCGACCAGCCGTCTTGAAAGACGTCAGCTCCTCAGGGGAATGTGTAAAAAGTTTGTTGACTGACTGACTGTCTTGGATAGGCCAGGATTTCGCGAAAACCTGTTTAAATAAGCTGCATCTTGTTCGACGACGCCGGCATTGTGAAAATAGATGCCGTGGTCCGCGAACGTACTCTTTGTCACTGGAACTTGGGGACATCGCTCTTATGTTGCCGTAGCTTCTCAGGAAGTTCAATACTTGCCCTACGAATGAAATGTCACAATAAGCACGTGCGTGGCATGAAGTAAACCAACCCATGCGCTTTCCCTACGGGCAGCCTGTATTTCGGGCACGATGAAGGGCAGGTCCAAGAAATCCACCTGCACAGTGTACTTCCACGAAAAGCATGTCCGTCCAGTTTAGCGTGGCTTTTTCAAATCTTGAACTTGTTTTGCAAATAAACAAACGCTCGCTAATTGCAACGTATATCGTTGCAAATTTGGCGAGTGTTTGTTTATTTGCAAGACACGTATGCCCCTCGCCAGACGGTGTTTCGTCGAATCCTTCACTAGATCTTGAACTTGATTTTGAAAGAAACCGTTTCTGCATCGACCAATATTCACGGCGCTGCTAGACACGTGTAGGAATGTGTACCCTCTCGCTACCCGCAGCTAAGACGGCACATGAATTCCCGTGTAAAGGCAACTACTCCTTATCCTTATTGTCAGTGAAAATATCTCACCCTTGCCACCCACCCCCCCCCCCCTTCCTCCACGACGCCCGCCTTCCAGGTGCAGTCTAGCCCGGCCGTGCAAAAACCCTCAAAGAATGCGGAGCTTCCACGTGTTGCCGGTTCATGTTTTTCGCCCTCCGCCGTCTTGTCAACTTTTTGGTCCTAAATGGTAAGCCATGCTGGCCCAGTTCGGCTGGTGAAAACTACGGATAGAACTGCAGTTACGTCTGCCATGTAGCTACCTGTAATCATGGTGAGCCGTCGGCGTACTTAGTCCAGAATACCGCCCAGCGGCTGTACGCAAATACTGCCGCGAGTGAACATGTTACACTCATGCCCAAGATGTGCGTTCTCGTCCACGAAGCTCTGCAAAGTCGTCTGGCACATAAGAGACCATCGCCACGACAATAGATTTTCTATCATGTGCGGTGTGGATGGGTGTGCGAAAACCTACAGTGAGTTCGAATCTTATCGAAGGCACATTTACCGTGTGCACAGACGATATATGGACATGGATGACGCAGAGGAAGCCGGTGTTGAACCAACAGTCCTCGAAGAACCACCGGTGCGTGCCACAACAAGCTGCGCTGCGCACGACACAGTGGGTGATCACAGTGAAATGTTTTCATCTGGTTGCTCGTCGAACATGATCAACACGGAATGCGATGCGGTCTCTGTTCCCACTGCTCGAGTGACCACAATCAACGACTTCGTGCTGAAAATAAAAAAACAGCTGTGCTTACTTTTTTTTCGTGTTGCAGAAGTGCACAAGCTACCGCACTCTACGGCAGAAAGTGTTTTCAATGACTTCAAGATTACCTTTCTCGACATAATTCGGACATTCGCTTCTGTCATTGAAAATAACATCGCGATGGAGTCGGCAGGAATCGAACTGCGCAAGTTACTCGCTGGTGAATTCTTAGAGGATATTTTTCAAGCAGCAAGTAGTAAATATAAGCGAGAGCAATTCGCCAAGCGTCACCTGCCCTACGTAAAGCCTGAAGTGCGTGATCTTGGTGCTGGTGAGACTTTTCAGTTTGTTCCTATAAGTGGTGTCATGCGAAATCTTATGTCCTCTGAGAACTTCCGCGACCACATAGAGCTAGATTTCTCAACAGGAGCGCCTTCACCAACGCTGCATAATTTTAGGGATGGCTGCATATACAAAGAAAAGTTGCATGCACTACTCGAGGATGGCGCGCAGTATACGCTTTTTTTTGTGTTGTACAGCGACGAAGTGGAGATAGTGAATCCGCTGGGGTCAAAGCGGGGTGTTCACAAAATCCTTGTCGTGTATTTCAGCGTGGTAAACATCCATGCCAAATACAGATCACAGCTCAGCTCTATCCATGTAGTTTTAGTTGCACCATATAGACTTGTCATCAAGCACGGAATCAATGTTATTTTGAAGCCAGTTGTAGATGACGTATCAGCTTTATGGATGACTGGTTTCACTCTGTGGAAGAACTCTGTTGCGGTAAAGGTGAGAGCGATTCTTGTTGCCTTTTCCGGTGATAACCTTTCAATGAATCGACTTGGCGGATTCACGTGTTCTTTCAGCCGTGGTCGTCCATGCAGATTTTGTACTTCACCAAACTCGGCGTTCAACACTGCCTTTCACGAGAGTGATGTTCAGGTTCGAAATCTGCCCTTGCACCAAAACCACGTTGCAAGTGCTAAAATAAATAGGCAGCTAGGCACAGCACTGTACGGCGTTAAAGATGAATCTCCACTCACAGATGTTGCCTATTTTGATGTGACAGTGCAACTGCCTCCGGACTTGATGCACGATGTGCTGGAGGGAGCCATTCCACATGTATTAAGGCACATTTTGCAAGGCCTGCTTCGTTCTGGAGTAATTAGGCACTCAGACCTTGATCGTATCCGCACATTCGTTTTTGGTGCTCACGACAAAAAGAACAAACCGGAAGAAGTCGTGAAATCCTTTCTTAATGGGCAAAGTGCATACAAGGGAACAGCTTCTCAAAAGTGGTGCCTATTCAGATTTTTTTCTCTTATGTTTGCAGATATTGTTCCTAAACAAAATGAGCACTGGGAAGTGTACCTACTTCTGAGAAGCATTGCAGATATAACATTTGCCGACAAGATTCCTCACGACCATTTGGCATATCTGCAAGATGAAATACGATTTTTTTTATCTTCATTTGCTGCTCTCTACCCTGGTGCAATAATACCCAAACTGCATTTCTTGATTCATTACCCTCGGCTCATCAGTGAACTTGGTCCACTAAAGCAATACTGGTGCATGCGATATGAAGCCAAACACCAGTACATGAAAACTATTGCACAGCGCAACCAAAACTTTCGAAATATATGCAAGTCTATCGCAGAAAGACACCAGTTGCTGCAGAGTTTCGAATTTTCCAACTTAGAAGTGGACCGTGGCATACAGACTAAAAGATCCAGGCAGCTGAAGCTAGAAGACTTGTGCTCATACATGCGCAAAGTTGTCTCTCCTGGCATTCCAGTGTGGGAAGTTGGTTCTGCCGAGGTGGAAAACTTGGTTTTCAAAAAGTTCGATGTAGTCATCCTAGAGAAGCAACAGCTGCCACTTTTTGGCCAAATAAGAAGGCTGTATATTTACTGCGGAAGCCTTTTCCTGCTTGTAGATGTGCTCATGACAGTCAGATTCGATCGTCACCGCTGGTCGTATGTTGTCGACAATACAGACGAGCAAAAACTTGTACAGCCCTTCAATCTTCCATCACCTCAAGTTCTTGACCTATATTTTGGTGCTGAGCTGATGCTACGGCCTGAAATTATGATTGTTGAATGATGTCCAAATTGTCATCTTAGACAGCTTTTTGTCACGGGCTGAATCTAAACTACTAGTAGCGTAGCCAATGTTTTTTTAGGAGAGGGGTTTCAGTCATACTTCATATATTTTTGCTCTGGAGTTTGTGTATTTGGAAATGTCCTCCCTGGCTACGCAACTGAAGATGACGTATGATTTTATGTTACATCTCTCTTTTAGTGTATGGTTTCTAGTGTGCTGTCTTTACTGTATTTATCTTTTACTGTACCTGATGCACCCTTTCATCTACTGTTTTCTAACCAAAGCTTGTTACATTCTTTTTCTTTTATCAGTGTTATTGGTCTCTTCCCACTGTATTGCTGCAGAGCGCATGGCACTTTGTGTGATAACAAATTAAATGATATCCACCACATTTATAGTGAAACGCATTGTGCATGGTTACTTTGTTACATATTGCTCTGTTTATTTAGTAGTATCCGGAGCGGATAATTGATATGATTGTTACTTTGGACTATCTGATGCGCACATCTGCTGTTAATGTGAAATTGCTACCTTCAACTGCAACCGAAATATTATCATTCAGCGAACAATTTCGGTTAATCAACATGAAACACAATGGGCAGCCACAAAGTTACGGCTTAGGGCCTGTTAGCTTAGAGTTATGCAAATGTACAGCTGTGAAAATTTACACCTATAGAATATTTTCTGTTTTTTACACATGGTGCCTATATATATATATATATATATATATATATATATATATATATATATATATATATATAAGGGAAAGAAGTGTATAATTAAGGGCTCGTGTTTGCGTGTTTTGACACAATAATAATGAGATCTAACAGACAATAATGCCAAGAGGAAAGTATAGGGAAAGGTATTAGACCAAATTGTAATGTAAACGTGAAGAAAGAAAAGTGGGTGAAAAAATAACTTTGCCGTGGGCAGGGACCGAACCTGCGACCTTCGAATAACGACCTTCGAATAATATATATATATATATATATATATATATATATATATATATATATATATATATATATATATATATATATATATATATATATATATATATATATATATATATATATATATATATATATATATATATATATATAAGGGTCATGAACCACCCCTGGGCTTGGTGAAGAGAGAGACCGTGATCAAGTATAGAATTTGTATTTCAATACCTTCAACTACTCAACATTTCAACTCTTTACTAACAAGAATACGAAAAAGTTAGTAATACCTCAAGTGAGGTAGTAAACGTTGCAGCTACTATACTTCTTTGCATGCAGCTAGTAACTGCTTACTAATGTATGTAGTAAATAGGTAGCAAAGAGGTAGTAAAAATTCAAGAGAGGTAGTAACAGCTGCAGTTGCTACCCTATTGCAGTTAGGTTGCAACTGTTTACTAATGTAAGTAGTAAATAGGTAGGAAGAAGCTAGGAACGGTTCAGGAAAGGTAGTAACCGTTGTCGTTACTACCTGTTCGCTTGCAGTTACTACCTTTTTACTAACTTTTTTTTAAGAGTGTACGCTCCTACTTGGTCTCGAATAACAGTTCTGGCTGTCTCAGTTCTTTATTATATTTGGTGGAGGTGTGGGATATCGATCCCCGTAGCTCTCCCATCACTAAGCCGTCATTGATTGCGCCCGTGCCGAAATCGTCTTTTGTCCCCGGGGTGATGCGCTACCTGCGGACGATCACCCTTCATACGCGAAGTTGGTCATTAGTGACAACACCCAGATCCCTCCGCGCGCAATTCTCATCGCACCTGTATCGTGCTCAGCCGTCGTCGACGCTACCGCATTCTTCACGCCTTGCGCTGCTTTCGTTCATGGCCACCTATCACCACTCTCTTTACTCTTCAAGCTGGTGCGACCATCGTGCCTGTGGGGAATCCTTTCCCATTCACGATATACGCTGCTTCGGGGCGAATGTATTGGCTCAATCGAATCATTCGAAACCATCGCTACACTTGACGTTCCTGATGGATCATCGGAAGTCAGCGCCCTCTCCTGTAGTTCCGGGAATGGCCCTTCCACTGCCGACATTCTCAACCGTGTAATCGACGAAGACCTAAACCCACAACAGAGGTGAGAGCTTTTGAGCCTCCTTGACAAGTTTCGGCCATCCTTTGACAGTCACAGCGCTAATTTAGGTCTAACATCTACCGTATACCACCAGATCGACACAGGTAATCCCCCCCCACTACGGCAGCGACCATACCGTGTTTCGCCGACTGAACGCCGTGTCATCGATGAACAAGTAGGTGACATGCTAAAGCGCGGCGTCGTTAAACTATCCAACAGTCCTTGGGCGTCGCCGGTTGTTTTAGTTAAAAAAAATTAGGATGGAAAGATACGCTTTTGCGTAGATTATCATCGTCTAAACAAAATAACACGAAAGAATATTTATCCTTTGCCTCGAATCGGTGACGCCCTCGACTCTTTACAAGGCGCGGAGTTCTTTTCCTCTCTTGATATACGCTCTGGGTATTGGCAAGTGCCCATGAATCCAGAATATAAGCCAAAAACTGCCTTTGTTACATCAGACGGCTTGTACGAATTTAATGTGATGTCATTAGGCCTGTGCAATGCACCGGCATTATTTGAGCGCATGATGGACACTATCCTACGAGGCTTCAAATGGAACACGTGTTTGTGCTACTTAGACGATGTAGTGGTATTCTCGCCCGATTTTCCCACGCACCTTCGTCGCTTGGAACAGGTTCTACGCTGTCTCTCTGCAGCAGGCCTCCAACTAAACTTGAAGAATCGCCACTTTGGAGCGCACAAGCTGACCATTCTCGGACACGTCGTGTCGAAGGATGGCGTTCTCCCTGACCCCGCTAAGCTACGTGCTGTTAGCGAGTTCCCGAGGCCCGGGTCCCACAAGGAGCTGCGTAGTTTCATTGGGCTTTGCTCATGCTTCCGCCGCTTCGTCCGGGATTTCGCCTCGATCATGGCGCCTCTGACAGACCTACTTCAGGGAGACCGCAATCTATCTGCGTGGTTTCCAGCCTGCGACAGTGCCTTTGCGAAGCTCCGTGAACTGCTTACAACACCACCCATACTGCGTCATTTCGATCCAAGCGCACCCACAGAAATCCACACGGATGCTAGCGATGTCGGTCTTGGCGCTGTACTCGCCCAACGAAAGCCTGGTTACCAAGAATATGTTGTTGCGTACGTGAGCCGCACTCTTACAAGAACAGAAGCAAATTATTCGTTAACTGAGAAGGAATGCCTAGCGATCATCTGGGCCATCACAACATTTCGGCCTTTTCTGTACGGCGGCCCTTAGCATGTTGTTACCGACCACCATGCGCTCTGCTGGTTATCCTCCCTCAAGAATCCCTCCGGACACTTGGCACCATGGGCTTTACGGCTTCAAGAGTACGACATCCGTGCTATTTATCGCTCAGGCCAGAAGCACGTCGATGCCAATGCTCTCTCGCGTTCGCCTGTTTCTACTTATATACTTGTGAATTAAAAGCTACTCGCGCAGTTTGTGCTTATATTGCAAAGTGAATTCCACTTGCAATACCATTGCCCTAAATGATTCGAAGCCATGGAAACGGTGGTGGAAACGTGTCTATGTATCGGCTAATGAAGCAGAGCACATGCGCGTTGTAATTGAGCCGGTGCCAAAACGCACTGCAGTTGGTTTCGCTAAATTCTCTATACATAAGTGATCAAACTTTTCAGTGTAATCTCAGGTACTCACGTAAGTTCGAGAACAAGATTTACTACTTGTGTCCTGCGTGTATTCTTATCCAGAACAATTTATAACAATCGCGAGAAGGGCCAAACATTCTGGTGCTGCCTGCGCTGAGCGGTGCTCACTTTTTCTGGTCTCCTCTTCCAGAGGTGCACTGAAGTATACGGGATGGAGCCACTTTTATTTTTGCCATTGTTCGTTTCTTGTCATCACATGTTTTTTTTTTCACGTGGAGCTGCTCCGCCTTTTGATGATGATGATAATGATGATGATGATGATGACCTATGTGTATGGCTCCTGCCCACTCTTCTGAACTGGTCAAAAACGATATATTTATAAAAATTGTGTTCACATAGAAATCACATGACTAATGATTTATATCATAGTTAACCTAAATTAATGACGCGAACTTAGTTCAAGTCAACACCGCCCTGTTTCAATTTTTAAAAATTTCACCGTAGAATGGAGGTCTCAGTGACAATGATGATGAAGGGCTCCCAAGGATAGAATATTTGAAATGGTAAAATCTAATCGGATCCGATAAAACACCGCTTTGAAAATGTTTCACCTCAGTAAATTGAAGCGGGTACATGATAAGAAATAATTTTCAGTTGTTTCGTCCTTGTTACAAGACTAGCAAAGAGGGGAAGGAGCCAGACCATCTTTGTGCGTATATACTGTAGATCAATTTCTGTGTTGAACAGAAATGGCTACGCCAAGGTGAGAAGAGGTGTCAATACTTGTTTAGGCGAGTGATAAATGACTTCACAGGGTCAAGTTATTGCTCGCCTTCTCAATCTGTCAGGAATCATGAGGGCTGTTGTCAGAATAATTCGGAATATCGAATTACTGAGAGCGTTTTTCACTGGAGCGTCCGCTATTTCGTCCTTTTCGTTCATTTTTATCCCTTTCTGACCCGGTACCCAAATTAATCTGATTGGAGTTACGTGTCTAGAGAATAGAAAATTTAAAGTTTGTGATATAATTGATAATAATAACGAGTTAATAAAATAAAAGAACAAGTCATACTGATGTATACATGAAAATAACTTTTATTTTTATATAATTACCATTATTCTTTAAATTAATGCAGAGTTAGTATTCTAAATCTGCACAAAAAAGAGGACAACCTCGTTTTTAGGTAGAGGACATTATTGACTGTGAATTTCGACAATCAAAGGAATAAACTTGGGCCTCTGTTTCGAAGAGTACAAGAGTATACAATTTATAAGCCCGTGCACCAGAATATAAAACACATCCAAATTCTAATACGGGGCTAAATCGCTGGTGTCCTAAAAAGCTGCATGTATGTAGATTATGAAAACATAATTAGTGATTCTCTCCATATCCCTGATCGACTGCTGCACAGTCTTCGTAAGACTCTCAGTGCCCGTACTCTTTCCTTGATCGTATACTAAAGAGGGTGGTTATCATGAGATATTCCCAGATATTTTACCGAGTTCAAGTGTGTATGTTTCACAGGTTAGAGGTAATTCTAGATAATAGCGACGGAGTTTTCCTGTGGAAAAAATGTATTTGCGCTTTTTGAAGCATCAAGAATTAAATGAGTAGCCCGCAACCGATTATTAACTGCTCACCTATACGTTTGTAAGTGAATATATACCGATTGGATATCACTGTCTGAAGCAAAAAAAATGATATATGGTCTGCATATACATGTGTGCATTCTTCATCATGAATGGAAATAGTGCTTAGTAGCAGAAGTGAGGTGACTGCTCCCTCAAAAGCTCCTCGTAACCTGGAATGTATATTTGAAGAATGACACATTGGTAAACAATAAAATTCCTTCCTCAGTTAAAGACTACCTCACCATATAATTAGAGGTATCGTAAACTTTTAATTGATTCAAAAATATTTTATGTATACTCTGTAGTAAGCTTTTCATTCAGGAGATCATTGTTGATTTTCTCTCTCTCTCTATCTTGTTTTGTTCGCACGGGTATATAGGAACTACAGTGTGTGGAGCAAGCGGACCCGACAGCGTCGACAGGCAGACACGGGCGCGCTTGATCGCAGCTTTGATCACGACATAGTCTCAGGTGCTGTTGCATAAATACTTTCAATCGCTGAGTGGCTAACCTCTGAACCAAACCATTCCATCCACGCACGGAAAACGCAGTAAAGGCAACACGAATTGACAGCCAACTACAAAAGTGCCGCCATATCCACGAAGTGAATGATGATGAGTGGGCGAAGCTCTGAAGGTAAACCTCGTAAACCATGAATCCTCCGTACGTTTTGCCCACTTGATTGTGTTACAACGCTCCCCCTAGCGTACGTCGCCGCACTAAATCAAGCGATTGCCTTCCACAAATGACACGCACCATATGTGACATCCTTCCCATTTTATAACTTCTCGCATCTTTCGTCATCAACTTCAAGTACTGCCGTCTAGTTTATAACATCTTGCATCTTTTCATCATCAGCTACAAGTACCGCCATCTAGTGAACACTACAAGGACTAAACGAGAGGTGACTACATACAAGGTATGGCACCGCCATCTAGTGAACACTGCAAAAACTAAACGAGAGGTGGCTACATACAGGGGACGCACAGCCCACGCCTTAAGGAGCTTCGCCCCTAAAAACTATCAGATATCTGTCTTTGTATGCCCGGGGCATCGTAAATAAATTTACTCAACTAGATCACTTAATCTTGTCACATGATTGATTTGCGGGGTTTAACGTCCCAAAACCAGCATATTATTATGAGAGACGCCGTAGTGGAGGGCTCCGGAAATTTTGACCACCTGGGGTTCTTTAACGTGCACCCAAATCTGAGCACACGGGCCTCGACATTTCTGCCTCCATCGGAAATGCAGCCGCCGCGGCCGAGATTCGATCCCGCGACCTGCAGGTCAGCAGCCGAGTACCTTAGCCACTAGACCACCACGGCGGGGCAATCTTGTCGCATCAGCCACACATTTTAGTGATAACCGAAACACAGCTACATACAGGAGTGCGAAATTCTGTAGTAGTTCTCCCTTCCTACAGGCTATTTCGTAAGGATCGAGAATCAAGAGGAGGATGGGTAGCAGTAGCAGTTAAAAGTAATCTAAAATGTTCAGTGTTAGACGATATTCCGGACCACGAAAGCTTATGGTGCAGAATCACACGCTATGATAAAAGCATATTGGTGGGGGGGGCGGGGGGGGGCGTGTACAGACTCTCGAATACTGACGCTGGATACCTTGAAAAGATGCACGACTATCTTTCAGACACACAAACTCAAGGTCGAGAATTATTCTTGTGGGGATTTCAATTTACCTGGGATAAACTGGAATACTCTTTCACGTGACGGACGGGAAGCACGAAGTTCGGATGCACTACTCTATACCAGATTTAGTTTTTCGCTGGACCAATTGGTGACTGAAGATACTCGAATAAGTTCGTCTCCATCGTCGCTCCTTGACCTAGTCTTTGTAATCTGCTCAGATTTGGGTGCACGTTAAAGAACCCCAGGTGGTCGAAATTTCCGGAGCCCTCCACTACGGCGTCTCTCATAATCATATGGTGGTTTTGGGACGTTAAACCCCACATATCAATCAATCAATAGTCTTTGTAAGCAGAACGCTACACGGATGCACTGTGTCTACAGAAAGTGGCATTTCAGATCACAAATTCATCATCTTATCTTGTCCGCTATCAGCAGGCCGACACCACAAAAAACCGCTGCCCGTATTCGTTAAAGATTATGTGCGTGCAGATGACCCTGCCGTGTTTGGCTTCCTAGAGAACTTTGTGTCCTTCAACGAAATGACGGATGTGAACGAACTATGGTCATGTTTCAAACGCATCCTGTCTTTTTGTTAAGCCAATTTTGTCCCACAAAAGAAAAACGCATCAACCGCGAATACCCTCGAGTTACTCGGGAAATAATGCACATAAAAATAAAATAAAGTGTCGACGGCAAAAAAAGGCAGAAACACAGAAACCTTATCTCGACTCTGCAACAGGAAATTGCACATGCTAAGTCGCGCTTCCTTATCATCACATTACCATCATTCATAGAACACAGGCCTCCCAAATTATGACACCATTTGGCTGATCAACGCGAAACTATTTCATAATAGAAGTCCACCATCACATTATTTCTGAACCAAGAAGTGTTGCAAGTGAACTAAACTTGTTCTATTTTAATCTGCTTTCACGAAATCGTCCTCCAACGCTCCGCTTCAACAATATGTGTTGGGAGTGCCCATGCCGGAATTGACAATAAGTGAAGAAGGCATATTTTCTCTTCAAGAAAAACTGGATCTGAAGAAATATCCTGATCCCGACAATATTACAAACTCGTTTCTAAACCGATATGTCATATGGATAGCTAAATACTTGCATAAAATATTTATCACCTCTATTGATACAGCGGTGTTAATTACCAGACGACTGGCGTAGCGATAACATAATTCCAATCCATATATCAGGCTCGAAATTGGAACAAAATAACTATCGTGCAGTTTCATTAACAAGCACTTGTTGCAAATTATTGGAACATAATAATCTTTAAAGCAATAATACTCCACTTAGAAAACAAAGAACTACTTTACAGTCGAGAACAGGGATTTAGATCAGGCCTTTCTACGGTGACATAACTCGCTTAATCAACAGATTAAATGGCTAACGCAATTAATGGTGGAGACCAAATCGACGCCATTTTTTTTTTAATTTTTCCAAAGCACATCAAGATATTCTTACAAAATTATTAGCATTTGGTAAAAACCGTACGATTATTTCTTGGATCTCCAGTCTTTTGACAAATCAAACACAAAGAGGGCCCATTGGAAAACAAGCCTCCCAACAGCTTCAGGTCTACTCAGGGGTCCCGCAAGGGTTCAATCTTGCCCCCATTCTCTTTCTTATGTATATTAATTATATTCAGTCCAGTATTCCAGGAATAGTACAGATGCGGCCTTTTGCAGGCGACTGTGTAGTATATAGACGCAGTAGCACGTCATCCGAGGGATCAAATATAACTGAATAATTCCCTGCAATCTATATGTTCCTGGTGCAATACATGGAGCATGAGACTTAACGCGTCAATAACCAAGGGTATTACATTCACCAACAAGAAAAACCCAATATATTTCAGTTATACCCTTGATAACACTACACTCGTAAAATGGCATCGGGTAAAATACTTGGGCCTTATTTTCACATCTAATCTCAATTGGGAACCTCACATATCCTCCATCTCGGAGACCGCCGAACGCAAACTATCTTTTTTTACGAAAGAACTACGTGACATCCCACCGCATGTAAAAATAAATGCCTACAAAACACTTGTTAGACCCTCATTAGAGTATGCTGGTTTCATCTGGAGTCTTACCAAAAACACCTAATTGATAAAATTGAACGCATTCAAAAACTAGCCGCCAGATTCATATATACTCTCAGTTTTCTAGACAGTGCACCGTCTCTGAGCTATTTGCGAAAGCAAACCTTGAAAAACTTTCACAACAAAGAATAGTTTCCAAACTTAAATTCATTTATCTCCTGTCCCATGATCATGTCAAAATTCCGAAGTCACGCTGTTTACGTCATCCTTTCTGCACTCATCAAGAATTAACCACAGTAAGGCAATCAGACAACCTTCAAGCCCCAAAAATTCACAAATATTCACTGTTCCCCTCGGCAATCACTCAATGGAACATGTTACCAGATATGGTTGTGAATTGCATTACTGTGGAATCATTTGTTTTGCAGGTGCGCGGCATTCATTTCTGTTCATGATTGTGACTTTCTTTTTTTTTCTTTGAAATCCTTTATTTTGTTCTCTGCAACCACCCCTGTGAGGGCCGATTGAGCCTGTAGTATGGTATGGTAACCATTTCATCCTTTCTTGGCCATGTTTCTGTGGCTGCTATTATGTCATAATGTTCGCAATGCTGTGAGATAGACGAGAGAAGAAGATTAAGATTCTTTTTTATACTGCACGTGTTGCAGTGCAAAAGAGTTATATTTACGTTCACATTGCATTTGTGAGCCCCAGCCATAAAAATGTTAATTTCTTTTTACAGGTCATCAATGCATGACACTTGAAGTATTCGGGAGTTCTCACTTTTACGCATTATAGTATCTTTCCATTAGATACCCATGCAAACTTCCAGTTTTCTCGTTTTGTCTGTATGGCTTTACCAAGCAAGACTTTGTTCTCTGCACACAAATGTTCGTTGACGTACGCTGGCGTGTTATTTTCAAAACCAAGCATTGAAGTGTAAAGGCGGTGCTTTTTGGCTGCTCTCAAAAAGTTGTCTCTGTATGTCCCGTGGCACAAATCGAACGACAATATTCGGGGTCGAGCCACTTTTTGTAGGAGCGCGATGTGCAGCATTAATTTCTGTGTTGGAGTGTTCAATGCGTAAGCATTTGGCAACCTTGCCAATCGTGTCCACTATGTTTCTTTTTTTTTTCATTTTCGCAAGCGGAACACCCTTCACTGCTTTAGTTATGTTAGCTCTTTCCTAATTACTTGTATTTCACTGCTCAATTTCTTATTTGTTTTCAGAGTCTCAAGGTTATCTTTATTTACGTCTGCAAGTTCTTGTCGAAGCGACTTGAGTTCCTCCTTAAATTCTTCAAAACTCTTTTTAACAAAGTTCATTTACATCTTTACTAAAGTCAGCTGAGCATTTATGCCGTTGTTCGAGAAATCAAGTTTCTTCATTTCTAGCCTGAGATCGTTCACTGCACTGGTAGATTCTGTGGTCATTTCCAGTAACACTTTCACAACCTCCCTTATGCTGTTAGGGGCATATGCTGTTATCACCCAAAGACTTCGTGAAGGTCAACTACGCATCAGTGTCGGTGTCCTCCACGTCGCTCTTTCCAGCTATGGTAAATGCACAGCAGAATCTAAAAATGACAACATAGAAAAAGCCCTCAAAACAGCAGATGGAACCAGAGCGGACCAACAGCCATTATAGTCAACGGTTCATACATAGGTAACGATACAGGATGCCTACCTGCAGCAAAAAAACAGGACAGCGTTCGCGATATCCGGCTGAAGTCTCACGTAAGAAATCGTACAAAGACCACGTCGATATTAACTCCCTGTATCATTGAAAGGCCGAGGACAGGTTGTTCTTAAAAGTTCTAAAAGAATGCGTGTAGCGCCAGAAATCAAAACTTTTTTCTTTAAATTGCGCACTGGTACTTTATCAGCTGAACCTTGGTTGGACGCATAGGCGTATCAGCCGGGAGTGGGGACAAGGGAAGCGCAACCCCTCCCCCCCCCCCCCCCCCCCGAGAACAGTTAGAAAATCTGGCCCCCCACCCCACCCCCACTTTATATATACTGTGGTCCCTCTTGGTTGCATGCTGGGGAAACCAACAAGTAAGGCGAAGTTTTTCTTCACAACGGTAATCACTCAATTATGTTCTTACGACAGAATGAAACTGTTGCGAGGCAATGTTAGAACAAGGTGAAAGTTTGCCAACATTTCCGCTGTGATAATTTTCCTTGTTGGGTTTTTGCGGTGTGGGTCGCCTATGCGACGCTTTGTCTTGTGCTCTAGTATTGCGGAGCAGGCAAGCGCTGAACAGGGGCCTTAATAATACTACATCCCTAGTTCGTGCTTTTATTCTGATGTGACTTGTTAATGCAGTTGCGGAAAGGAACAAGCAAACTTTTTTTGAAAACCAGTAAAAGCTTAAGTTAAAGTAAAAAAAAAGTAATTTTCTTCGAAAAGGACATATCATCATCACTGCTCTGTCGAAGCTGGTGCAAGCCGATGAGTGGGACGAATCGTTTTTGATGTTTAGGTTTCTCCGCACTGAAACGCCAAAAATTGTTTCTGCTTTAGTTTCCGATGAACCTGGGCAGCCTTGCTTATGGTAACTTGGACCCATAGCAGCGGCTTGCAAAGTGGCCACAATTAAATCAGTGAACTTGAGCTCAGTAAGAAGCTCAGCTTTTAAGCTTGCCTCCCAACTTGATTCACCGGACAAGGAAGAAGGTGAGAGACCGTGGTTTTTAGCACTAAGGAGGCTTAGTTAAGAGTCGGAATAGTTGTTTTTCACTCAACTTGAATTTTCTTTTAGCTCAAAATACATCTCGCACAGCAAGTAAGCACACACGCGCAGGGTTGCTTATTTTTCTCTATTCCTCTTTCTCTCAGAAAGTATGAGCTCGCAGAGATGCATACGCACACAAACTACTGAACACCGTTATGCTGCAAGTAGAAATATTTTATTATATTCACAATACATCTCGCCACCTGCTTTAAATAGCCGCTGCTTATGTGATTGGCAGCTAGCCTACTTGAATTACAATCATGACATGCTCTGCGGCTTCGTGACGTCATTTAACAAGCAGGCGATTTTGTGGCACGCAGAAAAAATTTACATGCCGAAGAACCAATGGCAAACAATACGCCGTTTCGAAAATAGTTTATTCTCTTATTTTTTACGTGGTCGTTCATAAGTGCTCATTACGCGATGGATCATTTTTGCGTCAATTGTTGCCTCACGTAACAAGCTGGTGCTGTGTGCATGACAAAAACTGTTTACACGAATCATATACAGCTAACAACAATTTAAAAATGAAGCAACGAGGGTAGTTTAACGTTATAATCACTCACATTTTGTTCTTGCATGCAAAGGAAAATTTCGTTTACCCTGTTTGTATTGGCGTATTTATGCAGGTGCCTGGAGGCGCCTTAAGAATGTCAATACAAATACAACGACTGTAAACAATGTAGTATGCCCCTAACACCACAAATGAATTATACATGTTTAAAGAAAAGGGTTGAGAAGTTCAATATCAGTAAAGTATAACAATAGCAATATTATTATTGATTGCACGCTCCAGAAACAGTGTTGAGACTATTAGCAACAAGGCAAATTATAATGCACACAATCCTGAATAAATGAAAGAAAGTGTGTCACACACTTCGGGTGAGGCCCCACCGATCTAACATCGACGTGCGGCAGACTCGCAGGCTTCCACTTCACGCTTCTTCCTGTGACGCCTGAAAGGCCTCGAAGTGGCACATTTCGAATTTATTTGCAGGTCGGTCGACCCGTGCGGGATTGCACGTGTGGTGACGTGTGAGCCTGACCGACCCACTCATAGAGCTGAACCGAACATTGGATTAAAGGCAGGCAAACATTTATGGAGAATACAAAAAATAACAGAGAGGAAACAACACTAATACGCGCGATGGATAGAACAGCTATATAACAAAATATGCTCTAAAACCACTACAACAGGTACAAACAAAAGACTAACACGCGGAACATGATGAATCTACAGGAGAGACAAAAAAAAATTTACGAGAAGCTCAGCCTCGCGCTTCTGAGCTTCGACGTGCGACGCAGCGCACACAACTACAATTAATTAAAAGCTGGTTATAATAAAATAAGTTAAAAAGTCAAAACAAAAAGTTCCATACGGACCAGACCAGCTCTTGGTACTCGTAGGGGAGTTGACGGGGTGTCGCTGAAGATCTCGCCAGCTTAGTAGACCACGAGGGTACTCGGTATTGCAGCCGTCTCAATAAGTTGCGCGAGTCACTCCATTGTTGTGCCACAGACATGTTCCTCGTTCGGGAGCACGTCTCACAAGATCGAGCCCTGTTTCGACGAACTGTCTCCCCCCCCCCTCCCAGCGCCGCCTTCTGTGCAGGAGAACCGTGCAGTTCCGGGGATAACGTCGCTTCCTCCGCCGAACCACTTTGCAGTTCCGGGTATGGCTACGTCTCCCCCTCCGAGCCCGAGAACTGGTCTGAGAGAATGGACCAAAGACGCTATTTAAGGCCGAGCCGGCCCCATGTTAGATGATTTTTGCCCCAGCCGACGTTGTCGTGCTGGCCGGCCCTGTACAAACGACAACCTGCTACAGTAAACGCTACTTTTGTTGCTGTTTTCCAAACGGATTGCCTCCCTGTTTCACCTTCGGGCTAAGGCTTCAGCGAAGTCCGCTCGACGGCTCGCCGCTCATCGCCACCGCTACCATCGCGACAGAGCAAATTCCTAACAGTGGTTGGCAGCTACGGGATACGATATCCTACGTTTGGCACGCCGGATCAGACCCCTGGAAGCTCGAGCACGACCGACCTGATATCAGCGTTTGGATACGCGGGTACACGCTACCCCTGTCCTCAACGTTTTGCTGCCCTGGGACCCGCTACCCCGATCTCAACGGCTGAAAAGTTGGATCGGATCCCTGGAAGCCCGAGGACGACCACCGTGATATCGTTTTGCTGCCCTGGGACCCGCTACGCCGACTTCTACGGCTGGAAAGTTGGAGCGGATCTTGGCAGGCCCGAGGACACCCACGACACAGCTCGACGGCAACGACCAGATGGCCGAAGTCACCCGCTCTAGTTGGGTGAGTGCCTGACTTTCGTCTTTTGTCGTCAGACCCTGTTAGCACAGAGTAGCCAAGTATGTTCTTTTAGATCTTTAGGTGGCTAGTGCTTGGCTGGTTCTCGACTTGCTTCACGTCGAAGAATATAGCTTCTGAGACAAAGCTATTTCAGAAAGGAACGTGCACGAGTTGCGGTACACAATGGAGAAGCTCAGAGTGAGGGACCTTCTCGATGTTTGTGAGCAGCTGGGTGTTTCTGTTGCTAGGACGAGCCGCAAAGGAAATATTCTTGATGTCATGAGAGCGGAAGGAATAACTGAAGAGGAGGTAAAAGAGGCTATGGAGACAATTAAAGAAGAACAGCGGGAGGCTGAGGAGCGTCAAAAACGCGAACGCGAGGAGGCTGAGGAGCGTAAAAGGCGAGAAGAGCGTCAACATGCTCTTAGAATGAAAGAGCTGGAACTTGATCAACTTCGCATAACATCGGCGCAGTCTAGTTCGCTATCCCTGGCAGACGAAATGCCAAGACAGAAAATCCAAGATTTGATTCTGCCGTTTAGGACGGGTGGAGACATCGCGCTTTTTTTAGTGAACTTTGAGCGCACGTGCGAGAAAATTGGGATAAATGAGGGTGTCTGGTCCCAGAAGCTTCTGGCAGTCATTCCGGGAGAGGCCGCGGAAGACTCTGACGACTACGCTAAGGTCAAAGCGGCCCCCCTTCGTAAGTACCGCTTGTCTGCCGAGGCATTTCGGCAGCGATTTCGGCAAGCAAAAAGGGGCAGTGAATCATGCACAGAGTTCGTGTACCAGCTTAAGTCTAATTTGAAAGAATGGCTTAGAAGTGCGGATGCTTACGGTAACCACGACAGGGTGATTGATTGTGTGGCCCTCGAGCAATTCTATCGTGTGTTGCCTGAAGATGCCAGACTCTGGCTTCAGGACAGAATGAAGGGAACAGACATTGACAAAGCTGCTGAGCTAGCTGATGAGTATTATACGCGAAGGAATTTTCAGTTGGATCGCGAGGATACAAAAGAGAAGAGGGACTCCTCAAGGCGGCTTGCTGCTCAAAATGCAGCACAAAAGATGGCTCCGCCGCGTGACGAATTCAGTCAGGGAGCGACTAACAATGAGAGGGAAAGGAGAAAGCCAGGAGAGGCACCTGAGTCGACAGCAAGTGCGAGGGAACGCGTCGACACCGCTCGAGCATTTGAATCAAAACGACCAATTGTATGCTACAATTGTAAAAAGGAGGGTCATATCTCATCTAGCTGTAAGCAAAAGTTTGTTTTCGCTGGCATTCGCGAGTCGGACGAGAACTTGAAGTTACTCGAGCCTTACATGCGCGAAATTGTGGTCAACGGAAAGAAATGCCGGGCACTCCGTGATTCAGCTGCGACGATGGACATAGCACACCCATCTTGCATCTCCCCTGGCGACTATACTGGCGAATGCGCCTGGATCAGACAGGTTGCAGAAGAGCAAAGTGCCTGTTTGCCAATAGCTGCGGTTGTTCTAGAGGGAAGTTTTGGAAAATTGCGCACTGAGGCGGCCGTGAGCCCTAATTTGCCCCAAGATTTTCCGTACCTTTTTTCCAACAAATCAGAGCAGCTCCTTAAAGAAAAGGGCCAGTCATTTTCATCTCCCCTCGCGTGCATGGCACTCACGCGATCGCGGTCCCGCGCTCTCGCGGGGAGACTTGAGGTCTCGGTTTCGAACGAGGAGGCGGTCGAGCGTGAGACAACTCCCCAGGGAGACTCGGGCCAAGAGGCGACTAGTGTATCACAGGACATCGAAGACAGTAGGGCTCCGGATACGGTATTGGCTGCCGAACGCGACGAGCCTGTGGAGGTGGATGAAAGCAGGGCGCTTCAGGAGAGCGTTCAGTCGTCCCTGCTTGGTCCAACATCCACTTGTTGGGAAGAGCTCAGTAAATTAGACAGGAACACACTCGTCACTGCGCAGGCAAGTGATGATACCATTAAGAATCTGCAGCATAATGGGAAAGAAGGAGTAGGCCGAAAGAAAGGTAAGGTTTACCACAGTAATATAATGAAGCCTTACATCCAGCGCTATGCCGTGGTTAACATGACACTGAATGCGGCGAACGAAGTGGAGGCCGACCTCTTAAGTTTTCCACGTGAAAGCAACGCGCCAGCTGACAGGCTCGTACAGCTTATTGCCGAAGAGCAAAGTCTCACGGAGAGTCAGCGTGATGATCTCACGAAAGTAGTTAGAGACTACGCAGACGTGTTTTGCGACAAACCAGGGAAAACCTCTTTGGTAGAGCATGATATTCAGTTATCAAGTGAAGAACCGATCTCTAGCAAGGCTTACCGCGTATCGCCGAGGCAAAGAGAGATCATGGAAGCCGAGATCCGCCGCATGTGTGACTTGGGGGTCATCATTCCAGGTGAAAGCGATTACACCTCCCCACTCATACTAGTCGAGGTTCCGGGAAAAGACCCTAGGCCATGCGTGGACTACCGCCGGCTAAATAAGATCACTTTAGATCAGACGTATCCGATACCTAATATCGAGGAGAGAGTAGAAACCATGGCAAAATCCACATATATCTCCCTCTTAGATCTGGTACGGGGATACTGGCAGGTCCCGTTGACGGAGCGAGCCTCTCGTTATGCCGCATTCATTTCCCCATTGGGAACATTTCGCCCTTTAATGCTTGCTTTCGGCTTAAAGAATGCTCCCTACTGCTTCTCAAACCTCATGGATCGGGTGTTGCGGGGTTTAGGAGATTTCGCCCTGCCGTATCTCGATGATGTGGCGATATTCTCTGATACGTGGGTCGAGCATGTGACTCACTTGAGGACCGTTCTGGCTCGACTACGTGATGCAGGCCTCACCGTGAGAGCGCAGAAATGCCACTTACCCCCGAATGCAGAGATGTTACTTGACTCGTTCTTGACTCAAGACAGTCTTGCCGGTCGCCATAAATCGTTCTCGAACTTGCGGATGACTTGAAGGCGACTTGGCTCGGTCGAAGTCAGGACAAGTTTCAAGTCAGCTGCGGGGCTTTCTTGAAAGCGACTTCACGCGTTATTCCAACATGGCCACCTCTCGAATGGACGTCGCGTGAAAGGTGGCCGCTTTTGAGTTTGCTTGCCTCGCCATAAGCGTAGCATTTTTTTGAGGCGCACTGCCTGCCGAAGATTCTTGGAACCGCTTTACGTGACCAAGGAAATCCGATGGAGTTGTACGACGAGCAACAATTCTACGCTAGGTACAGATTCATGAAGAACGCCGTGGGGTAGCTGCTCGTTATGTTGCCGCTCCGTGAAAGTGGGGACAACCGAAGACAGCCCGTGCATCCAGTGTTACAGCTACTGATGGCTCTCAGGTTTTACAGCGCTGGCACATTCCAACCAGTCACCGGAAATTTCTTCCGCATTCCGTAGTCGACAGTGTGCCGTGCAGTCGGAAAAGCTACGCTACTCATCGCAAAGCACCTGTACGCGATGCTGATGCGCTTTCCGCAGCCGGCGGACTGTTATGAAGTGGCTGAGTTCCCTTGCGTTACAGGTTGTGTCGACTACACACACGTGCGTATTAATAGCCCCGGTGTCGACAACGCCGAAGTGTTCCGTAACCGCAAAGGCTATTTCTGTTTTTCTATAACACGACGACACTTTCCGTCTCTTTCGGTAAAAAAAAAAAAATTGACTCGGTGCTGTGTCCGTGTGCTTCGTCTATCATTTCGTCCCGTCTAGGGCGCTGTTTCTCGCTCAGAAAGGCATCGCTTGTAGCACAACGCTACGTAAAATTACACACACAAAAAAAAGAGGTGCCCCTATCACGGGTTTTTTTATCCGCGTCACCATCATGCAGCGATGCATTGCTGCACCCCGCGAGACAGAATTCTGTTGAGGGCAATGTGCTGACCCCCGCTTTTTCTCTTGTTTACCAAGCTCAACAAAAGGATACGAATCACATTTGTTCCCAGAACTTGTTTTTTTTTTCATAATAACTGCGACCTAGCCCATTACAGGCATGCACACAGGCGAACAGAGGCAAATACCGTGAAAATCGCGTCACCTCGTGAGCCAGGTCAGCACAAATACGTGCCATGGCGTTCGATTGAGAAAAAAAAAAAAACGACGAAAGAACCCAACGCGATGCTTGTTTCTCCTCCAAACAAGCAACCGTGGAGAAACGCACCGCATTTGGGTGGCCACTAAAACCAGCGGGCAACGAACGCTTTAAAGAAGCAACACTGCGCATCGCTGTGAAGGCAGGCACCACGTGCCGCTCGTTAGCCGTAAAATGTCAAGAATATGCTTGTGGCCCTTCGTTTTTATAGTTATTTTAAAACGTAGGGTATTTTTTTGGTGTAATGCATGCCTTACGCGAACAACTTCATTATTACCCTCGTTAGCAGGCGAGCAGCGTGTTTCTGCTTTGAAGCTCGTTCTTGACTTGACCAAGCAAGACAGCCTGAGCATCTATGAAACGCGAAGGCTGACTTGGGCGTTTTGAAGTCCGCTGCTTGCTTCGCGCCGACTTGCTCAAGTTAAGTTGAAGTCGCGAGCCAAGTAACATCTCTGCATTCGGGGGTTAGGGTGCGCAAGCGTAAGTTATCTCGGCCACATCGTGGGTCGTGGCCAGCGTAGCCCGTCCGAGCTGAAAGTTGCGGCCGTTTTAGAGTATCGTCGTCCCACCACAAAGTCGGAATTGAGGGCGTTTTTGGGACTGGCGGGGTATTATCAACACTACGTCAAAGGTTACTCAAACCTCGCTAGTCCGCTGACGGACTCTCTCCGCAAAACCGAGCCCACCGTCATTTCATTTCGTGGGACACAAGAAAAGAGAATGCTTTCAAGAGCCTCAAGAGCGCTCTCGCAAAACGACCCGTGCTAGCGGCACCAGACTTTTCTCAGAGTTTTATTATTCAGTGTGATGCCAGTGACCGCGGCCTAGGAGCAGTTTTGTGCCAAAAGGACGCCGAAGGGCACGAGCGGCCAGTTTTGTATCTCAGCAGAAAGCTCAGTGTCAGAGAGGAAGCTTACAACACTTCAGAAAAAGAGTGCGCCTGCCTTGTTTGGGCAATTGGTAAGCTAGCATGTTACGTCTCAGGGTCGAGCTTCATAGTAGAAACTGATCACTGCCCCTTGACTTGGTTGCACAACATGTCGTCTAAAAGCGGTAATTTACTTAGGTGGAGCTTGACGCTTCAGCACCATAACATTAGTGTGCGCTATAAGAAAGGGAAGCTGCACACAAATGCAGATGGTCTCAGCAGAGCTTATTGAAGTGCAGCCCAGCTCCCTCATACAAGTTGAGGCACATCCTTCTGGTTTGACGTGTTTTGCATAATTTTGGCGTCTATTATTTCGTTTTGATTTAAACTGTATCAACAATGTCGCATTGCACTAACACATGTAATTTTGTTTGAAGTGTACTCTAATATGTTACCAGGAAGCCCAGCCTCTACCATTCTGGTAAAATTGTTCAAAAAAATTGCACAGAATTGGTTTTGGGCTGCTTCAGCGGGTTCCGACCCGCTCTTATGGCATTGGGGATGGTTTCGCGTGGCCTTTTTTGGCATCGGGACTGCGCAGTGTAATCACAGCATTCGGGAGGGCCAGTTGGTTTGGCTTAGCGTTCAACTCCGTCGTTCCAGTGATTCCCTGCAGGGCTCTGAAGATCACCACGGAGTGGCTACAGTATCGACGGTCAACCAGCATCCCTCCTTCCGAGCCGCGCTGACGGCTCAAAACTCCGGATGCATTGCCTGGAGGCGGGGGTGCTGTTGTGCCACAGACATGTTCCTCGTTCGGGAGCACGTCTCACAAGATCGAGCCCTGTTTCGGCGAACTGTCTCCCCCCCCCCCCTCCCAGCGCCGCCTTCTGTGCAGGAGAACCGTGCAGTTCCGGGGATAACGTCGCTTCCTCCGCCGAACCACTTTGCAGTTCCGGGTATGGCTACGTCTCCCCCTCCGAGCCCGAGAACTGGTCTGAGAGAATGGACCAAAGACGCTATTTAAGGCCGAGCCGGCCCCATGTTAGATGATTTTTGCCCCAGCCGACGTTGTCGTGCTGGCCGGCCCTGTACAAACGACAACCTGCTACAGTAAACGCTACTTTTGTTGCTGTTTTCCAAACGGATTGCCTCCCTGTTTCACCTTCGGGCTAAGGCTTCAGCGAAGTCCGCTCGACGGCTCGCCGCTCATCGCCACCGCTACCATCGCGACAGAGCAAATTCCTAACACCATGCTCCTCGCCTACGCGAGACTCGCGACCCCGACGACCGCACTTCTTTCTGGCTACACGTAAACTGCCGAATTCAAAGCAGTCCAAACTTTTTCAGGGGCGTACGCGTGCTCCCGTCCCATCTGGAGGTCATTTCCTTCTTTTTAGACCGCACGTGTGCCCCCTTCGGTACAGGTGTAGGGAAGACGCGGTAGCGCCATCGCTGGGTCTTTAGTCACCGGATGTCGTCCTCCCAACACAAAAGCGCCCTTGTCTGGACGATGGGGCGTGCGGGCGAAACGAGGATTGCAGACGTTTGTGACAAAGTGTAATACTTGTTATGAAAAATATAACAGCAGTAATTCGTTGAAAAAAAAAAAACATTGTTGAACTCTCCATGATGGGAGCCGGCCTATAAGACGAAAGTAAAATCCGTCTTTACGGGGGTAATGAAATATTTACAGTACATTGATAGAGGAGGGTTTGCCGAATGTGCGTTTTGGTGTTTGGCACCTATAGCTCCGTTCAACGTCGGTGTATGCTCACTGACACTTGGTAAATCTCATTCCCGACGACTAACATCCATGGTAAATTTTTTAGACAAACCATTGTGGTATCTGTAGATGTTAACTGCCAAAGCATAATCGTAGAAAGAGGCGTGATAGCAAGATATATCTGCTGACGAGTGAGGTACGTTTGCCCCCCCCCCCCCTCGTGAAAGAGTTAATACGCCACTGGTTGGACGATAGGGTATTCATCTGATGGTTATTCGTCCCATGAGGCACACGTTGTTACTTATGCAATAAACCGGAAACAATGGAACACAAGTTTATAGATTGCCGGAGCTGGGTGTTTTTTGGTTTGATTGATAAGCGGGGTTTCATGTCTCAAAACCACCCTGTGATTACCAGAGACGCCGTGGTGGAGGGCTCCGGAAATTTCGACCACCTGGGGTTCTTTAACGTGCACCCAAATCTGAGCACACGGGCCTACAACATTTCTACCTCCATCGGAAATGCAGCCACCACAGCCGGGATTCGATACCGCAACCTGCGGTTCAGCAGACGAGTACCTTAGCCACTAGACCAACACGGCGGGCTAGCGGGGTGTTTTTCTATGGTATATTGCAGAGAACCTTGAAAAAAGATGTACCGTTAAAGGGACACTAAAGTCTTTCTGGTAAAAACGAGGCTGGCTTACTTTATGATCTAATTACGCTCCTGGCCTTACAGAATGGCAAACTCGACATGCCTTTCAAAATGCGGTTGCAAAAGTGCAATGTGCGAGAATATTCTTGTGAACATGTGTGCCATATTCTTGAAGTGTTGAAGAGGCAGGAGGATGTACCGAAGGGAATTTTGCGAGTTGAACCACTCAGTCACGTCAAAACATTGATCTATATTCAGCTCTGAGCTGACGGTTTTTCATTGTACTTTGTGGTTGTGTTGCTATTCCTTTGTATTTTCTCGATTGTGTCAAGTCTTGATATGCAAAGCAATACATAAAAAAAAGCGGCATGGCTCAGTGGTAGATATTCTGTTCCTTCGGGCGGGTTCAATGAAAATCAGTGGCAGAAACCTGCTAGTTCTTGTGGGAGACGAGAGGATTACGTTGCCGAGTCAGTTATTAGCCCCATTTCCAAACCAAGCTTAACTTCAGCATTTCAGTATTACATAGCAATAATTTAACACTACTAAAGAATCATGTATCACGCATAATTCATTCAATAAATTTTATTTTTTCTTTTATTTTTTTCTCTGTGTAAAAAATTGTGATGTTCTATTAAAACCGAACAAGGCATTAGCTTTTCCTTTTACCCGGTGTAGACCTTAATTCTTCACTTTTATTAACTTCCGGCTCCTTGGCCTATACCCATTAGTGGGTAAGAGCCACAAGAGAGGAAAAAGCAAACAAACTGGGCTGACAGCCTGTGAAACCCAACGTCTCTTTACTGCTTTTTGTTCACTTAGTTTTCTTTTTTTTTTCCCTAGCTAGTGGTTATGAACATCAGTAGCGGCGACGTACAACTACGGTGCCAAAAACGGCCCTTGTGATTTCATAAGAGCTTTCGCTGTTAAAAAAAAAAGAAGAAGACAGGCATGCGCAGCACGACCCTTCCGGGGGATGAAGGTTCTTCTTGACCCTTCCCTCGTTATTTCTTTGCATGAAACAGCCACAACCATGGCTTATAAATGAAGAACGAAATTTCTTCGCAGTCAACCACCACTCAGGTGAGCACCCCACGTGCGTACGCATATGCGCTGTATGTCTCTGCTGTAGCAAGGGCGCAGACATTTTCTTTTTTGGAGGAGGAAGAGGAGGACGAGGAGGCGGGGGAGGGGCACCACCTTCATTTGAAATGGGGGCCACACAGGCAGATGTGGTAGAGTGTAGCAAAACAATTTGTTTTCGAGGTGCGGCATGGGCCTCGTGTGCCAACCTCTCGCTTCATCACTGGAGCCAGCGCAGGTGGTTCGATCGAATCCGAAAAAGCATGGCAACGAATGCAAAAATGGAAATGAAGCAATGACGCACTTTTCATAATGGCCTGCCTTTGGCCCCTGCGGCTTTCCTGGGTTATATTAAATGGGAAGTAAACCTGCGTGGCAATAACGGGGCAGGTCAAATGAAGTAAAGGTACGGGGCAGACTCGGCTACCCCCCCCCCCCCCCCACCACCACTGGGCAGGGCATCCTTTGTCCCCCTTGTGGGCATGTGCTATGTTCGAGATAGTGGCGTGGTGCATTCCGAGCCAGGCCCTAGTGTAAATTTTTGCCAGACCTCGCAGCACAGATTCAACGTGATGATTCACGCACTAGTTGCCTTGTTTGCCATACAAGGAATATTTTTCTCAGGCAACACATACAATGCTCACTTCTAAGTTTTATCATTCCTTCACTATCCACCACACTTGTAGTTGACTACCTCACAAGCTATACACCAAGAGGGATATCAATAAACAAGCCTGTACATCCAGTCCCTACTTAAACCCTCCCTACTCCATCAGCGATTGAGAGGCAAGTTTTGCTTTCAGGCACACCATCTCATCAGCAAATTACTCCTCACACCCCTCCAGTACAATGGAACTATGGCCTCACCTGCCAGTATGCCAAAGGTCCCGGCAAGACCAGACCAAGCTTGTCCCCTAGCCAGTGGAACTCCGTTAGAATCTTCATCAGACATTCATTTTCACTATCTTTAAATACTAGATGAAGCTGAGCACTTGCACGGCTGTTGAAAATTTTAACTTAATTACACAATTTGTTTTAGAGTGACTACAGACAATTAAAAGATGAAAATTCAGGGTAAATGAAGATATAAAGAGATGAGGTAATAGTCTGAGCACCTCATCACTTTGGAACCTCGCTGAAGCTGTTTCAATGAGGGGACTTGTCTTTTTCAGTGCCACTATTTTATCCTGAAAGGACGTTGAGGGTGGAGTGAATCTCTAAACAGCATCTACACTTCATATGCATGCCACTGCTGCTCAAAATGAATGCACTTTTTAAGCAGTAGACCAATTATTCCTTATAGCGGGTTTCGCATCTTGCGACACCTAGCGGTGAACAGTATTATTGCGAAGATCTAGTCCTGGTGCCAACACTAGTAGTAAACTTTATTAAAACCTAAATGTGCAAAGAAATTAGTTGACAAAGTATTGCTTTTTAACCAGCCAGCGTGTAGACTCCTAGAGCATAAATCCAGTAGCCGTCACCACCAGTCATACCTGCCATAACTGGCCTTGCAAGCTTGTTTTGACAGCCCTGGTGCTCACTCAGTATGGAGAAAGGGTTTCAGAGTACTGCGGCATTTCCAGGCTTCATAAGATATAAGGAGCATATGCATTGCTGCCCTGGTATTTGTCTAACAAATAACAGGGCATAACAGACTATGACAAGTGTTCCCTGGAATACATCGCCACACTACAATTTCAAGAGACGAAAGTTTCACCTTAAGGGAAGGGGAAATAAAGAGCGAGACAATATTTCTGTAGCAGATGGGTGAAGGCGCGAGGTACAATCAAGTTCTTAGAGAATTCCGGTCGTCTGATAGCAATAGGCACATGCACTTGCTGGAACTGAACACATGTAGACAGTATTCTTGGGATTTCGAGTAAATGAACGTCTTAAATTTTTTTTTATTTTACATGCTTCAGAAAAAAAATTCAATGCTTGAACATATGAAGATGTGGTGACAGAACCAAATTAAAGCTATCCAAGAATGCTAGTTGTAGAGAAGCTTGCCAGAATGGAACAATAAATGCTTGATGCCCAAGATAGAGGGTCCACCTTGGTATACGGAGTCCAGCACTGTCAAACCATTCATTGAAGAAGCTTGATTACTTCTTCCTGAATAAAGCAGGTGCCCAGGGACATATTTAATTATATGATCATGGACCTATCCTGTTTTATATTCCTTAGCCACTTGATAACTGTTGAAGTATATTAGTCTATGGATGTAAGTGCTTACTCTGGCTGCTCTCAAATGTCAATGCAATGCAGACAAGGACAAAATGTAGCTTCATTTGTTTTTAATCATTACAGCACTCCTTCAGCCATGAACTTAATTGAAAAATGCAACATTCTTTTTCATTACATCAGCAAACCTATCTGCTCAGTTCTCTCATTCTTCAAAGCTGCCCACTCATGGTACACTTAAAAAAAACAGTTGATACAAACATATAGCATTAAGTGAACACATCAATCTTTGAAAATGGGATATGCAACAGACAGACTTGTGATCATGACAACATGTGCAAGTACACAGTCCAGTTTTCTCAAAAATTGCACACAACCTCCAGAAACAAATGAGAAACAGCAGACACATTTGTTACAGTTCTTTCTCATTTCTTTCTTTTCAAAGAAAACAAAAAGTACCTAATGCACATGACCTCGGGCAGGATTCATTGCACATAGCTAAAACGCAAGCATGCACTCCTGTGTCTGCCCTGCTAGGAACAACAAAGAGCACATCACTTCTGACACCAGTGTCTCCAAAGAAAAGTTTTGATTTTTGGACCAGACAGTTGATGGGTGACGCAACAACTACAATAGACATGTCAGGCCTATGAATAAATCCTTACATATGTTTCAACACCATGAAATGGTGAGCTTGCATGCATATGAATGCTAAAAATGACTCAGTCATATGTAAACGCATAAAACCAAAAAGCACTTTCTCCCCATACACTATTACTTTACCAGTACAAAATATTTCTAAAAAACCAGGCTAAAAAAAGTGTCTCATTCCATTGATCCAGAGGATTGTATTAGATTTAATGTAAACAAAATCAAGCTATAAGTAAATGTTCTTCTAAAGGTGCACAGAACACTTGTGGTTGAACTGCACAATGCAAAATCACAAAAATGCAAGACTGATATGCACCTCTGTTTTTGTTTTCCACTGAGAAAATAATGTTTCCAGACCTGTGGCCGATTCACCAAGCAACAGTGGCATTGCTGCATAAAAAAAATATCTAGAAAGCACTCAGCCACTATGCTTAAAATCCAGCAACTGATATTGTCAAAGTGCTTACATATAATTTGCTTTTTGCTCAATATGTACCCATAAAAGAGAAAATGACATTGTGCCCTTCAGCCATAACTGAACAAAACTACAAACTTGGTTTGTACAAGTGGTAGCTTTTTTGATTAAACTTTGCATGCTCCATGACCTGAGCATTCTTGAGATATACACATGCCGGTTTCAAGGTGAAGCAGATGCCCGTCTGTACCTCGCAATTTCAAGCAACATCATAATAAAAATTTCCACACACGTCATGCGCATATCCTTGACATGCTGTCTTCGTGTCTGTATCACCACACTCATGGGTGTAATTGCACCATAATGTTCATAATGTTGCAAGTGTTTGAAAAAACAAAGACCGTATAATGTTTGTAGCTTCACAAATGAGAAAATGTGTCGCACGCCTTCTGAAGTCTGCTCATGTGACCAACCCTCCCTGTTTATTAGTGTTTAGATATTGACTGTGCAGGACAGACACATGAAGCAGATGATTTAGTCTTTGTTGCTAACATAAACCTACCATTCTTTTGTATACATGCTTCTAATGCAGAGTACGAATCAGGAATTCGTCACTCGGCTAACAGACAGGATTGAAACATAATTCCATGACTCCTTTGTGGCATGTTCAAGCTATAAAGGCACACATGATCATTTGCTCAGTTTGTCCCTTTTTAAACGCAATATGGTGTCAAAGGCTACAGGGCCCTTTCACACAGCACCTACATTTCATAGGCATGCTCAATAAAATGCCACTTGACAACACTCAGTAACACATAAATTAAAAGCTTGTAAACATACCAGTAAAAGAATGCGTGTAAAAGAAAAAAAACAACAAATCAACAAAGAATAGAAACCACTGAGACACAGCTTACTACCCACACTTATCCTTGAAGATACAAAACCATTGACACAAAAACTGTCACGAATGAAGAAAAATATATATATTTTTGGTACAAGAATGCAGCTTTCTCCAAGTTTACCTTTCTCTGAGCATGCACTTGCAAACATCTCTCGCCTCACAGCTGAGATCAAAAACAGGTGAAGGTGACTGTTTACAATGAGGTTGGCAAGGGAAAAAAATGATTCTGTTCCAGACAGTTTTAACACTATGCTGACTCTTGACGCGCTGAGACGAGACTGGAGAATCAAGAGAAAACTGCACAATTATATCGAGGAGCCTTCAAAGTGACAAGGATATAATATATACATGGCCACACTAACACTTTCTGTTGATTTAAAGGTGTCGGGAAGGGAAAGAATACTGCATTTGTGTAGTAGTACGAAACAAAAAAAAAAACCCCTCCCCCCAAGGTTGGCACATATTACGCTTCTCTCTCCAGCACAGTGTATGAGTAAACAAGACAGGCAGAAGGCGCAATGTTGATCACTGTACAGGCGGGAGTATATCCAGCTCCCTGCGTCCTGTCCCGTCTCGTGTAAGAGCTATTTACAAGGAAGGGGAGAGGGAGTCACACTGGAACATCTCTCTCTCTCTACAGCAGGCCACAGCAGAGGGCTGCAAGTGGCACAGCAAACACAGCGAGCCGCTACCACTACACGGTAGGACAAAAATTGTGGCTAGCAGCTCTCTCTAGGTGATGGCACACTTTCTTGAGGTTGGATTAAAATACACAGCCATTAGTACTCTTGAAGCCTTGCCCCTACACGGTTTCGACTTCTTCCCCTAGTTATTCAGTATCTGACAGTGCGTGACATGGAGTTTGTTTGGCAGCCTCAGTCCCTTTCCACTAATGTATACAACACCCGTAAAAGCACCCCTTACATGCCCAAGATAGCTGGGCCAAATTAAAATGCAAGCTACTAGCTGCCCACTGCACACAAGCGTACATCCAGGCAACCCCCCTCCCTTTTTTCCCCATCATTTTTTTTTTCTTTGTAACAGTACAAATACTACATGAGTTAACATGAGGTCACAGATAGGCCACATATATGTGGCCGAGTCACTCTTTTGTCCATGAGGGCAAAACAGTAAAGGTTTCAGAATAATGTCAACGAGAATATTTGAGTTAGCCAAAATGAGCGAATGCTTCATATAGTGCTGACTTTCATTTTCCAACTAAATTTAGTCGTCTGATGTCAGTTTTAGCAAAACTGAAAGCCAGTTTGCAAATAAGAGTAAGTGTACAAATGTTTTTCTTCTTTCCAATCAGAGAACTCAAATTCAATAAAAATAACTCAGCAGTCCCTGTAGGACATGTTCTCGAACACTGCTATTGGAAAGGGTTCCAGGGGCACCCCAGAGCTTTATAATTACCTTGACTGTAGATTACAGTTTATCACACGCAGTCAGCTTCAACGCATTTATTTTCAATAGGACCAAGAAATTTTAAAGAGCAATGAATATGAGCATACTAAAAGAAAATATGGGAAAAAGCACAGCTGTTGGTGAGGCGTCATTATGTGGTGAAATACAGTTAAAATGTCCAATTCCACAAAGCCAAATATGTGTTGTGCCATAAAGAAAAAGTAACCTAGTGAATAATGCACGCCTCCTGACATTTAAGAACACTGGCTATACATTTCTGTGTCACCACCAGTGGCATAGCCAGGAATTTTTCTTTGAGGAAGTGGAGGAACACAGGTGGTTGGGAGGGATGCACATGACCAGGAAGTGTGAGGACTGGGTTGATATCCTATGGCATTACAAAAATGTTTGGAATGGGACACATGCCTGCTTTGGTACCCTCTGGCTATCTATGGCCCTGCAATCACCACACTGTGCTCTTTAATTTGCAACCTTTGTATCACACATGAATCGCAGCTGAACTTTCAAACAACTTATTTCCTAAAACTTTTAGTTGGGTAGACACACTCAAGAGAGTGTAAGAGTAAGCCAGTTTGTGGTGATACATGAGGAAACTTGGAGCACAACGCAAGAGACTTTTTTCGTGCTTTGCTCTGACCTGCAATGTCGGCCCGGACAGGTATTCTCTTCGCACCTGTGCACATGGGTGAATGTATATGTTCTATTTCTGGTTCATAACATTCGGTTGGAAGTAAGTGCATCGTCCTGTTGTTTGTCACTTGCTTTGCCAGTGTTCTTTTCATGCACTAAAGTTTCATCATGTAGACACACTTGGTCATAAAATAAGAGTTTAAACCCTGCTGCCCAGCACTGAATGTAGACCGAAAACTTATTGAATGTTCAGCAGTTAAAACAGCAAGAAATCACTGAAATAGACACAGTCTCCTTTTAAGAGTGTAGCAGCATTTTATACCCACACAAATGCTTGTCTCCTTATGCATCGGAAGCTTTAGCTCACACCTATTGATAGAATGATAGCTCCGATCAAATGGCAAGGCAACAAAGGGATGCTGTTCACTGCCTTTGCATCATAATTTCTATACAGCCACTTACTACCTCTTCCAAAGGCTGCTTGCTGCGAGTACTCAAACAATACCTACAGAGCATTGGAGCACATTTCACATGCCATCTTAATCCTGTATAGTGAATTTACAAGAAACCACAGTCAAGGAAAGGGACCCTTCATAGGTTGCCCTCACGGCACTACTTCGGCACCAATGGCGGCACATTGCAACAGCTCCTGATCATGATGACATAATGTCGCGCAGCACAGAAGAGCGAATTGAGAATTTGAATCAAGTCGGTGAGGGCAGGCATCACAAGGCCAATGACAAGTGTGTATGTATTAACGCACCTCAGAGCACAAGTTTTAATCTCTACTGCTATGAAGACTTCAAGCTTAACTTGAGGGCTCTTGGATGTACATGCCACACAACCTGCGGTCAACGGGCATCTCTCGATCATCAGCGGCCTCGTACTGTTCAGTTGACGACGCCCATCTCCAAGACTCGCACAACACCAGTTATGTGTGCTGGCTGCAAGTGGGCTCAAGGAGTCTGCGAAGAGTGGAGAAGGAGTCCTGTGCACATGTGCAAGTAGGGAGCCACCCAGTCGCTGCACTGTCCTCGAGGCACAATACAACGCCCCACTGGCAGTTCTTGCTACGTGACCGTCAATAGGGGCAAGGAAGATGGAGTGGTGGAGGAATCCGTAGATGGAGGAGTCAGAATGTCAACAGCGTCGTCGGGCTCTCGCTTAACAAGTGGCTGTCCTGTCAGATGGTGCACACTGAGAGGGTGGTGCTTGTTGAGGCTGTAGCAGTCTGCACGTCGTGCGGGTGGCCCAGGACTTGGCTCAGGAGTGCCTAGGCTGGTGCAGGGGCTGCCGGTGCTCGTTGTGGTGGTTGTATCCCCACCCCCGTGGCTCGTGTGCGACTCAGGCGTTGGGGCTTCCACTGAGCCTATGTTGTCCTCACTCTCGTTCGCATTGCCATCAAGCCCCTCCTGGTACCTGATGCATTTCTTCTTTCGACTGGAAAAACACAAAGACAAAGGCTTTATTTTAAGGATAAGTGCACAAGTTTTCATGCACACACCTCGGCGAAAACAAGCATATAAACAACTCGACTTTTGCTTCAACTTTTTCACAAGTACTTTTTGCACATCTGAATGAGAGTTTCTGGCTGCAGAATGTATCACTGGACTACAGTTTCATTCGCTGCTGAATGTTGCTGCGCAATAATCGTAATTTCCGGGAACGTATTAACTGGAACGTGTAAAACATTGCGTTTTATTGGGTTATTTTTAGTTTTTGAGGTTGCGAGCATACAGATTGGGAAATCGTACTAAGCGGGAACATATCAACGATGTTCTGCTGTAATACACTGCATGTGGCGACGAAAAGTTTGCCTGGATGAGAACGCTCACTGCATGCCTCCACCCGTTCCCATGCCTATCCATATGTCTGTGGATTCTTGCAGGCTGTCAAGGTACCGTGCATTCAATGTCACCATCACAGAAACTATGTGGCACAGTGTAGTGCTTGGGTGTGTGCCAGCCTTTACGGCAGATGTAAGGAAGAAGTGGAAATTTTAAGGGCTCGTTTTTTTTTTTTTCTTGATTAGACACAACACTAATCAGAATCAACAGACAATATTGTCAGGGAAAGTATAGGGGATGTCGTTAGTAGTAAATGTAATGAAAATGTAGGAAAAGTGGATGAAAAGATGACTAGCTGTGGGCAGGGAGCAAACCTGCGACCTTCGAATAATGCATCCAATGGTCTACCAACTGAGATACTGCGACCGCCATCCCCCCCAACCCCCTTCCGCTTTACCACGTTATGGGGTGTATATGTGCATTTAAACGGGGGAGCTAGCGTCAGTCAGCGCCGCCAGGAGCAATTATGGCGCACGTGTGACACTCTTTTTCTGCCTGCTGGCATCACGTAGCACGTGACGCAGATGCAGATGTGTGACACACAGCATTTGTAGCAAAATGGTAAAAAGCAAGGAGCCCCTCAGTGCAGTTTTAGCAGTGGCCATCATAAAAAATGAGCAAACATGTGGCGCCATAACATCAGTAACTGCCACCGCCGCGATGACATTGTTACGTTCAAGGTGCAATTATGATGAAAAAAAGATTAAAATTTGCCGCCAAAATTCAGCAGTGCAATCATTTCCCAAGTGCAATCATTATATGAGCCAATACGGTACTCCTGTGTCAGAGGGTCAACCTACTATATTCAAGCTCAACATATATATACCAGACTAATGCCGTGGTGTAGTCTTTCATACTTGGCATTCATTTAGAAATGACTACAATGAAAAGGGAAATACATTCTTACCGACACGGCTTACACCAATCACTCTGCTGGTCCAAGCCAAACCTTGCTCTGCACTTCTTGGGATTGTTTAGATCTGCAAACAACAAGAAAAAAGGTTCAACAGCACTGTAGGATAATCGCTGATGAGCACACAATCACTGCCAACCAATCTTTAGCAGTTTGGGACAATGCACACTAAATTACTGCCGTATAAAACTCAACTTTTTATGTCAGCACCAAACAGGCATCATGCGAAAAATAAAATGTTCCACTCAAAACATCTAGCAACAAAACGAGATGCCAAGAAATGCCATTTCATATGTTAAGACCATGAGTTATAATGCACAATTCACAAGCACTAGAAACGTGGCATCAAAGTTGTAACATGCAGACTGGAAATACCAGTTTCTCTACATAAGAGGGGCAGATGTACACAACTAAGACAGAATTGAATATGATGCTTTATTCTTTCTTATTGTTTTCATGACATAAAAAAAGAGTTATTACTGCATCAAGACTGCTACTAACTGGACTTTGATGTGTGCGAGAAGATTGTGAAGCCGAATATGAAAAGTGCGGTAGAACAAAAGCAATGCACAGTGCTTAAATTGTTGCAAAAAAAACTGGCTCATATTTTTTGTAGTGTCTCACGGATGCATCAAAAGAAGCTAGGTATTCAGACAAACTGAGCAATGCACATAGGATGCATTAAGAAGAAATAACATGTAGCGTATCACCAGATAAAAATAAAATGAAAGAAAAAGCCCAAGTTTCTGGCTGTAGATTACAACTAAGGAGGGCATTCAAATTTGATCAAACGTGCAATATTGGCCGACAAGCAGGCAGTCATGAATTCACACATGCAGGGTAACAGAAGCAAGTAAAGGACAAGCGGGCAGGAGGCTCACTGCAAGGACCAAAACTAGAGGGAGGAAATTGTTCAGCAAAATCTTACTTACACTGCCATTGACCTAGCCACAGCTGCATGTCAGAAGTGTAACAAACGAACGAGCCATTCAGTGAAAGGAGCCCTGGCGTGTGGTTCATGCAGAGTCAAGTCGCAATCAAAAAAGAGAAGATATGAGAGACTAGTGCGGAATGTGCGAAAGAAGAAAGCAGCAAGGCATACGCAAGTGTAAAAGTTCACACAAGCATACGCACACATAAGGACACACTGCTAAATCATAAACCAAGCAAAGAAAAAACTCATGGCCACCATGAACTGAAAAAGATGAAAGTATACCAGGAATAGTGTCCCTAAGGTGGCACAGAAATTGCCAAAAATAGAAACTTTGAAGCAAACACATAGGGGCGAAGTGCAAGAGGCTTTAGCAGAGAAAATGAAATGCCTTTTAAAAGCTAAACGAAAACAGGGCATAGAATAGTGTACTACTAGAATGGCAAGACAAAAATAACAAAATAGCAAGAGATATGGTAAACATGATGCCATTTTCGATTCATTTACAAAGTAATTTCAAAACAGTCGACAACAGTTCAATAAAAAGTTCTAGCCGAGGCCACACAAAGAACCCTCTAAAGGTCCATCATGGCTCATATAGCAGCTGCCCCAATGAAGTGTTGCAATGAAATAAAATATAACGAAGGAATTTATCTGAACTCTCACTAGCCCTGAGCGTTGTACAAGGAACTCTTTCTTTTTTAATTGAGCACAAATGACTACCTGTTCAGTCTATACAATAAGGTTTTCATAACTTATAATGACATAACTGATAATGAGTCAGTGCAAACATTGTACATAATATTGAGAAATGACATAACAGCATTGACCTCCATTTTGCCAGGTTCATTACACACACACGCACGCACAAAGAGTGAATCAAGATATCAAGTGACAACCAGTCAGCACACTAGCAATAGCAGCAGTCCCAAGTGTATGAGCTGCCATTTGGTACACTGTCCATTCTACATTAAAAGCAACGTTAACCTCCAACAATTATTATTACCTTAACAGGGACTAGCAATAGCAGCAGTCCCAAGTGTATGAGCTGCCATTTGGTGCACTCTCCATTCTACATTAAAAGCAACGTTAACCTCCAACAATTATTATTACCTTAACAGGGGTGCGACGGCTGAAACTAAATAGGAAGCGGTTTTTGGAGCAGCGAAATTTCTAGTTTGGAGCCGGAGAACCTTGCTTGGGAGCAGCTAGCGGCATTTAATAAAGGGTCCTGGGAGCTTGAAAATATAAATTTTTAGCAACGTGGGTGCACCAGTGCATATTTTCATTGGCTTATGATACAAATAACATTGAAACAGAATTTCAAGGAAGTTATTAAACAGATTATCACCAGGCATTCACAGCACTACTTTTCTAAATACCACGTGACCCATCTAGTCCTCGTAAGAAACACGTGAAATAATATTTTAAAAAAAGGTTTTGTTGAAAACTCGGTACCAAGAAACATTTAAAAAGAAAAACACATCACACTTTGAAAAAATTCAAAAATTGTGATTGCACAAGAATCTTAGTTACGTAACGGTGGTCCTTCACTTAAAGAAAAACCTGACATAATAGCTTCAAGAGTTATTGACAGACAACAAAAGCGCACAGCACCGCTGTTCGCGGCCACCTCGTGCGAGACACCCTACAATAGAGCAGCAGTATGGGAGCCAAGAAACCTTGCCGCACAAAGTCGTAAAACGCATGCATATGGCACTAAGTAACAAAGGAATGGTACTGATAATGCCTCTCCACGTGAGCAACCATGCCTTATTATTACTGCACATGTTGGCAGGTTCTAATGTTGTTTTTTTTTAATATTGTAGGTCATCACCATTGATGTAGAACTCCCAATAATACAGTAACTTGTGAATGCCGCCTGCGCCACAACTCGCGTGAAGCGCTAGCACCGCGGAGCGCTGGTTAGAAATTCGTGTCCACGCAATAGAACCGCCGAATGCACAGTGACCGGTTTTATTGCAAAGAAAGAATAAAACAAAAATAATTGAAGTCACCCTGAAGAACGGCCGCTGACCGAAACACCGATTGAACATAAAGCTAAGCCTAAAATCTCGCACAGCCCTGAACCGGCACGCAGCGATGCCTCTTAAAGCGCTTGTTGCGAGTTTAGATTACAAAATATTGATTGATAGATATGTGGGGTTTAACGTCCCAAAACCACTATATGATTATGAGAGACGCCGTAGTGGAGGGCTCCGGAAATTTAGACCACCTGGGGTTCTTTAACGTGCACCCAAATCTGAGCACACGGGCCTACAACATTTCCGCCTCCATCGGAAATGCAGCCGCCGCAGCCGGGATTCGAACCCGCGCCCTGCGGGTCAGCAGCCGAGTACCTTAGCCACTAGACCACCGCGGCGGGGCAGATTACAAAATATAGCAGTGGCAAATCACCATTGATGAAAACTGTGCCAGGTGATCGCCGACGCGTCACGAGTCGTGAATAAGCACCAAGGTACCCGTTAATATAGTTTAAAATGGTTTGAGCGCGCATTCTGTCACCACGGCTTCGCAAATAACCAAGTGTTTCTCTCTACCTGTGGACACCAATGTGCGCACTTTGCGTGCAATCGCTTTTTTAAATGCGATGAGAACTCCCTTGTCTATTGAAATAAATTAGTAGCTAATAGGCATAAACCGGGAATGGATTGCACTCGTTCTATCTCTCACGGAAGCCATTTTGAGAACCCATGTGCAGGCGTTAGAGCATTCAGGAGACCAGTCGCATGCATGAAATTGACTCCACGTCTACAGTTACTCGCTCATGTCAAACGTGCAGGCGTATGTAACTCCACGCAGCAGCGTCCACATAAAAACCGCAGCGACCAAAGGAACGCGCTACGCACAGCAAAGAACCTAAGAGTCCACTCCGCTATGCTCGCCAATTGACTCCGCGGTTTTTGCTAAGCGACATTGGCACCAGAAGACACGCTCAATGCACGGCAGCACATGTTTGCGGGGTCACGCATATTTACAACATTTAAGAGGAGAATATGGCAACATCATGCATGGTGTCACTGTATTCCAGGTGCAAAGTAAAAAAAAAAAACACGATTGGGCGCGTCTTTATTAGTCAACTCGGCTTTTTTCCCCACCGAAGCTTAGGTTGGCATCATCAAAATTCTAGCTTTTGAGGCTGCTTTAGAGCAGTTTGGCGCAACTTTTACAATTTTTATGCTTTTGGAGCAGCTTGGTGCTACAAAACGGAAAGGTATCAAAAATGCACAATATGCGCAGCTGTCTCACCCCTGCATTAAAAGCAGACATAGCACAGTACTTGATAAGGACCAACAATATATGACAGAAACCATTGACATGTCAGGGAAAGAGCTTGGTTACCCGGTGGAAATGCAATAAGCTAGGCTCGTGTGACTAGACTTGCAGTTACGGGGAGACGAGATTATAAAGAAAAAAAGAAATGCGTTAATCTGTAGCCTAGGGCAATAAAATTTTTGCACTATATAGAAGTCTTTGTGCTGATTTTAAATATGTAAATAGTTTTATAGTAAGATGCACAGTTTTCGTTTTGTGCTATGACAATGTGTAAAGTGTAGTTCAGTTTAGACAAACATTTTATGTCAAACTTTCATGGTTTTAAGCATATAATGGCTCATATTACTGCACATTAACAGGGCAATGCAAATAACTACCAAGAAAGTGTGTATAGGACATTTTATTGGACAAAAAAAATTTTAATGTGAAAATATTGGAATCCTTAGCCCATAATAACTGCTTACTTTAGGTTGGTAATAATTAAACAGGCGATATCAAGTTTTGAAGAAGATACTTGCACCCTTCACATGTTAAGGAATATGTGGGCACAGTTTCATTCTGGCCGGGAAATCAGAAGTACTAAAAACATGATGCCTGAACTCAAAAAGTTGCCCGAAACTGGGTCTTGAAAATAAAAACAAAACAATGCATAGGAAAGATGTAAGTGAAATCTCATCCATGTGAAAAAAATATGTTTTTTAAGATGATTTTACGGTTCATGTGCAGAGTTCTGCACCAGCTAACAACATTAGCAATGTCAATTTGCAAAGCACTAGCTTTCCCCCAAAAGAGAGGAACTAATGGACAATATGAAGAAACGAGTACTTCTCCACGGATGCTGTGAAGAAATTTCATTTCGGAAGACAAGCGGACGATACACAAAGAAGTGCCAGCTATTCTTTTGCTTTGTCTGTTGCAAAAATCTCATGTTACGTCAGCTGGGGACTCGCCTTTTGTCACCTGATACATTCTTGCAGAATAGCTGCCTTTTCATTCATCTGCTCACACTGCTTGCTTTCATAGAGCAGCGCTCGTCATGTATTACATGCACTTTTTTCTTCAATGTTTCAATGTTCAATACATAAAGTGAGTGCATCGTCTACATAGCCATCGACATAGTGGTCAATATCAATCTCTTCACTTGGTAGTGTAAGTCAAAGGTTCGGTGGTAAATCTACGAGTGTGAAAGCGCAAATGTTATGCGAAGTCAGTGAATGAAAGTTTACAGAGCTTTTGAAATGAAATTAAGCATCAGCTTGGGACTATACTGCAATACTTGGCATTCAACAAGCAGCATTTCAGCTGAATGCAAATGCTCAATTTCTCTCCCAATTGTGCTCGTACCAGAGAGTTCTGTATACAAAGATTTGCTGATAAAAATCTCATGTTTTTGCCAACAAGCAGGCTGTTTCAATCACTTAATTGTACATTTCTAGATTCCCAAAACCGTCAAGCATGCCCTACCCAGTTTGTTTGAGAATAACTCCCACCACCGATTTCCGATACAAACAAACAATCTAACACGAGCATTCACCCTGTGTTCAGTTTCTTGCCCACTTTGTAGCCGTGTCTTGAAAGGTGCGATTCAAAGACCCTCTTCTCAACAAATCTGTACCACCCTCTCATAAAAACAATTTTTCTATTCCTTTCTGCTGTATACATGACAACCAAACTTGGCGAACATTCTTATTGCACCATTTACCCAAAACAAACTAAATTTGAAAATGAAATTTCGTTTTCAAAAATTGTGTTTTTAGCCCGTCATTCCCCCTTAACTCTGCCATGTAAATAAACGTGTGTTGCAGCATTAATAGTGTTATGTATTTCGACATGAACTGCCACTCGTATAAGTGCATGTCGGTGCTTCTTTCTGGCATATTACTGATTGATTGAGGACTGATATGTGGGGTTTAACGTTCTAAAATCACCATATAATTATGAGAGACGCCGTAGTGGAAAGCTCCGTAAATTTCGACCACCTGGGGTTCTTTAACGTGCACCCGAACTGGTGCATCACTGACTATCGGTTAAAATTATGTTCACTGTTGAGGCTCCATGGACTTAATTTTCGAAATTACCTGCCACGAACATGTCCTGGTGCCTGGTTTGGGATAACGAGCCCTAAGGTTGCTTCTTTATGTTCAGCCTGTGCAGTGTGATGTGATGCCCGTTCATTCTAGTACCCGACGCTAATTTCATCTTTGCTTCATTCGAACAATTTTATAGTCCCTTTCAAGTTCGTATTAAAGAGCTTTTACTGTACAAGAAAAGCTTTTCAAACAAAGAATCATGGCAGCACAGAAACCACTGAGCAGTCAACAGCAAACTCCTACTCTCATTCCACCACTCTGCACCCAAGTTTCCTTGCTTACATTCTGTGGGATCTGCATTTTTTCAATATTTATCAACCTGCTCTTATTTTCAAAAGATGATTTTTTGGTTAGCTTTTGTGGAAATTAGGGAGGACGCACCACTGAAATTCAAAAATGTCGGCATCCGGTACGCACCATTAAAAATGTCCGGTGTTTATGACAACCAGTGACTGACTGAGAGAGCAGGACACAGTGCTACAGACACAGGCACAAAAGGTGAAGCTAGGGACCAACTTACCTGCATCCTGACTCTTGTCCTTCTTCCGCTTCTTCTTTTTGCTGTTGATAGCATAATTGTCCCTCGCCGTCCAACCCGGATAGAGTTGCATGTGAATCTGCCGCTCCTTGCGTGCCATCTCATAGTACTTTGACTGCTCCTCTCGGGAAAGGCTGTGCCACTGGAAAAGAAAAAGAAAGAGGATATGAATCAGACCCCCAAATACACCAGCAACACTGTAGCACAACTCTGTAGCACACCCAACTGCAGAAAAGCAACGGGCAGCCGGCTGTTATTAGCAACTTCAGTCTAGCCATTACAGTCGAACCCCTTTATAAGAGACACTGACATAAGAGACACGAGTGTGCCTACAGTGAAATACAGGTTGATAAGAAAATGCATACAAGGCACCCTGCTTATATTAGACATCTTGTATAAAGGCCAAGAATAGCTGTCTGAAGCATGCTTCTTATATAGGATGTACATTAACAGATGTATATTACTTCATGTAATGTACATTCGTTGAAGAACTTTACAAAACAAGCACTCTTCAGAGAATCTTTTACATGTTGGTCGCAATGTGCTTCAATATTCTACTTTCAGGGGTAAAGAACTCTAGTTTAAAATATTAAACTGGAGGCATCAGCACAGCCCCACACTTAACAATTTGAGTATAACTGGATTAGCACACGCAAAGAAAAGAGAAAGCAGAAAAGAGCGCACCCGTCTCCCAAGAATCTGGTTGATGGCCGCACTCTCCTTGAGGGTGCACTCAGCGACTACCTTGGCACGCATTTCCTTCATGTACAGCATGAAGGCATTGAGGGGCTTCTTGACATGGTTAGTCGGCTTTTGGGGCTTCTTCTCTGTGCCATTATGCTGCTGCTGCTGTGGCTGGTGCGGTTGGCTGCTGCTGCTGCTGCCATTGCTAGGTGGGTGGCTTGGTGGCTGGCTGGGAGGTGGCCCACTACCATGGCCGTTGAGACCCGACACGCCATTCACCAAGTCACCACGGGAGCTTGGTCGACCCTGGTTGCACTTGGAGTCCAGTGGGTGGTACATGGCTAGTGGGTGCCTGGGAAATGCAGGGCCCACACTGCATTTGTACCAGCAACAAACCCTGACTGTAGAACTACAAAACTACACACAATGAAATAACCTTTATTGTTGGCTCCCTGTTTTACTGTATAACAAAACACTCATTATGCATTGAGAATACTGACAAAGCTAAGGTGCCCCTGCATTGAAAACTATTTATGCTGTAATACGAGTGATCCAGATGAAGATAATTTGCCATATGCATTCATGGCAAAACAGAGCAGCTTTGTAATGTGTAGTAGAGTAAGTAAGAGAAATGGAAGATATTGCATTATAAAAACGATACAGAAAAAGCAGACAACGTTCAAATGCTATGTTGTACCGTATCTCTCTAAGTACTCCAATGAAATCTTTACCTTATCAGTTAAATTTTTTGCTAATTGTTGCCCAAATATTTCATGAACACAAATACAGTTTCAAAAATATCACATATCAAACTTGTGCTTCCCAACTTGATCAATAATATACTATTAAAGGAACACCAACACAAAAGTTTGAAGGCAAGACAGTCAGTGAATTAGAGTTATCTAGAGACATACATTGATTGATATGTGGGGTTTTAACGTTCCAAAACCACCTTATGATTGTACGCCGTAGTGGAGGGCTCCGGAAATTTCGACCACCTGGGGTTCTTTAACGTGCACCCAAATCTGAGCACACGGGCCTATAACATTTCCGCCTCCATCGAAAATGCAGCCGCCGCACCCGGGGTTCGATCCCGCGACCTGCGGGTCAGCGGCAGAGTGCCTTAGCCACTAGACCACCACAGCGGGGCATCTAGAGACATACACAACATCTACGAAAGTTCATGGGCAAATATGGCCGAGAATATATTTAAGATCAATTTTAAAGTACATGCCCCATGACTGAGTGGGATGCAAAGCCCCTCACGACGCCGATATTAACGCAGGGGGAGTGTAAACAAACCTACGTCACAAGTTGATGTCGGCTGTTTGCTTGGCACGCACCCTACACTTGCGTTGCCTGCAATTTCCTCCTCTGTTACTGCGACTCCTCCGTGTCTGCTAGCTGTGGTGGGTGTCAGTGTGGCGCCCTCTAGCGCGTGGCGGCCGTGTCACAGTTTTAAGTGGTCACGTGGTGAGCTGTGTTCGCCTTCCTAGCAGAACACGCTTTTTGACAAAGTGCTACAAGCACACTTGCTTGGTAGCCATGACGCCATAAATAATCATAAATTTTGTGTAGCAGGCTGGCATTCGTTATGCTATCCTTCGTCATTCTTAGATGAAGCGTGGTATTTGCTACACACTTGCAAACAATTTTGTGCTAATTTTGATGCAGTGGCTGATGACAAGGAATTATGCCTGAAGTGGGCATGTGCCAGAGTTAATAGGTGAACAAGAACAAGCTTTTGTAACGAGTTGGAGCACTGGACGACCCACTAATTGTGGGATTCGCATTATGTGATGCCTGGTTGTTCCTTTGCAGTTCTAAAGTGCTTTATCACTCATACTGACACGATTCCTTTCCAAAAAGGATTTTTTTTTTTTGTCTTATTTCGTGTGATTGTGGTTACGGGCAGCAGCGGCAGATAACTACGACGGCACATGCAATCCTAGTTGTGACCTCATAACAGCTATTACTGCAAAAATAACCATCGTGCACACGAGGTTTCCAGCCGTGATAAGTGGGTCATAAGCTACCTCTTGCAACAAGAAAAACAGGGTGCAAAATTTTTGTACACCTTTAATAGACCAGAACAGGAAGAAACTTCTGTACCTTCATAAGGAATAATTATGCCGTTTCTTCCTGTAACCTACTGTTCATTTTGCTGGGGTGTGCAAATTATTCAAGATTTTCACAGCATTCCAAAATTGCATGATAGTGGCAGATCTCTTGAAGTGAAGTAGTACTTCGGCCACACTATTCATTTCAGGCACTGCTGTGCCACATACCAAACACCAAAAAAACGCGAACACTGGTAATGCTAGCATACTGCATTATTCGTGCCATGCTAGGGAAAAAAAACAGGAATGTCTTACACTTTCTGTGATGTCTATGGCATTACAATTGCACCTGTCAGAAAACGAACCAGAGCACCCCAATAAATGTTGCACTATATACTGGACGTCTTCTAAATTTCCCAATTGCACTGTTTTGGCCGGTGAGGCATGATTATCCATGCATGTCGCTGAAAGGAACAAGGAGTAAAAGAAGAAAAAAAAAATGGAAATGCTCCAAGGAGAAAGAGTAAATCTGACCTACTGTATCATGGCGATGTCAACTATATATATATATATATATATATATATATATATATATATATATATATATATATATATATATATATATATATATATATATATATATAAACACCCAACAGTTATGGCCCTTCTAAATGCAAAAAAAATAGAGTGGTTTCTAACTGAATAGCTGAAATACCAGCTCATTAGAGGCAACCAACAGGAATATTCTCTCAGTAGAGAAATGAGATCCTACCACCAATGTGCATTCCAAAAGTCCGTTCTGAATGCACGAGATGAACAAGCTTCACAAGTTTCATCGAAAAAGCATGGAAGAAATCTGAATGTAAAGAAACACTGAGGAGTAAATCCTCAAAGGGGGTTTGGGGCACTTTCTGAAAATGGTCGGGAAACGTTGCCGATCGAGGCTACCGCGAACACGGGAGCCAGTTATTACAGCACAGCACCACGGCAGGGAATTAACAATTTCGTTTCCAAGCCAGCAGAAAATCGATCGCATTCTGCGCGGACGATGGGAGGGACGCGGCCATCGACCGAGCCATTTTATGATCAAGAGAAAAAAAAAATCTCAAATAATTTTTATTGCGCTTTCCGAGCTTCATAAACAAAATGTATACATGTGCCTACCTTAAGAAGCTCTGAAGAAGTTTATCTAAGTACTTCCGGTTTCGATTAGCGGAGTCGTCTGCTTCAACACTTACATTCTCGTGCGTTCGTGCGATGCAGTGCCGGGCATCCTGCACATACTTCCACCCACGCCATCTTTGTGCTGTAGTAGCGCGCTCGTGTCTTCTCACATCATTACAACGGTATTCACCGGTCAACATCGTGGTTCCCTAAACCGCCAGTGTACTTGCCAGCGCACGCTTGCTCGCCCTTTTTCACCTCGCCAGTTTCGCGCCTCGGCCAACATCGCGTGATCTATCGAAACCGCTTCGAAAATCGCAATCAGTATTCTGAACTACCACCCGCCGATCAAGCTAGCGTTAAAAAAAAAAAAAAAAAGGCCCATTTTCACGTTTTCATGGCGCTCGGGCATACACGACAAGCGATCGTGCACGACCGCCTGTATCGACGCGCGCCGATCACGCGGCCTTGGATCGTGCTGCGTGGTTACTGCGACCGACACGGGGTGTCGCCACACGCCAGTGAAGTTGGACTGAAACGTTTAAGGCACTGACGGGCGCTAGATTTTCGACTAGTAAATCTGCCCCTTTCATTTGCTCCACTTCAATTCACGTCGCAATTATAAAACACTACAGTCATAGACACAAATTAACGCATATCACATAACTTGACCGATTCGCGTATTCAAGTGGCATCAAGTAAGCAAACTCTAGAGGTGTACCACAACTGAACTATAAAAAAAAAAAAAGGCTGCAAAGGTAGCAGCTAAAAGGACACTAACCTATATCAAGTAAATAAACATAGATGTGCTTCAAATCGATTGCGCACATTTTCCCGACTGATACCTTGTGTCAGGGAGAGGGGAGGAGAGTTCTTGTTTGGGGCCCGGAGTGACTAGAGCCGGGTGCAAGCCGTGAGGCATGATACTTGAAGGCAGTAGAGGAGGGTTGATCCTGGGCAAAGGCGGCGCGTAGCTACTGCCTCCCCTGAAGCCCCCGGAAGCCATCGGGGGCATTGGGTACATGCCAGCAGCTGCTGAGTGCCTGCAAACGACCAATGAACGAATTCCATACATGCAGGCAACATGACTTGGCACAGACGCCACATTCAATTTTACCACCACAAGAAATGGCAGATTGGCACCGGGGCACATCTGCTCAGAATGTCCATGAATAAACAGTGCGCCTGAAACCTTCCATGGGCAATGTCATGCACAATAAGAAATAAAGTGAGAAATTAATTGTAGTCATATTAGGCAGCTTTCGGCAAACTGGGGGTTTCAAAAAATAAGGTGTTGACAAAAAGCACAGACAAAACGAGCCTTGTCCATCACGCCTAGCGATTCTGCAACCAAGTAATGGAAAAGTCGCATTTGGGTTGATGTAGCTGCAAACATTCGATGTAACACCACAGAGAAGAGAAAACCTTTGGTCAGGTTGTCCACTTTTCCCCTCGGACCAACGCACTGGTTTGTGATACGCTTTAGTTTGGGTAGAGGTTAAAAAGCATGAATTTCTTTAATCCATTCAACTAACACCAACCAACCACAACAATTTCTCGGCATACATGTCAAACACATCATTTCACACTGGCCCTGACCGGTAGCTTTTCTAGCAGCCTGCTCTCTTACTTTATTATTAGTTTGTAATAATTTCCTTATTCATTACTGTACAAAACTGAACCCTATTAAAGCAAATCAGTTGCAAAAAATCTTTTGTGAAAATTAACATGACCTATTTGCAGTGCAAAGCGACGCAGAAATCCATACAGATTTTTCCGAAAGTAAAAAGCTCCTCAGTTGACAAAACAATCTTTGCTGGTCGGAGGCTTGAACCAGAACCAACATATTTTCAAGGTGATCATTCAACCTATTGAACCAATCAGGAAGGCAGCAATTAATAGCACAGGGGTAAATTAACCAGCCACTTTAAACACATGGACACTGGATATGCCATAATATTGGCCAACCAGGGTTTTGTAAAGGTGACACGACAATAGACTACACTATTGTGCTGATGATGGGGAAATGTGTGTAATGTAACCAACAACTATATATATATATATCCTTCATAAATTATGAGACAGCCTTTTATTCCGTCAAAACCTTAACAGTCATGCAGCCATTATGAAATCAGGGTGTAGATGAACCGTATCTGAAAATACAAGAAGACATCTGCAGAGGATCGGAGCCACAATAGTCCTCCCTCCCAAATAAAGCAAATTAAGCAATACAATCCAAATGATAGCATAAAGTAGTGAGAATAAGAAACAGTTTGGGATAAGAGTCAATGAATATCCTAGTAACCTGTGATTCACTAATAGCACTGCCTTCCTAAGTAACTGGCGGATGAAATAAAATGCCTCAAATACCTGGTGATAAATGACAGTGCACCCGTATCCCTCAGGAGAGAAGTATTTAACTGCACCTTCCCGGCATTTACCTACATAATCATAGTGTTTTGAGACGTAAAACCACAAATAATATTATTACTTATTATTATTCTTCCTTATATTAATTACCGTTTATAGGTAGCGAGGGAAAAAAAGTGTATGTGAATGGCGCGAAATCACAGCCGGTTAAAAAAAAAATACCATTTTTTTTCTGTTTCTACCTACCTATCTCGGCAATAAATACTTTTTGAGCCACTGCTGCTGCATTCAAAAAGTCTCAATAGTCAGTCAAATCGACCACATGGTAGAGTGTCGCGACGGCACAAGTTTTCGCGCGATTTCTGTGCTCAATCGGCTACTATAGCGCAATGCAACGCCAACTGAACTATGCAACCGGATTCCGGTATCCCTTGGCGTCGCCCACAAGCCGTGCGCCAAATGCTTTACGAAAATACTCCCAGATGGCGCCGCCGATGCACGCTAGAGCAAAAGGGAATTGGCCGCACACGAACCGGCGCTAAACCGCACCACCGGCCGCTGCACTGCACGATGGCTGCGCTTTTTTTTCTTTTCTTTTTTTTTTTGCGACACGCACAACAGCAACCTTTTCTTTTGAAAAGAAACAGAAGGTGCAACACCCATGACAAAAGCACCGTTTTAATGTTTCCTTGATATATATATATATATATATATATATATATATATATATATATATATATATATATGTATATATATATATATATATATATATATATATATATATGCAGGCATGATGGTTGAGTGGCCTTAGCGTTGCATATAGTCAAGTAGATCCTCCGTGAGCGGTCACAACGTGGTTTATTTCGACGTTTCAATTTCGACGTTTCGGCCTAGAGTCTAGCCTACTCTAGGCCGAAACGTCGAAATAAACCACGTTGTGACCGCTCACGGAGGATCTACTTGACTATATATATATATATATATATATATATATATATATATATATATATATATATATATATATATATATATATATATATATATATATATATATATATAATCTTAATGAGATAATAAGATCAGGCAATAATGTCAAGGAAAGTATGGTGGAAGTTATTAGACCTAATTGTAATGTAACTGTGAAGAAAGAAAAGCGGGCGAAAAGATAACTTGCCATGGGCGGGAACCATACCTGCGACCTTCGAATGACGCGTTTGATGCTCTACCAACTGAGCTACCTCGGCGGCTATCCACTTTATTGGGTATATATGTGACTTAAACGGGGGAATGCCAGTCAGCGCCACCTGTAGCTATGAAGCGAGTGTGGCACACTTCTTTTGCATATATATATATATATATATATATATATATATATATATATATACACAGTAATTACACACTCCCGCTCGAGCAAATCCGTTTAACATCATTAAAAAGACAAAAAGAGTCTGAAGAAGGCGTAATCATCAAATCGCGGGTGTCTTTTTTTTTTCTTTTTTACAAGAGTACGCAAGACCCACGAAGATTGTTTGCTAGGCGATCCAGTAAATGAGTATTGACGTGGCCAGCCCGAAGAACGGCAAGACGAATGCCAACGTTTCATTAACAAAAGCAACAAACGCAACGAAAGATAAATATTGATTTACATGTTTACTTGCAATTCACGATAATATACCGTTTGCGCGCAAACACGGACACAAGAAAGGCGCAACTTTCTGTCGTCTTAAGAATATTTACAATACAAACAGTGTCCATGTGGGGATAATTTTAGCGTAACACATCACCCCCGTCGCGAAATGTTTAATTGAATATTTTACCTCAATTTTCTCATGTTTTAGTAAACCTATGATGGTGAAATTAATTGGAGTTCTCATGGTACAATTTGTAAATCTAGACCACTTCACTGTTGCACTCTGGGAGGAGGAAGGAAAGGCAGGATGGTCAACCAGACGAGCGTGCGCTTCGCTATCCTAATAGGGAGATAGAAAGAAGGAAGCATAAAAAAAATCGCATGAGCTTAAACAACACTGCTGTGTTCCGTGGATATAAGGACGCAGGAAGTCAGGCGTGTCAAATTCCACTGTAGATAATCATTCCTACACTGAAGGCTTGTATGTGCTGGGACATAGAACATCCAGTCAAGCCGTTGCAGAGATCGACGAACACGCGAAGTGCGTCTAACGGTGACTGAAGCACAATGACAACTGACTAGTCTTCGGAGAACTTGTTAGTCAGAGATTCAGTGTTCAGTGTTGCCGATGTGCATTGTTCTGCGTGTCGTTGCGATTTTGGCCACGTAGGCAAACTGTGTAAATCTGCTTTCCTCGGCGTTCTGGTCTGTACCGGCCGTCGCCGATCTATGTATAATTTGATGTGGTTTTGGCAATGTAAGTCAAGCGGCGTCTAGAGCAACCATGTTTTTTTTTTTAAATGTACAGTCAAAATAGTTCATTTTGGTGTTCCTTTAAAGTACCCCAGGTGGTCAAAATTTCCGGAGCCCTCCAGTATACGGCGTGCTTCGAATATATCGTGGTTTTAATTAGTTAAATCGCAGAATCCAACAAGTTAAATCCCAATAACAAGTTAAATCCCAGAACCCAACAAGTTAAATTCAAATAACAACAAGTTAAATCCCAGAATCCAACAGAACGCATTGGCACGCGGTAGCGTCTTTAGGCCAGCCTAAGTGGCTGTGTAGAAGGCTGCGCCCTCTCTCCCCTTACACTCTCTCAGCAATCACGTGATGCCGTTGGGGAAGGAGATTCTGCAGACGCGCGATAAACACACGTGCTCTCGCTCTCCAACGGGCGTTCCGGAAGAGCAACTACTGCAGTGAATTCATGGTGCGCTCTACTGGCGAGAACGCGTTAACAGCGGGCAAGGTGCCCGTGATGAGCGGAACTCAAGTCGACTCATGCGCGGCTTCCGTTTAGTGGGAGATAGTGTAATGTTTCTTTCTTTCTACGAAATGAGCTCTTTAACGCTGTCGCGTTAAAAAGCACCCAAACGACATGGGCGCAGAGAACGTGACCACGAGAACCACCAGCCCCGCTGTGACTTCCGAGCACGAGAAAACAAAGGGTACTGCCCACACGACAACATCAAAATTTCGCGAAACTTCAACCTTTAACTGTGTACTTATAGCGGCAACTACGATGCCGCTATAAATAAATAAATAAATAAATATTTATTTATTTATAAATCATTTCAATCATCGTCTTTTATATGTGGTGATCGAAAACGTTCCGCAACAGTTTTTTTTCTTTAGAAAAAAAAAGAAGGGTGCACTCAAATTTGCGTCATTTCTGAGTTACTTTTCCAGCTTATCTCAAAATGAAAGCGAACTTCTTATGTTCCCCTGGCTGTGAGCGCACCAGAAGAGAGAGAGAGAAAGAGAGAGATGCGAACAATCTTTCTCTCCAATAACAGTTGGAAATGATTTTCGTTCTGTCATCGCTCCAATGCTGCCTGGTCACCATGCAAGTTCGCGTCATCCATCCGATCGTACACCGCCCGGTTGCTCCAATGCCTATGATGGAATCCTTTAATAACGCTCCCCGTGTCGCTAATTAGAGACCAGGGCCGTATAAATGTTCATTCTCACTGTGCGCACGACAGCGCACTTTGTTTCTGACACTAACAGCTGCAGCTTCGGTCTTACACGTTCCACCGAAAGTGGCTCGCTTCCGTTGAGTGTGAAAAAGAAGTGCGTGCGGAGAAGGGCCCTAGGTAGTTCGCGCGCGCCGCCGCTTCATTCGTCGCTGCGCTCGTGCTTCGGGCCAGCTGCGGCGCGGCACGAGCCGTTCTTTTGCGACAACAGCTACGCACAGGAAACGCCCTTCGAACAGCCACTATTCACTGTTGAGCGCACCCTAAAGCAGCGGCAACGACTCTCCGGGGCGGGCTATTTTCGGAGCAACAGACAAGCGGCTGGCCCAGAGAGCGAAAAGAAGCACGCGGACGACTTGGCTGTCATACCGCAATTTTCATTTATTTTGTTTTTTTTTTATATGAACTAATCCTCCAGCACAGCTACGGTCGGCGGCCAATCAACATCGAGAAGTTCCGGAGCCGCAACGCACCACAAGGACACTAGCACATGGCCTCGAACATATCCTTACCTTAAAGGGGGTACCTGCAATACTTTTCCAGCAGAAAACACCGCCGATCGGTGGTCGAAGCTCACGAGCGCACGCGAACCACACATATCGAAGTACGCGGCCTGGAAATTACGACTAATTTTCAAAGTCAGCGAGAAATCGTTCTCATCTTTCTGCAAACGATGTCACGTACCCAAATGACCCCGAATTCACGGCCATTGGCTGATTTGAGCATCGTGGGCTGCATAGGTACTGCGGTCGCCGCGAGAGGCCGCCATGTGCCCACGCACTCGCTTGCGATAACACTAAAAGTAAGCAGTGCATTAGAAAGAAAAAAAGTATGAAGCTCACGACGCGTGCGTCACGTAGCGTCTTACCCCCCTGACATCCCTCACTGCTACCAGCGCGCGTCCGTCGGTACGAGGGAACGCAAATACAGCGTGCGAGAAATTAACCCCGCTCGAACTAGACGGAGCGAAACTTCTGAAGCGGTATGAGGCAATATACTCCTTCAGCGAAGCCATTCAATGGTTACTTGGAAAAGCTTCGCAGGGCACACTTGAGAAATAAACAAAGACGCTAAAGCGAAACAATGAGTTGTTTTAGATCGATAAACTGCACTCTGAGAACTCCAAGTTTCACTGTCATAAGTTCATTATTAGCGGAGAAAATCAAGGTTGAAGTTTCATTTTTAAATTTCGCGCCATAATATCTGGCGCGTGACGTCAGGAATTCCACAACGTATTTATCATATTGTCGCAACATAGGCTCGATGAAACTTTCTGATACTTCGAATGCTAAGTCGAAGGCACCCGCCGATGGCAATGTACTTCAATTTTATCGATTAGAAGGAGGTCCGTAGGGTCCAGTAGACGCCTTCAAATTTTATGACGTCACAGTGTCTGGTGCGGGAATCTCAACGTGGCCTCACCAATCACACTTCCTTTCCGCACGTTTTCTCGCTTACCAACTGCCGTGCCGCGGTAATAGTGGTGTTTTTGATATTGTGAAATTGTACTTCGATTGATTAATATGTGGAATTTAACGCCCCAAAACCACCATGTGATTATGAGAGACGCCGTAGTGGAGGGCCCCGGGAATTTCGGCCACTCGGGGTTCTTTAACGTGCACCCGAATCTGAGCACACGGGCCTTCAACATTTCCGCCTCCATCGGAAATGCAGCCACCGCAGCCGGGATTCGATCTCTGCGGGTCAGCAGCCGAGTACCTTAGCCACTAGACCACCGCGGCGGGACGTGAAATTGTACTTCAGTAATACACGAAAAGCATTTTGCTCTTTAGCGTCCCTTAAAGAGACCAACTGACAACGCACAATTTGGCGAATTCGTTATAATGGGGAACACCGTCGGGTGAAACAAATCTGCCGCCACTCATTGGACATGCAACGTGAAAATTTATCGGACCAAAGTGACCGCAGACGCCTACCGGTCTGGGAGCCCTGGACGACCATGCAAAGGTGCGCTTCCGAAAACTTTGCTCGCATAGCCTAAGGCAGATCGGTCACGCCACGGCGACGCCTTTAACAGCAAGAAGCTAGTGGAAGCTATGTCCTAGTTGCATTTTTTCTTCGTTACTTGCCCACTATGGTACGTTTGCCATCGTATGCATAACCACGGTACACTTCGCCACCGTATAGGCGCAAAGCTCATACTGCGCATGTCAAAGTAAACGGCATTAGTAAATGCCAGCTTATGATTCGCCTATTAAACTATACACTATTCGTCTCGATAAACCTACAACACGCAGTGGCTCTAAACGCACCGAAGCACTCCGCATGAACGGTCCAGAGACAGCCTGGAACTCCGATCCACGATACGGCAAAAGCTGGGCCAAACTGCGCTCGCACGAAGGGAGGAGGGTTCACCGCCCAACGGAGAAGGGACCACGAGGAGCGAGAAGGGAAAAAAAGAAAGAGTGCAGCGTAATGACATCGGGATGTAATGTAAGCGGATCGGCTAGCGTTTAACAACGCCGGCAACGACGCCCGACACGGGCTGGAGGACGGCGCATGCAAATCACGACCGGAGCCCTAGCCCGACTGCGCAGACTCCTCCTTTCGCGAACGTCGACCCCATCACGTGGGCGCACAGGGTGCAACGCCAATTGGTCGACGCGACGCAGGCCCAGCCTCCCGTGTTCATCAGAGCACGGAACCAATCGATAGCGGCCGCCCAGCGAATAACTTCCGCCTCGGCTTCCGGTTTCAGAAGCGCAACACGCACTCCGTGCAACGGCTCCGACGTGTCGACGCCATGCCCACCGATCCGAGAGTCCAGAGCAGGTATACCCCCACTTCCGATATCCGAGAAATTCGGAACCTCGGACAACGCCGCAGTGGGCAGCGGAAGATAGCACTATACCAAGTACCGGGCCGTGCTACCTTCCTCCGCTGACGGACGCTTTGCGTGCACGGTTTACCTGCTAAACGCGTTTATTTAGTGTTTATTTTGTGCCTATTACGTCTCGGCAACTGCTCAGCAGCACCGCTCAACAGCGTATAACAACACGTTAAAACCACATGGAACGTGCGGTAGCCGGCTCTCTCTGTCTCCTTTAATATATATATAGCAATGCACTCACTTTCACGGATAAAAACTGGCCATTTATTTCCTTCGAGTCCAGCATAGAACATCTGGATGCGGGTCGCAGAAACCAGTACCACGAGCACTAAATGTGTGCTTTTCTGTGTGCGCGATCGAAGTCCCAAGCGTTCAGGACAAGGGGAGCGTCGTACACAAAGTGCTCCGTTGTAACAGTGTCATGGGTAAACAAATCGTCACTCCCACTTGCCCCGCAGAGTTGTACGAATCGGTACCGCAAAGACGAGGGCTGTGTCGCAACTGCAGGCCCAGGTCGAACACACAAAAGGGTGAAAGAAGTCAAGCACGAATGAGGGCGAAACTAGAGCAGTTGTTCTCAGCCATGAATGTTTCGGGGATACTTTGGGGACCTGCGGAAGTGATTGAAGAAATTCTTGCAGCAAGAAAAAGTGGTGTTCATGAATTGATTGATTGACGTGTGGGGTTTACCGTCCTAAAACCACCACATGAATATGAGAGACGTCGTACTGGAGGGCTCCGGAAATTTCGACCACCTGGGGTTCTTCAAAAATGCAGCCGGGATTCGATCCCGCGACCTGTGGGTCAGCAGCCGAGTACCTTAGCCACTAGACCCCCGCGGCGGGTCAGGGGTTCCATAAATTAATGCAACATGAAGCGTGAACAAGGTGTCTTCTTTCTACCTGGCAAAGAACGGTCAGAGTGTCCCGCCAATTGAATATCAACAATTTACCGATTAATCGTCCGCTTTACAGCCACATGTTTCTAGCTGCGTTTGCTTTTCGGGCATACAAATCAGGTAAAAACATGCTAAGCATACATCCTAGGAAAACTGCAACAAAAGCTTTACAGCCACCCTCTTTGAGAAATGGAAACCATAAATCAGCTTTGCTGCCATGCAAAACTGCCACGTGGTGCAGCATTTCAAAAGTTAGAAGGGGCCGCTGTCAAGGAACATAGTGAAGCTCCAAAAAAATTTATTTTTCCTCCCAGAACATAGGTTTGGCGGACCACCTGGGATTCCAAGATCCAAATTTAAGAACTACTGTTGCAGAATTTCGAAGTAGAAAATATTCCGTGCCACATGCGCGAATAAATTGACCGCCGCTGATGCTGAGCGCATTTTTCTCAATTTCGGCCTCAGCCGTCTCTGCAACCTCCGCATGTACAGTCATCAGCAATCTTGATACGAAACGCTCCACAGCGTGTCCTGAAGCAGTCTGATTGACGCTAACGCAGCCAACGTTACTAGATCTAGTAACGTTGAATCTAGTAATAATAATCTAGTAACGTTGAACGCAGCGTAGCATGCCGACATATCCAAGCATCTCGGGACACCACCGCTTCGCGTTTGGCATCAGTCAAAGTAGTCCGGGTCAAAAGTGTGTGCGTTCGCATTAAGCTCAGTGACGACTGTACATTCCAAGAAGGTACAAAATACGTCGAAAAACAGCATGCAGGTCGGTCGTTGTCGGCAGGGCAATTGCCGCCTTTGACGACACTAATAAGCAAATACTGTATACAGAAGATACATCTTAGGACGGTATTACCGATAAGAGGATACCGTAAGATCTTGCGTAATTTCAAAAATGAAAAAAAAAGGAGGGAACTAAGCACACTTTGGCACACGCGCACGTGTGCCTAGAATGAACAAATAAACATCCCGGAACGAGAGAGAGAGAGAGAGAGAGAGAGAGAGAGAGAGAGAGAGAGAGAGAGAGAGAGCATTTCGACACGCTGCTACTTGCCCAACGATATTGGCACATTCCGCAGCACCAGAAGCGACGAAAACAACACGCTTAAATTGTGTCCCAGGACCCCTTTAATTAATAAGCAGCCACGGCTTGCGCGCGTCAACATGGCGGCCAAAGGTACTTCAGCTAAATTGCGCAGCGTGTTCAGCAGTTCACCGCTCCCCGACAGCAAAATCCGGTTCGTAAAGCATCAAAAAGTAATTATACAGTTGCCAATGCATATTTGAAAAATGTTCGCCGTACTGAGGGTGTAGATTATATTCTGTCCTGCAACAAACCCTTCCTCTTTATTAACATTCGAATTTCGCTTTCTCGTTTTTTAGGTCGCCACGAAGACCCGCATGTGGCCGCCACTAGAGCTGCTATACACCCAAGTGCCGAGCTGCTATACACCCAAGTGTCGACTGAGGAAGAAAAAAATAAAAAATGAGGACCTTTCAAAAACCTCCCATGCAGTGATAAGAGCACAACAAAATATGAACAAGTCGAACGGGGCCTCTATGGCGCAGCAGCACTTCCACGTTTTCAAAAACTGACGAGTGTGAATGCATAATAAGGTATCCAGGGCTTGTAAAGTGTCAGGAGGAGAAAAAAAAAGGAATAAAAAACCACCACACGTTCGGGAAAGCAGCGGCAAGAGGCGCTGTGAAGGTAAGTACACTTCAAGTTCTTTTAAATGCGACTGCAGCTGGCGACAGTGTTTTCAGACAAGCTGTCACGCAACCTTCATATCGGCTCCCACAAAAAAAAGGCCCATGCAGTCATCGTGACGTCACTGAGCTCTAGATGAAGAGCACGTAGCTGTGTGACGTCACTAATGCGTGCGTATAGGCATATCCTTAAAGGGACACTGAAGGTGTATTATAAAGCGAATCGCGAATCACACCACACTATAAGCCTAGAACGAATTAAGGTCTCCACTATAGCAAGGTGAAAACAGTGACGTCACATGCGCAGAACATTAAGCACAGTTCTACGCAGTATAGAGATGGCGCTTTCATCGTTGAACCGTATACGACTGACATCACCCTCTAATACAGGCTTACAGAATTACAGATACAGAATTCTGTGTATACCGTTTACGTAAACTGTCTCACCGTGTTGCAACGCTAGTTCGAACGGAGTTTTTCGACTGAGGAGACAGGTGACAAATCATGATACATAAAGGGGCTCCATGAAAAGTCAATCGAGGATGACAACGGCAGCGGCTAAAATGCTACTTTGATTGATATGTGGGGTTTAACGCCCCAAAACCACTATATGATTATGAGAGACGCCGTAGTGGAGGGCTCCGGAAATTTAGACCACCTGGGGTTCTTTAACGTGCACCCAAATCTGAGCACACGGGCCCTAAAATGCTACTCGATGACCCCGTCTGTGAGAGCAATAAATGTGGACATCCCTATTGAAAATCCTGGGATGACGTATGCTGGAATCGTTGGTGGGTATGGTGGAAAGAATACTGGATATGGTGGAAGCTGTAGTGGTCAAAATGGCCGATAACGGCGAGAGTGGAAAAAATGGTGGCAGATGATGATGGTGGTGGTGGTGGTGGTGGTAGCTAGCCAATGGAGGCGACGGTGAAAAATGCCGGCTGATGGAGGCAATTCAAAACGTGTTTGGTGGATGGCTTGGTTAACAAGCTGGTTGACAGTGGTAGGATGAAAGCTTAGTGGACGAAGGTGGCATGATGAAAAAGCATATGACAGTACGTGAAATCACTTAATTATTCGTAGTGTTTCACTCCGGAATGTGCAGAGAAATATGCTTACGGTCGAAAAAAACCAACGCTGCTCATTACGCTTTCTAGCACGTTTTTTTTTTTCCTGGTTTCAACAACACTTCAAATTTTGTGGAGCGTAGAATGTGGCCGTGAATGTTTACATTTCGTGCACGCATACATCAGTTTGATATGCGTGAGGTGGTGCTTTGTTGTAATGTTTAGAAGACTAGAGGTGTCGCTGTGAACAGCGACAGTAAACGTGTTACATCGCCGCGCACTGGTCGAGAAATAAATGAACACAGCTCAGCCGTGGCATCATGTAACTTAACTAACGCATTTTTACTGTGTACGGTGTCCACGCAAGAAGCTACGAACGCGCTTCCAGCACTTCCAAACGTGCGCCTCCGCTCACCGACAGCCGCCGGTCGCACTCGCCGGCACTTCTCTGGCTCTTGCGAGAACACAGACTTGTCAATTCATATGCTTACTGAAACAATGTGATGTCATAATGTTTCCGGCGCACTGCATTAGTTTTGGCCAAGCTGTTACGTAGTTGTTGCTAACGCTAGAGCTACAGCAGTACGTTGGCACGACTACGCTGCACGTTGCGCGAAAAACATCACAAAACTAAATCATTGTGTGGGCGTGTCTATCGAATGAGCCTAGAGGCGTCATAAAGCCCGAGAAGATGTCGCCCTTTGGAACGAGCAAGAAACGGATATCAAACTTGACAGTAATTGCCGGTAAACTGTACCTGCTCCGCAGTCCACTTTTTGTTTTGTTTTGCGGTTGTGAATTGTAACAAAAAAAAAAAAACAAAGCACCGTTGCCATTATCGCAGTGGCAATCGTTACAGGCTGCAGTTGTTTCTGTTTAATAAATGTGCCCATTGTAGTAGCAGGTGCACATCCCGCCTATTTCGAGTACGCGACATACAAAACTGAAGCTGAATGCTGAGTTAGTAAGCTGACTAGTCATTTTACAGCAGTCTTTCCATATGTCGGCATGGCGCAATGGTATAGTGTGTTCAGTTTCCAATCTACGGTCGCTTTTTTTTTTACGGTTGCTTTCTACATCGCTTTCCAACAATTATTTTTTTTTTTTTGTTTAGTGGCAGCTCATCGCGGTGGTTCTGATGTCATTTCGCGCTCGAGCAATGCCGACACTCCATCCACCATGTGCCACTACACCGCGTGTGCCACCAATATTTCCAGCACCATAATCTACCAAAATGGTGGCTGGTGGAATCCACCATTCCTGTGGTCGACGTTTTTTTCAATAGGGATTGATTGATACGTGGGGTTTAACGTCCCAAAACCACCATATGATTATGAGAGACGCTGTAGTCGAAGACTGCAGAAATTTCGACCACCTTGGGTTCTTTAACGTGCACCCAAATCTGAGCACACGGGCCTACAACATTTCCACCTCCATCGGAAATGCAGCCGCCGCAGCCGGGATTCTATCCCGCGACCTGCGGGTCAGCAGCCGAGTACCTTAACCACTAGACCACGGCAGCGGGGCAGAGATGCGGGCAGAAAGACTCGACATGCTGGGCATTTTCTCGAGACACAGCCGTCGTGACAAAACGAAAGCGCCGTTATAAGCGGACGAAGGCCACCGAGAGCGAGCTACACGAGAGATTACAGCGCTGCCGTGAGGGTCGCATCAGCACGGGCGGCTTTCAACCACGCGCGAGGTGACCGAAACAAGCGCTCATCCGAAACGCTACCAAAGCACGACTGCTACGTTCGCGGGAAGCCCATGACCACAGTACTGCAGCACGTCCGAAGTTGGTTTTGTCCCAATTACACTCCTGCTAAATACACAACCTAGCCGCATTTTCAGCACGTACACTCAAAAAGGCAGGCCTGTCAGAATTCAAAGAAAACGAAAGAAGTCACGGACGCAGATAGATGGTCTCCTGGCCCGCTTGGCGTCAGTCAGCGCTGGGTGCCGCCCTTACGGCAAGTGAGGAACGCTTTTTTTTTTTTTTTGCCAGTTGGCGTGACGTAGCACGTGATCTTATATTACGAACTTGCAGCTGACCAATAATCCCTCGCATACCACCTGTACGCATCGAATCTACCAGAACGAGACACTATAACTCATTAATTAACCAAATATGTGAAAATTTAAGGGCTAGTTTACTTTGTTAGGCACGATATTACTGAGAACTAACGGACGATGACGCCGAGGTGAGTGTAGGGGATGGTATTAGAAGTAATGTAAACGTGAAGAAAGAAAAGTGGACGAAAAGATAACTTGCCCCCAGCAGGATCTGCACAAGTTATATTTTCATCCACTTTTTCTTTCTTCACATTGACATTACAATTACTTCTAATAACATCCCCTACACTTTCGTTGGCATCACTGTCACTTAGTTCAAATTAATGTCGTGCCTAACAAAGAAAACTGGCCCTAAAATTTGCACTTCCTTCCTTCATTCTGCAGTTACGTCAGACCACGCAGGCGTGGCTGTGACATATTCCGTAATTCGAAGGGCACAGAGGAAGATCTTTCGATCACCGTCACAGAGGAGGTCACGTGACGCGAGAAAAGGAAGCCAGGTATGACGTCATACCGCCGCCGTGAAACTTCAAATGAAAGGCGGGGTTATACCTGCCATTGCGCAAGTAGCGCTATTTGGCGAACTTCACTTGTTTGTCCGTGTTTCTGGAGAGAGGAGGGGGGTGTGGTGTAACCTACGCCATGCCTCTTCGCGGCTATTTCACCCAGAACTGCCAGAACCAAAATTGACAGTTACGTGTCGCCCTATGATGTTTTCACTCAGGTCATACGACTATTCCGCATACGAGGGAATCCGGAACCTGCGGTACTGCGCGTTTTCGGTACACTGTATACATTAGGGTACGAAACACACGTCGCTGCGACGGTAAAGGACTCACAATATATAATGCCTTTTAGCGATCAGGGTGCACAGGAAACTGGCGCTCGGCTCGTAGTTCGCACAGCACTTTCTGCCACGCGGGAGAGAAAGCGACGCGCAAACGACAGAGGCGCGCTCGCAGGCAGATTGGCAGGCTCGTATTTCTCGAGGCAGGCATCGCAGAGAGGGATGGCCGCGAGCAGTTTCGGATCGCCCCCGGCACACCAGGTGAGAAGGGGAAAAAAGCGCTGCAGAAGAGAGGCGCCATGGCGGCTTCACTGCACCGCTACGGAGCTCGGGGAGAAGCATCGCCTGCCAATTACCCTAACAAGCCAGCCACGCGTGCTCTGGGAGAGGGCACGGAAGAGAGGGATGTTTCGTGCGCCGCTCTCTCGGTGCGTATGCATCGACGGCGCACGCGCGCTGGCAGGTAGCGCGCGCGATGCTTCGGAATTCTGGAACGACGCTATTTCGGCAATCGATACCGCGTACCGGCAGCCGCCGGAGCGCGTTCGCCCAGCTAATTTGGCTGCACGAGAATTCAAAGACGGCGGAAAGAGGTCGAAAAGAAGGTTTCGCTTCTCAAGACAGAGGCCAGACGCCCCCTTTCTTTTTTCCCCTTCCTTTTAGGAGTGAAGGAGGGTTAAAAGTGAGGAACGAATGCGGCAGTCCCATTCAACAGACGTCGTCGCATTCCGAGTTTGATGAGCACCGCTCAGCGAAGCGGGCGCGCAAGTCATACGGAGGTTGGGTCTGATTGACTGATAGGGTAGCCCGTAGCCGCGCTGTGGTTATAATAAAGGAACGCCGTATAGGCCCGGGACTAACTTTCATCGCGTGGTATTTAAACGAAGCGCTAGCCTTGTGCGCGGTACAAGCGTGTTCGCATTCCGCCGCCGTTGCAGCAAATCGAACCAGCGACTTCAGGCCAGCCAAGAGCAGAAGTCCGCAACAACACAGCCAATGGCCCCAGTAGGTTGGATGAAGGTTCGATATAAGCATTCAGTCAGCAAAGTGGGCAGGCAGCAACTACGGAAGGAAACAAAAAATACAAAACTGTCTAGCAGCCACTCGGCGCTATCAACACGCAGGGCTATAAAGGACAGCGGGAGCAGTATACTACGGCAATAAGCGTCAAAATAGTAAAACAAAAAATCGAACGGTACAAGAGAGAGAGAGAGAGAGAGAGAGAGAGAGAGAAAACTTTCTCTAGTCACCGCCGCCGACCGGCTGAAAAATCGGGAGAGGGTGAAACGTGAGCAAACTGCACAGACTCGCGAAAGGGGTTGGCAGAAAACCTCAAAGAACCACGGAAGCGACGCAATGCCGCAGTTTTTTCGTCAACGCCGGCGGTCGGGAAATGATTGCAGAAGCGGGGGGAGGACCGACCGATACGCGCACCACGTACATGCAAGCAGGCCGCCGCTCGATGGCCGCGGCAAGTGCATCCGCGCGCTCCCGAGTCGGGAAGAGCTCTCCATTCGCTTAGGGTTGAGTGCTCGCCCGCATAGGATATTCCGCCCGCAGGCAAATTGAACGACAGCACCGCGGCTTCAAGTGGATATCCTCCCGTGCACCGCCAACCACCGCGAGAGAAAAGTGCACGTTTTTTTTGTTTTTTTTTGTTTTTTTTTCTCCGCTGCCCGAGCGCGCTTTCCCAGATCTTTTCTAAACGCGCCCGTGTGTTTGCCCGTCCTGTTAAAACTCCCTACCACCTCCCCTCGAATCTACACCCAGTGCGCGCCCTGAAAACGATGAAAGAAACGTACAAGTGGAAATGTCATTACACAAGCATAGTTGAGTACAATTACTTCCCGAAAGTTGGAGCGCTGACGTGAAATAAAAACAATAATAATCGAAAGAACAGACAGCTCACGCTATTTCGGGGCTTCCATGCACACGCGAACACTGATTGATTGATTGATTGATTGATATGTGGGGTTTAACGTCCCAAAACCACTGATGACTATGAGAGACGCCCTAGTGGAGGGCTCCGGAAATTTCGACCACCTGGGGTTCTTTAACGTGCACCCAAATTTGAGCACACGGGCCTACAACATTTCCGCCTCCATCGGAAATGCAGCCGCCGCAGCCGGGATTCTATCCCGCGACTTGCGGGTCAGCAGCCGAGTACCTTAGCCACTAGAACACCGCGGCGGGGCCACACACGAAGATTAATAATGAGTACACGCAACAGCAAAAGCTCGCGCGACACGAAATGTTCGAAAAGCCTATAGTTGTCGCTCTGTATGTGAACATATCCAAATGGATGTTCAAGCCAGTAGTTGCTATTGCAACATATAAAGTAACCAGCTATAGTAGAAGTATCAAGAACTGGTAGAGCGAGAATTCGCATATGTTTGGAATCCAACGTAACGTAAAAGTTGCCGACAGGTGTACAAACAGGTGGCATCATGATTTTCGTCAGAAATGCGCCAAATCAACGGAGATGCAAAGAAGAAAGAAACGAGCCATATGACCATGATTTATGCGCATGTACACAAACCGCAAAACAGAGGACCAGCGAAGAGTAAACGACCAAACGCGGCACTCGTTTCGTTGTATACTGCAGCGTTTCGCACTTTGTGCCTAAGATGTCCCAAGAAGCTTGGATTCCGATGATCATTCAGTGTACGAATGCGAGCACCTATACGCATATACAGTACAGCTGCGCAGTTCCAAACTGTACAGCAGGTAAGATTCTGATTGATTGATTGATTGATTGATTGATTGATTGATTGATTGATTGATATGTGGGGTTTAGCGTCCCACAACCACCATACGATTATGAGATACGCCGTAGTGGAGGGCTCCGGAAATTTAGACCACCTGGGGTTCTTTAACGTGCGCCCAAATCTGATCACACGGGTCTACAACATTTCCGCCTTCATCGGAAATGCAGCCGCCGCAGCCGGGATTCGATCCCGCGACCTGCGTGTCAGCAGCCGAGTACCTTAGCCACTAGACCACCGCGGCGGGGGCAGGTAAGATTCTGCTTAGTTGATGATGGAGGCTGTGCGCGTAGTGGCCAGGATGAAACACGCGTCTCTGATAAATTTCAGGAAGGACGCCATGTCACTACCTCCTTCATATACTCGCCCACTTTACACCACAGGCTAACCTGTCCATCTATTTCTTTATCTCTCTCTCAAATTTTTAACGGAAACGCAGCGGTGAGTGTCAAGACTTAACAGCGCTGACAGCACGTTTCTAGTTCCCATCAACTACTATGCCATCCATGGTAGGTTACTAGTCTGAATAGAGCAAAATGAAAAAAAAAGAAAGAAAATTTACAACGGAGGGTCCCATTCTTCACGAGGTAACAGTGTTAGTTCTATAGAATGAGGACAATGGCTTCAGCCTTGCGAGATATGCACGTGTAAATTTTGTCAGAAAATGTAAGAGCCGAACATGGCTTTGTTTCAGTTCTTAGACAGCACGTATTCGCAACTCAAATGAACATGAGAGGGCGCCGCGGAGTTGCAGCATGGCGGATTCACGGAGGTCACCGCGTCCGCTGTCGCTAACACAATTATCGAGTTTCCTGCAGTGTGAATGCACTTCGCGCTGCTTTGTAGAAGGGGAGCGGGTTGTTGACGCGGAGCATCTTATTTTAGTCGGCACCAGTGGTGCCACAAGCGCGAGCGGTGTTATTAAAGTGGTCGCGTTGTGTGTGTAATGCACATGGCGCACCGCGTCTCTGCGAAATTTGCTTGCATCGGGCGCCGCAGCGACATGTAGTCACTGGATACGATGGTCATTCAATAGGTTCGAGTGAACAAATTAACACTAGTGCCTCACCTAAAAAGAAGGAATCTGCTTGGCGATTCATTTTTCCTTCACGGGCGAAACCATACTATCGTGCTCCTACCGTATACGACTGGCGCTCTCGGACTGTTCGGACCTCACTACGCAGCATCCCTATGTTGCCGCTAAGTGCCGCATGAATTGCTGGAGCCGCGATATATAGTATAACGCAAACAGCTTAGAATACCGCACCGAGCCCATGCTGTCCGAGAAATGGAACACGTCTGGACGGCTTCTACGCTACGAGCCGCCACCTCGCGTCGAGAAGAAAAAACTGAAATAAACATAATTGTTGTATTTGTTTGCTTATTTCGTGTTGAAATCTAAAAAAATAAACGTTAGTCACATTGAGCGTCTGAAAAAGCGTCTGCTTGTGTGCAGACGACTATTTCAGCGAAATCCGATCTATCTGAGCGATTCGCTGATCCGCCATCTTGTTTGGACAGCAAATTAGCCTGCATCGTATTTGTTTCCGATGCCGTCTTCTCGGAGCTGTATATTTTGCCGGCTACGTGAGAATTGGAATGAAACTCATAGCATATTCGGGAATTGTGCCCCGGAGCAGTTCGCGGAGCAGTCCAGCATTTCCCCATAAACCAAAATGGGGCAGAACGCCCCGGTTCTTTGTAAGGGGCAAATGGAATACCAGCCGTTGCGCGTCGTCTGCTGATCGTCTGCTACGCGCGCGCCACGCAACGAACGCTGGGATTGCACAGCGTCGCTCCGGCGATTTTTTTTCGGAGCAACAACAACAACAAAAAGTGCCCCGACAGGGTGCGCCCTGGTTACCGAAGACGGTTAGTGCGCACCGGTGCGCTTTTCGAAAGATGGCATTAAGATGGCCGCCGTCGATTTAGCTGTCTACGGTGAGTATTGGAACACACCCCATGACTGCGCACGCGGAGCGGCGGAAGCAATCACGCATGCCGCTCTGCGCACGGTCCCCAACAACGCAACGCGCTTATATAGCCACACGGTGACACGGCGAATATCGTACAAGACGGTGCGCAAATTAGATAGACATCGCATATGTTACTTCGAATCAGATAAACGTAGTTTCTTCGGCGCGTTACACGGCCCGCGACACTTGAGTGCGAATGATTGTTTCACACTCAGTTATATGCGCTAAATTACACCATCGGCGACCAGACTCCTTGCAAGACGCGTAGTTGACGTTCCCCCCAATCAGCAGCATAGTCCCCCCCCCTCCCCCAAACCCCCTGAAGCTTTCTACGCCACGCTTGGTGTCACATTCGCTCCGGTATCGGCCCAACTATTGTCTGTCTATCTCTTGACGCGACCTCAGAACATAAGAGATCTAAAGATTTCGCCTTCAAATAAACGAGACAAACTTCTCTTCAGCGGAGCGAGGCCTAACTTCCACGTAACGTTCAATGTGGTCCCTTCCATTTATAAGGCAAAAAAAAAAGGGGGGGGGGGTGATGGAAGGAAAAAATGGACAAAAGGTGTTCACATCTCGATCGCCCGCTGCTGCTCCCGTCAGTTCGGACAACGCGTTTCCCACGCTGACAGGTGGCGACACACGTTGACACACACACACACACAGATTACACCCACACACTACAAGCATTACAAATGACGCGCCTTCTTTCATCGCTTGCTCCGCCTCCGAGAAGCAGTCTCGTGCAAGTTTCTCGTACCTTTCTCCGTGCCGCCAGCGTGTCTGAACATCACTGCCGATGGCGCGCCGTCATTGACGGCACCAAATGAGGAGGGCGAACAGAATACTCATCAAGGGGAATAGAAGGCTGATTCGATTACCGAGAAGTGCATAGGAATCAGGTCCGAAGGCCGGAGAGTCCTACGCAGTACACTTCACTACAGGTACGCGAACCATAGCGATGCAATAAAGGCACGGGGCCGCCGGTACAGAGCGGGCCAAGAGGCAAAAGAAACCGGGGGAGGAAGGAGAGAGCGGACCAAGAGCGGCACGTCCGCGATCGGTGCAAAAGAAGCGACAGAAGGCGGCAGAAAAAAAAAACGAACTATACCGAAACGAAGCTATATATGCGGGCGATACAAAAACCGATGAAACGAGAAAAAAAAAAGAGAGAGAGAAACTGCTCCCGTGAGAAAAGAAGAAAACGGGGTCCCGAGTGGCCGGCTCTGAGCAATGCCGCGGAGATTAATCGTTAATTCATGCTCCTCCGAGATTCCTCTCCATTTGCAATTCAATCCCCGACCTGCAGACCCTGCACAACCTCCACTTCGTAATTAGGTTTTCTCCCTCGAGAAGCAGGTCTTCGTCTCGCGAATTACAGCGAAAAACGTGAGTGCCCCTCGGCACTCGCAATGAAGACAAAGAGTGTCAAGAGAGAAGAAGAAGGCGCCAGGGATGATGGAAGAGCGCGCACACAGTAACGCTATACACCGCAAACGCCGTCGCGCTATACGCAGTATCGGAGTTACCGCGACTACCGGACATGACGCGTTAAGAAGCCGAAGCTCGAATCTCCACCCTCATGCAGGAAAAAAAAAAATCACTCCCGTAATTGTGAAAACTGCACACTGCAGGCTGATGACGTCTCGGTAGTCCTCTGCCGCTGCCATGGGTCCGTCTTAAAGGAGCTGTGCATCGCAATGAGTCTTGTACGGTGCAGTGGCAGCACTTGACTGTATGACTGGATAGACAGCAATGTAGTTTAAAGCAAAGGAAGTACGCATTTAGCCACTCGCTGCTGCTTTTTGTTTTCTTTTAGGGAAACACACTCACACACACACCACCCTCCGTTCGCACACAATTCAAAGCGAGCGTACCGTGACAAACTGCGAGAAGATCGCGGGCATCACCACGTGGCGAGAAGATCGCGGGCATCACCACGTGGCCTCGATACGAACATGTAGATACATTATCTGACTCAGGCGAGATGTGGCCCGGTGGGCTTTAACGTCTAGACGGTGCCACAACCACGTCCGTGTATAAACTTCCGCCTGCAAAGGGCCACACAGCAGGCGGCCAAAGTGGCGCCACGCGGCTTCGCGATGCGTTGCACCGGCACTGACCATGACGAGGAAGCGGCCACTCGGGATAGGTGCTCTCCACTCCCCGAAGACGAAATGAAAACAAGGCAAAAAATAATACTACCCAGCAGCACACGCATCTAGAAGCATTTTATCACCGCTATCTGCGAAACGCATTTCACTCCACGGATCTCCCCTTTTCCACTGGTCACCCCTATCTGCGAAACGCATTTCACTCCACGGATCTCCCCTTTTCCACTCGAGACAACGTCAACTATATGTCCGACAAGAAGCCCGGCGAGAGAATAAGAGATAAAGTCACGTACATTCGCTTTTCTTTTTAACGTTATGAGATTTATGTGGATGAGTACGACAACAACCAGCAAGGCACAGGAAAGTTTCGCGTTATGAGAAGCTTCCGTCCAAATAACATGAACTGCAATGCTATAATACGAGATTCATATATGCGTCCTAAAACATACACATTATATATATATATATATATATATATATATATATATATATATATATATATTATACAGATTTGCATAAAAATTGTACAACAGTAAGGTTCTCGTCGTTTTCCCACACGAACTCCACGTAAAGGCAGAAATATACTTTCCGACAGCTAAAAGGTCTGATCGTTCTTTTATTTAAATAAGTAAGTTACTGCCGAACAGTGCATTCCAACTATCCAACTACAAACGACTCACTCCTGCACAGCGGTAAGCAGTGGCGTGGCGTTAGCAGAAGGGGAGACATAGTACAAGTAAAAAAAGTTGTGTCGCTGGGCACGTGGAAGCACGCAATCGACTGTAATAAGCGCTTCGTGAGAGCTCAAGCGAAAGCGTCACCTAAGGGGCCTTCGCTGCCGGCGGGCATCTTTGGCGAGCATTGCCAGGTCGCGCTACCTGAGGAAACCCCGTGCAACCGCGGGGACGCAATCTAAAAACCGCAGAAATCTTTTAAAGAAAGGACCGTTTATTGATCAGGTGGCGGTGTAATGTGGTTGGGTAAGATACAAACAGCCAAAACTGGACCAATAATCCTAATCCCACTGACACGGCGCCATTGATTGAACTCGGCGCATGCGCCCATCTTCCAGCGTGCACTCGGTCGCCCCCAATTATTTCTCCCCTCGACAGCATCAGCCGCGCACTGCGGCACCAGTTCCGGCACTGCGCGTGGTGAGTCCGCCAAAACGAGCGTTGTTGGACAGTCGCTGGCGTGGCCGAGCACCCTCCGCCCACAGACGAGCGCCGTGCCGGGAGCAAAGGGTGCGTTGGCCCCGACTCGTGTCCAGCAGGTCAAGCATGCGCAACGCGAGAGTATACTCACCAGTGCAGTTGTTGCGCGAACTCCTGGGAAAACATGCTATGCGTGTATTGGCCCGGTGAGGTGAGCGGGTACACGGACGGCCTCGGGATACCTGCAGAGACGAGAAAAAAAAAAAAGAAGTCATGCACGCCGACCAACCGTAGCAGGGTCACGATCCGCGGCTGGAAGACCCTCGACTGCGACACAATCGCAAACATATATGCACGAGGCATTTTATGAACAGAAAGCGCACGTCTCTCAAACAGCGCTTTCTTAAACGGCGCGATGGGGGAAAACACCCTGGACTCGAACGCGGAAAACGTAGCATTCATAAAAAGTACGCAGCTACTACACATACACCACTACGAGCGCCATTCACCAATGACTCTGGAACTAAACTCTTCAGCAATGGCCAACTCGACGACAAAGCTTCACTCCATGGCGCCACGAGATGCTGAGGATTCCTGTGAAAGCCCTGTCACGTAGCCCGAGTAGTTGCTCCTCCTCGGATATCCGCATGAATACGAGGGAAGCGATTCAGTACCGCCTCTATTCGTACACAGTTTTTGGCTGTGGAGACAGGAAGGCATTACAGTTCCGAGACCTCAACATTTTGGTCAGCGGTGCAAAACGTAATCGCGTAACTAATAAAACAGCTATGACGTATTTCGTTAAGGACCCCGTGAAAAGGCTCGAACTTCCTAGCCCCCCCCCCGCCCCCCCTTTTTTTTTTGTTAGTGGCACAAGTACCGAGTGACTCTCCGAGTGATTACCCCGTCAAGTGCCTGTGCAATTTGTCAGAAAACCATGATAAAAACAAAAACAAACAATAAAAGGGGTGAAATGGGTTCTGGTTAGGATTTTAGAGACAAGGTATGCCATAAATTAAAACTGGAGCCATATATTGAGTAGAAGTTAGCACACAAACCGATTAGTATAAACGCTTGAGCATAAACTAGTACGAAGTTCATGGTTGTGTTCCCAATTCAATATTTTTTTCTGTGATGTTTTATTTTAATCGCTGTGGATGGCAATTTTCACAGCTGCGGTACGTTTATAAATATGAAGTTAGGAATCGAACGTACAACCTACATTCTGAGCAATAACAGAGCCGGCGTGCCACATGGAGACCCCCACTTCTTTCGCAACCGCCCTGCAGCCCGTCTCGACGAGAAGCCACTCTCCACCAAACCCACGTGACCAGCGCGAGCTCAGATGCCCCTCGCGGGACACACAGCGCGCGGCCAAAAATATTTACGCCCCGCGTCGGTGGAAACGAAGGCAGCGGCGAGTGAAGATGCGAAAAGGCGTGCCGGAAGCCGAAGAAAGGGTCCGTTCGCAAGGCCGACCGCGGGCCTCCAGCCAAGGCGTAAATATTTGCAGCTGTAGCCAAGCTACACAGTTCCCGGACGCTAGAGGGCCAGCCGGCCCGCAACGCCACGCACCAATACACGCGCGGCAAAACACAAGCGCGCTACCGAGGAGCCCGGCGCCTGAACTCGGCATGCGGCGAGACGCCAACCTTTAGACGAGAAAGAAAACCCAGTCGGAGATGCGGTGTGTGTATCTGTAACAGCGCTTTGGTTCGTTCCTCGTCTGCAAATCCAACGCGAAAACTTAACGACATTAACACGTCGGCCATCGCATTATCTCCTGCGTTATAGGAGCTCCGGAGGAGCCCATAAGTGAAGTGAAAGTGCCTCGAAACGAACCACATTTTCGGAGCGCACACTATTATTACACACACACACCCGAGGCAGCTAACGAGGCTATGGGGGGTCGTCTTAACAAAAGGCTCCAGTGACTCCATCATGAACCCATTTAGCACGCCTATTAAAGAAATGTGGCCACCACTCGAACACGATATTTCGCTATTAGGCGCAAGAAGGCAGGAGGATGAGAAGGAAGACCGAGGATCTTATAGTTGAGTTTGACTTGACCACTAGGGTGTAAATCGAAATATGCTTTGTTTTTTTTTTTTAAGATGGTTGTAGCCTGTCTGCGTTCACTGTGAAACACAAAAGCGTATAGCCAGTTTACTCATTTGCCTAGAGAGAGAGAGGGGGGGGATCAACCAAACATTACGTATATTCGTGCCCGTTTTGTATGTGCGAGTATACATATATATACATGGGAAATTGACATCCCCCCTCCATTTCTACTGGCTACGCCAGTGGTGCGACGTAACGCTGGACGACACCTACGTGTGCCAAGCTAAATTAATTACCCCGTGAGGCTCACAAGAGTGCATACATTATCACTCAACGCAATAAACGGGAGTCCTTTATTCTGGCACCAGTTGCCGACGGCTGCTTTCGACACTACCTATAGCTTAAAAATCAGGCAGCTTGGGCTAGTTGGTATGGCATGACGTTAGTTATAGCGCGAGAACAAAACGACGACACAGAGACAAGAAGGTGTCTTTCGTGTCCTTCTTGTCTCTGTGTCGTCGTTTCGTTCTCGCGCTATAACTATCGTCATGCCATATAGCGCTCGTAATGCCGTGTGAAGACGTTCGCCCCAATCTGAATGCGGCTGCCCTGGAAGGCAATCGAATCCGAGCTATTAGGAAAACGCCACACACGGCCACTAAGGCACAACGCGGAGGATTGCGCAGCATTATTAATTGTTGGGGTTTAACATCCCAAATCCACCATATGATTAAGAGAGACGCCGTAGTGAAGGGCTCCGAAAATTTCGACCACCTGGGGTTCTTTAACGTGCACCTAAATGCACAGACCTAGAGCATTTTCGCTTCCATCGTAAATGCAGCCGGGATTCGATCCCGCGACCTGCGGGTCACCAGCCGGGTGTCTTATAGCCACTAGAACAGCGGGTCAATTGCGCAACGTTGCGAAGTCTACCCAATGTACAGAGAAACATGAAAGGTTGGAGGCGGTGCGCACACACTCCGCGCAGAAGACTGCCTTACTCGAAGCGGACTGCGCATTGCCAGACGCGGAACTTCATTTTTAATCGGTGTCATTTGTACTTGTTCTCTTGCGAAACTGGTAAAGATTAGACAATGCTGAGATGAACGGCACCTCGGTGAACTATACCACAGTGACTTCAGCGGCCGTGGCTAGGCAAGGAGAATTTTCATTCCATGTAGAGGGCGAGCCCAACTTATATATACCTCCAAAACACATCTGCCCTATATCCATGTTCTGACGGCTCCTATATACATCAAGCAGGTGTATATATATATATATATATATATATATATATATATATATATATATATATATATATATATATATATATATATATATATATATATATATATATATATATATATATGGTGTGTGTGTGTGTGTGTGTGTGTGTGTTTTCGGCCACGTCGGCGCAGTCGGACTTCGCCAGAGACTTGTTTTGGTGATGAGGAGTGCATTTTGGAGGACCTGTCCACGTGTGCAATGAGGCCTAACGTCAACAGGTTGCAGAGTGCCGCTAAACCGGCGGAGCGTTACACGGCTCTCGTAGGAGTAGCTAACCATATGTGCCAATAATATGGTAGCAGTAGCATATAGGCGTAAGCGAGCAAGCCGTTTCTACCATTAAAGGGACACTGAAAAGATGGGGAAAAAAACTTTTTTTTCGGGTATTAATAAAGTAGAGTTACACAATTGCGGAAACGCCACTTTTACCGCGAGACGACAGTTGGTAAGCGAGAAAAGGCGCGAAAGGAAAATGCGGGTGGAGAGGCAACCTCGAGATTATCGAACCACACACCGTGACGTCATAGGTTCTCACATGTTCTACTAGGTTGAAGTACATTGACGTCTGCGGTGGCCATAGAGTTACAACATACGAAGTTTCACAAAATTTCATCGAGCCAATGTCATGAAAATGCGAAAAATGCATTTTGAAATCAGTGATGTCGTGTGGAGAAATTTCGGCGCGATATTCGAAACTTCAACCTCAATTTTCTCCTCTAATAATGAACTTATGATCCTGAAATTAACAATGAAATTTTCAGAATACAGTTTATCGATTTGAATCAAGTCTATTTCAGTCTACAGTCCCTTTAATTTCGTTGCCCTTTCTGTCAGACTGGCGCACACGTAGTTCTTTTTTTTTTAATTCGTCTAGAAAGCAACAAAGTTGATGTTCCTGATTGATTGATTGATTGATTGATTGATTGATATGTGGGGTTTAACGTCCCCAAAACCACCATATGATCATGAGAGACGCCGTAGTGGAGGGCTCCGGAAATTTCGACCACCTGGGGTTCTTTAACGTGCACCCAGTTGATGTTCCTTTTTCGCTTCCTTTTTTGCTTCGGGACAGCATAGTGTTATGCCCCACTCTAAATTTGGTACAGAGCGTCAAAAAACCAATAAGCGGCCCAAGTACAGGCGACATCCGGCACCAGCGCTAGTGTTCGCCTTTAGAGAAAAAGCGCGTTTCTCAAGCCTGTCCATTTTCCACGGCGTCGTCCCCTTCAGTCGATAGGGTGGCGCCGCAGTGCGGAAGGATACACACACAGATCTGTCATTGGCATCGGCAATTGCGCGGCCTTCCGGGCACAGCGACCAGCTTGGCGGCGCGGCCGGCCATCGCAGATATAGGAACCGACGTTAATGCGCTTATCGGAAAAAGAGAACCGGACCTCTCGTGGTGTCCCCCTTTCCCATTCTCGTTGCAAGACTGCGAAAGACCGTTACACGCTGCCCATCGCCGCGCGATTCGCTCGCAGGATTTCAAGCTGGACGGTTGTGCCCTCGCGATCTCCGACTTCAGCGTAGCTCCCGCCGACTGGTTCGCCCTCCGCGGTCTCCTGACGCCGTGTAGCTCTCGCATTGTGGCACCCCGCCCTTGGACTTCTTCGACCGGATCCCCACTTTCCTATCTCCTTCTTTTTTCCTCTCGTTGGCTGTCTTCTTCTGCTTCTACTTTCCTTCTATTCTTTTTATCCCTCCTTCCCCCCACCCCTATAAGGCACTGCGCCGTGTCGCCTGAAGGCAGACAGAAATTAGGTGCCTTTTTCCTCTTCATTCTAATCACTACCACCACCACCATCGCCGCGCTCGAGCGAGCCGCTGCAGAACGGCCGGCGACGGCTGCTATCCACGCGGCAGAGCTATCGGGGCACGCCGCCTCCGTGCGCGCTCAAAACGGAGGGCCATGTCCATCGTTATCGAGTCCACAGTTTGACTAATGCCTCCTGCGCGCATCTCCCTTCGAAGCAGGCATGCTCTTGGAACGCTGCGGGGCCTCTATTGTTGTTTCCTTTTTCAGTGACCTGGCATCGCCGGCTGGATCGCGAAAGCGTTTCATGACGCCCAAGATGCACGAAGCGAAGCACTGCTATGCGCGCAATGACCGCACCAGGAGAGTGAATCGGTACGCGGAAAGACGAGGCTAAAACGAAGGCGTACGAACAAGCAGCGCTATTATTTCAATTTCTACGAAAACCGGAGATTCTGCGGAAACTGCAGTGGTTCCAACGCCCAAGGGTAGCCGATTCGCGCGAGTCCGGACATGATTTAACAGCGCCCAGAAGTAGGGGAGGAGGGACACCTTCAACGAGTCCAGACAGAAGAAGCACGCTTGGCAGTCGTTCCGCGTATCTCCACTTTGACCGTGGCAACCAAGCGAGGCTGCCGAGCGCGATATCAATACGCCGAATTTTCGTCGGCATCGCGCAACGACCCGCGCAAACTCGATCGAAAAACAAAAACCCAAACGTGGACACCCAGTGAAACCGGCAAAGCGAAAACGCGCCACGCCACAGACGACGGGCGGGACCCCGTCAGTGGCGAATGCGGTTAGCGCGAGCCAACAAGACGCCAAGGATATACGCGGCCGCGAACGGGATCGGATCAGCGGCGGCGGCGGCGGGCGAAATCAGATTGCGGCCCGAGCTTACGCGACAGCGCCGGTCGTATTGCTCCGCATTCGGGCCAAAGTTTCTCGTGCGGCGTTCCTTCGTCGATACGATAACAGGGACTGCACGAATGCCGTTAGCGGCGGGAGGGAGTGGGGCGGCTTTTGCGCACCCCCTAACGACGTTTTCCCGTTTGCGCCGGCAGAGCCGAAATAAGACGCCCGATCTCCTTCGATCCCGTCTCCTACTTGGCCTCCTCGCTCTTCCCCATCGAGGAGTTGGAAAATTGCCTCGCCTCGAGCAGCGCGAACTCGGTGGCGGGAAATTGCATTTTCGGGCCCCGCAGCGTAACCGAACCTCTCTCGACTCGCGTCCTCTACGCGATGCATCCCCCCCCCCCCCCCCCGAACCACGCAAACCCCCCGTGTTTCGTTGTTTCTTTTTCCTCCTCCCGTAATGTGCACACAGCAGCGAACGCGCCACCTTTCATCGCGTCACTGCCACGACCTGCAGGTCCCACTACTATCCCACCTCCTTTTTTCGTTTCTACAGCGCCTCCGGCGACAGCGAGCTCGGCAGCAGTCAAGCTACATTGCTCTCGCAAACGGAAATTCGACAAGGCATGCTTGTTACCGCTCTTACTCACTCTTCGAGTTCACTCTTTTAGCGAGTCAGCCTTTTCGCAAGATCTTTTGCGACGCGCATCTGTGAAAACAATCTCGAGGTCCACATCTTTGCACGAGCGTGCCCCCCCCCCCCCTCCCCACAAAAAAATACCGTAACCGAGAGTACACGACGCTAAAATCTTGGGATTGGGACCGACTAACGCGTACGAAAGGGGGCCGCTGTGGTGGCGTGCATTGCCATGCGTGCACGGACCTCTGCTGGCCACCGTTCACCTTACCGAGCATGTGTAGCTATAACTGGTTGCTCGACCTAAATGAAATGAAGAACAAACTGCCGATCACGCCGTGTTGTTGACATCTGCCAACACTTGAACGGCAGTCAGTTAGGGGTTATGATTGCGAAAGAGCTGGTTACAATTAACTTGAGCCCGCTATAGACTGCACGAAGAGCTCTAGTCAGACGCCGTTTGGAGAGTACAGAGGAATGCTTCACCCAGATACATCTACTGCGCTCTGCGATTCGAAAATGGCCACCTTTGATAGGCGGCAGTGCTGATAGGCGTTCATTGTTTTTAACATGAGTGTTCCGCGTATCTCTGCTTCGAGCTCGTGCAGGCTCTTGACACACATTCTGCGGCGTTCTTGTTCTTCGCAAAGAGAGAATGAATTATTTTCATCTCGCCAAAGAAACTTTAAAAAAGCATCCTTCTTCCAGAATGCACTCAACTCGGGCTGCGTCCTCGACCCTCTCGACACGCCTGTGCTAATCCACAGGGTCGCAGCTGACCAAAACTTTCTTCCAGAGCCCGTTGAGATGTTCTAGTGTTGGATGCAATAGTTGGCACTATTTGCAGTCTGCTACTATATATGTCGAACTCACCCGGATTATCTACACAGGCGGCATTGCAGGCTGATAAAATTGCGCAGAAAATATGTCATTTCCAGTAGTGCGTCAAGTGTTGACGCGCAAAGCTCCGAGTGATTTCTCCAGTTTTCTGCGACATGCGTGCGGTGGCGATCAAAGTGTAAGGACGTAAATACTGTGCGATGTCCCGGCATACGAAATTTACAGCGGACGCACGAGCTCGCACTCGACAAGGTTCCTCGGTGTTGGCTTGGCGATCTCGTCGTCACTCAGGGAGAGCTTGCACGCAGATCACTATGACTGCATGATCGTACAAGGCGGCTTTCGGCTGATTCTGAACGTCTATGGGCATGTCGCGGCTTCTCTTGTCACCAGAGACGTGCCTGTATTCATGTCTCAAGTTGTGTTCCGTCTCTGAAGCAGTAAATCAGCGACCACTATAGCTACATGCGAAAAAAGCTACACAATTCTATTGGCAAGCGCCCTGGTGGGAGTTGACGTGTCGGTACTCACCCGTCTTGGGATCGATGTGGACCGGCGGGATGCCCATGTGGGCAGGCGGTGGCTGCGAGAAGGTCTCGTTGTAGACCATAAAATTGAGCGGCGATCCCGGGTGCGGAGAGGCCACCATCGGACCCTTGCTCGCCTGCAAAGAGAAAACCAGGCCACAGGGTCAGTGCAGGCCACACCAAGGCACTCGCGTCTGCAGACATATGGAACCGTACACACACACACACACACACCAATCGCGAATATAGCCACACGACGTCATGACGATGCGATTCCACGGACCGCTGACTATCCGTGTAAACAGTTTCAGATACGCACTAACTGTAGTCATGCAAGAGAAAAATGCAAACTTCAAACTCTCCATTTTGCAGCAACTGTAACATTTCGCTTACATTTTGTTGTATAACTCCCACTCCTTTCTGTAAAGCCTTCGGGCATGGAAAGTATTCAAATAAATAAATAAATAACTAAATATACCAGAGTTTTCATTAACAATGCGATTTTGAGGCAGACCACCGTGAAGGACACCGTATTAATTTTGACCACCTGAAATTCTTGAACGTAAACTTAAATCCAAGTATAGAGGCGTTTCCACACTTTGTCCACGCCTACATTTTCGCGAATTAAACACGCGACGATGTATACGTAGAGCGACACCATATATATTCGTTAAGCCACTGCGACGAGTTGTTTTGCTTGACGTACATCATCACGAGCAGGTAGCAGCGCTTAAATATTAGTCACATTTAAATACTCTTTTGCCACTATTTCTTCACATTCAATGCCGTGCATATATGTATTCTGCACCCAAATTCTCGACGAACATACAGACAGGTGCCATTAGTGACACACCTGATTCCTAATCGAAAGAAAAAAAAATCGTCGTCGCACGACCCCATCCCTGGCTAGTGCATTTCAAACCATTGCGAGGCACCATTAATTTTTCACGCAACCGAGTAGGCTCATGTCCTGCTTAGGTCGTCACTCCATTGAACTCGAAACGCATATACGCTGAACTTGCCCTCTGGTCTTACAAAAAAAAAAAAATCTCATTAAGAGCCACCGGTGAGCCCGTATTCATCAACCCTCGTGTGTACTCACAACAAACCTCTGGATTCGGGGCAGGGAAGCACCGAAATTTCAGGAGTGGTCGGTTGCAAGGGCGGCAGCTGCGCGAGCCCGACTCTAACAAACGATCGTTCTCCGATTCACAAGTCAAACAGCGACAGAGGGTTGGCCCGCCGCTGCCCGCGTTTACTCGGGGTGGAACGAGAGGGGGAGAGACCGCGGCCTTTCGGGCGGCGATGCATACAGTTCGGACGGCGAGGGTTGCGAAAGCAGCACCGCGAACTCTTTACGCACCCGGCTGCACACGCGCGCGCGCGATCAGTCGGCAATTGGTTGGAGCTGCCCTCGGGGCAAAGCCGCGAGACAGATATACATTTGATTACGACGCTGCAGTGGTGCACGAAGAAAGAAAGAAAGAAAGAAAGAAAGAAAGAAAGAAAGAAAGAAAGAAAGAAAGAAAGAAAGAAAGAAAGAAAGAAAGAAAGAAAGAAAGAAAGTTTCCTCCACATGTTTTCTCTCGTTCCTTCCGTTCAATCCGGTGTTGAGGTTGAACTTAGAAACGCGAAAAAAAAAAGACAAGGAAGCAGAGAATAGGCGCAGCGTCGTGTTTAAAATAAATTAACAGAGTATATATACGCTTTACGATAGAAGACCACAAGCGAGCCCACTTTGTAACCGACCAGCGCAGAAAACGCACGCGCACGCCCAGAAAGAAATGAGCGACTGACTGCCTCTATACGGGTTTCCGTGCGGGTGCATCTTTCATCGCGTCCAGACCGAAGCCTGCTTTCTGGCACGCGCGAGCACACAGCCAGCTAGCTACTCGAAAAAAAAAACATTTCTCACCGCCTGCGCTCCGGGGCTCGCTGACCGCCAGCGAACCCAAGGTCCGAACCACCCACCTTCCTTCCTTTTTGCTGCTGCGCGCACGCCCCTGGCGACAGAGGCCCCAGCCGTCATGAATGACTGGGACCGCGTACGTTTTTCTTTCCGCGTAACGAGCGGAGGAGAGAAAACAAACGCGGCGGCGGCCACATTTAGTGTAGCCACACTAAAGCGTTTCCAACAGAGCTCCCCCCCTGCTGTGAAAGCCACCGCGGACAACGCCGCACACGACGGACGCTGGCCGAAAGCTTGCCCGGAGGCCGCCGCCTTGTAATCAAGCTGTTGGCGCGGCGCTTCACAGCTCGGCCCCCTCCCTGTGCAGTAGACACATTAGGACAGCGGGCTCGCGCTGTCCGATGCCGCCGCCGGCGGATGCTCTAAATACGAATCATTAGAGGCTACTTTGGAGAGGCTCCAAACGAGGCTTCGGCGACTGTCCGGCCCGGTCAAGCCGTCAGCGTGCCGCGCGCGCGTATGCGGCTGCCGATGCCCGCGGAGGCGGCGCGTTTCCGGAGACTGCACCTCGTTGCTTCGCCGTCTCTCTCTCGCTCTTGCTTTTTTTTTTTTTTTATCGAGAAAACAACCAACGCCGGCCAGCCGCACCTGACGACGAGAATCGCGCAGCCTGCCAAGTTTCGTGCTCTCTCTCGCCTTCCGCCGGTGCAAACGAGCCTGGCGCAGTGTTAGTACATTACTATACGCGCGCAAAAGGCCGCCGGAAAAGACGGCGGAAAAAAAATGTCCGCGAACACACACACACACGCATCATTCGCGGAACGCGCGCAGGAAACGGCGGAGCGCTTCGTCGTGTGTGTGTGTGTGGTCTGTTCGAAACAACAACGCACCAAAGCAACTTTTTGAACCCCCCCCCCTCCCCGGCGTAATATAAGCGTCCATACGTCTGTGCTAGTTTACGAAGACTGATACGCAGCGGGAGGCAACCGTAGGCAGCAGTGGCGAGCAGCATTTAGCGTATTCTTACGTGTACGCAGTACGCCATTCCGAAACGGTTCAGCGGGCTGAAATTTTCGCAGCGACCCCGTTCCCCTATTCGCTCTGCACCAATCTTCGCGCGGTATGGATCAGTGTTCTGAGCGACGTTCCAATTGCACGATCAATAAGGGTAGCAGGGTTTTTTTTTTTCTTTTTTTTTTTTCGATTTGGGAGGGGGTATACGTATTTTAAATTTGTAGTAGAGCTTGCGATATTATGGCAGAACGGCCGGTTTCTCACTACGCCAAGGTCCACACTTCCAACCACAAATTAGCAGCCAGGTTTTATGCTTGTGTCACATCGCACATGCCTAATTAATGTGGGTCTTATTGCGGTGCCGTCCTGGGCAAAAGATGGCGGCCAAAGTCGTTTTTCGACAACCGCAGAAAAAATTCGATTCAGAATGTACACGCAGTTATAAGAAGAGACACAAAACACGTTACTCGCTCATCACGCACCGACTGGATCGGTAAGAACGGAGCTTTTATTCAACAAACAAACGACGCGTACAAAGGGGGTTACAATCCAAACTTGCGGAAAATAAAAAAAAAATGACCACAAAAGGGTCGGGGTTGTTCGTACGCGTTCGATTTGCCTCTCTGACAAGGTCAAATTAAAAGAAAAAAAATTGACAATAGTCGACCATGCGGCAGCGTTCCATTTAGCGCTGTTGTTCGCGGAAACCATTCGGATAACGGTCCCTCCACTGGCGCGGCAACACAATGGACGACACACCGCAGCAGCGGCGCATGGGACACAGACACATTGCCACAGTCGCAGATTTCAAATCCGTCCCACAGGGGTGTACTCGCGCGAGCACGGGAAACGTCCCGCAGATAAACGGAAAGGAAGATCCGAGGGGGGCGGTTATAAAAAAATAAAACGAGACAGAAGAGTTTGGAGGGAGGGGGGGAGCGAAGTACATTACAAAGGCTGAAGGAGTGCGCCGGCCAAACGCACGAACATCAGAGGTATAGGTGAACGTGGTGACGCCATCAAATGGAAATTGCACCGAAAGAAACTTTCGCACGCAGCAGGGACCAGCGAGGGGAAGGCCGCAAGCAAAACTGGTGACCCCACGGAAGAAAAAACAAAAGTTGGAGCGAGCAAGCGGGAAAAAAATAACAAAACAGAGAAAGAAGGGCGAAACAAAGGCACACGAGAGCAAGGCCGCGCAGTAGTGGTATCCATCAGAGTGCCATTACCGATCGCAGTCGCAGAAACTCATCCCTTTGTGAAGTCGAAGCCGTCCCGGGACACCGCGATCTCGGCAGCGCACCCCGCGCTGCCTTCTTTGTGCCCACCGGGGTGGCTGCTCTCGCCGGAGGCTGCCAGACAGCAAGGGAGCGCAACTCATGACATGAATGGACATTAAAAAAAAAAAAAAGACGGGATATGGAGAGGAAGGAAGCAGCCACCTCAAGTTCAACGTTACCATTTAAATATTGGACATTCTGACGCGCAACCTCGAAAAAGAGTGGAACTGAAAGAGTGGAGCCAGCGAAAGCTGGTTAAGCCAGCGTCCGCTAGCTTCCGCGATCTGCCAATCGTGAAAAAAAAAAAAACACTTGCTTAATGAATGAAAAAACTTTATTGCGAAGAAATTCTTCCGGCGAAGGTGGAGCCCTCAGTACAGGGCCCCCGTGGCCTTTGCCATCTTGCGAGCTCTGCCGATCGGCTTGGGCAGTTCTTGAGGCTACGAGCAGAGCAACGCAGCATCTCAATGCTCCGATGTTGATATGCTGTGTCTTTGCACTATCTTCGAGTCTTGGCAGGCCCATGCAACGCGGTGAAGACAAATATTACTCTCTCGTCCAGCCTAGCTATGCAGACATCGTTATGCCAATCTCAATCGCGCTTCGGATGGAAAATGCTGATGGTGTCAACGGTGATGACAGAAGTGTGGCAGTTTGGGCTACTTGGTATGACATGATGATAGTTATAGGGCGAGAATAGAACGACGACAAAAAAACAAAGAAACGTTAGCACACGTGTCCTTCATGTCTCTTTCTCGTCATTCTGTTCTCGCGCTACAACTTTCATCAGGTGATGACGGAGCGAGCTTCTGGTGCCCGACGCGACATGACATTCTAACACACAGTTTTAGAATAGCGTACGCAAATCTTTGCCATTAATGTTTGTCGCCGCTGCGAGTACATGGTACGTTTTTCTCTTGCAGGCCCCCGTTAAAGCTGTATTCACAGGACGGAAGAAATCGCCATTCGAGCTTGCGGATTGCGCAATACTTCACTCTATGTCACCCGCGTTTCCACGTCCCCGCTACGGGGACGTGGAAACACGGGTGACAGAGTGAAGTAGTACGCAATGACGTAGAGCGATTCGTGAAACGACGGTATCCCAAATCACGGTTGGGATCCTCGGTGAGCAATGACGAAACTCTCGCTTGTAGCGTGCCCCGCCGCGGTGGTCTAGTGGCTAAGGTGCTCGGCTGCTGACCCGTAGGTCGTGGGATCTATTCCCGACTGCGGCGGCTGCATTTCCGATGGAGGCGGAAATGATGTAGGCCCATGTGCTCAGATTTGGGTGCACGTTAAAGAACCCCAGGTGGTCTAAATTTCCGGAGCCTTCCTCTACGGCGTCTCTCATAATCATATAGTTTTGGGACGTTAAACCCCACAAATCAATCAATCAATCAATCGCTTGTAGCGCGAATTCTGCTCCATCGTGTGATTGCTGGTTGCTGAGGGATCCGAATCCCGTCACATGTCACGTGACTGATTCCTTCGCGATCACGTCAGTCATTCCAATACAGCTTCAGTGACGGAAATAGCGGCTAAACTCCATGACCGCTATCTTTGTGTACGCTTTTTCTAAAACTTCCTAATTTTGTAAGAGCAGAAGAGTGCTCATAGCAGTGGGTGGGCCCATTTAAGAAAAAAAAAACGCGACTAACTGTGAGACTGGAGAAGACTGTTAGAAGGGCAAAAAGAGAGCACATAACCGCATATACACGAGAAAGAGTAGACCCTTAACTATGAGTAGAGTCACATGCTGGAGTAGACCACAGCAGAGCATTCATTTATTGTCCCGAGACTTGATCACAACTCGAGGACTTATCCCCGACCGAGGTAACCGGTTGATGCCACTAAGTAGCAAAGGCGAGTAGCAAGAAACAAAAAAGCGTGTTCAGAAACGCACCCGAGTGTATAATAAGGAGGCTAGCGATAAGCGGTGGGGGCGTTGCTCTTTGTCACAAGCTGCCACTCTAGCGTCGCCAGCGCGAAGTCGGCGACGGGAATGACAGCAGGTTGGTTCGTTCCGTACGCAAGCCGAGACAATGAAGAGATCAGAGACGTGAGAAAACAAAACAAACTTTACTCTAGTGATATTGCAGCACACGGGATCTAATACAACACTTCTATACAACTAACAAAATACAACGACACTTGATACAATTAAGAAATATATAACAGAAACAATAAATCAGCTTACGAGAGAGAACTATTACAAACTACACAAACTAACGCCAATAGACTACGGAGTAGAAAGTTCGAAGATATAAACAGGTGAAGGCATACGTGTGATGACCGGCAGCGTTGTGTCCCCGACGATCGGATGCGAGAAGTCGAAGAGAGTTCTGGCACGACTGCGATGTCGGCGGTGTTGCAACGCTGGTGGCTCCAGGAGGCTAGTGCTTGCAGGTGACTTCGAGCAGGTTGAGCTAACTCGAGGCGAAGTCCCGATGTCTACGTTGCAGACGTTAATATCCCGTCACAACTAGACGAACGGCTAAGTTTAGGTGGCCAGCCGATACAGAGCCACACTAAAAACTTCTAGAAGAGATGCTTGTTGATCTGTTTCTACACCATCTTGGTCAGCGACTAGTCTGCCTAGCAGGGCAAAATCCTGCGCTTAAATCCCCCTCGTGTCTCCTCGCTCTCTTCCTTGGGGACAAGAGACCTCTACCTGGGTCCAATCATGCGCGTTTAATTGAGGGGAAACTCCGCCCCAAAATTATTTTGACCCCACCCATTTTTAATTGGGAGAGGGCCCGCAACTAGCGAGAGTGACAACCTGTCGGGTTGTTGTCATACGGCTTGGCCACCAGAGCGTTTCCCACGCTTTTCTCCGTGGGAACGGTCAACCACTTAGCTCTCAGCCGGGCGTCTTGTAGTCTAGTCCTTGTACGGGGTATACCGCGGCCTTCTATGACCTTGCAGACGCCGCCACAGTTACAAAAGGATTAACTGTCGGCGGCGACGTTCTAAGGAGAGCACCCCATTTTGCACTTATTGGTTCCCTTTCATGTGCCCCCGTTTCTCACGGTCAGTCGGGGAGTACGGCGCCCGTTAATTGCCGTGACGCGGTGTCGCCGAAAATAGCCGTCCGTGACACTCTTGCACGTTCGTTGGCGCAAGCATGACCTTGCGCTCCATTACAGTCATGAAGAGAAAAGGAGAAGATATGAAGATGAAGCACAATGTGGTGCGGGCTGTAATAATGACGCCGCATTTCGCGTTTTTCCTGTCATCGTACGAGTATTCCTCCAGACACCCGAGCGTTTTTCGTCAGCCACGAGGACTCGGCTATCCAAATAAAAATAAATCCATGCTGGCAACGATACGGCGATAACTAATCAGAGTTCTGTAAGGAATACATGCCTTCAAATCCGGTACGATTACTTTAATCGCCGATACACTGACAGCACATGTGAAGCAAGCATCCATGTAGGAAACGCGAAGAATGATCGGCTACAATTTTCGCCTGCGGAATTCCAGATGGTTTAGCCAGCAAGAATATTACAGAGCGGGTGCGATAGGAGGAAAAGCGGCGTATCACTGCACCGACTATAGCCCGTATAGGATTCCCGTCTCTATGTTCTTCTTTCAGAGCGTAGCAATAGCATCGGATGCCCGTGGACATCCACTACTCGGTGTTTTTGTAGAGGGCAATACGGCCTACGACTTTAGTAGGCGAGTACAGTGCTCTAAGCGAGTCACAAGGAAGCCACAGTGCCGTAAGCCACGCATCGCAGTCCAAGAATTCGATCAGCAAAACATTAACGATGAGCAAGGGGGGCCTGGTCATAGACCTCGCGCCATCGTCAGTCGACGTGCTTCTGCCGTTTGCTTTGAGCCGGAATGTTCAATCCGTGAAAGGCTGCTTTGAGTTGCCCCCCCCCCCCTTTTTTTTTCTGCCGAGCAAAAGAAACGTTGCGAGAGTCGGTGATTCGGCGAGGATTATATATATATATATATATAATTACTCTTTTCAGCGCACTGCTGCCACGAGATCGCTCCCTGCCCTGTTCACAGTGCGCACGCAAATGATATTTTTCCGACAAAGCAGCGCGCCGAATCACGATCGGTTGCAGGCGACTCATTGTGCCCACTCGACGTGATCGCGGTCTCAATGTCGAACGCGGTCGCCGCGACCACTGAACGTAATCGAGCGTCGTTCGGTCGATCTGAGATGGGCAATCGAAAATACACAAGGTCGAAGGGCACACGCGCCCCCTTTCAGACGACGAAAGCGTGCGGTATACCGTCACATCGACGTCGACGCAACGATATGCGCCGGCCAACGGGGCTCAGATTGCGGGCACGTCAGGCGGCCAACGCTTCGACCCGGTCGGCTTTCATGAGACATGCACGTATACGGCCCCCCGAGATGCCATAAGGACACGATATGAGCACACGTTTTGGCGAAAAAACGAAAAAGCCAACAATGGTTCACCAGCCTGCCTGAAGTGTACCGACTGCCTCTCGAGGAAACACGCACACGAGATACATTAACGAAGCAGGAAATGAAATACGCCACCACGATTGTAGGGAGCCAGTGCTTATTGGATAGAGCGCTTTCCTTTGGAGATTTGCCTCAACGGCACTACTCTAGTCAGAACGCTCCACCGCAGCGGGCGTACTATAGCGCGATTACTCGTTAGTTTTACAAGTAAATATACAAGGAAAACAGGAAATTTCAGCTGAAAGAAACGTGTCACAGAATCTTCCGCGGTGTGTGTACATCAAATCGTCGCGCGCGGATGTAGCGCGCGCGCGCAACACGGTTTCACGCACACTGCGTGAATAGAAATCTCAGGTACGTAATCGCAGCAAACTAAACTCCACAGACACGGATGACGACGATGAAACTACTCCAAAACAAGCGCAGGGAGGGAAGTGTTCGCGGAGGTCGCCAGGCCCGCCATCTGCGGCCAAGCGAGCTCTCCCGTGGAGACCTGCAGAGTGAGAACTATATGGATTGCGCGACACGGCACGCGCACGCAGGAGTATGTATTGCGGGGTCCCCGCGTCACAGGGGCGACCTGCTGAGAGGTGCATTAGCGCGGCCGTGGGTGGCGCGCGAATCCGTTACGGCGATTCGACGACGTGCCGATGGCGTGACACCCGACACCGCGCCGGTGGTGGGGTGAGAACACGAGCGCGGGGCGGGGTCGGCCGCCAGCGTCCGGCGGCTCGCACCTCGACGCCAAATTGGGCTGCTACCGGCGCTGACTCACGGCGGGCCCTCCCGAAACATCCCCTCATCATCATCTCGCCGGGATCAAAAACAGTCGACAACAAAAAACCCTCCCCGAGATACGAGGAGCGATGATCGCGTAACAGGAAGAAGGGTAACGAAAAAAAAAAAATAAAGTACGGCCGCTTCGACAACTGCGCTATTCATCTCATTTAGTGCGCTGATGGATAGGAGCGAAAATGCTATTTGCTTAGGATCGGGGTGGAAGAGGCGCTTTGATCTCGCCGCGGCTCGCTTCCCCCCCTCGGCGCACCTCCTTAGCCGGTCGACGCGTTTCTGGTTCACAGAATGCGGAGAGCGCGTGGGCAGCCCCTGTGTGCCATTATCTGTTGCACTCCGGGAAGAACAGGCGTCGCGATTAGCCACCGCTAGAAGCTGAAAAAATGCGTCCGGGGCCCCAACACCGAAAGGGGGAGGATGCCAGTTCCGGGTGGCCTGCCGCATAAAGCGCGCATCCGAAGCAGGCGCGGATTATGGAACTGCGTGGGTGAGCGGCGCTTTAAGCGCGCGCCCACTTCATTATGCAACTGCAATTAGCCGGCTCGAACCTGCCACGCGGATCGGATGAAAAGAGCGCGGCCCACCGGGATGAGTAGATTGAAGTGGAAAACAAAACAAAAAAAAAAAAAAACGCCCAGCAAGAGCGGAACCGAGGAGGCGCTCGCCAAGGAACAGGGAGAGGGAATCCTCTTTTCAAGCGACACGCAAGAAAGCCACTCGCTCGCCGCGGCGCCACTTTCTACGCGACAATGCTGTGCGCAAGCAGGCGAATGAGATGAGAAGGGGTTTTTTTCCGTGAGCGCGCGTGAGCATGCCAGATGTGCACACGAGCACGGCCAGTTTGACCCTTTTACGATAGCATACGCCAAGACGCGGAATAGAAAATAGCTAGCTCTCAAAGGGTTGGTCGAACCAATTACTCGCCATTCACTCACCAGTTGTTTTTCCATTCTCGCTTGCTGTGACTTCAGAATGAGCGAGGCAAGTCATTGCTACTAAACCAACGGCGTCTCGAGATTCGACGCAATGCGTGGTGTAGTTTTGCGCTAAAGAAAGCACTTTTGAGATTCGGCCAGCAAAGGCTTGGAATCGTGCTCGAAGCATCGTCTCTCGAGCCACTGTAAACGCCGCGAGCATTGTCTTAATACGACTAGGGCACCAGAAAAGGAAAAACAAAACACATCCAAGTGACTGTAACCTCACTAACAGCTTGTAATATATTTTCGTGAAGGAGTGCCAGCCAATGAAGACTGTGTATAGCAGTACAGTGAGGTAGTACAGTGAGGCATAGTAAACATCACACGTTATAGGAATCAGCGAACACTAAGCTACAAAAGGGAAGCAACTGTGGGAAACCGGTTCAATGCGTATTAATACGAGGCAAAATCCAAGTTTGAAATCAAACATCGGGCTTTCTACGTTTGCCAGCATGTGAAGATGTTTTTTGGGACGTTAAACCCCACATATCAATCAATCATGAGAAGAAGTTGAAACCTGGTGCATAACTGCCACTGTCGGCGGTCAGCATAATAGATCAGATTGACCAAACCATCGCCGTGTGGAAGTTTCGAATGCGCGAGCCCTCTGGCAGTACAGTTCGCCTCTGTGGTGCACCTGTAACAGTGCTGGGCTTCTGACTCGGGGTTCGCGGGTTCCAGCCCGGCAGCAGCGGGCTCACAGCGATGTAGGCGCATAATGCTAGAGGCCCATGTACTGCGCTATGTTAAGAGCACCCCAGATGGTCGAAATTCCTGGGGTCCTCCACTACGGCGTCCCACGTAATCATATTGTGGTTTCGTGGCGTGAAAAACCCAGATACTATGATTAGGTTCTCTGGCGTGGCGTTATCGCTGACAACTGAGTCGTCTGCTGCCGCCCTTGCAATGAGGTCGAACGCGAAATCATTCGCGGGATCGGCAATTACGGCATCTAGCGCTTTCCCTTCAGCGAACGTGTGTACAATTGTACAAACCAACTTACGTCACGCGACTAGTGTTTCCGCAAATAGCTCGAAACTCAGACTTCACATTCGTGAAGGCTTCCTGCGTGGACAACTAACGGTCATTTAAACTTATTCTGCAGCGTACTGTGCAGTGCTGGACACACTAATACCATGTTCGACCATCGTCCGACCAGCCGCAACCGCATTCCAAGACCAACGTCCAGTATATTTTATTTTTGCTCGAAACGAACGCAGCCCAGAAAACAAACTGTGCATGCATTCCGGGCCTAATCCATTTTTTTTCAATTGCACGATAATTAACATCAATTATGAAACTCACACAACACAACACATTTCTTGAGTTTCTCTCCTGGAATGCAATACTGAGTGCTTAGGAATCATGTAGTATAAGTTTGATTCAACTACAAACGATGGATGATAATTCGCGCCTGAAGGAGTCACACAAAACTCCGTTATAACGCGGGGGCCACGACGATACGAAAACAAATACACGCCAAATATATATATATATATATATATATATATATATATATATATATATATATTATGTCGGAAAAACGAGCCCTCATCATCATATGGTGGTTTTGGGACGTTAAACCCACCATATCAATCAATGAAATCAATCAATTGATAAATAAATTATTCTGCATCAACTATGTCCGCGATTTTGCCATAATCAGGTTCATTATTAGAAGAGGACATGAAGGTCAGCGTTGCATTTCTGAATTGCAAGCCAAAACCTCGCCAGCTGAAAAATGTCAGCGCGATACTACAGTTTTCGAGGTCAAGACGTAGTTGCTGCGGGAACCTGAAGCATCTTTCTGTGCGTTTTCTCTAGGCAGCCTATAGCGTTCTCGCTCACCGAGCGCCTTCTCGCAGCATGCCAGAGTTGGTGATACTGCTATTGTGAAAACGCAAGTTACCGACACAAGAAGTGCATCTTCTCTTCAGTCTCCCACTGAATAATTAGTAAATTCCATATCTTCGAAATGTTAATGAACCTAATGATTTTTCACGTATTAAAACTGCAACATGATTACGAACCACACAGGGGCAGCGCCAGCTTTTTTTTTTTTAATGGGGGGGGGGGGGGCAGCACCCACGATAAATGGTTTCCTTTAGGGGGGGGCAATGGGGCATGCGAAATTTGAAAGGGGGCTTTTTAATATTTTCAATACAGCAAATGTCATACAAGCGATTCCTCGCGATAACCACATCATGTCACAGCACATTACGCCTATTTGAATCTAATTGTAGGCGCTGGAGACCAAAGTACGTGCACTACCTAGCATCAATTTTTCGCGTTTCAATCACACGAGTATTGCAGCATACGTGTCCAACGTCTCGAGGTATACGGTGCTTATACTGAAAGATGACATGGCTACATCGGGGTAACGAGCCAGCACGAGAAAGTCGTCTCGTTTTCACTTGTTCATTGCGCCTCTGCAACGACAAACATCCTGGATTGTGACCCCATCGTTCATACCCCCCCCCCTCCTACACACACACACAGGAAAGGAGGGGGAGGGGGGGGGCGCCCTATTAATTCGTAGCCCCGAGACAAGCGCCTGCAAAGTGCTCGACCAGAGCCAGCTCGGGAGACGTTCATTAGCTTGGCGCGCGCGCGCTGGTCATTAATTAGTCCACGATGCCCTGCCATCCCTGCATGTGCCGTTCTCGCTCGCTCGCCGCCTGTCACGTCAAGAGCGCCCTCCACGTTGCTTTCGACGCGGCGGTCGGTCGCACAGGGTTGCCGAGATACAGCGGTCACGGCTACAGTTAGCTGCAGGAAAGGCCGCGTAACCAGAACAGGACGTCGACTGTCAAGGAGTGTAGCAAGCTCCTTGACACTCTACGTGCCACATCCGACGTTCCTCAAGGTAGACACACAAATCTACATCGTTTTTTTTTTTTCCTGTTGACTAGCTAATGATCCACACTGTGGAAAATGGTGAGAGCATGGCGGAGGTACAAAAGCCGAGTTACTGTCCAGTGCGTCCTTTTACTCTCGCAAAGCATCGGGTGAAGAACTGCTCACTCTATATGGAAGAAGAGTGTGAAATGCGTTTTTTTACTCCACAAATCTCTGAGACATTGGAATGCCCACGTGCTTTTCTGGCATGAGAGAGTAAGGCACAGTTGTATACTCCTGATCATGATCTATATGAATGTGCCAACATGATCGCGAATAATGACTACTACTTATTAAGCACGCATGTATGTATTAAAAAGTAGCATACTGCCCTTGTTTCCTATGGCACTGGAGACGACCAATAAAAAAGATTACTGCATATCCATGAAGTAAATGCTGATAATGGAGCGAGACTAGCTCCTGAGGTATACCTAACGTCTACGTTGAAGCAGCCGACTAGTATAAAGGACAGATAGATGAAGGAACGGACGGACGAATGCGCGGACAGAGTACATTCTTTTTTAAACCTATATGCGCGCTATGACAGCTCTAAGTACGGCATGTGTAACACCTGCGTTTCGGATCGGCGCGAAGCTGCGACAACAGCGTCAACGGGCATCGTGAGATGCCTAAGAAGCGAAGCTCCTTAAAAAAAAAAAAAAAAAAAAGAGCGCCTCCAGCACATCTCACTGCCTTTCAGCGAACTGGACGGTACAGGGAACGCCTTATATCAGAGTTTTCAGCTTACGATTTGCGTAGATAGATTAGCAAATATAACCTCATTGAGCCGTTGGCGATCGAAACTACATTCGAACGGTTATTAAATTCTTCGTATTTCAATATTGGTCATTCGTATTCCAACAGGTATACCCTGTTTGACTCAGTTGCACGGTGTTCACCTTAAAGGCCAACTCCGGCGATTTTTCGACCTTGTCAAGTTAATGGTGTTTCTATGTTGCTGAGACACCCTCGTCACGAGCCCAATAGCTGAAATGCTCAGAAAATTTGAAAGTAATTTTTAATAAGCAAAAATATGCAATACCTAAACCGAAACCGAACAGGGCGTCCTGTCTGTGTATGACGTACTATTTAATAAGAACGGGAAGCCGTATACTGGTCCCGCTGGCGCGGAGTACGAAAACTGTGAAAGCCAAACCAACGAAGCACCAGCCAAACACCACAAAAAAAAGGATTAGACAGTTATACTTTACCCGTTAAGGTGATAGCGGAGGTAAAGGGAATGGCGTTACCGTACAGCAAACGTTCGTTGCGAACAGCGTTTTATAGTTTAGCGAGATAACGTTAACGCAGTTTACGTGCCCCAGCTAGGCTGGTGGCGCCACCTATACAAGAGTTTAGAAATAAGAACAGCGAAAATGAAAAGAAAACAAGAATGTCTGCCTGCGCAATGTCGCGAAGCATTGTTACACGTTTATTTTAGTAATAATGAACGTAAATAAATATGAACCACGTACCGAACTCGAGAACATTTATGTTGCCGATTTGTGTACATCAATCTTGTAGTTAAGCCTAGACACGTTCGAAATGAGAAGCTATTTGAAAAACAACGCCGACGTGTCAGTAATACTCGGTCATCGAAGCTAACTGAAGGCAAGGGAAGCCACTTTCAACAGTCGTTTGCTGCGAACAAGGTTAATTTTTCAACAACTACGCCAAGATCACTTCGAAGCGAGCCTCCGAGAGCGCCGCCTTATTTTACGTGCACTACGTACACCAACGGTAATACGGTAACGTTAAATCTCAAATATAGCGCGTGTACGGTAAGCGGTACGGGTAACGTACGTATCTGCGCATGCGCACTTCGATTCCACTATGACGGTAAGCCCAGTATACTATAACTGTCTAATAAAGCTTTCCCGTGCTATACCCGTGCGAGACTCGCTCGCTGGATTCCGTGCCAACTGGTTGTGCCCCCGCGATCTGCGACGACAGCGCAGCTCTGGCCGACCGGCTCACCCTCCGCCATCTCCTGGCGCCGCGAAGCTCTCGCTGAGTAGTGCCTCGTCCTCGGACTCCTTCGACCGTGTCCCCATCTTTCTCCATCTTCTCTTTACTTCTGTATGTGGGTGTCCTCATCTCTATCCCTATCCCTTTTAATCCCTCCTTATCTCCATCCCTCGTGAGCCACTGTTGAGATGTCGCACTATGATGCAGATAGTTACGGGGCTCACTTTTATCTTTTATCTCTTCTAAGAACCATTTACATAATGTACCCATGCCAAACACCACTGCCGTCGCCTTGTGGCCAGCACAGTGAACGCTGTAGCAGCCAAAGCAGCGATGCCATCGGCTGCGTCACTTCCTTTGACATACGAAACATGACGTCACACAGACCGTGTTGCCAATAATAATAATATGCGAGCTTTTCGAGGCAATCTTTAAATTTCATTTGCAAACAATCAGCGTACCTCTCAAGCCTGTTTTTTGCATAAATGACGGAAATGTGCAACGGAGCGTACCTAGCGAATTTCATTGAGATCCACTGACCTAAAAAAATCGCCAGAGTTGAGTTGTGCAATTTTAAATGCTTTATGATTAGTTTTAGACTGTGCGCGCGCGCGCGCGCGCGCGCGCGCGTGTGTGTGTGTGTGTGTGTGTGTGTGTGTGTGTGTGTGTGTGTGTGTGTGTGTGTGTGTGTGTGTGTGTGTGTGTGTGTGTGTGTGTGTGTGTGTGTGTGTGTGTGTGTGTGTGTGTGTGTGTGTGTGTGTGTGTGTGTGTGTTCATACCATTCTCGCGTTTGAAATTTTGTCTTGGAACTCTTACAAAATGAGACGCGTTCGTAGCTCTTTGTATGCTTGAGCGTCGCCCGATATTAGCGCCGTCTTGCGATTAATTTTCTCGCAGCTTTCCCGACCTTTCCGATGCGTTGCGAAGCGACTGGGCTCCTCTCCATGCCCCATCGCCCGTCGGCCCACAAGGCAGTGTAGGTACTGTCTGAAAACGGTGGCGAACGACGAGCGAACCCGACCACTCGTGTATCCCTCTTAGTGTTGCATTTCTTTCCTCCTTTACGCCTGATCATTCCATTCCAACCAGGCACATTTTTTGGTTAGCCTCCCTGCTTTCTGCTGTTTCCTTCCTTCCTTCGAGCTCACGTAAGTAACGATATACGAGAGATGCGATGCAAGAAACTTCCCACCCGCATAGACCTCTGACATGTTTGTAAACAGCGGTAGGCGCCGTCGACTCGGGCGCTTGTGGTGACGTCGTGGGGACGTAGGCTCGCGCGAGAAGCTTTCCCGGCGTGCCATGTTCGGAGGCAGCTTTTTCAGCTGCTGTGCTAGTTGTCACGTGATCATAGAGAGCAATGGCGAGCTTTGGGCTGAGCCACGGAGGAAGCTCTTCTTTCCTCCATGGGTTGGCCGGAGCCTATACGCACCACGACGCCGCCGAAGCACGGCCGGGCCCGGTGGGTCACTCCCCGACTACAATTAACGATGCTCTCCCTTTGTCGTCTATTTTAGTGGCCTGGCTCTTTTTATCGCCTAGAACAGTAATAACACAATTTATTTACCTTTCTCTTCAAAAAAATAAATCCATCCAACAAAACTGGCAACTGTGATCACAACATGCCTGGTCACAGTCACAGGACAACAAGATATAAAACATACCGCAGATCGTGCGCTGGAAGCGCCGAAGGCAACGAACGACATGGCACATTCGACGCCAGCTTGTCTCGGGTGGCAAAAAGGCGGTGTGCAGCTGTTCACGGTGCTCCCGAGGAAGAAAATATGGACGGCAGTGCACCTGTCTGTACCGCTTTGCTTACTAAACAACGGGACTGCACAGAGTAGGCGCGCTGCGTCGACATATACTGCGATTCAACTGTAGATGCCATCTCTCCGCGAAATGCGCGATGTAGTACTCATGGCCCGAAAAAGGCATTACAAAAATTACATCACAAGGACCGCAAACGCTGGATCAGCCCCGCCGTGGTGGTCTAGTAGCTAAGGTACTCGGCTGCTGACCCGCAGGTCACGGGTTCGAATCCCGGCCGTGGCGGCTGCATTTCCGATGGAGGCGGAAATGTTGTAGGCCCGTCCGTGTGCTCAGATTCGGGTGCACGTTAAAGAACCCCAGGTGGTCGAAATTTCCGGAGCCCTCCACTACGGCGTCTCTCATAATCATATGGTGGTTTTGGGACGTTAAACCCCACAAATCAATCAATCAATCAAACGCTGGATCAAAACTTGCTGACAGAGCAACCATGCGGATTGCCGTGGCAGGTATACTCCGTCCGCGACGTGCAACACGCAAACGTGCATTCGTGAGAAAACAATCCCTCCGAAAACTCGCACAGGCCTTCGCGAGAGAGCCGTTGTTGCTCCTAAGCTTTGTAGGAAACACTCAAACACACTGGCATGCATTCTATACGTACCCAATTACCGCGAACATATATTCACGTTCGCTGTGCTGTAGGATTCTGCGGCGAAGAAAAACGCCGAAACAGAGACAGAAGGAAATGCCGATAAATTATTCAAGACGCAAGTCTCTTGGAGCACCGAAAGCCCCCCCTACCGCTGCACTCTCTAAGGGCCGCCGCAGTTTTGACTTTCCAGCGCCGTTTTCGAGCGGAGCCCACTTGAAGGAAGTAAAAAGAAAAAAATAAAGACTGGAGCGAATGGGGGATACGCAAACGCAACCGACGAACATGCCATCCTCTCGCTAGGTTCCCAATTCAAAACTGCAGGAGAGGCTCACTTAAACTTGAAGTGGGACGACACGCTTGCTTGCTTGAATTTGCCGCTGAGAACCAAAAATAAATCACTTTAGAAGCGACGCAGAGGCCGCACACGGAGAGCGAAATCGAAAGTGAGGAAGCAAAATACGCGGGCGACCAGAGAAGAAGCCGCGAAACGGAAAAATAAAAAGAGTCAGGCGAGGCGGACGTATACGCCGTCGAAGCAGAGGGCGCCAGTGGTGGATTTTTTCGCGGGCGAAGGATCAGAAAACGCTGACTTTACCGACTCAATTAATCTCATTGCCGGTTAAAGCCTCCTCCGCCGCAGGGGGCTCCTTGTCGAGTGGTGCGGCTCTCGTGCCTCGAGGGCTCGCTTGTTAGCGAGCGGACCTTCCGGAGAGTTCGCGAGGTACACGGCCGAAAGGGCCAAGAGTGGTACCCCGGTCATCGGGCCAATTTGCATCTGCGCGCGCGCCTTTCAACGACGTTTCCCGAAGCCTCACCCCCCCCCCCCCCCCCCCCCCCCTATGACCCGACCCGGCTGAACGAGCATCGTCGCGCAGCAGCACTCCACGGGAGAACCTCTCCGCGTAACCCAACGCACTTGACAATCGGGTTCCTCGCTGAGGCAAACGTACTACGCTGGTACTACGCACACCGAAACAGAGCGCGGGAAATACTTTCTCCTCGTGCGCTTTATTTTCGCCGCGGTGGAAGGAGGGGGAGGGGGGGGGCGTACATCGCGTTTTTTTTTTGTTTCTGCTTTATTAAGCACGAGATCGTGCAACTGCTCGTTTGTAAGTTACCCTCCTTTCGTAGTATGTCTCGTTGCTGACTGTGTGCGTGCAAACGAACGGGAAGTAAGACACGTTAACCGTAAGTCAACTCTGATAGGTAGCTTTGTTCGTCAGCGGTAAACAAGTAATTAAATCACAGTGGGGAGTAGGGCGGCGTTGACGAGGGACAGCGCGACATGCGCCGGACCCAGAATATTGATTGGTAATTAAAAACAAGTAACCCAACGTCGTCCAAACTCTCAAGAGCCGAACGAGTAATTCAGATTAATGAGGGTTTCACCCTCGTTCACTACAACATTTCACCACTCAACCTCATATGCATGAACTGCATTTTCCTTTTCATTTAGAAAGTGCACTTCAAGTAAATAGCCATACTGTAGATGAGAAACGAGAACCACGGAAGCAACATCCACAGCGATTCCGTAGTAAACGCGAACCAACTAATCAACGGTCACAGACGCAAACTAAACGATCGTATGACATAGACAAGGTCAAGACAGGAGAGAACTTTTAGAATAGACCACGCAAAGCTCTGCGTTTGCCGCAAATGTACATGCGTCCTACGCTTAACCTCTTGTGGGCTCCCATTAAGAGACGGAAATAGCGGGCGTCCGCGACGAACGCAAACTTAGCGTACGCTATTCTAAAACTGCTTAAACCTCTCTCATAACACTACCAACTTTCACACCTTTTGCACCGACGCGCCACTTAGTATACAGTCGCATAAGCAGTGTTGGGGTTAACATGCAAATCATATGCATCTATATCAATATAATGAATTCGTCCACGAGATAAACGCAGAGACAATGCAACGATTCCGTTTCAATTCTTTCCGCAGTTCGCCAGTGATACCAGCAGCGCTACGCCAACGTTATACCACTGAAAATCAATTCCACAGTGATGTGTTTCATACCAGGATCTGATTACGAAGCATACCATATAATATATGGTGGCTACGAATTAATTTCGGATTTCGGCCACAAGGAGTTTGTTAACGTACGTGCTGCCCAAATCGCCTATATACGGCGGTTGCGCGTTTGCGCCGTCGTCAATACGCGGCCACTTACAGCCACGCTTAACTACTGCAGCCACTCGCTATCACCGCTACCGGCTGGTCATTGGACGAGAACGTTAGCATAAGATAGATCGCAATCACTGCATTACACCGACCAATGTTTCTAAGGTCCTAAAGGCGAACAAGTACCATTCTCCGTTCAAATAAAGGGCAGGCACAGAAAGCACCGCACTTGCAGCAGACATCGTGTCATGCCCCAGTGGCAACAAACACCAACCGGGGTTACATGGTAGCGAACTATAGCGGCCCGCGCTCGGGTCCCAGTGGGGAGGGGGGGTATCAAGTTCCCGCCGACGTGCCTTGTCAAAACAGAGCCCCCGCCGCGGTGTCGAGAGGAGCTTCGAATTTCCATGACAACATGATCGCGCGCCAAGCGCGAACACCGTCAACTCGGGGGTGTCAATCAACCACTCGACTGCGCGTGGCCGTTATGAAATATCGAACACCGTGGGCCAGGGGTATACCAGCCGAAAGAACCCCCCCGCTTTTCACCACGTACACATATAAGGAGGGAAAGAATTTTTCCGGGGTCGGCCGCCCGCAGCCGGCACCGCGGTTGGCCTCCGCGCTCGGCTGGTGCGCCCTGACGCGTGTCGGCGCAGATCGTCAGGTGCACGCTGCCAATCAGCGGGGCACGAGAACGGGGCGGAACGGCCACAGAGAATGGAGGCGCCAGAGCGGAGACGCCCGGCCGAGAGTGCCGACCGCGCGACAGTAGTCGCTTTAGAAGCCGCGACCAACGCGAGATGCGCGCTTGAACATGCCTCGCGCGCCTTTCGATCATCCGCGGCGCTACTACTATACCGGGTCGGCTCACAGCAGCGCTCGGCGGGGGAGGAGCCGCTGCTGCTGCTCCCAGCCACGGCAGCAGCTGCGCGATCAAGCGGCGACACAGCTGCCCGTGAATGGGGACGCGCCACAGAAGGCCTTCCTCGCAATTCGCCGGCGAAAAGATTGGGAAGAATGGGCGCGCGCGCAAAGTGTTGATTCCCGCGGAGCGCACCTGCAGAGTAATTAAAAACAGATCGCGAGATTTTCATCCGGCCCCGCGCACAGGGGGCCGCCATTACGAAAAAGTTCCGGCGGCGGTGCCGGCTAATTGCGCCGCGTGGGTGCGCGCAATGACCGCGATGAGAAGAAGAAGCCCGTTACGCGTCGGCCGGCGCAGCTCAAGAACAAAGGAGGAGCGCGCAATTTGCCCGCTCGTCGCGGCCTTTCAGCCTCGCCAACGGCCGGAACGACGACTGCTATGGCGCACTCTGTGCACAGCGCCCGCCTCGTCGGCTCAAGTGGCCGAAACGACACCATAAGCTTTGTCTATCTTTGCTTCGTCGAAGAGGCAGATTTATTAGTGGGGGGAAAGAGCCCCGGGGGGGGGGCACTATTACCTCAATATTCGTCATCCCGAGAGAGCAAAATAACACTACCTCGGGGGGGGGGGGAGGGGGGGGGGGGGTCCTATAGAGTATCAACGCCCGCACTGGGCGTCTTCGAGCTCCTCAGACGGTACCATGAGCCAGGCACCAACGGATTCCGCCGCGGTGGGTGCCCGAAGGTCACGTGATCCAATGGCGGTCGCATGCTTTACGGTGGAGACAAAATGTCCGAGGCCCTTACGTGAACGTTAAAGAACTCCAGGTGGTCGAAATTCCCGAAGCTATCCACTACGTGGCATCCCTCGTAATCGTATCGTGCTTTTGATACGTTAAAACCACCACAATCATATTAGGCACCAACGAAACACGGGTTGCATCGTACAGCATTCGTGCGCTGTGGATACACTAGAAAACGTTTTCCGAGGGAACTGCGCAGTTACCCTGACAAGGGCTCTTCGTTCCTCAAAAAAAAAAAAAAAAAAAAAAACGGAATGTCACGCAAAAAGATTGCACACGGCAGGGCAAGGAGGGACACTTTCGAAACTCCTAGTGGAGTAAAGCGCCCGTTTTTCTGAGTAACTGCAGGAATGTTGGCCTCGTGCGCAAACGACCCATCGGGGCCTACACAAGCTTGTTTCCTTTCAGACAGTGCCGTAGCGTTGTGTGGTGGTGTAGTGATTAGTGTGCGCGCACGCTGACTGAGTGGTCGTCAGTTCGAATCCCGTGCGATTACTGCAAATTGTCCAAAATTTATTTCTGAATTCGATGCTTGCACATCTAACCAAATAATGCCTGAACCCACTTTGAAAGGCTGGTTAAGTGAACCAAATCCTGATTTTTCTTTTGTGCAAAATACCTGTTACTTTTTTGAGGAGTTACTCGTTCGCAGTTCCTCCCAAAATGTTGCAATGGGTGTGGCAGGTTAGTTACTCCTCTAAATGAGCAACCTCGACAACACTTTTCCTCCTTTACTTCTTAAAGTATACGTTTAGGAGAAAAGGTACAATTACACAAAGACGAACGGTCTTTCACATTCATTCTCGTCGCGTATATAACCGCCACACAACACGTTTGCGCACAATTCTTTGTTGTTTACATATCTCTGCGTCTCTCTGTTGAGTACACAGCGCTAGAGAACAACGAACAGCCACCGCTTTTTTTGCAATTTCTTGTTGCAGGTTGTCAAATGCAGCGTTGAGTAACCGTAAACCGTACTATTGTCGCGCTTAGATTTCCCTATATACTGCGTACAAGGCCGTTACAGAACGCCCGATTGTTCTTGTTCTTTCATTTTTTTAATTGAATTGAAGAATACATCCTCCCCCCCCCCCTACCCGGCGCTATATATATTTCAAACACCTCATCGCATCGACCAACATTTTGCATGCTAGTATTCTGGATTCAACTTTTAAATAAAAAAAGTAAAACGGTACACTATCAATAGGCGTGTTCGTTATAAAAGTATAAACACATATGAACCATTCCCGTATCATTGTTGACTTCCTTCTGCGTAGCCTGTAAAAACGATGCGTTGTTGTATCGGTCTTGAACGCAGCCATATCGCCAGACAGCCACCGCACCACGAAATCATACGCAGTGTGTATCGGTGAAAATAATAGTACTAATATATGGAATGACTGAACACGCAGATGATGCCATACTTCAAGGACAGAAAGCGACTTTGGAGAGCGTATTACCGTCGCGACGAGGCTTCACCTGAAAACTGCGAACGAGAAGTTTGTTTCTATGGGCATTGGTGGATGCAGTTACGTTGCATAGATGATACATAAAAAGCGCTTTGACACGACGTTTGCGTTTCTTGCTAATCTCAGTAACGCACCAAATCGAGGTTCAGCGGCGCCTAAGCCAGTGGGAAAATTGTCGTGTGGAACAAGCGTGCCAATGGCGACGAAATAATAGACACAGCGTATCTTTGTTACATTATAAAAAGTTTATTAATTAACAGTGCGCTATAGTTTTAAACAGCATATATGCTAGGCATTGACCCACACGCAAATGAAGCAAATTCTTGCAATCTCATTTACGCGCTCGATCGCTACGAGCCGTGCTACTCTATGGACAGCACGCCTCGAAGGCTGGGAGGTATTATTGGCCACAATGCATCGGAAACGGAACGGGAGAACAAAAGAGATACGCCGAAACAACGTCGACAGAAGAACGCAACAGGCCTCTTGAAAATTATAACATCAGCGGAGCTTGCGCAGCGCGCCTGCTCCACACACTAACACACACACACACACACACACACACACACACACACACACACACACACACACACACCACGCGCACGCACACACACATGTTGCCACGTAATGACTCTCTTAGGGGTGGCACTATGGGAATAAAATGACCTCCAGGGAGAGACCACGGGTTTGTTTGAAGAGTCATACGCAGCAAGTGAGGGATTTAAAAAAAAATCCAAGACTCTGTTGCATTTCTTTTAAGTGTGGGCGTACGCGATCATTATGGCAACGATACGTATACTACGGACGTGCCGTATTGCACCCCTTCACACACTTCTTGGTGAAATGAAAACCTCCAGGTATAGATAACCTTGCTTCTCTCTTCTCTTTTCGCACGTTAGCTGGCTTAGTAGACGCAACAGCTGAACAAAGAAGTCTGCACGAAAAAGTTTACAGAAAATTTTCTACCCGCACTGTTTTCTGGGACCTACGCAGTTATCTGCTAAATTGTCACCATGTTTTAAACGTGCCAGCAAGCTCAGTTTTTATCGTGGGGCCCAAGTGACGCCAACGTCTTGTCGTAGAGTGTACACACAATGCGCGCGCCATACGGGCTACGTTCCCCGCAGCGTATAGCCGGTGCGGTGAGCCATCGGCATTATGGCCGTCCATAAAAGTTTGATAAAGCGGGCGCTATTCAGAGATACGAGGCGGGTCAACTGCACCACTCACGGCCTAGTACGGCGCGCAGGCCGCGCCGTGACGTTCGAGGATGCGACACCACAAGAGGGGTGCACTGTATTCCGCCAAGGAGAATCATACGTACCGAACGCTACGCGGTTTCGTGCACAGCAGGCCGCGCAAGCGGAGCGAGAAGCTTAGACGTCGTTCGGTGGCAAGCGACACACAGCTCAACCACAGAAAAAAAGATAGTGGACAAAAAGTATTTCGGACACCGAGCCTTTTTTTTTTCCACTCATTTGTTACCCGGTGACGCCATGGCGTCCGCCAGGCGTCCGCGTGTATGTACCCCGCGAACCAGTTGTACAGCCCTGCGTAGATAAACCACGTTTTCGGTCGCACCGCCTTCGTACATCAGCTCAGCTACGTCACGCACCGAACGCTCCTCCATGCGTGCGCGAGCCACCATTGCAATGGTGTCTGCTGCATGCCTGCAAAGACATATACACGGCCAGTGGCGACCTCGGTTGCCGGAGGGGGGGGACCGCCGTGATGGAGATGGATCGACGGCAGCCAGCCGAATCCCGACTTCCCGCTGGCCGGTGCGAAGAGACGCAAGCGCACACGCGAGGACTAGCTCATCCGCCAGAGCGAATCCCACCCGACAGTGCCGGGCCACCAGTAATGGCTTCATTCGAATGGCGAGCGTCCCGAACCCCAGAGCCATACGACGGCAGATGAACATTGTTCAAAAATTGAGCCTCGCATATATGCGCCAGCTGCTTCCTTCGTCAACAGCCCGAAATGCCGAGAAAGCGACACACGCTGTCTTTTTCTCGAAATTACATGCGAACCACTGCTGGGTTGTGTTTTATCGCACGGACCATAACTACGTCTGCATACTGCCGTTCATATCGAATGACGTAATCCGCTTTCGGCCACGATAAGGGCGTGCGTATATCGTGAGCCCCGCCACGGTGGTCTAGTGGCTAAGGTACTTGGCTGCTGACCCGCAGGTCGCGGGATCGAATCCCGGCTGCGGCGGCTGCATTTCCGATGGAGACGGAAGTGCTGTAGGTCCGTGTGCACAGATTTTGGTGCACGCTAAAGAACCCCAGGTGGTCGAAATTTCCGGAGCCCTCCACTACGGCGTCTCTCATAATCTTATGGTGGTTTTGGGACGTTAAACCCTACAAATCAATCGTATATCGTGAGGATTCGGGGACGCAGGTCGATGGCACACCAAAAATACATCTTAAAAACGGTCGCTGTGAAGTACCGGGCACATGGAACGTTCCCCGCGTCGAAGAGGCTGTGGAGAGCGCGCAAATGAGAACGTTCATGCCCACTGCAAACGTGACCGGCATCGGAGAGCGTGCTCAACCTTGGCCTCCCAGCCGCGGTTACAGTGGAACACACTTTGTAGGTAGGGATCTAAAGACAGTACGTTGCCTTAGCACGAGCACCACACATATATTGGGGTCTCGGTCCAGAAAGCCTTTAAAAGGGATTGAGGCCCGTAGGCTCTTCCTGGAGCAGCGTCGTATCATCAGCGAGTACTAAACGTGAAAGTACGACATTTGCTTGCACGACAGACGAAATCGCGCAATGAGCTAGGTAATCAAGGCGGCCGTGGCCAAATAGTTGAAGCTGACAGTGGAACGTTAGGAGTGTGCGAGAGCACATCATGCTGACGCCACATTTAAGGCTCCAGCATGACCACGTTGGGTTGGACTGGACGTGTAGGGTACCACACCTGCGAATTTTGTGCATAAGCTGCTCGGTTGTTCCCACTTATTTTTTTCCCCCGTTGTGAAGCTTTTATAAAAAAGTTAGCTCTGACTGCAGAGGGTTAAAAAGCGTTCGCAGTAACTTGCAAGCATTTTAATTGAATCCCTTCCTTTCAAATCATGTGCACACATGACATGTCGCGGTATTTACTGCAAACATTTACGTATAACCACTGCGAAAAATAAAATGAACGCGATAAAGAGCCTGCCGATACGAGTTTCCTGCAATGACGTTATTGCGATTGAAACTGCGGAGGCTGGCCTTCGATGACGATCATAGGACGCTCGACTGGCCATCAGGGACAAGCAAAACTCGCGTGGAAATTCGAAGGAGTAGCACCTATAAACGCGGCGCATGCAACACGTGCGAACACGAGCATGCCATCCCCCCCCCCCTTACCTAGCCTCCGCACTACAGTCGCATGAGAAAGTGCGGCTGCAAGGCGAGGGAGTGGACGGAAGCAGCGTGTTGACCCCCCAGGGTACGTGCGACGCGCGTCACCGCCCTTCGGAGGGGAGGAGGCAGAAAAATAATATTACATAATAACGAGGGGGGGGAGAAACAGATCTGTACGTAGAAGCACGAGGGAAAATGCGGCAGGCCAATGGGCGCTAAGTGGGCGCGCGATAAAAAACGCTTTAATGGCGCGTTTGATCAATCGCAGCGGCAGCAACACGCCTTCTTCTTGCAGCGTGTACACACAGACACGCGCGCCCTCTCATTCCCGCCTCTCCCGAGTGTCACACGCCATCCTGCTCCCCCCCCCCCCCTTCCACTTGGCGCACGCCCACAAACACAAAGTTGCCACTTCTTTTTGGCCGAGGCGATCCTGTTTTTACTGCTGTTACCATCTCTCTTGCTGCCACTGCAGGGCCGCAAGGAGGCCGCCGGAAACTGAAAAGCCCTCCCCGTGACTGGCGCCATAAAGGAAGGAAGTGGCCGTAATAAAAGCTGGAAAACACGGCTTCTGCTGCTGTTGCAGGCTCGCTCGCCTATCCACACAACGGCCACCACGAGTAAAAAAAAAGGGCAAAAAAATAAACAGAGAAACACAAGCATAAAAAAGCAGCACTGCGAAGGCAAGAGGCGGTGTGAGAACAGGCCGTATAGAAAAAAAGCGCGCGGGTCGCACATGAGGGGGAGGCAAGATTTCGCGACTGCCGGCGCACCAACAGCAAACAGAACCACGATGGGGAAGAGCCCGCGAAAGTAGCAGAAGACAGCGCGCAAACGTGACTATAAAGAGCAGAGCCGTGTTTTCCTTCGACGAACGCATCCTCGGTATATATATATATACGGAGCCGGGCGAGGTTTTAAGTGCCCCGAGCGGAGCAATTGTGGCGATACGCAATTCCGCGCCAACAAAAAGCTTCGCCACGCAGGTAACGAAATATGCCCGTTGCTCTCGAAGGCCACTTCTCCAAGAGAGATAGATACACGCACACACTCGTTCCGGGACGCCAACCGAACGAAATTGTGCAGGCCGCAACATCCGGTGTGTGACGGGCATCTCGAGGGGAAACATCGCAAGAACGCTCAGATGAGCGTGACATGCGGAATCGAAACTGCTCGCGCTCGTGGATGCCGCGGAAAGAGAGGATTATATCGAAGTTCGGAGCAAAAGCCAAGGTGTGCCGAGTTCGGCCACATGCATGCCACGTTGTGACGACGCGGAGCGGGCGAGCGCACCACAAAATACTATATCAGCAGCCCGCTGATGTCCGGATTTCTACTAACTCAATGTGGTCGCATTTTGTAGGGCACTGGCAATGCGATTCCCTTTACCACCAAACCACCAATGCTATTAAAAACGAAAACAAAAACAAGCCTATGAAAGATAGTCGAGGCACATGCACATCGATTCCGCATCGCGTGTTAGCCAAACCTCTTACGTCACTGCATCAAAATCATGCTTGGTTGGTTGTGGTTTGCAGGGTTTGTGGCTTCAAGGCGACTGAAACTCCAGATAATTTCGACTGATTGATTGATTTGTGGGGTTTAACGTCCCAAAACCACCATATGATTATGAGAGACGCCGTAGTGGAGTGCTCCGGAAATTTCGACCACCTGGGGTTCTTTAACGTGCGCCCAAATCTGAGCACACGGGCCTACATACAACATACGCTGCGGCGGCTGCATTTCCGATGGAGGCATCGGAAATGTAGCCGCCGCAGCCGGGAATCGAACCCGCGACCTGCGGGTCAGCAGCCGAGTACATTAGCCACTAGACCACCGCGGCGGGGCCAGATAATTTCGACCCCCTGCGGAATTATTCTATAACGTTCACTTAAATCGCACAGTATACAAAATTGCATCTCATATTTCGCCACCATCGAAATGCCACAACCACGGCCGGTATCGATCCCGCGGCATTAAAGTCTGCAGTCAGCACCGCGGCCACCAATCCACCGCAGCGGGCCACATAAATAAGTAAAACATAAATCGAGATTTCGAATGGCCCGATTTCTGACACTCTTGCGTATCTGGTAAGCACCCCATGACATCATTGTTTATTATGACTTGTTGATGCAGTAAACAAAGTTGTCAGTTGAGTGCGCGCGTCACCCGTACTTTGTCCACCGTCATGTGTTGCGCTGCACGTGCCCTCATCCCTCAAAAGTCTGCGGAACTCGAAATTTCCGGGACGGCTACATTCCCGCTTTGTCCGAGAACGTATAGCCTCCGAACAGATGTTCCAGCCTGTACCTTTCTCTGTGTGATGTCTGTGTGTGTGTTCGTGTGTGAGTGATCGCGTCGTGTGCTCGCGCTCGAATTAACTTTCAGAAATGTAGTACGAACTAGCCCAACAACAAATTCTTTTACAGCCTGTACCTATACGGCTACACGGTAGGTTAGAAGCACCGAGTACTAGCAGAGCAGAAATTCAAAACTGCAGTGGAGGCCACGTTCCGCTAACTTTTGTGGGCGGGTGTACATACACGCCAGAAATGTTATCGAACATGCCCGCTCAATACGCCACGTTCATCACTTGAAGAGAAATCGCATTACAGACCGCGAATGCCACGGTTTCATGCTCAACATTTCGCAGAGCTTGAAAACAACCACAGACTATAGAAACAGCTATAACTACAACGTGCAGGCAGAACGAGCGTTGCTTCGAATTGACATTCTATGCCCTACCGCTACCATGCAACGGCCCACTTCCCACTCAGATCGACGGCATTAGGACTCAAAACTCAATCGACATCAATCCTTTAGCTGACCAAACACCGAGAAACTTGTCAATTCAATCGATAGGAGCCCCGCGATGACCGAACACTCCACTAGAGGTGTGTGTGCACGGGCTCCGCTTAGCCCAAAAACCCGAGCTCGGCCCGGCCCTAGCAGACCAACGTCTCTATCTTGAGGCCCGACCGGGCTGGGGCTACGTTTTTTTTTTTTTTTCCTTATCGGGCAGGCCGGGCCAGCTGCAAAGCCCGTATCAAGCCCAAAATATAGACGATGTACATGGAAAATCGTTATCCGGCGCGCATAGCGAAGAGCAGGCAGGATGAGCTTTGCGATCATCTATCAATCCCCTGTTCTGCTTCTGAGGTACGAAACTGCTGAATTAACGAGCAGTCTAACCCCCGTATTCACAAACGCTCCTCGACTCGACTTTCACCCTTCACTTGACAGAGTTGAGCACTGCGCCGCTGCTCGGCTGAAAAATGACGCTGTGCTACTCAAGAATAGCAGCAAATAATCACTGATATGCAGTGACTTGCCCGGCCTAGAGATGGGGCTCCCATCGGCTTTCTCAAGTGGAGATGGAGCGTTGAGTGAAGGGGGGGCGTTCTAGAATACGGGGGTAAATGATGATTGATTGATATGTGTGGTTTAACGTCCCAAAACCACCATATGGTTATGAGAGACGCCCGAGAAAAAATATATTGGAAATTCCGACTACTAGAGCGAGCAGCGAACGAAACGTCAGAGCGGAGGAATATGGGATGTCGGAACGCCGAGATTCACTGAAGCCCGAATCATTGGACAGCTTGTAATCTGTGTATATGTTAATTGTCACGTGTTGTTCTCTGATGTTTGCACTTCCTTTCTCACTCCCCCCAAGTCCAGGGTAGCAAACTGGATGCTACAACTCTGATTGACCTCCCTGCCTTTCTGTCATTTTATTCTCTCTATCTCATGATATGTTGAATAAAATGCCGCAATTACCGGCAAACAATATTTTGCTCTCGCCGCAACCTTACATAATGTCAAGCCGCACCGGGCTCCTGTTTCTATATGTCGAGCCGTGCCGGACGGGCTTGCAGCCCTCGTCGGGCCCGGGCGAGCTTTCGGTGCAGTCGGCGGGCCCGGTAATGCGACCCGTGCACAGCGCTACTCGCAACCCCAACAGGAGCGGTGGTCGCGACTTCACGCCTAAATCGGCACACTCTGTGCTAAATCGGCACACTCTGGTACAGCCGGCCAAATCTTTTAACTATCGTGCGCAGCGGCCAGTTTGTTTGTTTTTTTTTTGTCTGTCAGTTGCATACATTGACCAAAGTTGCAAAATTTTAGTTTGCGGGCATGTGCTTTGTGGGCATAGAGTTGTCCTTACCCTTTTTTGGGGCTTAATTCAGCCATCTGGCGAAGATACACACACACACACAAAAAGTACCGGTAACGCACGATTAAAGTTAAAGATTTGGCAGAGTGTGCAGCGACGAATAAACGCTTTTCCGCGGCCCAACGCGCCACGTGAAAAGAGCGACGCATGGCGGCGGCGCGCCGCTACTTCCCCGGAGGCGAGCGAGTGTTATATGCGCAAACGAACGTGGCTCGGCTGCAGGCCGACGGCGAGAAGCCCTCCCGAAATAGAGGAAAGCCCGGCGACAGGGTTAAGGCACCTTCAGCATAAGACCACGCGCGTCGCACGCCGAGTCGAAACCGCGACGTCCACCCAAGCACGCCCTCGGCACCGCAGCAGTGCCCACCCCCCTCCAAAAAAATTGATTGATATGTGGGGTTTAACGTCCACCCCCCCCCCCCCCAAAAAAAAAAGATTGATTGATATGTGGGGTTTAACGTCCGCCCCCCCCTCCCCCCCAAAAAAGAAAGAGAAAAGCGCTGCGGCTATATTTCATCCATACAACCTTTGTGACACACATTACGACCAACTGCCCATAAACGTGTCAAAATTTAGCGACTTTGATATCGAGGTTCCGGAGACCACATTTAAGCCAGGCGGAAATGTTAGAAATGCTAGCATAGGTTATATAAATGCTGACTAACAGACAAATATATAAATTCTCAATAGTACTGTGCAAAACTAAGCCTTAAATTTATACTCTCCTTTCCTTCATTATTACATGCTTAATGCAATTAACCGTAATTACAAAGAAAATATTTCTCATTGTGCTCTGTTTTTCCATAAACCCACATTCGACAACGATTTCAAATTGTATGCGTTGGTTATATATACTAGCAACAATCATTAATGAAAAGGTAAAAAATATTTTGAAATTCCGAAGCGCCCCACGTTCTTCCCTTCGTTCAACACATTACCATATCGTTCACCAGAGCGATCGTATGTAGAGAAATATTTCAAACTGAAAAAATAATATAAAGAAACTTTGAAGAGGGCAAGGGGGGGGGGGGGCAAGAATTCAAGACGAAAAAAAGAAAAAAAAAGCTTTCAAACAGAAATCTTTTACATTGAAAATTTTTTGACCCAGGTTGGCGTGTCTATATATGCCAGTTAGCTAATTTCTGTTGTGAAACGTGAGACCGCACAGCGCACTTAATCTTAGTATATTGTAAATGAACTTTGTCAAGGAACCGGCAGGGCTGGCCTCCATTTTATGAACTATTCAACATGATGCTACGGAAAAGTGACACTGAAAGCTCCTTGACTTCCAAAGCGGCACACACGCCACTCGCTTTTGCGTTTTCTTTTTTCTCTTCGTCCTGTCTCACTGATTGTTGATAAGTCTGAATAACCTGAAGAGAAAAAAATGGCGATATACGTAATAATCGCAAGTCATGTAATTCATAACGGAAATATGATTGAAAGCGTTTCATGAGTGGATTTATCAAACGCCTCTTTTTTTTTTTTTTGTTACACAGAGCTGCATAAAGTTGCACAGCCAGTCGATCATCAGCATCAGTGTTGCCAGCACTGCCATCTACCCGAGAGTGCAAAATCGAAGAAAATTCGCCACGCACCCGATCAGTAATAAGATCGCACAACGAACGGTGAACGACACAGCAGAAATCTAATCCCTAAAGGCTGGCTATATTTCAGTCACACACACACACACACACACACACACACACACGCACACACACACACACACACACACACACACACACACACACACACACACACACACACACACACACACACATTTTTTTGATGATAAGTGAGCAGGATGGACGAAGGGGGTTGGCGGGAGGCAAGAAATTTCAAATGTGTCCATGACGCCAAATGCGTCGTCGCGTCAGGATCGAGAAGCATAAGTACGACTTTACCGCCCCGTAAAGGGGTTATTTGTAGCGCGATAAGTTTTACGCGAAAGTTTACGACTGCGAAACCGGAATATGGGAGACCCCGGTGGTCACGATGTCGCGTCGTCCCTCCTTTCCCGCCCCACCCATCTCGCAAACGTAAAAAAAAACGGCGCCAAGTGCCGCAGACTCGATCAAAACGCAGCGCGACTGCAGAGGGTGAGTACAAAAAAAAAAAAAAAAACGCGTCACGGAAAAGCGCTTCTTTTATTTTGTATACTTGTCACGGTCACACCGAGCTTTATAATCCAGAATGAACTAAGTCAGTCAAAACGAAAACAAAACCAGTACTACTGCAAATGTAGAGTCAAAGCCTTAAGTATAGGGACACGTGCACGAGGCCTACTCCATGTTTGTAAACAGCTGTAGGCGGCGTGGTCACACTGAAGCGCTAGTGGCGCCGTCGCGGCGCGCAGGCTCTACCACAGCCCAAAGCTCGCCACCGCCACCACGTGGCGCAAGCGCAACAGCTGCAAAGCTGCCTCGGAGCACGGCGCGTCGGGGAGCCTTCTGCGCGCACTTGTCACGTGATCGTAGAGGGTGCTGGCGATATTGCGCTGCGTCGCTACAAGCGCCTGAGTACTGCTTGGACCGAAAAGGTGTGCAGTATATATATATATATATATATATATATATATATATATATATATATATATATATGACACGTCGACAGCACCTACAGCGGTTCGCGAACACGGAGAAGGTCTGTAGGTTCGGTATCTGGTTGCTCCGAAATAGAACACAGTCCACCTTCAACGACTGAAAACATAAAACAGAATTAACTAGGCCTGGAATGAGGCATCGATGTGTACGTGGCGTTACGGGAAATAGATTGCACACGGCTACTTCCAAGGCGCCGACAACACAAGTAATTCGGTTTCGCGCCTTAGTATTACTAGCTCAATCAGAGTCCTGTTGTTATTCAGCAAAGGCAATACAGTACAAAGTGTTCTGCTTTTTTTTTCTGAGTCGGGTTTCGAAGCGTATGCGGAGGACCATAGTATTCAATCTCGCGTGAGAAAGAGTGAAGATAGGAAGGCGACCACGTTGATTGATATGTGGGATTTAACGTCCCCAAACCGCCATGTGATTATGAGAGACGCCGTAGTGGAGGGCTCCGGAAATTTCGACCACCTGGGGTTCTTTAACGTGCACCCAAATCTGAGCACACGGGCCTATAACATTTCCGCCACCATCGGAAATGCAGCCGCCGCAGCCGGGATTCGAACTAACAATAGTTCCTATGTAAACAAGAAACAGACGTTTTAAACATTGTTTTTTAAGGCAATAAAAAGAACTGGAATAATCTGTTACCCAAAATCCCCAAACAATCTTTGAAAAATACCTCGAAATGTTATGAGTTTGTGTGTTTGTATATATTTGTGTTCAGCTATCAGTGTTATTTTTCACAAATGTTTAAATAATACCTGTAATCTCCATGAATGTGTGCATGCTTAAATGCTCCTTCGCTTTTAAATATACCCATCATGTCATGATCTGGTGCCAAATCACGGTACCTATAATTTATTTGCTCACTTTGCTAAAACAACCAAATGATCAGGCAGAAAAATTTCTATAACTACCGCCTATATTATGACCAGCTGTCTTTACGAGCACTATATACGGCGTTATAGCCTATAGGAGGAGACAAATCTATTTCTTCAGCTCGTTGAATTTCGCCACGGGCTCCCACCAAGTATCTCTGCTGCTGCTGATGAATCAGAGAAACTTAAATCGGTGCCCAACCAGCTCAGCTTTTCTTCTTCTTCTTTTTCACTCCCAAAGGTGGGTCAAAGTCTTCTCTAGTAAGCCTATACTATTCCGAACCATATTTGGGCGCCATTCCCACCGCATCTTTTTTTTTTCACACTGTTACACAATCCCCCCCCCCCCCCCCCAAAAAAAAAATGCAGATGCGACCGCCCCACAAAAGTACCGAAACATCCCTGATGTGTTTAGCAACACTGCTAGCCGAGATTGGAACGCACACGAAATGAAAAAAAAAAAAGTGCACGTTTTCATGTATGGGAAAGTAAATATATCAGCCATCACTCAGCTACGTTTGGGATCGCATTCGAGACGGTCCACACACACAAACACACACACACACAAACTGCTGGATCTGCTGGCGAACATAGTTCCTGTTGCTGTCACACGTATACTCTCACGCCTCGCAGCAGCGAACAAATACAGAGCACACTGTCTACCGACCCGTATAAATCGGCAGGCACGAGTTCAGTCGAGCGCGCGTACACGGTAGAAAATAGTGCGAACAGAAAGAGTCCCAGGGCATCGAAAATCGCAGGAAAACAGTCCCATTCACACACACACACGAGTTCAACGCCAGCGAAGCCCCCACAAGGCACGCAGGGGGCGGGGCCCACAACCGACCAACAGTCGGGCGCACTGTACATGCAGTTTCCTTTGTTGTTTTTCCGGACATCGAGCAGAGCATCCTCCCTCCCCGCTCGCGCGCGCACGCAGCAACACCAAGAAAAGGCGATTGGGGGAGGAGGGGGGGGGGTAAAAAAGCGCTGTGAAAGTGCACGGGGTTAGGAAACTGCGTTTTAGCGCTGAGCCTCCGGTCTCGTCGCTTTCTCCCTCACCAGTTTTTGTGCCCCCACCCTCCCCGTGGCCTTCCTTTACACGGCACCACAATTGAAGCTTCCTCTGGCGTCATCTCCGCGAAGCGCATTAGGAGATGCCCGATCGAATTTCAATGGTTCGCGGGGACCAAGCCGACGGAAAAGAAACATTTCGTACCCCCTCCCAGCCCATCCGACGCCGCACTCTCTTCGCCACCCATTTAGTTCCCCAGTCTTTGACACCGCTCCCCCCCCCCCATTCTAAGAACCCCCTCCCCATTTTTTTACTTATTTTTTACGGTCACCATTACGACTCGGCACCCCATATTCCCTGCACCGCTGAGTGCTAAAACGGATGTAAAACGTATTAAATCTGCCGAATGCGGCCAGGCGCGCATGCACGGCCTGCGTTTGCTCCAGCCCAGCGCGCGCGGACGCTGCCGCGACGGGTCTTTCTTTTCTGGCTATTTTCGTCGACCCTGCCCGGCCGTTCAATCCGACGAACTACAGACGAACAAGCTGGGATGAGCTGCAAGGGGAAAAAAATATGGATAAACGAGGCGTAGATATGGAAAGCGGGCTGGGGGTAGTACGCAAGGCCCACAAAATAGAGGGGGTTGGGAGGGGTGTCCGACACCAACTCCGTTGCGCGCGCCATGTGCGCGCGCGCGGTGGAGGGAAGAAGCGAGAGGGCGGACGCTATGAGCTTTTGTGTATAGAGACGCTCACCAATTTGTGAGCGTCTCGTGCGTGCGCCCACACACACACACACACACACACACACACACACACACACACACACACACACACACACACACACACACACACACACACACACACACACACACACAAGCGGAACGCGACAGAAGCCAGCACGCCGCCGCGCTTGCCCCGGGGTGCTTAGAGCGAGAGATCAGTGCGAGCTAGAGAACATCCTTTGAACCGCACCGACCTCGCAGCATCGACGTCGCAGACAAGCGCATTGAGCGACAAGAAAAGACGACGACGTCATCCTCACTGCCATACGCACGCCACTCATCGTCGAAGGTGCCGCAGTGCAACAAAAACCACCGGGTCGCGCATCGACGCAAGGGCGACAAATCAGAATGCCGCCGTGCGCAGTGCAGGCGCGCACGCACGCACACAGATTACTGGAAGGAAAGGCAGGGAAGTTAGCCAGACGCATGTCCTGTGTGCTGCCTTGCACTGGTGGACATGCACCGGAATTGCGGCACACTCACGCAATTTCTTGTGGACGTTTTTTCATCAAGAGTTCGCGACGAGTTCGCAAGAGCGGAAAGCCCGCGGCACGACGACAGTTGCTATACGCGGTCATCTGTTTATTCCCCTCGCAACGCTTTTCCGTGGCAATGAACACGGAGGAAAGTCAGTTGAAAAACAGAACGGTGCACCTTTCTTCAATAATTGATTGATTTGTGGGGTTTAACGTCCCAAAACCACCATATGATCATGAGAGACGCCGTAGTGGAGGGCTCCAGAAATTTTGACTACGTGGGGTTCTTGAACGTGCACCCAAATCTGAGCACATGGGCCTCGACGTTTCCGCCCACCTTTCTTCAAGCTAACCTAAGCAACACTTGTTATTAAGTTTGCATACCTTCGTTTGAGCAGATCGTTAACCACTCGGCGAGAGAACTGGGAAAAAATAACAGGAGGAGACACGCAAGACGAGCAAGCATGGCCTGTTTGAACAATTTTGCAAGCTCATACGTGCACTCAAATCGCACGGCACACGTGCATAGAAACGAAAACCGCTGCGGCAGGGATGGAAGCCGTGTCTTCCGGGCAAGCAGCCGAGCAACGAAACCTTAAGAGCTACCGCGTGAAACCGATGGTCGGTCTCTGACACACACATGTACTACGGGAAATTTCCAAGGTTGACTATTATTCCTTTTTAAAAAAGCAAGAGCCCGCTGTACCTCCGGATGGTCCGGGCTACCCCCACGTTATTTCTTTTCTTTTTTTCTCTCTCTGTGGGACAAACACAATAGAACACACTAAAACTAAGTTCCCTCGCGGCATCTCACGTAAACATCAGTGACGTGCGATGAACAAACCCCACGCGTACACATACGCACAAATTCTGCTACAGATTGAACCACCGCCAGACCAGTTCCCAATTCCTATCAGTACACACAAAAACGAAGCGTTGCTTATGCGACAAGGACAAAGCTTACACTAAGACTGCGCCACGAAAGCACTCCACGGGTCGGGTTCGGAGCGCAGAGGAAACTACGTTTGCATCCATGCATCCAAACAAGGCACGTGGCGAGGTCATACAAACTGCGATATACAATAGCGATTTCGGTTGCCCCTGGCGAACTCGAATAATGCAATCGGTGTCCACCTACTATAGAGACATTCTGAATCAAGCTTTAAGTTGCTCGTCAGATCCGCAGATTAAGAGGTTGAAAATGAGGTCGCAGCTGCGATAGCATTTCCCGGTCTTGTTACGACTGCACTTCTCTTACGGCATAGCATTAAGCATGCCCTCGCGGCCACTGTGATGACGCGGAGCAGTAAAGGTCAAGTTAGATATATAAAAACCAGAAATAAACCGAAAGAGCGATAGGAGGGTGTCGCATCTTCCCGCCATCAGAACTTCAATCAAAAAGGGCGCCCGGTGCCTCCGAGAGACGCGATGCAAAGCTTGGCGCGGCGGACAGGTTCAGTGCCATGCGCGACACCGGCGGAGCTTTCCCGCGAGCACGGTCACAGTTATGGCGATACTACACCGGGAGTCGAAGGAAGGGGTCTGGTGGCAATGATGGTGTAGCTGGTGGGCGTGGCGGGGACCCGTCCCCCGGGCGCGCGCTCCGACCCCGCAGCGACGACGCCATTGGCCGCATCGACCAGTCGCCCGCCCTGCGGGTGAAACCCCCCCACCTCTCCAGGAACCCGGCGACAGTCCGGCCCCGCCATCGTCATCGACCGGCGCGCTGCATTGAACGCGCCACACACCTGTGCCCACCACTCGCCCCACTCTTTCCCGGCTTCCGCAGGGGGAGGCGTCGAGCTGCGACGGATTGCCGATCGGCGACGCGAGCTCACACTAGTTCGCTTGGGGTGCAAAGCTGCGAGCTCTCGCGAATCCCGGTGCTCAAGGAGAAGCCGCCGCCGAAGAAAAGTAGTAAGAAGGTATCAACAGTCTCAAAAACACCCCTGGCGACTTCTTACGCGAAACAATCCTTGAATGTTGCGTAGTTTGTCTCTCTCTCTCTCTCTCTCTCTCTCACACACACACACACACACACGCACACACACTCCCGCGACACCAACTATATAGTTCTAAATTTTTGGCACGCATTTTTTTTCTAACATGAAAAACGTACCAAAGAAGGATGTTTAGCAATCTGACATTTATAAAGTTCTGTAATGAGGCTCAACTCGCATCGTACGGTTCGTGTCGTTTTCGATAATCTCGGCTGATTAGAGTGGCAAACAACTCGCACTACTATAGTCGGGAAGCTGCTGGTGTTATGATCTCTTCGCACGTGTCCGTGTCTCCAGGCCAACTTATTATATCATGAATCTGTACCGACTAGCTAAACTCTCGCTCGTTTATTCAATACCGAAGCTCACCAACGTTCAATCGCGTCCCTCTAACGCCTTCACTTAGTGCAACTTGGTCAGACTTTGACCCACGGTGGCAGTCACGCATACCACTTGCCGCAACCCTAACCGTGACACACGGGAACCCTCAGACGTTTAGGTGAGGGGGCATCTTCCGGAAAGGCGTTTATGCACGGTGACAACCGACAAAGGAATACATCCTTCCCGGCAAAGTTCCTTTACGGGAAGCAGATCCCGCCGCTACATTCGAACGGAAACAGTGTAGCACGCACACACTGTGCCCAACTCGTCAATCTAGCCTTTCAACGAAGGCTCTCACGCCTAACCCCCCCCCCCCCCCTCGTCCCACCTATTGATGGGGGGAGGGGCAGGTACGTTCCGAGCACCGCCATCTTCGACTGATAAGTTGCAGTTTTGTATCCACATCAAGCAAACAAACTTTGCTACGGTGAACTCACACGCACGAAAACGCTTGGGCCAGTACATTAACATTGCATGACCCCTTAATATTATGAAATAAAGAACCCCTACAACAATCGCTTATCAGTCCAAGACGGCGGCACCAATGAAAATAAAATAAAGTAGCGTATACGATACTCCAAGTTACTTTTCACCCTATTTTCCGTTGAAGGCAAGGTCCCACGATTTTTTTTTTCCTGTTTCTGATCATCGGTACTATGTGTATAGTGACCATCGCGTCAAACCACTATTTGCGGGAGTAAGCAGGCAAGGGGAGCACCAAACGCGATCACAGCTCGGCGCATATATTGGTCTAATTTTCTGTTTAATTCTCGCCTGGTCAATCTTCAAGGGCAGAAGCATACGAGACCAAAGAAACGGACCTTTTCCTCCTTTCACGCGACATACAGTAATGTCGAAAATAAAGTTAATGTAAGCGAAGGAGTACCCGAGCTACGATGCAGTTCTCCGCTTGTGTTAAGGACAGGTGTCATTTCTAACACCTCGCACTGCAGCGAAACGTGACGCATCCAGATACAATGGAGGCCCTGACGACAACTCTCACGAGAGACCTAAAGCCTGACGTCAAAGCTCGAGACCCGCGTCGCCTACAATCCCGGCGCCGCCGACGGGGCTTCGGAACAAGGGGGGGCGCGAAAGCGAATACCAGTCCGTTTTAATGTCCCATAAAAGGCGCGGAGAGAAAGAAGCAGTGCCCGCTCGGGCGTTTCCGGACCCGCGGGTTCCGGGAAGCTCAGGGTTCGCTTTCCCGAGATCGTCATCTGCGGCGACGAGAACCCGCGCTGTCACCGAAGACGGCGGAATCCTCCGCGCTTTCCCACGAAGCGATGAAGCGCAAGGAGAGACGCGCGCGCCACCGGAAGGACACCCCGAGAGAGGCACTTCCGCCAATGCCCACCGAAATAGACGGCGCCCGCGGTCGCGAGGAACGAAGGGGGGCGACAACTGGGCTAAATGCACGTCAACGCCACCGCCGAAACGCGGAGCGACGGTCCCCTCTCTCTCTCTCAGAAGCCGCACTGAAGAGCGCAGATTGCGCGACACGTTCTGCAGTCCGCGCATATACATAATCGACCATTCCAATGCCGCGATGAACGCGCTGCATATTGCTTGGGGGCGCATCGTGAATTCGGCGATGCAAAAAACATAAACAAAGGTCTAGAATACGGTGTACCGTTTGCGTACGCAATCACCTTTGGTTTGTCGTCGATGCGCTAGCACGCAAGCCTCTTTGGGTGAAGGCAGCGCGTAAGGAACCCGAGGTGTCGGTACCCATTCTGAAACAATATTGAATACTCGCAGTCGCTAAAATAACTGAGCACCTGTATCGCGAGAGTGTTGATGAAGCAGGAACTGCACCTCAAAAATCAAGCACAATTAGCTAACCAGAGACATACCACACACATCTGTTATACACCACCCAAGCTGTGCCTGCAAATCCCTCCTTACTGGTTATTAAAATGACATTCAAAAATCGATGCTATCGCCTACCACGGCTACGAAGAGTCCTTTCACATACCAAATACGGAAGGAACATTATCTATATAAACTATGTGTGCGCCTTGAAGCGGAACAGAGTTCTGATTTAAAAAAAAAAAAAATGCGTTACCACCCAATCAACGTCAGCTGCTTATGATAGGTGGCGGAAATACGTTTTTTTTTTGTTTTCTTTATTTGGGGGGGGGGGGGGGAGCGGGAGTTGAAGGGGCTACTTAGATGATGCGGAAAAGCTTATCGGGGCGACCCAACAGAGTAGCCTCCGAAAGCTCGTATCCCAGAGTGTGATAGGCAAAGCATGGTTCCCATAAAACAACAGCGCGTTGCTGACGGGCGAGCATTATCCCGCCTCACAACCGAAAAAAACAAAACAAAAGCAGAAGTGATAAATGTCAGAAATTTCTTGTCCCGAAGCAAACTCCCGAAAAATTGCCGGCAGCAACATCGAACTTTCGTCCAATCGAGGTCAGGCGAGAAGAGGCAAGCAGAAGCGGCGACAAAGCATTGAAAGAAGAAACACGACACACCATCGGCGGCCAGCATCCGTACACCAACGTCGGCAGCGTGCAATGCGCCTCGGAGCTTGAGAATGCGCGAGAATGTGGCAAAAAACACGTCGATATGCGCATACGAAACGGGCCGCGAACGCGGCGGCGCTGGGGTTAGGCGCGGGAACTAAGGCAAAAGCTTCGCGCGCGCATTCACTAGCGCCCCCCCCCCCCCCCCCCCACTTGGCGCGCGCATTTCCAATTCAGCAGGTGCGCGCGCTCTGCGTGTATACATCCGCAGACTCGCCTCCCATCAGCGCCGCCAATGCGGGGCACGAGAATCGCGCGAGCGAAAAACAAAAACAGCCCCTCCAAGCCCGTGTTTCTACGCAGAAACAACCGCGTATCAACAAAATCAAGACGCAACAAAGTAAACCAACGTCGCGCAAAAAGAGAAGAAAAAAAAAACCTGCGAAGGCAACCGAAGCGAGGATTTCGTTCACCGAAGGTAGAAAGGGGAAGCGTAAGTGCCGCTGCATCCATCTCTTTTCGCCGCAGTCTCAACGACGGCGGATTCATGTTGGCAAACCGCGGCCGCCGCCCCTGCTCCTCCTAAACCTCCCACTCGCGAAAGCCGTGCCTCGCTTTGTACGTTCTTTTCTTTATTTCACCCCTCTCACTTTTTTTTTTCCTTTTCCTTGTTTTTTTTCCTCTTTTTTTCTTTCCACCCGGAGAGTGCCGCCGATTCTTCTTTCTGGGGCGGCCCGAATCTCGGTGCTATCCAGCCACGCAGTTACAGCACCACCAAAAGATCCTCCAGTTTCCGTTTTTCCGTTAGACGGGCGACCAGCGGAGGAAGTGCCTGCTCCTCCTCCTCCTCACCCCAGCATACGCACATACTGTTCCCGCTCCACACAGAAGGTGCCATAGGAGACGCCGGAGCAAGCATGCACGAAAAAATCTCCACCAAATATACGCCACTCACATTCGACTCCCTCCAACGCCGTCCTCCGCTAACTCCGTCGAATATTTTCTTATTCGAGAAACAAGGGGATCGTGGTGGAGCTGAAGCCACGAGCCTAGGGGGACGACGAACGGCTGAAAGAGCCGTCGCATTGGTAGGATTCGCGCGAAAGCCACATCCCAGTGTTCACGACACAACTGTGCCCCGCAAGAGGTTACAGAATCATAATTGTAGTTCGACTGCTTAATCGGCGTGTAAGTGTGCTTTTGAAGAAACGACCCAAGCTAATCGGTCTTCGGCATCAATAGTAAAGAAAAATATAAGTTCCTATTGATTTTTTTTTTCTTCCCACTTTCCATGTTCGGTATTCCTTGTTGAACGACACCAATAACACCTTGATAAAGGCGACAGTGGCCGAGAACACAAGAAATGTATCCGTTTTCACCGTGTGCGCCGCTTTTCATTCGTCAACCGCAGGTCGCGGAATCGAATCCCGGCTGCGGCGGCTGCATTTTCGATGCAGTATGCTGTAGGCCCGTGTGCTTAGATTTGGGTGCACGTTAAAAAACCCCAAGTGGTCGAAATTTCCGTAGCTCTCTACTACGGTGCCTCTCACAATCATATGGTAGTTTGGGGACATTAAGCCCCACATATCAATCAATCAGGTTAATGACCACCACCTTTTTTATTCATCAGCTTAAGTTACACGATGAGTATATTAGTAGGCCTTTCTAAGGTTATGATTGGCCTGCACGTTTGCCTGTGTTGCATCTTCGTCATTAGACACTTCGGAGTGCCTTTAGTCATTAGGGCATAGTAAATAGTAAATATATGTGTCAATATATTGTACACTCGCATACAAGCGAAGTTTGGTGGATCAGCCAAATGTTCTGTCCCGCGCGCAGGTGTATATATATATATATATATATATATATATATATATATATATATATATATATATATATATATATATATATGTGTGTGTGTGTGTGTGTGTGTGTGTGTGTGTGTGTGTGTGTGTGTGTGTGTGTGTGTGTGTGTGTGTGTGTGTGTGTGTTGTTATGCCAGCGAGTCCTCGTCAAACGTCCGTGCCTCGGAAAAAGGCAATCTGGGTCAAGGCCAGCCCGCAGTCCGCCTGGCGCGATCAACTCGACGGAGTGAACACGCGCGGCGCCTCCCTGGCCCACGTGCATTGAGTCAGCTGCGCACGTGACAGCGAGCCGGTGTCCGCGTGTCTGGTGGTCTGACGCATGGCGCGGCGACCCCATTGGAGGAATCTGCCCTGACGACCAGCGGCGTTTCTGATTGGACATTTTGGTTGGACCCGGTGCAAATAAAAGAAGCCCTGCGGCGCGTCGCGATCGGCGGTCCTACGAGAGAGGAGTCCCCATGTCGGAGAGCCGACATGTGTGTGAATCGGCGGTCTTAGGCGAAAAGTTGACCTATGTATTAGAGAGGAGAGCTCGGCTCTTCGAGTCTCTGTCGGCCCCAGTGCCGAAATTGTAACGCCTCTGTATATATGCTGTACATAAACCTTATTTAACTCACCGTCGTCTCGTCCGCTCGTCTTATCAGCTCTGCGCAGAAGCAGTCGCGAGCTGAGAAACATACGCTACCAAACGGCTGGTGACCTTCCCGGCGGAGTTGAAAGCAGTGGCGCCTTCGGGGCCGTGTTGGCGTCGCCGTCTTTCGCAACAGTGGTGGCTTCGGCGGGATCGGTCCGTCGTTCGCAACAGTGTGTGTGTGTGTGTGTGTGTGTGTGTGTGTGTGTGTGTGTGTGTGTGTGTGTGTGTGTGTGTGTGTGTGTGTGTGTGTGTGTGTGTGTGTGTGTGTGTGTGTGTTTAGATGTTAGCAGAACGTGCGAAGGAATAGAAATGTTAGTCTCTGGCTTGAGTACATCTCAGCGCACGTACGAAGAGTCACACTGTAATGTGCTTGAATGTGGCCTGTCAGACCTTGGAACTGTGCTTGGCTTTTACCATTAAAACGAGTCTCTGTCTAGTGAACATCATAGTGATCGACTCCGGCGAGATCTATTCCGGCAAGTACACGTATGACCACCGCTGTAGCATCGATCCCGCCACCGGGCCAACTTAGAACGCTCGCGGCCGATATTCCTGCCCAAATTCTCCGAGTGTCAAAGCCTTGACAAACACCGTAACACATTTTCCGTTGTGTAGACAGTATTCAGTGTAAAAGCGCCTAGGAGTGATAATTGTGATGGTAGCACCGCTTACTTTCTAAATCATCAAAAAAAGTGGTTAAGTGACTTGGGAGGGGAAGCTGAACCCCTCCTCCCACCCTTTTCTTAGCTAGGCAACTGGGCGCTCCCCTGTAAGCAGCTAACGCCAACCAAACTACGGGAGAGCTAGAAGTCACACTACGATTCTCTCAACGATGGATTTCGGTCCCAGGACACCTAGGTAGACGACGCGGCGGGTAGTCACACCCTCGTGCGCAGTTGAAGCCCTCGCATCGTACGGAGGAATCGTGGCAGCTGCGGGACGGCGCCGAGAATAAAAAAAAAAAAGCGCTGCCGGAATGTTCCCGAAATAAGTATTTATGTTCAGCATAACGCTGGCTGAACTACTTCCGTCTCGAATCGGTTCAATGAGCGTGTTGAAGCAACACCCCCAAAGCAGAGGGGCAAAAAGAAGAGGACACGCTCGCATGAAGCAAGTCAAGCCAGCTCGCATCAGCTCTCTCCGATAAAAGGCTCGCTTCGCCACATCGTACACGGCGCGTTCAAGCGTCCGCGCACAAGGGGCCAACAACCGCGTCGCCGCGCAGGAATCCGCCCCGCAATTCCGAGAGAATTGCCTCCCGCCCAGTCTTGTCAAGAGTCAAAACGTTTCGCGCATTTCGCTGACTACGGAAGGGCCAAGCGGTAGCGCGTCTCCCTCGCTTTGTTGCGCACCGAGATGCCAAGGGAAAGCGCGTAGATGAGGAGAAAGAAGAGATTGCGAAGAAAAAAAGGGTGGGTGGGGTGCTGAAAGCACCAAGTTCGCGGTCGGTTCGCGCGAACGTATTATGCGCCACCGCGAACAGGACAGCCTTGCGCCCGCTCCTTTAATCGGGCTGTCCATTTGCCCGCCTGTCGTGGGCCCCGCTAAGAACGGGACTGCACTGCCGGTAGTGTGCCGGTGTGCATAAATCCTCCCACTCAGTGGAGCACGTTTTTTTTTCGTTTTTCTTGCACACAGCCACCACACCGACCGCTGAGAATTCCCGAGCCCCACGCTGTGGGTGTTGTAAGGTCTTAACCCCCCCGTTTCGCTTCGCGGGAAGCAAACAAATAGTGCACCGGGACCCCAAAATAAAACACGAATGCCGCGAGGCGTTCTTCTCGGTGGTCGCACTGCGGGAACTCCCTTTTTTCGGCCGCGCCACTCCAGCCGGGCGCGCACAAAACCGCAGCGGAGTGTCCGCCGCCGTGTCCAAGCGTTTCGCGCTGGCCCATTGTCGGCGACCTTCACGCCGTCACCAGCCCCCACAAACTAGGCTCGTCCATCACCGCGACCATTCCCTGCCACGGACAAGCGTGCAGTCTTGAAACGTGAGGGTGGACGTGAGATTGAGAAACGGCCTCGCGTTGCGCTCTAGCCCATATTGTGGTGCGCCGGTATCGCTCGCGCGATGCAAATCTCGGCAAGATGGATGCCACGGAGGCAAAGTGCCCGTTGGTTTTGACCACTGGCAGAACTAATTGCCAAACTGCCACTGGACGTTTCTCGGGAAAGCTAAGTGGGCCAGCACAGGCAGGGAAAGCTTGAAGAGTCAAGGCCAGTAAACGAAAGAGAGAAAAAGTAACAAAGGCACTCGACCAGGTATAACCGTTTCCGCATCTTCGAGTTCAAGCGAAACGCACTTCACCCTCCCTCCGTCTACAACAAAGCTCCACTCAATTTGGCCATTAGAGTAACTAGTACAATTACTTTGTACCTGGCAGTAACTAGTGGTAACTAACATCCCGTGGTATCAGTCAACAATTTCCGACCTTAATACGTCGGTAACATTTATATCTCTTCACATTTTTTAACGGTGAAAAAACTGGAATAATCATAAAACTCAAAACTTGGTTCAGTGCAAAAACATCGGCTAAAAAAAAAATCTGAGTCGTCAAGTAGCAGCTGTCTGTCACAAACGTCTGACATTCTCGCCCTTGCGCCTTTGTGTTTGGGGAGAAGCTTCCGGCTACAAACTACTCGTCGACGGTGCCGGTTTGTCTTCCCTGTACCCATGGGGGGCACGGAATTGTTCGGGGAAAATGACCTCGAGGGGGATGTCCCGAAGAGAAATTTGACTGCTCGTGCAGTCAAGTTCGACGTTCAACCGGCGAGAAGCTCGGTCGTCGGTGTTGCGTAGGCGGCGAGCATGGAGTGTTTTGCAGATGGCTGCAAAACTGGGCACCCTCGTCGCCTCATAAGCTGTCGACACCTTCAGCGGCACCCCGTCAACTCCCCTACCTGTACCACGAGCTGGCCTGGACGTAGGAACATTTTATTGCAATTTTTTATTTCATTATAGCCAGATTTAAACAATGGTAGCTGTGTGCGCTGCATCGCACGTAGAAACTCAGAAGCGTGAGCATTATCTTTCTACAACTCTCCTTCTTGTATCTCCTTTAGTTCCATCATGTGCAGCTATTGTATCAACATTCCGCGTTGTGTCTACCTTTACCTGTTGTACTGCTCGTTTAGAGCATAGTCTGTTTTGTAGCTGTTATTTTTCATCGCATGTTTGTGTCTGAGTTAATTTTCGTAAGCAATTGCCTTTGCCCTTGTTTTAAATAAATGTTTGTTTTTGAAGAAAAGTCCGTATCTGCTTATTAGTGCGTCTGTCGGGCCCATACATCACCACTCGTGCAGCCCCGCACGGGTCGACTGGCGTGCTGATAAATTCGAGACGTACCACTTGGAGGCTTTTCGGGCGTAGCAGGCTTACACTTGCGAGTCTGCCGCACGCCACTGGTGGATCGGCGGGGTCTCGCCCGAAACGTGTGACACTGTCTTAAAACATTGGCAGCGTGCGTCTCTGTGCGTTCGCGAGGGTAATGCCATACAACGACGCATTCAGATGAGGGGGAGAAAAATATGCATATAGTATACAGAGAATATTTGACACGCTATAAAGCGACGCTTGATGTGCGCACGCGACAGAACGTTGCAAATGTAATGGCGCGTGCGATACGAAGGTTATGCGGTTGCTGTTCTCAACGTCATGCCTAGGCAAATGAGTGCGTCGGGGAAGGGCACGCAAACATTTGCATCGGGCGCTGCCCCGCTCGGCGCAACACCGCAGCCTTTTAAGAAGGGCGAGGGGCGCACCTCTGCGATGGGCCGTGCTCCGTTGACGCGCGACAACGTGAAGCTCAGGTTGCCTCGTCATGCACTCACTCACAGCACCAAGCAATGCATGCTCAATATATATATATATATATATATATATATATATATATATATATATATATAGTGTGTGTGTGTGCGTGTGTGTCAGAAGGCAAGAAGGCACTGCTGACGATGCTGTAAGTGTCAGCATGAGCACTTGACACCTGAACAAACGGCGGTCAGTAGTGGGTAGGAAAGGAGGACAAGCTCACATGCGCCACGCGTAGACACGGCCAGCTTCGCCAAGCACGTGGTACAACCTGTTTAGATTCAGCAAAGACCCGTTTTGAGAACCCCCAGCTGAAAAATGACATTTTATATACCCTCGTCCTTCAGACACGTTCAAGTACTGTACATTTGAACAGCTCCTCGAGAAGGTCCGCTTTTTTTTTTCTTTCGAGGAGAAGTGATTCATTCTATATACGTAAACTGATTTTAAACGTATAAACTAATAATGTCACAGCACTGGGCATTCCCTCATTCATACTTATTTTTACCACCTGCATCCATCCAGGTCATATGCCTCTGTATGTACGCTTCGTAACCTAGTACACTTCTGAACAGCGTTCAAAGTAGCGCGCTATGTCGTACTCTCTCCTACTTCACACACGAAACAAAACAAGCACAGTGGCGACAACAAAGGGTGAACTGTCGGCCAACTTCGCAGCACATGAAAGCAAGAAAGACAGATTCTCAAAGCCATACAAATATGCGCGTAAGACAGAGTGTTATACACTCTTGCGACACGACCAAAACAAATTTAAAAAACAGCGCAATGAGGACAATGCGTCATTGCGCTGTTTTTATGTTCTCTCTTACATTAACATGTTACACATGAGATAACGCATGCCGAAAAATCAAGGCGATTTCCAAGGTTTCGGCCGGGGAGGGCAGCAATTTTTATCATTACCAGCGTTCGCGACAGAAAACGCCGAAACAAGCGTGTTTTTTTTTTTGAACGAGGATTTGCTGAAATGTCGACGCCGTGTTCAGTTTCCGAGAACTTTTTTTATACTCGCATTTCCAATGCATGGGTGAACGCAAGGAAACACCCGTTGCGTTTGCGTATCCAACGGCTACAACATGCGGCATGTCGGTCGAGCACACCCCATCCATATCTATTACTTTTTTTTTCCCAACTACACGACGGGCCCTATACGTTTGTTTTCTCCACACCGCGATGGCGCAGAAACGCTTGCACCTCACCTTACCTCGGCTCACGGACAAGATCGGAGCGGCGACGACAACGACGAGCTCTGATTAAAGGAACCAACGTTGAGGAAAATGGGGCACACTCACCTGCAAAACACAGAACGTATAACGCCACATTAGCTTGCGGATCATTTGTACACCTTAATTCAGTGCTAGCCACTTTTTTATCCATAAAGCACTTTTAAGCACTCGAAATACGCTTTCTGCAGAACTTCAAGAATAAATAGTATTGCTTCCCCGTATAGAAGCAAACAAACCAAGGGTGTCATTAAGCTCTCCCTCTGCTGAGACTTGATTGATTGATTGATTGATTTGTGGGGTTTAACGTCCCAAAACCACCATTTGATTATGAGAGACGCCGTAGTGGAGGGCTTTGGAAATTTCGACCACCTGGGGTTCTTTAACGTGCACCCAAATCTGAGTACACGGACGGGCCTACAACATTTCCGCCTCCATCGGAAATGCAGCCGCCGCAGCCGGGATTTGAACCCGCGACCTGCGGGTAAGCAGTCGAGTACATTAGCCACTAGACCACCGCGGCGGGGTCCCTCTGCTGAGACTATCATAGAACAGGTTGTGAGCGATTAAAGATACGTCGACAGCGTTTGACAATAACACGAACACAAACTGTATTATATAAAAGTAACAGAAGCACACAGATACAGAGAGACAACTTCTGCCCTTTCCGTTCACCTTCCACGTATACCGTCTGTCCGGCTTCACTGTCTGGCGCGATTAGCTCAGTCTCGTTCACTGCCTGCTGAACGTCCGTCATCACACCACAACTCGGCGTTCTTTCTCTGGAGTCGAGAAACCACTGCGGCGGCGCCCAGCACAGTTGTATACCGTCGCGGTAACACGATAGCCGACGGTTGGTACGCGGCTGCGCGAGACCGAGACTCCATAACTCTGTTTTCCTTTCCTCGTTGTTTCTTTCTTGTCAGCCCACTTTCGCTATGCGCCCCCCCCCCCTCAAAGTGCGAGACACATATGTATAGAAAAGACACAACAACCTCAACTATTGGTTCACCTGTCCTAATATCTTGCCGCATGTGTGTTTCCTCCTTCAACATTAGTGGGCTTGCCCAATTTATGTGGCCCATACAAGGAGTTTTTTTACGTATACCTAGACCGGACGAATTTCGATTTCGCCCAGTCATGTGCTGCTTCGCTTTTAAGTGCAATGCATAACAATAACACTAAAGGTTACAATGACACAGTCGAGGACGGAAATTCAACTGTCGTGCGCCGAGGAAAACGTCACGTGCGCACGACGCCGAGCAGGTATACGTCACAGGAAACTCAACCGTTAATTTCATCAATGTCACACCCAGGCTTTTCACATTAAAAACAAAAAGCAAAGCACGCCATCAGAACGGAATGAAGAGACACGTGTCATTGCAACCAAGCCGAAAGTGTCGCGCTATTCTTTATCCGTTAGACAGGTACTACGCACGTACACACACGACCGGTATACACATATATATACACCGGCAAGAGAAGGTGCGACCGCTTTCCTCGGGAGGAGGCACGCCCAGCGGTCTCTGGATCTCGGTCGAACCGAGAGTCACACGTATACGACGAACGTGTGTGAAGCGGGACACAGCCTCGACACGCCCGAAACTTTTTATTCCAATACATTATTCACAAACGTCTAACACTCAAAGCGGAGCAAGCGATAAGATGTACGCCTTCCGGTGCAAGTATTCGACAACAGGAAAAAAAAAAAAAGCTCCTTTCATAGCGCAGACTGCCACCAGTATCTGTTGAAAAGTGACGAGAAAACTCGGTAACTACGAAACACCGCGAAAACGGAGTGAGAGAGCTCAGTGATTCACTCGCCCGCCGCGGCGGTGTAAAGGCGCTATGAGTGCTCGGATGCTGACCCGAGTGTCACGGTTTCGATATGGTGCTCGGATATATATGGTGCTATATAGTGCTCGGATGCTGACCCGAATGTCACGGTTTCGATATGGTGCTCGGATATATATGGTGCTATATGGTGCTCGGATGCTGACCCGAATGTCACGGTTTCGATCCTGGCCGAGGCAGTCGCATTACAATGGAGGCGCAACAGTGGAGCCCCGTGTACAGTGCGATCTCAGTGTACGTTAATTAACACCAGATAGTTAACATTTCCGGATATTATTCCCCCAGATATTATTATCATTAGTAGTGATTTACTCATGACTTATGGGCTTGCATCACATGGAACACAATAGCTTGCCCGGATAGGAACGTTACTGGGAAGAACGTGAGCGGCAGACGCTAGTCAAGAGATGTCCCGAATTAAATAAGCTGTTTCAGCATACGGCACTCTCACTCATATTACGAAGCTATAGATTTATGCCACCACGGCGGCGCAGCGCTGAAGGTGGCTGTCAGATGCTGACCCGAGATTAGAGGGCTCCGTCCAGGTCACGACGGTCGAACCTATATGCAAGTAGAATGCTAAAAGCCAGCGTATACACGCTGCGATTTCTGTAAACGTTGAAGAATACCAGAAATGACGCGGTGCACACACTGGGTGTGCCGCATAACAATCTCATTCTTTTGGTAGTTAAAACCTCAGGAATTAAAAGTGAAACACTGAATCAGTTAAGCCTGATGAATTATTGCTCGAGCACTCACTGTACAGTGCCTAATTTCTAATTGTAGATTCATGGTAACCAAAAAATGTTCATTTTGTTTTTCTTTTTTTTGCTGCTCGCGATGAAACCTCCGCACCTAAATCATGTTAGTGAGACATGGGGGGGGGGGGTGTTTTCGTATGTGACCACATTAGCAAAGCAACATTTCCTGAAACTGAGCCCATTAATTGTGCAGCTCCGTTTATATGCGACATAATTCAATTTTAGCGACACAGTAACGCAGGCTCTCGCATAAGCCATGGAACGTAATGACGTCTTGGCGAGTTGATGTTAGAACTATCAAAAAGCGTCATCGCGCCCTGCATCTTATTATCTTATTTTCGCACATTTAAGAGTCTTCTAACAGCAACGGTGGTGATTTTGGTATTGTGAAATATTAACACATCCCTACCAGGTATTTTTTTTCTCTCATACAACCTACCTTTAGTGCATGCTGGCCTTGATTTATCGCTCGAATCTGGCAGGTGCCCAATGTCCCAGTGGTACACCGAATGGCCGTGTAGTCCGAAGCAACGTACCTAAGCGTGTAAGCAGTCTATTGAAAGACTCTCGTGTAAGTTATAAGTGTTATACGACTACGTGAACATCTACTAAATGGGGGTTGACCATCAGCTCCCATCAATGAGAGTGAGTGGGTGAGTGTGTGAGTGACAGCACAAGTTAACTGCACAGATCGTTGCAAATGCCTGTTTACCAAGCCCGGCTTCATCCACGTTTGGTGAAACCACAGGATCACATACGCAAAGATCGCGATCCTCGAGAAGCGAATCAGCAGCGTCGGCCCCTCGTCGGTAAGGGTCCTCGTCGGTCCCCAGACAAGTGCCGAGCGGCGACGACATCGATGACGACGACGAAGGCGACGACCCGCTCGTTTGCGGTGCGGCCAAGCACGCGTTCAACCTTGGCTCCCGCAGCGCGATGTTGCGAAGAGAAAGCCAGCGATTCGAGGGAAGTTGAAATGCAGAACAAAACGATCGCCGCGCCGTCTGGGTGGAGGAGCACGTGCGTCGCGCCGCCGCAGCTGCGAAACAACGGGCAAAGTGGAGAGGAGGCGAGGGTGGCACGTGCGCGCAGCACGCAAAGCGAGCCGTGCACGCGTGACTGCTGCGCGCGACGCGCTTGGAGCGAGCGCCTGGCTGCGAAACAGAAGCGACCGGCTATAAATACCCGACGCCAAGACGAGGCTACCACCAGGAGAGCCGAGCACGCCCGGCGCTTTTCAGCGGGAGCCGCGCCTTCAGACATTCCGAGAAACGTCCACTATAAGCGGCTAGGCCGCAGTTTCAACCAGGGGCCCACCACCACTCAAGCCTTTCTCTCGCCCTTCTGTTAGCGCGAAAGAAGAAAAAAGTGCCCAATATAGAAGCCCGAGAGCGTAAGAGCGACACACACATGGCGAAAAAGAGTGCCAGCCCGCGCAACGTTCGCCGAGACGTATACACAGCGCAAACCTCTTCGCGCTGTGCCCGAGCCAATGGGCAACTGGAGCGCGCGCGGCAAGGCTCGGAGACATGGTCGTGCTACCGGCACAGCTCTTCTCCCTCTATCTTGATGCGAATCCTCAAACGAAGACTGAAGTGAAAGCTTTACTGTAATCGAATTTTGAACTGTTGGGGTTGAATACAGGCATGTCCGCAGCCTCAACTACGACGGGGAAAAACGTAAACGGAGCCCTCCAGTTTTCCGCGTTTCCGGAAAAGTGAAGGCCGGGTTGGGTGTTAATGACTTGTTGGTAAGCGGGGGATATCATCTCTGCGCAATTTACTAAAATGCTCTTGCGCATAAAAGGAACCCATCCGACGTCAACTCACGTGAGGACGCATTGCCGCGAGTCCTCGTTGAATCGGACGTGCCTCGCATGGGGCAGAAGAGCACGCGCAACTTGTGTTAGCCGCAAGATGAAGGCACGACGAGGGGAGGAGCCAGCGCGGGCCCACGCGAGAAGCGCAGACGAAGAGAAATGGTTAAAAAAGAAAAACTGAATAAGGCGAGTTTATAGCAGCGGATGGTGAAGTGGAGCCAAGAGGTCGCTCCAGCTTGGCCCGACTGACCCAACATTGAAACGCGGGCCCAATCTGGGGGCCGGCCGGGCCTCTTCCAGCAGCACTAGTGACCAATTCCAGGAGGGAGCACCATAAACAAGTCAGCGCACACGCGGACTTGAATCCCGTGCAGTCGTAAATCTGCGGCGAGAGCGCGCCCCGACGAGAGTTTGCGAGGGTGTGCGCGAACAAAGGAGGCTGCATGCTCTACCGGCAATGCCTGTGCGCCGTCAACTTCGGCCACCACCGGGAGCGGCCTTGGGATCACTCCGCGAAGGGCAGCGGCGTGTTTCGGTGCGCTGCGGTGCGCCGAACAGATGAACAGATGCACTTCTGATTGATATTTGGGTTTACCGTCCCAAAACCACCATATGATTATGAGAGACGCCGTAGTGGAGGACTCCGGAAATTTCAACCGCCTGGGGTTCGTTAACGTGCACCCAAATCTGAGCACACGGGCCTACAACATTACCGCCTCCATCGGAAATGCAGCCGCCGCAGCCGGGATTCGATCCCGCGACCTGCGGGTGAGCAGCCGAGTACCTTCGCCAATAGACCACCGCGGCGGGGCGGCGATGCACTTCTGTTATCTACAGCCGACCAGCCAAACGCACTGCATGTGCGTTAAAAACGTGTGTTACGGGGGGGGCATCCCGCCGCAGTGAACGAAATCGGGAAAGCGATTTGGAAGGCCTGTGCTCTGAGGCCAAATAAGTGCCATGAAATTACTTGGCTACAACAGCCAAGAAAAAGATATTGCGCTTGTCGACCGCGTCTATATACAACACATAACTAGACGGCGCCTAAGCAGCAGCAGGAACTTGAAATGTGAGCTGTTAAAAAAGATGAAAATAATGGAAATGGTGCAAATAATATTCACTACGGGTACTTGATGTACCAACTTCAATGGGACAGATGCATTTGCTAGAGAAGCCTCTGAGCGCGCGAGTGAGTGCGTACGAGGACAGCCCGTTCGTGCATCGTCACGAGTGAGGGGAAGAGAACCGGCCTGCGAGCCCCAGGCGCGCACCCGACCTCTTCGGCAGGATCGACTCGAGAGCACGGCACCACGGCTGCAGCGCCGAGCCGCCACACAGACGGACGACCCGGAACGGCGTCCGGTGGCGGCAGCCCCAAGAACTGCAGCGGGCCCCCGAGTGCCCCAAACAGGTTCTGCAGGGATGCCCCCTTCCCCCTCCGCTGAAGCAGCAACACGTTGTTAGGAGCCCGTCCCGATCCGGCCTGCCAGCTCAAACATTTGCAATTCGCGACGCCAGCGCTGCGCGCGAGGCGCCAGACGAAACCGCCCAGCGGAGCCTTCTTTCCTCGGGGCAGTCAGACCACCACCACCCCCTCCCCTGCCCCTGGGGAGACTCCGCGCAGCAGAGCCGAAGGCGCGCGTCAGCTGCCGAGGCTGCATTCTTGCTCCCCTCGGCCCAGTAGAGCTGCTCGACAGTGTCGTGGCGACTGTCGGCTCAAGACCCATGTCCTTGAGTTCGTGCAAACGCCAGAGGGTAAGGGTGCTGCTGCGAGAGCCTAGGGGCACATTCGGTCAGCCGCAAACGCGCGTAACCCATCCCCGCCGGTCCCGGGGCTGTCAACGCGACTTCTCAACTCAACCCTCGCGCGTCGGGTTGTGAACGAAGCTCCTGTCGCGCCCTGAGACGCCACAGAGGACGAGCGCCGGTTCTTCCGACAATGCGCGAACCAGTGACGACAGGAGGGAGGACCGTCGCGAGAGGAGGCACAAGACGTTGAAGAGGCCGGCAGGTTCCCATCGTGCCGAGGTGTTTTCACCTGCGCCACGTCGTCGTCATTACGCCCGAACCTCGCGAGACAAAGAAACGTCTATGCCCCTTATGTCACGAATCGGGGCAAAAACCACGCATATGACTATCATCGAACCCAAATAATGAGCCTTATGGGAGACGCAACCGACGACAGCAAAGCTTTAAGCAACGAAATCGCAAAGTTCGCAAATCATAAAACGGAGTCAGTTCGCACAGGACAAGGCAAATTGGAGATCTTAGTTAAAGGTCTTAATCCTGCAGATGACATAAACAATTACAGTATATCGACGGAGTGAATGATAACGAGTGGGGCGAAGCGTCCGTCTGTCTGTCTGTCGGTCGGTCCATGCTTCCGTCTGTTCGCCTGTCGGATTCTGCTGGTTACGCCGGACGCAGGACAAGGTTAGACTAAGAGGGACTTCACCCCTAAAATAGTGGAAAATGACTATGAATATGACATAAAAACTATAGGACGACTGCGTTCCTGGTGAGCTCGAGCTTGTCGACCCCTGGCACAATCTATGCAGCACTGGCGAGCAGGACAGAGTGGGCCGGAACCGGTAAGGAAGGGTACGAAGGTATCAGCCCCTAGAACGAACACTGGCGCCACTGCGGTCGCAGCGATGTGACGTGACGGCAAGGACTCGCCTTCTCCGCCGCCGCTAGTTTCCTTCGTACCCCGCTCTTAAGAGATACGTTGGCAATTACTGCTCAATTGCGTGACGCGAATCCCTCCAGATACAAAGTGAAAGGTCTCACGACTAGTGAAAGTTATCGAGGCTGAAAATTTTTGCACAATTTAGCGTAGGATAGGCAGACTCCCGCCCGAACGGCCGATTTACAGTGCAAATTGTTTTCGTTGCGTGTACCGAGAAATGGGTGATACAAAAAATATGCTAAGTGATGCGAACGTGATCACAACTAGGCATAAACTTCGTGATGGGACCATATTTGTGCCGAAGTATCACAAACCAAATTAGGATGTTTCCAATTCACTAAATACATTGCACTGTACCGTGGTAGGTGCGCCTGTATCTGCGAACAATCTGAATGATTTGACAGAATTGCGCTTTCTCAAACAAGTGACTTTCCATGAATCTGACTGTCATAAGCACAAACGTCACATATTCGGAAAACAAGCGAAATTGTGCTGCCACACGACAATTTCGGAAATGTTGGGATATGTCCATTCACTCGGATCTCAACAGTCGCCAGAGATTGCGCCGTCGTATGCCCCGATTTGGGTGCTGGCGTGATCTACAGCCGCGTCACCAACAGTAATGTTCACTAGACATGGGAGCACCGCTGATAGCAACGATTCCAACACAAACGCCAGGAAGTCGAAATGGGCATTTTCGATGAGGCAGTCAGCGACGTGGTCCAAGTAATTAAACAACCTCGTTGAGGCGACGACTGGTCTCGTGCGTCATGTCCACCTAAAGGTAATCGGCTGCAAGGAAAATTAATTCATGAGGTGGCTGATGATATGTGCGGTTTAACGTCCCAAAACCACCATATGATTATGAGAGACGCCGTAGTGGAGGGCTCCGGAAATTTCGACCACCTGGGGTTCTTTAACGAGCACCCAAATCTGAGCACACGTGCCTACAACATTTCCGCCTCCATGGGAAATGCAGCCGCCGCAGCCGGGATTCCATCCCACGACCTGCGGTTCAGCATCGAAGAGTCTGTGCCGTGACGTCACCCAGGCATCCCGCCAGGAGGCGCCACTCCAACTTTTCGAAGCAAATATCAGAATCGGCATCGGGAATCGACAAGAGTCGTTCAGTCTTCCAACACTACATCACAGCAGTAGGAGACGATTTCGCGCAAGGAAGAGCAAAGCGAGCCATTGCAATTCCCACGCCTACTAGTGCCACACGGCTAAAGACGCTGCGCACGACAGAAGGAAGCTACTACGCACGTTGCAGTCGGAACAACACGCCACCGCGAAACGGTCGCCTAGGCAACAGGAAGGCAGCTCCACCGTATACATACTCGGCGAGTCGGTCGACAGACTTCGCAATTAGGAGCCGGTACGTCAAAGCGCTACTATGGTCAGGTAGCACAAAGACCGAAACTTTTCGGGGACATTCGGGGACTGATGTCGCGCCAAGCAACACTCGACGAGTCGCTTGGAAGGTCGAAGCGGAGGTCTGTTACGAACAAAAAAAAAAAGTGCTGCTAGCTAGAATACCCTTTTAATTTTTAAAGAAGAGGGTGTGATTCGCAAGGCGAGTGGACGGAACTACCGTAGGTCCCGACACCGTAAAACAATGGCGAAATGCCTACACCACACATTATCTTAAACTTCACGTGTACCATTAGAGTGTGAATTCATTCCGTTCTTCGACTGATTGATACGTGGGGCTGGTTTAATGTCCCAAAAGAAACGCCGCAGTGGAGGGAACCGGAAATTTCGACCATCTGAGGTTTTTTAACATGCACCCAAACCTGAGCACAAGGGCCTACCGCATTTTTGCCTCCATCGAAAATGCAGCCGCCGCTGCCGGGATTCGATCCCGCGACCTGCGGTTCAGCAGCCCAGTACCTTAGCCACTAGACCACCGCGGCCGGGTCGTTCCGTTCTTCAGCGAAATATATTAGGTAAGAGGGGGGGGGGGGGAAGATGACGCTTATCGCATATGTTCAGACAGCGTGTGATGCATTTCTACAATGTTATCGGTAGAAACACGCGCCGTGCACCACCGCAGCAACAGGCTCCACGCTGCTGTCAGGCATCCTTTCTGCTGTCAGCGTCGCTCGTGCGCGCAAAAGCACGGCATATATACCGGGCGCCAACCCGAAACGTCTTTCAGTGAGGGGGGACAGAGCGTGGTAACAGCTCGCGAAGGTACGAGCGAGTCGTGGAACGACAAGACGGGAAGGGGGGGATCTACCGCCAACATCAGCGACCGAGGTGCGTGCGCCATCAGCAGGGCGGCGGCAGCTGCAACCTGTTCCAGCTGCAGCTACTAGCGCCGCGGCGACACCCGCCCATGCGTTCGCGGGATGAGAAATGGCTCTCCCCCAAAGGAGGGGCGGGTCCGGAGCGCGCAAAGCGGAACGACGACCCGGCCGCCGATGACAAAACGCCTTCGCGCGTCAGCCGCGGGCTCCTCTGCGCCGTCCAGCCCTTACCCTCGTAAATCCAAAACGCCGAGGACAAACAAAGGGCGCCAACGAGGGGGCTACGACGGGAGAAAAGCGCGCACCGTACCCTCTCGCTCGCAGCAAATAAGTTCATCGCGCCCATCCCAGCCAAGAGCACCCACGGCCGAGATGGTGCATAGACTAACCCGTCAGCCACTCCTTAGACGGGTTCAACTAGAGAGAGGACGAGTGGCCAGCGGTCACCAAGCACGGCAGCAGCGCACTACTTGGCGCTCGAGGCAGCAGCTGCACGCGGAGAGAGCGTGACAGGAGAACGCGTATATCACGCCGGGAACCACTTCCGTCGCCCGGCTGTTTATGGCTCATCGATGGCGCACCGGCCGCGAGGAACGACAACATAATAGAGACTCCTCTGCCCTACACACACATCAGCCTCTTCTAATGAGTGCCACGGCAAGTTGAAAAAGAGAACCCGTCACCACCTACACTGTCGCGGCTGGCTTTTCTCACCCTGCACGTCCCGAACATTCAGTGAAGAATCGGCTTCAGGCCACGAAAGGGCTTGAAGACGTTAAACGCTTCTGTACAGAGATCGACGACGACATCTGGATAACACTTAGGAGAGACGAAACCCGCTGCAGTTTTAGCCGTCATATCCAACCAAATGATAACATTGGAAGCGGAGCAGTATGATGAAAAAGATGTCTCAAGCAAGGCGCGAGACACTGCGAAGAAGGAACGCTACAACCGTTGATTAAAAGGAGACGGGTTGGGGAGCAGGCAGCCAAGTTCAGACTACGCATATAATAAATCTACACGGGGTTTCCAAAGCTGGCGTTCATCAATATAAGAAAGCCAACATGGAAGACCCAGTTGTCCCTCCTAACCCACCATGAATTGCGTTACAGAAACGACACTGCGCCACGAGCTGTTGCGACGAAACCGTGGTTCCCATGCGGCAGGAGACGTGCGGTTTTAGGCGGGGGGGAGGGGGGGGGGTCGAGGCGATATGGGACTCCCCCACAAGAGACCAGCAGCCTTAACTAGCGATGCAGTTAGGTCAACAAACTAAACTTGGCAGGCACGCATGGGGGAAGCCGCATGGGCCAATGCTAAGGCCCACTCGGCAGTACTCCTGAGGAGATTACCTGCTCACGGCTCCACCGAGGGGGGCTACGAGCCGCACGGCCACCCAAGCGCGACGCCAGCACGCGATCCGTTCGCGCGGCCATGCCCGGTTGGCGCGCGCGCGCCAAGGAGACTCGTCTTCTACAGCATCCCACCACCTCACGGCAGCGGCCGAGCTCGCGCCCAGAGGAGGAGCGTACGCTGCCGCGTCAAGAGCCTGGAGGTCCCCGACGCGCCTCCCCATGGTCCGCGCGAGACGGCCTGCCCGCTTAGCTAACCGAAGCATTGCAGTGGCATTGCAGCACGTGCGCATGGGTGCATCCCATGATCTCCCAGAGCGCCACTTTGTCACTGGTCCCGTTAATTAGGGGAGGCAGGGCTAATTCCAAGGGCTGAAGTATCAGCCCCCCGAACTGCACCACGAAAGCACGGACAATTTAGATGTGGTCCTATTTGGCGCGCCAGCGAACGCTGGCTGTGGTCCAAAGAACGAGTCAGAGACGAGAGTTGATCACAAAACAAAAAATATATTCTCAAACGCGGCAGATCTAACAACACAAAAATAAGCACACTCGGCAATACAGTGCGTCACCAATCAAACAACGGGCTCTAAACGACGGGTACACAACACAGCAAGGCATACTCAAAACGACGGGCACAAACAACAACATGCGCTAAAGGTGCAATCTTATGCACTAAACAAGACACTTAAAGGGAAACTAAATAAATTTTAGAATTTAAAAAACTTCGTGTTTAGGAAGGTCCGGCATTATTGTTGACGATATCATAATTGTTTTCGCGGTTGTATCAGCAGGAGCTTTAGAACAGGCGAAATCAAAACTTGTCTTGCTCCGCCCCCACGAGCGCGCTTGAAAGTGTGGGCGTGGAAACATACGTCATCTTCGTTTCCTCTGGCCCGGAGCAAGTGTTCTTACCTTCAACCACGGCCTCCGTGATTAACCCATGACGTGCCGTTGCCTGAACTAATCGAACAGGCCACACTTCAGCAGAGCTGATGTTGGAGATGACGCGGCATACCGAGAATGACGTCACCATGTTCACTCGGCGTTTCAAAATGCCCGGCGGCCACAGCCACTGTTCTTTCCCGAAAAAGTGATACTGTCGTTCACTTTGAGAACTCTCACATCGCTTCTCTAATGCAGAAGGGATCGAACTGTCCACACACGCTCCTTTTTTTTTTTTTTAGAAAAGTGCTTCAACTTCCCATCAAAGACTAAATAAGTTCGTCAAACTTGTTCAGTCAAAGTTCTTGGAACAAAGTTTCATGAATTTCTTCAAGAAACCACTCTCTCAAAGTGCGGCGCTGATTGTCGTTCCGTTGCTTCCGATGTTTCTCTTCCGGGTATCTCACGTCGTCAAATCTCCGCACGCCAATAAGAAAACTTCGCCGGTAACACGTCGGCCACTCACGCTCTGCGACTGCAGAACGCGTCTTCGCCCACTGGCGGTGTAAACACACACTCCTCTCCTGCTTAAAATACAAGCCTTCACCCGCAGGTAGAAAACCTCTTCATCTGCTTGGTCACTGTAGAAACAGCACTTCGCCTGACGGCGGCAAACTCTCCATCTCCTGCCCTACGCACATTATCTCCTGCTCACCACCGTCAGCTGATCGCTTCTACAGGTTAGCCCTAAGTTTTGGAAGGTTCGTCGGCGCGCTGTACGGCAAAAGCTGGGGAATGGGCGAGACTTTTTCTTCGAACTATCCGTGACATGTGACGCAACTAGGGAGTGCCTCACGTTTTCCTTTTCGGGGACTCTGGAGGTCACTCGGCGATGGATGCGAGGAGCTTGGTCAGCGTAGCGCCTTCGAGGGGGAGAGGCGGCGAGCTCTAGGAGTCCTTTGATGCTTGTTTTCTTCATTTACGCCGGTTTCTGTCGCGTCATCCTGGTGCCTCGATTTCACATAGCGGTTAGAATTACGAGGCACGCGCTTTTTTTGAGCGCTCGTTTGTGACACACTTCCTGAACTTTTTAAATGCCAAGAGAAGGTGGCTATATCTCACGGAGAGCAGCTTGCACACAAAAGATGGGTGCGAAAGACTGCTGCAGCTCTAGGTAGTAACTATACTGGATAGTTCCATCCTCGCACCGGCTACACCAGCAGGTCATACAGGAAATAGCGCATTGGCCGCCAAGGCTGCAATGGTACGTAAACTGAAACACCTGTCAAGCGGCGACGACGACGCAGAACGACAAACCCTTATTTGGCCTGACTGGTCCAATCTCCCGGAACATATGCCATTGGTTATAACTCGACGCAAGGCCAAAGGCAGGCGCAGTCGTATAGAACACAGGGTGGAAGATAATGGGGGAAAAAAGGCTACATTTACAGTTCCTCAAGCTCGGAACAAATTCACTGGCGTAAAGCAAGAGGCTCTAAACTTGGGCACTGCCATCACCTCAAGCGTGTAAGCACGATGTCATTGTCGTCCACTTCAGTGTTGGCAATCGGACTACCTGGCAACGTAGTATTCGCTAGCACCTCCCTCCAAACTGCATGCACAACAAGTGTCGGACACGTTTTTTTAGGGAAGCGAAAAAAAATTCACTGAAGCTTAACCTAGCGTTTTGCAAAGCTAGAGGCCCTTTGTTTTCTCAGGAACACAAAAGAAGTGCTCGGTAAGGCGCACTGGTGTGCCACGATGTGTAGATGTCCCACCCCTCCCCCAGCGGCTTTCTACACTGCCCACGAGAAGCGGGTGGGCACACACAGCGCGCGCTAGAGCGTCTGGTTCCGCGAGTGCGCCTCATAACATAGCGCCCCGCATGACGACGCATAAAGAGGCGAGGACGCCAAAGAGGCGGCGGGCAAGCAGAGAAAAGCCAATATTTGGCCGGCCGTACGACGAAAGCAGGAAGAGCCGGCGTGCACAAGTTCAACACAGCCCGAGGAAAGAAGAGGCCCAAGCATCACTACAGCCCCCCCCCCCCCCTTACAGGGACGCGCACACACACGCGCGCGCCCGGACGCCACTCATACCTTTCAAGCTGCCTTTGCCAGCCTGCCACCGAAGCGTTGGCTCTCTCAAGACGACTCCTTCCAGAAGGAGCATCGCCCGCCCGCACCGCTGAATGCTGAGTGTACTGCCTCTGCCGCCACTAGGCAGGTACGTACGTAAGTGCATTCGGCAGATTTAGCAAGGCTTGGTTTGCAGACACTTCTGGGAGGAAGATAGTGGGACGGTCGCCACACTGGCGTACACAGCGCACGGATCCCACGTTACGTAACAGGAGTGACCTACGCACATTGGATCATCTGACACACCATATACAGACATGCATGCGGTTATGCACTGGCGTATAAGGCGAACTTTATTAAACGTTGGCCAAAAAGACGAAGTGTTAAGTCAGGCCGCTCAGTTCTTATCACGTCTCGCCTCCACTGATGCGTTACTTGCTATAACCAACACTTTCGTCATGGGGAGGTTTACAGCTGCTTCTATATAGTTGCGAGGCAAACAGCGTTTGTTGTAACAGCGAATTACATTTGACTGCTATGCTTTACACGCAAACGTGGTGGCGGCAGAGGGGCGCAGCGGCAAGGGCGGCGGACGTATACACGCACCGTCGCCCCCCCCCCCCCCCCCACCATGGCACTGCTGCCACCACCCGAGAGCTCGAAATGTATCGCGAATTTCGACGCCGCCAGCCGCGAGACAACTTGCGTCATTAATATCACTTGCGTCGTCGGCCGGCGACTCCCGAGAGGGGAAGAACTTCCGCTCGAGGGGGCGAGCGCGACAGACGGATGCGCTCGCGAGGCTCGAGTCGCGGTCAATGGCTGCCCCCGGCGCCAAGCCGGCCGCCCTCCGCGTCAGTGCAAAGAGGGGGAGTTGTGCACCCGTCGCATCTCCAGCTCTCCCTCTCGGCGGACCCCGCGCGCTTCCGTGGTTCAAGGCACCTCGAAACGGCGCAGGGTACTACTCACACATGAGAGGCCATGGCACTGGGAAGGACGCTCATCGCTATATGAAAATGCTGACACGCATTTACCGGACACGAAGGTCGCGATCTACAGCAAACTCTACGACTACCACATCAGCGGCAACTTATTTCTAACGACGTCCAGCAACCGCGCCGGAGCACCCATGGCGAAGCCACACGCAGGTGTACACCGCCTAGGCAGCGGGGAAACGTTGAATAGTCACAAACAAGCGCAATCAACAGCTCGGCGGCGTAAGATTGCACAGCCGGACTTGCCGCAAAGAAAGAGACTCCCGCTGCGGAGCATCTAGAGAGGCAGGCGACCGAGCAGGACTGCTATAGCAGCCGCCAGGTGAAAGGGCGAACGGGTTGCTACATAAGGGCGGCGTGATCAAAGGAGGCCGCCGTGCTCCGACAAACTAGCTAGAGCCACCGGCGCTGCCGCAGCTCATCCACGTTGGCGCCCTAGTCTGAGCATGGGGCATCGTCGAAGACAGGAAGGTGCCATCATAGAGTTTCCCGAAATTAACTAGAGGGGACCCTGGCATCGTTCAGCGACCATGGGGATGATGGGTAGTTTACAGAGTACTAGGTAGTATACAGATATTTTTTTTTTGCCTAGTCTTCATGCTTGCGAGCTCCGCACGCACTTCTAGATTTGTTTAATACTACTACTAATACTAATAATATTATGTGACATTAATAATTTAAAGACTTCTTTAAGAGCACCGATGTCATTGAAATTTGCCCTGTCACAGCCTCATTGCGCTTGAAGAGCAGAGCCGACTGCTGTGGTTTGCTTTTGTTAAGAATGAAAGGAACCGTTGCGACCAGATTTGAAATGGCGAGCCTGAAAGACTACGGTGGTGAAGTGCAACTGCAGGACATTTGCAGACTGTCATTTCGTGACAAAGCAGCTCCAAACAACGCGAAGCTAAACAGAGCCTGAAGTACGAAGAATAGACAAATCCTTATACTACCCATCATTCCCATGCTCGCTGAAGCGCCTTGCGGCGCTGCAGCTCCCACAGATACCAGCGTCCCAGCACCCCTCGACCGCTCAAAAAATTAAGAAGGGTGCCCCACGGCAGACGCTGGCTCTTCTTTCACCGCGAGTGTAGCGCACGACCGCAAGAATCGCGCCAGCTCCGTCTTCGCACACGGCGGCACAGCAAATGGCTATCGGGCGGGCGCATCGAGATTGCGGACAGCAGCCGGGCCGGCAAACCGGAGACAATTTGTCAGGATTACGCGCCGACGGGCAAGCAGAACGCGACGCTTTTGCACATACGAAAGACGACGCACGTGTAGAGATCTCGAGGGGGGGGGGGGGGGGGTTCCCGTGACGACCTTGAGCTAGCGGGCACCAGTTTCTAAAGCATTACGCGTACCCCGGAGACACGAATACAAATGAAAAACGGTCAATGCAGGCTTCGTTTTCTTGGCTATATATATAGCGGATCCCGGCCCGGCTCAAGTTACGTATGCCGATGAAACGTGGCCGCTCGACAATATATGTCGCACGACGCCGCCTGCATGAACAGGAACGCGGAGGGAATGGAACACACATCACGCGTAAGAAGCTATACGGGAAAACAATGCGTCTTACCCTGTCAGGCCAGCAGAACCGAAGGCCAAGTGCGCGCGTTCAGCAAAGCGCAAATTCACAAGGTTATCGCGCTCGACATCGAGGAGTCACCAAGCCCCGTTAAAAAAAAAATTTTTGGCGTCATTTTTAGCGTGTACAAAGAGTCCCTTTACGATCGTTTCAACTTTATGCTGTCGCTTCTCAAACACCAGCTTACGAGTATGTGCCGATCCAGCGACGCGCCAGATGAAAAGTTCGCCCCAATATAGAACACGCAAAAAAAAAAAAAAAACATCCCGTAATATGGCGCAACCAATGGAGAGTGACCACGGCTACCGTTTGCGCGAATAAAGATTAAAGTCATCTCTTCGCGGTGTTCCGCTCAATTCCGCGGCACCTGTTGAGTCTTTCGATACGAGTAGGTATTTTATTTGCATTGCTTCACTACGAGGTGTTGAAGCGGGTCAAAGCTTTGTCCGCTTCGCCGAGCCGAATGCAGCGAGTCCTCTGCGAGTGCACAAAAGGCGCGAAGAAGATCTCGTGAGGAGAAATGCACCCCACCTCTGTACTCGCAAAACTAGAGAAAAGAAAAAAAAAGAATACCAGTGCCGTATCAGGGCGGTGGAGGAGCAGTTTTCACGATGGGCGCAAGAACAACCGTCTTTGTGCGCCTCGATAATGGACGAGCCTAGAAGCTCTCGAGGGTCCGCCACCGTTTCAGGGACGCGCTGAAATACAGAAGATGTGTGTCCTCAGAGAGAGGGTGAGAGTATACCTCCGTTTCTCGAGGCACGGTACGAGAACGAGAGGAAGAAAAGACGCCCCTCCGAAAAGAATGGCCGAACAGCGAGACAAGTGCCACGGGGAAGACAAGAGGCTTTATCCGCGCACGCAAGGTCCTTTTCAAAAAAGACCCACGAGAGCGGCGGCCAGCGAAAAAAAAAATATATCGATATGCCCCTCACCGACGCATGTCAGAGCGATTCCTCGAAGGAACGTGCTATCTGGAAACAGGCTCGTCCCCGATAATAACACTCAAGACGGGGAATAAAATCGCCCCGTGGAGGACGGAAAAAGAACAAAAGGCACTGCCGGTGGTGGCTGGCGATTCCGGAGCATGCATCCCCCGCGCGCGCGCACAATCGGCATCGCCAGCAAAGCCGGTATACGCTCCGCCGCGGCGATAAGCGCAGCGAGGGGCTCGCGTCGCCCTTATCTCGCCGATATGGAAGGCGGACAAGGGAACCTGCTGCTGTGCGGGAAGGCGCCGCAGGCGTCGGTTCCCGAAATTCGGCGGTCGCTGCCGTAAAATGATGAAGGAAAAACAGAGTTGAGGCGGTGACTGAAGAAGCGATATTCCTTTTTACGTATGCAGAAGATCATTCCGCATCAAGGCCTTCAATAAGGCTAAAGAGTGGACCATAACGCTGCTACTTTGGCGATTTTTCAAATTTGAATTCGCACATAGCGAGTAACCACTCTTTCACACTGTCCATGACTATACAAAGCGATATCGTCGCATCACAAAAGAATCGACAACAATGATGCCCAAAAAATTGAAATAGAAATGGTTAGTTTCAGTACGCATGCCACGAGCTCGCAATGCTAAACATGGGTTAAAAGCAAAAAGAAAACAAAAAGAAAAGCACTTTGAAAGGGGCTTTTCGTGCTGAACCTGCTCAGCCAACTCACAATTATCTACATCAAGGTTGCTCACAACAGGCGCAGAAAGTCGTGGAGGCGGTCATCGGTTAGTTGGGGGGTGACCTTGTGCTGGGGGCCGCATAATAAGGCCTCGCGGGCCGCAGGTCACCGACCCCTGCCATAGAAGATTGGAAATGTTAATCCCAGCACACGGAACGAATTCATAGCAGTATCGAGAGTACCCATATAGCACTGCCTCTTCAAATTTAGTTTCGAGCTTTGTGTGCACATTTGGCGGTCCTACAATCAGCGTCCAGGACGAGGTGTGACGTCCTCGAAGATGTGATTATACCACAGACAACATTGCACGTGCAAGAGAAACGGGAGAGTCTCCCAGCACCTCAACACTGTGACCCGACGAATGACATCATACCAATGCTGTGTAGTATCAGTGTAACAGAAGGCTCTGGCCAGCAATACATAAGTATGGCCATTCTGTACGTGTCACTTCGACCAATGGCGTCATACGTATCTGCTCAGGTCACATGACCCCGAGCTGTTGAGGCGCTAACAGACTCCCCCCCGTAAGACACTCACTGAGTGGCGTTTCACTTTCTACGTCTTTCTTCGCACCTTGGGCTCATTGTGCATCGGCTCGGCTGGGCAGCTCCGATTGCGCCGAGAGGTGATAAGCAGCCGGAGAGATTGTGGCACCACGCACAGTCAAGTGAACAGCCTATAGAAGAGGATGGCTACACCGCAGCGCGCCAGTGCAAGCGAGTTCTCCACCAAATTCTCTAAGCAGTCAAATTACGAAACTGGAAAGGATCTTATGGCACAGCGTGTGTGTGTGTGTGCGTGTGTGTGTGTGAGAGAGAGAGAGAGAGAGAGAGAGAGATGCTCTTTCACGCAACGAGCAAACAAACGCAGCGGGGGCGGATGTCGAAAGGGCGCCCCTAGCATAAAGGAACAGCCAGCGCAACGTTTGCTCGAGCCTCCTCCTTTCAGGCTGATCTGCCCGTCGGTGTGCAATACACGAACAGCGTTCTCCCCGACGGCAGCGGAACAAGACTGGCGCGAACACACAGCCCAGTTCGTCTCTGATTGGCATTCAGCGTGTGCTACGTCCGCTCTCCGCGCACCTTGGCCCCAGCGAGGGGACCCGTACTTCGCCTCTATTTCAAACTTTCCGCTCAGATGACAAAAAAAGAAAAAAAAAAGACAAGAGCGTTGCCGCTGAGCTTGTTTTCCATTTCCAACACTAGTGACCCGTGAAATTAAAAGAGCGGGGCCCGGCTCCCATGCGCCACCACGGCGACCTTCCCTCTCTCGCAGAGTTGCCTGCTATTTGCTCAGCCTTCCCCCGAAGGAGCGGAGAGCGCGCGCTGAATCAACGCGCAGCACGTGGGAAAAAATTACGTCACACGAAAAACACCCCCGCAATCTGAAAATATAGCACCTGGGAAGACTGACGGTTATTATTATTATTATTATTATTATTACAGGGCTGCGAACTTTCACTCTGCCCGACCACGATAAAGCCCAAACCTCATGGAGCGAAGTTTCACGACAAAGACAGCAGGGTAAAATTTTTCGCAGGGCGGCCCCAGCACGTTTTCGCAGCGCATGCGACGATCCGAACGCATTGTAACAGCAGTCAATTGGGCAGCCGAGTTTTCCGACATGATGCAGCACTTGCCATACCGCGTGCGGACAGACGCGCGATTCTCGATGTCTCCACCCTGTGACGATGATGATGATATTATTTCCTGTGGTTTTACGTCCCCGAAGCTTTCAAAACTCTCGACCCAAATGGACAAAAGAGCGAACGCGTTTCACCGCAATAAGTTCAGCCCCCAGCGCGAATATCTCGGGAGGCCGCGCATGACGAACTCAAATCACGTTAGGCCTTGTATAAGGTTTAAAGCGCCCGCCTGACGCATCTGAAAGATCACCACGCATTGCCAGGATCGTTCTCCAAACATCTCAACGCCTTTCGTTGTCCTTCTTGTCTCTGTGTCGCCGTTTTGGTCTCGCGCTATAACTATCGCCATCTCAACGCGTCCATGCGTGTCACAAACGACTGCAATTTTCGTTTCGCCCGCGCACCTTATCGTACAAGGAAGGGCGCTTTTGTGTGGGGAGGACGACATCCGGCGACGCAGCGGCGGCGTCTTCCCCTCCACCTGTACCGAAAGGAGAAACAGGTGTTCGGGGAAAAAGAAATGACCTCGAGTGGGCACAGGACGTCCCGAAAGTTTTTCGACTGCTTGCAATTTGGCAGTTGACGTGTAGCCAGCAAGAAGTGCGGTCATCAGTGTCGCGAGTCTCGCGTAGGCGGCGAGCATGGAGTGACCCAAGCCACGTACTGAGACGGCTGCAATTTCCGGGCACCCTCGTCGTCTACTTAGCTGGCGAGATCTTCAGCGACACCCCGTCAACTCCCCTACGTGTAGCAAGAGCTGGCCTGGTCCGTATGGAACTTTTTATTGTGACTTTCTTAAACTGTTATTTTATTATATCCAGCTTTTAATTAATAGTAGTTGTGTGCGCTGCGTTGCATTTGAACATTCATAAGTGCGACCATAATCGTTTTCTTGTAAATTTTCTCTGTATCTCCTTCAGTTTCCATCATGTTGTTATTTTATTAACGTTCCGTGTATTTGTCTTTTGTTTATACCTCTTGTAGTGTTCTTTTAGAGCTAGCATAGATTGCTTTCTTGTTTTGTAGCTGTTCTTTTCCATCGCGTATCAGTTTTCCTCCTCTGTTATTTTTGTTAACTCCTGCCTATGCCCCTGTTTTAATTCAATGCTTGTTTGTGTGCAAATCAAATGTCCGTGTATGCTCTAGGAGTACGTCGGCCAGGCTCATACTTCACCACACGTGCAACCCCGCACCGACCTGAAAATAAATTTCAGATGTACCACTTCAAGGCCTTTCAGGCATCGCAGGCCGAAGCGTAAAGTGGAAGCCTGCGAGTCTGCCGCACGTCGATTTTAGATCGGCGGGGCCTCACCCGAAGTGTGTGACAATGCGTAAGTTTTAAGAGTCCTGTCACGGTGCACTTCGTCTGTTTTCTTTCGCTTTACGAATGCGCTGGAGGTTTCGGTGCGTCGACGCGGTGAAGAGCGCCACGACGCCACGAGTCGCCGCTTTTTTTCGAGTTACTGAATGCGCTCCGCCGAGGTGGACATGTACACATCGATAATAGCCATGCGCTGCAAGACTGGCGGTATAGAGCTGAACGCGATCCGTGCGACTTCATGTGTTCTGCAGGAAAACGCGGCCACTCCAACGTCGTTCCATTCCGCCATGCTGAAGCCTGAAGTCTATACAAGCCTCCTTGTGGGGTAGCGATTGCTGCCCCCCCCCCCCCCGAAAAAAAAACTAATATAAAGGAAGCGCTACCAGAAGGGACGAAACAAAGAGGTGCACAGAGACTTTACACGAAAGAAGAAAAATCGAGTTTCTCGCGGCAGCTACCAGATGAATCGCGTGAAGAGGTGATGCCGCGACAGCATCATTCTTTGTGAGAGTGCTATTGTTTGTGAGCGTTGTTATCAGGAACAAACCACGTAGCTCGTCCACCAACTCTTGCCATGTCGAAAAAACGAGGCAAAAAACAACAACGGGAAGCCCCAGGCCGACACTATTGCGTTCGGATACTTTCCTGCAGCACTCAGTTAGAGTTCTTCGCGCAATTTCTTATTCCGCACGCGTGATTTTGGTTCCTGGTATTTTTAGTCAACATTTAGAGGGTCAGTTTCCCAATATTTTCCCAGTCACTGCGTACGCATTTATTTTGACGCTATTGCCCCCACATTTACATCACGGTGATTAGAAAAACTTGATAGCTCCCCGGTAAGCTATTTTGTTTATCGTGTATGTCAATTCTTTGTCTTGTGTACTCAAATTTGCTGCCCCAATTGGATGCCCAATTCGCTGCCCCATTTCCACACTATCGGTCACAAGATTCGTTGTTCTCTATCAATGCCTTAAGCAACTGATGCTGTAAACAAATAAATAAATACGGAAAAGGAACTTGTCCTAAAATAGTGATCGAGTCGTTACCCCCCCCCTCCCCCTGGTCCTCTTCCCTTTTGTGTGTGTGTGTAATCTGATACCTTACTAGTTTAGCTTGTCATGACAACTCGAAGGGCCCCCACTTAGTTACAGCGGCCTATCGCCCCGACGGACGCACCCGTGCACTATCTCGAATGCCAGAAACCCAAGACCGGACAGCTGTCAATGATCGCGTCAGCTCGATAACGGAAGATTACGCTCGTCAAAATCAGCCCTCGACACGTACACATGCACCCGCCCGGGAGGCAAGCAGAAGCGCGACCAATTTCCGCGGGCTGTCGGCGATTTGGAAACCGTAACGGGACCGCACAGCGGCAGCAGTGGCCCGAAAGGGCCCAGAGCTCCTTTCCAGCACGTGCGCACTAAGAAGGAAGCAGCTCCGAAGGGGAGGGTAGTTCGGATGGCCACTTGCGAGCGTCACTTTGCCGGCAACGACCCGAGCACGTGCAAGCAGAAACCCATAAGGGGAATGATTAAAAAAAAAGAAAACAAAACTAAGAGGCCGACAGAAGAGAGCATTCCCCAAGGTTGCTGCAATTAGCCGCGGAAACGGAAGCAAAGACGGTGGCCGAGAAGAGAACCCAACTGCTTTCGATTTATCCATCCCTAACTTTTTTCTTCATCCCCCATCCGCACAAAATGAGTCGTGCGCGAGTATACTAAAGTCGGACGGCGCTGGCACGTAGAAGCGATTCTTCCCGCTCCTCGGATCCTTTCCATAACCGATCCATTCGCACGGTCTCTTGTTCATCGGAGGCGACGATGCGCCGCCAGCGACGCCTGTACATTTATTTATCCTTTATTTTCCAGCGCGCCCCTCCAGAACGCTTTCGCTCCGTTGTATGACCCGAAATTGCGAAGAAAAAAAAAATAAGAAAGAAGAGACGGTTGGTGTTTCGGCGCAGCCAGGAAACTGCTGAAGGCACACGCAATCTAATACGTATACAGCTACGTTGCATGAGTAAGCGGCGCGGGTTTCCTTTTTTCTTTTTTTTTTTTCGTTCAACACGGATGACTTCACCGCAGAAATAGGCGCCGCTATCGGGAGCCTTGCAGTGAAGTGAAGAAGGCCGTCGCTCAAATTATTTATTCGACAAAAGGCAAAACCATTGATCCACAAAAGCTTAAGATAAACAAGAGGCGCGCGACAACGAAGTTACCAGAAAACCACACATTATCAAATGCAAGCGCTCCACATCTATACATAGATAAAGCGCCTGTTAACCAATGGTGGGTATTGAAAGAGATATTCAGTCGAAGACGAGAGGTATTTAAATTCGAGTGCACAACGTGTATGAAGAGCATGAAGCTCGCGCAGCTAGTGCCTCCCTCCCCCTCCCTCCATAACACGTCCGTACTCTCCCCCACACAGATAGAGCAATACGGATGAAGGGATCCCTATTCGCAACAGGCCTTCGCATTAACGGTATGTTAAAAAACAAAAAAAGTACAGCGCGAGAGACGGGAAAAGCGCAGATTGATGTTCGCAGCTGTCACGTCCGCGCTCTAAAACAGCCAAAGACAGCAGCCCCTTATCCGTCTGGACGCATAGGAAAACAGGGCGCGTGGCAGGCGTCCAAGTCGTGCTCGGTCGAGCGCGCGCAGTCTTACACTGGCGGCGACACCCCGAGATTCGAATCGCGCCTCTCTCTACGAGCCGGAAGAAGCAAAAAGAAAAGAAAAAAAAAAAGAGCAATCTCGCATGCAATCGCCGCGACGGCGCCACCACGCCGAGGCCGGCTCCCATGAAGCCGGGAAACGTATACCATCACGACGAATAGATGAGCGCGCCAGTGACCGACTCTGTGCCCACCGTAATTACGTGCGGCGGACACCTGCCGGTTTCGACGCTCGACATATATATACGCCCGGAATAGGGTAAGTCACCAACGAATACCCAGGGCGCGAGTGTACTTTTTTTTTCTCCTTTTTTTTACACACTCCGGGACAATGTCAAGTTACATCGAGCGAGTATACCTGCAAAACGATATGTGGGTGTCTTCAAAATCTTCATTTTTTTTCTTGATACGTTCCGAACGAACAGAACGGCACGGACTGACACGTATAACGGCTGAATATCACCAGACCTCGGAAACAGTTTATCAGCCCACGGACGCACGCAAATGACCGTTGACACGCATTAGTTATGACAACGTTTAGCAAGTGCGTAGCCAGAGGAGGTCACATCTTTGATTGGGGGGGGGGGGGGCACGGGCTTGGTTTGTCACACACTAGCCACGCCCCAGAAAGAAATGTCCGGGAGTAAAATCGTTTACACACACACACGTAAGACAAGATGAAACCCGAAGCGTCGAGATGGAGCTGTTAAACGGGAAAAAATTATTCGGCGTCTGATACACGAGTGCTCCGAGAGGAGCTAGAGTGTCTTCGTTCGCGAATCCGGGGACGAAGGAAGAAGTCGCGTAATAGCCTCGAAGTCTCGTCATTCAACGTCTACTTGAATATATGCGTACAGATTTCCACAAGATGGATGACCCGCGCACTAAACTAGCTCAATTGTCCCAATAGAACCGAGGATGTTCGGCGGGGACCCAACGTGAGGCTCGCCGAGCGTCTCGCCAGCCTTTTACAACAGTCGATAACCTTTGGCTCGCGGGCCAGACGCGAGTCACAGGTATAGCAAACTATGCTCGACTGCTTAAGGCGGGAGAGCGCTCGGAGCCATCTCGTAATAATAATTTAATAGCAGGTGTTTTAAGCGTTCAAAACCACGATGCGATTACGAGGTACGCTATAACAGAGGGCTCCGCATAATTGCAAGCATCTAGCGTTCTTTAACATGCACTGAACATCGCACAGCACACGGACCTCTAGCATATATGCCTCCATCGAAACTCGACTGCCGCGATTTCACTGTATGGTGTGTTCACAATTGGTGACAGGCTTTCATACGCAAACCCCTTTAATAACGGTTTTTATGCATCGCGGCAATCCAGTAGCTCATTACGGCTCGAGGTCACGGCTTCAACGCCTGTCACGGCCGTTGCATTACAACGGGGAAGGGGGGAAAAGTAATAAACACCCATGCACTTAGGTTCATGTACTTAGGTGCACCTCATTTGGTCAACGTTACTCCAGATCCTTCTGGCTGCGGCGCACACCATAATTAGATCGTAATCGCTGCAAGTAATTGTTTTATTAAATGCATCCTTGTCATACACCTGTTTGTTGATTGATTTGATTGATTTGTTGGGTTTAACGTCCCAAAACCACCATATGATTATGAGAGACGCCGTAGTGAAGGGCTCCGGAAATTTCGACCACCTGGGGTTCTTTAACGTGCACCCAAATCTGAGCACACGGACGGGCCTACAACATTTCCGCCTCCATCGGAAATGCAGCCGCCACGGCCGGGATTTGATCCCGCGCCCTGCGGGTCAGCGGACGAGTACCTTAGCCACTAGACCACCGTGGCGGGGCACACCTGTTTGTGTTGGGTCCAAAAAAAAGTTCCTTTGGTGCCGTGTATCACATGCCTAGCGTTAAACAAACCTTCAAACGTCTAATTTACTATCCTGGTAGGCGCGCGCCCGAGACTCGTTCATTTATTGGCGAGTGAGTGACTCTTTCCACTCACCGGCGCAGAGAACGTCGTGCACGACCGCTTGCGGCAGTCGCGGACAATCCGACCCTCACGACGAGCGACCCTCGTTGGACGAAGCGTCGCAACAGCTGCGCTTGTCCGGCCCGCACAGCGCGCTCCCTCGGTCGTCTACACTACTCCCAAAGAAACGTTCCTCGAGCTGCTGCTAGGCCAGGAGGGAAGGCTCTAAATGCGGAGCGAGTGCCGACTTCATGCGAGGAGGCAACGAAAGACGTCGGACGCCGAAGTACCGCTTCTAGCAAAGCTCCGCGTGCCGTTGAACAGAAAGTGCCGCAGTTTTCCTATAGACACCAGCCGGATAAATCACACGAGCACAGCATCCCGGCATGGCTGTGGCGCCAGGCTTGTATAACTAGTTTGAACTCTCTACTACAGGTTCCGTAATAACCTGCACATAGGTCGCTCAGCTCCTGCTTCGTTTCCTAAACCCGGTATGAACAGCAAAAACAGCGAACAATCGTTCCGGCTGGGACTAACTTGTACCTACTAAGCTATCTGCAGTAAACCAACCGTTGTTTGCATCCACCAACGAAAGCTTTTATCAGAGCTGCCCACTGCGCAGCGCTAGTGGGGACGTTAAAGGGATAATGAACAAAATTTTCGCCGCCACAATTTTCAATTAAATTGAAAGCTTGAGCCGCGAAATCGATTGGAGACCGCCTTCATTCCAGACAGAAACTACGGGAAAATAATTCAATGCGTTGTTGACAAACTGCCGCGTCTAGCGGCCGCTCCGCAAACTATAGAAGGTGACGTTTGGTGACGTCACACACATTCGAAACGTCCAAGTCAACAAACAATGCCAGCGTTGTCCGCGTCTCTCGAATCGCTCAGCTCCTACTTCGGTTCCTAAACCCGGTATGAACAGCAAAAACAGCGAACAATCCTTCCGGCTGGGATAAAAAGCACCAGCCGCTTTTATGGAACACTCGCTCACTGGATTTCGCGCCGACCGGTTGTGCCCCGGGGATCTCCGACGACAGCGCCGCTCTGGCCGACTGGGCTCGCCCGACGCCATCCCCTGCCGCCGACGAGAGCTCTCGCCGAGTGGTGCCCCGTCCTCGGACTTCTGCGACCGTGTCCATCTTTCCTGTCTTCTCCTTACTTCCGTGTCCCTGCGCCTCGCTCTCTCCATCCTCTCTCTATCTATTTGCCTTTTAATCCTATCCTTTTAATCCCTCCTTACGCCTACCCCTCGTGAGCTACTATTAATCCTATCCTTTTAATCCCTCCTTACCACCATCCCTCCTGCGCTACTGTTGAGGTGTCCTCCTCCTGAGAGACAGTTACGGGGCTCACTTTTCTCTTCTTTTCATGTAAGAATCACTTCCCCCTTTTATAGAAGAGGGAGAGTGGGATGAAAAGAGGTGGATAAAAGGAAGGGGATACAAGACCACGTGAATCCTGCATGCTCCTCGGTGAGTGCGACGTCATGGCTCACGGTCGCGACCAGCCGCCGCGCACTGACAATCCATCAAAAAATACAGCCAACTGTTCAAAAACACGGGATTTATCGGAACGGTGGCGTATTCCGGGTCGAATTTCGAATTTTCGTCAGTTTTTTTTTCAATTCTTGTTGAGTATCCCTTTTTGACAAATCCTTCGGATGGCCGTGGAATACGTATGTCATTCATTTCGAAAATTCTCCTTTATATATACTTGAACGAAATCCGAAACAAAGAAAGAGTAGACACGTATACGACGCTGTTCTTGACACGTAATTTATCGGAAGAAGGATTAGCTTTTTTTGAGCCGCATAAGAAGCGTATATGCGCACATGCTCGCTTGTCCGGCTTAAGCGAAACTTTCTGTCAATAAACTCAGTTGCGAGTACTTGTTGGTGGCGTCTTTGGCGCTGTTATGTATGTACCGCACATTTCAACCGCTTCGGACAGTCTACTTCTCATTTCTGCACTCTGAATGAAGAGCCCCCCCCCCCCCGGCACATTTTTATCGGTGTCTTTTTTTTTTCTTCGTGAATTAGTATTTTATTCACGTACTTTCGAAAACTTTATGAATACTGTACTCAACTACCTTTTTGCCGGGCACTCAGTAAACTTAACCACGCTTATCCTAACAAACTGCGCGCATGCCGGGCTGGCTGGCGTCGAGACCTCGCCGCAACCGGACACTGCGGAATGGAAGAGCGGGGGCGGAAAGGGAGGAGGGCAATAGCGGCACACGTGCTCCCTCGCGACCCTCGAGGTACGAGATGACCCGCCGTTCCTATCCACTGCGTCCCAACCAAGAAGTGAGGCAGTCTTCTTCGATTGCCAGACGACCTGGACTGCGGCTCACCACTCAAGTGGTCCGCTGGCGCCGGCAGTAATAAGACGCCGGCTACGTGGATGTTACCGCGCGCTTGAGGCGCAGCCCCCGCTCGCCTCCCGACAACCACGAACGTCGGACGAAGTTTACTTAGCTCTTTTTTTTAAAGGTTCTCATTTCGCGTCTACACGATGCTGGCCGGATGACCGGCTGGGCTACGCTCATACCGAAAACGGACCATCGACGAGTGCCGGGGCAATCTGGGCAAGTGCACAGGCGCTTTCGCTTTAGGACTCCGGTTGCAACGGGACATTGATATTTCCGACCACCTCTCTCGCAACTCTCTCCCGCATCTTTTCCTCCACATATTTTCCTTCCGGTTGCCGGCTGCGATGGGATCGGATGACGCAGGCGCCACAAAAGAGGGACTGCCACTTGAGTCGTCGCGCCTCTCCGGCGGAAAAGCCCGCTCTCGAAAAAAAATAATAATGAAACGAAAAATAATGAAGCGAGCAAGCACGGCAGCGCCCCGTCCACCGAAGTGCGCTCTCACGTGACGTGTTTCTGCATCTCTAGACTGTGGCAGCATTTCGCGAAAACGTTGATAAATCAGTTCAAGAATTTGAGCGCATAGTTAAACTATGCAGTAATAACTTCGTTCCCCTCAAGACTTAAAAAAAAAAAGAAACCCCAATGTCCTTCGGATGAATCGCACTCTATGCATACATCACGTTTTGTTCGTCGTCTGCGCCGCCAAAAAAAAAAATACTTAAGATCCCGAAAGTATCGTTCGCTTTATAGTGCATTGCTGCAACTACGTACCGAATTGCAAAAAGCTAAAGACTTTTAATAAAATTCTAGTTCAACTTCCAGGATTACTTCAATCCAATTCGCGCAAATTTTGCGCTTCTATAACACCGAATAAAAGTGATACCATATCGTTTATACTAGATGGTAAGGTTATTTCAGACCCACTTGAAATAGCCAACGCCTTCAATGTCTACTTTCAGTCTGTGTTCGCGCATGATAACAGTTCTTTGCCGGTATTCAAAAGCCCTAATCCTGAACTCGCTATAGACGGTGTATTGATTAACGAAAATGGCATCCTGAACATGATACTCAAGTTAGACACAAAAAAGTGCCCTGGTCCCGACAACATTCCAAACAGCTTTCTGGTGCGATACTCACTCTGGTGTGCACGTTATTTGTCCATCATTTTTCAAAAATCTATAATTTCAAGCACTGTCCCCCAGTCCTGAAACAAGCAAAAGTCTTACCCTTACATCAGTCAAGCAACAAAAAACTCCTGCCCAACTACAGACCGATATCACTTACTTCTAATTCCGGTAAACTGCTTGAGCATATCATTCACCATCATATAACGGAATACCTTAAGTCGAATAACCTACTTTCGAACATTCAACATGGTTTTCGTCGTGCTTTCAGCACACTAACACAACTGATCGAATTCGCACATGGCATTTCTAGCAACCTTGACATTGGCAATCAGATTGATGCGTTATTCATAGACTTCCCAAGGACTTCGACACCGTTATACACAATAAGCTGCTAAGTAAAATTGACGCTTCCTTAAACAACCTTCAATTAAATAGCTAGCTTTATTAAATCTCGATCTCAATATGTATCTTTCAACTCCACTTCGTCAACTGTCGATGTAACTTCGGGTGTGCCACAGCGATCCGTTCTAGAGTCTTCATTATTTGTAATATTTATAAATGACCTTCCGAACAATATGAAGTCAAAAGTCCGTGTTTATGCCGACGACTGCGTTTTATATCAAGTAATTTCATCTCCTGGCGATCATACCATACTTCTGGGTTCCTTCCGCAGCTTTTGCACATGGTGTAGGCATTGGCATATGCGCATTAACTTTCAGAAAACAGCAGTGGTATCATTCACTAACAGCCACTCTCTGTTGCCGCATGCGTACACTTCCGAGAACACAATTATTCCCAGGGGCACAAGAGTACAAATACCTTGGGTTTATCTTATCACACAATTTACAATGGTGGCAGCATATTGGTTACATCACATCCAAAAACTGAAAAAAAAATAGGTCACCTGCGTCGTACGTCGTATAAATCTCCGAAATGCACCAAGCTACTGCTGTATAAAACCATTATATGCCCTATACTGGAGTATGCTTCGTGTGTCTGGAACCCGTATAAAACATGTGATGTCAACAAAGTTGAAACTCTACAAAGGAAGACGGTTCGCTTCATTCGCCATCGCAACGATCGTAACTTTGCACCTTCATCAGCAATGGATTCCTTGAAACTCCTTCTCCTATCCACCAGACGGGATACCGATTCCTTGATGCTATTGCATTCATCTCTTCACTCATCTTGTCGACTATGTTCAGATGATTACATCTCATATGCTGATAGTCTTTCAACTAGAAGTTACCACAGCCTCAACTTAAAGCCTTTCTTTACGCACACGAACATTTTTAAGAACAGTTATTTTCCTAGAGCTATTGAAAGGTGAAACGAATTAGCCGGTAGTATTCGTGAATTGTCGTTGTCAGATTTTGTAGATGCACTGTTATAAGTAAATCCTTTTCTTTTTTGTTTGCTAAGATTTTTAAACCATGCAATCAGTGTACTTTGTTCAAGTAAGTGTACCCCACTCCTGAAATAGCCCTGTATAGGAAGCCAAATCAACGCATGGTGGCGCTGCGACTCCGGACAGGCAGCGCCATCTTTGGTAGAACAGTAGAAATCAGGGATGTAGCTAATTGTTTTGACGTGGTATCTATCTAGCAGTAGCAGCCATGTACTGTCAAGTGCAAACATTTGTGGCGAGCTGAAAAAATAAATAAAAAGTAAAGATATAGGGTGATGGCATTAAAATGTCCGAGAAGCTTTAGAGTCACGTCCTCCGTGCCGCGCATGACCCGCTAATGTCGCCGCGAAGGAGCAAGCTAGTTTAACCACAGCGAGTCAAGTTGAAGTGCTCACTTTTTTTTTTTTTTGGCTCTCGTGTCATGTTTGCCCTATCTTTCGCGAACAGCCTCTGCATTCGCCGGGAAACTGTTACAGCTTTACACGTGGAGAGCGTCCCTTGGTGTTGCCTGCATTGTTGTGGCAGCCAACAACACAATACTTCGGACCTCGGCGATGCTTCCGTGGGACCGCTTCTTCCGTAGCGGAAAGGCAACTTCACACAGCGAGCGTCTCGTTTTAGCGCGCCAAGCTGACGGCACGGCGCCCAAGTTCGCCGCACCGTGGCCTCCGCGATCGGCTGCCGGCGATCGCGGAGGCCACGGCCGCACCGCCTGCAGAACGCATTGCGCGCGCGCGCTCCCGTTTCGGCGAAACACACTCACTCCGCCTGCGACCTCTTTCGCGTCTCTCCTCAAGTGCTCCGGAGCTCGCCGCCAGGGTCAGGCGCGGCGTTGTCGTCGCTCCATAAACTTGAACTCCGGTTTCTTATAGAGCTGCAGTATTTGAAAATAAATAAATAAAACAGTTTCCTTAGGTGCGTGTACGTGATAACTGTGTCACGGGCACTATTGAAAGGCCATAGAGTCGACGCACGTCCATACGCCCCAGCTCCATCGACAGGATAAGAGACGTCGAGCTGGCGTCTCTCATAATCATATGGTGGTTTTGGGACGTTAAACCCCACATATCAATCAAGAGATGTCGAGCTGCTAAACGGCCGCTGAGTGGCTCAGGCGTTTCTCGCAAGAAAATGCGAGGCGCTACAAATCTTGCATTTTCGTTTTGTGTTATCGTAAGTGAAATGATATAAATACACTCAATAACACATGTTGCTGTTTATTTGCTGTCTGAACAGTTCAATCAATTGTTTATACGTAATTAAGAGTACATATTTGGTCTCGCAGTGTTGAACAGCGAAACGAGAGCGAAACTGTAGCCGCGTTGTCACCGCTCGTCAACGTTGGCACGCTCGCGCTGTTTCCGCTTCCATCGATCAATAGCCGTCGAAGTTTCAACTGAGGTGTGGGGTGCACCGTTGACTCGATAGACAATTGACTGAATAGGTTTCGATATCGCTCGTGTGGTAGCTCGCGCTATATGATAGTTGAGTCAATAGACCCTCGGTTCAATAGCCTTCCAAACGCCCGTGTAACACGGGTATTGTCGCGTAAACGTTGATGAGCTTTTTTTTTTTTTCCGGCCCCTTCCCTGTTGCGGGGCTGACCAAGACCAGGGTTTGTGGCGCTGCCCGAGTTATTCGCCGGCGTTGTTGTGTAGCAGAGTCGTCTATCTTCCGGCGAGATGCTTTTTTCCCATTTTGCATTATGGTATGTGGGATAAACTGCACGGTGGAAGGCTAACCGACGTCACGGCAGTTTTATTTGTGTTTTTACTTCGGCTCAGATCGTGATTCTTTTTGACGAACGGCTGTCATCGAGTTCGACATGTAGGGTTTAACGTCCCAAAACCACCATATGATTATGAGAGACGCCGTAGTGGAGGGCTCCGGAAATTTTGACCACCTGGGGTTCTTTAACGTGCGCCCAAATCTGAGCACACGGGCCTACAACGTTTCCGCCTCCATCGGAAACGCAGCCGCCGCAGCCGGCATTCGATCCCGCGACCTGCGGGTCAGCAGCCGAGTACCTTAGCCACTAGACCACCACGGCGGGGCGCTGTCATCGAGTTCGAACTCGGTGAAGACCACCTGCTATTGGGTGTCCCGTGTTTGAATCCATGTCACCCGATTGGGTTTGTTCAACGGGGACTTCTAATTTTTATTTTTATTTTTTTCGTTCGGTCTGTGGCGTGGTGTCGGGACGCTTCTGGAGAAGCGCCAAGAGAGGGGCGCCGGAGACACCAGGAGAGCAGGTTGCAGCGAGTGCTGCTTAGATTCGTCAGAGAGTCATGTAATGTGCAAGTGTGTAAAGTGTCTAACAAGAGAAACCTAAGCCAAATAAATCAAATTAGGAGAAAGACTGTGTATCTGCTGTGTGTTCGTGTCATCTCTCCGGCGGCGACTAAGCAGCAATAAGAACACTACGCTACGGTATTACACGCAAGAGAGTGCGTACAGCAAAGCTCTGTAAGCTTTGCAGGCCACATCCGTAAGCCACCGGTCGCGTAGTGCGATACCACGTGAGCAGCTTGCTCCGTCTAGGAGGAATGCGCAATCTTCTCCCACGATCAGGCAGCCGAGTGCAGTAAGTGGTTGCTAAAGCATGCGCTATTGCAGGGCAATGCAGGGGGAAAGGTGGCGCATCGACACCAGAGAAGCGTAGGGAGCACCGCCCTCCGCACCTCAGGATGTGCGGCCGCATTCAAAAAGCGACCTCATCTTGCACTGTCACTCGTGTTTTTTACCATTTCTGCACAAGATAAAAGAGGGGGGGGGGGCAGCATTAAAATAACAAAGAATGCGAAGGCGGTTAATAAGTGCAACGCTGCTTCGTGGATACAGGATCATCTTAACAAAGAAATTGCAGTGAAAGAAGACTTTACAATTGCCGTAATACATGATAATTGTTGAGGATTTAGCACCCCAAAACCACCATATGATTACGAGAGACGCCGTAGTGGAGGGCTCCGGAAATTCCGACCAGCCGGGGTTCTTTAACGTTGGGGCCTCGAAATGCGGCTGGAATTCAACACTTCGGGTCAGTAATCCAGCACCGCGTCCAAAGTCGAGAGGAATTAAGCAAACGGGCAGCAAATTCGAGTCGGTGCTGTTGGCCGCGCGCACGACGAAGGTGCTAATGCGACGGCGCCTTCCTGTGACGTTACCGCCTGACGGTACGTAAGCTGTCTTCGACTAAGAGCCGCTCCATTAAGTCGGCAGGGGCAAAAGGAACGAGTCGGGACACACGCACGCACACGGCTTTTTCCTCCCTGCCGATTGGTGCACGCCATTTCCAAAAACAGCGGCCATTACTACCGTTTTCTACGGCAGCAGCGAGCAGGCATGCTACTGAACAAGCGCAGCATGTTTACGTTAACGAGCGCGTATGCGCAGAGAGAGCGCGCTCCGGCAGATCAGCCACTTTCTTGCAGAGCCCGCATGGCAGGGCGACGTACTGAAGAGTACCGGGGCGAGGACAGCGCGCTAACAAGGGGGCGCCAGGGCAGCTCTCGCCGCGATCAATCCATTCGCTCCGATCAGCCGAGAACGAGAGCAGCGATGGGCCTTTAATTGCGACCCAGGGAAGCGGCAGTAGTCCCGCAGAAACAACGAGGCCATGCAGCGGGAAGGGCCGCCGCGGCTCCCTTTGAAGAGGCCGCGGGAGCCAATCGCGCCAAGCCCGCCCTCCCCACCTGCCTAAGAGCCGCATCAGGTGCAAAGCACACCCGAGCGCAAACAGGCTGATGCGGATCTCTGCCAGGGGGATAGACTACGCAGAGATTTTCTTTATCGCTGTTTTTTGTTTGTTTGTTTGCTTCTCTTTCTTACGCGCCTCGGTTTATACGCAGGAGAAACACGCTCATCCGTGTGTGGATGGAAGTAGTATACGTTACGCTCGTGCGGGTGAATGGCACGCTGTTTTCAGGCGGATCAATGCTGCAACATAAAACGCTTAAAAAACCCGACGCTGTGTTGTGAGTGTGTGTGTGTTTTACAAGAGGTTAATGTCGCCAAACAGGGCTGTATAAGACACACGAACTGACAAAAAAAAAACGCCAAACTTCACACTGAGCTGTTTTTTTTTTTTTACAGGGTCCAGTTATGGCTCGTTCACACCTGCGACTTAAACCGCGGTCTCGCGACCAAGTTAGTCGCAAATGGCCGCTTCGGTCGAAAAGCGACTATTACTTTGGCTCAGTGGTCGCTCGATGCTCGATTTTTGAGTCGCGCGACTGTACTCGCACAGCTTTGAATCAGTTATATGCGCAGGAGCGGAGCATCGTCTTATCTTACGGTGCAGCGGCAATGCGGACTATATGCGACCGGACGCGAGTTCTGAGTGGCGACATGTGTAGAAAGTCGGTTCACATCGGTCGGTTCACATCGGTCGCCTTGAATCGCTTTTTCGTCGCCAATGACAAACGGTCGCACTACCGGTCCTACAGTCGCAGGTGTGAAAGAGCAAGCTACGCATGCGGGTCACGTATCAAGAAGCCCGGAGCCCATTGCACTTTCGATGGAAACCAAAGATTGACAACGCAAGAGGAGGACAAACTCACCAGCAAAGTTGTCTCTTCTCAGTCACGAGAAAGCCGAGAGAAGGGCGCATGGGAGCGCGTGAACGCATTACTAAAGTTGGCAGGGCCTAGGAACAGAACATAAGCACTACATGACTTCATTCGCACAGAGGGCGGGTATGCTCACTGGCTTCGGCGTATTACCGAGGGCTCACAAAAAATGTACGCAATGGTTATTTGTGGGTGTCTTGCGTATACAAGGACGAATTTTTAGCGTAAATTTAGGGTGCACGGAGGTCACTGAAATTAAGTGTGAAAAAAAAAAAACCATGTTTGTTTTCCTGCCCTCGTGCGAGATGGTGCTATTTCACCACATTCTGATGTTGCATTCCAATGGCGGAGTCGGAATAAGTATTTCTGCTCCTTTTCGGGCAAGTGTGTTTCAATAGAAGAGTGAGGGCGGGAGTGAAGTATTGCAATGACAGATTCGGAGGAGCAGGAAAACTTGCTCCGCCGAAATCGGCGGAGTAAACCAGAACTCGGCATGGCGCACTCCCCTTTAACACCTTCACCCACTTGGTGGCGCCGCCGCTGTCGCGTGCTTTCATGTTTTTGCGACATCTCAGAGTTAGAAAGCTCCAGTTTCTAGACGAACAGTTGATCGAATCGTGTTCGCCGACACTGAAACTACTACGTACTAGCGGTAATCCAACAGAATTCGACAGCGGAATTAATGGAATGAAACTACGCGCAAGGCATTCTGGGCAACTCAAGGATATCCGCTTCCTCCTCGCTTCTATATATGCTTGCTCCGACGGCGCGGATTGTGTTCCGATCTCGGATTCGGAGGCGTTGCTCTACGCCAGAGTCGAGTGCTCGCTCACAAGAGTTCATCGGCTGCTCCGTCTCTGTCATTGGAATTCAACATAAGTTCTCTGCTCCAACGGTATGCGATAACAATGCCATTTTGCCGCATGGATACTCTTCCTGGTCGGGTTTGCCCAATCCAACGAGGAGCAAAACGCCGCGCTCAAAGCAGAGCCGCAACATGGCCGACACCACGTTCATTGCTAAGGAAGGGCAGGTTATTTCGCCTAATTTAAATGCAACAGCCACGAGAGCTAATCGGAACTTGCGCTCAGAAACGCCCTGCCATCGAATATAAATGCATAACACATTCTATGGATTCGTAGCGTGAACCTCATAGGCGTTAAGAATGTCGACATATACGGAGATGGTCCCTCAAAGCAGCGCTTGCATATTATTATGCCATTGCATGTCCACAAATACCACTGGGCTTCCACATTGTGCACCAAAGGAAGCATACAATAGGAAGCCACACGCGCCAACTGTTGCGCTACTACGTCGGCATATTTTGCGATTCATCAAGGAGCCCTCAACAGGCTAGACGACAAGCTCATTGAGAACCGCGTGCGGGGGTGGGAGAGCTTGCTGCTGTCGCAGCGAACGAGCTCCACACCAGAACAAGTCTACGGTGATGCATTTCACATCCGGAAGAAAGGCTTTTGTGTCGTACGAGTAGGAAGAACACAGACTCGTCAATCAGCAGCATTTGCGCCACAAGTGCGACGAGCGAGATTCCCAACGACACAACGGCAGGTAGGCAAGCGTTAGAATGCATGTCGAGATGAGAGAGAGACAAAGGCCAGCCATCGGGGCCCAGCATCCCAATGTTCCGAATAAAAGCCAGTCGGGGGCGCCCTTCGGCGCGGCACTTCATCACGACCGCGCCAGGCAGCGGCGGCCTCACGACCGCGTATCTCGTTACGTGCAAGCGCCGGATCCCCCCGCTGCAGGGGATGGCCGCGCAGTCACGCTTTTCTGACCCGTTAATAGTGCCCCGGGGAAAGCCGCAATTAAGAGAGATACCGACGGGGCCCGGAGCGCCAGTGTACGAGCTTCACCACAGGGGAGACGCAACAGGCCAGCCAGCTAGAACTCATCCCCACGTCGGCCAGAAGGAGATAACTGTCGGTGGCGGCGGGAAATTACCCTGGAATACGTTCCCCGCCACTCGGAACGACCGATAATCCACGGCAGTACTCGCACAATCGGCCGAAGGACGTTCAGCGAACCGGGAGAAAACGCAACAACGAAAGCCGACCGCGTCCAGCGAGGCAGTCGCTCGGAGGATACCCCGTCCTCGGACGTCTTCGACCAGCTGGGAATCTTTCCTATTTCCTTCTCTTTCTCTCGCTTGCCTTGTCATGTTTTTTCTTGATATCTTTACACTATTCTTCTTATCCCTCCTTCCCCCTTGCCTTACAAGGCACTGCGCCGTGTCGCCCAAGAGGCAGATATAAATTAGACGCCTTCTTCCACTTATCAAGAAGCACTCAAAAGTCCAGCGAGAAACACTACAGGTCCAGGAAAGACGCGGTGCAATGAGCGATACCTAAGCGGTGCACGTGATGACGTGCTTGCGCGCACGGCGGCGGCGGCGGCGCCACCTCACGCGCAGAGAGGGTGCCACGGGTCGGGACATCGACATCGCTGCCTTGCGCCACCTATCAGCGACCTAGCAAGCTCTCACAAAGCATACAAGCTAGCCCGGTCTAAGGTATAGAAAGAGAGAGAGAAGGGGTATGACAGCTATAACTCGGCCATGATCACGCGATCGCGCCCGCATTCCAGCAATCCTGTCGGCCACAGGCAGTGACGTAACCAGGGGCTGGAACTCCGAACCCAAGCCCCCCCCCCCCCCCCAAAAAAAAAACTTGCCTTTTCACCATGAATACACAGCGCAAAATGATCATATGTCTGCTCGGCCTCCACATTACATCAGCGGTTCCCCTCCCCATCACCGGAAAAAAAATTCTGCATAAACCCTGGCCACAGCAAAAGATGCAAGCCAGAGCAACAAACTCATCACCATCAGCGCACAAAAAGGACACAAATCACAAGAGAGTGCACGACACAAGCGCTGTCTAACAAATGAAATTCTTAAATGGAAGAAACGCTACACATATATCCAAACATGAAGGCATAAAGAACCTTGACACGCTTGAAACCGAGCCACAAAGTTCGATGTCAATGGCGTTTTGACACCCAGCGCCCACTGGGATATGAGGACTACACCGAAATAAGCACCGCTCTCCGACCCACGCTGACACCTCCTGTATGTCATATACGTTTTAACCAGACACAGGCGCGGCGATCACTGCGACGTCCGGTCTCACGAAGGCGGCCAGGGACTTCACTTTTTTTTGTTGTTTGCTTTCCTGCTACGAGCACAGCGTGGCGCCCAGGGCACTCCCCTCCACTTTCCTCGCCAACACGTGGGGCCGAGAAAAGCGCGCGGAAGCAATATGCGCGAAGGAAACGCGACCGTTCGGACAAGAAAGAATGATGAACACGCGCGCGCACACGCACTCTAACGGAAGGGACAAATATCCAGAGGAACCGGGACCATCAGAGAAACGGCGGTGCGCAGCGTGAGGCGCGCCGCCCGAAAGAAAGCAGCACGGAAAAAAACACGTGGGTGGTGACCCTCACCGACCCCGCACGTCAGTCCACCACCGCCGACCGCAGCGACACGTTCTATCCTAAAAAGAAGAAACACGGGACATCTTTCGTGCGCGCCCTGCTAGCCCTCCGACGGAGCATGCGCCACCCTTTGGGCGTCGCGGAAGCTGCCTGGGTGGCGTCGCCATGCTCCCGTGATCCCGGCTTTCTTCCTTACATCCCGGACATGCGCTCGAGGAGCAGGATGAACGGGACCACACATCGCACGCAGAAAGAGGAAAGCCCGCTACATTCCATCTCGTCCACAAGCAGGAGACGGGGCTCAATTTGAGCACACTCGCGAGTGCATCATCACTGAACCATGGAGCAAGAAAGAGCGAGATAGTGAAGGAAAAAAAAAACCAAAAAACATCCACGATCCCTCTGAGAATCCGCGTTATTAAAAAAATGTCGATTTCATCGCAAGATAGAAGCAATCAATGCGACAGCAAGAGACATGGAAAAAAAAACTATTCGGCTATTAACTTCTGCAGCATGCGAAAGGCGTTAACTCACCAAAACACTACGGAAACGCGGCAGCGAGCGAAGCGACCTCCGAGCTTTCTATGGCCTCAACGAAAATTAAACGGCGGGAGCACGGCACGCGAAAGAGGATGGAGACGCCTGCCAATCCCTGCAAAGACGTAAAGATAGAGCGCGTTGGTGCGGTAACAGTTCGCAGTTGCTGCAGGAGCTACGCAGCACCTCCACCCAAGCACGGGTACTTAGCGTGACGAAAGGTGGCCAGCGCATCTCATCTCTTCCTGAGCCGCGATTGTCGGCTGCCTTCTCACGCTTTCACTCGCACGTACATAGAACACGAATCCTAGAGGCGATGTATTTTATACAGTCGGACTTTAAACGGAACCTCACGGCGATAGCTAGAAATGCGTCTGAAGTGTCCCTATATACTTGCCATCACAATGAAAACATATTCCCACCGAAGCACTAAGTAACCTGAAACGTGCGGCCACAGACGGTTGCAGACGTCGCAGCCAATGCCAATGTGCCGGGCGATCGCGTTTCCGCCATTGCGTCATTGACGCTGCTCAGCCCGCAACGCCGCTTCCTCGGCTAACAGTAGCTTCAAATCGGCTGGGAACTCTTGTCAGATTCCCAGTGCGCCTTTCCTACTTAAAGGCCAACTCCGGCGATTTTTCGACCATGTCAAGGTAATGGTGTTTGTATGTTTCAGAGACACTTTTGTCACGAGCCCAATGACTGAAATGCTCAGTAAATTTGAAAACAATTTATAATAAGCAAAAAGGTGCGATACTGAAATCGAAACCCAACCGGGCGCCCTGTCTACGTATGACGTACTATTTGGTAAGAACCGTAGGCCGTATACCAATTCCGCCGGCGCAAAGTATGAAAACTGAAAGCCAGACCAGAGAGGCGCTGGAAACACCACAGAGGAAGGAAGAAAGCTTTCCTGTGCTATACCCGTGCCAAACACCACTACTGCCGCCTTGTGGCCAGCACAATAAACGCTGTAGCGGCCAAAGTAACGATGCCATCGGCTGCGTCACTTCCGTTTACATGCAAAACATGACGTCACACAGAGAGTGTTGCCGATAATTCTGGCAAGCGAGGTGAGCTTTTCGAGGCAATTTTTAAAATTCATTTGCAAAGAACCAGCACATCTCTCAAGCCCGTAATTTGGCATAAATTACGGAAATGTGCAAAGCGACGCACCCAGTCATTTTCATTGAAATACATTTAACCTCGAAAAATCGCCGGAGTTGGCCTTCGAGCTTCGCGGCCCGGGCCTGTTCTCGTGCCCGCACTACTGCATCGGCCCGAGGCGCTGGCTCCATGAATCAGCTGTTCACCGACGAATAAGCTGTTTTAGGAAAGTTGTCAGCTGTACGGGCTTTCTTAAAGGATTCGTGCCCTCTCACATGTCGAAGTTGTAATCTGAAACTGCTGCACTCAGGCACGGCTGCCAATGGATGAACGACGTCACCGACGGTGCAGCCAATGGCACGCGCGCACATGGGTGCGACGTAAAGAACGCGTAACTGACGACGCACCCAATGGAGACCGTTATCGAAACTCGTGTCGAACGGTCATTCGTTCCGCTTAGCCATACAAGGATTTCTGTGAAAGTAAATATTGTAGAAAACAAGGATATGTGTCGACGGTAATGTTATCATAAAAATCTGCGTAGCTACGGCACATTGTATCCACATCACCGAAACTGGCTGGTGATGTATGGAGACCCATGCTAAAACTGGAGCTTAAAGTCTGGACGTACTGTGTCAACTATAGCGTCGTCGACGCCAAGTCCGCGTTTGGCCGTGTCTACAAGAAAATACGGTTTATATACTGGTCGTTGCAAAAGCATCAGAAAGATTTCTCTTTTCTGACGCTTCAAAGCAATAAAGTTCCCCTCATCATCAACATGTGGGAAAGCTCAATGAACTGTCGTCACGTCAGAATAAGGATCGCGTATCACAGTATGTTGTCCGTTAGAACGCGCTGAGAAAACCGAGAAATGCGCGCTCAGGAGCGACGACACGAACGCCGCGGACGAAGTCCGCTGGACGGAAGGTTCAGTTCTTTGTTCCACGCTATATATATATATATATATATATATATATATATATATATATAATGTGTGTGTGCGTGCGCGCACACACGTTAAAGTACCTCAGTGGTTGAAATTTGGCCCTCCACTACGGCGTCATATATTCATAAGCATATGTTGGTTTTGAATGTATATATATATATATATATACACTGCACCCCAAGAAACCAAAAAATGAATCTTCGCGAGTGTAAGAGTGGCGAAGGCAACAAGATAGCCGACACCGAGGAGTACAGCCGAGGTGCAACTGCACGCGTACATACAAGACGGCGCGGGAGGCTCGCACGCACAATGGAGCGCACGAACGTGAAAGTGCGCAAGAGAGAGCGCGCGGCGTTCCGGCACACTCGGGTCCGTAAATCACGCGGCCGCCGCTCCCGACGTCTCTCGCCGCCACAGGCAGCGCATACAACGCGCCACTCGCGCCTCCTTATCGCCCCCACAGGCGCGGTGGTGGGCGCGCCCGTATTCCTCCAGACAGCTCGGCAAGACCTCACGCAACTCTCGCGCGCTTACCCTTCCTCGTGTCGGTACGTCGAGCTGTCACAAGGGGGGGCCACGAGGGCGTGTACGACACGCGGAGAGATAAAACCCTATCACGCACCGATCAACAAACAGCACGAAACGAGCCCCTTGGTGCACGCCACCCCTTCGGCGTTTCACCACAAACTCGACGACGAGTCCACCCGACGCTCCAAAGCCGGTCCGCCGGCCACAACAGGTGGAAACAAAGGAGCTCCTCCCCAACACTTGCTGTTGCGCGCCGCTGTGAGCGCCACCTTGTGTGTCAGACCGCCGCCAAACAAAACGAGGTTTTGGCGTTCGTCATGAAGTGATGACCACTGACTGCGGTACAGGAAGGTAAACTACGTGCTCTCAATATCCCTAACGCAACGCCGGTACGATAGCAACGTCCAATATCATCGAGCGCGTCCCCTCACCACACTGTATACATCGATGCAGCGCTGCCGCAGTCCCCAGCAGAGCGTATGGGGATCGATTAGAACGAACACTGGTTCGAATATGCCCAGAGGTGCGCACTACCCTCCTACCTAAGACGCAGGGACACCCTTAGTCCACGTGACGATGTACCGACCGTAAACAAATGCGGACGAGGGAAGGTTGACGCTCGCCTTTCAACCAAAGAATCCTATATAGCACTCCACCTGAAGTGTAGCAGTTTCATTATAGTCCGCCTGTGTGCAAGCAAGATACAGAAAGCGTGAATATTGCGCACGCCCTCCAAATGAAGACAAAGAGGTGTGATTAGCACGCAGATGCGCGCGCAACTAGTTCTCTCGCGCGGACAAGAATTGGCAAGGAATAGTGCTCTTCGAGAGCCGGCAGCATGTAGTTGGGTATAGAGTTACTGTATATGCTACCTTTCGGTAGCAGAGTTGCGCACAGGTCCACTATCTTGCCCGCTGAAACGTCCATGTCATGCAGGAAAGCCACCCCCTCCGAATGTAGGAGCCGACGCAGCTCAGTGGCTCCGTGCGTTTCCTCCCGTTCATAACCCGTCGCTGGCGCAATGACTCACTTTGAAGGGGGGAAAAAAACTCGAATAAATAACGGTCTTCGATATCACTGATGCTATACACCAGAACACAGCGAGCTCAGTGCTTACCACAATATTGAAAAGCGCGTGGCGCCGTCTGTTGCAAGCGCGGCGAAGCAACACTCTCAACTGCCAGCTGAGCAGACGCTCTGCAAATCAAACGCGAAACTTTACTGCTCGAGTCCGGCTGTAAGCATGTTTCGCGGTGTTCCTGTGCTGGAAGTTCATGCTGATGTCGGGTGAAACGCCGAGGAGACCTTCCTCGACAGTCCGGAATGCCTGCAGCACGTGCATTGCAGACTACCGAAGCAGCTTCATCAGGCACGTGCGATTGAAAGAAACGCGAACAGCGGAAAGCGTTGCTTTAGACTCGGTGTATGTGACAAGGCAGAATTTGTTCTGTAAGCCGGCGTCAGCGTAGCGCTAGAATCTTGTTCCAACTTAAGCTCATGCACCGCATGCATGTGTATCAGTTGCCAGTCCTGCCGGGCTCTCGGAACACACACGCATGCAAAAGTGCCAGCCAGAACAAGATAATAAAATGCTACGGTGACGCCGGCCGAAAGCACGTGTAGATTCGCCTATAGTTGTACTAAACATGTGCGGTGCGTGCATCCCCGCGTGAGTAGTAATACGTATATCCTATTATTGACATGCGGACTGCGATCGAGTACGGCAATAGTTTTGTGCCACATACTATACAGGCATACTACACGCAAATCGCTGCTGCAAAGTGAAACAGCTGGAGTCACGCTTGAATAGACACAATAAGTTTACTGACGTTGACTGAAGTTGACAATAAGCACTGACGTAAAAACGGGCAACACAAGACACATCCACAACATCAACGAAGTAGTACTTGCGCACTCAGCGGGATCTCCTCGCCGGACGGCTCGGGCAGCGGTCGCCTGAACGCGCGCGGCCGTAAAATTGGCTTTCCCTAACGGACATTTTTTTTTTTTTTTTAAGACGATAGTCTTTCTTGGGAACCTTCGACGCAAAAATTTTGGTCTGTCTGTCTGCCTGCCTGTCCATTTGTCTGTTCGTCCACCCTTAACGGTACCGGGCACTTTAAACGGCACCAGCAGATATCCCAAACGGCCGACCCCATCCGCAGCGCCCACCAATTTTGCTCAAGATTCAGCGTTCATACTTGTGCGATTGTCAATTAAAAAGCAATTATCGCGCATATCTGAGACACCATAACACGTATATATTCTGTATGTGCGTTTTTTACGAGAAAAGACATACATAAGGTATTCTAAGGACCGTAGCGTTTATCACGCGGCGCTGACCATGCAACACTTGCACGAAAAGGGAAGTGTTTCCAACGCTTTGCTAAGACGACACGGTGGTGGCACCTACCCGTCGCCATGCGTTCTACACCTTATCACCTCTAAGACGGGCAGGCGTGCAGAGCCGCGCGTTTAGTTTTCCAAGATAACTGCCAGATAGCGCTCATGCCTCACGTGTGACGTGACTTGGTGCGCTCGTTCGCCTGCGCTGCACGCTCGAGGCACTCTAACGCAGCGCCTCCAGAATACCATTCCCCGATTTTCTTGCGCAGAACATCAAATAAACGTTTTCTGCAATCTCTCCAGAGGCAAGACTATCGTCTTTCGACGACATTTGCAGATTAAAATGCAGATACAAGCCTTTTTTTTTTTCGTTTTGTTTTGCGCACGTGAACACGGACTCGCTCGCTGGATTCCGTGCCAACCGGTTGTGCCCCCGCGATTTCCAACGACAGCGCAGCTCTGGCCCACTGGCTCACCTACGCCATCTCCTGACGCCGACAAGAGCTCTCCCTGAGTGGTCCCCCGTCCTCGGGCTCTTGAGGCCGTGTCCATCTTGCCTATCTTCTCCTTATTTCCGTATGTGGGTTTTTCTGTACCTGTCCTATCTCTATCCCTTTAATCCTTCCTTACCCCCATCGCTCGTGAGCCACTGTTGAGGTGTCGCACAATGATGCAGACAATTACGGGGCTCACTTTCATCTCCCTTTCTCTCTTTTAAGCACAACTTACACGCGAACGCGCTTGGCGAATGGGGGCGCGACCGGCGATTTCTATTAGTGGCGCAACTGTACTATTTAAAGGTAGCAAATATAGTCACTATTTGGGTATTTACGCGAGCGCCATCTTGTGGACTGGTCCACAGCGACTATTCGTTCCAATTTTTCGGAGTTAATGGGAACTACCGCAGTGGGCGCTACGCTGCACAATATATTGGCAGAGAAGCATACATTTCCGTTGAAACCATCCATCGGAGGCTGCACTTGAAGCTTCCTTCCAATTGAATCACAACAGAAAAATTTCAGACAGTGGAAATCGACTCTTCACGGTAGGTGAAGAGTTTGAACAGGTTAATCGTGAATCAAAGTGATGTGTATATGTTACACCGCAGAGAAGACTAGTAGCGGGGAATATCGCCATAAGACTCTAGGAATACGGAAGAGCAGCAACGGCTGGTCTTCCGTACGAGTGTTGGAAACGAGTGTTGGAAACGAGTCGATACGAGTGTTGGAAACAACTTAAAAGATAAATTCGTACCTTCCTACCTCCGAACGCCACAATTCGTGAGGCGTAACAGTGCCACGGGGCTCAATTTTTGAGCGCCCTTCCGGGCTGGGCTCACTGATGCCGCTGGGAAGGGCAAACTATGATGGCTGCATGCTGCCAACCCGAACCAATAGAAGTCGCGACCCAGCTGACAAGCACACGTTTCTCGGAGCATTTACTCCAGTGTCCGTGGCTGTACATACAATGACACTACGTGACATCTGTTTTCCTCTCTATCTCTCAATCGAAGTCAGTGATTGCGACATATGCCCAGATTATGGTTGTTCTGCGAAAAAGATGCGGCGAGAGGTTGAACTGATATCTTCTATGGTTAGGAAGGTTTAGTTTTTCTGTAAATAATTCTGCAGCTCTTTCGTTTTTTTGTTTTTGTTTTTCTGAACTAGGAACAAGGCCACCGCTCACTTCCACAAGGTTGCGTTAGTGCACCTCCGAAGTATATAGAGATTCGGCAGACCTGCGGAGTTTGCGCTAACAGAAAGTGACCATTAACAGCATTATCCGAATCAACTATCTGTGCCACTCTCTTCGGCTCTATAGCGCACGATGGCTAACCGGAAGCTATGGTAGACGAGCTCCCTTTCTATTTGCCGTGAATTACGCTTACTTCAGGGACGTGCTAAAACAAAAAGTGCTGAAAACTAATTTCCATCGCGTGTTCTTCCACAGCCGAAGACTTCTCGTCATACAGTATACGTAGAGCCAACGCGCACGGAATTTTTTTTTTTTTTTCACATGAACACTACTTATATAAGAAGGATTGAAGAAAACGCCCGCACAGTAACAGGAAATTCGGAAAGAATAGGCAGGTCGGTCTTACGCAGCCACATATGAAAGCGCAACCGAGAAAGAGCCGAAACGCACGAAAACAAGCAGCGCAGCGCGGAGGCAGAGTACGGCGTGACCAGTGGGAACGCGCTTCTCTGGCGCGGAATCGGATATCGTCTTTCTACACTCGCATCCGTGGGAGCCAGTCGCAGTAACCGGACCCGAGCCGTGCACACACCGGCGAGACAGACTTTTGCATATATGCCGCCGCTTGCCGCGGTTAGGCACGCCGCAGCGTGCTTGCGGTTTCACACAACCTGCGCGGGGGGGCGTTGCGGTGTGCAACAAGAGCGTCAGCCGATCGCGACAGACGAGTCGCCGCTTCGGCATCCACGCTCCGGACGCGCGGAAAAAAACGCCGGCGCGCGTGTCGGAACGCAGTTTCCGCCGAGAAATTCTTACGCGCGGACTCAGCCCGATGAAGCGACGCAATTTCATCGCTACCCGCCGCTCGGCATACAACTACTCTCGCGATTTGCTGTCAACAATTTGGCCGTGCGTGCAGGAATGCGTGGATCGTTAGCGCCTTCTCAAATGACCGGCCGCTCAGGGATTGCCGAGAAACGCGATAGCGAGAAAAACGATCTCCTCGCTTGCCGAGTGTCGAATGGACTTGGCGCTAATGAATTTCCACGAAGCGTAGTTAGTCCAAATAGCGAATGCGCTATGCGAGCACGTCGAAATGACCATCAGCAGCACCTGTGGTCTGGTGTCGATATCCAAGTTTGGGACGCAGGCATGTCAGCAAACAAGGATCCACAAGTTATCACGTACTCTAAAAACTGCGAAGTTTATCGCAGCAGTGAAAAGGCCAAGTTCTTCTACTCGCGCAAAACATCAGATAGAGTGAAATTCATTTTCACACTGTATAAAACTACAGAGTGAAACAGCTTTCCTACTCTTCTGCTCTTTGAGAGAGTGAAACGCCCGTATACTCTTCAGACAAGAGAGAGTAAAACGCGATTATACTCCTGCCCTTGATTACTTTTAGATGTGTCAGCACACCACGGGTGATTAGCACTACCTAATAACCACACATATATGCAGTAAAGCGTACTGCATTTGTTTCTTGAGGCGTTAGAGACGATTAACAAAAGAACAGCGTTTCCAGCGCGCGCCAGTGAATTTCAGCGCACTGGAAGGCACTTGGAACTTTTAATATCCACGTTTTTAGCTTTGGACATGTGTAGCGAAATGTTTGGCGAAAAAAAAACAAACACCAAACATAAGGTAGGTCGCATTTGCCCGATGGTTGATAATGCGCTGAGGAACAAACAGGCCAATGGGAGATGCGCTGTGAATCATAAGAACAAGTACATCGCATGCGTAAAAAAAAAAGCTGTGTAACTCCATTATCGTGTGGCAGGGAGTACGTGGGACAAACGAAACGATGTGTGAATGTTCGTTTAAGGGAGCATGAGTTATCTCTTCAAGGGATCGCGCGACTTCACCTGCCGGAACATTGCAGGTCAAACGGTTGTCGTCCCATTTTTGAGAGAACCACCATCATCTTCAAGCATCCTAACCAGCTAACTAGAGAAATCGCTGAGGCATATCATATAAAGATTAGGGGTAGCAAGTGAACCATCCGTCACACTGCATGAAAAAGAATTAAGTTATTTAGGCCAAGCTTGTTTATTGCCATGAGTGTGATAACGCTACCTCGGTGCACCTCGTATTCTGCGCATGTTGTGGTGTAGGCTGCCAGTACATATATATATACTTTTCACCCCGTTTTCTCCAATAAACAACAGTTGTGAGTCAGCGCCGTCTTTTCTTTCTGTTCTACTCCTTCCCTGTCCTGTATTTTTTTTCTGGTGTTGCGCTGTAAGTATGTTCACGATGGATCCTAACCAACTGGCCCAACTTACCGTCTTACTACAAGGTATAAAACCAGCTTTTTTTTTTCATTCACTTTCATTCATTCGTCAGCAGGCGGTTCGTCACTAGACGGCGCAGGCGGCCATTTCGGGACATGTTCGCGTGGTCCCTATGACGTCGTCGCTGACTGTGCAGCTAATCAGGTTTGAAGGAACGAGTAATTCAGAGTGTCCTCATAAGGTCTTACAATCCAACGTTACAATTATGAGGCAGCTCACAGCGGGGGTCTACGGATTAAAAGTTCGACCACCTGAGGTTCTTTAATCGCATCTAAATATAAGCTTATGGGTGTTCACCCCCCCCCCCCCCCCCTTTCGAAATGTGACCGCCGCAGCAGGCAGTGCAACCCGCGCTCCCGAGCTTAAGCGCGGCACCATATACACGTGCTAAACTACACGGCGGATCAGTTACTGGGGGCAGTGGAAGCGCCATCTGTGCAAGTGAAAGCGCTCCCTTTCTTGACCTGCGATTGAACTAATACGGGAGATTTTGATGTTTCAATTTACCTCCCTCACGATTCCAGAGTGAGAGGCTGACAGACTACAAAAAAAAAAAACGTAAAACAAGATTTTTTTCTCTCTAAACATCGTATCTACGATTGGCGCAGCACCATACGAGTTACCGCAGCCGGTGAAGTGAGAGATGAACTCCCCGGGTACGCGTTCGAAATGGGATTTAAATCAAACACCAATCGGTCAGTCCAGAGCGACTAGATTCGAGGTTGACCAAGACCTGCCAGGAAGACCCGAGTGCCGTTAACGTTTTCGACTCGCCAAGTAGACCGAGCCGGAAACGACTAACTTCGCCACTAAGGCGCTGAGCGGTTTACACGTGGAGTCAATGCGAAACGTCCATTTGCGAGTCTTCTTGATAGGCGGCGTCCTGTGCGCCATCCTCTCTGCGACGACAACCCCGGGAAGCAAGAAGGGCATTCGTCTCGAAGGGCATTCGCCGCCGAGAAGACTCGACGCACGGAGCAGAGACCAGGGTCAAACTCGGGGGCCATCACGCACATAGCCCATGTCGGTTTCCCGGAATGTGTGCCGCCGTGGCACGCGAGCTCGCCTGCAGACACGGAGATGGCCAAGGCGCAGCAGCGCCGCCTCGAACGCGCCACCCGAGCGAGAGATAGCTGCTCAAGTTGCAGGCCAGGCGTCGCTCGCACCCGTCGCCGCCATCTGTCTCTTGAGGCCCGCACAAAGCAAGGCCTCTCGTCATCTGATGTAGCTCCCGCGGAATACGACCATGTCGTCGCGCCACCCGAACCCCAACTCGAGCCCCGTTCCCCTGCGCCCACCATATCCATAACTTGCACGTAATCTCACTAGACAGGTTCTCTACTCTGGGTACCTCAAGATGGCGGCCACCATGACTTTCTATCTCATTACGCAGTGTCAGTGCAGAAGAAAAGAGAGAGTTGCTCACACGTCACGTTCTTTAGTGCTCTGCCTTCTGTTCGCCAGCCGCGCCTGAAGATGGCGAACACAGTGACGTCAATACAAGTTATGCATACGGGGTTGTTTCAAGAAAAGTGTCCCCTATCATTCACGACGCTGTTTCCCTTGCGTCGGAGGAGGAGAATAAGCGAGCGTCATTAAGCGGACATGCGACAGGAAAGCGCTGTCACGAAACGATGTACATTGAAGGTTGATGGCGGCGAGGGAAACTATCGTCATTGAGGGCGTTTTCAAAGTGAATGGGAGATGCGCACTTCGGTGCGCCAGTTTCGGTTTCACCCGTTCAATTAGCCAGATTTCATCGCCCCGAAGTGGTTACCAGTGGCCGCCTTTCGGACATTTCAGAGTGGCTATGGACCATGCCCAGGTAGGACTTGAATTCGTCCATCTGACTTGACCACTTATTTCCACTGGTTAGAAAGTTAATTTTTATAATTACTGCTGTAATTATTGTGAGTACGTATCTGAATATCACTTCTGCCGCGGTGTAAGGAACGCCAGAGGTTGCACTCACATACCTCCTTTCTGTAATTTTTTCGATAGTGAGCACACACACACACACACACACGCTTGTACGTGACGTCACAAACAGGTTCTCAGAACTGTGTACGTGGAGATGGTGACCACAGTGACGTGGGCGCCATATTATATATATATATATATATATATATATATATATATATATATATATATATAAAACAATACTGCCAGTCTAAATGCCACACTTTCAGCACCAGAGTAGGCGGTACAATCAACACAACAATATGCATGCAGGAAGTACAAAAAAACATTGAGTACATTATTATACAGCAGCGCAAATATTGTGTAGAAAAAGAAAAGGAACGCGTTGATTCGCATAGAAAGAAAACAGAAAATGCAGACCACAACTGCCATGCATTTACAGGGCAATATCAAAAACTGCACGAAAGTAGTGCTGGACAGATCTTGCAGTGCACAAAAAGAAAGAGAGAGAAAAAGGAAAAGAGGTCAAATACAAGTATAATCGGTAACAATGCGAAAAGTACATCCGGTCATGTTAGTTGAAAGCGTGGCAAACTGGTGAGAAACATTTTGACTAATACTAGGATGGGCACAAGAAGAATTGCACTGTAAAGGAAATGGGAGCGTAGCTATTGTAAAGATGGAGCAGGTGAAGCACAAGAAATGGTTTGGGTCAAAGCTCTGGTGGCAATTTGTTCCACTCGTTTATTGAGCGGGAAAAAAAAATAGTACCTGTATGACAGAGGAGCGCACCAATTCTTTTAGGGTGGGAGGAGCGTGTTTCACGGCGCAAAATCGGTTCAATGTAATTGGTTTTCAGAATTGCTAGCTTGCCATTATATATGAGATAGAACAACTTCATTCTTTCGTGGTAACGTCTCCATTGCAAAGTTTTGAGCTTAGCGCTTTTCCAAAAGAGCTGGTGGAGATGTGTCGTGTCGGTAGGCATTAAACACGAACCATACAGCCTGGCGGATTTTGTGAACAAGCACCAAGAAGGACGCCGTGTGCCTTTAGAGAAAAAAAAAAAAGTGGACGCAGCTCGCGATGGAATTTAAGAGTCGACCCACTCACTGTGCATCCCTGAACGGCTGGCCGAACGACTATAAAAGTGTTTACGACACTTTGAGAATTATACTGGTACGGGGAATGTGTTTTTGCAAGCATAGCGGGCATCCGCTCGACTGTAGGCTGCGAGACACCGACAAGGCCATCACTCCCAAGTTGAAACGAGCCAACCCCATAAAAGTGCGATGCGATTAGCAGCTGCACGAGACGGGGCACAACAAACCCACGACCACGGATGGATATTTTCCTCCAGAAACAGCACTGCGAGCGAATTCTGCACGGCACTTTTTGTGAAGCGGGGGTGGCACAGAAATCCTTGCTTGTCGTAGGTCTCAACCAGGTTCAGTCGATCGTTGAGGACTCGCACACACAGCTGTACGTACGCGTATGCTGTGCCGTTCAATGTTGCTTCACTGCAGTCCACAGTTGTCGTACCCCACCATGTTTAGGAAGCGTTAAGGTAGGTCATAGGCTACCTCAACTGAGGCTTACTTAAGTACTAGGAAAGTTCCACGATAAGTACAAGGTAGGTTCGTGAAACGCGTTAAGGGCGGACTTGTGGCTAAGGTTGACTTAAGTCATAAGGATAAGGTTAAGTTAGGTTTATGAATACGGGAGTAGGTCTCTGAAGAACAGACCGAGACTTGAAGAGGATGGCTTGCAGAAGTAATTCCCTTTTCCATTCTCCCTGTTTCTTAAGTCAACACCCCCCCCCCCTTTCGATATCCTCGACATCTCCAGACCCCACATTGGGCCAACCGTCGAAATGGAGAAATTGTAAAATGTGCACCCTTAGAAACTTAAGCAGCCGCAAGCGTAAGCTTCGAGTGAAAACCAACGAGACTGCCAACACGCAGCGGTTAGACGGTGGGCCTCGAAAATCCGAGGCATCAATTAGGTGGCCGGACGCGACAAGACGTGGCGAGATCCCGTGACACACACTGAATTTCACATACAACTTGAGAATACCCCCCACATTAATTTCATATACGTAACATCGCACCAAACAGAAAGCAATGCGGGCCAAAGAAAGCAGTATCTCTTTGCGCGCACCCAACAAAAAATGCTCGTGCGTTCAAGATAATGCAGCCGGTTTCATATGCCAGCATGAAATATCGCGTAACGGTAAAACACTGCAAAATGCGAAATCTGGGAACCTTGCAGACTTACGACGGAAAGCGGGAACTTCCCAGTCAAGTTCCTTCATCACCCACAAAGTGCAACAAACCACAAATCAGGCCAAATCGCTACCTACTGTTGCGAAGCGCCGGGCCTATCCCGCCGCTGACCTCCACTGTTGCGAACGACGGACCAATCCCGCCGAAGCCACCACTGTTAAGAACGACGGACCGATCCCGCCGAAGCCCCCACTGTTGCGCACGACGGACCGATCCCGCCGAAGCCACCACTGTTGCGAAAGACGGCGACGCCAACACGGCCCCGGAGGCGCCACTGCTTTCAACTCCGCCGGGAAGGTCACCAGCCGTTTGGTAGCGTATGTTTCTCAGCTCGCGACTGCTTCTGCGCAGAGCTGATCAGACGAGCGGACGAGACGACGGTGAGTCAAACAAGGTTTATGTACAGCATATATACAGAGGCGTTACAATTTCGGCACTGGGGCCGACAGAGACTCGAAGAGCCGAGCTCTTCCTCTAACACATAGTTCAGCCTTTCGCCTAAGACCGCTGACTCACACACATGTCGGCACTCCGACACGGGGACGCCTCTCACATAGGACCGCCGATCGCGACGCGCCGCAGGGCTTCTTTTATTTACACCGGGTCCAACCAAAATGTCCAATCAGAAGCGCCGCTGGTCGTCCGGGCAGATTCCGCCAATGGGGGTCGCGGCGCCATGCGTCAGACCACCAGGCACGAGAACGCCGGCTCGCTGTCACGTGCGCAACTGACTCACTGCACGTGGGCCAGAGGAGCGCCGCGCGTGTTCACGCCGTCGAGGTGATCGCGCCAGGCAGACTGCGGGCTGGCCTTGACCCAGATTGCCTTTTTCAGAGGCACGGTCGTTTGACGAGGACTCGCTGGCATAACAGCACCCCCGCCGCCAGACAATGCACCGGAAAGACGAGCTGCTTCCACGGGGCTCGGATGTTAGGTGCGCTCGTTCGCCAGGTCCCTCCAGGTTCGCCTCCAGGGCCATGTGGAGAATACAGCTCCAAACTGTTCCGGGAACACATCCCATTTTTGACGACGAATCCCAGCTCCACTGGCTTGTCGCCACAACTTGCTGGCCAACTTCGCTCGTCTCTTCCGACCCTCTTCGGTTTCAGCACTTGTCGATGGTTCTGCAACTTGCTAAGAACGGTTCGACAACAAACAACACACGACACAAGCAAGTGCCCTCGGTCACCCAACAGAACACCAGACAAAGTATAGAACAACAAATACCTATCTACGTGTCTATCGGAATTTCGTTCCCTCTACATCAAGAGGCACATGTGGGACAAAAGACTCCTAAAGTAAGAACTTGAATTTTTCACAATTACAACCCCGCAACGAATTAGAATACCACATAAAGTTGGCCCCTTGAGATCACTCTGAACGAGAGCGCTCAGCCCAGGTCGTGATGAGGTCAAAATTGTGCCCCGAATCGCCAGCCAGAAACCGAAGGGTTGAGAAGTTACTAGCTGGAACGCACTGCTCAATGCACCTGCATTAGCGTTTACCTTTTCTTTTTTTTTTCTTTAGCGAACGTCAAAGTTGCGCTGTGGAGCAACATGCCCCACTTCAGTAACTGGCCACTTTTAGGCGACGATACCTATGCGGCACCAAGAGCGGCTCACACTTTCGACGTTGCACAGGGGAACAACGATACGGCTTGCTACTGATTGACTCCTCACCGCTTAGCTCGATATCGTGTTCGATCACCGTCGTGTCTCCGGGACGGTCCGACAACACATACCCAAACTCGGAAACAATCTTTCTCAGGTCCTCTTTCTCAGGTCCTCCTTCACTTACGCTAGGCTCTAGGTTTATCTGCTCCCGGATTACTTTCGATCCCCCTTCAATTACCTCACTAGAACTCAAAATTTCTGCTTCCTCTTCCTCTGAAGCCTTCAACAGCTGATTTACGACCGCTTGATGTTGAACATTGGGTTTCATCAAGTTGTAAATTTTGTTCTGCCGCCTTCCTACTTGCACCTCATAAGTTGTATCGCAAGGCTTCGATAATACTGTGGCGGGCCCTTCCCAATCAACCTCAAGCTTGTTCCTTTTGGGTGGCTGCCGCCGCATTACCTGATTATCAAGTTCAAAAGCGCGCTTCTTCCCCGATTTCTCGTAGTGCTCCTTCGACAGCACTTTTGCCACGTTTTTCTGGCTTTCCACGAGCGCTTCAATTTGGCTTTCCACTAGCGCTTCAATCGAGAGATCCTCACTCTGCCCTCGAATGAGCGTCTCTCGATCAACTCTCGGCAGCTCGCTCCAACTTTCCGCTACAGGCGAGAGCGTTGCAACCCTCTCGCTCTGACTCAATGGCGCCACGTCGTCTCCCCCAGCGCATACCGCGCCGGCCGCTCCCGCGACGGGCCGCTCGCGTGACTGCTCACATGACTCATGCGGAAAATTTCCTTTCTGGGGTTCCGTCGACCCGCCGACAAGGTCACTTGAGAGTTCACCGCATGGAACCAAGTCAAGCTTCCGCGAAAGCTTTCGCGCTTGCGATCGCGTGGGAGCCATGCACGCTAAGTTGGGGAAGAACGATTTGCCCTGCTCTTTGAGAAGCTGCTCCGAGTTGTTGGAGAAAAGATAAGAAAAACGATCATTCAGCGCGGCAGACACAGCCGCTTCGGTGCAAAGCTTACCGAACGGGCCTTCAATGACAACGGTGGCGATTGGTAAGCGAACACTCTGCTCCTCGGCGACTTGCCTGATCCACGCGCATTCTCCTGTGAAGTCATCCGGAGACACCAATGAAGGATGGACAACGTCCATGGTTGCCGCTGAGTCTCTAAGTGCTCGGCACGTTTTCTCATTGACCCTAATTTCTTGGAGATACGGCTCCAACAACCGCATGTTTTTTTCTGATTCTCGGATCGTTGCGAAGGCAAACTTTTCCTGACAGTTTCTCGCGATGTGCCCTTCCTTTTTACAGTTGTAGCAGATTAGCGGCTTGCGTTTGTTTTCCGGTTCTAATGCCTGTGTGGTAGAAACCTCACTCGATTTCTCCGCTTCTGTTTGCCCTTCCCCTACACTGTCCTTCGTAAGAGACGGGTCCTTCTTGAAATTACGGTGCGGAGCGGGTTTCCGTTGATCAGGTTTCTTTGAAAAGCCCTCTTTTCTTTCATCCTTTTCAACGCGCACTGCCCTGCTATGCAACTTTCGGCGAGTATAATACTCCTCAGCTAACTCTGCTGCCTTGTTTAGCTGTACTTCACCAAGTTTGTCCTGCAGCCAAAGTTTGACATCCTCCTCGATGCAGCGGTAGAATTGCTCCAGTGCAACGCATTCCACCACTTTATCGCGGTCGTCATAAACACCTTCGCCCTTGAGCCATTCAATCAAATCGGCTTTAAGACGAAACGCGAAGTCAACGTGTGACTCATTCCCATTTCTAGCATACCGGAACCTTTGCCTGAAAGCCTCGGGTGACAATTTATAACGTCTTAAGAGCACTTCCTTAACCTCGTCATAGCTCTCAAACGCTTCCCTCGACAAGCAAGTTATCGCGTCGGACACTTCGCCGGGAAGAAGAGCTAGCAGGTTCCGCGCCCAAAGACACCGCTCCAAAGCGTTTCGCTCACAGACGTGTTCAAACTTGACGAGATACTTCGCCATGTCCTCGCCTACTACGAACGGTGGCAGTTGGTCCCGAATTCTAAAACCGCTGACCTGAATCGTCGGAGAAGCTACGCTAGGCGCCTGCGAACACTGTAGGATTGCCAATTCTAGTCGTTTCAACTCGAGACGCTCCTGTCTCTCGGCCTCCTCGCGTCCTTCGCGCCTTTCAGCTTCTTCACGTTCGCGAGCTTCTACTTCTCGCCTTTCAGCCTCCTCACGGCGTGCTTTAATATCCACCCAGGCCTCATCGACTTCCTCAGCCGACACTCCCTCATCCTTCATGATATCAAGGATCGCTTGCTTTCGTTTCGCACGGCCCAAAGTAATGCCGAGTTCCTCACAAATTTCGATGAGTTCCTTCACTTTAAGGTTCTCCATCGTTCACACTAGCCTCTTGCTGTTTGCCCCTGTTAAGAATCTACTTGCCGTACCCACTATAAGCCTACTAGCAAGACGCGCAAGCAATTTTTCACCCTCCCGTGTTTACCACCTCCGCATTAACTTTGGTTTCAAAGCACTTCAACTTGGCTTGAAACGATCAAAGCTCACTTCAATGCTTCACACAGCCCTTTCTCTAAACTACTACAACCTGAGCTAGAGTAGTCTGGTGAACTGAGGGGAAAACATCAGGCACTCACCGCATCGATGTCGCTGACGCCGGCCGATCCCGCAGCTGCCAACCACTGTTGCGAAGCGCCGGGCCTATCCCGCCGCTGACCTCCACTGTTTTGCACGACGGACCGATCCCGCCGAAGCCACCACTGTTGCGAAAGACGGCGACGCCAACACGGCCCCGGAGGCGCCACTGCTTTCAACTCCGCCGGGAAGGTCACCAGCCGTTTGGTAGCGTATGTTTCTCAGCTCGCGACTGCTTCTGCGCAGAGCTGATCAGACGAGCGGACGAGACGACGGTGAGTCAAACAAGGTTTATGTACAGCATATATACAGAGGCGTTACAATTTCGGCACTGGGGCCGACAGAGACTCGAAGAGCCGAGCTCTTCCTCTAACACATAGTTCAGCCTTTCGCCTAAGACCGCTGACTCACACACATGTCGGCACTCCGACACGGGGACGCCTCTCACATAGGACCGCCGATCGCGACGCGCCGCAGGGCTTCTTTTATTTACACCGGGTCCAACCAAAATGTCCAATCAGAAGCGCCGCTGGTCGTCCGGGCAGATTCCGCCAATGGGGGTCGCCGCGCCATGCGTCAGACCACCAGGCACGAGAACGCCGGCTCGCTGTCACGTGCGCAACTGACTCACTGCACGTGGGCCAGAGGAGCGCCGCGCGTGTTCACGCCGTCGAGGTGATCGCGCCAGGCAGACTGCGGGCTGGCCTTGACCCAGATTGCCTTTTTCAGAGGCACGGTCGTTTGACGAGGACTCGCTGGCATAACACTACCAACTACTATTAAAGCCCTTGGTAAGCAACACGTCTTTCCACCACACAACAAATGCTACGAAAAACTTTGTTGTTATTGTTGCTGCTGCTGCTGTTGTTGTTGTTGGTTTGATACCATATACGCTTCATCCTTGTCACACTACTTTAACTTTCCTTGCGAATATTGGAACTAAATCACCTCTCCCACAATTTTAAACGGTCCGAAGAGTGCCTCTAGATGAAATCGCCGAAATCGAAACTGGGGGTCAGTGGCGTTCGAAGTTATCAGCAGAAAATCTCGGGGGCCAGGTATTTTTCGTGATAATTTGCAAATGACCCCACCCAGTGACCCCCAAATATCAAGGCGCGAGTGACTTCACCAACGCTGTGTATGCGCAGGCTTGTCTCCTGAAAAAGGCTCCTTAGCTTGTAGTCACAAAGCGAGAGCTTAGATAGCACCAGCCTGCTACTGCTCTGCCAGCGTATTGCCAAATCGTAGAGAACCCGCATTCCTCTCCGCTAATAGAACTACATTGAGACGTATAAGGCGCATGCACAAACATTGCTTCCGTTGTTATCTGCAACCTCGTGGAAAATGTGACCGCCAAGCAAACCTACTTACCCCGGCTGCACGACGACATTAACCACATAACTAAGCCAAATGTATTCAGAGGCAATAAATGCGTCACAAACAAGCACCACGCACGAGAATCAGCGTTTGTCTACACTCGACTGCAAAAGACTGCAGCCAGCTGCCCCAGTTGGTCAAAGTTTCCAGACTAAACAAACTGCCAAAATAAATTAGTTACAAGCATCCCAATCATCAAGACGGGGTGCGCGTATACCTACGCCAGTGAAAAGGATTTGCCAACATAATAAACGAAGAGCGGTTGTGCACCCACGTATGCAGGCGCCGCTTTTCTTTTTGCACTTTATGCCCGAGTCAAGACTACTCTCAAAGTTAGAACGAATGGCACCAATAGAAGCAGTAATAACACAACATGAACACTGTAACCTCGTAACAAGGGCACACGTCGACGGTTCTTGCTATGACTTGTCTTTCCCTTTTCTCCCTCGCTTTGCTGCTAAGCTGTAAGCTGTTTTTCAGCTCGCGAGCACACAAAAATGAGACAGCGAAAAAAAAAAAGGGCTAAACAAGCTGCGTTTAGCCGAATTCCACAAGTTGGACGCAGAGAGAACACGCGGGCGGCGAAGAACGAGCACAAAACGGGCAGGAACGCCGAACACAATGAACTAGCCGAAGTTCTCCCAATTTATTTCGCTTCTCCCCCGACTGGAGGATACGCGCTACAGAGGAAAAAAGGGCGAGGCACGAGCGGAAATGAAACGAGAACAGAGCGAGCCGAGGTCTGAGACTTTGGAAGCAATAACCTTAAGAGTGGAAATTCCGAAGCTGCCGGGATGAATTCGAAGCGCGAGTTGTTCGGGCCGCCAGAGTCGTCGACAGAAAGAACAGAGGCCACGGAAACACCGCGGTACAAGCAGTGGCCGCGTTCATCAAAACTTAAAGAGCCGAGAAATATGAATGGAAAAGACAGAACAATCGCAAAATACAATAATAACTGAAGGAGCGGTGACGCAGAGAAAAGAAAGGCTGAACGAGATCTTCGCAAAAGAGGGGTACCTACTGCCAGGGCCTAACTTTCGAGAAAAAAAAAACAGTGGGAATGTTATGGGGTGGGGGGGGGGTGTACAAATAGAGGCGAAAGGAAAGAAGACCCCCCCCCCCCTTACCTCCACGATTGGTCTTTGAAGTGGAACTGCATTCCATCCTAGACGCAGTCCGATATTGAACGTCGCGAAATGTTCAGAAGAGAGAAAAAAAAAAAAAGGCGGTAAGGAAAGGCACGGAGCGGAAATAGATGGCGACGAGGAAGGGAGAAGCAGGTCCCTTTCATCGGCGCACCACGTGGTGGTGGCCGGCGACAATACGCCGGGGCCACTCCTCCCCTTTCTTCGACAAACCGATGGGGGCGCCTCCGAGAAATGCGGGTGACGGTGCGGGCACAATGGATACGAGTAGTCGTTCCGCCGCCATCACCAGGGCACACACACGCGCAGGGCTTCTCAATGGTGGGGGGGTGGGGGGGGGTGGAACAGGCAAGCTTCGTGGGCGTCACCACACTCGGCTGCTGCAGCACTACTAGCTCGCCTTTTCCTTCGCCATGGATTGAGTCGTCGTCCAAATGCTTTCCTCGTTTCCCGCGAAGCCGATGCACAACAGAACGTGGTAAAGAGGGGGGGGGGGGGGGGAACCGAACACCCGCGAGTACGCCATGCGTAAAGAAAAAAGCAAGATTTAAAAAAGTTGTAAAGAATTTGCAAAGCTTAGGAGAAACACTTTTCGGAAAAAAAAACAAGCGCATTATATATTTTTTTCAACAATCCACACTTAGCAAAATTTTATAGAAAAGAAAAAAAATGCCACCCATTCGACACCAAGATACGTGGGGTTTAACGTCCCAAAACCACCACATGATTATGAGAGACGCCGTAGAGGAAGGCTCCGGAAATTTAGACCACCTGGGGTTCTTTAACGTGCACCCAAATCTGAGCACACGGGCCTACAACATTGCCGCCTTCATCGGAAATGCAGCCGCCGCAGTCGGGATTCGATCACGCTACCTGCGGGTCAGAGGACGAATACGAAGTTGATTCGTTAGGCGCTGCGCCGTGCTCCCTACCGGGCTGCCGAAATCAGGCGCCTTCTAAGCATTACCAGCACCGTTCGCTAAAATATCTAAGACGAAATTCACACTCGGCAACACTTTCGTCGTAGGTTTCGCGTGTTTGGCGACACGAGATCGATGGCGGCACACCACCATGCCGCTACAAAGAGCTTACGTAAGCTCTCATTATTTGCCGAACTCTTGCTGACCGGTGCCCGACGAAATTAGTGAGCCACCTCTTGCAGCGTAACACAAAAATGTTCGAGTTATCAAACAGACGAGCGACAACGTAATGAGATTGGCGGAAAACAGATACGAAGACAGGCAAGCGAAACATAAGTTGCATGTGCTCGCTTCATAACGCTAAGCAGAATATAAACTTCGGAAAGGTCGCATGAAAAATCTCCACGCTTACTAAGCGATTTTTTTTTTTTCGTGACAAGGGTGACCAAAAGTATGCTGCTTTCCCATTCTCCAATTAACATCTAAGCTAGTACTACCTGCCCCCCCCCCCCCCTAAAAAAAGGGCGACGCATGACGCTGTCCCGAAATACATATAGGAAAGAAAGCTTTTGGAGCAACAGAGTCGAGATGAGCCCTGCAACCCACGAATGAGCCAAAAAACGAAGGGCATTCTTGGAAACATTTCGGTGCGTACACAAATCGACGAACAAACGAAAGGCGACCAAACGGGCGCGACCTGACAACTCGTCCAACTTTCCATACTATCACATTACAAGGAACAAAGGATGCAATTTATTTGGTGTGATTAGCGGAAAGGAGAAACAGGCAGCAGCAACACGGTGCTAGTCACACCTGCCACCGTCTTCGCAGAGTTCCGACAGCGGGCGCTCGTCGTTCACGGGAGGAGGGAAAGAGAACAAGAAAGAAAGAAACGAAAGATAAGTGCCGCCCTCCGAGAGGCCGCGCACTTCATTTTCCTAAAACCAACAAAGTCGATAAAGAGCGCGGCAAAAGGCTGCGCCGGCGATGACATCGCGCGGCGATCAGCCGGGGCGAAGTGATAGTGGCCGTGGAAACACGAAAACCGGTTCCGCCGGCCCGGTCCGCGGAATAGATTCGACAACGGCAGGTTGGCCCCGCAGTTCCCCCGAAGGAGAAGGGAGTCCCGCCGCTGATGCGCACCACACTCGGGATTCAATCCAGACAGGACGACGGAGTGGTGGCAGAGGAGGGGGGGGGGGGGGGGGGGGTTGTATCTCTTCCGCAGGGAGAAAATGGTGAACGGAGGAAGAAGCGGGGGCCACTTGACGCCACAGCGGGCGTGAAGGCAGCAGCAGCAGCCACATGGGTGTCGCCCCGCGCGATCAATCTCTGCGCCGCCGCCACACAGTTGGAGTGACAAGTTCCAGAGCGGATAAGATAGCGCGCGAAGCAGATTCGGCGGTCGCGCCCGAGCGCACGCAGGGGTTTGCCTCCGCGGAGAACCCGCGACCTCGGCGATAAGCGAGAAAGTTCTGGCTCCGGGTGCGCGCGGCACGCGAGACGCGTGCCGCGACACTCTTTACCGAGAAGCGCGGTCGACTTGGACAGCGGCTTCAATTATGATTATGCTAAGCGAAACGTGTGCTGCCAATGTCCAGTGCGTAAATTTTGTATTTCGGACATACGTCTCCTCTGCCGGGACGCTTAGGAGATCCCTGTATTACAAAGAATACAGTTTCTGGTGCCGCATATCATTGCAGACGTGCAAGTAAGAACGTGTGCCTAGCCAACGAAACAGCGAAAATCTCATTTACACGCAAGCAAGGATAGATAGACACACGTCGTAACGTATAACGTGACGCGGGCATGCCGGCGTTCGTCAGGTGGAGGCGACAAGTGAGGCAGCGTCTTCGGTTGGAGAACCAGCGAAAGCGGGGTGGCCCTGCGCGAAAAAAACCGCGCACGAGCCCCCGACACGATCCCTGATCCGGAAAGGGCGACGGGGGGCTCAGTGTTTGCGCTCATCTTCGCGGCCGCAGCGCAAATAGAGCGCCCGAGTCGGGCAAGCGAAATCGGTGCGCACAGAGCTTCGCCTTCACGCTCCACCCGGGGGCGCCGCAGACGGGAATGGAGGGCGATCCTGCAGATGGCCGCGGCGCGGGCCTAGCTAGCGACGCGCAGGTTGCTGCCGTGCAAGGCACAATTCCAGAAATACGCGCGTAGGCGGCATCACATTTCCTTCGCACGGGGTGTCGTGACTCTAAAAGCACGATCCGCGCACACCAGCCACACTGCTACAGAGTCTGAACTGGAGCGTCAAGGTGCCGGCTCGTTCGGTATCCGATACCAACAGAATGGCGCAAGCAACGCTTCCATTCGCAGAATAAAAGGGGGCTTGACATTACGCAGTCGTTTTCAGTCGAGTCCCCACCGTCTTTAATGCCGCAATCAACACGTCGCTCAGTTCGTTTGCAGGAAGTATCCGCGTGAATGGTAACAGCGCCTTTCAGGGGTGTGTTGCTGGGCAACGGTTAACTTTCACAAGCCGTAATGCTGCCCGCGCAAGAATGTAAATTATCTCGTACCTGATAGCCTGTGCGTCTGTGTCTGTTATATGCATGGTACTCTCAAGTCGCCGCGTAGCCAACACGGAAAGCTTTCATGGGCCATAAGCTAACGACGAATCGTCCACAACAAAGGAAACGAAACGGTGATCAATAACAGACTACAACAGAGCAACAAGCGCAATCGAGACATTTGCCCATACATATGCTGCAAGGCTGGACCGTAAACACGGTCAAAGAAAAGCGACACCAGAAATTCGTGGAACACGTACGGGCCCTCGGAAGCAGCGGTGCACGCCACCTTAAAAAAACTCAAAAGCTTAAAACACTCGCAAAGTACACCGCCATATACGTTCATGGCCGCCGTAATGACCAAAGCGATTGGGTCGCCACACAGTGGCCGATGGTAAGCAAGCAAACCGCTCGGAGCCGACTATCGGCCGGGGGTCTAAACGGCGGATCGACGAGCCCGCGGCGGCAATTACGGCGGCCCTCGTTCCGTCCACTGCTTTACGTCTCGGCACAGGTGGCTGCTAAATCATTCGCTCTCCGAAAAAGAAAAGCTGTCACTCGCGCCTGGCGATACTGGCAGCCTCCTGCTGCTGCTGCTTTTCACGCGTGTCGCGAGCCCCTCTTTAACGGCGCTGCGGTGGAAGCTGCAGCTCGCGCCAAGAACGCCCCGCAGAAGCTCCCATCGCGCCCACCTGAGCGCCTCGCTTGATCAGCTAGCTCTGAATACAGCAACCTCCCTGCCTTTCCTTGCATCTTTATCTCTCTTTCTCGGCCATTCTGCTGTAACCTCGTCCCCTGCGTACTCTCGCAGGCAGTGTCGACCACGAATCCTCCAAACTACCCACCGGTCAACGTCATGCGGCCACGTACGTCACCAGCAAAAACAAAACCGGTCATGAAGGCGCACTTTAGCGGGCCTGCCGCGATCACCGTTACGACTATGCCATGCCGCCGGCCACCTGCAAGTGCTACTGCGCCAGATGCATGCAAGAAGGAGATTTGGCTATAGCGCGCGTATAACCTTCGCAGATGGCCGGGCGACGCAGCAGTTAGCGGTAACGCCATGCCGCTAAATGGATAGACTTCCTGCGTGACAAGCGCAATTATACCAGCAGTCGCGCTGTAAAGAGCGCGGGTGTGGGTTCTTAAATGTGGCTCAAAATAATCGGCAACAATCGATGGTTACGCCAACAGAGCGAAAACTCCCCTCGATAAGTGGTACTCCACGATATGGGGAAAGTCGATTGAGAAAGGACGCGAGGGACCGACCAGCTGGACCTTTCTGCAAATGAGCGACGAAGAACGTGGTACAGCGCGCACTACTTTGAGGTGTAGAGTGGATCACGATATACGCGCATCCTCTTCGCACACGCATGGTCCACCGCTCTGCTGTGCGAGCATATCGTTCACAATTCACTTTACCGCGACCGTGGAGGCACCGAATATTGTCGACGCGGCGGTAGAATAACCATCTATTTAAGCGCACCGAGGCACGAGCACAAGCTCGGTGCATGTTTAATGAGTGACGTTGAAATTGCATCGCTTGACACCATCACAGAAGATACCGCACACGGGCTTTCTATGGCGCACTGCAAATGGCCTCCGAGGTTGTGCGACCCGTCGTGCATACAATACCGTCTTGGGATGAAAAAAAAAAGTAATATTAAAGCGATTCAAGGCCTATTGCTCACTTCGAGAGTAGTCCAGGCAATTGCACACTATGCTATAGACTCCACATGCCTTGTAGCATATGGCTGTGCCCGTCTAGACTGTGGTGCAGATAGCGCTCCAAAAACTGCGGAGTACCCTCGGCGCTTTTAGAGTGCATCTACGCCAGAGTAAAAAGGCCAAGTTACTCTTCAGAGTGTTGTTCTACTCCCGCAAACCATCAGACAGAGTGAAATTCATTTCCACTCTGTATGAAATGAGAGAGTGGAACAGCTTTCTACTCCGTCTCTGTTTGAAAGAATGGAATGTCCATATGCTCTTCAGGCATGAAAAAGTAAAATGCTGTTACACTACTGCTGCTCTTGATTATATGCAAGTGCGTCGGCACACCGCCAGTTATTTGCACTATCTAATAATCACACATGTGTTGTAAAACATGCTGAATTTATTTGTTGAGGCGTTCGAGACGATTATCAAAAGAAGAACGGCGTTTCCAGCGCGCGCCAGTGAATTTCAGCGTACTGGAAGGCACTTGGAACCCTTAATATCCACATTTTTAGCTTCGGATTTGTGTACTGAAATAAGCGAATACCATCCTTTTTTAATCGGTCACGATCGAAACTCAACGCAAACAGCTATGACATTATCCTTACAATAATATTCATGTTTTTCGCTACAGCCATCACCCAAGGGGCATGCTGTCGTAAGCCTAACGTACGGTACGGCTACAGTGAAGTATTGTGGCATTGCCGTAGAATGTAAACAACGACAAAAATTATGTCCAAGTGGGTGCGAACTTCAGAAGCGCGATGTTTCGTACGCAGAAGTGACTAATCACTTAGCGAGTCAGTGCAAATGCCATACATAGAATCAGTTGCGCTAATCTTCTATTTTGCTACTTAAAAAAAAAAGAAACGTGTCGGATAGACGTGCGTATCTCACGAAGCACAAAACAAACACAGTGAACACGTTAGCTACAGTCCGGCTGGTTTTGAGAAGCACGGAGACACTCAAATCTGCACTTGTAAACAAGAAAATGCAAACAGATCACAAACATTACTTACGACATGAAGAATTATACGCCGATCAACAATGTTTCGGTGTGATGTAGTGGTTACCATGTCTAGCTCGCATTGTGCAGTGCATCTAGAGGTCAAAGGTTCAAGCCTCACTCAGTTTTTTTTTTACCTTTTTTTTACTTAGTGCTTGTAGTTAGCTATTCTTGGTGTACGCGCGCGAGGACATCCGTCAAAAACAATTAAAAAGGCAAATTTTGGCTAAAGTTATGTGTTTTTTTTTTCGTGAGGCATTCTACCACTCTAATCAGCAGGATTATGCTACTCTGCTTCGGGCAGCGCTTTGTCACTCTGTTGAGGTAGAGTACGTTAACCCTTACTAAGGGAATCGTACGCTTCGGCGTGACGATCACGAGTCGCACTAATACTCCTTTTTTTTTTTTTTAACACTAAAGTGTATTATGCCAAGGTCCACCACGGTTCCGCTGACGTACTTCCGTTCCGGAAGCAGCGTTGAACGATATATACTAAGAGTTTGCAAAGAAAAAAACCAGAAGGCAAGCATCTGTCGCGAGGAATCGAACCAGCAACCTCAGTATTCTCAGCATGCAGCGCTAACACTACGCCACAGAGCGTACGTTACTTGGTATGCTGATGGGCAAGCCAGTTATATATATACACCACAAACCAACCGCGCCTCCCCGGGGATGCGTTCTACCGGCGAAGGGGATAACCGGGAAATTTTTACAACATACAACGAGCTCACTAAACATTTCTACCTGTCTAGAAGGATTTTCCCTCCACCTCACAGAAATCTAACCCGGCCCCAAGCACTTACATTAAGGCTTTTGCAAACGCGGATGTACCCTACTTTGAAAATGTTACACATCATGTACCCTGACCTATACCCAAGTAATCTTTGTCCACATTGTGGGGAAATAGCTTCATTAGAACACATGCTCTGGCAGTGCACCAAATTCGCTCATTTATCGCACATCACCTCTTCCAGATGGGAGGCGGCAATCCGCAGCTCGTCCTTGGCAGATCAGCTCTGGGCTGTCCACCAAGCCCGCGAGGCGGCTGAGGAGCTTGGCATCTAAGTCCCCACGCGGGAGCTGCCCGCAACACAGTGATCTGTGTTTTGGAAGACCAAACAAAAGTTTATCCAATCCAATCCAAACCGTTTGGCAGTCCTCGGAGCTTCGACACTTTAGCGCGTTTATGTTATAAGTGGCAGGATGGCGGAACGGGCTCCCGTTGGGCGCGCTCTAAAGGTCGTCGCCTCCACGGAGCGTGGTCTCTCCTGCGCGCACGCTTATCAGACTCGTAATTCAGCAGAGGACGAAGGTCACTTCGCTCGCTGCCACGGCCGCGTTTACGAAAAGAGCGCGCTGCTGACACGCGACGCAGCAGGAAGAATTTCGACAGTTGTTCGAGCTCGTATTCTGTATACCCGTGCGCCCGTTTCGTGCGTCTTTCTGTTTGAACAGCGCTCTTTAAGTGTCGCACTGCGATCGTTGTTTGTTCGCTCTCGTCCTGTGTATGCCGATTTCGTGCGTGCCTTCTGCTTGAGGTGGGCTCTGCAAGTCTCAAGCTGCTTGCCGTACTTAACATGACTTTGCGATTTGTTGTTGTTCTTGAAACATGCACAACGAACGCTCAACTACCTCTGTACAGACACGTTTCCCTTTCCTGTTTTACCGATTCCTATACAAGGGGGATCAGCCACATTTTTTTTTCAGCAGTATCATGTTATGCTCTCTCTCTCTCGTAAGTTTACCTTTCTTAATGCTGGTGAACTGCAAACCTCCACCGATCCGATCACAGCGGGCGAAGCCATACACTTCACTGACTGAATCTCTAAGGACTCCACAGTAGACGGTACAACACACTCATCCCTTCATCCACTGCTCGGTCGCACAGCGTCAAGCGATTATCACTTAAATCCTAACCGTTAAGAAGAAGATGTAAATGTGCCCTCCAAAAAACAAACGCGGCCAAACTACCCCCCCCCCCCCCCCACTTCTCTGCTATCCGCTCTTCTCCCTCGACTCCCTGAACGACCGACATACAAGCGGGAAAGCAAGCCCAACTCGCGCGAACCGATAGATGTGACCATGATGACCTTATAACCTGGAGCGCAGAAGCCTAATCAAGCGCAGAAAAGCCAGCACCCGGATTAGTTACACACCGCGTCTGAACAGGAAACTGAGGCACCCATAGACGCGAAATCAAGTGTTACTCCAGCCATCGGATGGGTGATAAATAAAGACGAGATAAACAAACGCATCAGACGATGGAAGATAAATAAACACGGGCACAGAAGGAATATACACAGAACACAAGCGTCCGTGAGTCGAACGTACACTGTTCGCCGTTTACACATTTGCTGCAACACGAAGGCCGTAGCATGGCTACAAAGTAGTTTTTTTCAACGACCGCGCGCAAACACTGCTATCGGGCTGGCAACAGCCACCCGGCGTTCCCGCGAGGAACTTGGCTCGATGCAATCATACCCCGAACAACAATGCAGACGTTCCGGCAGGTGGAGTACTCGGCGTTCGTGCGCCGCTGCGCCCACCCCGCCGCGATGCAGGAGAAGGTAACACTACGAACGGCTGGCAGTGGAGGCGATACAGAAAGATTATAATAAACTTGGATAGGACGAAGGAACGCGAGGGGTGTCCCGAAACGAGACGGGCCCGATGAGGAGGCGAGATCGAGAATAAATAAGGCGGATATAAATAACAGCCACTATTTGGCGTCAGGGGGGGGGGGGACAAAAACTGGGTGGGGGAGAGAGGCTCACCCTATCTGGCCGATAGGAGCGGGCCCGGCCGAGCGTCCAGACAGCGCCAACTGCGAAACAACCATTCATCAGCGGGGCAGGCGCTGGGTCCCGCGCGCGAGGAGGAGGGAGGGCGCCCACATCGTGCGCCCGAAAGTGGCTCTCCCTCCGCCGGAGTCCTTGAACTTGCCCGCCCCTCCTCCTGCACCCTGCCGAGACCGGGCGATCGTCGTCGTCGCTTCCGTCTCCGTCGGGGCCCCCGGCTCGGGAACCGAGCGCGTGACAGGAGCTCGCACGACTCGGAACCCGCGACAGTGACGAGCAGGACGTATACACCTTCTACACGAGCCCGAGAACTGACCGCCTCGCCAGAAGACGTCACTAAAATCAGCCGTCAAACGGTGAGGTAGACGTGCGCCTCTTGACACAGCACGCCGACCCTGCTGCGGGGTAAAGGAGCTTCGACCATCCTTCATTATACGACTGTCTTGGACATACGGTGCGCGAAAATAAATAAATAAACATCTGCACAGATTATTATTATTATTATTCATTACAGCTGTGGAAAGCCGGTTGGTGAGCGTCTCTGAACGTACGTGTTTTCGCAGTTCGTCACGGTACACATGCCCGCGATGCAACATAAAAAAAAGTACAATCACGCGTAAAAAATGCGCTGAGGTTCCAGACGTTCTTACCTACAGAGGAAATATGCGCAGTTAAGGTATTAGCGATGTTGTTGGTGGCTTCCGAAATGACGTGACAGCGAGTCGTAGGTACGTTTTTTTTTTTTTCTTTCCCTCAGCTGAAGTTACACTAGATATTGAAAACCACCCCACCAACAACTCTTCGATAGATATAGGCTTCTTAGATCAGTCACTAAGCGTCGACGTAGCGCAACGCAGCGAGATAGTACCACCTACACTACGGGACCTGGTTGCTATCCGCGGTGCCAACAGTGAACGCAACACGACAACTCAGTAGTAATCTAGCAAAATAAATAATATATAATAATTCTGACACAATGGCGCGGGAACAAGCAAGTCGCCAGTGAACAGCTGTGCAAACGTCGAATGCCAAATGTTATCGCTTTCGGCGTGGAAAAGTGCGCGCCTTCGTATCTGCTTTTCCACGTCTTCGAACAACGTAGAAGTGTGGCTGCTTGGGCTAATTGGTATGGCACGACGATAGTTATAATAGCGCGAGAACAAAACGACACATAGACAAGAAGGTGTCGTCGTTTTGTTCTCGCGCTATAACTATCTTCGTACAACGTAAAGTAGCTTCGACCTCGCCTCCTCCAAGCAGCAATGCGGAATAAATAAAGCTCGTGTTTCGCGAACACAACACAGAAAGCTGGAGGGCGCTCGAGCTGCAACAATACGGAGGCTTTCAACGCGAGCGCTGCAACGTCCCAAGGTAGCCCTCTGTGACATCGACGCAGTGTCGTGCCAGGGCAAGCCCGCGGCGTTAATCACGGGTACAAACACAAAGACAGGGGAGGAAGGGAAGGGGGGCGCGCAAAGCGCTGACAAATTGCTCGGACGAGGAGGCGAGCATTTCTGGCCATCACATCCTGGCACCACGGCGCTTCTCCGGCGGCAATAATTCCTCCCTCCTTTTCTTGAAGCTTGTTTCGGCTTTCCCGCCGCTGCTGCACCAACAACGCTCCTCCGCCTGAATGCCAAGCAAACACGCGGAGCAAAGTGGAAGCCAGCGCAGCAACGAGCCTCGGAGAAAGCGAGGGGGGCTGGCGGCGCAAAAACCTGTTTCCAGCCGAGGAGGGGCACTCGTCACCAGCGGGGCAACCGAGAAGCGCCACGGGCGAAGGAGACGCCGCGGAATGTCCCGACGACACCTCCGCTACGACGAACCACCGCAGACTGCTCTGCTGCTGCTGCGGCCCAAAATGCGACAAGCACGCGTACTAACGCACAAAAGCTACCGTGCTGCTCCGGAGGAGGCTGTGCTGTGTGTGTGTGCCGACGCATCCACCGCCGAACCAACATCCGCGGAGCAGGCTGAGCCTAAAGTGCTCAGAGCTTTCGTCCATTGACCGCGCGCGCTTAGAGGCACTGGATGAGCCAGCAACCCCCCACGCGTCGACAGTGGTCGCGGTAATCGAGCTACACTTCGCAACACACCTCAGTAGAGTCGCCAGTCTCGCAGGTCAAATATATTTTCAAAAGACCGTCGCGTAGGGCCTGGGATATGTAGGGCAAATGGCCTCGAACTGTACCGTCGAACCCCCACTCCCTTTTTTTCATATTTATTACCGAAGTGAACAACTTTCACGCTGTAACAGAGTTCAACACAACCACATACTCGAACAATACGCCAACCTTCCGATGTTTATACTATTTCTTTCGCAGCTGTTAGGTGGATAATACGGCCGAAGGTATGTCTGCGGTTATCAGCATCTGCCGTATAAGAACCGAAGCGCAGAGAACGAATAAGCGCGAGGCAGACAGAATGCGACAACCACTCGGCTTCATTTTTCACTTTGAAGTAATTCTCCTGCCCAAAATCAACCAAGACGCGGGGGCGACGAGGCGTGCACCGGGTGCTCCGGTTCCGCGGAAAAAAAGGCAGCCACCAAGTCGCAGATCACCTCCGGCTCTTCTTTCGGAGGGGCCGTTCCGCGGAGAGAAGTCGTGCCCAGCAGCGGCGGGCAGCACGACTTCGCATCCCCCCTCCGTTTTTCCCACGATTCGCGAATCTCTTTTGTTCCTTGTTTCTGGAGAAGAAAGTCGTCGTAGTGCCCCCCCCCCCCTCCCCGTAGCCGCGGCGCCTGCCTCCTTAACAACGCTGCAGTGACAGACGATTCGCGAGACGACGGGCTGCCTTGGCGCGCGCGGCGCCGTCGTTCAGATTCCATTAGCGCGCTCGGACCGCAACCACAGAGGAAAGGGAGAAGTCGCCTCGTTGCGGATCGCCTCCCCACACTCCGTCCTCGCCACCGAAAGAGCCGCCATGCTTATTACGAGACACTCCCGCCAGGACGGAACGACCCTTCTTTCCGCATCTTTCTTCTTTCTGTTTTTTTTTTTTTTTTTTGGACACGAGCCGTTCGTTGTGTTGGGCACGAAGAAACGCGAAGCAAAGTCGTTGCGCTCAGTTTTTTCCTTGGCTCCCTCAAGGCACACGCGAAAAAAAAAGGAAAAAGGAACGGCGCAGTGTCATTTCCTGTCGATTATGTGGGATATCCGCTAAAAAGCCGCACATTTTCTGCCCCTAGGCTCCAGTCGCAAACTGACTACAAGCGCCCGCAGAAAGCTATCATTGCATCTACCAAAACTCTACCAAGTTAGAATCAGCCGGCAGGCACAAGAGCTCGTTTAGGGGAAAAAAGAAAAAAAAGACAGCAAAAGCAAACAGATTTCACAGCATACTGAGTTGACCAAACAGAAGTGAAGCCACGGTGCATTGTTACGCGGATCCTGCGTTGGCACAAGTTTCGGCACACGGACGAGAGAACCCGTGCCGCAGCCCTTTTATTCGTTTCGAAAGAGCCGGCGTCGGCACGTGCCCCTGGCGACGACAACGGGGCGACGCTTGTCGACAGCCGCAAATCATTACAGTTGCCAGACACTGCCGCGCAGCGAAACAGGCCGAGCGACACAGAACGAGGGCGGGACGGCCACGGATGAGTTCCTAATTGTTTCTCTCAACGCCCTTCCCCCCGTTAGCGGCGAACGAACCCCCTCCCATTTTCTGAATCTCGCGCCAGTGGCCAGTGGGAGAGCCCCCCCCCCCCCCCCCCCCCACTGTCCCGGCCAGGTCGGCCGGGCGCGCGCGTAACTGTTCCTTTGAACTTCGCCGCGCCGGCGTGGCTACATCGTCGTCGCCTTTACGGCTTTTTACGGGCCACCGTGCAGCGGCCACCTTCCCCCTCTTTTCGAGAACCGAGTGGCCTCCTCAACGAAGACGCTTAATCCGTCTTCATCCCAGACCGCGAACAGGGGGAGCGCGCGACCACAGCAAGAAGGGGGGAGGGTTCGCGCCCCGCGGCCACCACTCGAATTAGAGTCCGGGGCCCGGTCCGCTCATCTGGCGGGGCCCATCCGGCGGGAAACACACCACCCACGAGCAGGCCAAAGAAAACACGGCCGCGCTTTGTCTCTGCGTGCGGGGAAAGAGAAAGCGCGCGAAAAGGAACGGCAGACGGAGAAACGCGGGACGAGCAGTTCCCAGAACCAGCTTGTACTGCCCGCCCCCCTTCTCCTCGCCGGGCCGTTGCGATCCCCTCGCCGGAAAGACCCCCGTCGCGGGCCCATATTACACTGCAGCCTCCGAGCAGGACGGCGGCGCTCGGTCAACCGCGCATCAACGAGGCGGTGCCGGTTTCGGCGTTCGACGCCGCGTTAGCGCACTGCAAACAGGTTTGCGTTTTAAGCCCCGGCGCCGCGAATCCATTATCATCATCCCGACGAGAGAGACCCCCAACGGATTACACGGTCGACAAACAGGGTGAGACGTCTCATTCAGCCACGCAGCGACACCAGCAAGACCCCGGATTCCCGGCCCAGAGGAGCCCGTCCGACAACGCCGAAGAGGAAAACGTCGACGAAACTTAGGCAAGGAACACGCGCTTCGCTACGGACACTCGAAATCAGACCCCCGACGGAGGACCGCGCACAGGTTGAAGAAAGGGCAGCGGCATCATATCAAACGACAGTTATGCATTGTCCACACTTCGGGTGAGGCCCCGCCCATCTAACATCGACGTGCGGCAAACTCGCAGGCTTCCACTTTACGGTAGTTATAGCGCGAAAACAAAACGACGACACAGAGACAAGAAGGACACGAAAGACACGAGCGCTCGTGTCTTTCGTGTCCTTCTTGTCGTTTTCTTTTCGCGCTATAACTATATATCGTCATGCCATACCAACTAGCCCAAGCTGCCACACTTATAAGTTACATTTCCCCTTTACGCTTCGGCCTGCGACGCCTGAAAGGCATGACGAAGTGGCACATCTCGAATTTATTTGCAGCTCGGTCGACCCGTGCGGAGTTTCACCTGCGGTGATGTGTGGGCCTGACCGACGCACTCATAGAGCAGACACGGAGATTTGATTACACACAAACAAGCATTGAATTAAAACAGGGGCAAAGGCAGGAGATTACAAGAAATAACAAAGGAGGAAAACTGATACGCGCGATGGAAAGAACAGCTATATAACAAAATATGCTAAAAAAAACATTACAAAAGATACAGGCTAAAGACAAACACGCGGATTATCAATAAAACAACCACAGGATGAAACTACAGGAGAGACAAGGAAAATTTACGAGAAAAAAGAAAAGCTCCGACTCGCGCTTCTGAGCTTCGACGTGCGACGCAGCGCAGACTACAATTATTTTTAAAAAGGCTAGTTATATTAAATTAACGGTTTTTAAAAAAGTCACAATAAAAAGTTCCATACGGACCAGGCAAGCTCTCGGTACACGACTAGGGGAGTTGACGGGTGGCGCTGAAGGTCTCGCTGGCTTAGTGCACGACGACGGTGCCCGGTATCGCAGCCGTCTCAATACGTTGCTCGCCGCCTACGCGAGACTCGCGACACCGACGACCGCACTTGTTGCAAGCTGTACGTCAACTGCCCCTCCCGATGCAGTCCAAACTCTTTCTGGCCGTCCCGTCCCCTCTCGAGGTCATATTCCCAACACAAAAGCGCCCTTCCTTGGACGATGGGGCGCGCGGGCGAAACGAAAATTGCAGTCGTTTGTGACATGCATTATGAACGAGCCGCACACTCGGTAGACGCAGAGTTCTCTCTCTCTCTCTCTCTCTCTCTCTATATATATATATATATATATATATATATATATATATATATATATATATATATATATATATATATATATATATATATATATATATATATATATATATATATAGTGGGAGTAATAATTCAATGGGCCAGTTAGTCTTCGTGAAGGTATGGGATATGGCACAACGGGAGCGTTGTCAACAAGGATAAATATATTTATTTCCCAACAGTTTCGGGAGGGGTCCTCCCTTCATCAGGGGATGAATTATACTGACATGAACTTCCAAACTTCGTTGCTGCCGCGTACCTCTCGCCTTGAAAGATGTTTGCGAGAGTGAGAGGGAACTAGAAAAAAAAGGGGGGGGAGAGAAAAAAAGAAAGAAAAGAAAGAAAGTAAAAAAGAGGAAGAACCACTGTCAACACTGAGAACGAAACCAACTGTCCGTGTACGTCCACATACGTATGTGGACGTACACGGACAGTTGGTTTCGTTCTCAGTGTTGACAGTGGTTCTTCCTCTTTTTCACTTTCCTTTTTTTTCTCCCCCTCCTTTTTTTTTTTCAAGTCATACTGCGCGCTGCGAACGCGCAAGATGGTCGATCACTGAACAGTGCAGCATGGACTATAGATATACACATTATAGGCGTGCGCGCACGTGCGTCAGCTGCTATCTTGTCACCGTGATCGCTTTCTACCTATCAACTTCACCCGTGCTTTATGTTTACAAACACGTTGGTCGGCCAATGTCACCGTCTGCCACGATAGTGCTTAGGTTTTTAAAGGCCAACTCCGGCGATTTTTCGAGGTCAGTGGACCTCAATCAAATTCACTGCGTACGTTCTTTTGCCCATTTGCGCCATTCATGCCAAATTGCAAGCTTGAGAGTTTCGCAAGTTCTTTTCAAATGAATTTTATAGCTTGCCTCGAAACGCACAGCTCGCTTGCCAGAATTAATGGCAACATTGTGTGTGCGTGACGTTGAGTTTCGTCATGTGCCACTGCAGCATGTGCTTAATGAAAGATAAGGAAAGACAGGCACCTAAACCAGGCACAACAAGCAATCGTTTCGCTACCGTGATGATAGATATGTGGGGTTTAACGTCCCAAAACCACGATATGATTATGACAGACGCCGTAGTGGAGGGCTCCGGAAATTTCGACCACCTGGGGTTCTTTAACGTGCACCCAAACCTGAGCACACGGGCCTACAAGTTTCGCTACCGTACACGAGGGTGCGTAAAAAGGGAGAAAGTAAACTAAGAGTGAAAACGCAAATTGAAAAAAAAAATGCATGTCGTAACACGTGACGGAGTTGGAGCGGTTTCCACATTTACAGAAACCACACGAATTTCATTCTGCCCGGCGTTTCTTTAGTCGAAGTGCGGTCACGTTACACGTGACGCCGCCCCCTGGCACACGTGCGAACTGCACGGCGAGCGCAACAGACCAGCGCCGAAGCGAAAACGGGGAGAGCCGGGGGCGCTTGTCAACGCGCGCACGAGGACTGCATACGCAGGCAGGGTAAGCGAACGGCCGCACCTCATCTCGCGCAGATAGCGGCTGCAGGCCCGGTTCCTCTCCTCCTCCGCGAAGCACTTCGGACGTGCGCGCCTACTATCGACTCGCGCATCGTTCCTCCCAAATGGCCGCATCAATCTCGCGGGCCCAGGGAAAACGAGCAAAGGGTCATAAACGAAGAAGACGCGCCCCCTAAAAGCAGAGAGACGATGCATTCCGAGTGCCTCCGAGACTTGGCCATCTTCAATGGTCCTCCTCATCTTTTTTTTTTTTTCCGCACCACTCCACTTACGCAGCTTATGGTGGTGGTGGTGGTGGTGGCAGCCGCACTCGGTACTCCGGAGTAGAGGACGAGATTTATTTTATTTTCAGAAAGAGTGCCTGCCTAAGATTTCCTTCCTTCCTGCTTAACTCAAATGAACGCGTGGACCACACGTCACCACGCATGTGCGAACGCGTCCGTTTCGTGGCGACGTGAGTAAGACGCCAATAGACTGAAGCCTATGAAGAGTCAGCTAGCCTCGGTATAATCCAGTCATGAAGCGCAAGGCGGCAACGCAAGTACTGACTGGTATCATGGGGGAGGGGGGGGGGGGCTTCTCCTTGATACCTTACCTGATAGGCCTACTTTACGGGTGGCGAAAGAATGAACTAAGCGCTTTGAGAAATCAATGTACCTCTAGTACAGCGAATGAAACAAACAACAAAAATGTATACAATGTACGGTCCAATGAAACAGTAGTAAGTCGCAATGGCTCTTTTTTTTTTTTTGTTATTGCACTATTAAGTTGCGCAATGCCCTCAATTGGGTTGTTCCGGTAAGGGTCTACTGCACCAAGACGCAAAATGACACACACACAAAACGCCCCAGGAAAGACTTTCCTGGCCGGTACGCAAATACGGAACATGCAAAGACCATAGAAGGTGTAGGAGGTCATGACGAATCGCTATGAGGTGCGGAGAGCAAAATGCTGCTGAATCTGGTCCGCGCGATCACAACGTTAACTTTTTTTTTTTTCTCGTCGCTCCCACAACGCTGACCGCACACTATCCCTCGTCGCCTCACCGCGCACACGCAATGCCATCCATCGGTTTTTGCAGCCACCGCGAAGCCAAGCTAGTTTCGTGCGATGCGGCTGCGAAGCTCGGCGCGAAACGACTCGCGCTAGAAGTGTGCGCAGAACGGGGAGTCGGTGAAGGAATAAGCGAAAAAACGAAAGCCGTCGACCGAAAAGAAGGCCCGCGGTGTGCCACCCCCTTGTTTCCCCCTCTTTTAGAAAGCACTGCGGCCCAGCAGCAGGTCTCTTCGAACGTCCTTGAAGCGTCACGCCAACTTTCGTACGAGCCCTCCCCGGTCCTCGTGCATGACGAGGGCCCCAAATAAATAGACAGCCGGCGCTCCTCCCAATCCTCAAATTACAAACTCCGCGCCTCCCCCCCATCCGCCTGCTCCGAAGAAAACGAGCTCCGACGAAGACTCCAGGAAGGGCCGGTAATCCGCCGTCGACGAGCCATGTCCTCCTCCCCTCCCGCAGAGAAAGAAACAGAAAAGCGGGGAAGGGGGGCTTTTCTTCGCGTTGTTCCGTCCATTTTGCCAGACAGGGGCCGGTATGTGTGTGCTCGCTCGGGGGCAAAGCCAAATAAAGCCACCTCTTCCCGGCCCCTCCCATGCATTTCGCGAGAGTGAAAAGTCCTCCCGTGTGGCCGCCGTCTCGCGAATGAGTCCTCCCTCGCAAACGAGCGCGCTTTAGAGAACGTCAAGCGCGGCACTGCCGCTGTTGCAGATCTTGCCGAAACGAACCGCGCGTTTCCCACCTATCCCTTCCACTTGCGAGCGTCATTACTTTTCGAGCGAGTGCGAACACTGCATTTCGTGCCGCCATTCTTTTACGCGCGTGCGAACGCGTTCGCAAACATTTACGCTGACATCTCATGGATAGCAAAGTAACGCCGTCCCTCGTGCATTAGCCTAAAACGACTGTGAGGCAAAAAAACATTCTTCTCAGTCGACTAATACCCGGAAAGCTTTCTGCGTCAAATGGGGTTTTGCTGTGCCTCCGGGACCGGTGCACATTTGACCAAACGACGACGTCAAGGTATGACGTCATCGTGCGACGTGACACGCCACCGCGCAATATTTTTTTTTTTTTGCATTACTCGCGTTGACAACGGCGATCACTTTTTCACGTTTGATAAGCCTCCTCCACGTTTCAAGGAAATAGACCAGTGGTGATCTAAGGCTTTCGCACTGAGCCTTGATCGGCAAGGTGCCATCGCCACGCCATTCTGAAGATAGTTATGGCGCGAGAACAAAACGACGACACAGAGACAAGAAGGACACGAAGCGCTCGTGTCCTTCTTGTCTCTGTGTCGTCGTTTTGTTCTCGCGCTATAACTATCGTCTTGCATACCAACTAGCCCAAACTGCCACACTTCTAAGCCATTCTGAAGGTTCGTGCGTCTGCGTGGAGGAGGTGTAACCGGCGGTCTCTAATCATCCTAGTCGCCGTACAGATCAACACAGCGCGTGCAGAGAGAGCTCGGACCTTCAAAATGGCGATCCCGACGCTAGCGATCTTCGCGGATGACGGTCAAGTGCGTATACCTCCCGCGTCCTGCGGCTCTGCAGCGAGCTGTGCTCGGTGGCAGCTTTGCAGTTGCTGTGCCACTTGTCAACGTGAACATACTACATGGCAGTGGCGAGCTTTGGGCTAGGGGGAACCTACCGACACCACCTGGAATTGGTGGTCTAGTTGGTGTTGAACCTACGCACCGCGACGTCACTATAAGAGTCTCGGTTACTAGGGTAAATCGACGGCGCCCACCGCTGTATACAAACACATGGCATAGGGCACAACTTGCGCGCTCGGAGAGAGAAGAGCCGACCGGCACTCACCGAAAAACCAAGCCGTCACAAAGAGCACCCGCGCCGAAGTCAGGCGGCCGCCTCGGGAGACACGCGAGCTCTGTGGTCCACTAAACAAACAAAACACCACCCCGTGGCTTCCTTTTCTCCGCCCCAGAAGAAGAGGGACACGGCGGCTGGAAAAAGCAACAAGAGCACTTACATACCGACCGGTGCACCAAACACATCGCGAGACAGACAGGAGGGTGCTGCAGCGCCACTGCGGGAGAGATGCCTTTTCCTGGAAACGAAACACTAAACTGGCCGAAAAGGCAGTAAACGTTACTAGCTTTTTTTTTTCTCCCCTAAGCAGCCATGGGGAGGACGACGCCCGGTGTCTGTTTCGGCTGTAGGCGACGGAGCACGTGAGGCGAGCAGAATACACACACAAGTAAGAGCACATGGGTAGCACACTACTCGGTTCTTTCTCCCGCGAAAGTCGATCGGCATACCGATACGAAAACCCCGACAGACCGTGCCACGAAAGCCAAGAGAAAGGAAAGAACACGCGCGCGCAAACAGCAAATGCAACACGGATATCACCAACGCTTCACTAGTTGCACGTGATGACGACTGCCGAGCATTTGCGCGCCAAAACCATGACATGATTTTGAGGCACGTCGCAGTGGGTGGGGGGGGGGGGGGGGGCTAGTGATTAATTTCGACCGTCTGGGTATCTTTGAAAGCGCACTTTTTGTCAGTCCTAGCACATGGCGCAGCGCCATGGAGAATAACAAAGAAAGTCGAAGAGAACCTAAGGACCATGCCGCGTGCAAATTTTACAGAAAATAATAGACGTAGCCCTAAGAGGTGAGAAGACAGCAGAGTGGACCATAGAACAAAGAGAAGTTGCCGATCTTCTATAGAAATTAAAAAAAAAAAGACTTGGAATGAATATTACGAGATGTGAAGAGCACCGATGGCGGAGGGGTGTTACGTGGAGTGACTTTTTTTTTTTATTCGGGGCCATAAAATGAAATTCGGTCGTACAGGGAAGGGTGGGTTGGAAATCATTGAGAGAGGTCTTCGTACTGAACTGGACATGAGCCAGGCTGATGAAGATGATGAACCCTAAGCGAACGGATCTTCTGAGCATTTAAGCCTATCGAAAATAGGACCGCCGGAAACCGAACCTGCGCCTCAAGCTCTCCGTTTGGTGCACTCTTACCTCGCAAAAGACAGCGGGAGAGGTTACTTCAAGTCCACGGCGCAAGCCCTATGTATGCACATAAGAAGAAAAGAAAATACATTAAATCCACTGAAAGAATCGGCTTACGCAGTTTTCTAAGTCAGTATGACAAAACGACGGAAATACGACGAGAAACGGTGCGCAGATCTTAACGAACTTCGTGACAGGTAAACAGTGGTGACTCATGGGACCCCTACATACGTTACGTTTTGTTATATTCCGCCCGTAAGCTAAGCACCGAGAGGCCGCATACGTGGGGAAATTAGAAATGAGTTGCGGAGCGTCTTCGCGCGATGTCATCGAGAAACTAATCGATGCGTGGGGTTTAACGTCCCAAAACCACCATATGATTATGAGAGACGCCGTAGTGGAGGGCTCCGGAAATTTCGACCACCTGGGGTTCTTTAACGTGCGCCCAAATCTGAGCACTCGGGCTTACAGCATTTCCGCCTTTATCGAGAAACTAATACCCCCGTCACACGGTAAATCTAATGTCAATTACAACGAACATTAGGAGGCCCTAATGTCCTTTTACCTGCGTGCTGTCACACGCCAAAACAAATGTCATTTTGAAATGATGACCATGACCTTTGACCTCCGAAGCCGTGGCCTTGAGAGAAACAAAAATATATTAAAACTTGCATGTAAGATTAACGTTTTCACTAAAATAATCTTTATGGGTAACAAGGAGCTCCTACAATATAAACGCGGCCGTTTTACGTAACTTGTCACAGCTGCACGACACACTCAAAAACCAACATGGCCGACAAAATGACCGGGCGTAAGTATACAGTGAACTGAAAAATGGGCGAACGACTCACTTCCCGGCTGCAGAAATGAGACGGCGGCAGCGATTTCGTGAAGTGACCACCTTAGTCGCCACAACACGTGCAATCAGACCACCAACGCCCACCATACAGACACGACAACAAAGCACACATGAAACATGGCCAGCGTCCAGCCGCTGTAGCGGAGTAGCTTTTTTTTTTTTTTTGACACTTTCACGCAGTAATAAGTTGATCTATTTACAAATGATAAAAAGTTAAGTATACATAGGTTAACAGACATCTCCCTAAATGTCCCTGGCGTGGAACTACCCATTTGGTCAGAAATCGAATGCGAATGTGTTTCGGGAACTCATTCAACCGAAAATGTCATTTTCCTCAAATGGCATTACTTTCCCCATGTGACAGCAAACAAATTACATTACAAACAAATGATATTCACTGTAAATAGGATATTTTCCACGTGACATCGGTATAAGCTACACACCCCACCAATAAAGATGGGCAAAATATTCCGTCGAATTTCGAGCCATCACCTGAACCACCAAGGCAGCATTGACGGAGGCAGAGCCAGGATATGGGTTAATCCCCGAAGGAAGACTGCCTCATTCATTCATTCATTCATTCATTCATTCATTCATTCATTCATTCATTCATTCGCAATCAGCAAGACACTGAGGCCTGACGACCAGCGCAATTTCGTCGCCCAGGGCTTTCTCGGAATAGAGTCCTGCCAACTTAATTCGAGCGATGACATAAAAAGTAGTTCATTTCAATATCTCCTTCGTTTATAGAAAAGTGGTTCATCATTACTGAAACAAATTTAGCCTGAAATAGCACACCTGCATATCACGCCGTAACCAAAGCGTCGGTACGCCATGGATTCCTGTTTTTTTTTTTTTTTTGTCTTCAGCTCATACCATATCTGGATTGTTCTTTATTTGGTTCTGGAAGTTGCGGGTGCCCTTCCTTCAATTTCGCACCATACAAAGCCTCCAATGTCGTCAATAAAGCATTCACCTTAGTTGCCGTGAAAGTGTAGATTCCCAGTACACCCAGTGAACACACCCTTCACTACGCCATCGGAAATACTCGGAAGAGTGGTACACCGCCGCAGTGCAAAAGGGCGACAACGGAGCTACACCGTAAGTGAACAGTTGATGGCACTACGTACCTGCGGCCTTGCTGTACGTACTGTTCTCTTAAACATGCATGTCATCGTTTGTAACTACATTCCAACACGTTGCAAACGCAATCCTAGAGACAGTACCAGTACCAATTGTGAGAAAAAGTATGTGCGCTAAAACCTTGATGCGCTTGGTCCCCAAAATCACAAGGCCCTTCCCTGTGACATTGCAAGTGCGAAGAGTAGCACTTCGCGAGCATAGTTCGAAAGACACGCTTCGCCGGGATCTGATCAAGGCAAGTATGCTTACAGGGCGTCTCGTTTGTTTCTTGTTCATTGCAAGAACCACAGTTGACGATTGAAGGTAGACGAGCGTCCCATACGGAACGAATTTCACCGGCAAATGGCCGCTCGTGTCAAATATGTAAAAATAAAATGAAGATGCCAAAGTATCGTAAAGCCAGGCAGCCAGCACTCGCGGCTACAATAACTGTTGTCCGCTGCGAAGTACATGCATCGTAATGGTAATAATAATATCTGAAGTATTAAAGTCCCAAAGCCACCATGTGATTATGAGGGACGGCGTGGTAGAGGGTTCCGGAAATTTCGACTACTTGGGGTTCCTTACGTGCACCTAAATCTAATAAGCACACGGGCTTCAAGCATTTTCGCCTTCATCAAAAATGCAGCCGCCGCAACCTGCGGATCAAAGGTCCAGCACCATAAACACTAGACCACCATGGCAGGTACATCCCAATGGTGAGTTGCAAAATCAAATGGACAGGAGTAAGGGGGTATATGCAAACTATAGCCGGGATTAGTCATCGGTCTTGCAGCGGCGTGGTGCCATTATGAATCGCATAAGTAGCACCACTGTCAACAAAAAAAAAAAAAGAAGTGGTGGATGTTAGGTGTCCCCCCCCCCCCCCCACACACACTTTTCGCCGAACGACGACCGGAAAGCGAAGAAAAAAAAAACAAATCTGGAGGGCAGCTAAACAAACCGCCCGATTCTCTCGATCAACAACGACTGGGGAAACTCCTGCGGTGCGCCCGCTGCCGCACAGCTTGCCTTTCTTTTTCAACTCTCACTGAGCGCGTGCTCTGAAGAAGAGAGGCGCGTATCCACCATGTCCGCCACGTTCGTTCTTTCAGGGGTGCGTGCAGCGAGCACGTCGTTCGGCCGTCCTTCCTCATCGCCGGCATGTCGCCGGGCTCCGCCGCGGGAGCCCGGGAAGAGGGGAAAGGGAGAGAGCCAGAAACAGGTTCCGCACCAAAGAGAAACAAAGACGACGCGCGACGACCAAGGAGCAGGCGCCGAGAGACGACGCCGGGGCTCCCAGAGTGAAAGGGGGGGGGGGGGGGGGACAGCGTCTTCAGGCGGACCTTCCACTCGACCCGCTTCCAAGCAAACATCGCCACCCCCTCGGAAGAGGAACTGCTCGCCGGTTTGCTTGCCGCGCTGGTGGTTGAGCAGTGCTGCTCTATGTGCGCCAAAACCATGCGGGCCGCGCGAAAAAAGAAAAAAAAAAATCAAAACTGTCCGTTAATAAACGCGGAAGGCAAAAAACCTACGGGGCAGAAGCTAAAAGCGCCAGCGCAGCTTTTTAATCCACTTACAAGTAGAGATGGGGAGCGAGCGAGAGGTGGTTAAAAATAAAACTGCTTCCCTTTGCCGCACTCTCTTCTCTGCTCACCGCTCGGGTTTCGCAGCTCCGCCCGCGCGAAAGTTTTCGCCAGTCGTGTTTCGTAATCATGAACACCTGTGTTCCCAGCTTCGGCTAATTGCTCGCCGCATATACGGACGTGTGTTTATGCGAGCGTTCCTCGGCCGCCGGGCTTGATTGCACCGTGACAGACTCCTCTCCCCCCCAACCACCGCAGCACCAGCGGCCCTCGACACGCCGAGCTCCGAGAATTCGGGTTCCGATCTCAGTTCCAGAAGCGCACGCGCAGCAGTTGGGGGCTCACTAGCAATATATATATATATATATATATATATATATATATATATATATATATATATATATATATATATAGTGCACCTGCCTGAATTCGGAACAGCTGACTGCGCCCTCGGCTCAAAAAAACTCGATCGACAACTGCCTCCAAAATATAAACAAAATAATCGTTGAATGGCCAGGTTAATGAATCCCAGCGAACCACGCCGCGCTATGGCAGAGAAACGTGACTCAACTCTGGTGGCATTAAGAAGCTCTCTAGAGGGCGCGCATAAAATACCAGGACCCTACGAGCCAGTCAGTACCTGCGTATTTTGCTTTCAAGCCCACATTTGTGTCAGACTAGGAGACCTGATCAACTGCCAGGAAACGCCGCGCATATTTCTGGACCCCCGTTCAGCCGCATAACAATATTGTTCTGGCTAAAGACACATGCTAGATGCACTGAAAAAGAGTGTTTATGTGTGTGTGTGTGTGCCAAGTGCAAAGTATGCAACATTCACACACACACACACACACTTACACACACACACACACACATTATAATATATTATTCTAACGGTGTCGACCAGTGATCGTCGCACTTGTTCGCAAACGCTGACGAAGACTGGTGCACCCCGGTCAAAACCTTTGGAAATAAAATTAGGACAACCGCTAAGTCGTCTCTCATATATATATATATATATATATATATATATATATATATATATATATATATATATATATATATATATATATATATATATATATATATATATAGCACGAGACGTAAGCGTCATCAGTGCCCAAACGGAGGTTAAGGAGACCAGAAGGCCGCCTGAAAGAAGTATATGTTCGGTCGGCGCGCAATCCGCTGCTGGGAGCCTAATTGCTTTTCTCAAGAACTGAGCAATGCGTTTTAAAGGAACTCGCGGGCCACGACATGGGAAGGCTACTACGGCGCTGTGTAGTCGGTATATATATATTTTTTTTCTCTCATCGGTGGGCGCAGAATGGCGCACACACGGCTGCTTTTTTTGTTTTGTTTTTTTCGCCAGAAACGCACGCGGCGCACGAAGAATACGCAACGTCGACCGTGACCTTGCCCCGCGCGATGGTCGCGGTCCGCGCGCTCTTTCCGTTATACGGGCGTTTCACTAGAGAGAGAGAGAGAGAGAGAGCACTCTACAAAGCCGTTACACTGCCGAGGAGGAGAAAAAAAAAACGGCGACTCGCGCAATGCGCACCGCGTATACATAACAGAGGATGCCGCCTACTTAACAAGAACATCGCGACGCCATCACAGAGTGACCAGCTGTGGGGCCTCCGAGATAGATTTACAGTCGGCCGAGCTCCCTATACGCAAGGGCGGGCGAAAATTGCGCTCGCATTGCCAATCGCGACCGAAGCGCCTCACCGATGCATCGGTGAGGCACACTGCCATGTTTCATTTGGTACGGCCGTTGGGGTGAGGCGTTAAAACAGGCGACGAGAATGCGACTTCAACAACAGCGTAACGGCGAAAGGAGGGAACCCTGTTTCGAGAGCATTCCGGCGCACCCTGCCCCCCCCCCCCCCCCCCCCCGAAAGCACAACAGCGCCACCTTCCTCCGAAACGGAACACTTCTTCGACGTCGACAAGCTCGGCTTTGTGAAGTGCGCGCACCATTAATTTCGCACAGCTGTCGTCACGCCGATGCAAAACAGCGTTCCCCACCTGCCTCGCTTTTGCACGCTGACCACTGAAACGCGCGCGTCCAACGAGAAAAAAAAAATACAATGCGGTAGCTACATAACCCTGACGGCACGAGTGCCTTTTGACCCGCCAGCGAAAGTCCTTGGGAGAGCGCTCGTCGCTATCGTTCACTTGTTCGCCCAGCGCTGGAGTCGATAGAACACCAGTAGTGGCAAACAATGGCCGGAAAAGAAACACCAAAACGACGCTGACTGGAGACAGCGTCGCCTGCACGAATCAGCGCGATACGTTCGACAGGCTAGTGCTCTCAACACCCGCGAAACGGAAACTCGGACAAAGCAGAGAACCCGTGATAATGTATGACTACATCGCAGCTCCATGCTGGACGAGCAAAGCGTCGGCAGCAAAACATCCGTCACAAAAAGTGAGACGCGCTTGTTTTTTATTTTCACGGGGCTCAACGTACGAAAAAAAAACAAAAAAACGTAGATGTATGAATAGGGCTGGAGAATGTTCATCTTAAATCCAGGATTGCAGCAATATGAAAAAAAAAAAGTTGTGAGTTCCCCGACGGTGGAGACTGCAAGCAACGCGATTCTTTTGACCGATTGATTGAGTGAGGTGCACCGAACCAGCACAGAAGCTAATGAGGGAACACCGCAGCTCACCCGGGCCCAGATGGACCAAACCGCATTGGCTGTTTGATCCAAACCATCCAGAAACACGGTTAACGCGTCACAATCCCAAACAGTTGAGGAGCTGACCGTTAGCCCTTACACACCACCGTCCCTCCTTCAAACGCTTGTATGATCGGCAAAAGCTACAAAACGAGGTCGCTGCGAAAGGAAGACAACAGAGCACTGCCGCGGGGGTGCCGTTAGTGAAAACGCGACCCAGAGCGCAATGCCAGTGGCGTAGCGGTCGCAATCTACATTGTATCTGACGCCTCAGAGCTGAGCGGTCCCAGCAGCTGACTCAGCACTGGTACAAGTGGCAGCAGAGCGAGAGAAAGGAGCCTCGCAGCGGGGCAGTAAGCTACTAGCTCTGAGGAGCGCGGTGGACACCAGAGATGGCCGCGAAGAGGCGCCGCGGCAGAAAAACAGGCCGCCCGCAGAAGATGGACGGCCGCAGGAAGTAGGCTTCGAGCCCCACAACGATCTCGGGAGAGGGGGAGAAAAAAAAAAGACGTATTTGACCAGGAGCGAGCACAAACAAACCACGCCCTACGTGGCAGCATCTTCAGCGAAGAGGCAACGCGCAAGAATCCTAGTAGAACTCGCTCCCTCTCTTTGGTACCCCCTCCCCCCCGCGGCCCTGTCCGACGAGGCTCGCGAAGACGAGAGAGCCTGCTGGGAAACACCGGCAGGCGCGAAACCACGGGAAACGGCCTACAGGCAGATAGAGTGGACGCAGATTTCTCGATTCCCGATTACGCGACGCGCATTGGCTATAAGAACGCAAGGGGCCCTTTGGGATGCTACGAATAATACCTATAGCAACAATCTTCTATCCGCGTATAAATCTCTACGTCATCGAAATATGGTTGTCCTGAGTTCTAAGGCACCACCGCGAAGCTATGGCCCGTAACCCAAAAGCAAATGCGCAACAACTTACGTTGCGAGAGAGAATAAACTAAGGTAGGCACTGTCTTATACAATGCTGCGAGTGTATGTGGACGAGAGGATATCCTGCAGCGAAAAAAACACACTAGCCCTTTGAAAGCGTGAGCAACGCAGCCCGTTATGGCGTCAATCACTCGTACTCATAAATTCCTGTATACCGCTTTTCCCCTTTATTGATTGGTGGAAACGAGAAAACACGCAAACGTGCTGTGTTGCTCATACATAAAAACAAGTTCGCGCCTGAAGATCGGCGGCATCATACGACGCTAGTTTCACTGTTCCTGTAAACTTCTACCACCCGACTTGGTATCATTCTTGCTCGTTCAGCAAATGTTCGAAACGAACTCGAAATCAAGGTTTCGCAGTAGGTCAGTCAATTATTACTTAGTGGTTTTGGTTACGTAGCGGTGTTAATTGCGACGTTAATACAGCCTGGCGATGCCCCTCCAGACTCCACTTGGCGGGATAATCCTATACCCTGTTAGTCTATCACTGGCTTCGCGCTGACGACCGAAAATTGTTTACTCCACCATCAGTTTGTTCTTATCTTACACGTCAAACTTACGCTAGTCCGGAATAATGTTCAGTCTGATGTCACAGAAGCATCATCAAGCAAGCGTAAACTTTTCTTTTTACACTCGGTAAAACATTCTGCCGTGGTTTGCACGCAACCGTACGACGTCGCATTAAGGCCGCGACAAAACGCAGAGTTCGGCAGTGAGAACGATAACACAGATTGGATTATTACTTTCAAAAGGTAACGGTAATACTTGGGGCTTTGCGCGCCTACACCACGAATATGACGACTATGAGGCACGCCGTCCGTAGTGGAGGAGGGCTCCCACCTGGTTTTATTATTTTATGTACACTTAAATTAGGTAGGCGGGTGAATTTAAATAGGGCATCGCGGAATGTGAAATGCGCTATTAATGGCGTTCGATAGGGATGTCTATCATTCAAGATGAGTGTTGTGTCGTGATGGACGTTGCGTATTGCCGTAATAGCAGCAAATCTTTCTTCGTCCTGTACACAAAGTGAGCCAGTGCATATGATATATGCGCTTATTTGATATTCGCTATTATTCTTTTTAAGTTAAAAAAAAGAAATAAGTCTGCGCATGAGCTACTGTGATCGGTATTCTGAAAATAGTATACAGAAGGGTGTCGTGCCCTGCAACGAAAATAACGAGGTCTAGCGGGAAATTTCACGTGGCAAATCACGATGTGCACAAGCACAAACAAATTAATCTATGGACGACACTGCATATTTTAGCAGCAGCCCTAACGAACGACAGATGAGAGTTAACTGACCAGAGAGCGGCGCTAGCTGGGGGGCTAACCCTCCCCGCCCATAATTTTTCATTGCCCCCCTCCGAAGAGGTAACAGTCAAAATGAGAATGCACGAGTTGCCCGTCTTTGAACCTCTTCCCCCTCGCACGAACTCGCTTGTCGTGGGTGCCCAGTGAAAAAAAAAAAAATCCTGGCACTGGAATAGCCTTGGCAGCAGTGACAGACGCGAAGAATGTGAAGTTGAATGAGTGAATCGCGAACAGGGTTGCTAACCCGCGCATACGTGTTCACACGTGAAGCTTGGCCGACGAGGTAGGCGTGCATACAGAACGCTTTCACTAAACAATACGTACGATAGCGTAAAATAAGTTACGTTTAACGCGAAAAATGGTTACTGTAAGCGTTCGGAATGGCACAGAAACCAAAAGCTAGGCCTTTGGTTGTAGCCTTGAATAACCGTGTTAAACTCTGCGAACGTACCCTACAAGTACGCAAAAGCAAAGCCCGTTCGCAGAGAAACAACAAAAAGACAAAATTGCCGCGCGCACCAACCCATATCAATGATATCGCTACTAATAGTACTACTGGCGCTTAGCAGAGGTTCGCGCCCGAGGCAGACTCGGCGCGGCAGTGACGTCACGGTCGGACACGCCCGGCCGCGGCGAAGCTGCCCGAGGCGCGGTCACCTTTCCCTTTCGACGCGCCTCTCGGCAACAGGTCGCGCCAGCGAGAGCATCCCCCCCAAAACACGCTCGCAAACTGCCACACATCGGGCACAACAGATAAGAGAGAGCGCGCGCGCTATAAAAACGTGCTCTGACTCACCATTGACACGGCGGCGCCGAGGGCTCCGTTGTGGTAAGGAGGAACGACATATCCAAACGGCCCCGGAATGGGTTCGAACGAAGACTTTCCTGGAAAACCGAGAGAGAGAGAATGCACAAAGATGAGCGCGATGTTGCAACAACGCGCGGGGCCTGGTTGAACACACAAAAACGGTACGGACGGCATCGCGACACAGACACACACTATTTAAAGGGACTGTGAGTGCGCATTTACCACCGCAATTGCATTACACGCGGTGCAGTTTGCTCATAATGCCTTGTTTACGAGGGTCCATGCCGAACATAGAGTTTCTCAAAATTAACTAGAGGGCACTATGGCGCTGGGATCGTTCAGCGACCATGGGAATGATGGGTAGTGCACACATTTGCCTAGTCTTCGTACTTGCGGGCGGCGAATCGTACTTGTGGCTTCCTTCATAGCTGTGTTTCGATTTTGTTTTGAAAGAAAGATTCAACCCTTTTGAACTTCGTGACCCAATTTGGAAAGGTAATTCGAAAAAAAATAGGGTGGTGAAGCGCAATCGCTGAACATTTGCTGATTTTTGTTTCGTGAGAAAACAGCTTCAAGCCACACGAACACACACGGAGCCAAAAGCAGGCCAGAAGTACGAAGTTTAGACAAATGTGTGAACTACCCATCATTCCCATGCTCGCCGAAGCGCCGTGCATTGCAGCTCCCATAGACACTAGCGCCAGAGTTCCCTCTAGTGTACATTGGGAAACTCGGATCCCGAGTACAATCGCATCACCGAGCGGTGAAGCTGCGCTTCGCACAGCCTGGACCAAGCACGCCGGTACAACGAAGGCACCCTGGACACCACCGCAGTTTCCTTCTGTGCTGTTTTATATATGCGTGCCCCCCCCCCCCCCCCCAAATGCTTTGCCGAGACAGTGAAGTCGGCCTTTGTACTCCGGTTCAACAGACCAGAGGCGCTTCTCAGCGTTGAAAGTGTCTCAAAGACTCACGACCACTTAAAAAAAAAGAAAGAAAAAGACCGCAGATGGTGCGAAATGGCCGGTAATAAGAGTAGCGGCAGCTGATAGCGACGCACGTACACCGCTGATTGCTGTTCGAAAGGAGGATTTATGGATAAATATTCTAGCGCAATCCACAAATTAAAATGAAATAAAAACGCTTGCGTAATACATGTAACCCACATTAAGAAGCGATCTTACCAATCATATTAGTTCTAGGAACAGCCATTCATTCATTACCCATGCCACTCATCGTATAGGCCTGTCACACTCACTCGATGGCACCACCGCTCTCAGAGAGCGCAGCGCCAACGTGGCAACTTCGCGCACTTTGCCCTTGTTTTCTTCCCGGCGCGTAGCTTGAAGATGTGTGCGGAGAAGGCCGGTGCGTAACAATGGTCACGCAAAACGAGTCCCGCTTTCTGTTTTGCGGCTACCGACAAACAGCAAAGGTTCCCGAATACTTCAGGCGAAGTAGTCTGCTTCGTGAGGGTGACTAGCACTTCGCCAATCCTGCTTATTGAGCGAAAGAAACTCTACAGTGGCGTCGGTCCGACGCAAATCTTCGGAAAGTGTGTCGCGCAAATGAGCCTAGTGGTCAGTAAACTTTTTTTTTTCTTGGCTGGCGATAGAAAATACCTTTATCGGCAACCTGGCGCATCGCTTGTCCTATGATCGACGCGCATTACCAGAAAGCTGGGATAGTTGAAATTACACATTAGCAGCGATAAAAAAGACAAGAGACCACACGAAAGGCCCCTGTCTGTTTATCCAGCTGTTAGTATGTCAAATGAGGGCATTAGCTATTACGCGGTGGCCGATTACGTGTTACGAAACCCTCCTCGGAATTTTATTTTACATACTGCGCAGATATGGGCGTGCTCACTTCAACAGCCTGGTGTCATTCTCTGGATTGGCTGTAAACACTTACTTTCTGTGCAGGCGTAAACCGACTGTGCACTTTTCTCCTACTAGTTATCATCGCACCAAAGAAAAATTGTAAGCCCATTACACCTGCAAGGCTGTATGTCAACAACCAGCAGCGCAAATCATCTACTGATCAGACGTGTGCTTAGCAGAAGCCGCCGACCAGCGCTTGACAGGAAAAAAAAAGTCATCGGTCAACTGTGAGCAGCTGTTCAACACTCGCAAAAACATTTCTGAAAATATGTATTGTGTTTTTTATTCACGTCGAACCATCGTATAGTGAATCCTGAGGGCCCTCAGCCCAACCGATGGGCGCAGCCGACAAAACGGGCACCGTTTTACGTCGCACTGGTTGCCACCAATCTCCATTCGGTCAAACAATAATAGAAACAAAGGAACCAACAATGTCGTTATTGAGCGTGGAAACTTGGACTAGTAGGACATAACTGAATATGAGAACAGCGCAACCTAGGAGTAGTTGCAGCGTGCTTCTGTAGTTACGCTGTAACTACGAGGTTTCGCTGTTGGTATACTCAGCCAACTACTAGCTGGAGGAGTAGCGTAGCCAGATTTTTTTTTTTTTTTTTCAGTGGGGGTTCAACCGTACTTCATGTGCGCTCGCGCATGCTTTTATATACGCACGTGTATATTGCGCATGCGAAATTAAACAAAATTGCCCCCCCCCCCCTCCCCAGCATCGCCAGTGACGCGGAGAGAAAGCGAAAGAAAACGTGCCAACACAGGCAGCGTTTTCTCCAGAGAGCTGCGATCCAACACTTTTTTCGCCTATCAGCCTCGGACTATTTCCAGGGAGCGATGTCACCCGAATCGTTCGTCGCGAACTCGAAGCAATGGCTCCTGCAGCCATCGCCTCTGACGGTCCTCAAGACAACGCATCCACCGTCTCCCTCATCCAAGCCGTCGTTCGCCAAGAAATAGCAAATCTCGGCATCACACCTGTTTGCGCTGTTCGCACCACCGAGAGCTCGGCTTCTGTTAACCAGATTCCGGTGTACCCTTCACGCTACCCTTCCCGCTACCGGAACCCTGCTGAATGGAGAACGTCGGATGATAGACCAATCTGCTTTCACTGCTCTCGCGCCGGCCACATTGCACGCTACTGTCGCAATCGTTGGTCATCCAATTCATCTTGGAACACTGGGACATGGCGTCGCTTTGAAGGCAGTTCTCGCCACTTTTCTACTCCGTACGATCCACAGCCTGCTCCTACTAACGTTCAGGGCCGAAGGTTCAGCCGGTCGCCATCGCCCCAAGGCCGCCGATCTCTCTCGCCGATGATTTCTCGATCCAGGTCCCCTGCACGACCTGGGCCCTCAACCTCGGGAAACTAGACCATGCAGCTCCCGGAGGTGACGCTGCATTAACGACCCATTCTGCAAATCCTCTGTTGACGATTCCTACACGCCGCAATATTTTGGACCTTTTGGTGGATGACGTTACCGTTACAGCCCTGATAGACACTGGTGCACAAGTTTCAGTCATGAGCGCTGCTCTCTGTACTAAACTGCGAAAAGTGATCACGCCTCCTATTAAGTGTGCAGTAATGCTTGCCGATGGGAGCACATCTGCCGTTCTCGGCATGTGTACTTCTCGCGTATGTATTGCTGGGCGCCAGACCGTCGTATTGTTCACCGTGCTTGAGCAGTGCCCACATGACGTGATTCTTGGCCTCGACTTTCTCTCTGCGCACTCCGCCCTTATCGACTGCTCGACAGGTCTTCTTCAGTTGGAACTGCCTTTTGACGCCGCTGTTGCCCATGACGCTCAAAGTCGCCTTTGCGCCACCGAGTTCCTGCATCTTCCGCCGCAAGCCGCGACTTACGTGCAGCTCGTGTGTGATCCGCCTGTGCGCGATGGTGAATATGTCGTTTCACCTATTACCGACGTTGTGCTAAAGCACTCCATTGCTGTCCCGCACACCGTGGTGAGAGTATGCCACAATCAGACTCATTTGTCTCTTTTGAACTTTGGTTTCTCCACGCATGTGCTGCCTGCTGGTATTAAACTAGGCGTCATGTCGTCGCTGCAAGAGTGTGATATTTCTGAACTGTCGGCTCAGCAACCTACTCCGCATGTCAACTTGCTCACTGCGCCCAACCTGTCAAGCATTGACATTGCCAAAATGATAGCGCCAGATCTTTCGCCCTCCGAAGCACAAGACCTCCACCGTCTGTTGACATCCTATGCGGACATATTCGATCTTGACAACCGCCCTTTAGGCCAGACTTCAGTTGTGACCCATCACATCAACACCGGCGATGCCAACCCAATTCATCGCCGCCCTTACCGCGTCTCCGCCGCCGAACGCTCTGTCATCCAGAAAGAGGTCGAGAAAATGCTCGCCAAAGGCGTCGTCGAACACTCATCTAGTCCGTGGGCATCCCCGGTAGTGCTTGTCAAGAAGAAGGACAACACATGGCGATTTTGTGTCGACTATAGACATCTCAACAAGGTCACTAAGAAGGACGTTTACCCTTTACCAAGAATAGATGACGCCCTTGACTGCCTTCATGGCGCAAAGTTTTTCTCGTCCATTGACCTTCGATCTGGTTATTGGCAGATCGCTGTCGACCCACGGGACCGAGAAAAAACAGCATTTGTAACCCCCGATGGGTTATATCAATTTAAAGTAATGCCGTTTGGGCTTTGTAATGCGCCGGCCACCTTTGAGCGCATGATGGACTCCCTTCTGCGCGGCTTCAAATGGTCCACTTGCTTATGCTACTTGGATGATATAATTGTTTTTTCACCGACGTTCGCAAGCCATCTAGAGCGACTGTCCAGTATTCTCCAAGTATTTCGCAACGCTGGTCTTCAGCTGAACTCTTCCAAATGCCGTTTCGGCCGTCGCGAAATAACTGTACTTGGTCACCTCGTTAACGCATCTGGGGTACAACCCGATCCGGACAAAATTCGCGCATTGACTCAATTTCCCGTGCCCTCTTCTCATAAGGATGTCCGGAGCTTCCTTGGTTTGTGCTCCTATTTTCGCCGCTTCATCCGAAATTTCGCCGATATTGCGCGGCCTCTCACCGAGCTTCTTAAAAAAGACGTCCCATTTACTTGGAATTCGCCTCAGAGTGCTGCATTTTCGGCGCTCATTGCAGCCCTCACGACTACGCCAATATTAGCCCACTTCGATCAGACTGCCTCGACAGAAGTTCGTACGGACGCGAGTGGCCACGGAATTGGTGCTGTTTTAGCTCAGCGTCAGCATGGACGTGACTGTGTCATCGCCTACGCCAGCCGCCTTTTATCCCCTGCCGAGAGGAACTATTCAATCACCGAAAGAGAGTGTCTTGCTCTTGTTTGGGCTGTCGCTAAATTTCGCCCGTACCTCTTCGGCCGCAGTTTTACTGTTGTAACTGATCACCATGCACTCTGCTGGCTTTCCTCGCTAAAGGATCCCACGGGACGTCTCGGTCGTTGGTCTCTACGTGTTGAATCTCGTCCAGGGACTGACAAGGCCAAGGGTCCAACGGGCAAACAACAGCGTTTATTGCCGAAGCGTACGACTGGGGTTACATCACGGGACTGGAGGACAGTGCTTTGAGCGTTACCATTTAAGCACTAGTGGGCGCATGCGCACTAACGACAGTTCGGTTATCAGGTGTGCTATCGCGAACACCACACTTCCTCTGCTTTTATTCGGAAGCTAATAGTTCACGTTCCCTCTCAGAACCAATCAGGCGGTCGGCGATTTCGTAGCGGGTAGCGCCGATCCAGGTCGCCTCGAGAAGTGTCTGTCAGCAACGTCGGTGGTGAAGGCGAAACCCTAGCTGCAGGCAATGAAGGTGCTGGCTCCGGTTCGGTGTCACTCTGTGGCCACACGGAGAAACCGTCGTCTTGCGCGACGTCTTCGGCAAGCCCTGCCGTGCCTTGAAGTAGCTGGTTCTTGTGGCGCCGCCACTCGAAGCATCCTGAAGATGTCGACGCTCGTACCCTGAAAGACACTGGTCCACTTTGAGCCATCACCACAGCTGGTACCCATTTGGGCTGTCCCCTGTAATTTCGTGCAAGTACATGATCACCAACACTCACGTCACGCACACGACACTGTCGGTTCACCGTCTGTCTGAACTGATTGTAAGCCACCCTTTCCCCCACGGCGGGTTTGAGTACATCGAGGCGGGTGCGCAAACGTCGCCCCAACAACAAGTTGGCTGGTGCCTCGTGTGTCGTAGCGTGGGGCGTGTTGCGATAAGCGAGCAGAAACTTGTTGAGCTTTACCTTCATAGGTTGATGCACGTCATCCTTTTTTAGCGCGTTCTTCAGGGTCTGTACGAAACGCTCCGCAAGTCCATTGGTGCTGGGATTGTAGGGGGCTGTTTGCACGTGTCGGCAACCCATCTCCCTTACAAACTGCTTGAACTCCTCTGACGTGAACTGTGGGCCGTTATCCGACACGATTGTCTCAGGGAACCCAAAACGAGCGAAAACATCTCGTAAGCACTCAACTGTTGCATCTGCAGTAGTTGAACGCATCATAAAAACTTCGGGCCACTTCGAGTGAGCATCGACCACTATAAGAAACATTGACTGTTGAAATGGTCCTGCAAAATCTATATGTATGCGCTGCCACGGCGCTGAGGGCCAGGCCCAAGGGTGCAACGGAGCTTTGCAAGGGGCACTGCGCTGTTCTTGGCAATCTGTACATGACTGCACCATACGCTCAAGGTCCCCCTCGATGGACGGCCACCAGACGTAACTACGCGCAAGCGCCTTGCTGCGAACTATACCTGGGTGACCCTCGTGTAATTCGGCCAGAACTGCTCTCTGCAGCTTTGCGGGAATGACTACCCGCGTTCCCAGCAAAATGCATCCTCCATGCAATGTCAGTTGATTGCGTCTGGCGAAGTATTGTTTCAGTCTATGGTCATTGACAAATATTGGCCAGCCTGTGCTTATGCACTCTTTTACTTTCGCCAGATCGTTATCCTGCTCTGTGGCATGGGCAATTCCCTTGCTCGACACTGGTAGGGAGGCCAGCCGCAATGAATAGAAAGTCTCTTCCGACTCCTGCGTTTCGTCTTTCACACATGGTAGCGGCAAACGGGAGCAAAAATCGGCTTCTGCGTTATCGGCTGATTTTCTAAAAAGAAGGTCGTATCTGTATGCCGACAACGTCACAGCCCACCGCTGTAGGCGCGCAGCCGCGATAGGCGGAATACCTGTTGTTGGCCCCAAAATTTGCTGTAAGGGTTTATGATCAGTGATTAAAGTGAATGCGCGGCCATAAATATAGCAGTGAAACTTTTTTATGCCAAAGATTATGGCCAGCGCCTCTTTTTCAAGCTGGCTATATTTCTTCTCTGCCTCGGAAAGCGTGCGCGAAGCAAAAGCAACTGGCCTAGACTTCCCGTCCTCAAAAACATGGGAGAGCACTGCACCTACCCCATACTGCGATGCGTCACAGGCCAGCTTTAATGGCCTATCCGGGTCGTAGTGGGCCAGCACCTGCGGCGATGACAGCATTCTTTTAACTTCGTTGAACGCGTCTCGGCAGCAGTCGTCCCAACACCAAGGAGCGTCTTTCCGTAAAAGCTGGTAAAAAGGCACAGCCATTGTTGAAAGATTAGGCACAAACTTTCCATAATAATTAACGACACCCAGGAAGGACTGCAGTTGCTGCTTGTTTGTCGGTGCGGCAGCGTTTATGACTGCTTCAATTTTCTCTGGTGACGCAGATATTCCTGCTGCAGTAATTTTGTGCCCCAGGTAACAGAGCTCATTTTGAAAGAACGCGCATTTTTCTTTCTTTATTTTGACGCCTCGCTCCAGCAACCGTTTCAAGAGTGCGTCTAGGTTTACCAGGTGTTCTTCAGCGTTTCTTCCTGTGACTAAGATGTCATCGAGATAACAACAAACTCCGTTTAGGCCCTTCAGCATTGTGTCCATTATTTTCTGAAAAATACCTGGTGCTGACGCTATTCCGAAAGGTAGCCTGTTGACTGCAAACAGCCCTTTCCGCGTGTTCAAAGTCAAGTACTTCTTCGACTCTTCTGACATGAGTACTTGTTGGTATGCCCTGTTAAGGTCGATCTTACTAAAGTGCATTCCCCCGGCCAACGCAGCTAATAGGTCATCAATTTTAGGTAGCGGGTAGTGTGTGATGTCCAGAGAGGGGTTTATCGTTGTCTTATAATCCCCACAGAGACGTATGCTTCCATCTTTTTTTATCACTGGCACGGCGGGCGTGGCATATTCTGATGTATTCACGGGTGTGAGTATTCCCAGCTGCACCAATTTTTCTATCTCTGCTTCTACTGCTGACTGCAGTGCGAATGGCACATTGCGTGCCTTCAGGAACCTCGGCCGGTGATCGGCTTTGAAGAACAGCTCGGCCCTTTCGTCTGTGATAGCGCCTAGCTCATCCTTAAACAGCATTTTGTATTTTTCGAGCAACGATTCTAGCCTTTCCTTCGTTCGCGAGGACAAGTCGAACACTGACCTTGAGACGTGGTTGAGGCCCCAAATCTGGTTCCAGTTTAGCCGTACTGTGCGCAGCCATTCACGCCCTAGCAGTGGTGGTCCTGCTTGATCGACGAGGTAGAGTGGTAGTTTCGCCGTCTGCTCCCCGTGCTGCACCTTGACGACCGCCACGCCGCAAGGTTGGACGAGTGCTCCGGTATAGGTGCGCAGGACGATGTCTGTTGGTCCGCAACATGACGATGTCTGGACGAACAGGACGATGTCTGTTGGTCCCGATGTCTGTTGGCAACCTCTCCTTGTATGCCGTCCAGTCGCTTGCAGTAACGTCGAATGACTCCATCTGGCCCAGCTGCCCTCTGCTCACCATCTGGCCCAGCTGCTCACCAGACCGCATTGTCGCTTCTTCACCACACTGCTCGCTACTCTTCATTTTTCATCCCATCCTCGTCGCCAGTGTTGAATCTCGTCCAGGGACTGACAAGGCCAAGGGTCCAACGGGCAAACAACAGCGTTTATTGCCGAAGCGTACGACTGGGGTTACATCACGGGACTGGAGGACAGTGCTTTGAGCGTTACCATTTAAGCACTAGTGGGCGCATGCGCACTAACGACAGTTCGGTTATCAGGTGTGCTATCGCGAACACCACACTACGCCTCCAAGAATACACCTTCTCGGTCGTGTATAAATCTGGTCACCTCCATCAAGACGCCGACTGCCTGTCACGGTATCCAGTGGATCCACCAGACGCCACAGAGAGAGCTACGGAGGCTTGCGTCTTATCAATATCAGACTTTCTTGATATCGCTTCTGAGCAACGCCGCGACACGGATTTACTTCCCATCATAGAAAGCCTGAGTTCCGCTACTCCACCCACTTCTCTGAACTTGTATTTCCTTCATGAAGGAGTTCTCTACCGCCACAACATGCGCCCATGTCGTCACATCGGCCTCTCCGAAAAACTTTTATTTCGCTATGACGGACCATACAAAGTCCTTCGCAAGATTACCAACCTCACCTACGAGATACAGCGAGTCGTCGACGAAGCGCACTCAATGCCACCACCATCCACTGTTGTGCACGTCGTCAGACTGAAGCCTTATGTGTCACCCAACACTCCCCTTTCGTGACAAGCGCCGGGTCGGCGCTTTAACGCCGCGGGGTAGTGCCACAAGGCAGTAGTGGGATTGGGGCATAAATCGGTAGAGGGTCCCTGGCTGAAAGAAAGGACTACGAAGTGGATAGAGACTGGTTCCAGCCCGCCAGTGCGCCAGGCATTGTCATCGCGTGTAATCGTTGTAAATATCTGTAAATATACGTTTTCTTGTAAGATTATAATTGCACATTCAGCAGTTTCCCGGTCATGTTCTTGCAGCTTCTATGACATCCGGATAGGCAATAACATCACATAATGAAGACTTTTTTTTTTTTTTAGCCGCATACAGACCTTTCACTGCTAGGGGTCATTGCCAACCTGCTGCGGCCAGGCCAGTGATGTTCCGTACTACACCGAATTCCCATTTACAGGCATGAAAATTTCCTATTTCGGGGACTTTTCCCTGTAAACATTGACGAAATTCCCAGCATATTTCCCTGCACAACAGTTCTAATTTCCGCCCCCATACACGCATACACATACTATATTTACACGTGTCTGACGTACTGACGACTTTTGAAATCATGACTAGTCCCTTCACTGCCACCCAACAAAAGCATTAGTTTATTAATTCATATACTGTTAGTACACTGCACATTGTGGGCTTCAAGTCTAAATCGCTCCGTGTAAATATCAGAAACAAATCTCGAAGGCTATGCTTGCGTGGTGCATGTGCCTGAATCGATTACAGCAGATGAAGGCGCACTGTGACCGCTAATTATCGGTCGTCACAAGATAATTTAGCCATTCCTGAAATTCCCTGCAATATCACAACGGGTCCTTTTTTTTCCTTTTTTGATGAAAATGCCAGGCGAAAATTCCCCGAAAAAGGGAAAAATTCCCTGCACAGAACATCACTGCAGGGCCGGGCCCGGCTTTGCGAAGGGAACAGGGACATTTCGCCAGCAGTTGCCGCAGTGGCGCTGCATGTCCGTTTTGAAACACCAGTGCATGATGGCAACCAGGCGGATCACCCCCCCCCCCCCCCCCCCAAAAAAAAAAAAAAATTTGCCTTCGTAAACACCCTGAACCGTATCACCATTGCCATGTAACTGAAATAATAACGTTGAATAGACGGTCGGGCTAGTTTACTACGCATGAACAGGCAACCGCGAACATAGAAAAGGAATGCCGACACCGAACTTGCGCTGAGATGCTAACGTTCCCGTGATTCCACCGGAGCAGTAAGCAAGCTCATCATCCTCACAAGGCTTCCAGGACTGATTGATTGGATTGATTGATTGATTGATAGGTGGGGTTTAACGTCCCAAAACCACCATATGATCACGAGAGACGCCGTAATGGAGGGCTCCGGAAATTTCCACCACCTGGGGTTCTTTAACGTGCACCCAAATCTAAGCACACGGCTCCAGGACTGAGGAGCGCATCCTTGCTCGGATAGAGGACTACCCAGAGCAGGCATGTTTTTTTTTTCTTTTTCGGCTGATACTTATTTTTAAAACCACGAAAGCTACCCGACGTAATGCACCTCGTTCACACAAACAAGGTGCAAGTCTTGGACCAAGAAATTGTTGCAGTGCTTGAAATGTAATTCATCATAAATGCACTTTTTTTCTATTTCTATCACTTATTTTCTCATTTACATATACGAACACCTTTCACAATGGGTTTATAAATCTGAAAACATGGATTCAGATGGATTCAGGATGGATTCAGGATGTCTCAACATTAAGTATTTTATTTTTCAAGTATGTCCCTCCCTCTAATACAATTAAATCCCGACCAGAAAAACTTGTGTCGGGTCTAGTTGGTACATATCAATATAAGAAGAGAACTTCTTAGGCGCAAACAATACGAAGAAAAAACGAAAAAAAAAAGGAGGTGAGGAAAGAAACAGACTGGCACCAGTCTGTTTATTTTCTCACTTTTTTTTCGCTTTTCTGTATTGTTTGCGCCAAACAAGTTCTTATAATACAGCCCCATGACGCAGAGTTTTTAAGTAATGTATTCAAAAGAAAGCCCAATCGACGCCACGTGACTGAGATGACTGCCAAGAAACAGGGCTGGGTGTTATCTTAATAATGCTACCATTACTTCCTGAAACTCAGTAGCCGCAACACGATGATAAATGAACAATATACGGTGCTAAATCGTGGACCACGTCTGTCAAGCACAGCTGAAGGAAGCTGATCGAGATCGTGAACGAAAGCACTTCAGTTTGGGAAAACCTGTCAACGGGAAGACTTGGCGAAGTTTCACAAATGCGGCTTCACAGTTTGCGAACCGTAACACCGGGCCCGGTGGTGATGGTGACGATGATCCATGCATTTTGTGCGTTTTTTGGGTCATGCCCAACTCTTTATCTAGCTACTGTTTACGGAAACTTCGATAAGGAGTCCCTTTAATAAGACCGAGCACGGACGGCAACCCTAAACCCGTGGCTGTCCCCGTCGAACTCCTCCTGTGAGAAGCTGGAGAAAGCGTCGAAAACGAAAGGAGAACCGCTACCCTCGCAGCGATCACAACCTGTTCTAACAGTAGGACTCGCTCGGCTCGAGCACCACGAAGCGAATCGAGCAGCGACAGAGCAAGGAGATGAACCTCGTCGAACGAAAGTTGGCGAGTGAAAGCGAGCGAGACGGGCTACACACGCAATCCAAGGGGGGGGGGGGGGGGGGGGGGGGCAGCCACCAAAAGAAAACATCGGCCAGAAGAGAGGAACGCTGCTGCCGTAGAATACTGCCCCCCTTCACACACCTCCGCTGGCGTCGCTTCATCCATCACGCAGACGGCCACAGGTGCGGCCGATGCTAATCCAATACGGCCGGAGAACCCTCGCGGACGGGGCCCCGATGGGCGCGTGCCGCAGACACCGAGCCTATTCGCGGCAGCCGAGCCTCATCAAGATGGACAAAGCAGTCGACTATCGCCGAAGCAGGGAACCGGGGTTGGCCAGGCTGGATATCGCCAGAAACGTCGATGGCCTTTCGCGTGGCGAGAAAGAAGAAAGCTAGCAGCGCCACACGGTAAACCGCCAGGCTAAAGTGGCACTTGACGGGGAGGAAACAAGGCTCGGCGGAGGAGGCGCAGTCATGCGAGGGAGAGTGAGCGAGAAGCGCGCTCGTTCCGGCTGCCTCGCGGGTTCCGCCAGGAGCGAGCCACGCGTTACCCAACGAGAAGAAAAAGGCGCGGAGAAGAAAGCTTTCCGTCGAGCGAGAAAAAACGAAAAGAAACATGCCGAGAACGAGCTGCGAAGGCACGCATCCGAGAAAGAAGGTTACGAGTCGGGGCCGACCAAAATCCCATTACCTTTATAAAAACAAATGCCCCGGCTGCGCGAAAGATCGAAACGGAAAGGAGGGGCAGCAGGGCGCGCGGGGGAGAGGGGGGCGGCCAGGCTGCAGTCACGCAGGCCACCTCTGAACTCGGCCGCGATAAAGAGCAGCGCGCCGGGGCCATCTTGAGCAGTCCCGCGGCGTGCTGCACGGCCCCTTCCCGCGGCCGTTGCCTCCCGTCCTCTGCCACAACTGTCCGGCACAGCAAGGCGCAGATCCTTGAACGGCCTCTCACATTTGCCTCTTTTGTTCCCTCCCAGTGCGCGCTGGCACCATGCGCACCCCGCAGGGAAGTTCCGCGCCCCGTGCACTCGGGGAAGCCTTTACGCACGTGTCGTCAGTGCGCGCAGTTCGTGGTGCCAAGGCCCGCGGGTGAAAGCGATAAGGCTAGAATCGTCAACTAAGGGAGTCTCCCTCGAACTAGTTCGTACATTTAACAGAGCAGCGCCGTCATTTGTTTCCTGCTCATCATTTCGCTAGCGTTGCTTAAAAAGTCGAATTCTAGAGTAAGTTCGTCAAGCACAGTTGCCTACAGCTGATTTGGTGCCGCCATTTTGCAACTTTGGTCTCCTCAAGGCAGGCACTCGAACGCAACAAGATACAAGTGTTCGAAAGACTGTTTAAATATATGATCACTAGCGGTTTCAGTCACTTCAATCATGGAGGTAATGATAATAATGAAACATTATTACTATTCAACATTAACGTTTACGCTTGTTCGCACTGATATTCCTTGATCGGCACGCAGTCGGACACACGAAGACAGCAAGGGCTGCCGAAACTGTAACGCTGCTTCACGGGATAACTTTCGCGCTCATCCCGCACCACCGTCTTTCCGCTGCACCCAGTATGAACGGGTCTCCCAAAATGAAGTCGACCCTTTTTGCATCAAAGAAGGCACTACTAAGCTCATTCTCCTTCCCGACTGAGAGTCCAAGAGGGTGAGCCAGGCGCACAACCGCGGTGTAAATAAAGGAGGCTTTAGCATTCGGTTACACCGTTGCGGGTTGTGACGTCGCTGCACCGAAGCATGCGGGGCCTTACAGACATGCAAGCGTACTCTACGAGTGACCACAGTGGAAGTAGTGCTTGTTTAGCCGAAGATCCGCGCTGCCTGAGGGCGCTTTTGTCATATCTTTTTCATATGACGAAGCGCGTTTCGACTGATAACATACGCCTGCATAAACGACGCACTCTTTGTGGCCGTTTTGATTTCACGGCCATCTAGATTTTTTTTTTTTTACACAGCTGTTGGCCCTATCCCATCTCCATATGATCGCATGCCTAAAAACATGCGTTTACATAGGCCCGTAGTCTTTCTGGAATCTCCAAAATATGTAACGAGCAGCTTAACTCTTCAATACTCTTTTGCTTCCATTATTCATTCGGTTGTTTGAGTTGCATAGTTCGTACATGGAAGCCTTTTCACAGAGCAGTACCGTCATTCGTTTCCAACAACCCACTTTCTCAAATGCCACGACGCAATGAGTGGTGTCCAATCCACTATGAAACACAAACAGCCGAATGAATAATGGAAGCTAAGAGTACTGAAGAGGCCAGCTAGAAATTCCCGCAGGACTACACGGGCCTATGTGAACGCCTTTAACTTATGTGTAGTCCACCACTGCATGAGCGTCAGTCCATTGACTGAATTTTTCGTTGTCTCTTTCTTTTTCCTCTCTATCTAATCTTTATACTCCCCATTCCCCCAGCGTAGGGTAGCAAACCGGGCATGTATGTGCCTGGTTAACCTCCCTGCCTTCTCTGTTCTTGTCCTACCTTCCTTCCCGAAGAGCCACAAATTTCGACATTTCCATGATTAAAAAGAAAGTTCTCGTGCCGCGAGCACAAGCTATATACCGAACTAGTGCAACCATACAGAATCAGAAACTATACTGAAGTGTATTCGTTAAGTCATTTTATCGGGCGAGCCAGTCAATAAGGAGTGTTTCCGTTGGCAAGCTTCTGAGCTGATCCCGTATACCAGGCACACACATTTCTCAACAAAGAAGAAAGCCACCTTCCATCGCCCTCAAACCAACACGCAAACAATCATGGCATGACGTATGTACCTTTGCCATATCTGTAACCAACTTCCGGATACCGTACCACATTTGACATAGGAATGACCGAACCAACGCGTTTCCCTAAACAAGACGATACGCAGTCAGCGCCATAACCAGACAAGAAGAAAAAAAAAACAGCCGCAGCAAGCATTGCCTCAAAAGATGCACTTGAATGACTTCAATTTAATGTATCTAAAAGGCACTGCGCAATCCGCCTGGTTGACTGGGCCGTAACCATGAGTCTAGGAGAAAGGTAAGCCTCCCACCTGGTGATGTCATATATTTAGTCTACGCCTATACTCGGTTCATTGAATATACATCTTTCAAAGACGACATGAATAATTACACAGCTGGAGAAGAGACCATTTTATTTGCTCGACTGCTTCAACAAGTCGCCAACGTTCTAAACATTGTTGTGTTGCGTTGTGTTTAAAGTTAAAATGTTGGCCGAATTAGATTCCTCGCAGTGGAGGGCATAAAACTTTGTGCACAACCGACGATAAATGAATGAAATTATCCTAACTCTCACATAAAACATTAATGTCTGCTTTGCTGAGATATATGACGCATTTGTAGCGCAAGCATACGGTAATAAATTCAACGCGTCAAGTTGAATTATACACACAGCATAGCTTCAGCTCGTGGACTTGATACGACGCTCATTTCGACTCACTTTCTGTCCCTCTCTCGGATTTGATTCGATTGATTGATGTGTGGGGTTTAACACCCATAAACCACCATATGATTACGAGAGAGGCCGTAGTGGAGGACTCCAGGAATTTCGACCACCTGGGCTGCTTTAACGTGCACGCAAATCGGAGCACACGGGCCTACAACATTTCCGCCTGCATCGAAAATGCAGCCGCCGCAGCCTAGATTCGATCCCGCGACCTGCGGGACAGCACTGCGGTGGGAGCCCTCTGTCGGATTTCCATTAGGTCTCACAATGGCGAAGGCTGTGATGCTCCTTTGGACGCAACCAGCCTTACAGGCACTGAAAGCGGCAAGCAGATTTCAGCGGCTGCCGACGCGCAGGCAGGCAAGGCATGCGCAATGCCAGCACTCCAGTGCCACCTTTCTATCCTAGCGGACAACTGGGCAATCAAACCAAGCTACGCCGCCAAAGTGTGCGTGTGCCACCGCTGAAGAATACAGTTCCACAATTGCGTGCGTGTTGTCGGCGTGAAAATCATAAATAAAAGACATTATCCACATTACTTTTTCTTTATTTCCTACGAGATGATGTCTGTAAGCAGACGCAGCAGGCACTAAGGAGATATTAATTTTTGTTATACCTTACGCAATGTCATTTCGCGTTTTGGCACGTGCGAAAACGTCGCTCGTTCAAGTGGACCTCACAGTCAAAACGGCGTCTTCGTCTTCAGGAGCTTGTGACGAATTTCACTCACAAATGGCTGTCTAAGAAGACGTACAAATTGTATGCAATGTTATTATTCGAACACGCCCGTCATTCGAAACGTGAGCCGAACCGGACTATACTTCGCGGAGGGAGGAGTGGATGTGCATTATACCTCGTTTACTTTACCCTCATTGCCAAGAAAAGTTGCTCAAGGCGCATTCACAGTCGGCCTCGACGGGTGCTGAAGCGGCAAAACTCGCCGGAAATCGGCTCGCCTGGCCGCCTAAGCAGACCGAAAAGCAGGAGGTGTATCCGATCAGATTTGGGTCGATCTTTAGTATGCAAAAGGATTCCTTTGCGAGCCAAATACACTTTGACCTCTGCAAGCGTTGAAGCCATATATGCATACGATAAGAGTAAGAATCCAGAGACTAGCACAGATTTCGAGATGAGCATCCCTGGACGTTCGGGAAAATGCAGTTGCAGTCATTTTCTTACCAGGCCTCACTTGAACAATGTGGAATATAATTGCATCGATAACCATCTAGTAGCGGGAGTGCGTTTCGTTGCCACAACAGCTGCGAGAAATGGTTGATGAACTGCATGGGCGCGAACAAGCTGCTGGTCGCGGCACTTTTCAATCCTTGGCTTGGCGCTGTGCACTCAACGTATGCTTATAAAGTGTTAGCGAATTGCGCAATCTGTGAAACGTCAACGCAAAAGAAACATTAAGGCTCCACTGTACGCGTTGCCCCGCCCCGGTGGTCTAGTGGCTAAGGTACACGGCTGCTAACCCGCAGGTCACGGGTTCAAATCCCGGCTGCTGCGGCTGCATTTTCAATGGAAGCGAAATGCTGTAGGCCCGTGTGCTCAGATTTGGGTGCACGTTAAAGAACCCCAGGTGGTCGAAATCTCCGGAGCCCTCCACTACGGCGTCTTTCATAATCTTATGGTGGTTTGGGGACGTTAAACCCCACAAATCAATCAATCAATCCACTTTACGCATTGCATTGGTACCGCGCATTGGATTACGTCACGTGTTTGTGCAATTAACCGCAACATCTATAACCTGTGAAGCCGCAAATTTTTTTAATAAACACATTGTTATTTACTGTTTTAGCTTGCTAAGTGTCCCTCCACCCGTGTTATTCTTTACGCGGCTTGCGCGATTAATAAATTCAAAATAATCTTCCTACACGTAACTATACGGTTTATTTTCGCTGAAGGAGAAGTTTTAAGAGTTGCGAGCAACCACGAGTGCAAAAGAAAGCAATTTCATTCCGCCTCACTTCTTCCCAGGAACGAAGCAACCGCGAAAAATGCAAGCCCAGTGCACACCCATCGTAATCAGCAGTGCGTCCAAAGGCGATGCGAGGTAACGTGTAGGCACCGTCCAAAACTCGTAAAAACAATGAACACCTGCAGTGCTCTGCAAATGAGGTGCACAGCGTTACACGGGTGTTATACAAAGCATTTACAATGAATTTCGCGACGTGCGGCGGCTTCGCGGTCGGTGTTTGCAGTTTAAAAGGTGTGGAGGAAGGGGGTTGCTTAGTTCTCGCGACATCACTTGGACACGGACGAACGCACACAGCCACACGCTTCAGTGATCACTGCCGGCTCAGGGCCACCGCCCCACCACGGCTTTAGATCTAATGTAACGAACCTAACTTTTTGCAAACAGCGCAGCGGAGGGGTTGCTTCTCTTTCTCTGGGTAACGCAACATATCTATACTGCCAACGTATGAGCGTCATAATAAGTAAACATCTGTGCAGACATGTACTGGTGGAAAGACGTGTCCACCCATAATCGGAGCAACTCATTCCTCCTAACTGCTGGCCATGCAAAATTCCCGCGTACCAAGAAGAGACAAAGGAATGACATTAGCAGTTATATATCAAATTGCATTGCAGGTACTATAGTTTCTAGCATGCTAACGCATGTACGAACTAAGTACTTGCCAAATCCTATCAAAATCGTTATTATAGGCTATCCGTTAAGCTTAATACAGTTAAATAATGACCTCGGATATGCACCATACACGGAGTAGTATTTACAAATTACACATAGTACGTTGGACATTAGGGACTGAACAAAGAAGGGTTAATAGGCCCCGCCGCGGTGGTCTAGTGGCTAAGGTACTCGGCTGCTGACCCACGGGTCGCGGGATCGAATCCCGGCTGCGGCGGCTACATTTTCGATGGAGGCGAAAATGCTGTGGGCCCGTGTGCTCAGATTTGGGCGCACGTTAAATAACCACAGATGGTCAAAATTTGCCGAGCCCTCCACTACGGCGTCCCTCATAATCATATGGTGGTCTTGGGACGTTAAACCCCACATATCAATCAATCAACTCATCAATCAAGAAATGTCAATAGTATTATCTATTGTCTCAAAGGCAAAAAAAAAGAGAAAAACTTATAGAAAGCACATTGAGACCAGGCAATTTGATGAACACGGCGTGATGGCCCTTTCCATAACGCATCTCTCATCGTCCAACACAGCGATGGCTGCCTTCCTTGGAGATGCAGAGACCCTCTGCGGCACAATCACGAACGCCTCTGTGCGAACAGCGATATGGCCGACCGGGTCCGGCAGCGAAATGAATAGGCTGCGGCTCAAAACCTACACAAGAGATAGACTTCCTTTATCCCGGGTCAAGGTCCCCGTTCGCATCCGAATAAACAAAAGCGTGCGGCCCGAACGTTTCGCCACTTGCCCGTATATGACATGTCATTCAACGCATATTATATATATATATATATATATATATATATATATATATATATATATATATATATATATATATATATATATATATATATATATAGCGCTCCACTCCTATATTGGTCGCTTGGCTGAGGATGACGTACAAGCCAATAATCGAATCGATCACGCAGTCGTAAATTGGCATCCATTTCCCTTGGCTAATATAAACAGAATTCAAAACATTTTCTCAAAAACCAGCCCTATTTGTCTTCATCTTGCGGTCGAACAACTAAATGTGCACAGTTAGTCAAAGCGTGCCTCCGCCAACAAGGGAAAGCAATAATTTCTGGTTAAAAATTTTTCGCATCAAATAATTAACTGTAACAAACGACTGCAGTTTTCGCATCGTCCAAGGAATGGCGCGTTTGTGTTGGGAGGACGACATCCGGCGACTAAAGACCCAGCGATGGCGCCACCTCGTCTTCCCTACACCTGTACCGAAGGGGGCACGTGCGGTCTAAAAAGAAGGAAATGACCTCCAGATGGGACGGGAGCACGCGTACGCCCTTGAAAAAGTTTGGTCTGCATCGGGATGGGCAGTTGACCTACAGCCAGCAAGAAGCGTGGTCGTCGGTGTCGCGAGTCTCGCGTAGGCGGCGAGCATGGAGTGACCCGCGCAACGTATTGAGACGGCTGCGGGCTGCGATTCCGGGCACCCTCGTCGTCTACCAAGCCGGCGAGATCTTCAGCGGCACCCGTCAACTCCCCTACGTGTACAAAGAGCTGGCCTGGTTCGTATGGAACTTTTTATTGTGACTTTTTTAAAACTTAGTTTATTATAACCAGCCTTTTTTTACTCGGAAATTCAAAAAAATTCACTCAGAAATTCACTCAGAAATTCAAAAGCGCAACCATGATCATTCTGTAATTATTTCCCTGTATCCCTCTTCTATTATTTCCATCTTATTTTATTAAAATTCCGCGTATTTGTCTTTTGTTTGTACATCTTACGGTGTTTCTTTGAGAGCACAGTTTGTTTTATAGCCGTTCTTTTTCATCGCGTATAAGTTTTCCTCCTCTGTTATTTTTGTTAACTCTCCTGCCTTTGCCCTTGTTTTAATTAAATGCCTGTTTGTGCGTAATCAAATCTATGTGTCTGCTCTACGAGTGCGTCAGTCAGGCCCATACCTCACCACACGTGCAACCCCGCACGGGTCGACCGATCTGCTAATAAATTTGAAATGTGCCACTTCAAGGCCTTTCAGGCGTCGCAGGCCGAAGCGTAAAGTGGAAAGCCTGTGAGTCTGCCGCACGTCGATGTTGGATCTGCGGGGCCTCACCGAAAGTGTGTGACACTTAAAATGTACAAACTATGCTGAATAATACGCTAAACCAACATAAATGACACTAAATAAGTGTTTGACAAGTCAGTTAACGTTTATTTGGTAAACACAAGACAGTGGAAGTTGTTGAGTGTCCGATGAGAAACATTTTGGCACAAAAGATTCATAGCGAGCTGAAGAAACTAGTTATAGCGCGAGAACGAAACGACGACACAGAGACAAGAAGGACACGAAAGATCTGTGTCGTCGTTTTGTTCTCGCGCTATAACTATCGTCATGCCATACCAACTAGCCCAAGCCGCCACACTTCTAAGTTGCTAGCAAGGATTGCCCACAGTTGACCCCAGACGTTGGCGTTGCGCAGCGCGGCCGTCCACCACGCCGCAGCTCATCTGGGTGTGCGCCGTGAAGTTTCTCAGTATGGAGTACCGATTATTGCTGTTGGACGTAAATAATTTTCTAGATTACAATGTCAAAACGTGGTGTTCTCAAAGGTGAAAGTGTCCTTGCTGCCAGGTACCTCATTTTGCTGGTTGCGAAGGGCAAGGCCGACGATGAAATAAATGTTTTTGCCCAGTTTATGTGGAATGTGAAACCCCAGAGCGGCTGCAAAGTGTTTTTTTTTACTAAGTTTGTGATCTCTAAAGGCCAAATCTCCTGCATTGCACGCCTTTTCGCTGAGGGCGAACACGTACGGCCGTTCACATCATTTGGTAGGTAACTGCTGCAGTGCTGTCACAGACCATGAGTGTTATTCAGCAAGGCAGACAAACTGTTCGGCACTGTTTCGTAGTTAAGTAGGCTAACGCAGTCGGCAGTTGCCCTTGGGCATCGTTCATCAAGTGCTGATCGCCTAGAGCATTACGGCGGCGCGTCAGTATTTTGAAGCGGCCTGCCGATTACCTCGTTAGGTGGTGACGGTACGCTGAGCCACATTAAAAGGTTTGCTGTTGGGCAAGGTTCTGTTTGGCGTTGCATAAATCAATTGCCAGATTTAGGGGGTCACTGTTGCCAGACTGCCGCAAAATTTAACGAATAATTTTGCCCCTGTAGTTGTGCCTTCCCTGTGAGGGCTCTGTGTCGTCCGCAGTGCATTTTGCGAGTGCGCGTGCGACGTTGGCCGTTTTAATTAACTGAATAAACGGCGCGTTGCAGAAATCGGGGCGCTTTGCCTTGCTGTGTGCGCAGCTGTGCAGTAAAGAGGTCGGTTTCGATGGTGTCTCAGAATTAGGGAATCAACGCACAACGACGAGTATGAGTAGACGCTCAAGGGGAACTGAATTTCAACCTGAGACAAACATTCGTTCATTGGAATCTTGGTCGTTTGGCTTATTGTGGGTGGGGCCCTGCAGGCGACGGCGGCTCGTCGGGCAGAGTCCCATTCACAGGTACGCGCGAGTCGTGCTTAGTTGCACTCCGGTGATTGGATGATTCGACGTACCCCAATCATCCAGAGTTGACACGTCTATTCTTCATATGTACACGAGTCCGAACGATACGCCCTGTGCTGCTAGGGGAAGCGTAGCGTCCCAGTCATCGCACGTGGTCGACGCGGCACCATCAACTGCGCTTCCTACTTCTGAGACCCGATCGGACACGATCAGAAAAGAGAAGCGCGCCGCATGCTGCGACTCTTATCAGTTTCCCCAGAAATCGCGTATAGGTACGCACAGCTACGGAGATATTCCGTGCTTCGGTCCGACGTACAGTGAAACGCGGCGCAAAAATTCAGTTCCTTTAGAGCCCGGTGTACTCATGCGCGTCGTCGTTGCGCGTTGATTCCCTAATTAAGAGACACGATCGAGACCGACCTCTTAATTGCACAGATGCGTATACACGGCAAGTAAACGCACCCCGACTTCTCCAACGCACAGTTCATTCCGTTAATTAAAACGGGAAACGTCGCCAACGCACTCGCGAAATGCACCGCCGACGACACAGAGCCCTCACGGGTGAAGCACAAATATAGGGGCAAACTTCTTTGCCAAATTTGGCGGCAGTTTGGCAACACCGACCCCTCAAAGCCTGGCAACGATTTATGCAACGCCAAACAACAACTTGGTTCCTGTTGCATATTCGGCGTAGCTACGGGTGCAGTGCGCATTTGTCATCACAACTTTGATAAACCGTGCAGATCAACGTTGTTGACGGGTGTAGCGGAGAAACCGATGCAGCCAGCTACATTTGAGTTTCGAGTGTCGTCCTGCGTCTCGCCGATGAGGACAATTAATTCGCAAAACAGTTTATTATAGTAATATATATCAACTCAGCGAGGGTCGTCAAGGGCCTGTAGACACCACCACCAGCAGCAGCAGCAAGTTAGGCTGACGGGAGGCCGATGAGGAGACAATTGTTAAAACAATACTTGCGCAAAAGAAAAAACGACCGCAGTGGGGCTCGAACAAAGCATTTCACCCGCACTGTATGTGCCGCTCTAGCCAACTACGCCACAGCCGCAGATCCATCCAGAGGGTTTAACAAGCCGGTTTTTTTTTATTGTTGTGACGCTGGACGTAACTAAGATTTTTCTTTTTAATTTTACGTTTGGGCGTAACTTTAACGGCTTCTATCGTTACTTCTAGACGTAATGCTAGACATTCCGACTATTCGAACGAAGCGCCTAACAGGAAAGTGCATGACGTCACTTCCTTGCGGCGCAGCAGCGGTTTCTGTGTGGATGTGGCTGTGTGGCGCAGCAGTCTATGCCTACTTAAACACCCATGGCCCAAGCAACAGTGAGCAAAATGATGAACGGGACTCGCTAAATAAAAGGTCCCCGGGACATAGGCGAGTTTAGATTAAAATATGCGTCTCTTTCAGGACTATCTACAATCGCATCATAAACTTATGCATGTTCTCTTAATGTTTAGTGTTTATTTATATAGAACAAGAATATTCTCACCGACATTCAACAGCGGGTTATGATACTACTGCTACATATACCATATGGCCACTTTAACGGTATAAGTAGCGCAAATTCTCCATCCGTGGGGTATTTTAAAATACGCTTGGTTGTGCATTTGAAGCGTGTGCGCACATCTATGATGATGTCATCTGTAAATGCATGTCCCCTGACGGGTACATCCTTGTTTTTCTCGTTTTTTTTTGTTTACAGTGTAAAGGTGTTTAGGCCATTCAAAACACCCTATGGTATGGGTGTTTTCAAGAAGTAAAAACACCTTTTTCCTGATGTGTAAGGGTTAATTATGGACACTGCAAAACCCTCTTAAGGGTATAAAAGGGTATAAACTGGTTGTGCATAAAACATGAGAGTAGCGTCACCTCCCGCCTTTTCTCTTGCACGGTTCTTCGTTTTGCACGTCTTTTTGTATTGTATCAGGCATAATGTTTTTGTTATCGTGACAAAGAAACTCATTTATACAAAAACCTGTTTTTTTTTTCTCTTGGTGCTCTTTTAAAGCAGTTTTTTTTCTCGGCGCCAACTTCTATAGCACGGTGCTCGCTTTTAAAATGACGTAACATGTACGCAAGCTTATTTCATGGTTTATTGACTCTTCCGTTACACCAATTACTTTGATGTTGTTCACTCATTACAAGACATCATTCCTCAAACCGGCTGCTCAGTATGCATCAAGCACACTTCCCGACCAGAAAAAGTCACGGCAGCTCCTGTCTAACTTTTAATTAGCCTTGCTAGCGCGTACGCCGAACTAATTCGTGCATTCGCGTCAAAACGTACAGGAGGGGTCAAAAGTTCCCAGGCCACTATCCCATGTATTTTGCTATGGATGCTTGGCCTGGTAATTTTTTACCAGAACTGCACATCAACAGCCGAACAAGTTTTTCCGGTACTTATTTCTGATTCACGTAAAGTGGTCTATGTGGCTGATGAGAGCACCGTAGTGAATGACCAACTAGCGGAAAAACTTTCGTCCTTTGCACTCCGGCTCCACTAGTCAGATATGTCGCCAATCTGGACGCACGATCCCGAAAACGCAAGCAACGAGTAGGACCGCTCGCCTCCGAGATGTTGGGAGAGCAGAACCCGCTTTCGAAACAGTCGGGCGAAGACGAGACTCGCCATTCCGCACACTCCTCTCCGCGGCGACATCGAGCGCGTCGGGTCACTCAAGAGACCCACGATGTCAATCTGGACAGCCGCCTTCAGAAAACAGCACGGTGCAACCAGAAGAAGCAGCATTGCTTCTCGCTTCGCGTCGCATGCCGGCAAGCGGCTGGCAGAGGATCCGCAGGCGGACCCACGAGCCAAGCCAAACAAACAGTGCGCCCAAGCGACGGGGCAACAACTTCATGTTTGTTGCCGCTTCCGCTAGGAAGGCCGCGGTGAACCGTTGTGCGCAGGTCTTCCCATCGAGCAGAGCGGGGCGACTGCGCGTTGCCCCGGATGACCTGCCGGGGACGCTCGGGGGCAGCGGGAAGACATCTCGGTCCCTTCGAGTACGGCAAAGTATACGTCGAACCCGCGTTCACCGCGCAGGCAATCGAAAGCAGCGGGCTTTGAATTCGGAAAGTTTGCATACACCGCAGGAAGTAGTAGCATAGTATTCCGAGACCGCCAACGAAACCATTTGCTAATGCGGCGAGTGAGAAAGATAAGAGTCCCAGAGTTCAGGGACGCCCAGCCTCTTGCCGACGCGTTAGAAAACTAACCGGAATACGAGAATGAACGCGTGAAAGTAGCCTCTGTAACATCGCTCGAAAAAACGAAGCGAGATCTGCCGCTGCGCTGTTCTCCTTCCTTCCACACGGTGAGCGTGACTCCAGTCACGGGAGATCCGGGATTAAGATACCGAGGCAGGACGAAGTTGAACTTAATAGAGAGGGTTTGTTTACATGGCAAGAGCTCTCTGGCCCGTAGCTCTACATTGAAAGGCTCACCATTGAACAAGCACCTTGAACAAATTCAGCAGCCCGCGAGGGCAGATTTTAAAGTCTCATTTCCCCAAGTCCCTAGATCGGGGAATAGGTCCATATACTGCCCGGTCCAATAAAAGGTCCCACAGCACACACGAGGGTCATTATGCCGGCACTGCCCCAACGTACACACATACACAAACCAAACACGTGTACGGTCCAGCGATGCTGCCTCCTCCGGCGAATCTTGCTTCTAGCGAGCTGGGTGAAGTTGGTCTGTCATCTCGCTGCTCGGGCCGACCACCCATGCTTTGTGGAACGGCGGTCACGGTCTAGGCGCCTCCGAGGGGCCACACCTGGACATCTGGTACTGATTTGAGCGTCAGCAGCTCATCAGTCAGAAGTGTGGCAGCTTGGGCTAGTTGGTACGGCATGACGATAGTTATAGCGCGAGAACGAAACGACGACACAGAGCACTCGTGTCCTTCTTGTTTCTGTGTCGTCGTTTCGTTCTCGCGCTATAACTATCGTCATCAGTCAGAGACGCACGGCGTGGTGGTCCGACGTACGTAATCGGCAAAAGCTCGGCATTGTGGCTGGAAACACATGGAAACAGCAGGGGGTCTTGGCGCTGCTCCTTATCTCCACAAAATGAGGCGGTAGCCTTTCTTCCGTTCTGGCGGTCGCGGCAAAAGGGTGGCTCGCCAAACGCAACAACAGGCTGCGCAGTGATTGACACTGCGCCTTAGAGGAGCTAAACATATACGGATTCGAAGTATTAACGCCCAAAAGCGGGGACGGTCACCAACGCAGCCATAGAGGACTTGAATGAGACCCCACCGAAGATGTTCGCAGCGAGCAAAGGGAATTGGAGTATCCACCTGTTTCGCCACTTATCAGCGATTATCAGGTACTCGAAGTTGACCATGCCTGCCTAGCTGTACAAAAGCTCACGGTACAAAAGCCGCTGCCAAGGCTCGGCACGACTCGCTCTCTTTCAAGATCAATAATTCACCAAGTTGGCTCGGCCACGTACGGAAAACTTCTATGTGCGGGGCAATTCGTCCAGAAGCAGGAGATCTACTCTTGTACATTAACGATGAATAGCACTTTCCCTTTACAATCAATTTGTACGCCCCTAAGGTTTGTTCCAGGGCACGCAGGATACGTGACATGAATATAAGTCATCGTCACCAACTGCTGAAGCAAGCCCACACAATACATAGAGTCGGCCACATAATAAAGTATGACTGCAATAGTAATGTCAATTACAGTGTGCGAAACGTTTCGAACGAGTTAGCTTAGTTCGCGTTCAAACAAACTGTACCCAATTAAGAACACAAGGCCATGGTATACTCGAGCAGCCTCATACTGGAACCTCATATTAGGTATAACGTGGCCACAGCCACGACCTCCTATAATTTTAGAGAGGAGGTCGTGGCCACAGCAAGCACCAAACAGGGTTGACTGGCGGAACATGGAAGATTCGACTGATTAATATGTGTGTGATTTAGCGTCCCAAAACCACCATGTGTATGAGAGACGTCGTAGTGGAGGGCTACGGAAATTTCGACCACCTGGGGTTCTTTAACGTGCACCCAAATCTGAGGACATAGGCCCACACAGCGTTTTCACCTCCATCGAAAATGCAGCCGGGATTCGATACCGTCAGCAGCCCAGTACTTTAGCCACTAGATCACCGCGGCGGGGTGGAACATGGGAGACGCCCTTGCGCTGTGTAGTGGGCGTAATCAGACGATATGCGATGATGTTCTACAAACCGTATTACGCGAAATCAGCTGCTTACATGGGCGTGAGCAGGCGGTGCAAAAGGGGCACTTGCACCCCTCAAGTTACAAAGCACTTGCCCTCACCCAAGCTAGACCAGTGCTCTCCCTCTCCCAAAGCCGCGATGCAACAATGCTTCGCACCCCACAAGAGGAAATCCTGACGACGACCATGGCTGCTTACAAAGGTGGGCGACAAGGACAGGTTCCTACAAACTCCTTGAACAAAACCAGTGGAACACAAATGCGGATTACACGAACTTGTGTGCACTGTCTGTGTGGAACTAAATGTACGGCGCTCCTGATAAAGACATGATCCGACAGTGTCCATGAGACCGACGCTATGGACCAGAAACCCATTATGAAGCAGTAAAAACAACCAGTGTGACGCTAAGCGACGATCAAGTCTACAAATTCAAGACCGCACATGTTCTAGCCCTAAGGGTGCAACTTGCGACCGAAGTGGGACGCAAGAACATATAAATCACGACCTCAGAGGCATTGCTATAGGTGCCACGTAGGTATAAGCTCGGAGGCCACTCAAGCTCCCAGCGGTTTGCGAGGCATTCGTACAGGAGGAGTTGTGGAGAGCTTGCAAACTATAGTGTGAGGCTACGGTCATGGCGCACAGTTTAGCGTTGAAAGCCACCATCTACAGCGTTGTGCTTATTTTCGAGGATGATGAGACGGAGCTATGGCAGACGCGTCGAAATTGATAGCATCTTGTGGTTGACCGCCGGACGTGACATGTTTTAGCAGAGCAATGTGCGGTACCGTGCGGTGCCGCACTTTCGTGTTAGCGCGTCACACAACCCGAAAACGTTTCCAGTACGAGTGCTTCGATGCGAACGGAAAAGTGATAAGATCATAGGGTTGGCAAAGACAGGTCTTGCAGACTATAGTACAGCTCTACGTGCCAACCACAACGGTGCCGTGCTGCAAGACATATACCGCGCGGTAAAATCAGCACTCCTAAAGCGCCCAAACGAATCCGGTTACGCCACGGCACCGAAAATGCATCGAAAAGTTAACCGCTGCGGCTTGGTCTTTACGGGCGCCATTCTGCGCGGCTCGACTTGAGCAGAAGACGCCAAACACGGTTTAAAGATTCGCGCAGGCGTAGCAAGACACCGTTCAGGTATTCAGAAGGTTCTCGGCGAAACGGCGCAGTGCTGCGACACAGGTAATCGAACAGCACCTGGCGCTCTCGCGGCGCGCCAGCGTTTCCGTATCAGCTGCAAGAGTGGGCAAACACGGAGACAGACCCTGCCGTTGTCGGGTGTAGCGCGATAGGCTCGCCTCGAGAGGTCAGTGAAATGGTCGCTCGACAGCGCGCCCTGATAGGCAGTGAATAGTGGGTGAAAAAAAAAAAAGTTTCCCCGTTACGCGGACCCTAAAGGCGCCCTTCAATACTTTTTTCAATGCGATTTTTTTTTTTCACAGGAGCCAAGAAGAAAGGCAATAGCGTGAAGGCACGTGCGGAAAATGCCATACACGACGTACAGTGCTCAACTGTTATGTCTGTAACGACGGAACGTCGCACACGGAACAGCACGGGCGACATGTGCAGCCGCAAAGACGCCTCATCTGAGCATGCGCGGCGCTAGTGATGCGCCTGCCTTGCAGTACTCGTCGCTGTTCATCACCGAAGATGTAACAACCACTTTGGCCGTAGAAAGCGCTCTGAACAATTTAGCAAAACAACGAAAAGCAAGCAAAAAACAAATCGAACCATTCTCGCCGTGAAACGATATCACGAAGCGAGAATAAGTTTAGAGTATAAAAGGCGTCGGTCCGGGCAATTGCCGTTTTTTTTTTTTTTTTCGGTTCTACAACGTTGACTGCGCTTCGACGGCCGAAGCAGTCATCGCGGCCACTGAGATAAAGAAGGGTGGAAACTGCAAGGCAGGCACATCACTGGCGCCGCGCATGCTCAGATGCGGCGTATTAGCGACTGCAGATGTCGCTCGCGCTGTTTCGCGCGCGACGCTCCGTCGTTATAGACATGAGAGCACTGTACATGACAGCCGCAAAAGCAGAACATGTGCCTTATCAGCTCTTCACAACTCATGGTGGTGTCCGCCATTCTCACACGGAAAGAGTGCACTTATGTGAGAGCCCCTCCTAACAAAAAGCGGCACAGTAACGTTGCGTCACGGCGGGAGAACAGCAATGACGTTCGCACTTTCATAAATCGGGTTCACGCTGGAGGCAGTTCAAGACGCAGCAATTGCTCTACAAAGTTTACGTCGTTGGACCAGCAAGCGAAAAAAGGCACCTGGCGGCATCTGTAATCGACAGCGGTACGTAATTGAAACTATACTGTGTGTCCCTCTGGCGGACAGGGTCGCATCATCAGCGATGTCGTTACCAAGGGCGCCACAATGCCCTGACAGGTTAACAGCCATCGGAATGGGGTGTCATGTTCCGTGGACACAGCCGGTTGCAAAGATTCGAATGTCCCATTCACCAATTGTTCATGCGGCCCGCGTGAAACGCGGATAGCAGAATCTGAAGCAATGCCCTTGATTGATTGATGTGTGGGGTTTAACGTCCTAAAACCACCATATGATTATGAGAGACCCCGTAGCAGAGGGCTCCGGAAATTTCGACCACCTGGGGTTCTTTAACGTGCACCCCAATCTGAGCACACGGGCCTACAGCATTTCCACCTCCATGAGAAATGCAGCCGCCGCAGCCGGGATTCGAACCCGCGACCTTGAAGCAATGCCCTTAGAGGAGCGAAACGCTACGAACTTTAGATGATTGATTTGTGGGGTTTAACGTCCCAAAACCACCATATGATTATGAGAGACGCCGTAGTGGAGGGCTCCGGAAATTTCGACCACCCGGGGGTTCGTGCACCCAAATCTGAGCACACGGGCCTACAACATTTCCATCGGAAATGCAGCCGCCGCAGCCGGGATTCAAACCCGCGACCTGCGGGTCAGCAGCCGAGTACCTTAGCCACTAGACCACCGCGGCGGGGCGCTACACACTTTAGAGTTTGGGCTTCCAATGCGTAAATGGCGGCAGCCAGGCGGCAAGTTTCCTGCCGCAGCTGTACAGTATGACAGTCGGCAATTGACTGCGACACGGCATGCATGGTCAGATTGAGAACAGCGCCTATGAAGTCGGCAGATGAGACCGATCCATCGGTGTGACTGTGCCAGGCGACATTCTTATATCTGAACGGCCAAGATGTACAGAGGAAGTGTTTGCATATTTGTACAGCAACGCCAGTAAGTATAATGCTGGCGGCGCAAACGTCTGCCAACAAGGATGGTTAGGCGCTAGGTTAGTGAGGCGCGAAACTTGATATAGAGAATTGCTTGAAAAAAAAATGAATGAATTAACGAACAGCTCAGGGTAACTATTTTAAAAGGTAATGACGAAATCAGGAGGCAAGCCTCGGGTGATAATTGAGGGGTAAGCCCTTTACATTGTTTGAAGCAAGGTCGGGTTGCCCTATAACGCGCAGTCATGTATATAGAGACGCAGTAATGAATATGTAAGCGATGCGCACATTAATAAAAGGCGGGTGTTTGAATCACACACACAAAAAAAGAAAGTTATATTAAACTAAAGTTACGAGAAGTAGGCAAAGGTTCCACAGAGAAGTCGCAGCAAAGTTCGCTTGTTCACGGAGATCGTTCTCGTGCGCCGTTCGTTGTTCAGAGCTTCCACTGCTGCGCGTCGGCCCTCGTTGCCCCTCTCGGCCAGCCCCCGAGCATCCCCGAAAGAAAAAACAAAAAATGCCGGTGAGAGAGGCGTGAACTGGCTGCGGCATGCAGCGCGAAATGACGACGGCATGCAAAAAAAAAAAGGGGGGGGGGGGGAGAGGCATGTACTTGCTCCATTCACCACGTTGTACGTCTGGGCACTAGACCAACTAGACAATCTGGCATCCTGGGTTTTCGGGGATCGTACACGGGAAAAGTGAACATGTCTATGGACGCCGGTTTTCGGATTCGTGGCGGAGAACTACCGATAAAGAACCAAAACAAAATAGCATGTGTACCAAAGTTACTCTGGTGTAAAACGGTATATAGAGTAACTACAGCAATAAGGTTGAGCTTGATGGCCCACAGGTTACAGAAGGGCCGCTCAAAGCATCCATCTATTAATTCTTGTTCTTCTGAAGGAAGATTAAAGAGGTCGCGAAACGGTTTCCAAAAATGTTCAACTGTGTGTGTATTTGGTATCTTCGCCGTCCATTGAATGCAGCATATACCTTGACTAATTTCAACGTCCGGGTACATTTAGCAGCGATGAAATCACAATTCCCATTCCCCAGCTCACGCTCCAGTTAACTGTACAGCTGACGTCACTTTAAATGAGCCAATGAAAAGTGTCTGTCCTCGACAAAACATGGCGACGCAGCGATGTTTGCTAAGGCATACTTGACCGAGGCTATAGCATCATGCCGTTTCGACTGCGGCGCGGTAAGGACGTTTAAACTTCGATAACCAGTGCGGCACAGTCTGACGACGCACACGGTTTGCGTCGCGAGAACTAAGCCACGCAAATCAAACCGTAAAACATGACCTAACGGAACCAGAAAGAAAAAAAAAAGGAAGAAAAAAACTGGGATGCTGCAGCGAGCGAGCAAAGGCAACCGAGATTCCGGGAAGGCCCACGTGTCGGAGCCAAGCATATCACTTGCTGTACTTGCACCTTATACAGTTCAGAGAGCGAATATTGCTGTTATTTAATTTTCTGTACAACCATTATTTTCAAGCAGAAGAAAGCTAACGCTGTGTTTATAATTATTTTCACTTAGCAAGACGTTACGCTGACGTCATACGTTAGTGGCTCATGGCGGCCGGTGGTACCGTGTGGTCGCTTAAGAGCCCAAGAAAACTGATTTAAAGCGGGCATCATTAATTAGAGACTGGATATTGCGCCTAAATATTTCGAAATCGCCACGTCTAATCTATACTGAGGCAGCGAAATTCACAACCAGGCAGCTTCACTTTTCTTTTCGCGACTCCTTTAACGCTGCACTTCGAAATTTCACGGCACAGCAAGAGTTATCCACCATACAGCAAACGTTGGGCTTTCGATTCCCGGCCGCGAATACTACGTTTCGACGTGTCCCGACATTATAGTTATTACGGGGTGAAACATTTTTAAAAATTTAATAAAAATATCAATGTACCCCGGCCTGCACCACAGGTTAGGAAGAAAAGTTTAGACTGCTTGTCACAAAATTTACCATGCAATCCCGATAACGTGCATCGCCAAAGCGGTGGCCTAACCGAATGAAGCCCCAGCAGCTCAAATCGGCGAAATAAGCATTCTCCTCCTCGGTGAGCCATCGGTTGTGAAAACGCTTCGCGTATTCCAATGTTTCTCATGATGAGCCTATAGCGATTATGAAAGCACAGCGGTGTTGCATCGGCAGAGGCCCTGTCTCATTTCCAAAACTAGACGCTCTCAAGCACAGGAAACATGGGACGGAGGAGATTCCTCCACTTAGTACATTGATTGATTGATTAATTGATTGATACATTCATTCATTTATTTGTGGGGTTTAACGTACCAAAACCACTATTTGATTATGCGAGACGCCGTAGTGGAGGGCTCCGGAAATTTCGACCACCTGGGGTTCTTTAACGTGCACCCAAATCTGAGTACACGGGCCTACAACATTTCCGCCTCCATCGGAAATGCAGCCGCCACAGCCGGGATTTGATCCCGCGACCTGCGGGTCAGCAGCCGAGTACCTTAGCCACTAGACCACCGTGGCGGGGCCACTTAGTACATTGAATATTTCGGAGCAGTTTTCAAAGCATACCGCGAATCTAACGTGTAAATGAATCCAACACGATTCCCGTTTTCCAAAGGGTGGTGCAGCGATGTTTCTTCAATGACATCGCGCGAGCAGTATACACACAGAAAAAGGTATCACGCTTTGCAAGCGCTTCTAGACTCGAATGTGCTCGTAGTTCGCGCGTCCAACAGTGCTGTCTACGCGAGCACTTGGAACGCTCACTCCAAGAGAGTCGTCTACAGCGGGCCAGCCTTTCGAATCACCACAGAGCGCGCGCTGCTGACCGGACAGGCGAACGCAGCTGCAGCCAATCAGCGTGGTCATTGTAGGCCCGGACGGCTTAATGAGAGCGCATTCCGAATGCGACACCGAGCAGGCGCAGAACAGCGGCAGCCCTTTCAGGAGCGCAGATTGAACGCCACGCGTTGTGCGCCCAACTTGCCAGCGACTCGGATTACTTGTCGAGCACACACGCGCCGCAGTAATTAGGCGAAACCTCACAACGGACGATTCGGCGCATGTCCGCCATCATATAATGTGCCGAGCGTTTTTCCCCTCTTTCAAAAGCCGTTCTCGGACATGACACATGCTGCACAAGAGATGCAGAAAAGCTGCAAGTGTCGATGCAGTAAGTACGCGTGTTATACGGCGGGGGTGAAGATAGGCAAGGCCATTAACATGTCCATCTGGATTCTCTCAAAGCTGCGCCCCGTTCTGGCAGGGAACTTTTCGTCGAGACGAGCGACCTATCCATGATCGTCGTGTTTCTAATAGCGGTGTCACGTGGCCACTTCAGAGCGCGATTGAACTTGGTCCGGATCGAACAGCTCGATCGCGATTGGCTTACAAGCAAGCCGCAGAAAGGAGACAATCACTACTGAGGAATTTGGTCCCGACCGGCTGTGACCATGAGACGCGATCCACGTCTTTGAGGCCCAGAACGCGTCGAGTATTCGCGCCACAGAGGAAGTCACACCGCAGTCAAGAGGGATGCAAACGACGAGCGACTGCGAGCAGAAAAGCAAGTCACGTGGCGAAGGTCGCGACGACTTGGCAATATTAGAATAACGCGTCTTGCGCATCGAGAGCCAAAAAGAGCCGTGCTTGTTCCAACGTTGGGTTGATGCACTGAGATTCGCCTTCGAGATGCGACAGGTGGCAGAGGCTGGTATGAGAGGGGGGGGGGGGGGGGCGATTAGCGCGAAAAACGCGCAGGCGCAGCCAATCCTCGCCACGATTTTTTTTTTTTTTTTTTTTTTTTGGCCGGCGGCGCCCGCTCACTCGCGAGACACGCGACGAGACGCACCGAAGTGACAGGCTCGTTCTGAGGCAAAACATGGCCCATGTTCGGGGCTGCCGCGAGGGGGCAACGAACCTCGCACCGGGCACCCTCCGTCCACTCGGCTGACATGGCGGGAATCTCATTACGAGCAGCGACCCCCCCTCAACAGGCAGCAACGTGGAAGGGGGGTTGCTCCTTGATAGTGCGCTCAACTGCCCCCCGATCATCCTACAATAGTGCGCACAGACAGCCCCACCAAAAAAACCTGCGCGATGCCGGAGCACAGTAACACTCGCGTGATGACAATAAAAGGTAATTAATTCAGGAGTCCCACCAAGCCCGCGAGGCGGCTGAGGAGCTTGGCATCTCAGTCCCCACGTGGGAGCTGCCCGCAACACAGTGATCTGTGTTTTGGAGGACCAAATAAAAGTTTATCCAATCCAATCCTATGCTTGGCGTGTGCACGCCTGCCCGACTACTACTTCGCTTTCATTCGCATATCGCAATGCTCCCTCCCAACTTTTGTTTTTCTTCTTCTTCCTCCATGCCAGGAATCGGACCTCCATCGACGCGCTTAGCAGCACAACACTCGAGTTGCTTGGGGGCAACAACGACAGTGACGTGTTAATAAGCGGGCTACACTGAAATGTGGCAACGTGAAATGAGAAGGGCACTCGATAAAAAGAACAGATTCTCACATCGGAAACGGCTGATCGCCGACAAGCACACCATTGAGACAGCGTCAACTACTGAACAAACGGGCGCATACAAATACGCATGTCACAGGTGCACACCTCCGAGGGCCGCCACATTTCTGTGCAGTTGCCGGATTTTTCGCGGGCGACGCCACCACCGATATATGTTATTAATAACAAGCTCCGCATAAAAAAATGAAAAGAAAATATCGAGACCAGCTAATACGCATCACTGGCACAAACGAAGGTGTTCACTGTGAAGTAAGACGCAATTGACCGTCATGTCAGACAGAAGTGATGACGAGCGAGAGAAAAAAAAGGCTAATAAATCGCTGGCCGAACCGTGAGCACGGGCCCGACGCGCTTTCGGTGTGCTTTGAAAGAAGCCCCACAGGTGCCGCGCTGCTGCAACGCCCGCCAGCGAGCGTCGAACATGGGCGCCGGAATCGTCTTTGGCGCGCGACGACAAACCAGGCACAGAGTTCTCGAGGAATATCCCTCCCTCCACGCCTCGGACGTCAAAATTTACGAGTTGGTGGCATGAACTGCAAATAAAACAGCCCAGCAGCAGAACGATCGCCTGCTTCGGCGTTGGCAGTGCCGTAAAATTGGCCACTTGGGGGGACAGCGATCATTAGCATCCCCAATTAGGGGCTCGAGCGAATTTTGATCGTCCGGCTTAATCACTACCTCGTCCGATCTCGAAAGACGACCCTGAACTTTGCACAGACGCCCCGAAGCGCGCGCTCCTATCCCGGCAGGGCTGGGCGATGATTCGGATGAGCGATAACCGCCGCTGCGCCCCATCATTTACGATGCTGGCCAGCCATGTCGCCAACGCTTCCACACGGGGGTGACGAAACTACTCGAGAACGCATGGACGGATCGTCGTGCAGACGTGGGTGTGAAGCCGAGACAGTGCCTATGGAGTGGTAAACCATTCGCAAAGTTCGAATGCGACATAAAAAAAAATAGATAACGCTTTTTGACGAGTCATAACCACGACACGAATATTAGGCGCACCGTAAAGCATTGAAAGCTTCAACCATATGGTGCATTGTCCCGCCGCGGTGGTCTAGTGGCTAAGATATTCAGCTGCTGACCCGCAGGTCGCGGGATCGAATCCCGGCTACTGCGACTCCATTTCCGATGGAGGCGGTAATGTTGTAGGCCCGTGTGCTCAGATTTGGGCGCACGTCAAAGAACCCCAGGTGGTCGAAATTTCCGGAGCCCTCCACTACGGCGTCTCTCATAATCATGTAGTGGTTTTGGGACGTTAAACCCCACATACCATATGGTGCATTTCATCGAAGTGCGACCGCTGCTGCTGGGATCAAACGCACGACTTTCTGATCAGCGGCAGAACACTGTAATCATAATGGCAGACGAAATGAAAGAGTGAAAAGCATTCAAGAGTATCGTAAATTATCACTGCACAGCGAAATGATCGACCTAACTGAACGGGTTCGTGCAAGCACCGCATAAACATTGCGCAGTTACTTGTATAGTTCTGGAAGGCTGGCGTCGCAGGCCTGTGGAAGCCAGCCTTCCGCAGTCCCAGAACTAGCATGATAACTTTCTCCTAGCGCAGACCAGCACACGGTCAAAGAGGGGGAACAACAGCAGCGCTTTTACTATCAACTGAGGGCTTCATTCAGAAACGGTATACAGATGCTACCATTCGCACCGTCGTAGGTCAATGTCTGGAGCTATCGCGCCATATCTGCTGTGCTCATCATTCCCGGCAGCAGCGACTTCAGTCCAGGACCAGCCTTCAGCCAGCCAGCCCGGGCCTGCCGAACCAGTTAGCGCGGATCTCACGGGACGTGGCTCAGGCGCCGATGTTACGCCACGGTTCCGAGATTCTCGAACAAAGGTAGGGAAATGTGGCATAATGAAGACGTAAATACAGTGAATAAACATTGTTGCCTTCCCAGCGTACTTTCTCCAGTGTTTCCCCGCATATGGCCGGGCGTCGAGAGAGTCACACGAAATAGATCATTTTTGTTCTCGAATAAAAGCTTTAAATTTGTTTACGCAAGGTTCATCCCGCCTCATGCTATCAATTGCAGACGCCGCAGCCTGCCAGCGGGAACGACCAAGCACGCTGAGCGAAACAGAGAGGACCAGATGAACTAGCTTACTCCAGGAGATGCGACAAATGCACGCGTTGCCCAGAACTAGCAAAAAAATTAGTGCAGACGAACACGCGCAAAAGAAAAAAAGAAAACACGCCATAGATGTTGCGTTTCACTCATGTGACAAGGACACTGTAGACACGCTTTCTATCCCGCCGAAAGAATGCATCTCAACCCTTCGGTACACCCTTACTATAGCAGGCGGAAGGAATCGCGTAGCAACACGTTCGAATTGTCGCCTTATGGGCCTTGCACAAGCTATGAGAGCCCATCGACGAAGAACAAGATAAGGCTGTGCTATAAGTGCAAAGCGAGAGCCAAGAAGCCCGCGGGCCCTGGTGTCAGTCTCGCATGCTGCGAAAGGCCTGGGACGACTGGACTGCCACGGCTGGTCTCCTCCGCCAGCTCATCGGCGACTGCACCCTGCCTCGTGCGAGGCCCGAAACAATTGTAAAAGACAAGCGGGCTGCCCTTGCGTGAGTAAATGCGGTAAGAACCCGCAGAAGACTGCCACGCCGCCAAGTGCCGCTGGCGGCGTCAGACGCTGTGCCGTAGGATCAGCGGCGCTTGCCGGCGCAACGCTGAAACGGCCGCGAAGATGGACGCTAACTACCGCTGTGTAGACAAGTCGCGACACGCCGACAGAACGCATCTTCGCTTTTCTAGAAATTTAATCGCTATCCGATCAGGCATTAGCTATGTCGGTACATACATTTTCCCGTGCTGACGTCTTTCTGAGCTTGGCAACAGAGCGAAGGTTTATCGACGTCACCAACGGGATCTGCCAGCCGTGAGCGGTGGCTGATAGGACTATAAAAAAGGAATATAGAGTAGGGCATCACCACTACATACCGGCCCAACCAATTGAACTATGTTTTGAAGCTAAATGCCGCCGAGAACCTACCGAATAAATTGCTTGAACAGTGAGCGTACCTAAACATAACCAAGATGGCTATAATCCAGAAAGCGATTTTTTAGGCGCCGCTGAAAAAAAAAAAAAACGCCAGGTTTGCGCGGAAAGCGCAGCACAGTCGCAGCAAAAGCTGGAAGAGCGCCGTTTTTAGAAACCGTTGCAAACTCTCTTGGGGTTACTAATACAACTATCAGCCTTTTCTATTCCGTCCCTTAAATTCCCATTCCCTGCGCGGCACTGTGCAGGTGCCCTCACATGAGAGAGGCAGTAACGGCACCAAGCTTATTTCTTCCTTTTTTTATTGCGACAGCAATTATATGGCCACTCTCGGCTGGATTTCGCCGCCATCATGCACCATATATGTTGATTGATTTGTAGGGTTTAACGTCCCAAAATCACCACATGATTATGAGAGACGCCGTAGTGGAAGGGCTCCGGAAATTTCGACCACCTGGGGTTCTTTAACGTGCACCCAAATCCGAGCACACGGGCCTACAGCATTTTCGCCTCCACCGAAAATGCAGCCACCGCCGGGATTCGATCTCGCGACCTGCGGGGCAGCAGCCGAGTACCTTAGCCACTAGACCCCCAGCAGCGGGGCCCTTTAAAAGTCTCTACGCGTTAAATGAACCACGAAGTGCGTGGCCCAATCAATGGCAACAGTGTAGTGCACTCCGTCAAGTCATCACCATTTACAGAAACGCGCATCAGTTGTTTTTTTTTTTTTAGCACTGCGCGATCACCTTATAATGCATTTTCATTATTATTTAGCATTCTAATTCTGGTATGGAAATGACAGAGGGGCCGGAGTGCCGAGAGATTTTCGTCGTTCCGCTTTCATTTTCTTTCATTCCTGTTGCCTTCATTTCGAATATGAGAACTACGACAGAAGCGAAAATATCGGACTGTAAGGCGGTCCCGCGGTGCATCCAAACCAGGTGAGGGGAAGTGTCTGTGGTGATCACTGGAGGGAGGACGCACCTTTTCCAATACCTGGGGCACGCGGTCCGCTGTTCGTGTTTCATTTGACGCCGATTGTACACGGTAGCAAGGTGCTCACTACTCCATTAATTGAATCGGTGGCTGACGACCATGAATTATTATGGCTGATCCTATCGTAATGGATTGAAAGCATTCAACGACCCAATCATTAACGCACTTCACATTGTGCGACGTCTACTCCCATTATTCGCTTTCTATATGACGCCTAGTTGTTTTTTTTTAATCTTCTACGACGTTATATTGCGTATTTTTAACGCGGTTCCTTCCCGACATAGCACTTATGTAGGGTTTCTGCGCGCATCAGTTTCGAGCACCGACATGTCTTTTTTTCTATTTTTTTTTAAATAATAAAGAAAAAATATGTCATGACTAAGCGTGGAATACTAGGCTGGCGCGGGCCGAGGTTTTAATCCCGTTTCATCGTGATATTTCTTCCATTTTTTTTTTCTTATTTCGCGCAATATCAGTTACGGACATCGACGACACCGGACAACTATATACGGCCCCCCGTTGCGATCTCATAACAGCTTTCGCTGTAAAATATGCGCGTTAAAACTGCTTTGTTGCACGGAGACAACTTCGGTATACCTTCCCACACACACCGATGCAGCAGGAACCCTCCCCGCAAGGAAGCGTCAGCGAGTGCGCCGCCATAGCCATGGTCCGGGGAGGTGATTCTTAAATGGAAAGAAGATACAAGTGAGCCCCGTAACTGTCTCTGGGGGGGGGGGGGGGGGGGGGCACCTCAATAGCTCACGGGGGATGGGGGTAAAGAGGGATTAAAAAGGATAGGAATTAAAGGTATAGAGATAGAGAGAGGCGCAGGGACAGCCACATACGAAAGTACGAAGAAGATATCAAAGATGGACACGGTCGCAGAAGTCTGAGGATGGGGCACCACTCGGCGAGAGCTCTTGTCGGCGTCAAGAGATGGCGTAGGGCGAGCCAGTCGGCCAGAGCTGCGCTGTCGTCGGAGATCGGCGTCAGGAGATGGCGTAGGGCCAGCCCAGTCGGCGAGAGCTACGCTGACGTCGGATATCCCGAGGGCACAACCGGTCGGCACGAAATCCAGAGAGCGATCCGGTATATGACCGCGTCACGTTTGGCGGCGCTGCACCTCATTAACACGTTTTAAAACTTTGGCCGCGGTCCAATGATGATCGCACGCGAGACCACAACTATGGGCGGCTGCCGCGCTAGCGCCCCTTGCGGAGGACGTCACGCAATACCAACTGTACGATTCTTTACACGCTCCGGGTGGCACACGTTCCTTTCATGCAGGATTGTTCCCAGACGCCGCATGGTTCCAACATCGATAGTGACGTTCGCGTCGCTCCCGCCTGTTCTCTTCCGTCTTCGTCGTTATCGCGTTGTGCCCAAGTATGCATAGTGGAGAAGGACTCTGAACAAAGTTGCCGAAATTGCTTCGCGATTCGCCTTTCCTATGGCTCCAGTCAACAAACGATGCAAAAGAGCATCAGCGACTATAGCCCAAACCGCCGCGAAGCTTGAGATGGTATCTACGATAGTTGCAAGTGCACTTCTGCATGAATTGACGCGTTATTTCGTTATATTTCGCTACTTTAACTGTGAATAAGAATGGCGAAATATAGGCGTAGCCGGAGCGTGTAGATTGCCCACACGAGATGCACCTGTCTATAATTACATCAGTGTAAAATATTTTCACGAAACAGTAAACGGAATGGAAGCCCCGATTGTGATCGACTCGTTTCCATATATCGCTCCAAGAACGTCAGAAAAGAAGCCAAAGAGCGAGCTTATCGGAGCAATATATCTCGCAATTGACATATGAATTCGATTTTTGGACAAAACCGATGAATGCTTGATTGATTGATTTCTGGGGTTTAACGTCCCAAAACCACCATATGATTATGAGAGACGCCGTAGTGGAAGGCTCCGGAACTTTCGACCACCTGGGGTTCTTTAACGTGCACCCAAATCTGAGTACACGGGCCTACAACATTTCCGCCTCCATCGGAAATGCAGCCGCCGCAGCCGGGAATCGAACCCGCGACCTGCGGGTCAGCAGCCGAGTACCTTAGCCACTAGACCACCGCAGCGGGGCAACCGATGAATGCTTGTCCTACGAAGCTGCTGTGATAATAATTGTTGGGGTTTAACTTACCAAAACCGCGATATGATCATGAGAGACGCCGCAGTGGAGGGCTCCGGAAATTTCGAACACCTGCGGTTGGTTCTCCAACGTGCACCTAAATAATCTGAGTACATGGACCTCAAACCATTTTTTGTAAGCCGCAGTAATGAAAACGAAATACGGCTAACCACGGGTTTTAGAACGCCGATTTAGGAAGAGATCAGCTAGCCTCAAAACCCGGCACTTGGCAATAACGCATCCAGCGGACGTGATTAAAGCGCAAGGAACACACGGACAGACAACAAACACATGCTCTACTAGCATCACGACTGCTATAGTAATATTTTTACACGAACATTGTTACACGGACCGCGAAGAAACCGCTTTTGTAACAATATCAAACACAGCTCAGTAGTCCACAATTGTTTTCGAACGCTGATTGATTGATTTGTGGGGTTTAACGTACCAAAAGCACCATTTGATTATGAGAGACGCCGTAGTGGAGGGCTCCGGAAATTTTGACCACCTGGGGTTCTTTAACGTGCACCCAAGTCTTTGTTTTCGAACGCGGCGACGATAAATAAAAGCATCAAAAGTCAGCGAAAATCCCACACCAGAATTGTCACGTCAGCCGTAACACCGCCCTGTAATAAAGAGTTGTCCAGCAGCAAACTATCCATTCCATACACTTAAATAGCACCAAGGGTAAGAGGATGAATCCTGTCCTGCGTTTTTCTGCCCACGCTGTTTTGCACCAAAGACAGTGCAACAGAGCACGCGCATCAGAAAAATACACTTCCCCCAGGACCAAATCACTTTTTCTCTTTGCCACGGATACGCGCCTGCCGCTCCCTGTGAAAGAGCGCGATAAAATTTGAAGATTTCACCACCGTCGCTCTATCGCAATCTGCCAGACTCCGACAGTCGGCCATGCTCGGCAGCCTTGGCGCTGACAGCGATAGGCTAAAGCCCTCGTTACCAGTCAAAATGGAGTCTGTGGTACGACATCTGACGCTCGTTCGGACGCTTGATCACTAACACATACGCTTAAACGTTCGCAAGAAATCGTATAGAGGTGCTGAACACTGCGGGCATTTCCGCGGTGGCTTTTTAACGTCTACCTGAAGCACATTTCATGAATATTTACTTCAATACCAATCCTGTACATACTAAATGAATCGCAATCATGTTTCCTGCACGAAAATCGTAATGAGATCAGAAAAAATCAGATTAACGCAATGAAATCGAATGCTAATGCGATTAGCCACTGCTTTAGAGAAGAGGAAGAGGTTGCAAAATCTGATCAGCCTGTACTCAATAATGGGCTCATCACCGATGTCACCCTGCAGTATCATCGAAAGCTACACAGTCCAAAAACTGTCGTAGCGCTGCAACCGGTGCTTTTTTTTTTTTTATTCACTGATGACGTCTACTCTGTGAAAACAATATAGTAACGTGTTTTTCGAATGCGGACTGGGCAGAGATCGTCGACGGCAGGGGACTGACTGTTCCCTACTGTTTCAGTCGGCCAACAGAAATATAAAAATAGAAAAAGACCAAGCAAAGAAAGATAGCTTCCAAAGCGACCGCCTGCTTCACAGCAGAAGAGCATACACGTCACTGGCACCAGCCGCAGGAGACAAACCGCATTCCGACAGAGGGCTCACAACCCCCCCTCCCCGCACCACCACTCCCCTTCGTTCTCGACTGCCCCCTCCGCGCGCGTTCAAGACGGGGCCGCACCCCCTCCATTGCTTCTCGAGTCCTCCCCGAGCCTTCACCAGCCGGCATATCAGGCCTTATCTTATCTGGGTTTCCCGCTCTGCCTTTAGTCAGCGCTCGAACGAAGACCAAACCTCGCGTTCACCATGGTCGCGCTCACAGTCACCCTTATCACGTTTTACTATCAGCAAAAAAAGAAGCGCCAACCACGACGCACCGGTGACAGGAGAAACAGTAGCGCCAGCAAACTTTAGAACAAATTCTAAATAAAAGAAACCCCAATACACAGAACAGAACGGTCACTAAACTTTCACATTTACACGAACCGTGGCAGAGAATCGAGCGCTAATTTGGCTCGAGAACGCATCGAATTGTCCTTGTGTATTCGTTTCAACGGGCCTTTTTTTCGTAGCCCGGCGGTTTCCCGACTATCTTACAAAATGACTTCACCTTACCTAAATGTTCTAAATTGTCTGCAATAAGAATAGAGCAGCACAGTAATTGAGCTAAGGTGTAGTTTTAAGAACTAAGCCTGCAACAAACGAAAATGAACGAAAAAATCTGAGTTCATGAGAGTAATCGGGCCGAAAGCGACTGGCAAATTGACCGGTCATTCACTACAAATCCAACGAAAGAGAACTAGAATGGGAACCAATATGTGAAGTACTGTATTAATTGGGTTGTCAGCACATCCTCCCGGGTAATGTAATGCGGTAGTTATAGGGGAACGCCGTGCTGCGTAACTTTACACAATACTTCCCGAAATTCAGCGCTAAACAACGTTGAAAGAAAGAAGAACATTCCATGCAAATAAGTGTGCAAACACTCGACACAACAAACAGCATGCGTGCGTCGTCGCATTCTCACGTAATGCGCGCTGGAAGCGCATGAAATGAGAGGGCGACGACAAAGCGCCTGGCGCTCCAGGATAGATCGGCTGTTGAAACAGTTCACGATTAGTTCACTCACCGAATAGCGAACCGAAGGCGTCCGACCGCGTGGGCTTCGGCGAAGCGTAGCCGGAGGTCGCTTGCCCGGGTAGGCCAACTATCTTCTCCTGCAAAAACCGGCACAAACCCGAGGTCGGCGTCAGGCCCCTCGCTGTCGACGCATCTTGCTGCAGCCGAGATACTCCAAAGTCAGCGTGGCACGACGCGGCGAGGCAAGCCGAGGTCCTGGCAGCGGCGACGGCGGCACTTACCTCCTCGCCTTCAGTTACCAGGCTTGACTTGAGGTCCGTCAAGTTCTCCGAGGAGCGCTTCTCCTCTTCGCCTTCGTCTTTGAACACTTTGATCTCGTCCGAGGAGGCCAAGTCGTCTCCGCCGCTGCCATGCGGCATCGTGCCCGCACACACGCCACCGCACCGCACACAGAACACGCGTAGCAGACCCGCCTTCAACGGCAGCGCTCGTCGCCACCGCCACAACAACGCGACATCGCTGTACCGCTCCGCTCGCGCTACTTGCTGCCGGGACAAATCAGAGAGCACGTGCACCGCGAGGTCTAGAAGCTGCAGCCAATGACGAAGCGCGGGCGCCGTCGGGGAGCTTCGGAAACCGAACGCCTAGAGCGACCGAAGCGCCACTGCCGTCGAAATTCCGCAGGGGCGCTACTTCGCACGCCTGGCGGCTTCAGCAAAATAAACAACAACACGTGTTAGTGCTCCGCCGCTTCGGTGAGGGCGCCTTTGTCCGCGCAGGAGTGAGGAGGTGCGCCAAAAGGGTAAACATTCCGGAGCAGCGTGACCGCGCGACGGCCGATCTCGCCCTCCTCGCCCGTGAAAACGCTAACGAGATGGTGCGGCGACGGCCGGAGGTGGTGCTGTCTCCGCCTCGCTGCCGCGACGCCGCTCACGCGCCTCCGGCCTGGCTACTTTCACCGGCCGCATGATGGCACGGCGCGCGCTATTACGTTGCCGGCGATCGTACGGGTCGCAGACTGTCGCATGAACACGTCCCTGCAGGCACTGCGCCGTGCTCCCGTCCGGGCTGCAGAAATTAGGTGCCTCTCTCCTCTTCTAACCACCACCATGCAGTGCTATCATTTCGCCTTAGATGGCAAGGACCCATGGGCCTAGACTTCGGTGCATGTTAAAGAACACCAGGTGGTGGAAGTTTTCTTAGCCCTCCTCTACAGCGTCTCTCGTAACGATATGGTGGTTTTGGGACGTGAAACTTCAAAAATTATTATTATTATTAAATGGCAAAGATATGTGCGTTATCAAAGCGTACTGATATCGCCATGACGTTCGACATGATGTACACTGTAACATGGACGTAGAGCGCACAAGACAAAAAGCCGAGAGAGGGCCGTAAGATCAAGCGTGTGTCTTCGTGTGTCACATTTACGCCAGCCGTCGTCTTGCATCTATCATTTGCACTTTCTTTTTGTTTAAGGCGCACTTTTTTTTTTCACAGCTGGCAATACGTTTAGTCTCTCGCATTAACTTCATAAAAACCCTAGCTTGGAGAAGTTCTGCAAATACTATATCTCATACCCTAAAAGGTGGCTACGTCTCGCAAAGTAGTAATTAGGACTACTCCCCCTAAATAAAGTTTTTAATACGAACGATTTTAGTGACCAAATTAACTACAATTTGTAAAATATTCCCACGCTCTGTACACCGTGCACAGAGCTGGGAGCCGCTGCAGTGTCGCCCTCTCTTGAAGATAAACAGCGACAGTTTCGTGGGCGAAGGCTTAACTCGTCGCCTTTCATTGCGTCGCCGCGGTACTCTTTGGCGCGTTGCATACTCCATAAGGGCACGCGAGTCCGCTCTTCTGATCTTCGTCACTCTTTAATAGAGTTGAATGTTGAGCGAATTGGTGTTTGAACATAAGTACCATCGTAAGTAGCTCAACGAGAGAGAACTGCAGAAAGGAACAGACGCCATTTGACCTTAGAAGTGTGACAGAGACAAGAAGGACCCGAGCCTTCGTGTCCTTCTTGTCTCTATGTCGTCGTTCTGTTCTCGCGCTATAACTATCGCCATTTGACCACTGATGTTAATGAAGGCGAATATACAAGTTTATCCACATATCTAAATGGAAATCCACAGATTTAGCTCCTCATATTCCAGAAGTCAAACGGCGTCGCCCTGCCGGTACTGTCATGTCTTCCAAGGAGATCATCAAACTCAATTGTAACCAGATATTCGATAACCTTGGGTTTTTAGAGGAAAATGAGATTCAGTATTTGTTCCGGCTTCTGTTTACGTGAAGGGAAGATCTTCAACCCTCTGCAGCATCTGCCATCCGTAACGAAGCCCGAGGCCATGGGTTCTAATCCCGACCGCGGTAATTTTGATCAGGACGAACCGCAAGAACGCCTTCGTGCGTTGATTTCCCTATTGAAAAAAACGTCCACCATAGGAGTGGTGGATTATGGCGGTGGAAATGGTGGCACATGGTGTATGGTGGCGTATGGTGGAGCGGATGGTGGATGGCTTGCTCCAGCCGGCAATGCTGGAGCGCGAAGCAGCGTCAAAACCACCGTGACGAGCTGCCGCTAAAGAAATAATAAAAATAATTGTATAAAAAGAATGTATCAAGCACCCGTAAAAAAGCCATTTGACCACCGATGTTATTGAAGGCAAATTTACAAGTTTATCCACATGTCTAAAAGGAAATCCACAGATTTAGCTCCTCATATTCCAGAAGTCAAATGGCGTCGCCCTGCCAGTACTGTCATGTCTTCCAAGGAGATCATCAAACTCTATTGTAACCAGATATGAGATAACCTTGGGTTTTTGAGAGGAAAATGAGATTCAGTACTGTCATGTCTTCCAAGGAGATCATCAAACTCTATTGTAACCAGATATGAGATAACCTTGGGTTTTTGAGAGGAAAATGAGATTCAGTGTTTGTTCTGGCTTCTGTTTACATGAAGGAAAGCTCTTCAACCCTCTGCAGCATCTGCCATCCGTAACGAAGCCCGAGGCCATGGGTTCTAATCCCGACCACGGTAATATTGATCAGGACGAACCGCAAGAACGCCTTCGTGCGTTGATTTCCTATTGAAAAAACGTCCGCCATAGGAGTGGTGGATTCCACCATCCACCATTTTGGTGGATTATGGCGGTGGAAATGGTGGCACATGGTGTATGGTGGCGTATGGTGGAGCGGATGGTGAATGGCTTGCTCCAGCCGGTAATGCTGGAGCGCGAAGCAGCGTCAAAACCACCGTGACGAGCTGCCGCTAAAGAAATAATAAAAATAATTGTATAAAAAGAATATATCAAGCACCCGTAAAAAAAGAGCCATTTGACCACCGATATTATTGAAGGCAAATTTACAAGTTTATCCACATATCTAAAAGTAAATCCGCAGATTTAGCTCCTCATATTCCAGAAGTCAAACGGCGTCGCCCTGCCGGTACTGTCATGTCTTCCAAGGAGATCATCAAGCTGTATTGTAACCAGATATGAGATAACCTTGGGGTTTTGAGAGGAAAATGAGATTCAGTGTTTGTTCCGGCTTCTGTTTACATGAAGGGAAGCTCTTCAACCCTCTGCAGCATCTGCCATCCGTAACGAAGCCCGAGGCCATGGGTTCTAATCCCGACCACGGTAATATTGATCAGGACGAACCGCAAGAACGCCTTCGTGCGTTGATTTCCTATTGAAAAAACGTCCGCCATAGGAGTGGTGGATTCCACCATCCACCATTTTGGTGGATTATGGCGGTGGAAATGGTGGCACATGGAGTATGGTGGCGTATGGTGGAGCGGATGGTGGATGGCTTGCTCCAGCCGGCAATGCTGGAGCGCGAAGCAGCGTCAGAACTACCGCGACAAGCTGCCGCTAAAGAAATAATGAAAATAATTGTATAGAAAAGAATGTATTAGGCACCCGTAAAAAAAAACGCTGCGACAGCGTGGCATCGAAACTGGCACCTTCGAATTATGAACTGAGTATACTAACCCCTGCGCCACGCCGACAGACGTTCAACTTGTCAAAATTAACACAGTCTCCCTTTCCGGCGTGCCTTACAGTCATGCACAGTGAGGTTAGCACAGGCTTGCTTCTGCGTCAGTGGAGATGGCAAGTTTCACCGCAGCATCCCTATCTCCCCGTTAATTGTTTTCTTTCGAGTATCATATTCTTGGACTGTCTTACGGTCTTGCAGCCACCAAAACCTCTATTTCTTCCCATAATTGTGGAACAATGGGGCTCTTTTTCTTTAGACGCTTCATCTGTGCCTGAAGCTTGGCCCCTTTTGCTTGCCTTGGTGTCGTCCCAACGTTGCTGCAGGTGATCCATCTATAACATTGCTTGGAGCGCTGAGGGCATGAATCCTACTTCATGTGCCTGTGCTACCACCTATTCGTGGTGTTCGCAAAAATGATAAGAAAAATGATGCGATGACGCAGTTCTCACGGTGACCTGCCTTTGGTTACCGGCTTTCAGAGGTGGTAAGTGAGGGGTAAAGGTGGGAAGTAAACAGCCTTTGGTAGAATTAGTGGTCCTAGATTGAGGAAGACCCCCTGGCCTGCTTTAAACACTGCTTTTATAGGGGCACTAAAGGGAAATAATGAATTGCTCTACACCAATGAATTGTACTCGGAGAGCTGTAATGACGTCAGTTTCAACATCGTACGTTCGTTAATTGAGGGGGAAAAGTCTAAAGGTACGTTTCGCGCCGATAATCTCCACACATGAAATCGAGAATTCCATAGAACATTTGTGCGGCGTTTTGACGACATCAGTCCAAGGAAACTTCCCGAAACTTGGTATGTTAAATCTGTGACCCCATCAGAGTACCATTTACTTCATTTTGTTTTTACTGATTGGGAACGATATATGCCCTGGATGCCACTGTCAAGATCTACTAATGATGGCGTCAAGCTGACTGGGGCCTGGAAGTTCAAGGTGAAGTCGCCAGTCTCACCAGCCGCACTTTCTTTTCGCACGTTTTCTCACTTACCAAGCGTCTTGTCGTGGCAAGCTTGGTGGTTTTGGTACTGTGAAAGAGTAATTTACTAATTCTAGAATAATACTTTTAGGGTCCCTTTAAACAATTACGCATGTGCAGGTCGGACTAAGAGGTCAGACTTTGCCCTCCCCCTTAAATTATTGGAGGAGCGGCGAAGGATGAGGGGGGGGGGGGGGGGTCTGATGGTTAGAGTGCTTTGGCTTGTGGCTTGACAAAGTCATAGCTGAGCATTTGATTATAAGTTCATCGAGGAAATGTAAAAACCGTAAGCGATCATGTATACCTGTAGGGGTGCGATTTCGTGACGAGAAAAGAGAAGCGTTTCCTTGCCCATATAGTTATGCTGATTGTATCGCGCTTTCATCTCCAAAGTCTGATTCCAATTATTCAATGGAGGACAAGTGAATGTTTCACGTGACCTTTTACCACATGCAGCACATACGAGTATACATGGCAGCCATACATATTGTTCCCACCATACAGCGCTTTCTGATCGACTATACTGTTAGCTTAATTGTTTACAATAACCACACGGGAGCTTCAAAGCCCGAAATTTTTATGTTGAGCATGCATATATGCACAAACACACGTATGATTTGTGGGACGCTATCACCACTTGTAAAGCCGTTAGTGCCTCAAGGCATGCACGTATTAGCGGTGGTTAGGTTTAACAGCCGCCAAGCGAGAGGTGGCTCATGTCAAATCATGTAGGGATCCGCGAACACGCGATCTACCGCCAATTACAATCTCACCATACATAATGAATTTATGAAAACGTTGAGCGTATCCACGAGGAAGTAAGTGCAGAAGCTTGTGACGACCTAAAACGTGCACGTCACTTTGTGGTTCAGGCATGTCGACGGAAAAAAAAAGCCTCATATAAAGCTGGGTAGCTCATATTCAAGTGACATACGGCAAGTATAGGCCACAAGCTGTTGTTACGCCTGCGAGTCCACACCGAACGTCCATGCCTCTGAAAAAGGCAATCTGTGTCAAGGCCAGCACGCGAGCCCGCCTGACGCGAACAACTCAACGGCGTCATCACGCGGCGGCGCCGGTCCATCGCGCAACGCCCAGCGAGCCCCCTCAGCCCACGAGCCTGTCGAGGCAATCGGCGCCTTCCAGTCTGGCGAATCTTACGCAATGCGTGGCGACGTCACTCGTCCTTGGCTGCAACCACGCGCAGCGGCTCCGGATTCGGTGAGAATGACGCGGCCCAGCGGCGAGCCCCTTTGCAGGATTCTGACCTCACGGTCTTCTGGTTGGACACTTGGTTACTCAAAGGATCCACCCGGTGCCTTAAAAACAGCCCTGCGGCGCGTCGCCAGCAGTAGACCTATGTGTCAGAGAAGAGAGCTCGACTCTTCGAGTCTCTAAGCTGTCGGCCTCTGCCGAATTTGTAACGCCTCTGTATCTATGCTGTACATAAACCTTGCCTAACTCAATGTCGTCTCGTCTGCTCGTCTATCAGCTCTGCGCAGAAGCAGTCGCGAGCTGAGAAACCTACGCTACCAAACGTCTGGTGGCCGTGTCGGCGGAGATCGGAGCAGTGGCGCCTTCGGGACCGTGTTGGCGTCGCCCGGCTTTCGTAACACTGTGTTGAATTAAACACATGGCAAGCGCAAATATAGCGAGTTTCTATGTAATGACGACTCAGTAATAAGGGAACAGAAGCAAGAGACCTGGTGGAAAAAAAAGAAAAAGCCAAGAATCTAGGAAGACAAGGAAATTCGCTATGCGATCAAGAAATGATTCGCGAAGTCTCACACGAGCGTATAGGCAGGATAGTAACAGATAAATACACTTAAACCTTAATTGAACGAGCTTCATGATCCCGCAATTCTCGATATATCGAAGTATTTCACTTTCCATAACCTCATGTCCTTGAACCTGAATGTTTGGGAAGCATGTTCATCCGTGCATTCAATATTACGAAGTTGCAGAGCTGCACCGGAGGAAGACCGAATTGTAAGTTCTGCTGCTCCTTAAGTGATAACATCAGTCGAAGATAAAAGTGCTGACTCGTGACTGTCTCTCCTTACGAGGACACCTGAACAGGTTGACAGAGGGATGTGGTAAGGGAAATAAAAAATACAGGAAGTATAATATTGGCGAAGAGAGAGAGAGAGAAAAAAAGTGAGCCTCATTCGATCTGCTTCCCGCAACGGACTCACAAGCCCTCGCGTGCCACACGCAGCCGACCAGGAAAGCCCCCAAAGAGGCCGGACATGTATCGCAAGAAGCAAGACAAACGTGCCGGATTGGCCAGTGGTCATATGATTAAGTTGCATGTGGCTTTTGTGAACGATCATCTTGTATCACCAGAGCACGTTAGACCTGCATATTGTTTCAGTTTCACACGTGACACTCCGCTGCCATGAAGAAGATTAGATTAGATTAGATTTGTGGGGTTTAACGTCCCAAAACCACCATATGGGTATGAGAGACGCCGTAGTGGGGGGCTTCGGAAATTTTGACCACCTGGGGTTCTTTAACGGCTGCCATGAAGGAGACTACTTCTCATGTGCGGTATTAAAGTCGCACTTGCAGGATCCTAAATTTTTAATTTTTTTCTCGCATTATTGAAATTCGGTTGTTGTACTGCCTCAACATGCCATCCACGCCCTAAAAAAACTCTCTTGGCGACTACATTTTGCTTAAAGGACAAGTAACAGGCTAAGACTTCTTTCTTTTTTTTTTTACACCCCTGAAAGAAGCTCGACAATTAGCGCATACCGCGGCACACCGCCGTATGCACAGTAGTGCACACCGCGGCGATCACGTTTTCCGAATATTACAGTGCTGTACGCCGCGCAGAGCCTCCTTCTCGAAAAGCACTTCACACGTCACACGTCACGTGGCAGTGACGCAAAGTCGGTGATCGGCGAGTTCACGTAGCAGGCACTGCACCGTGCTCCCAACCGGGCTGCAGAAATTAGGCGCCTTCTTTTTCTAACCACTACCACCAACACGAAGCTGGTCCATTGGTCTAAACCAGTCACGACAATGGTCTACGCCTTCCCGTTAGGAAGAAGTGTGGCGAGACCGCGCGAAAATTTAAAACCAGTTGAAACCGATGTTCCAGCCCCTGTAACCTCCTTAATATGGCACGTATTCGCAAAGTTCTTGCGGCAGCATGTTCACTAAGTAAAAGTGTGCATATTTCTCTTGATAACAATTTTTGGAACTCGGGGTTGTTTACTGGCCCTTTTAAATTTAAAACTTCCGTTTAATCACATCTTGATATAACGAAGCAGATTGACGAATTTACCGACTTCATAATTTTTCCTAATATACTACAAATTTTTACCTTTTTACCTAAATTTTAATATACTACAATTTTTACCTAGTATACTACAAAGAAATATTCGATGGTTCAAATTCTGCTTGAAGCGAGATCCGCCGCGGTGGTCTAGTGGCTAAGGTACTCGGCTGCTGACCCGCAGGTCGTGGGTTCGTATCCTGGCTGCGGCGGCTGCATTTCCGACGGAGAGGGAAATGTTGTAGGCCCGTGTGCTCAGATTTGGGCGCACGTTAAAGAACCCCAGGTGGTCGAAATTTCCGGAGCCCTCCACTACGGCGTCTATCATAATATTATGGTGGGTTTGGGACGTTAAACCCCACATATCAATCAAATCTGCTTGAAGAGAAAAATCAAAGATGAACGTGGTCGTTTTGTGTCAGAAGTTGACAAGAAGAAGGCTGCACCAATAAATTATCTTGAAACCAAATCGATTCACTGTTACGCGGTAAGTCTGCTGCTACAATACAAAATATTCCAAATGAAGGAGGAAATGAATTAGAATGGTATTAGGTACATCCGGAGCGTAACCGCCGAATCTTTTACAGCGAAAGCTGTTATGAGATCACAACTCGGGTCACTCTCAGTTGTCTGCCGCCGCCACCGGTGTCCGTAACCATATCGCGCGAAGTTAGAAAAAAAGAACCTAGCACCAATGAGACAGTGGGGCTTGAACCCAGGTGCTCTGGGTGCCAGCTCAGTATTCGACCACCGAGCCATGCCGATATAGGGACTTCTTGGCAAACTTGCCTTAGGCATGCTTAATGTCGGAAAAGCAATCGCGTTGATACGACTTATAAAGCGTTTTGAAACAGCGAAAGAACAAGGAGTCGTCGCACAATGCAAATAGCGTAACGAGCGGGTCGTCCAATGCTCTAACTACAGTGTCCAGAAATATACTTCTAGACACTGTAACTCCAACTCGCTACAAAAGCTTGTTTTTGTTGAGCTCCTAATTGTGGCACATTCCCACTTCAGGCATAATTCCTCATCGTCGTCAGCCACTTCAGTGAACAAGTGACACGAAATTCTTCGGAATAGTTTAGCGGATACCACGCTTCTCAGAAGAGTGACGCAAAATAACATAGCGAATGCCAGCCTACTATTCTAAACTTGTTATTGTTATTGCCGTAGTGGGTATCAATATATATATATATATATATATATATATATATATATATATATATATATATATATATATATATATATGCGAAATTTGATTATTATAGAAAGTGCAATTCGACTTATGAACATGTAAGCACAATACATACTAGAAAAATAAGTTACAATATGTTAAGGGGTGAAGGTGAAATACAAAAAATATTTTGACAGTAATCAAACACTCGCACTAGTGCAAAAAAAACAACACTCGGAAATGAGTTCACTGTAAATAAGTGTACAAAATTTAAGAAAAGCAGGAGAAAGGAGGATTAAAAACCCATCGACAACAGTTTTATAGGCACAGACGATTTTGAAGATGTGATACAGCAGTTTTCGGTGCTGTTACGACTCGCACCGCCGCCGACACTTGAGACTTCCCCGCTACGCCACCGATCACCAAAGAGAGGTAACACCACTCAACCCTTTTTCGGTTCCCTCTTGGCTATGCGTCTCAGCCACTTTCCACACAGAGGGATTCGTGCCAGGGCCGGGAAATGGGTGACGCTACGACCTGTTCCTAATTACTGATGCATTTCGTTTATTACTAGTTGCAAACACTCATGCTGCCCGCGTACAACAACCACTACAAAAAATTATAAAACAAAATTTAGACACTAGCGACGATGGACACAGGTCACGTAAATGAAGTAACTGCAACAATACGTACGCAAATATAAAGGAAACACACGACGACACAAATGATGAAGTTATCAATAAAACCACGCAATGTCTCAACGCACCACATCCCTTCCTGCAAAGCTTGTCTAAATAAGGTACATAAAGTTCGTCTTACGAGTTGTCCATGTTGTCGGGAGCTCAGTCGGAGCTGCATGTTCGAGTCGTGGCTCAGGGCTTCTTCCTGGGGTCACTGTCCGATTCTTGTCTTGTCTTGTCGCCTAGGATATCTTGGCTCATACCCACATGGGGGATTGGCCACACTGTACCTCATAATAGATAACTTTTTTACAACGCTTGCTAAAAAAAGAAAGAGAAATTAGATAGGAACAATAATAATATACATTTAAAAAACGTGAAAAAGTGCAGAAGAATGCGATAAACCAGAATATATAAAACAAATTAACAAGAATTTTGTAAAGGTCCTCATCGTCTTCGTCGTCTTCGTCGTCTCTCTCAGTGATTACCATCTTAGTCTTCTTTCATAACGTCCCGCAATCACTCGCTTCCTCGTTCCCCATCTCTAACTTTCATTCCTCGTCACACCATCCCTGCATCAATCATCTAATCGACTCTCATCGCTATCTCTTCACACCGTTATCTTCCTTTTTCATTCCGTCTCTCTGCCATCTAGATCTCATCGCATCGTCTCCTCGATCGCCGTTGCGCTGTCCCTTTTGCAGTACCCGCTCCACCCCTCCGTAGCACCTAACCAATTGCCACTGTTGACACGACACATTCCTCTGTCAGTCGGTGTGTGTCAGCTTCAACGACTGCCCCCGCAGCCTACGCCAGTGGAAAGCCCTCTCCCAAGCAAGGTAGAGCAAGTAACATTGTACAAACTCAAACTTTAGAGAGAGAGATGGGCGAGCTGTCCGATGACACTAGAATTACGGGCGACCAGGAGTCCCAATGTTCCGACAAGGTAGGTAGGTAGGTAGTAAACTTTATTTACTCAGTTGACAGGACAGAGTTGGGGATGGCTTTAAGGGCCGGCCCCTTACAAAATCTAGGAGGAGTCCCTAGTCCGGGACCCCTGTGGCTTCTGCTGCAGCACGCGCTCGGGCCACTAGGGCACGCTGGTCCTCTAGGGTCGAGCAACCGAGCAGGGCAGCCTCCCAGCTCTCTCGGGTAGGGAGGGAAGGGGAAGGAAGTGGCGGGACCGCCGGATTTGAGGGGCATGCCCACACCATATGGAAAGGATCCGCGAACGGATGGTCACAGTGCGGGCATTCCCCAGAGAATGCCGGATTGAAATGTTTGAATATCGCCGGGCACAATACTGTATTGGTATAGAGACGGAGGAGCCAGCGCTCGTCCTTCTTGGGCAGGCCCGATGCTGGGGGTGGGAAGCGGAGTCTGTTCGATTTGTACATAGCGGTGATTTCTCTGAAAGAGGTAGCCGGATTGGGTTCTGGAACATCAGGCGATGGAGGGCGAGGCGGGTCCCGGTAATTAAGCGCGTGGGCCGAGGCATCTGCAGCCTCGTTTCCAACTAGCCCCGTATGAGCAGGAGTCCAGATGACGGTGCGTGGATTTGGGCGATCTAGATAATAGCATCGCTTAAGGATTTCGGCGGCGCGATCATTGATGCAACCCCGTGTGACATTTTGGCACGCCCTCCGCGAATCGGTAATACTTATCCGAGATGCGGGGTCCGCTGCGGCGAGGGCTATGGCGACCTCCTCCGCGTGTGTGATGTCCGGTGCTCGAAAGGTGAGCCCTTGAATAGGTACGTTTTGGTGAACCACAGCGGCCGTGTACCACCCGCCGTGGTGGGGGCCGGATGCGTCCGTGTAGAAGACTCTCGGTCGTGAGCCATACCGTTGTTGTAGGGCTGTAGCCCGCGCTGTACGCCGCCCATCGTGAGTCCCATTTGTCATGTTTTGGGGCAGAGGCGGAATGATCAGTGCACCACGCCGATCCTCGGGGATTGCGGTACGCTCTTCCACCTTGTGGGTGTTGGAAATGTGGAGGCGGTGTAGGAGGTTGTTCCCATCCTGAGACCTACTAAGGCGCAGGTACTGGTTATTGAGATGAGCCTCTTTAAGTTCCCTGTACGTGTTTGTCATGCCCAGGTCTGCGAGACGTTGGTTCGACGTTGAGATGGGGAGGTCTAGGGCACGTTTGTAAATTTTGCGGAGTATACAGTCTAGTGTATTCTCGTCGCATTTACGCAGACACACGTAAGGTGTCGAATAAAGGATCCGGCTGGTCACGAAAGCGTTGGCGAGGCGCAGAGCAGCACGGCTCTTGAGACCTCCTCGCTTGTTCGAAACCCGGCGGATCATGCGGCCCACCTGATCCCCCACAGTGCGTAGTTTGCGCAGAGTGGTGTCAATTTCGCGGTGTTTGTGTATGAAGAGTCCCAGGACTCTGATTTCGTCGCGTTCCGGAATGGCCCTGTTACACAAGGTGAGTTCAATTTGTGTCGTGTCGTTCGGTTTGGGGCGAAGATGCACGTATTCCGATTTGGTGGGTGAGCATTCGAGACCGCAGCCGCGGGCGTAGCTGTCAACTATCGACGCGGCATGTTGCAGGCATGTCTCGATGCTACCAAGGGAACCCTGAGTTGCCCATAGCGTGATGTCGTCGGCGTACAGAGCGTGCTGCACGCCTGGGACATCGTTTAGCAATGAGGGAAGGTGAGCCATGGCAAGATTGAACAGAAGAGGAGAGAGGACTGCTCACTGTGGTGTTCCGCGCGTACCGAGAAGGTACGGTCCATGCTCCTTGTCTTGAATACGCAGGTATGTCTGCCGTTCTATGAGGAATTGGCGGACGTACCTAAAAGCATTATGCCCACAGTTTGTTTGTGATAGGTTGGTAAGGATGATGTCATGGGTAACGTTATCGAAAGCTCTCTTGAGATCTAAGGCGAGGACTACCTTGTCGTCACTGGGATGTTCGACCGGTTCGACAACGTCATGATGGAGTTGCAGGAGGATGTCCTGAGCAGAGCGATGTGGGCGGAAGCCGTACATAGTGTCTGCAAAAGTGTGTCGGGCCTCTAAGTATTCAGAGAGCCTGTCCCGGACCATGGCTTCCATAAGTTTCCCTACGCATGAGGTTAGGAAAATTGGTCTGAGATTGTCGATGTTTACAGATTTGCCTGATTTAGGGATGAAAGTTGCTAAGGCCGTTTTCCAATCGAGCGGTAGGGGTTCGCGCCCCTCCCAGATCTGATTGAAGTAGTCGAGGAGGTGAATGTACGCCGAGTCAGGGAGGTTGGCTAGGAGCCGAACCGTCACTCGATCCCGACCTGGCGCTGTGCCTCGTTTCATTTTGGACAGGGCCGCCTTCAGATGGTGGAGCTGAAAGCAACGATCCAACTCGGCGTTCTCCGTACCTGCATATGAATACGCCGGTCCGATGGGGTCCTGTTGGCTACAGAGATATTTGTCTCTGAGAGCCTGTGCCAATTTTTCCGCGTCACCCGCATAGGCGTGAAGCGCGCGCTGAAGGTGTTTCTGTGTTTCTGTGCGTGTTTGGCTAGGGTCGATGAGAGCCCTAAAGAGATGCCAGGTGTTGCGGCTTGACATCTGTGTGGCGGCAGTGTTGCAGCGCTCTACCCAGTTTGAGTCGGCGAGCTGGGCCGCGTACTCGTCGGCCTCTAGGGTGAGAGCCGCTATGCGGATTTTGAGCTGGCGGTTGTGTTTCTGTCGGCGCCATCGGCGCACTAGGCTGTGCCGAGCCTCCCAGAGATGCAGGAGGTGGTTGTCCACCGCCGGCGTGGCCTCTGAAAGTTGAACCGTCTGCTCGATTTTGTGGAGTGAGTTTACGAGATGTTGGGACCAAGTGTAGTATCCTTGGTGAGCTATGGGGGTCGGATTGGAGTATACCAAGCGAAATTTGGTCCAGTCTGGAAGTTTCGCTTGGTGGTGGGGACGAGTAAGGGGGTGTGTCCGGATTGTGGTAATGACAATGCAGTGGTCACTACCGAGGGTTTCCTCGGTATTGAGCCAATCTGCGTGTTTGATGTTTTTGGTGAGTGTGAGATCGGGACATGTGTCTCGGGTAACAGAGTTTCCAATGCGGGTTGGGTGTGTGGGGTCCGTCAGGATGGTTAGGCCCATGGTGGAAATGAGTTCCGCCAATTTCCGACCACGTCGTTCCTCCTGATGATAACCCCAGTGAGGGCTGGGGGCATTGAAATCGCCTACTATGACTAGTGGTTCTTTGCCTGCCACCGTGTGAGCTTTGCTAAAGATGTCGGCGTATGTTATGTTGGGCAGTTTGGGTGAACTGTAGATGTTAAGAATGTGTATGGATGGGTCCTGCTTCCTTAGAGGGAGGAGAGTCACCATAGCATACGAGTAAGCCGGGTTGCATTCGAGATCCACCAAACTGGCGGTGTAATCTCGATGCACGCAAAGTGCCGTTTGCGCGTCCCTTTGATACACGGTATAGTTTGTAAGGGCGGCGTGTTCGCCCGGTTCCTGTAGGGCCACTACCGCGGGTAATTGGGGATAGGTTTCTAAGTGGAGCCGGAGAGCAGCCCGCTGAGTGCGAGCCCGAAATCCCCGGCAGTTTCATTGGAGGATTGTGAAAGGGTCCGAATTAACGCGGGCGCGGCGCCATCTAGAGGCGTTGCCCGCCATCATGGGTATTAGAATTTTGGGTAGCCTCCAGGAGAGCAGAGAGATCCAGAGGTGCTCCACCGCTCGGTCCGGGGCTTGCTGCTGATGTTGCAGTCAATATGGTAGGCTGCCTGTCAGCCTCAGCCCTTTGGGGAAGTGGCCGGGGCGTCTGAGGTTTATTAACCCGCTTAAGTTTTGGGGTGGGACGACGGGTGCTGGAAGCGAGTTGGGGCAGCTGGGCCACTATCATGCCCGGGATTCTGGCGAATACGGTTTGGAGGGCGGCAGCCAAGCGATCCTCGATAGTAGTTACTATGGAGGCCACCTGGCCCTCCAGGCTATTTAGACGCGCCTCAATCGGAGCGAGAAGTGCCGTGGTGTCTCTTTGTTCCGAGGGGACACTATCCATCGCTTCCGGCGCCTGCCCGGAAGGTGTCGAGTTAGATGGAGGCGGGCGGTTTGCGAGTGCCTCCATTGCACGGGTCAACGAGGCCACTTGGGCCCGGAGCTGTTTAATTTCGAGTTGTTCCCGTGTGGGGGCGGAAGAAGTTTGAGGTTTGGGTGGGTTCGAGGGGGTTCCGGATGGGGAGGCTGCCCCGCCCGAGCCGCTCACCTCGGGTCCTTGTCGGACGCGAGCGGCCCATGTGGCATCCCCTTGGGCAGCAGGCTGGATTCCGGGTGACGGCGGGTGCGGTGTAGGGGAGGAAGGTGGGCCCTGGCTCGAGGTGGACCTCGCGGCGGGAGGTCCGGCCGGGGTGGGGCCTCGCTTGGAGGGCACGGGGCCCCCGCGCCAGGATGATGGGGTGGAGGAGAAGGTTTGGTGGCAGGAGGCTGGGCCCCCTGCGGTGAAGTCCCGGTGGTCGGCCTGCTTGGCTTCCGTGTTCGCGGGCGTTTGCGTTTCTTGGAGCCGGTTTGGTTCTTCGGTAGAAGAGTGGATGGTTTTGGTGGTGGTGCCCTGTAACGTTCCTTACAGCACCGGTCCCCGGTGACGTGGGGTCCGGCGCATAGAGCACACTTCGGCGTGCATTCGTGAGGTGCGCGAGCATCATCTATGAGTGGCACTGTGTTGCCACAGGTACCACAGAGGTCCGGTTTAGGGTCAGGGCAAGCGTCGGGTCGATGCCCAACTGAGCCGCACTGGTTGCAGGCTGGTACAGTTTTTCTGTATGGCTGCACCGGGATCAGCAGGGCGTCATAGGTGACGTACCTGGGCTTCACCTTTCCTGCAAAAGTGAGCCGCGCCTTGTTGGAGGTGCCCAAACGCCGGATGTGCAGTATTTCGCCTTCCGGCCAGTAGAAGCGTTGGCGAAGTTCGGCTTCAGAGTCAGAGCAGCGCACTGTCACCACTCCGTAGCAGGAGTCCTGGGTGCCCGCGCGGAGATACCCAAACAGGGGCACCGGTCCGACGGATGAAGGAACTGTCAGTTCACCAATTAGTTTGTCCGCAATAAGCGGATGTGGTGTGTAGGCCAGGATGAGGTTTTCGTCCTGCACCATCACGACTGTGACCAGCCGGTTCGCGTTCGCTCCGAGGTGGGCGATGAGCGCGCTGCCGGCTCCGTTCTCGGGGAAAACAGCGGTGAGGGATAGTTGTGTCCGTGCTTTCAGAACAACAACAAAATCAGTTTCCTTCGGCTTCGGCAGAGGCCGAGGCTGCCACGAGGGCCGCTTCCTCCCCTGTTGCGGGCCCGCGGAGCGCGGCGCAGGCGGCGGAAGTGTGGAGGAGGAGCGGTCTGCCTCGTCGACAGCCGTGGTCGGGGAGGCCGCCACTGCCGCGTCGCTCGCTCGCGTCTTGCCACCGCGGCAGCAAGCGCGGTGCTCTTAAATGTTTGGGGCAGCTCCGGCCTGCTGTCCGAGGTAGAGATGGTAGTCCACATCATGCTGTGGGGGTCGTATCCGGTGTAGGTGTCCGCCACGGTGACGGTCGTGGTGGGGGACCGATCGCCCATTTTGCCGGGGGGGGCGCCATAGCCAGTAGGCCGAGCGGGGCCGCCTCCGGCGTCCAGATGTAAGTCGCCCGTGAAAGTTGTGAGGTGGGTCCACTTGCCGAAATGGGGTGTCCAGATGAACCGGATCACATTCCGGTGACGGTGGAGAGGTTTTCTTGAGGGTCCGAAGAGGTGGTCAGGGGTTCCGATCGAAAAACGATGGAGCCGAAACGCTGCAGGTCCTAATCGGTTGCGCGCTCGCAGCGCCCTCCTGTTCCGACAAAGCGCGCCGTCTGTAATGGCCGACGCCCGGAGTTTGGAGTGCTGTGCCGAAATGTTTTCAGCCGCTCCAATTGCCCCGGTTTCCGGTGCCCGACGACCCGATGTTCAGATCGAGTTTCGACCCCTCCATGTAACCCGGTGTCTCCCGAAAAATTCTCCACAGTCATCGCTTCTTCGTCCTTCAACGCCGCAGGTGGTCATCCGGGCAGAACGCAGTAATGAGCCCTGGAGCCACGGAGGCTGACGGAATGTCAGGCCGGGCCCGGCACAGGCGCTGCAGCCGGGTCGCATGTACAGAACCTACTAGAGGTGCTATGCTGCCCCCCCCCCCCCCATGCCATAAATCTGAAGGATCCACACGGACCATCGCCACCATATACTGTCCGTAGACAACAAGGCACCACCCGGTCCTGGTGTTTGCGCGGTGGGCCCGCGAGAACCGTCAACAGAATCCTTCCAGAAACTACACTCCGAAATGCGCATTCGTTACCCCGACAGTTTTCTTTTCCTTGTTTTCCAACGCGTGGGTTTAAGAAATTAACGTAAACATCTTTAAAGGCCCGGGATTAAGTCCGCGTTGGCGTTGACATCACACATTGTTGCGTAGTGCACCGAGGTCACGGGCCACCAAGGTCACCAGCCGTTTGGTAGCGTGTGTTTCTCAGCTCGCCACTGCTTCTGCGCAGAGCTGATAGACGAGCGGACAAGACGACGGTGAGTTAAGGCAAGATTTATATACAGCATAGAAGTAGAGGCGTTACATAATCGGCACTAGGGCCGACAGCTTAGGGACTCGAAGAGCCGAGATGTTATCGCTCTGACGCATACGTCGGCTGCTTGTCGATGCGCCGCTTGGCTTTTTTTATAGGCCCCGGGTTATGCCTTGCGTCACCAACGTCCAATCGGAACCGCCGCTGCTGGCGTCAGCTTCCTCAAATCGGGACCCGCCACTGGGTAGCGCCATGATCCTCTAATCTGGAGCCGCTGCGCTGAGCTGCACCCAAGGACGAGAGATGTTGCCACGCATTACGTAAGACTCGCCAGACTGGATGACGCCGATTGCTTCATCGGGCTGTTATCAGGCCCGTGGGCTGAGAGAGCACGCCGTGCGTTGCGAAAGACAGACCAGCGCCACCGCTTTGATGACGTCGTTGAGTTGATGGCGCTAGGTGGGCTCACTCGCTGGCCTTGACACAGATTGCCTTTGCAGAGGCAATGGCGTTTGGTCTGGACTCTCAGGCGTAACAGTGCATAAGTACTTTTTAATAGTATGACAGATTTGGATGCGCAAAAAAGCGAATAGGTGAATTATCTGATGAAGAACAGAGCAAGAGAACCCAACTGAGGCACTGTTGTGGTTAAGAATCTCAATTGTATAAGAAGGCAGAGAAAAAATTCTAGGTACGCAGATATATGGCTAGACAGTGTTACCATTAACCCGATTGGAAACGCGAGAGAAGAAAAAGAAAAGTGAAAATTCAGCTGAATTGAAAGCTTGAAATATCGTCTTTCTTCTCACATGCCGCCGCTTCGCCTCACTGCGCCGAATCATTCTTGAGAGACCGATTGGTATGCTCGGAGGAGGAATGTAAGAGGAAGGACAGGGAGGTTAGCCAGTTCTCAGACCGGCTGGCTACAGATTGTCTGTTAATACATTCACCTTATTATTGTTTGGAGCCAGTCAGTTGGGTGTGGGCCGATGTGCTATTCTGTCAGCGCTACATAAATTCATTCAGGCAACCGGAACGATACGCTGCTAGTGGTACTACCAGATATATCCAATTCTTTGTCCCCCTTCTTCATTCTTACTAATTTGTTTTATATATTCTGGTTTATCGAATTCTTCTGCACTTTTGCACGTTGTTGCAATGGAACATTATTATTGTTTTTATCTAATTTCTCTCTTTTTTAGCAAGCCTTGTACAAAAACTATCTATTATAAGGTACAGTGTGGCCAATCCGCTTTGTGGGTATGAGCCAAGTTCTTCAAGGCGACAAGACAAGACAAGAAAAATATCGTCTGCAGGGGACGATGGGTAAGCCAAATTTATTGATGCCGAATATTCCATCAATTCTCACGTGGCCTCTTTTCACTCTGCTTCAGGCATTTCACTTGAAGTGGCTTGAGAGCATCTCGAAAAGCTCGCCTTAGTTCTTCACCTGCCGAGTTGCGCCTGCGGCTTGAAGACGCGACCGAAGGACTCATCTTGTGCTCGTCGGGAAGGTACTCGCCGGCTATCACGAATAGTGCCATGGTCACAGCGGCGATGGCGAGATTGTTGCCCGTGTGCCAAGTAGGCCCTAAGAAAGCGGTGCTTATCTGCGCTAAGGTGTCGCCCACTCGGCTGCAGACGATAGCGATGGCCATGGGGACGCAACGTGCAGTGACGGTGTACATCTGGAGGGTCAGCATGCTGAAATTCAAGAGAAGGCTGTGGCCGCTCACTTTTGTGAGGACAGTTAGGACGTTGCGAACCATCTCATCGTTCACTGAAGTGGCAGTAGTGGCGTCAAGCGAGGCGCTGAAGAGAAGCCCGTTGGCGACGACGGTGCGTTTGGGGCCGTACTCAACCACCCAGCGTGTGGACAAGAGACACACGCTGAGGGAAGTGACGGCGGCTTATGGCGATAAGCTTTACCGGGCCGCTTGCGGGCATTTCGTCGTTGGTGACGTAGCTGTCGCGCCGTAGGCCCACACCGTCCACGTGTAAAAAAGAGAACAGTACGGACTCTGAGGTGCAAGCCGCAGGCGTTGGTCTGTTCTACCATCTCCGCCCCATTACTCGCCTGCGTCTTGTCCTGCAAGGCAAACAGTTGACGGCGGAGGGCCATGGTCACTTCGTTGGACCTGGCCAGGTGCACCGATACCCGTACAGTTTCTGCTGCGTGGCCTGTGGCAACGAGTCAGCTGAGAGTCCGCTAAGGTAAAGTACAGCGTTACAAGCAGGAACGTCGGCACCATGAGGAATAGCTCAAGCGTGGTCCAGCCGGTCTTCAGCGCTTCTGCGGCGGCCACCACGCTGTCGGGGACGACCAACGTGACCAGAATGGAGATGACGCAGTACAAGGGCGCCTTCCGCGGTGTACTCACTTCCCAGAGGATCGCGAGCACCGGCGGCACAATGCAGCTCGTTGCCGCTGAGACGACAGCGCGAACGATGATGAAAAACTGGAAATTGTTCGGGAGGCTTCTGGCGACGCCCGTGATGAGCACCACCGGAATGGTGCCGAAAACGACCAGCTTGCGACCGGTGTGATCCACGAGCCTGTACACCAGGGGCGTAGATACGATGCAGGAGGCGGCGTAGACGAGCCTGGCTAGCCCGATAAGCCGCGCTCGGTCGCATACCAGCGCCCACTCGCTGCTGTTCCCGTACTTGTCCAGGTCGAACTCCCACGAGGCGCAGGGAACGACGTGATTGTTCGCTACACCAAAAGGCGGTTCGCGTACGGTGCTGTAGATGCTGTTCATTGGAATGGCCGACTCTTTCCACTGCTTGACGCTGAGGTTCCCAAGTTCCTCTGGGCCGCTGCACCAGTGGTCCATGACGCAGGCGGTGATCCCGCAGCTTTCGTAGTGCAGTATGTACACCGCCAACGAGATCGCTGCGTTGAGAAGGCTCACGAGCTGTACGCGACCGTCGCCGAACGGAGGCTCGTTAACGCCAGCCATCTCGGTAACGCCAGCCATCTCGGTTCTTCTTGGGCTCTAACTTCTCCAAGTGCTTCTCTCTCTGCGGCCATGCTCTGCAGGGACAATTGGTTGCCTGTTCATCTTCTTCTGTACCACAGGAAACGGGTGAGCGAGGTTTTCTTTCGTGGTAACACGCACTGCTATTATGCCACGCCTACGCAAATAAAAGTGACAGTAATTTTATCCTTTGGAGCGATTACAAAATGTTATAGCCACCGGGAGGTTTGCCTGCTGTATGTGCGTATATAATGAAAACAAAAAGATTACCTTTTTACTCTATTGATACTATTAGTTTTTGCTCTGAGACTATCTGATTGCCTGACCGATAGCTCGTGTAGCATTTTCATACAACATTTACGATTGGTTTTGCGTTTTACAGAAACTCCATTGGATGCTTTGAAATACATAACCAACAAACCCAAAGATCCTGCCACCCTGGTTCTTGGCCGATGCTCCTGTGTGGGCGAGTGCCACGAATGCAAGAACATTATCATCATTAACATGCACGCTCTGAAATAATCGACTGAATAGTCTATGGTTGCGGCAATGCGCCAAAGGCGTTCGCAGTTTTCAGCCAGAGATATTGGAGGTGGAATTCTCGACCGACGCTAACGTCCGATTTTGATTGCGAAGGCGTCAAAAAACTTCAATTATTACAGTTGATATTATCTTGGTGGGGAGAACAGCCAACTCTCGCTCACTTACGTGCGAGTGAGAACAATGACTTCAAAACACCGATTTCTGGGTTTCTAGCATGGGATCGAGAGAGCCGTCTGGCTTTGCTTGACGAAGCCCAGCAGAACGCAAAGGCCAGTAAAGTGCTGGATTGAGCACCTGGTCCACTTTCCCAGAAAACTTGTAGTCAATAAAGGTTTTCACGATTAATGCTGCTATACTACTACTACTACTACTACTACTACTACTACTACTACTACTACTACTACTACTTTATTATTGTTATATTATTATTATTATTATTATTATTATTATTATTATTATTATTATTATTATTATTATTATTATTATTATTATTATTATTATTATTATTATTATTATTATTATTAGCTTACGACTTCGTGCTCTCGTGATTTCATTAGTGAGATGTATAGCGAAATCGGCACGGCATGACATGACTCTCTGACGAGCATAAACGACGCATCATAACATGAAAACCATGATATTCGTGTCGTGAAAAACGTGGTTGCACGTTAAAAGCAGATGCTCCATTTCCGGAGGCGTCTCTCATAAACAATCATATCGTGATTTCGTGACGTAAAACCCCGCATATTATTATTGCTATGAACGTCGTGATTTTCATTCCACGCTCTTGGTGATCGTGCGGCTGTTTTGTTAACTTGACATATAACAGGGTTGACGAGGGGTGACGAGGGTGTATGACGCACGTAAGTTACTGGCCCTAATGAGCCTTGCGTTATGCTATAAACGGCATGCATATGATGTGAGGCATAACTCACATATCATGGCATCGGGGTGCTTTAGGGTGAATAATTGAATTGATATATACCAACACAAGTATGGCGACACACATTTATTAGACGAACATAAATAACCGGGGGTAACGTGAATATCGTGCATGTCGTCAAGGGCATGACTTACAAGTCACGCTCATGGTGCGCGAGCGGCCGTTTAACTATTTTTATTAACAACAAAAGTGATGTTGCGTGACGTGTCTGTAGGGAGAACACAAATGAGAGGTGGTAGCATGAAGATAGCTTCATGGATATCATGTAGGGCGTGACTCACATGTCAATTTTATGGTGGGATGGCAGTCATTTCGGTAGCTTGATATACACCAAAGCTGAGGAGTACAGTATACTGGGCGAGTCAGTATTCATTCATTATGTTGCGGCGCGAAAAGAAGAACAAAACTTACTAAAGCACACATATGACAGGACACAGTGTTGTGTCCTGTCATATGTGTTCTTTGGCGAGTTTTCTCGTTTTTTTCCAGTTGTAACATAGTGACCAAAATTAGTATCGCTTGACATGACTATATCAGTGGAGTGGCATGCCCATAGAGCCGATGAGGACGAATATAAACGGGATGATAGCACCATCTGGGTTCCGGTGGCAGTTGTAGAAAGATTGAAAATTACTACTTTACTTGATTGATATGTGGGGTTTAACGTCCCAAAATCACCATATGATTATGAGAGACGCCGTAGTGGAGGGCTCCGGAAATTTCGACCACCTGGGGTTCTTTAACGTGCACCCAAATTACTACTTTACTGACAACTGAAAAAGTTTTCATTATCTTCTGTACTTAAATAGCTTTTCTTGAACAAATAATAACTAAAAATATTGTTTGTATAGTTTATAGCTGCGTATAACACGAAATGAGTTACAAAGCACCAGGACGTTTTGATAAGGCTGCTGGACATTCGCATAGCAGACGACGCCGTCGTCGTCTGCTTCTGCGTCATGGCGGTTCCCCAATCATTGAATCAGCTCCCTGTCTCAATTTATCTCGTTTCCATATAGTACAATGCAGTAAACTACTTACCAGAAGCTCATAAGTATCTTGCATACTTTAGTGAGTGATGCCGCATACAGGCAGAGCGAGATGACAACGCTGATCACACAGACTTGTGGCAATAAATTGTTTTATTCCAAGTCAATTAACGTTCACATGATATAAAGGTCACGTAGTAACGTTGTTGTAGGGCCGTGTGCTCAGATTTGGGTGCACGTTAGAGAACCCCAGGTGGTCTAAATTTCCGGAGCCCTCCACTACGGCGTCTCTCATAATCATATGGTGGTTTTGAGACGTTAAACCCCACAAATCAATCAATCACGTAGTAACGTTTTAGAGTGTACAACGGTGAACAATATGTGTGCATCAGCGTTCATGTGCAAACAAGGTACGTACTACGCATAGCTGCAACGCAGATGCGCGGAGCACAGAAGCTGTCCAGCGCTGGCTGATATATCCATCGCACTCCACGAAAAGTTCTCTGCAGTAAGTAAAGGTATACTGATAACGTTCCAGCACTTCTGTAGCTGAAGATGTCGTAACACTTCGTTGACAGTATTCGGCAAGCTTCCTGTAATTAATATCAACGCATCGTATCCGCGTGTCTTTCACGAGCAGTGCGGCCCGACTGCTGTTATCGGGTTCGCGCTGCCAGATAAAGTGGGTCACTTTCCAATCTTCTACGTGTTCTCACTATTCATGTTTACAAATGCTTAAAATTAAATGAGAATCAGTTTTTTATGCGTATCATTCTCAAGTCTTACAAACAAAATCGTCAAAAAAGGCTTAGATGGCGTTTCGTTTGCCGTCGCCGGCGGTGCGCTCTCGTCGCGGAGGAAGGAAAGATGGGAGGGTACAATGTACTATAAGGGGGCAGTGAAACCAACGAGGCGGCTGCGCCGCATCTCGGCTGATTCTCCGGCGGGTTACAGTGGCGGCGGCGCTGTTGTCCCATGGTACTGAAGAACTCAGGAGCGTCTGCATTGGAAGCGCTCGCGCCGAAGCCTGCGAAAGCGTGTGATTGCCCGTTTTTAGCGCGTTTAACGCGTTTCCGAGCCTTTATCAGTGGATGCATTTGCTACGCGCCATGATGCACGAGTGAATATGCCGGCACGCCGAAATTGCGTCGATACATTCACTGCAGTTTCAACAGCCTGCCGACACACACACACACACACACACACACACACACACACACACACACACACACACACACACACACACACACACCATGTCAATAATCGGAATTGGCACGGATCCGCCTAGCTTCTCACTCAAGCAGCGCTTTGAGCTGCGTTAAATCACAAGTGGCTACTGGGGAACTATACAAAGAGAGAAGTATCAAAACCGCGATTCAATCATACGCACGTTTTGTCGGAAGTCTCTACGATATCAAGAGCACAGTGTTCCTCGTACGAGCCTACGTGCACTCGATTGTTTCACGAGAAACCCGAGTATACGTAACATTGTCACAGTATGTTTATCGGTGACGACTCAGTTTTATTATGCCAGTTTTGTTTAAGATAATAATTATTGCTTTCTGGACGGCTTATTACATATTAAAATGCGTCAATTGTATATGTAGCCCGTCTGTTAATCTGCATAAATTCATTGTAATCAGTTGTTATTTTGTATCGACAGCTTAAATTGCGCTGCTTTCTAAATATTCTATTGGCGTAACGCCATTGCAAGCTAGCAAATTTATGACGATGTTTTGAATTATAAGCGTTGTTCTATTATTAGGTGTCAAAAGTGTAGGCACGCAGTGGTGCATCTTGTTTTGAGAAATTTACCTACTATATGTACACAGTAACACACACACACAAATATATATATATATATATATATATATATATATATATATATATATATATATATATATATATATATATATATATATATATATATATATATATATATCCACAAGTACACGCATTTAAGTCACACGTCACCGACCCATTGACAATATCCATGCAATGCCCCTTAGCACAGCTACTATTTTTAGGCGGTGCATTTCTCGTCCGACTACGGTAGACTTGAACGATTTTTAAGACGTCATACATTCAAAAAAAGTGAAATATTTACAGTGCGAATTTGTACAGAGACACGCTATATTTAGCTCCGCCAACTGTAAACGTTTGACGTAAGGCTACCCAAAATTTGTTTTGTTTTTTTTAGGGGGTTGCAGCAGAACGACTACCTTTGGCAGTTGGTGGTTGCTGTGAATGCGTGTAAATGTTTCAGTATACCCTGAAAAGTTAAATTACGGCAACATTTCATGGTGTAGGGCATTCGCATTCCCTTCCTTTCCCCTCTTTACTTACGGCTTCCTGGTTCTGTGAACGTTTGACACAGTATTTGTTTTTTAATCTCACAGCTTTCTGAGCGCAGCTAACTTTCAATAAATCGGCTCAATTATTCTGAATATTGTAGACGCCTAGCCAACGAAGAAAGAGTGAAGACAGAAGAAATCAGTGTTCTATAGAAAGCGCGACGGGGGAACCGAAGCACATAGCAGTATCTGCACGTGGCGCGTGACTCTTTCAGTACTATTTGACTGCAGCGCCGCCACTATAGGCAACGCGGAAGGGATCAGGCGGCGAGGCGTGGTCACGCCACTGAACACTTCTAGTAGAGAGGGCATGCCATTTCCTTCCTCCGTGGGGCATGCCCAGCCTGTGCGCTACGTGAAAAGTGTGGAGGAAATGACATCATGGCGGCCATATTCACTTGGCACAATGGCAGCGTTGCTGTGGTTACGTGTTGCGCAGTGTAGCTGTTCTAGCAGTGAGCGGCCGCGGCTGGCGGCGGCATGTGTGCCTCCCCAGGTCTCGTGCTGAGCCGTGGCGGACAATATCCGTGCTCTGCGCCGCGTTATTGATTACGCAGTATTCTCCTGGCAGTTTCTGTATTCTTAGCAACGTTTGCGAAACCTTTCGTCCACCACGGGGCCTTAACAGTGCGTAGAACGAGCGCATATCCATGTGTCATGCGGCGGATGACGGGGATGAAGCATTTGAAGTGTTCAGCGAAATTGCGTTGGGCACCATGACGAAGTGGAACGACGACGAACGCCTTGCAGGTCAGTGACGGTTAGGCAGTGCTCCTGCTTGTGGCAACGAACTAAACTGTTGTGCCCAGCAAGACGCAATGAGGACCATGTGCACATACGTAGTTTCGTGTTCGGTATGTGTACAGTAACAACTTGCATGTGCGTACTAAAACCCCTTTTCTGTTCCGCTTGTTATGCTCGCCCACAGCTTTGTAATCTCAACGTTAGAGCAACCGCGTTCAAGTGTCACTTGCACCGTGTTGAAGGTCACCACGGCCGCAGAATGCTGACGCCGGTGAGTTTCACGTGGAACACGGGCACAGTGGCCGGGCGCTGCGTCGGCCTCGTTTCGGAATGCAACCGTAGAAGGTGCACGACCGATCGTGATGTCTGTACAGTGCGTGAATTAATGACGTGAAAACACTCGCCGTTGTCAGTGCATCTAGCGCGCGTTCTCTTGTACTTACTTCGTTGTCGGGAATCTGTTACTCGCTGTTATTACTCGGACGAAACAATTTCGCCGAAGTTGTCGCGCTGGCCCAGAGTGTTGAGCGCCGTTTCATAGTTTCGGATCGTCATGACACGCGCGCTGCGCAGCCCACGTGCTTTCCGAGCCGGAGAGAGAGTCACGCCTTCTGCCTTACATTCGGATGTAAATAAGAGAGAATTTGTCCATTCAGTATGGCCGACTTCCGGCTTCACCACGACTTCCCCACGAGTGACGTCAGGGCCCCTCCTAAGTTTTTTCCTTCCTCCATGGCTTTCGTCGTTTCAATGGTAGCGACGCCTCACGGCGCGGCCGCGAAGCTCGCAACATGCCACGGGCCTGACTCTATGAGAAACGTAAATAACAGGCGGTAGAATAGAAATTCTGATATGCATGTCATTTTCGGCATGACTTGCAAGCCACACTCTTGGTGCGCTGGCGGCCGTTTCGCTATCTTGATTAACACCATGAGTGGTATTGCGCGATGCGTCTGTGTGAAGAACATAAATGACGGATGGTAACATGAAATTCATTGCATGCATATCATGTAGGGCGGGACCTATACAGGCCACGCTTATTGCCCCGCCGCGGTGATCTAGTGGCAAAGGTACTCGGCTGCTACCCGCAGGTCGCGTGATCGAACCCCGGCTGCAGCGGCTGCATTTTCGATGGAGGTGAAAATGCTGTAGACTCGTGAGCTCAGATTTGGGTGCACGTTAATCCCAGGTAGTCGAAATTTACGGAGCCCTCCACTACGGCGTCTTTGATAATCATATGGTGATTTTGGGGCGTTAAACCTCACATATCAATCAAGGTCCCGCTTATGGTGCGGTGGCGGTCGTTTTGGTAGCATGATGTACACCAAAATCAGTATCGTCCGACATGAGAAGAGAGGTGAATACCGCACAGTTGATGGCAGTAAACGCGAAGTGAACAATTAACTTGAAATTGTAAGTTATAGAATGAAGAGATATTCACTTGTACAAGTGGCGTTATTCCATAGAAGAGCCAAGTCCGCTTTAAGTGAAACTCGTTAAAATACAGTTTTTCGCTACCGTCCACATTATCGAGCCTGCTCGAACCTGTATGCTCCTGTTGCCAAAACATAGTCGGTATTCGGGAGTAAAATGCCCTCATGGCACGCGCCATCTGTATTCGGGCCATCAGGCTAGACCTGCCGGTCCCCACGTGGGAGGAGTAGCCGGGTGACGCGTGGCAACCTCAGCGTCTGCACTGGACCATCATAAAGTTGTTCTCGCTCACTCACTGATCTCGTGTCGGGAGCAGACGACGAGGATGAATGACATGTCCTAACATGATAATCATGGCATGAAAGTTATGCATGGCATAATTTACGTCGGCCTCGAAACGTTGTGCCAATTTTAAAGTGATATATCAACCTTCCTCATTTGTGCTTCACATACCATCGATTCCCACTGTACGTAGAATTCTGTTTTGTTATTTGTTTTTTCATTTTGTCGCGCATTTTCTCGCTGACCGAGCGTCGCATCGTGGTAAGAGTGGTGTTCGGGATTGTGAAGTTGCACTTAACTAATCTGCACAAAATGTTTGTTTTTTGTTTAGTATCCTTTCAACAGTTCTTCATATGCCACAGAAGGAGCCTTCGGTCAACATTATTATCGAAAACCCGCGTGACCTTAAGTAAGCACCCGCTCCCCCTTTCATGCGTACGCGTACGCTTCCCAGTGCAATACACGATGGGAGAAAAAAAAAAGGGCCTCCGTGTGTTTCCTCTCGGCTGGACATCACTTAGGCAAGCCGACAACGACCACGAAGCTGCCGCGGAAGCAGTTAAATGGAGATAACGATAAGCGACTTATTCCCCCGCACCTGACAAAGCGGAAATTACTGGGCGTCGACCGAGCACACGTCGGCGTCCTCTCGTCTCCTCGTACTCCGTCACTACCCCTCGGCGGTGGCGCAGATACCTCATATTTTGCAATATATCTATACATAAAGTGAATCACGGCAGCCACGCTTTTCAACGGACGCGAAATGCTAGAGACCCGTGCTAAAAAACAGCGAGGACTTAAAGTTTGCGGAGCCCTCCACTGCAGCGGCAATCATATCGCCGTTTTGGTGCTTTAAAAAATTATCGACTACTATGATTGCAAATAAAACAAAACACACAAAAAAAGAACGAGCGGTCTTGTGAAGGGGTGCAGCAGCTCACCTTCTATCGAAGCAACCGACCACAGATAATCGTCTTCATTTCGAGAATCGAGATGAGCTTTTAGCGGTATCACAGCACGCGAGCGGTTATTGTTCAAGACGTTTTTTTTTCTTGTTTTGGTAGAAGTTCTCATAATGTACTCTGCGTCTATGGAGCCGGCGGAAAGGAAAACCCCATGTCCGAGTGCATTTTTAAAGAGCGCTGGCCGGTCTCCTGACATCGACGTCGCTTGCGAGGCCTGGGGGACAGTGAAGCAGTCGACTGTGAAGTTTTGAGCAGGCGCATCGTGCAGTCATGGGCTGCATCCGAAGCGGGGGCTATTCAAGTTGGTCGAATGCGTTGGCGTATACAGCAGCTATATAGTCCGAGCGGCCCGATCACAGTTTTCGCTAGCATCTTATACGCGCTTAGCAGATGTTGGTCTTTTCGGTGTAGACCTGGCTGTTTTTGCCGATGGTGTCATGACTGCCATGATTTACATGTTATGGTCTTGCTGCGCTCGCGGTAGTTTCGTTCACGTGACACATCGCAAAACTGGTGTGGTATGACATGACTTCATGGCAAACATAAGTGACAGACCCCAACGGGGAAATTATGACATGCATGTCATGTAAGCCACACTCCACGCTCATGGTGCGCTCCTGGTTGTTTGGCTGGCTTCACATATACCAAATTTGTTGCTACGTGACGTCAATAGATTGCGAAGGTATATGACTGGTGCAAACATAATAATCATGACATGCGTGTCATGTAAGAACATGACTACATGGCGTGCTCATGATGCGCTCACGGCCGTTTCCCTATCTGTAGCTTCACATATACCAATTTGGTATTACGTGATGTGAATGGATGACGAAGCTTGGTATAAATGATACGTCCAAACATGATAATCGTGACTTGCGTGTCATGTAAAACGTTACTACATGGTATACGCTCATAGCGCGCTGGCGGCCGTTAAATTTGCCTAGCTCTACATACACCAAATTTGGTATCACGCGACGTGAATAGACTACGAAGGTGAATGACACGTTCTTGCATGATAATCATGACATGAAAGTTATGCAAGGCATAATTTACGTCATCCTCGAAATGTTGTGCTGATTTTGAAGGGACATATCAAACTTCCTCATTCGTGCTTGGCTTATCATTGATTCCAACTGTACGTGGAATTGGACCATTTTTTTTGCGTTATACTTTTCTTTTTTGACGTATATTTTTCTCACTGCGTGTTTTCTGTTTCAAAAAGGAGTGAACAAGACCACTCAGTTTCTGTTCTACATATAGGTACACAAATGGACGAAAGAGGACAGGGACGTCGGCAGAAATTTTTTTCGGGAGGAGAAGGCAACCTAACTGTTTTTTTTTTTTGAAAGGGGAAAAAGACACCCCCCGGATGGGGTCATCTTTTGCTCTGTATATCACGACAGTAAAAAAATTGGGTGGGGGGCACGTGCCCGGTGTGCCACCTCCTGGTAAATGCCACTGATGCAAGAGGAGGGTGGGGGCTTCACACCTCTAGATGCTCTCCGCATAGATTGTCATACATATGCACTCGGTTATGGCATAAAATTTTGACAGCATAACCCACAAGACCGTGGAGCACCTGTCCTTCTCCCGTGAAATACCATCGTGTTAGGGCTGGCTTCCTCTCAAAATGCATTTTTTTCTCGGCTAATGAAATATCACGTTAAATTGAGCAGCGATGTAAGAGCCGAGCATACTAGCTAATAATGAAGTATGCGCAAGTAAACATGGCATTTTGGTCAGAATAACGATTGAATCATTCTGTGTTCCTCCCTCAATACACAGGTGCTTCGGCTTGTGTTGCTGACCACTTGCAAGCAGCGTCGTGTGAGCGTGATGAATGCTAAACTGGTACGCGCGTTTTGCCTTTAGCATCTCGGTCCTGAGAAGCATTGTGCGCGCGGATGGTGCCAGTACAGTATGTATATCGTGACAAGGTTTTTCAAGAAACGTGTCCACTATTTTTGAAAAATTGCAGAAAGGAGGTTTATCTGCGTGCAACCTCTGGCGTTCCTTACACCGCGGCAGAAGTGATATTCAGATACGTACAAACAATAATTACCGCAGTAATTATAAAAATGAACTTTTTAACCAGTGGAAATAAGTGGTCGAGTCAGATGGACGAATTCAAGTCCTTCCTGGGAATGGTCCATAGCCATGGCACTTTGAGATCTCAGAGTGCACTTTGAGATGTCCTCTCTGCCGTTCTTTTCCTCCTATTATCCTTTCTTCCGAAAGAGGGCCACTGGTAATCACCTCGGGGCGATAAAATCTGGCTAATTTAACGGGTGAAACCGAAACTGGCGCACCGAAGTGCGCATTTACCATTCACTTCGCAAACGCCCTCAAGAACGACACTGTTTCCTTCGCCGTCATCACCCGTCAATATGCATACTTGGTTTCGTGGCCGCACAAATTTCCTGCCCCATGGCCGCTTATCGACGCTCGCTTATCCTCGTCCGCCGATCTGAGGACCATTGTGTTTTGCATCTTTAACAACTGAACGGACAGCGTTACGGTAGGCGCACACGCACGAAAAAATGGTTGTGTTGATGCAAAGCATGTTTCATTCGCATTTCAGCACACAAAAACAAGAAAACGTTGACTTAGCAGCCCGAAATGGTGGCGCCCATGTGTCTAAGGTAAGGTAGTTTATGTAGTATCACAGTGGAAATGTACTGTGCTGGCGAGCACTGCGGGCGACGAATCTCGCGGGTCGCCGCGATTTCCAGAGACTCGCATGTCATATCGTCCGGCGGGCACGCATGGCGCCTCCGGAGAGAGCGGATGCAATCGGATCGATGCGCAACCTGCAGACGCCGAGGAGTCGACGCTCATTGTCGTTTGTCGGAACGAGAGACGCCGCCATCGCTATCCGACCTTTCCGGTGGGACACAATAGGCGGCGGGACCTGGTTTTCCCATCGAACGAGGAAGAAAAAAAAAAGAAATCATAGCGTATAGCACGAGCTTTGTAGTGCCGCATGCAGAAGCCACGAGGCGACGCCGCAACGCCACCATCCGGCGAGTCCGCAAAGACCGGAGGCCTCCACTTCAACTTCTACGGAAGACAGGCAGTCGCACCACCAGCTGCTGACGCTGTGTTGCGCTCTAATTATCACTAGCATATAAACAATGAGATTAGGTTATACAGAAGGCATAAGTCGAAGACTGCCCACTCTGCAGCTTACCTTGGGGATAGGAAACATTGTGGGAGAACGGCACCGAAAAAAAAAGAACATGCCCAACCACACCAGAGAGAAAAATAAGCTTAATTGTAACACAGCCTCATCCGGTGTTGCACTACCTCCAAGATGGCCACATATAAACTCATCTGCAAGTATCTATTACCGATATAATCACCCTCAGGCCCCCTCGAAAAAAAAAAAAAAGGAGAAGAAGTGAGGATATAGACGGTTTCAAAATTGAAAGCGTTGTAAAACTTCCGGTCACCTCACTTACCAGCCGCTGACGCCGAAACTGAAAGCACGTTTTCAAGTTCCTTTGAAATGTAAGAAATGTCTCTTTTTATTTTTTCAGATGAAAGGCTGGTGCGTAAAGTTCAAGGGAATTTCTTATAATATTTATGTAGCTAAAAAGAACATATATTTGATTATATTTTCCCAAATAAGGGAAAGAAAGTGCGGAAAATCAGCGGGCTGTTCACTAAAGCTCTTCTTGCCCACCGGTGCTATTACGGCAGATCGGTGGACAAAACTGGATGCCACCAAGGGGCTGTGTTTTTAAACAGTGAGAGGGTCACTATAGCACTAAGCCGCGCAAACCTTCACACAGCGAAACAGGACAATTCCGAAGACTACTGTGATTGCTTCTATAGCCTTATTTCTGGGCTTTAGCTGATGCCGTTTGTTTTTATAGGTTACTGCTAAGTCGTTGCTATAGGCTATTGCTTCTACGTTGATTCGCGGCACATATAGGTTCGAACGAAAGACACGACACGGACTCGTCGTCCTTGGCGTAGGCCTTCTCGCAGCCACCTTTCCCTAATATTCTCGCCCCGCCGTGGTGGTCTAGTGGCTAAGGTACTCGGCTACTGACCCGCTGGTCGCGGGTTCGAATCCCGGCTGCGGCGGCTGCATTTCCGATGGAGGCGGAAGTGTTGTAGGCCCGTGTGCTCAGATTTGGGTGCACGTTAAAGAACCCCAGGTGGACGAAATTTCCGGAGCCCTCCACTACGGCGTCTCTCATAATCATATAGTGGGTTTGGGACGTTAAACCCCACATATCAATCAATCCCTAATATTCTCTCGCTGTACGCACCCGGCTTCTTTGGCCTCGCAGCCATTTGTTGTTGGGATAACTGGTGCTGGGTGAACAAGGAACAATTTGCTTAAAATCTTCTCTCTTAAATGTACTTGTTTGAAACATCTCCCACTTTTTTTTTCTTAAAGGACTCCTGGCAGCAAAAGTTTTGCTTGCGAACTTTTCACACTAGCTTGTAGCCTTGCGTCTGGTAATGCCCAAATTTAATTGTAAATGCTCTAAGCATTGTATATATATTACTAGCGTGGCTAAGTCAGAACGGTTTTGCGTCAGTTCGAAATGCCCGCTTAAATACATGGAAACTAGCGCCTCAGAGCGGGGAAGTGCCTGAAACTACGTGTGCTCGAGCATGGCCTCCGAGATGCGCGCCCGCGATCTCGGAGGCCATGACTTGAGCTCTGGTGACGTTGAAACGCACTGTTTTCAAATAGGGGGACCCGCGGTTGGTGAAGAATAAAACGATGTGGATGCTTTGAACGTTTCCCCCTCAGAAAAAAGAAAAGCATGCATTCCTGGTTTAAGCAGCCAAAACCACCTTGAGAACAGCCCGACAAACTATCGAGAGGGGTGACGAACAATAGTCCTCGCCCGGTGCCCGTCGGGGTATTGTGTGCGCCCCGCAAGTGTTCTCTGACGCCAATAATACTTGCTGAGCCACCATGAACTTGTCAACATCCCGGCGTACCCCGGACTCGCTTGCTGGATTTCGTGCCGACCGGTTGTGCCCCCGCGATCTCCGACGACAGCGCAGCTATGGCCGACTGGGCTCGCACTACGCCATCTCCTGCCGCCGACAAGAGCTCTCGCCGAGTGGTGCCCCGTCTTCGGACTCCTGCGACCGTGTCCATCTTTCCTATCTTCTCCTTACTTCCGTCGTTCGCTGTCCCTGCGCCTCGCTCTCTCCTTCCTCTCTCTCTCTCTCTATCTCTTTACCTGTTAATGCTACCCTTTAATCCCTTCTCTACCCCCATCCCACGTGAGCTACTGTTGAGGTGTCCTGAGAGACAATTACGGGGCTCACTTTTCTTGTCATTTAAAATCACCCCCCCCCCCCCCCCCTCTCCGGTGGGCCCCCTATGTACGTCAAACCACAGAAAATGTCGATTGAACCTGAATACTCGGGCGAGCAAGCACCCTTACTTTAAAAGCAAATTATTATATCTTATCGACAACGCTCGACATTAATATTCGGTCAGAAGTGTCCCCGCATGGCAGACTCTCAAACAACACAAGCATCTCAAGCTTCCAAATTTGGTGTCCTTTAAAACCAAAATAAAATATTTTATAGGCAACGCTCGTCACTAACAATCGGTCAGAAGTGGCCCTGCATGCCGGATTATCAAGCAACACAAGCATCTCGGGTTTCCTAATTCAGTGTCGAACTGTGTGCTTAATACTCCGTTTATCGCACAAATGGCATGTCGATGGTCAGCTAGACAAACAAATTTTCGAAGGAGCACTGAAAGTATGTACAAAAACAGATGCATGGCGTTCTTGTCTATCTGTCTGTCATTGGCTTCGCTCTTTACGCACTATACAAATGCAAAATGTCAAATAGGTCGGTAAACTATACAATTTACAATAAGACTGAAAAGGCAGCCCAACGACAGCAACAAATCATCTAATCAATGATGTGACAACATCCACTGAAGACGGCATAGATCCCATTACGTCAAGCCACCTCCTATGCGTTTACAAGCCCTTGACAGTATGACAGTGAAAGGCGCGCCGTTTATTCTGAGCGTGATACTACCGTTGCCCAGCCAGTTGCATCGGCGACATGGCCGAACGTGCCAACACAAGAACGACGGGTGGAGAATGGAGATCAGCGTGACGCCCTTGACGAACACTCTGAGAATCGTTACTGTCTAATCGATTTTGATGTCTTTGTTGTCATGGGCCCCGCGAGAAACCTGGCAAGGAGGCTTCCGCTCAAGTTGTGGTACATTAATAACCAGAACAACCTCGACCACCTATCTTTGGCCAAGCAAGCAACTTTGCACGCGCACGGCCTTAGCGACACGATGGAAAAGAGGAACCCCGATGAACGTTTGGTCGGGTCAATCTGAAACGTAGGGCGGTACCAGCTTGGCGTCTAAAGTTGTTTAACCTAGCCAGCCATTTCGGAAAAGATTTTTAACATTCGAGACATCCAAAGTGACACTTGAGTGAAACAATGAATCGTGCTGACGCACATGGTACTATTTTTAGGGGAGGGGGTCCTTGCTGATATCATGACTATTTTCGAAAAACACCTATTTTTATTGCTTATTATCCATAAAACATTCCCCTCAATAAGGATTTCGGGGGGGGGGGGGGGGGCTAGGTCACCCTTTGGCTACGGGCCTGATCGTCTTACATTGATAAATTATACTCTCAGAACGAAGTTAATTTCAAAATCATAATTTTGCTATATATGATACTATAAGCAAAAATCAATGCCGAATATATTTTTTTAAATACGAAGCATTTCTTAGCGAACTTCGGCGACTTTGAGCGTATCTATCTACCTAGCCGCTTACGTTTGGGTGCTCTCGTGATCACCCCCTTAATTTGGCGTAAACCAAAATTAGCATGGGAGGGTAAGATGGTTTGACAAACATGACGCGCTAGTCAAAACCTGAATAATGACACATTCCTGATTTGATTGATTGATTGATTGATTGATATGTGGGGTTTAACGTCCCGAAACCACCATATGATTATGAGAGACGCCGTAATGGAGGGCTCCGGAAATTTCGACCACCTGGGGTTCTTTAACGTGCACCCAAATCTGAGCACACGGGCCTACAACATTTCCGCCTACATCGGAAATGCAGCCGCCGAAGCCGGGATTTGGTCCCGCGACCTGCGGGTCAGCAGCCGAGTACCTTAGTGACTAGACCACCGCGGCGGGGCATGTTATATTCCTGTCGCATACATCGTCAAACACTTCCCGCCAGACTATGGCACATACCCACGGGCGAGTATGTGCCATTGAAATGCGTGTATGTACCACATGTGATAGACACTTAGTATATACCGAGGAACGACGAGAACACACTTACCTGACATTGGTAGCGTCGACCCGACGAATGCAAAGAATAAATGTCAGGGTGTCAGCTAGAATCGAACCCAAGCATTCTGCGTGGAAATGAAGCATCCTTCCCTACAGATATTCGCCAAGTCTCGGAACTATTTATCCCTATAGACGCTAACTTTCGTGAAACGTCAATAGTGGTTGCAGTGCTGCCTATCTAATTTTATAAAAATTACATCTGTACTCCTTTGATACAGCCATCACGTCGGGTTAGCGGCAATTGTGGTTAGGTGCAATGCGCTAAGTTGATTTATGTAGCAGTGTCCTGGGCCAGCATCCTCGCGAGCATCAGCGCTTCATATCAGCTTCTGGTGTTGGTAATACGCATGTCCCTGTTGGCATCGTTGCGCAAGTGCAAACAACACGTTACATAAACATCTGCAACTCTTCAACATATATCCGTGCGTGCGACATTTTTACATATGTTTAGCGTCATTTCATGACGTGTAGCTCGATAGAAAAGAATGCGACACGCTCACCTTCCTTCCGCATGCTTTCCACTTCGATTCCCAGGGTACGTGGGATCTGCCAATTTTTTTTTCTATTTCAAGCATAAATCTCCGCGTGTTACGTCATGGATTACAAAGTGTACTTGTCTATATTTTGGGTACACTGGCCTAACTGCGCGTGGTTGCGCCACTGAATCAAAAATAGCATCTTAACGTCAAGCCGCAGTTAACTCTTTAAAAGATGGGCTTTCTTCTCCTATACTCCCTCCACGACACCTCGCTTTTCTCATCTATATACAGTGTATCCAAAAATTAGCGTCTTTCACCGCTCCGATGAGGAAATAGAATTGGGCAGCGCCGGCAAACCACACACTGAAAGCAAAAATATACCCAGTTGGGAGGAATCGGTGAAGGATACGCCCGCTCTGCTCCGGTGGCCCCACTCAAACCGGATTGTACCGGAGCAAGTATATTCGTTTTCCACCGTTTTTCTCCGGTGATCGCCGCACGAAGGAAACCACCTCAGGAAAACGGGGCCAATTCCCTGATTATGCTCCCGTGGTTCCTCCGAAAATGCTCCCGCGCATCGTTTTTGCCTCGGTGGATGCTCCCCGATTGCTCCGGGTCATCGCTCACTGGTATTCATTGGCTGTTCGAGGAGTGACGTAGGCAGCCTCGCCGCCGGGAGCCCGTTCCCCCCAAACCAACATGGCGCATACCAAGTCGGTGCAGTGAGGATTGTGCGAACCGTTCGGCCGCGTTGGAGAAAAGGAAATCGTTCTGAGCACCTTCTGGGTATCAAAAGCGACAGGCAGCAATGAAGGGTATCAACAACAGAAGGGAGTTGCGCGAACGAAAATCGTGTGGTGGTTTCTGGCAGTGAACGACACATTGTGATCTCGCGAGTGTTGATGGTCCCGGCGGTTGCTGGTACGGCGAAAAAATTGTGAGGGAGCTATCCTTGAATTACCTGCGTTGTTCTTGTCAGGTAGTGCTAGGATTAGATAATGTTGGGTTGACAAACCAAACATGTGATCAATAATTGGCTAATTTCACAAGACGCCAGTGCAAAATCAGCGGAATTCCGATAATGCGTTGTTTGAACTACGTGTTTCTTTTTCTTAACATAACTTCGGTAAAGCAAAACGGAGAGGTGAGCGAGTTGGTACTGATTCATTATGGCATAAATATAGTGCAAAAAAAAGTGGACACCACAAGCACTTGTCGTTGTTCACTTTCTTGTACTCGTCCTTTTTCGCTGCGTTTACGCCATAATAACTTCGGTGAAGTGAATCAAGTCACTAATATTTGGAGCGCTGATTAGATATGCAACAATAGCAAAAACATAGCTTTAAGTAGAATCTATCAAACGGTAATGATTGTTATAGGTAAACCTATCTGGTTAAAAGGTATTGTCACGGGGTGAGAGTAGACAGAGGGTAGAAATATATTTACATCCAGATTGTACACGGAGTACACAGTGTCCTTGAACCAAGATGGCGGAGTGGCAACAACACGAGCGTTTGTTCAATCATCTTCGTCGCCTTTATGGTTTATTTCGTGATGTTAATGACGGCTTGTATCATATAGCCGCCACTGGTGAAAGCGCCATCTCGGTGCTTGAGAAAGCGTGTGATCCTGAGCAGAGAAGTACGGCTTAAGGCGGGAGACGTGTACAATATCAGTGTATGGCAGAGACGACGAGGATGGAGTGTCCAAGGGGGCGATCTCATAGGTGACCTCGGTCAGTTGGCGCAAGACTTTGTAAGGCCCATTGTAGCAAGCGAGGAACTTCGAGAACAGACCAACGTGACGGGAGGGAGTCCAGAGCAAGACCAACAATCCTGGGGAGTAAGAGACAGCTCTGTGACGGCTGTCGTAGCGATCCTTTTTAGACAGCTGCGAGGCAGAAAGGCGATCCCGGCAATCTGACGGGCCGCTCGAGCCCGAGTAGTTGCATCGCGAGCGTACTCGGTAGGAGTGTCAGTATGCGACGGCAGAAGAGTGTCAAAAGGCAAAGTGGAGTGACGGCCGTACAAGAGATAGAAGGGAGAAAAGCCAGCGGTGTCGTGTCGTGACGAGTTGAAGGCAAACGTCACGTAAGGCAAAGTGGCATCCCAATCACGATGATCTGCCGAGAGATACATGGATAGCATTGTCGTGCAGTGTGTGGTTAAGGTGCTCAGTGAGTCCATTTGTTTCCGGGTGGTATGCAGTAATGAGTTTATGACGTGTGGAACATGAGCGAAGAATGTCGTCCACGACCTTGGAGAGAAATGAACGACCACGGTCGGTCAGCCGCGGCGCTCCATGGTGGAGAATAATGTAATGAAGGAGAAAGTCTGCGACATCAGTAGCACAGCTTGTTGGTAGCGCTCGCGTGATGGCAAAGCGTGTCGCGTAGTCTGTAGTCACCACTACCCTCTTATTCCCACTCAGAGACGTTCGAAATGGTCCAATGATATCGAGGCCGACGCGGTAGAACGGGTCTGTTCGAATGTCGATAGGATGAAGTGGGCCAGGACGCTTGCGGCGCTGACAGGACTCACAGGCTGCAATGTATCGGCGCACAGAGCGGTAAAGGCCGGGCCAGAAGAATCGACGGCGTAGGCGGTGATACGTTCGGGCTGCTCCAAGATGTCCAGCAGTTGGAGCATCATGAAGTTGTTCGAGCACAGTGGAACGGAGTGTTGCAGGAACTACCAGAAGAAGTTCTGGGCCTTCGATGCTTGTGTTGCGCCGATAGAGAATTTCGTCATGAAGCGTGAACAGGCGAAGAGAAGGACCCGAGGTGTCAGAAGCTAGACGGCGTATGATATACCGCAAATTGGCATGACTGAGTTGTTCGCTATGTATGGCTTTAAAGCCGGACGACCCAGGCGTCCAAAAGGATCTTTGAGGGAGGACAACCAGCATAGGGCGTGGTGATCCGTGATGACCGAAAAGTGGCGGCCGAACAAGTATGGTCGGAATTTCGCAACTACTCATACAAGAGCGAGGCACTCGCGCTCAGTGATGGAAAACTTGCACTTCGATGGGGAGAGGAGGCGACTTGCGTAGGAGATTACACGATTTTGACCCTGTTGCCGCTGGGCGAGGACAGTGCCAATACCGTGTCCGCTGGCGTCGGTGCGAAATTCAGTGGGCGCTGAAGGATCGAAATGACCGAAGATGGGCGGGGAAGTGAGCAACGCAGTAAGTCGGCGAAACGAATTGGCTTGCTGGGGACCCCAAGAAAACGGCGTGTCCTTCTGCAGTAGCTGTGTCAAGGGATGGGCAATGTCGGCGAAGTTGTGGACGAAACGCCGGAAATAGGAATAGAGGCCGAGAAAGCTCCGTACATCTTTCGTGGAACGTAGTATGGGGAAATCTGTAACGACGCGAATTTTGTCGGGATCGAGTTGCACGCCTTTAGCACTGACAATATAGCCTAGCACAGTGATTGTTTGGCGGCCCAAATGGCATTTGGAGGAGTTGAGCTGCAGGCCTGCCCTTTTGGAAAATTACAGAAAACTGACACATGGCTAAGGTGACTTTCGAATGACGGCGAGAATACAATGACGTCATAAAGATAACAGAGGCACGTTGACCATTTGTAACCCCGTAGCAAGGAGACCATCATTCTCTCAAATGAAGCGGCAGCATTGCATAAGCCAAAAGGCATTACCTTGAACTGAAAAAGTCCATCCGGTGTAACAAATGCAGTCTTTTCATGGTCTAATTCATTGACGGAAATCTGTCAGTATCCTGAACGCAGGTCGATAAGGAGAAGTAGGCAGACCCGCGCAGGCACTCAAGGACATCATCAATCCGTGGCAGTGGGTAGACGTTCTTGCGCGTGAACTTGTTTAGGCCACGGTAGTCGACGCAGAAGCGCCAGCTGCCATTCTTTTTTTTCTAGAACGACTGGTGAGGTCCATGGACTGCAAGATGGTTCTATGGCGTCTTTTGTGAGCATTTTATCAACTTCACGCTGGATGACTTGCCGCTCTGCATGTGACACGAGATAAGGGCGTCGTCGGATTGGGCTGCCGTCTTCAGTGTTAATCCTGTGAGTAACAACTGACGTCTGACCTAAAGGGCTGTTGCCAAAGTCGAAGATGTCCCTGAAGGAAGCCAAGATATGCCGGAGATCGGCTGCTTGTGCTGGAACGAGGTCTGGCGCAATCATCTTGTCAAAGTCGGCATCAGTGAAGCTCTGTGAAGAGGATGCAGTAGCGGGCAAAGGAGCGTCTGCAATGAATGCAGAAACAAAATGTTCACTGATGGAAGAGACGTTGGCTGGAGCCATACCATCTGGAACAACTTGAGCGCACCGGCTGAAGTTCAGTATCGGTAGCGACGCCACATTATTCGTAATCGTCAGCAGAGTATGAGGAAGGGCCACATTTCTTTCTAATAACACGTCCAAAATCGGTGCCAGCACATAATCGCCGTCGGGTACCGGAGGAAAAGACCTCATGATTACATAGGTAACGGCTTGGGGCGTAGGCGAGCGTACTCGACAGAACACAAACGTGGTTGAGGTGTAATTGGAGTGTCATAGCAATAAGGTAGGTCAAGCTGAAGCAAGCCTACTCCACAGTCAATTAAGGCAGAGTGCGTGGCAAGAAAGTCCATGCCCAGGATGAGTTCATGAGATCACTTCTCGAGCATGGCAAAAAGCACAGTTGTGGAGCGATCAGCAACACTAACACGTGCGGAGCACATGCCAAGCACAGGAAAAGTTCCACCGTCGGCGACTTGGATGAGCGGCACTGTGGGTGGTGTTGAAACCTTTTTAAGGCGGCGGCGAAGCTCTGAGTTCATCACCGAAGTGTGGGACCCTGTGTCTACAAGAGCAAAAACAAGTGAATCATCTACTTTAACGTCTATAAGTTTGCGTCATGTCGGCATAGTCAGAGGATTTGGCTGGTGAATTGTTGATGCAGCATCACCTCTGGGAGCTGCATCGTCAATTTTTCCCGAGCCAGATGTGCAGTCGGCGAAGGAGGACGGCGAAATGAGGGGGAGCGCGACGATGGGTGATGAGAAGCGCTATGCGGGACTGGTGGCCGGGAGGGGATGGTGACCGACAATGCACCATCGACGAACCGTCACCACCGGCTGGCCGAGGTGACTCGTGGCGAGTTCCGAAGTGGCCATTACCTGCCTCTGCGCGACGGTTGATTGATATGTGGGGTTTAACGTCCCAAAACCGCCATATGATTATGAGAGACGCCGTAGTGGAGGGTTCCGGAAATTTCGACCGCCTGGGGTTCTTTAACGTTCACCCAAATCTGAGCACATGGGCCTACAACATTTCCGCCTCCATCGGAAATGCAGCCGCCGCAGCCGGGATTTGATCCCACGACCTGCGGGTCAGCAACCGAGTACCTTAGCCACTAGACCACCGCGGCGGGGCATGCGCGACGGCTGTAGCCGTAGGAATGCTGACGCCAATACCACCTGCTATTGTAATAGCGGGCCACGTGATCAATACGGTGGCAGTTAAAATAAATGGGCCGGTCATCAGCAGTCCTCCACTCAGCGGGAATGCGAGAGCGTGCTGGGAGCCTCTGGCCTTGGGCGTAGGAAACTGGCGAACGACGGTCAGTCGGTTGGGAGGGGGCGGCAATGCACACAGATTTTAGGCCAACGTTCGAAAGTTCTTGGCGAACGATGGCGTGCGCTAAAGGCCCCATTTGGGAGCTGGTGTCAAAGTCACGAGAGAAAGTTAAAGCGGGAGACATAGCTTCAAGTTCTCGATGGATGATCTTCGTGACGTGCTCTGCAGTCAGCGGTGCCTGTGGTAAAGGCATGTCTTCGCACGACCATGTTCCATCAGTGTTGGGAAGTCGAGCGAACTGATGGGAAATACGTCGGCTTTGGGTGGCCTCAACACGCTGGCACTCTCGGGTAATGGCATCTACTGTGTCACAGTTCTTGCAAATTAGCAAATTGAAAGCGTCATCGGCAATGCCTTTTAATATGTGCGCTACCTTCTCGGACTCCTCCATGCCGTCGTCCGCTTTGCGGCAAAGGGCGAGCACGTCCTGTATATGAAAGACAGGTACGACTCCGGGACGTTTGAACGCGAGATGCCAGCTCCTTCTTGGCCACTGTCTTCCTGCCAGTCGATTTGCCAAACAGTTCACGCATCATTTCCTCGCGCGCATCCCAGCTGCCCATTTCCGCTTCGTGGTTCTCAAACCACACTTTGGCTGTCCCCTTCAGGTAAAATAAGATGTTCGCCAGCATGAGCGTTTCGTTTCAGCGATAATTCCTGCTTCTTCGCTCGTACAGCGGCAACCATTCTTCAATGTCGACGTTGCTGGTCCCGCAGAACGTTCCATGGTCTTTCAGCTTGGGCAAAACAACTGTCGTCGTTGTGGTGGCCGCTGAGGGAGCTGGAGCTGGACCCTCTTGTGCCATCGTGGAAGAAATGAAGCGTCGGCCGCTGCGTAGCTCCGTCTTGTTACCCCATACCTCCACCAAAATGTCACGGGGTGAGAGTAGGCAGAGGATAGAAATATATTTACAGATTGTACACGGAATACACAGTGTCCTTGAACCAAGATGGCGGAGTGGCAACAACAACACGAGCTTTTGTTCAATCGTCATTTTCGTCTCCTTTATGGTCCATTCCTTGATGTTAATGACGACTTGTATCATTATTTTTGGTCTTGTCAGTACACATTAACGGTAACATTTGTGCGCTTTCAATATCAACAAATGCCAAGTCAAGGTCTACCACTGCGCAAAATTTATTTTGATAGAATATGTAAACTGAACTAATAAAACTTGAATGACTAACATCAGTGTTAATTATTTATAAATGTAGTGAATTGAGGTATATATAAGGCGTCGTAAATGATGCAGACTTTTAGAACGCATACACGCACTCACACTTGTGAAAAAGTTATTTTGGTTGGATAAATGGTAGCTGAGATATTAACCTACAAGTATACTAGACTCTTCGTGGGACGTGGTGCTTTAGGAAAAGAAAGAGAGGGGCGAAACAAACTGACGATACTAGAGAAAAGAAGGACACGAAGGACAGTGTCCTTCTTGTCTCTGTGTCGTCGTTCGGTTCTCGTGCTATAACTATCGTCATGTCATACCAACTAGCCCAAGCTGCCACACTTCTAAGTTGTAGTGAAAACAAGAGAGAAAGGAGAAGACCCCCTTTCGAAAAACTAGCCGTATTTTCTGTGTTCATAATGGGAGATTACTATCCTTGCTGCTGCAATTTTTTTTTCTCTTTTCAGTTGTGCTGCCGTGGCTCTGGCTGCAGTTGGCGGTAGACGGCAGTGCGAACAGTGCTGAGACGTAGTCTTGACCAGCGCCTCCTCGCTGTTTTGACCTGGCAAATGCAACGACACAGGTATGTGAACAGGTGATGCACGTGCATCACAAAGGTGATGCACGTGCAAGCGTCACGACGAGCGTCCCAGGCTTGAAGAAATGTTCTTTTCCCTTCTTCTTCTAATCCTACCTCAAGTGGCACGTAGCGGAAAAGACAAAGATGGAGGGCTTAATCAGGAAGGCCTACAAACAGGCGATAGGGCTACCAATGAAGACGAGCACGAGTAAATTACTCGATCTGGGTCTTCACAACACGCTGGAAGAATTGATAGAGGCACAGACCATATCGCAGTACGAGCGCCTTTCCAAAAGCACGACGGGCAAACACTGTCACAGGTCCCGTTAATTAGGGAGGTGATCGCCGGGCTAATTCCAAGGGCCAAAGTATCAGCCCCCCGAACCGCACCACAAAAGCGTGGACAATTTAGAAGTGGTCCTATTTGGCGCACCAGCGGACGCCGGCTGTGGTCCAAAGAACAAGTCAGAGCCGACAGTTGATAAACAAAACAATATTATATTCTCAGTTATGGCAGATCAAAACGATACACAAGTATGCACACTCGACAATAGTTGAATACAATATGTCACCAATCAAACAATGTACTACACAGCACAATCAGCCACACTCAAAACAACGGACACAGACAACAATATGCACTACAATGCAGTCGCATGCATCGAACAACCAAGACACTTAAAGACTAAAGAGTTAGAAAACCTATTCAGTCCAAAGTTCTTGGAACAAAAGTCTGAATGATACTCTTCCGAGAATCACTCAAAGTCCAGCGTTGTTGTCGCTCCGCTGCCCCCAAAGTTTCTCTTCCAGGAAACCTCGCGTCTTCAATTGGCCGCTCTCCAAGCTCCAAACTTCTTCGCCGGAAACACGTCAGCTTCACACACGCAGCTGTTGCCACGCGTCTTCGCTCGATAGCGGTAGACACACACTCTTGCCTGTAGCTCGAGTCTTCACCCCTCAGGTGGAAATCCTCTTCTTCTCCTCCTTTGTCACGGAAGACAAAAGGCTTCGCCCACAAGGCGGAACACCCTACGCTCTCTGGCGCATACTTTCTTCTTCTCCTGCTTTGTCCCTACGGACAAAACCTTCACCGACAGACGCGGCGGAATAACCCCACGCACACTGGCGCTAACTTCCTTCTTCTCCTGATCTCCCATCTCTGCTGCTCGGTTAAATACCTTCCGCGCGAGATTCCAGAAAATTCTCATCATTTCGTCGGCGCGATACGCAGCGAAGGCTGGGGAAAGCGCGAGACGGTACGAGGGCCGTCCGCGACGGATGACACAACCCTGCATCACCACGCCCCTTTCCATCGAGAACTTTCTAGGGCTTGCTCGGTTGCCGATGTGAGGAGGTTCGTCGGCGAACCTACGCTTCTGAGGGGAGATGGAGGTGCGCCCGGGGAGTCTTTGGATGCTTGTTTTCTTTTTTTATCCTTGACCTCTCGGCGCTTCGTCGCGAGAATTTGGCGACGCGCCCTTTTTTGAGCGTTCGGTTTGTGACATCGGGAAAGTGAATTAGCTGGGCGAAGCATCTAATGTGGCAACTTTGATTATTTAATGTTACATATATCTACAGCACTATAGTTGGGAATTATTCATATGAAATTAATTACTTATATTATTATAATGAAGTGTCAGAAATCATCAGGATCAAAACTATACACTGATACACAGAGATATCACAGTAAAAGATACAATACAGTAATAATATTTATTTTAAAATGCGCAAGACAGCCAATCGTAGCGACGTTTCTTGCAATATTTAAATAGATTCATAGGAAGTTCTCAATGGCAGAAGGAAGGACAAAGGGTCAATGTCTTCATGGTTGATGATTGATTGATATGTGGGGTTTAACGTCCCAAAACCACCATATGATTATGAGAGACGCCGTAGTGGAGGGCTCCGGAAATTTTGACCACCTGGGGTTCTTTAACGTGCGCCCAAATCTGAGCACACGGGCCTACAACGTTTCCGCCTCCATCGGAAACGCAGCCGCCGCAGCCGGGAATCGAACCCGTGCCCTGCGGGTCAGCAGCCGAGTACCTTAGCCACTAGACCACCGCGGCGGGGCCTTCATGGTTGAAAGTGGTTAATAGATAAGGTAGCCTGTAGGACAATGTTCATCCTAAACGCTTCTAGGAACAGGTAAAATCCACATTTAATTCATCGTGCCTAGTGAGACAAACACTTGGGTTTACGTTTATTTTAGCAAGATAAATTATGGTACTACAACCATGTTTAACGAATGCTTTATGACATGTCGATTATAAGTACGAGGTTTACTAAAATGATATTCTGGCTCCCGCAGCGCGGGCGCATTGATTCAAACTTCTGATCTTGGAGTATATCAATAAAGAACCCCAGGTGGTCGAAATTTCCGGAGCCCTCCACTACGGCTTCTCTCATAATAATATGGTGGTTTTGGGACGTTAAACTAAACATGTCGAGGCCTTTTCAAGAATTGTTGTCAGAGATGAGAGTTTAAAGAGCTTAGGTGCCATTTACTGCCCTACACTTGCTCGATCAAAATAATTTTACCGAAAACGGGTCACCACCACACAGCGTGGGAGCAATTTTTGTGGAGAGCGGCGCGTGCTGTCTCGTTTGTCTTCTCCGCAAGGTTACCCGCGCCGGTGCATGCAGCGCCCCAAGCGGACCGGTTTCGGCGGCCGCTTTTCACACCTCCCCATTCTAGTCACCCTACCCGGGGAGTCTGTATGTTTATTTTCATCTTTAGCTTTGACCTTGAGGCGTCCCTTGGCGCTTGGTCGCCAGAATTTGGCAGCGCGTTCTTGTTTGAGCGCTCGTTTGTGACACACGGCTCCATGACGTATTTCCGTCACGTATATGACGTTGTAAAATATTTACTAACAGACTTCCACTAACAGACCACAGACTGCGAAGAAAATGATACGTCATCACCCGCTAAAGGGAACCGTGTGTAGATATGAAGCAGCTGGTGCTAACGATTACGCTGGCGGCGGCGTTGACGCTCATTGCGACGTTGCGCAGGAGAGAAACCTGGGGAGGTGCAAAGCACGCAGTGATGGACCGGTGTTTCCTACTGGAACATGCCAATCACTGCTAATGGGCGATGAGAGACTGAAGACGCTGATTGGACACACATTTCCCGCAGTCCGCTTTTAGTTAACACACAGGCGGTGATTTTCTATTGTTAGACAACGCACAGGAGAAATTTCCCACTGGCACTATCTTGGAGGTCAAGATCCAGTGCCTACATATACGAGGTGGCCAATGAACGCTTGCGCCCCGCCGCGGTGGTCTAGTGGCTAAGGTACTCGGCTGCTGACCCGCAGGTCGCGGGTTCGATTCCCGGCTGCGGCGGCTGCATTTCCGATGGAGGCGGAAATGTTGGAGGCCCGTGTACTCAGATTTGGGTGCACGTTAAAGAACCCCAGGTGGTCAAAATTTCCGGAGCCCTCCACTACGGCGTCTCTCATAATCAAATAGTGGTTTTGGGACGTTAAACCCCACAAATCAATCAAATCAATCAATGAACGCTTGTGCAGAGCGATCAGTCGGTTTTTAGGGGCGAAGCTCCTTAAAGGGCCACTCACCAGGTTTGACAATTTTGAGCTGACAAGCGCAATGCGTAGACGAGGCGTTCATGATCACGTCTGCCAAAATTTGCAACGCTACGTGCCGCAGAAATGGGTCAAATTTCAAGATCAAAGCTGCTCCCCTTCCCCTCTGCCAGCGCACGCGTAGAGAATGAGGGCATGACGTAGGCGTAGGAATGGCCCTACGTACACGGCAATGCGGTGACGTTGGTTCTCTACGTAGACGAGTCGGCTCTGACGTCAACAGTATATCCCGTGACATGGCAAAAATTATATAACACAACATACGTAGTTTATGTATTTGTTGCGTTAAGACATTAATAAAACTTGAAATAAATAATGAGACGCAATAAAAATTGTGCGCGTTTTCCTTTCATTTTTTCCCGTGAAATGGTACGAGATGCGGGGCTAATGTGCCAGCGTTTCACATGCGTTTGTGTCCCCGCGGTCAGCGCATTGAGCAGACGACCGCCGTGGAACGCTTCTACGCGTTCGCGCACTCATTGTGCTCATCTACTCTACTGCGTCTAAGCCAGCGTTTCAAACCATTCCGCAGAAACAGGCAGAATACCACAAAATAACGCATGTCAACAAAGCAACGCTGCTCGCGTGCTCGGGGGCTGGACTTGTTTGGGCACGTCATGCGCACGTCACCTCATGGTCGGATGCTCGAGAGGGTGGGGAAGAGATTTGGCTTACGAAGGCTTCGCGGAGGAGCAGCAAGGGTTTCGAGCTCGCCTCCTCTCATTGTCGTTTCGCGCCGCTTCAAAAAACCGGTTTTCTCCGCTCGTGATGAACCGATTCGAAAAATTTTTGTGCCAAGATGTTCCTCATCGGACACCCAACAACTTCCACTGTCTAGTTAAAATTCGGTATGGGGCCTGGTGAGTGTCCCTTTAAAGCGGCACCCGTTCGTCCCTCGTAGTCGTAGCGTGTAACAAGTGTTACATTTTGACCTGTAAGGTGGTGCCGGTGGGAGATTTCTCCTGTGCTTTGTTGAACAATAAAAAGTTCGCGGCGTGCGCGTTAACTAAAAGCCGAATGCTCCTGTCTCTCATTCCCCATTAGCAGCCATTGCCATGTACACTGAGCACTATCTGACAAGAAAGGGTTGCTACGTTATAGTCTCTGGGTGTAACCTCCTTAGTTTTAGAAAGGTTTAGCGAGCATTGAGCCGCAGTACCGTGAATACAATGAACTAGTTTATACCACGAACTCGAGGTGGTTAAAGGTGGGAAGTAGATACGAAGCGCAAGCCGTGAGAAAGTAAAAGCCGAATTCTCCTGTCTCTCATTTCCCATTAGCAGCCATTGGCATGTACATTGAGCACTATCTGACAGGAAAAGGTTGCTACGTCATACTCGTTGGGCGTAACCTCCTTGGTTTTAGAAAGGTTTAGCGAGCGTTGGGCCGCAGTGCCATGAATACAGTGAACTAGTATATACCAGGAACTCGAGGTGGTTAAAGATGGGAAGTAGACACGAAGCGCAAGCCGTAAGAAAGTGTGCGTGTGCCACCTCTCGTTTAGTCCTTGGAATGTTCGCTGGATGGCGGTGCTTCTATATGGGGAATATATGATGAAAATATGCGAGGTGGCGGTACTTGGAGTGTTGAATAGATGTACGAATGGACACACAGACAGATGCATAGATGGACCCATGAACGGACGCAGGGGCGGATGCATGGACGAACGCAGGGACGGACGCATGAACAGACGCACGCGTGGACGGGCGGATGAACGGTCACACAGACGGACGGAAGCAAGAACGAATGGACGGACGAATGCTTCGCCTCACTCTCCATCATTCACTCCGTGGATATGCTGCCATTTTTTTTTTTCATATAGAAACTCGCTAGCAGACGTTGCCTGCGTCGGCGTTGCGAAATGGGGAGCGTAGGAGTGGAGGGGGCGCGCACGCGCAATGGGGGTGTAAACGCCGTGGGAGGAGTGAGAGGGAAAGAGCGTTGTAGAGAAGACGCGCATGCGCAGTAAGGGTGGTCACGCCGCACACCGAATTGAGCTCAACCATGAGACGCTTCGCATCTAAAAAGCTAGTTCCGCAGTGGGGCGTCGAACCAGCGACCTCGCGCTGAGGCGCGCGTGATGCCAACCGCTACACCACAGAACGTCCCTTCTCCGCCATGCTAAATGCAAGCCATTTATATACACTAGTTTCATACAAGAATACCTAGGAGGGAATCTGGCGCCAGGGTTCACGCGGGTTTAAAACCCATATATTTTGAAAGCGACTCTCTCCCCCGCGCGCGCGTATTCCTCCAATTTTTGCCCCCTCCGGGCCGGCGCGGCCATGAACCCTCCACTTGCTCGTTATAGCCGCATTAGAATCGATGGGCGCGCTTGTTTATTCAGCTCCTTGGCGCATTATACGAGGTTTTGCGACTTGAAAGAAAAAACACCTAGACGAAAGTAGGATTCAGGTAGAACACAGTGGCCGACATATTTTTGATGCGCTTCGATAAATATAAGCGGAAGCACTTAATGAGTACCAACTATCGGCTGAGCAGCTTACCCAGTCCAGCAGCGAAGATAGCCGCACGAGGAGACGAGGTTTTCCACCTGCGGGTAAAGGCTTGTCTTACAAGCAGAAGAGTGTTTACCACCCGTGGTCGAAGTCGTGTTCTGCAGTCGCAGCGCATGAGTGGCCGACGTGTTACCGGTTAAGTTTTGTTATTGAAGTGCGGACATTTGACGACGCGAGAGTTTCCTGGAAGAAAAACTTCGGGCGCAACGGGACAAGTGTTTTCTTGAAGAGAATAATTCAAGATTTGTTCCAAGAATTTTGGACTAAACACGTTTGACGAACATTTTGGTCCAAGCATCTTGGTTAGTTAATGCACGAGATTGCATTGTAGCATTGTTGTGTCAGTTGTCTTGAGCATACCTTGTGTAGTCAGTTTTGAGTATTTTGAGTGATTGTTGACGTATTGTAGCCGATTGTTTATGCTCATGCTTGTGTGTTTGTTCTGCCGTATTGGAGAATATCTGGTTTGTTATAAACTCTCTGCTCTGTCTTGTTCATTGGACCACAGCGGGCATCTGCTGGTGCACTAAAAGGGACCAATTCTAAATTGTCCATGATTGCGTGGTGCGTTTGAGGGGGCCGACACTGGCGCCTTTGGAATCAGCCCAGCGATTACCTCACTAATTAACGGGACAAGTGACACCAACCATAATAAAGTCGATAGGCTCTTTTATCTGCAGGTACTATTGCAGCAAGCTCTAGTTTCATTTCGAGTCGATGAAATAGGCGCACAATGTCGCAAACGATGAAAACCGTCAATGATGAGGAGCAATCCAATGGTGGCGAGAATGCAAAGCTTACTACTGTCTGCGAAAAAGCTGGCTGCAGTGGCAATACTAAAACTCCAAATTTGAAAATGTCTTCTACATGCCAACACAGCGATTCGATTGTGACGTACGTCATAGCGTGGAATAACTTTGACTGTCTGATGATCTTTAGCATGCAGTGAATACATAGAACCTAAGCATTAGTACTACATGTCACTCCCATCGAAATTTGGTAGGGGTTCAATGCCAATATACAAATTAACCACAAACATTTCATGTGTGAAAGGCACAACATTGTTTTTATTGTAATGAAATGCTTCCGAAACCAAACCAATAAACAAACCTTTTTGAAGTCCTGTGTGCAAACACTGTTAGAAAACAGACACCTGTTACAACCTATAAACACACATACTTGTGTGCAGACACACCCACACATGCACGCTTGCATGTTCAATACCAGTGCCACTAATTGATCAGTTCGGCTTTACCCCTCCCCCTCTTTTTGGAGCACCCAATAAGATCTTGCAACCCATAGGAATTGGGTACACTCAACTGGTATCACAGTCAGAAGCTACAGCAACATCTTTCAATAGAAAAGTCAGAACACAAAGGAAACTTTCACAAACTGCAGATCTGCTTGGGACCTTCAGCACACTGGCACTCACATTGTGCCTTTTGAAATTGAAGTTCGGACACACAACAGCAACATTCAGAAAAAAAAGAAAAACAAAAAAAGAAAAGACAGCAGCACTAGGCTGTTATTTCATGGAAGCCTCAAAGTATAGAACCTAGGGGTTTTACTTTGTGTCTTTTGACAATGAAATTTCGGCACACAACAGCAACATTCAGAAAAAAAAAAAGGCACACAACAGCAACATTCAGAAAAAAGAAAAAAAAAAGAAGAAAAGACAGCAGCACTTGGCTGTTATTTCATAGAAGCCTCAAAGTATAGAACCTAGAGGTTTTACTTTGTGTCTTTTGACATTAAAATTCTGGCACACAACAGCAACATTCAGGAAACAAAAGAAAAAAAAGAAAAGACAGCAACACTTGGCTGTTATTTCATAGAAGCCTCAAAGTATAGAACCTAGAGGTTTTACTTCGTGTCTTTTGACATTGAAATTCCGGCACACAAGAGCAACATTTGGGAAAAAAAGAAAAAAAAAGAAAAGACAGCAACACTTGGCTGTTATTTCATAGAAGCCTCAAAGTATAGAACCTAGAGATTTTACTTTGTGTCTTTTGACATTGAAATTCCGGCACACAACAGCAACATTTGGGAAAAAAAAGAAAAAAAAAAGAAAAGACACAACACTTGTCTGTTATTTCATAGAAGCCTCAAAGTATAGAACCTAGGGATCTTACTTTGTGTCTTTTGACATTGAAATTCCCGCACACAACAGCAACATTCAGAAAAAGAAAAAAAAAAGAAAAGACAGCAACACTTGGCTGTTATTTCATGGAAGCCTCAAAGTATAGAACCTAGAGGTTTTACTTTGCGTCTTTTGACATTGAAATTCCCGCACACAACAGCAACATTCAGAAAAAGAAGAAAAGAAAAAAAAAAGAAAAGACAGCAACACTTGGCTGTTATTTCATGGAAGCCTCAAAGTATAGAACCTAGAGGTTTTACTTTGTGTCTTTTGACACAGAAATTCCGGCACCCAACAGCAACATTCAAAAAAAAAAAAAAAAAAAGAACAGCAGCACTTGGCTGTCATTTCACGGAAGCCTCAAAGTATAGAACCCACAGGTTACAGGTTACGAGTAAATAGTGCCAAAATACACTTTAAGAACAGGTGGTACAAGAACGACAAGGCAGAGGGACAACCGCAAACAGGTCTCTTAACACACAACATCACCCAGACCGCACTATGAAACAAGCATGTCGGGGGGCCCAAGTTGACTGCTTCCCTCCTCTTGCTGGCGACTGCACTAAAGATAGCACTGGGTGCACTAGCTAAAGCACATTCGCTACCACTCACAAAGCAATTATAGTTAACAAGAGAACCAAACTGACTGTTAGTTGAACAGCAACAAATTATCACACACCAGAAACTTTCATACAATGTGCATTACTCACAAACCTGAACAAATACAGAAAGAATGACAAAGTTAAAACGTGCGAACTATTTACAAAATGTTGCCAAAACTGCATCTGTAGTTTGACACACAGATTGTCGCACCAAAAGCAGAGCATGGCTCAAATGGCAGAGCCACCTAGAAAAATGTCAAGGCCTCCAAATCTCCTTCAATGCTCAATACATCATGACAGTGAGATGACAGCAGCAGATGGGGGAGAAACGCCGCCAAACGACGCACCCCGCATCGTGAACAAAGTATCTTTCTCTGCAATTGCGACACAACAAACTTGTCCAGCGTTGGGGAAAGAAAAAAGCTTTCTCCATGACTGCAATGCTACAGCGGCCGCATGCAGAGCATGCTGCATCACATATGTGCTTGCTTTCTACATGTATGCGTGGTTAGTCATTCCCACGGTCATCCACTAAAGCACAGATGCCTCCATGGCTGTTGCTGTCCACCAAACTGCATACCAAATTATGACTGAGGACCAAATCTTCGAGTGACCAGGTTTCCTTCCGACCCAACGAAGCGGGCATTGTGAACCAGAACTAACCTTGAAAGGACTTGTCAACCAAGTGATACGCGATACATTTATGATTGAATGTACACCAATAAAATAAACCTTGATAGTTCTGTGTATAGGCCTGTTTTATAGAATGCAAGAGTGAACACAACCACTGGAAATACGATTAAACTAACTGTTTTTACCATTTGTCATTACAGAATACTTTGTGACCCCCCCCCCCCCCCCCCCCCGGCGAGGTCCCACCTGTGTTTTTCAGGTGTACATGTGCATACATAGGCGCACATGTGCAAACACATATGAACGTAAATAAGTTACGACCGAAATAGCCTCCTCCCTCACACACCACCCCCGCTCACAAAATCTTTCGGGGGGAGAGGGAGGTGATTTTGGTTATAACTTATCTAGGTTGGTATGTGTTGGGGGGGGGGGGGGTCACACTGCTTGAGTTACATAGGCAATAAGCTGGTGGAGATACATAAATTCAAAAAAATATTTTTCAAATAAAAAAATACTCCTTAGTAACTTCACATATTATCTAATAAATGGGGCTTTCAAATAAGATATTGTGCACATTTTCAGTCCGACCACCAAGGCAAGTTTTTTGACGCTGAATAGAATGCTTTTCCCCAAAAAGGTGAAATTCACAATTTTTTTCAGACTATCCCCTATAACTTCAGTGACCAAATTATTTTTACTTTGCAGCATGTTAAATAGGCCACCAGCACATATTTTGTGTCCTTTGAGCTTGCGGTGTTCCCCCCAAAAATGCCAAATTTGGCAACTTTATTCAATATTACTCGTGGGCAAAGCCCGCCCTCGAAGAATTAAATCTGTATAAGACATTACTTTACAGCTAGGTCACTTCATTACCTTGCCGTAAATACAATTTTGTCAATTACAAAAACTATTTTGAAAAAAAAAAAGTTTGATGCTCTCTAGCTCAGTCGGCGCCAAACTACAGACTCTCATAAATAGGGCGGGAAATTTTTGGCAACAGAAATAAATGAGCAGGGTGCGTTTTGAATTTAACATGTGGAAATTTTTTCAGTCATATTCGTGGTGGTAGGAAAAACACTGATTTGGCATGCAATGACCCACCTGTCTCCATGCGACCGGGGACAAGCCCATCAGAACTTTCTCACAACTGCAAACTGGAGAGAGAACTAGAGAAGCGTCCAGAAGTTTTCTGGCACAATTTCAGGCATGGGTCCTCAAAGAGCTCGTATGAAAGAGTCTTTGTATATATAGTCTGGTCAGCATGCAAAAAGGTTCCCCCCGCCTGGTTTGGGATGCGATCACTTGAGCGGGCAGTTAATTCTTATTCCTCCGAGTCAAAGGTCCTGACATCACTTAAATTAGAGATTGTAATCAGTGGGACATTTATGAAAATGATGCCTGGTTGGGACGGTGATGTGGGCGAAGCTTATTTATTTTTAGACTGTAATCATTTACAGTTAATTAATCTAAGGAAAGAGTAAGAGAATGATGCTGCTTATGATGGGATACAAGGTCGTGAACCAGTGCGAAGGACTAATATTTTTCCATTAGTTATATGTGTCTGACGTTGGGACCAGAGCATATAAATTGCTAGGTTAAAAAAAAAGACAGCGCTAATTTTCTGAAGTCTCAAATAGCGACTTGCAATGGGACTGCCTACAAGCACAATAAGCCTAGATGCGCCGAAGCCAACGGTTAGGCCCATCTCACTGGCATGATGTTACACCGGAGTTTGGAGGCCTTCATATTTTTTCTAGATGTTTTGCACGTGCACTTCCCTGCATGTAATCTGGTTAAAAATACACATCCCCTTCAGAGAAAAAAAACGCATTCCCAATGCAAAAAAAAAAAAAAGCAACTATGGTAACCTTACAGCAGTAACATTAAAATTCTCACTGGGCTCTTTCAATGCCTGCTTCACCAATTTGCACTGCATCAAAGACCTGCTTTTTTTTTTTTTAGCACTCAGCAGCTTTCATGCAAATATTCCATCAATCAATTAATTAGTGTAGTAGATAACCCTACCTGAAATGACTAGAACCACTGGGGGAGTCATTACTCACTACTCCATATGATGCAACCCTCTCCTGCATTTATGAAAACCTTTGGATATCCAACTTCCTCTATTACCAAAGCTCAGTTAATGGCACAAACACAGACACCCTCGAGGTCAAAACTAAAAACTCCATCGGCAGGCGCTACTTTCTCGGACTGTAAAGGTTAATGCCAATGCAGGCTACGTCAAGAAGCGTGCACAGGCGAGAAAATAAAACATTCTATAGTGCTGCCCTTTTCACTCATGACAGTGTTGATTTACTGACATCCACCATGAGTGAGACATACAATACACTGCTGTCTGAATTTCCCCGTTAAATAAATAAAGCCCCCATCCCAAGCCTCTTTAGCAGCTTCTTTGGCTGGCAGTAGTGTCTCCCCCCTCCCTCCCGAACTTTGTCACATGAAAAAGCATGTCAAACCTGGTGTGTCAAACCAGCACATTAAGAACAAGATAGTACAAGCACAAGATAAAAGTATGTAATGCACAAAAACCTACTGTCCTGTAGGATAGAAAATTAAAAAAACTTTAGAGCTGCATTTTAAACCACTTGTACAACCAGCTTAAAAAGAGGGACATGTGAAACAAGGCATTTCTTTTGCCAACAAACCTTCCATGAGCATACTGTTGCCATCCACAAACCCTTGAGGCGTGCTAACTACTTGTAACAAGACCCACCAACTCTGGTGAATTGGTAACCCTTCCTTCAGCCTCAATTCAATAGTGTGCCTTGAAAAAAGCACTTGGTGTTGCGCAGCTCACTTGGGGGTTCTGCTTCCATAGTTAGGGCAGAAAATTGACTGTGACTTCAGTAGTAAGTGGAACACACAAAGGTTCCATCATTGCAATTTGTGGGAACACTGTCGGTCAGTCCATCATAGGGGATGCTGCAGCTGGCACAGTTGGCGGCGCCAGGTTTGTTGTGATGCTCAGGTGACCGGGTGCGACTGGAGACACCACAGGTGTTGCTGAGGCAGGGCCCTTGGAGAACCGCTCCTGTGATGACGTGCGCACACGGGCCTGGTTTGAGGAGGGGAAACTCTGCACAATACAAATGAGTTTCAGTCACAAAGAGGAAAGAAATCACTACTAGGGCAGTTGCAATGCCTCACTCACAGCAGGGTGTGGCGGCAGCATATTTACTGTGGGCGGAGATGGGGAAGGCAGCAGGAATGCAGATGGCGGTGCTGTAGGCCCACTTGCATGAAACAGGGACTGTCCACAAGTCTGGCAGCGATTTAGAGACCCAGATGGGCTTAGAGCCTCCCGAGACAGATTGCCCAGCACACCACTAACTGGAAGACCTGTAACATGTAGCAAAATGCCTTGGCTTAATCCTCTAAAGAAGTGCGAATCACAGGCAAAAACAAATGACAATAAAGAAAGAAAACCTTCTGCCCGCTATGTCACAGACAATTGAATGATAGGGTTACTCACTCAACAATACCTTACGCTTGGCCCCTTAAGATTACACTGAAAATGCTTGACCTGGTGTCTTGAAACTAAGAAAACAAGCAAAGAAGACACGGCACCTGGACTAAGAGGCCTTGAGGAGTTTGGAGACGGATTGTAAGGAATTGGGCTTGACACAGTTCTGGGCCGCATGCCGTGTGCCATTTCATTGAAGTGCCTAGAAAGAGAACAATTTCAAGTTAAAATGTGGAAAAAAAAAAGTTAAGGCTGTTCATCCCAACACACAAGGCAAATGCTTAAACTTTCTATGACTATTTGCCCTAATCTTCTGAACAAACTCGCATATAAGTACCATCGCCTTCAGCTTTTTAACCCTGCTAGTACGACAAGGTAAATTTTCTTACAGGTGGAGAGACAAAATTTTTTTTTATAATTGGAGCTTATTTGGCACCAAACTATTTGAACAGTTCTAAAAGAACTAAAAACATAACGAACTCACTAAGCCTTCTTTAATGCTTAAAAATCCAGCCTCTAGTTATCAAATGCCAATTTAGTGCTGGCCATAACGCTACAGCTTACAATTCAATTTGGCCAACAACAAGCTGGAATACAGTCAGGCTTGTTCGTCTGTGATCATGCTTGAATGCAGACATGCGTCGACAAGTTTTTTCGGCCACTCGGCCACTGGGCCAATAAAGGCATTTTTTTTTTCTTCTGGTCAATCCTTTCTTTCAAACTCGATTATTCAGACAGACTTTTCGGCGGTTCCCGCCGACTCTGAATAAAAGATTGGCCATTGTAATTCTTTCTACGTGCTGTTACAAAGCAGTAACGAAGTCCTTGGGCCAGCTGCCCCCAAGCGTGACTTCCAGCCATCTCGGACATTTTTTTATGGGGTACGGATTTGTCACCTGCACCGGCTGTCTGTCTCGGCTGTGCGTTTTGCCGGCGGAGAAGTGGCTATGAGCAGGCCCCTCTGGAATGTGCGGAAGGCCGGTTGTGTGCTGCAGGGGCGACTGCAGCGAATTCCTCCTGCGTGGTCGCCCCGAGTTCCCGCGCGTGTGCCACGTGTGTCTGCCACGCGCGTGAAGGGATACTTGTGTTGTGCTCTTCATGAGTGGTTGGTTCCCCGAAGTGACATTCCGCCCTTATCTTCGGAACTGCACAGCGAGGCAGCAGGAGCAGCACGGCAGAAGGAACGAAGAGAGAGACGCGAGAAGAGTCGTCGTTCCGACGTTACTGTCCGACATGTTGTAAATAAATGTCTTGTTAAGTTTTCCTCTACGCCGGTCCCTCTGCCTCAGCTTTCTGGAGTTCTGAATGTCCCCGTGGCCTGCGGAATGATGACCACCACCCAGCTCCACGCTACCTACTAGGTCCGCTGGGGCCACCGACGCGGCTCGTAACAGTGCATAGTTAAAAAATGAAGAAACGAGCTTGTAATAGGTATCTCAGGCCACGTTTACTATATGCATTCGTTTTTTTTTTTTGTCTTGCTACTGGTGAAACCCATAAGATGCATACAAGGCCCGTGTGCTCAGATTTGGGTGCACGTTAAAGAACCCCAGGTGGTTGAAATTTCCGGAGCCCTCCACTACGGCGTCTCTCATAATCATATGGTGGTTTTGGGACGTTAAACCCGACATATCAATCAATCAATAAGATGCATACAGTAGAACCCCGATTATACGACTTCCAGGGAACCACGCAAGATTCGTATAATAGCAAAATTAAGATTATAAGGCAGTGACACTCAGCCTTGCCCCCCCCCCAAAATACAGCTACAAACTGCCTGAATAAGCCCACTGCACGACCTTGTGCCTCTGTAAGGAAGCTGCATTAAATTATTCTCGCCGGTGGCAGCATTACTTAGTTGAAAATAGTGCGAGCAAATATTTATTCTAAATCTTACAAAAAAAAATCCAACACGCATCTTTCTAACGACAAAAAATAGTCTGGAAATTGCCTGCGATTGAAAATGAAACCGAAACAGTGTTGCCAACAACCTCCCGTAAGAAGAGTATGACAGTGTCATCGTTATCACATAATGGCGACGGACCACAAGTTTGCATAAAAGGCCTTTATGCGAGACTGAGCTGTGCATTTTCTAATTTGTTGCCTTGTGAAGTGCAGCTAGTGTTCTATACGGACGTTCCCTTGAAAGTGTGCACTTAGCAACCAAATTGTTTGAGTCTATTTTCATTGAAGAGTGCTAACAACCCCTCCAGTGAAAGGTTAGGCCTATTTACATGTTAAGGGGAGACGCGGGTCGAAAAGTCGCGTTTTTTTTCCAAATTTCACCTTTTCTGTTTTTTGTTGCTTTATCATCTTTATACATTATATTTTGACATCTGAAAATATCACAGCGAAATAAGCATCAGAAGTCAGTGAAAAACGCGTCTGAGTGAGCGGCAGTGACGCGCGGCATCACGAAATTTACACAAAACGGGCTGCTGTTCGCGTGCTCGCGGGGCCGCGAAGAGAGCTGTCCGCCATATTGCGGCCGCTGGCTCGTGTAGAGTTGTCCTTACTCTCCACGATCCCGGTTCTTGAAGTCTCGTACGTTCACGAAAAATCTAAAAAAAAAGCAACAAAAACAGTCTTTTCCCGCCGTTTCAAACCGCGCGCCACTAACGCAGGGCCGCCATTGGCTGACAGCACCCGTGTTTTCTTGCCGTAGTTCGTTTCACTGTTTTCCGGAGTTATTTTTCGCTGTTTTCGTGCGATGGCAAGCCCGAAAAAGGCCGTTGCCGACCATCGGAAATACAGAAGTAAGAACAAGTTCAGAGGGAAGCGGCGGAGGACGTACAAGAAAGCCACCGCCAACGAAAATGTCCGCGACGGGCCAGCGGCCGGTAGGCCTAACATCGACCACGGCAACGTCGACCATGGCAACTGCGACGACGAGATCAACGCTGCAGTGAATTTTGTGAGTGCATCGCAGAAAAAGATCGCGTTATTCGAAAACGACGTCAGGCCGAATGCCGATCGTGCCGAAAGCGTAGTGCTGTGCGAGTTGGGTGCATTGACGGCCGTCGTCGCAGGCGCGGCATGCCCCGTTTGTCACGAGAGTAAACTCGCAGTTCGGGCACCGAATAAAAAGCGGAAAGGCCTTTCGGCGTTTCTGGAGCTACACTGCGAGAATGCGGAGTGCTCGGAGAGCATCCTTTCGTCCGCGTACTCGTCGAAGCGGGTCGCGTCAGATGGCGGCCGCGGTGCAAGCAGAAGCTACGACAGCGGGAGTTCGCGTGACGCCTTTGCCGTGAACCTGAAAGTGGTGCTTGCAGCGCGTGCCGTCGGTATCGGGCATGAGCAACTTTCACGATTTTGTGCAGTAGTTGGATTGCCAAACCCTATGCACCATAAGACCTTCCATGCTATCGGCAAAAAGATTCACAGTGCGGCAGTGAAGGCTGTCTGTGAAAACATGCAAAGGGCACGCAGCGTCACCAAAGAGGTGGCTGGTAACAGTGACGTGCCAGTCATGTTTGACGGCACATGGCAAAAAAGAGGCCACAAAAGCCACAATGGTGTGGGAACTGTAGTGTCCTTGGACACTGGTTTGTGCCTGGACTATGAAGTGCTTTCCAACTTCTGCCTGGCGTGCAGTTTGCATAACGACATGGGAGGCGATGAAGAAACATGGCAGGCGTTTCATCATCCCGTTTGTGAGAAGAATTGCGACTGTTCTTCGCATGCCATGGAGGCCGAAGCTGCAGTGCGCATTTGGCAGAGGACTGTGGACTATGAGACACCCCTGCGGTTCACCATCTTCCTAAGCGATGGAGACAGCAAGGCCTACAACGGGGTCTGTGATGCCAACGTGTACCCTGACACTCCAATTGAAAAAGAGGAGTGCACCAACCACGTGGCGAAACGTCTGGGCACCGGCCTGCGGAAGCTGCCAACGCCACTTCCACGAGGGGAGAAGCTGAAGGAGACCACCATCCAGAAGCTTCAAACTTACTTTCAGGTGGCCATTGTGAACAATCGGGGAAATGTCCACAAGATGTACACTGCCATATGGGCCTCATGTTTGCACTCGTGCTCAACAGACGGTGCTGGAAGTCACAAGTTCTGTCCTGCAGGCCCAGACTCGTGGTGCAAGCACCGACGTGCTGAGGCGCAGGGCCAGCCTGCACCGTGCCACACCCCCCTCCTGACCAAGGCCCAGGGTTTGGCAGTCCTCCCAATCTACAAGCGTCTCACAGATGCGAAGCTGCTTGCCCGGTGCCTCCACGGCAAGACACAGAACGCGGCCGAGTCCCTGAACAGCAAAATATGGCTGCTGTGTCCAAAGACCCGGTTTGCTTCCCGGACTGCTGTGGAAACAGCCACAGCCATTGCAGTCCTGTGGTTCAACCGGGGCCACGCGAGAAAAGGTGCTGGAAGAGCTTGGGGTGCTTCCTTCGGAGGCCCTGGTTACCCTCAGCGACCGCCGAGACAGCATGCGCATGCACAAGATGAATGTGCGTCAGACCGCTGAGGCGAGGGCACACCGTCGCAGTGCAGCCAAGAGGGCCCGGGTGGAAGAGTCCTGCCGCACCAGCCGGGAAGGGAAAACCTACGGTGCTGGAGAGTTTTAGACAACTGATATTCCCTCTGGACATGTGTGTATGTGTTCAGCACAAGTTTCGTGCTACTGCGTTTTTCATTTTTGTAAATACAGACTTTCAAACTTTCAAACGCGTTTTTCTCATTTCGCAATTTTGGCCAATTTGCATTTTTTGCGGGAAGTGTTTCGGGCACTTAGAATGGTCATACGACGACGAAATTTGGCACACACATTGAGGAGAGTGCGTAGGGTGCCGATATCTACTTGAATCAGCACAACCTATCAGCTGTAAATATCTATTCATAAATTTAATGGTGGTCGAGTGGAAAAAAAAGGGTAGTTTGCTACACAGATGTTTTTTTCATAGTTTCAAAGTTGGAGCACAATTTCTAGCTAGATATCGGCACTCTATGGCTAATAGGGAGCAAAAGGAGCCATTGAACAACTCTCTGCATGAACATTTAGTATGCGCGAAAGTTCCCGGAAAACTTATCAAGTTTCACCATTACTTGAAACACAACTCCCAAACTATTGCACTTATGTAAAAACTGATTACAGATTTGGAATCAGGAGGAAAAACTGCATCAGTGGTCCAATTTCTGAAGCTCTAAGTTGAATAACAAAAAAAAAGTGCTTTCGAGGAGCGTCTCCCCTTAAGCGACTGCCACTGTGTGCTCACGAGTAAATTAACATTCGCCATGAACTTTTCGCAGCTCCACTAAAGCACAGTACCACAACCAATCATCCCTGGCTGGTTCCGTGCAGCAGGTCACTTGCTCTGCTTTCGCCGTTTTTTTTAAATAGTAGTAGGAAAGCACACAAATTTTTAAATAGTAATAGGAAAGCAGCAGATATTTTTCGGCATGGAACCGCAAAAAGTATGAATTAACCAATTGACAGAGTTTGAATTTGGAGGCTTTAATATACACTGAAAGAATAGAGAGCCAACCAAAAAATTGAATTTGGTTTGAATTAACCAAAAGTATGAATTATCGAGAGCCTACTGTATCTTTACCGCGACCATGTCAGAAGTGTTTGTTGTAACAGTAGGAGGCTCTGAAAAATATTCGCTATATATGAACAGTTTCTATGTGTAGCATAGAAAAATTGTTAAGTCCACCGAAATACGGTCGTTATAAATGATGGATCATTATATTGGGGATTGTTAAAAGTGGGTTCGACTGTACTCACAATTATACGGCATATACATGCATGAGTAATTGAGGAAAAATATATGCTGTGTCCCTTGACTAGTGCTAACTGCCCCTCCAAAATCTTAACATGCTTTTGCACAAGGCACCAGTGTACTACAGCGAAGGTGGCTTAAAGTAGAACTTCGGCGTTCTTTCAATATTCACAGATTTCAACAAAACTTTGAACATGTGTTCTCATCAGTACCATGGTAATATGTGCGAAATTAATACAACCTTAAGTGATTTAGTATTTTTAGAAAACAACTTTTAAAATCAGTACCAGATTCTGCAATCGCACTGGAAAACGCGGGCCACCCTGTGTATGTGACGTAAGGGTCTACTCCGTTTCAGAAACCCCGCTTGCCCCAGCAGACGGATGCAGCGTGCACTTTCTTCTACGAGGCAACGTGAGCATAGTTCAGTTTTGTTAGCTGCATACAGCGTGTTAGTCGTCGTTGACGTCAGGTCGAAATCAAAAAGCGATGCTTCCGCGCTCAAATAGTACTTGTCACTGGTAAATCATCACTGTACTTGTCACTGGTAAGTTCAGACGAGCTGGCATAGCCCGATTCCGCGTCGGACGACATTGCCAACTTTCTTTTCGCGCGTCAGAAGAGGCACGTGAGCTATATTTACACCCTGGCCAACCATGGTGGTGTGTAGCTGATTCGCGACGTCATCCAAACCTCCCATGGATGACGGAGCGGCTCCCTGCTTCGGTTTCCGTTTTGACTCATCGTTTATTGCTTAACTAAAATTACTGACAAGTGCCTGAGCAAAATGAACCACCCTAGCTTTAGAAGAACTGTCATTACTATTTGAAAACAGCATTATTTCAGAATGGTCGAAAATGCATCAGAGTTCCCCTTTAAAGGGCCACTAAATTCGATATGTCGTGTTTAACGGCCAAAACCACCATACGATTACGAGACGCCGTAATGGAGGGCTCCAGTAATTTCGACCACCTGGGATTCTTCAAAGTGCCCCTAAATCTACGACCCTACAGCATTTTTGCCTCCATCAAAAATACAGCCACCACAGCCGGGATTCGATCCTTCAACCTGCGGGTCATTAGCCTAGTACCTTAGCCACTAGATCACCGCGTAGAGGCTAAAAGGTCATTAAAGGCAAATAATTTATGTCAGAATGAAAGTTAAATGTACGACGTCTTAAATGGCAATATTATCAACAGCAGAGCCCTACTTACCGAGAAATTAAGCTAAATGTATCACACAATGTGCGCCACGAGTGGGGACATGTTGGAAATGATCTTGATGACGTGAGACTGCAATTATCACTAGTAATCAAACTGGCTACAATAAAAAAATGTTCCGTTCATTAGGAGACCTAATAAAATGCTACTTGCCCATTTCTGTTTGATTTACATTATAGAAAAAAAAAGAACCATCTGGCATTATTATGGAAAATGGTGCGAATCGTTCAAAAGTTCAGTCTTCGCCAGGTTAGGCTGGATAGGTGTTGCCATCTAGAGGGGCCCAGTTGAACAAGACAAATAGAAAATTGTTCAATATCAGTTGTTGCTGCTGTGGCTCCCGCTACTTTTACTCTGCTACTACTAGTGTCTGCAGTCACACAGTAAAGGCGTGCAATGTTGGGCACAGCAACAATGACACGATTTGTTTTGGAACACAATTTTATTTATTTCAAACACGATTTTATTTTAAATAAGCACTTCCTTAACACAAAAGTAGCACTGAGGTTTCTGGACCACTATTTTGATAATCAACGTCCGCTTATTCACCTTCAGAGCCCCTTTAAGGGGGGACGCGGCTTTGGGATCGCGAAAAATGGCAAAAAAAATCGATTTTTTGAAACTGAAGTTTTCAGTTTCTGGAACCCTTTTTCTATCTGGTTCCAAAATATCTACACTGAAAACCGCGCAGAAGTGCTTCGGAAAATTTGTTTTACCCACCTAGGTAGCAAAACTTTTTCTGGAAATGGCGAGAAAACGGCGATTTTCAAAAAACTATAGCTTCGCGATGCTTGGGCCGGGAGCCGGCTTCTTTGGCTCATCGGAAAGAGCGTTTCTCCGTGTAACTTTCCCGCCTCAGCTGGCTCCTCCCTTTAACAACAAGCGAGCAAAAAGCAAATGTTTGAAGGTCGTGTTGAGGCCCTTGATTGGCCGTGGCCGCCATGTTGACTCAGCTCGCCTCGCCATTGGCCCAATGCTCGCTCCGGGAGATCGTCGTCTGCTGCTTCTGCGTCGCGAGGACATGGCTCTCGGAAAATCGCCACTTCGTGACGTGTTCACGGCTTGATAATCACTTAAGATATAATTACGCTTTAGTTACGAGCAGTAAGCAGATGCGCGATCAGGTTACTACGAGCAGGCGCGCAGCGGTCCAAAAGTGCGGCGCGTCATCGGAGTCGGCTTTAGCCCTAACTCCGCCGACAGCGAGACTGCGGGCAGGAACGACGCGCAAGCGCACTCTTGGTGACGTGCTTCTTCGCAAGGAATGTACCACATCACTCGCTAGCTCCTCTGAATCACGTACGGGCATTTTACGCATCGGCAGCGGACAACACAGTCAAGCTCGTCACCCCCCCCCCCCCCCCTCACTGCCAAGGATTGCTCGGAACAGCGGCTAGCAGTTTCGCGCGTCGTCATTTGAAAATGCGATGCCAAGTGCAGTGCTCGCCGATTTTTTGTCATCGCAGTTGCACATTTCGCGCATCGTCATCGAACGCCGCCGGCAAGTGCATTACGCGCCGGCTGCACTGCCCACACAGCCGCGCACACCACGGTCATACGGAGTGCTGTCAATAAGCTTTTGTGATGCGATTCAGACGTGCTTGGAGCCGCGCTTGATATCGCCACGAACGTCTATGAATGTTCCGAGGTTAATGAATTGCTGTAGATTAGAGTTTCCGCGACCGGCTGTATGATGATGCGTTTCACAGCTAGAGCGGCGAAAGAGCATGTATGAATCAGGGGCACGAATTTTTATATGCCTGTTTCGTGTCATTAATTATACTGCTAGAAATTCCTGTGCCACCAGTCTTCTGCCCATAACTGTTATTTGGAAAGAAGGCATAGGCCGTCATGGTGTTATCTATTTTTCTGGTGCAATAAACCGCTCTCCAAATAAAGAAAAGTTCAGTGAATATTTGTAATCAAGTACTTAATTATGCTAATTACAACTTCATCACAAAAAATATGTGTAATAATTTCAGTATATGGTTTTATTCAATTACAATCTTTTCTGTCATACCTATCACACCACTCTTTCATACAAAGAACTTGGTTTGAAATCCATACTTGTTTGTAAATCATGAAAATAAGTCAAATATCACAAGACAAACCTGAGATCACAATTTTTAGGTGCCTTAGAGACGTAAAGAAAAGTTGAAACTTTAAATGCAGCTTTCTCAATACTGTTTTTTTGACATTATGCTCAGCCCCTACACATGGTTCAATGAAGAAATAATTTGTTTCTCGTAAATTATTTGTGGTATCGCTTCAAAATTTTTGTGGAAGCACTGTGAGGTCATTCTTAGTGTCTGTGCCAATTTTCATCAATATCCAACGAGAAACAAAAAAGTTCATTGAAAAAAGCCTGTCGAAAACTTCGACAGGCTTTTTCTCACAAGTGTGTTTTGGACATTGCGCATTGCTCGTGGAAAGAGTAGCACGGAAATGACTGGACCGATTTGGATTCTGTTTTTTTTTTTTCCTGAATCCCTGAACACTGCTTGTGGGTACAGCAATCTTCAATTTCTGTTTTATGTCCCTCTTATTTTTCTAGACGATGATTTGTCCGTGCCACTGTTTCTGACAATGTGTGTCGGCAGCCATTATGATCTCTAAAAAAAAAAAAGAGAGAACTTATTAAAAAATTCTGAGTGCCATACCCTGTAGCTTTCTTTTGAGTAAAGATCAACACCATTCGCAGCTTCTTGGCATGTTTTGTTGCAGCGCTAGGCTTTACACGAGCAGACCATGTAATTGAACCATGTAGCATTATGTAACTTAAGAACCGAAGCTATCATGATGAAACTGCATATCTACCTATTCGAGACACTTATGAGTATGCATGCCAAATGTTATTGCTGTAGGTCAACAAATAAAGTTTTTTTCAATGCCACCTTCCCTCCTTAAAGGTGTACCGACACAAAAACTTTGGCCTCGCAGTTCTCTGCTGCAATGTGTTGCTGGGGGCCCATTAGTCATAACACGACACATCGTTTGCTACAGCACGCGACAGATAATTATGGGCCCCTTGTTACCGGCCAGTTTCGGTTTCGGAGAGCTCCAAAAACGAGAAGCCCCCGGGTGCAACTATCGCCACCAAGTGTGTGCAGCTGTCGACTACATCAGCACACAGAACTGTGACACACTTCCGCACGGTCCGAATTACTTTCGAATAGGAAACACTGCAGTGTCGCCAAACACAAAACTTTCAAAGTGTGCGCCCCGGCTACTAACTCGTGAGTAGCCACCAAAAAGTACAGACTGCGGGAACAAACGCAGCAAAAGAAAAATGGTCGCTATGACCACTGCAGCGCGGTGACGCGAGGAAAATGGAGGATCCTCAAAGAGTCCCCTTCGAGGGTGTCAATGGCACGATGAAATCTAGTGCTCACGCAAACTTCAAAATTAACTTAAAATACCTTCTAAGCTATATTCGCTGTTGATATTCTCCAGATGATACACGAATATTCACAGGAATCGACCCCGCAGGCAATCTCTGCTGCGGAATTTTGCGTCAGTGCCCCTTTAAGCAGAGTTCTGCACGTAGTGCAGTGTCATGCATTGCAGCCTGTAGTGAACCTCTGTGCATAAAACACACATGTGCCATTGAAAATGCCTATTTTCAACCTAAGCATTTTTAACCTGCCCCAGAAGACTATCATGCAAAAACGATAGATCACTATGAATTATATCCAGCGCTATGCAAAAAAGCTGTCACCTTTCCTCGTCCATCTCTAAGCTTGACTCTGACTCCGACAGGTGGCGGCAGAGAGCCTCGCGGCGATCCATCTCAAGCTGCAGCTTGCGCTGAAGGCGTACATTCTGCTCACGGATATGGCGCTCATCCTGGGCATACTGGGCCACCTTCTCATTGTGCTCCTGCTGTGTGTCATACAGCTGGGCACGAAGGCGCGCCAGCTCCCCATGCAGTCTTGCTACGTGGGCCCCCAATGCAGTGGGCGTGTCACGCCCAGGCTCAAGAGGCGATGGTGGCGCTGATGGGGGCTGCTCCAACCGTTCTTGTAGCAGGCGCTTTTCGGCCTCCAGCTTGTCCATTCGCTTCCACAGGCGGTTCACCAGTGCCTCTTGCTCTTGTTCCAGTGTGCACTCCAGCTCCACCTGGAATATGTAACACGCACATCTCTAAACCGCCATGTCTGCACAATTATGATGACTTCAAGAGAACTATTACTCTCTCGAGGATTAGCTAGGACTTGTTTACAAGGACCCAGGAAGCTGCCAGAGCTCAAGGCATCATGGGCTACTCGCGACTTTCTTAAGCAACCTTTATAAGTAAGGATGCTTATTAGAGATGTGTGAACATTCAAGTTTCAAATTCAAATCGAAATAGACCTCATTATAGTGACATTCTATCTTACACGAAAATAAGCTTGCTATAGTAGCAAATTCGTTATAAAGGTATATTCCTAACGCTATTTATTGTAGGACTATTCATTTACTTCATTACAACTGATCTTTCGTCATTTACTTCATTAGAACTGATTTCGTTATATCCGGGTTCATCATACCGAGGTTTCAGTGGAATTCATAATTGAGTAATTCGAACAGCCAGAATATCGAAAACGCGACGTATGTTAATGCTTCAACTTAGTTAAGGTGGAGTGGCTAAAACTAATGCCAATGTCATTACGACAGGCCTTTCATGAAAACTTTCTCCTATGTCTTGGATCAAGAGCGGGCGCACGTTTACTTTAAAAGCGAGCACACGTGGCTAACAATGACTTCAAGGAAATTATTACTCAAGCCCTTTAAGAATTAGCTAAGGCTGATTTAAGACTGAGGAAGCTGCCCGAGCTCATGGAAGTAAGGACGAAACTCGCCTCTCCTTAGCAACCTTAATAAATTAAGATGTTTGTTAGTGAGAGCCTGTTTACACAGTTTTTCCAAGTAAATAATGAACATCCACAGTTTGGTGTACAGTAGCACGGTTAGGTATACAAGCAACTATTTTTTTCTTGCACATTCTGTTTCAAGTTGCAATATTAATAGTTTGTATCACAGCGAAAAATAGTGTGTGTGTGCATGTTCGAGAAAGTTTCACTGAATACTTTCTTTAAGTATGACACTCCAATGACGATAAAAAACAGATATAGAAAGACGAACTGCACGACAGGTCACCTTTTCTCGGCGCAACTGCTCCAGGTTTGCTTGCTTGGCCAATGTCTGCGCTTCTAGACGTTCTATCTTTCGCATCAACTTATTCACAAGTGCCTCTTGTTCCTGCTCCAAGCTCTTCTCCAGCTGAACCTTCTCCTGGCGAAGCTGCAAAACAATTTGAACTACATTAGAATGCAATACAAAAGCACAAATAATCGAAAAAGGATTAGTGTTCAAACCCACATGCACACAAAAGATACATCTGTTAGTCATAGGACTGTGCGAATGTTCAAAATTTCAAACAACAGACCTAGGGTTGCCAGCTGGTCGGTTTTTTAGACAGCAGCCCAGTTGCTGGCCCGTACCCACTGTCATCGGCCAGTTTTTTTCAAAACAGTAAACGAAGCATCACTCTAATCACAGGTATTTTTATGCATGCTATTAGACTAGTAAGTAAGCTCAGTATGCTATTTTAGTTTGTACATCAAGTTTATTTGGCTCAAAGAAAGGAATATTACATTAAGTGGCACTGTATGCTGAAGACCTGACATCACATCTATTGTTCAACACTAATTTAATATGTTTAATTTTATTAATTGCACCTACTAGGACACTGAAAACAGGCATAATAGACAAATAATGCACTACTCTGATTATGCCAACCACTTAACACTATACAGCCCTAGACTTCTATGTACATTACTAATGGTCCAGTCCAAGACTATTTTAGCTAGTTTTAGGTGCTATGTGAGAACACCCCTTCCTATGCAGGCCCAGCAAAACTTTTTTTCATTCTCTATTATTGCAGTCCTTCAGTGGTACTTTCATGCTATGTAGTACCATTCAATGCACTCCCCAGGGTGAAGCATGGTGTGAATGCTGTGAGAACCCCCTCCCCCAACCCCTCATTTATTACATTTTTTCCAAAGCTTTTTAACTTTGTACGTAGCTGCTACCTCCGAAGAACACAACTGTACACACACAATGGATATTATTTTACCTTTTACAATGCATCAGGGCACAGAAATATGAGGTGACCTTTCTCCCATGTCTGCCACTGCCTATCTAGTGGCATATTTCCTTGGTCAATCCTAGAGCAGGACTTGTTGATCCACAGCTAGCACATGCTTATTTCACAGGCTAATAATAAAATAATTGTTTGGGTTTAACGTCCCAAAACCAGCATATGATTATGAGAGACGCCGTAGCGAAGGGCTCAAGAAATTTTATACACTGGGGTTCTTGAACGTGCACCCAAATCTAAGCACATGGGCCTCAAGCATTATCGCCTCCATGTATTTCACAGGCTAATTTGGAGTGGGTTCGCATGTTTCACCAGTCCTTTCAGAACAACTCGCTCTCCACCAGATTGCTCTCACTTGCTTCCCCACCAAGTTGCGGATTTGAGAGGAAATAGAACGAGCAGAATATGTAATGTCATGTCACTCTGCTAGTAACCTTGGTCGCACTTCACAGTGGCAACCAAGGTTGCCATGGAAATGCACAAAGCAGAGGTAGGAATAATTTCTGGAACCTGTTAACCCTTTGTTTCCCAAAGCCAATCAAGTTGTGCCAGTAAATATTTTTTTTTGCACATATGTAATTACAATACATTTAAAAGTGGGACTAAACTGAAAACCTGAAACATTTAGCTTTAAGTTCTAAAAGAACACGAGTGCCCACATACGTGGACAACTGGAAACACCTGTTATACTAGGTCCGTCATCCTTGGAAGATTCAATTGGAAGATTCAATTCCACTAGTAGACTAAAAAATGATGGCATGTATATGTTGATCGCTTAATCTACGTACTGATCAAAGCAAATCAAATTCAAGTTGTATTTGCCTATATACAAATAATGTTTTGTGCAGAGCCGCTTGGCAATGAGGTGGGTCCTAGTACCATACGGCGTTTTATCAGCTTCCTACACATACTCTGAATACCCGCGGATACCGCAGCGCCAACTCGCATTACAAAATTTTAGTGGTCTGCAGTGCAACGAAACACACAAAAACAAGAAAAGCCTTTCCTTTTCCCAAATCAAGCCGAATATAATTTAAAAGCTCTGAAGAATTTAGAGTGAACTATTAAACACATGTAGGCCTAGACCTCTACGAGCAACTTAAGAAGAATGGCACTTTTCTGTGAGCATTTACTGCTGCACCATGTGAACACATGCATATATTTCATGAAATTTTGAAAATACCAACATTTCAAATACATTTTTAAGTCAATGTGTTGGCTAGCCTCATGGCACTACACTGATATGTTTTGTCCACATATGTGGCACAAAGTTTTAATCCGACATGTGGCTAAGTAATTTAAGGTGTAATCTCACGGGGAGCATCCCAGTGTTTCACTGATGAAGAAATACAACCCGAGTGCTCGCTCCACGATTTTGGCCACCACTCCAATCCCTCACCGTGAAAAATGCCATATTGCATTTCAAGCCTAGCTTTTCTATGAAATAATCACCACTGCTTGGCATCCTCACAGTTACGTACAACTGTATCTACAGCAAACATACATTGGCCAGCAGAAGAAAATTGATTGCATGTGCTTTTTATATTAACCTTGTTAAATGCCAAGGAAAGGTGATGTTATTTTAAGTAATCAAAATGTAAATGTGAAAAAAAAATGTGGACAAAAAGATGACTTGCCCCAGGCAGGGACCGAACCTGTGACCTTCAAATAATGCGTCCAATGCTCTACCAACAGACGTGTACATGTGCTAAGCGACACCAAAAGGGAAAAAAAAAAAAGTGTTCCACACTTGCCGTAACTGCTAGTGGTACCGCTGACTGATTCTTCCAGTTTAAATGCACATATGCCCAACAAAATAGATTGAGGGATGACCGCAGACTTAGCATCGGACACGTTATTCAAAGGTCACAGGTTCGGTTCCTGCTGGAGGCAAGTTACCTTTTCTTTACATTTACATTACAATTACTCTTAATAACATTCTCTACTTTTTTTTTGGCATTACTGCCTGGTAGTCCCCATTAATATTGTTTAGGGAATGTGATACATATGTTTTTGTTTTTATGAAATGGTGATGCAATGCCAGCATTCCAATTCGATTTTTAAGGCAATGTGTTGGCTAGACTGATCCCACTAGGTTTTATCTTCACATGTGTATGTTGGGACACAAAAAGTTAGGTCTGGGAGTGTAATCAGCACTGCTTATAGCCATGATGGCAAATGTGGATCACTTTTTTCTGCATGCTGAAAGGTTGAAGATTCAGTACTTGCTGGCTACAAGTTCTCTTTTTGTCCACTTAAATTTCCTCTCACTTATATTGCCGTTGCAAGAAGATATAACATCCTCTATACTTTCCTTGGCTAGAAGGTCTGTTACAGTGAAACTTCCCTTGAATAAACCTATGAACCCCAGGAAAAAGCTTGTTAAAGAGAAAGTTTGCTGAACTGAAATAGCTGTGTTGCAACTTGTTATTGGAAACTGAACATCAGTAGTTAAAATTAAATTTGAATCCTCTTGACAGTAAGTGCAAAAAAGAACACAAAAAACAAGTAGACACCACAAGCGCTAACAACCGAAAGTTTACTGGAATGAAATTTGAGCCCTTTGGTTTGCAATGCAGCTCATTTTGAATGGGAACTGCTTGTTTAGCAAGTCTTCAAGACTTGCTAAACAAGAATGTAATCTTTCGCTGCACTTATGCCCTTAAGACTGCAGTGTTCATGAATTGAGTCACTGTGTCCAAGCTCTCAAGAACCTTGTCCAGCACATTCTGCTGAGCAGTAAAGGATTTCACGTTTTCCTTTCCAAGTGCTTCTTAAGCTAAAATTACTGGTGCTTTCTCTACAAGGGCTACTTAATTCTGAGGCATGATGCATGATACAGCCTCTTCAAAAGACAGAGTGGCGCATGTCTACACTCGAAAGTCACAGGTGACAGTCTTCAAATCGCAAAGTGCTATCTGCACCCAGTTTTTCAGACAATCTCTGATCAATACGACATAACAGGCGCTGGATGGTGTCACAGAATCTGTAGAATATAAAATACGCTCTGCACTAATTTTGTTAAACTGAAAAGCATTATCTTTTACTCCAATAGCACTTCGGCAGATGTTTAATTATGTTTGTACAACTAAATAGTTTAGCTTAACTGATGTGGTGTTTATTGTAGTTCTCATTAATTTGATTGATATGTGGGGTTTAACACCCCAAAACCACCATATGATTATGAGGGACGCCGTAGAGGAGGGTTCCGGAAATTTCGACTACCTGGGGTTTTTTAACGTGCACCCAAATCTGAGCACACGAGCCTACAACATCCGAGTACCTTAGCTACTAGACCACCGCGGCGGGGCTGTAGTTCTCATTAATGTTGTGTCTTACAAACAAAAACAAGCCTCTAAATTCCTCCTCATTCGTTCATTCATGATGATGGTGATTTGTGGTGCTTAATGGCACAAGGGCCAATTGATGACCAAAGAGTGCCATTTCAGTAGACAAGAAATGTGAACAACGACATAGTATGTGGCTGTATTGGGGCCTTAAAACTCCTCACGCAAGTGCACGTAAAAACATAGAAATATCAAAACCATGAGAGTGACGTGAAATATGAGCAATGAGACAGAAAGGCGAAATGTCGCGATAATAAAACTAGGGTGACGATGTAGTGACCGCAGCCACAGCCTCAGTAGTGAGGTCATTCTACAAATCAGCTTGGTAAAGCTATGTATAACGGTTAAAAACATAAACAGTGATTAGAGTTTAAAAGGCGGATCCTTATTGATGAACATGACAGGATGTAGTGCGAGCTGCTGTCAATAGGGTAATAAAAAGTGCCTCTTCCTTGGAGCATCTAGCTCATTGCACTGCACTAGAATGCGGAGAACCACACGTCGTTCTCCACATCTCTCGCACAATGGCGGATCATCACCGGACAAAAGTTGTGAATGTGTTGTGCATCCTATTCTTAATCTGGTAAGTGTGACTTACCAGATGTGGCTTTACAAGATGAGGTTTATTCTGTGTTTGCCTGCCCCATAATTGCTGCCAATAATCCCCGAGTTTTCTTTTAAGATAGGGTTTCAGATCAAGCGCAAAGACTGCTATGGCTGTATTGGCAGCGCTTTCGTGGACAAATGCAGCTAGCTGGTTTACCAACACATTTTCTTGGATCTCACGGTGCCCAGGTACCCAGCAGACTACGACATGCTGTTTCTGTGCATATACCGTGCATAACAGTGAGTATACAAAGATAAGGACAGGGTTTTTGTGGTTTTTCATTGTTTTTAAGGCTTTTACTACTCTCAGGGAATCTGTGTATATTACTTCCTTCTGTAGTTTTAGTTGTTCAATATGTTTTTTTTTTATTAATTGTATTCGTGTGCAGACCGCCAAAATCTGAAAAGGATAGACTGACGGCTGCGTATGACACAGAAGTGTGGGACTTGCAGGCATCCGTAAAGAATTCCAGACAGGTGTGCCTTTGCAAAGAGAGCGTGTTTTGAAACTTCCATGAAGGACACATCACAATCTTTTAGGTGCCACTGCCACGGCGGGAGACTTGCAGCAGGTGCCGTCAAAAGTGTTCTAAAATGGGCACACCAATTTCCTCGGCAAGGCCCCTCACATGGAGTGTATAGGGCTCTCGTAGCAAAGGGCGGTTATAAAAATGGGTAGGAAAAGACAACTCATTGACAATTGAGTATGAAGGATGTTTGCTGCTTGCGTTGCCCTTCACAAAATATGCAAATGATAGATAGGACCACTGCAGATCGAGTGACCACTCATTCTATTCAACGTAAAGACTTTCTACAGGGCTAGTGCAAAAGGCGCCCGTAGATAGGCGATTGCTCAGATGATGGAGAGGATCGAGCACCTGCAAAGCGCTTGGCGTGGCAGACTGATAGATTATTGCACCTTAGTCTAAGCGAGTGCGTATGAGGCTTTTGAACACATATCAGACACTTCTTGTCTCTGCCCCACGAAGTGCATGACAATACCTTTAGAACATTCATTGTTTTCATGCATTTATTTTTTAAATACTTATGAACGTTAGTTTACTATGCAAAATTAAGCCTAAGAACTTGTGCTCTGTCTTTACGGACAGATGTTGACCATGCAGTTCAATATCTGGGTCAAGATAAAGGCATCGCTTCTGGGAAAACAGGACGCAATCTTCTACCCAATTTGTCATCTTGTTTAGACCTAGCTGGGCCTACCGTTCACACAATGAAAGATTGCATGATTTAAAACCAATCTGCACATCGTCGGCATAAATGCAATAGAACATATTTTGTGGGATGCAAAGGCGCAAGGACTTCATCTTGATAATAAAAAAGTACAACTAAGCACACCACCCTGCGGCATTTTTGTCTCTTGCACAAATGTTTGGGACAACACATTACCCACCCGCACATGAAACGTCCAGTCGGACAAGTAACTTGATTATGGTAAACATTCTACCATGCACACCAAGGTGATGCAGGTCTCTTAATATATCAAAGCACCATGTAGTATCGTAAGCCTTTTCCATATCGAGGAACACAGAGGAAGAATTGTTTGTGCACGAAAGCGTCTCGGATCTGTGCCTCGATTCGTACTAGATGATCGATGGTGGATCTTCCTTCTCGAAACCTGCAATGGTAAAGGTCAAGTAGACTATTCATGGATTTATACGGCCCTACTGACACTGGGATGTTTCCAAAAGAGACAAATTTTGACAGTTTCTCGTACTGGAGCTTGTCACAAACTTCCAGCATAAGATCGCTGCTTCCCATCTTAGTTACTTTATATTCGGGGCTGATCGCCTTTGTGAGAGATTTTGACACAAGGAATGGCGATATTGTTCGGACTGTCTATGTTTCATGTTGGCTGTGGATCACGTGGTACTCAGGGAAATACTCTTCGGGTTGGGCAAAAGTGAACAGTTCGTCGGTGCGCGCCCTTTTCGAGCCGCGATCAGGTAGGGCGGGAAAAGCGTTTGCCATAGAAGTTTTGAAGTTCGGCGGTGATGACGGCCTACCACCAAGGAGCCCAACAAGGGGACGCTACAAGGTGGCATAAGGAACACTTGTAGTCGCCAGCCATGCGTTGCCGCTATAACTAAATATAACTGCCCTAGGTTGAGCAACTACACAAAGTTAACCCTTGCCGCCAGGAAAACAAGAAGTGAATGTGAAGAGCAGAAGACAGGAAAGAGGTAGACAACGACGAAGATGTAGGGAGAGAAGGAGACAGAAAAAGGCGACTGCCGATTTCCCCTGGGTGGGTCAGCCCAGGAGTACTGTCTACGCGAAGCTGGGGCCAAAGGGGTGTGTTGCCTCTGCCCGGGGGACCTGAAAGGTTCTTCAAGCACCCGGCATCAGCTCAATCCCCAGGACCCCCTTTTCCCCGAAGACTGCTAAGCCACGCACAGTGACGGGTGGGAGGGAGTCGAGACCGCCCTGTTGGCTCGGGCCTGTGGTGTTGCCACAGACCAAACGTCTGCTTATACAGATGCACCTGCGGGGCTTTCGTTCATTTCTAGCAAGGGTCTTTTCTGGCAGACTTTATGCCTTCAGGTAGCAGGCAAAAGATTAGTCAGTTGCGAAGTCACGAATATATATATATATATATATATATATATATATATATATATATAGGAGAATAAAAGGAGTTTGACTCACAAGTGAAAAGATTTTTTACTTGACGTTTCGACCGTGGGCCCGGCCTTCGTCAGAATGAAACAAAACACAGCAATGGTAACCACTTATATGCCAGTTGGTCACATGGATTGTAGATAGGTACAATCAATACACGTGGAAAAAATGCGTTCAAAATGTATCAACATACTGTTCGTCAGTAACATACTCGCGTAACAAGAAGATTCAACAGCAATTGACAGCTCATGTGGTGACGAAAAAAACACCGATAACAGAAGATTAACACGTGAAAAACAGCACCTACACTGTTACGGACAATTTTCAAGGATATAATAATAAAAGGTGATCAATGCGCATGACATATTACTGGCGCAAGAACGTTAAGGTGCCGGGATTTTCGTTGAGACCGAAAGCAATGGTACTGAATTTGTGGATGAGATATGATTCCCGGACTTCTCTGTCACGATGGGAGCTAAAGCCTGACTCTAGAATTGTAGCTTTTATCTTGCTGAAGGAATGACCTGGAAGCGCAACGTGTTTCGATAACGGTAAGTTAGGAAGGGAAATCGCGTGTGCTTTATGATTATTAAAACGTAGACGAAAGCTGGTCTCGGTTTGTCCAATGTATTGCATACCACATACAGAGCACTCCAGAAGATAGATTACGTTCGATGTGTAACAGCAAAAGTTACCCTTTATTTTAAGACTGAAACCGGAGGCGGTACTCTGAGCTGAAAGTGATGTTGTCATATGTGCACAAATTTTGCAGCGTGATTTATTGCATGGATGGCAACCCGAATATTGCGGTTTAGTAACTTTAGAGGATGTGACTAAGTCGTGTAAATTTTTAGAGCGTCTGTAGATTACTTTAGGTGGAATCGGGAAGATTGTTCGGAGACGTTGGCTTTGCAAGAGGATATTATGATGCTTTTGAAGAATACAGTTTACTCTGGGAGCCGAAGCTGAATGAGTGAGGACCAGGTTGGTTAGGCGTGAGGTGGCAGTCTTTTTCGGTGCCTTTAATAAGGTCTTGCGTTCGACGAGGTCAGCCTTTTTGAAAGCGTCTTCTACGAGACGGACAGGATAATTCTGTTTAACTAAAGATTCCCTCAGGGAAGTGCAGTTCTGGTGATAATCAGACTCATGTGTACAAACGCGTTTGAAACGGAGTGCCTGACTGTATGGAATGCTGGTCTTCCAGTGCTTTAAATGACTACTGTGAAAATGAAGATATTGGTGCCTGTCTGTGGGCTTCTTGAAAAGCGTGGTGCTTAGTCTGCCGTTCCGCAAAAAAACAGTAATGTCAAGAAAATCTGCGCGCTTGTCCGAGAATGAATGGGAGAATGATATGGAACTGTGAACATTGTTGAACGCTGTTATAAATGAAAGTAATGCATGCTCCCCGTGTTCCCAAATCAGGAAGATGTCGTCAATGTACCTTTTATAAAAAAGTGGCGTTAATGTTTGACTACTCAAGAATTCTTTCTCCAGCACACCCATGAAGATATTAGCGTAATTGGGGCCAATTTTAGTCCCCATGGAAGTCCCGTTCACTTGTACGAAATGGTCATCGTTGAATTCAAAGTTATTGTATTGAAGAATTAATTTCAATAATGTTGCTAATGTTGCGCCATCTATAGAATGGTCGGAGGCCGAACGCTCGTATTCCTGACGAACAGCTTCGATTCCGTCCTTGTGTGGAATGTTTGTATATAGGGAACAAACATCCAGAGTAACCAAGAGGGATCCTTCAGGAATAATTAAATCGGCAATGTCGCTCAAGAATTGGCCTGAGTCTTTGATGTAGGACGGGTAAGTTTGCGGAATATGGCTAATGAGGGTGTCAACAAAACTGGAAATCTTCTCAGTTACGGAACCGATAGCCGAAACTATTGGTCTGCCGGGGTTGCCTGTCTTATGAATTTTGGGTAGTAGATAAAACCTTCCTGCTGAAGGACTTAGCGGGAGCAAGAAAGATAGGTCCTTGACTGTTAACTTTTTATCTGCCACGAGTTGTTCTAATTCTTTTTTGATGACACATTTAAAATCGTTAGTGGGGTCCATTTCCAAGCGTCTGTAGAAGGTGTCATTTCGTAACTGTCTGTAAGCCTCTGAAATATAGTCAACTCGATTCATAAGAACAATGGCGCCTCCTTTGTCTGCTTGCTTGATGACAATGTCGGTATTGTTAGCCAAGCTCTTTATTGCCTCCTTTTCCTTAATAGAAATGTTGCTCTTAAATGGTTGTTGTTTTTGATATGCTTCGAGTAGATCTCGCTGGACCGCTTCAATGTAAAGATCTAGGCATTTCTCGCGTTGAATTGGAGGTGTCCATCGCTTATTCGAAAACAAAGGAGCAGTAGAGTTACTCGACGTAGGCATATTATAGAAAAATTCTCGAAGCCTCATGTTGCGGGCGAAGTTGTCTAAATCTTGTAGGAACTGAAATTCGTTATACCCACCGGAAGCGGGGCAAAAATTGAGGCCACGTGATAATACAGACTTCTCGTCATCTGACAAACAGTGATTGGAAAGGTTTACTATGTTATCATGCTCGGATGTTCTACAGGAAGTTCTTGACGTAGCCCGTGACGCGACAGTCGTCAGAGAGGCCGGTATAGGTACATTATCACGCGCAAGTTTGCTCATCTTAATCTTGACAATCTCATCTCGTTTCTTAAGCCGATACTCATCGAGAAGTATTACTTGTTCTGATGATAACCTTGATTGGGAAAGCAGTTGTCGTACAGTGTTCGACAAAGATTTTGCTGAGTGTTCATAGTGATTTAGGATGATACGGGTCAAATTCAAGGACGCATTCTTTAGTGCATCGTCCCATTTTGCTTGGTGAGTGGGCGACAATTTAACGGCTGGATGATGCACAATCATGAGACCTTTAGGAACCACTGATTCTGACACGTAAGCATTCAATGCGGAAACATGCAACTCTGATCGTATCGTTTTTTCAACTACCTTTCTAGTGCGCAAAAAATAGGTATTGTTGGAGGCAGAATACGTACCATTGCTAACATGTAGTCATTCGGGCTGTAACGTAGTGGCATCAGAGTTTCTGCACTGAACGAATGGGTTGCCAAGAAAACCAGAGGATGCAGCGCTTGGGGGAGAAGCGGTGGCCCGATGGCCACTAAGTGGAGAGGAGGTCAGGTTAGGTCGGACAGGTGGGGGGCTTGGAGAACCAGAGTCAGAAGGACGTCGAAGACGCTTGTTGGTCCTCGCGGGAGGGGCACAACTAGAAGGGCCAGGAAGCGAAGAGGATTGACGGTGTGCACCAAGAGACCCAAATGTTGGTGTACCAACAGATACACGGGAAGAGTTCAGAGTAGAACCGGAAGGAAGTCTGGAAGAGGTCATTGACGCAGGCGCTGTAGTGGAAGGAAGGGTGGAAGACTGGGTAGAGGCGGGCACGAAGGTGTCGACTGGAAGCCGCAGCAAAGGACTTGGCGATGGGTGCGCATTTGACACGGCAGGTAGAGCAGGGAATTCGGAAGTGAAATCGGCATTTGGTAAAGCGTCAACCGAAGAGGAATCGCGCCATGAAGAGGGCGTGCTTCTAGGAAAAGGACCGCACAGCCTGCGAATATGGCTGGCGATTAAAGCGACTCCTTCAAAACTTGGATGTAATCCATCCATGCATAGTGTGCGGCTGGGGGGAAGCCATTCCAACCCATGATCAATGAAGAACACTTGTCGGGAGAATCGGCAATGGTTGCGTAGCAAAAAATTCAAGTGACATGCTTCTCGATTGCAACGGCGAATGAATGCTCTATTCCTAAACTTTCTTCGACGACTTTCGGAACGTGGAAGAATAAGGCTTACGTAAATGCGCCTGACATTAGGGTGCTGTGCAATCACCGCTTCTAGTAGCGAGCAGTACTTTTTGAAGGCGAAGCGACCTGAAGAGGACGCAAGGTCATTTGTGCCGACATGGATAATCACAGTCTGTGCCGTATCCGGGATGAAGTCGAGCAAGTTGTGAACGTCATCAATGAGAGCACCGCACAACGAAACAAATGCAGGTGTGCCGGGAACAACGGGATCGAAATGTTGATGCAAATACTTGGTCTGCGAATCACCCAACACGATTGTGGAAACCTGGCATCTTGGAAACATCCATGATATTCTTTTCACTGTGGGTCGACCGGAATCCAGAGTAAGAGACATTGGAGGAGCGTTTGTCGCCGGATCCGGGAATAATAGGAGAATAAAAGGAGTTTGACTCACAAGTGAAAAGATTTTTTACTTGACGTTTCGACCGTGGGCCCGGCCTTCGTCAGAATGAAACAAAACACAGCAATGGTAACCACTTATATGCCAGTTGGTCACATGGATTGTAGATAGGTACAATCAATACACGTGGAAAAAATGCGTTCAAAATGTATCAACATACTGTTCGTCAGTAACATACTCGCGTAACAAGAAGATTCAACAGCAATTGACAGCTCATGTGGTGACGAAAAAAACACCGATAACAGAAGATTAACACGTGAAAAACAGCACCTACACTGTTACGGACAATTTTCAAGGATATAATAATAAAAGGTGATCAATGCGCATGACATATTACTGGCGCAAGAACGTTAAGGTGCCGGGATTTTCGTTGAGACCGAAAGCAATGGTACTGAATTTGTGGATGAGATATGATTCCCGGACTTCTCTGTCACGATGGGAGCTAAAGCCTGACTCTAGAATTGTAGCTTTTATCTTGCTGAAGGAATGACCTGGAAGCGCAACGTGTTTCGATAACGGTAAGTTAGGAAGGGAAATCGCGTGTGCTTTATGATTATTAAAACGTAGACGAAAGCTGGTCTCGGTTTGTCCAATGTATTGCATACCACATACAGAGCACTCCAGAAGATAGATTACGTTCGATGTGTAACAGCAAAAGTTACCCTTTATTTTAAGACTGAAACCGGAGGCGGTACTCTGAGCTGAAAGTGATGTTGTCATATGTGCACAAATTTTGCAGCGTGATTTATTGCATGGATGGCAACCCGAATATTGCGGTTTAGTAACTTTAGAGGATGTGACTAAGTCGTGTAAATTTTTAGAGCGTCTGTAGATTACTTTAGGTGGAATCGGGAAGATTGTTCGGAGACGTTGGCTTTGCAAGAGGATATTATGATGCTTTTGAAGAATACAGTTTACTCTGGGAGCCGAAGCTGAATGAGTGAGGACCAGGTTGGTTAGGCGTGAGGTGGCAGTCTTTTTCGGTGCCTTTAATAAGGTCTTGCGTTCGACGAGGTCAGCCTTTTTGAAAGCGTCTTCTACGAGACGGACAGGATAATTCTGTTTAACTAAAGATTCCCTCAGGGAAGTGCAGTTCTGGTGATAATCAGACTCATGTGTACAAACGCGTTTGAAACGGAGTGCCTGACTGTATGGAATGCTGGTCTTCCAGTGCTTTAAATGACTACTGTGAAAATGAAGATATTGGTGCCTGTCTGTGGGCTTCTTGAAAAGCGTGGTGCTTAGTCTGCCGTTCCGCAAAAAAACAGTAATGTCAAGAAAATCTGCGCGCTTGTCCGAGAATGAATGGGAGAATGATATGGAACTGTGAACATTGTTGAACGCTGTTATAAATGAAAGTAATGCATGCTCCCCGTGTTCCCAAATCAGGAAGATGTCGTCAATGTACCTTTTATAAAAAAGTGGCGTTAATGTTTGACTACTCAAGAATTCTTTCTCCAGCACACCCATGAAGATATTAGCGTAATTGGGGCCAATTTTAGTCCCCATGGAAGTCCCGTTCACTTGTACGAAATGGTCATCGTTGAATTCAAAGTTATTGTATTGAAGAATTAATTTCAATAATGTTGCTAATGTTGCGCCATCTATAGAATGGTCGGAGGCCGAACGCTCGTATTCCTGACGAACAGCTTCGATTCCGTCCTTGTGTGGAATGTTTGTATATAGGGAACAAACATCCAGAGTAACCAAGAGGGATCCTTCAGGAATAATTAAATCGGCAATGTCGCTCAAGAATTGGCCTGAGTCTTTGATGTAGGACGGGTAAGTTTGCGGAATATGGCTAATGAGGGTGTCAACAAAACTGGAAATCTTCTCAGTTACGGAACCGATAGCCGAAACTATTGGTCTGCCGGGGTTGCCTGTCTTATGAATTTTGGGTAGTAGATAAAACCTTCCTGCTGAAGGACTTAGCGGGAGCAAGAAAGATAGGTCCTTGACTGTTAACTTTTTATCTGCCACGAGTTGTTCTAATTCTTTTTTGATGACACATTTAAAATCGTTAGTGGGGTCCATTTCCAAGCGTCTGTAGAAGGTGTCATTTCGTAACTGTCTGTAAGCCTCTGAAATATAGTCAACTCGATTCATAAGAACAATGGCGCCTCCTTTGTCTGCTTGCTTGATGACAATGTCGGTATTGTTAGCCAAGCTCTTTATTGCCTCCTTTTCCTTAATAGAAATGTTGCTCTTAAATGGTTGTTGTTTTTGATATGCTTCGAGTAGATCTCGCTGGACCGCTTCAATGTAAAGATCTAGGCATTTCTCGCGTTGAATTGGAGGTGTCCATCGCTTATTCGAAAACAAAGGAGCAGTAGAGTTACTCGACGTAGGCATATTATAGAAAAATTCTCGAAGCCTCATGTTGCGGGCGAAGTTGTCTAAATCTTGTAGGAACTGAAATTCGTTATACCCACCGGAAGCGGGGCAAAAATTGAGGCCACGTGATAATACAGACTTCTCGTCATCTGACAAACAGTGATTGGAAAGGTTTACTATGTTATCATGCTCGGATGTTCTACAGGAAGTTCTTGACGTAGCCCGTGACGCGACAGTCGTCAGAGAGGCCGGTATAGGTACATTATCACGCGCAAGTTTGCTCATCTTAATCTTGACAATCTCATCTTGTTTCTTAAGCCGATACTCATCGAGAAGTATTACTTGTTCTGATGATAACCTTGATTGGGAAAGCAGTTGTCGTACAGTGTTCGACAAAGATTTTGCTGAGTGTTCATAGTGATTTAGGATGATACGGGTCAAATTCAAGGACGCATTCTTTAGTGCATCGTCCCATTTTGCTTGGTGAGTGGGCGACAATTTAACGGCTGGATGATGCACAATCATGAGACCTTTAGGAACCACTGATTCTGACACGTAAGCATTCAATGCGGAAACATGCAACTCTGATCGTATCGTTTTTTCAACTACCTTTCTAGTGCGCAAAAAATAGGTATTGTTGGAGGCAGAATACGTACCATTGCTAACATGTAGTCATTCGGGCTGTAACGTAGTGGCATCAGAGTTTCTGCACTGAACGAATGGGTTGCCAAGAAAACCAGAGGATGCAGCGCTTGGGGGAGAAGCGGTGGCCCGATGGCCACTAAGTGGAGAGGAGGTCAGGTTAGGTCGGACAGGTGGGGGGCTTGGAGAACCAGAGTCAGAAGGACGTCGAAGACGCTTGTTGGTCCTCGCGGGAGGGGCACAACTAGAAGGGCCAGGAAGCGAAGAGGATTGACGGTGTGCACCAAGAGACCCAAATGTTGGTGTACCAACAGATACACGGGAAGAGTTCAGAGTAGAACCGGAAGGAAGTCTGGAAGAGGTCATTGACGCAGGCGCTGTAGTGGAAGGAAGGGTGGAAGACTGGGTAGAGGCGGGCACGAAGGTGTCGACTGGAAGCCGCAGCAAAGGACTTGGCGATGGGTGCGCATTTGACACGGCAGGTAGAGCAGGGAATTCGGAAGTGGGGGCCACCGAAGTGGGGGCCACCATCGGGCCACCGCTTCTCCCCCAAGCGCTGCATCCTCTGGTTTTCTTGGCAACCCATTCGTTCAGTGCAGAAACTCTGATGCCACTACGTTACAGCCCGAATGACTACATGTTAGCAATGGTACGTATTCTGCCTCCAACAATACCTATTTTTTGCGCACTAGAAAGGTAGTTGAAAAAACGATACGATCAGAGTTGCATGTTTCCGCATTGAATGCTTACGTGTCAGAATCAGTGGTTCCTAAAGGTCTCATGATTGTGCATCATCCAGCCGTTAAATTGTCGCCCACTCACCAAGCAAAATGGGACGATGCACTAAAGAATGCGTCCTTGAATTTGACCCGTATCATCCTAAATCACTATGAACACTCAGCAAAATCTTTGTCGAACACTGTACGACAACTGCTTTCCCAATCAAGGTTATCATCAGAACAAGTAATACTTCTCGATGAGTATCGGCTTAAGAAACGAGATGAGATTGTCAAGATTAAGATGAGCAAACTTGCGCGTGATAATGTACCTATACCGGCCTCTCTGACGACTGTCGCGTCACGGGCTACGTCAAGAACTTCCTGTAGAACATCCGAGCATGATAACATAGTAAACCTTTCCAATCACTGTTTGTCAGATGACGAGAAGTCTGTATTATCACGTGGCCTCAATTTTTGCCCCGCTTCCGGTGGGTATAACGAATTTCAGTTCCTACAAGATTTAGACAACTTCGCCCGCAACATGAGGCTTCGAGAATTTTTCTATAATATGCCTACGTCGAGTAACTCTACTGCTCCTTTGTTTTCGAATAAGCGATGGACACCTCCAATTCAACGCGAGAAATGCCTAGATCTTTACATTGAAGCGGTCCAGCGAGATCTACTCGAAGCATATCAAAAACAACAACCATTTAAGAGCAACATTTCTATTAAGGAAAAGGAGGCAATAAAGAGCTTGGCTAACAATACCGACATTGTCATCAAGCAAGCAGACAAAGGAGGCGCCATTGTTCTTATGAATCGAGTTGACTATATTTCAGAGGCTTACAGACAGTTACGAAATGACACCTTCTACAGACGCTTGGAAATGGACCCCACTAACGATTTTAAATGTGTCATCAAAAAAGAATTAGAACAACTCGTGGCAGATAAAAAGTTAACAGTCAAGGACCTATCTTTCTTGCTCCCGCTAAGTCCTTCAGCAGGAAGGTTTTATCTACTACCCAAAATTCATAAGACAGGCAACCCCGGCAGACCAATAGTTTCGGCTATCGGTTCCGTAACTGAGAAGATTTCCAGTTTTGTTGACACCCTCATTAGCCATATTCCGCAAACTTACCCGTCCTACATCAAAGACTCAGGCCAATTCTTGAGCGACATTGCCGATTTAATTATTCCTGAAGGATCCCTCTTGGTTACTCTGGATGTTTGTTCCCTATATACAAACATTCCACACAAGGACGGAATCGAAGCTGTTCGTCAGGAATACGAGCGTTCGGCCTCCGACCATTCTATAGATGGCGCAACATTAGCAACATTATTGAAATTAATTCTTCAATACAATAACTTTGAATTCAACGATGACCATTTCGTACAAGTGAACGGGACTTCCATGGGGACTAAAATTGGCCCCAATTACGCTAATATCTTCATGGGTGTGCTGGAGAAAGAATTCTTGAGTAGTCAAACATTAACGCCACTTTTTTATAAAAGGTACATTGACGACATCTTCCTGATTTGGGAACACGGGGAGCATGCATTACTTTCATTTATAACAGCGTTCAACAATGTTCACAGTTCCATATCATTCTCCCATTCATTCTCGGACAAGCGCGCAGATTTTCTTGACATTACTGTTTTTTTGCGGAACGGCAGACTAAGCACCACGCTTTTCAAGAAGCCCACAGACAGGCACCAATATCTTCATTTTCACAGTAGTCATTTAAAGCACTGGAAGACCAGCATTCCATACAGTCAGGCACTCCGTTTCAAACGCGTTTGTACACATGAGTCTGATTATCACCAGAACTGCACTTCCCTGAGGGAATCTTTAGTTAAACAGAATTATCCTGTCCGTCTCGTAGAAGACGCTTTCAAAAAGGCTGACCTCGTCGAACGCAAGACCTTATTAAAGGCACCGAAAAAGACTGCCACCTCACGCCTAACCAACCTGGTCCTCACTCATTCAGCTTCGGCTCCCAGAGTAAACTGTATTCTTCAAAAGCATCATAATATCCTCTTGCAAAGCCAACGTCTCCGAACAATCTTCCCGATTCCACCTAAAGTAATCTACAGACGCTCTAAAAATTTACACGACTTAGTCACATCCTCTAAAGTTACTAAACCGCAATATTCGGGTTGCCATCCATGCAATAAATCACGCTGCAAAATTTGTGCACATATGACAACATCACTTTCAGCTCAGAGTACCGCCTCCGGTTTCAGTCTTAAAATAAAGGGTAACTTTTGCTGTTACACATCGAACGTAATCTATCTTCTGGAGTGCTCTGTATGTGGTATGCAATACATTGGACAAACCGAGACCAGCTTTCGTCTACGTTTTAATAATCATAAAGCACACGCGATTTCCCTTCCTAACTTACCGTTATCGAAACACGTTGCGCTTCCAGGTCATTCCTTCAGCAAGATAAAAGCTACAATTCTAGAGTCAGGCTTTAGCTCCCATCGTGACAGAGAAGTCCGGGAATCATATCTCATCCACAAATTCAGTACCATTGCTTTCGGTCTCAACGAAAATCCCGGCACCTTAACGTTCTTGCGCCAGTAATATGTCATGCGCATTGATCACCTTTTATTATTATATCCTTGAAAATATTGTCCGTAACAGTGTAGGTGCTGTTTTTCACGTGTTAATCTTCTGTTATCGGTGTTTTTTTCGTCACCACATGAGCTGTCAATTGCTGTTGAATCTTCTTGTTACGCGAGTATGTTACTGACGAACAGTATGTTGATACATTTTGAACGCATTTTTTCCACGTGTATTGATTGTACCTATCTACAATCCATGTGACCAACTGGCATATAAGTGGTTACCATTGCTGTGTTTTGTTTCATTCTGACGAAGGCCGGGCCCACGGTCGAAACGTCAAGTAAAAAATCTTTTCACTTGTGAGTCAAACTCCTTTTATTCTCCTATTATTCCCGGATCCGGCGACAAACGCTCCTCCAATATATATATATATATATATATATATATATATATATATATATATATATATAGACAAGAGAGAGAGGTTACATGCTACATGATACCAGCAGAGAAAAAAACAGTTCTACCCATAGTCTTGGCTACTGGCGATGCTGACTCACACTCCCAGGCAGTTTTAAATGCAAAGATATACACGATAAGTGGATGGAAGGATGACTGCCGCCCTAGCTCATTTGCTAGAGCATCGGACATAACATTTGAAAGTTGCAGGTTCAGTCCCTACTGGCAGCAAGTTATCCTTTTGTCCACTTTCATTCCTTTGAATTTACACTACGATTACCACAAATAACATCCTCTCTACGCTTCTTGGCATGATTGTCCATTAGTTCTCACTCACGACCAAATTTTGAATTCCTTATAAAACATACATTGCTCCATTAAAGCCTCACACGTGCCACAATGCCTTTTGTGGGACAACTAAATTTCACAAACAAATCATGTGGCTTTCAACTACAACCGTGTATAGAGATGTAGTAGCACATATCCTTAAAGGCCAACTCAGGCAATCTTTTACCACGTCAAAGTAATTGTGCTTTTATGTCCCCGAGATGCACATATTATGCGCCCGACAGTAAAACATGCACAAACTGCACAATAACTTTACATACACAAAAGAGCGTAACACCAATCCATGCATGTGCAGTCTTCAGCCGGTATCATATTAAGACAGTTTCTGAGTGGTTAACTGACATTGCTAGCTAAAACATTTCAATATCGAGACAAAGTGTAATCATGGATAAACATTAGCTGCGAGTGTTTTACAACTTTTCAGGTAATTATACGGGTAATCCTGTGCAGCCAAAATGCAACACCACTTGCCACCCATCACACGTGGGCCCACGAGGAACAAAAAAAAATGGGCAGCGACTGCAAGAGAAGAAGACAACATCCCTGTGGCGCCATGCCACACACACTCGAGAGACGAAAAAGAGGAAGTGTTCGATCAGGGGTAGCTGCGACAAAGAGGCAAAAAGGTTCTGGGAACGATAATGGTGGCTTGTAGTCTACCGTGGCACTCATCCTTGCAGTCTTGGACCTCTGATGTTCTGGCGCGGCTGCCAAATACGGAGAGCGGTGACGGACTGCTAGGTCGCCATTCTAGAGGTCACAGCTAGAGGCTACAGATAAGTAGCTGGCCAATCCAGCTTCAAGTGCACCGATGGCACCCTCCCTGCGCAGACTTTCAACGTTATGATGGCCCCGACAGCAACAGTACCGTAAGGGGAAAATAACAACGGGTACTGTGGGTGTACTGCATGTGAGCGATATCTTGACGCTACTTTGTCGCCGAGGAACTCTTCATGCATTCCTTGAACTTACGGAAGCTCATTTGTGTTATGTGTCAGTCTACAGTCTCTCCGAGTTGCATATAAACGTATTGCTCTTGTCCACATCTCGTCTCCTGTTTCAGCTCCTAGGCCCATGAACCACCACATAAGCCGAGGCAGAGTTTGGGCAATCTATAAAATTCATTTGTAAAGAATCTGCGCATTTCTATAGCCTGTAATTCGGACGCACAGATTTGTGTATACGAATGTACCCAGCAATTTTTAGAGATTCATTGACCTCGGAAAACTGCCAGGGATGGCCTTTACAGGGACCCTAAAATGGTTTTGACCATTTTTACAAACACATTGGGCCGGTGGACAAAGTCCTAAGGTTAACTTAGAGACTGATTTCAGATCTCGTAATTCATTAGAATGCTTTAAAGCTATGAATTGCTGCAGACCAGTGCGGCTCAGCCAAATGCGTTTTCAACCACCAATTCACAGTATGACATGCTCTGGTAGCCCAACGCTCCTGATTTGATAGGCTGTGTGGAATGCGTGGATATAAAATTGGCCAGTAGGGTGGCAGCACCTGTCGGCGAATATATAAACTACTCGCGGTCTTCGTCTCTATTGACGGACGGCATGCGTGCTGCCGGGTGCACTTGGCTATGATCTCGAAGGTAGCATGCCGACAGGTTGCACTCAATCTCTGAGGCCAAGCAGAATCCAATAGGCGTGATTATGAGAGCGCTGCGAATTGCCACGAATGCCAACATGTCTCGTGAGCCGTGGAGGCAAGGCAGGAGTGAGAAAGAGATAAAACTGTCTGTAGTGGCCTTCGTACACAGCGTGCCGCTAAATTTGTGGTGTGAATGATTTGATGCTGCTCTAACCTAAACGTTGAAAAAACTTCAGCGAAACAGTTTCAGGGTCCCTTTATGAGGGTATGTAATAATATATCAACCAAACATTTTTTTTTAAATTAAATTTTTTTCTGGGGTTTGTGGGAATTGAGGCTAGCCTGCGGCTTTTACTGCACATTTCTGCATGACCCCTCCTCCGTGGTCTGCCAAGCTGGGGGGAGCGGGGAGTGAAGTTTAACCCCATTTCACCCGGTAGCGGATGTAGACTGCGGCGCCACGCGCAGAGTATCTGGAAGTTTCGCACATGTGTCGGGAGCGAGAGAGAACCTCCCCAGGGACTACATGGGGTAAGCACGCATTTCTTTTCCATCCATCGGCTCCCTTTGTTTGGGGATTGTTCGGACTTCGCCAACAGCACCTCGCGCCCGCTGTGAACGCTTACCTTTTGTCGCCCCCCCCTCCCCCCCCCCCCGAAGGCTAGCGAAGAGCTGTGTCTTAGTGCATGGCCAGGCTACGCCGACTCGTATCTCTCCGAAGCCAACACGAGCGCCTTTGCCCTCGCTCGAGCAACCGGGCCTTTGACCCGGTGTCTACATAAATCACTTTTACCACAGAAACGTGCTCGCGGCACCCCTGTGTAGTACTTCTGGCCCGTGGCGCGGAAAAGCCCATTTGCTTTCCCGCCGCACCTTTGCAACGGGCTCTGTACTGCATTTTTTGTATTACCGCAGACAATAAAGAGTTGCAATCTTGGGCAGTATTGTGTCCTTCCCACGGCGACAGTTAATGCGTGAGCTGCGGCTCGCTAACACCACGCTAGTGGCTGTACTTCTTCGGGATACATTGTTATGCCTGCAAGTCCACAGCGAACGTCCATGCCTCTGAAAAAGGCAATCTGTGTCAAGGCCAGCCCGCGAGCCCACCTGACGCGAACAACTCAACGGCGTCATCACGTGGCGGTGCGTTTCTGCCGCGCACGCACAGCGAGTCACCTCAGCCAGCGAGCCCGTAGAAGCAATCGGCGCCTTCCTGTCTGGCGAGTCTGACGCAATGCGTGGCGACGTCACTCGTCCTTGGGTGCAGCCACGTGCAGCGTAGCGGCTCCAGATTCGATGAGAATGACGCGGCCCAGCGGCGACCCCATTGGAGGATTCTGACCTCACGACCAGCGGCGCTTCTGGTTGGACATTTGGTTACTCAAAGAATCCACCCGGTGCATATAAAAGAAGCCCTGCGGCGCGTCGCGAGCAGTAGACCGATGTGTCAGAGAAGAGAGCTCGGCTATTCGAGTCTCTAAGCTGTCAGCCCCCGTGCCGAATTTGTAATGCCTCTGTATATATGCTGTACATAAACTTTGTTTAACTCACCGTCGTCTCGTCCGCTCGTCTATCAGCTTTATGCAGAAGCAGTCGCGAGCTCAGAAACCTACGCTACCAAACGGCTGGTGACCTTCCCGGCGGAGTTTGAAGCAGTGATGCCTCGGGACCGTGTTGGCGTCACCGTCTTTCGTAACAGTGGAGTCAGCGGCGAGATTCGTGGCGCCCTTCGTAACGTCGTCGGAGGCGCGCTTCGCAACAACGTGTACACTACACTGGCACCCAACGCGGTATCAAAAGCTCTAAGCTTTTGACTGCTCTAAGCGAGTCGGTTCGCCTGTGCGATTCGGGCTCGTTGCAACACGCCTGCTTCGTGGCATTTTGTCCGCTGACCCGTTTAGGCGGATGCCGCGTTGCACAAAGAGACCATTGCCTCTATCGACAGGCACCCCTTTTGCAGCCGTCCATGTCTTCACCCCCCTTTTGTGGTGAACTCATAACCAACATGGTAGCTGACGCGCTTTCTCGTGCCCTCCGTTGTCCGCCGAGAACCTGGATTCCGGTGCGACGGCCACTCGCGGTGCCTTAGCACATGCAAGCGTCAGGGGCAAAACAGCGGCGCACTGCGTAGCGGTGGAGCTTTCCGAAGCCCACAGTGCTGAGAGCGAACCCGTGACGCCGTGCACGCAGCAGTTGCTGCAGTCCTGAGTGGGCGCAATACCAGACTCCCCCTTTGAGAGAATGGAAATCGCTTTCGGCAGCGACGAGCTACTGAAGGCTCAGCAAAGTGATCCGTTTAAAGTCTCGGAGAGACAGAGCACCGTGTACACTGCTTGCTCTGCGGCGGGTGCCGTTAATGACCGTCTCGAAGAGACGGAGCGCAGTTACGCTGCTTGTTCTGCAGCGGGCGGAATAGGGGGCTGGAAACAGCGTCTTTCGCCGAGTACCCGGCGAATCCATTTTGCTGGACCATGACGGGCTCCCGCTGAACTATATAGCCACCGGCGAGACGTCTGCGAATCCGTTTAAGGTGGCTATACTCAAAAAAGTCCAATAGCCGCACTGTTGCGATCATCTCACGACGAACTCGTGGCCAGTCACCCGAGTGGCTCGAAAGTTTTTGCAAACCGAACAATGACGTGACCTGGTCCGGCACGAAGCGCGACATTTATCACTATTTCGTGCCTGCCCTGTCTGACAAACGGTGGAACCAAGGGTTGGCAAGCTGCCCAGTTTAATGAACCGATTGTCAGTGAGCATCCGAGGCGTGTACTTGCTGAAAGATCCCCTTTTGGGAAAATTCAGCCATGCCCACATCGCAGTCATGAAGTCCTATGCCACGGTCCAACGAGCTCGCGTCAGCACCCAGCAACACTTTGCGCAAGCAACGAGGCACACCCGGGGTGGCGGACCGCATTCGGACCCCGTACCGGTATAATCTGAGGAAATGGCCACCTTTGCGATTTCGCGCCGGACGGTGGACTTCTCCACAACCGAAGGCCCTCAGTTTACTGTCTAGCCTCAGTATAGATTAGCTTCTTTACGGCCTTTTCTCGTAAAGAAGTTGACCCCGCCCATTTTGCTGCCAGTGTTCATTTTTTAAGTGTTCATGTGTATTTTGTTTCTCTTGTGTAATATTAAGTGTGCATTTGTATTTCGTTTTTATTTTCTTTTGGCCAGATATTGAGTGCCATTATTGCTCTCTTTTGCTTTTTCTTCCGTGTTTATTTCGTCCACGTGTTTATTTCGCCTTTGTGCCGGTGTCTCCGTGAATCACTTTTACCACGGAGACGTGCTCATGACACCCCTGTGTAGTACTTCTCGCCCAAGGCGTGGATAAGCCCATTTGCTTTCCCGCCGCGCCTTTGCAACGGGTTCTGTACTGCGTTTTTGGTGTTGCCGCAGACAAAGTGTTGCGACCTTGAACACTATCTTGGCCTCACCACGGCAACAATTAATGCGTGCGCTGCGGCTCGCTAAGACCGGACCCGCGCTAGCAGCCGTACCCCTTCGGAATATGTGTTCACTACAGGTTCAACGTCCCAGAACCACCGTATGATGAGAGATTCCGCAGTGAAGGGCTCCGGAAATTTTGACCACCTGGGGTGTTTTTAACGTGCACCTAAATCTAAGTACACAGGCCTCGAACATTTTCACCTCCATCGAAAATACAGCTGCAGTGGCCAGGATTCAATCCAGTGACCTTAGGTGTCAGTAGTCGAGTCATAACCACTAGACTACTGTGGCAGGGCTAAATTAGTATTTAAATTAGTATTCTAATTAGTATTAAATTTATCCTACCGTGGGCAGGACCAAACCTGAGACCTTCGAGGGTCGCAGATTCGGTCCCTTCCGACGGCAAGTTATCTTTTCATCCACTTTTCTTCAATAACGATTACCTTATATAACATCCCCTATATTTTTCCTTAGCATGGTTGTTTGTTAGATCTCATTAAAAGTTGTCGTCGTTATGCCATACCTCCACGCCGTGTTGCAGTTTGAAGAAAGTGGAAAGTCATTATGACACAAATGTCTTATGCTGGCAAGAAGCTAGGAAGCGTGTGTGCAAGAGTTGACAAAAGAGTGCAGAAGGGGGAGGCCACTGTCAGTGCTGTAGGTTGCTCTATAAAGCACTGCAAGCATTTCACTGACTGTGCGAGTGGTGTGCTTCACCCCTAGCCATGCAAGACATTGGGCAGACGGGACGTTGCCTCAACGTCCGTATAAGGGAGCATGCTAGCTCTTTGAAAGGTACACCATCTACGCATCTTGCCCTCCATTGCTGGCAGTGTGGCTGCGCAGCTGAGCTTGACAAAACCACCATGCTGATGAGGCATAGTGTTCAGCGCACGCCTGAAAATTGCTGCAGCATATGAAATCATAAAAGCAGGAGAGAGGTGCATGAGCCAACCTTCAATCGCTCCCACAGATGCTGAGATTTCGTATCTGCAGCATACTTGATGACATGTGTGGTGGTGCCTTCATGTCTGCATACATTTGACATGATTCTTCCATTAAACTTTCAGTTATCAGACAGCACTTATGTCATGCACTTTCTTGTGTTTTTTGTCCGTTTTGTGCACTGATCATAATACACCGATATATAGGAGAGTTGCTTGGGGCCATAGTGGCGTCTCATGGTGCTGATGTCTTTGTGATGCGCTTCATCAGTTCTGTCGAAATGGTGAGCAGCAACAAAAGGCTGTGTGCATAACAATATGCATGATGCTGCAGTGGGTACAGATACGAGTGCGGTTGAGTATGGGGAAACCGCCAAGATCAACGTGCTTGCTGTCCCGGCGCTGGCACCATCTCGGTGGCCCTGCCCGCTTGTTCAACCCTCCTATACACAAGTGGAATTAACATTCAGCATGTCTCAAACCAGAAGTGGTACTCGTCTATGGCAACACTGACCAATGATAACACACTATAAGGCTTGTTGTCCTACACTACTGTTCTACTGAAATATAAAAATGAAGACAAATATGCTCATGACAACAGTGTTCCTGACAGCATTTTAACACCAACATGTAAGCAAACTATAATTGGCCATGGCAATTAACGTCCAGCACATCTTCAGCATTCTGTGTATTGAAACGTTGGAATCAGCACTGTGTCCTTATCTGACAGACGTCTGCAACTAGCACAGCTCCACAATGTCACTGTAATGGCGGTTTGTTGCAACTGGCCATGGTGCAGCAAATACACTTTTCCTAAACTGCATGTCACACACTGTGAGGCCTCTTTAATGTGTGACTTGCAGCAAGTGCGAAACTATTAATGCCAAGGGATGTGTGTATGCATGTAGGAAGCACATCAGGCAATAAAGCATCTTTACAGTACAATTGAATCGCCAAGATATTCCGACGTAGACAACCCACTGCATCACTATGAGGCGGGGCACCATGCGACTGCAGATACCCTGCACATGACAACCAGAATGAATATGCCCTAATAACGAGAATGCAAACCTGGTTGAGCTTTCGGGAAAGATCATTCGTAAGGCACTCCTCCTCCTGTTCGTAGTTAAGGGCGAGCGTCTCCTTTTCTTTCTTGAGCGCTTGAATCTTCTTCAACAGCGTGTTGCTGATGAATTCCTCCTCCTGTTCGGCTTTGGCTTGCTGCAAAAGCGTTAGACAGTGTCAGCTGCTCCCATGCTTACAGTACGCATAAATATCGATATACGTAAACTATGTAGTTCTTCGGCTTACGCACTATGCAACATGCCGGTACTTTTCAATTTTCACGACGAACGAGTACACAAATGGATGCAAGGGAGTTTAGTCTTAAGACTTCTGCGGCGTGAAGCCGTTACTTTACGTACCGCACCCTGGCTTGAACTACGTGGCAGCACAAACTCAATAGTTTTTGAATGAGCGAAACCTATAAATTCGTAAAATGTCAAGGTTAGGCCTCACAATGTTGACGCTGACTTGCCGCAACGCGCGGTTCTGCTCCTGCAACGTCTTCACTCGAAGCCTGTAAGTTTCCAGTTCCATCTTCAGCACCCGGTTCTCCTGCTGGAGAGAGTCAACGCGTTTCTGCATCTGCTCTCGCGACAGAGGAGACGGGGCAACCATTGCTCCGTCAACTGAGCTGCTATCACTTTCACTAGCACTATCCGCCATATTTCTGGCGCCGCCAAAAAACATGTGAGCGCCGTCGGCGAGCATCCACAGCGAGCGGGAAGTGCGATCGGTGTGATGGTGGCGAGGATAAAATGGCGACGCCTCTCACACAAAGCCGTCTGTTGTGCCAGTGACACAAACAAACAATCACAAACGTAATTAATTTACATAAAATTAATGCACAGCAATTTTTAACGAGCGTTGTAAAGCTTTCGTTAACTTTGTTTGCATTTTAGTTGTGCGTATTTTGTTTGTGAGAGACTGCCGCAACCATGACCTACTACACTCCTGACCTGCCCAGAGAGCACCTCTTCCAGCGCCCACGTTCTAGTTCATACCTTCTGCCGCTAGGGCCGTCACCTACGAGCGGCGTGGCGCTAGGCAGCACCTGTTCGCTGTCGTCTGCTTCAGCCATCGCTGTGGCAGTGCAAATCGTTCTTATTGTGCATGAATTGTGTATGAATGTGTAAAATATGGCAAATAAAGCGATATGATTCCTCGTCAGAGTTGGCTGCATTCGTGTGGACGTTTGAAGCAGAAATAGAACCGTAAAAAAAGCACACAAAGGGTCACAGTGGCAAGCAGACGGGAACTTTTCTACAAATGAAGGAAAATTTATTATGAAAATATTTCTTGAATGAAAACGTAGTCCAACGAGATAAAAAAACTATTGTTAGGCATTCATTGTTCACACTGAATCACGATGGTTCCAGACGATACGCATACACAAATTGCAGAAGATACGCAGAAACACAGTAGGTCGTGTGCAGAAACTTGCAGACGGCAGATAGCTGCAGTAGTCAGCTCTAATAGTGGCCGCGTGCAGTTTTTTTTTTTTAGATGAGCTGACACCTCAAATGTAAGTATGGTGTATTGCTGCGTGCCATATTGCAAATCGGAACAAGGCAAACAAAGTAAAGTAAGTTTTCACGAGTTTCCTGCCACAGACATACGGGAAGAATGGATCGAGGCAATTGGAAGAAAAGGTGAGTCTTGTGTTTTTGAGAGTCGTTTCAATTCAGAACGAGTTGCAAGCTAGCAAGAAGCACCAGGGTGCTTTAGTAAACTTTATTTCCGTGTGTTATGCTAATTCACTGAGCTAAAAAACATGAAAGCTTTTTTAAAGTACCGCGGCTAATATGGCAGGCTCCACAAATAGTGCCAAGAAATTTAAATATAGCACACAAGAAAAAAGTAAATATACGAAATCTGTAAATTATGTAAAAATGCGTAGCGGTGGGTTGCGAGGGGTTCGAGCACCCTTCCCGAAGGCTGCCTCAACAAATGCCGCCGAAATCCATAAAAAAATTAATGATATGAAATATTTACGTGCTGCCTCCACAGTTTGTCTCTCTGTGTGTGTGTGTGTGTGTGTGTGTGTGTGTGTGTGTGTGTGTGTGTGTGTGTGTGTGTGTGTGTGTTTAGCGATGGACAACTCTTGAACACTGGGTGTCACTGAAGTTAGCGACCGAATTTGGTCAAATGTATTTCTCATCTCAAACCTCTATCTTCCCATACAGCTTTGTTCGTTTCTGTATAAGCTTACTTAAGGTAATTAGAAACGTTACGCCGGTAACGAAATGTGGCGATTAACTGTTCACTCTATATAGGGCTGGCAGGCGGTCGGGTATAATGACATAATTGAAGTCCTTCGTGCACGTATAGGCAGTTTGTCACAGAAGCAGACGCATGGTATCAGTCCGTCGCCCTCCTGCCGGCCGCACAGTAGCAGACGAACAGGTTATAGGTAGCGCCACCTACGGCGAGCGATTGAACGAGAGCGGGGACACGCGCTCCCATAGGAACCCCGCTATCTGAACAGGTCAGGAGTGTAGTAGGTCATGGCCGCAACTACCGTGTGACTGATTGAATCCACAGACTCTGTCGAAGTCGCGGCCGAAGCCAGTGCTGTTTCTCTTCATGGTGGTCGGGTAGTCGGAGCTACCTGAACACGTGCTCCCATAGATTACCCGTCGTATATCCGTGCTCGTTCGCGACTCGCAGGTCACGGCAACCAACGCTACCGGGCGAGTATTATAAAGAGCGATGGGTAACGTGTTCGCTTCGAGTCCTTTATCTCCCCCGACGGCCATGGCCCCGGCACCTCCACCATCGGTACCCGCGCCACCGGACCAGCGTGAGTTGTCACTTCAAGGCGACGGTGAAGTGCATAACCCCGGTACACTAGAAGACCTCCATAAAAAGTGCAAAGACATATTTCCCGCAAACTTCGAGGGAGGTCGCCTGATGGTCAACAAGGGTCTCAGCAACCATTTCCAGATCAGTCATACCCTCAACATGAGCTCCATAACGCCTTCCGGATACAGATTTGGAGCCACGTACGTGGGCACGCAGCAGTTTGGTCCGGCCGAGTCGTACCCGGTCCTGCTAGGTGACATCGATCCGAGCGGTAACCTAAATGCGAACATTATTCACCAGTTCACACCTCGCGTTCGCACCAAAATAGCGGCGCAAGTCCAGGACAACCGGTACGTTGCAACACAGTTGACCGCCGACTACCGGGGTCCATCGTACACCGCATCGGCCACGCTAGGCAATATTGACGTCTTGAACAATTCTGGCGTCATTGTGGCGCACTACCTTCAGAATGTGCTTCCGAACGTGGCCCTCGGCGCCGAGTTGGCGTACCAGTACGGACCTCAAGTTCCGGGTGGCGAAATTGCCGTCCTCTCGATGGCGGGACGTTACACTGGCCCCAACTACATAGTCAGTGGCACCTTGGGCATGGCGGGCGCACACTGCTGTTACTATCATCGTGGCAGCGAGACTACGCAAGTGGGCGTTGAAGTCGAGACAAACTTCAGGGTGGGCGAAAGCGTCGCTTCTATTGGCTACCAAGTGGACTTGCCCAAGGCGAACCTTGTTTTTCGCGGTATGGTCGACAGCAACTGGACCGTGGGTGCAGTCCTCGAAAAGAAGCTGCAGCCACTGCCGTTCACCTTTGCCCTAAGTGGCATGCTTAACCACGCGAAAAACCAAAGCCGATTTGGTTGCGCACTTATCATTGGGTAGCACGTTTTTAGTGCAAGGGCATGCTGTTTTTTGAACGAAGGCTTTATGATGGAAGTTCTGTGCAGGAAATGCCTTCGTGCAATTTCACAGTGGTCCCCCCCCCCCCCCCCCCAAGAGTTGTTATTACTAGGGTAGTTACTTTACATTCATTGTTCCATATGTAGCAGCCTATTTTTTGCCGACCTGTGGAGGTGTACGACTATGCGTAAATGGACAAATTTATGTCTGAATGTGTTGCTTTTTTTTTTACTAGTGGTCCATAGCTGCATAGCTGTAGGTAATTTGATCTTGGCGCTGTATTATTTCGTTTTCTTGAATAATGCGGACGATGGCTGTTTCGGTAAATGCCAGCACAGCTCATGATGTTGCAGTAAATGCTAATATACATGATAAAGCCTTTTTTTATCAGCATTTATTTGTATGCAGAATTTGCAGAGTCTGCTCTTCGTGTAGATTCCATCTGAAAACAAAAAATGCAGTGGAATTAGTTACATGTCGACTACAGTCTGAATAAATGATATGAACAACATTCAGACTATTTCTTGCATCTAAAACTAGTACTTACAGGGAAAACCTTGCATAATTGCAACTAATTCATTTACATTACATCACACAGCAACTGTTGCTTACACTATTAAATTATGCCTCATGTAGCGAGGCTCCTGCAATTCATACGCATTTTGCTGTTACATCTGTTGTAAGCTACCTTAGTTAAGCATGCATACATGTTGAAAGCAATTGCATGATTGCATATTTTCAGCTAGAAGCTTGACATGTACTCTTCCAGAGGGAGAAAAATTGCTCAAGCTTGTTGCTGTATGTGCATATCACGTATGAATTCTCACTGTACAATTTTTGCAATAATGTAATACTGTGTAGTATTACCTTTGTGTGCACGTTTTGTTATACTGGACAGTATTACCAATGATGCAAAAGTGTGACAGTCTCATCGTCTCAGTGACATTTTCTTTCGCTGTATTAAAACCAAACCAGCATTAGTATGCACATTGACCACTATGTGCTCTAATCAGATGTTATTTGATGTATGTGCTTTACACCAGTTACGAATCATACTACCACCAACATACTGATAAGAATCATTCATGGCTGTTGCCAAGAGGAGGTGTCTTGGAAGGTCGTGCAATGCTTCATTCAGTTAGATCAATTCACTGACTGCTTTTAAATAGCTCGATGTCACAAATGCGAAAACACGCTAGCACCATTTTGAGCACCTCGTGCGACTTAACACTCGTACATGACAGTAATAACCTTGCAAATTAATGACGTCCCTGCTCTCCCTGGGGCTAGCTTGCACCACCATTTTCTGCAATGGACATTTTTAAAATCGGTGCCATGTTACGCACTCTGCTGGAACACTGAAGTGGATTGCTCCTAACCTGTAGATATGCTAAACCTTTGAAGAACTGTGTTTCAATTGTCCGGGGCAAAAAATAAGCGCAGTGACCTGACATGTGCAGTTTTTTTTTTATTGAAAGCATAAACACTTGCAGTAGCAAGTTTTCATGGAGCTGTACATTCTAACACCTTTTTGTTGGGAAAACTTTGTGGAAGATAACGAGAGAATTCACACATTCTAGCAACACTTCCTGGCCTACTAAATGAAGCTGGAAACATTATAGGCCTGGGCCTAACATCGTCTTCATGAAGATTTGACAACCAAGACGGCGTAGTATCGGTGGATGCTTCTTTGTCTCATTGCGTCCCGCTTTCTAGTGACATTTTTCCCAGGATTCTGGCTTTTAGAGGCGCTCTGAAGTATTCCTTCTGGGTATACGCCTGTCGAGACATGTGTAATCCTGTAGTGAAAAAAAACAAAGTAGCCTAGCAATCTCCAATAGATTACCAGGTGTTTAAGCTGAGCTGCTTAGTTACATCAATGACATATCAGCAAGAGGACATTGAGAATGTGTGCCAACTGATGTCAAAAACGTAACCTATGAGTTCTATACAGTACATAACACATTTGCAATACTATATTTTGTACTATTTTTTAGACAATAATTGTGCACTTATAATTGTAAAATGAGTACATTAAAAAATGACAGGCGGGAAAGGGGGGGGGGGTCTTGAAAAATTTCCTGAGTGGATGTCAAATAGTCGATAGCAAGCTAACTGTCCTGTGAGTGGAACAAAAATTTTAAAAAGAAGTCGATGCAGAGCACTACTTGCAGAATGAACTTCAGTAAGCTTGTATTCCTTCACACAGTTAAATATGAGCCACGACACTTCATCATGTGTGACTAGTAATAGAAAGTTTTAGGGCTGCACAGGTGTAACTCCTCAATATGAAAGCAAGTGCAATGAAGCATTGAAATTTTGCAATGCAACACCTCGTTCCCTAATGGTAGAGATTTGTTCTCGTGTAAAGCTCCATCTTGAGTGGTCAGAAGTGCACTTCAAGCTGAATAAGGAACGAATTGGCATATAACAACCTAGTGTTTGGCTATCTTAGAGACCAACCAGTCATTGTCGAGGTCATTCTCCTGACTTTCCAAGTTTTGAATAGGTTAAGTTTTATTGGCCCAAGGGTGTCTAAGGCCAAAGAGTGCCAGTACAAGCATTGTTTCATTTCAGGTTATTAGTCTAAAATTCAAAACCATTGCTGTGTAGGGAACGTCTTATGAAATATTTAAAACCAGGGCTAGGCAGTATCGCAATAGTATTTCAGAGATACTTTTGAGTATCTGTATTGCTGTATTGAGATACTTTTCAGAAATGTATTTGTATCTCAGTAGTGAAATACATTTACGATGTATCGCTCGTATCGAGATACTTTCCAGGACACGGGTATCTCGTTGCTTTTGGGGGGTTGTATCTCAGTAGTGAAATACATTTACGATGTATCGCTCGTATCGAGATACTTTCCAGGACACGGGTATCTCGTTGCTTTTGGGGGGGGGGGGAGAAATGAGTCGAGACGTGTTTACAATGGGGAAAAAATGTTTTTTTGCTGTGACCTTGGCAGTCCACAGCGAGATATGCACCCACCTTTTCTACATTTCTGCTGAGGGCGAAACTGACTCCTACCTTTTCGAAAGCGAGCTAGTCGCTTTGCTACCCGCATCCCATTGTGCACCGTCAGGCAGAACTAGAATGTGTCTGAATGATCATCTGCTTGAGCTTGCCAACAATGTTATACTGCCATTTCGAATTCCAGCACTGATATTTTCACTCTGAGGAGCATTGCACACTGCAAAGTGGCCACCAGTCAAAAGCGTCATTTTAAAAATGTGTTTTCTCATGCCACTTGAACAAGCAGTGCTTTTTTTTTCTCATTTTTTCTTTCTTTTTTTATGGCGCTCATTTGAAAAATCAGAGCTTATCGCGGAAGCCACAAACCACCCAAAGAATTTGGTGTGTGGTGCCATGTGCCATCAACGATACTTCTTTCTCCAGAGCATTTCTTGAAGACGCAAGCGTGGCCACACGGCGATTGGAAGGCGGTCTTCTTGCGTTTATTCTCGCATTCCTTGTTTCGTGCGTTCTTCTTCTTTCTGTTTTTTTTGTGTTTCTAGGAAACACTAAACCTTCAACTGAAAGTAAGCGCTCGTCTTCATTCTTTACGTGTTCACCTCCTGCTTCGTGCTAGGCTATTTTAGCAAAACTGGAAACCAACTAGCCTGAACTATTAGTCTACCAAGTAGAAGGTCGTTGAAATAAGCGCCGCCATTACAGCGGCAGCAAAGAATTCGGGAGCCTTACTTTCTTTTTTTAGTCGGAGACACATGCTGACCGCTGTGTTTGTCCAGCGTTGGACGTAACACGTTACAAGTAACGGCGTTAGCGGTAGTACCCATTACAATTTTGTACTTTATTTATGTCGTACTCATTGTAACATACTCTTTACAATGCCTTAATGGCATTTATAGTACGGTGATAAAATAATGAATAAGTTGAATAAAAGTTTGAATGCACTGCGTATTTTAATTATTCTGCTGCACATAACAATTGTCTGTACGGAGTATGACTATCGCCGACAGAGAAAAGTATTGCAGTCTCTGTATTGCTGTATCTGTATTCTGGAATATGATTTTTGTCTTTTTGCAAAAGTATCTCTGAAATATCCCGTGATGTCAATTACAAATGTATCTCAGTATCTGTGTTTTAGGCTTCCAAACTGTATTTCAATATCTGTATTCCGTAATACTTTTTCAAGTATCTTTGCCCAGCCCTGTTTAAAACATAGTACATTTAAAAGGAATGTTATTTTGTTACAGGCCTTCATTTTGCAGGCTGGGGTCTGATGATAAATGAGTCGGCAAGGCCCAAGACCCTCACGGCTGAAGTCCTTGCCTGAGCAAGAACTACAAAGGCTCAGACATACTTGTGCTTTTTGCACCAGGCAGTACCTCACACGTGAGGCCCAGCCTGGTGTTTAGCATGGAATGATATCATTGTTAAAAATTTTACTTTTGCAAGATAATGAACAAGTCTCTTAAGGTCAAACATTGCATCGAGTGATAAAAAAAGCGCTGGATAGTGTGGAATACGATAACGATAGAGCTCCCTGAAATGAGTCAGTCGTGCTTGGTGAAGCACAGGGCATTAAATAAGAACATGCAAAACTGTTAGGCACTCTCCACAGTGTATACATGTTGGCAGATCAGTGCCTGTCAAAAGGTGTTTATGTGTGGCATAAGTGTGGCCTATTCTGAGCAGTGTTATAGTGACTTCAGTGAATCTGTTGAGTTTTTGTGGGATAACTTTCCTTAATTGGGGTTTTACAAGGTGAAGTTTGTTGTCGACTTGTCTGTCCCATTCAGCTTGCCAGTGGTTGTGTAGCCCTTTACGTACAGGTTTTAGATCTACACCCGGAACAGAGGTTATATCTTTGGTTTGCCGACCAGTGGCTACTTGTGCATTCCTGTCCACTATTTCATTGCCCGCGGTCCCCGAATGACCTGGAACCCAGCAAATAACAAAAGAAAGATTTAGGTTATAGGCTGCATAGATTTCATTAAGGAGCTTGTTGAAAGTGGGGTTTTTGCTGTACTTGCCACAAGACAGGGCCGTGACAACACTTAAAGAATCTGCGTACACTATAGACTTTTGTATCTTGTATAATAAGCAGGATACCATAGGCTTCCGCCGTGAAGATGCTCGTATGTGTATGCATGGTTCTGGTATCTGAGAAGTTTTGTCCGTAGGCTGCACACAATACAGATGCTTGAGACTTTGAGCCATTAGAGAAGAATGCGGCTGAACAATATTTGTGTTCAAGGGTCAAGAAATGTTGCTCAATGAATGCACTAGGACAATTTTTCTTTTGTAAGTCTTTGAAGGACCAGTCACAAGTGACTGGACATTGCTGCCAGGGAGGGATGTGTTCGGCATGGTCACTTTCCTGTAAGTCATTGAAAAAAATTCCAAGTTTTTCTACTGCAGGTCTTATTGCCAATGGAAACGGTGGGGCGATAGAAAGACGGTTAAGGTATAACTGAGTTGTGGACACATCATTCATAAGTGTTTTGCATGGGTGCTGCTTCAGAGACATGATTCTAACTGCATAGTTGACTCTTAGATACGTGCGCTGATAGTCCAGTGGCCACTGATTTGACTCTGCATAAAGGCTGTGGATAGGGCTGGTACGGAAGGCACCAAGTGCCAGCCGGATACCTGAGTGGTATACAGGGTCCAATAGCTTGAGTGCTGTCCTTGAAGGTGACTGATATACTATGCATCCGTAGTCTATACGTGACAAAACCAGGCTTCTTAACAGAGATATGAGACAGTGCTTGTCTGTCTCCCACGACTGATGTGATAAAATCTTTGAAAGGTTCATGGTCTTGAGGCATTTCAGCTTCAGCTGTTTTATATTATGCTTGATGAAGGTGAGCTTAGCATTGAAAATTACTCCGAGAAATTTTTGTTCTTTCACGATGACTAAGTTTTGTCCATTCATTAGTATGCAGGGGTCAGGATGTACATCTTTTTGTCTGGGGAAAAGCACACTAGTAGTCTTGTCAGTGTTAAAACCATTCTCATCAGCCCATTTCGCAAGGCGGTTAACACCTAACTCTATCTGGCGTTCTCATACAGTCAAGTTACATGATTTGAAACTGATTTTGATGTCGTCCACATATACAGAGTATGATATCGCAGGTGGAATAGCAGAGCCAAGAGAAGTCATTTTAACTATAAATAGTGTGCAGCTAAATACTCCCTGTGGCACTCCATTTTTTTAAGAAATGTGGGCAATAACACAGTACCTATCCTTACAAGGAACTTCCTTTCAGACAGGTAATCTCTTAAGATGGTAATCAGCCTGCCACATATTCCAAAAGACTATAGGTCTTGCAGGGTTCCATATTGCCAGGCAGTATCATATGCCCTCTCAAGATCGAAGAAAGCAGACAGACAGTATTGATTGTGTACAAACGCGTCACGTATATATGACTGGAGGAGGACAAGATTGTCAGTTGTGGATCTAGCTGTACGTAAGCCAGACTGGCACGGGTCCAATATACCGTTCTATTCTAAGTAATAGACCAAACGGCTGTTAATCATTTTTTCAAACACTTTGAATAGGCAGCTTGTGAGGGCGATAGGCCTGTAACTATTTACCGAAGAGGGATCTTTGCCTTGTTTAAGGATTGGTAGTACTATTGCCTCTTTCCAAGCAGAGGGTATTTTGCGGGTATTGAATATCATGTTGTACAGTGCTAAAAGGCAGTTCAGGGTTTTGTCAGGGAGATTCCAGATTATTTCATAGGTAATTGTATCAGAACCAGGGGCAGAACTTCGACTGGCACGAAGGACAAGCTTCAGTTCATGTAATGTTAGTGGATTATTGTATGCTTCTGATACAGGCTTTTGCGGGCACAGATGTACACTTTCAGCTATGCTTTTGTGGCATAAGAACTTCATGGTATAATTTTCTGAACCTGATATTTTCTTGAAGTGTTTGCCAAGAGTATTTCCCTGTTCTATCGTATCAACACAGTCATTCACCAAGGGGAAGGAATTTGGGCATTGTCCTTTAAGTTTATGCACCCTATTATACACCTTTCTGTCATCCGTGTAAGAATTTATTGAGGATATGTAGTGTGTCCAGCTTTCCCATTTGGCTATACGGCAGATACGCCTGCCATTCGCCTTGCAACTTCTGAAGTTTATCAAGTTTTCTATAGTTGGGTAGCAAGGAAAAGTGCCCCATGCTTCGTTTTGCCGTTTTTTAGCAAGTTCACACTTATGATTCCATCATGGCTTTGCGTTGACCTTATTATTGCTAGACTGCGGTATACGCTTTTTAGCACAAGTAAGGACATATTCAGAAATATGGTAGCCATCTCTTCTACACCCAAATGGTCCACCTCTTCGAAGAGTAGTGTACATAGCTTTCTGAATTTCGCCCAGTTTGCACTATGAAAGTTCCATTTTTTAGGATAAAATGGTCGGTCAACCTGTTGTCTTGTTTCTAAAAGAGTCACAAAATGGTCACTTCCATATGGATTATTAACTTTCCAATCTTGGTAAGGTAGGAGTGACGGTGTTTCAATGGCTAAATCTATGCATGAATATGTATCATGTGTGGTACTGTAGTATGTTTTCTCTGCCTTATTGAATAGACATGCTCCAGATGAGAGAAGAAAGTTTTCTATAGTGCAGCCTCTTGCATCACATCTGGTATTGTTATGATCGGCCTGCCTGGCTTGATGCCGCTTTGACGCATCAGATATTGTGGCTGAGCCTACCCTGATTTCTTCCGAGTCAGCGCTCCCAGAGATACACGAAGAGCGGCGACAACAGAGAAATCGTTCTTCTAGTTGTCCCAGGTCGTCAGCGCCCGTCGTAAAACCCTTTGGACATGCCTGATTGACTGACGGATCAGAAAGAGTTGTTGGCCGTCGAGGCGGCTTGCTTTGACGTCAAGGTGCCCCCGGCAAAGGGCCCAGCGTCTGAAAATCGTCTGCGGATGCATTTCTCACATTCTTCGTGGCGCCTTGATGCAGCTGTTTTCTCAATTAGTGGTCTGCCTGGCGCCGCATGCCCATCACTGCAACAGACTACGAAATTGATTTCCACGTAAGACTCAACGTCTTCGTGCTGTGCTGTGTCGTGTGCAGTGTTTTCTCCCTTGCCATGGGCTGAACTTGGCGTGCCTCTTCCCCCTTTCGTGAGTTAGGAAGGAGGCATCGTTCGACCTTCTCCTTTCGGGGGCGGAGGAGAAGATGACAAACTTCATTGGACTGTCCTGGCCTCCATTGTTTTTTTCCTGCAGGGAATCCTGGGAAGGCCAGGACATAAATTGCGAGTACCGAGGCGCTCCTGTCACGCTCTCACAAGCTCGCAGAAGCTCCCATCATGCCTCCGTCGAGAGCTTTCATGGTGCTGTTCTCATCATGTAATAACATGCTACCTGTATATAATGTAATTAAAGTCACTGTTAGCAGCTCCCTGCTCCTCTCCTCAACATCTCCCCAAGACTCTGGCGCTGGTTCCGGTCCTCTGGGCAGTAACCCGGTTGCATCAGTATCACCCCATAACAGACTGTGAGCATTAAAATTCCCAATTAAGACATACGGTACAGGGAGCTGATCAATTAGAGCTTTTTGAACTCCATTTTATTGAACGATTCGTCGGGGGGTATGTAAATGAAACAGATAGTTATCAAATAATTGAATAGAATAGCGCGAAAAGCCACAACCTCAAGAGAGCTTTGTAGCAGAATGTGCTGGCATGCTACGCTTCTTTGTGCAATTATTGCCACACCTCCTGACGAGAAATTGCCACCATTTCGATCTTTACGAAAAACCACGTATTGATTTAAGAAATTCATTTGAGTTGACTTTAAATGAGTTTCTTGAACACAGAACACTTTAGGCTGATAATCATTTAGTAAGTCTTTGATAGCATCAAGGTTTTGTAAAATGCCCCTGGCATTCCACTGTAGTATTTTTGTGGCCATATTGAGGAAAAATGTATGTGTCTTGTGTTCAGATGAACGTGCTAGAGATAGATGTTAAAGAAAGGTGACCGTTCAGGTTACCGACCCTTTGGCGGAGCGGTTACGGGATGTTTTTCTTATTGCGCTTCAAAGAGCGCTAATCTTTGGGCGTCGACGACGCTGGTGTTCGCCCATCAATTTCTATTGCTTGCCTTTTCTAAGGCGCTGGAAGGTCGAGGACTGGGCACAAAGACTTGCGTCTCCAGCCTTAGAATTTGATTCATCTTCGGGGCATGTTGAGCCGAAGCCTGCAGACCCACCTTTGATGTTGGTGGCGCAGCAATAGCAGCGGCCACGTGATGGGTGGAAAAGTGACTACTGGGCCACTGTTGGTGACCACAGTAGACTGAGGCACTTGTAGCGCTGCCTCCCATTGCACCACCTTGGCAAAACTGGTGTGATCAAGGTACGACAGACAGTTCCTTGCTTCATGAAATGTTATGTTTTCTTTTACTTTTAGTGAGATGAACTCATTTTCGATTATCCATTTCAGACATGTTCTAGAGTAGGCTGGATGACTTCCATCACAGTTCGCACAATGTGAAGATGATTTGCAATCGTCAGACTTGTGTTCATTGGAGCTGCATTTGGCACATGTCTGCTTTGTAGGCATGTCTGGGATCCGTGTCCATACCGCTTGCACTTAAAGTATCGCTGAGGGTTCGGGATGTATGGCCTCACGCGAAGTTTAATGTAGCCTGCATCTAGTGTGGTAGGGAGCACACAGCTGTCGAAGGTTAGTATTATGTGCTTAGTGCGGATCCGCTCATTCTTCCGGTGAATCAGGATTGTTTCAACCTTTATAACATTTTCATTCTGGAAGCCATCTAGAAGTTCCTCATCACTGAGGTGCAAGAAATCATCTTCCGATATTACACCACGGCTCATGTTCATTGTTCTATGTGCAGACACGTTTACTGGTACGTCACCAATATATCTCAAGTCATTCAATTTCTCAAATTGGTCTTTGTCTTTAAGTTCGAGTAGCGAATCACCGCTAGTAATTTTCATGGCTTTGTAGCCTAGTCCAATGGTGTTTCCAAGGCATTTCGCCACCAGGAAAGGAGACAATTTCCGAGCAGTTAAGTTGCTCTCGCTATGGATTACATAATATTTTAGGAAATCGTCAGTGCTTTGCAGGAATAATCGGAAGGGCACTTCGGTGCGCCCTCAGAAAAGAGGGCGATCAAGGAAAAAGGAAGCTTGTTTAGCCATAATATACTGCTTCTGTTCAGCGACAGCACCAACCGTCCACCACGGAGCCTAACAAGGGGACGCGGCAAGACTTGAACGAAGTTTGTACAAATCCAGCTGTACGCTATCACTATAACCGGATATAGCATACCCAAGGTTGGATACCTACACAAGGTTAATCCTCGCCGCCAGGAAACACTGAAGTAAATGGAAAAGAGAAGAAGACAGGATAGATTTAAAGAGGAGAAAAAAGACGAAGATGTAGAGAGATAGGAAAAGGCGACTGCCGATTTCCCCTGGGTGGGTCAGCCCAGGGGTGCCATCTACGTGAAGCCGGGGCCAAAGGGGTGTGTTGCCTCTGTCAGGGGGCCTTAATAGTCCAATCACCCGGCATCGTCTCAACCCTCAGGATCCCCTTTTCCCCGGACAAGGCTCAGCCATGCACGGCTAGGCGTGAGAGAGGTCGAGACCCCCTGTTAGCTCGGGTCCGTGGTGTCGCTACACACCAAACGCCTGCTCGCGCAGACGCCCCTGCGGGTGCCAAGTTGAATACATGGACCATTCCACCGATACTGTTGGACTTCAAGCACGAGACGACCTTGTTTTTTTACATGTGACGTGCATCTTTTGCCGTTTTTTTTAACTGGGACCTATAAAGGCAACCTTCCACACAAATTGTCAAACAGCATGGCGCTCTACTTAACTTTCCTGGCACATCTACTGCTAGCCCAACTTGCTTGACAGTGTTTTCTGGGGATCCTTTTGCTTGGATACAGCCTATGTCTGACTGGAAATGTATATGCTTGCATACAATGGCTATGTCACCTTTTTTGTGATTTGTTAGAACACCTGCCTGCGTAGTGTGCATCATTGCAGCTCCCACCTTGTAATGGGAGCTCGCAATGTTTCACCACGTTTGACTCGTCACCTTTTCGTGACACTAACTTAAGGTCCTCAAATAGTGCATTATCCTTTTGAGGATCACTGATTTCACAAACAATGTTCTCCCCGCAGAAATTAGTATTGAGAAACCTGCAAAAGGCTTCTTATGGACACCCATGCACCTGCCATCCAGCTCACTCTTTTCAAAAAGACAAGCCTCGAGCTCAGAGTGGCTCACCAGGAAGGAATTATTCAGAATGGGTGCGCCGAGTCTGTGCAGGCAAATTGAATTTCCATAGGCTTTCTTAGCACAATAAGGTTCTGCAAGAATGTGCAAGTTTGGAACTGCTACAGTTTGGGAAGGCGACTCGATGCTTGTCCACTGGCATGTTGGTGGCGCTTTATTTCAAATACTCTTGCGTATCTGAACATAACTTTCAGGGCTCAAGAAAGCCTAAAATTGTTTTCTTATAATTACTAGCGTATCCCTGCTGTTCAAATTGTTTTGATTACTTAACAGGGCTGTAAAAAAAGACACTGACCGATTAGATTACATCAACTGGCTCAAACGCACCCAGGACAAAAAGCGCGTGCCATGTTCACTTGAAGCTCATGCAGCAACTACAGTGGCTTTGCATGTGCAGTTCTTTTATTTGGAGCATAAGTGGCAATAGCTTTTGCTGAAGCTATTTTTCAGAAGCACGCACTGTAACATAGTGCTTTATTAGTAATTGTTGGGGTTTAACGTCCCATAACCACGATGTGATCTTGAGAGAGGCCGCAGTGAAGGGCTTCAAAAATTTTGACCATCTGGGTTTCTTTTACGTGCACATAAATCCAAGTACACGGGGCTCAAACATTTTTGCCTCCATTGAAAATGTGGCCACCGTGATGTGGACTCAATCCTGAGACCTTCAGGAAGCAATTTGCTTGCGATACGAAACATTTTTTTGTTTTGTTTTCATATTAGACCCCTTCAATGTTTCTTATGATGCTATCTTGTATAGACCCCTGGAAACCTTTTTTTTAACAGTAAGATCTCTGTAGCCTTCATACCTGATATAAATTAAATGCAGTACAGTTTAATAAGACATCTCGGAATGGTGTTAATCATAGTATGCTTAATACGAGATGCCGATTCTACGGCCGTTTGATACTAGAGCATTTCTGGTCGTACAAAATGTACGGTAACCTCATAGTCTGCGGATGCAAGTGCTTTTAGTGTCGGCAACTTACCAAGTTTGTTCTGCTCATAGTTGGTTCATCTAGCGCACTCCAGTTCTTCAAGCTCTTCGCTGAACTCGGCTGAAGTCACCAGCCATGTGCACCAACAAGAACAGAAATGTGGGACAACAGGAAAAAAAATGAAATGGGCTGGCTTGGGAAAGATCGAACTTTTGCAGAGTAGCAAGCCAAATCACATACAGTGCTCATGGAATGAAACTCCATATAAGCTTTTAGTATAAGAACTGGTATGTGTGCGCTTGTTTGACATAACCATGTGCTCCAACTACAACGAATTTGGCCACTGAAGGTAATGCTGGCTCTTGTGCACCTTGAGTGCAAATACTGCTGACATGAATCGAACTGAAGAATATGGAAGTGAAAGTATGTGCATTACTCATTTTACATACTTGCTTTGCAGTCCATGAGCACTGTACAGCAGCATATGTTGCATACTGCGTGAGGTTACTTAAGTAAATTTCAACTCGTCATAAAGCTAACAAGCTTACAAGTATATTGGACAAAGATGCCACATTGAAATTCACAGTGCAAATGACAAAAGTGATATTGTGGAGGAGGTCGGATAAATAGTCTCAATTTGAATGTTCTTGTGCAACGGCATTTAATTCAAGTTAAATGCTCCCTTTATTGCGCAAGTGCACCATGAAGTGCTTATTTTTAAATAGTTTATCAGTTACAGCATGTAATGCAGTGCATCAAGTGCTAAGTGTAATGTTGAGATAGCAGGCATTTTTTGGCCTATCAATTTCAGGCTTACTTCCAAGTTAAATTGTGGGGAACAGTGACATAAACACCATATGGTTATGAAAATTCCATAGTGGGCAGCTTTGTATAGGTCTTTTACACATTGAAAAAAAAAAAGACACCAGTTACAAGTACTTCTATTCTGATTACACTCCTTGTTTCTCTTAACTGCTTTTCAAAATTTTTATCTTTCATCTTCCCCGGCTGCTCTTAGAAAACATTAGCTGTCATGCAAAAAACTTTTAGGTGAACACTCTGGATAAATGGTCAGTGTTACAACATACAAACACTTTTCTTACAACGCTGTGATTATATTGTCATGATAATTGTGGCAGGGTCCTCTATGGAGCACAGAGCTTTGGACTTGCCATGTCCCGAAGGGGCTAATCATAAGGCCAATGAAAGGTTGAAGCGGCCATTGTTTTTGGGGCTTGTAGCAGCACTGGTTCGAATATTCAACTGACATGTGGTGGATTGTAAAGATGAAACTACTGCAAATCGCCTAGGTTTGCCTGCACAAACATGTACAACTTTGTATAATGACTGCAAGTGCTGTATTGATATCCTTGCCAAATTCGAGTGCCCAAAGCTGTATTTTGCCCTTTGTAGTTTCTCGTCCATGTAATATCTCTACTATGAACTGCAGCAATTGTCACCTTGTGAAAAAAGGAAATTGGTTATTTAAATTATTACAACGTAAATATTGTTATGGAGTGAGCAGCACATAACAATATTTTATCCGAGTAAATAATGACATCTAAGGAGTCTGCGCCAGACTAGGTTTGGCTACTGGTTTCCTGCTACATGCACCCAATCTGCCATCAAAACATTGCTGCTGTGCGAAAGAATCAAACCTGTGACCTTGTGATTACCAGTGCAAACATCATCATGACTCCCCTCGATTTCTCGTGTATGCCTGTGCATGTGTTTGTATGTCGATAAATGCATACACATACAAAGCATAAAATATTCTAAGAGGTGCATTGTCAAAACTCCCCCAATTCAGGCTTTGTCAATAGACGCCATATTACCCCAAGTGAGATTTATGCAACAAACTCTTCTTCTAGCACTAAACAGTGCCTTTATGCCCTGCATGTTTCTTCACTCGACTCTAATTTGGCAGATGAACTCGTTTCTATTTTAGCGATCTGCAAAATCTTGAATACTGCAAAGATTGCATTTTCACTTTATATTGACGAATAAAGCCCTAAAAATCTTTTTTAACTATTTACCCTCTTGGGAGGATCATGTGCAATGCATTCTCAGGATTACTCAGAAGTAGTAAACTGACACTTTTTTACTAAATGGTCACACGTCATGTCCACATTAAAATTTCTCTCTCCTGGGCATAATGCTCAGATCCACGAGTCAAGATTTAATATGTCATGGCATCGTGACTACAGGCTAGAAGACAATGTAGTTTTCTCACTGTAAAGGACCAGGTTGTACAAAAATGTCAGCTCTGAACTAGAATACCTACCACATATTGCAAGGACAATCAGATAGCCCGATATCCTGAATGCAAAACTAAGGAACATTTGCAAAGCTGAAAAAAAAAAAAGAAAGTAGCATTATACAGTGAAAAAAAAAAGTGTTTTTTTTTTTTTTTTAATGCCCGAAAGAGTTATTATACTGAGCAATAATGCCAGACCTCTTCTGTATTGCAGCATTTGTACTTGGTCATAATCTGCGATGTTCATGCCTATTCAAGCACAGACGCGCATACTACTAGTAGGGTCAGAAGGGGTGCTTAAGAGAATGTTAAAAACAGGCACAACGATCCTGAAATGCTGAATAGTGAGGTCTTGGCATGACTGGGTGCACTGCGAGACAAGCGTAAAAAATGACAAGTAGCAATATTGTCTTGAAATCGCCATACCAGATTTGAGTACCGCCACTACTTTACCCTCTTGAATTAATGTATATAGTCAATTGCAATGAACTTGGACTGTCCTGACAAAACTGCTATAAACAGTACCTACATACCCCCAACCACTCGACACATGCAATATACTGCAGGCTTTGACAACATACAGTAATTTGTAGAGGTAGTCGCACATATTACTAGCAAGGGCAATAATGCACATAACCACTTTCTCTTTTTCTCAAGCTTCTGCAACATCTTATGCCTGGCACTCTGTCACTTTCTATTTCTTTCCTGGTCCCCCTTTTTTTAAGGTGATGCACTTTGCTACGGTTTTTATCAAATTGGAAATGCAGCCTTTCAGCTCCAAATGTCCACAGATATCGGAGAGTCTAGTGGTTTTGTGTGTGCCTCTTGTGCTGTAGTCTAAAATGGTCCGTACGTCTTAACTTGCTAAATGATATAATTGATTGAAATTAGCAGCATATTATTTTCGAAAAAGACAATGAGATTAAAAAATGGTTGTATATTCGGAGAATATTACTTCTGTAAATATACTGCGGTCAAATTTATTACTGGGAAATCAAGGGAATGATTTGGTTTAGATTGACTAACTGCGCTTTCACAACTCTACTGCCATATGTTTCACAATGATAAGTTCTTTATTAGCAGAGAAAATCAAGGTTAAAGTTTCATTTTAAGCTTTTGCGCTGAAATCTTAGCGCTGACATCAAAAATTTCAATATGTACTTTTCGTATTTTCGTGACATTGGCACGACGAAGTTTTCTGAAACTTCGTATGCTAGGTCTATGGCACCCACAGATGCAGTGGCGTAACTAGATAGGACGGCGCCCAGGGCAAATATATTTCCGCGCCCCTCATTATGCCCGTGATAATGTTTGTTATTATTATTATTATTATTAATAATAATAATAATATTATTATTATTATTATTATTATTATTAATAATATTATTATTAATAATAATTATTACTACAGCTCCTATTAATAATAATATTATTATTATTAATAATAATAATATTATTATTAATAATAATTATTACTACAGCCCCCCCCCCCCCCATTAAAAGCGCTAATGTAGGCTTCCGCGATTGCCTACTGGCGCGCGGCGGGCCATTTCGGAGGCCAAGGGCCACCAGTTCTGATTTCGATGAGCTACGCCCGCGTTTTTGTATAGTATTTTTCTTTTTTTATTCAAACTTCCGGAAGTCCCTTACCCGTCATTGTTCTCTTCCAGTCCACACTGCAAAAATCTTGACGGCACGGGCGCTTCCCAGGCCCAAGTTTCTCGTACCTAAGCTTTCGCGCTATTTGTGCATCCCAAGGAATGCAGGGTGAGTACAAAACAAAGCAACCAGCTAGACACCGCGCCCTCGGGTCTGGTATGGGGGTTAAACTGGTCGGAGTGTTCTGCCGTTTCGCTCCGTTCGCTGTTCCATTGATGGAGGTCATCCTTGTGCGGCCGCATTCTTTCAGGGAAGTTCTTGGTTTCTCCAACGTACGAAGCGGGGCAGTCGGCACATGCTGTCGGGTACACTACGCTCTGCGCTTTTTTCGCAGGTGCGTGTTCTTTGGGCCAAAGGATGAACCTGCCCATGGCGGTGGATGGCATGTGGGAAACGTTGACCCCCGCCCTTCTATTGCTTTGCTGGCGCCCGCGATGCAGGGAATCAACAAACGTCGCCGTCGTGTCACGCTTTCTCCGTCTTTCCTCCAGAGAACTCTGCGAATAAACGCCTTTGTTTAGCCTTTGGTGCCGAGGTCACGGATTATATTCGCCCTTCCTTCCGCCGCTGCGTGGACGATTAGTCGTTGGACGATCGGCTATTTCGTTGGAGTTTTCTGTTCTTACTCAAAAAAGGTGCATTCGAACTTTTTTATTTTATTTTGTTTACGTACGTGGTTGGTTTCAGGGAAGCTTTCAGTAAGTGGTTTGGGAGGCTGGTGGGGTTCGCTGAAACTCATCTAACCCAGTGCTGCGGAGCACAAAACAAAGCTTAGCCGAGGGTCATGGGAAGGCACGGAGGTAGCGCAGCAAAATGAAAATAGAGGATCCTTTTCCCGATGCAAAAGCCATTGCGGCAACCCTTTCCTTCACCACCATCCCCACTTCCAGTCGTACATTACAACCTCGCCCCTCCCCCCTTCCAGGCGGTTTTACGGAAAAAAACATTGACAACCTTTCCAGGGGGCGCCAACCCGAGGACTCGGCTTGGCGCCCCCTCCCTAGTGGCGCCCGGGGCACTTGTACCCCCTTGCCCCCCCCTAGTTACGCCACTGCACAGATGACACTATACTTATACTTAAAACCTGGATATTCTGTATGGCAGACAAGCACTCTACCACCTGATGATGATGATGTGTGTTTTTTAATGGTAATGGCAGTATTTTTTAATTAATCTGTGTTTTTTTAAGTGTGGCCAGCCAGCACTCCCTCCACCTCCTATAATTCGTTCGTATAAACATTTTGTGCTGTGAGGGATATTAATCTCAAAACTAAAAGTATGACACTATTAATGAAACTAAAAATATGACATTATTAATAAAATAGAGTTTTAAAAGTAACATTATTTACGTAGTGCAATTTTTATCGAACATAATTACTGAAAAATAGGCACTTTTCTCAAGCGAACAAGCCACCTCCTCTCTTCCCCCCCCCCCCAAAAAAAAAATCTTGGCTTTGGGTTATGAGCTGTTTGAAGCTGTGGAGACAGATACATATTTAGCCAATTCCTTATTTTATACTTGCCGTTCACAGTAAAGTGCTCCATATTTTAACAGTATGAGCTGAAAACTGCAGCCAAAAACCAGGACCATGGGACTCGCAGCTTTTTCAAACAGATACACTGTATAAAGAAAATCTTTTTTTTTTAATTAAACTACTTTTTCACAATATCAGAAGCACCACTTTTACGACAATGAGATAAGTTAGGAAACGCACAAAAAGAAAATACAGGTGGTGATGCAGCATTGATGTTGCTGCACCTACGTACCATGGTATCACAGATTCTGGTGGCATGTGCAAAGGCATACATTCTTTATTGGTACTTAGTAAATATAAATAGAACGTAATATGTAGGAAAAAAAAGGAGACAGATGGAGTGTTTCATCAGGAGCCTGTCACAAATTTTTTGTCCCGTCTATTGCACTTTGTTTCGACCAAGTAATCACCAACTGGGCCAATCTTCTGCTCTTAATTGGTACAAATGAACTTTATTGTTTTATAAGGGAGCCAGCTTCAATTTTATTTAGCCAATATGGCGATAACAAAAAAAAAACAGATGAGACTCAGCGACTTCCTAGGTGCTGAAGTGTGGTGCAAAATTCAAACTAGGTTTGACAATTTTTCTCTCAAACAAAACCAACCTATAATGGTGAATGTCAATAATATAAGCTTCTCAAATAATAATTTATGAGTCTAAGCTGCCTTAGTGTTTCACTTTGTGGTTCAAAACTTTTAACCACTTTCCAGCTGAGCTGGTCCAAAATCATTTTGCCAGTTTTGAGCACTGGATAAGAAATGCATATGTGCAAGAAAATCTTAGTGGATATTTATTTTTGTAGTTGATATTGTGTCAAACTCTATCGGTAATTTGAGAAGGCTATGATGCCTGACAGTAGCCTGCTGCAGCCACATTGCATTGTCGGGAGGAGCCTAGCTGACAATGAACCCCAAAGCATTTAGGGGCCTGTCACCATGTTTCAGCTTTTCATTGCATAAAGTGCAGTGCTGGGTAATGGCAAATAAGTCTGCAAAGCATGAGAAGTGGCACTATATATTACAGCTCAGTGTCATTGATAGTGGTTTGACACACTTCTGTAGGGTACAGTATTGGAAGGCAGGCTCATTTCTTCCTCAATGGGGGGATGAATATGAGCTTGCCCCAAGGGGCGCCTACTGACGCCATGAGCCAGTTGGCCGATGACTTTTCTGTCTGGCCCATGCACTGGATTAATTCGTTCAGGTCATCTAGGTAAGCCTCTCCAGCTTTCTTCAAGGTGTCCTTAACCACTTTTCCAAGTCACCATTGAATGACCCCAGTATTTCAGGTAATTGGCTCTCAAATAGATTGCGGCAAAAATTTTGTAAATCCGTCAAGAATGAGCGGAGTCACATGCCATCATAGCGAGGCCCCAATTTTAAGGGGCCCTGCAAAACTTTTTGAGCATGGTCAGAAAACTCTGCCGATCGGTAGTAGAGGCTCCCGACAACACGCGAGCCAAATATTATAATACAGCACATGGCCTGGAATTCACAATAAATTATCAAACTCGACTAAAATTTGCTTTCTCTTCTCTCGACAAATGACGGAAGATGCATAAAAAATCACTCGTAGAAAGCCCATCTATCAGCCATTAGCTGACTTGAACATGGCCCGCTCAGTCATTACAAATATCACCGCGGGAGGCCGCAGCTTGTTCACGCGTGCGCGCACGATCACACTGAAGCCGCGCATTCGAAAAAAAAAAGTGCTCAAGGTCACGAGGCGCAGGTAACGTATTTGCTTTGCCCCTGCCATCCCTCCCTGCTTAGCTTCCAGCGTTTTCGTGGGGATGAAAGAGAATGTCATTGCAGCGTGCGAGAAATCTTTGCAACTCCCCTCGCACTGGACGAATTCTTGAAATTATTGTGGCGTTGAGTTCGTGAAGCAATGAGCTCTTCCAGTGAATTCATTCCATGGTTACTTGAAAAAGTGTTTCAGGGCCCCTTTAAAGACAAAAACATTCTTTTTTCTTATATGAGTAAACTACTGCGCTTGCCGAGAGAAGGCGCTTGGTAAGCACCAAACACGTGAAGACACAACGCATGTGGCAAAGCCACTTTTGAAATTGACGCCAATTTTCATGCCATCATAAATTTTGACAAAGTCCGCTAGCACCTACGTGTAACCAAACAATCTGACGAGCAGCGTGTAACCAACCAACCTGAGTTCCTAATCAGTAAAAATTAAGTACGTTGTCCTCTGAGGGGGCCAGAGACTTCCAGTACAATAGTGCATAGAATATAAGTATATTCTAGGCACCAAGTTTCAACAAATTTTGTTGAGCCAATGTTGCCAGAATTCAAATAAAGTTCACATTGAATGGTGACGCCAAGTGTAGAAATTTCACCGTGAAATAAAACTTAAACCTTGACTTTCTCCGGCACATATATATGCCTACGATGGTGAAATTAGTGCTTTTCACAGTACAAGTTATTAACCTAAACCAATTCATTATAATTAAATACGAATCATTCCTTCGCAGAACTCACGCACTTTGAGCCACGTATCTATCTCTATAGCCGTCTACATGGGAGGATAAGAGGGCTTGAGTAATATATATGGATGGTCATGACATAAACAACACAGAACTCCCATCGTGTACATCATTAAACGCTTTCCTCTGGACACATACCCAAAACCACGATGTGAGTATAAGCTACAGGTGATTGACAAGAACGGCGATAACAAACACCGGTAATTTAAATGCAAGAACTGACATTGGCAGTGTAGACCCAACGAATGCGAAGAATAAATATCAAGGTCTCAACACGAATCAAACCCAAAAGCTTTGCTTGGCAATCAAGTATTCTACCACAAAGCCATGCCAGGTCTCGACCCTGGGTCAGAAAAAGCAGGCGTAATGTTGGTGAAGTGTTGGGTACTGTAATTTTATAAACATAAAATAGGTACTTCTACGATACAGGCGTCACCCTGATTTCACTGATGTTGCCTACATAGCACTAGCCAGCGCTACTATCCTCGCATGCATGCACAAAGCGTTACATATGCTGTTGGCACCTTTATGCAACTGTAAACAACTGGTTACATAGAGCATATAGGACTGTTCAATATATGTGCGTACCATACTAGTACACATCTTAAGCGTACGTAACTTTATAACGTTTCGCTAAATGAAAAATTTACACCACAGGCACATTCTCTCCACATGCTTCACTTGACATTGATTCCCATGGCAAGTATGATCTGCCATTTTTTTTTCATCTTACTGTTTAGCGGTTTATCTCATCTAACGATCGCACTAGAAGCTACATCGGGAAGAATGGCAAGGGAGAAAAGCAACGTCAGTTCACGTCATGATACAATGCCACCTAGGCCGTTCGGACGCTGTCCGTTGTTCGGCGTCAAACAGCATGGCGTCAATCCCGCCCACCGAAGAGGAGGATGAGCCTCTAAACGCAGAGAACGCGCTTACTTCGCGCGCCGCCTTTAGACATCTCATAAAGCCACGCACGACTCCTATAGTTTGGACGAGCTGTTCATAGTGTATGCTTCGCGCAGGATGTGCTTTCTCACCGAGGCCGAGGGGTGTACTCGCAGCGTCATGGCATTAAGGTTCCTTGATAATTTATCTAGGGATTTGATTCACATGTGGGGTTTAACGTCCCATAACCACCATATGATTACGAGAGACGCCGTAGAGGAGGGCACCGGAACTTTCGACCACCTGGGGTGCTTTGACGTGCATCCAAATCTGAACACACGGGCCTACAGCATTTTTGCCTCCACCGAAAATGCAGCCGCCGCAGCCAGGATTTGATCGCCCGACCTGCGGGTCAGCAGCCGAGTACCTTAGCCACTAGACCACCGCGGCAGGCAATTTATTTACACGGAATGAAAGATGGAAAACAGCAGAATGGAGAGGCCGCCTTCTCATGATGGCCACGCTAGGTTTGCAGAAATTTACACCGCAACAGTGGCCCGCCTCCAATGCGAGAGTTCGATTCTCACTGCCACCGGCTTTCCCAAAGAAAAGCAATGCCAGGACCTGGCCCGCTCGGTAGTCTACCTTTTTGCGTACTTGTCATTCGTTCCTATTTCAAGCTGTGAAGCACACTAAAGATCGAGTCAAATGGGTGTCGGGTGCCCCGAGCAGCCTGAGTGCGCGTGCTCTTTTCCTTTGTGTTCTCCGAGGGTGCAGCTGCATGAGTACAAAGGAGCACAAGAGCGTGCATGCTTGGGCGGCTGGGAGTCCCCGGTACTGAAACACCATGAATAATCGTCATCTGGCTTTCTTGCGCATCCTTTCTTGAAAACGCGGCGCTGGCCATTTGAAGTGGTGAGTCACGCTGATGGCGCGCATTCCGTATCTCGACCTGTACCGGGCGCGCAGCGAAAATGCAAGGAGAGGAACAACAAGACGCCCACAGGCGTATCAGCCGGGGGTGCAAGGGGGGCGCGAGCCCCACCACTGAGAAAAGTTTAAAGAAGCTGACCCCCCCCCCCCCCCACTTTTGACAGTGGGCACAGTCAGCTGCACGCTGGGGAAACCAACAACCAAAGCGAAGTTTTCCTTCACCACAGTAATCACTCAATTGTACTGTTACGAGGAAATGAAAATGTTACCGGCTAGGGAATGTCTTAACATAGTATAAATTTTCCTAGATTTCTGCTGTGACAATTGTCCTTGAATGTTCCTTGCGGTGCGGGCCGCCTATGCGACTCTTTCGCACCTTAATTGTACTGTAGCATTGCACCTTTTTCCTTCCTCCGTGTTGCAAAGCGAGCTACGGCGCGAAAGCGTCTTGTACTGGCTTTGTTGTGGATTGAAGCGAGCAGTCGTTTTGTGGACCAGTCAGAGCATTTGCTGCTTCAGTAAAACTGTTTTCCTTCATGAAAAATGACTAGCGTAATCACTGCTTTATCGAAGCTGCTGTGAGCCGATAATTGTGACGAATCTTTTTAAGTGCTTTAGTCCTGCCGTACTTGAAGCGCCACAAAAAGGTTGGCGCTTTAGTCTCTGAGAAATCCGATCAGCCTTGCTTACAGGAGCGATGGCAGCAGTTTACTAAGTTGCGAAGAATAAAGCAGTGGACTCGAGTACAGTGAGAAGCTCAGCTTCTAGGCTTACCCGCCAGCTTGACCCACCGGACCAGCGAGAAAGTGACAGACCATGGTGTTTTGCCCGATGAAGGCCTAATTAGGAGTCGGGCTAGTTACTTTTCATTCAACTTGAATTGTCTTTTACAACTCAAAATACAACTCTGACCGAAAAGAAGCACACACTAGCAGCGCCGCTTAGTTATCTCTCTCAGCAAGGATTAGCTCACACAGATGTACACACGCACATACACTCTAAAAAGTTTTCCGGAGTAACTGCGCAGTATCACGACGAAAAGGGCTCTTTGCTCCTCCAAGAGACGAAATGTCCGCAAAAGATTGCACACGGAACCGCAAGAGGGGCACTTTCCTCCTTGCGGAGTAAAGCCCCCGTTCTTTGGGGTATAGTGCCTAAATATTTGGGATAACGGCAGGATATGTTCATGCCGTGTACAAACGACTCATCGGTGCGTACACAAGCCCGTTTCATTCCAGACGTTTCTGTAACGTGTTGTGGTGTAGTGGTTAGTGTACGAGCATGCTGACTGAGTGGTCATGAGTTGATTGATTGATATGTGCAGTTGAACGCCCCAAAACGACCATATTATAATCAGAGACGCCGTAGTGGAGGGCTCCGAAAATTTAAACCACCTGGGGCTCTTTAACGTGTACCCAAATCTGAGCACACGGGTATATATGTATGTGTGTGTTTGTTGCCTCCCCCCCCCCCTTCCCGCAAAAGACTTGGTACGCCACGGAAGACGCCCTTTTATTAGCTCGAACTAGCGCGCTTCGGTTATCTGGGCGGGACGCTCCTGCCTTTTCAAACACGAAAGAACGATGATGTCTTTCGCCTTTCTTCATAGTTTTACCCAACTAGAGAGAAGCCGGGCGTGAGCATATCCTTGTCCAAAATTATTTTTCGGTAAAAGCACTTCCTACATTTTTTTTGCGCTTGCTTGTTGTAGCAATTTAAAGTGCCAGCATTGAAGTAATTTACCTTTCCAACACGAGTTTGCCACACTAAAAGGCTGACTTGATTCCTTCTTTTGCAGATTATGGTAGATAACGTGCGAGAAAACTTACGACGTGATTGGCAAAACTTAGCTGTGATTAAGCACAGCGCAATGTCGAGCACGAGAGAGAGCTTGAGCCATCTGTAGATCATCTTGTCGTAGATGAACATTGGCAGCGGCTTCAGCTCCTGCAGCTGCTGGTTGGCCGGGACGACCACACTTTGTGAAGTCGTATGAACGGAGGTCATTCAAGGTACAATGCACTGCAGAATGCTGCGGAACAGTAAAATGTATCTTAAAAAAAAAAACAACCACGGCAACAATGCTGCTGCTTCTATATAGCCCTTTTGGACAAGTGCCAAGTTGCAACACGAATGGTACTACCTTAGCGATTCAGTTTGCTTGGAAGTAACGAAATCTGGAACAAGACGAGACAACAGCATGAATGAAACACGCCATGCGTGCGACAGAAACGTAGCACCATTATGCTCACCCAACAGGTACATCAATCCGAAAAATTCGCACAGTGTGCCAGCCAGCGCGTAGAGGTTGACATATCGTTTACGTTCTTGATCATCTGTGCGAAAGCATGAGAAATTTATTTGCCTAAGTGCAGCGCACACGCTGGAATAAAATAACTGAGACACACTAACCAAGCTTGCCATACATTAAGCAGAGATTGGACTGTATGCCGAGCATGATAGCTGCAATCGCAAACACTCCTATTGTTGAGTCTTCTATGTACATCTTCTTAGCTGCGTCGGAAATACCACAAAAAAAAAAAAAAAGGTTAATTTGTCTGCTAGGAGCAAGCGACAGGCAAAGTGCTTGCGCCGCAAGACCACATGAGTAACTACCTTGAAAATACGAGTCTTCGTCCGGTGCCGTGCCCTTGGGACAGCGATTTCAGGTGAACTACAAGACCTGGCCACGTTGGAAGAACAGCATTCAGTAGCTCAACACATGCCGAACGCACAATAAATTGCACTGCGTCGTTTGCGCCACTAGCACCAACAGCTTTTTTTTTTTTACCCTATGAAAAAGCGTTAGTGCGGTGTATAAGCCAGAGCAAAAAAAAAAAAAAAATGCTTACGGTACGACATCAGCAGGATCAACGCTCGGAAGAGACTGCTCAAGATTTCCTCCGTCTCAAGGTACGCCCTACCCGATAGGAAAGGCGGAGAGCGCGCAGCGTCAAACTCCGGCCGTTTTGACGGACAAGACTTACCTGTTCTCGCGAAGAGCTTGAACAGCATCAGAGCAAGCATGAGGAGTATCGTGAACAGGACCTGTATTGAAACCGCGTTTCAGAATTTCTCGGGGGCCCGGACCAACGGAGCGCAGCCGCGAGCGGCCACAGCAGGCTGCCGGCCGATTCACGCGCCCGCGTTACCGTACGGGCACGCGGGCCACATTCGTACCAGACGAAACACCGCCAATGGTACACAATGACTACGAAACTCCTGCGATGTTATTATATTACCAAGTATTTTCTAGTTTTTTTTTTCTTCCTCCTTGAATCTTTTTTGATATTGCCTTCCTTCATTTTTTGTATTTTCTTTTTTTCTAAGCAATGGTGTAGTTATTGTCCATAGAATACTTTGTTTTCTTGGCCAATCCCCCAGAGTGGGTATGTGCCATGGATTTCGGGCTACAAACACTGGCACCTACCCATTCACTGGGATCGGCCTTTTTTTTTAATGCTACTAAAGGTTCACACCACTCACCAGAACACACAAGATAACGAAACAGAGTCCAGATGAGGGGTCAATTTTATTTCATTTATTATAATGCTCCATCGCCCTACCTTCCTGAAGCATGCCGGAAAAAAAAAAAAGAATGTAGGAAAGGGGGGGGGGGGGGTCACTAACAAACTTGTGCGGACAATCTACACCACCTTCAACTCCACAATTGCGAAGGTGACTGTGTCACACAAAAACTACACCTCCATTTATACAACAGACTGATTTCACCTCGAGTTCAACATCGTCGGCTACAGCCGGGTGTGCGTGTGGTAAGTATATTGTGGCCTGAATGACGACTATAGGACCTCCTTCCATTTCGTAACACGTACACAATTTAAAATACCCAACCTAGAATAATAGGCCACACAGCTTGCATTAGGAATGCTCTTGGTTATAGCACAAGGACAATACAGAAAATTGAAAGCTGGCATAGCTGTAAATATAAGCATTATGGCAGCGGCAGGATCTGCACATGTGCAGTGTGCAAGGTGAAATCAACCTATTGTGTTGGCGAACGCGTTCCATAAAAATTCCGCTTAAGGTGTTCCATTTAAAAAATCCATTCTCTGAAAACATGTCACACAATTGGCATCTCTGGCTTCGAAACTGATTGTGACGGAAAAAAAAAGCGCAGCATCCTATACAAATGCCAACAAGGTGTACAACTCTTCCCATGTCACAACACGAACAGAAAACATTTAATACAGTGCAAATACACGTACATGATCTTTCATTTTTTTCAGTGAGCTGAGCAAAGTACATTGTGCCAGAAATATGCGGGAATACATGCCTATTTTATTGCCTTCTATATCCCGCTTGACTTGTCGAATGTTTTTTTTTTTTTTTTTCCCGACAAACGCAAGTTTACAAATGTTGCAAATTCTGTCTCTGCTCAGGGGTCCACAAAGGATTTGTGAAAATGTTCATGGATTGTGGCAAAGTACTTTAACATGTCACAATACCATTAATTCTTCTTTTGAATAAAGGCAGTGCTATTTAATTGTGCGTTTCTGCAGGAGATACTAGCAGCACTAACAGCAGTGTGACAATGAACACTCAAGAGGCCACACACCAACAGCCACTTTTCTCATTACACACGATTCTGTTGATGGCTTGTGGCAAAAAAATAAAGTTCAGCTGCAAACAATAAAGACTCTTGCACAGACATCCATCTCCACTCATTGGGCCCATGGAGAAACTCCAATAGAGCCTTAATACACAATCAGATGTTTCCACAGAAATTTCATGGCCTCCTCCATCATACCTATTACATGAACAGCGGCTCTTTGCATGAATGCATTGTTTTTCTCTCAATGAAGTGCCTCAGGCTCCTCCACACCTTGCAAAATAAACCAAACTTCGAAAACAAGTTGTTTGGGAAAATTCGGGTAAGAATTGCATTGGAACTATGTGCAAATTTGCCAGTTGTTAAGCTTTACCAACCAAAAAATGCAGAGGACTGCTTTATTTAAAGAACAATGCAGAATTGGACACCAATGAAAAAAGAAGTGCTAAGAAAAGGAAAAAATGGAGCTATCTCCCAGGCCTTTACGCACTGGTACCCTAATGGACCAGCCAAGAGACTCTGCATTTCAGCAACCTGTTCACTCTTCTCAATAAATGGTAGTAGTCGCTAAGAAAGTAAGAAGAGCTGGTGTGAGCCTGGTGCAGGCATGTAAATCATCACAAGTGCTTCCCAAGTGAAATTAAGAGTACAGTGCTCAAGGACAGGAGGTAGCATCACCAGAAGGGTGGGAGGGGTTGGCATACAAGCAAAACAGACTTGTTAACATCTAGCAATGTGGTACACGGCTTAAAGGAAGTAGTCGGGTGTTCTTCGGGTGACGTGCGGCTCTCCTCTTCGAGGAGCGGGGTCGAATTGGAGACTGAAAGGCAAGACAGAAATGACATTGATGTAAACAGAAACAGCAACAAGCTCTATGCCTTATGGCACCTTGGCAATAACAGAGATAACAGATGCAGGTGAACCTACTTACATAGTGCTGGAAGAAGAACACCCTCCCCCCCAAAAGAAATATTCAATTAATATATTTTCTGACACAGTGAAAACCATGTACAATCAAATTTCCACATTAATGGAGAATCTCAACGCTACGAATCTCAAGGGGGAGTGAAAATATTCGTATCACCCAAAATTTGCTATCACTAAAAAGGAGAAGCTTGCAATGGCTGTGCAAGACATCAAAATCAAAGCTGGTCAATCCTCGCGATAAGCAGCCTCTTCGGGTGTATGAACCTTGCTCAGGTGGTCCAAGGCCAACACTGCCTCGGCACAACAAGACGCAGCTTCTTTGAATCTATTCTGAAGACATACACATGCACAGTCTCGATAGCGATGTGCACCGCATCTTTCTCTGGACGACAGCAGTTTTCATGATTTGTCTCAAAACTAATGAAACCAGGTTTTGAATGACGATATGCACACAGAACACTTATTGCTATCAAAAGAACTCGCGTGTGTCTATCTGGGACACAAGCAAATGCACGCGTCAAAGCTTCACTTGAGGCCTACTGAAAACTAGGAGTCCACGTCTGCTCTACCGTAGCTAAAAGCTAATAATACAAATACCAAAACGCTTCTTGCCTTTTTACGACTTTGACTACGACTTACGACTACTGTTGCATCAGTTGTGCATCTTCAGAGCTGCGTGGTCGCCATCAATAATCGCGTCAAAAGAGACTGTGGTTTTTGGTACATCAGCGGTTGCAGTAAACATTAGTTCCATTTTCAATACGTATGCATTGGCAGCACATGTACATTCATAACTATGCCAATGTTACCAATGATCGCGTCAGCCACAATTTTGGTTGCAGTGGACCTAGCATCAAGCAGCTCTGCTTTGATTTGATGAGCGTTGGATGCATATGTGCTTTCGAAGTTTCGTCAGTTTAGCTGTCGCCATAAATGATGATGTAAACATTAGTTCAATTTTCAATACGTATGCATTAGCAGCACGTGTACATTCAGAACTATGCCAATGTTACCAATGATCGCATCAGCCACAATTTTGGTTGCAGTGGACCTTGCATCAAGCAGCACTCCTTTGATTTGGTGAGCGTTGAATGCATGTGTACTTTCGAAGTTTCGTCAGTTTAGCTGTTGCCATAAATGATGATGGCGTACGGGAGGCCCACGTGCCTTTAGAGCTACGTCATTGCTATCGATGATCGCATCTTCCGCTGTTTTGTCCACTATGGTTTACAGCGAGCAGCATGGCTTTAACTTGGTGAACAGCAGACGCATGCGTACCCTCAAAAGTTTCATCGTCACCATATATGATTGCATCGATTGTGACGGCGGTTTCTTCCACAGTGGTTGTGGTGCACGATAACCACTGTAAGCACTGTAAGCGCTCGCGTACTTCCGATGCATCTGGAGCACACTGCTCTCAGCCGTCAGTTGACGGGTTTGGTACTCTAGTTCATATCAGGCACTTCGACGCAGAGGTGTTCAAATCATCCAAATTTCGACCCATTGGACACAACTGAATTCAGCCAGAGAATTTTTTTATTCGTATCACCGATATTCTACTGTATATGTCACCATAATTCAACCAATGACGACTGCATAGCATTAGAAAAATTAAATCACACAATGATGCCAAAACTTTGCAAAGAAATTAGCGCAAAATATCAGTAAGGTGTAAAAACTGGAAAATAAGTCAAAACATTCAGAAATGTTGCTGCACATCATTTGCCAACTGGATTCATAAATAGAAACAATGTACAATATTAACAATTCAACAATTGGTAATGAGTCTTTATAAGTACTTGGTTGTCTATTTTTCCATCAATTTTAATTGGATTGAACACATAGAAATGACCTTGACAAAGACAAATACTATAATGTTACATTTCATACACAGAAACTTGAATCTAGCTTCACAAACCACGAAACAAACCCTCTAATTTATGTACGTAAGATCTGGATTATGACTGCATAATCTGAGATCATCATCAGCAATACTCAGCCAACAAAAAATGGAAGCTTAAGTTTATTCATAGTATTTACTACAATACAATTAATCTGAATTAATATCTCTTAGTACTAAAATACATCTTGATTTGTTAAGTAACAAAAAATATTAGAATACCCATACAAAATGCACACTTTTCAGTAGTTCCTTCTTTGTAACAACAATACAGAAATGGAACCATCTCCCAGACGACATTATCAATGAAAGTGATGGTGAGCCTATTTCCTCTCTGTACAATGCCCACAATATTACTCTCAATAGTTTATTATCTCGAAGCATTGTGATTTTTAAAATGCATGATTATGATGTTTTTATAATTTGTGTCACAATATTCAAGCCTTCTTACTTTTATAATAGTATCTTCGGTATTGTAATATCTATTGCTATTTGCGTTATTTTGTGCCTCATTTCTACCTCCCCCTACGACATGCCTTTTGGCAACGTAGGTGAAATGTAAATAAATATAAATAATACTTGTTTTGCTCCCTTGGGGCCTTGCAACACGAACACAGTTAATAATAAGTCACTTAACAAATTTGTTTCTTTCTGACCTGAACCAAGATTTAGTGGACACAGGTTAAAAAGCTAAAAGTACCTTCTCATCCCTTGACATATGCCTGCCAGTTTCCTGCTTTCTTAGGGCATATACAGACATGCCTGTTGGTCATATTTACAAATAACAGGGTGTCCAGATGGCCCAGGAGCTGAAAATCTCAACCATGGCAGGCATTATGTCATTGCGTCATAACTACAGTATTTGGGGACAATCTTTTGCTAACCTGAACCAAGAATTGTTCCTGTACACAGGCAAAAGAGCTAGAAGTTTCCCTGTTTGGCAAAATACTGATCCTGGAGATCATGCTTTTGATCACAAGCTGCCTCTGCATTCTGACAGGCTCAGCAATATGAACACTATTTCACACTACAGTGGCATAGCAGTGTCATTGCGTTTTGATAACACCCACACTTCCATGCAGGTGTCACGGAGCCTCAACAAGGACACCAAAGGAAACAAAAAGGTCTCTCACCTCCATACTGAATGGACTATCTTTGTTGTAACAAGTTTAAGCACACAAAAAAAGAATCAAGAAAGTAAAAAAAAAAAACAATATTGTGCCTACGATGGCTTGACTGAAAATTAGTATTCACAAAACCGGGAATTGTGACACTTATTTCTAAAACAGCCAAAATACAGCAAGCTGCCACAGCAAGGTCCATTAAAGAGCAACAGAGATGTATTACACCAGTATATGAGTGTTAATTCAATTATAACAGAAACAAACAAGCAATTTTCTCTTACAACGAGTACTTGAGTTGATCATCCAGCTCCATGATGGCTGCCTGATTGCCACAACGGTAGCAATAGTTGGGTGCACTAAAGATGGTCACTACATTCCGATCGTGGCACCAGTTGTAACCCTGCATGAAGATTTCATATAAAACTTAAGTGAGGAAGTTCACAGCATGAGAAACCCCAGCAGGCTGTCAAAATATTCAGTTTTCAAACAGACTGAAAAAATAAATAAAATATTTTTACATAGGTTCTACTGTCAATTGTCAGTATTTAAGCAATACAGCTTTGGGTTTACTAAAAGGGGGTGCAACGCTGCATAAGTAATTAGTTTGAGGCCTTCTACTGGAATTGCCATACAGGGGCATAGCCAGAAATGTTTTTCAGGGGGTTTCACACTGACCCGCGGGGGGGGGGGGGGGGGCACAGACATCAGCTTTCCTCTGTGACGTGACTATCGGCGGTAGTTTGAGCAGAATGTGTAGATGTATATCAAAGCCATGAGACTTGCCACACCCCTACCCCTCCCAATGCTGATTGATTGATTGATTGATATGTGGGATTTAAAGTCCCGAAACCACCATATGATTGAGAGACGTCGTAGTGGAGGGCTCCGGAAATTTCGACCAACTGGGGTTCTTCAACGTGCACCCAAATCTGAGCACACGGGCCTACAACATTTCCGCCTCCATCGGAAATGCAGCCGCCGCAGCCTGGATTCGATCCTGCGACCTGCGGGTCAGCAACCGAGTACCATAGCCACTAGACCACTGCGGCGGGACAACCCCCCCTTATAAGTATATGCTTGTGAAGAATAAGTACAAAGTAGTAAAAGTAATGTAACAGCAGTAAAATATAGTAAACGACAGGTACAGTGGTCCTCTAGAGCAACGTCCTCTCGTCGCACCAATGAATGGACTAGTCTGAAAACGCATCATTGCGATGACCCGCCCGATCAGAGAAGACATCGTTAATTGTTAATCTCTGTTAAGCGTAGATGGCATAGTCCTCGTCAGGGTGAACTGTGTTTCACAAGTCAAGGACAGCTCTGCTTACAAGGAAGAATGAGAGTGACTGCGTGCCTATGGGAATGATTTTTATGTTCAGCTCCATATGTCAAGCAGCCCTGATGCAGTAATAGCTTTTAGTCAACATTTTTTAGTTTACTGCACGCATCCACTCATGCTTGCGATAAGCAATAAGTATTTTTTTTTTTTGTAAATATTGCTGCACGATGGCAACACGATCTCGCACGCGTAATTTTTCAGGCAGACTTTCTTGCAACCATGGTTGACATTACAGTTGCATTGTGACTTTCAATAGCAATAAAGTACTCCAATTGTAAAGGTTTTATCATGCAATCTGCAAATTCAAGGTAATCATTGTTGAGAAATGTTCACTTAGTCCCAATCGAAAAATGCACCTGGCACCAGGTTATACCTACTCGCATATTGTCACGGGGGTGAGAGAATGAATGAAATAGATATATTTACAAAATATACAGGGAGGGTCAGAGGCAGCTGCAGTCAAGATGGCGGAACAACAGCAACAATAACACGAGCGCGATCGCATTGTCTTCATCATCTACCTGATGCTCTTTCCTTGCCGATGTTGTGTAACACATAATCCCCTGCTGCCGCTGGTAGCGCTGTCTCGGCGCCTTAAGGAGAGTAGGATCATATGCGGAGATGTATGGTTTCAGACAGGACACATGGAAGACGTCAGTGGCGGGTGTGGACGATGGACTGACTGTCCAACGGAGCGATCTCATATGTGACCTCAGTAAGCCGGCGTAAAACCTTGCAAGGGCCCGAGTAGTGAGATAGGAGCTTCGAAGTGAGGCCAACGTGGCGGCATCCAGAGGAGGACCAGTGAACCTGGAGAGTAGGAAACTACTTTGTGATGGCTATCGTAGCGGGCCTTCTGCTGCGAGCTAAGAAGACGTTCTCGTGCAATTTGGCGGGCCACTTGAGCCCGAGCAGTGACATCCCGGGCGCACTCTGTAACCGTTTGTAGTTGATGGGAGAAGAGTCTCGAAGGGTAACGTGTATGGCAGCCGAACAATAAATAGAAGGGGGAGAAGCCAGCGGTGTAGTGACGTGACAAATTGTATGCGAATGTCACATAAGGCAAAGTACTATCCCAATCAAGGTGATCTTTGGAAACATACATGGAGAGCATTGTTGTCAAGGTTCGATTTAGGTGCTCGGTAAGATCATTTGTTTGCGGGTGGTAGGCCGTAGTGAGCTTGTGACCCGTTGAACACGAGCGAAGGATGTAACTTAATATTTTTGAAAGAAATAAGCAACCACAGTCCGTCAGCAGCTGTCGAGGAGTGCCATGGTGAAGAATTACGTCATGAAGCAAGAAGTCCGCAACTTCAGTGGCACAGCTTGTTGATAGCACTTATGTGATAGCGTATCTTGTGGCGTAGTCAGTGGCTACGGCTATCCACTTGTTTCCAGTGAGAAAAGTAGGAAATAGTCCAACGAGATCGAGACCGACGTGATAGAAGGGGACGGTGGGTATGTCCGTTGGTTGGAGCGGACCAGCTGGTGGCAAGGTGGAATGTTTGGAGTGCTGGCAGGACTCACAAGCAGGAACGTATCGGCGCACAGAACAGTAATGGCCTGGCCAGAAGAATCTACACCGCACGCGATCGTACATGCGCATGACCCCGAGATTTCCAGCAGTTGGGGCGTCGTGAAGCAGTTTAAGAACAGCAAAACGGAGTGTCGCAGGAACTACGAGTAGTAGCTCTAGTCCCTCGGCGCTGGTGTTGCGTCGGTAAAGAATGCCATCGCGTAGAACGAACAAGTGTAGCGACGAGTCTACGTGGGGCAAACGTAGACTCTGCATGATAGACCGCGAGTGGACATCGCTGAGCTGTTCCTTGCGTATGTCAGTGAAAGCAAACATGGAAAAGACACAAGGGTCAGAATCATGTGCTGAAAGGTCGAGTGGGTCCACGGGGTGACGGGATAGACAGTCGGCATCCTGGTGCATTAGGCCAGATTTGTAACGCCACGTCAAAGTTGTATTCTTGGAGTTTCAAGGCCCAACGGCCAAGTCGTCCAGTTGGAACTTTAAGGGACAACAGCCAGCACAAGGCATGGTGATCCGTAAATACCGAAAATGTGTGGCCAAACAAGTATGGTCGAAATTTTCCAACTGTCCAAACTAGTGCGAGGCACTCATGCTCTGTGATGGAAAACTTGCTCTCCGAAGGAGAAAGGAGGTGACTGGCATAAGCGATGACGCGATCCTGTCCTCGTTGCTGCTGGGCGAGAACAGCACAGATTCCATGTCCGCTGGCATCAGTACGAACTTCAGTATGGGCCGACGGGTCAAAATGGGCCAAGACGGGTGGGGAAGTAAGGCTGTAAGAGTGCTGAGGGCAGTTGTTTGGTCAGTACCCCAATGAAAAGGCATGTCCTTCTTCAGTAGTTCCGTAATATAAATAGCGTGTTTGGTGCCTATATACGCTAGAAAACTTCAATACGCGCAAAAACACGTAATGTTCTAGGTTTTTTCTTTCGTAGCTTTCGCCGCTCTGCTCCCTGAAACGATACCATTGCGGCGGTGTCTTCTACTGTTTGCAAGCGTACAGCCGTCATTTCTTTTTACGTCAACAGATTCAGAACCGTATAGAATATTTCACAGTACAGTGTTGATATGCCATGCGCTACGCTATGTATGCATTATTGTAACTATAGCATGTGCATTCATGTTTGCAGCACTTACGGCAGCGCAAACAAGAGCAGCCATGTACCACACAAAATCTCGAGTGATCGGTTAACTAGTGATGAAGAAATGAACTCCCGTCTTGTTCAGAGCATAGTACACCAAAATAAATTTCTCATGACACGTGAACTCAGGCGAGAGCTGCCAGCGCAAGCAACACGAGTTTACTTACGCAGTACTGTGCACCATCCATGCTTGGTGGTTGTCCGTTTAGAGAATTCTGATGCTAGTCGCTGGAATTTTGCTGCTGGCATCAACTTCTTTGCATTCTATCACGTTTGTAGTGTGTGATCACAACGCAGCAGAAACTACCAGACTTCCATAAGGGTGCAATCACAAACGCGAGACGTTTCGTGTGCAGAGTAAGATAAGAAGCGAGCACGACCCTACCGGCACCTGAAGGGAAGCGGAGTAAATGTATACCCACGAATCTTTCCGCCAGGGGAGAAACGAGAGCTAGTGTTTAAAGTGGAACTTTACCAGTCGACATGTATCGTTGGTAAAGTTCTCGTTCCTCGCATTTAACGTCACTGCCCGAACCTTGCTGAGAGTGTTGCTTCCCAGCAATGCGAAGTCACCCCCTTGAAATACGCTACCTACATGTATTGCTGGGTAGTTCGCATTCTGCGTCAATCAGCACCCCGCGATGAGACTCGATAGTCGTGCCGAAACGCCGTAAGGCAACGCTTTATGTATACTTCCCGAAAGGCGACGCTGCTCCCAGTGCACACTCGAAAACTGGTGAAAAAGCTACAGCAGCCGAAGAATTAGTTCCCAGCTGTAGTTCTGCACTGCCTGAATATGACTCGTATGTTGTAACAACTCCCGAAAACTGATCGGAGCATGATGCATGCACGGCAACCACGATTTCTGACGACATTGCTCTTTACGTGTTTAACGGGCCAAGACGCCAGGAGTTGCAGCACGAAGAGACTAGACGACGTTTGCTAATGACGACATGGAAACCAGGCTCTCACTACAGCTTTCCCTCAGTTAGCAAGCGCAAACTGAGTTTACAACCTAACTGGCACGAAATATTTTCCTGGCTGCTGGAGTATTCCAAATATGAGGAGGAAGCAAGACATGTATGCTTTTTGGAAAAGAAAGTTCTTGATGCAAACTTGGTCCCCTCTCCATTCACACATTGGACGAACGTGCTAGCAAATTTCAGAAGCCACAACGAGTGTGACTACCACAAGACCGCTGCTCTATACGCGACAAATTTTCTAGAGCCACTCTAAGGAGAGTCACTCGCTAAAAAGATGGAGTTACTAGTGCATGCACAAAATTAGTTAAAAAGAAAAAAAAACTGATCTCTATCTTAGACACTGTGACCTTCAGTGGGCGACAAGGTGATTATGAGAGACAATTATGAGAACCACAACATGATAATGAGAGACGCCGTAGTGTGGTGCTCTGGAATTTTTATCAATTTTGGTCTTTAACGTGCACCTAAATCAAAGTGCATTTTCGCCTACATCTAAAATACGACAGGGATCCGATTCCGCGACCTGCGGGTCAGCGACGGAGCACCATAACCACTGGACCATCATGGCGGCTAGTAAAAGAGACAGTTTTTGTAAAATCACCATATGTGCTACTTTTCGTCCAGCTGTAAGGGCGTAAGTCACACTGATTGAGATATATTGCTGAAAATCCTTTTCACACCGTGGCAGAGTCATTCCGTTCTCTCCCGTTGCCTACCCCATGCTTGAAAACTCGACTTGCTGCTCAAGCTGAAGAAAAAAAGAGAAGAAAGACGGGAAAGAGCGCAGTCCTGAAAACTCGAGTATGAACCATCTAGTGAGCAAAGAAGTATTACCCCATGCTTTTTGGTAGCACCTTTCACTTGCAGACGTGGTTCGCGGATGCGAAGGATGTGAACGGCAATGCAACAACCCAAGTTGGCATGTAACGATTCTCATAAATTTTGGGTAAAATATGTGGCTTATAATATGACATGTAATATGCAGGATAATCTTCGTATAAATTGAAAAAGATAATCAACAATATTCCGCCCTGTCGTGAGTCTGTTTGCTACGTTAAACATTCCTTGCACAGAGTTTATTTCATTTCTTCAAAAAATTATGGTTACTATGTATATTGTTCTCAGTTTTACATGATAACATGTCCACTCATGTTTCTTCATTCCGTGCATTTCTTGTTGTGCGTTATGTCCCTATATTTAGAAATCGCTCAGTGTGCCCTTTCAGTCTTGTCAATGTAAAGGGACGAACAGATGGAACGAATCAATATATCTTTATTTTTTTCAGCTTTATGTTCCTAATTCTTGTGCTGTTTGCCACGCTGCTGAGCAATAAAACTTGCGCTCACTACAACTGGCCACACCACATTTCTAATTATGCTGCTTTAGGTTTATGACCATCATCTTTTTATTTATCAGCCTAAGTTACATGATGAGTATTTTAATGGGTATTCATAAGATTGTGATTAGCCTGCACGTTTGCCTGTGTTGCACCTTCTCACTAGGCAACCCTTCGGAGTGCTCTTAGCAGTTGAGGCACAGTATCAATATACTGTATTGTACACTCGCATACAAGCGAAGTTCACTGAATGAGCCGAATATTCTGTCCCGTGTGTGTGTGTGCACGTGTGGGTGTGTGTTTAGATGACTGCAAAACGTGCGAAGGTTAAATAAAATTGTTAATCTCTGGTTTGAGTATATCTCAGCACACGTTCGAAGAGTCACAATGTAATATGCTTGAACGTGGCCTATCAGACCTTGTAACTGTGTCTGGCTTTTACCATTAAGAGGAACCTCTCCCTATTTAAAATTATCGTATTGATCGACTTCAACGAGATCTGTTCCGGCGAGTATGAACACTGCAACAGCATTATTTCCGTCGCCGAACCAATCAATCAATCTGTCTGTCCACTTCTGTTTGGGTGCTCTCGTGGTAACCCTCTTAACTTGGTATGAACCAAAATTACCATGGGAGGGTAACATGCTTTGACGAATATGACGCGCTGGTCAAGACATGAATAATGTCACAATCCCATCGCGTCTGTCGTCAAACACTTCCCGCCAGACAGTGGTACATACCCACAAGCGAGTATGTGCCGCTTGTATGCGGGTATGTGCTACAGGTGATTGACACATAGTATCTACCCAGGAACGACGAGAACACACATGGGCAATTTTAACGCGCGAGCGTTAAGAAATACTTTACATCGGTAGTGCTGACCCGACAAATGCAAAGAATAAATGTCAGGGTCCCAGCCGAAATCGAACCCAAGCATTCTGCATGGCAATGAAGCAATTGACCACAGAGCTACGCCAGGTCTCGGAACTACTTTTCAAATAGACGCTAATCTTCGTGAAACGTCAATAATGGTTGCAGTGCTGCGTACCCAATTTTATAAACATTACATGTGTACTCCTTTGATACAGCCGTCACATCGGGTTAATGTCAATTGTGGTTAGTTGCCATGTGCTGAAGTTGATTTATGTAGCAGTGTCCAGGGCCAGCTTCCTCACGAGCATCAGCGCTTCGTATCAGCCTCTGGTGTACGCATGTTCTCTTTGGCATCATTGTGCAAGTGCAAACGACTGGTTATATGAACATCTGCAACTCTTCAACATATGTATGTGCATGCAACACGTGTGCATACAGTTAGCGTCATTTTATGACGTGTCGCTCAATAAAAAAATTGCAACACAGTACCTTCCCTCCGCATGCTTCGCTTAACATCGATCCCCAGATATGTGGGACCTGCTGAATTTCTTGCGATAGCAGCACTGCTTAGTTTCTAAATCATGTCATCATGGCGGCAGGGGGGGGGGGGGGGGTTTGAACCCCCCTTCCTTGGCTACGCTACTGTTGCCATATCCTGATTAACATTTAGAAAGCCTGAAAGTACTACTAAAGTGCACAGCACACAATCACCAACACCTCCATAGGTTTGTGCAGTAGTGCTTTTAAGTAGTCACCACAACTGAGGTACAATTTTAGACAATCTCAACTAGCAAATCGATACCCCTGTCAAATGGACAGCTGCGAACTCCATCGCATCTCCCTTTTCATTATCCCAAGGAAGATGTGTTGCGTGTCACACAGTCTCCTAGGAAACTTAAACGAAGCATTTCACGAAGGAAGTTTGACAATATCTGTTTGCAACTGAATGAGTACTCACATCCCAAGTAATCTGTAGCAACGAGGGGGCAATGCACACACGAAACAGCTGCAATCAAGGCTCATGAATTTCATTATTAAAATTAATACAGCAATTATTGAAAAGTCTTTAAAAATTGGTAAAAACCGCGGTGCTTCTAGGGCACGAAAAACCTGCCAGTGAAGTGCGTTGCCAACAGCCCTTCTAGATGATGAGGGCCATTTTCACTGACTGGATCATTGCGTTCGACGACATGAAAAAGCAAGACCGCAGTGTTTGCTTGCTACTAGATACCGTATTTACTCGCATAATGAACCCACTCACATAATGAACCCACCCCCAACTTGGTCGTCAGAAAAAGAAAGAAAAATTTTAAATGTATCTTTTTATTTTATTTCATTACAAAAACCAGTGCCGTTGACGATCAAAACAACGTTAAATCAAGCCATTATATCACAAAATAATGATGCAATAAAAGTCAAAACATATTTTAACAACCATGCCAAACAGTTGCGAGCAGGATGAGCTCGGACGACGTCAATCAAAATTTAAAAGTCGTACCTTTTGCGGCAGAGCGCTATCTGCTGAATGCAGGAGAAACCTCTTTGCATATAACACCAAGCAAAGTGCATGGCCTCTGCGACAGCGGGCGTGCGGCGTAGAAACACGGCACCATAAAGTGTGCGCCATGCACCCGCCATCTCGGAGGCGATGCAACGCACAATCGCGTCAATGGCATGATGTGCGCCGTTTGTTTGTGCGCCGCCATCCGACGGTGCATTTTTGTTGTCGGGTTCGTTGTAGTGAACTTAGTTGGACACCTGCTACGCAGGGCGCGTTCGACTGGAATGCTATTTACACGGCTAGTTTTTCACTTAAAGTTGGTCGAGCATGCGCTGTAGCACGGTAACCGACTGCCTGGACGACACGATCCATGCGCGTTGGTTACAATGGTAAACAAAAACAGCTTCGGGCGAGGAAAACGAATTGCTGCGGATTTCGCAGACCAAGACGAGAAAAACTGCCATGTGAAATTTTCGATGTCATAACTCCCGTGACTTTTTCCTCCCGCGTAATGATCCCTCCTCCAAACTGACATCAACTTTTCTGAAAAAAAAAAAAAGGAAAAGAAAAGGTGGGTTCATTACACGAGTAAATATTGCCACCAGCACGTAGTGGGTCGACAGCAAGAGCGGCTCTAAATGTGGAGGAAAAAAGAATATCGCGTGCTTATTTTCTGCTCGAGAGCCAGCCACGACTGACGCATCTCCCTAGAGCTAGCTACTCGGTGGTTTAATCGCCCAGTACTTGTGACTCATCGTGACAAACTGGTGGAGTTGCTGGGTAGTCTCACGGATGCTGCAGACCCCCCCAGGGAGCCGTGATACGAGTCCAGTGCCAGTCAATACTCCCGTGCATCGGACCAGCCGCCGAATCAGGGGATTGCCTCCGGAAGTCGACGATGCTGCTCCCACCACGTCGACAAATATGACCAGCGCTTCGGTGAAAACCTCATCAACCGGCACGGGAAGCACGACGTCGAACCGCTATACGTTGGAAAGCCCACGGGCACCTGCGAGGTTTCATGTCACAGAGTGCGAGGACGTTGAGGACTGGTTGGCGGACTTCGAGCGCGTAGCCACCTTAAATCAGTGGGATGAAAGGGCGAAGCTGGGTCGTGTCTATTTCTATCTCAAAGGCGGGGCACGTACATGGTATCAAAATCGAGAGGAGCAGCTGACAACGTGGCCCGAATTCACTTGTAGACTTCTGCAGACCTATGCCAGTGCTGATCACCAAGAATGAGCTGAACGAGCTATTTTGGCCCGCGTCCAGTTGCCAAATAAAACTGTGACCACGTACGTCAAAGACATGACGCGCCTCTTCCGACGGGCCGATTCAAGAATGACGGAGGACAAGAAGTTGCGTCATTTGATGCGCGGTGTCAAGGACCATTTTTTTGTCGGCCTCGCGCGAAGCACTCCGAAGACGGTCGCGGAGTTCTTGTACGAGGCCGTGACAATGGAAAAAAATGCTGCAACAGCGATCCAACCAATACGACAGGCAAGTCAGTGGCATGTCCACTGCAGACATTTTCACCACCACTAGAACAAGCAACAACTGTTTACGTGAACTCATCCGTAATATAGTACGTGAACAGTTGCAACAGGCTGGTGTAACACCTCCTCCTACGGTTAGCTCTATCGCAACTGTGATCAAGGATGAGCTGCACCAGGCCCTCCGGGACACCTTGCCTCCTGATACAGCTGCGCCAGCTCCTGCTGAATACCGCTGTGAGACAACCTACGCGGAAGCCTTGAAACGCCCTGCTGCATTGCCGCCATTATTCGTTCATCCTGTTCCTGCTGTTTCACTTGAGTCAGCGCAGCACATACTGTACTATGAAGGCACGTACACGCCACCGCCCTTGCTTTTTGTCCCTGGCGCTTCTGTCGCACATCGTTCGGTGCAACTAGTTCAGTACATCGATGATCGGCGCACGTCTCCTCGGAAGTCTGATGTTTAGCGCACACCTGATCGCCGGCCTCTGTGCTTTCACTGCGGAGAAACTGATCACTTGTACCGCCAGTGCCCATATCGCTGTCTTGGGCTTCGCGGCTTCTCTGCGTACTCACCGCCACCCCGTTACAGCCAGAGACCATGGGAAATCGAGAAGTACCTCTCCCAGCAGCATGCACCATTGTCTGCCGGGCGCCAGTCGCGCTCGCCATCACCGAGGCAATTTTCATCAATGCCCCAGCGGTATTCTACCACACGGTCTCCCAGCCCCCGCCGGGAAAACTAGCCGAAGCGACCTCTGGAGGCGGGGTCGCTGAACGTCGAAGCGCTGAAGACATCCTATTGACGCAGAACCGTACAAAAACCGGTCCGACATCACCTACTGCTACAAAGGATAGCAGACTTTCACTCGACATAGCAGTGACAATTGATGGTTGTACAGTTAATGCGTTAGTGGACACCGGTGCAGACTATTCCATACTGAGCGGGAAACTGACAATGGAGCTGAAGAAAGTCGTCATGCCGTGGCATAACTTGCAGATTCGGACAGCTGGTGGCCACGTCGTTACTCCACTGAACGCCTGCACAACTAGAGTACAGATTCCAGGGTATACATTCGTAGCAAGCTGCCTTGTTCTAAGCGAATGCTCCCGTGACGTCATTCTGGGAGTTGACTTTCTACAGGAAAATGGAGCAATCATTGATCTGCAAGAGCGCCGCGTCACGTTCTCAGCCCAGCGAGCAATCAACGTGCAGGATGACGGAAGGCGTGTCGACGTACTCCGTATTTCTGAATAGAGCGTGACGCTTCCTCCACGAGCAAGTGTTCTAGTCGACGTAACATGCTGTGGTGTGGGCGATGGCGATGTGGTGGCCGAGACAAATTTAGAACATCTCCTGCAGCAAGGCATCCAAGTACCTAGAAGTGTAATACACCTTCGTGATGGCCAATCTGAATTGCTCGTAACCAACTTTAGCAACGAGCATCGACATCTTTTCCGTGGCACTTCGATAGCGTTTGCCCACGAAGTAGCAAACGTCACCAACTGTCTCACGTCAGAACTAGTGGATACCGCAGACACGTCAATGAGTAATATTAACATCAATTCTGATCTGTCCACTGATAACCAGACTGCGCGACGAGCGCTCTTGTTCGAGTTCAGGTCTTGCTTCGCAAGTTGCTCAAAGATCTGCCAGACGTCCACCACTCAACAGAGGATCATCACGTACGAGGACGCACGCCCGATACACCAGAACCCCTACCGCATGTCGGCTAAAGAACGTGAAGCGATACGTACGCAAGTCAGCGAGATGCTTGACGATGGCGTTACTGAACCAACTAGCAGCCCGTTGTCATCTCCAGTCGTACTTGTCGAAAAGAAGGACGGGTCGCTACGCTTCTGCGTTGACTACCAAAAGCTTAACAACGTGACCAAAAAGGATGTATCGACGATTCGCTGGATAGACTTCGTCGTGCCCATTATTTCACTTCCCTCGATCTCAAAAGCAGGTACTGGCAAATCGAGGTAGATCAGTGAGACCGTGAGAAAACAGCCTTCGTGACTACAGACGGCCTATGCCAATTTCGAGTACTCCCTTTTGGCTTGTGTTCAGCGCCGGCAACTTTCCAGAGAATGATGGACACTGTCCTCACAGAGTTCAAGTGGCAGACTTGTCTTGTCTATCTTGATGATGTGGTGGTCTTCTCTGCCACGTTCGAGCAGCACCTTCACCGCCTGCGCAGCGTGCTGGAGGCTATCCGATCGGCAGACCTCACACTAAAGCCACAGAAGTGCCACTTCGGCTATAAAGAACTAAAAGTTCTTGGAAATGTAGTTAGCGCCGAAGGAGTCCGGCCCGATCCGGACAAGCTTAGCTTGCCGCTGTTGCCGAATTACCAGCTATTGTCGATAAGAAAGCCGTCCGGTGCTTTCTTGGTTTGTGCGCCTACTATCGCCGGTTCATTCATAGCTTTTCACAGATAGCAGAACCTCTGACTCGTCTCACAAGGGACGACACGCCGTTTGTCTGGGAAAACGAGCAACAAGCAGCTTTTGATGAGCTGCAACAGCGCATGCAATCAGCGCCCGTTCTCACTCATTTTAACGATGATGCTGATACGGAGGTCCATACCGACGCTAGTAACATTGGGCTCGGCGCAGTGCTTGTTCAGCGTCAAGAGGACAGCGAAAGAGTGATAGCCTACGCCAGCCGCTCTCTATCCCGTGCCGAGGCGAATTATTCCACTACGGAGAAAGAGTGCTTCGCAAGCATGAAGCAAGCATGAAGATGCTGACACACTGTCACGTGCACCCCTTCATGTCGTCAGTCAGGAAGCAAAGGAAGACGAAGGCTTCCTGGGCGCCGTTAGCGCATCGGACTTGAGCCAACGGCAGTGAGATGACGCAGAGATTCGTCCAATCATTGATCATTTAGAGGGCCAGGGCGCAATCATACCACGTCATTTATCCCGCTCGTTGACGTCGTTCTGCCTGTGAGACGGTGTGCTGTACAAGAAGAACGCTCGTTTTAACAACCATACTTGCCTCCTGGTGGTTCCTCGAGACATGCAAGACGACGTCCTCTTCGCTTGCCATGACGAACCCACATCCGGTCATCTGGGCTACTCAGGACACTTGGCAGAGTGAGCGAGAGGTACTATTGGCCAGGACTTTCGGCAAGCGTCAAGAAGTACGTCAAGAGCTGTCGGGAATGTCAGCGCCGAAAGCAACCATCTGTTAAACCAGCTGGTTTGCTTCAGCCCATTGAAGCACCCTGCACGCCGTTCGACCAAGTCGGCATAGACATTTTCGGGCCATTTCCCCTGTCTGCGGACAGCAACAAATGGGTGATCGTCGCGACCGACTATTCGACAAGCTACGCTAAGACGCAGGCGATCCCACGAGCCACGGCTTCTCAGGTAGCACAATTTTTCATGCGCCACATCATGTTACGACACAAAGCTCCTTCCAGTATAATAACGGACAGAGGGACGGCATTCACGGCACAGATTAAGGACGAAATTTTCAAACTGAGCAACACCAGACACCAAAAGACAACTGCGTACCACCCACAAACCGACGGACTTACCGAGCAACTGAATAAGACCCTCGCAGACATGATCTCAATGTACATCGACGTACAGCACAAGACATGGGACCGGATCTTGCCTTACGTGACCTACGCGTATAATACTGCCGTGCAAGAGACCATGCGATTCACGCCATTTCGACTTCTCTACGGCCGTGAAGTGCAAACCATGCTGGACTCTATGCTAATGTGTCAAAACAAAGACGAGTTGGCAAGTAACGCCGAAGAATTCGCAGAGCGTGCTGAGGAAGCCCGGCAGCTCGCGCGGCTGCACATCGGCCAGCAACAGCAGGCAGACGTACGACGCTATAACACCCGTCACAGAGAAGTGTTTTACAACTCCGGAGACCAAGTTTGGGTGTCGACGCTCGTCCGCCGCCGTGGCCTTAGTGAAAAGTTACTGAGCCGGTATTTTGGCCCATATAAAGTGTTACACCGCATCAGTGACGTGAACTACGAAGTGGTCCCAGACTCAACACCGCATGCACGGAACAGGACACGACCGAGGCTGGACGTCGTTCATGTGTTGCGCATGAAACCATTTATTGCGCGTTCTTCGTAACATTTTCTTTACTGTGCAGCGTTCTTTGTGTTTTTTGTTTATTTTTGTGAACTTGCTCTCTTGTTCATTGACTTTTCCTATATTGGCACGCTCTTCAATTTCTACTTTCACTTTATCCGAATTTCCAAATTTTTTTTTTTTTTCACGTGCCTATGTCGTAGCATCGCGGTGCTGCTATGCACTTTTTTTTCCTCTTTTAGAACTTGTTTTTTTTTCTTTTCGGAAGGGGGATAATGCCACCAGCACGTAGTGGGTCGACAGCAAGAGCGGCTCTAAATGTGGAGGAAAAAAAAGATTGCGTGCTTCTTCTCTGCTCGAGAGCCAGCCACGACTGACGCATCCTCCTAGAGCTAGCTACTCGGTGGTTTAATAAATTTCCCAGTACTTGTGACTCCTCGTGACAATATGGTAATTGCTCAGCACATTGCCTGGACAGCAACGTCAAGTTGACGAACGTTGTGGTGAAGTTTTTTCCACCAAACTGTACGTCGATGATTCAGTTTTTAGATCAAGGTATCATCAACAGCTTAAAGGTGATTTTCGATATTTACCGATTTCAATAAAACTTTCAACATGTGTTTGCGTTGGTACCGTAGTGATATGTGCCACATTATACAACCATAAATCCTTTAGTTTTTTTTAAAACAAATTTTAAAATTGGGAGCAGATTCTGTAATCACACTTATAAAAGCGTGCCACCCTGTGTATATGACGTCAGGGCCTACTCTTTTTTCAAAAACCCAGCCTTTCCCAGCAGACGGATGGCAGCGCATGCTTTCTTCTACAAGGCGACGACAACACGAGCACTGTTCAGTTTTGTCAGCTCCATACAGCGTGTTAGTAGTCCTTGACGTCGGGTCTTACAATATTGAGTAACGACAAAATCGATTCAGGGCATGTCAGATGCTTCAGGTGCCGGAGGGTCGAAATCGAAACTTCTGCGCTCAGATAGTAACTGCAATCATCCCTGAACTTGTCACTGGTAAGTTGCGACGAGTGGCACAGCTTGATTCCGCATCGGACAACATCGTCAACTTGGTTTTCGCGCATCAGAAGATCGAGGCACGTGAGCCATGTTCACACCCTGGCCAGCCGTGGCGGGGTGTAGCGGTTCTCGTGACGTCATCGGCGACGGATTCGGGTGACATCATTGGATACCCTCCATGGACGACAAAGGCGCTCCCTGTTTCGGTTTCTGTTCTGACTCGCCGTTTTTTGCTTATTAAAATTATTGACGAGTGCCTGGGCAAAATGAACCACTCTAGCTTTTTCAGGACCGTCAACACTATTAGAAAACAGCATTACCTCAGTATGAATGAAAATGCACAGGAGTTCCCCTTTAAAGCACGCATACTGGCCAGCCGTGGCCGGTATTCGTCAGCGAATTCTGTTAAACACAGAGCATGGCTGCGACGCCAAAGTCGACTTTTCATGGCTGTGTAAATGTTGGCTGCCGCATAGATGTCGACACTACGTGGCACTGTTAAGAGCCGTTTTGCGAACGCAGGGTTCCGGCCTGAAGAGATGAACTTGGCCTGCACAAGTGACGACATAAAAGCTGTAACGCCACTGGACTGGGACAAGACGCAGAAACTGCCACAGCATGGGCGGCTCTCAAGGATGCCGGCACTGTACCAGAGAGCATTGCCCTGAGCGATTACGTTAATGCCGACGCGGACGTGATTATGTACGAGAAAGTGAGTGATGCTGAGACCCTCAAGAGTGCTTGCTCGGCTACTACCGCAGCCAATTCATCAAATGATAACGAAGCCGCATATGGTGTTCCGGCGGTCCAAACACCAGTGACCGCATCGCAAGTCTGGGACACCTTAGACACTCTGCGTCGTTTCCTTGGCGCCCATGACAACGATGTCACCATGCAGCTCCTCACAGAAAGTGAGCAACGCATTCTGCCACTGCTCGTGCAAAAGAGCAAACACTTGAAAATGAGTGATTTTTTTAAGTTTTGGAAATAAACTGCTCCCGTAAGTGTTGTGCATATCTTTCTTTTTATTTACCACTTTTTCCGCAATCCCAGTGAATTTGATTGTAGGAGAGTTTCACTGCAATTGCTATCTCAACAAAATGCATACAGTCGAGCAGAGACACTGTATTAGAGACACCAGTATGCCTTATACAGGGGTGGAAGTAGACTTCACTGTTTTGGAGCGCAGTAGAAAGGGAGTTTAGGAGCAGGTTTAGACCACCGAAAGGTGTGTTTCAGACCAGGTTTGTAGGGTCAAACATCATCGCCGATCAAAATTATTGCTGGTAAAAAAAATGTCTATTTTCATAAAACATTCAGTACTAGTCAGTTTACCTACCAGACTTACCACCTACAAATTTGTGTGTGTGTGAGCATGTGTGCGCGTGTGAAACAAAACATGCCCATTTTATACTCGGCCTGAAACGAAAAGAAAAATATATTCTCAGTGGTAAAAACATGAAACTACTTCTTTACGCAAATGTATCTACTGCAAGGAGTCTCACTATAGCCTCCACAGCATTGCAGCTGATGTTGGAAACAGAGTATAAATAATTGCAGTGCACTTCCCTTGGGAGAAGTTTGTTATCCCCATGCTGGTTAAGCACACCACTCAGCTCATCTGTGCTTGGTCTGGAGCGAAGTGGAGTTGAGAAATTCCCACAGCGAATCCGCGCGCACAGTACAGCAAGCTACCCGGCAGCGATGGGGTGGGCAGCATAGGCGCCGCACTGCATGCAACTAACCAGGAGATGATCAAAGTCCAAGCGACCACTCCGTGTTGCAATGAAACTGTCAGTTGTTGCTTAGTATCACATTGCCGTAGAGAAGCGCACATATGTATCGCAGAAAGCCGATAGTGTCGGTTCTGCCGCTATTTCAGTCGCTGCGTATCCTGGACAATGTAACAGTTTCGAAATGCTCCTTGGCATCGCCACTGCATGCTATGAAACGATCGTGCGAGAGTGCCAGCCCACTATCTTTCCCACACTCTGGCAAAAAGAAAGACTTTCTGGATGGTACTTTGGGCAACATCTGCTATGGTACTGTATCTGTTTACTGGGTGGTGATGGGGCATGTCAGGAAATGCACATTTGCACTTGTAAACACGCACTTCCGTTTAGTGCATGATCGTGCCACGTTCCTGGCAGGTACAAATTATCAAGGTTTCACTGTATTACTAGATAATTAAACATTACTCATGTTAGTGCTACCATTTTTGCGGGGAAACCACGACAATGACAACAATAAGACGAGCGCTAGTAAGCCCCGTGAATGAAACGAATCACAACGTGATCTAACTCCACCGAATATGGATGCGGCTGAGTCCTTGGTGTAGCCAACGCTCATTGTTTTCGGTCGACGATAATTATCAGCTAAATTTCACGGTTTACACTTTTGATGGACAATTATCATGGGAATTGCCGTTTCTGTGCAGCCTAGTGTAGCAGGTCAGCTTGGCGCAGAATGGCGCGATTGACGCAGCACTTCCACCCCTGCATTAACCAATTTTTGTCTAGTAGGGAGGCATCCACTATGCAATTCTTCGGAGAAGCGTGGTAAACATTACACACTTGCAAGAAATGTGCATTTCGTTGATGCTGTGGCTGACGAAGAAGAATTATGCTTGATGCCTTTGTAATGCTTCGGAGCATTCGATGACTCATTCGTTACGCACTTTGCATAGCTCGACGCCTGGTTCTTCCCTTGCTGTTCTAAAATACTTTGTTACACACATTCATGTGGTTCCTTCCCAGATATAAAGCCCGCCTAGATAACTTTGCAACAAAGTTTCAAGCACTGGCGTAGCTCAGTGTGGAATACTGGGCTGGCACACAGGGGGGCCCAGGTTCAGTCGGAATGTGTCGTCAATGTTTTATATTTATATTTTTTTTATTCCCCACGATAGTGATTACAGACACCGATGGTGGTGGACAGCTACGGCCCCAAAAGGCGCCGTTGTAGTGATCTCGCATAGCTTTCGCTGTAAGCGGCATTTCAAGGACCATATAACCTGTTTCAGCAGCCAAGCTGTACAGTCAAACCTCGTTAGTGCGTACCAGCTTTAAGCATACTAACGGTTAAAACGTAGTTGCGACGAATCCCCGACAGAGTCTCATTTGCAGACCGCTTAAGCCGTGGTGTTTGGCGTATGCCTTCCGGTTAGTGTGTACTATCTGCGTACCGCGATAACATTTTGCACGCCAAAATTTTACTGCTCCGCTGAACTTGCAGACGCCACCATGTGCCGTGAAAAATTTTCCGTCATGTTGATAAGTGCGGAGATCAGCCAATAGGTTATTATGAGTTACGCGCGATTGCGGCGATGACGCTGCAAGTAGCCATCGGGGAAAAAAACGAAGGCGAGATGGCAATCACCTACAAACGTGCCGGTATGACATATTGCCGGCGAAAAGCCTTGTCACAGTAAACATCCGCGGTTATCTCCTCAAGCCATGTCTCAGGCATGCGTGTGGCGTAGCGTCACTTTAGGCCTGCTGCACACTTTTAGTGGACGACTAATGATGATATGTGGGGTTTAACGTCCCAAAACCACCATATGATTATGAGAGACGCCGTAGTGGAGGGCTCCGGAAATTTAGACCACCTGGGGTTCTTTAACGTGCACCCAAATCTGAGCACACGGGCCTACAACATTTCCGCCTCCAGTTAGTGGGCGATTACCTGAACACACAAACACAGGCACCCACCGTACAGTGGGCATAGCGCTGTTGTTACCATGTTACACACTTTTATTTAGTGACAGCCGAAATGTGCATCCGTGCACTGCCAGGACTGTTAGAGCATCGCGGAGAACACATTGCTTGCAGAAAGCTCTTCGGCGTCGCGTTAACCCAGCAGGCTACTCTCCAAATCTGTACAGCAAGCGAATCGGCAGTCACGATGTGCGCAGAGTGAGCGAAGCGCCACACGCAACTAGCCATGCAGTAAGTGATTCGATTCTCTGTGACTGTAGAGTGTTCTAAAGAAGAAAACTGCGTCAGTTTTCGCTTAAAAGCAGACCGTGGAACAACTGTATCACGGACAGCCAATTGCGTCCGTTCTGTCCACGCAGGAAGGAAAGTTGTTTCTTTCCTCCGTGGTTCTGTCGCTGTACCACGCTGTATATCCCGGATCCTGCGGTGGTTCCGAAATGCTCATCGGCGTCTCGATCGCGTGCTATTGGGTGGTTCTTTGAGAGCCGGAAACTTTTCGGTACCTTGGCAAAAAGAAAGAAATGGTTTTTGCGGTGGGCACTTAGGGCAATATTTCGCACGGCACTGCGTTTCTACTTTCGTTGGTGGCGATGGTGCATGTCAGTCAGGGGATGCAAATTTGTAGCTGGTGGTTAATGCGTAGTACGTTTAGTGCGCAGTTATGCCGCCATCCCCAGCAGGTACGTATTAACAAGGTTTCACTGTACACAGTGTCACAGAGTTTCTTATCTCAATGAGAGAAAGGATGGGACAAGACAGAGAGGAAAGGCAGCGATGTTAACTACCTCTCTGCTGCTGAATGAGGCTTAAAACTGGTGTTAAGTGCCAAACCCTCCGGAGGCCTCCCCATGGGTATTGTGGCTTAGCTTGCTCCTCCCTGCCATTACTGCTTCGTCACTGCTTTTCTTTACCTATGCACACTCAACCACTCTCCATCGACACTGAGCCATCTCACTGGTGTCATTATTTTACATCTTATGCAAGAACCCTGTAGCAGCTTGGGTGTACACAGAATATCACGGTGAAGACTAACTTACTTGGAGTGTTTTCATAGTAGGTTTCGCAACTGAACAGCCTTGAAATGTGGCTTCTTGACTGCATAAAGTACAGCTGCTGAGAGGTTGCATTTACTTGCAATTATTGATGCGAAGGAAGGACCGCACCCCAGAAAAAAGCCACGTCCTTTTTGAGGAGATCGAAGTGGGGTCGAGCAATATCCACGAAATTGACGACAAAGCGGCAGAAGTATGAGCAGAGCGCCAGGAAGCTGCGGACCTCTTCTGTAAAACACGGAACAGGGAACTCACCAACAGCGCGGACTTTGTTGGGGTTGGGTTGGACTCCAGTAGCATCAACAATTAGGTCAAGTAGCTTAACTTGACGGTGTCCAAAAGTGCATTTCGACGAATTCAACTGGAGGCCAGCATGACGAAATATGTCAAGAATGGCCAACAGACGCGGGAGGTGGCTTTCAAACGTGGGCGAGAACACGATAGTCCAAATAGCAAAGGCAGGTTGACCATTTAAAACCGCGTAGGAGAGAGTCCATCATGTGTTTGAAAGCTACAGGAGAATTACACAATCTAAACGGCACAACCTTAAATTAGTAAAGGCCATCGGGTGTGATGAATGCAGTCTTCTCGTGGTTGTGGTCAGTTACTGAAATTCGCCAATATTCAGATCTAAGATTGAGACACGAAATATACTTGGCACCATGGAGGCAGTCGAGCGCATCGTTGATTTGAGGCAGGGGATATACGTCCTCTTTTGTGATTCGATTGAGAAGGCGATAGTCGACGCAAAAGCGCCAGCTGTTGTCCTTTCTCCTAACTAGCACCACAGGTGATTCCCAAGGACTAGATGAAGGCTCTATGACGTCTTTTTAGAGCATTTTCTCTACCTCCTTCTGAATAACTTGGCGCTCAGCGTGCGACACACGGTAAGGGCATTTGTGAAAGGGACTGGCGTCACCGGTGTCGATACCGCGGCTACGAAACTTTTGCGGCCCAGTGTACAGTCGTCAATGTCGAAAATATCGATGTAAGAAAGCAAAACACTACGCAAGGCTTCAACTTGGGAGGACCAAAGGTTACTGGATATCATTTTGTCTAGGAATGTTTTATTGTGCGCTGCTATGACACCTTTAGTCCCAGTGTTTGCATCAGAGGTGGAGGAAGAAATTGCACATTCTTTGACAGTTGAAAGCTCTGCTTGTGTGACGCCTTTGGGAAGAACTTGGACTGACGTTGAGAAGTTTAGGACAGGAGAAGAGTCTTGTTGTTGGCTACAACCACAACAGTAAAGGAAGGGCTATGATGCGGGAAAAAGCGAGGTCATTGAGGGGAGCTACCAAGTAGTTGCCATCAGGGACTGACAAAAAAAGGTAACACAGGGAAGTACACAGCAGCCTGAGGTGGCAGGCTGCTGAATTTTGTGAAACTAACTGCCCTTCACACAAAAAGGACTCACCTCCATGACAAGTTGATGTGCCCGGGCCACTAGGGTGAGTCCATTGCTGTGGTTGAAGGTCTCAGAGATGTCCTGCCCGAAGGTGTAACCAGCACCTCGGGGGGAGATCCCCCAGCCACCGCGGTCATCCGGATCCGACCACAGCAGGTCACACATGGGCCCCTGAAATATGAATTCTAAGTTGAGGGTACTTTCTACATGAAATCACCTTCAACTTGGTCCAAACTTATCAGCTGCAGCTGTCATAAAATCATTTGCTTCTGTGTACTTTGACAATCTTAGCAAATTATGAACTAGCCGTTTTCCCTAAAAACTTTGTCTAAGCTGAAGCATAACTTTTCTAAGCAACTGTCCACAATTTCTTCTTACGAATAACCATTTATTTCCTGAAGCCGCCAAGGTGGCTTAGCAGGTTCTGAAGTTGCACAGCCTAGTACAAAATTGCAAGTTCGTGGTCAGGGCAGCTGCCCTTTGATGAGGGCAAAAATGCAACGGAACCGATGTTTCAGAGTTCGGTGTGCATTGAAGAACCCTAAAAGGCCAAAATTTAAGCAGAGTCAAATGATTATGAGGCATTATGGCATGCTTCATAATTATTTCCTCACTTTAGCACATAAAACCACATACATTATTGTTCATTTCTTGTCTAACCTCTTTAAGTTTAGACAGCTAATCTTCGAACATTTCTTTTCAATCATAAATAATGCACCTAGTCCCACACAATATGCCATCCTCATATTCCTAAGCCCTACTTCCTATTTTACGAGAGTTAACAAGCACGCGAAAGTATGTGGAAGCTGCTTTTTTTTTTTTATAGACTTTTCTTACTCTTCAGAGTAACAATGATGCGAAACACACTGAAACATCGGTCATCTTTGCTTTTAGCTTTGGGCCATCTCAGTTCTTGTTTCAGCACCAGCTTGCCAGGATGTGAACTTACAGGAACTAAAAAGTGCAAGTGTGACTAAAAAACCAAGCAGAAAACAGGATCTTACTGCAAGACCTGCGACATTACGCTATGCTTTAGATCGAGGAACTGCTTTGCCGCAAGACATGCCGAACTGCCGTGCTTACAGCAAAGATTTATTTTCAAGAAAGTCCTGTTTAATGAGAGATGGTGCCTTTGTGCCGCAATCATCAATCTGGAAATTTATGTAACTTTTATAACATGTATCACTTGCCTAATGTAATATCTAATTAGTGAAATTGCTATATATGAAAAGTACTTTCATTCTGCTCTCGTTGATGGACCACATAAAATATCAGGTGTACCAGTACCTTCAGAAAAAACACCACCTATTTTTCTCGTGGCAGGAAAACGGTGAATATGCAACAGCTCAAATGAATCTGACCACTTCCCTGAGTGAGACAGGAAATTTGTAAAAATGAAAGCTGCCTGCTATACACCAGAACACAGCGAGCTCAGCATGTGCTGCCATATTGAGAAGCGCGTCGTGCCATCTGTTACAAGCGCGGCAAAGCGACACCTATACACTGCCACGCGAGCAGACGCTCCGCAAATCAAACGCGAAACTGCACAACCAGAATTTGGCTGTAAGGAAGTTTGGCGCTCTTCTCCTAGAATTTTGTGCTGATTTTTTGTGAAACGTCGAGGAGACCTTTCTCGACAGTTCGGATTGTCTACAGCACATGCACTGCAAACTTCGGAAGCAACTTCATCACTATTGCGATTGAAATAAACGCAAACAGCGGAAAGCGTTGCTTTCAATTCAGTCGCACTGCGGCGTGCCTTGGCTGTGGCAAGCAGAATTTGTGCTGTAAGTCGGCGTCAACGTAACTCTAGAATCTCGCTCCAACTTGTGCTCATTCACTGCATGTGTTTATCATTTGCCAACCAGAACAAGATTTTAAAATGCTACGGTGACGCCGACCGGAAGCACAGATTCGCCTAGTGAGCCAAGGCATGCCGCAGTTCAACTGACTCGAAAGCTGTGCTTTTCGCACTGTACACGTCTCTTTGCATCACTATTGTAGGCCGTTACAATTATATACGTGAGCGGTGCTTGCATCCACGCATGAGTCGAAATATATCCTATTACTGGCATGCAGCCTGCGTAAAAGAACGACAATGATTTGGTGCCGCATACTATACAGGCATACTGCTTGCAAAACGCTGCTGTAAAACGGAAACGCCGGGTCGCGTTTCAGTAAAGGCAATGATTCTATTTACTCATACACCTTTACTGGACTCGTAGTACTTCTGGCCGATTACGATTATATCCACTGGTGGCGTAGCTCGGCGTTTTTCGCTGCGGATGGAAATCTGTGCAATCAGGATAGACCACACCAGCACGATTGCCGCATCGTGTTAGAATCTTCACAGACAGTGCTTAGTAATATCTTACTCTTGCTCTGGTTGTTTTTGCATCCGAAGACGGTGCAGTAGCCAGATGACTTCTTATAAGCTAGCACAGCTTGAACAGGCGCTTTTTTCCCCTTTTAATGTCCCAGAGACACTGCTTGCCATGCTAGCAAGGCACGCCTTGGCAGTTGAAAACAAAATAACGCGTCTCTGGGAGCGAGGGCATACCGCCGAAGGAGCCTGGGTGTTAGATAGGCGTGCTCTCGTCTATAGCCATGTTAACTACACAAGATATGCTATGTATCCTGCATGGTCACAACACCCCCGCCATGGTGGTCTAGTGTCTAAGGCACTCAGCTACTGACCCGGAGGTCGCAGGATCGAATCCCGGCCATGGCGGCCGTATTTTAGATAGAAGCAAAAATACTAAATGTTTATGAGTTTAGATTTAGGTGCACATTAGAGGACCCCAGGTGGTTGAAATTTCCGAAGCCCTTCACTACAGCATCTCTCATAATTAGGTGCCAGCTTTGGGATGTTAAACCCCAATAATTATTATTAGCATTATGGTCAGGACAGGTATGCACCTGAACAAAACTCGGTAGCAGAAAGCATGCTCGTCCGTGGTACAGCTAGAGTATCATTACATTGCTGCTGCACACACATTGGGCAATGTACAAATACACATGCAGCAGCAGAACTTCATACAATACATGCATACGCATTGAGAAAGACCGGGCTAGTACACTGGAACACCGATCATATGACTTTCAGAGGACCACGCAAAACAGTCGTATAAGAAAAAAAAAACTAAGAATATAGGCAGTGACACTCAGCCTTGCCCAAAAAACGGGTACAGACCACCTGAATAAGCCTACGGCACGACCTTGTGCCTCTGCTAGAAAAGCAGGTTAAATTATTCTTGCCAGCGGCAGCTAATGGCAGCGTTACTTAGTTAAAGGATGTGCTAGCGAATCCTTATTCACAACATTAAAAAAAAATTGAATCCAACGCGCATCTTTCTATCGATAAATTAAATCCAAAAATTGCCAGAAGAGTCAGACACAGTGTCATTGCCATCACATAATGGTGACGGACCACGAGTTTGTGCAATTGCACAGAACGCTTTTGTGCGCGACTGAGCTGTGCGCGTTGTAGTTTGTTGCCTTGTGAAGTGCAACTAGTGACGTCCAGCTGTTATTATGAACGTTGACATCAAGTGAAACTAACTTTGCACAGTGAAAACAGCTGCAGTGTGCCCTCATGCGTGTGCAAGCCCAAGACTGCAAGTGCAACAAAGGCAGGAGATCAGCTGTATGTCGACCAGGAAATGTTTCTACGGACCGAAAACATGGAAATGTCAGCTTTTGGGCCAGCTGAAGCTACTCTGTGTGTATAAAGCTTGACTAGGTAAGGACTCCGGATACGTATGCACCCAATCGAGACTGTGTGGAAGCGCCTGGACTTCCAGGAGAATAAATTTTCCTTTCTAAGAAGACATCTGTCTCACTCTCCACTTTTTTAATCGTCAACCTAGGGGAACATAAGTTCATATTTTGCACTCATGTATATTTGGTTGACGTTTGATTCGAGTAAAGCTGTTTTTTTTTTTTGGGGGGGCAAAATCTGATGATATGATATATGAGTTTTAATGGCGCAAAGGCCATGCTTCGCCAAAGAGCGCCATGGACAATGATGATAAAAAAATAATAGTGCATGATTTGATGCGATATGTACAGGATATGAAATATGATACTGTTACGTGGCTGCAGAGAGGCCTAAAATTCCGCTCCCTGAGACGGGTTAAAAATACAAGTATTAAAATCATGAAAGTGATGTGAAATGTATGTAGCGGAAATAAAAGACAGTGTTCGTGGTAATAAAACTAGATTGGGTAGATATGAAATTAGCACGAATGCCTCGTCGATGCATGCCCTTGAGCCCAAGGGCAGCCAGACAGATGCTGTCTTCAATGTGACCACCGCAGCCTTGACCTCTGAACAGAGGTCGTGGTACGGATCACCTCGGAATATGGAGTGAAAACTGTGTGTATCTTTTAAACACATTAACTGTAATTCAAGCTTAAAAGGGGTCCCAAACGATGAGCATGACAGGATGTAATGAAAGTTGCTGTCGGTAGGGTAATAAAAAGTGCTTTTTTCTTAGAGAGTAACTCATTACACAGAACAAATATGTGGAGAACCGTAAGCGATTCCCCACATCTCTCACAGATGGTTTGCTTTGCCGCCAGACAACAAATATGCATGTGTGCTCTGTGTCCTATTTGTAATCTGGTAAGCGTTGCTTGTGCGTAGTGTGATCTGGGTACTAGAGGCCGATTTCCAAGTCTCGATTTGATTACCTGTAATTTCGCTTGCGTTTGCCCATCCCATAGCCGCTGCCAACACGCCCCAAGCTCCCGTTGAAGAAAAGACTTCAGGTCAAGCGCAGGGGCAGCTATGGATGTATTGGAGGCAGCATTGTTTTGGGTGGATGCAGCTAGCTAATACACCAAGACATTTCCCCCATCTCACTGTGACCTGGCACTCAGCACACCACTACATGTTGTTCGAGTGTGTAGATCGTGCACAAAGACTGTAAAGCGACACAAGGACAGAATTTTCATGTTTTTGCAGAGATCTTAAAGCTTTTGCAACGCTCAAAAAATTCATGTATATAACTGCGCAATGTAGCTTTGATTCCTTAATCTGTTTAACGGCCGTGAGTATTGCATAAGCTTTTGCAGTCAAGGTGCTTAAATTATCGTGCAGAAAACCAAAATCACAAAAGGATGGACCAATGGCAGCATAGGACACACCAACAGAAGACTTTGAAGCATCTGTAAAGTATTCTGGACTAGAGTATTTGAGCTCCCATTCGAGAAAGTGTGCACGTATATGTGCAGTAGAAGCCTGTTTCATTATTTCCCCGAATGATAATTCACAGTGTATGAGCTGCCAATGCCACGGTGGCGGATATTTTGCGAAAGCCATTCGACAATTTTCAACAAGCTGCACACCGGTTTCTTCAGTCAGACCCCTCACGCGAAGTGGGAAGGATCGTCTCACCGAGGAACGGTTGTCAAAAAGGACAGAACTGGACAAATCATTAATTGTGGTGTGGGTGGGGTGTTCCTTTTCAAAGTTTACTTTCAAAAGTAATACAAAAAGAAAGGAGATATAAGATCTCTGAAGGTGGAGCAACCACTCATTGAACTCAACACAGAGGCTTTCTACAGGGCTTGAGTGAAAAGCACCTGTAGAAAGGCGTATGCCAAGATTATGAACATGATCCAGAATCCAATGCGCTCGGTGTGGCAGGCTGGTGGACTACAGGCTCCATAGTCTAGGGCTGTGCCTATAAGGCTTTTATATATATATATATTCGTCAGGTACTTCCTGTCACTTCCTCATTTTGTGCATGACAGCACTCTGAGAATGTTTATAGTTTTCAGGCACTTGTTTTTTTATGGACTTGATGTGTGTTATAAATGTGAGCTTCGAGTCCAGAATTAAACCTAGAAATTTATGTTCAGCTTCTACAGGTACTTGTTGCCCGTGGGGCTCGATTTCGGGATTTGAGTGAAGGCCTCTATTTCTAGAAAAAAACAACACAGGTGCTCTTTTGAGGGTTTATCCTGAACCCGTTGTTATCTGCCCATCTGGCCATCTTGTTCAGTCCAAGCTGGACCTGCCGCTCACAAATTTCTAAATTGCAAGATTTAAATGCTACCTGGATGTCATCCATCATATGTGCGATAGAACATATTTCATGGGATGCAAAGATGCAGCGAGTTCATTGCGTACAGTTAAGTTCACCACCTTGTGGTACCCCGGTTTCCTCTATAAATGATCGTGACATGGCATTTCCAACTGCAGAACAAATGCAGAACCTGCGGTTAGACAGAAAACTTTCGATTACATTTCACATCCGACCTCGTATTCCCAAGTGTGACAGGTCTCCAAGTATTCCGAACCGGCACGTGGTGTCATAAGCGTTTTCCATATCTGGAATACCAAGAGGAAAAATTGTCTGTGGACAAATGCGTTGCGAATCTGTGACTCTATGCGGATTAGGTGGTCAGTTGTGGATCGACCCTCTAGAAATCCGCAGTAGTTCGAGTCCAGTAAATGTGGTTTTTTTCCCCCGAGGAAATGTATTAAACGGCAGTTTATTATTTTTCTGAAGACTTCACATGAGCAACTTGTTTGTGTGATGAGTCTGTAACTAGATACACTGGATGGACCCTTTACCTGTTTTAAGACTGGGATTATAATAGCCTCTTTCCCTGTAGACGGAATCTCGTTGGAAGTCCATACAGCGTTGTAGAGGCAGAGGAGGGTGTTCTGTGTGTCATGAGGCAAGTTCTTTAGCATTTGGTACATAACACGGCTAGAACCTGCTGTAGATTCATTGCAGCAGTATAGTGCTCTTTGCAGCTCAGCCATGTTGGATGAATCATTGAATGCCTCATTTTTGAAGCATTTTCTTTCCAATTTTTTACTTTCTATATTTGCTTTGTAACATTGAAACGTGTCAGAGTAATGCGCAGAGCTGGACACACGTTGAAAATGTGCACCCAGGGAGTTTGCTTGATCTTCCAGGCTATTGTCATCAGTGTTTACTAAAGGAAGAGAGTGTGTTGTTTGGCCTCGTATTCTATTTACCTTGTTCCAGGCCTTAGCCTGCTCTGCATAAATGTTAATGTACTATAAAAACTTGTACCAGCTCTCCCTTCTTGCCTGTCAGTGTATTCGTCGACTTTGGGACTTAATCTATTTAAAGTTAATAAGATTCTCAGCAGTGGGAGAGTCACGCAGTAGTCCCCGGCCTTTGTTTTGTTTTTTTCCTAGCTTTCCGGCTATCTTCATTCCACTACGGCACGCGACGTTTGACAGTAATAACACTTGACTGAGGAATACATATCGAAGCAGCGTCAATAATGAAGGCGGCAAAAAACTGAATAGCAGCATCAATTTCTAATAATGATATCTCATTCCACGAGATACTCGTAACAGTTTCAAATTGCTCTCAATCTGCTACCTCAGCCTTTCACTTGGGAGCAAACGGTGGAGATTCGTTTCCTATTATTGTGGGAAGTGGTTGCTACCGTAGGGGTCTTTAATAATGCCCCAGTTAAAATCGAATAAAAAGGTGGGTGAAACAATGCTGAGATATATTGATGAATAACTATTGTTAGCAAGGCTAAAAAATGTTGGCTCCTTCTTATTAAGCAGACATGCACCGGCAGACAACAGAAACTGCTCAATCATATCTCCACAGGCTCCTGTGTGCATTGAAATCACCAAGGACGAGGTATGGTTCTGGCAATTCATCAACAAAGGACTGAAATTCATGTTTGTTTAACTGGTAGTGGGGGGGTATGTAGAGTGAACAAATGGTTATAAGCTTGTTGGAGAGCGGCTCAAACAGCCACTGCCTCCAGGGCCATTTGCAGCTGCAGAGCATGACACGGTGAACAAATGGTTATAAGCTTGTTGGAGAGCGGCTCAAACAGCCACTGCCTCCAGGGCCATTTGCAGCTGCAGAGCATGACACGGTACGGTTTTGTCTATTATGATAGCAACGCCGCTAGAGGAAGCGAGAGCGTCATGGCGGTCTTTGCGGAAGACGACATATTATCGGAAAAAGTGTGTGTTGGTTTTAAGAGTGTTTCCAGTAAACACTGCAGTTTTGGTGTGTGTTTGTGAAAAGCCACTTGGGGCCCTTTCCAGGCCCCATAACACGCAACTTGTCCTTTCTGTAGCGGTCAAGAAGGCCTCGCTGCTCCTTAAGTGCTTGATGCACTGTCAAGATAAGTGGAGTACCCATTGCCTCTCCTGAGGCGCCGGACACGCGCTCTTGCGAGCAAGACCGTATTAGTGAAAGTCTCGCCTAAGAAGACGAGACTTTTGCACCCTTTGGCTCGGTGGCCAATGGCGCTCCCTTCGAGTCCAGACTCTGCCGGCTGTTGTCAGCACTAGCAGGGGCTGGAATGGCTGGGGCAGTCTTGGCTGCAGCTACTGCGGGGGCTTTGAACCAAGTCTGCGCTTTCGCTGCATGTAGTGCAGGCTGTCATTGTTGGCTGGCTTTTAGCCGGCAACCCTGGGGTATCCAGACTTGGTTGCTGTTTGGGTGCAGCAGACTTGACCACTGCCACCCCGGGGGCAGTTGCCTCTAGCGACAGCTCACTGTGCGCGGGCTGTGCAGGTGGCGATAGCTGCTGCGACCCTGCCCCTCAACACACCACATCAGCATAAGATGTGTTGTGGAAAGGAGAGATTCTCTTCCGGGCTTTCTTGAAATAAATATTTTCCTTGACTTTAAGACAATTTAATTCTCTTCGTTTGTACCATTTGGGACACGAACGCCAATATGCAGCTTAGTCACAGTTCACGCAACGCAATGAGGCGTAGCAACACAGTTATCAGATGGGTGGCCGTGGCCACCATATCTTGCACAAGTTTCCTGACCGTGGCAGTTCTTGCGAGCCGTGAGCAAATCGTTGACATTTATAGCATAGTCTTGGATTGCAAAAGTAGGGACAGACAAAGTTTAATGTCACCTGTATCTATAGATGAAGACAACGTGCTGAAAGCGAAAGTAGGTATTAAATGTTTAGTAGGTATTTCCTGGTTGTCGAGTCTGATGACGATTCATTTCACATCCATGACATTTTGTTCTTTTCACCCTTCAAGCAGTTCCTGCTCAGACAATTCAAGGAGGTCTGCCTCTGAAGCGAGTCCGCGTGAGGTGTTCATTGAACGATAAGGTGAAATGGATACTGGAATATTACAAAATGCTATGAGACTGCCAAGTTTCTCATAGTGGTGTTTTTCAGGTAGCTCAAGGAGAAGGTCTCCACTAGCCATCTTTATAACCTTGTATCCTGGGCCAAAGACTTCAGTCAGAGATTTGGCAACAACAAATGGAGATATAGCTTTGGCTTGTTTTGCTGGATTTTCGCTGTGGACGACATGGAATTTTGGAAAGCATAGTCTGGGTTGGCTGAAACATTAAAGATTCATTGGAGCGTCCCCTCTTAAGCAGGAGACGATCCAGGAGACCGGGAAATGCAGGTGTTCCCACAGTAGTGTACTTTTTTTTGGCCGCAATGGTGAGCACACACTATGGAGTCCAGACGCTGAAGCACTTACAGGGACTGTCTACCGTTCATCGCTCTCCTGTTTTGTGTTGCAATGAAAAACGTACCATGTGAAGTGTCTAACCTTGCAGCGGATTCTCTAGAAAGTACGTAGGAATTTTTAAAACAGAATTTTTCGATCCGCGTTATGTTTCCTTCCATCAGTGGGATAAAATGCCCACAACACTTGTCGGTGCCGGTGAAAGTCGGAAACTGAGACCGCATGCAGTTTTTAGGTTTCATCAAGTTTGGTTATTAATAAATCAATTACTTCAGTGGTGTCTTAGGCACGCACACACCTTTTTTTGTTTGTTCTCATGAGCAGCGGCGAATGCCGTGGTTGCGTTTCTCCACCGTTTGCAAGCAGGCATGCAGGCAAGCGAACACACCACCGGCGGCACCACTGAGCCCTTAATTGAACGCGTGAGGGGAAAAAAAAAAAGAAGCAAAAATTGATCTCTGGCACTACCTAAACCTGCCTCAAGTGCATAAAATACAAATTAGTGTTACACGTGCTTGTTTTTAAGCAAAGTAAGTCTACCTGCGAGGATTTCTTGTCCAAGCAATAGATTGTCAAGACTGACCACATTCGCTCTTGGGTGACGCTAGTGGTCACTTTTTAACGACTTTCAGCATCAAGTTAAAATTATAATTCCTTTTTTCTGGCACGAAAGCATGCTCATTGCCGCCGTAATATGAACGATCTTTTAATTTGCGCGACAATCAGAAAATTTTTTCCGAGCGGTAGAAATTCCTTTTAATAGCATAAGTCTGCAGACACCAGCCATAAATTGCCACTATCACCAATATATAACTAGTGAACGTTAAGCCTTGCCGCCAGGAAAAATCGGAAGTACACAGAAAGGAGAAGTAGAAAGGAAAGATGAAAAATTGGCCCCGTATCTGCATGTTAGTCTGCAAACGTCATCGAAAGATGATAATCTTGCGTGTGGAGAGAGTGAACAAAACATTTATTTGATGTTATGCACAAGAAATCGGCGAATGGTATTCTGGAGGCGCTGTGTTAGAGTGCCTCGAGCGTGCAGCGGAGGAGAACGAGCGCACCAAGTCACGACACACGTGAGACATGAGTGCTACCTGGCAGTTATCTTGGAAAACGAAGCGCAAGGCTCTGAGATGGGCTTACGCGCCATCTAGAGGTCATAAGGTGTAGAACGCAAGGCGACGGGTAGGTGCCACCACCGTGTCGTCTTAGCAAAGCGTTGGAAACACTCGCTTTTTCGTTCAAGCGTTGTATGGTCAGCGAAGCGTGATAAACGCTACGGTCATTAGAATTACTTATGTATGCTTTTTCTAGTAAAAGACGCACATAGAGAATATATACATGTTGTTATGATGTCTCAGATATGCACAATAATTGCTTTTTAATTGACAATCGCATAAGTATGGACGCTAAAGTTTGAGGGACATTGGTGGGCGCTTGGGATGGAGTCGGCCATCGGGGTATTGGCTGGTGCCGTTCAAAGTACCCAGTACCATTAAGGGTGGACAAACAGACAAATGTACACAGAGACAGACTAAAATTTTTGCGTCTGAGGTCCACAGGAAAGACTATCGTCTTTAAAAAGTGAGAGATAAAGATGAAGATGTAGGGAAGAGATATAGGAAAAGGCAACTGCCGATTTCCCCTGGGTGGGTCAGCCCAGGGGTGCCGTCTACGTGAAGCTGGCGTCAAAGGGATCTCTGCTAGGGGGCCTTAAAGATCCTATCACCCGGTATCGGCTCAACCCCAAGGATCCCCTTCTCCCTGGACACAGCTCAGCCACGCACGGCTCGGCATCGGAGGGAGTCAAAACCATCCCCCTTAGCTTCGTGGTGTTGCTACACACCAAACGCCTGCTTATGTAGACGCCCCTGTGGGGGGATGGAATATGAATGTCATCGTAAGATGGAAGTTTGTCGTAAAACTGCGTCGTACAACCAAGGTTTTTACTACATTATTTTTATGGAAATTTTACCGGGACCAAACCGATTCGTCGTAAAATGCGGGTTGTCACGAAACCACGGGATGTATGATATAGTTTCACTGTAGACCTTTCTCAAGCACATGCCTGGCCCATGTCCATTTCTTCTTGATTTGAACTATGATATTCTTAACTCTTTCATTACCACACCTATTCAAATCGATCACCAGTGATCGACGCTTTTGGATAATCGATATTGGCTTGTTATATTTGTTTCTCGTGCACCCAGCCCTTTTTAAAGTTAGTCCACGCACTCAACTTTCAGAATAAATTTGAATTTGCCCATTTTGGCAGCATCATGATTTTTGGCAGACCTTTGCGCGAACCAATGCGCGTGTATTGTTGGAAAAGTGCACTAGGCTGGGGAACTCGACAAAAGTGCGTGCCCCTCATGATTATACTACAGTAACATTTAAGTTCTGTAATAAAAAGAACCTTTACAAGCCAAACATCGAAATAAAGTGTCAGCTTTGCAATTTGATTGTCTTGAGCAGTAACAATGGCCAGAAATTCATGCCAGCTATTAGACAGAGAGCTGTTCCTAGCAGTCAGGGAAAATTTGTTCTAAAAAAAAAAAACGGTTATGAAGGTCCGTCGCGTGTTTAAAGTGCCGAGGTGGCCTTCTCTGACAGTTTCCAGCTGTTTTGGTTTTGCTTGCATTGTTTTATCAGACACAGGGTCGCATGAAGTGTCACTAGTCGTTCCTATGACGTCATGCGCGCATGGGTACGCACCAGCGCAGTAAAACACATGCCCTGCTCCAAATTGTTTTTCAACGCCACCTGAATTGAGTGAGGACAAGGATGACAGCACCTCAGCTTCAAATTTTATGGCCACGATGTTTTGCATCAGCCTGAGCCATCCGCAGCCATTCATAAGTTTGTTTTGTTTACATCCTCAAGTTGCCTCTGCCACAACAAGTGCGTACAGCTTTTGACCTTTGTGCACCATCATATAGCTACTCTGGTTAGGTGCGTGGTCCGCACTTCACGGGAGCGCGGTGTTGGCGCTGGCTGCAGAGGTTCTCCTAACGACAAGAAGGCTCCCGGAGCATGCCTTTGCCTTGACTATGAAGCAGTGCAAAAAATTTTAGAACTGCACATGATATTGTCCTTTTTTATTATGATATGCACAAAAATGCAAAGAAATATGCTTGAATGCATATATTGAAATGCCTACCTATGGGGAGTAAGGTGGCTCATGGAAAGAGGTGACGCTAGATGAAACTGCAAGGTTTGTTGGACATCTCATTTCTAGAGGGATTATACCTGTGTCACGCGGACTCATTCGATTTGATATGTGGGGTTTAACGTCCCAAAACCACCATATGATTATGAGAGACGCTGTAGAGGAGGGCTCCGGAAGTTTCGACCACCTGGGGTTCTTTAACGTGCACCCAAATCTGAGCACACGGGCCTACAACATTCCCGCCTCCATCGGAAATGCAGCCGCCGCAGCCGGGATTCGAACCCACGACTTGCGGGCCAGCCGAGTACCTTAGCCACTAGACCACCGCGGCGGGGCACGCAGACTCATTTGAAAGGCCATTGTGTTGATGGCTATCGAAACACTACAACTCTATCGAGCTCGACGGAGTTGTTGAGCTGCCACACGGCTGTTTTCAACGGCCGTTGAGTAATTCAGGTGTTCCCGCAAAAATTTCGTGGCGCCGCAAGTTTTTATTTTTGTTTTCATGTCATCGTAAATAAAATCATATCTACTTAAAAGCACACTACTCTTGCTTGTTGTCTGTGTTTAAACCTGTCAATAAATGTTTATAGCACTTTTAAATGCATAATTAGTTTTAACCGTTGAGCAAACTGTGGAAACGCTATAACTGCTTTATTTGCTGTTCTGCGGTTGTGTTTACATGTTTACACGTGCCAGAGTGCGCTGTGACAGCTGGCTGTTACGACTACGAGCTTGTGTGCAGCCGTCATGAAACACGTAACAGATGACAACGCCGCTATGGTGTTCTATATGAGCACGATTATACAGCTTGATGCTGGGATCGAAGCGGCGAAAGAAGAAGCTGATGCTATCGAGGAAGAGCTGCTGCTCGTGAACTATTTGGTGACGACAATGGACGCGGTGTCCAGGCAAAGTGTGGACAGGGAAAGTCAGACCGCTGCTCGAGCGCCAGAACGGCGCTGGCGCGGCTCTTTTCCATTTTGGCGGCGGTGCACACGGTAGTGCGTTTGCCATAGCAAACAAGCACAAAACACTTCCTTGGCCAAAAAAAAAGTGTCTTTGCCACACGCACACACACACACACACACACACACACACACACACACACAAACAAATGAAAAAGCGCTACACAACCCTTCAAGAGTCGAAAATAGACATGAGAAAATGAAAAATATAAAAAAAAACACACGAAGGTAGAGAGCAAAAAAAGAAAACGAAACGACCAAAATGGCGGCAGGGACACACTAGCGCTAGGGCAATGATAGGCCACATCATGGTGGCACCCTAACGGCAATAACGAGCACTGTTTCGGGCGAGTGTTGAGCTAGAGCTATTTGTACACTCCCAATGACACTAATACTATATTAAATAACTTATAATGTCCATAAATCATCATCATCATCATCATCAGCCTGACTACGTCCACTGCAGGACAAAGGCCTCTCCCATGTTCTGCCAGTCAACTCGGTCCTGTGCTTGCTGCTGCCAATTTATACCCGCAAACTTATTAATCTCATCCGCCCACCTAACTCGTCCGCTTTTCTCAGTGTTTTTTTTTTTTTTCGCTAAGAGTATCCATGTCTAATATTGACGGATGCCCATGATGTAAATAAGCCCTCTATGAATGAAATGTCTAACGAACTTCGGTATTTCTTATAGCATCACCTCTTTCAACGAGCCAGCTCACTCCGCATAGGTTTGCATATGCATCTAAACATATTTCTTAGCATTTAGCGCACCATCTTAAAAAAAGAACAATATCGCGCGCAGTTCTAAAACGTTTCGCACTGCTCTGTAGTCAAGGCCAAGATGTGCCCCAGTGGCCTTGTCATTAGGAGAAGCTCTGTAGCAGGCACCATCACACCGCTCCCTAGCTAAGTGTGGACCTCATAAAGCGAGATTCACACGAAGGAGAAATCCCCGGAGGAGAGGCGAGGATGGCGCATCACGTGACAACGACGTCACGGGTTAGTGTGACAACGCGACTTTCTTGCGGCTCCTCGGAGGAGGCGGCGATCGCTTCTCCGACCGGTCAAACGATCGCCGTGCAGTGGGGGATGTAGCGGAATTTCGGGTGGGTCTCTGGCCACATTGTAGCCCTCTCTCCTGCAGTGCCTGCAGAACCCGGCGGCGGCGGCTGTTCCAAATTACGCTCCAGACTTGCGTGCGCCGTGTTGGCAAAAATGAACGATAAAACAACTTTTTTTCTTCTCTCTCATGGAAGAATATCCTCGCTAGTGGAACATCTCTTGCGATGACGATAGTAACACTAACCTAAAGAATGGTCTGTGGGAGATGACAGTCAAGCAGGTGATGGAGCGCTACCACCTTTATGAAGTGACAGTTTTGTTTTAAAGTGGTTATTCAGATAAGAATTCTGACATCACATGTTTTGTTGTTGTTACTGCTGATGCTACTGCTTGTTCAGCCTGGTGGAGATGTCTTACTTTATAACGAAATTTCTTTAACGGGCCTCATTATTCAAGATTAGACGCTTGAAATATAGGCAGCCGTAGAATCCGAGAGCAGCTTTTTATTTTAAGAAACATGACATACTTCACATTTTACTTTATCGGCTGCACTGATACAGCAGAACCTTAGGCTCAGTTCACATAGTGAAGACAGAAGTGGTCTTCTATTACCTTGTGTTTCGAAATTGTAATGAAAAGCTTGTACAGATAACTGTCAAACATTAATAGGCTAGATCCTTTCCATTCTCGGTTGTTCTCACGAGAGAAATGCTGATAGCATAATTCCTTCCTTGACAGAAAGCCAACCGATATCGAAAGATACTGAAATTCCTATTTACCAACTCCATAGTAGTATTGGACGAGTCAGAGAGGCTGTGAGCAATTTTGTAGTCGGAAAAAAAAAAAGCCATCGTCAATGACACTGCCTGGAATGTCGCTTTGGGCGAGTTCGTTTTTGCAAAAAAGAAAAGCTTGTGGTGGCAAGTCAAACCAAGAGAAACGCCACGTCTGCATTCCGCACAAAGAAAAAGACATATGAAGAAGAAAGTTTCTAAAAGCAGCAAAGCAGCAGGGGGGGGGGGGGGGGTGCAAAACGGACACTTCCCTCAAACCACACCAGCACTTTCCTCACCCAAGAAACACCAGCGCTTTCCTCCTTCTCCAGTCAAGACACAATGCGGCTTTGAACCCCCCCCCAGACGAAAGCTTGCCGATATCTATGGCTGGGGATCCAAGAATTCTTCAGTGCTCCCGCTCCACTATATAGTGGAGGCTCTGGCCACACTGATCTCCCCACCGTTCGCCTCATCCGAGTGAATGAGGGACATTTAGGGGGACTTATCCTCGCCTGATGACATCACTAGGCTCCATCTTTATCCTCGGTGTATTTCTCCCTTGTGTGAATCCCGCTTAAGTAAACGCAGTAGCTATAAGATTCTGCACAAAGGTCGGCAGTTACGCACTTGCAGCGGAGGAGACAACTTGAGGCTGTAAACAAAAACCCATGAATGGCTGCGGATGTCTCAGGCTGACACAAAACATTGTCACCATAAAACTTGAAGCTGAGGCGCTGTCATCTTCAAACTCTAAGCTCGACCTCACTCAATTCAGGTGCGGTTGCAAGAAAGTTTTGAGTGGTTCGTGTTTTTCAGTGCTAGTGCACACCCATGCGCGCGTGCCAATGACACCATAGGAGCAACTAGTGACGCTAGATGCGACTCTGTGTCTGATATAACTATGCAAGCAAAACCAAAGCTGCTGGAAACTGGCTGAGATGGCCACCTCGACACTTTCAACATGCGGCAAACCTTCGGAAATATTTTTTGTAGAATAAATTTTCCTTGACTCCTAGCAACTGCTCTCTGTTTAATAGCTGGTATGAATTTCTGGCAATTATTACTACTCAACACTATCAAATTGCGAAGCTGACACTAATTCGATATTTGACTTGCAAAAGTTCTTTTCATTACATAAATGCGATCTTACTGTAGCACAATCACGTGGGGCGCACACTTTTTTCAAGTTTGCCAGCGTAGTGCATATTTCCACAACACACGCACATTGGTTTGCACAAAGGTCTGCCAAAAATCCCCATGAAGACAATGCAGGCAAATTCAAATTGTTTCTGAAAGTTGAGTGGCTGGACTAACTACCATAAAGTGCTGTGTGCACGAAACAAATTTAATACGCCAAAATAGGCGATTCAAAACATTGATCACCAGTGATCGATCTGAATAGGCGTGTTAACGAAAGAGTTAAAAGGGGCCCTGAAACACTTTTTCAAGTAACCATAGAATGAACTCTCTAGAAAAGCTTATTGCCTCCCGAATTAAATGGCACAAAAATTTTAAAAATCTGTCCAGTGCGAGTGTAGTTACAAAGATTCATCGCATGCTGTGATTGCATTCTCTCTTCTCTCGTCCCGACGAAAACGCTGGAAGCTAAGCAGGGAGGGATGGCAGGTGCAAAGAAAAACGTCACGCGTGCTTGTGACCTTGAGCACTTTTTTTTCGTTTCTTTTCCTTTGAATGCACGGCTTTTTCAGTGTGATCATGTGCACACGTGTGCACAAGTTGCAGCCTCCCGTGGCAATTCTGTAAAGACCAAGCGCGCCATGTTCAAATCAGCCAATGGCTGATAGATGGGCTTACCACGAGTGATTTTTGGGCTTATTCCGCGATTTGTCGAGAAGAGAAAGCAATTTATAGCTGACTTTGATCATTTATTGTGAATTCCAGGCCACGTGCTGCGCTACAATTATTGGCTCGCGTGTTGTCGGGAGCCTCTACTACCGATCGGCAGTGCTTTCTGACCATGCTCAATAAGTGTTGCAGGGCCCCTTTAAGTCCACATGAAAGCACGTGAATTTTCTGGCTAGTTTATTTTTTGGCAGCATGAAAATTTTTCTTGCTAACAAGACTCCAAATAGACATGTATGAATAGAATTTCATGGGGAATAATAATTCCCGAGTTACATTCAATATATCGTCAATGTCTATAACCCATTTTGGTAAGGCAAAAGTTGACTGTATAAAAAAATTATTTAAGGTTCCCCGAGGCTTGGAAATATCTCTAATGCACTTGACGACCCTGACGTGAACTCAAACCTGATGAAAAAAAAAACACACACAAACATACACCAAGAGATTCAATGTGCACACTGAAACGAACACTGAGGCAAGGAATACAATGACTGCAGATGTCTATTACCACACAAGCTCACTTCCCACACCTACTTAAAGACCTTGAAGACATTCCAAGACCCCTTTCAAAATTTTTGAATTGACACACGTAAAACATTCCCCAAGGCAACATATATGTTGAGACCCCCTCACCATCTTGTTACTTGATAACAAAACAAAAACAATTTCAGTGAGTTATTTGCCCTTGCAATGGGTTCATTTTTGGTGCACTGGCAACAGAAATGGCACCCTGAGAAGTTAAAGCTGACCTCATGGGGGACCTCTTGCAGCCTGTCCAATGCCCGGATGTGGTCCAAGGTGTCAATGGAAGGGGAGAGGCCTCCATGGAGGCAGAAGATCTGGCCATCCACAAGCGCTGTCAATGGCAAGTAGTCAAACAGGTCTGTGAAGTACTTCCACACGTTGGCATTGCCGTACTTGCGCAAGCACTCATCGTAGAAGCCATACACTTGAGTGATCTGTCGACTTTCATGGTTTCCCCGCAAAATGGTGATCCGCTCCCGGTACCGCACCTGGTTTGCACCATCATACAAACATAAGTGACCGGCAACATTTTGTGCCCATGCGAGCTCTCACTTGTGGGTGAAAAAAAATCAACTAAGCAGACAATGCTGTTGCATTTCGGGGAATGCAGCAACAGTGACCAGATGTAGTGATCTTGATGGTTCTGCCCCACATAGCAGTAAGCAACTTGGTATCTCACCTTGAGTGCCACCAGTAGGGATACTGTCTCGACAGAATAGTAGCCTCGGTCCACATAGTCCCCCATAAAGAGGTAGTTGGTATCTGGTGACTTGCCCCCAATTCGAAATAGCTCCATGAGATCGTGGAACTGGCCATGAACATCGCCACACACTGTTACAGGGCATTTCACCTCCTGGACATTGGACTCCTTGGCGAGAATCTCCTTCGCCTGCATCACAACAGAAAATGCACAAACTATATTTTTATCTGTCAGGAAGAAGGATACCTGCTTTACCACTTTTCTCTCTCTCTCTCTCTCTCACACACACACACACACACACACACACACACACACACACACACACACACACACTGCACCAGCCTGTTGTGCTTTCGGAATGAATTATTCCAAGGTAGTGACAAAGCAAAACAGCACTACGAGAGGAAGGGGGATGTAAGTCACAAGCCAGTAAAACTACTTAGGCCCTGATGAACAAAACAAAAAAAGTATCAGAAACAAAGGCTAGGGTAAGGAGGAAGTGGACACAGGGGCATGTTTCAAAAAACTGAACACACGCATTTTGTGCATCACGTTAAACAGCTGACATACTTATGTGAGCGCGCACAAGCCCCTTCAGAATGCCTGTCACCTTGTAAGCGGCAAAAAACTGTTCGAACACACCATTATCTGCAGTGAAAAGGAACACACAAAAGACATTTTTTATTCATGATCAACTGCTTTGGGACCAACTATCAAAGTGGAAGAAAAAAGCTGAATCAATTTCACAACGGCTTATTTACTTAATTATCCTAGATACGACGGTACAGGGCAGCGTTCAATGTGCAGCACGTCACCAAGAATGATTCACGCGACAAGCGGTTTTCTTATTCACCCATTATACGTGTTTAGTAGCTTGTGCTCTAAGTGCAGTTTATGCAAACATTCTACTTCACGCACCTAAGAATAGCTACATTCGTATGTCGCGTGATAAGATATATGAATGTGCGATTAAGGCATTTGAGTAATCATGCAGGGGCGACATTTCAGTGCTGTGCCGGTCTCATTACTTTAATCTTAAAACATGGCAGCGCATTTTTTGGCCAACTTACACGAAATAAGCGCGACCACATATCGCTAAAGGCAAAATTCGCATGCGGCATGACCTACGTGTTCCGAGGCACTACACCGGGATAGCTACATAAACCGCGACCGCGGTACCCGGATTGTAACGGGTAAAGGAAAAATCGCAACAACAGTTGACTGAAAGAGGTAATGCTGATTTCTTCCAAGGGAACGCGCAACTAAGTCGTCCTTGTACCGGGCCTCGAAACAGTCATGACGGATGCCTTGATCGAACACCTCGAACGTGCCCGTCTACAAATACTGTCAATACTTCGGAATCACGTCTTGAAATTCAGCTCCAAAGCACCGTTGGCAGCCAGGAACCCAGAGCGAAATTGCTTGTCCAACGAGTCATGGGGGAGGTAAAGGACAACAACACCTACAGCAAACAAGCCGTCCTTCCGCCTCACTTAGGCCTACCATTTTCGTAAACGGTAGTTATACTTGACCGACCACATCCACAAGCACTGCGGCTGGATCGCATACATTTCACTACACTTCCATACTGTGAAACCATTATGAGAGAAAAATGAACCCTCTTTAAGATGTGAAGAATGCCGGACTTAGCATCCCTTCACAGCGTAGGGCAAACATGACGAGTGTAAGACCGTAACGATGGGCAAGATACGAGACACACGTCACGTAAATGCCAAGCAGCATAAGTATTTCGCCCTTGCTTAGACATGGCATATCAGCAATATATATATAAGGCGTATTGCTTACCTTATCACACAGCGTCTTCACTTGGTTTTCTGTCAACTGTTTGCACTCATTAAGCTGTTCAATCCAAGCGTCGAGCTCCTTTAACGCTGTCTTATCTTCTATAGACATTCTGAAGATATACCTGCTACTGAACCACTATATGCAAAACGTTTTTGTCGCTTTCTTGTACACGATCGCAGACTGAGACACTGTTAGTGCCGTTAGTAATTCTCCTACACCACCGGCCAGAACCACTCCAAAATGGCTGTTGAAAGAAGAAACAGAAGTACAGTGGCTAGAAAGCTTTTCCTAGTATCTCCAGCGGCGCCGGAGAAACCGGATTCTGTTCAACGCGCGGCGGCGCTGTCCATTGCTGGCGCGTTGGCGAGTGGAGGTTGACGGCGGGGTCACCGTGTGCGGGGTGTAGCCGGCGTGGCAGCGCAACAGCGTCATTGTCTCTGAAATGGTACCTAATAGGCTAATACATTTACTTTATCAGGAGATTTGAATGCTCGCTGTTATCACCGAGACCGATCAAGATGGGAGACAGTGAATATTCTATTTTTGCGGACCATATGAAATGTCTTAGGCTAATACATTTACTTTATCAAGTGATTTGAATGCTCACTGTTATCACCGAGACTGATCAAGATGGGAGACAGTGAATATTCTATTTTTGCGGACCATATGAAATGTCTTAGGCTAATACATTTACTTTGTCAGAAGATTTGAATGCTCGCTGTTATCACCGAGACCGATCAAGATGGGAGACGGTGAATATTCTATTTGTGAGGACCATATGAAATGTCTTCTACAGATCCACATATGCAGGCGCTAGCAGACCGACGTATTTTAGAGGCGAAGCTTCTTATGCCTTGTGCGTCCCTCGTTGTTGTGCGTAACCACCGGTAACACATACCTGAAAGAGCGGTCCTTAGAAACTCCGTTGGATGGTGGCACTTGTATATGATGAATACATGATGAAAAGATGTGAGATGGCTATACTTGGAGTGTTCACTAGATAGACGGAAGGACGGACATATGGACGGACGGACATACAGTAGAGGGGTGGATGCACGAACGGACGTACAGACAGACAAACGAACAGACGGAAGAACGGACGTACAGACGGACGCATGGATGGACGGCCACACGGATGAACGAACGGAAGGACGCATGATGGACGAAAGCAAGAACGAATGGACGGACGGAAGGACGGACAAACGCTTCGCCCCACCAATCATCATTCGCTCCGTGGATATGCTGTGTGTGTGTGTGTTTGCTGTGCACGTAATTTTAGCTGTTTTGACATGGCATTTTCTTCGCAATGCAGTTTTAAATGTGCAGCATTTCTTTGATGCGAGCAAATGCGCTTTGAGTGTTTCTGTTATATCATATCGCCTACGTACGTCCGAGTGCTGTCGTTGTCTTCTCCTTAACCTGGTATAAATGAACATTATTATATGAGTACGTTAGTGTATAACGAACCTGAGCGGCAGGTCACTAAATGTGTAATGATTTTCTTGTCGCGTACGTCTTCAAATCATTTCCCCCAGTCACGTGAGGCACATACCCGCATACTACGGGTAATATATAGACGCTGGATATGTGCGTCACACGCGCATTCAAAAAAAGACAAATGATGCCTGCTTCTCGGCAAGTTTCAACAAACGCAAAGAGTGAGAACTACGTACGCTGTTACGTTTGCGAGTCTACACCGAACGTCAATGCCTCTGCGAAGGCAATCTTTGTCAAGGCCAGCGGTCGAACCCGCCTGACGCGATCAACTCAACGACGTCATCAAGCGGCGGCGCCGGTCTGTCACGCAACGCACAGCGAGCTCCCTCAGCCCACGAGCCCGTTCAAGCAATTGGCGCCTTCCAGTCTGGCGAGTCTTACGCAATGCGTGGCGGCGTCACTCGTCCTTGGGTGCAACCACGCGCAGCGGCGGGCCCCATTGGAGGATTCTGACATCACGGCCAGCGGCGCTTCTGGTTGGACGTTGGTGACTCAAAGGATCCACCCGGTGCCTATGAAAAAGGCCCTGCGGCGCGGCGCCGGCAGTAGACCTATGTGTCAGAGAAGCCTCTCGTTGCTTCGAGTCTCCACGCAGTTGTCGCGCTCGGTGTCCTTGGCAGCGGCGAGTTTGGTGGTGTCCTTCGTAACCTCGTCGGCGGTGCGCTCGGTAACAGTGAGAGAAGCAGACGGATGCGTGCGAGAGAAGACATCTCGGCGCTTCGAGTCCCTAAGCTGTCAGCCCCAGTGCAGAATTTGTAACGCCTCTATTCCTATGCTGTACATAAACCTTGCCTTAACTCACCGTCGTCTCGTCCGCTCGTCTATTAGCTCTGCGCAGAAGCAGTCGGGAGCTGAGTAACACACGTACGCTACCAAACGGCTGGTGACCCAGGCGGCGGAGTTAGGAGCAGTGGCGCCTTCGGGACCGTGTTGGCGTCACGGCTTCGTAACAATACATACATCTGGAGTGACATATCGCAGACAACTATAATGCAATGAGTGTTACACATACACTTCTGTGACTCTATACTTAATGATTGCATGTGTTGCAAGTACCGTAGCATGCAGTACACCCGATGGAACTTGCGTATGTGGTTTAGCGTGTGTAGCCATGATAAAAGATCGCACGCTGGCCTTTAGGCGCCGTTGAATTCCATGTCCCTCGTGAATTCGATAAACTACTAATGAACTCAAAAGCATATGTGTACATCTCGTAACGCTTTGCTCAAAGCACAAAATCTAGCGTCGCATGAACTCGATTTCCGGTATGTGTATAAGATCCACCATTTTTTCCCGCCATTTTCTTAGTCCCATACCATCAAACTTTACCCCTCCCCCAACACACGCACTTACATGAAGGCGAATGTTACATCGGGCAATTAAAGGCTGGAATGCTCGATTGGTTAGCACCGGAGTGATATAAAGCAACACGATAAAGAAAAAAAAGAGGCAGATAAGAAACAAGCCTCACCATTCTTTTGCTACTTCAAAGCTGCCTCTACCATATCTGTTGACTTGGAAAGGGACCCGCCTCATTGTATCCGTGATAATATCTTAGGTTTAGGTCCCGAAGGGTGTTTCAGGAAATGTGTCCAATATTGTTTAAAAATAAAAAAAGACGCTATTTGCTCGTTGCCTTGACAATTGGTTTTTCTGTAACAACATGCATCTTAAGATGGTTAAAGACATAATTTTAAACGGTAATCAATAAAGCTAAATTAATTACATTTTTAATTAGCGGAGTTCGGCTGTTAAGTCAACAGGGAGAATTGAAGTCCTCGATGCGAAAAACCTATCCACTTTGAGATTTCAGGAAAGCGGCCTCTAGTAACAACTACGAAATAATGAAAATTCTCCTAAATCCTACGGTAAAACAGAAACCAACGGGCTGAAGAGCGCAACAGGCAGACGACCACAATGACGTTGCTGTTCAAAGCAGCGGTTACGGGGATGCAGTTCTTCCCCGTTCGATAACGTATGAGCTTCATGCGTGCTGTTATTGCGGGCGCAGCACATGCACCCACACAGCGAAGTCGGTTGATATAACAATGCTCGCACATTTCAGTTGCTCTCTTTCGCGTTTCGGTTTCACCGCAGACTTATCAATTCGCAGTTATTACAAGAGGCTGCTTTTCCAAAATATCAAAGCGGCAATCGGTTTTTTCGGACTCCAGTTATCTCATTTGACTTGACCTATCTTCACAAAGTAAAGAGTTCAGTATTTCAACTCTCCTGATTACCGTTTCAAATATTATCTTCCAACCCGGGCCTCTGGCGTTTCGGCTTCGTCGAAATGTGACAGCGTCGTACTGGTCGGGATCAAACCCTCGTTTTTCGGACTTCAGTTATCTCATTTGACTTGACCTATCTTCACAAAGTAAAGAGTTCATTATTTCAACTCTCCTGATTCCCGTTTCAAATATTATCTTCCATGCAGCGACGACGTTCTTTATGGCGAGCTGATAAGATTAACAAGTATATGCGTGGGGTAGAAGAAATGGGAACAATCTCATGTCTGCATATATTCTTCGCCGACGAAAACTTAAAAGAAAAAAACGAGCTACAGGAGCTCGGTTACGGTCATCCGTCTCCTGTTGAACTTGGATCTGACACTGATGTTTTGGTAGCTGTTGCAATTTCATTCCGTGCTGCGTTTTAAAGTTAACCTCGCATTATGCTCGTGTACAGCTGAAAGTCGTTCTAACCGCTCCTACGGACAATGCCTGAAAAGAAACAGAGTACTTGTTTTGTGTCGATCGTCATGCAAACGGAAGTCGCGCGAAGAAAAGGTGTTTCTCTATTCAAAGATCGTGCGGTATTAGTACAGCTGCAAGAGCAGGCGTACAACATCAGGAGAAATTCCTAAGTGAACATATATTCTATTTCACTGTTTATTTATTCTTACTTTTAATTATTTTCGATTTCATCGATATGCGCCTTTCTTTTCACTGCACTGTTTACTCACAGTATGTGCCGAAACTGTTCTTGCGTCTTTATTAGTGTTTATTATATTCTGTGTTCCTGATGCGACCACAATAATTGTCTGTGAGTGTTTCCGTCATTGTACTCAAACATGACTGCGTGAAATATATTGTTATGTAACTGAAACCACGAGCATCCTACATCTATGTTATGCGCGCTCTATTATATGCCGCCAGCATGTGGTGTTCTGAAAACGCTATCCGGCCCACATAGTCCCCACACCGGTTTTTACCTCGTTCACAAAGTATGCGCACCATGTGTGGCGAACACAAAGCGCTTATACCGCAACCACAGTACTTGGTTTCAACGCGAAGAACTTGGGGCGCGGAATGACGCGCACGATCGAAGCGCGCCAGCGAGCGGCTGTGCCCTCTAAAGGCTGTAATCGTAAACTCTTTCAGCCTCGCCGCCTCGTTCACGACACTAGGAAAACCTTTGTAATCGCTACAGCAAAAGAAAAAGAAGTGTAAAAAAATAACGGCTGTGTAAATAACGTTGACCTAAATAAATTATAAAAAATAATATATTTTATTCATAGTGTAACAATATTTTTGGAGCAATAATTTAATTTTGCTGTAATCCTCTCGCGGCGGCACTTTGGTGCGGTCCTTTCTGGCTCAATGGTGGAAGAGAAGGTGTAGGGCTTCTTTCGGAGGTTCTCTAATCCAGCGCAATCACCGAAAGAAAGCAACTTTCTGAAAATGTCTGAGCAGTTGGAGTTGAAAGGAGTCCTAAGGGGTCACAATGGATGGGTGACTCGTATTGCGACTAACCCGAAATTTCCTGAGACTGTGTTGTCCGCGTCGCGGGGTACGTATGACGCCATGCCACTGCCGGTACTACCCATGTAATATGGCTAGGGCTAGCGAGGACAGCATGCCACGTCGCCAGTACGTGTAATGAGTGTTAAAACTGTGTTAACAATTGTAGCACCGTAAGCGTGCTGCTCAATTTTTTTATTAATTGGAATGAACTTGATCATCTGCTGGGATCGCTTGATCACTGGCCGATTGTCATGTAGCGCTGTTTGCAACGTGTTTTGTAGACAAAACCCTTATTCTGTGGGAGCTGACGAAAGATGAGACAAGCTATGGTATTCCAAAGAGGCGCCTCAAGGGGCACGGCCACTTTGTGACCGATGTGGTGATGTCGTCGGATGGCCAGTATGCTCTGTCGTGCTCATGGGACAAGACTCTGCGGCTGTGGGATTTGATCGTGTAAGTGAAATGTTGCACCCATTTTGGAATATTCTTTCTTCTGTTCTGGTAGCTCGATTTCTTTTCTAAGGGCAGAGGTCTCGCTCACTATGTGCTGACCTCTAGGGAAATGTGTTCAGACTGCTCGATGATTATCTGCATGTATTAGCTGATGAATGACCGTGATATCAGAACTTGAATGAGAGCAGTCGCAAATGCGCTTTGCATGTTACTTGCGTTACTAGACATGACTTGAACGTAGTGCTATACATTCGTTACAGTGGCCGAACCACTCGTCGCTTCGAGGACCACCATAAAGACGTCCTGAGTGTGGCATTCTCATCTGATAATCGCCAGATTGTCTCGGGCTCTCGGGACAAGTCCATCAAGCTGTGGAATACATTGGCTCAGTGCAAGTACACCATTGTAGGTTGCCGTCGCCATACACTTCATGTGGTGTGCAGCTGCAAAGAATAGGGCAGACAGTGTCGCACTATTCTTTCCAGCAGCACTATTGTTGCATTTATGATTACTGCTGCTTGTTTTGTTTTTAGCTGCCATTCCAGTAATTTCGTCAATGAACACAGTTTATTATGCATCTGATCATCACACGTGAGCACTTGGTTGCCATACATAGGAAGCCACTAAGCGTGCTTTCCTTTGTTAAATAAAACTGTGATGAAATCGGCCTCTTTATCGACATCTGACAAGTACTGCAAAGAGGATAGACGCACCAGGTGTGCGTCTTGTGACTTGTGCAGCAAAGTGATGCCAGATTTATTAAAGGGGCCCTGCAACACTTTTCGAGCATGGTCAGAAAATTCTGCCGATCGGTAGTAGAGGCGCCCGACAACACGCGAGCCAAATATTATAGCGCAGCACGCGGCCTGGAATTCACAATTATGAAAGTCTGCTAAAAATAGCTTTCTCTTCTCTTGACAAATCGTGAAAAACAAGCCCACCTATCAGCCATTGGCTGATTTAACATGGCCCGCTCGGTTCTTACAGAGGTCGCCGCGAGAAGCCGTCCATGCGTGCGAGCGCGATCCACTAAAAAAGCCGCTTATTTGAAGAAAAAAACAAAACGCTCAAGGTCACGAGGTGCGAGTGACGTTTTTTGTTTGCCCCTTCCATCTCTCCCTACTCAGCTTACAGCGCTTTCATCAGGAGTAGAGAATGCGATTGCAGAGTGTGACAAATCTTTGTAACTTCGCTCGTACTGCACAGATTCTTAAATTTTTTTTGCGGTGTTCAATTTGTGAGGTAATACGCTTTTCCAGTGAATTATTTCCATGGTTACTCAAAAAAGGGTTTCAGGGCCCCTTTAAAAAAAAAAAAAGCTTTTGCACGAGGGTTAAGATGTCGAGTTCAGTTTGGTGCTCTATTTGTGCACATTACCAGTTTTCTCTGCAGCTCTGAACTGTGCATGATCTGCATTAATGTTGCTTCAAAAAATGACAACAAAGGCAGCATTCAGTGTTATTACACTGAAAGGCATGGGGTGGCAAGTGGTGCCACCATTCCATTGCAGCAAACTTTTCAAATACCATTGATGATGCTCATTTTAGCTGTATCATGAATGAAACGGGCACAAGTACTGCTTGCAAATATGGTGGATTTGGTTTCCGTATATGTTCAACGCTGCATATCATGATTGCACCAAGGCATCAAATCTGTGCTTAGGAGTATGTCTGGTGCTGATGGAATAAAACACATTACTTTAGGGCTTACTTTAGATTCCACTATTCTTGGTTTGCTTCACATTGGGATATATTGGCTTGTGCGACATGTCGTTATCTCGTGCAATAACAAGAACCAGTATAAGTAAGGTTTTTGTGTTGCATTCCGTTCTGTGAGCACTGTACCTGTGTCAGTGTTAGTTCAGTGTCCAGAGTTCTGCCGTAAGGCACTGGTGGGTTTTAATACATTGGTGATAAGTTATGATCCGAAATTATTTCCTTCCATAAGTGTGTGTAGAAGGGTCTACACCAGTGTTGCTGTCAGCTGCAATAAACTCTAAGCAGACTCTGGTTGCATAAAAAGGGCTGGGTGTCACCTTATCCAAGTAATGTTACATCCACTTAGTACTGTAGTTCAGAAATTAGGTATAGTTCCCCTTAATGAAAACCAATGCTTTGTGGGGGTGTTTACCACAGGTGAGTATCCCACATGTGGCAGATGCACACAGAAGTGATTATAGCTTCGAGAGAAGGGAATTTCACTATTGCGTAAGTTTGTTTAGAACCAGTCATACATGCATACTCTTGCAAGGAACACACAACGCAGTGTGCATAAACCAATTTTTCAAAACAATGCTTTTCTGAAGCATTTTTCGAATTATCTTTGTCCCTAGGGTGGGGTTATGATAGCTTTTATGGCATGCTGACTAGTAGTGATCAGTGGTGGAAGTGCTGGGCCAAACTGCTCTGAAAGAGAAATGCTTCTCCAAACAGTAATTTTTATTAGTAATTGCTCCAATCCTGCTCCAAAATGGCACCGAGAGAATGAGAATGATGAACTTTTACTGTTTGACCAGCTCGTAAGTCCTAAAGAAAACTGACAATAATCTGTGTTCTAGCATCCCAATGTGCTACTAGTGTGCAGCATTATTGGCCCTGATCTCATTTATGCGACAAGAACTGGCATATTAGGCATATAGCTCATCTGGCACTTTTTTTTTTTTTTTTTCAGCTAGACATGCATGCTAGGTGGTGAAGTGAGAATGAACAGGATTGCTTTTATCGCATACCGATAATGTATACTGCTTGTTTGGAAACAGTTATACAGGACTGTGGTTACTTGTAAAATGTCGTGCTCAACTTCAGCCTTACCGCATTGATTTGATTTCTGCCACAAATACTAGTACAGTACACTCGCAAAGCCCCGCAGCGGTGGTCTAGTGGCTAAGGTACTCGGCTGCTGACCTGCAGGTCGCGGGTTCGAATCCCTGCTGTAGCGGCTGCATTCCCGATGGAGGCGGAAATGTTGTAGGCCCGTGTGCTCAGATTTGGGTGCATGTTAAAGAACCCCATGTGGTCGAAATTTGCGGAGCCCTCCACTACGGCGTCTCTCATAATCATATGGTGGTTTTGGGATGTTAAACCCCACATATCAATCATCAAGTAGACTCGCAAAATTCAAACTTTGATAATTCATACTTTTGGTGAATTCAAAGCTCATTTTTTGGTTCGGTCTTTATTCTTTCAGTGTATTTGAAAGCCCCTTAATTCCAACTCCATCATTCGGTTAATTCATACTTTTTGCGGTTTTATTTATACCAGGAAATATCTGCTGCTTTCCCACTACAATTTAAAAATTTGCATGCTTTTTGTAATAATGTCCCAAAATGAAAAATAAGTGCCTCAGGACTTGAAGGAAAAAGGTTTTGCTAGTAAACAAACATTTGAATTGAAGTACAGGCATGGTAAACAGTGATGCTCAACTGGTATAGAGAGCTTTGTGCTGAAGACACATATAGCAAAGAAGCAATTGACAATTTACGATTTCTTTAAAAGGTCTGATCAGCAGTAAACTTTTGGACCTTATACCTCTGCTTTCTATTCATTGTAAGCAGTTAGAGTTTAAAAATGCTTAAAAAGCTTTTAAATCTGATAAAATCAATGCCTGTGTGGTGTCACTCACCTCAACCACAGTCATATGTCTGAGAACTTAATTCAAAGAAAGTTCTGAGGTCCCTTCGAGTTTGAATTAATGAGAGTTGACTATTTTCAGTCAATTTTTGACAGCTAGTCATCTTTTTAATTGTTTGCTTCATGAAATTTACATTCATTGCTGTCAGTCAAATATATTTCATGATAAATAATACTTGAGATGCTTCAATGATGCTTGGGACTCCAATCAGTGTGTGGCAAATTTTGTTGTTCCTAAAACACCAATAGCTGCTCCAAACTTAACATTTTTTCCGCCCAGAAAACATTTATGGCTGTTCTAAAACAATATTTTTTTCTGCCCCAAAAAGTAAAAAGGCACTTGCATCACTGACTGACAGGCATCATGGAGCCAGCCTAACCGATGTTGCATAAGCATACCTGCCAAGTCTCCCGGATTGGCCGGGAGACTGCCGGATTTGGAAAGTTTTTTTTTTTTCGGCTGTACGGTTGTCATGAAAATCTCCCGGAAATCAAAATTTCTGTGCGTGATCTGGCCGCATTGACAGAAAAGCAGCTCAACTGCTCCAGTTTTTTTTAACCTACCCCATTTTATTATAAGTGAGTATAAGAGGCGTTCATGTAAACGTACAGTATAACCTCAGTGATGCGAAACCGTGGCACATACGAATTGAAATTCGCCAGCCAAATTTTACTATGTTCTTGGGCCTCAATTTGAATGTTCCGACACGTTTCCTAATCGCGGCGGGTGATACGAAATTTGGTACGGAAGCCGTCGAACGAAAGCAGAGAGCAGCGTACTTGGAGCTTTGGAAGTACGCGTGTGACCGGTGCACGCACTGTCTTCTACAGTGTGTGTGATTGTCGTTGCCCAACCGCTGTGGACGAAACTGCGGTCGCTCTTGACACGATCATGTGTGGCAACGACGTAACTGACAGAACCCCGAAAGTTTGTGCCCAACCAGTCAAAGCAATGTTGCTTTCCGCAAACTCTGCGGACAAAAATGCGGAAGATGCTGTCGTAGGTGGCATAAAATGGCTTAGTTTTGAAGGCGCGTGCGCAGCCAAGCGCATGGGGATTGTAAAATGAACTACTGTTTGCCGCAACCGCCCTGTACAAAACCGCGGTCGCAGCAACACGATAGCGATTTACGAGCTCCGAGGACATGCAGCGGTAGGTTAAAGGCAGTAAATATGTAAAAAATAGAAAAAAAGTTTGTTTCCCCGCAAGGGCGAAGCAATAAATGCGACAGCCATAACTTGGAATATAACGCTGAGAACGGCAAGCAGATTCAAACGTGCAGCGCGCTGCTCACACACAAATGACGCATGAAAACAATACTTGCAGGACGAGAGCGAACGACAAACGTTTACCGCTCGACACGTATAACAAAAACGATGCACGATATGTAATCACAGGTACAGATGAGTACAAATTAAAAGGTGTCCTAGTTGTTATACCACGCTGTCTATGAAAAGTGCGCTGTTTTTGCAAAAGGGGCCTGTGCAGACACCAAATTGACCTTTGTGGGCCCGGCAACTAACGCTTTCGTTTCAATGAAAGCCGAAGGCACACGATTCCCCCACCAAAGGATAAGCGCTCGTGCACAGGCATCCATCTCTGGGGCAAACTTGGGTTGTCATAAGTGCGCTCACAGTTATTCAGCGATTTGACTAAATTATGGCTGGTACCACCAGCTAACGAGGAAATGGCAATGCCCTTGGCACTGGGTGAGATATTTAGTCACACCACATTGTTGGAAACTTTGTAGGTTTTTGTGGCCATGCCAGTTAAAGAGGACTGCTCAGATTGTTGCTAATTAAGTGTTGTATGGGGGTCTCTTATATCATAGGAGTCCAGACCATCACTTGCTAAGACTTGGCAAGCTTCAAGGCCACATCGGCAGTCTCTTTACATAATCTAGCATGTTACTGTTCATAAAAACTGCCTGCAGGATGGAGGACTGCATAGCAATGGAGGTACTCACTGAGCTTCTCCTGCCAGACAGTGCCAGTGGGTGTTCAGCTATAGATCTAGGATATGACAGTGATGTTTGGCAGCACTGCACCTCAATATGCCCTTTCCTTGGAAGGGTGAGGAGGGGTGCAGCTGGGAACTTTATATATAGTCTAACGATGACGTCCACAGACGGAACAAGTATGGCAACTTAACTGCAGCACTAGCCCCCCTTGCAGGTGTCACGTCAATACCTCCTATTCATAGTATTACTCTACTCTGAAAACTAGTTTGCCTTCGGCAGTATTCCTACTCAGCACAGTGTTGTGCAGTGTTGTAGTGCAAACAGGATACCATGCTATGGGCTGAAATGCGTAAGGGGTGTTTCCAGCACATGGCACACTTTCAAAATTGCCACTGGGCCTATTCGCGAGCCTAAAACAAGTGTAGCTTGGTGCCATACATTCATGTATGAGCACATGTGTTTAAAAAAGCATTGCTACAAGGTACACACTTCGTATTGGTGCAATCCAAAGCCAGAAGGTGGTGCCCAATCAAGGGGGTTGGTCTTATTACATGTCTTATTCTGTCCCTGGCAGGTCTTGTGCTGATTTCTTGCCACAGCTGAGATTGTGCAGCTGCGGTAACCAGTTGGCCTAAAGCTACTGTGTATTTGTGTTTGGGTAAATACATACTAGTTGATCTAATGCAGTTCTTCTATGCTACTTTGTTTAGGTGTAACCTTTGTCATCACAATGGGAACATGTATGCTGGAACCTGAGAAATTGCTACTGGTCACACACATGGCGATTACTCTTTGGAGTCAAAAATTTGTCCATGTTTTTACAGTTCTTTGTTTTAAGTTGCTTTAAAAAATTTGGAATTGCCACTAACATGTAAAATGTTTTTCCTTGTTTTTTTTATTCTAATGAGCATTTATAAGTGGTCTGCCCATTCAAATGGTGTACAGCAATTATTTGTTATAAAAGTGGATGATTAGGGTATTAGTAGGCCTAAACTAAAACAAGCAGCAAGAATTTTTGGAAAAGTGTGAATTTGTGTTGGATATCACTGCAGTTCTTTTTTGAAAGTTTGGTAGGCTATACCTTTGGCTAAGTAATCTAATTTTATAGTATTAAAACATTTTTTTAATTGCTTGAAGGTTAACAGTTGCCCTCATTATTGTTCTGGTGTTTATCTAAATATCTGCAAACTAGCCCTTATCAAGTTGTTACTAATACAAATATCTTTTATATTATTAATATTATTATTAAGCTTATTAGTCTGCTATACAGTCTGTTGTTATTGTTATAATGGCACTTATGAAGCTTAGCTGTGCAGCAACCATGTATGTACCGTATAAACCAAAATATAAGTCGAGATATTGTCTCTCGTCTTATATAACGGTGTCTAGCCGACAGTGCACCTCTGTCTGGCAACATGTGGCTTGCATGTGCATGAGAAGCTGGACACGGCCATATTCGCATTCATATCCTAGTAGCAGTTTTTTTTTCTCTCTTGTCTGTTTTTTTGTGTTCATGATTTGCCTCCAATCTGTTCTAAGTTCTCGCTCCGCTTGACATTGCGTTTCATTTTTAGTGGTCTTTTTTTCGTTCACTGAATATCGTTACTGAATATCAGTAGAGGTACGAGAAGACAGTACTCAGCTGCGTTTAAACTAGAGGTTATTGAGTTCGCATAAGCGAATGGGAATATAGCTGCTCAGCGCCGCTTGGTGTATCAGAAAAAAGCGTGCGCTATTGGAGGGTGCAGACAGGGAAGCTGTAGATGTGCAATGCTCGGAAAATGTCATTTTGTGGGTGAAGTGTGGTTCATCCGCAGCTGGAGAATACGCTAGGGAACTTTGTGTGGGAAGTTCATGCGTGCTCGCTGCCAGTGACGGTGGATACCATTCGCAAGAAAGCTGTGGAACTCGCTCAAGAAGCTGGGCTCACGAGAGTTTCGTGCACCAAGCTCTTGGGTGCGTCGATTCATCAGACGCAACAGATTTTCTTTCCGGTGGTGCACATCCATCTGTCAGAAGTTTCCAGACGTGTTCGAGGACAAGCTTATAAACTTCAGGGCTTCGTGAACCGGCTTCGGGAGCAGAACAACTACATGGCGGGGCAGATTGACAATGCCGATGAGACCTCTGTGTGGTTTTACATGCCTTCATCGCAACTAAATGTCGTTCAGCAATTTTGGGTTGTTTTCCTTTTGCTCTCTTTTTTTGGTAACATAAACTTGGGGGGGGGGGGGGGTCGACCTATATTCCCACGCGACCTATAGTCCGGTTTATACGGTACTTTGCGTTCGTATTTCAGTGCTGCATAGCCAGACCTGTACGATTCACCTTAAATAATGTAACTCATGAATAATCAGCGGCAACAGTTGATCTTAATCTGTGCCGGTGCTCTGCTAAGAATGAAGGACAAACTTGCCTGTGAGCAGCCTGAGAGTGCTTTGTAATGATCATATCTGAGAGTACGGGAGAAGATGCTTTATTGAATGTGTGTGCCAGTTTTGCCACCCGATATAAATCTCCAAATTCAAGGTCACGACATGGTACTGTAATTTTGAAAAAGGTATTGCTATGCACAGTTCAAACTTCTAGGCTACTATTAAGAACAATGGTTGAACGGATACATTTCTGGCTTCCTGCAGGAACAGGCACACAATGACTGGGTGTCATGTGTGCGCTTCTCGCCCAACAACAGCAACCCCATCATTGTCTCCTGTGGTTGGGACTACGAGGTGAAGGTGTGGAACCTGACCAACTGCAAACTGAAGAAGGCACATGACGAGGACCACAAGGGCTACTTGAACACTGTCACTGTGTCTCCTGATGGCTCACTCTGCGCCTCTGGTGGAAAGGTATTATGCCGCATCCCTATCAAGTAGGGCTAGCTCATTTGAGGTTGTGGTAGCACTTGCCGTATATAGTTGGATTCAAGTCTTGAAAATGAGTGACATTTGTAAGAAGGTATACAAATGCCAAACAAAAATATAAAAAATTTTTCGGATTGAATGTTGTAGTAGTAAACAGGTTTTCTTCACATTTTTTCCCCCCATCTAAATTCCGCAGTCTAGGGTAAGCTAATCCTGGCTCTAAAGTGATCTGTGCCAGAGCGGCTCAGAATGCCCGGTGTGTGGCATTTTTACTTTTGCAAGTCTCCATTCATGGCTGTGTCCACACCATACTGCCTGTATGCCCTATGATTATTGACTTGTTTGAAGGCCTTTTGAAGGCCACTGTTGACCATTGTGTCCTGCAAATATGAGGGCCATGTTCAATCTGTAAGTGAAGTTTGATTGCACATGAAACGTGTTGCTAATGCAGTTATGCTTCTGGTAAATGTAGGACTGCCAGGCAATGCTCTGGGACCTGAATGAGAGCAAGCGCCTGTACACACTCGACCACCAAGACATAATCAATGACCTGTGCTTCAGTCCCAACCGCTACTGGCTGTGTGTGGCCACTGGTGCTGCCATCCGAATCTGGGTAAGTTTGTCACTTTGCTTGGGCTAGTTTTTACTTTCATTTATTCAATACAGTCGAGCCCGCTTATAACGAACCTGAGCGTGACGTGGCATCTGTTCGTTGTAACCCGAAGTTCGTAGTAAATGAAACACAGCTTTTAAAAATGTTGCGAGTGAAAACGCCAACTTTTTTTTTCGCCCAAAAAAGTCCGTGATGCACGTGTTTCGACGAGCACAAGCGATAAGGGCGGTCTCGAGTTTATTTCAAACAGCTGCGTGCTCGTTCGCCGAGGCCCGTGGCATAAGCTGCATGAGGCACCGGCTCGAAAGTTTCGTCGTTCTCGCAATCCGACTCCTCCAAATCGCTCTTGCCGTGTACTTCATTCACAATGCCCCAATCCGTGCACGGTTTCGCAGTGTCGGCATCATGATCGGCCGTAATTAAACCATCGCAACAGATGTCCCACCCACTCTCCCAGGTCGGAGTCGACGACTCGCTGCCACAAATCGCCACCGCAGTGGTCCTGTTCGGAAGCTTCAGGCTCTGCATCGGGCCCGACGTCAACGAAGTCGGCCTCGCGAAAGCAGTTTCGCGCGCGAGAGCTGTTTCACTACCGCCCACGAAATATCCACTATCTCCACAGCTGAATACCAGAGCGCCTGAAGCGGCAAGTTGGCTGACATGTGGTCAACAGCTATGAGCGAGCGCTTCACGACGTGGCAGCTAACGTGCGCATTACGCTCAGTCAAGCGGTCACACTTTCGACATTTTGTTGAGCAGCAGGAAAAAGCGTACTAGTCCTCCCGTCTGCCATCCTGATCACACACGCACACAAGAGCAAGATGCACACATGCGACACACATACCAGAACGCGTGGAACAGCTCCGGGCCCGTTTCCAGTCAGAAAACGAAACTAATTCGAGCCAGTGTGGCTGGCGTTGCCACGCTGGCTCGGAGTTGCGATAAAGAGAGGGGAGGATGCGGCGGGAGGACGACCTTGAAAACCAAAACACGAGAAGGAGGCAGGTTGGGTAGCGTGCTTGAAAGGTCTGCGAAACTCGCACGTAGAAAAAATTGGCCCCGTATCTGCATGTGATCTGCAAATGTCGTCTAGTCTTGCCTGTGGAGAGAGTGAACAAAACATTTATTTGATGTTTTGCGCAAGAAAATCGGTTCTGGAGGTGCTGCGGTAGAGTGCCTCGAGCATGCAGCGGAGGTAAAAGAACGCATCAAGTCACGTCATACGTGAGACATGTGCGACATCTGGCAGTTCTTTTGGAAATGGAAGCGCGTGGCGCTGAGACGGGTGTGTGCGCCCGTCTCAGAGGTGATAAGGTTTAGAACGCAAGGCGACGGGTAGGTGCCACCACCGTCTCGTCTTAGCGAAGCGTTTGAAACACTCGTCTTTTAGTGCAAGGGTTACATGGTCAGTGCATCGTGATAAGCGCTACGGTCCTTAAAATTACTTATGTATGCCTTTTCTAGTAAAAGATGCACATGCAGAATATATGTGTTGTTATGGTGCACCAGACATGCACAATAATTGCTTTCGAATTGACAATTGCACAAGTATGAACGCTGAATCTTGAGCAACATTGGTGGGGCTGGGGATGGGGTCGGCCGTTTCAAGTACCAGATTCCGTTAAGAGTGGACAAACAGACAGACCAAATTTTTGTGTCGAAGGTCCCTAAGAAAGACTATCGTCTTTAAAACTTGAAAGAGTGCCTGCGCGCGCAGAAGTCAAAGCGCAGCCGCCTGGATCGGTGTGCGTGGCGGTGTTTGAAGAATCGGCGGCCGTGGTCAAAAAATTGTTTTGTTGCGACGGTGGGTTTGCGTGGCCTTACAAACTTTAATATTTTGTGATTCGTTCCGCGCAAATTAAAAACCGTTTTCATGCTTCCGCACGTGCGCGGAAAGCATGCTGAGCCGAGTGTGAAGTGAGCGAGAACAAGTACTAAACACGAAACGAATCGCAAATTATCAGTCTGTGGGGTAGCGTACGTGCGTGCACTAGACGCAGACTAACGGATACAGTCGGTGGCCGACGATGTTGGCAAATGGTCTGGTCACTCCAGGCCGGCGACGCCAGTGACAGATCGATGGCAGTGTGAAAACACGATACAGGGTGCTCAGAGTAGCAGGGGGACAAAGGACGGAGGGGTGCGTAACAAAAAGCAGTCTTGGCATGGAGGAAGGAAACAGCTTGCCTTCCTCCATGGGTTGGGGAGAGCAGCAGCTAGAGGGTCGCGGAGGCAGGGTCGGCGTTTAACAATAAGAATGTATGGGCACCATGGGGGGTCGAAAGTGGTTTCCGGGAAGTCTGCAGACGGCTGACTCTGTTCGCTGTAACAGATCAGCGGCGCTTGGAGACGTTCGTTGTAAGTGCGATTTTGTGCCATCGAAGGATTGTATATTTTCACATTCACACGGATATTGTTTGTTTTAAGTGAAAGTTCGCTTAAGTGGGGCCGGTATGTGTGGGTTCGACTGTATACAGTACACTCTGTAAACAGAAATCTGTGAAACAGAATTGCTGTTTAAACATGAAACTGTTGCTGTCATGATTGGTTTAGTATTTGTATTCTGTACCCTTGTTCATCTCTCAGTAAATCGAATTCCTTTTAAATGCAACATATTTTGCTAGTGCCTTCAGGTTCTGTGTAATGATGGTCTGCTGTGATGTAATGGTACTGCACAGGATGGCATGGGCACAGTACTTGATACTGTCGTATTTAATTAAGTACACAAAGTTCAATGTTAACAGCTCAATGTTCTAGTTCTTTTGTGGCTATGTCTCAAGCAAGGTGGCTCATGGTGTACCCTGTGATTACAACAAAACCTTCTTAGACACCCTGCTGACTGACCGTTTGTGTCCTGCAATTATGAGGGTCTCACCATTATCTTGCTTGCTCAAAGGAACTTTGTTGTCTGTACAAGTTTGTATGTTTAAAAATTTGTTGTTTTTTCCACTGAAAACTTATTGTGCCTTCTTCCAAAACAGGATTTGGAGGGCAAGAGCCTAGTGGATGAGCTGCGACCGGAAGTGATGACAACAAATGCCAAGGCTGAACTGCCCCAGTGCATCTCCATGGCATGGTCAGCTGATGGGCAGACATTGTTTGCTGGCTACACGGACAACCTGATCAGGGTCTGGCAGGTGTCCATTGGCACCACACGCTAAGTTCCACAAACTCTGAATAAAAAAAGTCTTGTGGCATCCTGTTCGTACTACGTGCGTTGAACCTGGTGTTCCCAACTTGTGCATTATTTTGAATTATGTTAGCCGTTTTCATCCTAAGTGGAACTCACCCATACACTGCCACCTTGAGTACTGGGCCTCTGTTTAATTGTTGTAAGGGTATTAAAAAGGAATTGAATGTGCTGTATGGTAAGAGTAACTCAAGCACTTTATTAAGGGCGAATATAGGACCAGTTTTCTATTTTTTAGGTGAGGAACCACAGTCGATACCGTTTTACAAATTTTTTTTAGAAGTAATGAAATGTCAGTAGTGACATTATTGGGATTTGGTTTGATGAAGTGAGACTGACCTTTTAATTGTCTTGGCCATTGAAAGCCTTGATGATGGCAGATTCTTGACAATGAGGGCAGTGTACAGCAGTGCTTGGTTCATAGGGTAAGGTATGCAAACTTTTGGCTATGATGGTGTAAATAACCACACTGCCAGACGAGTTGCAAAAAAATAAATGTTGCAGTAACATTTGTACATATGTACAAGAAACAGCCACTGTTCATGAGCAGTATGGTGCAATTGGCTGGCATACCTAGCACCTGGAGCACAAAAAATGCTCACATGCAAATGAAACGCCCATCTCACGTCCATACTTTTTTCACTCGCACGAGCGGCGTGTTTTTGCGCATTTTTTAAAGTTTGTTTTCATGCATAATGGCGGCTTAGCCCAGCGTTGCTTGAAACACATCCGGGCTTTTTCCAGCGTTGCTAGCATTTGTGCAACTGGTGAATACGTCGGCGAAATGCCCACCTTGAGCTCAGACTTTCCCCTTATTTGCTATGCATAGACCAGTATGTTGACATGTTTTCTAGAAATAACAAGAGTGTGTGTGCATTCAGTTCATTTTGGTAGTGAAATTTCTTAATATATCATGGTTAACGTCCCAAAGCCATGATATTGCGGGAGACTAGTGGAGGGCCTGCATGCTATGCTTGTGCAACACTCTCCTTACCATTTGGTGAAAGTACGCATACTGAACTTCTAGAGAAAAGCTGGGTCTTGTTGCCTAGAGCTGTATGAACACCGTGCTTGGTACAGGATGTGGACACCGCAAGCACAAGCCACGTAAGAAAATGTTTGTAGGAGGTGAAGATCCTGTGGAGGTTTGACAAGTTGATCGTATGCACTCCTCACTGAAAGGAAAAGATTTTACTTTGCTAGTTTTGGAAATATGGCGAATAATAGAGGGTAACTTCGCGAAGCTAATTAACATTCGCTTTCATTTCCTTTAGTGTGAGTAAAACTGCTTACTAGCGCGACCAGTGGCCGATGAAGTGCGAAGGCCCTAAGGTCCTGCAAAATTTGTGACTATTGTGACCCTAAACTTTTAAAATTGGCACACGTGAAAATGTGACGTGCAATGCAGGTGTGAACAAAGTAAAAACTCCCCTGCAGTAAAAATGAAATCGGCTTTCATAAAGATGAAAAATTTAGTGCCTTGCCACTTCTGTTAATATCATCAATAAAAAAAAGTGGCAAAGAAACAAAGTAAAAAAGACGAGAATGACCAATACAGTGCTCGCAGGCAACAAACAAATCTTTCAACTCACTTTTTTTAGGCGACAAACAGAGTTTCATGCAATAATACCTAGAGACGAATCTGACGCTGCGATTGTGTACCCTCATGGGAATTATGGGAAGTACAGGCTTTGGATCGTGTTAGCCAATGAACCGTCTACGGATCTTTTTTTTTTTTTCGCAGTTTCAGTTTCGTTATTCGCGTAGAGTGGGTAGTGGGGTGGGCGCAAAGGACAAACTGCGCATTTGTTGTTCAAAGAAGCTGAAAACTGCTAGGCCTCTCAATTTACTCTAGCGCTGGTCGTGTTTGACAGTTTAGGCGAAGCGTCGTCCACTTACCGCTGCGCATAGATGTGGCGTCCCATGCCAGTGCAGGATATTACATTGAGTTCACGTTTGTTGTTAGTGCGTCTTGCTAAAACTGGTTGAAATCAACTGCAAAACGACGGCAATGCGAAGTAGACGCACCGCCACGCACTTCTTACTCGACTTCACAACAAAACGAGAGGTGTGTTGAGGGCAGACGACTTGAACAGACGCACCTGGCATCGCAGCAGACAAAACGTTAAGTGTTTCTCACTTAATACTGTGCTCCCATTTTTTTAAAAAAAGATATTGCGTACTTTAGAGGGCAAACCAAGAATGTTTGTTTTTAAATGTTCTAAGAATAAATTTATTACATCTTGATGCCAAATTTGAAACGCAATGCACACCCTGGTGGTTAAATTTGTCCAGGTTTCACTTTGACCGTTTAATCACAAAAACCGTTTGCAATAAAACTTGCGTACAAAAAATGAAGCAAGTTTCAATTTATTTTTATTTTAACTTTATACTATTTTGTTTTACACTCGGAAAAGAAGCGTCGCAAATCTCAAGGACGTGATTCACCAGAAGCAGATCCGAAGCCTGTACTTCTTCCGCTCTAGGTATTATTTTATGAAACTCTATGGCGACAAACAATAATATTTAATCAATAGTGAAAACTATGTGAAAACAGTCGCTCGTGTTTAGTCTGGCGTCTGTGGAGTGTCCAGATTTAGCGGTTCGGCGTCCTAGCGTTGCTAACGTTAGGACCGGTTTCATCGGATGACGATTGGGACTTCTGTGGTTTCCAGCTGGTTTCCAGTTTCGCCGTGGTTTCAACTTGAACGTTACGTGCTCCATTTTTTTTTTTTTTTCGTGTAGCATCAGGTAACCTGTGTTACAAAGACCCGGACCAAGTGACTTTACTGCGCCACTGAAGTGTTGTAGCTTTCAGCGCTTCCAGACGTAGGCATAACTGCAGTCGCTCCATCACTGCATCCCCTGCCGCATCTGTTGCCATGCAGTCTGTAGCTCCTAATACATCGTGCAAAAGAACTGTTTCGCTCTTGGAAGGCGTCACTCGGACGACACTGTCGACTCTAGCTGCTGGGTCTTTATCTTACTGTGTTGTTCACATTGGTCAGCAGCTGCTTCGAGTGCAGTACGGCAAAAAGTACCAAGTGCTAGTTCCAGCTCTACTTGGTGCCACTGTTGCAGCCTACACGACGGCGACGAAAATCCGGGAATATAAACTGCTATGACCTGGTTACAGCTGGCTGTGGACGATCGCAGATGGCCCTTGATCGGCGCAACCGTTCACGAACCTCTACTAATGTTTGCACACACGTGACCTCACGTACAAAGGTTGTACTTTATTATTTTTATTAAAAATTAATCAAACATTTCAGACGGAATGCCCGAGGAGAAGATTGAGCTGTTGGTGTGGCTTGGCTAATGTAGTGCTTCCAACGATGACCTATGGAAACAGAAATAAAGCATTAAATGGACGGAAAACTGTACTTCAAATGGCATATATTGCTGTCTGAGGGGCGATTCACAGGGTGGATTAGTGGAAAAGAAAAAGGAACTCTCGTATGGGTGACATTGGAGCCGTGGTGTGACCATGTGGCATTCACATGGTCGACCCCCTGTGTGCCACCCCGCCACAATGGTCTAGTGGCTAAGGTTCTCGGCTGCAGACCCGCAGGTCGCGGGATCAAATCCTGGCTGTGGCGGCTGCATTTCCCATGGAGGCGGAAATGTTGTAGGCCCTAGTAGTCGTGTACCGTTCGTTTTCCCTGCGCCTCCTCTCCGAGCCGCGTCAAAGAATTCCAGGTGGTCTAAATTTCCGGAGCCCTCCACTACGGAGTCTCTCATAATAATATGGTGGTTTTGGGACGTTAAACCTCACAAATCAATCCCTCCCCCCCCCCCCCCCCCCCGCTTGAACACACTTAATACCGACTAGACTTAATAAAATATATGCAATAGCATCTTTGCAGAATGATAAAAAATTGCACAGTTGGCGCTTCCCTACACCCGAAACTACAATGATTTATGAGTAGTGGGTATCTTGCAACTGTACTTTTGTTTTTTTGAACCAGGGCTACACCCTGGTTAAACCAGACACATGCCCCTCCCAAAGTACCCTGCATGAGGGGACACACCTGCCTGCCAAGCACCCACATTGCATTCAAGAGCATGCCTTTCGTGCAAACCACTTTCGTGCCACGTTACTTGGAAGTTACCAAGTATTTTCAGAAAACTGACACTTCGTATTTCTGGTACATTATGTGCCCTCTGGCGACAATGCATACTAAGCAACTGCCAAGTAAAATTGCTTTTTCCTATCTAAATACTTGTACATACCTGTTGAGTCAATTTTCTTGATGATGTGATGTCATTCACAAGCTTCACTTCAGAAGCTGTTACGCCACCGATAATGAAGACGATAAGCACTGGACTATCCCTTGGCAGCGGCTTGCTCGTGCTTCTGAAAAGTCTGAGTGCACGAGAATGCATTTAAAATGGAGCATATCAAATGTGCATATGTGATTGGCAGTGTGTCATTGCATACTCTTGTTCCACTGTCACACATACTTTCATTCATAATGAAGCCTGCTGTGTTTACCAACTGCAACAAGTTCAATTTCTATCTATGTAACACATCAGTATGTATTGAGCTCAGTTTATTGGGGATATGTTGAACAATTAACCCTGAAGACTAAAAACATGCATCAGCATAATTGTGGCTTCTCGGGCAAGGTGGCATTTTCGTGAGTGCTACCCTTGAGGATGCCTAGTAAACAGCACCAAAATTTTCTGAATCAAGTCCATACGTCATTCTGCACTGTACATATTATAACAAGCTTTTTTTCATCAGTCTATCACATCAGAAAGCAGGAGACATGAGTCGTTACGGTTTGTTGCACTATTTGCCACATGAAAAACAAAACCTACAGTAAAGTTGTAGTATAAACAACTTCAAGAGATTGCAACCAATCTGACAACCAAATGAGAATGATGGTTACACAAGTGTGCCCTACATAAGAAGCACTCCTTGAAAGGTCATTGACCACAGTGCTATGTGGAGTGCACATTTCCACTACAGGAGATGCACTGCGAAGCTAAATAAGCAAGAAAAGAAAGGAGACAGAGCTCGATAAATAAATGAACAAAGAAAAAGGAAGGCATGGTTCATTATGGAACATGATGCTTAAGAGAGTAAAGGAAAGATACACTGCTCTTGCGGATACCAGCCAAGGCAATGCAGACAGTCGATAGACCCCCTGGGTCGAACAGCAGTGGTCAAGCAGGGGCCACTTTCAATGAAGGAGGTACTGAATTCAATTGTCAGTACTGCCCAGCACCCAGCAGTTTTTTGATGGAGAGACAGGTACCTGAATCTGGTGCTCCCTTATGGGTGGCAAAAATAAGGATCTTTTCTGAAGGCATGGTAGCGTGGCAGCTCAGTTTCTTCTAACTCCCGCATGAATGAATTGATCGGAAAAATGTTTGCTGTACTGCGTATGACAAATTCTAGCTCACAACAGGAATTTGGAACGAGGCTGGTGAGAGTCCCTTTATTACACGAGTGTTGGTGCTTGCAGTGCAAGCAATATTTTCTGTTGTCACACTTGCCGATCTCAGCTGTCTGTCCCTTAGGTGTATGATTGTGGCACGTTATCATTTGCACTTTCTCTTCATACCTGTGCAGTCTGTAAGAGAGCTGTTTCTTTGACTACAGGCCAGTCAGGGAAAGGTGAAGGATCATTTGAGAAGAGTCATTCTAGAATTCTTGAAATGTCTCTGACTCGATTAGATGTGGTACATAGCTTTCATTTGGAAAAAGTACGCTGTGTAGCTATGACCAACATTGCTAGCAAAATGCCTCGTAAAGCAATTTCATGCTCATCAACTATAAGACACACACCTAGCAATTCACCGTGTGAAGGACTACAGAATGCATCTGAATCATACAGGACCAGAAGAGTGAAGTGCCTTGATATTGCAGCAAGCTCTTGCCACTGCGTGTTTTCACACTGTGCCCTCCACGTATCGCGAACTGTGATACTCGACAATGATGGCGGTTATTATTATAGCAGAATGAAGCCTCATTTGAAAATTGGCAGTGATGCAGACACAGAATAAGGGGGCTGTAGACTAAACTCACAGGGTGCCAATGATGTTGGCAATAAGCATAGGCATGGAGGGAGGCAATTATTTTTTCCACCCTCAATGTTTATGGTTTTTTTTTGAATGATAGCACTAGTTTACAGCTGGTCAACCTGCATCAACAATGGCGGCAAAACTGAAAATCAGCTACTGCTTGTTTTCCTCTGGGAACAAATCCCAGAGATGTCAAATGTCAAGTTCATGTCTTTTGTACAATGTGTACTGCCAGTGAGAAATCACTAGTGATAGCAATGATACGATGAACATTTTTTACTGCCTGTCGGTTGTTAAGAGTCGCAGAGAATGTGGAGCGCAGACAGATGCATCACGTGTTGTACACCACAGGATTGTTTCCTCATGTGACATGCCAGTCCTTTATAAGCTGCATGAACACTAGGATTTCTCTACTGAAGGGCAGCTGCAACAAGCGAGTTCTTTCAAGGAGGGAAGGGACGTGGGGAACTTATGTGTTGTGCTTTGAATGAATTTGCTTTTGAAGGGACAACGGTGAGGCAGCCAAGAATTTGGGGGACGCTGTTAACCCTCCGCACCCAATGCCACCCTTCTCCGGCACTTCCCTGGATTCAAAGGGACCCAAGAACAATTTCTCGCCGTGGTCAGAAAATGTTGATCGGTAGTGGAGGCTTCTGAGAACACGCGAGCCAAACATTACAACACAGCACACTACATGGAATTTACAATAAATTTTTAGTCCAACTAAAAATATTTCCATCTGCTTTCAACAAATGATGCCATATGCCCAAATGATCACGCCATATGCCCAAATTCTTGGGCATCGGCTGAGTATCATGAGCTGCACAGAGGTTGTTGTGGGAGGTTGCCATGTGTCCGTATGTGCACTCGTGATCACATTGAAAGAAAGTGCATTCTATGAAAAAAAGAAAAAAAGTGCTATAGGTGATGATGCGCACGTGACAGCTTCTTTCTCCTGTGCCATTCCTCCCTGCTTACCTGCCAGCGCATTAGTCGGGACGAGAGAAAGGAAAGCTATCACAGTGTGCAACACATTTTTGTAATTTTCCTCGTACTAGACAAATTCTAAAAATTTGTGCACCTGTCGATTTGTGAGGCAATAAACTTCTTTGGTGAAGCAATTTGGTGGTTACTTGGAAAAGTGTGACAGGGTTTCTTTAACCGTGAGCAGTCCACTTCACATGCAATGTTTAAAGCATATCTCCGCTTTGAGAGAAAAAAAAGCATATTTTGGAGGAAAAAAAAGAAAAAACTTTTTTGTCTAGAGAAAACAACCAGAATCAGAAGAGCGTTAATTTGTCCTAAATATTTAAGTTGGTGTCACACATCATTCCATTCAGTTAGTCTAATATTATTAGAGGCAGGACGGGAACAGCATCTCCAATTTTCATTGCTCTAAATAAGAAGGTCAACATACATGGCCTCTTGTGGGAGATGGGATGAGGCATTTTGTGTATGAAAAATAACAGAACAGACATAGTAGTACTCGGATCCCCTGATATTCAGAAAAAGGTGGCCTTTTTATCTTGTTTAGATGCCTTGTACTGGTCGTAAACAAATGACTAGACAAGCATGCAGAGAGAAATAGAAGCCATTCACTTCACAAAACACAAAACTATGCACGAGCTGATGCAAATTAATGCAGATTTGTCACGCATTGATGCCTTGCTATAGTTGCTTGGTGTTTCAGCAAGTAGCCATCCTATAGTCTCACTTTCACTTTTACCACGGGTGCAAAATATGCAGATCACGAAAGCTAAAAAAAAAGTGCACCAGTGGCAATCATGTGATTTTCAAGGTATTCTGCAAGCATGCACCGATCTTTTGCAGGATTTGTTGAGCATGACTTTGCTTTTAGTTTTACTATAGTATGTTATATGACATAAGTGCAAGCTCATCAAAAAATTTTTTTAAAGAATAAAAGCCCTTGTTAAAAGCACACTGGCACAATGTGTACCACTCATTGTGTGAGCGAAATTGAAACAAAGGACGAGTGCACCAGGAGTTCGCGTAGTCGCACCTCAAGGTTATGTTATTTGGTGAGTCGTGGGGCATGCAATATCCCACAGCATGCCATCCAGTGGGCCAAGTTTGCACGAGGTGCTGTTTACTTAGGTTCGTATATGACTTATGTTTGTCACCCAAAAGCGTAAAGAAATGATCACTGGCTAAAACTGATTGTGGCTTCAAATTAAACAACAAGGGCCTGTTTTCAAACCAATAATACATAGAACGGTCAAAGGTTTTCACACTTTTGTTTTGTGGCGTGCCTTTTGCCATGTGAGAATTTTCAGTGGTCCCTAAAATGGTCTTTTCAAAGTTAAATATAAAACAGTTGGGCAACAAATAGGGTAAATTGTTTTTACGAAAAAATACAAAGTACCTCGTATTCAAGACAGCTACGGGCATTTAAAAGTTACCAACTTCCAAAGTCATCATTTTCCTCCTCAACTTCCTCAACCAAAGATTGAGGTCATGTACCACCTCCCGAACATCTTGAAGACCAACCTTAAATGTTTAAGAAGTATAATGAAACTAGTTAACACCAGTAAAGTGTCATTGCTTGCACCCACCGGCAATCCTGTTCCCGACCATCTTTGTGATACTGTACTAAACAACACATTCATTAGGTTGTCTTCTTCATCTAACGATACCCAGTGCCCTCAGCTTCAATCATACAATCATTATGCAATGGATCTCATCTCGTTTGACTGGCATGGCATCGTCACGATTATCGGTAACCTGAAACTAATGTCTTCTCACGGTATTGATGGGATTATTAGCATACTCTTAAAGAACACCAAAGGATACAGTTCTATTATATTGAAATGCATATCAGGACAGTGTACTACCTGAAGACTGAAGAATTGCTGCCATTATTCCTGTACATAAAAGCGACGATAAACATAATCCACTGAACTATCATCCCATATTTTTTGCACATGTATATCATATAAAGTAATGAAAATTATAATATTTTCTCATTTTAATAATTTTCTTGAAGATAATACCTTCTTCTCTTCAACTCAGCATGGATTTCAAAAGTATTTTTCGTGTGATACTAAACTTATTTTTCTTTACTAATTATTTGCATTTCTGTTTGGACTTCGCTTTTAGAACTGACTATATATTTGCTGATTTTGTTAAAGCATTTGATAAAGTTAACCATTGACTGCTTTCATATAAACTAAGTGTACTAAAAATTGATCTGGAAGTTCTTAATGTGATTTGTACATTTCTTTCTAAAAGTGTTCAATTCGTTAGCACTAACGATGTTAATTTTTCCACTGCACCAGTTAGTTCTGGTGTCCCTCAAGGATCAGTACTTGGCCCTCTGCTATTCCTTATTTATATAATTGACTTGCCCACTAGCATTACTTTCAGAACTTGTTTATTCACTGATGAGTGTATAATTGATTGTAAAATATCTAATGACAATGATATTAATTCTCTGCAGTCTTATCTCAATAACATACTTCATTGGTGTCATGTTTGTAAACTGGAACTAGAAATTAAGAAGTGCAAGTCTATTAGCATTTCTTACACGAATACAACTTGTCCAACTGACTTTCTTCTTAGTAACCCCCTTAAAACTGTAACATCTTACCAATACCTTGGAGTCCACATAACTAACACTCTGTCCTGGAAATTTCATATGGAATGTGTAACCCCCAAAGCTAATTAAACACTGGGTTACCTTCAAAGAAAGTTCTTTCTTGCTACATCATCACTAAAGTAGGTAATTACTATATACTACATACGCCTATCCTAGAATGTAATACACTTCATCTGTTTGGAATTCTGATCAGGAAACATTATCTCACATGTTAGAATCCATTCAAAATGGTGCAGATCATTTCATTATGGCTAATTACTATCATTAAGCTAGTGTAATTCAATTGAAGACATCTTTAAACCTCATCTCGCTAGCTACCTGCCAAAAGCACACTCAGATTTGCCTTATTCATAAATTTTTTAAATGCGAATGCATTTCTTAGTTGGGCTATGCCAAGCATTCGTCGGTATCCGTCCACCGCCCTCTCCCATAGCAACAGAAGCGGGCGTGCGTGCTTATTCTCGCCTCTAGCAACCAGAGCATGTGGTGCGAGAGTGCAGCAAGAGGGTAGGTGCAGTGCTTCGCCACTCCTTCTCTCATTGTTCGCTCTCTCTCCTCTCTGCGCCCCACTTTCCCCTCTGCTCGCACCTCACTCTCGATCCTTCGCTGGCTGGGCGCCTCTCAAGAACATCCGGAAATGTGTGCTCGAGACGCCGCTGTGGAATGCCAATGCCGAGCCGAGAACGCAGTTTGTTTTGTTCACTTCATAGTATTTTCAACCGTGCACGCTAGCTACTATAGCTGGAAATGCATGCCGCGTTTGTCGCGACAGAAAAATGCCACATGCGTCAAATGCCGCTATTGGCTGCAAGGTGTATGAAAAAAAAAGAAAACACCATTCTTCTAACGCTGGGTTCTCACGTTCAAAATGCTGTTATAGATGCTACGCAACGCATTCGCATTTACTCACGCATTCGAATTTCCTCACGATTTCCATTCGAAGAGGTGGGGGCATTTTTTATCATAATCTGATACTTTGCAATTAATCCAACCCGCTCCCTTCATTTCTCACAGCCGTAATCACCAACAAAAGGAACAGTCCCCCATTACAACACAGTCACATATGCCCGATCATATCTCCGGAGAACTTGTAATGATTGGAATTCTCTGCCTGCACCGTTAACAAGCATCACTGACTCTATTCAATTTAATAATATTCTTAAAACAATCATTGTGTAATTAACATGAGTGATGTTTTATTTAACTCTTAATTAACTTTGCCTTTATCATCTAACAAAAATAAAATTATTGTTCATCACTTGCTTTTTTTAATGTTTTATAATGTTGTTGGCAGTATTCATTTTTTTTGCCTCATAATAAGCAGCTATATTTGCGTAAAATGTGCTTTGTGTTCTTTGTTTTTTATTGCTGTGCATTGTCCTTCTACCGCTGAAATGTACTAGTATATACCCCGAGGGTAAAATTAAAAATCTGCTGGTACACAGATAATCACAAATGGGTCATTCCATGCCAAACGTCTCTTGCCATTTTGGTGATCATCTCAAATATATTTGAAAAAAATCGTGTTGATTTAATGCATTGAAAACAGTGAACTGGTAGAATATTTCAGAGAGAAAAAAACTTTTTGGTCCAGTGGCTGCCTTCTGAACTTCCCAGAATGTTGTCTGGGTGTTTCTTGTGAAAAATTCATTTTTTAGAAGTGTAAATTTTTTTCTATACCGAATTTAGTGTATATGTTATTAAAGGTGCTTCTGTAAGTTATTTAAAGCTCAGTAATATTAGTGCAATTTTTCTGCCACATACGCCTCCAAAAATTTTGCCAAAATGTGTTTGCATTTTTTCTATTGTAATACTGCGTTTTGTATACATATCTGAGCAGTGTGAACACTTACTCCATAGTAGGTGTACTTTGAGAAAATAAAAGTATGTTTAGACCTCTCAAGCTGTTAAACTTTACGAGAAAAAATCATGAATTTCACAATATCGTCATTTTTGTTCATATTGAGATGCAATTTGCACCATGTGGTGGTCTAATTAAAAATCACCTTTATACCTCAATCGAGAGAAAATTAACAGTTGTTTTTATATGGCAAGTTTTATCATTACAACCTTTTTTTAAAGAAGAAAATAATTTTTTAACTTTCCCACTGATGGCAATAGAGAATTTTAAGGTGGCAGCTGTTGTATGACCAAATGGGAAGATGACCGTCAATGGCAAACTTCAAAAACTTATTTTCTAGACATTATCTCACCCAGTAACCTGATAATCCACAAACACCTAACAGTTTGAGGAGAAACTAAACCTCTCTCACAACAATCAGCGGTAAGCATGAATACAAAAATATTTATGGTAATAGTTCTCTGGCATATAGTGACAGCCAGAGACATGGAGATCTTGGCATAAAACGGATACCGAGATCCCCATGCACAATGTAGTAATGTGCTGCAGACACTACATTCGCTGTAAGCCTTACACAGGCACATGGTGTCACAGTATGACAAGCAGCCAATTATTAGGTTTATAGCCAACAATGTACCAAAGGTAATTCATTGTGCATGAGATAGGAACCTGAAAATCAACGCTTATTGTCAGCATGGAGCACATAACAGAATCACTGACTGTGTGCGTGAAATTCCAGGGTATTAGTAGTAAATGAAGATTACATACCTAAACGTATTTCTATTCTTTTACGGTTTTTAAACATGACAAATAGCAGTGTTTTGAGTATTAAGGGGTGACGTCTCAAAATGCTGCAGTTTTAAGAAAAATTTTCACTGCACTGGCCATGCAAACTACATTCACACAAAGAATAAGCAAAAATGAACATGGAATTACATCAGCCTTGGCTAAATAGCATCAGCCTTGTCTACATGAGTGCACAATTCATCATCCTACGCTATTGGCTCTCAAAACTTTCAAACAAATGGGTTGCGAGTAACCAGTGCATTGGATGGCAAGACTAGGCTGACATTTCACAGTGTAAGCAGAGGGTTGGATTACCCGAATCCCGCTTTCAACATATTGCTGAGCCCTCCCGAGTGGTAGTCAAGCTGCGGTGCCTCTGACACGTTGGGGTCAAAAATGTCTTCAAGCACTTGCTTCAGCAAGGGCTTGTACACTGCTGGCTGCATCAGGTTGCCCTCTTCGAGAATGCTCCTGCACGAGAGAAACCCTTAGAAAATTTGTCAGGTGTTTCTTTTCAAGAAACAGCTTATCCCAGCCTGTAGCAGCAACTTGCAAACATGTCCTCAATCACCTTTTCTCTGAAACTGAGCAGTGCATTCGAATGAGTGTGACATCTTTGAAGAAGCATTTTTTAAATACTTTGGGAATCACACACTGTGCTTTCCTTGAATTCATAGACCACCTCTATTGAAGAGGAGAAGTTTCTTTAATCTGTAGCTTATGGCGACGGTATTTTAGCTGTTTACATAGTATTTTTATGCTGATTTCAAATATATAATCAGTTTTATAGTCAGCTACATGGTTTTTATTTTAAACCATGACAATATGTAAAGTATAGCTAGCTCTTCTTAGACGCATGTTTTGTATCACTAGTCTTTTATGGTCATGAGCCAATAATGGCTTATATTGCTCTACACTAACTACCAAATGCAAATGACTCAAAAGAAAGTGTGTATAAAACATCTTAATGAACTAGAAAAATCGTAATATGGGAAGCCTCAAAATACTCAGTACATACTCATTGCTTACTTTAGGTTCATAACAATTATTCCAGATAGAATGACCACATTCTATCTTGTTCATCACTCCTATTCATCAGTAGTCTATGAGACAGGATTAACATGATAAAAAGAAATACATATCGGTGATTTCTCTGAAAAGCTGAGAGTAAAAGCACCAGTATTAACACACGTGCTGTTTGCTTAGTGTTCATAATTAGATGACAGAAAAAAAAAGTGATTGGAACTCGTCCTTGCTGACATGGTTTGCCAGTGAAGTTGTTGAACACCCTGGCAAAATGTATCACAAAGTGAATTCAGCTTTTTGGCAGTGTTTACACTTGCGCTTGGTTTAATGGTGAGAACAGCTTGTTTCTTGCCTAGCTTGGTGTGTGTGCTTAGCAATCTCCCTGAACAGGACATATATACATACCACAAAATACACATACCACAATGTTTGTTTGCCTTAATGTTGCTACTATTTTGGCTGCTTTGCACAACTGTTGTTGAAATAGTGATGTTTGCATATATCTATGACATTGATGACAACCTTTACTCCTAATTATACTACTAATGCAATCTTTATTGCACATTTCAAATTTCCTCACGCATACATGTACCGTCTGCTCTTTTTTTTCTGTGTGCATTTTCTACTTCTTGCTTTCTCCTGTGTGCGTTTAGTTACAGTTTACATACTGATAATATGTCTGTGGATACTAGAGTAAGAGTAAGGATGTGCATCTTTGTCGCACCACACATGCCAGCCACTATCAAGCACACGCACAAAGGTCTTAAACTGTTCTGCATTTCACCCCCATATCGGCAAAGGGGTCAACGCCACGTAAAGGTTCATCTGGGCATTACACTATCTCTAGGGTCAAGTCACATTCTAAGCCGATTGAGGACAATGAATAATCATGCTGAAAATTCGAAGCGATCTACCACTAATAGTGTTGCTATAAAAGAAAGCTTTCATGGTATGAATAATGGCTATATCGACACTCATCTTATGCAGAAAAGCCACGAATTCGAAAATGTGAAAATGATCATGTGACTAATGCAACCGAGTTCTGTGGAATCCTGCGAGGTGGCTTCATGCTACAAATAGAAAGTTGTCTATTTTCATTTTTTTTAACTCTGTCGCCCCTTGCGAGATTCCACAAAAGTAATTTGCATTACTATGTGTCCACGTGTTTTGAGTTGTCAATGAATCTGCCCTCGCGCTGCTAACTGCTAGCTCCCTGGTTAGCTCGATTGGCAGAGTCACTGACCCGGAAAAGTGCTAGTCCTGGTTTTAAACCCTGAACCAGAGCAAATTTTACAGCCACTAAAACGCTTTCTTTCTGAAAAATCCATATGGATTTCCTTGTGGCTTCGTGCTACTAATGGGTGATTGTCTATTTTCTCTTTCTTGATAATGTGACTATAGTTCTGATTTTTTTAATAAATTATTGTTTGCAGGAAGCAAATGAAATTTCTGTAAAATTTTCCCACCAACTAACTTGTTACAATTATGTTTCATGGTAAGTAATGTGAACGAAAAACCCCAGGTGGCAATAAAGATTTCACATAATTAAGAGTCAGCTACTTTCCAAACGTGTCGTGTCGACTTATCGTTGTGTATGTGTGTGGTGCCGAGAGTCGTCAGGGTCTATCAATTCAAGCTGACGCTATGCAATGAGTGATGCAAACATGTCATTACTTTCATACGAAGTTTCTTGCCTTTCGCCGCTCTCTAGAACTAGAATTAATTCCCTCCTTACCTTTTCATCTACTATTCAACGTTACTAGGCTAGCCATAGATGTAATAAATAGTACGTATATCTGACTCCCAACTGAAGACCAATGTCTACTACTATATCTATTTACCATAGTTTTAATTACTACTCCGAAACGCCAACAAAATAGGACACAGCCTTAAAGGTGAACTGCTGCGATTTTTCGACCACTTGAAAATAATGGCACTTTTACGTTCGTGAGACACCTTTGCTACGCGCCATATAGCTCAAATGCTCAATAAATTTGAAAATAATTTTTAATTAGCAAAAAACCGCAATACGGAAACCGAAATCTAACCGAGTGCACTTCTACGTGAGACATAATCCTTTTCCGAACCTGCCTGGTTGTGCATAAACGCCGCCAGATGACACTACCGGTCCGGGCAGTCCAACTTCATGCCTGCGGCATTCGGCTAAAACGCTTCCGCTGTTATGATTATTATATGGCGAATCGCATGCGGCCCATAGCGCAACGCCACTTGCCACATATCGCATGCCCACTAACACGAAAAATGAAATCGCACGCTCAACAAAGGAAGCGCCGGCCGAACCCACACAATCCATAGCAGACAAGGACATTGCAGTGGCACATCAGTTCTGTCACTTCCACCAGGCAAAAATCAACGTCACACACACAATGTTGCCATTAATTCTGGCAAGCGAGGTGAGCGTTTGGAGGCAATATATAAAACTCGTTTTAAAAGAATTTGTGAAACTTTGAAGCCTGCAATTTGGCATGAATGACGGAAATGTGCAAATGAACTTACCCAGTGAATTTCACTGAGATCCACTGACCTAGAAAAATCACTAGAGTAAGCCTTTAAAGGCAGCGGCAGTCTATTCTTTAGCAGTTAAAAACTTCTCATGTCCACTTTTCTTGCACTCCAACCACTCGAGATTTATATGCTCAATGTAACAATCACATAGAGGTAGCCGATTAGTTCGCAAAACAGGAGCGCACAACCCGTCAGTAGACTGGAAACGTCAAAGTAGGAGTGCGACCACTCGAAATCAGCAAAACTCCGACATTGCGGACACTTTTAAGCCAAAAATGTCAAAATGGAGCGAGATAGGAAGACGTTAGGAGAGAATAAACGCTTTAGAAGAAGGGTCAACCAAGGCGCTAAGCCAGCCTAAGTTAGCAAGGTCAAACGTTCGAAACCGTGTTGGTATCTTTTTTTTAAAGGAAGAATAAACTTAAACAGCTAAGAAAAAGCCAGGTGAGCTAGGAGTCATGTGAAGTTGAGAGATGATAGGTGGTTAGGTGGTATTCTACATTGCTAAGAAAGTGCAACAGGGCCCCCTGCTTAGAGCTTGTACAGCAGCCTAGCATGCAATGACAAAATTAGGTTCGTATGCAGATGCTGGACCATTCCCAATCATATATTTACTTAAAACAGGTGATGAAAAAATCATAAAAAATAAAAAAGGACAAAAAAAAAGAAGAGGTCTGGGGTGCGGCCTCACTGGCTACCACCTGCCGGTAATGGACTCCCTAACCAGAGCAGGATTGGCTACCCTGGTGCTGGTGCAGTACTTGGCCACGACCTTATGAACGGACCAATTAACCCTTGGCCCTAAACCCTCAGCAGCTGTGGAGCAACTGTCCAAGGCGGCTGTTAGACCTGCAACGCAGCGAAGGGTGCTAAGAATCTCTGGGACCGGACAGACTGCCATTGGAATTTGAACTTGGCTACGTTCAATGCTAGAATGCTATCTAGTGATGCTAGTCTAGCTGTGCTATTCGAGGAATTTAAGGGTGTTAAATGGGATGTAATAGGGCCCAGCAGAATTAGGAGGACACGTGAGGCTTATACAGTGCTGAAGAATGGACACGTCCTATGCTATCGTGGATTAGTTGACATAAAAAAAGTGGGAGTAAGGTTTTTCATACACAAGAATATCCCTGGCAACATAGAATACTATAGCATCAGTGAGAGGGTGATAAGTATCATAATTAAGTTTAATAAAAGCTACAAGATGAAGGTGGTACAGGCCTATCTGCCTACATCGAGCCATGATGATCATTTGGTTGAATGCTTCTAGAAAGATTTAGAGTCAGTCATTAATAAAGTAAAGTCACAGTATACTGTTGGGTCATTCCATGCCAAACATCCCAGCCATTTTGGCAAACTTCTCAAATGTATTTGAAAAAAATTGTGCTGATATACTAAATTGAAAACAGTGAAACGGTAGAATATTTCTGAAAGAAAAAAAATGTTTTGGTCACGTGGCTGCTTTCTGAACTTCCCGGAATGCCGTTTGGGTGTTGTTTGTGTAAAAATGTATTTTAAATGTACCGCTTCTTCTTTCTATATCAAATTTGGTCTAAATGTTAAGTAGAGGTTCTTGTGTATAAGGTGTTTGAAGCTCAGTAATATTACTGTAATTTTACTGGGACATACGTCTCCAAAAATTTAGCCAAAGTGCGTTATGTTTGCATTTTTTCTATTGAAATTCTGCACCTTGTAAGAATATCTGAATAGTAAATACTTACTTCCCAGAAGAAATATCTTGACAAAAAAAATATTTTCAGACCTCTCAATCAGCTAAGCTTCACGAGAAAAAATCGTGAATTTCTCAAAATCGTCATTTTTGTTTATATTGAGACACAATTTACACCATGTGATTGTCTAATTAAAGATCCCCTTTATACTTAAATCAAAAGCAAACAAACAGTTATTTTGATATGGCAAATCTTACCATTACATGTTTTGTTTTAAGGAAGAAAAAATATTTTTGAACTTTCCCATTAGCGCCTATCTTCCCATTGGGTCGTACGACAGCTGCCGCCTTGAAATTTCTTGTTGCCGTGAGTAGGAAAGTTCAAAAATCATTTTTTCATTAAAAGAAAAAATATAGTGATAAGATTTGCTATATGAAAATAACTGTCTATTTGCTTTCAATTTAAGTATAAAGGTGATTTTTAATTGGACCATTACATGGTGTAAATTGCGTCTTAATATGGACAAAAATGATGCTTTTGAGAAATTAATAATTTTTTCTCGTAAAGTTTAGCAGGTTGAGAGGTCTTTCATATCTCGGAAATTTTCTACCATTTCACTGTTTTCAATGCAACAAATCAGCACTTTTTTTTTCAAGTACATTTGAGATGGTCGCCAAAATGGCTGGGACGTTTGGCGTACAATGACCCTATTCTGATGGGCAACTTTAATGCCAAAGCAGGCAAAAAACAGGCCAGAGAACATGCAGTGGGGGAATATGGGATCGACTCTGGAAATGCCAGAGGGGAGTTATATGTAGGGTTCGCAGAATATAATAACTCATGACTCTTGAATACCTTCTTCAGAAAACGGGCTAACTGTAAGTGGACATAATGAAATCTTAATTGCTAAACTAAAAATAAAATAGACTTCATTCTGTGTGCACACCCAGGCATTGTACAGGATGTAGAAGTAGTTGGCAAGATTTGATGCGGTGATCATAGAATGGTAAAAGCTTGTATTCACCTAGATTTAAAAAAGCAAAGGTGTAAACTGATACCCAAGAATGATATCTGGGGTTTAACGTCCCAAAACCACTATATGATTATGAGAGACGCCGTAGTGGAGGGCTCCGGAAATTTAGACCACCTGGGGTTCTTTAACGTGCACCCAAATCTGAGCACATGGGCCTACGACATTTCCGCCTCCATCGGAAATGCAGCCGCCGCAGCCGGGATTCGAACCCGCGCCCTGCGGATCAGCAGCCGAGTACCTTAGTCACTAGACCACCGCGGCGGGGCTGATATCCAAGAAGCCAATTAATGAGCTAGCTGTGAAAATGAAACTACACGAATTCAGAGTTTCACTTCAGAATAGATTCAATGCTCTAAAAGAGATAACCAGCATTAGCATTGACACAATGAACGATAATCTTACTAGTATCATCAAAGAGGGTGCAATTGAAGTCGGAGGTACAGTCACTAGACAGGACACTGGAAAACTGTCTCAGGAGACAAAAAATCTTATTAACAGGTGACAAACCATGAAAGTCTCAAATGTAGCCGACAAAATAGAGCTAGTGGAGCTTTCAAAGTTAATCAATAGGCGTAAGGTAGCTGACATGAGAAGGTATAACATGGGGAGAATCGAGCAGGCTGTAAAAAGCGGCAGAAGGCTAAAATCTGCGAAAGAAAACTTGCTTACAGGCAAAAATTGGATGCCTGCATTAAGGGGCAAGGAAGGCAATGTTATAACCAATATGAATAGCATGGTTGAGGTCATAAACCAGTTCTACAGAGAGCTGTACAGAAGCCAAAACAATAATAATAGCCCAGATGAATTCAACGTCCTACCAATAACAACAGGGGAAGTAACGAATGCCCTAGAAAAAATGCAAAGAGGCAAAGCCGCTGGTGAGGATAAAGCAACAACGGAACTACTGAAAGATGGAAAAATTGCATTAGAAAAACTGGCCACCTTACAAAGTGTCTCTTGACGGGAAGGGCACCAGAACCTTGGAAGAATGTCAACATCATATTAATCCATAAAGAAAGAGACATCAAGGACTTGAAAAAATACAGGCCGATCAGCGCACTGTCCGTTCTCCACAAACTATTTACATACATTATAGTTTGATCAATCGCAGGACCAAGCAGGATTTCATACAGGTTACTCTACAATATACCATATTCATACTATCAATCAAGTAATAGAGAAATGCATAGAATACAACCGACCCTTATACATAGCTTTCATAGTTTATGAGAAGGCATTTGACTCAGTCAAGACATCGGCAGTAATGCAGGCACTTCGAAATCAGGGCATCGATGAACCCTACATAAACATACTAGAAGAAATATACAGTGGCTCCATAGCCACCATAGTTCTCCATAAAGAAAGCGACAGAATCACAATAAAGAAGGGTGTAAAGGAGGGAGACACGATCTCTCCAACGCCGTTCACCGAGTGCTTACAAAAGGTCTTCAGGGCCCTAAATTGGGAAGAGTTAGAGATAAGAGTTAATGGAGAATATCTTAGTTACCTGCAATTCGCTGATGGCATTGCCTTGATGAGTAACTCAGGGGATGCATTACTGCTCAGGATTACTAAACTGGACACAGAATGCGGAAGAGGAGGTCTGCAAATTAATATGCAGAAGAGGAAGTCTGCAAATTAATATGTACAAAACTAATGTGCAACAGTCTCAACAGAAAACAGCACTTTGCAATAGGTGGAGAGACGCTGGAAGTTGTAAAGGAATATGTCTACTTAGGACAAGTGATAACCGCAGAGCCAAACCATGTGAGTGAAATAACTAGAAGAATAGGGATGGGGTGGATCACATTCGGAAAGCATTCTCAGATCAAGAATGGTAGTCTGCCACTAACCCTAAAAAGGAAGGTACATAACAGCAGCATCTTGCCGGTAATTACCTACGAAGGAGGAACCTGGAGGCTTACGAAGAGGGTTCAGCTTAAATTGAGGACGCCGCAGCGAGCGATGGAAAGGAAAATGATAGGTGTAACCTTAAGAGACAAGAAGAGAGCAGAGTGGGTCAGGGAACAAACCGGGATGAAGGATATCATAGCTGAAATTGAGAAGAAGAAGTGGATATGGGCGCGGCACGTAACACGCAGGCAGGATAACCAGTGATCCTTTAGGGTAACTGACTGGATTTGCAGAGAAGGCATACGCACGAATGGGAGACAGAAAGTTAGGTGGGCGGATGAGATGAAAACGTTCGCAGGTATAACGTGGCTGCAGAAAGCACAAGACCCGGTTGATTGGAGGATCATGGGAGAGGCCTTTGCGCTACAGTGGGCATAGTCAGGTTGATGATGACTTCCCAAACGGCAAAGAAGTCAGCCTGGGCTATATATAGGTTGTCCTGGCTTGCTACTCTGGAGTAGAGGAGGACAGTGAAGCAAAGAGAAAATGAATAGTAATGGCAAAATAAAGAGGGCATATATACAAGTCCATCATGCCCTGACAACTTATGAAACAGTGTGCCTAGCTTAGTGACTTGTGTAAAAGCTATAGCCCGTCACATAACCATGGCATTGTTTGTAACGTGAGGTCAAGGACCAAACAGCTCAATTAATGATGGTCTCTTATTAATGAGTGTGACGAAAGCAGACAGCTTGTTTGTTTCTGTGTGCAATCAGCATGTGCACAAAATACATGCTGAAGCATTTCTAATGGACTAACGTACTAATGGAAAAATGATATAAGAAAAACGAAAGTTGCACTCAGTATTAATCCAACATTACATAACTGATACAATGTGCACTCAGAAGAATGTGTCACTGTCTGGAGAGTCGTTAAATCAGCACAAGTGTTGCTTGAGCGGGAAATCACACAATTGGACAAAAGCTCTCGTGTCTTCACTGCTGCTCTCACTTCAAAACTAAGCACTTGAGTCCACCAAAGTGCAGTCATTGTTTCATACGATGCATGGTGTCACTCGTGGAAGAACTCTTTCAGAAATGTTTGACAATGTATTAGAAAGCTGTAAAAAAATTTATCGGTTCCTTATGGTTTGGTAAGAAGACTTGAGAAGCACCCTGGTTTAGCCAAAGAAGACTTGAGAAGCACCCTGGTTTAGCCAATCTCTCCAGTTACAGAATGGTCACATTTCTTACCTGTATTTCACAATTTGATTTCTGGATATTCTGAGAGCTTCCATTGCTCTGAAGATTTCATCAACCCTCTGAATTACAGTGTCCTCGTCCAGTGTCTCCCCCTCATCTGAAACTGAATGGCATAATTTCTAAAGTAGTACGAAAATTTTGTGGCATTTTACACTCTCAGTAATACTTCAAGACAAAAGTCTGTTATAGAGTTGGTAATGCATTATGTGATTGGCGACCAGATTTCTATTAAGACATGACAAGCCATAGTTTTGTAGACGCATTAAATTGCACTCATATTTTTAGTTAACTGAATTGTCAATAACTTAATTGCATGATTCATCTCCAATCCCCAAGTTTTCTGAACCTCATGCAGCGTAGCACTTTCTCAGCGATCAAACTCTGACCAAGCAATGATGTAAACTGATGATGTCAAGAATTTTTTAGCGCTGTCACAGTATGATGGCATCACATGGTGACATCACAGCATGGCATTACTAGTGATGTAGGCCACATTGGTTTTGGTACCGCTATGCAACAAGACACCCAAAGCTATCCCCCTGAAAGCACTTATGTGGCTTTTCTATACACTACTGTACATAAAGGCTTTCTGACCAGAGCATAAAACAATAGGAGAAATTGCAAAACCACAGAGGAATGAAAGTGTATAATTACCTGAATAACGAAGTTTTTTTTATACCATCAGGATGTCAGAACACCAAGAGACACCTTTATAGATGACCTGGCACACAACGTTATGTTTAGCAATGATCTCAAATGCACTTACCGAGATGTTTGAAGAACTCGGGTAAGTTCTGGTCTGCTGCTGCTTGGTATACAGCTGCTACAATCTCAGCCTGAAACAATTACCCTATGAAATGAGCCACACACAAGATTATCTAACATGTGTTACCTCCTTATTATGCACTTACCTTTAGTATCTGCTTGTCATTTACACTTCCGAGTGTTTTTTTCCCAAATAAAGAATACAAAAGTGCCATAAGAGCCATGATGTCTTCCAGTTGTAACGACCTGGGTATAACAGGACAAAACAGCCATTACAAAGCTGCTTTCCAGATGTGCGACTTGACAATATTTCATGTAGGTCATACTGGAGTAAGCTGGCTCAAACAACATCAAATGTTACTTTTTACAGGACCAGCAAGAGATGATGCTACTCGACATAATGCTGCAATGACTGGACAAGCATGCAAGTGTGGCATTCTGTGTATGTGTTTACTAGTATATTTCAATTTGATCTGCACATTATCCATGAGGCACATTGTTTGGTATTTATTTACAATACCCCGTTTATATATATTCCTCTTTTTGCTTGCTTTCAAGATTGCAATAACAGTAGCACGAGCTGCTTCCCAAGAAACTTCTGGTCACTTCAATTATCGCTACCTAACACTAAAGCAGAAAGCTTGTTTTTTATGTTGTGCTAGGGTAACAAAAAACTGTTTTTCTGCTTTCAGGTAAAAGGAAGGTGCTGAAGGTGAAGAACTAACTCTTATAACGCTGTGTGTAGCTTATAAGAACATCTGTTTGAAATGTTTGGCCAGACACGGAGAGAAAACTGTTGAAAATGAGTGGGCTACTCGTTAAGGCTTTCGTTCCCTGCCAATGCTACTTGGCTGCGTTGGCACACAAAACTGGAAGTCGTCCGGGACCTGTGTTTTTATAAACAGCAAAAAGGTCTGTAGGGGAGAATACATGAACATGCACAGAAGAAAATAAACAAAACTAACACCGGCTCATAAGACGAAAAATAATATAAGTTATGTTAAAAACATATCTAAAAGCATGAAATCAATACATCTTTGGAGCAGAAACATGAAATATAACTCAAACGTGAAGTCTAGACAATATGGTGTTACGAGCATGCTGCGACCCATCACTGTAAAGGCTCCCACAGGCTGTACCCGGAGCCTGACTACCTGAAAAGTGCTACACGACCCACCTTCAGATGCTGAGTGCGTCTGTCAGAGACACTGAGTGCATCTGCCACGGACACTGGGCACGTCCCTCAGAGATGCTGGATGTGTCTTAACCGTGGAGCTGCACCTTCCTCCTCGAGCGTCTCGGCGCCTATAAAAGGCCAGCGCATCTAGCACCAAAGTGCTTTCTCATCCACGTTTTCTACATTCGTTGTAAATTAAATGTTTTGTCTCCTGGCTGCCTTTTGCCTTGTTACTGCCTGGTGCTCCTCGCCCAGTCTCTTGGCTCTCGCTTTAATTGATTGATTGATTGATATGTGAGGTTTAACGTCCCAAAAACACCATATGAATGTCAGAGATGCCGTAGTGGAGGGCTCCGGAAATTTTGACCACCTGGGGTTCTTTAACATGTACCCAAATCTGAGCACCCGGGCAGCCCTCGCTTTTCACTACCCAAGACTCTCTGGGATCTCTTGTAACAACTGGTTGGCATCGGCAGGATTGCAGTGGACCTTGAAACTTGAGCCAGCTAAAACGTGGACAACACAACAGAACCCGTGACTGCAGCTATGTGAGTGTTGGACTTTTCCCTTTTGAGATTTGCCAGGCTTTTAAGAATACTTCTTGAGCTTGAAGCTGTCAGGTATTCTCTATCAATATTCAGTCCCTTTGCGTAATAGCACTTGGTGATAAAGAATAGATAGAGAGAAGAGTTCAAAGTCTGAGCTTGTGGTCATGAATCTCAATTCACTATGCAAGCCTGATTTGTTAGTGCTTTGCACAGAACTGGGAGTGGACATGGGGAATGCCGTACGGAAGCCGCACATCATTAGGACATTACTTGCCTGAGAAGTAGATGATAGCGAGCTTCTAGAATCTTTAAAAATTGTTAAAAAGAGCCAAGTTGAAGTGAAACAGCATCAGGCAATTGAGAAAAAGAGGCGTGCCAATGAAAAAGAGTTTATTGCTTGAGAGTGAATTAAAGCAGCTTGAGCTTCAGACTGAGCTGGCGAAACGTGCGAGTGTTCAGTGAGCAGAGAGAGAACAAACTCGAGATGAAGCTAGTGCTAGAAACACCGAATACACGGCTGAGATTGATGGTAAGAACAGCATCCATAGCCAGTCGGAGGAAGCAATCTGCATATATTGTCTAAAACTGAAATGTTAAATCGGATGTGCTGATTGTGTTATAAATGAATGTTGGGTGATTTCTGTAATGTTTATTCAGTTTTTATTCTTTCATACATTGCTTTGTTATGAATATTTTTGTATGGATTTCAGAGTTGTCATTCTATTATTTGCTGTCATGGGCCACATGCATGTTTCTTTTTGTATTGTCACTTTCCGCTGCCTGTAATTTTTGTAGTTTTTGTAAATTTGTAGTTTAGATTTTTTCTGGGTGAAGGGGCCAGTCAAGCTGTGAAAAGCAGCTTTTTTCCCTTCGCACCAAATCACGTATACAGTGTATTTTCGTGTACTTGTCACGTGGTTGAATAAACTCAAACTCTAAACAGGTTTCACAAGCATGGCCGAAAACGAGGTGAATGAGTCACTCGTAAAGAAAGATTCGACTTCTCAGCGTAGTATAGACAGGATTTCCTTGAGTGAAAAGGAATAGTGCAGACACACTCGTCAAAGCACAGAGTATACAGTCGGAGGTACTTCCATCAGTATGTAATGCTCTAGATGAGCAGAATGTTCGAAAAGTAACGATCAGTTCTATGGAGTATAGCGACAAAACAGACGGTAACAGATTGCTAGCACACAGCTCCTTCAGCGGCAAGAGTGCTGATGAATTTTCTGAGGTGAATGTGGTTGCAGAGGGCACTGCCTCAGAGAAATTTTGTCTGATTGGTTTCGTGCCAGTGGACATTCGCGTGCGGGCAAGGGTTGTTTCAATGTGTCTGTCTCCATACGACAGGGAACAAGTCCATCACATGGACCCTTCCCTCTGCTACCCTGATGATAGATATTCTGTAAAGCGTCCAGGTAGTTTAACAAGGATTTTGACACATGCATCACAAAGAAGTTCCTTAAAAGGGTTTTTTTGTGTAAGCTTGGTTGGACATGCGAAGGGTTTTCGCCACCTGGTTTGGGAAGCGATCACTTGAGCGGGCAGTAGATTCTTCTCCCTCTCGCCTGCCAACTTTGATTGTGGTAAAATGAGCCTGGCAGGTCTTAGGGGGTCCTTGCGGGCATCACTGCGATGACACACACATGTGCAGAGGGCGAGCCCGGATGCCGGAACCAGTCCAGGATGACAAGTGAGCCGGGGCTGACGCTACATGTTAACAGTTGTTCTGGGTGTTTCAAGGAAGAATCACTTCTGATTCTCGCAGAGTGACCCTCTGGACAGTGGCTGTGGACCCTTGTCCATTGGGTCAACATTACCCCAAAGGAGAAGCTGTTACGAGTGTGCTGCGGCCTATCACTGTAAAGGCTTCCACAGGCTGTGCCCAGAGCCCGACTACCTGAAAAGTGCCACACGACCCACCAGTAGTGCGTCTGTCAGAGACATTGAGTGCGTTCGCCATGGACACTGAGCGCGTCCCTCAGAGACGCATGCGTTTTAACCGTCGAGCTTCACCCTCCTCTTTGAGTGTCTTGGCCCCTATAAAAGGTCAGCACATTTAGCGTCATAGTGCTTCCTCGTTCAGATGTTTTGTACATATGTTGCAAATTAAATGTTTTCTTTTCTTCTGGCTACCTTTTGCCTTGCCACTGGCTGGACGCTTCCTGCCCGGTATTGGCCCTCATGACACGCAACTCAAGAGACCGTGGGCCCCCCGTAATAACGGCTACCTGACTGAAGACACACACAAGGAGCACTGAATAAATACCTATGAGTAGTGGGTAGCTGCATATTAATATTATTTTCACACAGATACAAAATGGAGGTATTGTTAAGCCGTTTTTTTATTGAATGTAGGCCATGCAGTATCATAGGAGCACAAATAAATGAATGAATAAACTTGAATGAGGATTTGGTATGCAACTTGTGCTCATGTATTATTTCAAAATTGTACAATAACATCTTCAATTTAGATTAGGAAATGGTATGCAAAGCAAGTGGTACAGCATGTTCATCAGTGCACCTCATCACAGCTATCTATTATTACACCTTGTACACTGCATGATGTCAGTGACTACAAAAACAAGTTGAGCAAGCTGGCTAATGTGATAAGCCATTTCCAACCTACACGTTATGTGCCACTTAGATGGTTCACATGCCACAAGCCCATAACATCACTTGAATAGTTTGTGAGGACTGAAAGGCCTTCAGTACTAAAGGTCAAGGTTAGCATATGCTTTCAGGTCCTTCTCCGTGTGCATGTGTGATTTTCACTGCGATTCAAATATGCATTACAACTAGCCTAAGTATCAGTCTCATTATTCTTCACACTTGGAATTTCTTGATTGTATAACTCTTCTTAGCGTGCACCGATTTATGTTTTTCTTATTCACCCTTGGGATGAAATGACTAGATTCAATGTAAAATTTGTAATGCCAATAATAATTTATTTCGAACCATACAAAATTCTTCACAGGAAAGATAAGCCCACACCTATGTCATGAAGTGGCATGGCTACTACATAATTGCACTACGTTTGAAAGCAGGACATGAATTTTTCCACAGTACATCCCGAGTCTAGAGATCATTGGTGCAAGCAGAGTACCTATATTTTTACGTAGATGTTGATAGAAGACACTTTGTAAATAGTATCATACTTTCTGTGCTCAAGAAGACATATGACTAGAGTGAAATGGCTTGCATAAAAAAATACGAAAACTCCTATAAACATGTTTTGTTCAAGCCTGCAACTGTTGCAACCTTGAAGAAAAGTCTGTTTGTTAAAATGCTGGCTTGAGAGACTCTGTGTTCCAAGAATTTTTTTATCTCTTAGAGATTCCGTCTTCCCCTGTACTTTTACCTTATGCATGGGAGATGTTATTGGTTCAGCCGAAACAAAGAAAGTTTTTATGCGATGGCCACATACGCGGTTCACAAACAGCGATAATATTGCCTCACTGTACATTAACACTGGCCAACCATGGTCAATAATTCGTTACATGTTAAAGTCAACCCAAAACAAAACAAAACAAAAAGAAAAAACACCCAAAATGACACAAAGCAACCACAATATAAAAAAAGAAGAAAAAAAAAAACATGATTGGCAAAACCCAACCAGCAAAACACTAATGCTTTAATAATCATATGAGTCCCACCTACAATAACAAAAAGCCAATTTAACTGCTAATCTATATTGCTCCGTAGAAATGAATTCTACTGGACAAAAGACTACGTATAATTTAAAACAGCTTTTCTTAGTGTTCAGTCAAATACACTCAAACCCCGATAATAACGAATTCAGATGCTGTAACATATAGTCGGTTATATTAAAGTGACCATTAGCTTTGCTATTAATAGCGTCAAAAATAATTGTTTGTAAGAAATTTTCGTGTATAGCACAAAATTCTCGTGCATGTGTATGTTTGTGTGTGTGTATTAGGCTTGTGCAAACATTCGAATGTTTCAAATATTTGAACGAATAATGCAATATTTGAATTCACTTTGAATCAATTTTAAGTTATTGGAAATTTCGATTTATTCGAGACGAACGAATAAATGCATACTAGTCCGCCTGTTACAATCTGTACAGGTGGTTTCACTGCAGCAGAGCTGTGCTAAGCCGTGGAAGCACTTATACAAAAAAAAAAAATTGTAACTTTATGTAAGTTTCACTGCAGTGAAGCGATGCTAAGCCGTGAAAACACGTATCCAAAGAAATCTGCACTGCCACTTCAAGGCGGGACTTCAAGGTTAAATGAAGATATTACCGTCACATTAATACATATTTAAGTTTCTTTTTCAGTTTAAAAGGTCGTTATACCGACTTTTATGCTCTCAGTATAGGAAATTTTAAAATGTATCATATTTTACTAGCTATCATTTTACCGAAACTGGCATTTTACTGAAAGTCATATCCTAATGGTATTCGAAGTTGTTTCCACTTCCTTTGATGCAAAAAAAAATGGCATTTGCACAAGCCTTGTTTAAAAAAAAAACATATTCAGCAGGTTAATTTGGTCATGACAAACACCCATTTTTCTTTATAATATATATATATATATATATATATATATATATATATATATATATATATATATATATATATATATATATATATATATTGTAGCGATGCTGAGGCAGACAGGCTACAAAACAAGCGTCTTTATTAGGGCGAACTTGCGCCCACGAGTCTAATGACTATGGTCGTCGAGTCCGAGTAGCCGAGTGGCACAGATTCAACTATCTTCCTCTTCCTCGTAGGCCAAGCGCACGAACGCATGGCGCATGCCAGCCGGGTCTTGCTGGTGCTCTTGCCACGATAATTGCGGCGGGCTACTTGAACGTGGCCAACCTGTCGTGGCATTATCCCCCTCCTCAGACGCATCGTCCCGATGCTTGAGACAGTGAAAAGATACATGCGCACTCTCACTCGTTTTCCGACGATCTGTCATGATAGGGCTTCATGCGGACTACGTGTACCACTTCCGTGGGATTGCGGCGTCTTGAGCTCACGTGTCCCGCGGATCTGACTTCATAAGTGACGTCGCTGATACGGTTGAGTACTTCATAAGGGCCGAAGTATCGACAAAAAAGCTTTTCAGAGAGTCCGCGGCGGCGCACTGGGATCCATATCCACACTTTGTCACCGGGATGATAAAGTGCGTCACTGCGTCGCTTGTTGTACCGACTAGAGGCGACGCGCTGTTGACGGCGTATTCAGTCTCTTGCCATTTGTCGTGCTTCTTCGGCTCTTTGCAAAAAGTCATCTAAGTCAGGTCGATAGCTGTTTTCGTCCTGTAGTGGTAACATGGCATCCAGTGGGGTGGTCACTCTTCGGCCGAATACTAGTTCGAAAGGGGCAACGTGGGTTGTTTCTTGAACGGCTGTATCATACGCGAATGTTACGTAGGGTAATATTTCATCCCACTGTTTATGTTCAACATCGACATACATTGATAGCATGTCGGTCAGAGTACTGTTGAGGCGTTCGGTTCAGCCATTTGACTGAGGGTGATACGCCGTTGTTCTTCTGTGATCGGTATTTGTCATGCGCATCAGACATTGCATAAGGTCTGCAGTAAATGCGGTGCCCTGATCCGTAATAACGACGATGGGCGCACCATGTCTGAGCACTATGTTGTTCACAAAGAACTTGGCGACTTCAGCAGCTGTCGCACTGTATAGAGAGTCAGTCTCAGCATAACGGGTCAGATAGTCTGTAGCTACAACAATCCATTTCTTGCCTGCACGTGATGTAGGGAAAGGTCCTAGGAAGTCCATGCCGACTTGTTGGAATGGGGCATCCGGAGGGTCTATTGGCTGGAAAAGGCCGGCTGGTTTTACGGCTGGAGTTTTGCGCCGTTGACATTGACGACAAGTTTTCACGTAGTGCTGCACTGATGCGAGCAACTTGGGCCAATAGTACTTCAGGGGAATCCTGGCGAATGTTCGGCTCACACCCATGTGTCCTGATGTTGGCTCGTCGTGGCATGCATGCAGAATTTCCTGTCGCATTGCTGTGGGCACGACTAGTAAAAACGTTTCGTGATTGAGCCTGTCTGCCTCAGCATCGCTACAATATATATATATATATATATATATATATATATATATATATATATATATATATATATATATATATATATATATATATATATATATTATGATGACTCAGTTGTAACAAGGTTTATTGGCCGTGAACTCGGGAATACACAAGCGCAATGGACCTGAAGATGAAGCACACGTTCAAAGACGATGATGACTGTCAGCCAGAACAGGTGATGATGATTGACTGCTGTCCAAATGAGGATGAAGCGCATAGTAGATGCTTACACTAATTCCCCCCCCCCCCCCCCCCCTGTGAATGTGGCCAGCCTGGCCGCTGCAGGCGGGTAGTCAAGGTGACGAAGAATGTCGTGTGAAAAGCTTCACGCGGGAAACGTGTATAATTTCGGTGCTGTGGTAACGGCGGTCAGTTGGCACGACAAGAGGCGTCACACGATAGTTGACAGGTAAAGTTTGCTCTAAACTACATATAGGCCGATGAATCGAGGCTGGAACTTGTTGCACAGACCAAGTGTGCGAATTGGTGTCAATAGCAGCACCTCGTCACCCGGTCGGAATAATACCACACGATGAGAGGTGTCGTAGACGGCCTTCCTTGCTTGTTGCGCAGCTTTCGTGTTTATACGAGCGTACTGGCGGCACTGGGCAAGGCGAGAAATATATTCTTCGCAAGAAGACGGTGATGGAGGGCCATTTCTGGTAAAGAAACGTCGATAAATAAAGTAGGTGAACGTCCGTAAACGAGATAAAACTGTGAGCATCCGGTTGTGCACTGAACAGCGGTGTTGTAGGCAAAAGTGAGGAACGGATTGGATTTTGGGCTTACAGGAGTATCAGTTTAAGATTACTTATAAATATGGCAAAAAACGTCAAGACGCCGACGCTCTTTCTCGTTGCCCAGTACCTACGGCTTGGTTCGACACTCCAGCTGCCATCTCCAACAACACCAGTGCAGACGTGACTCCCCGTTCTGTTACCTTGCTCGCCTCACTGTACCAGCCGCCGATCGACGACGACCAACCCTTCAGTTCTTGCCAGTAGGCTGACCCGTACTGTCGGCGCATTATAGACCACCTCTCAGGAGCTACGCATCCACCCAATGCACGGCTTTGAAGACAACTCGAGCACTTCAAGCTTTAGGGCGGTGTGCTGTATCGTCACGTTTATCATCCTGATGGTCAACGCTGGGTACCTGTTCTGCCACGCGCTCTTCGACATCATGTACTTATGCCTTTCATGACGATTTGACTGCTGGCCACCTTGGCTTTCGCAAAACCTACGACCGCATTCAAAGCTGCTTTATTGGCCTGGCCTTTATACTAGCGTAGCAAAGTACGTGCGTTCCTACTCTCCGTGCCAACTTCGCAAACTTCCGACATCTCCTCCTGCCGGTCAATTACAGTCAATGACGTACCCTAAAACACCTTACAAGGTCATCGGTGTCGATCTTTATAGACTCCTTCCCGTTACTGCGCTGGAAATAGATGGATAGTCACTGCCGTAGACCATTCGACACGCTACGCCGAGACAGCTTCAGTAGGTACTGGTTCAGCATCGGAAGTTGCTGACTTCGCCATAATTCTACGTCATGGTGTTGCTAGTGTACCTGACCATAGAAATGTGTTTTTATCGCAGCTTTTAGGTGAAGTTATTCACGTTTCTGGTACTACACACAAGACGGCATTTAGCTACCATCTTCAAACAAAAGGTCTGACAGAGAGATTTTATTGAACCCTTGCTGACATGATCGCTGTGTGCGTTCGACCAGATCACAGAAACTGGGATAAACTTCTACCATTCCTCACTTTCACCTACAGTATATACAGTCGAATCCCGATAATTCTAACTCGGAGGGGCCCAAAAATTTGTTTGAATTAAAAGAAGTTCGAATTGATGAAAGCTAAATAAATGGAGGGCTCTCAATGCAGTGGCGCATATGCATTGAGCTAACACACGAGGGAAGTTTTAGAAGACTTACATTTATTCACAAATCACAGGACATCTGTTATTAATTGAAGTAATCGGTGATGCGCATCTGCACACGTCTGCCTTGCAGCGAGTCAATCAATTTCGCACGCAGCTTGCAAAGCATTTATACTTCGGCTTCAGCATCCTCCTGGCAAGAGAAGTTGCGGGCGAAAATGTCCAGCGCCGACACTTTCTAAAGACGATGATAACGACTGCTGCATAGCAGAGCCTCCTGCTCTCCGCTACACATGACAAGAAAAGAGGAGTGTCTCCACGTGGAGAGAACTTCAGAGAAAACCAAACCAACACTCCACGGCAGCTTTTTTTTTTTCTCTTCGCGCACGTGGTGGAAAGAAGAAGGGTTACGTGGCAGGAACGAAAAAAAGGGAAGCGAGGCACCGGCGCAGAGAGACCCCCCTATTCCACTCAAGGCGCAGAGCCGTGCTCCTGCAAGGGGCAAGGGCTGCGGAAGATAATGCCCTTTTCCTTTCCTTCAACCACACAATCATTCAACCCAGCGACGGCTTTTTTTTTTTTCCTCTCTTATTTCGCGCGCGGCATTGAATGCAGGAGGGTCTTTACGTGGCAGGGACGAAAACGAAAGAAGCGTGACATGGGCGCGATCAGCATTGGAGAGAGAGCAAACATTCCACCGCAGCCTTTTTTTTCCTTTTCATTTCCTTCGCGGGCAGCGTTGATGTCTCGCAGGTGCCATGGCGGGATTGGGCGGGGTGCTGAGAGCATTTTCGTAGCGCGGTATGTTCGAATTAACAATCGGAAGTGGTTGAGCGTTTCAATTACAGGGCGTTTTCGCCCATTGGTATACACATAGCTTTGATGGGACATTATCGTGAGTTCGAATTAAGCCTGTTCAAAATAATGAGATTCGACTGTATATATTATACCAATTCTATTCGAAATTATTCGACCAAAGTCATTATTCACTTCAAATGAAAAATTCACTATTAAAACACGCCTAATATATATATATGTACAGTAATACCTCGTTAACTCGAACTTGCATATCTAAAAAAATCAGCTAAGTCAAAATTCTTTTTTTGGCTCGGAACATTTTCCTATACGTCCTATGTATATTTTTGCCTTTATCTTAAAGTATTTTTGGGACGGATTGTGGGTAGGTAATTTGAAATCTCTACAGGGAGTGGAATGAAAATTTCACCGCTGGACCATTTTTCAAGACTCGCGTGATGCTGCAACGCCTGATATTCGCCGATTTTTTTCAATTTAGCCGTGTCTGTTGCTACGTCGGTGCTTCCCGCAAACGCAAAGCACACAAAGTCACAGCCGAGCTACAAGTCAACTTCGTCAAGCAACCCTGTGGCATGTCATGTGACACATGTGCAGAGCAGGGAGGCTGCCCACACTTGGCGTAGCTTGTCTTGTTTGCTTTGTGTAGTGCATATGATTTTTCCTGAGGTGTGATTTCGGTTCATCTATGCAAACCACACAATATGGATTTTTCCCTGACTGTGAGGAGCGGCGAGCAATGCCTTAAAACAGTGCAAGTAGCTAACACAAGAAAACAAGGTTGCCCCAATTAAGAAAATAGAGAAAGGAGGCTGAACGAAGTCGAGCATGGCGCAGAAATTTGGCATCCCTTTGTCTATGCTTTCAACGGTGCTGAAAAACAAGCAGAACGTGCTGGATGGATTTCAGCAGAGCTTTTCCAGCCAGCGGAAGCGGGTTCGAGGTTCGAAGTTCCCAAACATTGAAGCGACACTGCTGATGTGGCTGCGAAATACCACAGCAGTCAACCTTGTTGTCACCACAGCAATAATGATGGAAAAGGCAGATGCCCTTGGAATGGCCTTGCAAATGGGGAACACGGACTTCAGTTGCAGCGGCGTCTGGTTTGACTGCTTCAAAAAAAGGAACAGTGTGGTGTCCAAGTCAGTGCATGGCGAGAGCGGCACTATCTACGTAGCCACTGCAGATAATTGGCGCAGCAGCGGGCTCGCCAAGTTGCGGAAGAGTTTTGCCTACAGCGACATTTTCAACCTTGACGAGGCAGCACTTTTTTTTTAAAATGTTGTCGAGCTGCACCTTCACACCGAAAGATGAAGCGTGCTCGGGAGTGAAACAACGGAAGGACAGGGTCACTGCCCTTTTTGGGGCAAATGCCACAAGTGAAAAGAAGCTGCCAGTTTGCCAGAAGCAGAGATGGCAGAGACAGATGACTTCACAGACTGTGAGGAACTTTGTCAAGAGGTTATCAAGCTAACAGGTAACAGTGCCGTCGAAAATGACGTGCCTTTGGTGGAGTACACACTGTGTGAGCTGGATGTGGTGGGGACCGGAGAAATGACGGATGCCGAAATTGTACAACGGCCACTAACGTAGGGAACGGCGAAGATGACGACGATGACGAACCACCTCGAGAGGTGCCGACATATTCTTTGACAAAAAATTTGCTGCTCTTACTTCGAAATAAGCTCGGGTGCAGTGGCAGGGAAAATCGACTAATGAGATGTGTGAAGCAGCTGGAGGACGCTTTCCTAGGCCCGAGTGCGACCACAAAGCAGACGAGCATTAGCCAGTTTTCCTCTGCTGAATAAAATGGTAGTGCAGCAAAACCCAGCTAGTTAAAGTCTCTTGTATGTTATTTTTTCTCCTTTGAACCTGCACGAGTTATAAACTGCCACTGGAGAGCTGTACGTAGTGCTTTTTTTTGAAGAACGCTCATATTTTCGAGCAATTAGCGTAAACTTTGCTTATCTTGAAGATTCGTTTATCTCAAAATTTTCCGTGGTTTTTACGACTTCGAGTTAATGAGGTATTACTGTGTGTGCGTGTGTGTGTAAGAAAGTCACAGCGAAAGTGAGAATTGCAACATTTTTTCTGAGCTTTTGGCTGGGGACCGGCCTTCATCAAAAATGAAATCGGTACATTGTATTCGAGTTTAGGTACAGATTTCCATGATACATACGCAGGTACACATACTGTCCTGATTCGTTGGAACGGGATGAGGTGAGAGACCAGACGTACAACAGCAAAACAGTTCAGGGGGAGAGAGAGATACATGCACAGAGTCGATATATGTTGAAACTTAACAAGAGGCGGGGCCAGAACAAGCGAACAAACAATCAGTAAATAACAAATGGAAAGGTCGAAAGAGACGGGGCTACATGTGCGATTCGAACAAAAAAGAAGAACACAACACAAAAATAAACAAGTGTCAATGGTTAAGGATGCGAGGATCATCCCGCCAAAAGGGGAATATCCATTCGGCTCAGGATGAAAGGGGAAAGTGGTCACAGACACCGGATGTTACTCAGAGTGCGTGTTTCTTTGTTCAACATGTTATCTTCTAGAATCACGTCAAAAGTCATTAAATGTGTGCCCACCCATGCGCCTGAGGGGATGGGGTTCGATGTGTCTATTGAAGTGGGCCGCTCTCCTCGGAGGCATTGCAGGTTCTGGCGGCAATCATCACAGAACGCTCGCAAAGTCAAGGAAGCGGCTTGCCAGTGTACAATATGTACAATGATGTGAACAGATGTAAGATGAGCGGCACGCGTGAGTACATGAGACATTGCTTTCAACAAATTAGTCTCTATGTATATATACATTTATATACCTATATGTATAACACATACATACACACTTACACATACAAAACAACAAGCGATGTTAAAGTGAATGCCAACAGCCTAGAAGGTTATATCATCTAATAATATAAGCATGGAGGAAGGAGCAAAGCAAATGTGATGATTCACACAGCAATGATAATAAAATGAAGAAAATAATATTAATGAAGAAAATTTTTGGGTCTCCATAACCTGATGCCTGCGGCATTGAATTTTTCAGGTTTTTCGTTAGACAAGCACAATAGTCGGCATATGAGTAAAATAGTACGATTCATAAGCCTCCAAGTCATAATGTTTCGTGAAATTGGATTGAAGCACTACTGCAGAAAATGTGTGGAAGAGGTGGTCAAGATTATTAACATGTTTAGAGAGAGCAAGGTGTTGTAGGGTCTTTACGTGTGCTCTGTGGTTGTTGATTCTCATCCTGAACGCAGTTTCAGTTAGACCTATGTAGTACTGGGCGTGACATGAGGTGCATTCGAGAAGGTACAGTAGACTCGCGATCATTCAAAATCTGATAATTCAAATGTTTGGTTAATTCAAACAAAGTTCAATTTTTTGGTTGGCCCTTTATTTTTTCAATGCATCTAAAAGCCTCTTAATTAAAACTACATCAATGGGTTAATTCATACTTTTTGCAGTTTCATACCAGAAAATAGCTGCTATTCAAAATTTGCAAGCTTATATAACCCTAACAGTCGAAAAATAAGAAATAAGCAGCTCGGGCCTTTAAGGAAAAGGTTTTGCTAGTAACCAAATGTTTGAAACAAAGCACACGCATGGTAAACCGTGATGCTTCTCAATTGATATAAAGAGCTTTGTGCAAAAGGCACTTACCTATAGCATAGAAGCAGTTGGCAATTTAAGATTTTTTTTAAAAGGTCTGATCAACAGTAAACGGCCAATAAACTTGTGGGCCTTCTTCCTCTGCTTTCCATTTTTGAGTGCAGTTAAGGTTTAAAACATTTAATAAATTTTTAAATGTGATTAAATCAATGTCTAATCATAAAGTGCGGTATCACCTCAGCCAGAGTCATCTTTGACTTTTTTTTACTTTGAATTTAACTTTATTTCTTTCGTTTATAACAGAAAGAAGCAGAAGCTAAAGTTCACGAGGCCTGACAACGGCTTCTGCTCCTACAACAGTTCGGCACGCAGGCTGTACATAGCACAAGTCAATACAAAGTATACTGTACCAACATATTCCACCGAATGGTCACGAAATTAAAAGAACATGTGTACAAAAAAGTGGAAAAGTGAGAATAAACACGTTATGTCTGCAAAGAAACAACAAAAAAATGTTACATAATACACTGATAGGTCATTTTGCCAGAGTCAACAACTAAAATTTGCAATGAAGACACAGAAATTGAAAATACATACAGCAGCTTTGTAAGAAAAACTCAATATTTTGTGAAATGAGCAATGTTTTGAATGATTCACTTGACGCTTCGATAACTTCGTCGTGAAATCTATATGAAAACTTCTGATAATTCAAGCTTCTTGATATTTTAAACAAAATTCAGATGTCCTTTTGAGTATGAATTAATGAGAGTCGACTGTATCTGATGTTCACGCTGTCACTGTTGAAGTTGCCTCTTATATGATATGAAAATGATGACGCGTTACTTGTGACGATGGACACATTGTTCATCATCGGATAGAGTTTGCACAAAGGTAATCAAGGACAGAGTTTGCAGCAAGGAGTATCTTTCGGCAACATGCATGAGGACTGACTGAACGTGACAACTCTATCAGCTGGAGAAAAAGTATGGCTTTTTTGCAGGAGCCAGTCCTATTGAAACTGCGGCAAAGTGGGCGGTTGAGGTCCACCTGCGAGCCAAAGAAGAAGAAGAAACCCGATGGCGAGAAGCTATAGAGGCAAAGTCCACTCTCAAGTGCTACAGAAAACACCAGGACAGCATGTGTGGGTCACCCCTCTATGATAACAGCATTGGCAGCAGCCTCCTGTTCGAGGCGAGAGCTGGGGCTCTTCGCACTCTGGAGGAACCGCAGAAAGTTTGATGGCACTGTTGTCAGCAACCTGTGTAGAGTTTGTGGCATAGAGAGTGATACGCAGGAGCACCTCGTTCTTCGCTGCAGTAGTCTCCCAACTGCTCCCGTGGATGGTGCAACCCTCCAACAGATGCTCGGGTTTAAAATGCTCAATGAAGATGGAAGCAACGACATAGGGGGGAAACAGTACGTGGTTGCAGCCACGAAAAGGCAGCTTACTGAGTGTTGGGGAACAATACGGCGGACTTAGGACCTAGACCACTACATGAGCGTATCCTGCCTGTGTCCTTAAAGAGCGTGGGTCCTGTTCTTTTTTTCTCTTTTTTTTCTTCTTTTTTTTGGGGGGGGCCATGACACTGAGTGTGTTTCCCCATTTCAAAGGGGCTGGCTGCCATCACATCATCATCTTTTCCAGTTTTTTCACTTTCTCTTTTTCTTTTTATGAATAGGTCGTCTCTCACATTCTCCTTAATCGTTTTTCTTCATTTTTTTCTTTTCCCCTTAGCTGGGGGTTTTTATACTTCTTTTATTGCCAAGCCACCACACACGCGACGACCCGTTATAAAGGGGACGGCACCACATCATCATCATCATCTGCCATTGTGTTGGTGACGAATCTCCGGGCACGCATGCCTCCGGGCATGAACGTTTTTCCTTCCTCGATGCCTCCGGGTGACGTATGGGGCGGTGCCATTTTCACTTTGTGCGGTACATCGTTCGCATCGAGTCAACACGTTCTCGTTGAATTGGTGTTTTTGAGCCAGTGCAGCTGAGGGACGATGGGTCGTTCACTGCAGGATTTAAACTGTAAGTTATTGAATATGCCGAGGAGCAAGGCAAGTGCGAAGCTGGACGCAAGTACGATGTAGATGAGAAGCACGTGCATTATTGGATGAAGCACAAAGATGCCCTCACTGCTACCAACCAGAGCCGAAAAGCCTTTCGCGGGAAGAAATGCAAATATACAGATCTGGCAGGCAAACTTCTCAAATATATCATCGATACTCAAAGAGATGGCTACGCAGTATCGACTGATATGATATGCGAGAAAGCCCTAAACATCGCTCGCCACATGGAAATCCCTCAGACACAATTCAAGGCAAGTTGGGAATGGGCTGCGCAGTTTATGAACTGCAACCAGCTCTCTATCCGCCGCCGAACGACGCTTTGTCAAAGGCTGCCAAGCGAGTACACAAGTAAAGTGATAAAATTCCATCGCTTCGTGAATGGTCTTCAGAGGGAGCATGAATATGACCTTTCCCAACTTAGCAATGCGGACCAGACTCCTGTGTGGTACAACGCGCCAGAGTAGACTTAAAACCACAGTAGACTTAAAAGACTAAACCACAGTAGACTTAAAAGGTGCGAAAAGTGTGACTGTGCGCACAACCGGCGCAGAACGCCAAAAGTGCACTGTGATGCTGTGCACCTTTGACGGCAGGAAACTTCTGCCGTATGTCGTGCTCAGGAGGAAGACTCTCCCGAAAGAGAAGCTCCCTCAGGGCATCAATGTGCGTGCCCAAGAAAAGGGCTGGATGTGCGAGGAACTTGTGGACTGGGTGAAGACTGTCTGGGCAAACAGACCTGGAGGCCTGCTACAGCGGAAAGCCCTCCTTGTTCTGGACAGTTTTAGGGGCCACTTGACAGACCGCGTCAAGAACAGACTCGCGACGACTCGTACAGACTTGGATGTTATTCCTGAAGGACTGACGAGTGTGTTGCAGCCGCTCGACAGTTGCATTAGCCACCCATTTAAAGCGAAATTTCACCGCTGCTATTCAGAATAGATGGCTGGGGGCAATCATCAGAATGCGCCGACGGGACAGCTGAAGCGGGCGTCGCTCCAACAAGTTTGTAAATGGATTTTGAGTGCGTGGCGTGCCGTTTCATTTGAAGTTGTGGCGAGAAGTTTCAAAGTAACCGGATTTCCAAACTGCATGAGTGGCACTGAGGATGATCTTTTCTGGGAGGATGCCGACGCCAGGGCGAGTGCTTCCGGTGATGAAGACAGTGAGAGTGAAATGGAATCTTAATAAAAACATTCCTGGCTAGTCATTCGGTGGTCTGCTCTTTCACTCTGCTTCAGTTGTGAAAACGGTACAGACCTTTGGTGAGCTGTCATCAGCGTGATTCGTGTAAGCATCGCACCAAGCAATAATTTTGAGAAAAAAGTGTGGCCCTTACACGAGTATATATGTAGTAGTATTCATTGAATCATAGCATGCTCGCAAAGTTGTCCAGATCCTTCTAAAATTAGAACTCGTCTAATCTGCCTGTTGCGGGAAAAAGCTCAGGCCTTTTGATAAAACACGTCGTTTATCAACTGTGAGTGGGATGTCAGAGAGATTTACGATATTGTACTCTTTGTGTTGGGGAGGTTTTTTCATCAGACACTCTTTCAACGACTGAATGAGTTGGAAATTCGCAAGCGTTCACTGTTTCAGCAGGCATAGTCACTCTATTCCAGAGCAGCTTTTTCCGCTTTATTGTTGCTATTTGGCTCTCTTTCGGAATTTTTTCTAAAAGATTGATTTCAGAGGCCGTCAAATATTATTTCTTGGTAAATTTTTTTTCTTAGAAAAGCAGGTATTCTGGTTCAAAGTTATTATGATCAATCACCATATTTAAAAGCTCTCTAAATGCTCCATGAAGGCACTCTGCCCCCCTATTTTTTAGCTCTGTGGACATGTCTGAGGTGGCTGATTCCACGTTGATGCGGAGCCCTTTCGGCACAAGATCCTGTGTGTGATATGAATTTAGCGTGCTGACATGACACTGATACCTAATTTGCTTTTCAACTACCTTTCTTGCCTTCAAAAAACATTATTAGCACAAGGGCCACCTGTTTTGTCTTTAGTTAGTCAGTTCCCAGGGGTGGTCTGCACAACCGTTGCATAAGTGTTCCTCAGGTATATATAATTTAAGCAGATTTGAATAGGCATACCATGAAGGTGTATGAATAGTAAGCATACCAAGAAAGAAGATGAGGGGAAGGTGCTGTGATCAGCGACTGTCAGACAAGGAAAACCTAACTGCAATGTCCACGTTTTGACAAAGAGAAAACATCTTTGTCAGAGCCTGCTATATGAGGGCCTCATGGAGATCATACTATAATAGTGCCATATATTCTACATTTCCAAATATAACATCATACTTTTTTTGAATACCTGAAGTATAGTGTAAAAACAAACAAACAGAGATAAGCAGTAGCATAAGCCACATTATAGTAAAAGAACTCTGTTGGGAAAGTAAGCCAGTTGACAGCACTCTCTACTCACGTTGCATTTCTGTTTTGAAGGAGCTGCACCAAGCTCCGTGAAGCAGCTTCTGAGGAGACACCCGCATTTTGGACAATCACCTTCTCTGTGCTAAGAAGATCTTCGAGCTTTGAGTGTCTCTCTCCCAGTGCTGCCTGAGCAACTGCCAAGGTCTGCTGCATCAGGCCCTTGTTGATGACGGCATCCCCACCACCTTTCCTGAAAAGCAATGTGACAGTGAACTGTCAGCCTGTCTCAAGAGTTAACTGCAATGGTTGCATTTACATTGTTCCACTTTTCCTTTGCTGATTATTTACTCAGGTGCAGGAGAAACCGTGCAGTACACAGGTGCGAATTTCGATTTCAAGCTTATCTAGACACCCACTTTGGAGAACTGGATGTTGCATATGGCCTGACAACTCCTAGCAAACAGGCACCGAGAATACAGGATAGGCCAGTCGAGCCATCTCTAAGCCTATATAGAAGGCCAGTCTGCAGTCAATACCGACAGGTATTGACTGCAGATCAAAATATGTAGACTTCTGCTAACGAATTGTATTCTGTTTGAATACTGACTCAAATCAGAATATTCAACTCATTATTTGAAATTTGCACACATTCACACACCCCTAATTTTGAGTCAACAAGCATAAGATAATACTACATGTTCAGCAGTGAATCTGCAGCTTTACTGTGCATTCTTCATCTTGACAGCGCTGCGCATCTGGCATGCTGACTTGACAGATGGCATCGGATGCGTTATTTGAAGGTCGCAAGTTCAGTTGCTGCCGACATTTATTTTTTTTGGATTTTACATTACAACTACTTCTAATAATACCCCCTATACTTTCCTTGGCTATATTGTCTGTTTGTTCTCATTATTATTCTGTCAAAAAAAAAGAAAAAAAGACAAGTCCTTAAATGTACACTTATTTTCTTCATGTTTTACCTCTCTTACACAAGGTAGGGTGCAATGTGTGTTTATCAGGTCAATCACATGTGTGACTTACCTAATAAATGAAGTGATAGTGAGTCAAGAACATGAACATCACAGGAATCACCTTAAGATTCAATACTCTTTCTTTTTTTAAACTTTTGAAGACCATTAGTATTATAAGGTGAGAAATCATAGTGGTATTCATATTTACAATTGGAAGGCTTTTTTTCCTGCATGATGTGGTTAGCGTCAAATTTACAGAGGTATTATCAACAGTCCCACATGAACTCATGTTACTGGGAAGTTCTGCCACTAGGTTTCAAAGGGGTACTGCAAATTTTTTTTGCATGTATTCTTTTAAAAACATTTCTGACCGTCATCAAGGCTGCTGTGAGCGTGATTGTCAAATAGTGTTGCACTGGATACAGAAGGAAATTGACGATTTCCCATCAAAAACAGTAAAAAACAAATTCCTTTGCAATGTGGAGGGAATGGCAATGAGCATCACACTGCTGCTCCCCCTTCTGCAACAGCTTCCAGCATGCTCATCGCGATGAAAAGAGCGTAAAAGCGCATTGCTTGTACGGTAACTTGCCTGTACGGTTTTTTGCAGTAGGATATTCGTGAGGCAACAAAGTCCAATATTAAGGCAAGTTTCTTTAAAACGTCATTAAGCTCACGAAAAAGGGACACCTTACCCAATAGCAAGGATGAAGTTTCACACTTAATTGTTTTTTTTTTTTACCTGAATTGAATAATTCTGTTTCTGAGTTGCTCTGCTGTTAGACGACCAGTGACATCCAAGCGCACTCCTTGTTTGAGAGCTGCTTCCACGATGAGTCGATTCAGCTCCATCATGCATTCCTATTGAGCGGAGGTCCAAAGACAAAAAATAAAAAGTTCTTTGAAGAACATGCCGCAGCAATAATTGAAAATACTTATCTGAGAAGCAGCCTCCTTTTTGCGTGCTTTAGAAAGCAGCAAAACCTTCACACGGGCGTTAAGAATGGCATGCCTTTTGTACTAAAATGATTGCTAGTTCAAACCAGATGAGCAACTTGCCTTTGAAACAGTTTTTTTTAAGAATTAAAAAAACAAGCACAAGTCTGTTTGTAAACATACAGCTTTGACCTGTCATGACTGACAGGGCTTATGGCATTAGCATTCCCTATGGTGTGTATGGAAAAATGTAAAAATACATGGTTGTAATAAGTAGGATGTTAAAGGGGCTCTGAAACACTTTGTAGACATGGAATGAATTCACTAAAGGAGCTTACTTCCATGCAAATTGACTGCCTCAAAAATTTAATTTTTCAAATGCGTTCAGTATGAGCAGAGTAAAAAAAAAAAAAAAAAAAGATTTGTCGCATGCTGCTATTGCTCTCTCTTCTCTCGTCCTGATGAAAATGCTGGAAGTTAAGCAGAGAGGGATGGCACGGGGGAAGAAGGCATGTCACGCGTGTTTCGTGAACTTGAGCACTTTTTCTCAATTTTTTTATTCTTTGAACATGTGGTTTTTGAATGCGATCACACATACACATGCCTACACATCGTGGGCCTCCCATAGCGGTCCCAGCAACTCCCGAGTGCGCCATGCTCAAATCAGCCAATGACATGATACTTGGACCTATGATGCAATGACTTTTAGTATATAGCATCATTTATCAAAACAAGCAAAGGCGATATTTAGATTACTTTGAAAATTTATTGCATATTCCAGGCCACATGCTACGCTATATTTGGCTCGAGTGTTTTTGGGAACCTCGAATATTGATTGATTGATTGATTGATTGATTGATATGTGGGGTTTAACATCCCAAAACCACCATATGATTATGAGAGACGCCGTAGTGGAGGGCTCCGGAAATTTCGACCACCTGGGATTCTTTAATGTGCACCCAAATCTGAGCACATGGGCCTACAACATTTCCGCCTCCATCGAAAATGCAGCCGCCGCAGCCGGGATTCGCCTACAAAATGTGCTCTTTTATTTTAGTGCTTCCAAGAGTTCCAACTAAAAACAGGCTCAATCCTGGATATGAATGCTTCTGTACAGAACCATAAGTTTGCAATACTCTGAGCACAAATGAGTGAAGACTTGTAGCTCACTCTTAATCCAAAGCTGAACCTAGTTTGGGAGGAATGCGGTACTAAATTGTTCTGAATTAACTCTTTCAATCTCATGTCTATAGTGCATATGTATTTTCTTGTGCATAACCTGCAGAAAAAAATGGAAAACTTCGAAGCTAAAATCAAAACTAAAAAATGCAAATGTCTGTAAAGGTGGCTCCACGTCAGTGCTTCATAGCTATGCAAAGAAGCTAGCTATGCAAGAATCCTACTTAGAATTTTTTTACTTAGAGCTAAGGCCAAAAATAAAATGCAAACCCCAATTTGCAAAGATTGATCTATGGAAATCATATTTAGATTTTTTCAAAAATTTGGAGCTAAAGAAAAAAAACAAGCAAGACAAAAAAACCCCGCAAGTTCGAGTTTGCAAAGGTGGCTCCACGGTAGTGCTTCACAGCTGTGCAAAAAAATTGGCTATGCACAAGTCATATTTAAAATTTTTTTTTAAAGTTTGGAGCTAAAGTAAAAAGAAAGCAAATTCCAGTTTGCAGCAGTGGCTTCACGGTAGTGTTTCACAGCTATGCAAAAAAGATAGCTATGCAGAAATCGTATTTAGAGTTTTCTTTTTTTTTTTTTTCGGGAATTGTTGTTGAGGGTTTGGGTGATACACGAGAAAATACGTATACACCAAGAAGCCCCACAAATATGCAGCTACACGCCTGAAAACATGAACATCAACAGCAGCCATATTCAATGGCCACTATGCTACTGCAATGAAATAATCCATAAACAGAGGTTGTGAGGCTCGAGCACACAAACTCTGTTTACGAATTTTTTTTCATTGCAAGCTTCTACCTCCCCTTCCAGCCGTTAATATGCTACTGTGGCATTTAATTCTGGCAATGCACCCGGATGTTGTTTACAGTACCTAGTTGGCATAACCCTATACCAGGTTTAACACTACAGCTTTGCCTGCTTTTGTATTGAAAAGCAGTTGTCCCATATGTTCTGGCATAAACTTCTGCTTTGTGAACATCAGGCACGGACATGTGGGCAGAGAAATTCGCCTATAGGATCTGCAATGCTTTTTTGTGATGCAGAAATGTCCAGGTATTAAAAATAAATAAATAAAAGTGTGCCATCAATAATGCAAATGTGCGATTAAATGCCAAAAATGCTGCTAAACACCAGAAGCCAGACACCAGTTTTAGGATTATGGTGAAGGATTCTTATACTATTAAATAATTTTTTTTTTAATTTTGAAAGAAAGCTTTGTTGAACATGATTCTCTTTAACATATATGGTTAAATTAATATAACCTGTGTGGTATAATTTCAAGATCCACATTGGAAAACAACAGAGAAAACCATAACACTCATATGGTCTACTGTAATAAATTCAGACCTCAGGAACAGCTTCCTTTATTCATGTGCACAAGAGCTTGTTCTTTACTCATAACGACCATATAAACAAAGAACTGCCTGATACAACTGCACCATAAATAAGCATTTTAATACATTCATTTTATTAATATACACTCTTACTAGTTGAATACGCAATAGTTTCAGGTTTATCTGGTCATAAAGTATCCATACTGAGTTCCAAAACAGTTTACTTTCATACAGAAAAAAAATCTAAAGAAAAAGAACTTAGTGCCTTTGGCAAATGCTAGGAAAAAAAATCTCAGAATGAACCAATTAAGTCTGCTCAGTAGCAAGGATAACAGCAAGCTCTAAATAGCTCCATAGTAACAATTTGAAATATTATCTCTAAAACAAAAGCAAGAACCATGGCATAATAATATACATTATTTTAATTTGTAAGCTAACAAAGCCTGGCAAAGAAATGAACCAAACTACTATTTACAACACAACTATCCAATTAGACTTATGCTATTTTAGTACAACTAGTTCTTTTTTTAATTATGGAAATAATCTTTTGCTAAAGCAATGTTTTCTCTCTTTAAAGAGAAGCAAGGGTTGCTATCAAAATAGGCATGCACAAGGTTTTTCATCAGATCCTCCACTGGTCAAGTCCAAAAGAAAACAAGCTTTGCAATATTAAATGAAAAAATAGAAGTGCTTTCTGGGTGTAGAGGTGTGAAGTAAACAGCGCTGGGAATCGTACGCTAGACGTCCTCAGCTGCCTGTATTGTCAAAAACTTCAACTGTTTAAAAAGAAGGTGGGTAAGAAATTGCACTTTCAAAGAATGGCTAACTGGGCAAGTTGCACTTTAAAAAATAATGGGCCATGCTTAAACAGAAAAAGGCATGGGGTAGATTTGGTATCCCCCTTAAACGATTAGGGGGGGGGGGGGGGGCATTTTGCCTACCTAGTGTGCTTGCCTATGGCTTGCACTGAAGGCCAGTTAAAAAATTTCTGATATAACTGAGACTTCAAGAAAGAAAAAAAAAAGCGAGAGAAACTCAATGATTTCACCGACAGCTCAGATAGCTACAAATTCTGCACAAACAATAACCATTATTATGCACACGGACAGCACTTGCAGCATTTAAAAAAAATAATGTACGAAACTTTCCTTTATATTTCACAGCGTAATTTTTCAAACACATGTTTATGTCTACTATTCTTTACGTTTATAGCAAGCTGCCTAACTAGCAATTCTGTCAAGTAAACAAACCAATTAAAAAAGCTTTCTTGCCTTCTGCTTGCAGTTGACGATATGCTGGAGTGCCAACTTTGAGTTTTCATGAGCCAAACAACCAGGGTAGATTGCACCCTCTGAGGGCATGATCTCACTGCAAATAAGAAAACATGAAGTGCACAATTCAAAGCATGAATTGGTAATGTGTAACAAATCAAAAATGTTTTTTCAAGGTGCCACTTCCAGAGTTACCTTTTGAATAATGGACTGCAATGTGTTTTTAGCATGAAACGTATTACATTTGAGTTTTGTACCTCTCGGTGGAACAGTGGCTAGGGTGCTCAGCTACTGACCCGAAGGTAGCGGGTTGGATCCCGGCTGTGGCGGTCACATTTCGATTAAGGCGAAATGGTAGAGGCTCGTGCAGTGTGTAATGCCAGTGCACGCTAAAGAACACCAGATGGTAAAATTTTCCGGAGCCCTTCCCTATGGCCTCTCTCGTAATCATATCATGGTTTTGGGAGATAACAACCCGGTAGTATTATTATTATTATTCGATAGAAACAACGCTTCAGGCGTTGTTCGTTAGAAGCGATGTTCGAACGAACAGCGTTTCTAACAAACGCTATCACGGCGTTCTCGATACAATTCGACTATTCGAGAAACCCTCGCGCCGAGGGATATAAATTCCCGCACAGCCGATGCCGCGTCATTCGATCGCCGACGCTCACTAGCGTGCCCATCGTTTTGCTGGCCGCTGCTTCGTCGCCTGTGTATTTTTTCAGTTGTTAGGGGAGCACAGGTTCGCTCCAATAAACTTGTTTTCCTCATAGACAACTGCGCCGTCCTTTGCTGCGTGACATCTGGTGGAGGTGCGGGGTACGTCGACAGAGAACCCACCGATGTGCCACCCGTCATGCACATCGACCATGTTGCGATAGGAGCCAGTTACGCAATCTGTGGGCGATAACCACGCAACGTGCAGCTCGAAATCGTTGGTGAGTGAGGCGTGCGGTGCACGGTACTGAGTTTTGTACGCGGTGTAGAACACCGGTCTCTCGAGGTTTCTTTGTAAACAACAGCGACTGAGCGCGGAACGTCGTAGTGATTTAACTTAGCGACTTTTTTACTCATCAGCTCTTCCTCCCTTTGCAGGTCAGTGGTTGCTCACATGTTTTGACGGGATTTGAATGGCGCAGGCTGCCTTTCCCAGACGTTTCACCCCTGAAGAAGCTTAGTGTCAGGCCGGGGGGCACCTGTGCCCATTTGGAAAACCGGTGGGTGACCGGCGGTAACGCGGGTTTGAACCCACGACCTCCCGCAGCCGAAGCGGACACTCAACCACGAGGCCACGGCTGCGGTGACGTGGACTCAGTGAGAAACTTCTACGACGCTATTTCGGACCCTACCAGATTCTATGACGTGTTGGCGAACTAACGTACGAAGTGATCCCCGATGGGGACTCCCGTACATCACGACGACGCACGCGGCCCGAAGTCGTCCATGTGGTTCGCTTAAAACCTTTCTACGGACGATGACGAACTTTTAATTTGTGTGGACTGTCCCTTATGTTAGCATTGGGTCGATGCACTCTTAGAGGGGGGGTAATGCCGCGAACCATGCATTGGGTTTGTTTATTTGTGTTTTGTTTTTTCGGCCTGGCTGCGCCGGCCTGTGCTATTGCCGTTTTCACAGGTTTCGAACAAACGCTACCACAGCGTTTCGAACAAACGCTATCGAACAACGCTTCAGGCGTTGTTCGATAGAAACAACGCTTCAAGCGTTGTTCATTAGAAGCACTGTTCGAACGAACAGCGTTTCTAACAAACGCTATCACGGCGTTCTCGATACAATTCGACTATTCGAGAAACCCTCGCGCCGAGGGATATAAATTCCCGCACAGCCGATGCCGTGTCATTCGATCGCCGACGCTCACTAGCGAGCCCGTCGTTCTGCTGGCCGCTGCTTCGCCGCCTGTGTATTTTTTCAGTTGTTAGGGGAGCATAAGTTCGCTCCAATAAACTTGTTTTCCTCATAGACAACTGCGTCGTCCTTTGCTGCGTGACAATATGGAACTTAAAAATTACTTTGTTTGCCTTTTTATTTGTCTCTCACACATTTTTTACTCTTCCGAACAATGAAACATCAATGCTGCTGCTGAACTGGATGATTCGTGCAAAAACAAGAGAGCAGAGGAGCATTATGCAGCAGGTACAAAACATTTACATGCAAGTGAACGCATATTTTGCTTGGGGCTGCTTTTGATGGCAGCCACTACACCGGTAGGCAGCGTAAAATGGTGGTTGATCAATGACATATGCAAGGAACACTGTGGGTTATTAAAAAAAAAGCAAACTTGGACAAATTTAATCAACTACAAAATATGAGAACTTTCTCCATGGTGCTCCACATGTATATAGACATACAAACGGATCGTGAGTTGTTTCAATGTCCCGAACATCTATTTCATTTGTTGACCATTTCCAGGCTTCTTAGCATCTGCTGCAGTATCCTGCAAAGCTCCCAATACTTTTTCTGCTTCAATGCTAGTCATTGTTAATTTTCTTCAGTGTTGCTTGTACAATTGCTAGTAACACCTCCACAAATGCATGTACACAATATGTAGTGGTACAGGAAAAGTTTAGGTACGTGTAACACTATCACAGCACAATTGAAAGATGGAAATCTCTGCAACCAAGTTTGCGATATACACTAATGAACTTTTTCACTTCATGTGTAACTTCATTATACTCAGGTTTAATTGTATATAATTTGTGCCCATATGGCCCAATTCTTGTTTTTAACACTTGAAGATGATCTCTCGAAGTGCACACTTCTGTTTAAAAAAAGAAATACTTCATTTTTTTTTTCACAAGACTTGGCGGCATTGGAAAACACTGTTGCTAGTGAGAACTCATTTAGTAATGTGACCTTACAAAATGATGCAACAACAGACTAGTTCACAATGCATCTCATAAAGGTAACAGCAAGGAAAGTGAGGACTGGGAAAAATACAGCATGAGTGCTGCTGTGCTCAATTTGTGTTAGCCTCAGCTCTCATTTTTCGTCAAAGTTCTTGTGCTGAGAAGTTTAATAATAGATTACCAACTAGCCCAATTCCACACTTTACTTCTACCACAAGAACTGGCACTATTATGTAAAGCTCACTTCGTCCTCATTGATTGAGCTAATGAGTCTTCTTTAGCAGTAAACCTGCAACTCAAGGTATTGACTTCAGATGGGAGGTGTTTCATACAAAAAGACACTGAATTTTGAGAAAGGTATACTGGAGTGCAGTGGCACAGACGGGAGGTGAGGAAGGTCTTGTCACATGTTTTGTAGCAAGCATGCAGGTACACAAAACAGACCATCTCCCCAAAGGGAACCCTGATGGGATGTGAAGCAGCAGCTGTACGCACGGCGTTGACCCGGTTGAAACAGGCGTCGATGCGGGTGCTGGAAGAACGGTTTGAAGCTAAACTCGGTGTAGCGTTTACTCAAGTAAACGCATGTTTAAAACGCAAAGACACGGGAGGCAGGTTGGATTTCGTGTAAGTTTCATCGCAGATAAACAAGCCGAAAGGGTAGACAGATTTAGTCATGCGACCACAGCAGCTGTAAGGACGCAGCCTGCTAGCCATTTAGAATGATAGGTCGCGTTCGTGTAGCTGCTGCGGATCTGCAACTAAATTTGTCTAGTGTTTCCACTCGACGTGTGGAAACACTTTTGTTGCGGGCAGTGGAGAGGGTGAAGCGAGAGAGAAGTGTGTTGCGAGCGGGCGGAGAACCCAGCAGTTTCTGCGGGTAAGAGAAAGAGTGACGTCAATGTGCAACTGCGACTTCAGCTACTTAGCATCGCTCCAACACCCGCGGTGTGTGGTTTGTGTGGATGCACGAGATAGTGTTACACAGGCTAGTCAAAGAGCTGCTTCGCATTTAAAAAATGTGAAGGAGAGGGGGAGTACATACATGTCCAGTATGCTCCTGCTGGCTCATAGTAGACTATAGCTTTAGCTTGCAAAGAACATTCGCTGCAGATTGGGCTGTGCGCATAATAGGCAGAGGCATAAAATCTTTCCTAGAAGTACTCACTATGAAAGTGGGCCATGGTTTGTAGACAGTTTATTTCTCCTGCCTCTGTCTATATCATGCATAAAATGAGGACGTATCCTGGCTTTAGCCTTGCTCTTCCCCATTTTTTTACCCCCAAATGCAGACACCACTACCTTATCACACGGTATTTGAATGGTGCAAAACACTCACTCAGATGAAGAGGAGATGCAGCGCATGTCAATGCACACGTCCAAACTGTGACCAGGAAGTGGAGGGAGCACTCTAACTAGAGTGTCCATCGAAGACTCGCAAGAAGCAGTAAGTGATCCAACCATGTCCAATGTACGATCCAGAAGTAAAAGAGACACCTTAGACTTTGCCGACTGAGGTGAAGAGAAAAAAAGGAAAATGTAATGATTCAGAGTGCTAATAACATTATATGGCACTCTCACATGTCACAGTTATACAGCAGATGTAGCACTGAGCCAAACGATGCATAGGCTCTTAATTTCGTTTAATAAAATATGTGTTACCTTTAACAAACTACTATCAGAATACAGGGTGACCTTGAGCAGTGAATCTGTAGCAAAGATTGCTCAAACAACAACTGATTCACTGAGAACTTACAAAAGGGTGAGAGACTCAGATTTGGGTGTCAGAGTGTTCAGTGGGAGGTGATAAAAAGGCCATAAATGGGGCTATTCGGTGAAGCTCTGAAGTCTTCTTCGAGGTGCAAAAATATCTGTGAAGCTGCCAGTACCTCTGGTCACAAGTTCGACATATTCTACACCTGAATGGATGCACTAAAAAGTGACTCAAACCAATGAGTGTTGGACAGAATCTATCATGCAAAGTCATGGCTGCCTTTTTGATGCATGCCTGTCTTACACTGCTTACCTCTATTATAAAGTATCAGCAATCTCGAAGCTAGATCACATGACATTTCCGACAAAATATCACCTACATCTAGGACCTGTTTTAACTTTCACACTAGGACCTGTTTTAACTTTCACAGAATATTTGATTTTACAGTGATGGCACTTCAGCCCTTCCAAGCCACTGCTGCGGTAGTTCCCTTGCAATGGCCATCGTTACGCAGCCATGCCAAAAACAAAACAAAACAAAGGCCTACAGAAAGGAGGGCACCTAGGTCGAAGCAAAAAATTTGTGACCTACCTTCACGTCCTGGTGCCAACACTCCTACCAACTTCACCATTGAAAACACCAACACAGTTCAAGTAAAAAGTAGCATGTTTTGCAAGGAAAGACCATCTAGTGATAATAAATTGGCAGCCATGTGAAATATTACCATACTGCTGCAAATATCTCTGACTGGTCATGTAACCAACAAATTTAAAACATGGGTCTTACAACATAATAACTTTTCACTTCTTGTTGTAATTTTTTCAAGCTTAGACAGAATAAGCACGTGTTTTTTTTATTTCTCGAAAATTTTCCGCATTAACGTTCCCTTTTAACGGAAGGAAAATACAGCCCTCAATTTAGGGGCATAGTTAGACAAAGAAGCAGCTTGAATTTTCAGGATTGTGCTGAACGATGTGCTTCAGGTTCTATTACTAGCGCAAGCAATACTTGACATAATTGAGGCTTACAATGTCCTAATGTCAAAAATAAATACATAGTAAGATAAGCATTGTATAAATCTAGAACACAGTCTTTGATAAACAATGTATTATATGTTTTATATTCAAGAGTTGACTCAATTATAAGTCTTCATACCAGGCCACATAGCAAATTTTTATTACACACTGAAAGTTGCAGGGCACATGCTTAGGAAGATCTCACTGAGATAATTTTTCAAATTGGTTCATTGTTGCAGAAGTTAGAAAAAATTAGGCTGAACTTCAGTCATGTCTCTAGGAGTAAGCTCCAGTGTCAAAACAATTCCCCCTCACTTTGCCTTGGCCTGTGTACACAATTGTTCAGTACCCAAACTCATGAAAATGAGCAAGTGCGTCATGTTCCCACAAAGAGCCCGTCTATATAAGAATGAAGCACTCAAGTGCCCATTCGTAGGTTTCACGTTGTTTTCGTCAGCACAACTGAGTGAATAACTAGCACGGGGAGAATGAAAGAGAGCAAATGCTGAGTGCAGCGGAGATTGACTATTTGTTGGTATCAAAAAAGTGAGAAAAGGAAAGTGGAGAAAGGTACCGCGGAAGAGAGAAGCGGAGGATGAAAGACTGATTGGGACGAAAGTGCCAGAGGGATAGCAGAGGAAGAAGAGAACAAGGAGGAGTTTTATTAGGAAAAATAGATGGGCACACTTCCTTTCTGAACAATGAGCAATATAACCAGTGGAAGTGCTTCTTCAGGGACACAAAGGAGCTGCTTGAGCATAGGCATGGCACCACTGACATCAGAATCCAGCTCTTTTGATTTAACATTAGCAAGTATCGTAATGATCAGCGACTCCTCCTTTTTCTTTTTCTCTTCCTGCTTTTGATTGAATAAAAACTGGCTATAGTCAATGACGTTCCAAAGAGCAATTCCGTAAACAGGTGCTTGTTACGAAGGCACTCTCTTTCTGAAAGTGTCTCTCTCCTGAGAGGGAGGGCACATATAACATCATCATGCTACGTAATTGGTGTCATACTTTGCAGACGAAATTGCCACGATCTACATGCTACACTTTTTTTTCTGCAATTCCCAACCCTGTCATGGGCCCTTTAAGAGCTTCTTTTCCCGTGAAGCTCTACTGGCGCTGTATTTTGCGTTCATTCATAGTCATATTACCTACGGTGTAGTCTCATGGGGCAACACTTATGCTTGTCATTTATCATCAATACAGCACATTCAAAATCAGTCAATCCACATTGTCACTTCTAGTTCTTCGCAATCCAACGCCTACACATTACTACGCTCTTACAATATCTTGCGAGTAAATCTTTTGTTCCGGTTAAATCTTGTGACCTTATTCCACAAACTGCTGTATAATCAACTCGCATTCCCATTTATTACATCTGATCTTTTGCAAAATAATAATGTGACCAGGTTTGCGGCTGATAAAAATTTCCTGTTACCCCCCGCTCATACTAATTATGGGCAAAAAACTTCCGTTTTCAGTGCGATATTCTTTTGGAATGCGTTACCTTCTAGCGTTAAGCATTGCACTTCAATTCCTTTGTTCAAAAAGTCCGTCAGAAATCATTTTCTCGAATAGCCTTACTTGTGATCGTTTAGCTGTTTGACTCGTTTGTTCTTTTTTTTTATACCATGTTGCGTGTTTTGGCTTGATTTGTGATATGAAAGTGCATTTTGATGTCTGTATATTATAAGAATTTTCTGTTGCTCTGTATAAATTTTACCGTCGATTTGCATCGACAAACCGAGAGTCCCACTAAAGTCTCTGGCTCTGGGACCCTCGTCTGTATATCTTAGATTTTGTACCTTGTTTTTGGAAATAATAAAACTTGAAACTTGAAAAAAAATAGCTCCTATTTAAATCTCTGCACGGGAATAGAGAAACCACTTTTCTCCGCTGCTACTGCACTGATCTTGATTATATTTGTTACATTTGAAAGGAAAAAAATAAAACAGAATGATTGTAGAGAGTGGATATCCAATTTTCCCCACAAATGCCTTTAGAAAATGTTTATTAAGTTTCAAATAAGAGCAAGGCTCAATTATTTCACACCCATAATTAAAGCAATACATCATTTTGGTTTCATCAAACATGACATCTAAGGTGGACAATTTCAATTTATGGCAGGCCAATATGAAGCACATACCACTAATTTGTGAGTAGGACTTATGCATAACTGTTGTATGCATAAAAATTTTAAGTAAGCTGTAAACTTGCATATCATCACATTTATTCAACAAGTTAAACTTGCTTATAATGAACTTCCATATAAATAATTACTCGATATAACGAAGTTTTTCTATTCCTCGGCGTTACCTCATAGAAGCACATAGATTTGCGACCTCTATGTAACAAAGGAACAGTGGTATACATCCTTGATATAACGAATTTACGCCACGGACAATCGGGAATTCTGGCCAGGATTTTGTAATTTTGGCACGGGCATGCATTTTCCACGGTTGCCCTGCCGCCGAAGATGCGCGAAACGGGGGCAGTGCGCACGGCATGCTCGTGGCCCTGGCGACTCGCACATTATGACGCGCTGGTGTATGCGAGGCGAGCTTGCGCCCCAGAAGCCGGCGTTGCCGCCGTTCTTACTGCCACGGGCACATGCACTCTCTCTCCCTCCAAACAAACGACAAAAAAAATGATAAAACTACTTTTGCATTGACAGTGCCTTGCTTTTAGTCAGCGTCGCATATATGGGGCCGTGCTGCATACGGAGGGCACTTTACCAAAAAGTTTTCCCCGTTAACCATGTCGTTGCTCTTCGTTTTCAATGCCATGCGCGCGTGCATGGTTTCACTGCCCCCGACGACGTTCAGCTTTGCTTTTTATTTCTTCTAAATGTGGACAGCTGGCGAGATTCGCCACTGGTGGAAACTCTTTGAGACCACGGTGACAACCACGGACTTTCGGAGGTCAACAAGTCACGCGCTTCCGTCTTGCGGCGTGGGAACGTAGCCTGCGCGATTAGCTCTGGCAACAACACGACGGCACGCTCAATTCAATGCAATGAATGCGATTGCAACAAATTGTAATGTTATACAAACACTGGGAGCCATCTCTTTTGTATCCCATATCGTGGAACTCCTACAAAACGCTGCTGTAAGCACGTACGGCCGCTCTAGGAAGAAGTGCTCTTTTCACAGTCTCCTAGCGTTGAAAGCGCGCTGATGCTTGCTGAGATAGCCCGTGTGCAGCGATCGCGCTCACGCCCTTCAAAAGTTCACTGTTGCTACTCCAGCGACCCCCCCCCCCCCCCCGTTTTTTTTAAAGACAATAGTCTTTCTTGGGGACCTTCGGCGAGAAAATTTTGATCTGTCTGTCCGTACATTTGTCTATCCGCCCTAACGATGCCTCAAACGGCCAACCCCATCCGCAGCGCCCACCAATATTGCTCAAGGTTTAGCGTTCATAGTTCTGCGATTGTCAATTAAAAAAGCAAATATTGAGCATATCTGAGGCGCCATAACAACACGTCTATGTTTTGTATGTCTGCCTTTATACTAGAAGAGGCACACACAAGTGACTCTAAGGACTGTAGCGTTTAACGTGCTGCGCTGACAGTGCAACGCGATGCTCAATAAGGTGTTTACAACGCTTTGCTACGATGGCAAGGTGGTGGCACCTGCCCGTCGCTGTGCATTCTACACCTTATCACCTCGGAGACTGGCGCGCATCTTTCTCCGCGGTCGCACACGCCTTCGTTTTCAAAAATAACTGCCAGATGGTGCTTGTGTCTAACCTGCCTAGATGCGCTTGTTCGCCACCGTTACACGCTCAAGGCACTCTAACGCAGCGCCTTCAGAATACCATTCACTGATTTTCTTGCGCAGAACATCAAATAAACGTTTTGTTCACTCTCTCCAGACGCAAGACTATCGTCTTTCGACGGCATTTACAGTGTAACATGTAAATTCGGGCCAATTTTTTCATGTCCGTTCAAGACGGATGGTTCCCCTTCTATTTCAGCATTCGTGCGCATTTGTAACACGAGGGGGTATGTTATGGTATGCGTCCTCGAGGAGATAGAGATGGACCGGCTCATTTGATTTCAGCTGCTTCCGCAGCGCTCACGTGCTTTTAACCACTCATAAAAGTACGGTTCACGGGGGCATGTTATCAATTTGGACTTGTTAAGGAACATGGTGGCGATGGCAAAAACCCGCCGAAAGTGTCTGTATAATTGCCATCGTAATAACGCAGTTTTTTAGTAAATAAGTGTTTCGGGTGAGCTCTGCCTTCAGTTCCTTTTTTGTTTAATATGCGCATTTATTTTTCGAATTTTTGTACTGAACTTGCATATAACAAAATCCTCTTTATAACAAATTTTCCGGGAATCTGTCAATTTTATTGTACCAAGGTTCACCTGTAGAGATGCTCTAACAAATAAAATTCATGAAACTGTAATATCTGCTTTTAATGAAGCATTATAGATATGTAAACATTGTTTTAAACAATTTTAAAATTCTAGGCAATCTTTATTAAAAAATAATTATCAGTTTTAAGTCAAGCTTATGGCTGTCAGATTTGCTCAAGTAAAATGCAACATATTTCATGCTAAGAAGCCTATTTCTACATTTTACATGCACTTACAAAAAAATTAAGTTTCTCTGAGACTAAGCTGCTGTTGATGATGAAGTAGTGGATAGTACAGTTACATAGTTGTGTGTCAAAATTAGCTTGTTAGGGTGTTGAAAAACTAATCTTGATGCCCTAATCGTGTGCATATTACTTCTCTGTTGTTGCGCATATTATTTATGCCGAGTAAATTTGAGAAACTGATGTAAGTTTGTTGCCACATTTATAGTACTCTCAGAAATATGAAAAAAAAAAGCTCACCTTTCTATGCCCCCTTGAAAGCCGGGACAACTCTTCTCCAACAATGTGAGATAGTGATCCAAGAGAAAATGTCTCTTCTCTAACACAGACAACTTCAAATATAGAGTTCAAGTTTCCTATGAGTGACTGCAAATAAGGCAGTGTATTTTATTACAAACTAGCCATGCAATCAATAACTTAATTTGACTGTCAATCTCACCTTCAGGCCTATTTGCAAGCTTCTAGAGAAACTTGAAGCTTCAAGGGTTGTGCCTACTTGACCAGTGCGCTTCCATATTTGTTTTTGCCATGAAGAAAGAAAGCAGACCACCAGTTAATGCATAACAGACAGGGACAAAGGGTTTGACAGCATAAAGTACGAGCTGTACATATGGAAAAAATCCGTAAAGAAGGCTCATATGCTCGAGCCCCTGTTTTAAAGATTTTTTCATCACAAGCTTCCATCTTCCCCTTCGTGCCATTTTTTAGGAGCTGTGAAACATTATTGTGAAACAAATGAAACCTGCAAAAAAAAGTCAGAACTCAAAAGAAATATCAGGTGCCCAAAGTTATTTCAGTATCAGTCGTTGCATTAAAAAACAGCCTTCTGTTTATGACTGCCATTTCGTCTACTAAATGTAGTAAACATTGCTGCACAGTTATGTTGAAAAGCGCACAGGTGTACTTGTCAGTTCACCCCCATCGAAATGTGGCTGTTTTGACCAGGAAGTGAAGCTGTGGCCTTGAGCTTAGCAGTGCGACACCTGGCAGGCTATGCTATCAAAATGGGTTGTTGCATGTCAGCATTACAGAGAAGCATTTAGTTGATTTTACTGAAAAAATCCTGTGTGCTTGTTCGTTACATCAAAGCTTGACCATATAAAAATACAAAGCAGCTAGATCCCATTTCAGTGAGGGTGGAGCTTGACACTTCAAAACAATGAAGGGTTGACCTACAATAGTCCGGCTGTGGAGGGCTCAGCATTAATGGTGGCTGCTACTAATTTTCTCATGTGCACCTACTATTCTGCACACAAATGTTCCTGCATTCTACCTTCATCAAAATATAAACATTGCAGCTGGCAGCCAAGCTCACAATTCTATGTGCACGAGCGGAGCAGCACTGCCACTATGAAACACTGCAGTGGATGTTGAGTGTAAAGTGCTTAACATTAGTACTAATTTAGGTACTCACAGTATTTTCTAGTAACGGAGGGAATATGTCATGGAACTGAGGCATAAGAAAAAACTTCGGAGTCACGTTGACAATGGACAATGGTATGTACATAATTTCCGCTGTAAAAGTCTGCAAGGCAATGTTCAATATGTCAGCTTTGATCATTCACCACAAGTTCTTTGTGCACTGACAGTCAGATATGCTATCAATCAATCAATAAATCATTTCATTTCCTTTTGATTAGGAGGAGTACAGGAGTAAAAGCTCAAGAGCTTGACGAGGTCCCCACCCCATTTACAAGTTAGCAAAGCAGCAGGAATGGCAGACAATCATGCATAAAGAATACCAAATAAACTTATACGTATAACATTGCAGAACGTAATACAAAAATTTATGAAAGAAAGCGCTGACAATAAAAGGAGAACAGTTGAAATGTATATGTAGTCATGAAGTGCCACGAACATGAAAAAGCAATAATAAAAAAGAAAGAATGGCCATAAATTCCGAGAGATGTATTATTTAGGAAAATATATCAGCTGGGCAAAGTGCTTAATGTGACAGTTTTGTTTAGACAAAGGATCAAAATGTTTGCAGTTTAAAAAGTTTAACAGACAAGGTAGCCTGTAGGACAATGATTGTTCGTCATAAAAAGCTCTTGGGGTGGGTACAGCCCAAAAGTAATTGTGCCTGGTGAGTCGAACACTTGTGTTTACGTTAAGTCTCATCTATTCAATGAACCTTACCACATTTCCCATCCAGTCCAAAAGTCGTTCCTCAACTTCAAGAAAAGCTCGTGGTCCATCCAACCCTTCAGTTGTGCCATACCTTGCCAAAAGTTGTGCTGCTGGTGGGCACGATGTGAGAACACTGACATTGGTGAACACGCTTGCTCGCACCACGGCAGAAAGAGTCGCCAACGTCTGCTCAGTCACCGGCGTAGATACCAAGAATAGGGCCTTTTTCTCCGATTCTGATCCATGCTGCAAGTAGGCAAACATTGAAAAAATGGCTGAACACTTATATTATAAGTGCTCTATAAAATATACTGGCACATATGCAATTCTAGTTCTATTTTACAGACTACAAACATAATACCCCATCTACACTAACTGCATAGTGGCACTGCTATAACTGAAAGCGTACCCAGCAAGACTAGAAAAACAAAATATAACAATTATTCATTTACAAGGATTCTGTACTAGTGTATTTAACTGCTCAGTGTCTGCTCATCTGTAAACTATGGCGAACACATACTTGCCTTTTCATTTCTTGATAGATGGTAGATATGTGGAGTTTAACATCCCAAAACTACCATATGATTATGAGAGACACCGTAGTGGAAGGCTCCGGAGATTTTGATTATCTGGGGTTCTTTAACGTGCACCCAAATTTGAGTACACAGGCCTACATCATGTTTGCTTCCATCGAAAATGCAGCTGCTGCAGCTGGGATTCGATACCGTGACCTGCAGGTCAGCAGCCGCATGCCTTAGCCACTACACTACAGCGGCGGGGCTGGCTGTTCATTTCTAAGGACGCATTTATATGACAAGTGTGCTATCCACATGATTCCACATGTAATATGACATTTTAGGTAAATATATGTAAAATAGCACTAGACATGCAAATAGTAAACATCTTGGAAAAGTAGGAACATACATACAGCAAGCACTTGCTTGATGTCTTTTTCAATGATCAATTTCAAATTTATGCCTGAAGCTTGCAAATTTACTTTGTATCTATCTATCTATCTATCCTTTTTACAATGTATTCATCACATATATGCTCTTTTTATTTTCTTTTTTTACTACTGCTTTTGCTCATATTCATTTTTGAATTGTAAATGAACAATACTTTTTGAGCGGTCACATTATTCTAACATCGGTCACACATACTCTAACATATTCACAGTGTGCACACATGTATTTATTTGTATTTACAAGAACCAAAAGTGTTGTCTGTACGGCACATGTGTGCACTGCTGCTGTTGCCTGGTTTCGGCCCCATAGTCTTGTCAAGCTGTATGCTTACAGTTTTCTTGCTAGGGTGGCCTTCAACATTGTACTTCGTCCGTGTCGTAAATAAAATTTGACTTGATTCGACTTGACGAAACAGACATGTGCAAGCAGAAAAGTGGTCACACGGTCGCGACCAAACAAATTACAAGAAAACATATATATTTCACATTATTCATGCATCTGCAAAAAAAAAAAAAATGATGTTTACAGAATAAAATTACAAGTGTTGACAGGTAAAGAATATTTTCATAGCGAGTTGATTTTTTGTGCAGCACCCAATCACTGTTACATGCTAGTGTGTGCATACATCTACACTCCCTCATTAAGTTCAATACAAGAGTTGAATGCATGAACTCATTTCCCCCTTCTGGCAAATGTCTGCCATGTACAGTTTGGCAAAGAAATGTGTTGCTTTCAAGATGTGCAGTCCCTCACTATCATGTAAGCAAGCATGTATGAATAAAACACTCACAAACACCTCAGCACCACTTTCTTTAACTAGCTCTGAAATTTTCGCTACATGAGTTCTCAGTGTTTGATGAGAATTTTAGTCACAGCATATGTGTTATCTGTTGCTGCCTTTGTTGTCTCTGCATGCCTAATCATAGTGTATTAATTAATTTACTGCTGCAACACAGCAGGACCTTCTTTTTGTATCTGCAAAAGATGCAACACCTTTACGAGCATGCAAGTGTGGGAGAGCAAATTAGACACACATTTTCTGGCACAAGGGATTTGCTCCTCTGCTCGCAGTGACTATAGACACAATAAAGCGTGCATATGGCATAAGCGCACAGCCAACACAGTTGGTAGACAAGCTAGTGTGTATGAAATGAAAGTGGAATGTGAGTGCATATAATGGCTTCTTACTTTCACGAAAAAGCCATCAGGAATGTGACTGTTCCAAACACTGATTTTATAATAACTTATCCCCAGACACCTTGCGAAACTGCCACCACTTATGCGGTGTTGAATTACATGACAATAATTTTCAATACGATCAAGGAATGCAGTTATCCATGTGTCTCAAAAGCACTATGTGGTATAAAAAATGCAATATTGTTAAAACTATTTAAAGGTTTAACTGATGTCGCTGCTTATTATAATTCCTCTTGCTCACTGAAAAAATCCAACACAATGAATACATCACCAGTCAATAAAAAATCAGTTGTCTAATTAAAAACCCATTACTTGACTGAAATATGTGTTTGTTGTACTGCAGTCAACCTATGTGTTTGTTTTATTGCAGTTAGCCTCACTGTTGACATTGTAAAACCATAATCAGTATTTGAAAGCCAGACCAGACATTCTACATGAAAAAGATTGTTAGGCAATGACAAATTAGATAAATTGATAAGTAGCATGCACTGAAAGCATCTTGCATGTCTTCAGGTTTCAATTTGCTCCCTTTCTTTCCTTGCCATACATATAAAAAGAATAATGCCAAGCACAATTTCTTGCAGGGTCAGCCAGCACAGCCCTCTGTTACATCCACTGTACTGGTAACAGTTTTTCGCCACTGAAGCATATTGTGCTGTACAGTGTCACAATAACTAACAATAAAAAAAAATGAATGGTTTGATAACTTTGTTCACAATTACACCGACAGGTCAGACCGCAGAACACTGCGGTCTGACCTGTTGGAGTAATTCTGCAATGAGCCAAGTACCGAACCGGTATTGCAGGTCTCTCTGCAATGTGCAAGCCAAACAAGACAATGGTTATCAGAAAAAACGAATACTGCATTGAAATGATCAACAGGGTAAAATATTTAATGTCCAGCTTCATCCCTAGAATTAGCATTGTTGTTCACTTCTAAAAAAAATGCAAATATCTTACGTAAAGCCTTCACTCATGCGACTGATGTAGGGTGCATTTATTGTTTTTCTAACTACCTCCAGCCTGAATTACCCATTTCATATGTTTCACTACCAAGCTTTACTGCGCAACGCACATATTTACTCAACATACGCTAGTTACACAGCTAAAATTGTGCAACCAAAGTGTTCGTGCCTGTGGGACTGGTTTCAACATCCTGTGGCGACCGCAGCCGGCCGACACGTTATGGCAGGCGCATAAACTCTGGACGTTATGTTACCTCAAAGAAGCTGAACTCCCTGACGGCCAAGGCACCAGCCTCGAAGAGCTTGTCTGCTCCTCCATTCCAGTGCAATGCTTCTGCCATAGCATCGTCGAGGAAAACTACGGCATTCTGGCACCTCGGGAAAACTTCTTCCCTCCACAGTTGAGTTACAGGCCCTTCGAACGGCGACCCAAACGCGTTTTGATGCATGACAATACACTGTGCGCGCCAAGGAAGGCAGCAGATATGTTACGGCCACGTAAACAATAACGAAAAACGTTTTCTTCAATGTCGACTGTATGTAAAGTCTGTATGTAAAGTCTGCCGTACACAGCTGCGTTATGAAAACGAGATGTGTTGCGGCCAGAACAGGTCGGACGCAACACCGAAGATCGGTCAGTAGGCAGATGTCATTCTTCCCAACACCGTAGCAGAGTGCTGCACCAGCTCACTCACAGAGACACAGTCGGCTCAAGGATGTTTGTTGCACAGCAGCGAATTAACGATAACAGGTCAAATGACAGCAGTGACAGTAGTTAAAACAACGGTGCTTGCAGCGGGTTCTCGCAGCGTCGTCTGGTTCTGGTCGTCAGCTCCATGTGAGCCAAAAAAAAAAAAAAAAAAGCAGCCAAAATCCAGTTTTTGATCTAATTGTAGCCACTATAAGCCAGCGATGCGACCGTGTTAGAGTGGCTAGAATGGCCACCCTAACCGTGTTACAGTGGCTCTAGCCACTGTAACCACGGAGGAAGAAAAGGTTTATCCCTAGGCGAGCTTAATTGTTGCTGTCTGTGTTGTGTGTTCATTCATGGTCACTATTAATCGCGATCTGCGCACTGTGATCTAGCTCCCGGATCGCGATTAAAATGATCTGCTACGCCAAACTCGATCCGGGTTATTTTGAACCGAGTAGCAACAGCGATTGTATATCGTCATAAAAAAAATGTGGCCCAGGTCGACCCTGATCGTAATCAAAAGTGCCCCGTGCCTGTGATTGTAATGCGAGAAGTCTAGGGCACGTGAACTATATCTAATGAAAGAGAAAAACAAAAACTGCACGTCCTTGGATGTGAGCTGGTAACCTAAAATAATTGCAACTGCCTGTTACGCCAAACTGCTAGCGTGTGGACATACAGTGACAAGAACACATCTTCATGGAGAAGAATTAATGTTTTGAGTATAGCAAGGTTGCTTTCGTTCGTGTTAAGGACGTATGTTTGTCAGTGGTGGGAATGCACAATGTACGCGGGATTCGACATCCAACAGCCCACTGTTCAACTGCCCCGCACTAATTACGCAGCGTGTTCACTTGTAAACATACGTCCCGAAGTCCAGAGCGCAGGCTTGCCTCGTTCAGATCCGCTACTTGTTTCAAGTGCATATACCCACATGCAAAGAGTTCGCCAAAGCGATCGACTTCAGAAATTGCGAGGCCCTTCAAATAAAGCAACCAGCAATCTCGAAACGTTCGATGGTCGTAAAAACCGGAACAGACGGAGAGCGACAGCGTGACAGGAGTACACGATCACACACACCTCGCCGGCAAGACACCATCCGCGCGCACACGAACTTCAAGAACAACACACGCGCTATCAAGCAACAGGCTTTCCTGGGGATAAACAACTCAACACGTGTTCCTAAGTAGTGCACTTAGGCGATCTTTACGGAACAAGCGGGGCGAAAGCTTCCCCTGATTCAAGTTACCCGCATGGATTCTGTGAGAACACAAAGACTCGTGTTCAAAAAGTGCTCATAGAATTCTTCAAGGCATGCCTAAAGTAAGTATTATGTGTATTCTGAAATAAAAGTTTACATTTTCTGGCCGAATCATCTCTGCTTTTTGCTAAAGACTAATGTAACAATCTATTTTAGATAAATTTGTTTGTTAGCAATCTGTCGCTATACCCGCTCTACAAACGTGTACGTAGATATCGATTACTTCCTTCCTCCGTCGAATCTGTCGTGCATTTCATAAGCCGTTTTATCATAGAGAAAGAAGAAGACAAGAGCGGACACTCCGCGAAACCTGGCCTCAGGAAGTGCGTCACGACTACGTAACGAACTAGTGCTCCCACCACACGTCAGAGGGCGCAAGCGCAAAAAAAAACACAGTTATAATCAATGCAACAGAATTGTTTTCACAAATTAATAATTACACGCCCAAATTTGGTATGTTCTTTATACATAAAAACGATTTATTCAACACACCTTACGCGATTATTTTTCTTCAGCCGTACTGTCATAAACACCATCTATCCAGCGACAAGCCCATGCATGACTGACAGCGAGACGCTTTCGTCGCTTTCGTCAACGTCGGCTGCGTCGGCGTTTTCAAGCGTGAGATAACAGGTGAGGCACGTTTTCAAGCGAAGCTTGTTGAATGACATGTTGTTGGTCTTGTTGGGTCATTTTTTCAGAAAACGGTTACGCCTGCGCGAAAAAGACACCATGCAACAAACATAGAAAGATGCACACACACACGTTGCGCTTCGTGTGTGCGAGTTTGTTTCTTACGTGGCGTGTCATTCACGCAGTTGTAACCTTTTTCTGAAGCTTGTAAGGACTGGGAGGTTCGCTAAAAAGAAAGTTTGTGGCTCTATGCGGCGGTTAGACGGGAACATTGTGCAACGTATGCAGTATAGAAAAGGCGGCACGGCGTCAAGCCGAGGCGACGCGTGCTGCGTCTGCCACGGACGCGAGCGTCTGTGCGCTGAGCATAGCTGGGCAGCTAGGTCGTAGGCTCGGTGCAAAATATTGAGAAGCGTTTGTTGGGCCTCGCATGCTTCACGACGCATTTCCCGAAGGCTCGGAACACGAATAATTCTTGGTGTGCCGGAGGCAAATCTGGACTAGCCAAGTGGCCATCATCTTCGTTTCTTCGCTAGCCTTGTGCCACTAGTGCAAGCTGCCCACAAATTTTTTTGACGTTTCCAATATAATTTTACCGCACAAATTTCAACTACGATTTTTCTTCCCAATGTACTGCTGATACTGCGTACGCACGAAGGTGTTCTAATGTTCCCAGGCCGCGATACCATTGCATTACAAGGGATAGCGGCCTGGAAACTTCTGAAGATCTTTGTTCGTGGTCTTGACGTATATCTTTGTAAGTCAGAGTTTTATGGGTCAGAGATGTATCACTGGTTTTGTATTGTGCATCGATTAGCTAATCATTCAAAGGGGTTTGCTGGTACACTTATGACGTGCACATATCTTTTTTGTAATTTGACAGCGAAGCATCCACTTACTAACATTTTCAGACCGCGCTGACGCCATGCCGTCCGGCGGTCCAAGCTACGGCAGCTACTGCTGTGTATCGTGGTGCTTCAACAATGGCAGAACCCACAAGAAGCCTGGGACGAGTTTCTTCCGCGTACCACGGGACGGCAGGTGTGTTAAAGCTTTTGTATGGTTTGCATGTCTGTAGGCTTACTGTTCGTACTTGCTAAGTGAGGGTAACAATAAAAAATCACTATTCAAGCACTTCCCCTTTCAGCTGATAGTTCATTGCCAATGCAGGATGAAAGCATGGATGCAGTATGCTGGACGCGATGATCTCCTGAGTAAGCCGGCCAGCCTATTGTACGCAACGTACAGGGTTTGTAGCGACCATTTTACTGCTCAAAGTTTCATGGACCCTGGGCACACAAGGCTTACAAGAATGGCTGTTCCCAGTGTGCAACCAGCTGCACCATGTAAGTGATTGACTGAAACTCAAATATGTGCAATAGCAGCCACTTGTATTGAATCAGTGGCGACAGTTAACCGTGAAGATCTCTGTAGCCGATAGAGAAACCTCACTACAGAAGTAACACTTGGAAAGTCTTAAGTTCTGTGAATTGTGGGCTATTACCTTCCTAACAGCAGCTTTACATTTCTGTCATTTTTTGATGCTCTGGACCTGCGCAACTTGTTTTGAAAGACTTTAAAGGGCTATTTCACGTTATCTTCAAGCCTGAGTGCACATGTACGTATACCTTTCATCAGTGAAAGCTGCCACTGTTGATAATTCCAAAAATCACAAATTACTTGTTTCCTAGTTGGTGCCGTCTCTTTTCTTCCACGTTCGACCAATTTATGCGTTTGAAAGAGCTGTTTAAGCTTCCCCATGCTACAAGCTTTGTAACTTGTACCAACTGCACATATATGCAGGTTCTCTGAGCGTCGCTTCAAGTAGTGACTGTGACATGGCTGCAGAAGCTGCACTGCAAGGTGCGGATGAGCTTCAGTTTGTGTTATTATAAGCCTCTTACTGACACATTGTCGTAATTTCATCTCTTCAGGACCTGCGGTAGAGGCTTCAGAAAGCGGCTCCCACACATTGAGGTGCCCCGATGAACAGGGTGCGTTCAGTGTCGCGATTTCTTTTTTTTTTTACCCAAATTGACTGTTGACCAAACCTCTGCAGGTGGCAGCTCCCTTGTAGCTGGTGAAAGAATTTCTGATGATTTCGTCTTGCCGGAGAAAACCTTAACCAGTCGTTCAGCTGTCACAAAAGGAACTTGTGTGGCCGGTAAGTTGTATGTTCACTTCAACACCAGAGTGGATTGATATAGAGACTTCCGCAGGCCGCTCGCAAGATTGTTCCGACAGCATTGTCCGAGGCACTGAACAAGCTTCACAAGACCCTCCAGAAGACGTCTCCGCCAACAGCTCCACGCCTGAGTGCCTTAGAGAAAATGGTGACTATGCTTTTATTGCAGCAGTTTTTAATGTGCTATTTTATGTTTAGGACATTCTGAGGAAACTATCCTCAAAAGGACACTACGTGTGCACTTACAAAATGTAAGGGTGGGCTCTCAGTGATTTTCATTTTTTTTGTGCATTGTCAACATTGTGAATGGTTTGTTTTTAGGTAGTGGAATCGAAAACTTTGTACCACAGAAAGTTTCAGACCTTGGGTCTGAAAGAGCGAGGAAAGTGCTCGTATGGGATTAGTTGTTCTTCGCTTTTACATCAATTTTTTTGTTTATTGCAGTGCGTTCCTGTGTGCCAGCGACAATGTCTCCATCAATGAAGTACAAGCAAACCATTAAACATCTGCAAGCCAAAGTAGCAGCACAGCGGAAAACTATCAAAAGACTGCAGAGACAGCCTCACCAAGCACCGTCATCGACTACGAAGGCCCTTGAAGTTATCCGACCGCACGTCACCGAGGAGGTTTTTAAACTTCTTTCTGCACATGTTCGCTTGAGGCCCAAATGCAAGGGCAAGCGGTTTCCCGTGTGGTTCAAGAAATTCGCTCTTCACTTAAACTTCCGAGGTCCGCGAGCATACCGATTTCTGGCTCCGTATTTTTCTTTGCCCTCCCGGCGTTCATTAAGGAGGTGGCTAGCTAATGTAAAGATGACTCCAGGCATAATTCCAGGAATCCTTTCTTCCATTGCAACAAATACTCAAGCTTGGAATGAACGGGACCGAGTGTGCGCTTTAGTTTTCGACGAAATAGCACTCAAAAAGAATTTGTACTATGATGCTTCAAGAGACGTTGTCCAGGGTTTTACAGATGATGGCACTCATCGCACTTCAACCATCGCTGATCGAGCACTGGTTTTTCTTCTTGTTGGTGTTTCGAGAAAGTGGGTTCAACCGGTTGCTTTTACTATAGGGCACACATCAACACCATCATCTGTTATGCATAACTTGCTGGTGTCACTCATTTTGGAGCTTAGGAGCATTAATATTGCAGTGAAAGCAGTCATTTGTGACCAGGGCAGTTCAAATGTAAGTCTCGCTAACCAACTAAAAGTGACTGTAGCAAAGCCTTTTTTTGAAGTTAATGGTGAGCGGGTATATTACATTTTTGATGTTCCGCATTTAATTAAAACAACGCGCAATAATGTCCAAGCACACAAGTTATACATTGGGGATGACATCGTTAACTGGTCGCACATTGTAAGCCTTTACCAATCCTCACATGAGTTGCGGTTGCGATTGGCTCCAAAGTTGACTGAACGGCACGTTCATCAGAAACCTTTTTCTAATATGAAGGTCAGCAGAGCAACTCAGGTCTTCAGTGCATCAGTTTCGATTGCTATCACGGCAATGGTGTATGCGAAGGTGCTGCCTGCCTCGGCCATCACTACAGCTCAATTTTGTGATCGTATGGACAGGATTTTCGATGCCTTGAACAGCTCGAGTAAAAAAAGAACTTCGCAAAAGCTGCGGCATGCAATCATGAAAAATGATTCAGAGCTGATTGACTTCCTCCGAGGCCAGCTTCCCTGGATTGCATCATGGCAGTTTGTTGGCAGACGTCAACCACAAACCATCGTAGGTTGGCAAATTACAATTCAGGCAATTTGTCAACTATGGGACGACCTCTCCAAAAATTACAATTTTGAATACCTGTTAACACGCAGGCTTCAACAGGATCCTCTGGAGAACATATTTGGCCACATTAGGCAAAAACAGGGTTGCAACACCAACCCCAATGTAGCACAATTTATTTGTGGCCTGAAGCACATCTGCATAAGAAAACTCTTCAAGCTGTCAGAATACGGAAATGTCGAGGATGATGAATGTGACCTCCTCCAGGAACAGCTGTCGCCATTCTCCCTCACCAGTGCGTCTCTTGTGGATAATGAGGAGTGTGCACAGCCACAGCCTGACGACTTTCCCGCTCTAGACGATCTCTCTGAACTTGCGACAAACATTCACTCCCATATTATCGATGACTCCGCTGCATATTATGTAGCTGGTTTTCTCATCAAACACTTCCTTCGGAATGCATGTGACGGTTGCAGTTGCCCACAGTTACTGAAAGACGACAGTGAGACGCTTAAGGGTACCCACCAGTATTTCACAATGCTCAAAGCATACCACGTCCCCAGCAAACTTTTTGGGAATCTCACTGTGCCATCAGAAGCAGCTTTTGCATACGTACAACAACTTGAATCTCGCTTTCTTGCCATAATTGAGGCCACTGCACATCACCTGAAAGTGTGCGATGTTTTGTATCACCATCTGTCAAGTGTTGGCGATTTTCATTTCTGCTCTGCTGGGTGTCGCGCTAAGTTTCTGAAAATGTTTTGCCGGGTTCGTTTATGTTGGCATGTGCGTTTTGTGAACCGAAACTTAGACAGGGTTAGGTTCCAGTCTTCAATCTCGGGCATGCAGCTTGACAAGTTCAAAGGTTAGCAATTAGCGGCGGGTTTACACTAAAGTATTGGAGTTGAGCCGAATCCTGCAATAGCTTTGTTATGTTATTACTTCGTTACAGCAGACTTCATTATGGTCTTATATGCTTATATTCAGTTCAACTGGACTAACCACTCCTTCGTTGCATTCATTGTTTTGGTTACCCGCTATGAGGAGTACAAACACTGTGTATTCGCTCGAAGTGATTTGCATAACCTTAAAAAGAATGTTGGGCATCCTGTCTGTATTTTTTGTAGCAAATACGGGCGAACTGTACACTTTACTGTGGGTCGCTTGGTCACTGTGTATGCTTTATCTCTCCAGCTCAAGTAATATATCGATAACAAAACCGCTTGTTGAAATGTCTTCGAGCGGGTAAGGAACACAGTATGAAGTGGGCACGGTTCATGTTACCACGCTTTTCGTATTTTAGCTTCTCATCAACCTCCTCATCTTGCCCATCCAAATTTTCAAAAGAATACCCAAACTTGTAGTGTTTGATGGGGCTGCGGACGCTGCCATTTTATTTTTATATAGCTTGTGAGTGATAACGTACGATGTAGAGCCTTTGTGAAAAATAATGAGCCAAAGTGGTTTCCTTCTGCTATTTATTAGCCCTGTAATACCGCTCTCGTAGCACCAATTAAAGTCCACAATTCTGGATAAAGTGATGACTACAATCTATTTTAGCTCGCAAGCGTCACAGCAACACCCAAACGCAAATCACTTGGGATCTTAAGTTTTTGATGAAGGCGACGCATAACAAAAGCCACAAGACCTGCCAGTGTTGTAGCATAAAGTTTGTCTTTCACGTAGTGAGCAAGCTGCAAAGCCCTACCTTTCTGAGGACAAGCAGGCATCAAGTCTGCTTTTTTTCATTTTGGACTAGCTGTTCTTAAGCACAGCCAGCACACTGCACCTTTGCCTTTCTGTTATATTGTGTCGTGTGGTTTCTGTGCGCTCTTTTTTTCTATGCATTATTTCAGTTAAGCCCAGGCGTGATTCGCGACTTCATTGCTGTGTATATGTCACTTCTTCCTTCTTCATCAGCATTGTGCGCTATGTTTTTGCCATAGATCCTTAGTTACCCACTGGCCCGGTGTGTCATACTTCACCAGTTTCTCGGCTTCTGCCAACTATAGCGATGTGTGCGTTGTCTGTGTTCTCTATGTATTTGTTACAATATTTGTTACAATTTATTTGTAAGGCGAGATGCATTTGTTGTCTACCTTTGTCATATTGTGCTTTTTATATTCTCATACTCTACCTTGCCTTTGAATAAAACATTGCGGATGCTCTGTTTCTTTGACTGATATATACATTGATCACTTGTTCCAAAAGAAAAACACAAGCGCGATGAATAAAACGATAGTGAATTATCATTACCTGCATCTCTTTTTTTTATAACTTAATCAAAATAAAAATTACGTCACGACCGATTCGCACGAACCACTGAACAAAACAAAACAGGGAATCGCTAAATCAAAACGACCTACAAAAACTATCCATTTGGGCGATGAATAGTGGTCTGAAATTATGAACTTACGACATAGCCAAACGTCGGTTATGCAAAGTAATTCAAAAGTTGCGCCAGTGAAACCGAAACCGGAAGCGCAAGCCACTTGCTCTCATCAACCACTAGGTGTGCTAGAGTCGATTGGGCCGCTGGGGTCTACGGGAGTGTCCACTCTTCACCTTTTTTATTTCTCTATGGTTTTATTATTTATAAACAGCGCTCTTCGGGACGGCTTTAAGCTCTCCCATAGTAGAGTACTCTGTACTCTAAATCGTTACCCACTCTTCTAAACACTCTTCAGTGTGAGGCCCACACGATGGCCTAGTGCTCTCCCATAGTAGAGTACCAACTACGCCAAGACATTCACCAGTTTTTTTCTAAACACGCGATCATCATGTATTCAATGGCTGTATTGGACGGAATGGCTTTGTCCTATCGTCCTTCTAGCTGGGCGTTTTGTGTATTTATGGGCCAGCTCAAGCAGCGATGTTTAACGATTTTTTCTGTGACTTGGACGTGTGTTTTGTAGTCTCGCAACTCGTTTAATCTGACTGTGTTCCGTAAGTTGCAGTGATGCCAACCCTAGAGATTTATCCTAAGATTTAAGATCCGGAGATTTTTTTACCTCATTTTTAGAGATCTGGCGTCTTTTTTGTTGAATCTGGGAATTTCATAAGGCTGTGGAAATGTCACATTTCACGGCCTAATGAAAGGCATTACTAAGTGACCACTCTCTTTCAACTAGAAAGGCTGTAAAAAATGATAATTTAGGCTATGTCTAGTTTTTTTTTTTAATTTAAGATAGCCTTGGTGTTCTTATGAGTTGTGTGAAGGGGATAGCAGTTTTTTAATGTGAGGTTGTTATAGTCTGAATATTGCGGAAAATTGAGCTATGTAGTTGTAAGAGTTGAGCACGCGCATATCATGAGCTCCCTGGGTGATTGCTGCTCTGTGAAACAAAAGTAAATTTTCTCTTGTAGTGAATATAAACACATGTCAAGATTACGCCGACTGCGTGCCTTCACCGAGCGAAGTCTCCATGTGAAATACCTAGGAATATTATAGAGCGTAAAACTGAGCGTAAAAGTTACGAATATATTTGGCCAAACGTGGAGCTGATTGAAAGTGCAGAGGAAAGGCGTAGCTATATCAGCCAGGAATAATTGATGCGTGGGGTTTAACGTCCCAAAACCGCCATGTGATTATAGTCGCCGTATTGGAGGGTTCCGGAAATTTCAACCACCTGGCGTTCTTTAACGTGCACCCATATCCTGAGCACACGGGCCTATAACATTTTCGCTTCCATCAAAAATGCAGGCGGAATTCGATACCGCGACCTGCGGGTCAGCAGCCGACATGGAGGAAGCTCATGTCAGCCGAGTACCTTAGCCACCAGCTAGACCACCGCGGCGGGGCTATCAGCCAGTCATAGAGCGCCCACTCACACACCTTCCTCTTTGTACATACATCATCTGAAAATATTGCAACAGGGATTGCAAATGTGGAAAATTAAGAATAGCGCCTCAGCTGTCAAGCTGCAAGTACAAGAAAGGCGCGACAAACTTGCGGTTGACCGAATGATCACATCTATTCTACGATGCGTGTGCAAAGCGAATTCGACGTGCAAATCCGTCTTCGGTGGCCACAGGTGCCATTTGCAAGCACTTGGCCACAGAGCACACTACCTTATTACTTTTTTAAAAACTCAATTAGTCTGAATAATGACATTAAAAATATAATCTAAGAATTTTTCTTGCAATCTAGGGATGTTTTGAGGACCCCGCCACGGTGGTCTAGTGGCTAAGGTACTCGGCTGCTGACCCGCAGGTCGCGGGATCAAACCCCGGCTGGGGCGGCTGCATTTCCGATGGAGGCGGAAATGTTGTAGGCCCGTGTACTCAGATTTGGGTGCACGTTAAAGAACCCCAGGTGGTCAAAATTTCCGGAGCCCCCCACTACGGTGTCTCTCATAATCAAATAGTGGTTTTGGGACGTTAAACCCCACAAATCAATCAATCAATCAATCATGGATGTTTTGAGGATCAATCTAGAGATAAAATGCCTCCATGGGTTGGTCGTACGTGCTCAAAACAGGTGTTCTGTGGCTGAAAACGCTCGTGCCACCCGTAACAGCAGAGGCAGCCGCGTGCTCTATGATCTATGATAGGATCTATGATAGTACTCAGGGTAGTCCTCTACTGTTTGAAGCCAGGACGGGAGTATTGCGAACCAAGACATATCGGGCCTAATACAACGGGGTAGACACGGTATGCAGTGCATGTGGAGAGGAGGAGAAAACTGCCGAACACTTGATAATGTTCTGTAAAGGACTTAACCTTATAGTTCAGGATGATGGCGCAGAGTTTTTCAAAGCACTGGGGTATGGTGGCTAGAAGGAGAGGTGTCAGCATCGTCCCGGCTACGCCTTGAAAGGAGGCGTGCTGATATATCATTTCGCCGCGGAGCGCCACGCAAGTTGCCACCGTGATCGGTCGAGAGCTTTCGCCAGCTGCTAGCGCGGCACTTTTAGTCGCTTGCTCGTGTGCTCTCGACTTGCAAGCGCAGACGTTGCGCTTTGCCTATTTGGACTTGTTCTGGATCAATAGGTGCCAATGTGACCATGCCACAGTGATGGGTAAACAGCAAATACGCCGCTTTGCACCTGGATGCAATGCGGGATATGTTTCGCCCCGCAAACAAGGGAAGAAAGCGTCTCTCTTCTCTGCTCTTGCCGACGATGAACAGCTCGAGCAAGGCCTGGGAGCGTACGATTCCTCGCGCTGACTAGCCACTGGAAAAGAACTGCGTTGTGTGCGAAGCTCATTTCGACGAAAGATTCATCGTCCGTAGCTACAAGCATGTTATCAACGGGTTCTTTGCAACTTGGGATAAAGTTGCACCTAAGGTGGGTGGGTTCCTGAGTGAATCAACTGCCGAAGGACTCCGCGTCACTCTAACCAGCACCTAGCTTTTCCACCCGGCACAATCTCACGAAAACCTTGGGCTATAAATACTTGATGACGTCTCACCTCTGCCAGGACACGCTTAAAATCTTTTTGGAATTCTAAAGCAAATGTCTTACTCGAATGACCACCCTCTCCGACAAAATGTTTGATCTCTGTAAATTGCCTCAATTTTTACAGTTTGGCAGTCACCTTCCAGCGGAAACATACCTTCTGGAGTTCTGAGCAGTCTTCTATGTCAGGGCACATCCATAATAATTATATAAAATTGCAGAATAAGCTGAATGAGCTGCTAGAGGTGGGGCGCCTCAATGAGGTTCATGAAATTATTGTTATTTGTGAAGCCCTTCCTGACCACATTGATCTCATTGGACGCAAAAGTGACTCCCGGATCACTTATTACGTCAGTGGCTATGTGGCCCGGAAGATGGTGAAAAAGACAAAGTGCAGAGAATGTCGCAGGTTGTTGCTTCACTCTGAGAATTCCTGCTTGCTTCCAGCAGAATCATGCCTTCTGTACCCGTCCGAGTCCTTAACAGACCTGGTCAAAGCTATGGAAGATGCATTCACATATATTGCTTCAGTTTTAACAAGTTGAAAAGTGACAGCATAACAGACCTTATCTCTTGTCTGTCTGTGAAGAGGTTAAATATGGTCGGCTGTGAACACCACAAACTGGAAGTGACAAATCAGATAATTAGATTATTTACACTGACCAGACGGCATTTTCTCGTTGCTAGAGAAAATGCATCCAATCAAAAGAGAGAGAAAAAAAAATGAAGTTCTTGAAGTTTAGACGATTGTCTTGTTCTTGTTTACATTGTTACAAATCTCCCATTAACAACTGTGATGTCACTGTCTGGTTGTGTTTCACATATGCAGAAAGCAATTTTTTTGTGAACTGGTTTGTGACTGTATCTATGTTTGCCAATCGAATCTCAATGTCATATGTGTGTATGTATATTTACTGTTCTTTTTATTTGCCTTATTCACTTGCTTCAGCTGAGTCTCGTATAACTTGCAGTTCTCTCCAACCTTAATGCATATGTCATGTTTATTTTTCATGTTGTTTTTCGCTTTCGTGAAAATAAATGTCTTCCTTGTAAAATTAGACCTTGATTGCGCAAGTCATAAAAATAATGGTTGCCGATACCTTTACGTGCATTGAGACATCACGGAGAACACTGCGGCATCAAATTTGAAAATTGCACGGACTTTGTTTTGGTGTCACGCCACGGTTAGGTGCGAGGCCCATGAAAACGCGCACACCGGCGCTGGACTGCCTGAAAGGTGCCGCACCGCACTACATCAATAATAACAAAACGCCACCATTGTGCCCAGTGAGTATGGCCGCTGTGACGTAATTTACGCCACATTTTCCTCCGTGCACTGTAACCGTGTTACAGTGTACTAGAAGGGGGCAGTGGGCTCACTCTCCGGCGGAGGGTATGCAGAGTGGTGGCTCCAGAAATGTCACACGTTTGTGGTTCTCTGGTCGCACGAGCGGCGGCGCTGGCATCGTTATCAATAGAAGAAGTTTGGTAGGGACGTTGCAGCTGAGCCGGTTGTGAGCCGGTCAAGTCCTGCAGAGCAACAGAGTTTGAGCCACGTTGTGTGGCTGTGGACATTGTTGCGCCTAGTTTTTGCCGTCAGCTTTGAGCGTTACGCACCACGCAAGATGACAGTATGCTTTACAGTGCATACTGTAACCATGCCGCGACAACGGCAAAACCAGTTAGGCAGTTAGGGTGTCTAACAGGCAACGTGTTCGTGAAGAGTAAGCAGGACCGGTCATTGTTTGGCGTCCTGAAGGATGAAAACAGGCCGAAAGAATGCGAGAAGAGGCAGCACAGAGCGGACAAGCTTCTCGAATATACCAACGCAGTTTGCGAACTCCACTTGCAACCGCGTCTGTGCATATTATCGATGGGGAAAAAAAAAATGCGCATACCTCAACCATTGTCCACGCCGAGGCTGTTTTCAACTTGTTCGGCTGACCAACGTTTGTGACCGAGGAGGCCTCCTTCATCCCTCAAGTCAGCTGTACAGCTTCATGAAAAAGCTCGAGGATATTTTCAAAGAATGTTTTGCCAGAGTAATTACGCTGCACTCTGACAGCATTAAGGGCATACTGGCAATCGTTCAGCGCAGACTCTCGATTGAAGTTGGCTGCGGTGTGCACGCAGCTACCCTCACCGCGAAAGTAATTACTTTTTACGTTGTCACACGTCTACATTCAATGTGAAAGCACTGAACAATGATAATTAGGCAGGGAAGCGGCAGAGGGCCAAGCAGCTGAAGATCAGCCGTCACAAATGAAGTGAATAAGGTGTGTAAATCAGTAGCTACATGGCGTACTTCAGTTCTTGCAAATAAGAGCTTCATGTCAGGAGCAGATGCTTCGTCTGTATATTTATTTAGTTTTTCACCATGTCGCTCTACATATGTCTAACATACGTGTATCTGCATAATTATGATTATTATTAACCCCCAGAAAACTGTTGTGTCATGGTCTACAGATGAAGCAGAACAAAAATTATTTAAGCACTACAATTTCACTTTATAATAAAGGCACAAACCCAGCCAGCACGCCTGCATGTTAAAGCTTTTCGAGGAAGTAAACGTGCACTGTTTTCTAATTATCTCGTGAAAGGGTGGGCATAATCTTGTTGCGAATTCTTTTTCGGTTCGGTCTACACAGCATGAGCCGTACGTTTGGTCACTGTATCAAACCATATAATTTGTGGGATACATCATCTTTTTCGACGAGGTGTTATACTCGAGGAAACACGATATGGCCTGAACAAATATAACGCTTATCAGGAATACTCAACTAACTCAAGTCCACACCCTCCGAAACCCACCCACACACACACAAAGCGTTAACTGTGTCGCACTAGAAAGGAGAATACACAGACTGCGCCGGCTGCCATGGGACTAATTTTCGGGAAGCTGTATCGCAAAATAAAAGGGAAACACTGTGAAGCGAGAGCACCAGAAGTTCTTAATATAATGAGAGGGCAGTCAAAGCACGCAAGTTTATTACAAATGTTGAATAAATGCACGTTCCAACTTTTACGAGCGGCCATCGGCGAGCAGCTTCTGCAGGTGAAGCTTCCATTGCAGTTGCCTGTGGCGCCATTTCTTTTATGTGACGCCAAAAGCGTCCAAGTAGCGCCGGAGTAAGCCCACTGTCCTCGTCTAGTGCACTGTAACCGTGTATATTATTGGCTCGTACTTGTTTATTGACTGCAATGCCAGACCAAAGCCTCCTAGATTTTTTTCGCCTGCCGAACGAGCGCGAAACACTCGTCATCTATGACGGCGCTACCTAAGTAGGAATAAGGGTTTTTGTACTAAGCCTTTGAGATTAGAAACTTTGATGCTCGCTAACTGTAAAGGCTATGCCTTGTACCAAAGGGGTTGCCTGCTGAATGAGCGCAAAACACCTGTCATCTATAACGGCGGCACTTACGTAAGGTTAATTATAATTAAGTTTACGCCTTTTTAAAATTTTTACGTTATTTTTGTTGCATATAAGTTCCAAAAACATAAAAACTTATTTGAAGACACTCCTACTTAAGTAGCGCCATCATTAAAGTTCCGACGACGGCTGTTTCTTAAGTGACCACCGATAATCCGGCAGGCAAGGGAAATCTAGGAGGCTATGGCCAGACCAAACGGTCGTATCACAGAACACCTGTAGTATATAGGTCTTCGGTGTCCAAGCGATCTTTTTCAACCACTTTTCAACTGCCGTGATACACACGTTTCACGACGCAGACAAAACAGACTCTGAAACACACTCGTACTCCAAATGGTGAGATTGATGTTCCTTTTGATGTGATTTGTTTTCCTCTGCAAACACAAATAATTTTTTTCTGATAGGGCTGCGTTACGTAAAATCGAAAGTTGGCATAGACGTCGGAGTGGGACTTGTGCGGAGTTGTGTACCGCACAGGTGTCACCGCGCCAAACTTGTTGTATCTTTGTTATTGTTCCTCTCAATACGAACCCGTCGATTCAGTAGCGTACTCCTAACTCTGGCTAGACGTCTGCTGTGTGTGAAGTATGTTCATGCATCGTGAATTGAGAAGAGACGTGTTGTTGTCCTTAACAGGTGTTGTCCAAAACTTATCGAAATTCGTTTACAAATTGTTACTTAATCATGTGATTAAGCTTGCATGCGTAATCAGTTATACGCAATATAAGAGCGTTGTGCAGGTCACAGTGCTGTTCTGCACGAGGACTTCGTCCGCGGCGGCTTTACGACGACATGCGCGGCGTGTGGATGCGGCACACATTGCGGCAAAGTGGGCGTTCAGTGTGTGCTGTGGCCAAGCGTTTCTCACGTGTTCGGAATGTTTTTACGTTCTAATTTGTTTCGAATGTTTTGCATGGTGCAGCTGTCTTTTTGTTTTGTTTTATTTACCGGTGTTATCCTTTCATAGTTATGCTTTTCCAAGCGCGCCGAATATTGAAACTTTTCTCAAGAGCGCGCAAATGGTACTCGGCAGTGCGAAAAACGCGAAATTCGATTACTGTTTCCGCGGTACTACAGTCTGTGACGTGCCAAAAATGCACGAGAAGCTCTTCTAAACCGAAGCGTTGTGTTTCCGCCCTCTCTGCACCTAGAAAACAGTTCAGGCCGTACAGGCTTGTAGAAGAGAGAAGAGCTGCCTCGATCTGTATATCAGCAACAACAGACGTGCTCACATACATACATTATGCAGGGAATTCTAAAATAGGGGCTTAGAGGAGTATACAGGATACTCCTGTTAAGAGAAACCTGAAGGGACCAGGAAAATGTGTTTAATTTAACAGTAGTTTCATTTACTGACAGATAAACATGGGTGTAGAATTAAAGTACAAAACCAATCGTATTAGAGGCAGTTGTTCTATTTAAGCGGCAGTTTAGTTTACTGAGAGTCTACTGTATCCGATTATGCATAGCATCTGGAGAATCAGTCGTTGTGCTGTTTCAGAAACTCTCCACGAAAAAGGACCCAGTTTCTTTACAGGCGAGCATATTGTTTTTACGGCGCTAACACCCTCTCTACCCTAATGCTCAGCATAGAGTTTCTTATAATACACTAGAGGGAACTCTGGTACTAGTGTCTATGGGAGCTGCAACACACGGAGATTCAGCGAGCATAGTAATGGTGGATAGTACACAAATTTGTCTAATCTTTTTACTTTCGGCTCCGTTTGGCTTCGCATGGCTTGGAACTGCTTTGTCACGAGATGACAGTTAGCAAATGTTCAGCAGTTGTACTTCACCACCTTAACTTTCTAGGCTCACCAATTCAAATTGGGTCACTAAGTTGAAAACAGTCCATTCTTTTATTCGAAACAAAACCAAAACATGCCAATAAATGAAACCTAAAGTGCATTTGAATCCTACAAGCATGAAGACTAGGCAAATTTGTGTACTACCCATCATTCCCCTGGTCATTTGAACGGTCACAGTGCCAGAGTAGCTGCTAGTTAATTTGAGGAAACTCTGTGATGCTCAGAACATGACAGCGCACATGAAAAGTGAAGGTGATTTGCAAATAGCAAGGAGAAGCCAGTGTAATTTACTGCTCCACGAATCTTTGAACTTATCCTTGAATGAGTGTACGCTTCGGCATTTTAAACTTGACTGCAGGCACATTTTTCAACTTTTGCAACTACCCGTGAGGTTTTCCTCTAACCTCTACATCTCACCTTGGGCAGCGTAGACAAGCTTAGTATGTGCATCATTACATGGCATGGAGCATGCCTTTTAAACAACATGCAACACTAGCAGACTGAATGATTCACATTCTTATCTATATTCTATGTGCTAGAAAGTGGTGCTAGTATTAATTTATGGTTGCATTTTATTCAGGCTATGCTGGTGAAGGATGTGCATCTACCTGCATCTCTAATGCCAGAACTTAATTTGCCAAAGCACAAGGAGTACTTGGCAAGCTATGGGACTAAGAAAGATGATTATGTAAGCCGTAACAACTCACATTTTTTCCTTCTTTTCTTTTTAAATCTTACCTAGAGCAGATGAGGTGTGCATGTTAATATTTTCCCATTGAATTGTGTCTTGCTAGCCAGATGATGAAGTGTGATAAGATCCTGTGTCATGTCGATCCAAGTTTCATTGATGTTACTTGTTACTCACTGGGGTGTTATAATGAGAAGCTGCATTTATGTGGTCATTGGGAATGTATTTTTGAATAGTTTCCTGAAATGCAATAGGTACATTAGGTTACAGGATTAAAATCTATATATGGGCATTCAGGTTCCCAACCCACAATATGAGTATGAGCATGCTATAGTGGGGAGAGGGACTCTAGATTAACTTTAACATCCGTGAGTCTTTTAACATGCTCTTAATGAAGCAAAAAAAAGAGAAATTGGACTAAAAGTGTAAGAATGCCCGGGTACTCAGGTGCTCTTGCATTTTCCCCACATCGAGATGCAGCAGCCATGGCCAGAAATTGAACACGTATTGTCAAGCTTAACCGCACGTAGCATTGAAGCTAAGCCATCACAGCAGGTGTCACTTGATGCACCAGCATCAATGAAAATAGGTGCCGGCTTGGTTTTCTTGTTACTTATTTTTTTATGTAGTGGCTTCATATGCTCGTTTCGCTATAACTCATTAAAAAATTCAAATAGTTACATTCGTTATGTGTGTACTGTTGGTGCAAATACAAGCGGGCGAGGAAACTTCTCTAATATCTTGTGCTGTTTCCAGACTCAGTTATATTTATAGCGGTGGATTAATTGACTCCAAAAAATACTCTTAAGACCACTGCACACTTGAAAACTGGCTGCAGAATGATCTTTCACTGATATTTTATGTAGTTAAGCGTAACAAGTACTTTGATTTCCTTTCTATATTTCAGTTTATACTTCTCACTAGATTGATCAGTGGAGTACTGTATTGATTTCAGTTGCACTGCAAATCAATATATCACTGCAGATGACCTAAAGCAGTGATATTAAGAGTCGCATTTAGCAGATGAGTTGCCTGTGTTGCACACATGAAATAACAGGGGGCCTCCAAGGGTTTCATTATGTATCCTCATTGTCAGCAGTTTATACATGGAGTCTGTACTATTGAAAGGTAATTTTTTTATTGTGAACTCCTCAAAGCAGTGCAAAAAGATGTAACTAAGAAAGTAAGAACCTGCAGGGCGAGCTCTGTGTCTCTACCTTCTCAGTCTACGTCCTTCTGCACTGCTCTGAGGATGCATTTGTACCAACTTGCCCAAAGTTTTATCCTGTTGTTTTTATTGTGAGTCTTAGCTGAGAAAATATTAAGTTTCCTGCATTATTATACTTTAACAATCCAGTTTGCTTATGAAAATAATTGAAAGTGGCTAACAATCTTTTACAAGCTCAAATTGTCATATGTCTGTGATTTGCAGACAAAAAAGACGCACCTTTGTTCTGATTGATAAGAATACTAGAACTTGTACATTTGTCCTACTAATGGTGGCACTGGTCATTGTTGAAATGAAGACTGTAATTGTAATACATGTGTGGCTGTTATCTATGATATTAATCTGGGAATTAGAGCCATATTTACCAGCTTATAACATGCATGAGCTTCTTTTATTGTTTTTTGAAGTGAAACTTTCTTCCTTTTTCCCCTATTATGTGACTGATGCATATTGTGCTTTCGAAGCAGACATCTTTAGATACTGGGCATGTACAAGCAGGCACGCATGCTAAGTATATGCCCATTCTTGGCCATTATTTTAGCATGAGGTATGTTCTAATGGTATATACATGAACTGTCGGGCAGAACAAGGCATAAGAAGTCATTTCGGCAACAGAAGCTCTCGGGAAGAAAGTTAAGGAAACAAAAGTGAGACCAAAAGAAGCACTGAGGGTGGAAGAGACACGAGTCCAAAAGAAGTGTCAACTTGACGAACAGCTTCACTTCACTTCACTACTCTGCAACATTGGCATTTGCTGGCTCACTAATGCGACAACACAGAACAACAGCACTCGGCAGTCATGAACACAGAATCATGGCAGGCATAAGACTGACCAAGTGTAATTACACACGGCGGTTTTTAGAAGCAAAGGACATGACAATCGCAATTGCCAGAAGTGATGGGGGAGATTGAGGCATTCTAAATTTCTCATAAAAGTTCATATTTATCCTCAAGCACATAATGTCTCACCTTTGAATCACGTAGACAACACCACCAACAATAACAGAGTTGTGAACTTACAGGGAAGGCACAAGTTTGGTATGTTGCCTGTGGTGATGGTACACTGCTTGTGCAAAATGACCTTAGCTGAATTCACTTTGCTGATTTCAAATACTGACATTACTGGAGGTGGAACATAAGTAAACTGTCTCTTATGGACTTTGAAAGTAATGGTCAGTGCAAAAGAACACGCATATGCATGGTGTATAATAAATTTACGATGCATTTCAGTTGCTCTGATGAATTCCACGTCTATATAAAAGTATTTGTCATTTTGTTATGATGCATGGTTAGGCTACACTTATATGAACCTGAAAATAAGCTTCATTTATTACTGATTCCCACATATATGTGATATCTACGAACTTTTTTGTTTCTTTTCATCTTTTTTTTTGCATGCATTGCACTCTTCACAACTGAGGTCCTGTGACCAATCGGGTTTTACAGGAGTACTGCATCACGGAACATCTGCGAATGAGTGGCATCTACTGGGGCCTGACAGCCATGGACCTAATGGGTTCCCTGGACTCCTTTGATAGGGCAGAGATAATTGAGTTTGTTAAACAGTGCCAGTATTCTTGTGGGGGCTTCGGGGCCAGCATTCACCATGACCCTCATTTGCTGTACACATTGAGTGCAGTTCAAGTAAGTTCTCTTGTTCAAGTTATAAGTGCCCAGAATGTAACGGTGAAAGTAGACTGGTGAAAATAAGAATAAATAGCCCAAACGCTTTTTGGATTCTACTTTACTGACTGCAATAAAATATGAGGAAAAGCTGTGCAAAAACAACTTTGAATTTTGCCCACTTGTCTATAGACCCTTTTCATAATCTGCAAATGCTCTTTTCTGTACTGCACATTTACCCTACTAATAGCGGCACCTGTCCTGTTTCAAATGGAGACGAGGTCCTAGTTGAACATTCTGAGGCTCATCTGTTATGCGCATTGTCAAGAGAGCCGAGCCTACATTGTTCATGTCATGGCGCAAGTAAACTGCGCTTGAACACCTTGTTTGGTGAAAGTGACTAAGACCTATTAGTAGGGTAAACTGCATAGCAGGAAAGCTAGCTTTGCAACTAGGAAAAGGGTTTATGCAAGATGACTGCAGAAATGCATTTCCGATTCTGATACAAGATGCTGAAACATAAATTAGCCAGACGCTGGACCAGCTTGTGTATCTTATACATCTGATCCATCACTTTAAATGGGCCCTGCAAGTTTTTAAGTAATCGTTGAATGGCTTAATTAAGAGCTTATTGGCTCATGAATTGACTGATTGAAATTTTTTAGTATCCATCAAGTATGAGCAGAGTTACAGAGGCTTCTTCCTCATTTAAAGTGCTTTATCTCTCCTTTAGTACTAGTGAGCGTGCCTAAGTTGTGCATTGGGAGATGACCAGGGGTAAGTCTGTTAGTCAGGGCATGTCAAGTCCTTCAGCACTTTCTTTTTTCTTTGAATGCGTGGCTTCCCTTCAGTGTGATCGTGACTTCTAGTGGGCACATGGCGGCATCCTGAGGTACCAGCAGTAACTATGCAGCTCACAATGTACAAATAAGCCAATGGCTGTCGACTTAAGCTTATGGCGTGGTCGTTTAGGTCTGTCGCATTATTTGTCTAAAGAACAGAGTACAATTTCCTGCTGACTTTGAGAATTAATAGTAAATTCCAGACAGAATGCTTTGCTAAAGTGTTTGATGCGCATGCTCTCAGGAGCCTTGAATACCGATCGGCAGCGTTTTCTTGCCATGATGAACAAGTGTTGCAGAGCCCCTATTTTTGGGGCGGGAGGGGGGGCTACAAAGAGAACGTCCCAAGACCTTGTCTTTGCCAACTTCAGGCTAGATCCAATACGACAAAGCAGTAATAATGAAGGTGAAATGAAATTCACAACTCAACGGAACATATCAGTTATGACTAATAAACATTGCATATAACTGTATACCGCTTGGAACGCATTTACATGCGTGAGTGGTCAATGTCAAGGGTGATTTACGGCAACATCAAACGATCTGACTGCTTTGCTCACTCTTTATTATTCACTTTGTGGATATGCTGTGATTCTTTTTTCAAGTCTGAAAAGCCATAGCAGAGATGTATCACATACAAGTTGAAAGTTGAAAGTTGAAAGTTGAAATTTATTTCACCACAACGATACACCGTGATTTACACAAACAAGAAACAATTGTGGCATGGAAAGTAGGAAAAAAGCTGTGCTATAGCAGCTTGACTAGCCCCACCTCCCATTTGTACAAGGCAACAGAAACAATGGCACGCCAAGCTCCATACGGTGCTCACGTATGATTGAAAGAAAAAAGAAAAGAAAATAACATTCTAGTGGTTGTTTATAAAGTACAGAATAGATGCACACTTGGGTGTTTACAAACAAACAATTTTTGGGAAAAAAGGCAACCAATATAAGACGCTATAACAGAAAGGGGTACACTTAAAATTTCATGCATTTACAAGTACTGGGTGTAATTTTTCTGGGTTTATAGTTCCTTATACAAACAGGTTTAATATATCACTACTTGAAAGGAGACGCAATTGCTGTCACAATCATCTAATCATCTGATCCAGTAATCATCTGATCCTTCTCTTGCATTTAACACATCTATTAGTGCATCTAGCCTAGTATTATTTGTGTTGTCTTGCTCCTAGACAATCTTTTGGCAATTTGGCTGGCTGGTTTTCAGCATGTTCACCACCTATTTTGTGATTTGCATGATTGTATGAAGGAAGTGAAAAAATTTCATGTGAATGCTTGTAAAAAAAATGGTGGTAGTGTATAATCAACAGCTTGTCTTAGCTGTTAAATTATGCCTGCTGGCAGATGCTTGTTCATAAGAAGGGACACTGTATGAATAAGCATATTTATATAATTCAGGGGAGCACAGTGGTTGGGAGTGTGCCTAAACTTCGTACTTCTCAAGAGTCCACCTCGCAAATGTTAAAGGAGCCTTCACTTTGCAAGCTTCATTTTTTTTTTACTTGTGGGCATAGGTCAGCAAAACTTGTGTAACTCGCTCTTGAAATATATTTGGAGCTTTTGACTCACTCGTACTCAAACTCACGATTTCCTAAGCCGGACTTGCTCGGACTCACACTCACGTAAATTTTCTTCAGCTGGACTCTCTTGGACTCGAACTCACCAAAACATTACTCACCCGGACTCGCTCAGACTCAGACTCACAACTCGATCTGAGTCTGAGTTTGAGTGGGTCGAGTGAGTGGGTCGAGTGGTTTGAGTGAGTCCATCAGCCTAGAATTAGCTTCTTCGACCGTGGTGTCAATGCTCGTTATCACCAATATCTTACATAATTGGTGATCTTCTTGGCACGTTTGACATAGTATCTTTGAAAACAAGTTCTGAGGGCTGTCAAACCAGTAAGGTAACTTTTATTGGAAGAGGTCACAGCATAAGACATAATAATCACGAAATTATCTGAAAGAGTTAATGAGGGAGGTCAAGGCATTCCCCTACGTAATCCACATCTCTAATTAAATATTGAAACGGTGTATGAGCAACACTGCTTTGGATCACCTGTGAATAGACGTGAGTATAAACATGAATTCTGGTAAGGCTGATCATCATCATCATCAGCCTGACTACGTCCACTGCAGGACGAATGAGCTAGCCCTCTCAGGGCTAGCTCATTGATTGGCTTCTTGCGTATCAGTTTCAGTCATTCCTTCTTCAAGTCTAGGCGCATTCGAGACCGTACCATTCTATGGTCACTGCATCATACCTTGCCAACCACTTCCACATTCTGCACGATTCCTGGGTGTGCACTCATTATAAAGTCTATTTCGTTCTTATTTTCGCCATTAGGGCTTCCTTCATGTCCACTTGCGGTTTTCTCGTTTTCGGTAGAAGGTATTCAAAATCCGTAAATTATTGCGTTCTGCGAATTCTATTAATAGCTCTCCTCTGGCGTTTCTAGTACCGATACCATAATCTCCTACTGCTTGGTCTCCAGCCTGCTTCTTCCCTACCTTTGCATTAAAGTCGCGCATCACTATAGTATAATGTGTTTTTACCTTACTCATTGCTGATTCCACGTCTTCATAGAAGCTTTCAACTGAAGCGTCATCATGGCTGAATGTAGGTGCGTAAACCTGTACTACCTTCATCTTGTATCCTTTATTCAGTTTAATTACGATACCTACCACCCTTTCATTAATGCTATAGTATTCCTCTATGTTGCTAGCTATGTTTCTGTGAATTAGGAACCCCACTCCCAGTTTTCTTCTGTCTCCCAGGCCCCGATAGCAAAGGACGTGCCCATTCTGCAGCACCGTATAGGCCTCATCTGTCCTCCTAACCTCACTGAGCCCTATTATATCCCATTTAACACCCTTTAGCTCCTCGAATAGTACAGCTAGACTTCCCTCACTAGATAATGTTCTAGCGTTAAACGTTGCCAAGTTCAGGTTCCAATGGCGGCCTGTCCGGATCCAGAGATTCTTAGCACCCTCTGCTGCCTTGCAGATCTGACCGTCGCCGTGGTCAGTTGCTTCGTAGCTGCTGGGGACTGAGGGCCGCGAGTTATTTGACGTATGCATTTGGGAGGTAGTGGCCAGATACTGCACCAGGGTGGCCAATCCTTCTCTGGTGAGGGAGTGCGTTTCTGGCGGTGGTTACCGGTGAGGCCGCATCCCAGGCCTCTTAATGCAGTTCCATCAACACGCGGATTTTTTTTTTAGTCCGGTTGGGAACTGCGCGGCACCGGGATTTGAACCACGGACCTCTTGCATGCGAGGCGGATGCTCTAACCACTACGCCATCGCCGCAGCCAGGCTGATAGTAATGCTGTAAATGACTAGATGGGACTTTAGGTCATCAAAAGTTAGTGGAACTCACTCAGACTCACTCATGAAATATATTTTGAGCTTTCGACGCACGACACGGACTCACCGAAATTTTCCTGAGCCGAACTCATTGAACTTACACTCACAAAAATTTTCTTCAGCCAGGCTCACTCGGACTCAGACTCAAGAAAATGTTACTCACCCTGACTCACTCAGACTCGGGCTCATTGCTCAATCTGAGTCTGAGTGAGTCGACTCATCAGTGAGTTCCCCGACCTGTGCTTGCAGGTGACGTAAACCAAAAGGTGGACAGTTAAGTGCTGCAAGAATGGAGTCACATGGTAACTGATGATAATCTAACATGTAAGATAACTGGGGCAGTGAATATGCAAATCTTAGTTTGTAAATGAATGTGTGAGCACTGCCATCCTGTCACTGTCTGGAAAGAACTAGTTTTCATTTGTCGTCATTCATGTGTACCGTCTTTGATGTGATGGCAGGTTTTTTTGCCATGAGCAATGTGTTACATAGGAACTAAGGCACGTTTTCCAGGTTCAGTAGTAGGTTGTAGTGCCATCTGCTAAACCATGTATCTTTCCTTTTATTGTAGTGCTACCAAGTTTACTCTGAAGTGTCGATGGCCTTATCCCAATCCCTCCCTTTAATTTAGAAGTGCATACGTGTAGATGTATGCATGTTGGAGTGCTAGAACATATATTTTGCACTGTGTGTGTTTTCACAAAAATCACCTCGGGTGCATTTTATATTTTTTTTTACTGAACATGTCATATGTTTTCTTCTGCGTGCAGATATTAGCAACATTTGATGCACTGAATACAATTGACATTGACAAAACTGTAAGCTATGTCAAGGAACTTCAGCAGGAAGATGGAAGTTTTTATGGTGACAAATGGGGTAAGGTTGCATTAGGCTCAGTTCTAGAGCTTTTAAGTTAACGTCATTATGTGCTCTTTTGAACTTGATGTGTACTGTGGTTTTTGCTGTTATTAATTTTGTCTTTTAAATTGAGTTGCCAGTAAACAGTTTTCTTGGAAGAACTCAGAGAGCCAATTTTTTTTAGTTATTTGGGCTTCCCCAAAATAACTGAACTTGGGTACTGTAATGTAAATACAGATGATTTCCAAAATTTACTGCATGATACTACAAGGATTTAACTGAGATGACACACAGATAAGTACTAAATAATGAAGAAGGGCCTAAAGAACAATAGTAATAGTATGATTAAAAAGGATTGCGAGTTGGGTGCATTTGTAGTACGTACTAAAATTCGCATCTTGAAACTACCAGACTGGAACAGAGAAAATGCTTGGACAAGTACTTCTTCGAGCTCTTTTCAATCCTTGAGCACCTTTTTTCTATTTTGCTTTGTTTAGCATTTCTAGTGGCAGTGTTGCATGTTCATCATTGGCTGATGAACCAAAGTAACTTGTTAATGATATTCCAAGCCATGGGCGTGCTTGTGGCTATGACTCTCGCTCAATGCGTGGCTTTCTCGAGGAGAATGCATGCTTTTCTGTATGAAATTTTTACTGTCTCTGCACCACAAGGCCATTTGATATTTTGCAGATGCAATTACTTACTGCTTGGTCTGTGTGTCATGCTCGTTCATTCGCACTGCTCACAGCTGAGGGGCTTTTTAAAAATTCTAACTGTAATAGGATGCACATTGAATGCCCCTTCTCTGATTAAAATCTGTACAGGATGGATGCCAGTGATAGTATCCAGTCATTGATTAGTCATCCACCTTCCTTTATATCACTAAGTATACAGCTGCTTGGTATAATCTATTACAATTATTCTTTTATCACTGAAGCATGTGAATATGGCTTACATATCTGTTTTTGTTTTTTTATTTCAGGTGAAGTCGACACTAGGTTTTCTTTCTGTGCTGTAGCATGTCTAGCACTTCTGGTAAGTGCATCATATCTTTTGCTTCAGCAGTATCTTTGGAGCGTGCATCAGCTGTGAATAGTGTAATTTTGTTAAACAGCAGTGCACTTAAGTAGCCACCTGCTGTTGTTTGTGCCATAGAATGAACGGTCACTTATTTTACTAGTGGGTAGACCAAGTATACCCACCTTTCAATGAGAATAGATAACCTACCAGAGAGGTGTAAGGTCATGTTTGTGGCAAACATTCTCTGTTTTGGCCTGTTAATGGGTTGTTGATGAAGCAGCATTACTTAGAATGATATTCTCTATTTAAATTGAATGTAAAAAGGATGCAAAGCTTATTCTGTTTACAGGTTTCATTTGAAGGAATTAGCTGATATTGTCTAATAGGGAGCTTTTAATTATCACGATGTCCTATCTACAGCTTGATGTCTGCTGTGGACCTTGACTGAAATGAAGCATAAAATTGGAAAGAACAGTTTCGAGTTGCTAAATGGTATTGCACATGATCTATGCCAGAGTAGTGCCCAAGGTGAACATTGGGTCAGAATTTGACACTAATGAGTAAGCTGTCACCATGTGACAGCTTACCATGTGAAAAGGCTCACCATAAGAAAAACCATATCACCTTCACAGCTGAAGTCTTCAACTGCGAAGGTGACATGGCTTTTCTTTTTCTCTTTTTATATATTTGAATTTTTAATACTTAGCTATTATTCCCTAATCTATTGCTGTAGGGACTAGCCAGGGTCAGTTACAATGCAACAATTTACAGTGCTGTTGAAGTATTGCATTTAGCTTTCTCTGCTGTATAGTTGTTAGTCTCAAGTTCTCTGTTGTTTATCTGATAGGTTGTTTTTCTGAAGTTTCGCTTCTCAGCAAGCTAGTGAACTTTGTTCCTGATCTCAGCTGCCACATTATAATGCAAACAAATGCTCAACCGGTGATGTATCCAAATCTGTCAAAGAACAACAGAGTTAATGTGGAGCTCTGCCACTACGGCTTCTAATTAATAGTTTGTTGCTTACCTTTTAGGTTGTAAAGCAACTGTAGCAGTTGTGTGAGTGCGGAACCTGCCTTACTTGCACACATCTTGCATTTTTCTTGAGTATTTTTTCTCGAGTATTGATCACACCCTTCAACTAGTCTGATGTGACTGTAGGTTGAACTTAGGCCATCAAACAAGAGTTTCTGAGGGAGTAGAGCCTATGATTTTAGAGAAATTGTAAGTTCTGTTTGAACTAACATATTGTTTGAGTTCAACAATCCCAGTTTATGGCCACTTCATTTTCTAATGGTCCGCCTTGGAGGCTCTTGTGGCAAAGTTTTTTTGCATGATCAACTTTCCAACATTTGGTTTTCCACACACACATACACCCAAACACACACAGTGTAATAATTATGAGAGTAAATATGACACTGAATCTGCTATGTTTGTGGCAATGAACTTTAACACTTCCCATAAAGCAGTCACCGTCTGAAATTTTCCGACACACACTTGAAAGGTCATGAATATGTCAAAATGCAACAACACATTCCAGTTAGATTTGTAATGAGAATTATAGTGAGAGACAGGAACAATGTTGTGCACACACGGGACCAGTGCTGTACCACAAAATGAGGTTTACCTAATGCTAAATATATTTTCTTATATGTATGATAAATGCTAAGGCTCTTTCACACATTATCATTTAGAAAATTTACAGAATAGAGTAGAGTCTTTCAGTATGAAAAATTCAATTTTCAGTCTATGGTGCAACTGTATTCCTGTGTGTGCTTGTATATTTGTCCTTATAAATGCGATAGCATTAAAGAACCTGTTTCGCAGAAATTTCGAAGCTGGCATTATTGGTTTTGAGTGAAAAATCATCTTGTCCATGGCCAAAAGATCGAGAAGGATGCAAATAAAATAAGTAATAAAAATGTTCAGCTCGAGTAACAATCGAACCCAGACTGTTTGCGTGGCAAGGAGGTGTCCAACCACAGAGCTACGCGATTGTTAAAACAGCTTCGGAAAAAGAAACTATATAAATGACGTGTAGTGTAAGGAGTCTCCTTAATGCTTGTAATATTGTATGGAAGAAATGTAGAGTACGTCAGGTGTCAAAACATGTGAATTGCCATAAATGGGTGTTCAAAGGAACACCCGTTACAAAGCACTCAGATATTGTAGGCCCGCGTACTCAGATTTGGGTGCCTGTTAAAAGAACCCCAGGCGGTCGAAATTTCCGGAGCCCTCCACTATGGCGTCTCTCATAATCATATAGTGGTTTTGGGACGTTCAACCCCACATATAAATCAAAGCACTCAGATATATTTAATCATGGTCAGCTGAAAAAGCATCAGCTAAGAAAGTAGCTGCATGGGTTTCCATAGCCTTACAGACATGTAGACTGCCATTCGTGATTCACAAAAGGAACAATTATGGCATAATGGGCGCTTCACAACTGCACTTGCAGTAGGCATGCTAGGATAGCTTGAAACGACCAATATTACACACACACTTCGTTTCCTTATGGTACGGTTGAGGCATGTGCCAAGAACTGAAGCCAGGCTAGCACTTGAAAAGGCATTGTGCACAGGGCCTGATTGTGCTATCGTGTTCTACTATTGATCATGAAGCTCAAGCGTCCTCTCAAGTTTTTTAGATGTGAAGCAGCTCTTTGATTAGCCTCTGTAACGCTGTCCCTCCGTCCGCACCGCGCTCCCCTAGGTCACGCCTAGACCTGTGCGCCGGTACTGAAATTGCCGGCGGCGGCGCGCCAGTGTTTCCACCTTTGGCGGCGGTGCGGCGCGGGGGGAGGCGGGAAGTGGGGTAGGATCAAGATTCAAGAGTTGGTGGGGATATAAACTTGTACGTTGAATTTTGAAAAAAAAAAATTGTTTCCCCGGAAGGGCGAATTATTTAACATGATAGCAGCATGGTCTAAGGAGTATTTATTTATAAATACCGCTCTCTCATTTTTTGATACATAGCAGGTGTAAATACAAATGTTCAGCACCTTGAACAAATTTAATTCAACAAAATTAGTCTTTAGCGATTTTGTTTCTTCAAATTACTCAGCATCGAGTCTGGGCAGACCCATCAAGCTCATTCCAGAAATGCACGTTCTGCAGAAAAAAAAAAAAAAACTAAGAAAAGAAAACGAAAACAATACTGAGTTGATCTAACAGGCACAATATTTAGAGGATCAAATTACTGTGCGCAGAAGATGATATGGGTGCTAAAACATTCGAAGTAATGTGAACTGTCATGCAGAAAGGTGACCTCTTCGCAAAAGTGAAGATGTTCGAGAGGAGCTGCCGCGATAAAACATGCGGATGCGAAGCAGGTGAGACACGCTGGTTATAGGGACGAAATATAAGCAGTATTGCTTCTTTTTAAAAGTGAATATAACATAGTTATGTCATGTTTGTAGCGAGGCAATCAAACAACCAACATATATTCGAGTCTAAACAAAGTCTTATGCGTTGTCAGTCAGCATTGTTTTGTCGTGTTGCTTAACGTGCGTCGGAGACACCAAAGTTTTCGGAGAGCTTGTTGCAGATTGTTTCGATGTATGTGTGCCTTCTTAAATTTGATGTGAGAGTTACACCAATGTATTTAAACTGCATGACTCCTAGTGGACTTACACCATCGTTAGTATATGTAAAATGAGCAGGCTGTTTCTTATTAGAAAAGGTCGTGACTACAGTCTTTTTGATATTCACTATTTCAGTCCCGCTATAAAACGACAAAAAAAAAACACTATTCAATGCATCTTGATCGTGAGTAGTATAGATGGTTCTACAGGTAACGCAGTCATCTTCATACATTTCAAATTTAATTTGAGTATAAACGATAATTTTTTCTCAGTCATATTTATAAATAATAAGCAAAAACGGAACAACGATCTAGCCTGAGGCACCTTCTTGATGTGATATGTATGTCAGAGGACTTCGGGTGGTTAATGGTAAGAAAGTTTAAGCGGGACAGCAAGTAATCTGTTATCCATTGATTGATATGTGGGGTTTAACGTCCCAAAACCACTATATGATTATGAGAGACGCCGTAGTGGAGGGCTCCGAAAATTTCAACCGCCTGGGGTTCTTTAATGTGCACCCAAATCTGAGCACACGGGCCTACAACATTTTTGCCTCCATTGGAAATGCAGGCGCCGCAGCCGGGATTTGAACCCGCGACCTGCGGGTCAGCAGCCGAGTACCTTAGCCACTAGACCACCGCGGCGGGGCAGTAATCTGTTATCTAATCAACCAGCTTGTTGTAGCCAGAAAGTTTGTAGAAAAGCTAAAGCTTTAGCTTGGCAGACCAATTTAAAGACCTACGAATAGTCAATAAATCTGACACCAACCTGTTTTCGGCTGCTAAGGTAAGAAGCAATGTTGTGCGTAAATTTAAGCAACTGTGTAGCAACAGTGGAATAACCAGCACGAAAGCCGTGCTGTGATCATGAACGTATATTGCGTGCATTTAGGTATTCTGCAATCTACTTCATAATCATATGCTCTAAATGTTTAGAGCTGGTAGTAGGCAAAAATATTGAGCCATATGTCAGTATTATTTGCTCGTTTAGGACATTAATGTACGATGTTTACTAATATCCACAGCTGAGGAACAGCTGCAGAGAATATAAATTTTTCAAATATTATAGTAAAATAGCACGCCATTCTGAATACCACTTTAGAAACACATTTGGAATACCGTCTGAGTCGCACCATTTCAAAACCTCAACATTTAGTATAAGGTTATGTACTCCAGAGGAGCTTAATTGAAGATTAGAAAGAGCAGGTAGTTATCAATACAAAAACAGATTTGAAGTAATTATTAACAGCCTTTGCTGCAGCTTCAGGATTTGAGGATCATTTGACATAAAGAATAAACGTTGAGGCTATACACGATGCTAGACTAATCGTCCTTTAGACCCTGAATAAATTTTTTTAGTAAATGTAGCGATGACATTGTTGAAGTAGTAGTTCTTAGCTTCTTTCAATATAGCTTCTAATTCATTTTTTGATTCTTGTAATTTATCCATGACGATTGAAGCACTTCGTGCGACGAGTGAAATCAGTTATATCTTTAAGGGACATGGGTATTTTGGGTTCTATCTAATATATTTTTGGGGTGCATACTTTGATAGGCATTCATGCACAGTGTCGCAAAAATCAAGAAGAAGCGCATCTACATAGAAAAGTTCGTTACAAGCTTCAAATTGCTCAAAAGGCGAAGCTTAAGTGTCTAGTAGGGAAGTGTCATCAACTTTCAGAAATTTCAAAACAATTTTATCTCATGTCTTCGAGGAAAAAACACGCTAGGTATGAGGCAGTTTCAACAGTTTTATGGTCAGAAAACCCTTCGACAATTTAACATTTTGCACCATGCGATAGGAACACGCAGCCCCATAACGAGCTTAGGCTGCAGCTGACTTATTTTCATCTGCTCTCTCGAAACTGCCAACCACTGGTATATGGAAATGCGGCCGCTCCCAGGAAAACAGCAGTGTTTGTGAAGTAATGTCATAGCACGTAGAAGGGGTATACGAGCCGTTCGCTCATACTTCCCGCAATAGCACACACTAGCACTTGTGTCCACGCCCTCACAATTAATGTTCACAGTTGCGGATCGTGCCACACAGGTGCCTGCCTGAGTATCTCGTCATACTCCTTCGCCCAGCAAAAGACAGACAGGGCTTCCTCTGCAGTCGAGGAATGATTCGTGGTAGGCATAGAAGTGATGTTATCGCATGCGCCCGCCCTGCGATGAAAATGACCAGCTTGTTTCATCTATGCTTCAGCAGCGTTCCTCGCTAGCACTCACAAGATTTTATCCGCGGAAGCAGCATTGTGGTTGAGCACGGAAGTTATTGTTTTGGACTTTACATGGAGTATGACCAGGACAGTAAAAGGCTGTAGAAAGTGTTATAAAAGTATTCTTGCAATAAAAAAATTACAAAAAAATCGTCAAAGTGGCTTGGCCTTTTTTATGGAGAGCTGTGTCGTCTTTGCTGTAAGAAACTCACTGCTTGGTTGGATGAAATATTCCGGAGCCTCTTCCTTTATTTTTGATTTCTAATACACTCCACTATATATATATCACTAAAATTCTTAGAGGCCTCTTCGGCGTGTCTTCATGAAGCACGTGAGTAATGTGAGTGCTAAACGTTGAGCCAATCAGGATTTCGAGCTTAAGGGCTACACTTTGTTATTTCCACTTGTGCAATCGCAAAATCACAAAATCAAGTGAAATCAAACGTTTATTGCACGTGATAATCATGCAAGATGCGAGGCGGAACAGGAGGAGTGGGGTGAATTCATGGCAAAGCAGGGTAGAAGACAATTTACAAGTGTTATTTCTCCTATATGGATCATTGAAGAGTGTGTGCCCTTATTATGTCACGTGAATCACCGTCCTGGCATCACGAAGAGCACCAAAAGAGCGAGAAATGCCGAGAGAGATTGACACGCTCGATTGTGTGTCTTCAGAAACTGTTTTAGGGCCCTTATATAGACAGGCAATGCAAACACGGACAAAACATAACAATCAAGTCACTGCAAACGCCGCTCTGAAAAATCTCAAAGCTGCAGGAAAGAAGGTGAAGTGAGGTATTTTATGCCCAGATTCTTCGCTTGATTTGCTTGATTGATATGTGGGGTGTAAAGTCCCAAAACCACCATGTGACTATGAGAGACGCCGTAGTGGAGGGCTCCGGAAATTTCGACCACCTGGGGTTCTTTAACGTGCACCCAAATCTGAGCACACGAGTCTACATTTACTCCTCCATCGAAAATGCAGCTGCTGCAGCCGGGATTCGATCCCACGAACTGCGGGTCAGCTGCCACCTTAGCCACTAGACCACCATGGCGGTGCGATCCTTCGCTTGGATTAAATAACAAAAAATGGCGGCGTGCCGCAGTTATTGGTCGGCGCGAACGGCGTAAGCAAAAATGGGTGGCGGCGGCGCACAGCTCTAGTCTTGCCTTTCCTCGCAGTGTGTTCACCTTGATGTCACCCTCTCCCTAGCCTGTTGCTGCTCGCAGCGTGTCACCTCCCTCGCTTCTCCCTCTCCACCACCCGCAATGTTCGAGCGCACGTCGTGTGAACAGTCTTTTTGCGATAAAACTTACAGGAAACCCAACCAACCTCCCGTGTCTTTGCATTTCAAACAAACGTTCACTCGAGTAAACGCTACACGAAGTTTCACTTCAAACCGTTCTTTCAGCACCCGTGTTGATGCCCGTTTCAACCGGGTCAGCGCCGTGTGCACCGCTGCTGCTTTGCATTCTATTAGGGTTCCTTTCAGGGAGATGGTCCCTAATTTTGTTTTTCATGCCGTTAATACTTGCAGTCTGCACGGGTTGCAGGAAAGGTAGTGCACATTGTAGTTAATGTGATACAGGTAATGTGCAAAATATTGTACAACACTGTCTCAATTTAGGTGTTGATTTTATTTATGTTTAATCTAGCCTTTGTTGATATTCTTTTATTGTGAGCTGGGAAATATTTTTGACTTGGCTCGTGTATATGTGTTAGCAGTTTGGCATTAGCTCTTTGCAGGACATGTACGTCCCACTTTTCAATCTGCAGAAAAAAATTTTCTCCCACATCAATCATTGCTATTAGCATAATAAGTCACTCATACCTTACCTGTGTCTTTGCAATATGGAATAAATTTTTTACCATGCTTTACAATAGTGTTACAATAGCATTGAATTTCTGTCAATTTTTTTTATGATTGCATCTGAATTTTCCTCGTCTTCAGATAGATAGAACATACCAATCAAAGTTCTAGATGATTTCCTCTATTTCTGTTTTTTTCAAAGAGGTGATTTTAGCTTTCAGTGTTGACTTGTTTTGTATGTTTGTGCAATAACTTGACCGATAAATGCATAAAAACAGTCTCCTGTGAAATTATCTTGCTCATGCCTCCGCACACAATTGCGGATATTCATGCATGCAAATATATATATATTTTTCGATATTGTATACCTCTTCGAAAGTAGGCACGTATTCAGGGACAACACTGTACTCTACAGTTTTGAGAACAAAAGCTAGCAGAGCCTCCCCCCCCCCCCCCCCAAAAAAAAAAAAAATGTTGGTGCCTGCAGGGAAGCAAGTTTTGCAGGAACAGACCACCGCGTTATGAAGGTTCACAAGAGGCGCAACTGCAGGCGGTGTTTTCCTGCCGAAATGAGGTCCACACAACTTTCCTCAGCATAGCTTGAAAAGCGATGCTTTGTGCCACTTGCTTCAGTTGCTTCATCCCAAATACCAATTCAAGCAATTGTGAGGTGGTGCCTTCCTGAAACAGTGGGACAGTGTTTTCCCACTTTTTGAAAACACTCTCACCAGTTCTTTTCAGCAAACAAGTAGCTTTATTTTGAGAACATCTGTTTTATACTATTTCTTTGTAGTTTATATCAATATACCAAAGCCACTTTTTTTTTATCACCGTGTCAAAATTTTAAGCTGACCTACTAAGGGTTAAAATGGTTTAATGCTTGCATAGCATGTCTTTTTACTCTTGGTGTTGTAATTTGTTTTGGCAATGAACTGTATCCATAGGATTTGCAGGCATCTGTGTATTGTTAAGTCTGCATAATAACCGAGTGAAGAGTAAGGGTTGTGTCATTATAACCTTTCTTTTTCAAGTCGGAGAAGTTTTTGTTGCAAAATTTAATGTTAAAGTCATAATCTCATGTGGTTTCATGATGAAAGATGCTTTCCAAAGTTGGCTGATTATGCCCCTCTCAAGCTTTGCCCTCTTCCTTTGCAGAACAAACTTCACGCTATCAACGTAGAAAAGGCAGTTGAGTTTGTAGTGTCCTGCATGAACTTTGACGGTGGTTTTGGCTGCAGACCAGGCTCGGAAACGCATTCAGGCCAGGCAAGTCATCTCCAAATGCAAGCTTATGATTTCATTGCATGGTAATGATTTGTGGTGCCCAGAACCACTTGACGGGCTTGTTGACTGAACACATTCTTCCAATATGAGATGGTGCTGTGAACATCTCAGCCAAATTAAGTTGTCGGGTGTGACTCGTGGAGTTCATAAGTATAGTGGAAAGTTGACTTTGCCAAATACCCTCTGTTAGAACGGATGCAGTGTGTCGCCTACCTGGTGCTATGCTTCGACAACGTCAGACAGATTCTCATAGGCAGCTCCTGTTAGCCGATTGTTGCCAGGAAGCAAACAGGAGGTTTACATCAATGTGGTTCTTTCTAATCTACTATCATTGGTGTAGTTAGCAGGCTGTAGTAGTTGAAAGTCGGTGTTTTGAACTTTGAAAAGAATTATGCACTCCTTGAGTAACCAATTGTAATCAGCTCACATTAGCCCATGCATACTCAATAATAGGGAAATGTATAGTGCTGTAGGCAAGGCAGTGCTGGTGTCTTAGAATGATGGACATTGAGCACAGATGAAGCAAAGCTCTCTGCTCATATCAGAATAGTTTTGGTAATGTATTTTAGAGAGTCATTTAACTGGTTCTAAAGCATTTAGAAACATAAATCAAACATAAATCAAAGAAAAGGTGGCTCAGGGCCCCTTTAGACACTTCCGGTGTGCAGCATTTTGCTTATGTACTCTTTTGTGCAAAGCAGCAGTTAGCATGAGCACACAGTTACATGGTAGTGTTAAATATCTGATTTTAAAGGAGCCACATTTCACCAAGAAGGGATTGAAGGTCTGTTAAAGAGAAAATTTATTTTTATTGCATTAGTAAATTACTCTTTCCCAGTACTAAAATAGCAAACGTGAGCAAACGTGCAAAAAAAAGGAGATAGTGACGCCACCTTGAAGCTTCTGCACCAATTGCCGGGACGTTATAGATTTTGAAGGCTTCATCTAGGACCTACACAAGTTCCTAATCAGCACAAAAGAAGTTCCTTGTCCTCTGAAGAGGCCAGAGACATGTGGAGATTTTCGGGCTAAATATAGAAATGAAACTTTGACATTAATTTTCTTCTCTATTACTGAACCTGTGGTGGTGTAAATGAGAACTTTAGAGTTCTTCAAGTGTGATTAATTAGTCTAAACTGATTCATTATTTCACTTTAGTGTTCCTTTAAGCTTTTGTTGTATGGACGAAAATTGCTTGTGCCTGTTTGGGAACAAAATCTGGAGGTAAGTCCTGCAGTTGTTAGGTACCTGCATCAGTTTTATAATGTATTTGATAAGGTGTTTTATGAAGTCTGAGGTATATATTCAATTCAGATGTGGGATGGACAGCTGTACTACGGGCATCAATGTTACTGTCTTACGAATGGACAGTGTTGCAGGCAGCATAGTAAAGTGAGTGAGGTTATTTTTGCAAGTTTAATCTCTGTGATGTCAAAGCTTGTGCAAGCTTATCTACTTTGCAGTAAAAAGTGCACAAAGAGGAGGGGGAGAGACACCAAGAATGCCTGTGAACTGTCAGCAGAGCAAGAGTGATTGCCTTGGGACAATTTGAGCTATGGCCGCCCATACATGCTGTTTATTTCGTAGTGTTTTTAGTGGACAAAGCGTGTATATGTCACTCCACAGATATATTGCTGCCTTGGAACCCTGTCCATACTTGGTCGGCTTCATCATATTAATGCTGACCTTCTTGGCTGGTGGTTATGTGAAAGGCAACTTCCATCTGGAGGTCTCAATGGTAACTGATTTCCTGTTGTTTATACTCTAGTTTAGCCTAAATTTCTAGTTTAGCCTTCATTGTAGTTCACATCTTGGGTTGTGCCATTGCCTCCTCTATTTTATCAATGCCAGCCAAATGTGCACGATCCAGCCATTCACTACCCGTTCCTCTAGCCCATTTCTGTTTTCGCCCATTGCCTAGCCTTTGCGAGGGCTTTGTGGTCATGGGTTAGAGAGCCCATCACATATGTAGTGCCTCATTACAGAAATTACATGAAGTAATTTTTTGTTCAGCTGTGTACAGATCCATGGGGCGGTGTCTTGCATTCCTCGTGTTCTGGCTCTGTGAAACATATGGTGTTTTCAGATAGTGTGGAGCCGTTCATGGCGCTATGCGGACAACCAATGGGGAAGTGTCACTACAATGCTACTGCATGCACTGACTTTAAGAGCACTGTGATGCAGCAGTAGCATTGCTTTGAGTCACAAAGAAAAGGAGCCTGAAGAAACAAATATGACAAATGTATGATATTGGAGTGGGAAACACGTCTATCACATCGTTGGGGGAAAGCACTCAGACGCACGTGTGACGTGAGCAGCGCTCTCCATCATGTAGCGTCTTATCACGTCAACTCCCTGAACTAAGGCGGACCGACGGCCCCCGTTGATAAGTGCGCGTTCGCACTGGCATTAAAAGAAATAAAGGAGGTGCTGGTTGTGCAAACCCTTTGAAAGCTACAGAATGCATGTGTCCGCAGGATTTTATCTTTCTTTTTTGGGGGGGGGGGAGGGGAGGTGGTTAGCGGTGGTGTGCATAGTGTTGCATTGCGGTTAGGGAAGGAGGAGAGCACTGGTGTAGAGAAGGTGGAGGCAAGTGCCCCTTTTGCAACCCCTTAGCTGATGTTCATGACAGCATGCATTCTTGCTTTTAGGTAAATTTTTGATGTTTTTAAAAGGCCCTTCATGAGGTACCGTAACAAATTATAGTTCATTCATCGTGAACTTTCTTACAGCGCAACACCAGAAAAAAACCGAATACGAGGTGCACCTCGTATTCTGCGCATGTTGTGATGTAGGCTGCCGGGACCTATATATACTTTTGACCCCGTTTTTTTTTTTCCAATAAACAACAGTTGTGAGTCAGCGCCGTCTTTTCTTTCTGTTCTACTACTTCCCTGTCCTGTATTTTTTTCTGGTGTTGCGCTGTAAGAAAGTTCACGATGGATCCTAACCAACTGGCCCAACTTACCGCCTTACTACCTTATAGTTCATCGTTGGCAGTTTTTGTGTGTCTGATGAAGAGCATTATGCCACAAGAATTTTTTCAATCAGTTCATTATGAGCTGAGAAAACCAGTACTTTGAAGTGGGTGCAAAACCATGATGAGAGGAGGCAAGCTCAAAACGCTTGCCGCTCACTCCACGTAGCCTTCGCAGGCCAAGTCCTACCCTCTCCGGCATCCGAGTGAGAGGAACACGTCATGTGCACATCAGGGCACATGCGCATGACACATCTGAGGCAGCCAAGGCCCCCAAGCAGAGGTTCGGTGTTTTTTGGCTGACCAGCGTTATTTTGCAGTCTACTGCCTCGCCGATCATCAGGCTTGCAACCTGTTACCGAGCAAGAGAACTGCGACATTTCACTGGCATGAGAATCGGGGTATCATGAGCCAGCGCTGCATTAACGTTCACTCGGAGGCAGTTGAATGAATGAGAATAATGAGTGCTCGAACGCGCCAGACCATTACTTTCATTTCCAGGCCCGATGTCTGCTCGATGTGTTAATCATGAGGACATGAACGCATGCGAAATGAAGGCACATTAGCCCCGCATATCGCTACAGTTAACGGAAAAAAAATGAAAAAGGCACACACATTTCCTTTGTGTGTCTCATTATTTCTGTCAAGTTTTATTCATTTATTCAAGCAATAAATTGCAGAAACTACACGTCTTGTCAAGTAATCTTCGCCGTGTCATGTGCCAATGTTGATGACATCAGAGCAGAGTTGTCTATGTAGAGGGCTGATGTCACTGCACTACCGTCTATGTAAGACAGTTCCGACGTCTACGTCATTCCCTCATTATTTGGGCACGAGCACATGAGAAACAGGGCAAGCCGCGTTCAGCTTGTAATTTGGCCCATTTTCGTGGCGCGTACTGTTGCAAATTTTGGCAGACGTGATCGTGAATGCCCAGTGTATGCAGCAGACGTGATCGTGAATGCCCAGTGTATGCATTGAACTTTACATCTCAAAATTATCAAACCTGTTGAGGGGCCCTGTAATGAATTCGGTACTTTTTTTTTTTATTTACCAGTACCTTTTGCTTTAAAATGTTCCTAAAACACATGTTGCCCATATTAAGAAAAGATTGCTGACATGCAAATGGGGACTAATGAATCTCTGAGCCAAGTACTTATGGACTGCATGCAGCGAAAGATCTAGAATCTTGTGTCTAAGATGACAGCAGGTACTGGTAGGTTTTTTGATTGTGAGAAACTTCTCAGTGATAGCATTTTTGTTCATTTTTAGTCTATTGAATAAAACATATTGTAGTGGAAGCAAGAGAGAGAACAAAGAGACAATGCCTGTATGCCTGGCTGGCTGTTCTTATTTTGCTCTTCTTTGTATGCGTCGTGCTCGCCGAGCTTGCGCAAGTCCCAAAGCGCCTCTCTTGCTTCCTTACAGTATATACATCTGTAATGTCATGAAAGCAGAAAATTTATCTCATGCAAGCTCTCATGGAAACAATCAGTGGTCATCGGCTTAGCGTTTTGTTTTCTCGCAACTTGATGTTGGGAGAAACACTGTGCCATTGGCTGCGAGATCGAGCATATTCGTCGCCTTACGGCAACTTGCCGAAGAGGCGAAGTGTGGATCGCTACGTGCCTTGTCTGCTGGCCACATCGCGTTTCTATGTACGCATACGTCATACATGTTCTCAAAGTGTAGTTTGTCCGGTCATGTCAGCGTGAGTGTCACTGCTTCTACATATGCCTGAAATGACGTACGAAATTACTTAGTCTTGCTTGGCTGCTAATGCATTGTAATAAGGTCAGTGAGTGCAACTTTCCAGAGTGCTCTTTATTGTTGTCGTACCCTCTATTCACCACAATAATTTCACAGTGGGTGCCGCTTTCTGTTTCAAGCACATCGGAAAATGCTCTTGGCATCCTCCCAAACATGAGGACTATTAGATGGTGTGTGAATGCAACGTTTTATAGCGTTTGGTTGTAAAAAAAAAAAAGAAAAAAATTAAGCCATGCACTTGTGCGCTGTTGGTAGGTGTATAACTACAGCACCGTCGTTCATTGATCATACGAGAAGCCTTAGTTGTGTTTAATTGGCGATGGTACCACTGCATAGGAATATTACTATCACATAAACTGTGACACATGGGTACTTAAACTTTACTTAAAACAGAGTTACTGTGCACAAACTGTGTTTAGATTTAAGAAGCTCAGACATTGAACATTTATTCAAACAGCATGCTTTATTTATTATGTTGTACGATTTCACTGAAAATTTTATCTTGTTTGCATTGTCTTCAGCATTTGTGTGGTATTGTTTGTGATCGACAAAGGCAGTGATAATTTTTGTCTAAAAAAAAAACATGCTTGTCCCATTAACCAGGCATTTGTTGTAGCACTGTCATGCACGCAATCTACCGATGAAAAGTTTTTGCTGAACTCTTATATAACTTTTTATATTCTTACTGGTGCAAGAACAGGTGTGTACACGTGGTAAACGCAGTGTAGCGCAAAGCGCCGTCAGCCACTAAGCTTTCCTGACTAAACTTATGCACTGTACAACATTTCGTAGTGAACATAATGACAGAAAAAAATCATATGTGTATAATGTGCTAACAGTAGTACTGAACTAATCGCACAGATATGCGGGATTTCTATGATCTTTCTTTCTCTCTTTTTTGTTCTATGTAGATGACAAAGATGTGAATAAGTAGTTAGTTAAGTCACGCTACTGCAGTGCGTAGCAGGCGGAACACAAGCTAACCACGTACAAGCAACACAGCAAAGGCGTGATTTAGTGCGAAAGCGTGAAGAGAGTTGCTTAAGGCGAACATCCTTATGAAAGGCAGAATGTGCTTTAGTCGCTGGTAATGTTAATGTTGCATAGGCATCGTGGACCAATTCATTAGAGAAGAGCGTAGATATTGACTGTAAACTGTAGTCAACTCACTTTATCTGCCAACAATCGGCTCAGACCGCATGCAATGAAATGCCGCTGCGTGTACAGTAGACTCTCAGTGCACGGAAATCTGTTTAACGAAGCTGCTGCTTAAATGGAACAAATGCTTCCGCAGGGGTGGAGCTTTCCGTTCATGCTTAAATCTTGTTAAGGTGGTGTTTGTGTGCATACCTCCTTATGCAACTCTATATACGTTTTGACAGCAAAGCTGTTAGCCAAACCATATAAACAGAAAAAATAAAAATCAGTTTCACCGGTGAAGTGATGACTGCAATAGCAAAAATTTGTTATGGTAATGGTAATGCCGCACGCGCTTTCTATTTTTGCTACCGCACCATTACGCGTGTAACGCTGCCTTGTGCAATCTGCTCCCGAATGACTGGGAACAATATAGATAATCTTAGAACCTTTCGATGATATTACGCGCACAACGGGTACATTAGAGTTTGTTCTGGAACTTACGCAGCCGCTAGCAGTAACGTGGGAATCTTTGATGGTACATGTAAAAAAGCCACGCACTTAGCTGCTTGGCAGATTATCGACAGCCAACGCCCTGGTTTGCAGCTATCAGTCTACAGCTTGTATTGCTTGTAGAGTGACGTTTTGTTTTCCGGGCACAGGTTCGCCCAAACAAGGTTCACTCATGAAAACTGCGGCTGCTGCCTTCGTCAACCTCACGACCCCGTGGCAATACGAAGGTTGAAAGCTAACACTTTTGAATCCGATATCGCGACACTCTGCAGAAACGCTGGTGTAAAAAAAGACGTACGGCCGCTCCAGGGCGAAATGCTCTTATCGCGCAATCTCTTTCTGAGAGGGCACCACGTAGAACGGTTTACCAGCCGCGCGCTGATTCTTGCGGATAGGGCGCCCAGCTTATCACAACCACGCCCTTAGAATCAAAGTTCACCTCTGCCCCCCCCCCCCCCCCCACACACACACACTCCCACTTTCTGCCGCGCATTTTTTTATGCTTGTTCAAGATGGGCGGCGTGTTTCCTCTCTGCTTGAGCATTCGACGGTAGGTCTAACACGCGGTGGGATAGTATCGCGTGCGCCCGCCCTCCAAGCGATGGAGATCGGCCGCCTCCTTTAATCTCTGCTTGAGCGGCGCTCACCACCCCCGCTTGCGCAATTTTAGGCGCGGGTAGAACGTATACGCAGAGAATGTTACCAACTTGTAATTTACGCGGAACATGGTGGTGACGGTGAAAACCCAAGTGCCCATGGAGTTCCTATAAAAAAAATCACTCAATTGCCTAGCAGTGGCGTGGCGAGCCCATCTAAATTTCTTCGCGGTTCTCATGCTGGCTGTGGCACTTCAATAACCGGAACATAAGTTTTTTGCATTTATTTTTATAGAGCCTTATCAGTTTAGTATGAAGATAACATTTATTATACTAGTTCATCTCTAGTTGAGTTGCTGTTCATGTTATATGTAGTGTTTTAATCACATTTTGAACATCGTGACATTTTAAAATTAAATTTTTCATTCGTCTGAGTAGCTGTGTTTTCCACTGTATTGTTGTAAGGTTTTATATATATAGATATACACACATCAATTTGGGGTTAGTCTGGTTTCTTTATCAGCAGTAAATGCTTAGTAAAAACCGTTCAATTTTTTCGTGTTGATGAGAAAGCAAAGAGAAAATGAAAATTTTAATTAACAGTGATGTGGGCCCCATGAAAATGCTCAAAAACTAAATTTTGATGCTCCAAAACACGCCTTTTACTGCTCCAAAGCTGCTCCAAAACAGTGTTATTTCTGCTCCCAAAGCTGCTCCGAAAGACTGAAGCCCGCTTCCACTCCTGCTTCTGACACAATTGGTTTCGTTCTTGCATTGTGCACCCCTGTTCATCTCTCCGTAAACGGAATTCCTCTTAAGGGAAAAACATTTTACAGGTACCTTCAGGTTCTGTTTAATGAGAGTCAACTGTATTTGTATACGCGCTGCCGACCGCCTATCCTCACTCTCGTGGGAACGGTGCTGCCACCTATAGCCCGATCTTGCCACGAATAGTCAGTCACTTGTCTTGTTCTGTGGCCAACGCAAAGAAGGAAAAATAAAGTGGAAGGGCCATGGCTATGACACATGACGACTTAACTTTGAGCCAGTACCCTGCCCTTTTGCCTCCCCCACCTCGTTCATATTCTAGTGTGCTCGTGGGGATGAAAGGATAAAAATAGCAAGTTGTAGCATGTGATTACTGCCTGTAGCTGTGCTGATACTCGAACTTGGAGTATTTTTTGGTGGGTCATTATTGGAGTGTTACAGTTTAATTCTATGATTACTAGGAAAGGTAGTTTAGGACCCTAGGAGAGGGGCACTAACAGTGAACCAGTGTAGACTGACAAATTATTTGTTTAGAACTCTATGACCAATAATTTTTGGGCCATAGGTTATTATAAGAAAGGTAGGTCAGATTTTCATTTTTGAATATTATGCTGAAATCCTGACACTGAATGTTGATGTGAAGTCATGAATTTTAATGCCCTTTTTTTTTTTACTTTGGCCACATTGGTTCAATAAAGCTTTGCGAAAATTCTTATATTAAGTGATTATCTTGTTTACAACACAGATTTATTAGTTTATACTCCAACCTTCTGGAAGGAACTGTGGGGATATTAGGGTCGTCCTGGTGGTATCAGGCTGTGTATAAACCACTGCTGTGAAGCGATAACAAACACTTAAGCCAAGTGAATAATCGGGTAGCGTTTGCAGTGAGCGATAACACAAAATTGCTCTGGGGTCTGCCAGCATGCTTTTTATTGCTCTGTTTTGGTGACGTTTGTGCACGTGGTTTTCTACCATGATTCGTGTGCACTGCACTCTTGAGAACCAATCGGACACGACATTCTGGACGGGTCGACTTGCTAGAGGCAAGATGTTTACTTTTCCACTCAGCTTGTTAAAAGAGTGGTGACATTGCAGCATGCAGCTGCATATTTCTGCAGCATATTTTTATACTTCAAGGGCTATCTCTGACATGCAAAAGAAGAGAGCCACGTAAAATGTAGCCAGTTTCTAACAAATAAAATACACATTTGAAAAGTGACTTTTTAACACCTAATCTTGACATACCTGCCTTGTATACAGTGAATAAATAGTGAAGGGTCCATCACTAATGAATTGGTTAAGATGAGCACAAAAGAATAGACACTTCTTTAGGTTGCATGAAAATGAGCCCAAGCTTATTGAAATAAGCTTAGGCTTGTGGTTCTGTTGTCTTAGGCCGACCTGAGAAGCTCCCAGATGTATGCTACTCCTGGTGGGTGCTTGCTTCATTGAAGATCATCGGAAGGCTGCACTGGATAGACAAGGTATGCCCTGTTAGGTATAATAAAGAAGGGGTAACTTATCATACCTTTGTTTGTTCTAAAGGAAAGAACCGTAAGTTTAAGGGCTCATTTTCTTTGTTTGACACAATAATAATCAAATCTAATAGACAATCCTGCCAAGGAATGTATAGGGGATGTTAGAAGTAATTGTAATGTAAATGGGAAGAAAGAAAAGTGAATGAAAAGGTAACTTGCTTGAGGCAGAGACCGAACCTGCGACCTTCTAATAATGCGTCTTACGTTCTACCAAGTGAGCTACTACAATGGCTATCACCCTGTCCACTTTGTGGATGGTGTTGTGGATGGGGTGAAAGTTGTTGCAGCAGCTTTGTTGATAGAGCATCGGATGCACTATGTGAAGGTCGCAGGTTCGGTCCCTGCCCCCGGCAAGTTGCCTTTTCGTTCACTTTTCATTCTTCACATTTACATGACAATTACTTCTAATAACATCCCCATAAGCACACTCTCAGTAAACAGAACCTGAAGAGACCGGGAAAATATATTCCATTTAACAGGAGTTCCGTTTACTGAGAGGTGAACATGAGTGCAGAATTCAAGCCAGAAACCAAGCATTGCACAGACAATAGTTCCGTTTAAGCAGCAGTTCCATTTAACAGATTTCAGTTTAATGAGAGTCTACTGTACTTTTCTTGGCATGATTGTCTGTTATATCTCATCAATAACTTGTTCTCTTTGTGTGTGTGTGTGTATTTGTATACTTCAAAAAATTGCTTTTGTATTCTTCTTCGAAGACTGAGACTAATTTTCTTTGCCATGCAAACCGACATTTTACAGGAGAAACTACAGAACTTCATACTTTCATCTCAGGATGAAGAAACAGGTGGCTTTGGGGACCGGCCGGGAGACATGGTGAATAGTCGGGCTTATTTACATTTCATATCATAACAAATGTCCTTAGGATGATACAATGTGAGATTTGCTACCATATTTATGCTGTCTTGATGTGTAAAGTAAGTTATAAGGCATATGAATGTGGCACATGAATGCTGTTCTGTGCTTAAGAACCGTATTAAAGTTGAAATGACCATAGAACAGATGTACAAAAGAATTGATGAAATGACATTAATTACCATATTTACTCGCATAATTTGCACCCTCACACAATTTGTGCACCCCTAATATATTGTCAGCTTTACAAAAAGAAATATTTACTTGCATATTTTGTGCTCTCTGAGCCAGCTCGCCGGCGCGCGATCGAAAACTTTGAATCTTTGGATTCTGTGCAAGTGCACGCTGGGCCCTGCCGATCAGATGAGGGCAGTCAAACGGGCTGCGAGTGCGAAGTCCCTTCTTCTGAGGACTTCTCCCGAACTAGGAGTACTAAAATACCGTACTCTAACACCAAATCTATTTACTGGTCTATGTTGACGGGTCACCGGAACCGCTCGAGCGTTTTTCCAGTTCTATCCTGCATGGTTTTTTTTCTCCCTATATCTCTCCATCTCTACCACCGTGGGCGTATCCGCTCGCGTCACAGCACAAATAACTTTCGGCACCAGAGGCTTGCGAGGGCCTGTCGTGGCAACTGTTCCTCTTGTGTCTGCGTCCACACTGCAACGCACGCTTGGTTGATTTCGGAATAAACTGTTTAGGTTTCGTCATCTGTCCACCGCGTTTTTACTGTTCTCTTGCGATGGACTACAGTAATTATACATACGACAAAATTCAAGCTCGCTGTTATAAACTGCTGATCAAAGGGTAATCGTAAAACCGCCAAGCGACCTAAAGTGTGAAGTGCTTCAACATGTCACGATCGGCGTGATTGGCGCCTATCGTCACAAGAGAAAGCAGAAGATTCCGCGCTTGCTAATACAAGTTTCCTGCCCGTTGAAGGCCTTTTCAGCTATGAGCGAACGCTTTGGCCCTCCGGTATTGCGGTGTCTTGGGACCTGGTTTCTCCCAGCATTGTCGAGAAGAGCTTCCAGAAAATGGGACATTCGAACGCGCTACCCAGAACCGAGGGCGATGTGCTTTAGAAGGGCGGGGACAGCGGCCGCGACGATGATTCTCAATCGAGTTTCTCGATCAGTGATTTCGACAAGACTGCACTTGACCAAATTTGACTGGTTTAGGTAGGTGCTAATTCTTTCAAATAAACAAGTTCACTTTATTGGTGCTCCAGGTTATGAACTTTTTAAAATTATATGCTGCGCGCGTTAAGATTATTGCACATTATTTTGTATGCGTTCGCCAAATCCTCGCGTAATTTGCACACCCCCTTGTCGGAGCCCCAAAATTGCAAAAAGAAAGTGCGTAAATTATGCGAGTAAATACGGCAATAAAATAGAGTGCTTATTTTTTAAGCCTCTGCTACTGAAATGCTGGAGCCTAATGAGTAGCCTATGGCACAGTGGGTTTATATGAATGTATATGCACTCAAACATTGACATAACGAACCCAGATATAACAAAATATGTTATAACGAAGTAAATTGAGGGTAGTCTTGCAATAGATGTAGTGTTAGAAGTACACCTTTATAAATAATTTTTGTTTATAACAAAGTAATTTTTATGTGATATTTAACTTTGTTATAGTGCGATTTGAGTGTATATTGGTGGGAGATCACGTGGGATCTTGGCGGATTTTATGCTTGTAAATGGAAAGTTTTCATGACTTCGTCCTGTGTAATACATAGAATGCCTTATTTGTGAGGCATCTGCTATTGAAATGCTGGAACCTAAATTTGTAAATTTCTCGTGCCTGGCCTCTCTGCAATAACAAGTGCTTAGAATAAGCTCTTAAGCTATGCCAGTGCATCTGTATGCAACCCATTTGCGTAACAACTTGTCGTCAGTCATCTTTATTCGTTGTCCTTGTGACCAAATTTTCTGAAATGGAAAACTCGTATTCACAATTCGGTTAAATTTTTCTTCAGCCGCTGTCATCTTGAACTCTGGCACTCATGGGGGTGTGCTATGTAGGAGCAGCTCCATGCTGCATTTTGGTAAATGACATCTATATCAGTTTGACAGGAGTTTCTCCAGCCTGGATAATTTTGTGTAACTTATCTGAACGTTATGGCTAGTCTCCGGCTTATTCTGTAATTTCTGACAAGATTTGTGCTTCGGGTTTAGAGGTTTGGCATGAAACTGAAAAACACATATAATTACGCTAGGTTTCTTGATTAATTCTTAACCAAAAAAAACTTGACCAAAGAAATCCTTGACCTAAAAATAGTATGTATTTTGGGCTTCATTATGATACATCATTCTCAGACCAAACTTTTGAGGCATTTGCAACATTGCACACGGCTTTCCTGGGCTAAAGCACTTTTGGTGCTATTTTTGGCAGGTGGACCCATTCCATACATTGTTTGGCTTGGCCGGTCTGTCATTGCTAGGAGATGAGAGACTCAAGCCGGTGAACCCAGTCTTCTGCATGTCCGAAGAGGTTGTAGCAAGGCTGGGTGTGAGACACCAACTGTTATCCTTGTGATATTAATTTGGTCGCTCACATTTTCAAGTCATTTTAGATTTTGTTGGAGTAAGTCATTCATGTCCATGTTGCTATTGTTAAGGCTTAACGAGGAAAATGCATTATGTAATGCCTTGCCTATTGAGTGACGAAAGTTAATTTGGTTGTTGTAATGCATGGAGTGTTTTTTTTCCTTGCAGAAGTCGCTGATTGCTCCTTGTCATTTTATTAGGGCTTTTCAAATTTCACTTACTGTGCATATCATTTTTATCACATTAAAGGAAATTTACTCACTATATTCTAAAAAATGGTATTTTATTCAGTGCGTGCTATGTAGCGATTGTTATTTGTTTCAAACCTTTAGAACACTATTTGTTCACACGGTTAGAATGTGCTACAATGATAATTGAACCAAGGGTACGTGCAGTGTGAAGTCTTGTGCAACTGAACATCCACAGAAACTTTCTTTTTCTCCTTCATTACTAGTGCAGCTTAAAGAACTACAGCATAAAACTTGGTACAGTAAATGTTTGTTAATTCGACACTAGTTAATTTGGAAAATCGGGTAACTCGGAGGTGTTCCCTATTTCTGGCCAGCATGTGCGTTATTTAATGGCACCAAACTCTCGTTAATGCCGCCATACAGTCGTGGACAGATTTTTCGGACTCCAAAAATTTGGACTTGTTCGATATTTCAAACTTCACAAATGCACCGTTGTTTAATCAAGTGCAGCGCCAGATCAAACCGAGGAGAAAGAAGAGCCTTCTTTCATTAGCAAGTCCACTCTCACGGGGACTGGCAGCCAGGAATCAACCAAGATGGCTGAAAATAAATGTCGTTTGTGATCTTTAAGCCTTGCTTCTTGCCAGTGAACAATATGCCATTTTAAACAGTTTGGTGCCGAAGATCTGGGAACTACTACAAGGGATCACGGGAGGCGACGAGTGAACTGAACACCATGGAGAGGCTGAAACTGAAGTGGCCATCGAGATGATCTCTCAACACTAGGATTATGAACAAGGCAAGAGCCATTCTCGGGGATGCGACAGTGACCATTGACCAGCCCAATGCCATTTACAGACGTTTGGAGGCAAACACCGGTGAACTGAACCAAATCAACAGGGAGTTAGAGAGCCACATACCAGATGAAGAGTTTGAGGAAGAGTACAACACCGTCCTTGAACACGAGGACAACGCTAACAGCGTCATGAGTGAGCTTCTTGGTAACGTCATAAGTGAGCTTCTTGGCAAGCGCGACCGTATTTCTGCGGCCATGTCATCAGCACCGGAGCTTCAGACTTCATCGGTAGCGAGTACCGATGGAGCCTCTGGTGCCAAGCTTCCCAAGCTTACCATCGCCCCATTTTCTGGTGACTGTACCAGTGGAATGACCAGATGATTCACCGGAACGGAAGCCTCACGGCAACGGACAAGTTCAACAACCTGAGGTTCTTTTTATGGGGCGACGCAGCTTCAGCTATTGTGGGCCTGCCAACCACAGAAGCTTGCTACAAGGACGCCATCGACATACTCAAGAAACGCTTCGGTGACAGAACGAGACTCAAGCAGGAGTACTTCTCCAGGCTTCGTACAATGCCTTCAGTTCGTTCAAGTGACCCGTCGGCCTTTCGCAAGCTGTAAGACCAGGTCATCGTCAACATCAGAGGACTGGAGACCCTTGCAACATATTGCTGCGGGCTTTACCACACGATCTCGTTGTATGCTATGTGACATATTGCTGCAGGCTTTACCACACGATCTCGATGTACAGTACCATTGGTCATGCGCCAATCGGGCGACGAGCTACAGCAGTAATGCAGCCTCTAACTTGGAGCTGGAATGCCTATTGAGTTTTTTGTCTATCGAAGTGGAGAGCTTAGAGAAGAGTGAGTTCGCTAACCATCGTGGAAAAAACAGTCATCATGAGAATGCACAGAACAAATCACGCCAGTCTCGTAGCTCGAAACTCGTGTCATCCGTTCTCCAAAACAACACAAAGAAAGTACCTGAGAACTGTGTGTTTTGCAAATTGAGCCAACATTCCACGGAAGAGTGCTCGCTCAATCTCCCGCTAGCCGAAAAAAAAAGCACTTTATCGGGAAACATGAGGTGCTTTCAATGCACGATGAAAGGTCACAGGGCGTGGGATTTCAGGCGCAAGATTACGTGCTGTACCTGTCAAGGGTGTCATGTGACAAGCGTGTGTGGTCCGCAGAAATTAAGCCAGAAGACACGAGAAACCGGCAGGACAAATACCAGAATACCGGCAAGTAAGCCAAGCACCAATATGACTGTATGTGCATCTCTAGGGAAGAATTGACATACCCCCGAGAATTTATCGACGAGTGTCCTTCTTTAGACATTTTGGGCTTGGGCCGTAACAGATGTTACATGTCGGTATGATAGAGGTGTCATAGACGGAGGAAGTCAGCGCACATTCGTCACAGAGAGGCTCTCAAGGCAGCTGAAGTTGCCATGTGTGGGATCTACTTTCATTGCGCTCAACACCTTCGCAAGCAAGTCGAGTTGAGCAGTGCAAAGGCGACGTGTTGTGCAGCTCCGTTTGAAGTTTCAGTTTTCACACACTGAAATTACCTTGAAAGCCATAGAAATTCCACACGTATGCCAAGATATTGAAGAAAGTGCAAGTTCACCATTTGTCGCGGAAATACAGAGGGATGGAAAAGGCATTACTGATCAACTACTATATAGATCTATTGTCGGGGAAGAAGGCATCCGTGTTCTCATTGGTTCCGACCAAATGTGGATGGTGATGACAGAGAGGTCACTGGATGCGCAGGCAACGAGACGCTTGTTGCTATGAACTCGAAGCTGGGGTGGATGTTTCAAGGCAACACTAGCATGGCATCGGATGTTACACACTCAAGGATTATGGTCTGCGTATTGAAAACCAGTGTGCAAGAGAGCGACGAATTCCTTTGTTCGTTTTGGGAACTCGAGAGCATAGCAATAACAGACGCTGCCAACAGTGAGAGCGAGCTCAGTCGAGTACTCAAGCAATTTGAACAGATCATCTGCCTTATGGGTGGAAGATACGAAGTGACACTGCCCTGGAAGGAAGACGTGGAGCTCTCAGACAATAAGCAAGTGGCTATGAAAAGACTTTGGAAACTTCTTTCTTGACTGTCGAATAGGCAAGGACTCTTGGAGACGTATGACACCACTGTACGGGAGTACGTACGAGCGGGACATGCAGAAGTTGTCGAAGAGCCACCCCTGAATTCGTCAAAAGTTTATTAATAGCCGCATAGAGAAGTGATCAGAGAGCACGCCCTCATCAAGAAGGTCCGAATCGGTTTCGGCACTTCCACCTCCGAATCGTTTTCGGCACCTCCTTTCATGAAAAAGGGTGCTTTTCATTGAATGAATTCTTGGAAAAGGGTGAAAACCTGTACCAGGATCTCGTGAAAGTATTATTACGCTTCAGAATGTACCGTGTAGCTCTTCTTGCCTACATTGAAAAAGTTTTCCTTCAAATTTCAATCGCTGAGAAAAACAGATGCCTTTAGGGTTCCTCTGGTTTCAAGAAAAAGAAGCACTGCATCTCTCAGAGGAGAATATTCAAGAGTGGAGGATGAAGCGAGTGCCATTCGAAGCAACGTGCAGTCCCTACCTACTGACTACAACTATATTCCACCATCTGAGGAGCGTGCATTCAAGCAAAGCCAGAACCGCAAGACTTCTCAGTGAATCATTCTACGTGGACGATCTAGTGGCTGGAGCAGAGTCAGATGAAGAAGCACTTCAAATCTGCAGAGAAGCCAAGGAGATTATGCAGCAAGCAGATATGACACTAAGGAAATGGACGACTAACTTGGATGGATTGATTATAGCATTTAGAGTAGAGAAACAGACCGCAGGCAAGGAACTGGCTATCCTCCATGAGACAAGTGTGGAAGTACTTGGAATTACATGGAATCTCCACGCGGATAATTTCACAATTTCTTTGAGGGGCCTTCTCGAGTTTATGAAAGAAAAACGTGATACTAAGCGGTTTGTTTTTCACGATGCTTCCAGAATATTCGACCCCATGGGATTTGTTGCACCATTCACCATTGCTATAAGGATCTTTTTCCAAAAGTTATGGACACGTGGAATAGCATGGCATGAGCAGCTATCTCAAGAAATGAGTGGCTTGACTGGGTGCGTCAACTGCCGCTTTTGCAAAATGTCGTCATGCCGCTTTATCTTGGCAGAGGATCCAAATCACCCACATCACCCAGAGAGCTACAGGTGCATGTATTTTGCGACATCGTGCCAAGCTGTTCAAAGAAGCGCGAGTTGCTGATTGCAAAAGCCAGTGTGGCACCTATCAAGACAATGACACTACCACGGCTAGAGCTTCTAGGAGCCTTGATTGGAGCAAGGCTACTTCCCCATGTGTCAAGTGCACTCACAGGCTTCGCGATCTACTGTACAATGTGGTCGGATTCCACAATCACACTTTCGTGAATAAAAGGCGATATGACGAAGTGGTAGCGATTTGTGTCGAACAGAGTGAAAAACATCAGGGAAAAAACAGATCCTTCTATGTGGAAGTATTGCCCTGGTAATGTGAATTCAGCCGACCTGCTCACACGTGGAGTATCTATGGAGAAATTATTGCCCAGTAGCACGTGGCGACATGGACCAGACGGCAATGCGAATCAGAAGACCGATGGCCTCAACAACCGTCAGAAGCTATCAGCACCAACGACAGGATTTCTTCTGAAATGATTGCAGTGCATGTTGAGATATCTAGTGAGGCAACCTCAGCACCAATCCTGGACATAAACAGTTACAGCAAAATTGAGAGTCTACTCAGGGTCACGGTCCGGGTATTCAGATTCATTGAACGCTGTCGACTGAAAACCACAATGCACACCGGATTTCTAGTAGCTAAAGAGATTGCTGAAGCTGAAAATTATTGGATCAGGCATGTACAGCAATAATCCTTCAGAGAAGGAATAAGCTCGATTCGGAAAGGCACAAGTGCAAAGGAGGACTCTCGAATCAAAGACCTTCACCCGTTCTTGGACGACAACAGCATCCTTCGGGTCGGTGGGCGCCTGTTACACCTTAAAGCATCTGAAGAGGTAAAACACCCAGTCATTCTCTCACATGATCATGGCTTTTCCGCATTACTGATAGTATGAGCATACTGCGAAATTTTACAGGCCACGCTGTGACAGCTCTTATAGCACGTCATTGTTTGACAACAACGAACCCATTCGAAGTCTCTGGAGTTGACTTCGCAGGACCGCTCTTTGTTGTGACTGCAGCCGGTGCCACAGAGAGCAAATGTTACATAGTGCTTTTCGTATGTGCTACATCTAGAGCAGTCCACCTGGAACTGGTTTCGAGCCTGACCACAGAAGCCTTCCTCATGAGTTTGCGACACTTTGTAGCCCGAAGGGGTCTTCTTCACGTAATTTATTCAGACAACGCGAGAATATTTGAGAAGACGTCAAGAGACTTGGAGAAGCTCTGTCACATGTTTTCCTAAGAGGACGTATCTGTATACTTGGGTCACAAGAAGATCACCTTGAAGTTTATTCTTCTCAGCGCTCCATGGTGGGGCAGATGGTAGGAGTGTCTGGTTCGGACTATCAAGGTTCCACTGAGAAAGGTTCTCGGCAAAGCTCGACTTGAATTTGAGGAGCTGACTACTGTGCTATCGGAAGTGGAGGCGGTTGTGAACTTGAGGCTTCTCACCAACATCGAGTCGAACAGCGGAGAACCTCGTGCATTAACCCCAGCAGACCTCATTATTGGAAAGAAACTTGCGGCGCTACTGCAGGGCAGCAACGACACACCAATGAACCTGACGCGCTCGGCAGCTTTACGATGGCATGCATATAAAGAACAGCTAAGTGAAAACTTTTGGAACCGTTGGACTAAAGAATATCTCCTTCAGCTTCCATCAGCGCACTTTTCGCGCACCAGAGCCACTAAAGAAGTTAAAGCAGGAGACATCGTCATAGTCCCTTATGAAAATTTACCCCGACAAATGTGGAAACTTTCAAGGGTACTGGAAGTCTACAGAGGAGCTGATGGCCATGTCCATTCGTGCAAGATTCGACAACATTGAGGGGTTGTTGTATCGACAAGGTCGATACAAAAGCTTTCTTCGCTCGAGCTTAACGAGTGACTTGGCGGTCGGGAGTATGTTTTATCAAGCACAGCACCAGGTCGAACTGAGGAGGAAAAAGAGCCTCCTTCCACGAGCAAGTCCGGGCTCACGGGGACTGGCAGCCAGGAATCGGCCAAGACGGCGGAAAATAAATGTTGTTCGTGATGTTTAAGCCTCACTTCTTGCCAGTGAACCGTATGCCATTTTAAACACCATCAAAGCTCCCATCAAACTAATGCATTTTCGTGACCGACTTTCTGGACGAATCTATGGACCAAAGTTTGTTTTTCCGGACTAAATTGGCCGTTTTGAGCTATGCCATTTGACTGGATTGGTCGAGTTCGGCTTGCTGTGGCTAGTTGTGTGGCCTTCAAGATTGGAAGTATGCACAATCTTCCAGTTTCGAAGGCCATGTCTGATCTTTCTTGGCTAGCAAAACCTTTTTCAGTGAGCCTTACCATCGTCATTGCGCATGTGGTCGTGTTATTGGTATACCAAATCTGTTTGAGCTGTCGTGCGCGTTACATGCTCGCTGCTGTTCGCAGTTGCTCAGTAGCACTCAGTGGCCATGGTGCTCCTAGAACATGTGTGACGCGGGTTGGATTGCGGCTGCGGTGGTAGCGTTTTGACAGTGGCAAAATTCTAAAGGTTCACGTACTGTGTGATGTCGGTGCAGGTAAAAGAAACCCAGACTATGTGGTTAAATTTCACCAAACAGGAAAAAAAGTGCATGCATCTTTTTGCGACCGGCATCAAGTTTTATTTTCCGTAGTTCCATGGAGCCACCTACTTTGCCACCCGCAACGGTCGGCGGCAGCGATTACCAACGTGATTACCAGCGACGTTACCGTAGCCCAAATGGAACCAAGTTTGCTTGTGCCCAAGAACAGCATGGAGCATGGCATTATTGGGGATTTTTTTAGGCTTTTCTAATGTAAATAAATTTCATTTTCAGGGTTTGACTATTTTTTCGGACTGTTCGATTTTTCGGACTAGTTCGCGGTCCTCGTCCTCGTCAGGGGTCTGGAAAATCAGTCGGTGACTGTATTTGGCTACAGCCCAGTCAACTCGGACGATTCTCAGTGTGTGTTTAACGCGAAGCGCCGCGAATGTGCGATGGAAAGGAATAAAATTGGCGTTTACGAACAACGAAAGTAGCCGTAGGCCTTTAAAAAAGAATGATGGCCGTTTGCTGTAGCGTTGTAGTGAGGTGTGGCCTCAGAGCACATTTAGGATTAAAAAACGGGGTCTTGAGCCACATTCACATTGTGAACAAAGTCACAAATGATAAAAATTGTGGTTTGCCTCATTATATGATTACTAGATCAACGTAGTCCTCAAGAAAATGAAGGCCCATTTATGTAATGGACTTTCATTTCTTCAGAATAGACTCATTGTTTACTTACTATCGATAATTCGGCATTCATCTAATTTGAACAGTTTTTCTGGTCCCGTTAAATCCGAGTTAACGAGCTTTTACTGTATTTGTAAAGTGTTTTCTACACTGAAAGAATTTGTGCATTTTGGCAAGTACTAATATGCCTTATCTCAGGGTGATGAAATAAGGAAATAGTGATGACTGAGCTTTCACCTGTATTCTCTTTCTCTGCCTTTTGAAGCTGGCACCTCTAAAAACAAAAATTGTTGACCTCACTAAATTTAGGTAATGCCTTGAAGAGACAAGTGTTAGGTGGTGTGTACTGTATTACGATATTGGCACACTTGTTGTGTTCCATGTTACCTGTCAAGGTGGTGCTTTTTTTTAATGTCTTGTTTTGAACTCTCAGCTTGTTTAAAAATGAGAAAAGTAAGCTGTTATATCTAGTATATGCCGACCTGCTTACACGTGGAGTATCTATGGAGAAATTATTGCCCAGTAGCACGTGGCGTATTGTAGCCTGGGGTATTGTCAGCAAATGTAAGCCTCCACCTTTTTCGGTTTCACAGCACACTTCAGTGATTATTTTATTCTGCCCCTCTCAATATAAATTTTATTTTGCTTTTGATTAAACATGAGAATATGCGTTCCCTGCACCATCATGTCTAGCTGGTCTTATGTTCATGTGGGCGTATTTCTTGTACAAAACGGGTATTAAAAATAGCTTGTCTTTCACCCCAGGCTCCTGTTATTGACCCTTTCATGCCTGTGAATCAGTTTTTTGATGAGCAGGGTAGAGCATAGCTAAACGACTCTACTTATTCTATTCTAATAAGTTTTAGTTTAAAGATTCATGGTCTGATATAAATGCAGCACCTTTGATTGTTTGCTCAGTTTGTTTTTCTAGTAAGAGAGCATAATGCCTATATTTGGGTTACTGTACTATAAAACTGTTGTGCAATGTTTTCTGTTCCTAGCTAACCACTAGCACTTTGCGATTCAGGCCATGCCCATTGCACATGTTAGTCATGCTAGGCCCGTAGCCAGGGGTGGGTGGCCTAGGCACACCCCCTCACCCAATTCGGATGAAGGTATTTTACACAAAAAAAATAATAAAAATAAATGTTTTTTAAGGTCCTCGTGTTTTTCAAGGCCCTGAAAGACATTCCTTACTATGGGCCCGAGGCATGCATTGAAACAAAAGTAGCACAAATGCCTCATCTCAGAGTGACATGTACAGACTATTTATGCACGCTTAGGTAGAATAAAAAAGAAGGATTATTTTCAAGTGTACATTTTGTTGCCATGAGTCCTTTACTATTGGTCAGGAATTTTCGGGCCATGCCAATAATGCATGTCTGTCATGTGACATTGTAGCACTGAGAAAATTCGCTATATCAGAGTGACGTGTATGCACCAAAGAGCGCATTAGTGCCCATCAAAATGGCACCTTTAACTTCAACAATGGCTTCAGTTACAAACCATTGTAACTGCTCGTTCTTGACAGATTTGAGAAATTTTTGCGGCAATCGATTCAGGGTTTGAATTTTTGTGGCAATCGATTAAAAGACCGAGGTTATCTGGTGATTATTTGGCAAAGAGGTTCATGAGACCTTAAGAGTAGTTTCCCCGCTCTCTTCTTGCACCGACTGTGTCCGCCACAGTGGATCAGTGGCTAAGGTGCTCAACTGCTGGCCCGAAGGTCGCGGGTTCAATCACAGCCACAGCAGTCGCATTTCACTGGTGGCGAAGTGGTAGAGGTCCATGTACTGTGCGATGTCACCGCACATTAAAAAAACACCAGATGGTTGAAATTTCTGGAGCCCTCCACTACGGCGTCTCTCATTATCGTATCGTAGTTTAGGGATGCGAAAGCCCAGGTATATTATTTTCTTGCATTGACGGTGAAAGCTGGTGTCAGTTGGCATGGTTAGCACTACTGGTCAATCTATGAGCAGCTGACAGTGCAGAATGCATTGAAGCTCCTAACTTGCTTTAAATCATTATCAAAAGTAACTGTATACCTAGCATAAATAAAAGCTTGCTTACATTATTTATCTTGGCCATTAATTATTTTTTTCTCATGTTGCATCTCACTGGCTTCACATGGAGTTCAGCTAAGAGTTACCCAAACTAACAGACATTTTGTTTGTATTGTGTTTGGGTGTATTGGCTAAAATTAATTTCAGTGCATCATATTATAAATATGTTGGGGCTTACAGTCTCTTTTTTTGCTTTGCCGAGCTTGGCTAAAATGAAGTTGCAGAGTCAATAACACAATGTGAGTAGGGGCAAAACATGCCTTTGTCGACTAGTAAGAACTTTCTTATAGAACTTTGCTGTCTTTGATGTACCACTTGCTTGGGCCAGTATGAATGAGCATAGGTTTTCATTGTAGTGCTTATATTTTTGAAAAATTTTTCATGAGCGAGTATATTACTGTAGTTGTGTAAACAAGCTGTTTATTTAAATTCTAAAATAATGTTTTACAACTGTCTGTGAAGTAACTTTTAACCATGTGTCAGCCTGCATGAGACTAAAAGATTGATTCTCTCACTATTGTCTTTTTTTTTTTGCTGTGTGTGCATAGTGTTGTTTGCAGGATATGGCTGACTAGGTCACTCCTGTGTTGTTTTTTGCATGTCTTGATTTAAATTTTCAGATGAACACTTGTTAATTTCATGTTTGTGTAACTGCCTATATATGGGAAAAAAAATAATGTTAAATGTAAAAGGAGGAATGGTTGTCAAAGTAAGAGATACTTTTGTGCTTCTAACATGAGGCATGTGTGATGCATATATGTAATGTGGCACAGGTAAAAATTTTCAGGCAGCACTTATTTTTCCATCTGCAATGGCTCAGTTTCTGGGGAGTTCAGATGCTGAGAATATGGTCATGAGATTGGTTCTTTACTGTGGTGGCCACATTCTGATGGTCCAAAATGAACAAAAACCCCCATGTATCTAGATACCTTTACTTTGATGCCTATCGAAGCCCATAATTTTGGTGTGCAACAGAAATATTTTGAACTAGCTTTAAAGGGGCTCTGCGATGCTTTTTTAACACAGAAAACAATACCAACCTGTAGTCAAGGCACCTGTGAAAATGGGAGCCACACATTATTGTACTGCATGCAGAAGAGAATGTACAGTTATGCTTCAAAGACAGTCACTGCTGTCATCAATACTGCATGAATCATGATCGAGTAGACATGACAGGTATTTGCCAATTTCGTGAACGGTGTGTTATTGGGCTATCTTGGAGGTCACGACCTAGTCCTCTAGGTACTTCAGCTGTCCACAGGGTGGCGCTGCACACATCTGAGCAAGAAGTAGTGTCTGGCTAATGCAGTAAAAAAAAAGAGAAAATGCCCAAGGCTATGACTCACAGCATTGTACCCTTGGGCTGGGCATTGCACCCTACCCATGTAGCTTCTGGCATGCTCATGGTTGATGAGAGGAGAAACAACTTATGCTTGACGGACTTTACTGCACCACGAGATTTATGATACAATGCTGAATTTTAGTCATTTTGTAATTACATGAAAAGCTACTGCCAGACCCCTTCAATTTCCCAATTGTGTACACCATAAATGTCAAGTTCCGGAGTTCCTTTTTATGGATACATCCACATGTTGTGCCACTGTCTTCATTTTGAAAGGTGCCATCCTTCATCATGTTCAGATGTGTTGATCGTTACACACCTCCTCTGTGTTTTTTTTTCTGTGACAGGAAGGTTTTATGACGTTATTAAAAGTAAACATAAAAAAGTGAATGAATTAGTCTGCTTGAATTTATTGTCCTGCAAGTCAGCAGTGAATGGCGCTGGTCTAAATGAAACAGACTATGAGTACATGAACCTGTACTCATTCATTCAGCTCCACATGAACTGCGGCCTCAATGACACTCTGAAGGAAAAAAAGGGGGGGGGGGGAGGGGAAAGGCTTCGAGATTCTTGCAATGCTCATACCTTCCTTCCACTAGTTTTTCTTACTATTGGGATGACATAGCATTGGCCCACTGAGCAAGATCACGCTATCAAAAATATAGAAATATAGAAATATATATATATAGAAATATAATTTTATGCACCTAGGACAGCAGTGTGCTGTGACGAAACGTGTTGCTCTAAGAACTGAAGTTGGTGCTGTACAGCGGGCCAGCGTATGGCATGGCTTTGTCAGGAAAGATGTTTAAAAAGCGTGGGAATATGCACGCAGTCGATGCAAAGGCACATAGATAAGTGCATAGCTTGAATGGCACTTGTGAGAACTGCAATAGTCGAAGCTTGCTTATTCGAACTTGTATTCAACACAGCAGTATGTTTTCTGGGTGCAAGCTGCGTAGACACTTTTACGGCTAAGCTGGTAATGACTAAGTGGAAGCTGGAACTTGAGTGGCTTCTCCCTGATGCGCTGTGCTCAAAGGCAGCTTTGCAGCTGTTGTGCCAGTTGTCACGTGATCATAGAGGGTGGTGGCTGGGCGGAGCCGGCGCTTGGTGTGCGAGTAATGATGGCGCTACGAACCGCACTTGTATGACGTCAGGATGAGGATTCGCGTGCTCTCGCCTGATACGTAGGCTTGGCACCTTGTAGAAAGTCCATCGTTGTGGTAAAACTCAACCAAAAAGTAGTTCAGTTTCTTATCTCGTGTTTGGTGACTACCGACACTGTATGATCAACCACGTTGATTGAGAACTGCGGCCGCTTGTCTATGTGGTCAGTGCTGTGCAATGGTGAAGTACTCCTCTGTGCCTAAGTGTACTTCGTCCGCCCGTGAAAGGGGTGTTCGCTTTCACAACTATCCTAAGGAGCAGAAGCTGAAGAAGTGAATAGTCAAGTTCAGAATTGGATAGCTCCCCATGCCGTCGTTGACTGTGGGCAGCAAACACTTCACTAAACTTCTGCTATACCTCCGTGCCATCCCAAAACCTGCCACGAAGTTCCCTAGACGGGGAGTCGACGACACGAACTCCGAATCGCCTTGCTGGTAAGCATGCCTCATGAGCGCATCTGAGCGGCACTCAATATCCGAGATAATGGCTTCATTTTGTTGGTGTACGTGTGTACGTACACGCGTAGTTTACTCATGAAGATGATAAGTGCGCACCTAGTGGACTGCTTATCGCAAATTGATGAGCGAAGCCTGCTGCCGTGGTGCGCATTCTGTAAAGATTTTTTTTACCTGAGGCAGTGCATGTTTTTAAAAAGCGGAGCTCTGTAAGCTTTTCATTATGCCATGTGCGTGAAGAGAATCTCGACCCAGCTTGCCTTTGCCATGTTAATCTCTCTGACCGTGTGTGCAGTATATATATCTGAATATAACTATTTTTTATATTCTGATACATAAGCGACAACCTCGTGCGGTATTAATACACAAACTACTTCGTCATATCATTCTCACTGAGCCAACATTACTGGGACTAACTGTAGTTATTTGCACTGACCAGAGTGTGTGCAACAATGCAGCACTTGCCCCCTCTCCCGGCCTCACAAGCACCTGCCCTCAATTAGGATAAAACCCTGCTGATGCCCATGACTGCAATACAAGCACGAATATCACAAGTTTGGTAATTTGATGCTACTTTGCGTTTGTAGTAAATGTTATGATCGATTTACTTCCGAAGTAGTTGCGACTGCCAGAGTGGCAGAAGTAATCAGCGATGATCACACATTTTCTCATGTTCGCTGTCACTTGCGATGTACTGCAGAAAAAAGTATTATAAGTAGAAAGGCAGGCGCACTCTTCTCCTTAGGATAGCTGTGATAGCTGACGCCCTTTTCACGGACGGACAAAGTACACTGAGGCACAGAGCAGTATTTCATCATTATGCAGCACTCGCCCTGGAGAGGAAATATATTCGCTTGTAACACTGTGTCCAGAGAAACTAAATGATCATTATTCGTCACGAACTCGATATGCCACGGGGACGTTAAGTGGCGGTTTTGCAAGTCCACTTGTTTGCAGGACCATAGCCGCGACCGTGACGCGATCTGCGCTGACGGCCTCGACGGCGTATGCAACAACGTGGCCTGCGTCGATCGTACACTACCTCGCCCTCGATGAGACACCACAACGTTTCGCGCGCTTCATGTCAATCATCATCATCATCATCAGCCTGACTACGTCAACTGCTTCACAAAGGCCTCTCACATGTTCCGCCAGTCAACTCGGTCCTGTGCTTGCTGCTGCCATTTTATACCCGCAAACTTAATCTGATCTGCCCACCTAACTTTCTGTCTCCACCTAACCCACTTGCCTTCTCTGGGAATCCAGTTAGTTACCTTTGATGACCAGTTACCCTTAATGAGCTTCATGTACGTACTTCTAGATGCTGGAGAAAGACGCACTTACTGAAATATTGAAAGAAACATGTGAGCTAATTAGTATCGTACGGTGGAAATTGTAAATAACGATTGAGAACACTCAGACTAGTTTCACTTTCTTGCCAGCAATGTGGTCGGTGGAATCGGCATGCTCATCGGCCATCTGGGAAATTTCTTGGCCCTATCGATTGAGCCGCAAATTAAGTTCGTAATTGCACTCGAAAACATTCATTGCAGGCGTTAGTTGACCCTCGGGAGGCTGTTCGTTTGACAAAGTTCCCTCTTGAAGCTGACGATCCGCGAACAAGAGCAGCGGCTGCTGCAGCATGGTTTAGAGTGGAGTCCCCGCCCTGACGTCACAAACGTGAGGGTGCCACTCCAAGATCTCGAGGCCAATGAATTCCAAGTGCGATCGTCCCTCGCATCGTGTGTTCTTGTGTGAGTGAAGGCGTTCAAGGACAGCGACGGTCTCAGTGAAGCGAGCTGATTTCTAGTGAGCGTTACCACTCTCGTGTACTTCGAGCTCTGGCTTGAACGAGGCCGGAACCACGTGCTTTGAATAATACTTGTGGGAAGCCTTAACTATGCGAGAAAAACATCTATCTTTATAGTGAAGTCAGTGAAGGTTTCGCGTATATGGCTGAATTTTGGGTAATGGGTAGCATGCTTTAAACCACGAGCACTTATGCTCGTGGTTTCAAGCATGCTACCCATTCGCTACCACGAGCACTTATGCTCGTGAAATCTTTTTGAACTTGCTGTGTACCCACTACGTGGTCTTAAGGGACTATTCGCAGTAACGTGTGTCTTTTGTAATGGGTGGCAGGCTTCAAACCATGAACTTGTTTGAACAATCACATGTTTATTCTGACGCCCGATATCAATGTACGCTTGTACCAGACAATATTGCTGGGATATTACATGTTGAATTGTGAAACCGCATACAGGACATGTGTATGTGTTTGTAAAGCATGAACGGTATATTCACTGCATTTCCAAGCAGGAGGAAAATATTTTTCTTACTTTATTTTCAAGCAAGGCGTGTGACTGTAGCAGAACATATGCTTGCCACGCAAATGACCTGGGTTGGATCCTCACTCGCACCCAGAAATGTTTATTATGTATTTTATTTTCGCATTATTCTCGATGTTTCGGTTACTCACAAGACGATTATTTCTTGCTCATAACCAACGACGACGCCCGAATTTCTACGAAACAAGCCCTGAACGCTGATGCGTTGCGAGCTCTTCGCGCCTCTGCCTTTGCTTCTAAGCTGTTCATGATGAGCAACTGCGGGGAGATGTGCACTCGCTGGGCTCCCGGCGATGAGAAAGGAAGCGCACCAAAAGCGCTCGCCTCAAGAACTAGTTGCTATGGCGCGCCGAGCGACTTGCCCTGAGCAAGAGGAGCGTTGCCACTGAAAAACTGAGTCGTTTCTCACTTTTGGCGCCACCCCCCTTGCTCCTATGTCGTATGTAATAAATTTTCCGACATGCTCACGGGATCAAGGCCAAGTAGTTTGACGAACACTGGTGAAGCTCGACCAGCCGTTGCGGTTATTCAGCGGTTACGGTGCTCCCCTGCTGATCCCAAGGTCCCAGGTACAATCCTGGAGTCGGCGGTTGCATTTTCGGCAGAAGTTAAAATGCTACAGGCTTGTTCACTTAAATTCAAGTGCACGTTAAAGAACAGTATAGGAGGTCGAAATTTCTGGAGCCTTCCACTATGGGGTCCCTCATAATCACACCGTGGTTCTTGGATGTTCAACGCTAACAATTATTGTAAGTGAAGACGAAGGCTTTCATGGACGTTTTTGTTGACCCGGCGTTGAAAGCTTATATTTACGTTTGTAGAACTTTTTGTTCTTGTCCCGGTCTCCTAGTGCTGGTAGTATTCTGTCAAGAATTTCTGACAAAGACAAGCCGCCAGCTTTTTGAAGTATCCTTTACATTACATTCTGCCGGAGTATTGTGGAACCGATGCTCTACTGTGATCTTGTGGTACATAAATGTGTGGGTGAACTCTGAAACCACTTTGTCTTCATAAATAACTTGTAATGTACACTCAGAGCATACCAGCTATAGTAAGTATTCTGTTGTTGGTTCAAAGCGCTTTCTCTTTATGAACTGCAGTGAACTCAGACCACATCAACTGTAGTGTTTAATTGAATGTTGCATTCATACTCTACGAGCACCAGCTGTCCAAGTACACAGTTCTATCATCACAGCCCGTATCTACTATATTTACTTCCATATCTTGGTCTACTTATCTACACTGCACAGCTCACACATCATTCCCAACACATCTAAGCGGACACTCGGAATCCACACTTACAAGCACTACCTTATGACTCGTGGAGCAGCGTGAAGGATACTATATCTCAGTTGCGTGTATCGTGGGGTGTCAGCACCTCCCCTGTGGAAGGGGGGACACCCCATGCAAGTGTGCCCCTCGAGATTTGTCTTCCGAGTGTCCCATTTGAATTTCTTGCCAGTCAAGGACAACATACTTTCTGTAAGACCAACTCTGAAATCTGAATCACGTTCATTGAAGAGTAATTAAGGAATTTTAGCAGGTACACATGATGGGTGATACTCGGTTAATGTGTTCGCGCAAAAAGTGCTACCATTTTTTTGCATGCTTTACCCGAATGTATACAGCTGCATAAATGCTATCGCTTGCCCACGAGTTTCTATTAGTAGCTAACTTCGCCATGTGACGTCACTTATATACTGTTGAATACTTAGTGCTACTTCTTCTGACCTTGTGCCGTTACTCTCTGGTTAATATTATTATTATTAACATTAAATGTGAATGCATAATTTTATTTTATAACATTAAAAAATAAACCATATGTACAAAAACAAAATGGCCGTCATAGCAAAGTGTCTGTGTCCCCTGTTGTGGTTTTGATGAATTTTCTCCACTCGTTTCTCTTGTGGAGAAAATTTATCGAGCAACTGGAATTGCAACAATGTAGAGCTCACCTAATCAGCGTTAGTGACATTAGCGTCAAAAGATGACAGCCCCGATTGGTGGCGACTATGGTCTAGAAGTGCCGCTCTTCCCTCTTTACCTGCGACTATGCTGTGTGTTCCGCGCTGGCCTGGTGGTTTACGCTGACGATATTGCCATATAGGGCTCTACTGGGACCGCCGGGTAGGTCGAAAGTGCGCTACGAGCAATTCATGCAATGGAGGAATATCTCCAGCCCACAGGGCACAGCCAGCTGATCAGCGTAAAAGTCGAAGCGGCCACTCTACTGCCCCATGAGGAGCGAACCTAAGTCAAAGGGCTGGAAGCTGTTTGCTAAGACCGATATTAATTTACGTGCGAGCAGAGGAGACACTACACCCAGATTAGTCATGATAAAGATTTTGGGAACATTGGCATCGGCAGGGTACTGTATTGGGAGAGGCAAAGCTGCAGTGTGGTGCTTCGCAGCTGTGATGAGGGGGGCTTAAAGAGAGCCTAAGTTGGGGGGAGGAGGCAAGCACTAGAGTATAGCTAAGGGAGGTAGGGGGAGATTCCCTTTAGCACCGTGTCAGTCGCGGCAAGCCAGCCTCAGAAAAAAACGCCAGGCCTGCGCGGAAGGCTCAGCACAGTAACAGCGAAAGCTAGGAGAGGGGCCTTTCAGAGCCTTTTCAAAACACTCATTGGGTAACTACTGGAAGCACACTTGCTTGATTCCCACTGGGGCATTAATAATAAGAATTTTTGGGTAGTGGGTCGGCATTTGCTGTGCTATTTTTCGTCATTCTTATGAGAAGCGTGGTATCCACTAAAAACTTGCAAGGAATTGTGTGCGAATTGTTCATGTAGTGGCTGACGACGATGAAAAATTATGGCTGAAGTGGGTATGCGCCACAGTTAATGGGGAACAAGAACAAGCTTTTGATATGGCTTGGAGCATTGGACGGCCCACTCGACACTATTCGCATTGTGCGACTACTGGTGGAAGAAGCCGCACTGATCGGCTGTGTTCTAAAATGCTCTCTGCTGGTGACAGCGTATCGGCCAATGGCTGAGGATCATTGACTCCGTTTCATGATGAAGACTCAAGCTATAAAGTCGGCCTGCCACGTCTTCCAACCGGTAACGACATTTTGAATTTCGTTTTCCTTCATGCCGACTTGAGTGGTCGGCCGTACCGTGCCCCTGACGCGCTGCTTAAAGTGGTAAGCATAGCGGACATCATAGGAGTTGGCCAGTATCGAATGAGCCATGTATGGATGGTTACGTGTGCAAGCAGCATGGCGGAACAGAAACTCGTCACTTGTGGTGAGCTCTGTGTAAAAGGGCTGAAGTGCATGGTGCTAGATCCGGAAACCAAGAATATTAGACTGAGACTTCTTTGGCTTCCGCCTCATCTTGAATCGCGACGTGTTGAAGAGGCGTTCCAAGCTTACGCCGTTGTGAAGTCCATTGAGAGAGAGGCATGGAGATGTGCAGGAATGGAACAATGGATGACAACAAATAGGGACGTTGCCTTAGAGCTCAAGGACACCATCACTGTGAGCTCAATACCACACTTTATATCAATCTATGGCCACCAATGCCTCGTACTTATTCCCGGTAGGCCTCCACTGTGTCTTCGATGCAAGCGAGTGGGGCATGTACGTCGACAGTGCAAAACACCAAGGTGCTTGCCGTGCCAGCGATTTGGTCACTTGTCGGGAGCCTGCGTGTCGACTTATGCCAACAAACTGTGTTCTGGCCAAGGCACAGAAGAGCAACATCTGGATCATCTTATGGATGTCACTGAGGTAGTTGATGCTACAAGAGAAGCAGCGGGAGGAGCAGAAGTTGCCTTAAAGGAAGCTGAACACTTGTCCATGGATACCCTCGGCACGCAAAATAATGTAGCTAACGACGCCAGTGAAAGCATAAATGAATGCAGTGCTGCAGAAGAACACCACTTGGAAGACCTTAAAGACAAGCCTCCTGACAATGAGGACCAAGAAGGAATGGATAGCGGTCAGACAAAGAAGCGTCAGGCGCCGGTCACCGATGAAGCAACAACAAGTGCGCCAGACACGACAGAGCAAGTGTCTTCATGTGGTCCACGTGTCACCTTCTTTGGAGACCGAGCGACGTGCCACCTATGCCAGCGTTCTCAGGAAAGTGCTCTTAAAAAGTGCACAGGAGGTAAAGCCACAGGTTGCCCTGTGGCTAAAGGTGACCTACAAAAGTTCTAAGATAGCAAAATGGCTACAGCGCTAACGTTTCCCATGTGTGTAGTGACACTCAACGTACGTGGCTTGAGGAATGTAAGGCATCAGTGGCAGTTGCGCCACGTGCTTGAGCCGTACAACATTGATGTATTTGCAGTGCAAGAGACTAAGATTTCGGCTGCTCGTGACACCGATCTTGCACTGGAAGTTTTCCGAGATTACAATTTATACATCAGCCCGGCACGTGGTGGATCCACTGGATACTTTTTATTAGTTAGAAAGCACTTGAATCATACTTTTACATCACTACATGCTGATGGGGAAGGATGCCTCATTTGTTGCGACTTATCTTTTCATTCCTATAATTCGAGGTTTATCTGTGTCTATGCTTCCTCCAAAGTGAATGACAGGAATGTTTTTTTCCTCTTTTTAACTTCACTGCTGAACACTGACAGAACTTTGATAGTTTTTAGAGACTTTAATTGTGTTTGTGATGTGAGAGATCATTCATATATAACAAATCGTTATGATGCAAGTGCAACCTTACTGCAGAACTTATTGAATGACCACAATTTAATAGATGTGGGAGCACGTGCACCTTCCTCGGTGAGGTTCACGCACTTTCAAGGCATCTCTCATGCTCGGCTTGACCGTGTATATATATCTCTAAGTTTATGGTCTCACATTCATAATTATGGTGTAAAGCCCATATTTTTTACAGACCATTGCTTGGTCACTGTTCCTTGGTGTCCTGCAAGTTTTTTCGAAAAACCCTTCTAAACTGGGACCTATGGAAGCTTAAAGTACAGTTGTTGCGCGAAGATTGTTTTGTTAGAATAGTAAAAGAATCGGTACAAGAGGTAACACAGTGTTGACAGCTGCCAATTTTCGCTCAATGGAAAAGGTTCAAAGAAAGAGTGAAATATCAGGCAATTAGTATTTCATGTGAAGTAGCGCAGAAAAAAAAGCTGAAAAATGCTATCTTTATGGTTTACTTCGTTAGCTCCATACTTTTGAAAGTCAACAGCCGGGATTGTACGTGGACGAGATAAATGTGATTTGAGCACAGATACAAAAACATGATACAGATTTGTACAGAGGAGCAAAGATTCGTTCCCGTGTTACCCATTTCACTGAAGAGGAACCCACTAAAAAAATCCCCCAGTGATGAAAAGAGATATGCACTTTCTAAACAGATACTGCTAATTGAGTCGCAGGGTTCCCTTTGCACAGAGACATGTGAAATAAAAGCCGCATTTGAAGATTACTACAAAAGTTTGTTCACCGCAGCTGAGCTTCAGGAGAATTTTGAGGAAGAAGCTGACCACTTCATTGCCCTTGTGCCTCCGTTACAAGATGATGATAGACTTACTGTAGATGGGCCAATAACCATAGAGAAAATTAGATTTGCAATAACAATGTTGCAGAAAAACAAAACTCCTGGCCCAAATGGCCTTAGTGGCGAATTTTACATAGCTTTTCAGGAACCTCTGATACCTTTCCTTGAGCAACTTTTTAAGGAGACTTATGACTGTGGTGAACTTGCTCCTTCTTTCTAACAGGGCTATACAACATTAATCCCCAAAAGTGCTGATCCTGATGCATTAAAGAGAGTTAACAAATATAGGCCTATATTATTATGTAACGTTAACTACAAATTATTTGCTAAATTGTTGACAAATTGGCTACAGACAGTGATTACTAAATGTGTAGGTGACCACGAAACATGTGGAATTCGTGGTCACTCTATACAAACAAACATTCATATTGCACGTTCAGTTCTTGAGTGTATTGATGGCAGCATGGACCAAGTAGCCCTCCTTCAAATAGACCTTGCAGAACCATTGATAAGGTACAGCATGCTTTTTTGCTCCGGCTCCTAAGACACCTGCAGTTGGGTGATGTACTACTGTACAATGGTATTTCACTCTGTTATAAAAAGTGCACAACTAAGCTAATTGTAAACCGCACACTTTCCAATATGATAGAGTTAAATTCATCTGTACGTCAGGAATGTCCGCTCTCGCCTTTGCTTTTTGCAATTTATCTGGAACCATTATGTTTAAGTGTGCTTCTTAAGTATAGCATAAGAGGCTGCTGATATGATGCTGAGGAAGTTAAAGTTCTAGCTTACGCAGATGACATTGCCTTATTTTGCACTGATAAACCCAGCGTTCAAGAAGCAGTCAACACTACTTTACGTTTCTGTGAAGTCGCTGGCGCTAGCATAAATTTTGATAAAAGTAGTGGATTCTGGCTAGGCATGTGGGCTCAAACTTCTTCGGTCTTCGCAAATATTCATTGGAATGCAACTCTTATGAATAACCTTGGTGTGCCTCTCGATAACTATCGTAACAGCGGGCTACACTGGACCGCTGCGATAACTATACGATCAGCCGAAAGGTGGCAACATGGTACGGACGGGAGCTTTCCATTTTTGCCAGAGCGAAAGCGTGCAATATATTCCTTGTATCAAAGCTTATTCATATTCTGCAGGTGTTGCACTGACACCGGTGGCGCGGCAACTGGGTGTGACCCGAGTTGTGATCTCATAACAGCTTTCGCTGTAAAAATATGAGCGCAAGTGGCTCGTGACACTTGGAATACCAAGAGACGCTTCTTCGTCTCTTCGTGCGGAACTTATTGTCGGTGCTGAATCCCAAGTAATAAAGGCATTGCGTACGCTAGTACCTGCACATTTGAGGAAAGTCGGATTTGTTTGGGTACCTGGACATAAATTCTTGTTTCTCAATGAAGTAGCCGATTCCTTTGATACGTCGTCAATTCTACTGTACTTTCCATCATCCGCTTATGTGACTGATGCTCGATTTCGCCGGCATCCGGCACAGCACTGACAAACTCTAACGAACATTGCCATTTATTATATTCTTGACGAAGAGCCTTTTGCCAAACTCATTAACCCGAAGTAGCTATCACAAGGCTGCGCTGCCGGGTACGGAATCCAAATTTCTACAAAAACAGGTCGGCTCAGGCACCTTTGCCACTGTGCGTGTGCTGTGGTGAACTGGAAGCAATACATCATTTCTTTTTGACCTGCAGGTGGTTTATGACAGTACAAAAAAAACCCTTATAGAAATACCTTTACGTGGTATTGGTATGGATTTATCTGTGCCTGACATTTTGCATTTTGTAGCCTCTATTTATAGGTTCTTCAGTGCGAAGGTTTGTGCGGCCGTCAGGGACTATAGTAGATAAATGAATTAGTTGACTAATAGTAAGTATTATTATTCTAATGCGTTTACAACATTATGTACGAATAAAAATTCGGGTGTTTCTCTAATTTATAGAACATGTTTTTTAATTTATATAATTTTATGTATTATAGATCAAGCACCATAATTTCCTAGGTTATCTGTAATCTTTCTATTATATAACCTCCACTATTCTGAAGCAGCACATTATTTTATAAAGCCACTCAATTCTTGGCCAATGCCCCACAGTGGGCATGCGGCACGGGCAATAGGTGAACAAGAAGACTTCAGCTGACTGGCCGCCGCGGCTATCGCTCCTCTTTGGCGTCTCGGCTGTCCGCCTTCAACTCTGCAAAGAAAGGGCGTTCACCCACGTCGGATGCCGTCACTTTGCATCACCCATTTTGCACACCCCTAGGACGCCCGTGCTTGGAGTACCATACTCTACTAAGACCACGCAGAGAGAGAGAGGGAGAAACTTGGAGAAAGAGGAAGCCTTTGCGTTCTTCGGCCTGGTTGGGGAGAGGGAGTTTGGAGTTCCCAGACAATTGTTGTTGTAAAAGAATAATTATCATCAAATATTTCAGCTTATGAAGTAGCAAAAGTAAGTGCACGTAGGAAGAAATAAATGTACTGAATTTCATACTTCAAATCGTCATACAGATTGCGACGGACGGATGCGAAAGACGAAGATGATGTTCAATGCGACGGACCGATGCGAAAAACGAAGATGACGTTCAATCACAAGGCGGGCACATCTTCAATCAGACGATCACAGTTCGTATTCATTTCCGAACCGAGCACATTTTTAATGAGCCTTGGTCTAGAGTACATAGACCTCAAATTTTGTTTGTCAAGGAGCAGCTAGAACCTTTACACATTAACATACGCAGCATTGTTTCAAATGACTCATTGGCAAAAAGTAAAATTTAATTCGATGGTATATTCCCTTCTAATCCCAAACTTCTACCTAACAGATATGTAAAAGGCTTATTAGATGATTATTTACTTCAATTGAGAGTTATGTTATCGTTACGTATGCATCCATATGTGAAGAGAAAGCGAGGGTAGGCATCTTCTCAGAGAGATTGTCTTGGTCATGCTCAGTACGTCTCCCGCATTACACTCCTATATTTCAAGCAGAGCTTTTAGCAATTGATTTGGCCCTTATAAAAACTGTCAATCAAGGATTCAGCACTCGTTATTGTAACTGTTCGCATGTAGATCCATAGCATCAAGCAGCTTCTGCGTTCGAGTATTCCCCTTGGAATGCTGTCGGTTCTTTATATTCCAAAACACTCTAGGTACAGTGCGGTTGGTGTCGGTGCCAGGTGACCGAGGCATATATATAAATTAAGTGGCTGACATTCTCGCGCGGTGGTCCCTAGATGGTCCTGTAATGTCCATTGTACCTGATACCAGTTTTGTCACTGCATCCCGATTTCGTAAATATTCTTTACTTCAGAATTTCACGAAAGTTAAGCTACCAGTACAAGATTATGGTAATGTTTTTTTTTTGCTTGGAATAATAAATGGTGCCCCTCTCGATAATTGGAACTGTGCATGCCGAAACTCCGATGCCGAATTCCACCTCTTAATTTATATTTATACAGGTCTGGTCAGGTGTCCTCTTCCCTTTGCTTTTATTGTCAACAGCCAGAAAACGTCTATCATTTTTTTTCCTTACTTGCCAGCGTTTCACAAGCCACAGGAAGAAACATTTGGAAAGTTTATTCAGAATATTGAACATTACCCTGAATTTTGAAAATATCCTTGCCCTTGGGACTTCTTCTCTCGGCCACAACAACAGGAGAGTCTGTGAAGCAGTTTGTGATTTTCTTAGAAACTCAAGAAGGTTTGCTTGTTAAATTTTCATTCTTTTTTCTTTTTTTACTAATGAAACTATTGTTCTAGGAAACTACCATTCATTTATACCTTTTAATTATTAGTTATTTACCTACTTTATTCGTAAATCACCTTATCATTATCCACTCTTATGTTGGCTAGATGACCCAATAAAAATTTTTTTCTTTATCAAAATTTCAAAATTCGTTTTCCCCCATTACAATAACCGCCGGTTTAATGGCCAATCCCCCATAGTGAGTACGAGCCAAGGTATATGGTTGGTTGGTTGGTTCCTCAACACCTTGGCGCAACCTACCTAGGGGGATAGGCCATGAATGGGATGGTGCCTTGCTTTTTAAATTAATTCACTTCTTGAAAGAGAGGGTTGGAATAATTAGGTAATAAAGGTAATAATAAAGATGTGTTAAATTTCTAAACAAAAAACCTGGAATAGAAAACAATAAACACAAAAAATTGTATATAAAACAACTGAAGTTACTTATTTTTAGCATTCCATTCTTTTATATTTTCGTAAAAAATTTGTAACAGCGGTAAAAACGCTTCTGTGGCTGAATCCAAATGCGACCGCGCCAAATGAAGGAATCACCGGAAGTGTCAAGTTGAAGCCCAACTTTGGTAGGGGTTCTTCTAGTAGATTTTATTTTTGAGTTTTGAATTTTCGGCATGACAAAAAGAAGTGCTCCAAAGATTCCCTCTCATTACAATAAAGGCACAAAGAAGACTGTGCCAGACCCGACCTGTGAAGGTAAAAGTTCAATGAGGGGACTCGACAACGCAGCCTGGTAATCACTATTTCTTCCTTTCTTGATGAACACCACTTGTTCTTCCAAGGGGACTTTAGCTGTGGGTAGTCTGATACAAACAAAGGAGATTTTTCAAAGTTATTGGCCGTTGTGCATTTTTCAAAGCGTGCTGCTGTGATATATGACGAAGTAGGCAAAATAGGTAAAACAGGACCATCAAGAAAAGATACAGATAGTGCATTTGCATGCTCATTCAGAGTTAGACCTCTATGGCCTGGTACCCAAACTAGTCGGACGAGTCGCACATGTGTACGAATGAGCGAGTATAAAGTTTCTAAGGTAGCCGAAAAAGTTGGTGAGCTTAAGGCAGTACAGACCGAGAGACAGTCTGTTAGAATAATCACCGCTGATAGATCTCACGGCACTTTACGCAATGCTAGGACTATTGCCAGTAGTTCAGCTTGGTAAATAGGTGTAAAGTCGGGTAATCGAATTGAGAAAGCCCAATCTAGAGAGGATGATACGATTCCTACGCCAGCCTTCTCTTCGTAAACAGAAGCGTCAGTCGCTATCACAATGGATGTTTCTAGATTGGCCAAATGATCTTCTAAAAATGCCATTTATATACTGATATGGTAAATTTTTTGCATTCTTGGGATATATATAGTCAAATTCAATCCTAATTGCATCTACAGTGTTGAGCACAAGTGTTTCCCAAAGGTTAACTCTAAAGGGCTCCAAAAGTTTCTGTGTAAATATTACTTGAGGGCACCGTAATTTAGGCCATTGGTGGTGGAAGAATGAGGTCTGCTGGTTAATGAACACATACTGTGACCTCCGCTGAGGTGATGCATAGATTTTAAGGAATGTACGTACTGTTAGAATATGAAATCTTTTGATAAGAGAAGGCAGGCGGGATTCTTCGTATAGGATATTGTTGGCAACATATTTAGGTAGGCCTAGGCATAAGCGTAAAGATTCGCGCACTAGCAGAATCAGTGGTCGAACTTTGTAGGCCGGAGCGCCAAAAAACAAAACACAGCCGAATTCTAATATTGGTCGAATGTACATGCAATATATTATAACGAGCACGTCTCTAAGGAAACCGGCACGATAATTACTGAGCCTGTGCAGCATCCCTACGGCACGTGCTCCTTTAGCAGCCATGTTTTCTATGTGGGGACTCCAGTTTCGGTGTAGGTTACCCCCAAGTACCTAACTGACTCGACCTGAGGTATGGCGTCTTGATGGTACATTAGTGAAATTCGTACTGGGGCATTTTGTGCGAAAACTATGATTGTACTTTTGTTTGTATTGAGGCGTAGATTGATATTCTCCGGCCACGTTTCTAGGCAATTCATGTATGTCTGCAGAATCAGGTACAGTGTGTGGATGTCCGCCGACGCAGCAAAAAATGCAATATCATCGGCATACACATAGACCTGTACATCTTGCTGTATGGGAATGGTACATAGTTGTGCATTAAATAATAAGGGCGATAGTACTGACCCTTGCGTTATACCTCTTGTTTGCCTGTATATTGAAGAGTTGACACCAGATTGGGACCAGCAAAATTCTCTATCACCTAAGAAAGAATGGATCCACGCCACAAAGTATTGAGGCAGTCCTAAATTTTGAAGTGAATCTAGCAGTTTCACATGCTCCATGCTATCATAGGCTTTTGCAATATCTAAGGTTACCAAGGCGGAGTATTGTTTCTGATATCAAGCAAGTTGAATCCTGCTTTCGAGATCGACGTGCGCACACCAAATGGAGCAACCACGTCTGAATCGAATTTGACATGGGCTCAGTGTCAGTTTTTCTGACATTCATCGATCTATACGTCTATATAAAATTCTTTCAACGAGTCTTACTAGGTTCGATGTAAGTGCAATGGGCCTGATATTGTTACGGGGAATAAAGTATACACTGGTGAACAAATGTGTACTGGCGAATATACTGGCGAGCTAATGCGTACGACGCTGCTGCAGTCCGAGCACGTTCCCGTTCAGCACTTCGTCGTCATCCTCAGGCATCTACTTAGCCCGTGACATTACCCGCCGGCGGCAGAAGCACCGTCCCGGTGCGATCAATTCTCGAGGCGTGAGAAGTATGGCTTAAGCCGTGAGACGTGCACTATATCGGTCGGGACTGAAGCTGGTACTGACGTGGTATGGAGTGGAGCTATCTCATAGGTCACGCTGGTGTCCTTGCGTATGACGCGGTAGGGGCCAACGTAACGGGACATTAGTTTTTCGCTGAGACCAACACGACGTGATGGTAACCACAGCAAGACGAGTGACCCCGGAGAGTACTGTACGTCGCGGTGCCGGCGATCGTAAGCACTCTTTTGGTTAAGCTGCGAGGCACATAAACGATCCCGGGCGACTTGGCGGGCGATGTCAGCTCGGGCCAGGGCATCACGAGCATAAGCAGTCGATGAAGCGGCGTCAGATTGGAGCATGGTGTCCATGGGCAAAGGCGGGCCATAACCGAACAGTAGGTAAAAAGGGGAAAATCCAGCTGTATCATGACGTGAACTGTTGTATGCGGAGGTAACGAAAGGTAAGTGGATGTCCCAATCTTTGTGATCCTTGGAGACGTACATCGCTAACATATTCGTCAAGGTACGGTTGAGGCGTTCCGTGAGGCCGTTGGTTTGCGGATGGTACGCTGTAGTGAACTTGTGGTGGGTAGAGCAGGATCGCAGGAGCTCGTCGACTACTTTAGATAGAAAACAGCTGCCGCGGTCGGTGATCAACTGACGAGGAGCACCATGACGCAGAATGATGTCATGAAGAAGGAAATCGGCTACATCAGTAGCGCAGCTGGTGGGGAGGGCGCGTGTAACGGCATACCGCGTTGCGTAGTCGGTAGCAATAGCAATCCACTTATTACCGGTGGCCGACACGGGAAAGGGTCCTAGAAGATCGAGGCCGACTCGGAAAAATGGCTCATCTGGTACTTCAATGGGCTGGAGAGTACCAGCAGGTCTCAGAGCAGGTGTCTTGCGGCGCTGGCAGAGGTCGCATGCCGCAACGTACTGTCGCACAGAACGGTAGAGGCCAGGCCAAAAGAATCGGCGGCGAATGCGGTCATACGTGCGTGACACCCCTAGGTGTCCAGCGGAGGGGGCATCATGCAGCTGGGCCAAAACGTCTGAGCGAAGATGCACAGGAACAACGAGTAAAAGCTCAGCACCACCAGGGCGGGTGTTGTAGCGGTGCAAGATGTCGCTGTGAAGAACGAACAGTTGTAAGGAGTGGTCAGGGTGGGGAGAGTGCAGACCATTGATAATAGCACGCAAAGAGGGGTCGCGGCGTTGTTCAGCAGCTATGTCGGTGAAGTCGGTAATTGAAAGAACGAGGGCCTCTTGCTCATCTTCCCTCGTGTCAGGGGGATAGACTGGGTAACGGGACAAGCAGTCGGCATCCTTGTGAAGTTGTCCGGATTTATAGGATACGGAAAAAGTGTACTCTTTTAAGCGCATCGCCCAGCGACCAAGGCGTCCCGTAGGGTCCTTGAGTGAGGAGAGCCAGCAAAGCACATGGTGGTCCGTAATAACTGAGAATGGTCGGCCATACAGGTACGGTCGGAATTTCGCAATGGCCCAGACGAGAGCTAAGCACTCGCGTTCTGTGATGGAATAATTTTGTTCCGAGCGCGACAACAGTCGGCTTGCGTACGCGACGACGCGGTGCATGCCTTGTTGCCGCTGCGCGAGCACTGCGCCTATGCCGTGGCCACTGGCGTCAGTACGAAGCTCCGTGGCGGCAGATGGGTCGAAGTGTGCTAGGACTGGTGGATTGGTGAGAATGTCAACGAGCGACGAGAAGGCGTTTGCTTGCTGTTGGCCCCAGGTGAATGCGACATCCGTTTTGAGGAGGCAGGTTAGAGGACGGGCTACTTCAGCGAACTTCTCGACAAAACGACGGAAATAGGAGCACAGTCCTAGAAAACTTCGGACGTCCTTGGCTGAGCGGGGTGTGGGGAAGTCGCGAACTGCTCGGACTTTCGCAGGGTCTGGTTGAACGCCCGCAGCGTTAACAAGATGGCCGAGTACGCAGATTTGGCGTTGCCCAAAGCGGCATTTGGACGAGTTAAGTTGCAAGTTGGCACGTCGAAAAACATCAAGCACTGCGGACAGACGGGTAAGATGGTCGTCGAAAGTAGTAGAAAAAAGCAATAACGTCGTCAAGATAGCAGAGGCAGATGGTCCACTTCATGCCTCGAAGGAGAGAGTCCATCATGCGCTCAAATGTCGCGGGGGCATTGCATAATCCAAAAGGCATTGTCTTGAACTGATAAAGTCCATCTGGAGTCACGAAGGCCGTCTTCTCTCTGTCTTTGTCGTCCACAGTGATCTGCCAGTAGCCTGAGCGAAGGTCTATTGAAGAGAAATATTTGGCACCGTGCAAGCAATCGAGTGCATCATCTATGCGCGGAAAGGGATAGACATCTTTCTTGGTAATATGGTTGAGATGGCGGTAATCAACACAGAATCTCCAGCTATTGTCCTTCTTTTTAACAAGTACAACGGGTGAGGACCAGGGACTAGATGAGGGTTCGATTATGCCCTTATCAAGCATTTTATCGACTTCTCGCTGAATAATAGCACGCTCTGGGGCTGACACACGGTAGGGTCGTCGGCGAATGGGTCGAGCGTCACCGGTGTCGATGCGATGCGTTACCACAGATGTCTGGCCCAAATTACGGTCGCCGAAGTCAAAGATGTCCTGATAAGAAGCAAGCACACGGCAGAAAGCAGAGACTTGTTCAGAGGTGAGCTTGTCAGATAGCATTGGCTTGAAAAGGTCGGAACAGGAACGTGACGAGAACGACGTTGATGAAAAATCGGGTGGCGAATTGGTGGTTAGAGCGGAAACTGTGTGGTCGACCAGTGGTGTAAGATGCGCAAGTGACATGCCGCGAGGAATAACTTGCGCTGAGAGGCCGAAATTGAGGACGGGAAACGAAGTTCGGTTGTCCTTAACGGTAACCACCGTGTTGGGGAGTGCAACATTGCGTGTCATGGCGACGTCAGAAATCGGGGCAGCAACATAATCACCATCGGGTACTGCAGGATATGGCGAGAGTTGGACTTGGACTGCGGCTTGCGGCGGAAGTCTAAGGAAATCGACAGAGCGTAGACGAGGTGGGCTGGTAGAGATGGTCTCCGAAAAGGATGGTAGTTCGAGCCGAAGAAGACCTTTGGAACAGTCAATGAGCGCAGCGTGTGAAGTCAGAAAGCCGAGTCCAAGGATTAGGCCATGAGGGCAATTCTCCAGTACAGCGAACAGAACTAAAGTTTGATGCTCAGAAATTGTTAATCGCGCAGTGCACATTCCAAGCACAGCAGCAGTACTCCCATCCGCTGTACGAACAGTAGGTGCAATCGCAGGCGTCAGAACTTTTTGGAGGCGGCGGCGGAGGTCTGAGCTCATCACAGATATTTGTGCACCGGTATCAATAAGAGCAGTTATAGGTAAACCGTCAAGGAGAATTGTAAGGAGGTTGCACCGCTGGTCGGGAGTAATCAGAGGATTTGCAGTCCAAGTCGTGTATGCAGCGTCACCTCCGGGGGCTGCACCGGCTAGTTTTCCGAGCGACGGTCGTAGGGAGACCGAGAACGGCGGGGTTGGGGCGAGCGGGACTGACGACGCACGGGCGATGGCGAGCGGCTGGTCCGACGTTTTGGATTATGCTCTGCACCTGTCTCAGCACGGTAGGACGGGGCATAAGGTGCACGTTCAGAGCGAGGCCGCCAATCATAGAAGCTCGGTCGAGGTGATGAGGTCCACCGGCTGCGGCAATGGCGAGCGATGTGTCCTATCCGATGGCACGTGAAACATATGGGCCGATCATCATGAGTGCGCCATTCAGCTGGGTTTCGTCGTGGCGCGAACGTGCGGTTCGGAGTGGCAGCCGCAACGACTGGAGCCGGGCTGGAAGTAGCAGGGGCATTTTGATGAGGTGGCGAAATGCCCATATTCGCGATCTCTTGGCGAACCACGGCCTGTATCATTGAAACAGCACCGAGGTTGTGTCCTGGCGCGCTGACGCTAGACAGCGGGAGCCATAGCCTCGAGTTTCCGACGGACAATTCTGGTGACGTTTTCTGGCGCTGGTGGTTGGTGTAGTGTGGGCAAATCTTCGCAAGAGGACGTAGCCGCCGTGTTGGGAAGGGGTCAAATCGGTGAACTATGCGCCTACTTTTTGCCTGTTCGAAGCGACGACATGCTTCGATGACCGACTCCACCGTCGAGCAGTCCTTGCACAGGAGAAAATTGAAGGCGTCATCCGCAATTCCTTTCAGGATGTGTCCGACTTTGTCCTCGTCGAGCATGTCCTTGTCAACCTTGCGGCACAAAGCCAACACGTCCTGGATGTACGCGATGTACGGCTCTGTGGATGTCTGGGCACGATTCGCAAGCTCTTTCTTTGCGGCCACTTGACGTTCGGTGGGTTTCCCAAATAGATAGCGCAATTTCTGCTTACAGACGTCCCAGCTAGTCAACTCTTCTTGATGTGTCTCGTACCAGAGTTTTGCCGTGCCATGCAAGTAGAAGATGATGTTCGCCAACATAAGCGTCGGACCCCAATGGTTGCTGCTGCTGACGCGCTCATATTGAACCAGCCAGTCATCGACGTCTATGCCACTTGTGCCGTTGAATGGACCTGGGTCACGAGGTTGCACCACAACGATCGGCTGCGGGGCTGACGGATCTTGTTGACATTGAGTAGCCTGGTCAGTCATCGTGGTAGCTGCAATGCGCCGTCCGCTGCGAAGATCCAGCTCGTTGGGCTGTATAGCGAGTGGTACCCCGCACCTTCCACCAATGATGTTACGGGGAATAAAGTATACACTGGTGAACAAATGTGTACTGGCGAATATACTGGCGAGCTAATGCGTACGACGCTGCTGCAGTCCGAGCACGTTCCCGTTCAGCACTTCGTCGTCGTCATCCTCAGGCATCTACTTAGCCCGTGACAATATTATCTTAGGTAAGCCCAACGCCTTGCCTTTTTAATAATGGAATCACTTTTGTCGTTCTCCAATCAGGTGGTATCCAAGAGCTTCTAAGTGAGTGATTAATAATTTCGAGTAGGCCAAGTGGGTACATCTTATGTACTGATTTTATCACCGACGACGTTATTCCATCAGGACCAGGAGCAGAATGGGGTAGTGTTCTGACTACGTTTGCTTATTCTGCAGGTGTAACCTCTTCAAAATCCTCAGCCCTATGGGGGACTGGGCTTGGTATGAGAGAAGTGTCGTAAAGCGACTTTCTAGGCCCTGAGCTATATCTTCTAGAAGGGCCTTCAGTTGAACTGGTGATGATACTACAGATTCTATATTTCTTTGTACTGGAAGAACTTTCTTAATTCTCAGAAAGCGAAAAAGTGCCTTTCTATTGACAGGCTTTGACAGAAACTCACATCGGTCGTTGTTAAATTTGTCCTCCGCATTAGCGATGGTTCTCTTAAAAATAGCGGCCGCATACTTATAATCACTCCAGTTCCTGGGGCACTGGTTGAAAATAAATTTTTTCCATGCAGCTTTTCTTAGTCTATAAGCCCGCGAACAGTCTGCATTCCACCAAGGGTTGGTAGACGGATTAGAGCTTTCAATGGTGAATTTTGATTTATTTAACGACTCTTTTAAAATGTCGCTAATTCTGATGGCGTCTAGTTCTGCATCATTAGTTTGGTTAGATGAAGCGCCTCGTAACGATTTCTCGAAAGTGTTAAAGTTTACATGTGTTACGGAAGATCCATTCTTGGAGGTTATTGGACATACCACCTTGAACAATATTGGCATATGGTCACTACTTGTTCCCGAGTTAATCGCAGACCATGATAAGATGAAGAGGTTAGCGCTAGAAAAAAGTTAGCTAGAGTACCGAGGAGGACTGATTACACATAAAAGTAGGAGTTTTTGTGTTTATGCATATAAATTTATTCTTGTTCGCCCAATCCCATAACCGTTTGCCATACAGATCAGTTTTAAAACCCCACGAAATATGATGAGAATTGAAGTCACCAACTAATACAATATCTTTTTGGCAATAGTGAACTGCAGTATCTAGAACGGAAGAAATTAGAACACCCGCAGGAAAATAAGCATTAATAAATGAGAATGGGAGGGACCCAGGAATAGTAATGCTTAATGCTAAAATTTCGCTTTCTGAAGTCATTAACTGATAAATAATTTTAGCTCTATGGGCGATTTTAGATGAGATAAATATTGCCAAACCTCCACCCCGAGTTGGGCAGTCAAGCGAAATGTGCGGTAATTTTTGATCCTAAAATAGTTGTTTTCTGCTAGCCAAGTTTCTTGTAAAGCAACAATATCAGGGAAATAACTATCGCAAAGTTGAAGTAAGTCTGTAGCTGCTGCAAAAATGGAGCGGCAATTCCACTGTAGCACTTTTAAAATCCCTATTTTGAAGAGATACCAGCAGCACTCACTGCTTTCTTTAAGATGCTATCCTTTAAAAAATCCTTTTTGATGGGTTTTCCTTCTGATATCTCTTATTTCTTGATTTAGGACTAATTGAGGAGCGCTGTGCCTCAGGAGAAGCACGTCGTTTCATATTTCTTGAGTCAGAGTCCATTTGTTCTGGTTGTGATACATGAGAATCAGAGTCCGAGTTCCAATCTAGGTCCTGTACAAGAGGCATAATTATTCTATGGCCAGAGTTCGGCGTGTCTGGCTTTGACTTCGAAGGGCCTGGTTCCGATGGAATATCAGTAACCTTAACTGGTGAAGGTAGAGAAGTGGGCACGGTAGGTTGGTTACCTCCCTGCGATATTTGATTCAACTGAGTGCTCACTATTTGGGCCAATGACTCCGTTAGGCTCACGAATAGAGATTCCATAAGCTTCGTCATGGCCCTTTCCACCGTTGATGTTATTAAATCAGGCAACGACAATTCAAGCATCTGGTTTGCCCGGCTGGCAAAGGAGGCATAGCCACGTGAGCGCTCAGAAAGAATAGATCGGGTCTCACGCTGGGAGCATCGTTGTTGTTCGATGATCTCTAGAATTTACAACCCACATGTCCTCATGGGGCAACTTTCATCGTCAGCCGCGTCATTTCCTCTGCATATACAGCGTCTCACCTCTTGAGTTGAACATTTATCGGGTTTATGTTGGTCAGTACATGTACGACACCTCACATCCGATCTACATCCCTTGATGGCATGCCCATACCTCCAGCATTTTTTGCACTGCAGTGGGCGAGGGGATAGTGCATCTACACAATAAATTAGTGGCCATGCTTTAATTTCGGTCGGTCGAGCCGTGCCGGCAAAAGTCACGATCCCTGATTCTGTGGGGACCTTTTTGTTCTCAACGTTTCGCGAGCATCAAAATACTGAGACTGCTCTTGCGGCCGCAAACATTTCAAGTATTTCGGGTGGAGTAAGGCTCAAGTCCACTCCTCGAACTAGTCCCTTCACACAGGCTAAATGGACAGGTACGAAACAGCTCACCGGATTCGCGGCAAACGTTGTGCATTTTTGAAGATCTGTGATGCAGGCCTGGTCGGACGAGCCGTGCCGGCAAAAGTCACGATCACTGATTCTGTGGGGACCTTTTTGTTCTCAACGTTTCGCGAGCATCGAAACACCGAGACTGCTCTTGCGGCCGCAAACATTTCAAGTATTTCGGGTGGAGTAAGGCTCAAGTCCACTCCTCGAACTAGTCCCTTCACACAGGCTAAATGGACAGGTACGAAACAGCTCACCGGATTCAAGGCGAACGTTGTGCATTTTTGAAGATCTGTGATGCAGGCCCCGTCCGACGAGGAGCACAAGATGCCTCCACGTCCCAATGAATGCACCTCAGTAATCATTTGGTAATAATCGGAAATCTTCCGGAGTTCTTCCTGAATTAGTTTCGTATTTTTTCATGCGAATAGACTCGCCATTGGTTGGAACCAGGGCCACAGGAACGCTCTTCAGAGCACTGCGCAAAAATAGATCGATTGGCAAATCACTGTTAGGAAGGGAAGCCGACCAGGCAGAATATGCCTGGCCGGGAGAGGAAAGAGACATCAGGTTAATAGCCTTAACAGCACCGCCCGATCCGGCCGCTCCCCCACAGGAGGAAGCAAGAAGGTACCCTTGAAGTAGCAGCGGGGGTAGATACCGAATTGAAACCGGACGCTCAGGCCCCAGGAAGCACCGGAGGAAACCTCGTTAAAGGCAGCTATAAGGGCAGCAACTGGCCGAGTGGTGGGTGGATTTTTTTATGAAGTTCTACTGCGTGTCATTTCTAGATGTTACAGTTAATTACTATATTGATTTAAACAACGAAATATGACTAATAAAATAATCAAAGCCTGGAGAATTTAGCGAGACATTCTTATATATCAATGATATACGTTCTTACAAAATACTGCTTCTGTTAAATTTACCTACAAATTTGGACCGAAGTGGTGGTGTTACCGAAAACCCATGCCACAGATATGAATGCAGACGAGTCGGGACTCACGGCAGGTGCACCGAGTTGAGTCTGTCGTCGGTGACATCGGTGAGCTCCAACGTCAAGACTGCCCGGAATGCTGCACTCGATGACGGTGTGGAAGGCTTGCAACGAAGGTGACTGATGTCATCGGCTGGATTGCTGGTGGGTGTTCAAATCTTGTGGCAACAGACTCGGGCGGGAGCGCGGCCGACAGTCCTACAAGTTGTGCCTGGCTCAACGAAGGCTTGAGCGAGACTGAAGATGGACCCTGCATAGCAGCGCTGTGCGGACCACGGCAGAGAGCAATCCCGGTATGACTGGAAGAAGCAGCGGGCGAAGGGGGCTCCAGAGGCACGCACAACTGCGGCAGGGTTGTACATGGCTGGAATGGTGCTGGCGACACGTACGTGCTCCATCAAGTCTCGTGAACACAATAATGGAAGTCAAAGAGGCGTGGCCAGCGCTTCCTCGAGAGCACGGTGGACTCGTGAGCCAGCGCCTCGTGAGCGAACGTCTTCTTCGTCTTCCACATCCGTCAGGCGCAATCTGTACAACGTATTGGAGCTTGAAATTAGGTTCTTTTTTATCTCTTCATACAGATATTTTGGTTGTATCATTACCTCAATTATTCTAACTCAGTTCATAATAAATACTGATTTCTTTACACCAAGAACTGTCTGGATACTACAAACGCCGTTGGATCCACCCCCCCCCCCCCACCAACTAGGCCAAAGAACGCAAGGACTCCATCGTTTGGCTTCCTTTTTTCGCAGACCAATTTCTCTTTCTAGATACATCTCTCTCTCTTTGTGCTCTTAGAATAGGGTACTCATCGAGTGCTTCCGGAGGGGTTTGTAAAACGACTGTTGCAATGTTTCAAATTTGACGTGGACGTGCCGTCAATGCTCTTTCATTGCAGAGTCGAAGGCTGACAGCCGAGGATGGAGCCGAGACGCCGAATAGAAGCGTTAGCATCGGCGTCCTGGTAGCCGATGTACCCCGGAGTTTTGGCCGCCTTGAGCCACCGGCGCCCTTAATATTTTTTTTTTCTGAAGCCGGCTTGCCGCGACTGACGTACTGCTTAAGGGAAACTTCTCCCTACACACCGAAGCTATACACTAGCGCTTGCCTCCTTTATATCATTAGGTAATAAGTCAATTGGAGGAATAAGGTCAAAAAGACTGAACATAATGGGGGGCGGGATAAAAATTGCGATATAGAACATTACGTAAATGCGTATATCAGTCTTTTCTTTGAAGACAGCTAGGTTAAATATTTGATTCAAACATTTGTTGTTTTCTGATGAATAGAAAAGCAAATTTAAGTATTTTCGAAAGTACGTTGTCAAGTTACCCATCCGATGCCTGTGGTAAAAGGCTGTCAGAGGTTTTTATTGTGTGAATTCAGGTACCCCAACTTATGTATCTGGCCTATCACGTTCTGTGTTTCACTTGACGTTCGTATGTGCTAGTTATGTCATTTCGTCCTGGTCTGCTGTCACATCGGGCACAAACAATGATGGTGTATGCCAATACTTTTTGAAGTCATGTGCGCACCTACTTCAATAAATAAACAAGGTAAAAATTATGTTAAATATAGTCAACATAGGGACTCATTACGATAACTCTCGAACAAATAGACAGAATTGAATGACCAATCAAAGACACTAACTTTATGTAGTCTTTTTATGGCAGTATCAAATGCACTAAATTCTCTGTGAAATCTAATAAAAGTAGTGGTAACTTGCCGTGGTGGATTTCTGACTGTGATCACGACTATATAGGCGACGCAAAGCCGCTTGGAAGAAATTTCTTTACAACCAGTGCCTACGTAACTAGAAAGACTATAAATATGTTGCTGCTACTTTCAAACAGATGCTTGAGAAAGGAAAAGCATGTTATAACTCCAAAAAAGAACAGTTATATGCCAGAGACAAAAAATAAGAAAGTGTTGTTTTGGTTCCTTTGACATAAGAAGATGGTCCCGCAACCAGAAAATTTAGAATGAACTTGTTTATCGTACACAGAATTAGTTCAGTTGCTTGATACGATTGCGAAAGGGCTTGACTGTCGCTTCACATCAGTGTTATCCTATGCGATATACCGGTTAGAGAAAAAAATCTAATGAATATAAGGCGGCTACATTAGAAGGAGACACAGAGGCACTATAGACCGTCCCGGATTCATCACCGGGACCTGATTTCTCTACAGCCATGATAAAAATCATTCTTAATTTATCCGTCAATGATGTCATTGCTTTTCTATTTTTTCTACAGGAAATGTGTGCATCCATCAAGAATAAAAAGTGGCCAAATTAGTAGCGCTGTTGAAAAAAACAGGGCGCTGGATATGCCGTAGATAACATTTAGCCTGTTTCCCTCGCTTGGAATCTCGTAAAGCTAAGAGAGCTATTATTATGTAGACATCTTGAAGAAATAATTGAAGTAAATCATATTTTAAGTAAATCTTTATGAAGACTCAGGCCAGGCTTTTCGATATGTTGCACTCATGTTGACTTGGAAAGTAGAATTAAGCTTGGTTGTCATAAAAACCAAGACCTCGCTTCAGTGTCCCTATAGATATTGCTAAGGCATATGATAGCATAGAACACAGCATATTGATTAGTAAACTACGAAGCGTCAAGGTTTGCGAGTATATAATATTGTGGATACAAACTTTTGTAAGCGGACGAACATTTTAATGCTCGTAGAATGACTCATCTTCTCAAACATACCAACAAACAAGGAGAGTGGCTCAAAGATCAGTTTTTTCGTTTATTTTATTTAATATAGTACTAAGCTCAACTACCGTGCATAAAGATGTGCAAGTGTACGCAGACGACATTGCATTCTTTGCTTCTTCCAGCGATATACCTTTGCTGTACAACATTCAACAGGCATACTTGGATGACATTCAAATGTGGCCGAATGGTCTGAATATGTCCCTTATGGTTAACAAAAGTGCCTTTCTTGCTTTCCCACTGACTTTTCCGGTGTGAATTTCACTAAGGTATGGACAGGCCTATATTCCTTACGGTCATCTTTCTTTCGCTTAAAATATTACATTGTGCCTCTCTCGAAAATTGGAAGTGTGCATGGCGAAACTTCGATGCCGAATTCCACCTCTTAAATTCTATATATACAGGTTTGGTAAGGTGTCCTCTTCCCTTTGTATTTATTGTCAAGAGCCAGAAAACGTCGATCTTTTTTTTTTCTTAGTTACCAGCGTTTCACAAGCCAAAGGGAGAAACATTTGAAAACTTTATTCAGGAAATTGAACATTACCCTGAATATTTAAAATATCCTTCCCTTGGGGCTTCTTCTCTATAGGCCACAGCAACAGGAGAGTCTGTGAAGCAGTTTGTGATTTTCTCGGAGACTCAAAAAGGTTCGCTTAGAAAATTTTCATTCTTTTTTTTTCTTTTTCTACTAATGAAACTTTAGTTCTTTGAAACTACCATCCATTTAAGCCTTTCAAATATTATTACCTACTTTATTCGTAAATCACCTTATCATTATCAACTCTTATATTTGCTAGATGACGGAATAAAAAATTTTTTTCTTCATGAAAATTTGAAAATTAGTTTTTCCCCATTACAGTAACCGCTGGTTCAATGGCCGATCCCCTTTAGTGAGTACGAACCAAGGTATATAGGATCAAGAAGCAAGCAAGTCAAGTCAAGTCAAGATCCTTGATGATGTGGTGCATACCCACGCTGGGGGATTGGCCAAGAACCGGATAGTTTTAACAAATTTCTTCTTTAATAACGGATTAAAATTATTCCACTTACGACAAATAAAAGAAAGATGCAACAAGATGAATTTGATAGTTGAATAGTAAATAATCTGTAGTGTAATGCAATAAAGCGTCGTATTTGATTTAATGAGAATTCGGAAATTTCAAAATCTACCGAACAATAATTTCAACTCTTAAACCTCTTTGAACTTTTGATGAACTCCTGCAACGCGTCAACCATCTTCCAGTCGCTGTGGCCTAGACACATAGCCGCGAAAGAAAGCACATTTTCAGCATTTAAATCTATTCCGAGAAGTTGGCAAACGGCAAGCAAGCTAGCAAGCTAGCAAGCAAGCGCTGGCCACGCTTTGTCGTCTTCTATTCTTTTGTGCACGAGACTCGATGCAGCGCTACGTGTCGCCAGCTCCATATTCCAGCAATGTACTCGACTCTGCCGCAGTTTACCGTGCCTCTGGAGCCCTTTTTGCCTGCTGGTTCTTCCAGTCATACCGGGATTGCTCTCTGCCGTGTTCCGCACAGCGCTCTTATGCAGGGTCCATCTTCAGTCTCGCTCAAGCCTTCGTTGATCCAGGCACAACTCGTAGGTATGTCGGCCGCGCTCCCGCCCGAGTCGGTTGCCACAAGATTCGAACAACCACCAGCGATCAAGCCGATGACATCAGTAACATCTGTTGCAAAGTCTCCTCACCCTTATCGAGCTCTGCCATCCGGGCTGTCTTGGAGATCATGTCCGACCACGGACACGACCCAGGGCGGCTGCCGTGATTCCCGACTCGTCTGCTGTCAAGTCTCCGGCATGGGTGTCAGCGGCAACACCACCACTTCGGTTGGCGTCGTCAAGAGCTTCGCCTGGAAGTGTGCTGAAACTACGAGCTCTGGGGCGCTCATTATTGGCGAACTGGCACCTTCCACCTTGTTAACGCCTATGCTGTCGACCAGGGCTTGAGACATCATCGCTTGATTTTATCCTCAACCTGCGATGGGGACAGCTTACCTGTGGATGTTTTTTAATGTTCCTGGCTGATTGTTGATGTCATAGTTGTTATTCAACTATATGCATAAAATTGGTCATAATAAATATTTTAGCGAATTTTCGTTTGTTTTGCCTTAGCGTAACGAGCTTCAGAAGCTTCCCGCATGCTTTCATTATATGGTTAACTTTGAAATTGCCATACCCAAGAGCTGGAAGGAAGGGATACAACCCTCTTCACCCGAACTTTTTCGACCTTGAATGTCAGTACTTAGGTGCGCCTTTTACTGGAAAGGGGATTTACATCTTCTCCACAGCCATATAGCGTGCGATAAACGACACATCACTTGTGTGGCGTAATTTACCGATGACGTATCGCATGCGGTGTGTCTCCGAACGCGAATCTATATCTCATTATGCTCAGTGTGTCATCGCCTTCCACACAATTTCATGCGAAGATGTACAGCTATAAAGGTGCAACTACGTGGAGAGATGTAGCACCCCTTTGCGAATCATTAGGTATTTCGAGTGGCAACGCTATAGCTGGCATTTTGCACAAACTGTAGTCTTCGCCACACCTTCGTCATGGTGCCTTGGTCTTTTTCAAGGGTAAAATTTCTGGAATGTGGCCCGTTTAGCTGAAGTGAATTTTCGAGCATAGAGCAATGTGCCATGACTTCTGCATGGAGCAGTTTGTCACGACTGAATTTTGTTTTGTTCTGCCAAGCCCATTTACGCAATTGGTGACGTAAATACAGGCTGTTTTTTCTGGGCGATCAAACTTTCGTCCGGTTAAAAAAAAAACTTAATTTCTTTGAAAATGAATAGCATCCCTGGTGCCCCATATCTAAGCTGCTGCGAATTAATGAGTGCGCAGAAGCGTTGCGTAATTTTGTTGGGCTGAGCCATAGGAGCTGAACAATGTTCTCGCTTTAGTCTTCGATTAACCTGTTTCACCTTGCTCATTGTACGATAGGTCGCAGTGATCGTGGTGGCTTGAAACAAGGCAATAAATAAGGCAGCTTATTCAAGCACTTTGAGGAGCCCAGCTTTCAAGGTTGCCCGGTAATTTTAGCTATCTGGCCATAAAGGGTGATCAGCGTCCATAGTTTTCTGGTCTAAGATGGCTGCCCACCTTCGAATGACTGTGCCCCTGTTAATAACAAAGCTTCTTTTTCTTCCTCCCTCTTTCTCGGAGAGAATGAGATCACAACAGAGTTGCATACGCGCATGAAATGCTCAACAACCGTTATAGTAAAACTGAAAGTACACATATATATATATATATATATATATATATATATATATATATATATATATATATATATATATATATATATATATATATATATATATATATATATATATATATATATATATATATATATATATCATACGCATATGAATATATCTCGCAGCTGTTATGCAGCTGTTATAAGTAACCGCTGCAAATCTGATTGGCGGACAACTTTATTCAGTCACAGTACTTACTGTCTGGTTATTCCAAAAAAGGTTTGTTGTTGTAGAGCACAGTAATATACTGTTTATTGCGGGCACTTCATTTTAACACCGCGAGCTTTAGCAAAGGCTTTGTGGCGTCAGGTAGCAAGCAGGCGATTTTATGGCTCACCAAAAATGTTTGACGAATATCAAAGAAGCAATGACCGACAATATGCAGCAATGAAATACCCTTTCTCTCTCTCTCATGCATTCATGAGCAAGCGGTCATAACGCGATGATCACTAGGGCGTCATTTCTTCTGCCGTGTTACGAGTAGGTGCTGTGAGCATTACCCAGAAATTTTCTAGCAGTCATTAACAGCTAACGACCTACACGGAGAGAAACAGAGCGGGGTAGTTTAACGTTATAATCTCACATTTAGTTTAGCAAAAAAATTAACTCGCACGGTTACGTATATAGGTGTATACAGAGTATCCGTGTTCTAATGCCGTTGAAGCGTGAGAATTTTTTTTTAGTAGACAGTTAGAGTTTACCGTTAGCGTGAAGGCGGAAGTTAAGGGGATGGCGTTACCGTGTAGCATACGTTCGTGGCGGAAACCGTCTTATAGTTTAGCGGAATAGCGTTTACGTGCCCCAGCTTGGATAGTGGCGCCGCCCATCGGAGGGCTTAGAAGTAAAAACAGGGAAAAGGAAAAGAAAACGAGACTATCTGCCTGTGTCACCGCGTAAAACATCGTTACAAGCTTATTTTAGTAATAATGAAAGTAAATAAATATGAAGCACGCACGAAACGCTAAAACATTTATGTTGCCGATTTGCTTACATCGATCTTGCAGTGAGGCCTAGACACGTTCGAAATGAAAAGCTATCTCAAAAACTACGCCAACTTATCCGTAACACTTGGTCGTCAAAGCTAACTGAAGGCAAGCGAAGCCACTTTAAAGAGTCGTTTGCTGCGAACAAAGTGAATCTTTCAACAATTATGCCAGAAGCGGGCGTCCGAGAGCGCCAGCATGTTTTACGTTACCTACACCTACATTAACGAGGTGACGTTAAATCTGGAAAATAGCGCGCTTACGGTAAGCGGTACGGGTAACGTGCGTATTTGCGCATTCGCACTTGGATACCGTTATCACGGTATGCCCGGTATACTATAACTGTCTAATTTTTGTTTCTTTTTTTCGCGTGATAGCGGTAACGGACACCACCGGCGGACAACTACAGCGCCAAAATATGCCGTTGTTGCGCTCTGATAAGCCTAGTATGTTACAGAGAAAGCTGGTACGAGATCACAAGGGCCGCTGTCGCTTGAAATAAAAAAGAGAAAAACAAAATAAAGAAAATACTCCTTGTTAGAATGGGTTTCAAACCTGGTTCGTCTTCCTTGATGTCCAACACTCTACCACAGAGCCGTGCCGGTGATCGAAACTGCGTTGCAAAAAGATCCCCTACATGCGTTATCTAACAGAAGAGCCGTGTTATCTTCTGCAGTAAAGCGTGGTAGAAGTATAAAATAAACACCAGTGCCATAAAATGCTAATACTCTTAGCAGACGTAACTCAAGGCGAATTGCGTAACGGGTGGGTGGGTGAATGCTGCCGACCTATTATAAAGGGCTCAGTCAGAATTTTTCAGCGCCATACCACCACATACGCAAATGCGTAGTAGGTACCACGCTTGGCCGCAAAGTGAATATAATTAATGGCGTATAGGGTGCTTCCTAACTACACGAAAATTATGATTGATGGTTTAGTGGGTTCTTTGGAAACGTACATGTATTAGTATCCCCAACAGAGTTTGCAACAAATTCTAGAAATGCCACTGTTTCCGCTTTCGCCGTGTCCATGCTGCGCTTTCCCCGCAGGCCTGGCATTTTCGTTGTATCGGACATACTCCCCGATAGTAGTAAATCCCGACTGTCAACGCCGTGTCAGTATCGTGTTAGCTTTAAAGTATTTCAGGCGAGCTCTTGATCTGTAACTCAATAAAAATAAAGAACATCAAAGCGCAGTAGTAATAATACTATCCTATGGCGAGAAATTTTTCGCTCTTGCGTCTTCTTCGCAGGAAGCGGAAGAGGCTGCCATAGCCCTGGCTCTCACTATCCCTAATTTGTCGGCTGCAGTGAGTGACTCCAAAAGAGTCATATATATTGCCAAGTAACAGTGACATGGATATGAAGAGGACAAAGTAGATAGACTGGCGCGAGCTAATGGGTATCGCTGGCGCTGCTCGCTTAACCAGCTGTACAGATATATCTGCGTCTCCTTCTCGTAACATAATTTTGGTTTCGGAGCGGGCAGGGTGTGTGAGGCAGTACTTTCCCTGCTTTTGGCTCATCCTCTCGATCAAACTCTAACGCTGATGTTGACTCCCCGACATGCGGGCCTTGCCGGAAACGAGGCGCCTCATGCTTGTGCTCAAGGTTTTACAGTCCGGAAACCATCATCTGATGTGTCGCCACTCGCTGCAGAGGAGGCATCGTGTACAGCGCGGGATCGGCCTATTTCATTCCATGTCGTTTGGACTGTCTACCGATTACAACGCTTAAGATTCCCGCCCCTCACGCGCGAATCTCTACGGAGGTGCCAAATTCTGCTGCGCCCGCTGCAGACTCGAACCTTTCCTTCCTCTTACCTCTTACACCACATTCATCTGTCTTGATACTCTTCTCCCTCTTGTACATTCTGCGCCTCTCCCACAGCAGACTTAAACGTCATCATAAAGCGTTGCCCTAAGAACCCTCTAAACCCTTTCATAAACACCTAAATTCAGGGGCGAAGCTCCTTATGGCATCACTCGTTCGTCTCCCATTATCGATTGTAACCGCCGGTGGCACATACCCGAGAGAGTGGGTATGTGCCACAAGGAATAAACTTTCAGGGGCGAAGCTCTTTAAGCCGCGTGTCGTGCGTCCTCGATGTGTATAGCAGGTAGCCGCATCTCATTTAGTTCTTGATATGTCGAAGTGCCTTCAGCCGGGGGTCGTGCGTCCTTGATGTATGTAGTAAGTAGCCAACTCTCGTTTAGTTCTTAGAATATCTGCTAGATGGCGGTACTTGTATATAATCAATATATGATGAAAATATGCGAGATGGTGGTACTTGGAGTGTTCACTAGACGGATGAACATACAGATAGACGGACAGACGCCTGGATGGACAGATCAACCCGCGGTCGAACAGACGAACGGATGCACGAATGAACGGACGGACGCTTCACCCCACCCATCATCATTCAGTCCGTGGAAATGCTGTGATTTTTTTAGTGAGGTGCAGTGGCAGGCTGCCTTGCGCAGCTCGAAGCTCGGCATTCAGGAGGGCATCCTCGATCGAGTGGGCTCAGAGGGTAGAGGAGGACCATTCCAAGTAGTTCCTTGCCTTTAACAAGGGACAAATAGTTGTTCATTAGTAAATATAAGTTAATATTCTTATAAATAAATAATAAATAAGTAAGTATAACGCAGAGCAGTGTTCTCGGTAATAGCCCTGTATACGTAATAAGGGAAAGCCAGATTTCTTTTTTGCGGGGAGGGGGGCGTTAATAATGTATACTGGATGAATGTTCGTGCTTGCGTTTGTATGCGCGCGTACACAAGCAATATTGAAAATTTTCGGAGGCAGCCGTTGAGTCTAACAAAACCAATCTCTCCCGTTTCGCACCTTGCTGCGCCAGTGATACATAGCTCAACACACTACCGAATAATTCAGAGTGCTTTTGATTCGGTGCTCGCAAGGCAAAACGAACGAAAGTTCGCTACACATGTTTGTTATACTTACTTAGATGCTTACAATTAACCAACACATTTGAAATCAACAATCAAACAGGAACATCGAATTACATCAGTCGATAAGATGTCCCCGTCGCAGGTTCAGGATAAAATCAAGTGACGATATCCCAGGCAGCGGTAGACAGATACCAGAGGCCGACGACAACACTGTGGCAGGCGCCAGTTCGTACCGCAGAGCTCGAAGTTTGAGCAGCACCACTCCAGGTGAAGCTCTTGGTGACGCCAACCGAAGTGGTGGTGTTGCCGAAGACCCATGCCACAGACTTGAATGCAGACTAGTCGGGACTCACCACGGCAGGTGCACCGAGTTGAGTCTGTCGTCGGTGACATCGGCGAGCTCGAACGTCAAGACTGCCCGGAGTGCTGCACTCGATGACGGTGTGGAAAGCTTGCGACGAAGGTGACTGATGTCATCGGCTGAATTGCTGGTGCGTGTTCGAATCTTGTGGCAACAGACTCGGGCGGGAGCGCGGCCGACAGTCCTACAAGTTGTACCTGGATCATCGAAGGCTTGAGCGAGACTGAAGATGGACCCTGCATAGCAGCGCTGTGCGGACCACGGCAGAGAGCAATCCCGGTATGACTGGAAGAACCAGCGGGCGAAGGGGGCTCCAGAGGCACGCACAACTGCGGCAGGGTTGTACATGGCTGGAATGGTGCTGGCGACACGTACGCGCTGCATCAAGTCTCGTGAACAAAATAATGGAAGTCAAAGAGGCGTGGCCAGCGCTTCCTCGAGAGCACGGTGGACTCGTGAGCCAGCGCCTCGTGAGCGAACGTCTTCTTCGTCTTCCACATCCGTCAGGCGCAATCTGTACAACGTATTGGAGCTTGAAATTAGGTTCTTTTTTATCTCTTCATACAGATATTTTGGTTGTATCATTACCTCAATTATTCTAACTCAGTTCATAATAAATACTGATTTCTTTACAAGAACTGTCTGGATACTACAAACGGCGTTGTATCCCCCCCCCCCCCCAGCTAGGCCTAATAACGCAAGGACTCCATCGTTTGGCTTCTTTTTTTCGCAGACCGATTTCTCTTTATAGATACATCTCTCTCTCTTTGTGCTCTTAGAATAGGGTACTTACTCATCGAGCGCTTCCGGTGGGGTTTGTAAAACGACTGTTGCGATGTTGCAAATCGGACGTGGACGTGCCGTCAACGCTCTTTCATTGCAGAGTCGAAGGTTGACAGCCGAGGATGGAGCCGAGACGCCGAATAGAAGCGTTAGCAGCGGCGTCCTGCTAGCCGATGTCCCTTGGAGTTCTGGCCGCCTCGAGCCACCGGCGCCCTTAATATTTTTTTCTGAAGCCGGCTTGCCGCGACTGGCGACTGCTTAAGGGAAACTTCTCCCTACACACCGAAGCTATACACTAGCGCTTGCCTACTTTATCTCATTAGGTAATAAGTCAATTGGAGGAATAAGGTCAAAAAGACTGAACATAATGGGGGGGGGGGAAATAAAAATTGCGATATAGAACATTACGTAAATGTGTATATCAGTCGTTTCTTTGAAGACAGCTAGGGTAAATATTTGATTTAAACATTTGTTGTTTTTTGATGAATAGAAAAGCAAATTTAAGTATTTTTGAAAGGTCGTTGCCAAGTTACCTGTCCGATGCCTGTGGTAAAAGGCTGTCAGAATGGATCAGTTTGAATGGTTTTTATTGTGTGAACTCAAGTACCCCAACCTACGTATCTGGCCTATCACATTCTGTGTCACTTGACGTTCGCATTTGCTGGTTATGTCATTTCGTCCTGGTCTGCTGTCACATCGGGCACAAACAATAATGGAGTACGCGAATACTTTTTGAAGTCATGTGCGCACCTACCTCAATAAATAAACAAGGTAAAATTATGTTAAATATAGTAAACATAGGGACTCATTACGATAACTCTCGAACAAACAGACAGAATTGAATGACCAATCAAAGACACCAACTTTATGTAGTCTTTTTATGGCAGTATGAAAATGACTAAATTCACTGCAAAATCTACTAAAAGTAGTGGTAACTCGCCGTGGTGAATTCTGACTGTGATCGCGCCTATATAGGCGACGTAAAGCCGCTTGGAAGAAATTTCTTTACAACCAGTGCCTACGTAACTGGAAATAATACAAATATTCTGCTGCTACATTCCAACATACGCTTTAGAAAGAAAAAAAATTGTTATAACTCCAAAACAGAACATTTATATGCCAGAGACAAAAAAATAAGAAAGTGTTGTTTCGGTTCCTTCGACATAATAAGATGGTCCCGCAACAAGAAAATTTAGAATGAACTTGTTTATCGTCCACAGAGTCAGTTCAGTTGCTTGATACGATTGCGAAAGGGCTTGACTGTCGCTTCACATCAGTGTTATCCTATGCGATATACCTGTTAGCGAAAAAAGCTAATGAATTTAAGGCGGTTACATTAGACGGAGTCACAGAGGCACTATACACAGTCCCGGATTCATCACTGGGACCTGATATCTCTACAGCCATGATAAAGATCATTCTTGATTTATCCGCCAATGATGTCATTGCTTTTCTATTTTTTTTCTACAAAAAATGTATGCATCCATCAAGATTAAAATGTGGCCAAATTAGTAGCGCTGTTGAAAAAAACAGGGCGCTGGATATGCCGTAGATAACATTTGGCCTGTTTCCCTCGCTTGGAATCTCGTAAAGCTAACAGAGCAATTATTATGTAGACATCTTGAAGAAATAATTGAAGTAAATCATATTTTAAGCAAATCTCTCAGAAGACTGAGGCCGGGCTGTTCGATATGTTGCACTCATGTTGACTTAGAAAGTAGAATTAGCTTGGTCGTCATAAAAACCAAGACCTCGCTTCAGTGTCCCTATAGATATTGCTAAGGCATATGATAGCATAGAACACAGCATATTGATTTGTAGGCTACGAAGCGTCAAGGTTTGCGAGTATATAATATTGTGGATACAAACTTTTGTAAGCGGACGAACATTTTAATGCTCGCAGAATGACTCATCTTCTCAAACATACCAACAAACAAGGAGAGTGGCTCAAAGATCAGTTTTCTCGTTTATTTTATTTAATATAGTACTAAGCTCAACTGCCGTACATAAAGATGTGCAAGTGTACGCAGACGACATTTGCATTCTTTGCTTCTTCCAGCGATATACCTTTGCTGTACAACATTCAACAGGCATACTTGGATGACATTCAGATGTGGCCGAATGGTCTGAATATGTCCCTTATGGTTAACAAAAGGGCCCTTCTTGCTTTCCCACTGACTTTTCGTGCGCGGATTTCACTAACGTATGGACAGGCCTATATTCCTTACGGTCATCTTTCTATTGCTTGAAATAACACATGGTGCCCCCCTAGAAATTTGGAAGTGTGCATGGCGAAACTTTTATGCCGAATTCCACCGCTTAATTTCTATTTATACAGGTCTGATCAGGTGTCCTCTTCCCTTTGTATTTATCGTCAAGAGCCAGAAAACGTCGATCATTTTTTTTCTTAGTTACCAGCGTTTCACAAGCCAAAGGAAGAAACATTTGAAAACTTTATTCAGGAAATTGAACATTACCCTGAATATTTAAAATATCCTTCCCTTGGGGCTTCTTCTCTATAGGCCACAACAACAGTAGAGTCTGTGAAGCAGTTTGTGATTTTCTCGGAGACTCAAAAAGGTTCGCTTGGAAAATTATCATTCCTTTTTTTCTTTTTCTACTAATGAAACTTTAGTTCTTTGAAACTACCATCCATTTAAGCCTTTCAAATATTAATACCTACATTATTCGTAAATCACCTTATCATTATCCACTCTTATATTTGCTAGATGACGGAATAAAAAATTTTTTTCTTCATGAAAATTTTAAAATTAGTTTTTCCCCATTACAGTAACCGCCGGTTCAATGGCCGATCCCCCATAGTGAGTACGAACCAAGGTATATAGGATCAAGGAGCAAGCAAGTCAAGTCAAGTCAAGATCCTTGACGATGTGGTGCATACCCACGCTGGGGGATTGGCCAAGAACCGGATAGTTTTAACAAATTTCTTCTTTAATAACGGATTAAAATTATTCCACTTACGACAAATAAAAGAAAGATGCTACAAGATGAATTTGATGGTTGAATAGTAAATAATCTGTAGTGTAATGCAATAAAGCGTCGTATTTGATTAATGAGAATTCGGAAATTTCAAAATCTACCGAACAATAATTTCAACTCTTAAACCTCTTTGAACTTTTGATGAACTCCCGCAACGCGTCAACCACCTTCCTGTCGCTGTGGGCTAGACACAAAGCCCCGAAAGAAAGCATATTTTCAGCATTTAAATCTATTCGGAGAAGGTGGCAAACGGCAAGCAAGCAAGCAAGCAAGCACGCTAGCAAGCAAGCGCTGGCCACGCTTTGTCGTCTTCTATTCTTTTGCGCACGAGACTCGATGCAGCGCTACGTGTCGCCAGCTCCAATCCAGCCATGTACTCGACTCAGCCGCAGTTCACCGTGCCTCTGGAGCCCCCTTCGCCCGCTGGTTCTTCCAGTCATACCGGGATTGCTCTCTGCCGTGTTCCGCACAGCGCTGTTATGCAGGGTCCATCTTCAGTCTCGCTCAAGCCTTCGTTGATCCAGGCACAACTCGTAGGACTGTCGGCCGCGCTCCCGGCCGAGTCGGTTGCCACAAGATTCGAACAACCACCAGCAATCAAGCCGATGACATCAGTAACATATGTTGCAAAGTCTCCTCACCCTTATCGAGCTCTGCCATCCGGGCTGTCTTGGAGATCATGTCCGACCACGGACACGACCCAGGGCGGCTGCCGTGATTCCCGACTCGTCTGCTGTCAAGTCTCCGGCACGGGTTGCAGCGGCAACACCACCACTTCGGTTGGCGTCGTCAAGAGCTTCGCCTGGAGTTGTGTTGAAACTTCGAGCTCTGGGGCGCTCATTATTGGCGAACTGGCACCTTCCACCTTGTTAACGCCTATGCTGTCGACCAGGACTTGAGACATCATCGCTTGATTTTATCCTCAGCCTGCGACGAGGACAGCTTACCTGTGGATGTTTTTTAATGTTCCTGGCTGATTGTTGATGTCATAGTTGTTATTCAACTATATGCATAAAATTGGTCATAATAAATATTTTAGCGAATTTTCGTTGGTTTTGCCTTAGCGTAAGCAGCTTCAGAAGCTGCCCGCATGCTTTCATTATATGGTTAACTTTGTCATTGCCATACCCAAGAGCTGGAAGGAAGGGATACAACCCTCTTCACCCGAAATTTTTCGACCTTGAATGTCAGTACTTAGGTGCGCCTTTTACTGGAAAGGGGATTTACATCTTCTCCGCAGCCATATAGCGTGCGATAAACAACACATTACTTGTGTGGCGTAATTTACCGATGACGTATCGCATGCGGTGCGTCTCCGAACGCGACGCTATATCTCCTTATGCTCAGTGTGTCATCGCCTTCCAAACAATTTCATGCGAAGATGTACAGCTATAAAGGTGCAACTACGTGGAGAGATGTAGCACCCCTTTGCGAATCATTAGGTATTTCGAGTGGCAACGCTATAGCTGGCATTTTGCACAAACTGTAGTCTTCGCCACACCTTCGTCATGGTGCCTTGGTCTTTTTCAAGGGTAAAATTTCTGGAATGTGGCCCGTTTAGCTGAAGTGAATTTGCGAGCATAGAGCAATGTGCCATGACTTCTGCATGGAGCAGTTTGTCACGACTGAATTTTGTTTTGTTCTGCCAAGCCCATTTACGCAATTTGTGACGTAAATACAAGCTGGTTTTTCTGGGCGACCAAACTTTCGTCCTGTTAAAAAAAAACTTAATTTCTTTGAAAATGAATAGCATCCACGGTGCCCCATATCTAAGCTGCTGCGAGTTAATGAGTGCGCAGAAGCGTTGCGTAATTTTGTTGGGCCGAGCCATAGGAGCTGAACAATGTTCTCGCTTTAGTCTTCGATTAACCTGTTTCACCTTGCTCATTGTACGATAGGTCGCAGTGATCGTGGTGACTTGAAACAAGGCAATAAATAAGGCAGCTTATTCAAGCACTTTGAGGAGCCCAGCTTTCAAGGTTTCCCCCTAATTTAATCTATCTGGCCATAAAGGGTGATCAGCGTCCATAGTTTTCTTGTCTAAGATGGCTGCCCACCTTCGAATGACTGTGCCTGTTAATAACAAAGCTTCTTTTCTTTCCTCCCTCTTTCTCGGAGAGAATGAGATCACAACAGAGTTGCATACGCGCATGAAATGCTCAACAACCGTTATAGTAAAACTGAAAGTATATATATATATATATATATATATATATATATATATATATATATATATATATATATATATATATATATATATATATATATATATATATCATACGCATATGAATATATCTCGCAGCTGTTATGCAGCTGTTATAAGTAACCGCTGCAAATCTGATTGGCGGACAACTTTATTCAGTCACAGTACTTACTGTCTGGTTATTCCAAAAAAGGTTTGTTATTGTAGAGCACAGTAATATACTGTTTATTGCGGGCACTTCATTTTAACACCGCGAGTTTTAGCAAAGGCTTTGTGGCGTCAGGTAGCAAGCAGGCGATTTTGTGGCTCACCAAAAATGTTTGACGAATATCGAAGAAGCAATGACCGACAATATGCAGCAATGAAATACCCTTTCTCTCTCTCTCATGCATTCATGAGCAAGCGGTCATAACGCGACGATCACTCGGGCGTCATTTCTTCTGCCGTGTTACGAGTAGGTGCTGTTAGCATGACCCAGAAACTTTCTATCAGTCATTAACAGCTATCAACCTACACGGAGAGAAACAGAGCGGCGTAGTTTAACGTTATAATCTCACATTTATTTTAGCAAAAAAAATTAACTCGCACGGTTTACGTATATAGGTGTGTGTCTACAGAGGATCCGTGTTCTAATGCCGTTGAAGCGTGAGAATTTTTTTTAGTATACAGTTAGAGTTTACCGTTAGCGTGAAGGCGGAAGTTAAGGGGATGGCGTTACCGAGCAAACGTTCGTGGCGGAAAGCGTCTTATAGTTTAGCGGAATGGCGTTTACGAGCCCCAGCTTGGATAGTGGCGCCGCCTATCGGAGGGTTTAGAAGTAAAAACAGGGAAAAGGAAAAGAAAACGAGAGTATCTGCCTGTGTCACCGCGCAAAACATCGTTACAAGTTTATTTTAGTAATAATGAAAGTAAATAAATATGAAGCACGCACCAAACGCGAAAACATTTATGTTGCCGATTTGCTTACATCGATCTTGCAGTGAGGCCTAGACACGTTCGAAATGAAAAGCTATCTCAAAAACTACGCCAACTTATCCGTAATACTCGGTCTTCGAAGCTAACTGAAGGCAAGCGAAGCCACTTTAAAGAGTCGTTTGCTGCGAACAAAGTGAATCTTTCAACAATTATGCCAGAAGCGGGCGTCCGAGAGCGCCACCATGTTTTACGTTACCTACACCTACATTAACGAGGTGACGTTAAATCTGCAAAATAGCGCGTTTACGGTAAGCGGTACGGGTAACGTGCGTATTTGCGCATTCGCACTTGGATACCGTTATCACGGTATGCCCGGTATACTATAACCGTCTAATTTTTTTTTTCGCGTGATAGCGGTAACGGACACCGCCAGCGGAAAACTACAGCGCCAAAACATGCCGTTGTTGCGCTGTGATAAGCCTAGTATGTTACAGAGAAAGCTGCTACAAGATCACAAGGGTCGCTGTCGCTCGAAATAAAAAAGAGAAAAACCAAAGAAAAAAAATACTCCTTGTTAGAATGGATTTCAAACCTGGTTCGTCTTCCTTGATGTCCAACAGTCTACCACAGAGCCGTGCCGGTGATCGAAACTGCGTTGCAAAAAGATCCCCTACATGCGTTATCTAACAGAAGAGCCGTGTTATCTTCTGCAGTAAAGCGTGGTAGAAGTATAAAATAAACACCAGTGCCATAAAATGCTAATACTCTTAGCAGACGTAACTCAAGGCGTAACTCAATTTTTCGCTCTTGCGTCTTCTTCGGAGGAAGCGGAAGAGGCTGCGATAGCCCTGGCTCTTATTATCTCTAATTTGTCGGCTGCAGTAAGTGACTCCAAAACAGTCGCATATATTGCCAAGTAACAGTGACATGGAGATTGTTAGGTTTGGCCTGGGGATTCATCTCTCAATCCCTTCGGCGCCCAGTCTTACCGACGCTGTCAAGTATTTGAGTGATTATTCCAGTCCAGACGGCGGGCAGAGGCGAGTTCACGTCCTTCAAAAGCGGACCTTTTGTCGTCGCTTCAAGCAGAAGCGGTGACTAATGGACTCGGCGACTCATCGGGCGACGGCAAAGCTGTCGTGGCCGGCGCCGGAGCTGACAGAGGAGCGGTGCTCCCTTTTGATCCCCAATCACCAAGCCGACCGGCCGACTGCCTATGCTCGTCAGGCACTGTACGTGCTAGCCGGAGGACCAAGACGTCGTGTCGCCAAGACGCCAGTAGCCGTTCGAGAGAGGCCAAGAAAGACGGCGTCTTTCTGAAAGAGACCGCGACGGACAGCGCACGCAGATCGCCCCGCTAATTGGGCGAGCTGTGCAGTGGGCCCTTTGAAGTATGCGGCCCGGATCGTGGGAACGCTCGTCTAACGGCACACCCACGACGAGGACCAGCCCTGCTGGCGCCACCACCGTGCAGTGTTCACGTGGACCTTGTATGCTCGCCTCCCTCACCTGTGTGTGCGTGATTGGTGTTCGACTCTGAGAGGAGGAGCCCGACAGGGCATAAAACGACGCGGAGAGTGCTGGACATTGCGCTCTCGGAACCTGGCTCTGAACTATGTAGTGTTCAACCACCACGCTCGTGGTTTGTGAAACCACTATCCCTTGCTTTCCTGTAAATATGTGTAAATAATGTCATAAACCTCTGTTATGTTTCTCGTATTCTCTTGTCAGCGTTCAGTTCCTCCATCCGGATGCCATCACCTGCAACATCTTCCTCCCCACATCTTACAACTGGTGGCAGCGGTGGGATGCCATCACCTGCAACGGCTTTCCTTCCCATCTCTTACAACTGGTGGCAGCGGTGGGATGGACTTCACGACATGGTGCTGTGCTGTGGTGAGTGCTTGGTCTTTGCTTTGACTTTCCAGGCTTCAATTGTGTGAGTTTATTAGAAGCTGGACTGTGTGTGGGTTAGGGTGATTACCGTTTGTGAGTTTTGAGTTGTAGGGATCCCCTAATTATGTGTGAGATGCAGGACCAAAGTACAACGGCAATCATGTCGTGGAAAGCAATGCTAAGAGATGAACTTTTGCTTGTGAGTAAGCATCTAGGCATTGAAGTAGAGGAAGGAATGGGCGGGACAGCTGTTGTGGGGCTGATCTCGCAAAAAGCCAGTGAGGTGAAGACACTGCTAAAAGATGGTCTTTTGTACATTTGTGAAGACCTTGGTATTAAGATTAAAAAAGAAATGGGCAGGTCAGAAATTTTAGAGCTAATTTTGGAAAGCACCAGTGAGGTGGATATTGGATACGCGTTAAAAGCTTTAAAAGGGTTGGAGGAACGGAAACGGGAGGAACGGAAACGAGAGGAACGCGAAAAAAAGGAACGGGAAAGAAAAGAAAAGGAAAGCAGGGATAGAAAAGAAAGAGAAGAAAGAGAAAGATTGGAACGACAGAAAGAGAGAGAGCAGTGGGAGGAAAGCCTGAAATTAAAACAGGAAGAGAGAAAAAGATCAATACAGTACCTTAGATTGGCTCAAGTAAATTCGAGGATCCATGCATTCGAAGAGGGGGAGGATTTAGATAGTTATCTAACCTCTTACGAGAAAGTTTGCAGGGAACTAGAGCTCGACGAGGACTATTGGTCTCTCGCCTTATCGAGTGTCCTTCCGTGCAGCTTGATGGGTAGGTTACTATACCTTTCCGAGGAACAGTTCAATAGGTACGATGTAGCTAAGGCAGCTTTACTGCGGTGCTTCGGCATCAGAGTTGACAGAAAGCGATTTGAGTGCAAGCTCACGAACGCTCCCGTGAAGAACGCGCGACGTTGTGCTGGTAGTAAAACCAAGCCTGAGAGAGGTCCGCGTGTCTCTTATCGCACCAAGGTAGATAGTGAGCGAAAATGGGAGATAGAAAAACGGGAGCGAGGTGAAGAGCGTGAGCGAGCACTCAGCCTAGTGATTGAACTGTCGGAAGAAAAAGTCGACGCAAGGCGGCGGAAGATTCGGCCATCCGCAAGTGTAGCGCACGAGAAGTGCGAGGTGCAGCCCAGAGCTTTAGAGAAGGCTAGCACGTGTGAAGAGCGCAGCAGGTTCGAAGACGAACCAAATTCGAGTGCTGCGAAAGGTGCTGCGCTGATTAGAGAGGCCGACAAAGGCCAGAGCGAGTGCGACGAGGTGCTGTGCCAATTAAATGTTAGCGAAACAGCTAGGATAGCTGTAGACAATCTGGCACAGACCTCAACTGTGTTTGTCGCAACGGTGGATCTTGCAAACAGTGTGGAAGTACGCAAGGACACCGAAGAAAGCTCAGAAGCAGCGAAAGTAGGTAGCGGGGATATCAGTGCAGTCGCAGACAGCTCTCAGCAATGCGAGCTAGAGTGTTTGCAGGAAAGCAGCTGCACTGTTCCTAAGAGCGTCAAGCTGTCTGCCGATCTAGAGTGTGAAATAGGTGGTTTTTTCGAAAATCATCTAGACGGAGCGGCGTCGACAGCTGACGAGTGTAGTGAGAGTGTTAGCCACCTTGAGCTGCGAGCAGTAGGCTCAGAGACGAGTCGCAGGAAGCGGCGCAGACGCAAGAGACGTCGCAAAGTCGCGAGTGAGACAAGCAGCTCTACGCATGTTCAGAAAAGTTTGAGGCCTATTAGCGCAGCAAGCAGAACTAGGCATTTTGCGTCAGTGACAAAGTTCATTTGTATACGTCTGAACTGCGGGACGAAAGAAAAGGGACCAGCGGGTCCATCGCAAATGAAATCAAATGGGAGGCGCCAGGTTAGTTGGGTGCGTGAGTACAAAGTTAAGACAAATGAATCGGCCCGACATGGCACCAGTGCTAGGAAATCGAACTGGCAAAATAGTGTAGCAGGTGGTACAGAAGAACCCTCGAGCTGTAGAGCAGCCGATGACGCAACCCGAGGCGAACTTCCTAGTTGTGAGAAAACGGGTCGCAAGCGTCGCCGTAGACAGGTGAAGGGTACGCGCGCGACAAAGCGAAGGCACAAAGGAGGAAGCAAGCATCGGGGAAAAAGGAAAGAGGGTGGCTCATCGGCCAGTTCAGCGAAGAGGCCTTTGTGGCGGGAAGTAAGGCGCCAGCGGCGAAAGCGTAGACCACAGCGCGCATTCGCGAGACGGTATGCGCAGTGGAGATTTAGGGCTTTTCGTGGAAAAGAGTGTAGACGTGGTCCTAGAAGAAAGACCACCATAGCTAAACACCGCTCGGCTAGACCAAATAGGACCCCGTCGCTCTTTCCCTTGCATTGCTCGGGTTCCCTCCGCCGGATTGACAGAGGACGGCCGAAATCGCAAATGAGGCGTAGCGCTGCCGTTCAGCTTGTAGCACTTAGGCGACATTGCCTCGCGCGCCCTCGACATTCGCCAAGTCCTCGACCGCCGCGGGTACGATTGAGGTGAGGGACAGCTGTAGGCTGGAGAAGGTGACACAGGAATTTACGGGGAAGCATCTTTGTTTGCTTATTTTTGGTTTTAAAGTAATATTCCTGTCATCTCCCCGGCTATAGTTTGTTTAGTTAGTTTTTCACTTCAATGCTTTTTTGTAAACTTTGTGAGGGCTTCGAGTTAAACTTTTAAGTGTTATGCGGGAGCAGTTACCCGCATCAGACAACCGACTGCGTAAAAGGAGTTTTTAAGATAAGAGCACGCATGACGCAAATGAAGTTTTGGTACGCTCGCTAAATTTGAAGGAGTGGTGGCTATAGGTTAGAGCGATATGACCTATGATTAGGTGTGTGTTGGTATGCTAGCGTTCTTTGGATGATAGTATGATGTCGTGCTAGAGCGCACAGAAAAGTCATGTGCGTTCTTTAAAAACATGGGCTGACATGAAACTGCATCCAGCGGATGAGCATGTTAGCACACAAGGTTTTGTTTAGTGATTGTTTATAAGGATCTTATGATCACTTGAGTTGAAAGCACTGCGTTCACCAAATTTTGAGATTAGATACCTTTATAGGATAGATAAGACGCAGTTTGATCTGTTGTGAGTGAGTTTTCGTTGGCGTCAGGGTATCCCCCAAGTAGGCACTCATGACTACGTTAAGTGTGTAATTAAGAGAATGCGCACAGTTACTTTGTGTAGGTACAAGCAGCATTCCTGTGAAACCATTGGAGATAGTGGTGTTTCATTGAGTTAATGATGACTTATCAGATTCGTTACAACATTGTAGGGCAGATGGCAGGAGAATGCTAGTTTTGTAAAATTGGAATTACGGTTATATGGGGCCAAATTGTGTTTGCTTTTGTGTGCTTTTCTCACACGGCAATTTGGTTCATCTTTGGCACGCATCTCCGCGTCCATGACTGTTGTAACTTTGGCGGCACCAAATTGTCTCAAAATTTTAGCGTACAGGTTTTCCTTTTTGTGTTAAAAAGCCTGGAGGGTTTTAAGCGGGACCAATGTGCTTGACTGCGGCATGGTATTGTGTTGTGCGGTTCGCCTTGCTGTTGTCGGCCATTGTGAGCTGGTTTGGGAGTTGGTTTCGAGTACGCAGCTGGAGAGAACAGCCAGGCCATCGTCCTCGTCACCACCCATTCTCTTCGTGCCCAGCGGTTGAGAGCGCTGGCCAGCCGAGATTTTCCGGGCGGCGGAGGAGCTGTTAGGTTTGGCCTGGGGATTCATCTCTCAATCCCTTCGGCGCCCAGTCTTACCGACGCTGTCAAGTATTTGAGTGATTATTCCAGTCCAGACGGCGGGCAGAGGCGAGTTCACGTCCTTCAAAAGCGGACCTTTTGTCGTCGCTTCAAGCAGAAGCGGTGACTAATGGACTCGGCGACTCATCGGGCGACGGCAAAGCTGTCGTGGCCGGCGCCGGAGCTGACAGAGGAGCGGTGCTCCCTTTTGATCCCCAATCACCAAGCCGACCGGCCGACTGCCTATGCTCGTCAGGCACTGTACGTGCTAGCCGGAGGACCAAGACGTCGTGTCGCCAAGACGCCAGTAGCCGTTCGAGAGAGGCCAAGAAAGACGGCGTCTTTCTGAAAGAGACCGCGACGGACAGCGCACGCAGATCGCCCCGCTAATTGGGCGAGCTGTGCAGTGGGCCCTTTGAAGTATGCGGCCCGGATCGTGGGAACGCTCGTCTAACGGCACACCCACGACGAGGACCAGCCCTGCTGGCGCCACCACCGTGCAGTGTTCACGTGGACCTTGTATGCTCGCCTCCCTCACCTGTGTGTGCGTGATTGGTGTTCGACTCTGAGAGGAGGAGCCCGACAGGGCATAAAACGACGCGGAGAGTGCTGGACATTGCGCTCTCGGAACCTGGCTCTGAACTATGTAGTGTTCAACCACCACACTCGTGGTTTGTGAAACCACTATCCCTTGCTTTCCTGTAAATATGTGTAAATAATGTCATAAACCTCTGTTATGTTTCTCGTATTCTCTTGTCAGCGTTCAGTTCCTCCATCCGGATGCCATCACCTGCAACATCTTCCTCCCCACATCTTACAACTGGTGGCAGCGGTGGGATGCCATCACCTGCAACGGCTTTCCTTCCCATCTCTTACAAGATGAAGAGGACAAAGTAGATAGACTGGCGCGAGCTAATGGGTATCGCTAGCGCTTCTCGCTTAACCAGCTGTACAGATATATCTGCGTCTCCTTCTCGTAACATATAATTGGTTTCGGAGCAGGCAGGGTGTGTGAGGCAGTACTTTCCCTGCTTTTGGCCCATCCTCTCGATCAAACTCTAACGCTAATCTGGACTTCCCCGCATACGGGCCTTGCCGGAAACGAGGCGCCTCATGCTTGTGGCCGAGGTTTCACAGTCCGGGATCCATGATCCGATGTGTCGCCACTCGCTGCAGAGGAGGCGCCGTGGACAGCGTGGAATCGGCCTATTTAATTCCATGGCGTCTACACTGTCTACCGATTACAACGCTTAAGATTTCCGCCCCTAACGCGCGAATCTCCACCGAGGTGCCAAACTCTGCTGCGCTCGCTGCAGACTCTATACCTTTCCTTCCTCTTACCTCTTACACCACATTCATCTGTCTTGATACTCCTCTCCCTCTTGTACATTCTGCGCCTCTTCCACAGCAGACTTATACCTCATCATAAGGCGCTGCTTTCATGAACGCCTAAATTTAGGGGTTAAGCTCCTTATTGCGTCACCCGTTCGTCTCCCATTATCGTTAGTAACCGCCGGTGGCACATACCCGAGAGAGTGGCTATCTGCCACAAGGACACAAGGATAAAACTTTTTGGGGCGAAGCGCCTTAAGCCGCGTGTCGTACGTCCTCGATGTATAAAGAACGTTGCCACATCACATTTAGTTCTTGAAATATCTGCTAGATGGCGGTACTTGTATATAATCATTATATGATGGAAATATGCGAGATGGTGGTACTTGAAGTGTTCACTAGACGGATGGACATACAGATAGACGGACAGACGCCTGGACGGACAGATCGACCCGTGGTTGAACAGACGAACGGATGCACGAACGGACGGATGGACGCTTCACCCCACTCATCATCATTCAGTCCGTGAAAATGCTGTGATTTTTTTTAGTGAGGTGCAGTGGCAGGCTGCTTTGCGCAGCTCGAAGCCCTGCATTCAGGAGGGCATCCTCGAGTGGGCTCAGAGGGTACAGGAGGACCATTCCAAGTAGTTCCTCTCCACCACCCTCATTTCTATGGGCGCCTTGCCTTTAACGAGGGACAAATCGTTGTTCATTAGTAATTATAAGCAAATATTCATATAAATAAATAAATAAATAATAATATTTAAGAATAACGCAGAGAAGTGTTCTCGGGAATAGCTCTGTATACGTAATAAGGGAAAGCCAGATTTCTTTTTTTCGGGCAGGGGACCGTTAATAATGTATGCTGGATGAATGTTCGTGCTTGCGTTTGTATGCGCCCGTACACAAGCTATATTGAAAATTTTCGCGGGCTGGTGTTGAGTCTAACAAAACCAAACTCTCCCGTTCCGCACCTTGCTGCGCCAGTGATACATAGGTCAACATACTACCGGTGAATTCGGAGTGCTTTTCATGCGGTGATCGCAAGGCAAAACGAACGAAAATTCGCTACACATGTTTATTATACTCACTTAAATGCTTACAATTAACCAACGCATTTGAAATCAACAATCAAACAGGAATGTCGAATTACATCAGCAGATAAGTTGTCGTCGTCGCAGGTTGAGGATCAAATCAAGCGACGATATCCCAGGTAGCGGTCGACAGCATTACCACCGGTCGATGACAACACTGGCAGGTGCCCGTGTTCTCGAACTGGCGCCTGCACCAGGCGCCAGTTCGCGATGAACACGTGCCGCAGAGCTCGAAGTTTGAGCAGCACCACTTCAGGTGAAGCTCTTGGCGACGCCAACCGATGTGGTGGTGTTGCCGAAGACCCATGCCACAGACTTGAATGCAGACGAGTCGGGACCCACGGCAGGTTCGCCGAGTTGAGTCTGTAGTTAGTGACATCAGCGAGCTCAAACGTCAAGACTGCCCGGAGTGCTGCACTCGATAACGGTGTGGAAAGCTTGCAACGAAGGTGACTGATGTCATCGGCTGAATTGCTGGTGGGTGTTCGAATCTTGTGGCAACAGAGTCGGGCGGGAGCGCGGCCGACAGTCCTACAAGTTGTGCCTGGCTCAACGAAGGCTTGAGCGAGACTGAAGGTAGACCCTGCATAGCAGCGCTGTGCGGACCACGGCAGAGAGCAATCCCGGTATGACCGGAAAAACCAGCGGGCGAAGGGGGCTCCAGAGGCACGGACAACTGCGGCAGCGTCGAACATGGCTGGAATAGTGCTGGCGACATGTACGCGCTCCATCAAGTCTCGTGGACAAAATAATGAAAGCCAAAGAAGCGTGGCCAGCGCTTCCTCGAGAGCATGGTGGGCTCGTGAGCCAGCGCCTCGTGAGCGAACGTCGTCTTCGTCTTTCATATCCGACAGGTGCAATCTGTACGGCGTATTGAAGCTTGAAGTTAGGTTCTTTTTTATCTCATCATACAGATATTTTTGTGTTATCATTACCTCAATTATTCTAACTCAGTTCATAATAAATACTTATTTCTTTAAATTAAGAACTGTCTGGATACTACAAACGCCGTTGGATCCACCCCCCCACCTGCCCCCAACTAGGCCAAAGAACGCAAGGACTTCATCGTTTGGCTTCCTTTTTTCGCAGACCGATTTCTCTTTCTAGATACATCTCTCTCTCTCTCTTTGTGCTCTTAGAATAGGGTACTCATCGAGTGCTTCGGCAGTAGTTTGCGAAAGGGCTGTTGCATTGTTTCAAATTTGACGTGGACGTACCGTCATCGCTCTTTTATTGCAGAGTCGAAGGCTGACAGCCGAGGATGGAGCCGAGACGCCGAATAGAAGCGTTAGCAGCGGCGTCCTGCCAGCCGATGTCCCTTGGAGTTCTGGCCGCCTCGAGCCACCGGTGCCCTTAATATTTTTTCTGAAGCCGGCTGGGCGCCACTGACGTACTGCTTAAGGGAAACGTCTCCCTACTGTGAAGTTTGGCCTGGAAATTCGTCTGTGCAGACGCCTTTGTGCGTAAGCCCATTCACTGGGGAGGTTCTCAATCCTTTCGGCGCCCAGTCTGACAGACACTGCCGAAGATTTGAGCAATTATCCAGACCAAGCAGGAAGCAAAGGCGAGTTCCCGTCCTTCAAATGCGGACCCTTTTGTCGTCCCTTCAAGCAGCAGCGTGCCTAATCACCAAGCCGACCGGTCGACTGCCTATGCTCACCAGGCATTGGACGTGCTAGCAGGAGGACGCGACATCGTGTCGCCAAGACGCCGTTAGCCGTTCGAGAGAGGCCAACAATGACAGCAACTTCCTGGAAGAGACCGTGGCGGCCACCGCAAATCACCCCGCTAATGAAGCGAACAAATCGGCGGACCCTTTGAAGTATGCTGCCAGGATCGTGGGAACTGACGACTAGCGGCACACACACGACGAGGAAGAGCCCTGCTGGCGCCACCTTGCAGTGCAGTGTTCACAACTCAAAGTTGGACGTTCACGTGGACCGTGCATGTTCGTCCCCCTCACCTGTTGTGTGTGTGTGATTGGTGTTCCACTCGGAGAGGAGGAGCCCGACAGGGCTTAAAACGACGCCGTAGAGTGCTGGACGTCGCTCTGAACTATGTAACGTTCAACCACCACGGTCGTGGTTTGGGAAACCCCTAAGCTTTCTTTGCTGTAAATATGTGTAAATAATGACATAAACCTTGTTTTGTTTTGCGTAACCATCAGCGACCTTCCTTTCCATCTTTTACAACTGGTTGGCAGCGGTGAGATGGACTTCACGACGTGGTGCTGTGCTGTGGTGAGTGCTTGGTCTTTGCTTTGACTTTCCAGGCTTCAATTGTGTGAGTTTATTAGAAGCTGGATTGTGTGTGAATTAGGAAGATTACCTTCTCTGAGTTTTGAGTTGTAGGGATCACCTAATTATGTGTGAAATGCAGGACTAAAGTACAACGGCATTCATGGCGTGGAAGGCTATGCTAAGAGATGAACTTTTGGCTGTGAGTAAGCATCTAGGCATTGAAGTAGAGGAGGGAACGGGCAGGACAGCGATTGTGAGGCTGATCTCGCAAAAAGCCTGTGAGGAGGAGATTAAAAACGCGGTAGAGATTTCAGAAAAAACAGGAAATGAAGGAGCGAGAAAGGGATAGAAAAGAGCGTGATCGAGCACGCGCCTTGGTGCTCGAACAATTGGAACAGAAAATTGAGGCAATGAGACGGAAAATTCAGTCATCCGTAAGTGTAGCGCACGAGAAGTGCGAGGTGCAGCCCAGAGTTGTAGAGAAGGCTAGCACGTTAAAAGACAGCAGCAGGCTCGATGAAGAACCAAATTTGAGTGCTGCTAAAGGTGCTGCGCTGCGTAGAGAGGCCGACGAAGGCCAGAGCGAATGCGACGAGGTGCTGTGCCAGTTTAATACTAGCAAGACAGCTAGAATAGCGGTAGACAGGCTGGTACAGACCTCAAATGTGTTTGTCGCGACGGTGGATCTTGCAGACAATGTGGAAGTAGTCAAGAACACCGGAAAAAGCACAGGAGAAGCAGCGAAAGTAGATGATAAGAACCGTGCGGTTGTAGACAGCTCCCATGAATTCAAGCGAGATTTTTTTTTTGAGAAACAGCGGCATTGTTCTTCAGTGTGTTACGCAGTCTGCCAGTCTAGAATGTGAAACACGTGTTTCTTCAGAAAATCATTTAGACTGCGCGGGAAAGAATGCGGACAAATGCTGTGAGAGGGTGAGCGAGTTTGAGATGCGAGCGGGAAGCTCCGAAACGAGTCGCAAAAATCGGCGCAGACGAAAGCGACGTCGGAGAGCTGCGAGCCAGACAACCAGACAAAAGACACTAAGGGTGTAAAGAAAAGCTCGACATCTTTGAGCGTAGTGAAAAGAACTAGGTGTTCTGCAACGGCGTCAAACTCTGTTTGCATGCGTCCGAGCCACCGGACAACAAGTAAAAGAACAGCGGGTTCTTCACAATTGCATCAAGTGGAAGGCGCCAGTTTCGTGCGGTGCGTGAGCACAGGGTTAGCGCAAGTCAACCGGCCCGGCAAGGCAACACAGCCGAGAAATCAAAGTGCCGAAGTAGCGCAGGTGGAGCAGAAGCACCCTTGAGCGGCAAAACCATCGATTACGCGACCCGAGGCCAATTTTCTAACCGTGCAGGAAAAGTCGTTCGCAAACGTTGCCCTAAGAAAGCGAAGCGACGAAGGAATATTAAACATGGCCATCAGCCGGGCGAACGAGAGAAGGGTAGACCATCGGCCCGCTCAACGAAAGGTCCTTTGTGGCCTACAGTACGGCACAGACGGCGAAACAGTAGGCCAAGGCGCAAGTCCTCGCGACGGTATGCGCGGTGGAGATTTGGAGCTTTTCGTGGAAAGGAGTGTCGACCTGGTCCTAGAAGAAAGGCCACAATAGCTAAACACCGCAGCACAGGAGCGAGCCCAAAAAGGGCATGGCCACTCTTTCCCACGCATTGCTCGGGCCCACTCCGCGAGCCTGACAGAGGCAGGCTGAAATCGCGAATAATGCGTGACTGTGCCGTTCAGCTTGTAGCCAAGACGCGACGTTGCCTCGGGCGTTCTCGAAATCCGCCAAGACCGCGACCGCCGCGTGTGCGATTGAAGTGAGGGACAGGTGTAAGCTGGAGAAGGTGACAGAGGAATTTACAGAGAAGCATCTTTGTTTGCTTATTGTTTGGTTTTAAGGTAATATTTCTTTGTCATCTCCCCGGCTAGTTTGTTTGGATACAGTTTTCTCTTCTAGATTTTTTAAAAGCATTGTAAATGTTTCTAGTGGAGTTACAGGGAAATGACCTACGGTTAGGTGTGCGATTGGTATGCTACCGTTCTTTGAATGACAGTATGATGTCGTGCTAGGGCGCACAGCAAAGTCCTGTGCGTTCTTTAAAACCACGGGCTGGCATGAAGCTTCATTCATTTAACCAGTGTGCTAGTATGCGAGGGTTATTTCTTTTTGTTATTTTAGAGAGCGTTCAGAGTTCAAGGTGATCTTTTGAGAAAAGCGTTACGCTTTACCGAACATAGAGGCTAGAAATACATTTCACGCATGTATAAAAATGTAGTTCGATCTGTTGTGAGAGAGGTTTGTTGGCGTCAGAGTGATCTAAAAGTAGGTACTCTCGACTACGCCTTGTAAGTGTGTAAATTAGGGGATGAAGAATGCGCACAGTTACCTTGTGTTGGGTTCAGGCTGCATTTGTGCGAAGACCACTGTAGTTGGTTGATCATGAAGTTAGTCATGAAATTAGCAGCGTAAGTTACAACATAGTGCGGATGGTAGGAAGCTAGTTTTGTAAAAATGGGATTACTGTTATTTGGGGCCACATTGTGTTAGCCTTTGTGTGCTTTCCTCACACGGCAATTAGTTCCATCTTTGGTAAGCATCTCCACATCCATGATTGCTGTAACTTTGGCAGCACCAAATTGTCTCAAAATTTTAGCGTACAGGTTTTCCTTTTTGTGTTGAGAAGCCTGGAGGGTTGTAAGCGGGTCCAATGTGCTTGACTTCGGCATGGTATTGTGTTGTGTGGTTCGCCTTGCTGTTGTCAATCATTGTGAGCTGGTTTGGGAGTTGGTTTCGAGTTCGCAGCTGGAGAGAGAAAGCCAGGCCATCGTCCTCGTCACCAACCATTCTCTTCGTGCCCAGCGGCTGGGAGCGCTGGCCAGCCGAGATTTTCCGGGCGGTGGAGGAGCTGTTAAGTTTGGCCTGGAAATTCGTCTGGGCAGACGCCTTTGTGCGTAAGCCCATCCACTGGGGAGGTTCTCAATCCCTTCGGCGCCCAGTCTGACAGACGCTGCCGAAGATTTGAGCAATTATCCAGACCAAGCAGCAAGCAAAGGCGAGTTCCCGTCCTTCAAATGCGGACCCTTTTGTCGTCCCTTGAAGCAGCAGCGTGCCTAATCACCAAGCCGACCGGCCGACGGCCTATGCTCGTCAGGCATTGTACGTGCTAGCCAGAAAACGAGACGTCGTGTCGCCAAGACGCCGTTAGCCGTTCGGGAGAGGCCAACAAAGAGAGCAACTTCTTGGAAGAGACCGCGGCGGCCACCGCAAATCACCCGCTAATGAAGCGAAGAAATCGGCGGACCCTTTGAAGTATGCTGCCAGGATCGTGGGAACTGACGACTAGCGGCACACACACGACGAGGAAGAGCCCTGCTGGCGCCACCTTGCAGTGCAGTGTTCACAACTCAAACTTGGACGTTCACGTGGACCGTGCATGTTCGTCCCCCTCACCTGTTGTGTGTGTGTGGTTGGTGTTCCACTCGGAGAGGAGGAGCCCGACAGGGCTTAAAACGACGCCGCAGAGTGCTGGACGTCGCTCTGAACTATGTAACGTTCAACCACCACGCTCGTGGTATGGGAAACCCCTAAGCTTTCTTTGCTGTAAATATGTGTAAATAGTGCCATAAACCTGTTTTGTTTCTCGTATCCTCCAGCGAACTACTTCCTTCCTTTCGGCCTTAACAACTGGTGGCAGCGGTGGGATGCCATCATCAGCGACCTTCCTTCCGACTCTTACCCTACACACCGAAGCTATACACTAGCGCTTGCCTCCTTTATCTCATTAGGTAATAAGTCAATTGGAGGAATAAGGTCAAAAAGACTGAACATAATGGGGGGGGATAAAAATTGCGATATAGAACATTACGTCAATGTGTATATCAGTATTTTCTACGAAGACAGCTAGGTTAAATATTTGATTCAAACATTTATAGTTTTCTGATGAATAGAAAAGCAAATTTAAGTATTTTCGAAAGTACGTTGTCGAGTTACCGATCCGATGCTTGTGGTAAAAGGCTGTCAGAGGTTTTTATTGTGTGAATTCAAGTACCCCAACTTATGTATCTTGCCTATCACGTTCTGTGATTCACTTGACGTTTGTATGTGCTGGTTATGTCATTTCGTCCTGGTCTGCTGTCACATCTGGTCGGCTGCTGACCCGCAGGTCGCGGGTTCGAATCTCGGCTGTGGCGGCTGCATTTCCGATGGAGGCGGAAGTGTTGTAGGCCCGGGTGCTCAGATTTGGGCGCACGTTAAAGAACCCCAGGTGGTCGAAATTCGCGGAGCCCTCCACTACGGCGTCTCTCATAATCATATGGTGGTTTTAGGACGTTAAACCCCACACATTAATCATGTTACATCGGGCACAAACAATGATGGTGTATGCCAATACTTTTTGAAGTCATGAGCGCACCTACTTCAATAATGAAGGTAAAAAATATGTTAATCATAGTAAACATAAGTATTCATTACGATAACACTTGAACAAACAGACGGGATTAAAACACCAATCAAAGACACTAACTTTATGTAGTCTTTTTAGGGCAGTATGAAACGCACTAAATTCGCTGCAAAATCTACTAAAAGTAGTGGTAACTCACCGTGGTGGAATTCTGACTTTGATCACGACTATATAGGCGACGTAAAGCCGCTTGGAAGAAATTTCTTTACAACCAGTGCCTACGTAACTGGAAAGACTACAAATATGCTGCTGCAACATTCAAACAGATGCTTGAGAAAGGAAAAGCATGTTATAACTCCAAAACAGAACAGTTATATGCCAGAGACAAAAAATAAGAAATTGTTGTTTCGGTTCCTTCGACATGAGAAGATGGTCCCGCAACCAGAAAATTTAGAATGAACTTGTTTATCGTACACGGAATCAGTTCAGTTGCTTGATACGATTGCGAAAGGGCTTGACTGTCGCTTCACATCGGTGTTACCCTATGCGATATACCGGTTAGAGAAAAAAAGCTAATGAATATAAGGCGGTTACATTAGAAGAAGTCACAGAGGCACTATAGACAGTCCCGAATTCATCCCCGGGACCTGATATCTCTACAGCCATGATGAAAATCATTCTTGATTTCTCCGTCAATGATGTCATTGCTTTTCTATTTGTTTCTACAGGAAATGTATGCATCCATCAAGATTAGAAAGTGGCCAAATTAGTAGCGCTGTTGAAAAAACAGGGCGCTGGATATGCCGTAGATAACATTTGGCCTGTTTCCCTCGCTTGGAATCTCGTAAAGCTAATAGAGCAATTATTATGTAGACATCTTGAAGAAATAATTGAAGTAAATCATATTTTAAGCAAATCTCTAAGAAGACTCAGGCCAGGCTTTTCGATATGTTGCACTCATGTTGAATTGAAAACTAGAATTAAGCTTGGTCGTCATAAAAACCAAGACCTCGCTTCAGTGTCTCTATAGATATTGCTAAGGCATATGATAGCATAGAACACAGCTTATTGATTAGTAAACTACGAAGCGTCAAGGTTTGCGAGTATATAATATTGTGGATACAAACTTTTGTAAGCGGACGAACATTTTAATGCTCGTAGAATGACTCATCTTCTCAAACATACCAACAAACAAGGAGAGTGGCTCAAAGATCAGTTTTCTCGTTTTTTTAATTTAATGTAGTACTAAGCTCAACTGCCGTGCATAAAGATGTGCAAGTGTACGCAGACGACATTGCATTCTTTGCTTCTTCCAGCGATATACTTTTGCTGTACAACATTCAACAGGCATACATGGATGACATTCAAATGTGGCCGAATGGTCTGAATATGTCCCTTATGGTTAACAAAAGTGCCCTTCTTGCTTTCCCACTGACTTTTCCTGTGCGGACTTCACTAACGTATGGACAGGCCTATATTCCTTACGGTCATCTTTCTTTTGTTTGAAATAATACATGGTGCCCTTCTCGAAAATTGGAAGTGTGCATGGCGAAACTTCGATGCCGAATTCCACTTCTTAATTTCTATTTATACAGGTCTGGTCAGGTGTCCTCTTCCCTTTGTATTTATAGTCGAAAGCCAGAAAACGTCGATCATTTTTTTATTACTTGCCAGCGTTTCACAAGCCACAAGGAGAAACATTCGGAAACTTTATTTAGGAAATTGAACATTACCCTGAATATTTAAAATATCCTTCCCTTGGGGCTTCTTCTCTATAGGCCACAACAACAGGAGAGTCTGTGAAGCAGTTTGCGATTTTCTCGGAGACTCAAAAAGGTTCGCTTGTGAAATTTTCATTCTTTTTTTTCTTTTTTTACTAATGAAACTTTAGTTCTTTGAAACTACCATCCATTTAGGCCTTTCAAATATTATTACCTGCTTTATTCGTAAATCACCTTATCATTATCCACTCTTATATTTGCTAGATGACGGAATAAAAAATTTTTTTTCTTCTTCAAAATTTGAAAATTAGTTTTTCCCCATTACAGTAACCGCCGGTTCCATGGCCCATCCCCCATAGTGAGTGCGAGCCAAGGTATATAGGATCAAGAAGCAAGCAAGCAAGTCAAGTCAAGATCCTTGACGATGTGGCGCATACCCACGCTGGGGGATTGGCCAAGAACCGGATAGTTTTAACAAATTTCTTCTTTAATAACGAATTAAAATTAATCCACTTACGAGAAATAAAAGAAAGATGAAACAAGATGAATTTGATGGTTGAATAGTAAATAATCTGTAGTGTAATGCAATAAAGCGTCGTATTTGATTTAATGAGAATTCGGAAATTTCAAAATCTACCGAGCAATAATTTCAACTCTTAAACCTCTTTGAACTTTTGATGAACTCCTGCAACGCGTCAACCATCTTCCTGTCGCTGTGGGCTAGACACAAAGCCCCGAAAGAAAGCACATTTTCAGCATTGAAATCTATTCCGAGAAGGTGGCAAACGGCAAGCAAGCAAGCAAGCAAGCAAGCTAGCAAGCAAGCGCTGGCCACGCTTTGTCGTCTTCTATTCTTTTGTGCACGAGACTTGATGCAGCGCTACGTGTCGCCAGCTCCATTCCAGCAATGTACTCGACTCTGCCGCAGTTTACCGTGCCTCTGCAGCCCCCTTTGCCCGCTGGTTCTTCCAGTAATACCGGGATTGCTCTCTGCCGTGGTCCGCACAGCGCTGTTATGCAGGGTCCATCTTCAGTCTCGCTCAAGCCTTCGTTGATCCAGCCAGAACGCGTAGGACTGTCGGCCGCGCTTCAGCCCGAGTCTGTTGCCACAAGATTCGAACAACCACCAGCAATCAAGCCGATGGCATCAGTAACATCTGTTGCAACGTTTCCTCAGCCTTATCGAGCTCTGCCATCCGGGCTGTCTTGGAGATCATGTCCGACCACGGACACGATCCAGGGTGGCTGCCGTGATTCCCGACTCGTCTGCTGTCAAGTCTCCGGCACGGGTTGCAGCGGCAACACCACCACTTCGGTTGGCGTCGTCAAGAGCTTCGCCTGGAGTTGTGTTGAAACTACGAGCTCTGGGGCGCTCATTATTGGCGAACTGGCACCTTCCACCTTGTTAACGCCTATGCTGTCGACCAGGGCTTGAGACATCATCGCTTGATTTTATCCTCAACCTGCGACGAGGACAGCTTACCTGTGGATGTAATTTAATGTTCCTGTCTGATTGTTGATGTCATAGTTGTTATTCAACTATATGCATAATATTGGGCATAATAAATATTTTAGCGAATTTTCGTTTGTTTTGCCTTAGCGTAAGCAGCTTCAGAAGCTTCCCGCATGCTTTCATTATATGGTTAACTTTGTAATTGCCATACCCAAGAGCTTGAAGGAAGGGATACAACCCTCTTCACCCGAAATTTTTCGACCTTGAATGTCAGTACTTAGGTGCGCCTTTTACTGGAAAGGGGATTTACATCTTCTCCGCAGCCATATAGCGTGCGATAAACGACACATTACTTGTGTGGCGTAATTTACCGATAACGTATCGCATGCGCTGCGTCTCCCAACGCGACGCTATATCTCCTTATGCTCAGTGTGTCATCGCCTTCCACACAATTTCATGCGAAGATGTACAGCTATAAAGGTGCAACTACGTGGAGAGATGTAGCACCCCTTTGCGAATCATTAGGTATTTCGAGTGGCAACGCTATAGCTGGCATTTTGCACAAACTGTAGTCTTCGCCACACCTTCGTCATGGTGCCTTGGTCCTTTTCAAGGGTAAAATTTCTGGAATGTGGCCCGTTTAGCTGAAGTGAATTTGCGAGCATAGAGCAATGTGCCATGACTTCTGCATGGAGCTGTTTGTCACGACTGAATTTTGTTTTGTTCTGCCAAGCCCATTTACGCAATTTGTGACGTAAATACAGGCTGGTTTTTCTGGGCGATCAAACTTTCGTCCTGTTAAAAAAAAACTTAATTTCTTTGAAAATGAATAGCATCCCCGGTGCCCCATATCTAAGCTGCTGCGAATTAATGAGTGCGCAGAAGCGTTGCGTAATTTTGTTGGGCCGAGCCATAGGAGCTGAACAATGTTCTCGCTTTAGTCTTCAATTAACCTGATTCGCCTTGCTCATTGTACGATAGGTCGCAGTGATCGTGGTGGCTTGAAACAAGGCAATAAATAAGGCAGCTTATTCAAGCACTTTGAGGAGCCCAGCTTTCAAGGTTGCCCCGTAATTTAAGCTATCTGGCCATAAAGGGTGATCAGCGTCCATAGTTTTCTGGTCTAAGATGGCTGCCCACCTTCGAATGACTGTGCCTGTTAATAACAAAGCTTCTTTTTTTCCCTCCCTCTTTTTTGGAGAGAATGAGATCACAACAGAGTTGCATACGGGCATGAAATGCTCAACAACCGTTATAGTAAAACCGAAAGTATATATATATATATATATATATATATATATATATATATATATATATATATATATATATATATATATATATATATATATATATATATATATATATCATACGCATATGAATATATCTCGCAGCTGTAATGCAGCTGTTATAAGTAAGCGCTGCAAATCTGATTGGCGGACAACTTTATTCAGTCACAGTACTTACTGTCTGGTTATTCCAAAATGGTTTGTTATTGTAGAGCACAGTAATATACTGTTTATTGCGGGCACTTCATTTTAACACCGCGAGTTTTAGCAAAGGTTTTTGGCGTCAGGTAGCAAGCAGGCGATTTTATGGCTCACCAAAAATGTTTGACGAATATCGAAGAAGCAATGACCGACAATATGCAGCAATGAAATACCTTTTCTCTCTCTCACACATTCATGAGCAAGCGGCCATAACGCGACGATCACTAGGGCGTCATTTCTTCTGCCGTGTTACGAGTAGGTGCTGTTAGCATGACACAGAAACTTTCTACCAGTCATTAACAGCTAACGACCTACACGGAGAGAAACAGAGCGGCGTAGTTTAACGTTATAATCTCACATTTATTTTAGCAAAAAAAATTAACTCGCACGGTTTACGTATATAGGTGTGTGTATACAGAGGATCCGTGTTCTAATGCCGTTGAAGCGTGAGAATTTTTTTTTAGTAGACAGTTAGAGTTTACCGTTAGCGTGAAGGCGGAAGTTAAGGGGATGGCGTTACCGTGTAGCAAACGTTCGTGGCGGAAAGTGTCTTATAGTTTAGCAGAATGGCGTTTACGAGCCCCAGCTTGGATAGTGGCGCCGCCTATCGGAGGGCTTAGAAGTAAAAACAGGGAAAAGGAAAAGAAAACGAGAATATCTGCCTGTGTCACCGCGCAAAACATCGTTACAAGTTTATTTTAGTAATAATGAAAGTAAATAATTATGAAGCACGCACCAAACGCGAAAACATTTATGTTGCCAATTTGCTTACATCGATCTTGCAGTGAGGACGTTCGAAATGAAAAGCTATCTCAAAAACTACGCCAACTTATCCGTAATACTCGGTCGTCAAAGCTAACTGAAGGCAAGCGAAGCCACTTTAAAGAGTCGTTTGCTGCGAACAAAGTGAATCTTTCAACAATTATGCCAGAAGCGGGCGTCCGAGAGCGCCACCATGTTTTACGTTACCTACTCCTACATTAACCAGGTGACGTTAAATCTGAAAAATAGCGCCCTTACGTTAAGCGGTACGGGTAACGTGCGTATTTGCGCATTCGCACTTGGATACCGTTATCACGGTATGCCCGGTATACTATAACTGTCTAATTTTTGTTTCTTTTTTCGCGTGATAGCGGTAACGGACACCACCGGCGGACAACTACAGCGCCAAAATATGCCGTTGTTGCGCTCTGATAAGCCTAGTATGTTACAGAGAAAGCTGCTACGAGATCACAAGGGCCGCTGTCGCTCAAAACAAAAAAGAGAAAAACAAAATAAAGAAAATAGTCCTTGTTAGAATGGGTTTCAAACCTGGTTCGTCTTCCTTGATGTCTAACAGTCTACCACAGAGCCGTGCCGGTGATCGAAAGTGCGTGGCAAAAAGATCCCCTACATGCGTTATCTAAGAGAAGAGCCGTGTTATCCTCTGCAGTAAAGCGTGGTAGAAGTATAAAATAAACACCAGTGCCATAAAATGCTAATACTCTTAGCAGACGTAACTCAAGGCGAATTGCGTAACGGGTGGGTGGGTGAATGCTGCCGACCTATTATAAAGGGCTCAGTCAGAATTTTTCAGTGCCATACCACCGCATACGCATATGCGTAGTAAGTACCACGTTTCTCCGGAAAGTGAATATAATTAATGGCGTATAGGGTGCTTACTAACTGGACAAAAATTATGATTGATGGTTTAGTGGGTTCTTTGGAAACGTACATGTATTAGTATCCCCAACAGAGTTTGCAACAGATTCTAGAAATGCCACTGTTTCCGCTTTCGCCGTGTCCATGCTGCGCTTTCCCCGCAGGCCTGGTAATTTCGTTGTATCGGACATACTCTCCGATAGTAGTAAATCCCGACTGTCAACGCCGTGTCAGTATCGTGTTAGCTTTAAAGTATTCCAGGCGAGCTCTTGATTTGTAACGCAATAAAAAAAGAACATCAAAGCGCAGTAATAATACTATCCTATAGCGAGAAATTTTTCGCTCTTGCGTCTTCTTCGGAGGAAGCGGAAGAGGCGGCCATAGTTCTGGCTCTCAATATCCCTAATTTGGCGGCTGCAGTGAGTGACTCCAAAACAGTCTTATATATATTGCCAAGTAACAGTGACATGGAGATGAAGAGGACAAAGTAGATAGACTTGCGCGAGCTAATGGGTATCGCTGGCGCTGCTCGCTTAACAAGCTGTACAGATATATCTGCGTCTCCTTCTCGTAACATAATTTTGGTTTCGGAGCGGGCAGGGTGTGTGAGGCAGTACTTTCCCTGCTTTTGGCTCATGCTTGTGCCCGAGGATTCACAGTCCGGGAACCATCATCCGATGTGCGCCACTCGCTGCAGAGGAGGCACCGTGTATTGCGTGGGATCGGCATATTTAATTCCATGTCGTTTGGACTGTCCACTGACTACAACGTTTAAGATTCCCGCCCCTCACGCGTGAATCTTTACGGAGGTGCCAAATTCTGCTGCGCCCGCTGCAGACTCTACCATTCCTTCCCTTTACGTCTTACACCTCATTCATCTGTCTTGATACTCCTCTTACTCTTTGCGCGCGTGTGCTGCCGAATGTGCTGTTTCTATCTTCCCTCTCCGCTCTCTTTCATCTTCCCCATCCCCCTCCCATGCGCAGGGTAGCAAACCGCCTGCCTATAGGCTGGTTAACCTCCTTGCCTTTCTTTTCCCTCTATTTTACTTCCTTCCTTCCTTCCTTCCTCTTACTCTTGTACATTCTGCGTCTCTTCCACAGCAGACTTAAACCTCATCATAAGGCGCTGCCCTAAGCACCCTCTCAACCCTTTCATAAACACCTAAATTCAGGGGCGAAGCTCCTTATGGCGTCACTTGTTCGTCTCCCATTATCGATTGTAACCGCCGGTGGCACATACCGAGAGAGTGGGTATGTCAGCCGGGGGTCGTGCGTCCTCGATGTATGTAGTAAGTAGCCACCTCTCGTTTAGTTCTTGGAATATCTGCTAGATGGCGGTACTTGTTTATAATCAACATATGATGAAAATATGCGAGATGGTGGTACTTGGAGTGTTCACTAGACGGATGGACATACAGATAGACGGACAGACGCCTGGATGGACAGATCAACCCGCGGTTGAACAGACGAACGGATGCACGAATGAACGGACGGACGCTTCACCCCACTCATCATCATTCAGTCCGTGGAAATGCTGTGATTTTTTTAGTGAGGTGCAGTGGCAGGCTGCCTTGCGCAGCTCGAAGCTCGGCATTCAGGAGGGCATCCTCGAGTGGGCTCAGAGCGTACAGGAGGACCATTCCAAGTAGTTCCTTGCCTTTAACGAGGGACAAATAGTTGTTGATTAGTAATTATAAGCAAATATTCTTATAAAGAAATAAATAATGAATAAATAAGTATAACGCAGAGCAGTGTTCTCGGTAATAGCCCTGTATACGTAATAAGGGAAAGCCAGATTTCTTTTTGCGGGGAGGGCTGCGTTAATAATGTGTACTGGATGAATGTTCATGCTTGCGTTTGCACGCGCACACAAGCAATATTGAAAATTTTCGGGGGCTGCCGTTGAGTCTAACAAAACCAAACTCTCCCGTTTCGCACCTTGCTGCGCCAGTGATACATAGCTCAACATACTACCGAAGAATTCGGAGTGCTTTTGATTCGGTGCTCGCAAGGCAAAACGAACGAAAGTTCGCTACACATGTTTATTATACTCACTTAGACTTACAATTAACCAACACATTTGAAATCAACAATCAAACAGGAACATCGAATTACATCAGTAGATAAGATGTCCCCGTCGCAGGTTGAGGATAAAGTCAAGTGACGATATCCCAGGCAGCGGTAGATAGATACCAGAGGCCGACGACAACACTGTGGCAGGCGCCAGTTCGTACCGCAGAGCTCGAAGTTTGAGCAGCACCACTCCAGGTGAAGCTCTTGGTGACGCCAACCGAAGTGGTGGTGTTGCCGAAGACCCATGCCACAGACTTGAATGCAGACTAGTCGGGACTCACCACGGCAGGTGCACCGAGTTGAGTCTGTCGTCATTGACATCGGCGAGCTCGAACGTCAAGACTGCCCTGAGTGCTTCACTCGATGACGGTGTGGAAAGCTTGCAACGAAGGTGACTGATGTCATCGGCTGGATTGCTGGTAGGTGTTCGAATCTTGCGGCAACAGACTCGGGCGGGAGCGCGGCCGACAGTCCTACAAGTTGTGCCTGGATCAACGAAGGCTTGAGCGAGACTGAAGGTAGACCCTGCATAGCAGCGCTGTGCGGACCACGGCAGAGAGCAATCCCGGTATGACTGGAAAAACTAGCGGGCGAAGGGGGCTCCAGAGGCACGGACAACTGCGGCAGCGTCGAACATGGCTGGAATGTTGCTGGCGACACGTACGCGCTGCATCAAGTCTCGTGAACAAAATAATGGAAGCCGACGAAGCGTGGCCAGCGCTTCCTCGAGAGCACGGTGGACTCGTGAGCCAGCGCCTCGTGAGCGAACGTCTTCTTCGTCTTCCACATCCCTCAGGCGCAATCTTTACAACGTAGTGGAGCTTGAAATTAGGTTCTTTTTTATCTCTTCATACAGATATTTTTGTTGTATCATTACTTCATTTATTCTAACTCAGTTCAAGATAAATACTGATTTATTTACAACAAGAACTGTCTGGATACTACAAACAAAGTTGTATCCCCCCCCCCCCCCAGCTAGGCCTAAGAACGCAAGGACTCCATCGTTTGGCTTCCTTTTTTCGCAGACTGATTTCTCTTTCTAGATAAATCTCTCTCTCTTTGTGCTCTTAGAATAGGGTACTCATCGAGTGCTTCCGGAGGGGTTTGTAAAACGACTGTTGCAATGTAGCAAATCGGACGTGGACGTGCCGTCAATGCTCTTTTCTCCTTCTCTTTTATTTCTCCTTCTATATACATCTCTCCTTCTATATACATTTCTCCTTCTATATACATCTCTCTCTCTCTCTCTCTCTGTGTGTGTGCTCTTAGAATATGGTAGTCAAAGCATGCGCTTCGACAGTTGTCTGTAAAACGACTGTTGCAATGTAGCAAATCGGACGTGGACGTGCCGCCAATGCTCTTTTCTCCTTCTCTTTTATTTCTCCTTCTATATACATCTCTCCTTCTATATACATTTCTCCTTCTATATACATCTCTCTCTCTCTCTCTCTCTCTCTCTCTCTGTGCTCTTAGAATAGGGTAGTCAAAGCATGCGCTTCGACAGTTGTCTGTAAAACGACTGTTGCAATGTTGCAAATCGGACGTGGACGTGCCGTCAATGCTCTTTTCTCCTTCTCTTTTATTTCTCCTTCTATATACATCTCTCCTTCTATATACATTTCTCCTTCTATATACATCTCTCTCTCTCTCTCTGTGCTCTTAGAATAGGGTAGTCAAAGCATGCGCTTCGACTGTTGTCTGTAAAACGACTGTTGCAATGTAGCAAATCGGACGTGGACGTGCCGTCAATGCTCTTTTCTCCTTCTCTTTTATTTCTCCTTCTATATACATCTCTCCTTCTATATACATTTCTCCTTCTATATACATCTCTCTCTCTCTCTCTGTGCTCTTAGAATAGGGTAGTCAAAGCATGCGCTTCGACTGTTGCAATGTTGCAAATCGGACGTGGTCGTGCCGTCAATGCTCTTTTCTCCTTCTCTTTTATTTCTCCTTCTATATACATCTCTCCTTCTATATACATTTCTCCTTCTATATACATCTCTCTCTCTCTCTCTCTCTCTCTCTCTCTCTGTGCTCTTAGAATAGGGTAGTCAAAGCATGCGCTTCGACAGTTGTCTGTAAAACGACTGTTGCAATGTTGCAAATCGGACGTGGACGTGCCGTCAACGCTCTTTTCTCCTTCTCTTTTATTTCTCCTTCTATATACATCTCTCTTTCTATATACATTTCTCCTTCTATATACATCTCTCTCTTTCTCTCTCTCTCTCTCTCTGTGCTCTTAGAATAGGGTAGTCAAAGCATGCGCTTCGACAGTTGTCTGTAAAACGACTGTTGCAATGTTGCAAATCGGACGTGGACGTGCCGTCAATGCTCTTTTCTCCTTCTCTTTTATTTCTCCTTCTATATACATCTCTCCTTCTATATACATTTCTCCTTCTATATACATCTCTCTCTCTCTCTCTCTCTCTCTCTCTCTCTGTGCTCTTAGAATAGGGTAGTCAAAGCATGCGCTTCGACAGTTGTCTGTAAAACGACTGTTGCAATGTTGCAAATCGGACGTGGACGTGCCGTCAATGCTCTTTTCTCCTTCTCTTTTATTTCTCCTTCTATATACATCTCTCCTTCTATATACATTTCTCCTTCTATATGCATCTCTCTCTCTCTCTCTGTGCTCTTAGAATAGGGTAGTCAAAGCATGCGCTTCGACTGTTGCAATGTTGCAAATCGGACGTGGACGTGCCGCCAATGCTCTTTTCTCCTTCTCTTTTATTTCTCCTTCTATATACATCTCTCTTTCTATATACATTTCTCCTTCTATATACATCTCTCTCTTTCTCTCTCTCTCTCTCTCTGTGCTCTTAGAATAGGGTAGTCAAAGCATGCGCTTCGACAGTTGTCTGTAAAACGACTGTTGCAATGTTGCAAATCGGACGTGGACGTGCCGTCAATGCTCTTTTCTCCTTCTCTTTTATTTCTCCTTCTATATACATCTCTCCTCCTATATACATTTCTCCTTCTATATACATCTCTCTCTCTCTCTCTCTCTCTCTCTCTCTCTCTGTGCTCTTAGAATAGGGTAGTCAAAGCATGCGCTTCGACAGTTGTCTGTAAAACGACTGTTGCAATGTAGCAAATCGGACGTGGACGTGCCGTCAATGCTCTTTTCTCCTTCTCTTTTATTTCTCCTTCTATATACATCTCTCCTTCTATATACATTTCTCCTTCTATATACATCTCTCTCTCTCTCTCTGTGCTCTTAGAATAGGGTAGTCAAAGCATGCGCTTCGACTGTTGCAATGTTGCAAATCAGACGTGGACGTGCCGTCAATGCTCTTTTCTCCTTCTCTTTTATTTCTCCTTCTATATACATCTCTCCTTCTATATACATTTCTCCTTCTATATACATCTCTCTCTCTCTCTCTCTCTCTCTCTCTCTCTGTGCTCTTAGAATAGGGTAGTCAAAGCATGCGCTTCGACTGTTGCAATGTTGCAAATCGGACGTGGACGTGCCGTCAACGGTCTTTTCTCCTTCTCTTTTATTTCTCCTTCTATATACATCTCTCTTTCTATATACATTTCTCCTTCTATATACATCTCTCTCTTTCTCTCTCTCTCTCTCTCTCTCTCTCTGTGCTCTTAGAATAGGGTAGTCAAAGCATGCGCTTCGACAGTTGTCTGTAAAACGACTGTTGCAATGTTGCAAATCGGACGTGGACGTGCCGTCAATGCTCTTTTCTCCTTCTCTTTTATTTCTCCTTCTATATACATCTCTCCTTCTATATACATTTCTCCTTCTATATACATCTCTCTCTCTCTCTCTCTCTCTGTGCTCTTAGAATAGGGTAGTCAAAGCATGCGCTTCGACAGTTGTCTGTAAAACGACTGTTGCAATGTTGCAAATCGGACGTGGACGTGCCGTCAATGCTCTTTTCTCCTTCTCTTTTATTTCTCCTTCTATATACATCTCTCCTTCTATATACATTTCTCCTTCTATATACATCTCTCTCTCTCTCTCTCTCTCTCTGTGCTCTTAGAATAGGGTAGTCAAAGCATGCGCTTCGACAGTTGTCTGTAAAACGACTGTTGCAATGTTGCAAATCGGACGTGGACGTGCCGTCAATGCTCTTTTCTCCTTCTCTTTTATTTCTCCTTCTATATACATCTCTCCTTCTATATACATTTCTCCTTCTATATACATCTCTCTCTCTCTCTCTCTGTGCTCTTAGAATAGGGTAGTCAAAGCATGCGCTTCGACTGTTGCAATGTAGCAAATCGGACGTGGACGTGCCGCCAATGCTCTTTTCTCCTTCTCTTTTATTTCTCCTTCTATATACATCTCTCTTTCTATATACATTTCTCCTTCTATATAAATCTCTCTCTTTCTCTCTCTCTCTCTCTCTGTGCTCTTAGAATAGGGTAGTCAAAGCATGCGCTTCGACAGTTGTCTGTAAAACGACTGTTGCAATGTTGCAAATCGGACGTGGACGTGCCGTCAATGCTCTTTTCTCCTTCTCTTTTATTTCTCCTTCTATATACATCTCTCCTTCTATATACATTTCTCCTTCTATATACATCTCTCTCTCTCTCTCTCTGTGCTCTTAGAATAGGGTAGTCAAAGCATGCGCTTCGACAGTTGTCTGTAAAACGACTGTTGCAATGTAGCAAATCGGACGTGGACGTGCCGTCAATGCTCTTTTCTCCTTCTCTTTTATTTCTCCTTCTATATACATCTCTCCTTCTATATACATTTCTCCTTCTATATACATCTCTCTCTCTCTCTCTGTGCTCTTAGAATAGGGTAGTCAAAGCATGCGCTTCGACTGTTGCAATGTTGCAAATCGGACGTGGACGTGCCGTCAACGCTCTTTTCTCCTTCTCTTTTATTTCTCCTTCTATATACATCTCTCCTTCTATATACATTTCTCCTTCTATATACACCTCTCTCTTTCTCTCTCTCTCTCTCTCTCTCTGTGCTCTTAGAATAGGGTAGTCAAAGCATGCGCTTCGACAGTTGTCTGTAAAACGACTGTTGCAATGTTGCAAATCGGACGTGGACGTGCCGTCAACGCTCTTTCATTGCAGAGTCGAAGGCTGACAGCCGAGGATGGAGCCGAGACGCCGAATAGAAGCGTTAGCAGCGGCGTCCTGCTAGCCGATGTATCTTGGAGTTCTGGCCGCCTCGAGCCACCGGCGCCCTTAATATTTTTTTCTGAAACCGGCTTGCCGCGACTGACGTACTGCTTAAGGGAAACTTCTCCCTACGCACCGAAGCTATACACAAGCGCTTGCCTCCTTTATTTCATTAGGTAATAAGTCCATTGGAGGAATAAGGTCAAAAAGATCGAACATGATGGAGGGGGGATAAAAATTGCGATATACAACAATACGTAAATGTGTAGATCAATCGTTTCTACGAAGACAGCTGGGTTAAATATTTGATTCAAACATTTATTATTTTCTGATGAATAGAAAAGCAAATTTAAGTATTTTCGAAAGTACGTTGTCAAATTACCGACCCGATGCCTGTGGTAAACGGCTGTCAGAATGGATCACATTGAATGGTTTTCATTGTGTGAACTCAAGTACCCCAACCTATGTATCTGGCCTATCACCTTCTGTGATTCACTTGACGTTCGCACGTGCTGGTTATGCCATTTAGTCCTGGTCTGCTGTCAGAACGGGCCCAAACAATGATGGTGTATGCCAATACTTTTTGAAGTGATGTGCGCACCTACTTCAACAAATAAACAAGGTAAAAATTATGTTAAATATAGTAAACATGGGGACTCATTACGATAACTCTTGAACGAACTGACAAGATTGAATGACCAATCAAAGACACTAACTTTATGTAGTCTTTTTATGGCAGTATCAAATGCACTAAATTCTCTGTGAAATCTAATAAAAGTAGTGGTAACTTGCCACGGTGGAATTATGACTGTGATCACGACTATATAGGCGACGTAAAGCCAATTGGAAGAAATTTCTTTACAACCTGTGCCTACGTAACTGGAAAGACTATAAATACGTTGCTGCTACATTCAAACAGACGCTTGAAAAAGGAAAAGATTGTTATAACTCCAAAACAGAACAGTTATATGCCAGAGACAAAAAATAAGAAAGTGCTGTTTCGGTTCCTTCGACATAAGAAGATGGTCCCGCAACCATAAAATTTAGAATGAACTTGTTTATTGTCCACAGAATTAGTATAGTCTTGATACAATTGAGAAAGGGCTTGACCTTCGCTTCCCATCAGTGTTACCCTATGTGATATACCTGCCACAGAAAAAGCTAATGACTATAAGGCGGTTACATTAGAAGGAGCCACAGAGGTGTTTATTATAGACATTCTCGGATTCATCACCGGGACCAGATATCTCTACAACCATGATAAAAATAATGTTTGATTTATCCCCCAATGATGTCATTGATTTTCTAATTTTTTGTATAGAATGCATGGATCCATCCAGATTAGAAAGTAGCCAAATTATTACCGCTTTGGAAAAAAACAGGGGGCTGGGTATGCCATAGATAACATTTGGCCTGTTCCCGTCGCTTCGAATCTCCAAAGCTGATAGAGCAATTATTATGGAGGCATCTAGAAGAATTATTTGAAGTAATTAATATTTGATGGAAATCTCAAAGAGGATTCAGACCTGGCTGTTCGATATGTTGCGCTCATGTTGACTTAGAAAGTAGAGTTAAGCTTGGTCGTCATAAAAACCAATACCTCGCTTTAGTGACACTATAGATATTGCTAAGGCATTTGACAGTATAGATCACACCACATTGATTAGTAGGCTACGAAGCGTCAAAGTTTCAGGATATATAATTGTGTGGGTTAATAAGTATTAAGCAGACGAACATTTTATTCCTCGCAGAATCACTCATCTTCTCAAACATACCAAAAAACAAGGAGAGTTGCTCAAGGATGTCTTTTCTCGTTCATTTTATTTAATATAGTACTAAGCTCAACTCCCCTGCACAATGACGTGCAAGTGTACGTAGACGACATTGCATTATTTGCTTCTTCTAGTGATATACTTTCGCTGCACAACATTCTACAGGCATACTTGGATGACATTGAAATGTGGCCTAACTGTTTGAATATGTCCCTATTGCTAACAAAAGTGCCCTTCTTGCTTTCCCACTGACTTTTCCTGTGTGATTTCACTAACGTATGGACAGGCCTATATTGCTCAGGTAGATTCATTGAAGTATCTAGGCACAATATATACAGGGAAGCTTAGTAGTTGCCCGTACGTTGAGTATATAGCAGCTAAAAGTTCATATGCAGTTACATTATTAAGGCAAATCATCAGCAGTCGATTTGGAATGCGTAGGGAACATTTTGAAATAGTCTGTTATATGTACGCCCGCCCAATATTAGAGTTATGTGTGTATTGTTCTCTTGGAGAGTCGCTTTTAAATTACGGCCGCTTTTAAGTTTGGAACGTGAGGCGCGTCGTTTATGTCTCGGCCTTCCGTAATTTGTAGCCAACAATTTACTTTATTACGAAGCATACCTGCCATCTGTTCAATCTAGGTTCCGAATGTTAACAGTTAAAAATGCATCTAAACATGTCTGTCTCCCCACGCAGATGATCTCTATATGTGTTTCTTAATGAGCCTTCCACATTTTTGTCAATGTAAGTGGTCTATAGGCTACATAGACCCCAAATATTTTTCGCGAAGAAGCTTTTGGAACCATTACAAGTATCACTTCGGGATATAAATCATCCAAACGCACTTACTCCTACAGTGGTAATATCAAGTGATGATATATTACCAAAAAACGCTAAACTATTAGTCATGAGACATTTAATATGGTTGTTGGAAGACCACCTCAAGAGCGTGCGGATAAATCCAATAGCAGGCACAGATGCTCCTGTAGCTGACGTGAAGGCGGGAGTGGAAATCTATTCAACGGATTTTAGTCGGTATTTTTCTCTTCGCTTGCCCGAATTCAAACCATTACTCCTGGCAGAAATAATGGCATTTATTCTTGCTCTGCGTAAAATTCCAGCACACATTTATTCAGTAGTGGTACTAACAGACTCCTTGTGCACGTGCACTGCTCTAGCAGCATCTCACTTGTCAAGCTGCCTCGAAGAACTTCATTCGTACACGCCAAATCATGTGCGGGACATCCGCTTGGTTTGGGTATCAGGCCACACTGTATTAGAATTAAATGAAGCGGCGGATACCCTAGCAGCAGCATCTTGTAAAGGACCTGTCCGAAACATCTTAAAACCATCCCGAAATAACACGTTCGCATTATTTAGAAACATTTATCTGCACGAGAAACATACCAAATCTGCTGTATACTGAACGACACAAGTTTCCAGTGCATTGGGTATCCGTTGAATATCTCATAATGCTGCGCAAGACAATTGGAAGTTACGTTAACAAAATTGTGGTGCAGACTACTGTCATTAAGTTTTTATTTACGCAGACCCGGATTTGTTCCTTCTTTCTATTGAATTTTTTGTATCGAAGCAAAAATGTTCGAGAATTTGTTTATGGAGTGTGGAAGATATTAAAATCTAAGGCAAAGATGTCTGAAACCAGCTTTTCAAAAAGGGGCCTTGAGCTTTCTACATCGGCATTGCTCTCCCTTGGGGCGTAGGATACTGCAACACGGTCATTTATGATGCTATATTTAATCATTTAAAAGAATCAAATAGACCGCGATGTTAACGCTATCAGTACATCTAAAACGTGATCTTTCATTTATTCATTCACCCTAATTATATCAATTATAAGTTCAGATGTTTAACATTAGGTATCATTGCATTAGAGGACACCAAAGTTTGTCACAAATAATATGGTTACTGTTTCGATAATTTTTTTGCATATTTTGCCCTCTTTTCCCCGCTCTATTTCTCTTTTTTATTATTTCTTTATTTTGTTTCACAAATTCTACTGCCGCACGCCTCGTGGCCGATCCCCCATGGTTGGTTGTGCCACTCTTCCGGGAATCATCATCATCATCATCTGATAAGACTGGCGTCAAGTCGTTAGCACGGATGGGGGGGGGGGGATAACGCAAAGTCTGCCCCATGCATTGCCTTAACTGCGACGAACTTCCCTCCGCCCCGCCCCCCCCATCGACCAGGCACTCTCACTCTGCGCACGCCTAAGCTGACGTCCATAATATAAAATTACGCCAAATGACTGTAAATGAACAGATAAGCTAATTATGTTTCAATTTACCTACTTTATGCTACTGTTGCGATTGAAGAATAGTATCTGTGGAGCTTAATTTCAGGGCATATAGGCGTGGAAGGGAGTCTGTAGGTCGACGGGGATGTTGAGATACGCACCATCAAACTCGCGGTGAAAATGCGCTGTTCGAGATACTTTTTGACTTTATTTTAAATAACGCCGTTTTGCGCACTGAAGTACAAAAGTAACAACAACGCCCATGTAGTTTACAGCACTTTCGGAATGAATATCTCGTGGAAGATTCGTTAAAAATGGATATGACTTGCGAACTCTATACGCCGTGAATTGGTTATTTAAAATTTCTTAGGTAATTTTTTGTAATCACATAATATGTGTGTGACTGCCACGGTGTGTCAGTGGACCTACTGTGGCTCCAGCGCTCGGTTGCTGACCCGAAAGGCCCGAAAGTCCCGGCCGCAGCGGTCGCATTCGCAATCAATGAAGGTGAAATCGTTGTGGCCCGTCTGCTGTGTGATGTCGTCGTCATCGTCAGCAGCAGCAGCAGCAGCAGCAGCAGCGGCGGCGGCGGCGGCGGCACAGCAGCAGCAGCAGCAGCAGATGGCGGTGGAAACAGCAGCATCAGGTGGCGGTGGCGGCAGCAGCAGCAGCAGGTGGCGGTGGAAACAGCAGCATCAGCAGCAGGCGGCGGCGGCAGCAGGCAGCGGTGGTGGCGGCAGCAGCATCAGCAGCAGCAGGTGGCGGCAGCAGCAGACGGCGGCGGCGGTGGCAGCAGCAGCAGAAGCAGGCGGCGGTGGCGGCAACAGAAGCAGCAGGCGGCGGCAGCAGTAGCCGCAGACGGCGGCGGCGGTGGCAGCAGCAGCAGCAGCAGCAGCAGCAGCAGCAGCAGCAGCAGCAGCAGCAGCAGCAGCAGCAGCAGCAGCAGCAGCAGCAGCAGCAGCAGCAGCAGGCGGCGGTGGTGGTGGCAGCAGCAGCAGCAGCAGCAGGTGGCGGCAGAAACAGCAGCATCAGGCGGCGGTGCAGCAGCAGCAGCAGCCGGCGGCGGTGGCAGCAGCAGCAGCAGGCGGCGGCAGCAGTAGCCGCAGACGGCGGCGGCGGCGGCGGTGGCAGCAGCAGCAGCAGCAGCAAGTGGCGGCGGCGGTAGCAGCAGCAGCAGCAGGCGGCGGTGGTGGTGGCAGCAGCAGCTGCAGCAGGTGGCGGCGGAAACAGCAGCATTAGGCGGCGGTGCAGCAGCAGCAGCAGCCGGCGGCGGTGGCAGCAGCAGCAGCAGCAGCAGGCGGCGGCGGCGGCGGTGGCGGCAGCAGCAGCAGCAGACGGCGGTGGCGGCAGCAGCAGCAGCAGCAGCAACAGAAAGCGGCGGACACCGCCGCCTGATGACGTTTACCGCGGAACAAAGGCCTCTCCCATGTTCCACCTGTCAACTCTGCCGTGTGGTTGCTTTATACCCACGAGCTTCCTAATTTCATCTGCCCACATAACTTTCTGTCTCCACCTAACCCGCTTGCCTTCTCTTGGAATCCTGCCAGTTATCCCTATTGACCAGCGGTTATCCTACCTACGGGTTACATGCCCGGCCCATGTCCATTTCTTCTTGATTTTAACTATGATATCCTTAACCCCGATTTGTTCCCTGATTCACTCTGCTCTCTTTTTGTCTCCTAAAGAGATTACACCAATCATTTTCATTTCGATCGCTCGCTGCGTCGTCCTCTATTTAAGCTGAGCCCGGTCAGTAAGCCTCCAGGTTTCTGCTCCGTAGGTAAGTACCGGCAAGATGCTGCTGTTATATGTTCTGTTCTGTTTTAACTGTTTCGCTGTGGAGAAGTTGAGGTGCCTATTGCCTCGGCTACTCCATATCAGAAAGTTCTGCTGCTAAAAATAAAATAACAATACAGAACGGTAACCAAAAATTAAAAATACGAAAAGAAAAAAAACATAATAGCACACTGAAACCAGTTCAAATATCATGCCAATACACAGTTTTCTTCGAGCGGTTCACACAGTCATAATCTACTTACACGCACACCTTCCTATTCTAATGTCAGTATATACATGACCACATTTTATATAATACCCATCTCTGGCTGTCTGTCATAGGTGCTTGTCCAGTCCGGTCTTCACTAAAAAGTCTGTCAGGAAGATTATTGACTTTTTCTGGAGATGCATCTCAGGCCATGGTCCAAGTAGTTTCTTTATTGTGAGGGGCCGTCTGTGCAAACTTGCTAATTTGTTCTTTAACTTTTCTCTTTCATTCCTGAATCACCGGAAAATTTTTGTAGTTACGCAGGAGGGCCCAACGTCAGAACATGTCGTCAACCAAGGGGTGCCACAGGGCAGTGTGCTAAGCCCTACTCTCTTTAATGCAGTCATGGCGCAGCTCCCGTATAATCGTCCTCCTAACATCAGATGTTCAGTATATGCTGATGATATAAGTATATGGACGTCTGGTCCATCGTTTTTGGATGTACAACAAACTCTACAAAAAGGATTGGATTATGTAGACCGTTTTCTAAAAAAAGAGGTATGGCATTGAGTCTGGCTAAAACAGCCATACTTCCGTTTACATTAAAAATACCTGGAAATTTCCAGACTATTCTGCAAAATCAGCCTATTCAAATGGTTAAAACTCATAAATTCTTGGGAGTAATTCTAGACCGGAGACTAACATGGTCGCCTCATGTCCAGTTCCTGGAACAAAAAGTGAATCAGGCCATTCGAATGCTCCGGCATCTCTGCGGGGCCAAATGGGGTGGTACTACAGAGTCTTTATTAGCCCTACATGTTGCCTGAATACGCCCCATCGTAACTTACTGCCTCTGCTGCACGGACTTCCAGCCTACACCGAAAGGAGACTTCACTTGTTATTGGCAAGGAGCTTGAGGATATGTCTAGGTTTACCACGGTCAACTTCCAGTGCTTTAGTGTATGCGGAGGCTCGAGAGCCACCTTTGGCGGTACTCTGAACTAAAGAAACATCTCGAAACTTATTTAGAATTTTCACGCAACATGAAAGTCATTTTTTATCTGGTGCACTAACACAAAGGACGGCAACGAGACTACAGGATACTATATCATCATTTCAAGCAGTAGTACCAGAATTTAAACAATGGAAACCTTCAAAACCACCTTGGACGCTGCCACTTCTCAACGTTATCCGTGAAATAGGCGGCATAGAGAAGAAAGCAGACATGGCACCTCTAGTAGCGGCACAGTTGGTACTTCATCAGCTTCATGTAATGCATAATGAAAAAAACGAAGATATATACAGACGGATCATGCACAGAAGAAGCGTCAGCCTGTGCGATCTTTATACCCGAAATTCAGAAAAAGAAGATGTAGAAATTATCGCACAAATCTTCATCGACGACAGCAGAATTCGTGGCTATCTTTGAAGCAGTTAAGCTTATCTGCGAGAATCCGGAGCCACGAAAATGGATGATATGCACTGATAGCAAACCTGCTCTTCATCTAATCAGAAATGTGAGATCACCTTACAAAAATGGTGAAATAGCACAATGTATCGCAGAAACTGTGGAATATGTCTCATCGCAGGGTCACAACATCGTATTCTAATGGATACCCAGCCACATTGATTGGAATAAAGGGAAATGAAGATGCTGATAGCCTCGCGAAGAAAGCATTGAAGGAAAAACTGGATTGCGCAATCCCTATGTCTGGGGCGGATATTCGACATTTTATATCGCAAGGAGCTAACCATTGTTCGATGGAGAAGTGGTTTGAGAGCCCTAAATCAAAAGAAACGGTACTTTATGAACTTGATTCACACAGAAAATTTTTCATAGCGACAGACCTCCCACGACACCTAGAGACATTGATCCACCGACTTAGATTGGAAGTAGCATACACAAACAGCTTCCTGCACAAGATACATCGATCCAACTCACCGGAATGCTATTGTGGTCACGCAGAAGAAAATGTTCACCATATTCTTTTGGAGTGCGTTAAATACGCAGCTGTTATATGTCTTTACCTTGAGGGATAGTGGCAATCTACCAGTCGTGATTTGAGAGTGCTTGCCAATTGTGCTCCATCCCAATCTTATTCTTCTATAATTACTTCAGTCTCGTGGTTCGGCTCCACGTTTATTACAGATCCTATGTAGACGTAGTCTTTTACAACTTTAAGGGCACTATTACCTATCTCGAAACGCTATTCGCTTCTGAGGTTGTTGAATATTCCTTTCGTTTTATGCAAAATAATTCGACCTACCTTTCCGCTCTCCTTTTCTAATTCAGTAATCATTAGTTGCGATTCGTCTCCGGAGTAATCAGCGATGTAATGTCGTCGGCGATGCGCAGGTTAGTCAGGTACTCTCCATTTAGTCTTATCCCTAACCCTTCCCTTTTTACGCCTCTCAAAACCTCCTGTATAAGCCCGCGGTTAGTAGCATTGGTGAGATATTATCTCCTTGTCTTATAATGTGCTTCATTGGTATTCTGTGGCTTTTTTTTATGGAGCACTATGGTGGCAGTTGATATTCTGTAGATTTCTTCTAGGATGCTTATTGTGTTTGTCGATGCCATGATTCCTCAGTGTCTGCGTTATTTCAGTGCACGTCAAAGAGCTTAAAGGAGTGGAGATTGCCCGTAGTCATCTACACGGCGTTTCTCATAGCATGAGCTGCTATAAGATCTTAGAAACGACAAATGAACTAATTGGCAAGATTTTACCTTTTTATGTGCGTCCCCACCCCCTACAGCTTGCTTTGGAAGAAATTTTTTCTCTTATGAGGAAATCGTATCGTTAAATATCACTTTGTCCGATAACACAGTGAATTTGGACAAACCACTCCCTGAACGCTTATTGTTCATTTTACCATTATAGGTGAAACATAGGAACATACAACAGTGGTCAGACTTTCATCTTTAAGTTTGCGCCGAAACAGTAACGATACTGATGTGGATGACATTTTGACAAACGGAATCGCGAGGCGGCGAAGAAGAGCCCTACCGAAAGCGCCTCTGCTGAGCTGTCTTCGGGCCCTCTGCGAATCCCTATGCAACAAATGGATATTACATATCTTAGTCATTCCTCAACTCTCGTTTGAAACCAAGCTTAAAGTTAGTATTATGAAAGTCATTATTAGACTGCAGTAATTATATCTACTAAAAAATCATATATTATGAATAATCCAAGTCATTCAAAACATTCTATTAATTTCTTTTCTTACTTTTCTTTTTTTCTATTTGTGTCAAAATTACCATATTCTGTTAAAAAACAAAGCAATCACCTTTTTTTCCCTGCATTATCATTAATTGCTCATTTACATTAACCGCCGGCTTCTTGGTCAATCCCCCTAGTGGGTAAGAGCCACAACAGAGGAACAAGTAAGCAGGCAACCTGTCTCCAGGGCCTTGCTTACGTACAGCTGCAACTAGAACAGTCAACGCTCCCAGAAGCTCAGTTTTTAACGCCGACTGTTCCTTCGTGACATGGGCAAGAAGCTGTTGCAGCAGCAATCACTCTTCGCTGCCTCCACTATGAATCACGGGCCGTTCGTCCAGCGCCACTCCTACCTCGCGGTGGACAGGCGCCAGCACTCCGGGTCCGGGCGCCCGGTGCCTGCGGTGGTGCCCTACTCTGCGAAGGACAACACGGACAGCATCACCTTCTTCGGCATGTGGTCACCCGCCATTCTGTTTCCCATTGAGCTCATCGGAACAAACGTGAGTCGCCCGATATTTAGAACGACGACTTTCACGACTCCCATAAAGGTGGCTCCAGTTCTGTACAGGCTCTGTATGATATTGTGGGCTGAAGCTGAACCAAACCAGTCTGAGATTTGTCGCGTGTTTGCCTACCAGAGCATGACTGACACGAGATGGCGTGGAAAACATCTTGTACGTCAGAGCAAATCTTGGCAACAGGATATTTGCTGCAGCAACGGACAGGAAATCACTCGCAATGCAATAGAAACGTTTACCCAGCAAAATCCTCAGTTCACCTTTCCGAGGCGCTAATATTCAGAGTGAACGTACCAACTGGTCAGGGGTTCAGATAATGAATAAGGAGAAGCTTAGAGTATTGGCGGAAAAAGAGACAGGAAAGGGAATCACTGAGGTGGATTTGGTACTGTCGTAGGTAGTAGAAATAGATTGATATGTGGGTTTAACACCCCAAAACTACCATACGATTATGAGAGACGCCGTAGTGGAGGGTTCCGGAAATTTCGACCTTCTGGGGTTCTCTAAAGGTAGTAGAATTAGATGTGCGTATGAAGAGCAAAATGAAGCAGCAGATAACCGAAATGCTAGAGTACAATAGATCTAATAAAATCCACTACTGAAACAGGCTAGCTTCAACTATTTATCATATTAAGGGGGTGCCAACAAATACGATCATCAGCACCATTATCAATAATTCTAAATTGTTTATTCACTGGTTGGTGAAAAAAAAACTTCTCACCCTGTCACTGGAAGGGAAACGTTAGTGATGCAGACCCCATATCAGGGGTCTTATCTACCTCTTTATCTTCGATCTTGACGTGGCACTGGAAAGCGTATAGATATGCTGCGATGGAATAGCTGCTACAAAAGCGAAATGCTGCCACATGCTGCTCCAGAGAGTTATATTTGGTGGTAACTGCTCAGAACCTGCTCGCAAATAGTGCTGGGAAACCAAAAACAGTTAACTTTAACCACGTGACCATCCAGTGAGCCTAAACGAAAACAAAAACAAGCTATATACGGTCATACAATGTGCAACTCGTACACCAGCTGTCTACTAGCATATTGACAATACTACATGTGAGACTGTCTTTGCCGATATACTTATTTGTACCTTACAGACAGACTATTTTGGTTAAATGTGTGCGACATTTCTTCAATATCATACTAATTACTAATTGCTGTGACAACTTTGTGTAGCTGATTACATTTATAATTGTATCTGTTTTGACTTTATTCATGCCATAAGAAGAGGCATTTTAACTCTATATTTCATTTAGCTTGTCTGAATTATAAAATTTTGAATGCTGGTTATTTCTGGCGAAGTATGAAAGTACCATACTGGAATCGTACCAATCATGAACTGCTGCGTTGGCAATGGTTACTTGTGATTTGGCTGCTTTTGTAATATGATGCTCAGCTTTATTGCTTAAATAAAAAAAAACAAGTCTTTCATTCTGGGTGCCGAAACATTGTACATTTTTCTATTGTGGTCGGCGCCCTCGTATTTCAATGATTTTCCCCGACCAAATGGTTGACCATCGAAGCCTTTATTTGAACATTATCGCTGTTATATTGTTTGCTCCACAGGTAGTGGCATTTTAAATATATGTTCCTAATCTTGAATGACCATCCATCTTTTTAATGATTTGTCTCTTGAATTTTTAAGTGATTTTCTTCTGTGCAGTAGGTTTAATGATAAGTAGTAGTATTTCTGAGGTGCCTAAATAATGCTTAAAACTCTAGAAGAATATTTTGTCACCTACTCTGAAAACACTGATAGCGGCTGCAAAATGATTATTTTTTTCTGCTCGGAAAACACTTATGGTTGCTCCAAAGCACTACCACTATTTTTGCTTCAGAGTCTGCCCCGAAAACCATAATCCTTGGATGTGTGTCTGCGCTAAAAGTAAAGGCTGTGAAACGTTCAACAATCTACATTCAGAAACATTGATAAGGATGAGTAATTTGATTAGTGAACCGAGTAATTTGATAAGTGAACCCAATCTTATTTCGACGTCCCTGATGGGTGACGTTTGACATATACTACAGCCTCATGTTCTGTAATGGTACAGGCACGATGAAGCACGGTAAGAGGCCTTCAAAAAGATAGGAAAGGCATCTCGTTACTCTGGCGTAGTGTACACTATTCATTTGCGCTTAACGTCAACTGTGCAGGTATCCCGGTGTGCGTACTGTCTGTGTCCGCTGATCGCCCTGCTAATGCGTTGTCTCCGAAAGTGGTCGCCACGCTGACTTTCGTCCTCTCTTTAGATACACCTGCCGAACAAAACCCTCTCCACTATATCCATTAGTGGTCTATATACGCTGCACCGGCCTTTCACTGTTTGCATTCATAAGATCGTGCATAGCAACTGCGACGAGTGCATGATCTACATCGTGCGGAGTCGGTCGTGCTAGAGGCTTGTCACTGGCCAAAATGTCTCAAACATTTCACTACTTTAGAGGTCGAAGATATACTTCCTCAATCTCGATCCACTGCACTCTGCAGGGCTTACCTCAGATGCTCCGTCACCTGGCTCAGCTGCACTTATTGGTCACTGCACATGCAGAAGTGCACCACGTAACCCGTGCTGTTCTTCAACGATCTCAAACGAGCAATATACCACGCAGATTAATGAGGATACACCTGAACACGAGCCAATATTTTATATAGTATGAACAATCAGTTCATAGAATCACCTGAAATGATATAAACTTTGAGAATCACGTGATGGTAAGTTAAAAAAATTCTGCCGATTGTGCAACAAAAAAAAATTGGTGCGATACAGCAAGCAGCTCATTAAGGTAACTTAGCGTAACCCGGAAAAGGTCGATTGTGATTCAAGAAAAAGTCTTATAAAAGAAAAAAAAAACAGTGGACGATTCTAAAGAAATAGAATGCTAGTAGATTTGGCCGATCCTGCTTAAAAATGGTTTATTAGAACATTTGGTTGATGCCGGAAAACAGCGCAATAGTAAGCTTGTCCGATCCTAGAAGTCTAACTAAAAACTGGCGCATTAGCCGAACACCCCCGATTGGGGTGGCGGTGAAATCAAAACTGGGTATATCTTCGGAAAATAGCGTAATAGTGAATTCGGGTGATCCTGCAGAGGCGGAACTAATCAAAACTAGGCGAAATATACTAAGACAACATGGTAAAAAAAAGCACAAAAAAGACGCTGCTCAGATTTTATCACTCGGCAATAGTTACGAGATGTTGTTGTTAAAAAGATCTCAAATGGAAAATGCGCATGCTCTTTGCAAGAAGGGCTTCAATTTCTCTATATGACCCGACCGTGTATCTCGTTTGATTAAAAAAGCTTAGGCATTTTAGCTTGTGTATTTGAAGCTGCAATTACTAATTGTGTCTAGATTAGGCGTAGCGAGGAAGGGGGTTGAACGGTTGAATCATACCCCTCCCAAATTTTCAATTTAGCGTGCGTATGTTCAGACCAACGCATGAAAACGCAGGCACCAAGGTACATAAAGTATAGTTGACTCCCACTCATCTCCCCCCTATCCCCTCGAAATTTTCTGGCTTAAGGCCCTGGTCTCCAGTGATCTCGAGACGTCTGCCTCTACAAAAAAAAAAAAGATAAGTAAGAAGGCGCCGAGCAAGTATTGTATTTATTTTTGTGAGCATTTTCGTTCAAATTTCTTGAAAGAACCGGATATTTTACCCCATCATCTTACGAAACGCGCATTAAAAACGACGTTATGTAGCGTACCTATAAACATGTCTACGCCGTTGAACTGTCGTCTAGTTGTGTGAAAATGCTCGACGAAGCCTGGGTTGACCCGTTCGTGGGCGTATGCAGGCGGAGCTCCTGCACCAGATTGCCGTGGTGCTTCTGGTGGCGAGCGTGGATGCCACGTCGCCGCTGTGCTGCGTGGCGCTGTACATGATGAAGCTGTTCGGTCCACGGGTGCGCACGCTGCTGTGCAGCTGCGCGGCCGGTGCCGCCCTCTGCACGCTGCTTATGAGCGCTCCGTGTTTCTCATGACTGCCATCGCCGACAACATGGTGCTACTGCTGCAGAACGAGTTGATTCTGGTATGTACTGCACACGCTGATTGCTCTCAGCTAAAGCATGCTTCCCCACGAATCTAATGCCCGATGATCTTTACCTCGTTATAACGAGGGCAATTTACTTCGTTATATCCGACATTCATCGTAACAGTAGAGATAAAGTTGGCTGTCGTTAATGTTGCTAACGAAAAATAATGTATATAAAAATACGTTATTCCAGACTTTAAATACACTATCAACGAGATATTCCTTACTTGTTTTGGCATTTGAAACTCGCGATCATACAGCAAACCAGTGCAATGTGCTTTTTCGTTGTTTTTTTTGCTCGATCACCAAAGTGTCCTCAACATTTTCAAATTATTAAAAGATGTGCGGTTGTGAGTAGTATTTAAATACTTATTCTGCTTTTTATGCTACCTGTCAAATTTTGAGCCACGTGTGCAGCCAAATAGTTCTTTGTCAGACGCAATATATCGATGGATCTCACATTTTTGGCTTCATTATTAAAAAAACTGAATGCCACTGCTATGAAGCGGGTCCAACAAAAGTTTACGTAGTTTGTTGTAAACGATAACTTGCTGTATCAGTGTTCGCAATAACGATGGTTGTACGTATGTCTCCAAAGTCACATTCCACCAGACGTTTTAAAATAGGCGTAATGTAAAGAGCCTCTTGCTGAATGCAAGTGCATATGACTTAGCATGTAGTGTTCGTGATTCGGCATTAGGAAAATAAAGCGAATTTCTGAAGCATGCTTGATGTCAAATCGAAGCTCGGATTGACGACCTCAGTCACGCGTAACTGTTTTTTGTAACAGGCACTGACCACCCGTCAGAGTCACAGGAACGATACCGGTGGATTCTGCATTGTTTGGTTTGCACTCATTGCCGGAAAGCCCATGTATAAGATTGCGCAAGTCACGTAGCCCGTACTCTACGGTTTAAAGGAAAGCAAAAATGCACACCTATTAATAATAATAAGCACAGGAACACTGCGCGTAGGTAGGATACATTCTCTTAATGTTTTGGCCGTTCAAACGAGGCAGGCGCACACAGGACAGGCACTCTGGACGCCTGTATTGTGCACCTCTTGTATATGCACCCGTTTCATACATAGTGTTCGTCAGTGTGGCATCAAATATATTCTCCATTCAAGAAGAGAGGCTGGGCCGGCGACGGTGTTTCATTCCCATTAGGCGGGGGTGGTCTAGTGCTAGTCGGTTTCTCTGGGAAGTACAGCCAGTGTAGTTAAGTGTTAGTCTTTACAGCATCATTTGAAAGAAGCGGGTCAATGATCCCAGCTTCCTGTTTGAGTCAACATTATGCAAATGGCAGCTGTGTTAATCTACCCGATGTCGTCAGAGCGGCGAAACTTACCACCTGCCTTCGAAAAAGAGCGAAATACACTGCCGAAGACAATTCCACAAAATTTAGCTGAGATGTTCACAGCTTTTTTTTTCATACACGGAGTGTGTTTTTCTGTCAGGCCCACGAGGCATGGTTCTGAATTTGAAGCAAAACTCGTCTGAACAGGCCTCGTAGAAAAGCCGCAACGCGTCTCATTGAAAGTCACGCAAGGCGTCAATACTGCGAATTCTTTTCATCGGTGCAAACACATTCATACGTGTTTTCACAATCGTGGAAGAAACCGGTGACGTCATATTCACGTATCTGCACAGGCACTTCGGCACGAATTCCAAGTATTCAAATGTTTACCATCGTTTACTCTTCTAAAACTAGGTAACGTAATGTAGTTTGTCAGTATGAACTTGTGGTTTCTCTTTAATATATGCTTGGCGTGTTTTTTTAATGTCTAATTCGTATAGGAAGTAAGTAAAGAACAGAAGGGGAAAGGAAAGGCAGGGATGTTAACCAGACTATAGAAAGACTGGCATGCTGCCCTGAACAGGGAAGGGTGTAGGAAAACGCGGAACAGGGGGAAAATTCTGTCTCATACTTTAAAGAGGCCCCGCAACACTTTTTGAGTGCCCCGCCGCGGTGGTCTAGTGGCTGAGGTACTCGGCTGCTGACCCGCAGGTCGCGGGTTCAAATCCCGGCTGCGGCGGCTGCATTTCCGATGGAGGCGGAAATGTTGTAGGCCCGTGTGCTCAGATTTGGGTGCACGTTATAGAAATATCAGCCGTCATGCAAACACAGCGGAATCAGGGTGTAGATTAAGTATATATAAACATTCTGGAAGAAATCTACAGGGGATCAACTGCTACCATAGTGCTTCATAAAGAAAGCAACAGAATACCAATCAAGAAGAGTGTAAGGCAGGGGGACACAATTTCCCCAATGCTATTTACCGCATGCTTACAGGAGGTTTTCAGAAGCCTAGAATGGGAACAGTTAGGGATAAGAGTCAATGGAGAATACCTTAGTAACCTGCGCTTCGCCGATGACATTGCATTGCTGAGTAACTCGGGGGACGAATTGCAACTCATGATTACGGAGTTAGACAAGGAGAGCAGAAAGGTGGGTCCTTAAATTAATCTGCAGAAAACGAAAGTAATGTACAACAACCTCGGCAAGGAGCAGCGCTTCGAGATAGGTAATAGTGCACTTGAAGTTGTGAAGACTATGTCTACTTAGGGCAGGTAATAACCGCAGAGCCGAACCACGAGATTGAAGTAACTAGAAGAATAAGAATGGGGTGGAGCACATTCGGCAAGCACTCTCAAGTTGTGACAGGTAGATTGCCACTATCCCTCAAGAGGAAGGTATATAACAGCTGTATCTTGCCGGTACTGAGCTACGGAGCAGAAACCTGGAGACTTACAAAGAGGGTTCAGCTTAAATTGAGGACGACGCAGCGAGCAATGGAAAGAAAAATGGTAGGTGTAACCTTAAGAGACAAGAAGAGAGCAGAGTGGATTAGAGAACAAACGGGGGTTAAGGATATCATAGCTGAAATGAAGAAGAGAAATGGACATGAGCAGGGCATGTAGCGCGGAGTCAGGATAACCGCTGGTCATTAAGGGTAACTGACTGGATTCCCAGAGAAGGGAAGCGGGTTAGGGGGAGACAGAAGGTTAGGTGGGCAGATGAGATTAAGAAGTTTGCGGGTATAAATTGGCAGCAGCAAGCACAGGACCGGGTTAACTGGCGGAACATGGGAGAGGCCTTTGTCCTGCAGTGGACGGAGTCAGGCTGATGATGATGATGATGATGATGATGAAAGAAGCCCAGGTGGTCGAAATTTCCGGAGCCCTCCACTACGGCGTCTCTCATAATCATATGGTGGTTTTGGGACGTTAAACCCCACATATCAATCAATCAACACTTTTTGAGCGTGGTCAGAAAATGCAGCCGACTGGTAGTCCAGGCTCTCGAGAAAAGGCGAGCCAAATAATATAGCGCATCACGCGGCCTGGAATTCACTATAAATTCTCAGTCAGCTGAAAATTGCTTTTTCTTCTTTCGAAAATTGACGATACGAGCTCAAAAATCACTCGTCACAGCCACCTTGCAGTCATATTGTATCAGCCATTGCATCAGCCATTGGTTGATTTGAGTAGACGCGCTTGATCATTACCGGGGCCGCCGCGAAAGGCCGCGACTTGTTTACGCGTGCGCGAACGCACTGAAAAACGGGTAATTCGAAGAAGAAGAAAAACAAAACAAAAAAGCCAAATGCTCAAGGTCACGAGGTGTGCGTAACGTTTTTTTTTTTTCCTCCGTGCCATCCCTCCCTGCTTAGCTTTCAGCGCTTTCGTCGGGACGAAGATAGAATGCAATTGCAGCGTGCGACAAATCTTTGTAACTCCGCTCGTACTGAGCAGATTGTAAAAAAAAAATGCGATAATGAATTCGTGAGGCAATAAGCTATTTTATTTATTCAATTCCATGATTATTTAAAAGTGTTGCAGGACTCCTTTAACCCAGCTGACACAGTCGCGTCATTGTTCAAAGAGCAAGGTTGCGGCCACGCAGGTTTTATGGCGATAATGGCGGCCGAAGGCCCGTGACGCAGCGTACTTGCCATCTTTAGCCCCGGAAACCAATGTATCAAAGGAAGGCCATTGTGAGAAACACGCCATCACGCCATTTTCACTCTTTTTTCATATATTGGGAAACATGTCTCTTGAACTCTATATACCACGCACAACTTGCACACGTCTATAGATGCTTACCGGGCACTCGTACGGCCTCCGGGAGGTTTGATGGGGCTGCCGAGTGGTCTCCCCAATCTCCAGAGCGTTATGAAGCGTGGCTGTGAGGGTTGCAGGAATTTCGTACAGGACGTGCTCCTGATTGATTCATATGTAGGGTTTAACGTCCCCTGCAGAACCACCATATGATGATGGGAGACGCCGTAGTGGAAGGCTCCGGAAATTTCAACCACCTGGGGTTTTTTAACGTGCACCCAAATCTGAGGACACGCACTTACAGCATTTTAGCATCCATCGAAAATGCAGCCACCGCAGCCTGGATTAGAACCCGCGACCTGCGGGTCAGCAGTCGAGTACTTTAGCCACTAGATCACCGCGGCGGGGCAGGACGTGCTCCTAAACAACCAGAGTCATGTTCAGGCACGCGCAGTGCAATGCTCAGCGAGACATTGAAGACGCGCCTTACGCCAAGGCGCGAACGTGCAGGCGTTCCCACAGCGCGCGCTGTCGCAGTGATGGTGGGCATGTCCGCGCTGCGAATCGCCTACTCGAAGACACCTTGTGTCCCAGGCGCTTCGGTCACCGTGAACCAGCTGCGCCAATCGTCGTGGACGGGCCCAGATCCCCACGGCCCAGATCTTAATGAAAACTTGTTGTTCAGCGAGTTGGCGAGTACATAGCATTGTAATTTTCCCACTAAAAAGACAAACATATGTGAGAAGACCGGCAATCAACCTGGGTTTTCACAGGTGATCATCTTTTTTTAGTGCAAACATTGCGATGTTAGGTATATCTTGTTGTCCAGGATAGGGCTTCAATATAAAAAAACGTACGCTACATTTGTATATTAACAGCTTGGATTGAATGAAAACTTAGCTAATGTTGCCATTTCAGTGAAGCTAGGTCTTTCATTTATGGGTAATTTGGGCAAGGGATTTGCCGTCAGAGGATCCAACAGCTCATTGGTATTGATCCCATAATCACTAAAGTCAAGATGCCTATTCTGTAATATCCAATTTTTGTCCCACCGCGCGCTTGATATCACTTTCGTCTGCGTAGCACACCTAAACAAAGCGTTGTTCGTAGCATTAGGCAAGCCGAAAATTTTGGCAGATTACACGTACCACGGGAATCGATTTTATGCGAATCATGTGGAGAGGAGGTGACTGTGATATATTTTTTATTAAGAGAAACGTTACAGAATGGCGACAGAGAAGTGCACAAAAGTTGCACGCACATACATTGCTTAGCAGTCTCATGAGTTTTATGTAACCAGTTGCTTACAGCTGCGTGACGATGCCAACAGCAACATGGATATTGCTAACATCAAAATCGGTAAGCTGATGTGCACGCGTGTACGGTAGCCCTGACTCGTACTATAGGAAGACCAACTTCCGTAAATAGCGCTTACCTGTACAGTTTACGTTGACCCGATGGGACCGCTGTATGATTAGAGTACCTATGTAATGTAATGAAATTACATAAATAGCACCAGAACAACAGTTAAAATTTAACCAACATTATGCCGGTGCATACGGTGCTTTTCCGAACCAGTTTCGAGATCTGGCGCAGCTCTGTTGTAGAATACTTGATTTTCAGTAGAATGCCTCAGTTTGATTGCTGACGTAACCTTGATATTTACTTTTTACATTTGTCGGCTCAACACTGCAAATGTCCATTTCTCTTAACGCTTGCACATTTGAGGTACTAATGCATGTCCTCACCATTCCGGGGTAGATGTAAAGTGTGAATCACTTGTCGCACATACCCGCACACCGGGGCCTGTGGTATATGGGTATGTGCCACACCTCTCTGGAGGAAAGGATTTTACAACGTACGCGACGGGGTTATCATGTGATTCGTGTTATGACCAGCCGGACGTATTCGTCAGAACTTTTACCCTCCGCTATGTTTGGCCTATAACAAGTTGAGGGGGCGATCACGCGAGCACACGATCAAGAGAGCACACAGACGTTGGCAGATAGATAGATTAATAGATGGACGGACAGATAGACGGACGGACTAGAGGAGGGAAAATAATTAGCTGGTGCGATGAAATGGCGAAAATTTCAACACGTAAAGTGGAAGTCAAATGGCGCAAGAAAGTGGTAAGTGGATAGATTGCTGGAAAAGGGTGCCATTCATCAGAGGACACAAAAAAGGCTGGTGCCGGTGAGGGTTGGCATAACACTTCTTTGTTCATTTCGTTTTTTTTTCCTTTCTTCGTTTTTTCTTTCTTTCTTTCTCTTTCTTCCTTTCTTCTACTTTTTTTCCTACTTTAGCTTTCTGTCGTACATTTTCTCTCTTTCTCTTCTTTTGCTTTATTTTTCCTTTCATTTTTCGTTTCTTTTATTAGTCCTTTTCTTGCGTTTCTTTCTTACTTCTTTTCTCCCTCTCTCTCTTCCTTCCTTTCTTCTTCCTTTTCCTTTCTTTCTCTTTCTTGATTTTCTTTCGTTCGTTGTTTTTATTTCTTTCTTTCTTTTGATTTCTTTCATCCCTTCTTTTTTCTTTCTTTTTTTCTTTTCCTAGCTTCATTCTTTCACTTTCCTCCTTAATTTTTCTGTCTTTCTTTCGTTTGTTGCCACCTCAGTTGGTCAAAATTTACTTAGCCCCCCCTCCCTTTGCCTACGGCGTTTTTCATAACCATATGTTGGTTTTGACACATAAAGCCCCACAAATCATTAATAAATTGTTCTTTTCCTATCTTTCATTTTCTTCCTTTCTCTCTTCCTTTCTTCCTTTTTTGTTCTTCCTTTCTTCCGTTCTTTATTTCTTTCGTTCTTCTGAAATCTTTTTCTTTCTTTTTGTTTTTCTTCATTCTTTCCCTTTCTTTTTTCCTTTCCCTTTCTTTCTTTTTCTTTCTTTCCTTGTTTCTCTTTCTTTCTTTCTTTCTTTCTTTCTTTCTGTATACATTTGTGTCTGTTTCTTTTTGCTTTTTCCTTTTTTCTTTCTCTTTCTCTTTCTTTCTTTCTTTTGCTTTCTTTCTTGTCTTTTTTCTTCCTTTATTTCTTTTGCTTTCTTTTTTTCTTTGTTTCTTTGTTTTCTTTCTTTCCGTTCTTTCGTTCTATTCCTCTCTTTCTCTCTGTTTCTTTTCCTCTTTTTCTCTCTTCCTTTTTTTCTTCTTTTTGCTTTCGTTTACACTTACACGTTCTTTTTCTCTTTTCTTTCTTCCTTCGTTTTTTCATTCGTTCTTTTACTTTTTTCCTTTTTCTTTCTCTTGCTTTCTTTTTTGTTCTTTTTATTATTTCCTTTTATTTTCTTTAACGTTTTTTCTTTCTTTCTTTGTTTCTTTTGCTTTCTTTTCCTTTTTCTTTTTCTGATTTTCTTTTACTTTTGTTCTCTCTTTTTCTTTCTTTTAGTTTTCCTTTCTTTGTTTCCTTTCCTTTTCTTCTTTGTTTTCCTTCTTTTTATTTTTTGTATTCCTTTCGTTTTTTCTATCTTTCTTATTTCCTTTCTCTTCCTTTCTTTCTTTTTCTTTCTATCTTCATTTATTTTATACAATATATTTCTTCCTTTCTTTGTTCTTTTTTAGTTCTTTCAACCGTTCTTTTCCTTTCTTTCTTTCGTTCTTTTGTTTCCTTTCTCTCTTTTTTCTTTTCCTTTCTTCCTTTTTCTTCATTTAGCTTTCTTCCTTTTCTTTCCTTTCATTGTTTTCCTTTTCTCCTTTCTTTTTCTATTTCTTTCTTTTCATTTATTTGGTTGTTTATATGGTGATGTAATGCAAATGAGTTCTGTGTAGACCCCCAAGGTTGTGGAAGGCTTAAGAAAAGGAAAATAGACAACCACCCGTTTATAACACGAAGCCACAAGGAAATCCGCTCGAATTTTTTGGAAAGAAAAGCTTCTTAGTTGCCAAAAAATTTGTCCTCGTGCGGAATTCAAATGGCGAAGTTGTTGTATGTCACAAATTATGGGAAGGCTAGTTTTTAAAGATCCGAAATAACCTGCCATAACGGCTAAGGCGCTCGGCTGCTCACTCGCAAGTTGCGGGATCGAATGTCGGCCGCGGCGGCCCCATTTTCGGTGGAGGCGAAAATTCTTCAGGCCCGTGTGCCTCAATTTAGATGCACGTAAAAAAAAAACAACCCAGGTGGTCGAAATTTCCGGAACCCTTCACAACGGCATATTTGATAACCACATAATGGTTTTGAGACGTTAAACCCCAATTATTATTATTATTATTATTATTATTATTATTATTATTATTATTATTATTATTATTATTATTATTATTATTATTAAAGAATATCACGCGTAGTTTCGCAAATCCATTGTCGAATTTCCAGACTGCAATGCCGGAGAAACCGAAACTGAACACACCAGGAGCGCCTGAAAGGCAGTCCATATTCTGTCCTGCTGTTTTTTTTTTACTACCTGTTCCTCATATCCAACGTAGTCGCACCTCATGTGGTTCAGGTCTAGTTGCAGTATGACATAAACTTTCTGTGATGCTCGTCACTTTTTGGTACACTTTTCACATACAATATAGCTATCTAAGCTTCAATATTGATACATACAATGCCCAAGTTAATCTTCTAAAGGCCCTGGACTACCTGGTCCACATGTGTAGTCCCGGTGTAGGGCCACATGTCCCAGCTGGTCACACGCCCCTCCACGGTGGTCTAGTGGCTAAGCTACTCGGCTGCTGATCCGCAGGGCGCGGGTTCGAATGCCGGCTCTGGTGGCTGCATTTTTGATGGAGGCGAAAATTCTCTATATAGCGCCGTAGATTTGGGTGCACTTTGAAGAACCCCAGGTGGTCGAAATTTCCGAAGCCCTTCACTACGGCGTCTCTCATAATCATATGGTGGTTTTGAACGTTAAACCCCACATATCAATCAAATCAGATGGTCACACCACACGTGGTCAGTCAGAGCCAGCACAGCCTGTGCCACTTCATTATAGCGTCACGATATTGGCATGTTCTGTTCTGGGGGAGCACAGAAGTGAATATATTATGCCCGAGCATCTTTTGAGGGTCCTGAACTACCTGTGGTTCAAGTGTAGGACCACATGTTGTCTCAGGTGGTCACACCACACGTGCTCAGTAAGGGCAGCCTCTGCCACTTCATTGTGGCGTCATGATTTTGGCAGATGTGTCTCCAGAAGAAGTAAACAGCGAAGAAGGCCAGAGCCCAGTGACCACACAGCCGGGCTCCACTGGCAAGGCGGACGCCGCACCCCTGGCCATGCCTCCTCCACCCTCGGCTGCCGGCGCAAACCTGAGCGAAACAACCAACCTGAGCGCGAGCCAGCACCACACGTACATGACGCAAGATGCTGCTGCCATGCCCACCAGTAACCTGCAGTAGGAGGAAGCTCCGCCTCACCCTTCTTCTCCGTCGTTTGTGAAGACAGCCCCCCCCCCCCCCCCCCCCGTGTGGTGTGCACATTTATCGACTGTCTTATACAGCCTGCTTGTTAGTGCCAGGGCGGAAGCTCATTGACACTATTGTGTATGGTATCCCCATTAGTTGTTTGTACAATCAGGCTTACTGCTTTTTTCCCTTTCATTATAATTGTGTAACGATTTTTACAGTTGTGAATCACACTAGTTATTACAGTTGACCTTTTTTTCCTTTTCGTACGAAGAACCTTCTCTTGTATAGTTCAACTTGAGCCACGAATATTTGCGCTGTAGGGAGTTTTACAATAGTATATGCTAAGTAAGTGCTCATTGTGTTCACCCACTATTTCTATAACTTTTAACAGGAGCCGGCAGGAGGCTAGTGCACTGCACGTTTGCAGTGGCACGAAACACTAAGGTGAAGCTTTGTGTACGCTATTCTGAATCAGCCTATTACTATATATACTGAACTTTAAAAATGCCGACTTCTTTACAGCACATCTATGAGGAGTTCTACTTTTCTGGCTGGATATGAGTGTAAATTTCAGGGCAGATGTCTTTTTCGCCTTGATGTATTTTAGCATTCCCGTGGCACTGGCATGTGTGCATTTTCGTGGGCTGCATGTAATGTCTATAGTCATCCTACAGGGGGATTTGGGAGCTGTGTAGTAGCACCCCATGTAAGTGGGTACTTTAGTCGATGTACATAACAAATAAGGTGTTTTGGGTTGGCAGGCTAGCCTTTTGGTTCATACATTTACTTTACAAAGGCAGTACTAACCTTCGCTGCATATGTCAAATCTGACGTTGGTTGCTTGCGCTGCAGTGAAAGATGCGTATGGTGCAGACACTTGTGGCACGTTATTGCCAAAGTGCACACTTGAATCTGGTGATGACAGTGAAGATCTGTCGGCTTTACTACGAGAGTTCAAGACGAAATTTGGTCCTTTGCTGCATGAGTTATGTCTGATGGTGGCTTCCTTGCGCTACATTGTAAGGTACGTGTACTATTTAGGTACTGACGCTTCCAACACGCGATCTAGCTGGTAGAGCTGCGCAACTGTCATCCAGTGATGACAGCGAAGATCCATCGGGAGAAGCTTATCAGGACGCAGCTTCAAGACAAAATGTGTTTTGCAAACAAGAAACGCAGTGCATGGCACGCGCTTCCACTGCTACCAGCCATGCCATTTGCTATAGCAATGCTACATAAACTTCTTGTATTCTTCCAATACATTGCTGCTTTATCTGGATGAACTCTGCTCACAAGCAAGCGGCAGAGTGTCCCCACCTAAATAGTGTGTATGACGCCATTCAGTCTGCATGTGCACGTCCCGCTTGATGCGGCTGCCCATTCCATTCAACGTGTTCAGCTTAGTTGCACACCCGCTACACAGGCCTACCCACATGAAATTCAGGTCTGGTGCATTCCAGATGTACTGTATACCCATGTGCACAGCTGAGTTTTTTCCAGGCAGTCTGGAAGAGTCCAGGCATTCTGCCCCGACATCCTTGCATTATTTTAGGCATACCTAATGCTGCAGTGCTATGCCACAAAACACTGCTGCACGGGCAGCAAGAACACTGCCAAGCAATGAACAAGTCCCGAGGCATGCAGTGGAAACCACTGGCATAACAGACACATTATACTTTAGTCTCATCAATTTACCAGTTCTGCAATGTCTAATATGCCATCAGGTTGCCTTTGAGCAGCTTTGCTTTTTCTAGATGGACAATAAGCTGATTAGCAGCAGGTTGTGTGAGGAATTTCCAAGAGTTGTCCATATACTGGCTGCAGTCCAGCCACTCCTAGAGCCTCCGCTTTTCCGAGTGAAGATGCTTTTTGTATGTGTCTGAGACAGCAGCACTTAACTGCCAGTACTGTGTAGCCAGTTAAATATACTTGGATGATTCTCCCCTACCTGATGTTTTTTTTTAATTAAGCGATGTTATTTGCAGGAGCCAACCATGAGCTTAATAGGTACAACACTTGAAAAAACATGACTAATCCCTCTGTCAAAAGAAACAGTGTACGTACCACAAAATTTAAACGTGTTTGCGCAGAAGTGGTTGAGCATTTATTGTACATTATTTCGCCACAAGAGCGAAGGAGTGATTGCTACAGCAACAAATTGTAATGTCATATTAAGAACGGCGAGCTCCTCGAAACTTGCAGTGCACTCCCCGAAAAAAGAAAACGCACGATAGGAACATACACACGAGAGCAAACTAAGAACCGTCGCAGCTTTACGCCTGAAGTGCGCTGCTCAAACACGAAGGACGACGCATGAAACCAACACGCCAGTGCGAGCGCCAACTGTCGCAGTTGTTACTGATTTTTTGTGTTTGAGCAGCGCGCTCCTTTCACAAACGTGGCCTTGCAGAAAGCGAAGTGATTTTCGCGCACTCAGACTTCAACGCGAGCTTGTGGTGAAACGGCAAGACGTACAAACCGACCCCATCACGAGATAAGCGCATGCGCACGAGCGACCATGCACTGTAGAAGCGCACAGGGATCGCAACGCACGGAGGAACGACCTTCAAGGCACGCCCTTCACGTCTTTGTGCAGTTTTCCTATTGATCGCATTAACGCACTCAAGTACCACGGCATCCAGCGGCCGTGGCAATACCATTGAGCTCAGAGTTCCGCCAATGATAAGTGGTGTATATTAAAAGCTCGCTGTTCGTAATCTAAAAAGTGTACATTCTATCGCAGAGTTGTTTCATGCTGTTCTCTTTCTTTCCTTCTTTTTTTCTTTCCTTCCTTCTTTCTTTTTCTTTTCTTTCTGTTTTTCTTTTTTTCCCTTTCTTCCTTTCTTGCTTTCTTTCTCCCTTTCTTCTTTTTTTCTTTCTTTCGTTCTTTTACTTTCTTTAAAGCCATTTTTTCTCTCATTCTTTATTTTTCTTTATTTCATTTCCTTTCTTTCTTTTTTTCTATCGCTTTCTTTTCATGTCTTACTTTCTTCTTCTTTCGTCCTTTCTTTCTTACTTTTTGTTTCTTTCTTTTATTTCTACATTTCCTTCGTTATTTCCTTCCTTTCTTTCTCTCTTTTCATTTCATCATTTCTTTCTTCTTTTGCTTTCTTTCTTCCTTTCTCACTTTCTTTTTTTGCTTTCTTTCTTTTGCTTTCATTCTGTCGTTCTTTGTCTTATTCCTTTTTCTTCTTTTCTTTCTTTTCTTCTTTCTTTTTCTTGCTTGCTTTCATCTCCTGTCGTTATTTCGTTCTTTTCCTATGTAATCTCTGCTTTATTTATTTATTTATTTACTTTCTCTTTTTCTTTTTCTTTCTTTCTTTCGTTTTTTCTTTCTTTCCTTTCTTTGTTACTTTTTCTTTCTCTCTTTCTTTATTTTCCTTTATTTCTTAATTTTGTTTCTTTTTTTGTGCTTTTCCTTACATTCTTTTCCTTTCTTTTTTTTTCTTTTTCGATCTTCCTTTCTTTTCCTGTTTTTCTTTCTTTCTTAGGTTTTGTTTCTTTCTTTCGTTCTTTTCTTTTTCTTCTGTCTTTCTTTATCTTTTTTTACTTTTTCTTTCTTTCTTTCATCCTTTTATTCTTTCATTTCCTTCTTTCTCTTCCTTTCTTTGTTACTTTTTCTTTCTTTGTTTCAATCTTTCTTTCTGTTTATGTTTTTCTTTCTTTCGTTTTCTTCCCTTTTCGTTTTTTCTTCCTTTCTTTTTCTTTCTTTCTTTACCCTGGTAGAATGCCACTGGCATCCCACGGAGTTGGCCTAAGGACTCACATGAGATCGTGCGTTATTTTCCAAGCAACAGTGAAATGTGGCTTGGAAAGATTCGTATGTATTTTTTGTGTGTTCGCGCATTCTTTTTTTTTTTTTCATTTTGTCAGGCTTTTTTTTTTTCGCTTGCAAACCTGCAATCTTGTGAGTTCGCGCACGGCATTCCATGTGAGAGTTATTCAATTATACGAGTTGCGAAACGGCGTTCCAAAATCCGGACACGCAGTTGGCCCAATTTTTCAGGATGGATGGATGGATGGATGGATGCATCCGGCTGTGCCCTTTAGATCGGTGGTGGCTCACGCCACCTAGCCATAATGTTAAGTACTATCACTGTGTGTTTAAGGATTGAATTTTATTCGCACCTCGATTGTAGCCGCCAATCAGTTAGCCTTCTCCTGGTTATTTCTACCTGTTTGAAGTCTATTTTACCTTCACTGTCCCTAAACTCCAATGCTTTGGAAAATTCGGCGCCACTATCTTCGACTATTGAGTGGAGCCCTTTACAGAAGATTATCAAATGTTCAGCTGTTTCCTCCTCGTCTCCACACGCACTACATAACGTGCCTGTGCCTTCGTATTTTGCTCGGTACGTCTTGGTCCGCAATACTCCCGTTCTAGCCTCGAAGAGCAGAGAACTACCCCGAGAATTATCCTAGATCTTTTCCCTTGCAATTTCCTGCTTTAAAGTTCGGTAGGTCTCCAGTGATGATTTTTAAGCATTCCCAATTTCCACAAGTCCCTCTCTGTTTCCTTCACCTTCTTATTAACCGATGTTTCCTTTTGGCTTGGTATTCTGCTGTTGTCTAAATGCTTGCTTGATAATTTTCGAGTTCGTCTTCTCCATTTAGTATCGACATTCTTCACGTACAAGTAACTGAAAACTTTCCTAGCCCAACGTTCCTCTCCCATTTTTCTCAATCACTCCTCAAATTCTATCCTGCTGCTAGCTTTCCTGCACTCAAACGATGCCCATCCCATGTATCCTTGTACCCCCTGATTTGGGGTATTCCCGTGTGATCCCAAAGCAAGTCTACCTATGCCACGTTGTTTAATTTCCAATCTTATTTGAACTTGTGATTTCATGCACAAGACCGCATTGCCGAATGTCAAACCCGGGATCATGACACCTTTCCAAATCCCTCTGACAACGTCATACCTATTGTAATTCCACAGTGCCCCATTTTTCATTACAGCTGCATTCCTGGTGCCCTTAGTCATTACGTATCCTTCGTGCTCCCTTAGATACTCAGCCTCGTTATTTATCCATACGCCCAAGTATTTGTATTTATCCACTATTTCTAGCGTGACTTCTTGTCTCTTATGCTGACTGCCTTTGTTGTCGTTAAAAATCATGATTGCCAATTTCTCCCTCCAGAACTTCAAATTTAACCTATCTCCCTCATTACCACAGATGGCTACCAATCCCTGCAGATATTCTTTGTTGTCGGCTATTAATATTCTATCATCTGCATACATCAACGCTGGTAATGACTGTTCAATGTGTTTTCCTTGCTTGGCAAAAGAGAGGCCGAATCCGAGTCGACTCCCTTCTAATTGGGCTTCTAGTCCCTGGAGATACAGCATAAATAACAAAGGTGACAAGGGACATCCCTGTCGAAGCCCGCGTTGTATCTCTATAGGTTCAGATACCTGTTCTTCCCTTTTGATAACTACCTTGTTACTTTTATAAGATTAGTTATACCATCTTCCACATCTATTGTGTCCAGTATTCCCCACAAGTCTTCGTGAATCACACTATCGTAAGCTCCCTTGATATCTGGAAATTCCAGACACAGGGGCATGTGTTCTTTCTCCAATATTTCAATACACTGCATCAATGAAAACAGATGGTCCTCCAACCTCCTTCGTTTACGGAACCCATTTTGTAGTTCTCCCAGCACCCCTCATTCTCCACCCATGTCTGTAGTCTTTCGTTTACTGTCGGCATCACCAGCTTGTAAACTGCTGATGTCACTGTTATAGGACGGTAGTTGTTTATATCGGCTCTGTCCGCCTTTCCTTTATAGATCCATGGGGAGCTTCACCATCCATTATTGCTTTGCTCGCTGCCTCTCAATGTTTGCTTAGAGTTTGGTCCTAGTTTCTTTATTAGCATGATTGGGATGCCATCAGGGCCTGTTGATGTGCTATTAGGAACTCTTTTCTTTGCCCTTTCCCACTCTCGTTGTCCCAGTGGAGCCACTGAGCTAATTGGTCCATCCTCATCTAGTACGGTGCATGCGGTGCTTTCTTGGTGTTCAAATTTTTCTGTCATCATTTTTTTATATATTACATTACCTCATCCCCTTCTAGTCTGACCCCTTGAACAGTAGTTTTAAACCACTGTTTCATGCTTGTCTTGTTACTCAGAGAATTGTGTTGGTTCCAAAACTTTGCAGCTGCCTTTTTGTCCTTTTTGTTTACTTCCACCATCCATTGGGCCACCTTTCTTCTAATCTTTTCACTGACGAAATCGGACGCTTTCCTTCTGCAGCTCAAAAAGTTATCCCATTTTCTTTTGGCATCATCTTCCGCTTCACACCTCTGTTAAGCATACCTGTGTTGCCTGCAGGCTTCCTGACGTCTTACTATGGCCCCCTTAACTTCCTCCTCCAACCAGCTCTTGGGTTCGTTTGTGCTTTTTCCGGTTGATTTGACTCGTACCTTAGCAAGCTCTAACACAAACAATGGAGTTAGATTTGTGTACGTCCACTCTGTTTTAGTATCCTCGGTGATCTCAATCTCTTTAGTTGCTATTTCTATTTGCCTTTCTGAATAATTATTACCGTGGGGTTTCTCGTAATGCCGCCTTTCCAATTTAATTTATCTTCCAAAACTCAGCTGGGTACGTTTGTGATCACTACCTAAGCTTATGGACCCATATTCATCTACGTTCATCACCCTTAGCCGATCATACATCCTATGGGACATTATTGCGTAATCTATCGTCGACTGCAGCCTTCCGACCTCCCATGTTATCTGCCCTTTGCATTTCTCAGTGCTGTTGCAAATGATTAAATCACGCCTTTCACACACATCCATTAGCATTCTGCTTGTTGGGTCAGTATATCCATCTATATCTTTTATGTGCGTATTCATATCTCCTCATATAAGTACTACGCACTCTTCTCCTAGTTAGTCAATGTCATTTGAAATGCACTGCACAATTTGTTGATTTTCCACTCTGGTTTTTGCCCCTGTCCACAAGTATAGAAACCCCAGGAGCGTCATTTGCCCTGCCACTTTCCCTTTTAACCATAAATGTTCATTCTACTCCTACTTGACCCTTTGCCAGTCTGTACTTTTATGAATGAATGCGCCGATACCACCCCCTTTCTGCTGCCTTCTGTTCTATTGCAAATTCGTACGCGTAGTCCGGATTGTTAGGAGGTTGTTCCATGCCCCTAAGATGTGTTTCTACAAAACCATATACCATCGCCTTCTCCTCCCTTAGCTGTTCTTCTGTCTCTTCCCACTTCAGCCTATTCCTGCCACCCTGCATGTTAATATACCCTACGACTGAATCGGCTCGGCCCTCGTGGCTACGTCGATTTCTGCCCCAGACTTTACGTGTCTTAGATATTAGTGTCATTTTGGAATCGTATCTGTCTATACCACCTGTTAAAGAGTCTCCCTGGTTGTTTTACTCAAGCTATTCTGCACCCCGAAGGACCCGCGTGCCCCCAATAAAGCTACAGCGCATCCTGCAAGTCGCCAACCCTCCTCATGACCTAGCCTCCCATTGACGTGAATTTCTGTCTCGTTGAAACCACCCCTCCCATGCACCTTTCTGTTTATGTACACCACCTCAAAGCCTTTCTCTCGACTCATCCGCCATATCTCTTGGTTTGCGTTGACAACCGCTCTTTGCAGGTTGCCGTCACGCACCGGCACCTCCGGTATGGTGCATATCACTATCTGTAACTGAGGAGAAATGGCGCGCATGTCATCGACCCCTTTCGCCAGTGTGGTCGCTAGTTCTGCCGTATCTTCAATTAAGACATCGTTTAAACCACGTGCAAGTATCACGAGGTTTAGTCTATCAGCTGTAGTTTGGAGTTTTGTGCTCGCTTGCCTCATGACTGCTTCCAGCTTGCGTCCTGGGAACGTCCCTACTTCAACCCTTTTGTCACCTCTTACCCTCTCTTGATTGCTTCCGCGCGTCGATTTAAATTCGAGCCCCCGGCGATTATCACGTGCTGTGACTTTTCAGCTGGGGCGTCCTGCACCTGAGGGTTACTTGCACCTGTGACGCCGGCTGCTTTGTCCCCACGCAACCCCACCACTATACTTCGCTGAAGCTGGGTCTTGCGACCATTGAACCGGCTTAACCTGTATTTTTTCAAATTTGCTTGCTCTTTCTTCTTCGCCGTTCTGGCTGCTGGTGACGCACCGTTCTCTCCGTCGGCCGCTCCTTTGTTCACGTTCACTAGTGCCTCCTCGGCGGATTTGAGCCTTTCTCCCATAGCCCTCGTTTTATCTTGCTCTATCGCCAACGCAGTCACCATCTCAGTGATTCTCATCAGCAGTTCACTCTGGGCAACCATAATTTTCTCCATTTTTTCTCGACCTTACATTGCCTACACTTGGCGCCAGCTTCCTCTACATTCGCGTCTGCACTTGGGTCTATTTTTGAATCCACCCCGCATCCTGAACCTTCTACAGTCTTTTTAACCATGTCTTTTTGAAACCTTATGCCCTAACCAATTGTCCTTATGAATTGTCCCACTCGAAAACTACAAAACACGGCGTATGACGAACCCTGCCCTACGAAAAACGAAAGTCTAAGCTCTACTACAAAAATTTGCGTGTTTTGTGTACGTGCTCCTTCCCCACAGGGCGGCAAGAGAAAAAAGCACAAACAAACACACACACAGAAACTAGTAAACTGGTGACTAACCACTGAAAAAGTCGTACAATGTAATGAGTGCTACAAAGGTTTTAACTGCTGCCTTATTAATTATAAAAGCAAGCTCGAAACATGCTAAACCACTTATCTGCACAGTCGATCGGAAACGCTAAAAAACATGTTCATACACCGTTTCAGTCCAAACTGAACTCTGAAGGAGTTAGCTTACTTTCGCGCCACCTGGGAGCGGCAACACAAAACACAAATAATGCGTTTAATAGTGGGCGGGCTGATCAACAGCTGGCGCGACAATCTTCTCACTCCCGACAACGTAACGTTTTTAGATACTGTCAGTTGGGTATGCGCACGCGGTCACAGCGGTGAGGAGTGGCCCCCTCCCGTATCCTGCGGAGCGGTGGCGCTGCTGTCGCTTTGGGATTGTTGAAGGAGCGTCGTCTGCTACCTCTGCATGCGAAACAGTTTCCAAATACGCGGATTTCAGCTAAAGCAGTTTGATGAGGGCCGAATGAACACTACTTGGTGATAAATAAGGGTCATACCTAAAAAAATGTATAATTAATTCTCTGCGTGCAATGACTGAGTGGTGTGGGCAGCGGGTGGCACACTGGGTCTGTACCGTTCTCCCCCCCCCCTCCCCATTTTCCGCTATTGTTTACAGAGCAAAAAGTGACACTTGACCACACTTGTCTGTCCGGCATCCTCTTCAGATCAAGGTGGTGCCCCTTCCCCCCGACAAAAAATTCTGCCTTGCCCTTTGCTATAAATAGGGCATACCTGCACCTTCAGCTTGTGGATGATTCTAGGCGAACGAGCCTGTTGTAATTACACATCGTATAAATTTTGTGTAGTAGTATATTTAGAAACGGTTGTGGTTCTTTTTGAACAGCTAACGAAAAATAGACAGGCCACGCGCACAGTCTTGTGCAAATTAGCGCCACAATCCTGCTGTATTTTAATAGGTGAGCTTGCAAGCCTCACATCTGGCACAGCTGACATAATGGTATAATTTTTATGTGATGATGCATTTCATGCACGAACTCCTTGGACTGTAGCTGGAATTAGCCGAGGAGTTTGGAGAAGGTCTTCCAAAGTGATAGAAAAATAATTTAAGAAAAAATAGAATGCAGTGCGATGAATGACATACAGCCAGTATTTAAATAACTTTTGTTTGGAAAAACTCTCCGCAATTTGTATTTCACACGTGACACGACGATACAGCATGCTTGATGCCGACTTGCACGCCAGGCTAAGTAGCTATGCCTCCGAAGAAAACACTTGCGATCGGTGACACTTATTCAAACTCCAAATAACACTGAAGTTCTCAAGGCCTGGACCTACATTCTGAATCCTAGGACCATATTCCTTGTTGCGAGCACATAGTAGGCAAAAACGCTGTCAATATTCCTTGCGGTAGGTTGGTACTTAAGCCCAGTGCTAATCCTAGAATTTTGCCGAATATTCCTGCACACTTGTCTAAATCAGTGGCATTAAAGCGCGAGAGGAAACCCCTGAAGCTATAAGAAACCACGAATTTCCAGGGTCGTGCGTCGGTAACTGGTGGCGATGTGCTTGATGGTAACATGGAGTACAGCGATGTTGACGAAGCTACTGGCGTCCGCTCCGATCCAGAGTTATGTCCTGAGGTAGCAGCTTGGTTTCCTACAATACACGACCGAAGAAAGTTCCAATCCAGGAATTTCGAGCTTATCCAGGAAGAAGCTATTTCTTTTTTTGAAGTTTCAAAACAAAGGTGTTGTCGATATCGACAAGGCAGTAGTGGTAACAAAAGACTTCACCTTTGTCCTCAGTTGTAGAGGGAAGCTTGTTTCCCCGTGCGCATACAGCAAACATGGTTTTGGAAGGCAGCTGAAACTCACGAGCTTGCAGATGGTATCAATTCTCTCAGTTATGTTGATCACCTGAAGATATGCACGGGCTGTCATAGCAGCTTATTATCTTCGACTTCGACCACAACATCAGCCCTGAAGATCCGGGATGTGTGGAGGAGCACTTACGGGTTCTCCCGGAAAGACTTACGCCCACCATGCAAGAACACAAGGATGAATCGGTGAGGTCGCCGCGGCCGCAGAAGAAAAAAAGAAGAAATCTACGAAACCAGTGAAGCTTCACCAAAAACTACGCTCGACTACTTAAGAAAGACGGTTATTAAGGCCACTGTTTTTTTCAGAAAAAGTAAAGGACAAATGTAAAGGACATGATGAAAACACAGCTTTCAAAAGGTTCTACCAGTCAAGTGGACTAACTGATGACCGGCTTTCCTGGAGCACAACAACCGATGCTGCTGAGTGAAACCTCTTTGAACCCCAATTCGCAAGGCATTCCCTTGATAATTTGCGTGCTTAAGGCGTGATGATTTCGGATGAGGCAGTATGTTAACCTTTGATATCAACCTATAAGCAGCAGCAGGGCTCGATATTTTAAGGAGTGGGCAAGTAATCAGCCACTCGGCTTCGTAGCGCAACCGTCTGGCTGACTTTGCTTTGAAGCTTTCAGCGTAGCAGAAAGAGCGAATTTAAAAACAAGAAAAAAACTTCTTTTTGGATAAGCTCAGCATTCCAGGATTGGAACATTGTTCGATCTTGTAATGCACGGAACCAGGTTGCTATCTCTGAACACAGCTCAGGATTGGAGGGGACGCCAGTAGCTTCGCCAGCATCGCTGTTCTCCACCATGTTAACGTCCGACACATCACCACCACTTGCCGACACACGGTCCTTGAAATTCACGGGTTCTTCAAGTTACGGTGGCTTCTTTTTGCGCTTTAATGCTGCTGGTTTAGACAAGTGCGCAGGAATATTCAGGAAATTTCGAGAAACAGCAGGGAACTTAAGTGTCCCTTTACCACATCGGATTTTCACGTTTCCCCTTACGATGTGCTCGTAGCAAGTGATTAGGTCTTCGGATTCGAAATGTAAGTCGGAAATCTATGCCTTGACCGTCACCTGGAGGGCTTCTCGTGGAATAGTAACTGTTCTGGCCTTGAGAACTGCAGGATAATTGGGGGGTTTGAAGAAGTACTGCCGATGGCAAATGTTTTAATCAGAGGCATAGTCACTGAGACAGCCCGGCGCGCCGCAGGTCAGCATGTTCACTATGTTAAACTGCTCATTCAAGCAAGCATGCTTGATTGTCGTGTACAATGTTAAATACAATTTGCGATGACAGAAATCTAACCTTCAAGCTCCCGCCTCTCTGGTCTGAGCAAGCGAACTCAAAAAAGAATAAAAAAAAGAATTCAACGATGCTGCGGTAAGGCGGCGGCTGCAGCGGCTCGATCTCAACGGTACGCCAACGCCGCCCCTCGGAGCGGATACGAGTTGGTGCCGCCTCCGGAGAGGGCTTTTCCAACTGACATTATCTAAAAGCGTTGCGACAAGGGGGCCAATGACGTGTTTTGATTTCGATACATGGAGTTTATGGGGAGTTTCGCAACTCATATGATTGAATGACTATGTCCCGTGCAAGTTTTCCGCCATGGAGCCCAATGAGGTGACATTGGAACACGATCCTTTGTTGCCGTACAAGCCTTGTGTCGCCTCGATGGCCACACCACCCAGGAGCTTCAGCAATAAGAGCGGCCACATCCTGAACAGCGATACACGCAACAGGATCTTCCACTGCTACACGTACTGGAACAACAGGGAGCCTGAACGCGGCGTGGACACGAGCAAGTTTGTCGCCGACATGCTCGGTGTCGGCGAAAGGACTGTGTTCAGGGTGGGAGAGGAAGTTGAAGCTTCGCATTTTTTTTTTTGCGTGACAAACTGCCGACGCGCTCGTGAACGCGCCCACGCAATGCGGAGGAGAGAAGACGCCGCGCGAAGTTTGACAGCTTCACGTTGTGCGCGCTGAGGTCATGCGTGCACGATTTCTTTCGCCGCAACGACATAGCGACGGTCTAGAAGATCAATTCCGAGTTCGCGGAGCGTATGAAACTCCCATCGCTAAGACGGTGTACTGTGCGTCGCCTGCTTGCCGACATCGGCTTCAAGCATGAAGAGAAGCCGCAACTCGCAGCTCATCGACCGGGATGAAATCATCGATTGGCGGAATCGCTACCTCCAACACGTGGAGCGTTACGGGGTGGAAGGCCGAAAGATCTTCTACCTGGACGAGACATGGGTCACGGCGGGGCACACCCGGTCGATCGTGGGGACGGACACCGTGGTGCAGAAGCGCGGACGCCTGTTCGCTCGAGCAAATGGCCTGACGACGGGTTTAAAACAACTTCCTGGGAAAGGTGAGCACCTGATTGTGACGCACATAGGCAGCGAGGATGGCTTCGTCGACGGATGCTTGGATGTATTCCGAGGCCAAAAGACAGGCGACTACCACGAGAAAATGGACGGCAATCACTTTGAGGGCTGATTCAATTACATTCTGCAGAAGTTGCCAGCTGGTAGCGTCATTGTTTTAGACAATACACCTTACCACAGTCGGCGAGAAGAGAAATTGCCGACAATGGCCTGGAAGAAGAAAGAGATACAGGAGTAGCTCACAAGCAAGAACATCACGTACAGTAAATTGATGATAAAGAAGCAGCTGCTTGAGATAGTGGCATCTGTAAGGTCACACTTTCTGAGCGACATCGTAGACAACACAGCTGTAAAGGCCGGTTGCATTGTACTGAGGCTCCCGCCGTACCACTGCGAATTTAATCCTATTCAGCTTCTGTGGGTCAAGGTAAAGTATGGTGTCAATGCGGACAACAGAGACTTCAAGCTGTCCACGGTCGACATCATCTTGAGACATAAAATCAAGCAGGTAATGGCGGAAGACTGGAGGAAGAGTATTCAGCACGTGATGGAAGTGGAAGCAAAGTTCAGACCTGACACGACTGAGAGTGAGCACATTCAACCCATCATCATCCAGATGGGTGAAGATGACAATGATGAAAGCGATGACGACTGCGAGCTCTCTGGCATTGAGCCATTTGACGAAGCATAACGACTTCATATTAATGAGAAAAAAAAACAGCCCTTATTAGGGCTACCAAAATTTTGCCCACTGGGTTTGCAAGAGCCAACCATCCATTCCGTGACCTCTCAAATAAACAAGCAGTTCCATTTCCTTCATAGAAGCTCTGCTTCATAGAAGCAAATACTCTGCTTCATAGAATAAATACTCTGCTTCATAGAAGCAGAGTATTTCCTTCATAGAAGCTCAATTATGGTAAGCAACGTCCCTCACACATCACGCTCAATTTGAGATGTGGCATAGAAACACATTTCAATGCTGGCATATCTGAATTGAAACAGTGTTGTTTACCCTGAAGATGATTGACGAGATCAAAATGCTCAATCAGGCAGCCACCGTCGAGTTTTACACGCTTTATTGCTCCGTTAGCAGTGTGCACCGAAAGTTGAACTGTTATCACAGCGAGTGCTGGTGAAATAGCAGCAGTCAATGCGAAACTGACAGCCACTGTTAGCAGCTTGCATGCCAAAGCACATTCACGTTGTTTCATTGTTTATTTTGGTTATCTGGCTCAAACAAGTAATGAAAATAAGAGAACAAATCTAAAACATCAATAGCTTAGTGGGGATTCAGAATGCTCGTTCAGACAGCCACCGTCAACTGTGATGGGACCCATAGTGAAATAGCAGTAGTCGGAACACACTTTATCATTCTGTTAACAGTCTGCACTGATAATTGAAGTGTTGTCATAGCCAGTGTTGGTGAAATAGCAGCAGTCAACATGACACTGAGACCCGCTGTGGTGGTCTAGTGGCTAAGGTACTCGGCTACTTACCCGCAGGACGCGTGATCGAATCTCGGCTGTGGCAGCTGCATTTTCGATGGAGGCGAAAATGCTGTAGACCCCTGTGCTCAGATTTGGGCACACGTTAAAAAAACCACAGGTGGTCAAAATTTTCGGAGCCCTCCACTACGGCGTCTCTCATAATCTTATGGTGGTTCTGTGATTTTAAACCCCACATATCAATCAATAAACATCAAACTGACAACCACTGTTAGCAATTTGCATGCCAAAGCACATTCATTTTGTTGCATTGTTTATTTTGGTTATCTGGCTCACACAAGTAATGCAAATAAGAGAACAAATATAAAACATCATTAGCTTAGTGAGGCCCAAAACGCTCGTTCAGGCAGCCACCGTCGAGTGTGACGCCCCCCATAGTAAAATAGGAATAGTCGGAGCACGCTTTATGATTCTGTTGCCAGTGTGCAGCCAGAATCGAAGTGTTGTCATAGCCAGTGCTGGTGAAATAGCAGCAGTCAACACGAAACTGACAGCCACTGTTAGCAGCTTGCATGACAAAGCACATTCATGTTGTTTTATTGTTCGTTTTGGTTATCTGGCTGACGCAACTAATGCAAATAAGAGAACAAATATAAAACATCAGTAGCTTAGTGGGACCAAAAACGCTCGTTCAGACTGCCACCGTCGAATGTGACGCGCCTCATAGTGAAACAGCAGTAGTCGGAGCACATTCTAGGATTCGGTTACCAGTATGCACTGAGAATTGAAGTGTTGTCATAGCCACTTTTTAAGTTTATTAATCTGACTTGGGCAAGTAACACAAATGCAAGCACAATCATTAACGTGATTAACTTTGCTAGCATTCTGTAGTCGTATTTACATACCGGAAAAATGCTCAGCAGTGTTGAACGTGCTAATGAAGAAAGATGTGGCTGCAGTATGCTTTGCAAAAATGAACACAAAAAGGAGAGAAATAGGAATAAACATATACAGCCATAAAAGCACTCAAATATTCACAGACATTCACACAAACGCGAGCGCGAAAACAGGTCTAAAATACAAAAAAGGTAAAATAACAAATGTACACGAAAACGCACAAAAATTTAATGCAGACGCGAGCAGAACTATGAGGAGTCAGTTCACAAGCACCTGGGACCACTTTATTGTACTATTTTTAATGTACATAATGACTCTTTCGCCGTCACTGTCACAGGAATTTTTTTGTAGCGACATATCACAACAGTCGAAAAGCAGCGCTAAGATGTGTTGTGTGAAAGCAAGTCAAGCGCTGGCCGCACAACTTCTGCCCGACTGTGTCACAACAGGTATTCTACAGATGGCGCGTGCAGTGAGCGAAGAGTTTTAAGCCACACAGCGATACGAATTCATGACAAGTTCCCTCGTAACGGCGTCAATGTATCAGTCATAATTTTATATTAGCACTGAGGCTAACATTAAGGAAACAGACACTGCTCCGAAACACCTGACCGTTAAGAGTACAATGACATTCTCTGAAGCAGCGCGTGTTAGTCACTGATTATTAGCATTGGTGAAAAGCGCTCAATCGATGGTGCTACACAACACTCGAACGACGCTGCTTGACGCTCGGCTATGTCATCAATTTATCATACTGCTGCCACATAGAGCATAAAGATTTGCGCGCTCAGCTGGCAGCAACAAATCTTTGCGTTGGAGCTCGCTGTCGCAAATCTTTTCTGTTGAGAAACTCGTGGGTTGGTTTCATCCACGCACGATTTTCTCATTTATCCTGATGATGGTTTTGCTCCATCGATTCGCCACGTCCGACGAGAAACGCAGGGGCACAGTACAGAAACACACCCGCCGCTCACAGCATATACCAGGCTTCGGCAAACTCTACTCGTCGTATCTTCACATAGGCGCAAATAAAACACCGTGGAACAAACACACACGATGTTTGTTTGCATCGGTATGTCGCCGTGGGATTCAGTTTCCAGATGAAGCGCAGCGTCACCGATGTTTGCTGCAATCTCTCTTCGCCGGCTCACTGCTAAGAACAAACACACGCGGCACAAACTGTGTATCGTAAACTCACAATAATATTTACGGCATGACAGATTACCAACCATAATTTGAATTAACCCTGACTAGAGTGTACAAGAACAAGGAAAGTGCCCGGAACGGCCACAGCACCAATGTATTAAAAGTGAAGCCTCAACAGGGTCAATCCGCTTGTGGCGCTGTGATCGGTAGTCTGCAATGTGTCGTCGTTTCAAGAGCCGCGCGCAGCTCCACCAATAGTGGTCGAGGGGTAGGATGCTCACTTCACACTAAAAAAAAAAAAAAACCCTGGTTCGAATCGCAGCTGTGGACAATGGATATTTTTTTCTTAGTTTTACTAGCACAGGTATATTGATTGTTTTTTTAATCTGGCTTCAGTTGCTACATATTGCTACAAAAAATCACGCGAACCTGAATTTTTTGAGTGGGAAGTGAGCATTCTATCCCTCGACCGCTTCGGTGGAGCTGCGTACAGCTCTTAAAACGACGACACATTGCAGACTACCGATCGCAGCGCCACAAGCGGATTGACCCTGTTTGGGCTTCAATTCTGCCCCGAACACATGTGTGTCCCATTCGGTACAGATGTAGGGAAGACGCGGCGGCGCCGTCACTGTGTCTTTAGTCGTCGGATGTCGTCTTCCCAACACAAAAGCGCCCTTCCTTGAATGATGGGGCTCACGAAACGAAAATTGCTGTCGTTTGTGACACCACCCTCCGTCGATGACGCCCCGCCGCGGTGGTCTAGTGGCTAAGGTACTCGGCTGCTGACCCGCAGGTCGCGGGTTCGATTCCCGGCTGCGGCGGCTGCATTTCCGATGGAGGCGGAAATGTTGTAGGCCCGTGTGCTCAGATTTGGGCGCACGTTAAAGAACCCCAGGTGGTCGAAATTTCCGGAGCCCTCCACTACGGCGTCTCTCATAATCATATGTTGGTTTTGGGACGTTAAACCCCACAAATCAATCAATCAATCCGTCGATGACGATGGTGGTGCCTCAGGTGACCGCTCGAAGTCCTTGGACCCGGGCGGCATCTTCGGCTTGCCGGACGGCACGAAACAAAGCTGGTCGGCCAGCTCGTCGCTACTCGTCGCTGGTGAGTTCCGCCTCGCAGCGGCAGCGAAGCTGATACAGCCGAGCCGCAGACCGGACTCTGCCCTCGCGCGGTGGTAGCAACAGCAGCAATTCGCCTCAAATATGGTGGGATTTTTATTTGCGATATATAGACCCCTCGGCTGGATTTTGCCATTGACGTTATTCATCGTACATGTACACGTATCTATTTATATGAAAACGCAAGAGAAAAAAAATAATCCAGAAAAAAAACTCCGGCGCGTGGAATCGAACGTCCGACGTCTTCGTCAATATGTACCAACCAGCCCAATTCAAGACGCTAATACAGTCCGACCTCTTGCTTGCGAGTGCGAGGCGTTAGCCACTGAGCCACGAAGGAGCACCTCATTCAACGTTGAAACGACAAGCTATCTATATCTACCGCTGACGATGGTCATCTTGGGGGAACTATCGTGTTTTCAGCATTACCAGCGAGATGACGCAATGAGCGCGCGTCACCAGATTGTCAGGACGCGGGGGCGTGCTCTGTCATCTCCCACGCGTGCTTTCCCCGCTGAAAAGGGGTGGGTGAGGGGGGGGGGTCTTGGGCTTTGAGTTTTCATCGGAACGATTCTGTTGTAGTTACCGGGTGCTCAAAAGTCACTGCATTCGTTGCACAGTCTCCGTTTGCGAAAAGGGCGCGCTTTTCAGACACAGCGAAGTAACAACTGACTCGCTTATTCGCGTTCATCTGTACCTGTGAGTACGTTTAGTGCATCATTTGTGCGTGAGAAACTCGGTGCACGCTTCCATCTGCTTGCCGTTCTTCGCGTGACCTTCCAATTTGTTGCTATCGCGTTCATGGCTGCGCCTTTGCGGAAAAACTGCGACTCCCCCCCCCCCCCCCCCCCCTTTTTTGGTCCACGTCATCCAAGCGCCTTTCTCTACCTGTCTCCTCCTCATGTGGAGTGCATTCACTCCGTAGAAGAAATCGTCCTGTTTTTCATAAGGTTGAAATCGATACACAGGGTATTAAAATCGTGTGTAAATCTCTTTTTAAAAAGGTAAGGAAATCCAGTAAATCCTGGTTGCCTTCAAGATTGCCTTTTCCGTGGCGGCTGGCATTTTAACGTGACTAAAGGCACGGATTATGACATCAATTACAGAAAGTAAATTAACTTTCTAATTAGTATTGCAATGGCGTTCAGGTAAAATAAGAGAAGCGGAGCCGCCCTTGTGAAAAGCCCACTGCCACTTTGAGATTTTTGTAATGCGGACGCTGGTAATTTTAACAGAGTGATAAAATCTGACCAATTTCAAAACCAATTAGCGAGAGTCGTCACGTGAGCCATTGATCGACTTCGCTTGCTGGGTCTGCCAGCTTTGCGGTAATAAATACCAGGCATAGCATATTCCATTTTGAAAAAGCTTTCATATAAGTCCGAACATCGTGTGGTATCTCAGTGGTCTCCAAGTCAAAGGGGTATCGAGGGAAGTAATATGGCCGACGAGTTGGCTTTTGCAAAAGCCGCTCGTCATTGTACCAAAACCCGTCTCATACCTGCATCACAATGCGACACACTCCACATATTAGAATGTGAAATTATGTTTGCCCACCTGGCTCTCAGACAGCACAATTAAACAATGTTGGCGCTAATTTTTGAGTGTCAATTAGACCCTCAACTTCCACGACGTATCGACGCACTCGTGGATCACATTAAGACTCTCAACAGTTAACACAAACAAGTTTTTTTATTCTAAATTAAGCGTGAGTTATCGCTAACATGTTCATGTGGCAATGACGACGAGGATGTGCATTGTCTGTCGCTGGACTGCACATGGCTCAAGCAACATGAACTGAACTGCACGGAGTGTACACGTTCTCAGCGGTGAAAATACTAGGCTCATGGCCATCACGGATAAAGCGCGAAGCAGTTAAAGAGCTTCAACGTTTCCTTGTTTGGTTTGTTTTGAAGACACCAATATTTGTTACAACTATTGACCGAACCAAGCTGAGAGTGTGCTTTGTGATTGTTGTGCGTGCTCAGTTAAAATGAGAACTTTTGAACTTGGCAAATGTAGGACTGTATATATGTATACATTTTTTCTTATGCTTTTTATCCTACACCACAGAAACGGAAGGGGTAGCCGCCGCCGATAAACTGCGACAGCTCATTCATTTATTTTTTTTTATTTCAAGAACAACGAAGCACGGGTGGCGCACATAAGCTAACGAGTGCAGAACAACACAACTGCAATCGTTGACGGGAACTGTGACGTCGTACTAGTGGTCTGCTATAGCTGCGCTCATCTGTGCTTACGTTTTGCGCGGTTGAATTTTGTAGAATTTAATTACTCCGCAATAATTACCAGAAGCCGCTTTTTCGAAATCTCGACGTACGATGGGTGCTCTTCGCTGGAAATGCTCCAATGCTCCCGTTTGATCTTACCGCCTGTCTCCACTAATTGAAATATAGCTAAATTGCGTTTTTAATTACTACCGTAATTTATACCTCCCGTAATGCTAAAATGTCTACTGTCTTATACAAGCGTAATCATGAAGGCAGCGAGGAAATATTAAATTTCTCTCATTTCTGAGGTTTTTTCGGACGCATTTGTTGGTAATAAGAATATCTGGGTGTTAACGTCCAAAAACCACGATGATTACGAGAGACGCCGTGGTGCAGGGTTCCGTAAATTTCGACCAACTGGTGTCCTTTAGCGTGCTCTGACATTGCACAGTATACACGGGCTTCTACGCCACTTCGCCTCCACGAAAATGCGACCGCCACGGCCGGGGTCGAACCCATGACCTTCGGGTCAACAGCAGCCTAGCGTCCTATAGCCACTGACCCACCGTGGCGGACTGACACATTTATTGCAACGGCTGTGATCACAGTGGAGCAAAATCGCTCGGAAAAAAAAAAGCGCACTTTGAAAGGAAATGACTGTCGAAGGAGGCCAACAATGCCTGTCAGGACCCGTTACTTTGCTCCTTTTCCTCTCATATACTAGCCCGCGGTGTGCCAAGCCCAACGCCCCCAAAGTTCGGCCAGTATAGACCTCCACATTTCAGTGTGGTTGGTTCATGACTGCAGTATATAGAAGCAGCGCAAATGAATAGGATGACGCAAGGAAGAACTATACCACATCTGCTTTCGTTCTTGGTCAAGTGGCACATGATATACGGGGTGTTTTCAATAAATGTGTCCATTATTATCGAAAAATTACAGAAAGGAGGTATCTGCTTGCTACGATTTACTGTGGAAGGAGGCATCGTCAGATGCGTACAAACAATAATTGTGGCTGAAATATACAAATTAACGCAATCACCTTTTTAACCAGTCAAAATAAGCGGCCGAGTCAATAAATGGGCGAATTCAAGTCTTTATGCTGCGAATGCTCCGTAGCCACTTTGAAATTTCTGAAAGGTGGCTTCTGGTAATCACCGCGGGACGATGAACTCTGGCTGATTTAGTAGGTGAAACCGCAAGCGACGCACCAAAGTGCGCATCTATCATTCACTTCGAAAACGCCCCCAGTGACGACACCGTATCCCGATCGCATCGCAGGAGGAGAACAAGCAAGCGTCGATAAGCGGCCACGTGACAGGAAAACGCTGCATGAAACGATGTATTGACGTTTGATAACGACGAAAGAAATAGTGTTGTCATTGAGGGCGTTTTCGGAGAGAATGGCAGGTGCGCCGTTTGGTGCGTTGGTTTCACTTTCGCCTACTAAATTAGCCAGATTTCATGGTCCCGCGGAGGCCGCCTTTCAGAAATTTCAACGTGGCTATGGACTATTCGCAGCAAGGACTCGAATTCGCCATTTTGACTCGACCGCTCATTGTCACAGGCTAAAAAGTTAATTCTGTAAATTTCCATAATTACCGCCGTAATTAATGTTTGCACATTTGAAAATGTCATCTGCCACCGTAAAGAGAACACCGCAGGTAGCAGGCAAATACCTCTTTTCTGTAGTTTTTTCAATAATATAGCGGACACATTTTTTGAAACACCCTATGTATGTGCTACTCCAATCGTTCATAGTTTGTTAATCGAGTGTCGCCGCGCCACGGTGGTCTAGTGGCTAAGGTACTGGGCTGCTGACCCGCAGGTCGCGGGATCAAATCATCCCGGCTGTGGCGGCTGCATTTCCGATGGAGGCGGAAATGTTGTAGGCCCGCGTACTCAGATTTGGGTGGACGTTAAAGAACCCCAGGTGGTCGAAATTTCCGGAGTCCTCCACTACGGCGTCTCTCATAATCATATGGTAATTTTGGGACGTTAAACCCCACAAATCAAATCATTAATCGAGTGTCGTTCTCAAACCTCACAGTCCTGTCGATTTGGGCCGCTTGGCCTCAATTGGTTCAGTGATATACCACCCCGCCGCGCGCTGCACAGTCACCTGTATATGGTGCTCGAGTACTGACTCGAAGGTCATGGGATCAAATCCCGCCCATGCGACCGCCCTTCGGTGGAAGCAAATATAGAAGCTCGTGTATTCGGATTTAGGCGCACGTTATCCTTTTCGGACGCGACCTATGTGTCTGTAAATGCGTCAAAGGTACGTGTGAGGTACTCTATGTTCTATAACAAGAAAACTTCATAATACGTCGGTATGTGTGTTCATCGTAATTATATTTTGTACTAATTAAATATATTTTATTCGAGGTTATTCGCTTGCTGTTCTTGCATAAAGAGAATCAGACACGAGTCTAAAAATACAATGCGAATTCGTTTTCGGTCATTTTCATTTGCAAGGGAAATGATGATTTTGACGTGACCCACCGAAAGCGGCACGTCGTAACATGACTCGTATAACATGGCAGTGTTTTCAGCAGAGTTACCATATATAATGGTACTCTAAATTTTGAAGTTAAAGTTTTCCAACCATTATTGTCAAGCTGTATCAAAGACCTGTATGTGGCGTGCCCTCGCACGCACAACGCTCATGAATTGAAACACTTAGGGCTATGTAACACCCATACTTCCGTTTTCACCGTCTTCAGTTAGGGTCATATGGGCGTGATTTAGACTCGAACGCGTAAATCACATTCAGCATTAGACCGGACGCGTCACGACATGACGTGGTTATTACGAGCAATTGCGCATACGTTATACCGAAAACAAATGATGTCGCGTTCAAATTCGTCAGTACTGTAAACGTAGTTCCCGTTGACGAAAAATAAAGTGGAGTCTGTACAAGATCGTTACGGTATTCCGCGTTTGTCGGTGTATGCACGGCCTAATGCTTCCTCGAGCATCCTTTTTCCCGCAGGGCGGCAGCGTTGAGGCGACCCAGCTAGCGCACCGTGCCGCCGCTCAGTGAGAGTGGTTGCCCTCGGCTCGCCCTTGCGGCGGCGAGTCCTTCGTCAGGTTGTTGATCCGGCGACCCAGTTCGGGCCCACTTGTCACGTGCCGCCGCGTCTGGCCACGCGTGGATCACGGCCGGCGACTCTCGGCACCGTCGGCAAGGTCTCGGCGGCGGAATGCCCGCCGCCGGTCGGCCTGTCCCGCTTTTTTTTTTTCGGCTTCCTCGTTGCCACTTCCGCCATTTCTTCCGTCTCCTGGGCGTCCCGAGAAAAGGCGGTTTTCTCTTTTAACCCCCCCCCCCTCCCCGGAAAATGGGCTTCGCATTGCTCGATCGTTTCCCGATGACTGGCAGAGGAGGGCATGCCGCCTCCGCCGCTGTGCCTTTTCTCTCCGGGAAGGAAAACGCCAACGTCCTTTCTCTGACCTCGGCCCCGTTCACCTTCCCGGCACTGTTGTGTGTGCGGCGGAAAAGCGTCGCATCATATAACCGTTGCAGACGTCTTTTTGTTCAAAACATGTGGCGACGTCCAAGCTTGCTTCCGTCGCTCCCGCTGATACTTGTTCGATTCACCTAGACAGCTATGTCCCACTGTCTGAAGGTAGCAGTCGAATTGACGGTATAGCGGTATAGTTTTTCTTTCTTTTCCCTGCTTATTTGATGGACCAATTGCGGCAAGTTCACCCGTATACCCCCGGAAGACGTCACGCTGAAATTCATTTTCGTGGGATCAACGCTGCTATTTGAAGTTTTAGTTTGGTCAGAAATACAACATCACCATGACACTCGGTCTCAGTGTTTACCTGAGCCATTGGCTTGAAAGGCGCATGTTTCGCATGCTCAAAACGAAGCGAGATGGTAGTGCTGAATATTATAAAAGCTCTCCCTCTCTCTCTCACCTTCCCCCCCACACACAGGTCGACCGGTAAAGTTTGTAATGGGTTGATGGGATTTCGTGCACCTATAGCAACGGTTACTAAGTTCAGAGTTTGATTGATTCGATTGATATGTGGGGTTTAACGTCCCAAAACCACCATATGATTATGAGAGACGCCGTAGTGGAGGGCTCCGGAAATTTCGACCACCTGGGGTTCTTTAACGTGCACCCAAATCTGAGCATATGGGCCTACAGCATTTCCACCTCCATGAGAAATGCAGCCACCACAGCCGGGATTCGATCCCGCGACCTGCGGGTCAGCAGCCGAGTACCTTAGCCACTAGACCACCGCGGCGGGGCTAGGTTCAGAGTGTGTACACTCTAAGATTGGTAATCCTTTCTGTATACAAGCACAAACTAGCATGTGTATGTTACCATGTTGAGAATGTAAGTGAGACCTCAGGCGACCGAATTAGCCTCCTCGATCCCCATTGTCCAGTTGGACATTATCAGTCAAGCTGCGACCATGTCGGTGATTCTGGCGGATGGATCGACAGGGCTGGTGGATTAATCATCAACATCCATTGACTGCTATTCCAAAAAAGTTTTGTCTCTCTCTCTCTCTCTCTCCGATGCATATCGTCACAGAAACTGCCAAGTGTTACGCACACCACTTTATGCAATACATGTAGTCGTCGCGAAAGGTCGACAGCCTCGTTACGACAAGCGAAGCGAGTCGCAGCAAACCTACCTGGCTGCATGCGCACAAGCTCCGACCGAGAAACAAAACGACGTTAGAGGCCGGTGGCTCGTCATTTTTAGACTTTATCTGATGACTGTGTAGTTATGTTTTGCTCCTGTGCACAAGTTTGTTCTTCATTATTAAACAGTGTTTATTATGAATACTTGTTGGTTAACTCAGTTACAGGGTTCCTCTGCCGGTGATACAGTCACCAAGTATCGATTGTGTCCGACTTGAGGCTAGCAAGAAACAACTAAGGGCGAAGATGCCCTCACGATGTCCGACCGTCGTCCTCGAGGCACGCCGTCGTTTCTAGTCGAAGCGTATAGGCGCGCAATACCGTACACAGATCGTACAGTGTAAATTTTTATGCAAAAGAACACGGGAACGCGTGGCCTGCGCGCTCCGGCGGCTGCTGGCAGCGCGTTCAAGCGGGAGCGAGAGCAACCACAGTATCTTTTCGCGTCATCTAGCGGCGAAGAAAACAACCATTCGTTGCTGATTTGGAACCAGCGGCAAGATAGCGACTCCCTCCCTCTTCATGGCGATTACGCGAGAGCCGGTAATCGCCTTGAAGGTGGAGGGGTTCTATACCAGCAAAGAATGGTTGCTTTGCTCGCCACGAGATGACGTGCAAAGAGACTGCGGTTTAGGGTTCCTCCATGAGCGTGGAGGGGGGCGCGTGCATCGAGGGGGCGCGCGCATCGAGGAACCCTACCGTGGTTGCTCTCGCTCCCGCTTGAACGCGCTGCCAGCAGCCGCCGGAGCGCGCAGGCCACGCGTCTCCGTGTTCCCTTTCATAAAAAATGACACTGTACACAGCGGTTTGAAAATAGACCGTACTCCGTCCGTGCGTGTGTGTCTGTCCACCCGTGCATCTGTCCGTCCGTTATACTAGTCGGCGTTTACTCCAACGTAGACAGTATTGACCTTAAGACCTTGCTTCACCCACTCGTCATCAGTCACTCCGTGGAGATGCTGTAATAACCGCGGCTTGGCAAACACGTGGCATTGGAAAAGGTTCAAGTGTCGAACAGAAGTGTTGCCAATGATAGACTGCCCCTCCCGCCCTCCCTTTCATTTATTCCTTGTCATTCGATTCACATACAATGCAAAAAACAAAAACAAAACAACACCACTGTACTCAGCTTTAGGTGCACGTTAAAGAACCCTAGAATGGGAAAATTATTTTGTTATGCTTCACTTCTGCATATCTCATAATCATATTGCATTGCATTCAGCTCTTTCACCGGACATTCTCACGTATATCGTGTGACGTACTGTTTTTTGTTGTTGCTTACGTCGAAAAAGGCGCAAACGTATACGCACGTGCATGGCTATACGCATATAGGAGAGACAATCCTAAGAAAGCACTTTGTATTTTTGCGAACAGTAGGGTATTTTAACAAGTTACGGAAATATGGTACGATATTACGCTTTTCTTTTGCAGGTCTTTGACATTTTACCAAATAAGGTACCCCCCCCCCCCCCCCCCCAACACGAACTCTCTTTAAAAATTATTCTGGGGTCGCCACGCCTTGGTGTTCAGTCTACACATTGTTAGCGGTGGACCTGTCGTCGGGGGGACACATTGTCACTGGGAAGGAGGAACGCTACCGTACTGCCTTACCGTATTTGCGTACCGTACTTCCGTAACTTGCTAAAAGACGCGTCCTCTTGCGCCTTATTTGTTGAATCTAGTCGGATCCAACTCGCTCAACAGCAAGTTCTGTTTGCTTTTTTTATTGAACTGTGGCTGTCATGGTACGTCCGTAATTGATGCGACCTCGCACTCTTCTTTTATTCCTTACATACAGGGTACTCAATCAACGTGGTATCCGGTGCTTTAAGGCCCAAGACATGACGCACAAGGCAGACTGTCTAACCTTTCACTGCCAAAAGAACTTTGCGTGACCCTTATGCTTTACTCCGTTCACAAATGGGAAATATTGTATGCGACAATCGTAATATCGGGTGTTTTACGTCTCAAAGCCACAATATTAACTATGAGGGACGCGAGGGCTCCGGAAAGTTCGAACATTTGGTGTTCTCTTCACGCGGACCGACATCGCACGGGCCTCTGTAGATGCCTTTTTACCTCCATCGAAATGCGACCGCCGGGATTGAACCCGTGGTCTTCGGGTCCGTAGCCGAGCACCGTGACGACACCTTGGCCGCCTCGATACGCTTATCGAACACCGTCTTTCGCTGCCAACATTCACATAAGTTTGAAGTGTGAAATTATTGCCTAGTCAAGTATACTCCTCAAACCCCGGCCGCATTCGTCGCTGTACAATTAACGATCTGTCGCCTGTAGGCGCAGCCAGCGGGATGGCACGATTCACTCATATATCACGCCAAATGTCAACCCGATGCGATATCGAAGCTATCCATAGTTCCACGTGATTCCTGTGGTATATTACGAAAAAAAAGAAATGCAGAGCCCTTCCACTGTGGAGGTGGAAGTACCGCGGCTGCACGTCCTGGTATACACCGGCATCTCGTCACTTATGCACCCATTCGGGCTTCTGTGCGCATTGGCGCTCCTTCAGTTGCCGCCCTTCTTCCTTCGAGCGAACGACACGCGTCCTTCCCTTGGCGAGTCCGGAGGGCAGCTGCTGATAGCGCTAGCGTCGTGATCTCGACGTCACAAGACAAAGGGGCACAGTGGTGAGTGCCGCGGCCGAGTATCGCGACACTTGAGAAAGCCGCAACGACGGAGGCAAAGGGCGCCCGTGGTGAGGAGAACCTGTATAACGGTTGGGCTATAGCGTGGCCTGAAATTGTTGTTCTACACGTCTTTTGTCTACGGTTCTGGATCCCCAGAACCTAGCCATACACAGCTTCGCTTTAAAAAAAAAAGCTGCAAAGAATCACTAACCACATGAACACGACATCGTTTCTTTTGGCTGTGTTGTTACGGAGGGGTGCTGAAAAGTGGCGTTTATGAGTTGTCTCGAAGGCCCACGGATACGTTCAGGGGCTGTCGGAAATTCGTAGGTTATGATGCCATAGGAATACATCGGATAGTGGCCTGTGAACTATTGACGACCCTTGTGCATATGGCTGACAAGGGCGCGCTCCCTTTGCGGATGCTTCGTCGGCGGTGGCCACGTGTGCCAGACGTCGCGCTTGTACTCAGTCCACCGACAACAGGTTTTCCTGTTTAGTTTGATTCAAGTATCAGATAAAGTAATCCGCTCGCCAAACTATTTGATGAATGTATAAAACTGTTTATTCATAGCGCCAGCGTGTTTTATTCTGGTGACAATATGTTTAATTCAATCGCTAACACCTCTAATTCAAGTCCCAGCCAGTTTTACCCATGCCAAAGAAACAGCAAGATTTGGCGTGGAAACTGTATTAGGGCTGCTACTTAAACAAAGCTGCCAGAATACAAATTACTATAATTGGAAGGCAGAAGATAGTACAAATATTTGTAGCCTTGTATTTGTGATATCTATAAAGGAATCTCTATCGTTGTTTACATGAAGCTTGCCCCGCCGCGATGGTCTATAGTGGCTAAGGTACTCGCCTGCTGACCCACAGGTCGCGGAATCGAATCCCGGCTGCGGCGGCTGCAGTTCCAATGGAGGCGGAAATGTTGTAGGCCCGTCTTCTCAGATTTGGGTGCGCGTGAAAGAACCCCAGGTGGTAGAAATTCGCGAGCCCTCCACTACGGCATCTCTGATAATCATATGGTGGTTATGGAACGTTAAACCCCACATATCAATCAATTACATGAGGCTTGCGAGGAGATCTTATACTCTGCTAAGCACAGTTGTTCGGCACGGGCGGAAGCACTTCAAGGGGAGCCAAAGCAACTGTGTTCACCCGTGTAATGTTGAGCGGGTGAGAGTTACAGAACCGTTTTGTGTTTAACATAATCCAGTTTCATAATTCTCTTGTGGTTTTGGGCCCGCAGTATTGCTGGTGCTGGGCGCGTCACATCAGAAGGACAGCCAATACATGGTAAGTTAGAGTAATGAAATACCAAGAGACGCGAAGCGTTGATTGGGTTTATTGTCAACTCGCACTACACTCACAATAAGCATTGGTTTGATTATCTGTTGGTTGTCATTAAAGAGGTTGTATCTAACAAAAAAGAGCACTTCAGTTCCCTATGTTCCTTTTTTACGGTCTTTTTTTTTGCTCTAATACATTGATCATTGTCAGTATTCTGTTTTTTTTTTCTATGTTTGCGCGCTGTGCTATACACCGTCACGAACCTTCAGATGCTTCAACCGTGCATATATACTGTATCACACATATAATGACAAAAATATTTTCGTGTAGTAATGTGCAATCGTAGGTGACGCGTGCTTGCTCTTATCCTGTCCTTCTTCGGTGGAGGAACATTCTCCGTTCACGCACACGTACTTCAGCAGAAACAGTGCTGGATTGCGCCGTAGTGGTATAAGTGGTTCGACCCTAGACGGCAGACGTTTGAAAGTATATATATAAGCCGGCAATTTTGTGTGCGTCGTCTTTTATTTCTTTGGTCAAAACAATTTCGAAGTGCTTGGCCGAGAGAATACGTTCACGTTCAATGGAACGCCGTGATGTATTATCCCATTCGATGAAAGATATGTTACGGAGGTCAAAATGAGCGTCGATGGCCTCCTGTATCCGGGCGCAATCTTTGCTCGACTGCGTCTCTTCCTCGAGGCCGCGAAAATAGCCGTCCTCTCACCTTCGAAGGCTCAAAGACGTGCTTCGTCATTAACATTGAACGGCGCGTATACAACGTCGGGCCGCGCAGGTAACGGAAGAAGTGTGCTGTATTAATTGCCGAACATTTGAGGGGTTCGGCCTGGCGTGTGCCGTCGTCGTATGCCGTCATAGCTTGGCGTATAACGCAGGCAAAGCTTCGAATAGCGTAGCAATCTGTAGCATATTGAGCGCTTGATAGCGCCAGGGAGAAGTCCTCTTGTTCTGAGGGCGTCTTGGTGGCAATAGTTGACGAATGAACGCGCGCGCGCCAAGGAGAAATTACCTTCATCTTGCTCTTCGAGCGGCTTGATGATAAGTGCGGAACGCTTTAGAGGCTCGTGCTATCACATATGCTGTCGTATAGCTTGGCGTAACGAAGGAAGAAACATTACGAATAAAAGATTGGATTGATTGATATGTGGGGTTTAACGTCCCAAAACCACCATAGGATTATGAGAGACGCCGTAGTGGTGGGCTACGCAAATAATGACCAACTGGGGTTCTTCAACGTACACCCATATCTGAGCACACTGGCCTACAGCATGTTTGCCTCCATCGCAAATGCATGTGCCGCAGCCGGGATTCGATCCCGCGACCTGCGGGTCAGCAGCGAGTACCTATAGAGCACCGCGGCGGGGCAACGAAAAAAAGAGGAAGCAATCAATAAATAGAGAGAAAAAGAATAGAAAAAGAATACGGAGAAATGTAGAATTTAATTGTTTTCTTTCTGAACTTATTTTCGTTTTTTACACGATGTTAATTAACGCTGTCTCAGTCGACTTCCCTTTTATGTATCCGTATTGTTCTTTAGCATACATTTTTGGGATGTGAAAAACTTTTCTAGTCGGTTTAATGTTACCTTTTCGAAAATCTTAGAAAACGTGAAGATACGGATGATTGGTCAGCAATTTGACATGTTCATTTTATCTCCTTTTTTTAAATGCTGGCACAACCCTGTAATTGCGTCGGAAATGATCCTGAGGGAAACATTTAATTGATTATATGAGACAGCAGTTCACAAATAATAATCGGACAATGTTTCAACAATGATACAGACACCAAGTCTAGTCTCGTCAAAGAAGTATTTTTTAAGGCTAGAATTGGTGATGATATTTGGGGTTTAACGTCCCAAAACCACCTTATGATTATGAGAGACGCCGTAGGGGAGGGCTCCGTAAATTTCGACCACCTGGGGTTCTTTAACGTGCACCCAAATCTGAGAACACGGGCCTACAACATTTCCGCCTCCATCGGAAATGCAGTCACCAAAGCCGGGATTCAGTCCCACGACCTGCGGGTCAGCAGCCGAGTACCTTAGCCACTAGACCACCACAGTGGGGCTTAAGGCGAGAATTACATTTTTTTTTTCACTTCATGTGGATCGGTGGGCTCGAGAAACAGAAAACTGGAAGGGTTGATTCGTGGGTTCATGTTTAGTTGTGATTCATGTGAGTTATTGACAATTAGGTTGTTCATTTTCGTGAAGTAATTGTTGAAGCTTTTGGCAATGATAGAAGGGTACTCACAATTGTGTTATTCACCAGGATTCCACATATAGCGTTTGTGTTGCACGTGTTTAGGGCGGTGTTTATCACTTTCCACGTATAGTTTATGAGTAACCGTGAGCTTGTGTAATTTTAGCATGAAAATAATTTCGCTTAGAAATGATAATTAAAGTTTTTACTTTTTCTTGTATCTTTTGTACTTACTTTCTAAGCTCGCATTATACGGCTTTCGCTTTAATTTTCAATACATGTTATTCCTTTGGTTTATCGACTCTAAAAGGCCACTTGTTAGCCACGGTTTACGCTTTATGTTCCTGTTCGAGGCCACGCAAAGACGTTTGCCCAGTTTTTTGCATCTGTTGAATATCTTCATGAACTGCTCAATTTTATCGTCGGTGGTGTCTGCTGAATGCACAGAGTGGCAATTTTCTGTCATTAGGGCATTGAAAATGATGTCGTAATTGTGTGTTATTCGCTTTAGAGGAATGCACGACAGGTTGCTACATAGAATGTTGGCGAAGACAAGCAGATGATCTGTAATGTCAGATGCCAATGTACCACTAGTGCACTTTATGTCCTATATGTTTGTGAAGATCTGATCTAATATGTTCTGTCTCGAGCTTGTAATGCGTGTTGGCCGTTCAATTAGATGTTGCAACCCGTCACTAGTTAGCAAGCCTGTGTACTCATTAATGTTAGTTTCATTAATGTCAATGTTGATATCACCTAATAAAATAATTGAGTGTTCTTGTTATTGTTGGTATTAAGCTACTAATCTCATTCAGCTAGAAACTCATATTTATTGTTTTGCGGGGACCTGTAGACCAGACCTACTAATGTGCGTTTATTTTTACGTGGTACAACGATTTTAGCTGGTTTATTAGGAGGTACTTCGATAACAAGTCCTTTGCACAATGTGCATTTAAAAGCTACGTCTGTTCTAACTTTGTAGATTACGTCATTTTTTACGTAAAGGGCTGCACCCCCATGCGCAGTTTCAACACCTGTGGTACTTGATAAGCTCCGTCTACAACCGAGTTCTAGGGGATAACCGGGGAGCGTGTATGATTGACACGTGCTTTGAGACAACCAGATTTCTGATAAAGCAATGGAGGGAAATGTGTGGTGAAGGGCAGCACAAAGATCAACGAACTCATCCTACTGTTTTTGTGTGCTCCTTATGTTGAAATGTAGCAATGACAAACTGGATATAACTGGCAACTAAATGTTTGTGGTTACAAAAGCTCAAACGCCATCTTGTCAGTTTTTTTTCTTCAGTTTGTTGCTGTAGCTTCGCTTTACATGATGACGTGTAAATCATCTGGTGATCTGATCTTGTGGACTGGACTGGTTGTTGTTTTTCTGGCTTTTATGACACATTGATCCATCCACGAAAACTGCCATTGCTTGCTTTTCTTCAGCTTCAGCGCTTCAGAAAAAAAGTGACTTTGTTTTGCGGTCTTGGATTGTCGTTAAAAAACACTTGGCTTGAGTCTTTGCTTTTGCCGAGATCTTTCGCAGTTAGTCTAGCTTTTTTGCTCTTTTTGTCTCTAGAGACGAACTCAACAATTATGTTATTTGCTCTAGGGTTATTAGTAGTGGGCACTCTATGAATGGTACCTATGTCTGTAGGAGCAATATGGCCGTCTACTTTAGCCCCGATCTCAACCATCAGTTGCGCAAGATTTTCATCTGTAGCGTTTGGTAATCCGCATATCTACAGGTTGTTCAAGCGTGAGTATTCTTCTAACTGTGCGATTTCTCTTGTGAGATTAGCATTCGATTTTGTCAGGTCCTGGTTGTATTTCTTCTGAGAATTGCTCTCAGCGAGTACTTTGTCCCATTCAGCTTTGATACTGTCATACTCGTTGCTCAAAAACGCGAGTCAATTTTGTATTTCCTGGATTTCGTTTTTCTGAGATAGTGCTTTTTTCTCGCTGAAAGCAAGTGCAGTGTGAAGTTCATCAGATAACTCTTTAAGGGAAGCTTTTAGGAATTTGATTTCTTTTTCGAGCTCCACGTTTGACGGAATAGTAAATAACGAAAGAGCGATCCGCAGGAGCCTTTTTTAGTTGAGTAGCAATGCAATAAAATGAGCAATGCGTACCTTAAATATGACGGAAAGACGTTTCAGCCTTTTCTGTAGTACTGGCCGGGGCTGGGCTATGCGAATCGCTCAAATGGTGACGGCGTCATTGTGTCCCTTGCTTAAATAGGCGCTAACAGCACGTGGTGTTCACGGAATCTTGATACGCAGCAGGGCATGCAGTAGCGGACGGATACAGCAGGTAGGCGTAGCCACATTCAGTACTTGTGAGCGTTGTTGTGGCGGCAGCAGCTTGCGGCGAATTCGGGCAGCGTTGAATGGTAATCTGAAATATGACAGAAAGACGTTTCAGCCTTTTCTCTAGTATCGGCCGGGGCTGGGCTAAGCGGATGCGCAAGTTATCGTGACGTATCCGCGGGCACCCGTGGCTCAGTTGTCGTCTGCTGCGCGCCGCACGTGTAGCATCCTGTGCGCCGTCAACGATGGACGAACTTTGGTCAAGCGACTATGACGACAGTTATGACTTCGGTAGAGAAGAAGATGCTGAGCCTGCCAACCATTTCGCTTTCGACCCGCTTGCGAGCTCGTCGGAAGAAGAGGCACCAGACAACGATAACGCCATGCAAGAAGCCGTGCACATCGGGAACGTCGAATGGCAAGAATTCCGTGTCTATTGCTCGATTTCGCGCACACATCTTCCGGTTGCCCTAAAAGTCAATAGCGTTTACAGTGAAGCGGAGTGAACAGAGCAAACTCTGCTTGGTCGGCGTCCAGACTCGGCCACGGCGCACGAAGTCAACCCATGCTTGTCTCAGCGCCGAATCAGACGGGAATCGGTGGAACTTGCACCTATCCCCCGTTTCACTAGCGCAAGACTTCACAGGGAAAAATATCGGTACCATGGCGACAGATCGTGCCAAGGCGACGCGCAGCCAGGCTGCCATTTGTTGTTTTTTTGGTGCCTGGCGTCATGCCAACTTGCCAGGCTGCTGCGTGAAGTCACCGAAATTAGTACTGTAGCCTGACGTCAAGCTAGTGTTGACGACAATAGAATCGCCAAGAAGAATTTCACTTTAACATCAAAATGTCTTGTCCGCATTTGCTGAGCTTCACACTTCCTCAGAGTGATCTCTGTATACAGGAGATTTTTATGGCAGAACAAACTCGCCTTCGAAAAAAGGTGTCAATACTCCTTTATTGTTGGATGCGGTATTTTAATCACGTTTTCAACATTGGAACATTTTAACTTTTTATTTCATCCGTCTAAGATCTAGTAGCTGTACAGAACGCCGCTTATGTTTTTTTTTTTTGAGTTGCTGCGCTTTCACCTTCAACGTTTTAATATATATGGATTTCGGCTAAGTCCACTCGCTTGATCAGCATTGCATGCTTAGTAAAAACCACTAAAATGTTTTGTGTTTAACAGAAAGCAAAATTCTAATCAACAGCGATGCGTGACCCGAGAAATCTGCTCTAAAACTAAATTTAGATGCTCCAAAACACACCTTTTGCTGCTCTAAAGCTGCTCCGAAACTCTCTTTCTACTGCTTCAAAGCTGCTCCAAAAGACTGAAGCCCGCTTCCACCCCTGAGTGTGTTAAATGGAATTTAAAAGGACTCCGCAAAGTTGCGAGGACACACGAGGCTTATACTCTGCTGAAGGATTGATGCTATCGGGGCTTAGATGGCAGAAGAAAAATTGGAGAGGGGGGGGGGGGTTCCTTATATAAAAATATAGCTGGCAATATGAAATGGAGGAATACTGAAACATTAGTGAGAGGGGGGCAAAGTGTCATACTTGACCTAACAAGAGGTACAAAATGAACGTGGCACAAGCTTATACGCACCTACATCCAGCCATGATGATGATTTGGTTGAACGCTTTTTACGAAGACGTAAAGAGCCCCACCGCGGAGTTCTAGTGGCAAAGGTACTCGGCTGCTGACCCGCAGGTCGCGGGATCGAATCCCGGCAGCTGCGGCTGCATTCCCGATGGAGACAAAAATGTTGTAGGCCCGTGTACTCAGATTTGGGCGCACGTTAAAGAACCCCAGGTGGTCGAAATTTCCGGAGCCCTCCACTACGGCGTCTCTCATAATCATATGGTAGTTTTGGGACGTTAAATCCCACATATCTATCTTATGTGTATTTTTAGTATTCTGGTGACACTGACTCAACGAAATTGCCTTACACTTGGTACAGTAAGTATATGACCCATTCAGAAGACAATGTTCTTCATTATTACTGTTCGGGAACTATACGTAGGTCTTAGTAGATGCTGTCAAAATGTATGAAGTCGCGGCGTTTGTTGCTAGCTCAAAAGGTGGTGTCGCCACCCGCGCTTCCTTCCGCGTTTTCTTGTTCACCGCGCATCGTCTCGCGACAAGTGCGTTCATCTTGTAAACGTGTGAGAGTAATGACTACAATTAGAAACAGCATTTCCCCCCTGTTTACTGTCCTTCTTACATTGCTGCTGTCCCAGTTCGAAATTTCCCGTTCCGCGCACAAGTGCTTGCATCTTTCGGGAATCACTTCTACGCACGAACACCTGCGCTCTTCACCATCGGCACGCTATAGGAAGGCCTTTTATATTTAAAATAAAACAACCAAAAATAAGTGCGACTCGCCCACGGTCTGTATTCTCTAAACAGACAGGACGCACAGCGCAACTATTTCCGCTGTCTGAGGAGTGACCTGCAGTGGGTGCACCTTCGTGCTTTCTGTCGAACACCGTGACTCAATGCCACAGTGTATCTATCGCAGTGGAGTGCGAAAGTGCCGCCGAACCCCGTAGATTGCAGCTTTCTTTATTTTATCACCATTGACAGCACAAACAGCATTTTCGGGAGTGGCGAATAGACGAAGCAATCGTTAGTGTGAAGCTATAGTATAGTCGTACACCAAAAAGAAATGGAGACCCTTCGGGTGCATGTTGCTGGTTTTGCGAGTTTTAAACTGGCCAGCTGATTACGACGTCATGAATTAGTATGCGGCACTGCCATCCCTCCTTATGCTTGCCGCTTTCTGGCAGTGATTGTTGAACGCCACCAAGTGATGCAATGGGTTGGCATGCTCCGTGATAAACCTTTCATGTACACCTTCGGTGTCGCAACATACCAGAAGGTCTTCACAAGTGAGGGGGAAAATTCGGAGGGAGCTGGACGTTTAAATGTGCCAGCGTAGTTGATCCTTGCAATCTATGGGCAATAAATAGGGTGTGGAAAGCAAATGTGCTGATATAAATGATATTTAAAACGTGTCGCATGAACATTGAATTAGTTCTAAATTAATAATTTGTGTTCAGACTTTCAAGTAAAAATAAAGATTGCTAGGTAGAAAGTTTTGTTTTGATTGCCATTGTTGTCAAAATATCGTCTTGCATAGTTGGTTCTCTTTCGTTAGGAAATTTGCAATTTATCGGTGAGTTTGAAGAGTTTGATCTTGTGAAAACAATCAGAAAAGTTTAAAGTTCCTAATCGGTTCTGTAGCCGAGTACATGAGCCTGAAACCGCAAGAAACGAGTCGGAATAGAATGTTCAACGGGCGGAATGAAGCTGCTGCCCTAGGTGCCCTGTCGACAAACTTAAGAAGCGCCAGTCACCATGTATTGCAGGTCACATGTAGAACAAATCATAAAGGTACACTTAAAGGGCCCGTAAACCACTACCGATATTTTTTCAGGCATTTCAAGTAAACGCACGCATCGTGTGAAGAATGCCGTCGCGATCAACGATCCTACATGTGGTAGCGCTACGAGCAGCCGGCGCGCCACAAGTTCTAAGAAACAATCCCTCCTTTTATTCCGGGCCTTTCAGGCCTCCGCGTGACGCGCCGTGCACATCTCTGACGCATCGAGCCAAATACGCCAAATATGCTGTGAATGGTCGACCAAGAACCTACGACTTCCGGTCAGTCTGCAAGCAGCTGTCCGCACTGCTTGTTGTTGTTCGTCGTGTTGCCTGCGTGCGTGAGCCCCGCCGTGGTGGTCTAATGGCTAAAATACTCGGCTGCTGACCCGCAGGTCATGGGATCGAATCCCGGCTGCGGCGGCTGCATTTCTGATGGAGGCGGAAATGTTGTAGGCCCGCGTGCTCAGATTTGGGTGCACGTTAAAGAACCCCAGGTGGTCGAAATTTCCGGAGCCCTCCACTACGGCGTCTGTCATAATCATATGGTGGTTTTGGGACGTTAAACCCCACATATCAATCAATCAATCAATGCCTGCGTGCAACACGTGCGGGGCACAGCGTGTCTCCTTACGGGTACATCGCGTTGGCGATCCTTTGAAGGCGTGCGCGCAACGCAGGGTCCATACCGGCACGATTACGGCAGCTACGGTTCGCCAACAAGCACGCAGCTACAAAGTAGCTGACAAAGTAGCTGACGGAGTCGCGGCAACCGGAGGTAGATGGTGTTTCAAGCATCGCGTCAGCGATGACGTGTGCCACGCGAGATTGGGAGGGGTATGGGAGGGCCGCTCGGCGAGAGGGCAAAGCGGCGTGGGAGAGGATACCAGCAGAGGGAAGCGCACGAGAGAGCGAAAAGTGGGGTCGTCACGGTTTCGATAATCAAGCGCGTCTAACTCTGCTATTATTACTGCACCGTTGCGAAAAATTATCACGGCTCCGTGTACGTCGTGCACTCGTGCACAATTTCCCCACCACAATTGAATTTTGACCTCTGGGTGGTTTCCGGGCCCTTTGAGTTTAATTCTAAATTAGGGTGGACTGATAATTTATTCTTCAAGCATTTTATTGCTATTAGGTTGGTCATCATAGGTTCTCTATTAAAGGAGAAATGAAGGCTAACTTTTCATTTTCGAACTTCGTGCTCGCCGAAGCTCAAGTCCCTCATTATTAGCGAGAAGTGACGCACTTCAATGATTCTACGTATTATTTTTGACTCATCGGCTGGCTAAAATATCCGGAAACACTTTACGTTAACTCCTCTTGCTCCCTTATCGCACAATGTAACTAATCATCATCATCAACAGCCCGACTATACCCACTTCAGGACAAAGGTCTCTCCCACGTTCCGCCAGTCAACTCGATCTTGTGCTTGCTGCTGCCACTTTATACCCGCAAACTTCCTAATCTCATCTGCCCACCTCACCTTCTGTCTCCCCCTAACCCGCTTGCCTTCTCCGGGAATCCATTTAGTTACCCTTAATGACCAGTGGTTATCCTGTCTACGCGCTACATGCCCGGCCCATGTCCATTTCTCCCTCTTGATTTCGACTATGACGTTCTTAACACCATTTTGTTCCGTGACACACCCTGCTTTCTTTTTGTCCCTTGGGATTACACCTATCATTTTCCTTTTCATTGCTCGCTGCGTCGTCCTCAACGGAAGTTGAACCCACTTTGTTATCTGCCAGGTTTCTGCTCTGTAAGTAGCATTAAGATGTAACTCATACACACCGATAAATAATTCCGTAGGCCGAAGCAGACGCCGTCAGTATCTGTGACGTCACGAGGAGTTGGTGCGGAAACCCCAGGGCAGCGTCGCCACGTATAGATCTACTTCTAATGGCAACAGTGCAGTTTTCGCTATTGTGAAAGGATATAATTTGCCAATTAGACAGAAACCGTTGATTTCAATTTACTGCCGCTTTAAGGGCGTAATGACACCAAATTTTGAACCTGAATTTGCGGTGCTGTACAAATCTCTTCCGTACGGAGACGGCTCTGAGCAAGCGTGAAGTTCACTAAATGCTGATATTTTTTTTTTAAATAAAGTCGATTCTCGCACGTCGTACCTGCTGATATTGATACTAGCATAATGTCAGGCTACGTCATCAATTATGGTTATTTCACTCACCACGTATGACTAGTTGGGATCACGTCAGTTACCGAAACAATGCCGCTTGTGCGTCACCAACGTAGCCGTGGAGCGTACTTGCCGTGGAAACGTCTGGATATCTTGCGCGAGTACGTGACAAGCTCATTCTGTGTCGTCACGTCAGGGTACAGTAGGAACCGAAGCTGTAGCGCTTCAGAACATGTAAATAGTTATTTTAGGGAACACTTACAATCAACAGCCACGGTGTATAGCCTCTTGTGGGCACGGCTTTTCGTTCACCGTTAAAAAAATAACTGAAATTTTCGTGCCGGTACTCATTTCTTAGGTTAATTGACTGGCGGGCTAGTTGGTTGTGCATGATGTTGAGAACACCCGCGAAAAATGTAAGACAACACGGTTGTACGAACAGCGATGCACATTTTACAGGCACTGTGTTGCTTGTATTCTTGTTTTTTTTTTTTTGTCCGCGTTTCTTAAATTTTGTATGGCAGAGCTGTTATGGTCGAGGTTTGTTGCATGTTGTAGGGAAAAAAATTATCGTCATCGTGAACTGTCACGCGCTCAATGAGTGCCCAAGCATTCTGCACGGGTGGTTAACGACTCAGTCACTCAACAATTTTATTCAGGTCCTAAAGAACTGCAGAGTCGTAGTTGCAGGGACCTGTCCACCAGTTTCTCTGTCTCAGCGTGACGCTATTTGCTGCAAGCTGGCTATTTTTTTTTTCGTTTTTAGGGGCGAAGCTCCTCTCAGTTTAACCCAGTCATGCAGTCATGCATCACGCGTAACCGAGAGATGAAGAGACGCGAAAGAAAAAAAAGGCAGTATCTCCCGAACAGTATAATAGACGGGGCTGTCTCATAGAAGTACATATGAGCTGCAGTTGAGTGAAGATATTATAGATGGCACTGTACCGCTACTCCCCGATTGGCTGTTGCGCGGGCTGTGCCTGGGTACGCGGAGAACCAGTGCCTCTCTCAGTCTCCTGGATAGTCGCTGGACGAGGTGTATCGTTGGTGAGGCATGGGCGGAGCAGAGCTGTGGGCGCGTTGAAGACGCTTGCGCTCGGCTTCCTTGGCTCGCGTCTCGTCGGTGTTACCCGCGTGCCGTCTGCATTCTCGAACGCGATCGGACGCATTCACGGACGGATAGACACACGGAAGGACGGACGCTTCGCCCCACTCATCATCACTCACTCTGTGTATATGCTGTGATTTTTTTCGCTGCTGTTTTCGAGATCAAGTACGGTTTTGACGTTTCTGGCGCTATACTGGGCATGCGTGCATGTTATCAGTGAGGAGGGGGGGGGGGGGGGGTGTACTTGCCTGGTCGCATTCACAGCTGCCGCCAGCCGGGGTCCGCAGTTGCCGGGGTGACGAGCGTCGCAAGACACGAACCCAAGGGGCGCTGTTTTTCTCTTCATAATTTATTTGCAACGCAAGAGGCAACAGTGAGATGAAAAATAGGTATCATAGAAAAAACGCCGAGTGAAAAAACAAACAAACAAGCGACCCAGTCACAGAAACCGCGACAAGTTCAGTGCACAATTTTCTTTATTTACGTCGTCTTCTCCTCCTCCTCAATGACAACGCCATTATCGGGGAAGGGGGTGCGTGTGTCGGCCGCCAGTGGCAGCCGAAAAGAAAACTAGGAAGAGGACCGAAGAAGTAAAGAACAATTTGTGGGAAAGAAATGAAAAACAAGAGATGCTACTGAGATTTTAAAAAAAAGTGATGAAGAAGAAACAATGTACAGCCAAGAATCTTCAACGCAACTATCAAACACAAGCCTTCTTACACTATGTATGTATATAATATATATATATTTATGTATAAGTATAAAACACCAGCTGTACAGTACACGACGAAAAAGGGGAGAAAAAAGGACATATACATTTATATAATAATATAAATGTATATATCTTCACATTTATTTTTTTTTCTTCAGTGTTCTGCTCGTCTCCTTTGAAAATGTAGAAACAAAAGATCCTTTGTACAAAAATCGTGAAACACAATGATCCGCCAGATGAGTGAAGAAAGAAAGAAAAACGTACACACACACACGCGCACACAGGAAATACAGGGTGTTTGTTCTTCTGTTGAGTTTTAAGAAGGAAGGAAAATCAATTTCTGTCGGTCTTTTTCCTTTCGCGTCACTAGAAGTGGGTGTAACTCATTGGAGCAGATACTTCGCTATAAGTACTCAATATTGACTTCGATAAAACAACTCGATAAAGCGACATTAATCTCACACTCGCGGATATCGTAAAGTGTCTGATGGGTCGGAAAATTTGCGCTTTAGGCTAATATTATGCCTTCTGATCTCGCATTACATTCAGTCAACAAGCACTATTATACGCATTCCGTCATTCTGAATAAACCTTCGCCCAACGAGAGTAGTGGCTGAGTCGCATTCGCGCGTGGTTGCCTGTTCGATTCCCGATTGCGCTGGCCCGGGATACGTTCTGGGGCGCGGCGTGCGAACCAATCCGCGTATACCGTGACCCTGCGGCACACTGGAGAACCCCGAACAACCGAAAGCGATATTTATACCAATCCCTCCGTAACGAATCAGTATCTCACAGCTCGTCCGTTCTATATAGTGGGATGTGCTAAAGGTCAAAATGTGCTGTTACTGGGAAGTTGTGTACGTGAACAACGACTATTCGTACGAGTGAACAATGGACAACTCCTTTTCCTGTGGCGCAAATCGAAAGCACCACATCGACATACTATTAGCCCTTTTCTGTGCCTAAATTAGGCGCAGCTTGCGAAAAAGGCACCCTGTATTTCGCAAACGTAAAGAAAGAAATCGCCAGCCCGGTGCCTCTTGGGCCCGTTTTTGTTTCAGTTCTGCTACTTGGTGCGGAGACCCGGCGGAGAACTCAGCCTATTGCCTTTGCACGCGTCGCGTACTTGGGGACATGAAAAAAGAAAATAAGAAAGAAAATGCCCAAGCTGCGGACTTATTGTCATTTGGTCGTGTCTAGGGGGCGTATCGTGGCCTGGACGTGTACGCTGTTGAACACCGGGAGTGGTTTGCTCTCGGCCCAGAGTGAAGGGGAAGCTTCTTTTTGTTTGTACAGAGCTTTTAAGTCACGGTCCCCTAAGCGTACATTATTATCATCAACGGAGCGAGTGACCAGTTCTCCGATGACCGTCACTGTGAAACGGTGAAGTACTCTGCCGTTATTTATTGTTTTGCTGTGTAACGAAAAAAAAAATCGTATAGCTTGAGTCGTTCTTATACAGTTTTATTTTGTTTTTTTTTCGCTGTCTCTGTTATCTTCAGTTTCACAGTTGTGTTTTTTTTAAATACACGAACGTTTTCTTTTTACTCGTCTAGAAGATGGTGTGAAATGATGTCACGTCTCGCGTGGGTTGTTTTTGCTAGCGCGGCTAGGCAAGAATACAATTTTTTTTTTGGGGGGGGGGGGAAGAAAAAACAAAAAAAGGGAAAGGAAAACTAGAGGCACGCAGACATCCACTCTTATTATTTCTTTTTTTTCACGACTATGTACAAAACAGGCGTGCGGCGTTCAGAACTAATGACGTGGCAGTTTCGCTTAGTTCTATCTTCTCACCCCGCTCCTCCCTCAACCCCCTTTCCCCTCTCTCACTCTTCTCACATATAGATACCTTCACCGTAGAGAATATTCTCTCTTCCAGCTCTAGCTGTTCTCTTTCCGGTGTCACTGGTGTCGTTATTAATATATAGTATATTATACATAGCTCAGGGCTGTCACAGAAGCCAGACATTTACTTCGCCAACTCTTATAATACTTAAACAAAACATAACAAAAATGCACAAAGTGGAAGAAAGCGGGTAGAGGGGAGGTTGCGGAGCTCTAGCCTTGGGAACTGATTTTAGTGGGAAGAAGATCAGCACTTATTCGTTGCCGTCTCCTCTTTCTTTCCTTTTGTTCTCTATCTTTATATTCTCCGCCCGATTCGCTCAGATATAGGGTAACGTTTTGTAAGTTCTCTCCGGTAAACGCCAATCCAATGGCAAGTGTGTGTCGAACTATCAATTAGCGGGCGATCAAAGATATAGTAAAAAAAATGGGGATGGGTGAGTGGTAGAGAGGCGGTAGCGAAAGAAACCCTTCCGTCGAAAAGGAAAGCCATCGAGCGACCTAAAGAGGAGCGAAGAACAAATCATATAAAAGAAAGAAAAAGATTATATGGATGGATTTTGGCCGCTCCATGTTTTTTTTTCTTTGATGTATGCGTGCGTGTGTGTTTGTGTGTGTTTGTGCTGGAGCAGTTACACGGTGATGGTGTGTCGATCCGTCATAATCGCTCTCGCTCTCTGCAACATTCAAGCCATTCATTCCTCCTTTTTTCCTACGTAGAAAAAACACACCCTTTTCATAAATGTATATCTTCTCTCTCACGTTTAGTTTCTCTCTCTGGCCAGTTCTCTGTTTTGTTGTATACATATACCTTTCTTTATATATTCATATATATATTTATATATTTATATATATATTGATTTATTTTATTTATATATAAGAATGTGGCGAAGACGATAAAGGCAGTAAAAAAATCGTTTTTTTTTCCTTTTGACTAGGGTGGGTGTAGTAAACAATTGTGGAGGGGAAAAAGGGGTTGAGGGGGAGAAGGGGGAGAAGGGAAAGGACTATAAACGCGGGTCACTGGGAGGAGAGCGTCCTTTTTGCGTTTTTCACACCAAATGGCCACCAACAACAATAACGACCAGGAGAGAAAAAAAATGCATCAAAAAACCGTGTCGCTCAAAAGCACAGCAAAAAAAAAAATCATGGTGACAACAACAGTGCGCTCTTGCACGACTTTCACGTAATGGCAATAATTACAATAACGTTTCCCTACAACAGCCTAGAAAAACAAAACAAACATAAGAACCACTTATATAGGGTCTATTAAACAAAATTAAGCCGAGAACAACCCAAATAACACGTCCCGCTGTCAAGGCAGTCGACATTTGACAGCAATAACTCAATAATAAGGGAAGGGGGTCGTGCTAAAGGCTTTGGGTAAAATAAAAAAAGAAAGAAAAGAGACACCCAACAGGCGTGCGTGTATTGGCCAATGAAATCCCACCCTAAACAATTAGCGCTCAGAACGTCGGGTGTGTCCAAAAGGAAAAAAAAAAGCGAGGACAGCACGGTACTTCTTTACATTTTTTTTCCTTTTCCATCAGTCGCACTGCTTCCCCCAGTTCCTTAAAGGCTGCATCGGAGATGCACAGAAGCGGTTCGCATGACGCGAGCGTAAGGTTCCAGGAACGAACATTTTGAACGACAAGGGACCCATTCGCCGTGATGCCGTCCTGGCAAAAACGGATTCGGGAACGAAAGAGAAAAAAGTACAGAAAAAAAAAACGGAGACAAGCGAAGCGGTACCCCAGGGGCCGCGTTAGAAACACGCGTCTTTAAAAGAGGGACGTCCGATAAAAGGACGCACACACAACACCCGAGAAAGGTACAGTACGGCAGCATGCAGACGACGGAGAAAAGTTTTTTTTTAGGTTGCGGTCGTAGCAACATTAGCGCGAAGACATGTCATTTCTTCCCGAGGCTGGTCCATCGTAGGCGCGTCCCCTCTCCCAACCACCTGTGACTTTGCGCGCGCACTGTGTGCTGTTGCACGCGGCAGAGGCGTAGGCACTGCGCCGTGCTCCCGACCGGGTTGCAGAAATTAGGTGCCTTTTTTCATCTTCTAACCACTACCACCACCACCGGCAGAGGCGAACCTCGGGCGCGGCTGCTCTCCACTGTGTTCCGAGTTCTCTCTCTCTTATTGGCCCTGCTCATATCTGGGGATCACTCGAGAAACACCACGCCTCTGTCCTCCTTGTCAGTCGACTTTTTTTTTTTACTTCAACCATCATCTTTTCGACAATTCCGTACCGCGTGGTTTAGATAACCCTCTCTATGCACTATATATCGGCAAGACCAGTAGCATCCGCATCTCAACTATTTTAAGGTCGATTTGCTCAAACCGAAACTATGCATCATCATTGCACGCGGCGCTGCGACGGGCCTGATTCTGCGTCTTGTTGTCGGCGCACGACATTATCTGTGCTGCGACGGGTCATTTTTTCGCGTTCCAGTTAGCGGTTGCGGTAGAAAGCTGTCCTCGCGTTGCTGTGCTATAGCTACCCTCTTCGCCGCAATGTTCGCTTGGCGTCCGGTGTTCCACAAAATGGCCACGTAGAGGCGCACTATCGTTGGCAGTGTATAGGCTGGTCGTTCCCAGGGGATGGCGTATCGCGGCGGCCGTCGTAGTTCGGCTCTCTTTGGTCGCTGTCATTGGAAAAAAGAAAAGAAAAAAAGATGTGTTTCACGAGCCCACTGGGCGGTTAGTGGCTGCAGACGCGCTAGCAACGGGTCACTCGTATAGTGGAAGGGTCTGGGGACGAAGGGTTTCTCTATTACAATACGCGCCACTTGCAGTAGGGGCGCCACTGCGCGTCGACGCCGTAGTGAAGGCGCACCGTTTTGCGGACCAGGGCCCTGGCTGGGCTAAAGAACCAGAAAAACAAGAGAAAAAAAAAAAGCGGCATCGGAAACAACACCATGGCGGAACAACAACCTGGGGCATGCACACGGAAAGCTTACAAAAGGCAGTGGTCAGAGAGTTCTTCATTCATTTCGGCAGTATTTCTTGTTGCTGGTTGCACTCCGCAGAGTGAGAAAGGCTAAAGAAAGGATCCATCCAAGAAAATTCTTGTCTTGTGCGCTCTCTTTTCCCTCTCTATATACTTCTTTTTGGTCGTCGTAAAAAAGAAAAAAAAACGTGAAAAAAATAAGATGAAGAAGACTACGAACAGTCACCATTGTCCACATCCTTTTGTCTCGTCCGCCGCACAGTGGCAAAAACAATGCGGTCGCAGGACAGCTCTCGCACAGGCTGTGGCACGTGTCCCGTCGAAGCCTCCTGGCCCCGTCGGGGACAGGCGAGAGAGCAACGGGGAGCCCGATTGCGCGGGGACCGCTCGTGTAGCATCAGCGCCCGACGCGCTTGTGTGACTGCGAGCGGCTCTGGATTCCGGTCTGCCTGCTCGTGTTTCGTCCGGTGCCTGCGGGGCCGTTTGGCACATCGCGGAGGGACAGCGCCACCGTCCTGTCGTGGATGGTCGATGAGGGTGCTGTACCGGAATTGTGACTCGTAGGCGGGTGCTCAAAATAAATAGACTAGCAGAATGGGACACACCCCTCGCAACGGAAGCTCACGAATACGCGAACAGAAGAACCTTCTCCTTCGGGAGCAAAAGGGGGCGTGCGATAAACGAAAAAAAAAAAAATAGCACTCGCCTCTCACGCTGAGCGACGAATATATATATATAATGATTGGCTATAATACAAGATGCCTGGTTCTCTGACCATTAGTGACTGCGTGTGATGTCGGGCTACCCGCGCGGAGACCTCTCGGTTGGCAGTAGTAATCTAGGCTCGGTTGGGGTAACCTGTACGAAGCTATTCCCGTACGGAAAGGAAGGGCCGTAACTTAAACGTGCGTCAACTTTCTGGAAATATGAGAGCCCGTTTTCATTTCGTTTTGGTTTTCTCTGGATCGACTGCTGGGGTGTTCGTTGCCTATGCGACAGGCAGCGTGCCAAGATTTCGCGTGCACAGGTCTTCCCTCGGCGACTTATAGGCGGCGCACAGGAGCGATGTACCCACGGCGTCATCGTCATATCCCTGCCAATGTGTCGTCAAGCTCCGCACGAGCACAAACGGCCGTCCGTCACCTGTCATCTTTGGTAAGTCTATTGTGCCGACCCTATGGGGGCGCATTCATCCTGCTGACAAGAAGTGAATGCTAGGAGGAATTCTACGGCGCGCGAACGCCTTTTCTTTTAGAATTGTGACTGGCAAACTTAACAATCGTGCTGTGTTTATTCGCTACTTCGTTTCTCCAACAGTGAATATTAACAGTAAATAGTAGCACTGAATATATCTTATCAATATAGCCAATGCTTTTCTGACGCACTATATACACTCTCAGAGTGACTTTTGTTTAGTGTACATGTTGATATTGAACGGCACTCTTAGTGAGCCGTTTGCGAAAGTATCTCATTTTATATTCAAGAGATGAAAAGAGAAGCTGACGTGGCAAATCGCTATATAATACATTATCACACTCGTCGTGCCTATCTGCACTACTGGCGCAGCGCCAACTTTATTGGGAGTTCTGTAAAGGAGTCCCAAAGGAGGCAACTTTGTGGTTTAAGATCACGAAACACGATGGCGCCGTGTCTCATCGCCGTTGTGCGCTGCACATTAGACTACCGGTGGAAACCCGACTTTTGTTTGTTTTTTTCACCGAGTCTGCAGAAATCTCAAGGGACGCTAGAATGCCCGAAACTGCGCGTACTCTTCCGAATCATTGCGACGCATCACAACCTAAAGGAATCGCTCTTTGTCAAAGTTACGTGCGCATCGAAGATGAGACGGGCAAGATTTATCTTTTGGCTGCCACGGAGTGGTGGAGCAATTGGTCCCGATGTGGGCCGAGAGGTGTGGCAGCGACGGCGGGCGCTCGCGAGCACAGGCGGGGCCCCGCGCAATCGGGCGGCACTGTCTCTGGTATCACACACAGGCGGGCTGGCGTCCCGCGAGACTATCTGGTGATGGACGAGTTGAGGAGGAAGGGCACGTAGAACATCTTGCTGTGCAGCAGCAGCGCGGCGGCCGCCTGGATGTCCGGTAACCGCGCCAGAAGCTCGGCGAAGCGCGAGCTCTGGTTGGGGAACCGCTGCTCGGTGAACACCCGTAGCGCGGCCAGGTAACGTTCCTGTATGCTCTCGAGCTGCCGCTGGTTCGGGTCCTCTGCACAGCCAATGCGATCGTGAGCGGCGGCGGCGTTTTGTCCAGTGCTGTACTCACCGTAGCTGAGCATGATGACCACTTTGAGGCAGACGTACTCTTCGAGGCAGAGGCGCGCCTTGCGCAGCTCGCTGGCCAGCCCGGTCATCTGGTCGACCAGGGGCACTGCCTCGCTGGGCAACTGTACCAGCGTGACGGGCTGGCCCATGAGCGCGGCCAGCGTGCGCTGCAGCTCGCACAGCGCGGCGGCCGTCTCGCGGCTCACGTCGGCCGGCGGCGAGTGTGGCCCGCCGTCTGAGGAGGCCGACGACGAGCACGAGGACGAAGGGGCGACGCGCGCCGGCAGCTGGATGGCTTGGTAGGCGGCCGTGGTGAGCACGACCAGCTCGTGCCACTTGTGCGCCAGCAGCTGCGTGTGCACAGCCAGCGGGATCTCAGCGTAGAAGGGAAGCCTTTTGGTCCACTGCACCAGTTTGTGCACGATCTTGTCGGCAATCTGGCGGAGCTTGCGCGACAGGTCCTCCCAGTCGTTGAGCAGGTCACGCATGTTGTTGAGCGTCGCCACATCCTCGAAGTCGTCGCACTCGATCAGCTGCTCAATCATGGCGGCCGCCTGCTCGGCGCTCAGCGTGCGCCGGTCCGCCGCCCGCGGCTGCTGCTCGAGCACGGCGTGCCGCAGGTGCATCACCTCCGACGGGCTCGTCAGCGCCGTCTTCAGGATGCCGCCGTTCACCCAGTCCGAGCTTTGGTGGTACCTGCGAGGAGGGAGGACGCTGTAGCGTATATGCAGCCTCGGCACGTGCGAGCCTCGTACCTTGGCGACGACGAGAGGACACCGTTAGTGGTGGTCGTTGTCGTGGTGCTGCTCGTCGACGTGGTCGTCGCGCTCGCCGTGGTGGCGGCCGCGGCCGAGACGAGCGGTAGCAGCCCCTTGGGACCCTGCAGCAAGAGCGGCGAGGGACCCTTGGCAGTGGAGGCAGCAGCGGCAGCGTCGGCCGGCGGGGACTTGGCCGCCACTGGTGGCTTGACTCCCGGCGCCGGCTCCTGGCGAAGCATCAGCTGGCCGTTCTTGGGGCCCTTCTTGTGTTTCTTGTACTTGACCTGCGCCAGTCACACGGGGAGCGGAAGAGCGTCCGCAGGACAAACATGGCGCTCGGGTGCATCCGTGCCCAGGGAAAATTCGCGCTTGCCCTAACTGACCTCGTATATTGCACGTCTTTCCTCAATTACAGTAGCACTCCGAAATAAAATCTTTCCTACCGGGGATAACTATGGTTACTGGCTCTTGCTGGCCTGGATTCGAGAGTTGCGCAAGCCTAGAGTGGTTATTGATTTTACTTGTAAAGACTGCAAAATGACCTTCTAACTTTTAGTTTCTTTGTCCGTTCACTTCATTAGTCTATGCACGAAATGTTGAGTTGGCACACGCTGGAGACAAACACACAAAAAAATTGAAGGATACACAGAACGCGGCGCTTACTTCGGCGCTTTGCGCTTCCCTGATTTCTTGCTTTGCGTCTTATCTTGTCTTGAATCGTAGTAGCTCGCCCTAACCTACATCTGTAATTGCTCTGGTTCACTTATTTTTGTTTTCTTTATTCTTTGAAAGATCATGTTATCCCACCTGAGATTACTGGTAAAATATTAGTGCAATATCGCGTACTTCTTCACTTTGCGTTGCGATATTTCCTGACGCGCGCACTATACTAACTCGCTGTGAATTATTTTTGCAATATGTGTGCTTGTACTTGCAATATGTGGCTCTGCACTTGTCCCTCAAGACGTCACTTGGCTCTAAGCTTGGTGGTATTTTTGTGTCCTTACGGTATAGCGCCAGTTTTTTAGTCCGCACCGTTACGGGCTATGAAATGTCTGCGCGCGGCTTACGAGGAAAAAAAAAAGAAAGAAATGCGCTTACGGTCTTGCTAGGGCACAAGCATTAGCTGGAACGTCCCCTCTTTTGTTCGGCCGAAACATTTTTGCACACGTTATACGTATTTTCTTTCCAGGACCATCGCGTCCATTGATTGGCGAAGAGCAGGAACTCCCGACTTTCGAACAACCTCCGCGCCGGTTCTCTTCTTAAAGGCTTTCCCGCATCAATGGTAAGTGCGTGGCGAAGCGTGCTTGTAAGGGGCTTCTTGTCGGTTCGAAGAAGGCTATTAAAGGGCACCCGGAGGAGCGACACCATACAAGGCGAAGAGCAACAGGGCACCCTGGGCTGACGTTTCACGCCGGCACGGATATCGAACCGCTCGCTTAGTGGCGTATGGTCATAGTGGCGCCTTTTTGATGGCTAAAGCGCCGTTTCAACAAAACGCACGAGGCCAAGCCCGTAAAAGCCGGATTCGTTGGTGCTTCTACCCTTCGCCGGCAGCCTTCATCAATGATGTGTCCAGCGTCGGGATAGGCTGAAAATTTCTCTTACGAGAAATTTTTTTTCCGCAAGAACGTTTCGTAGCTACGAACATAGGTCACTATCTGTACTGGCATACGATCACAACTCACGTCGTCCTTTTCTCACTGAAGCGGCTTGCGAGCTGACACAGGCGACGCTTCCTCGATATTTGCTTCGTCCATATCAATGTTAAGTGTTAGACGGCCGTGTATTTATACGTCCTGACAAAATGCCCTTAGATGTTCTCCCTCTATAACCTCGCGGTTGTAAGCTAACTACACTGCTAGACTAACTGTGAACTTTTGTTCTACCTCCTTGCTGCTTTTTAGTATCAAGGTAAGCGGACTGAATATTTGCTAACAGCTGCAAGGGAAATACGTAACAAGTTAATTTGTTGCCACATATCTGTTTCTTTTTTTTTCGTCGTAAAAGTGCGTTGGCATAAAACATAAGCTGATTTGTTAAACTAACAAGTAATTAAATGCGTCTTGTTGTCGCTGATAACGCCAAAGTTTCAAAACAATAAGCTCGCAAGTACCTTCACACGTATTATAATGCGACAGGAGCTTCAGATTTGCTTATAGCGCCAAATCGGGATGCCGATGACAGCTGTGTTTGTCGTACTTACGCGGTCGATACGCGAGTGTGGCACACCGGCTAATCCGCGGAGGTCGCGTAACTTCCCGGAATCGCTGGCGTGATGCAGCGTTAAGGGATGACATAGTAGATCCCGTTTCACTACTCGATACTTTCCTCACTTTCACGATGATACGAACTAGACGCGAGATGGGACTAGCGAAAATAGCTATGTGGAACGGCGACAGGAGTCTAGTCGAGCGCTTTCGTACGTTTGCGTATCGAATTAAACGCCGAGGTGTAAGGCCGGCTGAACCGGAGCCAACTCACCTTGTATAGGTTATACACTGCTCCTGAATTTCTTCCACCGGGCATTCGGTCTTCTCGTACGGCTGGAAAAATAAAAGTAATTCATTAAAATCGGAGGTAACTGTTTATTGGTTTCTCTTTGTTTTTTGGTTTCCCGCTTCGTTTGACAGCGTTCGTCGTAAGCGACACTCGCGTGGTTTTCTTAACAATGCCGATGTCTATTTATTGACTTATTTCGCGCAACTCCAAGGCACGTCTGCGTGAAGATGGTTCCGGTCGAAATTCATAATTTGTGGGTTGCGTGTGAAGATATGTTCATAAGCACATTGAACCTAATGAAAACGGGACTAGATGCTTGTTCACCGATATCGTAGCGTACCAGTACACATTTCTTTGTGCCGCAAAACTCGAGTTCACCCTTGGAAGTCATGCATGCATGTGCCAAGTCATGGCTATGCCAAGGCAGAACGTAGTTTACGCATACCAAACTATCTCCTTTCACATCACAGGTTCACAACTTTCTTTCACAACATAGCAGCGCCATACGAGGGCTTGTCCGGAACGAACAGCCGAATATGTGACCACAGAAAAAGCTTTGTGTTTGTTCTGCAAGCTCGAGCCAGCTTAGTTTTTAAAATCGCAATAAGCGCTTGCGCATGTCAATCTAACACCGTATCTCGTTATAGATGTACTCGCTCCAATAAATCGTGTGGACAGGCTTGGAAACGCAGCAGACATCGTTGAGAAACACATATGAACATACACAGATGCACGCGAGAAAGCGTTTGTTTGATCGACCTTCTTCGCCACTTAATTAAGTTCGCACATCCAGAATTATCTGTCACTCTTCGCTCGACCGAGGCAAATAGTTCAGCACCTTATTTGTGTGTGTCAAGAAATTGGTGAGATTCAAGATTGATCGCGGGTTCTCGTGGCTCAGAGAGAGAAAAAAAGAGCACACCTATACAAGAAAAAGAATCGTCAGAGTGGATCGCGTGTGGTATTATTCAGCGAGAAATTCTCTGTTTTCCACATGTGACAAAGGGCAGATGGAGTGAAAAGACAACGCTTAGAATAGGCACCTGTGTCGCTTCCCAATGTACCGAAACTCAATTATACCATATGTGCGACTAAATTAACTCAACCTATGTACAAAATGTACAACGAACTGTGTCAAGATACGAAAGGAAGCACCGACCATTTGGTTTCTTGTTTGCTTATCGAGAGCTTCTTACGTTCACAAAGAAAGTCATATATGATATCGCTTGGAAATAGGCGCAAAATTGATGCCTATTCATTGCAGAAGCCGTAAATAGACCTATCAAAGAGTCTTTTTTTTTTCACCCTGTGGTGCCTGCCATGAGCAACCGACATGCCTGGTGAAAATACATTGCCTTACATGAAGCAATGTGAACAGAAAGCTCGGGAACATTTCATTTTTTTTTTCATGTAAAACATGCGTGGTAAACATTGGCGTGAAAAAAAAAATGAAGGAAAAAACGAAAGAGCCTTGGAACGTGAAGAAGGCACCACGGGATGAATTTCTGCCGAGTTTTGAGGAGTATTCTCACACAGAGTATCTGGCTAAACGTACCACCTGCTGCAGTGTACGGGTGCGAAAATAGCCACATCTTCGCGCATATTGCGACAGACTTTGACTGCACAGCGAGAGATATCGTACCACTTTTGAGACGTCGTAAGCAAAGCGCGCTATAGGCGTATAGAATAATGCGTGAGCATCCAAGTTCGAATGTGCCTGAGTCGAATGTTTTGTCTGCTTACGGCCAGCAGGCAACGGATCGAGCGCTATGGTTTGCGTATGATTTCGTGCAGCTTCTTCAAATGTCCGCCGTTAATATTTAAGTATGTGGTCGCGCTTTGGTGCAATTGTTGGCCGAATAAGTTATCGCGCCACGAGAAGCCGTTATTCTGAAGCTAGAAAAATTGTGAGCAACGTGGTGTCCATGCTTTAAAAGTTGCTTTGTGCGGAGTATCACCACCTTTCGTTTTGGGGAAAGTCAACGCGCTAGCTCACTCGTCTCTTCCCGTCGTTTGGATGCGGATTACAACTGCGGCACGCCTGTGACGCAGCGCACGGTAAAAAACAGTAAAATGTACGTGTATCTCGGAGTCCGTAGCTCCCGCCGCACGGGTACGCGCTCCGGGCGATAAGTCGTTTGCGCGGCACGCGCCGCTCGCGAATCCGGCGTTCTTTTTTGTTGTGACGCCCGCGAGCAGCGACGGGCGACCGAGTCGCCTTCTTGGAAAGCGACAGTTGGAGCCGCGCCGACCGGGCCAGCTAGACTGGCGCGATCGCGGCCGCCGGGGCTGAGCCTCTTCCTTCTCGGAAAGCGATGCAATTAAGACGTGACCGTCATCTGGTCGCGGCCCCATTCTGCGGCCTCGCTTCCTGTACACAACGGTCGCGTTCGGTTCGTGAAACGATTCGGCGGCGGCTATATTTACACTCGCGCTCCGAGCGTTTCCTGCAGCCGGCCTTCTCGACGTTTTCCACGGCCGCCGCCGCCACTTGGATGCACCGGCAGCCCTCCCTCTTTTTCTGCGGGGAGGTAAATGGGGGGGGGGGGGGCGGAAACGGTGGCCTGCACTTGACGCACGCCCCGCCGAGCTTCCGCGAAGTGTGGGACGATCGCATGTTACGCGCAACACCCTCGGCGGTGTATGTAAACGACGCCTCGGTATCTTGCGAAACCATTCTTGAAACCGCTTTTGAAAGGCCGCCGTTGAGAGAGGCATTACACGGCCGCTGCACGCTCCATGGCCACACCATCTCGCTGGTAAGAACTGAATAAACGCGAGCATACCTGGCACATCTCTCCCAGCTCACACCATCACACGAAGGGAGGACCAAAATCTTGGTATATCAAGAGTGCTCAACAAATGCCTGTTTACCTCAGTGATTCGATCGCGAGGGCATTGAAACTACCGAGTACATATTTTGTCTTTTAGTCATGCGTGCACTGATGGGTGTATTGCCGTTTACCGACTACGTGATACGCAGTGACCATCACCGTGACCCACGTTTGGAGATTCGGTTCGAAATAGCACACTTTAGACGCCCTCTTTGAGCGCTATGGCTAATTTCACATTATGCTGATATTGTCTAGGATAAAGTGACTTTGTTTTTATAAGGTTTAGAGCACTATATTTGAACTGAATGGTGTTTTTACTTCCACAGGAATGTTATGCTGTTTGCACATATGACGAATTCTTTTCTGTGTCACATGTGCCTCCGAAATGTCTGATCACGGAAAGTTGTACTCCCGATGACAAATAGTGTTGCTGTGTTTCGCTCAGCGCATGCCATTCTGCATGGAACGCGTCTCAGGAGTTGGTCGTGTCCTTCTAAGAGAATAAACAAACAAAAGTTATGGAAGAAAACAAAGTGCTGTGCGAATAAGGTCTCGGATGTAACAGCCGTTATTCGTCGTGTGCATACTAGACGGCATCACAGCACCCTGATTCAGAAAATGCGTGTTATCCTCGCCTCATTAATGCTATTTGCTCAACGTGTTTAATAGGGCGGGATATGTGAGAATGCTGGATCATACACGTGATTTACACTTTGGGAAACAATTTTTTTGTGGTCATTGGCGATCACTTACTCAGTTATTTTCGCTACTGAATAAAGCGTGTCTCGTTTATAAGCGATCTCGATGGCGCCTCTGTAATTGTTCGACACCGTACTTAGCACAGAAGCATCAAACGCGTTGTCATCCGTACGGAAAAGTTGTCTTAGAGAGCGGCTTCAAGCAGTATCGTATTTCCTTTTCTGTCGACACTTTTGATTCAAGTTCTTTGCCTTTTTTTGGTAGTCTCTACACCTATTCTCCTTTATTCCCTTTAGTGTTCTTTCCTTAGCACAGGAGGGTAGAGAGTCATTGTAGGAACTGGCAAATCTCCCCGTCTTCCCGTCTATTTTTTCCCTAATCGATTGCTGCTTTAGTTTGCGAAATCGCCAAGTTCTGGGGACGAGCCTTAGCACAGTGTTATATGCGCAGTTGTGTGTGCGTGTAATGTATTTAGTGTCATTTCTCTCCCTTCCTTCTTAATTTCCTTTGTTCCGTGTCGGCCGGACATGCGTCTGAGAGATTTGACTGCGTTAAGCCGGAAGGTCAACCAGACGCAGTTCATGCAGCCACTGCTTTAATCTACGTATTCGGCACGAATGTTATGTCGATGCTTTGTTTTCGTCTACGTATCAGCCGCGTGAGGACGTACCTGCGAGGACCATGCCTTGTCGTAGGCACTTCTGGAAGCGGCAGTACTGGCACCGGTTTCTCTGGGCCTTGGTGATCTCGCAGTTGCCGTCAGCCACGCACGTGTACACACGCTTGTTCTGCACGGTCCGCTTGAAGAATCCCTTGCACCTTAGGAAAAAGCCAGGGGAGAGCCACCATGCGAGGAGAGCGGCAACGAAGAAAAACCCGCCAGCGGCGCCCGCTTAGCGGAGAGCGGATTCTTCCAGAAAAGCATGCGCTACAAATGAACCTGATTAACTGTATAATATCGAAGACGGTGACCTTTTACGGTGGTAATCTAGCCGTCACCCCCCCCCCCCCCTTCCCACTTTTTCTTGCCTATATACACACAGTCTGCGTTATGAAACTTCTTCGTGTGTACTTATTGTAATGCATGCATTCTGTGACTTTTGAGTCTGCTTGCAGTTAAAAGAAGTCGTTGTAATATAATAGACAAGATTAGCATTGTGAAAGCCAGATGGGGACGAGAAGGAAAGACGTAGGACCATGCTTGTCTTGTGCTTCTACTTCTCGTTCCCGTCTCATAGCATTAGTAATCCCGTTCTATTATGCTCGCTACGAATATCCCCAGTTTCCACTTTACCTGTCTCGCTATACAATGTCTTAATATTGTACACAGCTATTAAACGTATAAGGGTTTCGGGGAGGCAGCTATCCTTTTGAGCATCTCTACTTTCGTCATAAGTTACCTGCTCCTTTCTAAATTGATTAAAGAAAATTAACTGGACTTATGGTAATCTTGACTGCGATGCTTGAGCGCGCATTTCGACTGTTTGACTAAAGCACGCGAGCCGCGACAACAGCTGAGTCACCATGCTGCAGAGTTTGCTCACCCTTCGCAGGTGATGATGCCGTAGTGCAGACCGGTGGCCTTGTCCTCGCAGATCATGCACACCATTGGCTGGTCGTCCTCTTCGTCGGCGCCTCCCCTTGAGGTGGATGGCGTCACGCCGGCGGCCACGCATAGGTTCAACGCCTGCGAGTCCGGCAGCTTGTCGACCCACGACGCCGCTGGCTCCGGGTTCTCGTCCCGGCGCCAGCTCGCCTCTTCTTCAGAGCTGGCCGCCGACGTGGACGCGCGTCGGTAGAAGATGGGCGACCGCTGGAAGGCCGGGAACGGTGGTGCGTAGCCCTCGCGGCTCACCTCGGTAGCGGCTGCCGGTGCGCCTGCCGGCCAGCTGACCACCTGCGGCCTGTACATGCGCCGCACCACTGACAGGTTCTCGTCTTCTTTGGGCCTGTTGAAGGCGCTTGAGTCCGGCGTCCATGCACTGGTTGCTGGTCCCGCGCGCCGCTCTTCGTCGTCCGAATCAGCCGGGGCCACTGGCCGGCCGGAGCCTTGTGGAGGCGGGGACTCATCCGCGCGTCGCGTTGGAGGTCCAGGGGCCGCGGCACCGCTGGACGACGAAGACGACGTGGTTGTCCGTGACGACGACGATGCCGCTAATGGCTGCTGGGACTGTTGCGACTGTGGCTGGTGCTGATGGTGATGCTGATGCTGTGACTGATGTGACTGATGTGACTGCTGCGACTGCTGTGACTGCTGCTGTTGCGACTGTTGCTGCTGCAACGGCTGCGACAGTGGCTGTTGCTGCTGCTGCTGAGCAGGTGACGGCTGTTGTTGCAGCGGCGGCGGCGGCGGCTCAGGCGACGAGGTGTTCACATCGCCGTTGTTCTCTCCATCGCTGCTGCCACGCGAGTCCACTTTCCGTCGCTTGAGTTTGATGTCGTGGAATAGGCTCATCTTAAACAGTAGCCTGTGCAGGAGCGGGGGGAGCATACTTCCTGCTCGCGTTTGGAACGGGGATGAGGAGAGGAGAGAAGAATACGGGACCGTTAGCCTGAGCAGAGCATAGGCAAACAAGTGCTGTGGAAAGTCACAAGCGGTCTACGCGTGATAACGAATGGCAAAGTTGGAAGCCCTTCATTTCTTTCTTTTTAACACTGCTAAACCTGACGCGCTGTATTATTTTTCGTGCCTTTTTTGCAGCGAGGGAGCAAGAAAAGAAGATAAAAGGTGGTCATCGACGTAATACATTCGCCACGCCCATCGCAAATTGAGCGCATTGAGTGATGTGCGATAACTTTCCCACACGTATTTCACCACGCCACCTTTGCCTCAATGGCTCCGTAGATTTCCCGCGCGAAGTTTCGGGTTCGCTTCCTTGACGGGACAAGACGTCTCTCTATACTGTAATATTGTTCTGAATTTTTTAAAAAAATCACGACGGGTTTCGCACTAACTGTTCAACTATTTGCCAGTACGTGGCCTAATCGGACAACGTTGATGATTAAGTATTGACTATTTCATATAGAAAAGCCTCAGCTTACTTGACATCCTAATTATGAATATTGGTATCAGGTTCATTCGCAAGCTTATTATTTGTATATACTCTTTCTTCTTACTATTATTTTCTTCTCTTTCTTTTGGAATCCTTTAATCCCATTCCCCATCCTTATACAAAGTATACCACGCCAGCGAAAATTTGTTTTCCCAATAAATAGCCTCTCTTTTTTTCTCGCAAGAAGTGGTATGGCGCCTGCGAGTTCAATATCATGCACGAAATTGATGATGCCGATTCCTTTCTTTCGTCGCTCGTATTTATACAGCATAGTGACAGCGAAATCACGTCACAGCAAGGAAATCGAGGTTTTTGTCGCAACGATGTTTGTGTAAACAAACACGGTCGCTCATCGCAAGCAGTTCGCGAGGTCCCGGCTACATAGTTGGCGTGCACGACCGGATGCCTCGTTCACGACGAACATCGATCGTTAAGCGTCATCACAATCTTATTACTACGCTCGTTGCGCAATAAATGTTTACTTGCGTGTGTACGCTGACAGTAAATATCATGCCATGGCCTTGGGAAAACGTTTGAAGCTCGTATGAAGTTATCTTGAAGATAAATGTTTTTGCTCTACCGAAGTGCATATATATATATATATATATATATATATATATATATATATATATATATCTTCGCGTCATACGTTTCCTATACCTATAAAGCCACCATGGCATAACATTTATCTATGAGCGCTGAATATACGTCAATTGAAGTATCGCGTGAATGAGTGCGAATCCCAGAGCAAGGACGTGTTTACTAAAGCAGTATTTGCTTTTCACCGGTGAGAGATGTTATATGTTCTTTTAGTTCCTTATTCTTCTTTTTATTACAAATACGAAGTATTTTTGTTTGTTTGTTTGTTTGTTTATTCAAACTTCATTCTATGTATACGGACGAAAATGATGTGCTCATCACGTGCACGTATTTTTGAGTTTGAGGTGTCCAGAAAGAAGGATAGAAGGAGGAATAAAAGAAGTGCGTAACTGTTCGAGTAATTATGTTCGAGGGAACCACATGATGCCGAACTTACGTCCTTAGTATCTGCCGCACTAATATTAGAAGCACATTTCTGGTTCACAGCAAGATGGCGTGACTCATCGGGTAATGCCATCGAGTACATTTAAAAGAGCGTTTTTTTTCTTCTTTAGTGTTTCATTGATTAAACCAAAGCCGGCATCGCGCAAGGTCGCAAACCATTCACAGTGGGACACAAATGTATGCCGTACAAGTGGGCTGTAAGTTGTAACCTTGTTCGCACAAACGTGACGTGTATACACTGTGACAGTCGCGGTGATGGAAGTCACGATGTCACGTCGACGTCCCTCTCGAAACGATTTGGGGGAATCGTGCAGTCTTTGTCGCGTCACACCGCTGACTAAGCCGTGAGCGCCTCGCGTAGCGGCTCACACTGACCACCCTGTCGCTTTTTGAGTAGGGAATTATAACACGTCATTCGTCGCAAGGAAAAGACAGAAACCCAGAGGTTGAATATTCGGGAATTTTTTTAGGGGCGAAGCTCCTTAGGGCGTGGGCTGTGCGTCCCCTGTAGCCTGTATCTAGCCACCTCTAGTTTAGTTCTTGCAGTGTTCACTAGATGGCGGTACCGTCCCCTGTATGTAGCCACCTCTAGTTTAGTTCTTGCAGTGTTCACTAGATGGCGGTACCGTCTCCTGTATGTAGCCATCTCTCGTTTAGTTCTTGTAGTGTTTACTAGATGGTGGTACTTGTAGCTGATGATGAAAAGATGCAAGATGTTATAAACTAGAAAGCGGTACTTGTAGTTGATGAAAGACGCGAGATCTTATAAAATAGGAATGATGTCACATATGGCGCGTGTCATTGGTCGAAGGCAATCGTTCGATTTAGTGCGGCGACGTACGCTAGGGGGAGTGATGTAATAAAATCGAGTGGGCAAAATGTACAGAGGATTCATGGTTTACCAGGTTTACCTCCGGAGCTTCGCCCACTCATCATTATTCACTTCGTGGATATGGCGGAATTTTTTTTTCCTTTGTGTGCGTGCGCGCTTTTTGTGTCATTCGTTGTCGAATGATAATGACCCACTGTAAGCAGTCCTAGCCGAACGGCGGTCGCCGCAGCTGTATACAAATAAGGGCTGTCGACTATTTTCACAGTGAGCGTGAAGAAATCGGAGCAAGCAATCGATCTATATACAGTGGTGGCTGCGGCTATGTGTTTATGACGGTGAGCGGCGGAGTCCGATTGGTCACAGGCTCAATGTCCCTGTTTTTTCGACCTTATATGCCACCTAAAAGCGCTCGTCTATACTTCACAACAAATTCTTGACGAAGTCCATTGGGATGTACAAGTGATCCTAGCCTCTGAAGCAGTCAGAATCATCTGCATCGTCCAAGGAATGGAGACCGAATGCCTCTTTTAAAAACTGTTTGAATCTCCCGCGGGATGTCATCTACGTTAACTTAACCGCACGTAATGTAACACACATTTTGTTCTAATAAAAACCATATCAAAACAAACTTTGTTGCATCATCAGATATGCGTGTAATTTTGCTGTGTTTGTTTCTTGCTGTGCGTGATTGTAACCTCTTACGCTGAAGAGAACTTGTGAGGAAACGTATGGGGAACTACTGGGCCAAGTATACGGAACGAGTCGTACATGGGAAACGGACGAGCGAGCGAATGATTGGAGGCTTGCGGAGGTTGCCAAGGATTGCGACGTGCTAACCGTCGCCTCATTTGCGACGCATTGCGGGAGCCCGTTGGGGACGCGCATCTAATCTCATTTACCATTTCATTCCTCTTGTTCCCTAGCGCCAGCGCGGCCACCAGATGCAGCGGCCATGAGTCTCCGAGCTGCGCTGCCGCGCGACGTAGTATATTGCTTCGGCGTGTCGGCTCGCTGAAAGGCCGAGCAAATCTGCCGAGGAGCACACATCGCTTCAGTGGGGGAACGGTAAAAAGAAGGCTGGCGATTGTCAGTTTCTTTCTTGCTTCTCCTTCTCCGTGTTTGCCTCGTTTCGATCAGGTGATTAATGCGCAGCAAATCGCTTCCCCGGGCTCCTCTTATTTGACTCCTACCTCCCCTGTGCTACGCGACGCCCGAAAAGATGGTGCTTATGTCTTCTTGATTTCTTTGTTCTTTCTTTCCGGTGCTAAGATTTTGTTGCAGTCGCGTCTGTTCGCTCGCTGGTGGCCCTAATTTATTTGTTTCACTTTTCTTTCCGTTCCGTCTAATGAAACTCAAGAATGCACCGGGAAGCCATAAGTCAGCAATAAGGCGAAGGAGACCGACCATCATTTACACTTAGTGTCCCCTCGCTCGTAAACGTTCGTTAGTACTTCAGCCGCCGCGGTGGCCCAGTGGCATATGGTGCTCGGCTGCTGACCCGCAGGTCGCGGGTTCGATTCCGCCTCCGCGTTTTCGAAGAAAGCGAAAATGCTAGAGCCCCGTGTACGTATAGGTAAGGGAGAAGAAATGTTGAACAGGGATGTTCACCAGTCCAGGAAAGCCGGTTTGCTTCCCTACACGGGGGAGAACGGGAAGGGGTGGTTGATAGGGTACTTGATATTATACTATGGCGTGCTCGATAAACACGTAGTTTTGGAGCGCGAAACCCCGGAAGTTATTCTTATTAACGCTTAATACTTCAAAAGTCGACACTTGCGCCGAGATCAAATCGGTCCTTGATGTTTACGGTGATTTCAAAGTCCTACAAGCTACCACAGCGTCTATTATCAGGGGTGCATTGTAGTGTATGAGAGTGTTTGGTACAGGTTTCTTTGGTCGAATTTATTTAGCACTACACGGATTTGTGTTCCCAGGGGGAAATCACCTGTTCGGCTAGTGCATCTTCTTCGATTTGCTTGAGCCTTTCTACAACATGTTTCAAAATACTACAGGTCACTCGACGAGTGCCAGTATTTGTTTCGATCGCGTGGTCAAAAACTAAAATTGAATTTTGAGGTTTTACAGTGAAAGGCCGACGTCACATGGTGTTCGATAGAGTTTGTTGCTGCTTTAGGCTCTATAATCGACTACTGTAACCACGTAGTGAATTAAGCCCGCTTAATGTGTGCATTTTGTCGATGTATTTGTAATGCAGTCAGTTGCGTAGTGCCATAAAACTACTTGAAAATGCCCTGATCCCAAAACTGACTGATGTACTTGTCCTTTATCTCAGCCATTTCACTGCGACGTGCACTGTTACTTTAACGTTGATGGTGGCTTATCGTCACGCTGCACACTCTGGCCGTTACGTGAGAGAATCAAGACGTGACATGACCAGATTTCAGCACGAGAGAAGAAAAAAAAACGTGAAACGCTAAAGTAAGCATTCCCTAATGACACAGGTAAATCAGCCTAAACAACAATTTCTTTTTTTTTTGTAGAGTAGCGATTCAAGCCCCGGCAAGTGTTCCAATGTGACAAACGTCTTTTTTATACGCTCTTGACTCAACTGACCTCGGAAATAAAAATTATTTCTGACAGTGAACCGAGCAGAGACCAGCAATGGTAACCACACCACGCACATTTAAATTTTTGAGTCATATTAAACAGCCATATTAGCCATATTAAACAAAGTTTGAATTCAGTTTAGATTTACTAAAGCTTACTAAAGTATATAATTTACTAGAGCCTACAGTGAAAAAAATTACGTGTACGTGTCTGTGCGTCTGCGTCTGAGTGTGTGTGTGTGTGTGTGTGTGTGTGTGTGTGTGTGTGTGTGTGTGTGTGTGTGTGTGTGTGTGTGTGTGTGTGTGTGTGTGTGTGTGTGTGTGCGTGCGTGCGTGCGTGCGTGCGTGCGTGCGTGCGTGCGTGCGTGCGTGCCACTAGTTCTGATTTTTTTTCCCTGGGGCAAAGGCTGGTGTGACATCTCACTGTAATTTGTCCCCTTTTTACCCTCCGTCTAACAGTATGCTAATAGTGGGGGGCACTCCCGGGTGTTCTTTAACGTGCACCCAAATTTGAGCACATGGGCCTACAGCATTTTCCCTTTCATCGAAAACGCAGCCGCCGGGATTCGATCGCGCGACCTGCGGGTGGCAACAAAGTACAGAAAGAAACACAGACGAGCACTGAACTTACAACTGAAGTTTACTAATTGTTCCGCGCGGATGACAGCTGAAAGTAACGTAAAGGCTCATTTTTCATTTTGGTCTTTTGCGAATATTGGTTTGTAATCTTTTGTTAACGTGTCGTTTTCACTTATATTCTACTTCATTTCTGAAAGAGACTGCAGTCGTACGTTCAGCGCCCATCTGTTTTCCTTTCTATTCCTTGTCGCGCTGATGCCAGTATAATGAACCACGAACTTGCTCAAAATTTTGCACTACCTTAACAGCTGCGCTCGATTTTTCGCATTGCGATGCATCGTGCCCAACTTCTTTTTTCCGTGTGTATATCACACGGGAGCCCGCAAGAATAGCAAGAGACCTCTATGGCATAATGTTCCTTACCCAGATGTATAAAGTACATACATGTTTCGCATGGGATTGTCGCGTTTTGAAAATCTCGGAGGCTCATATATGTAACAAATGATATAGAGTTCACACAGGTAACAGGATTACACTAGCACATTCAGTAGTCGACGTACTGTGGTTCCGCATAGTAACGCAACAGGTTTTTCGAGGCAATATCTCGGCATGCAGTGAGGAAAATGGGTGAACGAAATGCAGGAATGACACCGTTACCGTGAAAGGCTCCTAGCGGGGTCAGGTATATGGCATACATTAAAGCGTCGCTACGCAAGATAAGTGTGCGTTGCGCGCCGGCGCTCTGGATGTCTCGAGTTGTTGGTTTCGTTACTGGCTCTACTATATGCAGGCTATATATGGAGACGTGAATAACGGCTGGGACATGGCCATCATTTTCTGCACTCTGTTGCGCGTGTTGGCAATGGTGAGTCATCGCCAGGACGTCTATCTGATGATGATGAAATGTCACGTGTAGGGCGAGCTTAATAGAGTGCAACGAAATGGAATAGCGTGGGAAAAGGGTGTTCGGTGAAAGTGGCACACGTTTGCGAGAACAAAATAACGGCGCAGAAAAAAAAAAGATGTCTGAAGATTTCGTATACACTCACGAAATTCATGGATGTGTATGAAATACCCGTTGACAACACTGGTCCGCTGGGCAGGATTTGCCTAAAAACTGTGAAAATATTGGACGGAGAAAAAATTGCGCTACAATTGCTGCGAAAAAGGAAGTTTGGTAAGAGACAAAAAAAAAAGAAGTGGACAGTACAAGCGTTCTGTCCACTTCTTTTTTTGTCTCTTCCTTTACTTCGTTTTTCGCAGCAATAGTAGCGCAATCTTTTCTCAGTCATGAAAAACCAACTAGCCCAACACCTCACTTTGCTAAAGTGAAAATATCACAATGCCTCTTCGCCTACCCCTTGTTTTTGTTTTGTTTCATTCACTGCTATAAGGGTGCAACAGAAGTATACGAGCCGAGTACTTTCCTAGGGCTGGTATCGAATCGTGTTTTACACCAGCAAGTCCAGCACAGTGTGTTAGAGCCGCCATGGTAACTTAGCGGGCAAAGTGCAATGCTGCTTAAGCTCGATGACGCGGGTTCGAGCCCCGGCAGCCGCATCTCAACAGTGCCGAATTGCAATATGGCCTGTTCAGTTAGCTTTGAGTCCAAGTTAAAGAACACGAAGGGGCCAAAATTGATCTGCGTACTCTTTCCACTTTGCGGCCTGCCTCAAAATCATATCGTGGTCTCATAAAGAAAGAGAAAAAAAACAGCAGGCCTAACAGACCCAACGTGGTTCACTTATCGTGGTCTCTTCACGTGTATCCCAGAATTTAGTAATTATTTAACGCTTGAGAGCAGTTACACCGGTCATTCGGTCAGCCATCGTTGCTGACTGCAGAGCCGCGATTGAGCATCGACGCCCCGCTATCTCTGGGACTATAGAACCACATGCGTCCTTTCCCCGCGCACGAGGACCGCTGCACCTTTAACAAGGAAAGAGAGAAAATGCGGAAGCCGGCCATTTACATAAACGCGATGCTCGCGCATCGCCGTAATTTGATGCGCTGCGCGTGTAGAGCATCGACCTTCTTTTCTACGGCACCCGGACCAGCCACATTTGCTCAGGGGCTATGGCGTCTTGCATACTATTTAGGCGCTGCGCCGTGTTCCCTAGTGGGCTGCAGAAATTGGGCGCCTTCTTCTTCTTCTAACCACTATATGTACCATACTACAGATTCGCAGCCGCATTGCGACGGGGACGGAATGCATAAGCGCTCGTGTCATTCGTGCGTATATACTATTTCACCTAAGATGTTTTCTCGTCTTTGTATATTGCGACGTCAATTAATAAGGCCACGAAAACGTCGTATGTACCCACCCAACCGTTTTCATGCGTATGCACCGCAATACTGTTCGTTCAAATGTGATTTGATTGATATGTGGGGTTTAACGTCCCAAAACTACCACATGATTATGAGAGACGCCGTAGTGGAGGGCTCTGAAAATTTTGACCACCTGGGGTCCTTTAACGTGCATCCAAATCTTAGCACGCGGGCCTACAAAATTTCCGCCTCCATCGGAAATGCAGCCGCCGCAGCCGGGATTGGAACCCGCAACCTGCGGGTCAGCAGCCGAGTGCCTTAACCACTAGACCACCGCGCCGGGGCGTTCGTTCAAATGTGAAAGATGGGAAACACAACAGCCCAATATGGCGGCACTCGGTCATCCGTAATGTAGTCTATACACGTTAAAGAATCCCGATATGAAGGCTAATTAAAACGCAGCAATATATCACGGCGACTGTATTGTCTGCGTCCTACAGATTCAATTTTGTGTCGTTTTTGCGTCCAGAACAAATTCCCGCCTTGCTCCTTTTCCGGTGAGCACGCATTTAGATGAAGGAAAATAAACTCTGTCTCACCCGGTGTGATACGCCAACCGTCTACGGAAATTCGATAAAGCCGCATTCACAAAAACTACAGAGCTCTGACTGTAGTGCATAAACGATACAACCCTTCATTTTATCACCTTCATCCTTAAGCCGCTGTAATCGGTTGTTAGCGGACAGTATTTCCGGTTTATCTCTTTATACCAGGCAATAGGCGATTTCTCGTGCTCCGTATTCTACTTCCAGGGGCATAGCCTGCCGTTCACGCGAATACGAAGCGTTGAAAAAAGGTGGTTAGATGGCACATGCTATCTCATTGAAGTACACTGCTGTACAGACATACGGTACAAAATGTGTGGCCTCCGATGTGATACGCTAGGCGCACTTGAAAAGTAGGCTGCTATACCATGCACTGCTGTAACCTCGCGCATCCTCATGATCATGGTTCAAGTCTTGATTGATGAATACGTGGGGTTTCACGTCCCAAAACCACCATATGATTATGACAAACGCCGTAGTTGGGGGCTCCGGAAATTTCGACCACCTGGGTATCTTTAACGTGCACCCAAATCTGAGCACACTGGCCTACAGCATTTCGGAAGGAGGCTACAGCCTCCATCGAAAATGCAGCCACCACAGCCGGAATTCTATCCCGCGACCTGCGGGTCAGCAGCCACTATAGACCACCGCGGTGGGGCTGGTTGAAGTCTTGTCTGATGTGGTTGTACAGGGTGATGTTTTTTTTTTCATTTTCAACTAACCCAATTCACTGTGCTGCAGTTTTGTTTAAATTATCTGATCTTAATGCGGCTTGTGAGAATTAAAGCATTCAGGAAGGATGAGAATTGCCTGTCGCGTTATTTTATTTGTAACGTCAAAAAAGAAGTATAAATAAGAAATAACGAGAACCATGACATTTCGCGAAATTTCTTATAAGAGGAACTGTGCACTATTGAATTCAGAGCAGTTTCAAGCTTTGGATTGTCCTTTCAGCACCTGCTGTAGAGTAACCGATTATCACACCCTAGCAGCATACAATGAAGTCTCTAGAATTTCTATTTGGGAGGTTTTTACCAGAACGCGAGAGCATGTATAGATGAGTGCCGGTCTGTAAGGTTGCAGGGGGAGGCGCGGTATATAAATCCCTAGAAGCATACGTTGCATGCTCGATCAGTCTTTTTCGGGTGTCGTAATGGATGCCATAGGCTCAAGTAACGGAGAGACAAGGCTTCGCAGGTGGGATAACGGGGGGAGTATTTTCATTCGTTGTTAGCTATATACATATAGTATTGGAGAAAACGAGTGACCACAATCCTATAATTGCTCAGGCGGTGAACACTTACCCAATGAAGATCGAGCCACGCCTGTGCTGTTGAATAATAATAATAATAATAATAATAATAATAATAATAATAATAATAATAATAATAATAATAATAATAATAATAATAATAATAATAATAATAATAATAATAATAATAATAATAATAATAAGGCGTGAAATAAATGGCTCCATCAAAATCGCTTCGTTTCTTTGTATTGGCCCCCATTGTTCTTGGACTATAACAATGGACTATAGGTCTGAGTGGCAGTGGCCCTCCGAAATACACCACGTTATCACTTGAAAGAGTGGTTAACCCTCGTGCCAACCCGTCTTTCATTGTCGTGTCTAGTCATGGACGAGTTTAAAGTTCTTGAATCTTGTCAAGTCTCGGGCTCTTTCATGGGATACAGTGCTGCTTAAGTTTACTGGTAAACAACTAATTGCACCCGAAAAGGCCGATGGAAACTGTGACGTGAGTAGGTGATAATATAGCGCTGGGAACCCCAAAGTGCGGCGTCTCCGTTCGTCTTTCGTTTTTGCGTGTTTAATTCTTCCGGCTTGACGAACATACTGAAACTTGCGGTGAATTTTGCTTTTCTGGTTAGAGTAATTTGTAGTTATTCTTTTAAAAAATCGTGTTTTTTGTACTCTTTTTGTGCCCTTTTAAGCCCTAAACGTCGCAAGCAGGATACTTCTGTGCGATGTCATTGTTTTTAATTTTCTGGTTTTGAAACGGATTTACTCGTCTTCACATAATCATGATTACGGATATCTAGACCGATAGCCAGGGAAGGCTAGTTTCCGGTCCAGCGTCAAACATAAAGCAGACAGATCAGGTGCGGAAATTAGTAGCACAATATTCCTGTGCATATCATGAATAATAAAAAAAACCATGAAATGTACTGAAATACGCCTGATTAATCTATGCAAATAATCTAGAGATGCTGTTTGTCAAGAAGAGCATCCTGTGGGGCCGGCCAGGTAACCGATTGACCGTTCGATGAATCGGCTGAATCGATAATATCGTAATCACTAAACGAATCATATGCCGCGATTGCTGCTTGTTGCAGCGTGCCCATCGGCGCGGTGCTTCTCGTTGCGTTGATCGTACTGAGATGTGCGATACATTTCAAGCTCGGAGCAATTTATGGGCCCGGCTGTCGTATGCTGGTCATCGTTGCTCGGCGCAACGCAGGCAAATCCAGATATGGCATATAGCCAGCTGTAGAGTAGTGAGTGCTCACTCGCAATGTAGGGAAATCTTTTTCCTCTTCCTCTTCGAGCACCTCGATGACGATATTAGGTGCGGACATTACTGCTACTTAGCTATATGGACAACACAAACCATGTCTAAAAAGTGAAAGAGGAAGCAAGCGAGAAATGGAGAGAGAAAAAGAGGAAAATGGGAAGACAATAGAATTAAAAAAAGAAATAAGGAGAAAAGAAGACTGAAAAATTGGAAAGCAAGAAAGAAAGAGAGGAGGAAAGAAAAAGAAAGCCGAAGAGAAACAAAACAGGCTGCCCAGCTCCGTACTTTCCTTACGCTTGGCACCCCTTAGTGTGAAACTGTCTTATTATTTTTTTCCTCCTATATCATTGCTGTCTACGTATCCAGTTGTACTTCGCTTATTTCATTAAATGCCTCATAGAAAACGTTGTTGCATAAGGCGGTGGCAAGAAAAAACAAACTGGTGCTCGATATGAAATATAATTGAAGAGAGCTTCGGCAAGGCCAGATCGGCTTGCGATGACGTGGAAGGCCACTCTAGCCTCCTACTGCTCAAAAAAAGACTAAGGCTTGATAATTGGTGGTGCGGGCATGACGCAACTTGAAGCACGTGGCAGGCACGATGGGGTGTTATACAGGTAGCATTGCGTAAGGGGTAATAAAAATGAGATTACTGTAACAAAGATGATATAGGAACAGTGAGAGAGGATGACGACCCGTCGACCGAAAGCAAGCGTTGCACTTTCAGTGGTAGATTGGTGAAAACATCTAAATACGCCGACCGAGGGCTAAAATATTTGCCCATGCTTCAGTTTCAACGTGCCCAAGGGGCTTCAATGTCTGCATTAAAGTTTTATCTGGATTACACCAGATTGCGTCATCGATATGTGGGGTTTAACGTTCCAGAACCACCGTATGATTAATAGAGACGCCGTATAGTAGAGGGCTCCGCAAATTTCGACCACCTGGGGTTCTTTAACGTGCACGCAAGTCTGAGCGAACGAGCCTACAGCGTTTTCGGTTCCATCGAAAATGCAGCTGCCGCAGCCGGGATTCGATCCCGCGACCTGCAGATCAGCAGCCGAGTACCTTTGCCACTAGACCTCCGAGCGAGGCCAGATTGCGCCAGTCCATCGATTTCAGTGATAGAGACTGTGAATGGCTGAGCGGGGAATCTATCTTGCGTCACGTGTTCAAGACGGTGCGCAGATCGAAATTGATTCGAAACGAGTATTTTATGTTGGCTTGTAACGTAATGTGTACACCGTGGACGTTTCTGCCTCTGACGCGCGTGAGCTATCGGCATTTCACCGCAACTTCGTCAGCTCATGTTCGCCAGAAACTGGAATAACGGCGCGAATGATAAACGTTGAGAAGAACAATGAAGATACGGGCGTCTTCGCGTTTCCCGCGAATAACAGTACAAAGTGCAAGATGAAAGCTTTGCAGAATATGTGGAAATATTCACACCGTTTTCATGAAATCGTAGCTGGACACTGAGCCGTACTGAAAACTAAAGCACAAATGTCTACGTAACTCACGCGACGACCTTTCGGCAAGATTAACACGAACGTCAGACTCAAATACTGACATTTGCTCTTTTTCTATATTTATTTGTCCGCGCGCGTGTGCACGAGTGTCACTGCCAGTATCAAAATCACAAATAGCCGTCTGAAAACCGGTGTGAAACAGCGTTGTCCTGAATGAATTTGTATGTGTGCTGAATCGGCAAAACTCTCATATAGGATCCCGTTCTGTCGTGGCTGCTTCGACAACATTCACAAAATCGGTAATAACTTCGCCATAGTCATTGGGCGATATTGTATATTTCAAAAGTTTCCTCCATATTTATTTCTTTTGTCAGCCTACAGTCATTCAAGCACGCCAACAGCGTCGCGTTCTTTGTGAATAGCAGATTCAGCGCTTTTTAACGAACCGCTACTCAACCTTAGCCGGCATACTTGTCCCATTAAAAGTTAAGCCGTCCCAGGTATACAGTGACATCCGGGACTTCATGAAAAGTGGCTCAGTCACTTTTCGATTCTTTTTTTCTTTATCGGTTCTTGCGCGTGTGTACACACGTGTGAAGAATATACCAGGCAAGGTGTGCACGGCCGTGCTCGCACTTGGCGGCTGCACTCGCTCAGGAGGCGCCAAAACAGTGCGTCAGTCGTCTCTGCTATTTTAATTGCGCCGTTCCTTTTTGCTGGGAGGGTCAGGGCTTTGGCGCCCCAACTTTGACCTAAATGTTTTTTACCAGCATGCGACAATGACGGCGGCTCGGGCGCTATTTATAAGGCGCTGGGCCGTTTCCCCGGCGTATTCCCTTTTCCCCCTCTCTGCGCAGGGTCACCCCAAAATGTCGCCTTATTTTCGTTCGTCACAACGCGTGCTCGACAGGTGGCGAATGCGGCGACTTTCGCCTTCGCCTCGTTTTGGAGAAACTTGTTTGACCGACGCTGGCGGTTCAACGAGGAGCGCCCTTCCGCGAATCGTGCATGCGAGAAAGCGCGTCGTGTTTCCTGCGGACGCACTTGCCGAAGCAGCGGACAATAAGCGGGCAGCGCTTTTTTTTTTTTTTTCTTCCGCCGAGGAGCAAAACAAGCGGTGACCCCGTTTTGCGGAGCGGGAGGATTTATTTTCGGACCCCTTCCAGACCCATCGGCTTGTGCCAAGGGGAGGAAAGAAGAAAACGGGTGAGAGGGCAGCGTTTGTTTGCGCCGGTGACGTGCGTTCCGCCAAAGTCCCCAGATCGGATCGCTGGCGTAAGGGGGGGTGGCAACGCTGTTTGGCTATTTTCGGAGGCCCCACATCGCGGCGCACTCCCTCGGCCGGACAACGGCTTTTCCTAGCGCCGCGGCGGAACCGAGCTCGACGGTAACGCTCCCCCTCTTCCGGACCGTGACGTCGGGCGGAGGGCGCGTCTCGCGGAAACTGGGCCACGCGGCGCCTTTCTCTCCCCGGGTTCAGTCACCCCAGCGGGTTATTTCCCGCTTCCGCGTGCGACCGCAGCGCCGCCGCTTCTGCGCGCTGCCTGGCCGCTCAAGGTCTGGGTTTCTTCGCCGCCGCTTGGCCGAGGCGGGACACTTTATCAGAGCCGCCGCTGCCTCAAGGTCTTTCGCGGCGCAGTCGATACCAATGAAGGCGGTCACCCGCGGCGTAGGAAGCCGGCGTCTAACTGCGCGGGGCCTTCGAAGCCGTGGTTTTAAACCCGGAGCAGCGCCTGAGCTGCGCAGAAATGCAGTTGTCACGTGATAAGACGTGCGTACTAGAACGTGATTCCGGATACAGGGATAATCGCTGCGATTCACAAGCCCGAGTGTTGATCTGCTCAGGTCAACAATTGAGTGTTTGAATCGCCGCGATCGCTTGCGAGATCAGTGTATGCCTGAGGCGTTCACATATCTCCAAGCTTATTGGAAGCTTGATATACCGTAAACCACGTCTGGTTTGCGACTACGTACATCAGATTACACTGATAACAATGCGGTGGGAAACAAACTGTAGAACATACATTTGCTGTGGTTTCTAGTCGATCAATCGTATTTGATTAAGAACATTAAAAAAATGAGCACGTAATAGACGAAATACGAGACGATTGGAATCTGCATTGTTCAATGCTGTCTACATTCTTAACAAGCACTTGATCGTGCGTTCTGCAAGATGAATGGGCACTTAATTTCTGAACGACTGAAGAAAATTTTGGGCCGCAGTACCACTCAAGACAACCTCCCTAAATTTGCTTTTTAGTAGGTGCGGGATTTGGTTCATCTTGAGATTTGGAGCATGTTCTGTTTTTACGCTCGTTAAAAAAAGTCAAAAAGCAAGCATATGCAAATTGCACCTGCTGTCTGTCTCCAATCTTATTTTTACATACATACATACATACATACATACATACATACATACATACATACATACATACATACATACATACATACATACATACATACATACATACATACATACGTGTGACCACGCATGCCAACGCCCCTGGAAAGGGTGCTCCTCCACTAATATACTGGTACTGCGGCAAAACTAACTCTGTATTGCCACGGGAGGACTTGCAGCGAAGAATGCTTTAGGCGCCTTAAAAGAGGATTGACGTGGTTGCGGGCTGGGCAAGGGCGGTGCCTAAAAGGCTTGAATACGAACAGAGGTCGTCGCAGCAACAACGAATAACGTGATCGTACTCTACATTGAAAGGTAAGTTGATGGCGGTGTTGACCCTTTTTACTTTAACCATAATACATTTTATGCTGGTGAAAATGGTAGGAATAATTAAAGGTCCCAAATAACCACAGAAGCCGGGCACGTCATCGTACCGAGACATTACACACAACGCTTATTAATAAAAACGCAGACAAATTTCAAGAACTCTTCCTAGATTGGCTGGCTGTTTGGCGAGCTCGATATCGCCACCTTTATAAACGTTCCTTTCATTTTCTTTCTTTTTTTTTCTTTCTAAGGGAACAGTGACTGAAGCACATGTGTGCGTACCTGTGATCGCAAATAATCGAGATCAAAGTATAGCGAGACTTCATAAATTGCTTCTGACAGAACGAAATGTCGAGACTAGCCTTTGAACGGCTGATGTTTGCCTTCCCAGCTGCCTTCGAGAAGCGCTGCGGTCGGTCGTTTTTGTCCCGTTGCGAGAACATAGCACGTGGCCGCTCCGACTTTACTGCAAGTTACGAGCGAAGCGACTAAATTGAATCAGCGCGCACGGTAGTCCTGCCGAAGCAGACTCTTTTGGTAGAGGGGAGCGGGGACAAAAATGGCATTGTGTGCTATAGAAGCGACTGCCCTCACGTTAGTGTCAGGCGTTCTACGTAGACTCGAGAGCGTGGATTGAGCGGCAGGATGTAGCGAGAGAGGCGGCGTCACATCAACGCCTGCTTTCACGCTTAAAAGCGACCGAGTTTCGGCCGTGCCGCAACCTGTCACCGGCGTGGGCTGTGACGGCCGCAGGTTCGTCGACCTACATTCGCGCCTCTGCAGCGCCCAACTAGCCAACCGCTAGGCAACAAACTATGATCGGCAGGCGGCGCGCCCTTCGTGCCTGTCCTTCACTAAATTTAGACAGCCGCCCTCTGGTGCACACGGCAGACTATCTTCCTACCCGTATAGCCAGCGAGCGCACCATTAATGGGGGGGGGGGGGGAACTCGGCCACGGTTGAGCAGTTACGGCGCATCTCGATCAAGACGCGCCGCACGTGCGGACGCAGGTCACCCCTGGTGGAACACACTACTGTGGGCTACGGCATCTAATTTCCCGTTCCATGCGCGGGCCAGCGTTGTCCACACCGACCTGGTCAGCAGCTCTCCGGTTTCACAATCTGCTCGAGAAGGGTGGTGATGCCCTATTTCAAATTAGACGGCGTCCTCCCGATTGAGAGGTGTCGTTCGATACTTAGCGAAGGTGCTAACGGGGTTTACGTCAGAAGCTCTTCTGTGGGGCCGCTTACGCAAGCAGGAAAACGCCGCTCGAGCGGTGGCAGCTCGCCGAGAGAGAAGCGCCTCGGAAGAAATCGAGAAAGGACCGAAAGAAGACGATTTTCATAATCTCCGCGCACGCACTACTCTTTATCGGCGGTGGAGATTCCGAGCGCCGCCCGGCGGCGCGTTATTGTCGTTTCCTTCCCGCGCCTCCGCGGCGGCCGCTGCTCGCGCCGAGCGTCCAGGGCCACCGGCGTGTTTTCGTTCGACTAGCGTGGAGGTCATTGTCCTCCTGAGAGAGAACCACCACCGCTGCGCCGGCTGCGATACCAAAAGTAGGCCGCCCGCCTTTCTTTCTTTTTTCTCTTCCCTCCTCCATCAACGGCTTTCCCTCGCTCTCTGTTTTCACTTTTGTCGGTGGCAGATCAGTTGCCAGGGGCGACAGGCTCCGCCCCACACACGCTCTCCCTTCGGGCTACGCCTCTCCTTCCTTTCCCCCTCTTCCGCTCGGTGGCCGCTCGTTTCGGCGCGGGAGTTCAATAACCTTGCGAGCGTGTCAGTGTCGGAGGAAGCGCGGTGGCCCCCCCTCTCCCCTCACAACGGCTGCCGCAAGAGCGACACATTTCCGCGGCCCACGGCCGCGCAAGCACGCTTCCTTTCGCGTTTGCCCGCTCAGAATGCTCTCTTGTTTTTATTCGACGGAACAGAGTGGGCCCATTTCTTCTTGCAAAATCAGACGGCAGAGGAAATGGCTGCCTACACGCCGCATTCCCGGTGTCATGAGCGGACAAGAGCGCACTCCGGGTTGGCCGTCAGGGCCCACCTGTGGAACAGCTTGTCATCGGTCGGCGAAGCACATGCGCTAACACGTAACGCACATCGTCCTTTTGGGTACCTGTCACTACGGCGTTAAGAAGGGTTAAACAGAGGTGGATGGTGTTAATCGGACCTCTAGATATTGGGGGTTAGAGCCGCTCACAAATCGGAAGGAAATAAAGCCCAGCACAGCGAGTTCAAGTGGCACTATCTTAAGGACGGGCCTCTTTTACGCTTTTTGTTTGTGAAACATGCAATCTCAGCGTGTGCGTTTCACTTTTAATACATACTATCACTACGTTTCTTTACGTTTCTTGCTGCATTTGTACTGTGAATCGACTTCTGAATCCGGGTCTTTGAAACAATTAATCAGTATGGTATTATTAAATGTAATCTCAGTGTGAAGAACGTTCCTTACCGCCGATAAATAAGGATAGCCACGCCTAACAGAATGACGACATCTACTTAAGGCGCCGACCTTACTACTCCTCTCATGCGATCTCGAGTGCGTGCGCTTGTGTGAACACACGTCACGGGACATCCACGTAGATGCCATTCCTGGGTGTCTCGTAAAGATGGCCTTCTCCTTTTTGCTCAAGTCAGCGCATTCCGGGGAAGGGAAGAAGGGTGCGTTTGCTCTTTAGCACAAGCTGCATGTTTTTCCGCCCTCTCACCCGCACTTTTCTTCTGTCCGAATCGTTCGATTCGGCCGGTTTCATGCCTCGGGTAAGCAAGCGAGCGCCAGTGGGGCGCGATGTAGGGAGTCTTCCGAGAAATTATGAAAAAGAGGATGCCTTTCGCAAGCGGAATAAATACCGAGGCGAGAAAAACGCGGAGAGAAAGCGGAGTGCAAGGAAGATGGAGTGAGAAGGAGACGAGCAGCGCGAGGAGGGGAAAAGTCCCGTTACGTCACGTGACCCTGCGCCTCGACGGAGCGCCGCGGCGCGGCAGGAACCGGCGGCGGCAGTGACGCGCTCGAGGACACCGGCTGCGCAGGGGGCAATGAACCGCCGAGTGAAACTGGGGCACGGCGTGCGTAGCCTCGTCCTCCTCCTCGGTGCGCAACAACGCCCTTTCTCCTCCGGCGCGCGCCCGGTGCTTTTACCGCTTCTTCTCCGTTCTTTCGCTCGCTGCGCCGGGGAGGCGGCGAGGGCCACAGTCCAAGGACGCTATCTTTCACGACGGCCGCGGCAACTGCCATCATCCTTGCCGCCTTTTCAACCACCACTCCATCCTTTACGCGCTTTTTTTTTTTTCAGCGAGCACCATACGGTGTTGCTTCACTTCGCCGCTAGACCTCCATCTAAAAGGCTTACAGTGCAAACCTGAACTCGATTCGATATATAAGGGAGAAACTTGCACCCCGTTGGCACTACCTTTAGAGGCGAAGCTGGCCTTGTGCGGTGTACACACTCGTATCGCACCTGCTACAAAGCCATGATAAAACCACCTGCACCATCTGTGCGTCCGTCCGTGTGTACGTCCGGGCATCTGTCTGTCCTTTATACTAGGTGGCAACTTACACATTATAGACTTTAAGACCTTGCTTCGCCCACTCGTTATCATTCGCTTCGTGTATATATATATATATATATATATATATATATATATATATATATATATATATATATATATATATATATATATATATATATATATATATATATATATATATATATATATATATATATATATATATATATATTTACGGCGCAGCTACCTTGCATTGCCACCCTGTTCCGTCGACGTAGCAATAGTAACGTGATCACGTGAACGAGTCACGTGATCAGAGCGCGGTGGCGGGAGTGAATAAGGAAATAAATAAAATCCCGCCTTGACGAGGCGGGATTTGAAAACCCGGACAGTCACGGTCCGGTGGCCAGTGTCAAAACCACAGTTGGTTGAACAACGACCCTTGCAGAACAAGGCGCAAGCGCGCGCATTTCGAATTTAGTGGCGGACTTAAGACAAACCACGTGGTCTCGCTAGCCAATCACACACAGCGATTCGACCCGACGTGTTGACTCGACCCTATTCGCCGCCGGGGCTCGGGTCGCCCTCGGTGCGCCGAGAAGATAGTGCCGTCATCGCATCGAAAGGCTCGAAGGCCAGCAGCCTGCTGTGTGACTCGCTCTCTTGGCGGTGCCTATTTGCATGGCCAATCTCGACCAAAGAGGGTCACGGCTAGGCGTTGTTGTTCGCTGCAGCGCAAACAGGTTTCGGCGCTGCCGCACAATGGCGGACCTCGGTGCGTGGCAGCACGTGATTGATTGATAGCCGCGCGCTGCCCAGCGTCGGTGGCCTTCGGCAACGCCAGGGTTTTCCTCGCGAGCGACAATTTTCGGCGCGCTCTCGAATCATGCCTCGGCATGCCTGGAACGCTCTCGCATGGCTTCGCATTGTTGAATCGTCGTCGTGTCCTTTTCTGCGGTTTCTGTGTGTGCGCGGTCGGTCAGAGCACCTGCTATAATCGCGTACCTCCTCTAAGAAGGAGGCGGAGTAAATTGACCGCAAACGCTAAGCCACAGGCGCCCTCCCCTTTTAATACTTCCTCCTCGTACTGAATTTATACTGATCGTAAGGGCATCAGTGGGAGAGTATCGGGGAGTGAAGGGGGGTGGGGGTCGCTGTGGTGCGTGCTATGGGCGCAAATGTGGTGCAGTCTGGCAGTCAGGACGAGTGCCCGTAATCTCTGAACCAACACTAGAAATTATGTTCATCATAGAAGGATTTGTATGGGCGATGAGTACTGGTCTCTCATGAGTGTCGGGAGAATTCGACCAAACAATAAGCCAGGAAGCGAGATTTCTAAATGTGGCCTAGTCATAACCTGCAAGGCGATGGTGGGCTTAGCCTTTCGCTTTCTTTCACGAATTGTGTTCGACTATTTTACGTTTCTCTGCACGGTTTTGCGCACTAGCCATTCTCTAGTAAATGTTTTCTGGCTCTGCCTCTGACCTCGCGTCTTTTTAGGTTGCGGAAGCAACACGCGGAGCTAGTAACAAGTGTTTTCAAACTAACGGTCGGCTTTGTCATACTTAATTAGGCACACGATAAGCTAAATCAATAGGGAATGCTGTCGCTGTATCATCATGCCGAAGTCGGTTGAGATCGCCCGTGGACCGCCAGAAAAAAAAAAAAAAATCAAATTGCCACGCTTATGCCAGCGCCGCGGTCTAACGTTCAGAAAGTTTGGAGCAAGCTTTTCATTAAATTAATCAAAGAACGTGAGTATTCACGATTGGACGCCATATTCCTTCACGGTACTTTGTCCCTACTGCGTTTTTAGGTTCGAAACTGGCACTCTGAACGCCGAGACACACATACACATATACTGTTGGTGTTGTAACAACCAACTAAGGGCCCATATAAAAGGGAAGAAAAAAAAATAGATGTTGCAAGATATCTTCGCCAATCTACGTTTACGAAAATTCGTGAGGCCCGTTTGTTTCAGGACCGATGGAAGGCTGATGAGCCCAATTGCCGTCGCTTGGTCGTTTGAACGTCGTGTGCGGCTGAGCGTGATTGGCATGAATTCAGAGGCTTCCACACTTCCTCTGAAGCCGCGACGACGAAAAAGGCGGCCCTTGACTTCGCGCGCGAGGACTGTATGCGCGTCGGACGTCTGCGCGCCACGGAGTGACAGCAAAATCCCGTATACACTTCTCGCCCCGGTCACGCACATCCTCCAGGCGCCTCCGTCACGTCGTTGGAGCCCTCGGGGAACCGATTAACGGGAGGCCGTTATTTCTTTCTTTTTTCACATCGCGAAAGTCGCGCTCCGCCCAGAGAGGACCGTCGCAGCTCTTCTCCGCGAGGCCCCAATAAGGAGGGGGAAAAGCCCTCCAGGTGAGGCGCCGGCTTCCGAGAGGAAGCGAGAGAGCATAACGGCACGCCGTTACTCGGCTGCGAGGAGGCTGCCGGGCAACCGAAAGGAAAGCGGGAAAGGGAGCCCATCTTGCGGTTTACTAGGTTACCGAGGCTCTGGGCCTCGCCGACTGGTTGCGGGGCGGAACTGGTTTCGCCGGGAAAGGGCCTCCCTCCTCGTGCTGCTTCGGCGCGTTTTTTTGCTTCTCCAGCCAGGCGCTGGTGGAAGCCCCCCTTTCAACTTATGTGAACAGCCGTCGTGGCGGCGTTGCCGGGCGCGATTCGCGTGAACGGCGAGCGAACACATTCATGCTACCCTTTGGCGTGGGCGAATCGATTAGAAATTGAGTTCTGCAGCTAAGGATGAAACTGGTTCATTTAGATGTGTGAGAACTTACTGAGGTAAGAAATAGCTATGGTCCAGGAAAAAAAAAATGACAGAAACGTCAGGAAATTTTAACAGGGACGGTGATACCATATCGTTCGCGGTATTACCGTCTATAAAAATGGACCACGATCCGGAAAACTCTTTAGCTGCTTGTGATGCTCGATTCGTAAGATAGCATGACGAGTGAGATGACTGCAGTGGCAAGTACTGCTCTTGCAGTGTAACGATAGTGACTTGCCCACCGCGACACTACTTCATCTCCGTACTTACCAAGTACGGTTAGCCGGCACTACCAGAAGGCCCCTTCTTCGCAAGTAGGGCTTACCTTACAATCGCCTGCCGGAACATCAATTTCTTAGATATTCTGAAGGGACGACTTTGTCCGTGAATGACGAAGTGACACGTGCCTTCGCATGTTGTCAACATTGCCTGCATACGAGGTGGTTCATCAGTTGTGACGCAGACTGCGTCGCTACATCTGGCTGATATTTTCCTTAACCGACGGACGCCCTGGTCTATCTCTGCGTGTTTTACAAGATGTTACTGTCTGTTCGAGTGGCTTTATATGTGCTGATATAGGGTGCTTCAACGCTATCCCCCTTCCCTATAAGAGCAAGCTCAGTGGTACGCCCTAGGTACGGTCGACTAAGGTTCCTAGATTTCGGCTGGACCGTCTGGCACCACATTTTCAGTATTCATGTCTGCGTCAACATCGGCATTATTACTTAATAAAATGCGTTGCTCGGTGACTTAGTGCATGTCTAAACATAGAAGTCCACCGTGAAAAAAAAAAAGAAAGCACACGACGAGATACAGGAAGTAGACGGGATATAACGTTCCATCCTGTCTACTTGTTTCCTGTGCCTCGTCATTTTTTTTTTTTTTTTTGCTCGACTTATATATTTAGATTGGCATTTGCCTTGGCGCAAGGTGCGCGACCACAGCGCAAGTGCGTTACCCAGTTTCGGAAAGTCAAGGGGGTAGTGGTGACGTCAGTCCTTTCGGTGATGTCACTAAGCATTGCGAGACACTTCCATATTTGCGCTTGCTTGCAGCTTACGGGATTGCTTGGTTGCGTGGTACGGTTCAATGAAATACATTTGCAAAAGAACGAAATGAAAAGGTTAGGAGGAATCATGATGATTGACTGTGCTTGGTCTGTCCTCGGACTGTCCTTACCCTGCGCTACCATCAATTATCATCCTACCATACCAACAAGCCCAAATCTCAACCCTCATCGGTTAGTAGGAAGTTCCATTGACGCAATGCATCGATCGCAATGGGCATTCAAGAAATGTGCCTTGCGAGTGGAGCACAACCTAATCCACTCATTCCATTAGCTAAACACAAGTGCTCCGATTATTGGGAATCTCGCATAGGTGCGCCTGCTGCGTTAGCCTCAACGAAATGAGAGTGACGCTGTTGAAATTTGAGCCTCAGTAGGATAGCGAGCAGATTTTCGTCCATTTAACAGAAACACCTGAGGCATATCCAGCCAGTCGGAATTCACCCATGGCAACTTCATACACCCGCCAAGGTGGTGCAAACGTCTCGCAGAAGGCCCACAGGGCATAGAGGCGGCCCTCGGAGGGGCTGACGGCACGCTCTGCGCAGCCCAGCCTGAGCGGAGAGGGGCAGGATGAAAGGGGGGCAAACTCACCCGTCTTTCGCGTGTCCGCTTCGTCAGATGTAAAAGAATGAGCGAACATGGGGGTGACTCCGCAGGAAAGGAGTGCAATGTTGTGGCGGCGGAAGACAACGCACAGCACAACCACGTGACTCGCACTGTCGCGTGGCAGCTCGCGGTTAACGGCGCAGCGCCACACACCCGCTGGAAGGGCAGCCTTTCGCAAGACCATCGGGGGAGAGAGAAAGTGAACGGCTTCGTCACCGCCCGCGCGCCGCCAAACTCGTTCGGACGACGCAGCGTCGGACGGCATCGCGCGACTGGCATGCGTGTAGATACGTTCGGGTGCATGGTAAAAAAATCCGCAAGCAGCTTCATTCGAAGGATCACCAATGGGGCCTGCCAAGGGCAAATTGCATCACACCAACGCACCACACCGGGTAATTCGAAGCACCGAAACCGAATCGTGTGACAGTGAACGTTTTAAGGCCTACCAGGAAAAAAGGTTAGCGTGGTTTTGCTGCAAGCTCCCGCTATAGCAGCCATGCATGAAAAGCACGAAATTTGTTCACGTGTGTGAATTTTCGTTGGATGACTATGGACGACAGAATGAATGGTCGGGTTCGCTGTATGACGAAAACAACAGAACCATGTGCGGCGTGCCTTGGGAGGGCTTCCAGTAGTGGTTGCTCAATACCGCGCGCTAGAACATTTGCAATGGGTTATACAATGACGCTTACACCAACACCATGACCTTACAGTGGCTCGATACCATGGAACTGTAGCGTATCATCCCGTGAAAGTTATGTCCATGCACCATCGCAACTATTTTATTTCTTGTTTCAGCTGTCAATTTGCAATCGAGTGCCCCATTTTTTTCATTTAGCGTTCAACATAACGGCCGTAATCTATAGCTGGATTTGCTAACTGGTCTGTTCGGCGTGCTATTGACGAACTTATTATTATTCCTGGCTTTGAGAGAAATCCGACATGGACGCAGCGGCCACTTCCTGAGGCCAGGCGGCAGTGGTCAATACGTCCAAACCAGGGCTACATTCGTTGCGCTAAGCTGAATATCGGCGTGCGCAGGCGAACAGCGGGTTTTCCGAACATTCTGACGCGAGACGCAACACTTACTTATAGGGAACGAACACTTAAAGATAATGAAATTAAAAAAAAACAATTCACTTAACTACGAGAATACACGACTTCCTCTCGACGACTAGTCAACTAATCCGGTACAAATTTCTGCCAAATAGAAAAATTCGCGCTCAATGTCCAGACAGAAAGCAACCCGATAGTTATAGCGCGAGAACAAAACGACGACACAGAGACAAGAAGGACACGAAAGACTCTTGTCTTGTCTCTGTGTCGTCCTTTTGTTCTCGCGCTATAACTATCGTCATGCCATACCAACTAGCCCAAGCTGCCACACTTCTAAGAAAGCAACCATTGAGTGTCCTCAACGACCTGAGTTCTTGGGCGGCGATAGTTTCAACGGAATCGCGATGTGTACCACGCACCCTTCGTCCTGAGGCGCCGAGATGAAAGATAGCATCGCATCGCACACAATCATCGGCCAAGAGAAAAACGGACTCACGTTGCGCGCGGAGCGGCTCCGGGGGTGCCGTGGTGTCAGGCAGAGACGACGGAGCGCGGCTAAGTCCCGGTCATGGCGAGAGCCGCAGAATTGCGACGACTGTGGGGGCCGAGTGGAGCGCCGGAAGGTGGGCACACACCGCGGGCTCTGGGCGAGGAGAAAGAGCGCCGTGACCCGGAGACCGGGGTTAGCGACCCCTCCCGAACCCCGGTCGGGAAGGTCGCACCGTTCGACAGACCTGCCGCTGGCCTACTTCCAAGTTCACTGACAACGGACCGCAGCGGAGGGCGGCCCCAGCCGGCTCATGACCGACTTTCGCCCCCCCTCCCCCCGTCTCTCTCTTTCCGACGAGCGGGGAGCAACAGGGATCCCTTTATGCCGGCCCGTGTCTTCCTGCTTGATGTTTCCCACCCTCTCCTTTGGATCGGAACAATTCCGAGGGAACGGTGCTGCGGGAGGAAGAAAAAAAAAAAAAAAAAGAATCTCCCGAGGTTCCTTCTTGAGGGGTTGCGTAACGGGAAGCTGATGACGTCGAATGCTCGCGGAGGAAAGGTGGCACCAGACGACGGCACAAGCAGGGCCTGCTGGTGCTGCGCTCTTGAGCTCTTTTGTGCGAGTCGGCCACATTTCTCCGCTTAATGCGCGCTTCCTGTACAACTGGTGACGAGGTCTCGCGGGCTGTCGTAACGGGGCCCAACCGCGGGGTGGGAGGGCGTGCCAGCTTATAGCGATAGCCAGTTTCCGGCAACCGTTGTGTTTTGCCGTGGGAGGATCGTCTTTTCTTCTCCTTCCGTTTTTTCGAATCTTGGAGGCCAGATCGGTGGGGTCTGTGGCGGGAAGCTCGTGACCTCCGGGGTCAAGCGCACTCCCCGAGGTTGTGGCCTGTAGCCGCTTTTGTTGCGCGCCCGATACTTGCGTCTCACCGCCGGTCACGGGGTCGCCCTTTTAATCTGCAGCCTGTATGTTATACTTGCGCGGCGGTGTGTTCTTGTCCTGCCTCCCTTGTGTACGTCGTTCAGGGTCGAACCTTGATGCGTGGCGAACCCGGGTTGTCCTAGACCCGTCATCGTTTCGAACACCCGACAAAGACGCTGTTTCCCCCAGCATTCCACGATATCGTGATTGAGCTCACGGAAGATTGCTCGGAGTGTTTTCTGATTTCCCGAATGTTTCAAAATGACTGAGAGACGCGGGCTGGTAATATAAGGCCGTATGCTTCACTCGTTGCACTGTGTAATATCGCGGTCACGAGCGACAAATGCCCGACTTCACGCATATATGGCAAATGTTCTTTTTTTTATATATATATCGAACTTGTCCGCAGGATATGTCGGCAGATTTCTCAAACAGTGTTTACTCCAGTTTTCACCGCTGGCTTTCGTTACGTGAGGTAAAACGATGAACGTTCGGCGTCACAGATGTGTACAGAATATATATTACTGCAGCACCATTGTCGAGATCTGCACGTCAGCAGGTCGTCACCTTCAATCCTCCAGCGATAAGACAAACAAACAAATTATTATTATTATTATTATTATTATTATTATTATTATTATTATTATTGAAAAACGAGGAAAAAATAAAGAAAGCAGCAGGCTGGTAACTTCCACGGGAGGGTGCGCAGTGCATGCTTGCCCTTCGGGTAAGGAGGTGAAAGAAACACGGAAATCGAAGATTCCAAGGAAGGAGAAAAGAACAAGCTATATCGTAAAAATTGTAAACATAAACCACGTCAAACAATAGACAGAGTACATGTCGGTAAAAACAGAGAAGAAAAAAAGGAACGAAGTGCTGCACGCATATCCCAACTTATACAAAGAAGGTAAAAAAAAATAATGTTGGCGGTCCCATCACTCTTAAAACAAGGAAAAAAAAAAAAAAGCACCGACTTTCCATGTTTGCGCGCTGCTGTTCCCTGTATACGCGAGAATCTCGGGTATGCCAGGAAGTGATATCCCGGCCGCGATGGAAAAGTTTTGGCGATGTGTGTTCGGCGCGCGCCGCAGGCATCCACTGCGACGGCGCTGCGGCAGCATCGATCCCTTCTCGGGATGCGCGTAAATTCCACGCGGCTTCCCCAGCGAGGATCTTAGCGAAACGCGCGTCAGACGACGGCGTTCCGCGGCTGCGCACAACGTGCCGGCGTCATGCTGTGCATACGATGCACCCTGTGATGGGTGGAGAGACGCTGGAAGTTGTAAATGTCTATACTTAGGACAGGTATAGTAACCGCGGAACCGAATTGTGAGAGTGCAATGGAAAAAAGTGAGAATGAGGAGGAGCCCATTCGGCAAGCAAATCATGACTGGTAGATTGCCACTGTTCCTCTAGAGGAATTAGGGTATATAACATCTGCATCTTACCGGTACTTACGGAGAAAACCTAGATGATTACAAAGAGGGTTCAGCTTAAATTGAGGACGACGCAACGAGCGATGGAAAGGAAAATGATAGGTGTAACCTTAAGGGACAAAAGGCAGAGTGGGTCAGGGAACAAACCGGGGTTAAGGATATCACAGTTGAAATCAAGAAGAAGAAATGGACATGGGCCGGGCATGTAGCGCGTAGACAGGATAACAGCTGGTCATTAAGGGTAACTGACTTGATTCCAAGAGAAGGCAAACGCATTAAAGGGAGACAGAAGGTTAGGTGGGCAGATGAGATTAGAAAGTTTGCGGGTATCAATTGGCAGCAGCAAGCACAGGACTGGGTTAACTGGCGGAACATGGGAGAGGCCTTTGTCCTGCAGTGGGCGTAGTCAGGCTGATGATGATGATGCATATATAAAGCCTGAGAGGGCAGCGATATGGCAGTTGGTTTGCCTTGCGAGAAGTATGGGGTCTATGTGAAAGTGCCACCTGGAAAACCAAAAATATGTGCGACTGTCGTTCGGACCTGTTTGCGCTCGCGAAAGAATTGCGGTACCAACCGGTGTAAACTGCGTTAATACGCCTGGCAGATCGAAGTATAACGTTAAGCGGTTGAAGTGTAATGCTACGCTGTAATATAATGTTAAGGGTTAAGGAAAAGAAAGAGTAACCTCGATGCGTACAATGAGGCATTAGATGGAGAAACGAACTCCGCATTGTACCCACTGCGCGTTAAATGATACCACATTATTCGTGTATCGAAAGGGTAAGGCAGACTATAGAGCGAAGCAAATTTGTAAAAGTACATCGTCAAGCCGATGCTGTAGAACAACAACAACAGAAAAGAACAATAAAGGAAGAATAAGCAAGACCGAACATTGGATGCTATATGCCGCGAGTGCTCTGTAAATACAGAGTAGCTCACTGAGTAGTTCATGCCTCAACTTCATATGATTTGATTTGTGGGGTTTAACGTCCCAAAACCACTATATGATCATGAGAGACGCCGTAGTGGAGGGCTCCAGAAATTTCGACCACCTGGGGTTCTTTAACGTGCACCCAAATCTGAGCACACGGGCCTACAACATTTCCACCTCCATCGGAAATGCAGCCGCCGCAGCCGGGATACGAACCCACGACCTGCGGGTCAGCAGCCGAGTACCTTAGCCACTAGACCACCGCGGCGGGGCACAACTTCATATGCAACATCAATACTTTCAGTACGTTCGTGCGTGCGTTTGTATGTGGGCATGCACATTTGCGCATGCAAAATCGAAATTCCTGAAAAACTCCGAAGCCGCCCTACGCCCCCCCCCCCCCTCTCTCCCTGAGCCGGCCCCCATTTGCTATGCGAGTGTGCAACATCAAAACGTGCGTGAAGAACTTTGCTGATGTCGCACGTTAAAAAAATCTTTGTCGAGCAGATCCGGATGTTTACGACGGAGAAAGTGATTGGGCTGTCAGTCCTTTAAATGACAGCGATCATCGGTGTCCGTTGCTTCGTGGCGTGCTTCTTGCAAACTTGGACGGTGGAGCAGTATTGAGATTCATATTACGGTGCGAGCACACGTCCACGCACTTGTATAATCGTTGAGTACTCCCGTTGTTTCTCTCTTTCTTTTAGCCATGTCGTGTTGCCCTTTTTGCGCCACACGGCGCATAAGAAGTAAAAAAAAAACGAGGATGTGGCAGCCTTGGGGCGTGTCGCGCCTCACCAAGCAGCGGAGAAAACGCGCCGAGAAAACGCAACAGGGTGCGAGAGTTAATCGGGCCAGATTGCGCGACAGGGCGCCGCCACCTGACGAGGCGCCAAAGGTGTATAGCCGCGTCATCGAAACACCTCGTTTTGCTGGCCCGGTGCGCACAGGTAGGTGCCTGCGCGATTTTCGGGCGCCGTGTTCTGACTCGGCTTCTTTCGTCGTTATCGCTCTTCTACAAGACGCGCCTCGGTTTGTCAAACTCCGGTGTGCACCTGTAAACAACGCGATGTCGTCGGACGCCCGCGTACTCTAACAGAACAAACGAAGTGTGATGTTCCCAAGACGCGCAGAGACCAGCGCGACTACACAACAGCCTTTGCTTACAGGAAGCGACCGCCAGAGCGACCAACCACCACCAGGAAAGGCTTTAGTCCGGAAGGCACTGCTTGAACAGCCGCTTTTATCGATTCGAGCGCTTCGCCCTCAAAGAGGAGGAAGTGGTGCATCGCGGCAGGGCTCTCTCTCGCGGCGGCGGCGGCCACATCGAGAACGTTTGGAGGTCAATGTCCGCTGGCTCGCCCGCGTTCCGCAAAGCGGCCCCGTGTGACGCAAGGGAGAAGAGACTCCGCGTAGCGTCACTTCCGCGTTCGCTCCGCGCGTTGCTATTTTTCCACGGCTTCGAGGAGGAGAGGCCGAGGAGAAGGGCGCGCCTCGTAGCCGAGTTTTTACGTGGAAGCTGCGCGCTCTTGCTTTCAAGACGCAACGTGCGCTCGCGTCTTCTCCTCGCTTTTCCATTCGTGCTGCGGGGCATTCTTTGCTTTTGCTGCTGCCTCCTCTTGCTAACCTATTACAAACTGCACACGCGCCGGAGGAGGCCTCGTCGAGGAGCGTCTCTTTCGTCAGCCAGCTGCGGCGTACCGCAGGTGCTCGGGCGCGCATTGTCGAAGTTGCTACGACGCCTGGACGGCATTCTCTGTGTGGATGCCCGTAAGGCCACGAGGGCATCGCAAAACGCGATCGCGACGGGGTGTCCGCGCTGGAACAATAATAAAGGAAAAAACGGTCGCCGGCCAAAGTTACGATAACGCGCTCGGTTAAAGACAACTTTGCAATTTCTCGAACGGGATCATGTGAAAGTGCTTAGGTCTGAACCCGCTTTTTGTTTTGCTCCTCTTCCGGAAAACTCGAGTACCCCACGTGGCCTTCTCGGCTGAGTTGGCCGCGCGACTATGCCGTTATAGGCGCGTCGGCGCGCGTATACTGTGTGTGTGGCAACTAAGGTTCATCGCCCGCAGCAGCGCCATCGCTTATCCACGTAGTGTACGATAAGGGTCTGCACACACCTTTGCGGCGCGAGACACGTTCGTCGCGGTTGCCCGGAGCGTGAGAAGGAGGGTGGGTCATAGTACGGGGGCGTAGTGGTTACAACGACTGTTTGCAAAGTTCGCAGTTTCGTGTACATTCACTTTATTTCCCTATCGAATGATACAGGAACAGCACAATGCTTTCGCAGGAGTGTCGTACACCGCACGTATTCCAGAGTGCTAATTAAGAGTTCAAAGTGGATTCCCCTTTCTTTTGGCAAGATTGATGTTTTGGCAGAAAATATCAGCTAGGGGCACTTGTCGCAGCCGTGTCGACACGATGCTTTGTCTACTATATCCGCGCTTTTTCAGTGAGCGTGCAACTAAGCGTAATCTCAGGGTCATCGTCTGTGTATGAGGAGCAAGTAAGAGCTTTAGAACGACCAAAGCTCTCTTCGAAAGTGTCCCCCTCTGCGATATCGAGCTGAGTAGATATGAGCACTGCTAACTTCTCTCACGGCAGACGTTTATTACATAATGTACTTTAGAAACAGCGTATACCCAAGCGGCTTAGCTGTCCGTGCAATAGCGCCAGTTGCACTGCGCATGCGTAGAATGCTTCCTTTGTATGCACCCCCCCCCCCCCTACCGTACACTAACGTGGAACACTATATTTACAAATCTCCCTGCCGTTTAGTTTTGGTGTATGGTTGAGTTGTTGGAAATAGGAGACCCAAAGTTAAGGGGAAGGTTTAGACGTAAATGTGAATAAAAATGGTATACACAAACTAGCGAAAGCTGACGCCCCTTCTGTTCACTCGGTCTTCTCTCCTCTGGTTCGGCGTCTGGTTTGTTCGACGCGAAAGCGGAGGTTAGCGTTTGCGGCGCGCAAAGTTGCTCGCAAGAACGCCATTTCTAAAGCAAGCTTCGTGAACAGCGCTAGTCAGCTGAGCATATGGACAAGTTCCATCTCTCAATCTTTCGTAAAGTTGTTGTAGGCCCGTGTGCTCAGATTTGGGTGCACGTTAAAGAACCCCAGGTGGTCGAAGTTTCTGGAGCCTTCCACTACGGCGTCTCTCATAATCATATGGTGGTTTTGGGACGTTAAACCCCACATATAAATCAATCAATCAATCAATCAATCAATCAATCAATCAATCAATCAATCAATCAATCAATCAATCAATCAATCAATCAATCAATCCAATCAATCAATCTATCTATCTTTCGTAAAGTCCCCTTTGCGTTATTTTGTAAGCACGCTCTATATTTTATCTCCTGTATTTGGATCTCCTGTTTCAATACAACCGTTTTAAAAACGAGTATGGGTGTTACCGCAGTGACAGGGGCCTCATCACGCAGAGGGTGCCAGCATCGCTAAAGTACAGCGAGCGCCAAAAGAGCCGCGCTAGGAGCGATGACCCCGGGTGCCTGCTCTGAAAACGCCGACGCCACCACAACTCTCCTGCAAGTCCTTCGCCGCGGCGCAGTCTGCAACGCCGCTCGCAATTTGTTGCGGGTGCCGAAAAAAACGTAGCACCCCCACGGAAGCGGATCCTTTGTCTTCGCCCGCTCGGCAGGGCGCCGCTGGCGAACGTACATCGGAAACGAACTGGTCAGGCACCCAACTGCGTACTTACGCGGATAACTCGATGGTAATTTCCGAACCCGAGCACGCAGAATGAGTGAACATCTATGATACATATACAACGAAACGCGAGAAAGAAACACGTTCGCCCTGCACTTTTTGTTCGTTTGCGCACAGTTTTGTAGTCTATAAAGTCGTCTATAGTCTGTATGCTGCTGCAAGAGGTCCACACTAGAACACCGAAGTTCTTGGATAGAAAAGAGTATATATAAATATTGCCGTCGTTGATAAGAAAGAAGCGGTACGGCCTGCCTGGGAGCTGTAGAGAATCTATATTTGATTGATGATATATAGTACAACCTGGAACTCCTAAGCGGCCATTATACTGGAGTCGCGCATATTTAGGACTGTACTCAGAGGCGACAAAAGCCGGTTAGGACGGAATCGCTGCTTCATATGTATTGCACGCGTGGTTAGCGCGCTTTGCGGCGTATCGCCGACACGTAGTAACGATGACCATGTGTTCTCTCGTCCATGGTTTGCACTTTTTTCTTTCTTTCTTCTTAAAAAAAAGACAAACAGAAAAACGTCCGGAAAGAGGTGAAAGGACGCCGAAATCTCGAAACCGAGTTGGCCGTCTCCGAGTCCTTTTCTATGCCTTAGTGGTGATGCAAACATGCGCAGTTGTCTACCAAACTGCGGCCGGGACTTCTTCTGAAGCGAATACCATGCATGTTAACCATGCGGAAAGGAGAGAGGGTTTTGCTAAAGGACAGTGTAGTAGACAACAAAAGGCGGGCCGCAATGGGTGTTCTTGTCTACCCTGGCGCAGGGTAGCAAACCGGACATGCATCACGCGGCTTTCGCATTTCCTCTATATCGCTCGTATGAATATAGCATTGCCATTTCAGCAGCGTTCATCTTAGGGCACCAGGCCGTCAAGATGCTATGCACTCATTGTGAGTGTTGTCAACGTCAACGCCTTTTCTATTTTATCATGCCAGCCAGATGCGCTCGATAAGGCTAGGCTGTTCACCACCTTCTCCTTTAGCCCTCAACGCTCTCTCCCATCGCCTAGCCATCGGGTGTGCTTTGCGGTCATGGGGGAGAGTAGCCCCTCATGCAATGCATCATATGAAGTAATTTTTTGTTCAGTGTGTATAGATCCGTGGGGCGGCGTCTTGCATGCAATCCTCGTGTTCACAATATGGGAGTCACGCTGGCTCTGTGCTAAATACGGTCTTTTTACATAGCGTGTCGCCGTGGGTGGCGCTATGCGGGCAACCAATGGGGAAGCATCACCGCAACGTTTCTGCCTGCGCTGCTCTGTGACCATCGTCTTGAGCCAGAAAGAAACAGCATGAAGGAGCGAATCTGACAGACGTATGATATTGATGTGAGAAAAACGTCTATCGCATCTTCGGGGGGGGGGGGGAAAGGGGGGGGGAAGCGCTCGGACGCACGTGTGACGCGAGCAGCGCGACCTTCTCATACAGCGCCGCATCACGGACACTCCCTGAATTAAGGCGGACCGATGGCTCCCGTTGAGAAGCGCGCGTTTGCCCAGGCATAGAAATAAAGGAGGCGTTCTTCAAGGCTACAACGCAACGACACTTCTGGGCCCGGGATGTTGTAGCCGCTCACCCCCCCCCCCCCCCCCCCCCCCCGCTATATAAGGAGGATGCACACCGCCGGGTGGCAACAAGAGGGGGCGACAACGACGACGCTTTTCCTGCCGCGGAAAGTGGCTTGCTTCCACCTGAATGACTCACTGTGTGTATATGCCCGGTCAGCGCCTCCTCTATGCGCTGGCCCCGTACACACACACTTATCGGACAACAGCGGAATCGCGGGGCCGCTCGCCCCTCTCGGTGGTGACGTGGGCGCCTTGCTTGCGCGGTCGGCACCGCGGAAGGTGAAACAGCGAGTCTCGCGACATATCTGTCAGTCTCGTGCGCTCTTGGCGTGTTGCCGGCAAGCCTGTCACATTCAGAGAAGAAATGACACCGGAACGAAACTGCATTTCATATACACGAAGCACGAAGAACGCGTGCTCGTATACGCTCGTCCGATCAATCTGCCTCTTGGTACAGTGCACGGTTTTGGTTCTCGGCTGCTGAATCGAAAGTTCATAGATTCGATTCCGAACGTGGTGGTCGCATTTTGGTGGAGGCGCGATGGTAGAAGGCCATGTACTGAGCGAGGTCAGTGCGCATCAAGGAACCCCCGTGGTCGAAATTTGCCGCGGTCCTCCGCTGCGGCGGGCCTCATAAGGGATACGCGAAAGTCCAAATGATATTATTAGCCTGTCCGGTGTAACGTTTGTGTTTCACGTCTGGCGGCGACCAACCATGGAACCGTGCGAATATGGACCTACCCTTTATAAACTGAACATTGCGCTGTCCTGGCCAACGGCTTGAATTCGAGCGTGAAGTGTGTGAATTTTATCTACTTAAGCGATCATTATCTGTATCTGCTACTAGAACGCACACTGTCGGCAAATAATTGCACGTCTTGAAAGGAAACGTAAATTTCTTCAAAATAGAAGTCTTTCTTCTGAAAGATAACAGTCTTTCAGCAGTAGACCTTCGCACTTCGTCACTACAGTTACTATAGGCGTCAGTCACTACGGAAAAGTTCAGCGCACTTAGCGTTGGTCACCCTCTTTGCGCATGCGGCCATCTGTAATCACGCGTCGTCGCCGTATTTCATTAATCGTTAAAGTATTCGGAAAGTTATCTGCAAGATAGGTTAAATAAATAAAGCTACAGTTACTCGATTATTTTACTGTTGTTTCATACGATTTGCCCCGCCTTTCGGGGATGAACTTGCGTGCAAGTGTCCGCAACAGTTTCAACCACTGGGAGCTATATTAACATATATAGCGAAAGCCTCATGCAGTCTCGCTCGCTGGATTTCGTGCCGACCGGTTTTGCCCTCGCGATCTCCGACGTCAGCGTTGCTCTGGCCGACTAGGCTGGCCCTACGCCAACTCCTGACGCCGATCTTCGACAACAGCGTAGCTCTGGCCTACTGGACTTGCCTTACGCCATCTCCTGACGCCGACAAGAGCTCTCGCCAGTGGTGCCCCGTCCTCGGACTCCTGCAACCGTGTCCATCTTTCCTGCCTTCTCCTTACTTCCGTCGTTCGCTGTCCCTGCGCCTCGCTCTCTCCTTTCTCTCTCTCTCTCTATCTTTTTACCTTTTAGTCGAATCCTTTTAATCCCTTCTCTACCACCATCCCTCGTGAGCTACTGTTGAGGTGTCCTCCCCCTGAGAGACAGTTACAGGGCTCACTTTTCTCTTCTTTTCATTTAAAATTTAAAATCACTCACCCCCCCCCCCCCCTCATTCCACAACCTATTTCTCTATCTCTCCACTTCCGTCGATGAATCAAAGTTTTGAACCTGGAGAATCGACAGCTGTCCTACTGTTTCCTACGGAACACCGTAACACACATAAACAAAAGAAAAGCGAGAGAAGGAGGGAGAAAAAGAGTTAGCAGAGCCTCGAGAAGTACAGAGCGAGCTTAGCGTGCCCACTTTGTGTTCCCGAGAAAATGGCGACGCACGCCAGAACTCCATCGCAAACCTGAATCTATCCACCCTCGATGAAATGAATAGCCTCGTGTGTGAAGTTACTGTACTAACCTCATTCCGTCACTGATGCTTAGCGGCTCAGCTCGAAGACCTGCGTTCGAGACTCACTGGTCGCATTTCGGTGAGGGTGAAATGCAAAAAAAAAAGGGGGGGGGGGCGGGGACACTCATGCACTTACATTTGTCTTCAATTGGTCAAAATTCACCCGTAATTAACCTTAATTAATCAAGTGGTCAAGATTACGGTGTGCGCCTTAATCATACCGTGGTTTTGGCTCGTGAAAGCCTTGTACTTTATTTTTAACTCAAGTAAAATATCTAATAGCCCCCCCCCCCCCCCTACTCCTCTCTTCCCCTTGCCGATTTCACGAAGGTTGCCTTTCGTAAATAATGCCTGCCTGTGACTGACCACATTCGGAAGCATGCCTATCGTTACGGCTGGCTCTTACGACCTGCAAAAACGCACTCTTTCGTTCCTTTTTTTTTTTTCGCCAACATGGGCTCCGTTTGACGGTGAGAAACTTCTGTTTGCGCGTGCAAAAACAAAGGGTGCACGGGGTTGCACCATGTTAAGAAAAAAAAATGGACCGCGAAATATAAAAGTGGCGCATGTCTTCGGAGTTCGCGAGGAAGCTGCCCCGGCGTGCACTTGTCGTGCAGCGAGGTGCAGTGGGCGGCGGGCATGCATAAAGCCGGTGCGCGCCCTTCCCTGGGCGGTTCCCCCTCTCGGGATCATTGTTCGCTCATAGGAAAAGGCCGCCTAATTCTCTGCCCGTTCTAATTCCGTGTCGCTGCACTGTTACTGGAGCGGAGAGTGACACCGCAACCAGTGGGCGCGCGCTCATTCTGCCATTAGGCCTCCCACACCCGGCGTCAAAACTCGCCCAGCGGGTCACCGGGCGCTGCCTCCCCCCCTTTCCTCGCTTTCGTATTCACGCATTGTCTCTCGCATCCTCTTCACCGCCGCACACGGGCAGGAATGCGTATTTCTTTCTCGGCGGTTTCGGGCCAAGCGGCGCGAGACGAACGGCTTCAGTGCGGAGTTCCGTGGCGGAGCAGAACGCCCGACATGTACGGCTGCAGCTTTCCAATACGCTATGGCGTCCGCATGCGTTTTCGAAGTCATAAATTAGTCGTTCGGCCATAGGCGTAGCCAGGTGGCGTGTTAAATCCATCCCCCCTGAATGTTTTCAGTTTTGGATGTGTATGCGAGAGTGGTGGAGTAAATGTGGTTTAGCAGGGTTCTATTGCCCCCCCCCCCCTTTCCCACAGCACTCGAAAATTTAACATTTCACATGCATATATAGGCGCGCGCACAACAAACACTCACGAACCTTCATGAAGAGTGTCGGACCTCCTCCCCTCCAAACAACAAATATGGCTACGCCCCTTGTATATGTACACGCACCCACACAAACACATACACGAACATACATATGGGATCGGATGCACCCAACCCCCTAAAGAAAAAAAAATATTGCTAGCTACGCCCGCCCGTGTCGCTTTCGATGCCTGTGTGTCAAAACCCGTATATTCACATGAACTATAAAAAAAAGTTACTACGCTAGAGTTACGTTCGTAAGTTCTTTTTAACGAAGTCGGGTGCATTAATCGGCCAATTGAAGGCGGCGCCCTACAAACAAGTACAGCGCTGAGAATTTCGGGTCCCGTTTTGTTGGTTCGCCCCCGGTTGACGCAGGCGCATACAGCACGGAGGCGGCACAGCGCGTCGTTTAAAGAAATGTCCTCATTTGCATGCATCGTTCGTTCTTCTAGTCTTATCATGACAGAGGGCGGTTCCAACGGACTTATGCTTTATTATTATTATTATTTGTCCATTTCAAGACATTAATTTTTGATGCATTTTACATTCAAACCACGCCTGTGGCTTATATACGAACTTATATGCCTACGGGTACAAATGGCACATTATTTCGAGGAACTTTACAGCAGGCACTGCCGAAATTCGGTGAATGCGGGACCGCGGAATTTCCAGGCCTATTAGTGTAGTTACTCTGTTCTGCTACGCAGACTTAAAATAATTGTGCCCAATTGGGCGAGGAGGCGCACGGCACATTTTGCTTCGATGCGCTTGCTTAAACACCGAGCAATCGTGCGACGCATTGGTGATTTAAATCGAGTAAGAGGCGACAAAGAATGTAAAAGCATGTCCGAACTTTCGCTCTATAACGTTTATCGCTGCTACGGCTGACAGAAGCGTACTTCTCAGCACGACACACACACACTGATGATATGTGGGGTTTAGCGTCCCAAAACCACCATATGATTATGAGAGACGCCGTAGTGGAGGGCTCCGGAAATTTCGACCACCTGGGGTTCTTTAACGTGCACCCAAATCTTACCACACGGGCCTACAAGAATTTCCGCCTCCATCGGAAATGCAGTCGCCGCAGCCGGGATTCGATCCCGCGACCTGCGGGTCAGCAGCCGAGTACCTTAGCCACTAGACCACCGCGGCGGGGCATGACGCACACAATGTGCAGAGCCAAGCGTCCATTCAGACGTGCCAGGTATGCGTAATGACGGGCACAATCGCAATTAGCGACACCGGCACATTACTGTCACTTGCCCATTACCGCGCCCATTAACGCGAACTGCTGAAAAGTTGTTCAGGAGTTCACGCTAAGGGACTCTGTTCTTGGGAATTCTCACTCTGTCTGACGCCTTACGGTTTACGAACGGAAGAGCTATATGTCTACGCGTCCTAGATAAATGATTTCAAAACAGGCAAGAAAAAATGAAATGATGAACGAAAACGACGTTCAAGTTTTCCTGTTCCGCATGTGAAGTGTCGGAGTGCGCAGGTGCGCGTTAGGACGCGGTCCGGGGCTTGCGCACTGTTTGACCCGCATTCGTAGGCCTATCTCACCTCCGTATGAGCTCCAGCTTTCCGCTCGGTTCGACTCTGGCCTTGGGTCGGCCCCGGGCTGGAAGGCGTCTCAGCGGCGCTCCTCCGCGGGCCCCGGGGCCTCTTTCATCCCGGCACGGCGACTCGGGGCTGCAGTGCGGCGTCGTCTCGTAGGATTGCCAGCAGCCAAGTCCGGGCCATGTCGTCCATTCACATCGGGCCCGGAGCTCGAAGCACCCTCTCGGCGCGCAGGCGCCCCGCTTCCTCGTCCAGGAACACCGGCATGGCCAGAGTCTTCAGAGCTCGCAGGGCTGACCAGCAGCGCGCTAAAGTCACCGGCCCGGGTCCACAGGCTGTACTCGCTTTGAAGCGGCCGCACGCTCGCAGACTGGGTCTTTTCTGTGAGAGGTCGTTGAACCCAAGCCGCGGTCTCTGCGCGAGTTTGGCACAGCGAGAGCGGGGAGAGCACCGGCAGCGAGGAGGAGGGGGCTCGGGCGCCGGGGTCTGGCAACCGGGGGCCTGACGTCACGACGACGTCTTCAATGCCCAAACGGGGGGAGCCGCTAGGCCGGGGAGAGGGCCGCTCTTCCCTCGCCCCCCGCTGGCTACAATAAGGCGCGCGCGCTATAGGGGGTTATATAAAAGCTCCCTTCGGGGAATTCGAGCTCCGGCTTTCCTCCTCGCCGCTGCTCGTAGCTGGGTCGGCGGTTTGCTTCCGCGCGGGCTCAACTTCCGGGTTCGGACGAGGTGGCTGCGCCCGCAGTTGGGCGCGCACTTCTCGGGGGCCATGGCGGGCCCCTCAAGGTCGGGCTGGACACGCGATGGCTGATATACTGCTTCCTGCGAATCGCTCGTTCACGCCTTGCTTGATCCAGAAACACAGAGAGACCCGAATGAAGGGCGCGCACCTTCGAAAGGAAGTCGTCCGTCATGCAGAGCGGGCCCTCGCGTTGTTGCGCGGAAAGCGCACAGGTGGGGTGCGCCGCAGCTGCCCGCGCGCGGGTCACGGACGCCCCGCGCACTTTGGAGTGGTCATAACTTAGCGCGCCGTGCAGCCGTTTTAGGAGCAACTCACAGCTGGAGCGGTGGCAACGACCTTTTCGAGCCAGATAGCGTATCGGGAGTTGCCCCCTCGGATAGCGACCTTTTTGTGTGCCCGCGCCCTTCGCAGGTTGCGCGGACGCCCAACAGGTCCGGGCATTCGCGAGGCAAGCTCGAAACTCGGTCAGGTTCGCTCGCCCACGCAAGTGTCCGGAAAGGGAATCGCCACTTTGCCGGTTTTGTTCGTACACCGAGACTCTAGGTGATAACTTTCACGTGTGCTGACAAGCGACGCGTATTATTGGCGTGCGAGAGCGTGCAGGCAAAAAAAAAAAAAAAAAAAAGATGAGGCACGATGCTGTGGGAGTGTGCGAGCCCTTGTCGATGATTCGTGAGAACTTTGGGCTGCCGAATGTAGGTCGCTGTAGGAATGATCAGCAGGCTCTCTAAGAGCGAGTGCACAGGTGTTTGAGATAACGGAATACCCCATCCTCTCAGAGGCACCTTGGCGCACATGCAAGCTTGAATGCGGGCTTCATTGTTACTGTCTTTTCCATCTGGTTGTTCCGAAAGTCGTCTTGCTACTCTTGTGTCCTGCCTTTAAATTAAGTGCGAATTATAAAACGCTTCTGTGTCTTTTTATTCCCTTCCCTCCTTGTGTCTTAATTCTCTCTCGTCTTTCTGTCCCAATGTAGGGTTTCCTGGTTAACCCCCCAGTTGTTTCCTTCCTTCCTATGGAAACGGTTGGACTTCTGTAGATGTGGTACGAAGCCACCCTTCCTTGACTGCGAACTATGCAGCTCGGACGACGCGCCAAGTTTTGTGCGAAAGTATCAATTTCATACTCCATGATGTGGGTGGTCCCGCGGGGCAGTTCCGGGTTTGTATATGCACGTTTGTTGTCGCCGACTGACCTGATAGAGTTTGTGGCCCCTGAGTCTCAGCCTATCGTCCAACTTCACTCTCTCATTCCCACTCCTATTTAGTTTCAATAAAGTTTAACCACACCCCACTTGGGGTAGTTCCGAAATCGTTCGACGTTATGATCGCATTCGAATCTTCCATTGCAACGCAATGCTTTTGCACAGGCAAGCTCTTTGCCGTGGAGCTTATAGCATTAATGCATGCATGCTAATGCCACACTAATGCACGCCACCATTCGTTAGAATCTTGTCTGCATGTTTACCATATGGAATATTGAGTTGTCAATCAGATCGGTTGGATCTAGTTGAAAAACGCGAGTGGAATGGGCCTGCACGCGTATTGGAAACAGTGGAAAGTATTAAAAGAAAACAAAAAGGCAACACGTTGAACGACACAGCGTGTAGGAGTTTGCGAACGAAACTTGCGCATAAACTTCACCAAAACGAAAAAAGAAGACGCGCACGATATGTGGTCTGTAAGAAAAGAAAAGGAAAAGTGTCATACAAGTCAGGAGAGCAAGATTCTGGCAATCAATTTTTGCATTAGGCGAATACAGTGAACGTCCCGAATTTATACAAAATCGTTCCACCAGGCGATCGAGTTTCACAGGAGTAAGTTTTAGCTAGATCGTCATTTCCAAGCCCCTAGTTGGTAAACTATTCAACTCCCGCAACCCTTAGCAACTCCCATCACTGAAAGGCCAAGTCCGGTGTGATTAGCCTGTCGTGACAGCTGAGAAAAATTCACAGGTTACTTTGAGCATTCCGCCAAGGCAACCCGAAGGCCAAACCATCTTTTTCTTCCCAGTCGATGTTATAAGAGTGGATGACTTGGCATAGCCGTCACAGCGGCTATGGTATGCACTTTGAGTGAATTTCACTCATTCTTATCGGGTCTTAAGTCGCATAATGCTGCGTATGCTTTATCTGTCAGTGCATCGCGTTTTTTTCGCGTTTTTTTAGCCAAGTGTGCGTTTGGCTTGCTAATTACTTTTACAAATATGGGGAAGAGAATTAATGAATGTAAATATTCGCGTCTGATTAGGCATCTTTCGTCTTTAAGCGTTCGCTTAGTGCAGGTGCATCTTATCGACGCACTGAATCGTCCGTTTCGCAAAGTGCACGAAGGCACTGACGCAATCTGAAAAGATAAAGAAAAGAAGTTTGTGCTTTGCGGGTTCCTCGCTTATGTGAATGGAGCCGGGAACGTTTCGGAAAGCAGCAACGAGCGCTCAGCGTCCGCACAACATTACGCCCAACAGCCCTGAAGGCCGTAAACTAGTTTTGCCTTGGGCCTCCTTCTCACTTAACGAGGGGGCAAGGCACCCGCGTATGAATGCTCCATTAACGCCAGCAAGAATCATTCAGTCTGAGAACTGGTCAAGGACCGCCAATAAATAAGACAAAGTGCTGCCCTTGGCATCAGTTTGCGCGAAAATGCTATAGGCCCGTGTGTTCAGATTTGGGTGCACGTTAAAGAACCCCCGGTGGTCGAAATTTCCGGAGACCCCCACTACGGCATCTCTCGTAATCATATAGTGGTTTTGGGACGTCAAGACACGCATATCAGTCTGTTTACAAGGCGCGTTCCATTCGGAATGTACACCTCAACCACCACCACAGTGATTTTAGAAAGCTAAAATCAGCCTATCGAGATTAGCCTTTCCTGGCCATGTACAATGAACTCGGCAATCATGCCACCTATAGCAAGTCGAAAGAGAATCAGCGGGAAAACAGTTAGAATGACGCTGAGACCAACAGTAAACCATCGCTATATATATAGCGGAACGTTAATCAATGCTTCAATGATATGCTTGCTAGTTTTATCTAACTGACAAATGCAAACTCCATTTATTTGATCAGAATGGTCCAGTGAGAGTGTTATATATCACGTAATGATCACGCTGGCTGCAGGGATGTCAACGTAGAAAGAATAAAAAAAATATGGGACGGTCTAAAAGTGATTATCAGAGTTCCAACCAGAATGCTTTAATCTGTGTGAAAGCAGCACATGTAGCTATTCATTTTTATATTTATTATCGCAAAACCTTTTTCACAAGGGGCGCGAGAAATTTATGACAAAAGCAGCCGTGCTAAACACTGTAAGAACGATATTTAACCGACAATTGGTCAAATGGGAACCCTCGCATATAACTCGGTAAATGCACGCCCGAAGAAACCACTCTTACCGCCCACTTCCTACATTAAGACGGCCCCATTAGCCACACACCCTGCATGGCTTACTCGAAGATTATAAGAAAAACTTAGTTCGAAAAGACGTCTTACGATACGAGACCATGTTTACTGCTGCGTTCTTTTTTTTAGGTTTTTGCTTTTTCTATTTTTTTTTGACGGACAACGGGGATGACCGACCACCCTTTGTATGCGTATAGTGAATGCTGTCTCGGGTTCTCGCGCATTGATAATCCCATTTCCCTTCTCACCTCCCATTGTAGGGTAGCAAACTGGAGATGACCTGGTTAGCTTCCTTGCCTTTTATGCTTCGTTTGTTGGGTAAGTTCTAAGAGCCTTGGGCTTCTGCAAACTTCGCTCGGGCTGATATTCTCATTTTCAAGATGTTGATTGATTGATATGTGGGGTTGAACGTCCCAAAACCACAAAACCACCATATGATTATGAGAGACGCCGTAGTGGAGGGCTCCAGAAATTTCGACCACCTGGGGTTCTTTAACGTGCACCCAAATCTGAGCACACGGGCCTACAACATTTCCGCCTCCATCGGAAATGCAGCCGCCGCAGCCGGGATTCGATCCCGCGACCTGCGAGTTAGCAGCCGAGTACCTTCGCCACCAGACCACCACGGCGGGGCATTTTCAAGGTGTTTAACGCGAGAGAGGCGAAATATGCGCCTCTCTCGCGTTATTGCGTATTTTTCGCAATACGCGAGTCTCAAACGGTGTTTTAGGGCTCGCCTGCATTGTCCGATTATATTTACTATGGTAATGATGATTATGATAATGATCTGTACTTGTGCGCCCGGATGGTGCAAGGACCAGGCGGCAGGACGTAGCCTACGATAAATTTTTATTCCGTTATGACAAACGGAAAATCATAAACAAAATAGAGGACCGAAAAGAAAGAAAACGAGGATAATATGGGAATGGGAAGTGAAACTATATATAAGAACTATGAAAGCTATACTGAAGCCGGAGAGAATGAAAACGAAGACAACAATTCAGTTGGATAATCAATTTTACGAGAATGAAAACTGAGTAGGGCTGATTCAAGCTAAAAAAAAGTTTGAAAAATGTAGCATGGTAATCATTTTTGTTTAACTTCAACAACATCAGCACAGCGGAGCAGGTACGTAGGAGGACCCAGTGTTGGAACTACAAATTATAAAACTGCTCAAATATTTATGCGCGATTCAATGTCTAGAAGTGGCTATTTGGGAGGCCTCCTTATGGGTATGGTTGAAAAGATAAAAGGAAGTGTGTTGAATCAACTTCTGTATGGCTCAGAGGGGATGTCATCTAGTTCTGTGTAAGTAAAAAAAAAATATTTTGATGTAGGGCAGCGTCATCATCTGTTGTAGAAAATTCTGAATGAATAAAAAGCGCAATGGTGGCTATTCGAGGAAATGTGGAGACATCGAAGATCCCCGGCTTTTTTCATGCGACCTAACTAGTTTTAAAAATTTTGTTAACAAAAATTTCTGTATCCCGACGCAGTCACACGTAGGTCGCCTTTCAGGTAAAAGATCAATCGCAGGTCCCCTTATATGTAGATATCCTGGCTTATAAATTCGCGACATGCTTAATTTATGTATGAACCACGGCGGCCTGCTGTATCCGGCTAGTAAATTGATTTTTTTGCAATCTTGCCTAGGACGTTGAATGATTCTGGCTCGAAAAGTGATAAACTTATCGAAAGAGAATCTGTAATTCTGACGGCTAATGATTCCTTCTTGAAAAGTTTCCGCAGCGCTCCTGTATATGTGCCCCGCCGCGGTGGTCTAGTGGCTAAGGTACTCGGCTGCTGACGCGCAGGGCGCGGGTTCGAATCCCGGCTGCGGCGGCTGCATTTCCGATGGAGGCGGAAATGTTGTACGCCCGTGTGCTCAGATTTGGGTGCACGTTAAAGAACCCCAGGTGGTCGAAATTTCCGGAGCCCTCCACTACGGCGTCTCTCATAATCATATGGTGGTTTTGGGACGTTAAACCCCACAAATCAATCAATCAATCCTGTATATGATAATTGGCGTATATAATCCGGAAAGTGAAAAGTCTGTGAATCAGCAGGAGAAATGATGCCTACGCAAAGGACACGTGGTCGACCAACCGTCGAAATATACAGTGTGATTCATCCACTCACCGCTCCCCTTCGATCATGGTTAGATCGGGAGGCCCAGCATTTCGACGCCTATCAGTGCAGAATTAGGAATGATAGAAAGGGACTGACTGACATCAGGAAAGAACTCCTCACTAAGTGACGAGCCACATAATCACTGCAGAACAGTTTTCAAACGAAGTTGCAAGGAGAGTCTAATGGAGAGTCGCCATTCTACACAAGTGCCGGATAGAGTTACTCTATATTCTACATTAAGGTAGTGACGTTGTGCGTAGGCCTGGCTAGGAACTGCAGCTCGACGGCGAAATACCACTCCGTTTTTGCAGGCGACGTGCTTAAGCGCGTCGCCGACCAGCGATGAGCTTTGCTGGCTATGAGGAGTGTTAATCCAGTTCGCTGCAGTGGCATGTAGGGGAATAGTAGAATAGTCGGTCTGAGAAATGGCTTCTCGCCCCGCCGTGGGGGTCTAGTGGCTAACATACTCGGCTGCTGACCCGCAGGTCGCGGGTTCGAATCCCGGCTTCGGCGGCTGCATTTTCGATGGAGGCGCAAATACTGTAGGCCCGTGTGCTCAGATTTGGGTGCACCTTAAGGAACCCCAGGTGGTCGAAATTTCCGGAGCCCTCCACTACGGCGTCTGTCATAATCATATGGTGGCTTTGGGACGTTAAAGCGCACATATAAATCAATCAAGCAATCGAGAAATGGCTTTTCCGCAATGCACGATTGCTAGCAGCGTTCGAAAACTAAGACGCGCAACTCTGCTACATAAAGGTGCAACCAACTGTAGCGTGTAATCATGCAGTTAGTCCAAGTGCCCACAGTTCTTCACGATACTTCGTGGCATTCCGATTGAAGATAAGAGAGAGAGAACACAAGGAGAAAGGCAGGGAGGTTAACCAAGGCTGAGCCCCGGTAGGCAACCCTGCACTGGGGAAGGGGAGAGGGGAGGGAAAGTTATAGAGGAGGAGAAAAAAAGGTCACTGACTGGGCCGACGCGTAACAGTTTGACATCACAAACGATGAAACAGGTCGGTGCTTTTCTCGCTAGGGAGACGGCTTTGCGGCTCCACTGTCGGCAGTCTGTGCATACAAGCTTTGCACGTATGCTGTAAACGATCGGTGGGCAGATGAGATTAAGAAGTTTGCGGGTATAAATTGGCAGCAGCAAGCACAGGACCGGGTTAACTGGCGGAACATGGGAGAGGCCTTTGTCCTGCAGTGGACGTAGTCAGGCTGATGATGATGATGATGATGTACACGATCGCTTAAGGCGCGGAAGTAAAGACGTACGGCGTTGGCGAGTCGAAACACGACGATCGGAGCCGGACCCTGGCGGAGCCGTCGCGTGCTCTTACGCACGCCGACCCGGCGGGGAGGTCTCCGCGCACGTATACTACGCCTCTCGACCTCCGGCGCTTATCAAGGTGAAAGCGAAAGGCTTCTCGCGGCGCGTTCACCGCCATCGAGGCAGCCGCGCGAGCCATTCACTTATCGCCCGACCGGCACGGCGGAGCCGCGATAGCACGCGCTCTCGAGCGTTCCTCTTTCGACGCGCCTTTTTTTTTTATTATTTTGTTCTACATCACCAAGGGGAGGAGGGAAACACTGCGATCTATTTTTTTTCTATACGCGTTGTACACATGCGGAGATTTCCGTAGCCGATCGACGTCTCGGGAATACGCGCGGGCGACGACTTCTTCCGCCAGGAAGCAGGAAAAGATGGCCGCGGAATGCGGAGCGAGGAAGCGTGTCCCTTATACTTTCATTTCCCGCTCTTTTTTTTCTCGTTCTTTCGTTACCAAACCTTTCCCGCCAATCTGCCTTTCGAGCAGAACATGCACGGGGTGAATCAATGAATGCGATCGGCTCTCTCTCTCTCTCTCGATACGCCTTCTCCATCAAAGGTAGTATCACGGCAAGATAGGAAAGCCTGTTTCGAACAGAGAACGTCGTGGTTGTTTATTGTACATTAGCTTCGCTCAGAAAGGTAGTAAGTAATAAAAGAAACTGTACACTACAACAGCAGCGATGTCACATCTTATGTCTCATCTACAGAACAGAGGCCTCTCCCGACACGTACCGTGTTAGCGATTCGGCGCTGCATACAATACTAAATCACGTGCAGCAGAGAAGCACCCACGTATTACCAGAATCGCCCGATAGGCAGTCGATCCCATGTGTCTATGCTGTCCGCAAATTGCCACTGTATTCGACATGGATCGCCATACGTGTACGTGTGCTCCGTGCCGAATATTGCGTCCCGACATGCGTTGCGCATGAGTCACCAGAAATGAATGAATGGCGGCGGTGGTGATGATGACGATGTCGCTACAGGCGGGTTTAGCCCGCCAGACCTCGCCGGCTATTGCTCCAGCGCCTCAGTGTTTCTTTCGCGCAGCACTTTTCACACTGTGTCACTTAATCCAGTCACTCGCTGAAAACTCAAAAGAGCCGCGCCGCGGTGGTCTAGCGGCTAAGGTACTCGGCTGCTGACCCGCAGGTCGCGGGATCGAATCCCGGCTACGGCGGCTGCATTTCCGATGGAGGCGGAAATGTTGTAGGCCCGTGTGCTCAGATTTGGGTGTACGTTAAAGAACCCCAGGCGGTCAAAATTTCCGGAGCCCTCCACTACGGCGTCTCTCATAATCATATGGAGGTTTTGGGACGTTAAACCCCACATATCAATCAAATAAAAAGTCAAAAGAACGAGGGGCACTTCTTTGCTCACTATCCAATGTATTTTAACGCGATAGCGTTCAAAAGCTCGTTTCGCAGAAATTACAGGGTTGGTATTGTTGGCTGTAAGCGAAAAACCAGCGTTGTCCGTCAGCTGAAATGCCCCAGATAGAAGAAATGATGAAAAAATATCTCCACTTTGAAGGAGAATCGAACCGAGGACTTCTGTGTGGCAGGCAGATGTACTACCAGAGAACCACGCCTGCTTTTTTTTTCTTCTTTATTCCCAGAACCTAGCCTGTGCTAGAAATCACCTGGGAATATAACGCCATATGCATCTCGTGTAGTGCGAACAAGCGTATGCGGGAAACAGAGCCCGATATGACTTTTCGCCTCCCAACTCATATCAACCGAAGACATACCGGTGTTGTCAACCAGATTCGACTGGGCGTTAATTACCTTCACTTGGCGTTATACGTGCGCCTAAACGGCTGTGCGGACAGCCCGAACTGTGAACGCTGCCAAGCGCGCGAAAGTTCGCGCTTGTCCCTGTCTCTTCTTTTCTGTTGTCGTTTGTCTCTATTCGCGCACACCAGTTGACCCAGAATGCGACACAGTTATGGATACACACCGCAGCTGGGGACTAGGAGTGAATTTTCATCACCTGGCGTTCTACAACTTGAACGTGAAGAAAAGTACATGTTTCTTCTTTTGATCTATCCTTTTTTTGCATTTCGACATCGTCGTAAATGCGGCAGCCATAACAGGAAATCGAATACGTGCCCTTGTGCCAAAGCAACCGAAAGCGGAGGGGTTTATATAAAGACGGACATTGCACTAGGTCAGCACGCACAAAACCATGCAGTGCGCGCTCTTCTTGAGTGACTAACGGTTTTATTAAGTTTCTGAGTACGCGGTCACTGGTTTCACTCTCGATCACGGCAACCGAGTGTTAGTGCGTGTAGACCACGGAAGCGCATTAAAAAAAAAAAACGAATTCTAGCTTACAATCGTTCGGGCTGTTTAGAGAAGCAAAATAATCATCCATCTATGCAAAATGAGCGGCTCCAATTTTGTCATGATACGAAAAAGACAAAAGTATCGCTTTTTTTGTTTAAGCGCTGTGGACTGAGGGCCGTACTTTCCAAACTAAATGTCCAGATGAGATCATATTAATGAGAAGGAACACACGTGCCATGTTTAACAAAGAAAAGCGAGCCCTTAAGTTTCCATTTCTCCCTACACTTTAAGCTGAGACTCTGTAAGACGAACACCGGGACGTATACTGCAAACGGGGTGTAAACCATCGTCACACCAACGTGCAACAGCCAGGCATCGTATGCGATATCGCAGCTGTACCGACCAGGCCGTAGTCAAACCTCTGGTCGAACCGTGGGCCCGTGCCCTGGAGCGACCGGGATCACCGTGGCAGCAACTTCAGTGCACCTCTCGACGCGCATACATAAATTGTGACGTCGTGAGGTTGGTTGGAAGGCTTCTTGAAAGACATTTTAGTCGTGTTGTTTGCGATCCGTTGATTGATTGATTTGTGGGGTTTAACGTCCCAAAACCACCATTTGATTATGAGAGACGCCGTAGTGGAGGGCTCCGGAAATTTAGACCACCTGGGGTTCTTTAACGTGCACCCAAATCTGAGTACACGGGCCTACAACATTTCCGCCTCCATCGGAAATGCTGTTTGCGATCCGTGACGACGCTGTCGGTCTGTATGTAAATTAGTGTCGATTTTCTCGAAACTTTTCAAGGTGAGAGCAGAATTTAAACAAACCCCTTCCATGCTCTTCCGCGTGCGTAAAAACAAATTTTGCGTTTTTACGTTCCGCAAAAGAATTAAAAATTCTTGAAAACGGGGTGTAGCTGGAGCCAAGGTTTTGACAAACAGTTTTCGATAAATTTTAATATCTCAGCCCGACACCTCGTGTTCAAAGATTTTTAATATCTCTTCAAGCTTCCATATTCCCATGAGAGTCTGTCTAAAAAAAGAAACAGAAGCATGATCTGCGTACAAGATGACTCTGGATTGAAATTCCGACCACGTGATGTTCTTAAAATGCACTCGTTCCCATCGGGCAAGCTGCGCACCCGGGTTCGCACGAAGGTACATGAAAACATAACTCGTTCTCAGCCTTGCAACTTGATAGATATGTGTGGTTTAACGTTCTAAAAGCACCCTATGAATATGATAGACACCGTAGTGGAAGGCTCCGGAAATTTCGACAAGCTGGGATTTTTTTAACGAACGAGCTCCCAAATATGAACACACGGGCCTACAACACAGCAGTGCAACTTCATAGCAATACTGAGATACCACTGCGCGAAGTGGTTCCGCATGAATCTGACTTCATATCCAAGACGAATACTTCAAGTTATCGCTTTCGAGTTAACATTCAGACTGGCAGATGAAGTACAGATTACAATGTGACAAGGTACCAGGATTCTCGCGTGGCCAATTACGCGCGAGACAGGTTTCATGAAAGAAACTCGGGAAAAGCCGCAATTTTCCCGCGGCGTCGAAATGCGTCCACTCTGCGCTGTCGCGTCGAGATTTCGGCAGCCGTCATGGACAAGGCGAGATAAGAAGAGAACACTGCCCCGACGGCAATTTCGAGACAAAGCTTGCGTGTTGAGTGCTCTGAAGTGGCGGATGGACTCAGTGCAGTCCCTTCCGCGAAACAGGGTTCATTAACACCGGTCGCACGGTGATGGAAAAGAATGAGCTTTCCTTCCGTTGGCTCGAACGAGAGAGAATCACACTCGGCGTGTCAAGCATATGAAGGTGCAAGAAAATGGGTTGAGTGAATCGTATGCTTTGAATGGACGCAGGCACGTTACATGTTGCAATAAAAAAATTGTAACAGTGAACTTTCCCATACTGCGTAGACTGGCTGGTGCTACGAGGATTTAACAGTTTCTGGCTGGCAGAGTGGATCAATAACAATAACCGTTAAGGTTTTACGTCCAGGAACCACCATATCATTATAAGGGACTCCGGAAATTTAGACATTCTGGGGTTCTTTAACGTGTGTACCTTTATACATCTAAGCACACGCACCTCTATAAGGTCGCCTCTGCAGAAATTCGTTCGCCACGGCTGGAATTCGATCTGACAGCCTTCGGATGACTCGCAGTCATGGGACGCAGGTCGACGCAAGACAGAGCACACACCCATTTGCATTGCACCCATAAATACGCGCTGTATTCCGAGGCGACCACACACGGTGGTATTGTTTTTAGTGAACGCTGACATGGTTGGTTGAGAAAAGGCAGGCAAGCATACATCGCTTCAGTCATGGGACACGCGAGATTACACGTAAAACAGAGTGATCAGCCATGCGACGCGCGGGATTATGCGTCATACAAAATGACATTTTAGTTGAAAGTCATTTTTTTTTCCAAAAACAGTCACTGCTCTCTACGGAAGTACGCGATGAAAAACCATGTGTAAGTATCGTCGTTGTAGCACGTCGATCCTGTATCGAAGCGACTAGATCCCTTTCGCCTTCGTTCCCGTGGTCGGGCGAGTTTGCTTGCTCGAATAGCCAGCATATACTTTTCTCTATGGCCCAAGCCACGATCTTTCAGACGCAAGGATTCTTACGCGTGATTTTTTCGTAATGACGTACACGCTGCGGATGGTCTATGCAGGCGCAGTGTTGCGCTCATCAGCTGCCTTGGCTTGACTGGTTAGTGCACTCTACACGCACTGGAGGTAGGAACGAAGAGACTATCGAAGACTACGACACCCAGCTTTCTTCGCGCAACTCGCATGCCTTGTCCGCATATACAGACGGGTGAATTGAATGATCTGAGTTTTCCTCTTTATGTACTGCATAAAAGTGTACACTATATACGTGAGCCGGAGCCCCGGCCGCTCCGTTGCCGGCGCGTCAAATGGTACACTTCCGCCGATCGCGACGCGGCTCGTGGGTCATGTATGTCATATAGCCTGTCATGTGTGCCGGCCGTGTAGAGCGTTCGCAAGGGTGCAGTTCCCATGAGCGTCGCGTTGAAGAGACAATGAGCCCGGGGAGGTCAGCCCAGCTGCGGAACAGTGGAATGGGGTCGTAAATCTGAATCCGGGCCTCGGGCCCTGGTGTCACGAGCTGGTGCCTCGCTCGTCACGCCTCGTGGTGGGCCAGGTATTGTCCATGCGACGCACGCGGGACCCGCAGGCTGCGCTCCCGAACGTGTGGCCAGCTATGCAGGAGGCGGGTTTCGGGCGGAACAGGGTTCACTGGTGCAGGGCCGTGCAGTCGTCCTACACGCATTCATGATTTCGTCTCTCCTTCATGGCAAAGTGCGTGCCTGGATGATTGGCGGTGTGTGTGTGTGTGGTTCTTCTTCGCAGTTGTGCTTCGATGGCGGCCGGAGATGTGCATTCCCCCGTGCGTGCCTCGTTTACAGCTCTGGGTCCACGTTGAGATGCACGCCGGGACAGGCCGCTTGCGGACGCTGAATCATATGCTTTAATGCTGCGGCCACGTGAGGTGCGTGAAGTACACAGAACGAACTCCCCAAGCTATCTCTCTCTCTCGAGTATATTGGCAAGCTCTGAACCCTTTCCTTCATCTGACGCATTTTGAGTAGATCCTTGCTGCAAGAGATAAAACTCATCGAGTTTTGTTGAACAAGAGAAATTCGAAAGTAAATGCTTTTGTCTAGACATTGTCTAACCTGAAACGCTTATCACGAGTCTCTCCTGCTTCTTCGATACAGCCTTAGATAAGTCTTGCGCTTCAGCGCGCACTCGTGCATGCACTAAATAAATTGTGGGCGAATGTGTGCACGTATTCGCGTGTGCACTTGTGTCGAAATCAGAAAGACGGAAAGAAAGTCTCAACTGCCAAGAAATCAGTGATATTTGAGATTCCCAGCATAAGTGTCGTCCTACTGCTTGTCCACGTTTATATATGGCCATGCCGCATAGAGGTATTAGACGTAACTGCACTAACTTACCTACCACGCTCCGACACTAATTTAGCTACACTTTATCATATAGCGTGGGTGTACCAGAGAAACACATCTAAGAGAGTTGTATTTGAGGATTTCAGTAGAGATAAGAGGGAGGCGGCCCTGTCCAGCCCGGACCAGGGGGCCTTCGAGGCCCTAGTGGCCCATGCAAAGACCGGGGCGCAAGCCAATGAGGTCCCGGACTAGGGACTCCACCCAGTCCTCAATAGATGTAATGAAGTCTTTCGTCATCATCACGCTCACAATATTGTTTCTTTCTTCAACAGGTGTCAGAATCACTTGAACTTCCACAGATGCCTCTTAAGCGCATGTTGAACGCAACGCGAAAACACACAGAGACATAAAATAAAGAGAGAATTGCCTACAGAAACATGACACAAGTGCTGTTCGATTCAAGCTTTGCAATGGCCATTCTCACACATCGCAGTGGGGAAGTGGGTACAGTACACTCTGCGGCCTGGAGCGATATCGCGTGCAACGAAGGCGTTTCTGGCCTTGCGTGAGTTGGAATCTCTCTACAAACTGTTTTGCATCAGCACGCCGTGCTATAGCATGTCTTTGTACTACATGCGCACTCGCTCGAAAAATTGCCGTGTGCTGTGGCCTTTCAACTTTGATCCCAGCCCGTGGTGTCTGCTAATTAACACGTCCAATCATTTCTCTATATGGCACTCCCCCCCCCCCCTCCTCCCCTTGTTGAAGAAGTGCAGGAACGTCTGTCGGAACTTGCAGAGAGTTTTCTCCGAGCGACAAGATGGCCCAGAGAAGGACCGCTCGCAAGCGCTCTGCTGCCTTTATCTGTCTGCATCTTTATCAATAACGCGAGACCAATCGGCCCGAGCGCACGCACTAAAGCCCTACCGAGTGCGCCGTGATTGCAGTCTTGCCGGAGCATCCAGATTGCTGATGGCCGCGCTCGTGACAGGTCCCCACCGGATCAAGCGTCGCTGCGGGAAAGGGATAGACGGAGAACAAGAGGATCGCCTCGCGGAGGTCGCCGAGGGATTTCGCGGAAAAACGATGAGATTTCTCCGGCCGATCGGCGTGCGGCGGCCTCGGCGGACGACATTGCCGGTGGGCAGCGCGAGCGTTTCCTGGCCTTGTTTACTCGCGGCAGCGGCCGTCCTCCCCGTGTGGCGTGGGTGCAACAAAAACAAGCTCGACCGTCGGTGGCGCTGATACCGCCTCGTCCCCAAGGCTCTCGCCGTCCGGCGGCGATACCTTCAGCGCCGACCTCAAGGTGACGGCGCAACGAAAACCGCTAGAGGTCAGTGGCGAGTGGGGGAAAAAAAAAATCAACTTCTCGCTCACACACATCGAGCGTTTGCGAGGCTCTGTCGAGACGCGAATTTCGCTTTGCACGCGCACGAAACTCGCCCCAGATTGCGATCTTGCGTTGCCGTGTACCGGCCGGTGCAGGGCTGTGTCCTCTTATAATTTTCTTTTGGGGAATACGTAATAATAGGTAATAATAATAAGTTGTGGGATAACACGCGCCAAAACCAGGATACAATTATAAGGTACGTCGTATAATTTAGACCAACTGGGATTTTATGTGACGCACGCCGATATCGCAAAGCAAAGGGGCATCAAACATTTCGCCTCCATCGAAGTGGAGGCGAAATTGAGAAATCCCGGTTACGGCGAAACCACCGTAACCGGGATTGAGCCCTTGGCATTCTTGTCAGCAGTCGTGCACCATTGCACCACCGCGTAGGACTTGGATTGATTGATTGATATGTGGGGTTTACCGTCCCAAAACCACTATATGATTATGAGAGACGCCGTAGTGGAGGGCTCTGGAAACTTTCGACCACCTGGGGTTCTTTAACGTGCACCCAAATCTGAGCACACGGGCCTACAACATTTCCGCCTCCATCGGAAATGCAGCCGCCGCAGCCGGGATTCGAACCCGCGCCCTGCGGGTCAGCAGCCGAGTACCTTAGCCACTAGACCGCGTAGGACTTGGAGGACGTCTGTACAAACAGCTGTGTTTATTTGCTTTACGAATGATTAGGGAAAGTAAAAAAAAAAGCAAAGTACAAGCTATGGCTCAAGCCCATCAAATGACCTATGAATCAAAACTTCGGGCTAAGGAGACAGCCCAATTTACGACCCCATTGCTCTCGCACGAGTGGTGTAAATTGCAATGACGCGTGTATACTAACGCGATGGGACCGAACGACAAGCTTTGTGAATTTGCGCCAAGAGCTTCAGCCACAATGGATGCGTATACAGTGACTGAGCATGCGTGGCTGTGAACGCTGGCGCCATCTACAGCTGCCACCTCGCGTTGGCTGAAAGCTCCCATTCGTGCTTGAATTATAGCACTTGAATGGAGCAAGCGGTGCGACTAAGTTTGGTATCACAACGCCGTCGGTCTCCCAGACTGCACGTGACTACACGCCGACTATCATACGATTTGCACTATAGAGCTTATTCATTCATATTTGGAGCTTATTTACATGTATTTAAAGCTTATTAATTTACAGCTTTTGTAAACCCGTTTCATTCAAGATAGATAGATCAGATTTGTGAGGTTTAACGTCCCAAAACCACCATATGATTATGAGAGACGCCGTAGTGGAGGGCTCCGGAAATTTCGACCACCTGGGGTTCTTTAACGTGCACCCAAATCTGAGCACACGGGCCTACAACATTTCCGCCTCCATCGTAAATGCAGCCGCTGCAGCCGGGATTTGAACCCGCGACCTGCGGGTCAGCAGCAGAGTACCTTAGCCACTAGACCACCGCGGCGGGGCCCGTTTCATTCAAAATATTAACATCGGAAACCAGTAAGTTCAAGCATGACTGCATGACAATCACCGAATTTGGCTTCAAACGGCGTCCTTTGTGGCTTCAAACGCGGCTTCGTCACTCGGGAAAGTTAATCGTAGTTAGCGAAACAGCGCGTTACGAGTTTTGCAATTTGCAATGGGTTCATGTGCGCAGAATCCGGTTGCCTTCTGCGTTCAGAAAAGCAGGGTTAGCTGCTTCGTAGTTTCACTCCAACAAAGGAGAATAAATTGCAGTAAACGTTGGAACAAGGGCACATACAGATATCCACGTACTAACCATCTATAGTTTCCGTTGTGAGCGAACGATCGCGATGCCAGACTTCCCGGTAACTTGAGCAGGAAGGTGCATTCCACTACGGTTAAGCAGGTAGGAATAGAGCGGATAAGGTGTCCATACTTATTACGCTTTGATGAAGGCAAATAAAGGGCTGCACTTGGTCATCGCCTCGGCTGTTCTCATTCGGGCTCGACACGATTGCCTCCTACGGTGAAACCACGCGCAGTGCGTTCATTTTCAAGGTAACACTGCGACTCGTCGGTCATATATACCACGTTCTTTTACAGCTTTTGTTAGCGTATAGGGCGTGATCATTAAGCCACTAGCTCCTAACACTTCTTTGTGCTCGTTTCGCGAGACGGTACTTCGAAAGTGAAAACACCGCAGGAAGCCGAATGAAGCGGGGAGGGCTCGGTTTAGAGCAGGCCCATTTGGCACGCAGCGTGGCGTCGGCAGTGAAAGTACGCTAGGTGAGTTTACTCTCCCGGAGACGCCATGGGAGAGCGAAGACGAAATGGAAGGCGGCCTGGTCATGCATGGAAGCGCTGGCCCAGAAGACGGGGGGGAAAGAAGGTGTACGGTTGGGGAGCTGGTGCACACCAGCGGCGGAGAAGAGGCCACGCGAATGCGGCCGAATACGTCTAGCGGTTAGACCACGATCGTTTTGTCTCGCATGCGTAAGTCTATATACGCATCCTGCGAAAGATAAATACTTTCGCGTACTTTCGTGCTCCTTTGCGCTGGGCCGTGCTGCGTAGAAAAAGGAATCTCAGGTTCACTTTCGGAGTATCGGGGCAATCGTGTTTGAAACGTGCAGGAAGAGCTGGCTGTCGTTGTACGTTCGAGGTCAATTCCAAGTTTACATACGTACTGAGAAAATGTTTACGCATAAGGAATTCCGTGATGAGGCCGAATTCTCCAAGAATGGAAGCACAAACTCGCATTGCAAACTCCTGAGCGCACTCAACATTTTGTGCGTCTGAATCAAGTTCCATTCTCGGGTCCATTCTAAGGTGGGTGTATTTTAGATGTAGGCCTACTTATGATGTTAACGCAAATTCATATCAATGAACCATCGATCCCAATAAGGCACCATGACCCTTGGAGCTGCTGTCGGCGTCCTCATAGCGACAGCCTTGCCGTTTCGTGTGGTGTAACAGTGCACACTGCAGCGAGTTGTCATGCTAACTGGAACAAAGCTGGATCTCAAAGTAAGTGTCATTTCACTGCACTCCATAGGCTCGACTTCACCTTAGCTTCTTGCGCGCCTCAGCTCGGGCGGAGGCGCGCTATCCCGTTGTTTACGCGTGCATGTGATTGCTACTTCGCACATGAGCGTCGCTCAGTGCTTCGCACTCCTGAGTGGGGTGCAACCTAATGACACCACCGGACAACGAGGCCAAGGAAAGTACTGGGCGCATAATAAGTGTAGTCTTTGTAATTTGGTAAGTAGGATATGAATGTACTTAAATTCAACTGGGCGAAAAAACAATTCTTCGTTGGTAGTGATCGAACACATAAACGTTCGGATAACGCGTACTTAGCTCTACCAGTTGAGCTACAGCGGCAGATCGTGTTCCGGTCCACTTTTTGGGTGCTCGATAGCGTCCATGTGGAAGGTTATAACACTTCTGGTATTGTGGTAGTGTTGAGACATTTGTAAACCCCCCCCCCCCCCCCCCCCTAATGTGCGCTTCTGCCGGAGCAGTGAACCTTCCGAACCTTCCCGTACACCGTGTGAGCGGATCCTCGAGAGGAGGTTTTATTATCCATGAGTTCAGTTTCATTGCTTACGCTTCGGGCATTCACATTAACCAATCAGAGACACTTTTGTTCTGAGCGCTTCACGCAAATATTGGTACGTTTACTTTTTGTTGACTGAACCCGCGAAGAAACCGTAGAATGTCCTCTTAGATCTTGATAAGTGACTGGGCATATCGTCTGGTTATCGGACGATTGCTGCTTCCGTCGTTTTTTTTTTTTTCGAGTGGTATTCTTTCTCCCTTTTCACAGTCCCAGACGTATGCTCGGTTATATATATGTACAGCTTGCCAAAGGCCAAGTTTACTTTTTCGTTATTATCTCGGTTTGCTTTGGCACTTGTCCAAAGATTTTTTCTAATGTCTCGTATTTTTTTGTAATGTCTCGGATGTGTAATGGTTGTTAAGTAGTGCTGTCTGAATAAACACGATTCATTTGTAAAATGGGTGTGCATTTTTTTTTTACCAGCAAGAACTGCCAACAGATCAACGTATATGCAATAGCCGTGACCGCAGCCTGTTTGGCCCCAAAAAACAGCTGATGAAAGCACTCCCTAATAACAGTTGAAGAAACACCCGACTTTCGCACAAGAATGCTCAAACCGAAACTGAAACCACAGTGTCGTGATGGCAAGGCCGGAAAAGGAACCTTATGACAGTTTAATGCCGGCCTCTAGGAGTGCTAGCAGTCATGTGGGCCGCATGGTTGATTGATTGATATGTGGGGTTTAACGTCCCAAAACCACTATATGATTATGAGAGACGCCGTAGTGGAGGGCTCCGGAAATTTAGACCACCTGGGGTTCTTCAACGTGCACCCAAATCTGAGTACACGGGCCTACAACAATTCCGCCTCCATCGGAAATGCAGCCGCCGCAGCCGGGATTCGAACCCGCGCCCTGCGGGTCGGCGTGGTTCAATGAGAGTGTCTCACTGTTCTGTGGTGGACGTCCACGAGTGCAGCCGTGCGCGAAAAGCGTCGCCAGCGCCGCCTGACGGGCGCGCGTGGAATCCCCCCCTTTGGTCGCAAAGCGAGCGCTGCGCCGGGGACGTTTCGTCGCTCCCAGCGCGCAGGTAAACTTCGCCGAGGCAGTAATCGAGGTTGGTCGCATCATCCGTCGCCGGTAAGCGGGGAAACCGTCGTTGCGTGCCGCGCAGCTGCGCTAAGAGGTAGAGTTATGCTACCTTTAGGTAGCGCGACTATGTAGGAGTCATATACAGTATAACTACATTACGAGTATTACGTCGGCGTCGCTGTTTCGTGGAGTTATGCCAACGTGCTCGTGCACACTTTTTTCGACAAGCGTCGACAAAAGCAGCGACATGCATTTGTCGGCCATTGCCCTTTTGCGCGGAAAAACATTGGGGCAGAAGCCATTAAGGATGATGATTCTCGAAGCACAGCTTTTAAGGCCGCTCTTATTCGACCCTGGGCCGTCGTGTCGTGGTCACTGTTGTAGTAGCAGCAGTAGTAGTAGTAGCAGCAGCAGCAGCAGCAGTAGTAGTAGTAGTAGTAGTAGTAGTAGTAGTAGTAGTAGTAGTAGTAGTAGTAGTTGTTGTTGTTGCTGTTGGTGGTGTCAGACCAAACACGTGGCCAAAGATGGGTGAATAAATAAATACATAACGACATAATGATGATGGAAATTGGACTAAGCTGTCTTAGTCTACCGTCACATAAACTCGAGCGCTGGCAGCTTTTCTGTGGAACGGTTTTCGTGGTGCGGAACTGGCTGCCATTTTTTTTTGTTTAACGTGCACTGCGTATTCGCATTCTGCACGTGAATCACTGAATCTCGCGGACACTGCAGAGCGAGACAAGCAAGACTTGGTAATCTCACTGTCCACCATAGTTCCCAATGGTACCACGACACTTGTGTTGCTGTTGCACCCCACTTGGAAAATCCCTACTATTCCAAGTTTCCTTGCTGCGCAACTTCGTTTCCATGGCTGCCCATTTGGCGGTCGTGTTCGATGCAGAGCTTCCGTAGCGGATGGAATTCAGTATAGTTTAGGATGCATTTTCTTCGGTCATTTTCGCGAATTCATCCTGAAGGGTTGACATCAATGGCCATGTACCAATATTACGTAACCAGTGCTGAATTTTTCCATCTGGCATGTAAGACAGCATCCAGGAGCTGTCATATGCGCTATATAGCTTGGGTCACATGTTATCAGAGTGGGCAGCTATAGGGCCACGTAGTAGTCAACTATAGCATCACTAGGGATACGAATAGTCGTCCACAACACGTTTACAGAACACGGAGTTCACAAAAAAAAAGAAAGAAAATTGAAAAAGCTGAATTGACGAACGAGAAGCCTGGGTATACATGTCCTTGAATTCGAAGGTACGATTTGTACAGCTTCTGCAGACTGTACATACAGGGTGATTCAACAATTGATAAGCGTCTTGGTTTAAAGAAGAAATTCCTCACCTGTCATATGAGCAGTGTCTGCAAAAAAAAGTTTAGTGCCTCACCCTTTATCGCAGAAAATACACGACGGAGGAAACACAAACCGCGACGACGAGTGCTGATCGTCGTCGTTGGCGTCCCGTCCGTGGAGTGTTTTCCACGCTGCAGTACACCAGAATAACCTGCCAACGAGCCCAACTCGCCACTGTGACCCAACATCTACGAGAAATTATCGCGCACAAGGCCGAGAAACTATTCGAGGCCGCCGCAGCGCGCTTAAACGTGCGCCGCGTCTCTCCAATGTCGCATTCCTCCCTTCTAACCCGACGGCGGTCACATCGCACGTATCAGCGGGCGTGGCTCTCTTTGTGCTCACACGAACGTTGAACAGAGGTGTTGACAAGTGTGCATTAGGCAATTAAAAGAGCTAGATAACAGGTGTTATGTACTTGCTGAATAATAAGGCGTGATATACGCCTAATTATAGCACACGTAGAGTAGCCGTGAGTCGATACGTCTATAAATAGCGCTTAACCTGCAAGACAGCTAAGCTAGGTAACAAGGTGTGAGTATCCGCTCATACGAGCTGCAGTGTCATAATCTTTTTTTTTCCCCTTTTGTTGTTGTAAAGCTACAAGTGTGAGGGGTAGAGTTTGTAGTAGACTTTGGCAGCAGCGTGGTACGCCAGTTAATATGGCTGCATGGATGTCAAAAAAAAGGGGGGGGGGGAGGGAAAGTTTCCGATTTTTCCATGTTATACTACACTATAGGTAACAGAACAGTCCGGCAGCCATGCTTCTTCGGAGAAAATTGATATGCTTGAGGTTAAATTGAAGGTTATGCCTGCGTGATGGTGACTGAATGAATGGCCATTGTGCTATAACCTGTGTGACGCCACTTTAATTGAGTGTTAAAATCTTATTATTGTAATTTTTAATGAACAAAGGCATTGCCCATGCTAAATTTTTTTGTTGTGACATTGTTACAAGAAAGGCGAAGAAGATACACATTAAACAGTTAACAAACAGTATATACAGATGCGGTTGCAATTCAGCTCACAGCCCGAGCAATTCAGCTCACAGCCCGAGCCGAAATCACTACGTCTTCGTCGGGCGACCACGTTTATCGACCAAGCGACCAGCTAACGTTGATAATGTGGATATAGCACTATTGAAATGTCATCGAAACGATGCACAAATTTTACATCTTTATTGAAATTAATTCATATAGGAGTGCTTAAAAACATTCAAAGTACTTTACTTTCTCAACTAAGCTAAACAATAAACAACCCTCGGTAGCTCTGAGTCGTACTTCTGCTCTGATGCTCGCGAGGGCAAATATGATCCTGTTCTCAGAGTCAACAATCTCAGTTAGATCGATAGCCGACACCAGATCCATCACCCAGTCCCCCCCCCCCCCCCCCCCCCAAAAAAAAAAAAAAAAAAAGCTGAGCAGAGAAATGTAGGAGGATCTTAGAGGCCAAGACATCGCTTCTGTGCGCCCAATCTACTGGCCTGCAAAATGATTGTTCAGCCAGCTCGCTGTGGATCGTGCCCCTGCCTCCGCGTAACTGACGCTTCCGTGATGAGAGCACGGATACCTGACGCACGCAACATCCATCGATAATCGTCCTCCACGTGAACTTTGATAAACTCGAACAAAAGAAAAGGCGTGTCAATTGTATAGGCCTGCGAGTGTGTCTCGAGGTAACGCATTCGGGTGGTATACTGCGCTGCCCGTCCCTTATGCGGGTGCAAGAAGGTCATGAGTCTCTGCCGACATTCTGGTATAGGTCTTCTGTTCAAATATAATTTATAGAGTTGTAAAATATGGCAACCAAGAAAAATTGTGCGCTCGGTGGCCCATACTTATGGTTTTTGGTGCCACCGTTCTAAAGCGAGAGGGGGATACTGGAGATGACGAGGAAGGCAGGGAGGTTACACAATATTCGATTTGTTAACCTCCAGTTCAGCATCCGGCTGATACCCTGCGCTGGAGTGCAGAAACAGCGAATAGGGACCCTACAAGAGCGCTTTTTGCGATGCATATACCTTTCTTAATGACTGTAATTAGAACGCCCCTCCTTTTCTTTTTCTTTTTTTGCGCGTGTTTTTTTTTTCAATCTCTTTCTCTTTATTCCTCTATCAAACCCCTATTTTTTTGCCAGCATAATTATTTGCTGCATACCCGCACACTAAGCCCAACGCTGCATACGAGGTTAAATCTAATCAGTGATGGACCCACTCGAGGACCCTTTCGAGAAACACGTTCGTTGACTTTCGTCATTTGAAGTCAACCATGTCATCATATATGCATGATGACAGGGTTCCACTTCATGGGGGAGGGGGGTGGCGAAAGTTCGTCGCAGTGCCGTTCTACCTGTTAGGTCGATGAGGTCATGGGGCATACTTTGCGCCCCCCCCCCCCCGAGTTGCAGCACCCCTTCCCTCCCTGTTATGTTAATGTAAGGGCTGGGTTTTCACCCCCTCTCCCAATTAGGGGACTAGGGAGGGAGCCGCACCCTCTGTGTGTATTTTCGCCAACGAGGAACACTATTTTCGCCAACGAGGAACTGAGGCACGAGATAACGATTGCTATTTTCACGAGCATTGTGTAAGAGTGGTCTGGTGACAGACCCTTCTTGAGCCGCGACGATATTTCCCATCCCAGCAGACGTGGTCAGCCTTACAAAGAAGCAAACAAAAAACAAGGATATGTCTGAAAACTGAAAAGCATCATTGTCCGTTTGTTAATGGGTTAACGATTATAAAATGAAGGTATATACGCATCGATTTAAACATTTTGCGATGTTGTTGGCAATAATATGTTTACAATCTCATGGTATTCATTTACGTCATTATTACTTCATTATTGGCCGAGACCAACTATATAGCCACTGATTTTCTGTTGTCATAAAGTAACGAATGATTGTCGTTATTTTATAGGTTTTTTTTTTCGTAGAGCCCTCTCAATCACGACCCTTACATTTCAAAACCTGCACACATTTGGCTTGCCGTATACTTTTTACCTCCGTACTCAGAAATGCGTTCCTCAATTCCGGATTAAGTTACGCCTGATATGAACCCGAGATGCTCAATGCGTTTCTTTTAGCGCTTTCGCTAGTCGAGTCACGTAAACGTCCGCCGTTCGAGATGTGGCATTATGGGAAGTTGAATTTCTGAACACGGGGTCGGCGTTGCGTGCTGCCGTACTGCAACCTTGCCATCATCCTTCTTTTTCTATAATATAGATGGCCGCTATGAACCCTTCGTCTAGATACTTCGAATCTGGGTGCACGTTAAAGAACCCCATGTGGTCGAAATTTCCGGAGCCCTCCACTACGGCGTCTCTCATAATCATATGGTGGTTTTGGGACGTTAAACCGCGCATATCAATCAATCAATCAATCAATCAATCAATCAATCAATCAATCAATCAATCAATCAATCAATCAATCAATCAATCAATCAATCAGTCTAGATACTTCGTTTAGTGGCACCGCTTTCCTGCCGTATATGCCCGCTTATCGACGCTTGCTTGTTCTCTTCTTCTGATGCCATTTGGGTAAAGTGTCGTCACTGAGGGCGTTTTCGAAGTGAATGGTAGATGCGCTGTTTGGTGCGTCGGTTTCGGTTTCGTCAGCTAATTTGGCCAGATTTTAATCGAACCGCGGTGATTACCAGTAGCCGCCTTTCAGAAATTTCAAAGTGAATATGAACTATTTGCAGGAAGGACTTGGATTCACCCGTTTGACTGGATCGCTTATTTCCACTGGTTAAAAGGTGGTTAATTCTTTTATTTCTATATCCTCTGTTTGTAATTAATGTTTGCATGTCCGTGAAGATGCCTTCTGCCACCGCCAAGGGAACGCCGTAGGTAGCAGGCAAATACCTCCTTCCTGAATTTTTTTAAATAATTGTGGACACGTTTATTGAAACACCCTGTACAGCGTCGAGTGCTATATCGCTTGCGCAGAAAAAAAAAAGAGGAAGCAGGGAAAGAGAGAATATCCGTCAGTATGTAAATTCTAAATTAAGAAAATTGGGGTGAAAATATGCGCCTATCCCATTCGAACAGCATGACGGTGGCACGAAAAAAAGAAAGGCGGTGACGTGGAAAGGAGGTACGGAAGAGCGACAGTAGTACACCATACGCGTACACTACCCACGTATCCAGGCAGGAGTGGAGCAAAGGGCCATATGAAACGCGGTTCGCTGCGCTCAAAGCTGCTTACCTCAACCCCGCATATAGTTAGGGTTAATCCGGAATCACGCCGGGCAAATTCGCCAGGCATTTTCTTTTTTTCACCACGCATTCGTTCGCGCTTGACGGAAGAGAAGCGCCTCCGAGACGGTCGCGGCGGTGGCGAAAGCGGCGACAGCACGCGCCGCTTGATCGTCGTCGGCAGCGGACGACCGAACAGGGTCAGCGGAGTGAAGGACGCCGACCGCGCTTAGGTCGGCGCCGCGGGGCCTTGGCACGAGGGTCGCCGTCTCCGCGAGCGCCGATGCTGTTTTGATGAACGAGCGCCATTTCCTTTTTTTTTCTTGTTTTTCTTTCGCGCTGAGGGAAGTGGCAATGCGAGACAGTCTATCGGAACTGTCCATCATGCCCCGGCGAGCCAAAGTTATATTCTCTGCGAGCCGGTCGGCGCGCATATTTGGTTGAGACGTGGACGGGATGCAAGCGCCCGATAGTGAGAAAACGAGGGGGGATACGGACAGCCACAGCTATATCTATCTAGAAACATGGTTACATGGAGAGTATGGACGATGGGCGATACATTCCAGTCGTATCTGCGTCACACAATGCCCTCTTTTCACAGGAAAGATTCGGCTCCACTCGTTGGAATCCGCACTCCACTCCAGGATAAGACCGCGTCACATTGGCTACCAGCGCGCGGTAGACGAAAGCCACAAATAATGCGATATGACATTGTGGTGAACGCGTAGCTGCCAGATGTCAAATCAGTAAAAGAACAAAAAAAAGGCTAGCAGGGCCCTTACGCATTCTTTTAAACGACTCGAAGGCGAAAGCAATCTTCTTCGTTTTCTACTCAGTCGATGTGCTATAATGATCCTCCCGCGCCTCCGTCCGAAACTTTTCTGCGCCTATGATGCACGGCCTCCGGGATCAGAGGAATTGCAGGCTTTCTGCACCATATCTCGCTTTGCATTGCCTCCGCAATTGACTCCCTTTTGATCAAGTGACGATGTGATTGATGACGTAACAATAAAGGTTTACAATGACGACATAATGACGTCACATGTTGACATAATCACGTGATTATTTTCTTTTGCATCACTCGTGTCGACTACACCAACACCGCCGACAATCAGTTTTCCGATTTGATGAGGCATCTAAAACTTTCGCCTTGAAAAAAAATGCCGAATTCAAGAAGTGGAAATTTATATCGTCACTTTTACGCATCCACCCGTTGTCTTCTGAGCGCTTTAATACAGCCTCCAAAGAGTGTGACACCGTATGCCGATGCATCAGTTCTTTTTGAATTTCGTCGTTGATTTCTTGTTTTGTGTCATACTACAAGGTTATGCTTTACATTATTTTATTCTTGCCCGTGGGAATGGCACCTGGCGAAGCGTAAAGCCTTTAAAAGCATCCAGCTTTCGCACAGTGGCACCACGCAACGCTTACCTAAATTTAAGAAATAAATTTTAAGTACTACAAGATGCTAAGACATAGCACAAGGTATTCGGCCACCTCGGCCACTGTTTTATTTTTTTTGTCTTGCAACAGTAGCTGTTGTTTATATGCCTCGCGTGTAGAAAACACACGCGTACACGTACACACACACACACACACACACACACACACACACACACACACACACACACACACACACACACACACACACACACACACACACACACACACACACACACACACACACACACACAAAATAAGTGATACATTGTCAATACAGCTATATCACAGGTAAAATAAAAATACATCTGAAAAACTACCATGGTGATCATATATAGTTATATGATGATCACGTTCTTAACATAAGTGATGATCGTTCTTAACATAAGTGAGTTTCATGAGAAATTCACATTTTGGGCCTGAATGGATCTTTTCTAAAAGCTAAATGCAACGAAATATCTTTCAAAAATGCTTGCATGCATATAGCATGATTTCCGGTGATCCACCTGCAGAAACCAGCGCTGATTCACGCACGGACCAACAAACATCACAGGAGGACTAGCGCTGTCCTCGTGCGCAGTTTCATCGTCCGCGTCTAAATTAACGCTGCTTTCTTCAGATGGATCCGGGCCAACGAGCTCGCATTCATTCACTTTTACGTCATCTTTCGGAGATTGTCGGTGGCATTACTGTTTCGCGGCATTTTGCGCTCGCAGGTCTGTTTACGAAGGTTTGGTTCCCCTTTATTGGCTATATTTGACGATATAATCATATCCGGGTTCTCACGTCCCGAAACCACGATGTCATAGCGAGGGATGCCATGGAGGGCTTCGGAAATTTCGATCACCCAGTGCTCTTAAACGTGCTCTGACAAAGCTCTGTACTCAGGCCTTTCAGCTCCCTCATAAAAAGGCAACCGCCGTGACCACGATTGAAAGTGCGGTTATCGGGTCATCATAAGCATTTAACCATAATTTCACAGCGCTTGCCAACCTGCCCTTTCCCATTTTTCCTTCTTGTGATGGTCTCTCTCTCCCTCTCTCTCTCTCTCTCTCTCTCTCTCTGTGTGTGTGTTAGCTGCATATAGCACAGTTATGTTTATCATAGTGCATTGACCCCCCCCCCTTCATGTTTAATATTCTCGTCTATCCTCTTTCCCTCTTATTATAATCTCCTTAACCAATCTCACAGTGAACGGCATCCAACCGGAAGCTTTCATAAGTTTCTCTAGTTCGCCTCGTCACTTCGAACTTTTCTGTTTTCTTCCTGGTTTGGGATCTTAAACGCTTGCCTTCTCTGGGTATAAACCCGACTTCGTTTATAGCGCCGCCAATTCCGCTTGCATGGGTATATGCCGTCCACCAATTAGATTCGCTTGTGCCATTTATCAACTAAGCGATGAAGACATAGGTATGCCTGAAAGATTAGCGAAGCTAGTTAATACTCGGAAATTCGTAAACAAACCCGATTGTGCGTTCCTCGCCAACAAACTTCCGTGGGCAAAACTGGACGCGTGTTCACAGAAGCCCCGCGCGATAACGTGACCCCATTTTCGGAAACGCATAGAGGCATCGACAGCGCGCGCTGGATTTGCGTGCCGTCGCAGATTTTGTACGGCTTCGGACCCGTCGATCTGTCTACCTCGCGGCGCGTATTATATCGCCCCAACGGGTTTTCAATGGGCGCACTGAAATCGCCCAAAGGGCGGTGGACATTTCATTGAAAGCGACCGGATCATGTCGGAACGAAATTATGCCCTAATTGAAGCATGGTAGAGGCTTCACTAAATTATATTCGATGCTTTTTTTTTCTTATAAAGCTTGATATGACGATGAAAACGCGCTACTGCATCATGATCGGCACGACAATTTCAAAGCATATGGTGCTCTCTACTTATTAAAGCTTTTTCTCTTTCTAAATCTGAATAGTTGAATATAACTGCGCTGTGTTCGTTCACTGTGACCTATATATATATCAACATGAAAAGACGTTGCACGGAGCCTACACATGATCAATCCGCGGATGCAATTGTTATGCCACGACTTTTGAGGCGTCCGCATCGGTGGTACAGTGGTTACGGCACTCGGTTGCGAACCCGAAAGTCGTACGTGGGCTCGACTCCGGTCGTAGCGGTCAAATTTCGATGAAGGCGAAATGCTATAGGCCCGCGAACTGTACGGTGGTCAAGATTTCGGGAGCCCTCCGTGAGATTGTGCCTCATAATCATATAGTCTATTTTTGGCACGTAAGCCCCGCCTCGGTGGTCTAGTGGCTAAGGTACCCGGCTGCTGACCCGCAGGTCGCGGGTTCGAATCCCGGCTGCGGCGGCTGCATTTCCGATGGAGGCGGAAATGTTGTAGGCCCGTGTGGTAAGATTTGGGTGCACGTTAAAGAACCCCAGGTGGTCGAAATTTCCAGAGCCCTCCACTACGGCGTCTCTGATAATCATATGGTGGTTTTGGGACGTTAAACCCCACATATCAATAAATAGTTTTGGCACGTAAAACACCAGATATAATTTATTCAAAGCTCGAGTTGCGGGCGATTCCTATGTAGCGAAGCAACACTTGGAAATATATACAGTTGCTTCGCACGTGCGGCAATCAACTTCTGGATTCTTGCCAGCACAACAGCGCCGACGAGACTGTGGTGTTATATGGACGGCGTTTCCCTGTGCGCCTGCTTTTTGTATGCACGAACGTGGCGTTATCTACAGCGAAATCGCTTACGCCAAGCGCGCGACAGCGTTAATCCCGCAGAGCCCCCCCGTGCATTTCGTCGAAATGATATTCACGTGATACCGGAAAATCAAACGTATCATCTGAAAAATAGGGTGATCCGAAGAAAGTTTGATAAAAAAAAAGATAGTTTATGCGTCCTCGACGACCAATTTAGGGGCAATAATTTCTGTGACGTCGTGTTAAGCCTGAAAATCCCTCTCCTTCCCCCCCCCTCTTCTTTTCTTTTTCTTCCAAAAAATAATAAAAAAATTCTGGCTACGACTCTGCTCAAAGTGACGCTCACCAAAAGCAAAACGTACTTTCATTCGTCAGTTTTCCCTGAAGGTACTTATTTTCAATATGAACAAAAATTTTAAGAACGTCAAAAACTATTAATAAAGTAGCAATGAAGGTGAGGCACCCCATGTGCCGGCTTGTGCTTGATAAGCTGAACAAATGCATTATTTCTCCCCCACCCCGCATTGTTTTGGCAGGTGATGATGTGGCAATGGCTCCGTCATCTTTAACCGTGCAGTGAAAAATGCGTGGCTGCGGGAGCCAACACATTATTTGTGCATCTTTGGGATGTTCTTCAATACAAGTGACGGGATTTAAAAACTGTCATTTCCCGAATAGTACTTTAAGTTCACTTCGGCCGTCACATGGAATTTCAAACGAGAACGTGCTTGCATTGATCGCCCGAAAATGCATCCTTCCTATGGTACGTTGGCCGGGGAAAAAATAGCGTTATGCCTAAAAACTTGTCATGCGAAATTGCATAAAAAAAACACGAACTTCTGCTTGAAATAAACAGAGGAGTGCAGTGAATAAGTATGGTTTAGTTTTCTGAAGTATTACAAACTTCGAGACATCGCAGCAAAAACACTGTGGGCTTTTGAGTTACGTCTGCACGTCATCAGCGAGAAATGAAAGGTGTATGACCAGATGTGATACTGGTGGCTTTGCTGGGCTGCAGAGAGTCCTTAGGAGACCAGACAAAGGGGAAAGGAGGAAACAAGGACGAGCCGCATTCATCCGCATCGAAGGACGGCACCGAAGTGTTCCCGAGCGCGACCCTGGGAACTTCTGAGGAGCCCATCAGATACTGTGCCGCGCGGAGCATTGCGTCATGCCGTATGTCAGTTGCATCATAATGAGTGGCACGCATACACATCGGGCTGACGTCAGCGCCGCTCAGCGGCGTGACGTCGGCCATTGCCCGCGGCGTTGGACGGACGAGGTCGCCGTCGAAGGCCGCCGCCTCGGCGCGCGTCGCGCGGGCCAGCGCGTAAACAGGAAGTGCGGATGACGGAGGAAGACTCCACCACGGCCGTGCGAGGACCACGGGTACCGAGCCACGGTCGTCAACACCGAGGCGCACGCACACGGCCAGTGAACGGGACCGGGGCAAGGCGGGCGCTACTTTCAAACGGTATACCGCCATTGCGTGCAGTGATCGTGCAGGACAGAGCAAGTCTTGTCGCGCGGCCCGCGGGGGGTGGGCTCCCCATAGAGACTGGCGCGCTCCCGAAAGAGACGTAAAATAATGTATATACCATAGGCTGTTGGCGTGTTGGTTTAGTCATATTGCCCGCACACACCAACCTGAGCGGGTACATATGCGTTTACCAGAAAGGTATATCGAGGCGGCTCTAGGATGGCGTTGCTCCTAATATTCATGTTGTCAGAGTCCTTTTAGTCTACAATAATACGGGGCAGTATCATTCCTGATGGGCTTTCGGCCCTTCGGGATTTCCCAGTGAATTGAATTTGACATTTTTTGTGGGGTATATAGCAGCGTGTACGTTGTATAAACACGGTGACTTTAGTTTTACATTAATTGAATCACGAGCAATACAAAAGAGCGTACTTCGATCACGCGTTGTTGTTATACTAAACAAGGTGGGGATGACGAATCCCGTCTGTGGGCCAAAAACGTCAGTAGACATATATTCACCTTGGTCGGCGGGACTACACATCTTAGAAACCGACAGCTGGGGAAGTCTTTCCATTGATTTCTTGTCTAATTAAATGTAAGATTTTTTTTTCACAATACTTCCTACCTGCTTGTCTTTTCAGGTAGGAAGTACACTCGCGGCTCTACATTTATGCACGGGTATGTTCGTGTTCGTGACGTGTCGCCCGCGCCTATTTTCTTGTATATCCTCGTTTTGTGACTCCGACGCTGGGAAATTTTCGAAGCTGATGTTCGCAAAAGTCTTGTTTCACAGATATACAGTATGTATAACGACTGCTAGATCGCACGAACCACCTAGAGGGAGCTGTTACAGGGTAAGAATCGTTTTAAGATTGGCGGCAATCTAGTGCAAGCAGGACTTGCTGAGAAACGTTTTCTGCCGAGCAACGAAAACATCACATCGCTACCAGAATGGCGTCCGCACCAGTCTCTAAGAAGCGTTCGTGTCTGAGGCACGCCTCAGAGGAACTCTGCGCTAGTTTCAACCTTTAGCCGTTCTCCGCGTGCTTTCCGGTGCAGCCCGCGTTCCCTCATGAGGGATCACTAGTGCGCTCTATAACGTAATCCACTGGAAAATATGAACGTGCATTTCACTCGGAAGTCGGTCAAGAGTGTAAATGAGGTGCAAGAAGAAAAAAACAAAGTGCAACCATGCATGTATGCGAGCATTCTGCAATTTTCACTGCTGCAAAGCCACACTTATTATGTGTACATACAGGGAAGCCGATGCAGTGATTACGGCTGGACGTGGGTTCCCGCATGGCCGCACACGATGCAGGTATGGCCGAACACGCTTGGATGAACACGCGCTAATACCGAGCTGATTGATTAGAAAGTGATAAGCACACAACTATCGAGCACTTTTTGGCTTTTTAATCACGCATCGTTTTGTTGGAAATACAACAAAAGAGTAAAAAATAACGTATACTTTTTTTTTTCGCTTCATAGACGATACATGACTTTGTGTGACATATCATTGTGCTGTAAATTCGCTGAACGACGCAAGCCTTATCTTGCTATGGAGCGGCGTATCGCTTGCTGTTAGATAAGAGCATGTCTACAAACGCTTTCATTTTTCTGTAAATCATCGCATGTGTTTATACGTATATAGCTTTCAGTGGTCCGTTTTTAATTGAAAAAAGAAGTGTCATTGAATTTATGCCGTAATCATTACACTACAATTAAAAATAACTATTTAATGCCCTTCATGCTTGCCTTGGCCCAATTGTCAGTTGTGACACAGGCGCTGTATGCCTGTGCAATGGATGAATTCTGTGTCGGACAGTATGAATATAAGTGCGAATTTTCCAATAACCGTTGTTGAAAATTCAGCGCCAGTCGTTTTTCTTCCTTCTGTCTTGTGTGTGTTTTGCGCTGTAGTGTTCCAGGATTATGTACCAACAAGGCCAATTCGCCACTTCAAATAACTGTCAGTTCGTTTCATTGGCTAACAAAAAAATGAGCCCCTTGAACAATTTATCTTCTACCGTATGACGTATCATCTAACGGATACTTTTTTTTTGTGGTGGCGTGTGTGTGAAACTGTGCAGCCTAGATGCAGCGACTTTCATCAAGTTCACTCATGAATTCAGACAAGGTGCCCTTACTCCCCCTCTATTCCTTTTACCCATTAAGGGATGTCGACACTACAGCGTCAGCTTTATGCTAGAGCACAGTCTGTTTCTTTGGTGACGACTCTCTTTTCCTTGTTACCATCCCGAATGGAAAACGTTTTGCTAACAGACAACACCATGCAAGCGACGAAAATTGCCTCCACTACTCGCACAGAAAACGTCTCAAGGTCGCTTATGCCTAAGACGATCCGCAGACGCAAGCCACATTCTTCTTTTCCTTCTCAGTCCTTGTGTATTGATTCTCATCCGAAAGCTATCTAGCTATCTTCATCTCTTGTTGTTTTGCAGTGACGTCCCAGTGATGTCATGATGTCGTCATACAAATTGAAGACCTGTTACATCATGACGCCGTCACGTGGTCCGTCATCACATGTTGATGCTATGTTATATCACTCGAGACGACACCGACGCAGCCGCCGGTCGCTTTGCGAGTTTGATTAGGCACCAAGGCTTCCGCCTTAAATTTCTTTCATTTCGCAAGCCTGTGCAGGGACTACCGCTGAAAGTGGTGACCGTTGCGGTAGCTACGTGAAACTACCAGTCACGCAATAAGTCAAGAATGCACTAGAGATCATTCTCAATTGACTATGCCAAGAATCACCGCAGAACGCATGATACACGGGCCAACGACACATGAGTGGCCATTGATATGTAGGAGGAGGGTGAGTCATCGTGCCCAGTTCGTGGGGATGAGGCTTCTTTCCCCGGATCTCATTCCTCGGCTCGCGTTTCCCTACTCGTATTCTTTCTTCTCGGTCTCACCTGTTACTCCATGCTTTCACCAAGGCAGGTTAACCAAACCAAAGCTTTGTCAACCTCCCTGCGTTCCCACTTCGTTGTTTCCCTCTCTTTATCTGTCAGCTCGCCGTATGGTGCCGGCATGAGCCACCGCGGCGTCAGGTAACCAGCGCCCCAGTGGCATTATGAAGAAGCATGACCTGTGCGGCAAAGTCTTTGCCAAGTCCTACGCGATAGACGTCCACGCCATATTGCCACTGGGGCGATGGTTCTCGGCGGTCGAGCTGGCCCATGGCCGGCACAACGCGTGATGACGTACGTGCAGCGAAGGCACCTCGATCACCGCGAATTTCTATATGAATGTGCAAATGAGAGATATCGACTGACGTTAAATGAGAAGCTGCCGTTAGGTTCCAGCATTCCATTCAACAACGGCGGACTGGATGGGCCCCACTGAGCTAGGCTGCGCAGGCTGAGAGGTGCATGAAAGGTGCGTGGTCCGAACCCAGATTCCACCCACCAGTTCTAAGACGGGCGTCGGTGAGTCCCCGGACAGTCGTCTGATTTCGGAATACGCCGATTGGATATACATTTTTCGTTCATGGAGAAATAAAGCCCACAACTACACACACACGCTCTCTTTTTCCAAACTGCCTTTTCGACGCCGATAGTTATAGCGCGAGAACAGAACGACGACAAAGAGACAAGAACGGCACGAAGGACTCTTGTCTCTTATTCGCCGTTCTGTTCTCGCGCTATAACTACCGTCGTGTCATACCAACTAGCCCAAGCTGACACACTTCTAGGTTATATTTCTCCACGCCGCTCGCAAACTCTCAGCAAAAGATGTGTCTCCTGTATACGCTTCTTTGTTCTGAACAGGCGGATGCTGTCTCGGACGTATCAAGCGCGAATGTTGTTCACGTCGCTGCAGCTCGCATACACGAGGTATCTCCCTCGTGCCTTTTCGCAACCCGGCCCCGTACGCCATCGTACGCTTCGGTATAGGTAGGAACGAGCAATCGTGCGTGCAAACAGTTCAGCCCTCAAGATGGCGCCGCGCTTTGACAAAAACCTTCTACGCGGGTGCGAGGCGTGTCCCGGTACATGTTCTTGGCACACTTCCTCCGATGCGAAGGGGTAACGGACTGCAATGAGTTCCGCCGCGGGGTCTATACTAAAAGCGAGCAGTCGGCGCCAGTAAATGGAGGAGCCACGCCGAGGTTGGCGCGAGCAAGCGGAAATAACGCCGCCAGCACCGCAGCCGCCAATATCACGTGTACACACACACAGTGCACCACCAGCAGGCGCCTTTGTTGCACCGTCGTCGTCGGCATTGAGGCCTCGCCGGCCTGGCCGCCGGCGGGACGCGCCAGCTGGACGTTGATCGATGGAGCTCTCTTTCGAAGCGGCATCCCTTTTAATGATGCGCGCCAGCGTGCGCGAAGAAAGTCGAGCCGCGCACGCCAGCCGCGCTCCCGAATTTTCGGGACGCTTGCCCGATTTGCGTTTCCCCCATGTAAAGCGTGCGACCATCCCCTCTCGTCCTCCGTGCAGAGACTCGCATTGAAGAGGCCCGAGCTGGCTTTTAGGAAAGTGACGCGCACTGCCGTGTGTTCTAATACAATTAAACGAAAGCGCGTAAGAGCGCCGGCGCATGGAGCCCAAGGTTTTCCGCAATTTGCGCCCCCTTTCGCGCGCTGCATATTTGAAACACGAGACGTGGAGCATCGTTTACCAAAGTATTTATGCGCAGTTCGCTGTGCGCCTTGTTAAGCTACAATTACCATTGTTTGTCTATCGCAGTATTTTTAATTAATCTACCATTTCTTATGATTACTTCTTCTCTAATTCAGCATTCCCCTTGCTCGTGTAATTGCGTCAAAACCGAAGCACGCCGTCCAGAGGTATGGAAGATGCCAGCGGGGGCGCAGCATCTGTTCAGCCTAAAAGCACGAAAGAAAGTGCACCGAATAGCGTGTCTTGTATTGCGGTAAGTATTTGAGGATATTGTTGTGTTGTCGTGTGTAGACATACCCATTGCACGAGCTACAGATGCGTGGTTAAGGCCTTAAGTTGTGCCCTCGACTTGGATACCTTTCACTTCAGCCTCCTCTTCTTATGCTAATTATCATATGCACATATAGCTAACGTATGCAAACTCACAAACGGAGCGAAATGCACGAAGTTTTTCTGTCGTAAGCGCTATTTGCCTTTCATTGGTCAGCAGGCTTCGACAACTGTATATCCAGCATCAAGATTGGCGAAAATTTTCTCTCAGGAATAGCTCTAGCGTATGTATAAAAAAAAAAGACTCGTTCACACCTTCGAACTGAACCAGTCACTCTACAGAGTGGCAATACAACTGCCCGCTGACTCAAAAGGATTGACAGGCCTGCTCCTTGCTTTGTCCCGTTTTATTTGCGCTGCCAAGTTTTCACTACGGTCGCAGATGGCCGCTTCGGCCTAAAAGCGACAGCTTTGTTCCAGTTGCTCGCTGCTCGGTTTTTCAGTTACGCGAATGCAGTCGCAGACGTCTGAACCGATAAGATCCGTAGGTACAGGACCTCAACATAATGGATGATAGTGCGAGAAGACGCGAGTTATGTATGGCGATGGCCGTAGGTTGCATGCATCGGTCATCTCGAGTCAATTTTTCGGCTCTATATATATAGGTTCCAATAGGTGCGCGACCGCGGCGCTAGTCACAAGTGTTAATGAGCCTTAAGAGGTTTTTTTCTTCTGAGCAACAGATTAGAAGGTTACATATCGAGGTAGTTTATTATTGTTTGAAGTTCTGTTACGCGCACCTGTCGTCATGTGCACTTTGTTGACGCGGTGGCTGACGGCGCTGAAGAATTATGCCTGAGGTTTTCGTAATGGCTTGCAGCAGTAATCTACTCACTCGTTACGCGATTTGCTTCTGTGACGCTTTGTGGTTCCTTGGCTGTTCTAAAATGCTTTTTAATGCACATGTTAACGAGATTCCTTACCGAACATGAAGCCTGCCTAGGGTTAGTTTGCATCGGAGGTTCAAACATCGGCAAAGATCAGTGGTACAAATACTAGGCTGCCACCTAGAGGAACAAAGTTCAAATTACTTTTAAACCTTGGAATGTTTTTGTATATTATGTTTTTTGTTTTAATTTCGCGCTATAGTGCCAGCCACAGACAACGGCGCACAACTACGGCGCCAGAAACGTCCCTTGTTGTGATCTCATGACAGCTTTCGCTCTAAAAAAAAAAAGGCCGTCGTTCCATTCGCAGCACTCTGAATTGTTTAGATGCTGTGCTCTACCAACTTTTGTGTGATGGGCCTGATTTCACCGAGCACCAGAAGACTAATTTCTTCTCCATTGCAGATTGTCGGAACCCCGCATCGGTGGTCTAGTGGGTACTCGGCTGCCGAACCACAGGTCACGGGATCGAATCCCGGCTGCGGCGGCTGCATTCTCGATAGCGGCGAAAACGCTGTAGGCTGGTACATGTTTTCAGATTTGGGTGCCCGTTAAAGAACCCCAGCTAGTCGAAATTTCCGGAGCCCTCTGCTACGGTGTCTCTCATATTATTATTGTAGTTTTGAGATGTTAAATATCACGTATCAATCAATCATGCAGAGTGTCGTGAAAGTGCGAAGCTTCAACTTGAATTCGTTGGTACGGCCTTCTTGTTTACAGTTGCGCTGAGCAAACGGCACGAAGAACTAACTGCAAAAACAGTTGGAGAAGTAGCACGCGCAAGGTTAAGAATTAATGAGACTAATACTAAAATACGTGGTATATAGTATAGTGTGCTCGAAATATTCGAGGGATGCTTAATTGTCGCGTGAAGAATTTAATTAAGATTCATGGCATCCACAAGAACTCGACCGGCGGCGAGGTTTTGGCGCGAGAAAAAACAACGACAAAGTTTGATAAATAGCGAAGGAAAAATAGCTATCATCACCGTCGTTTTCTCCGCTATAGATAACTGTTATTCAGCCCGTATGATGTCACTATTGTTGCGAAACCAGAGTCAACCAGCTGTTTATTGTTATTTATTTATTACTGATTTTAGCGTCGCTCTTTGGAGCCTCTTTTAAGAAGCACTTACGCAAAATGAAATGGCGTCTAGTTTGTTCTGCTGCAATAGCTATAGCTATTGATCCACTCTTCAAGACTGGAAACCTCGCTTGCTAGAGCGCGCGGCGATTAATCATTTGATTACGTTTCTAGAGCGCCTTGTCCTGCAGTTTCGGTTTCAGAAGGCACCGGGATAGGCAAGATCTGGCGGGATCTTAGTGTAAAGTTTGAAAGGCAGCTCGCCACGTGAAAGTACAAAACAGTCACGCAGATGCAGCGCGCGGCATCACATGCATGCGAGCAGCTCGCTGACAGCTGTGGTAGGGAGCACAGGTATAAAGAGCTGGCCAGTGAACCGAAACTGGTGTCATATGTGCTTGTTAATCGTTTACAGAAAAACCAAGTTGACGTGAATGTCACGAGATGCACCGTTATGGGCTCAGTTGCGCGACGCAGTATTTGAACTTCATTTTAAATATGTTCTAGACCAAGCCGTTCACCTAGGTGCTTTGTGTTCCCACAAATCTATCTAACAAGTTATTCAGCCTTCGGAATTTCGGCCAGTAACTCTTCAAGTGAAAACAGTGTTTACACAGGATAGCATTTCTTATTGTTATCAATCCACAATACACTCCAGGAAACGTTCGCCATTCATCAGCAGTATATGCGGGCCGACTCACGTTTACTGAGTGCAGCTTAGGCGATGCAGTTCGCATTTCCCACGCTCCGTGGCAATGCGCAAAGCAATGGTGTGCTGGTTTCCTCGAGGCCGTCTGTGTGCGTGCTTTCGAGTGACTGCGGTGCCTCAGTGGCCTCCACAAAACGGCCAAACGGTATGGCTTTGGGCTGCGCTCAGTTGATTCCCTTTGACGAACGCTATGCGCGTATTGCGTACCTTGCGCACACCTTGTAATCTGCATACTGGGTGATGTGTTCGAGTTTTCCTTTTGTTTCATTGTACTTCGGTGCATTGTTTTTTACCTCCTGTCTCTTCTCTATGTTTTTATAACGAAAGCGTGTATTCATCGTATAGATGAAAAAAAAAACAAGAAACAAAGAAATAATATAGAAAAAAGCTACAAACGACGAGCGCAGTCATAACGTCTATACCATCGTGCCGTGGTGACCCAAGTCGAGCGCAATATCATCATCTCTGCAGAATTGAGCAGTCGCAAAAAGCGACAAGCAACCGTGGGGCATGGTTACAGAGTGTCTGAATCGTGTCCTTTGTGCATCGTGCCTCACAAGTTGTCTCTCGCAAACTATCCCTGATGGATGAGCTGTGTATGCGTGTGGTCGCGCTCCTTTGTTTATTCGTCATGTCGTCTTAAACATTTCACACATATATCCCGCCAGTGTGGTCTAGTGGTTAAGGGGCTCGACTGACGACCCGAAGGTGACGGGATCGAATACCGGTCATGGTGGCCGCATTTTCGATGGAGGCCCATGTACGTATGTTTAAGGGGCACGTTAAAGAACCCCAGGTGGTCCACATTTCTGGAGACTTCCACCGTGGCGTCCCAAATAACTGTATCGGGGTTTTCGGACGTTACACTCCAAGGATTATTAATTACATTATTAGGCATTTAACACATCTCTGCAGTCTTCAGTTTCACTGTATCCAGCATCTCCCCCGTTCTTGTTTCCAGACGTCGGCAACACTGTGAAGTGAAAAAATAGAGAAATAACTAGAATTTCGAGTAATTGATTGATATATAGACCACATCGCAACTTACTGGGCTATGAGAACCACTGTAGATATAGAGGCAATACATTTACTAAAATAAACAGAGACTGCAGTGTCCTTCGACGGGAACTGAGCGTGTACGGAGTTCTCAGACTAGGACATCATGATCCACCGCCGCCGCCTGTGCATTCTCAGCGGTTGCTTAATCTCAGAAGTTGAGGCTAGAAAGCAAGGCTTCCCGCCGTTGCGTGGCAGGGTGTGGGATTGAAGAGTTGGCGTTCATGAGCTGACACGCCCAAGTGGCCGGAGCACAACAAATCGCGCATGCAGTTGCTGCTGGTAATGTGTAGGCTGCACGAAATGGTAGAGCGTGCGGTGCGGACGGGTGTTTCTGTTGTTGCCTCCACGAAACTGTTCGGGTGAGTCAGGAAGTCGTGCAAGGAATATTACCTAGATGCACTTATTCACATTGAAGTATGACGTGAAGCTATGTATAGGGAAGAGCTCCTAGCTAGTTTTGGCAGCGAGGGATTTTCGGGATGGACACTTTATTCTAAATGCATGAATTTTTTTTGTCACCTATAGCTTTGACACTCACGGCAAATAATTAAACTCACTACTTTGTGCTCGGAGCGTAAGCATGGTTGCTTTTTCTGCGGTGGATGTTTTTTTTTAACATTTAATCGCTCAATAAAGGCGTGTAATGCATATATGTCGTTATTTCATCAAATCATATAGGGGCAGTTACAAAAATATCGCATTTGATGATAGTCACAAAGTTAAGCTTAGTAGGTGCAATTTAACGTGAAATCCACTATTACAGTATAAAAATACTTGACCTGTTCATCGGGTCTCTTGCTTTCTAGATTTTGCGGCACGCGATTCGTTCAAGCCGCGAAATCTCGGAGGCCATGCAGAAATATCGACGTTCGGCTTTCACGAAACTCTCTGACAAGCGGCACTTTGAATTTTACAGGTAATCGCCGGCAGATACTATACTGTTATCACGCTGATCGTTATCACGTGAGTCGTGGACGCCGTCCATGTATGGGGGCTGGCTTTGCGCCCAGCTCTGCCTTCCTCGCCCCCTGCCTCCCTCCCCGTGCGCACACCTACGACCCCCCCCCCCCCCCCAAATTGATATCCTTGCTTCACTCGTGGTATATTTACTGGAAAGCATCATCCTCAGTCGCATCGTGATGCACAGCCGCACTCGGATGCATTGTGAGACCGCTTAGCTATAATGGAGTGCTGCACCAACAACGGCGTCACGTTTTACGCGCTGTGGACGTGCTTTCTTCTCCTCCTGTGTGCAAAACTAACTGAAAAAGAAGTGTGAGTAGCCTTCCATATACCGGAGGTAGAACGGGCTTAAGTCAATTTAATATAGATCAATGGGGGAAATATACTGAAAGAATTTAAAAAAAGCTATTTGATGAGCAAAACAAAACAAAAACATTGGAGGCAAACATCTACTGAGTGCGCTCTGGTATCTTATCGAATAGGCTGAATATGTTTGAAAGAATTATCAGAGTGTATCGGCGGTGTATTGTCTTTAGTTTAGTTCAGTTCAGTGTTTTGTCTGTGTGTATTTATTTCAGCACCGACACGAGACGGCCGCATGCACTTGTTGCAGTTGTGGAGAATTTTATATGGCTTCAAATGTAGAGTCAAAACAGTGAGAAAATATGCGCTGAGCCGCGGCAACGGGAGCCCTTGTTCCGGACAGGTCACGTGATGAGGATCGCAAGTGCGCGGGTCGAGCCACGGTCTCTCGCGACCCGCATCGCAGTGAAGGCTTTCTCGAAAGGTGGCCTTGTTCCCCACAGCGCGCTGGCAGCTGCACCCGCCAAGGTGCCCCCCGGGCACCACTCCTGCGGGCCGCGTCGGTGACGCCACCAGAGCCTCCACACGGACCATTGATTTTGCGGGACGAACGTAAATCAAGCACTCTTTATCAGCATCGCTGGCCCGAGCAGGAGAAGGGAAATTAAAGCATGCGTAACGCGGCTTGAAGTATATTACGCTCGCGCATGACCGTGTTTTTACCAGCCACGCAAACCGGTGCAAGGTAGGCGGGTACCCAATTTACTGAAGTCTTAACGAAGGAATATCGTTCACAAGTGAAAGCAATATTGGCAACTTACGTCTGACTGAATCACTTGCACATCGACTCGATAATATGCGAGCCAGACGCGTATATTGTATACGTGTACGTATATACGCCGTGTGTAGGCAGTGTTCCTGCTGCTCGGAACCTGACCAGCCAGTGGTGTACTTTGGTAAATGCCTGTGCTTACACTGATACGAGACACGTGGTGAACGCGCGATAAAACCGAAGTGGGAGAAGATGTTTAATGAGAAGGAGGAGAGGTCGGCCTCGAAATCGGGTTTCTAGCCTGCTACTCCTCACGGGGCTGAGGGTTAAGAGAAAATGAGAGAGAAAGGATGGTTAAGCTCATACCCTACATTGCTGAAAGGAGGAAAAAATGATGTATGAACAAACCAAAGCATGGAGAGAACTAGATCTAACTTCCGAGTGGATGTTTGTACCCCTTTGGGGAAACATATGAAGTGGGGTGCAGCACACGAAGAAACTCCATCAAAATAAAAATAAAATAAAAGCGGTTTCGCCACAGCGCCAATCGCAAGCGTTCTCAGCTCAAATGAAATCACTGATGTTATTCTGGAAGTATCGTGTTGTGCGGCAGGTATGCAACACCTCTCTCGTTTCTCCTCATGGGACATGGGTGGCTCTCTCGCGCCTACATGGTCCGAATAACTAGCGAGAGAGAGAGATAGAGTATGACGACTCTTTAGTTATAAAATAGAGGCAAATTCTATAAGCTCAGTGCGGAGATTCGTTCGGGGCGCGCTTCTTCGACGGCGCTGCTCCGCGTCCCAGACACGACGGTGGCAGCGCGAGGAAATCGGAGGGTGTCCCCTGCGCGCATGCATCCAGCAGCCGCTGCCGAGCCGAGAGAGGCGTCGCGAGTCCCTGAGTAGCGGACGTCACCGACCTCGGGCGGGTTCGTCGAGGACGGCCAGGGATTTCCTCCGCCCACGGCGGTGTCCCGCCGGTGGTAAACAAGGGCCGCCCTCCTCGCCCAACGCCAATGCAGTCGGACCGGCGCGCGCCCCAAGCGAGTTCCTTCCGCGCGCCAGCCTTTCCCCCCTCATGTTACACCGATACTGCATACACATCGTGCAGGCGCGTTCCGCAATGGTGTGCCACAGAAACCGCGGCTCTCCGCGACGGCGCAATCTCCGTTGTCGCTCCCATGGAGGAGCACCGAGATCCACTCAAAACCGCGGCTGTGCCCGCGTGACAAGGCGCGTACGGCGCAACAAAATAGCGCAAATGCCATGACGCACGCGCATCGCATTCCTGGCGTTTCTCCTTGCCGGCGTTGCAACGCTCCTGTCTGTACCGTATCGCCGAGAGCGGCGGAACAATCCCGCCCGGCCCTCCCCTTCCCAAGGTCCTTTTCGGCGCTTTTCTTGACACGATAAACGCGCGACTGCTACTTCAGCTGGGCGAGGCGAGTGCAGCCCGATAACGGACTACCGCGGTAGCGCCCCGTCAATGGGGAATCGAGGAGCCCCCCTCTTCAAAACCAACGACACTTGTCGACGTGGTGCGTACTTGAGAAAAAAGAATTATAATAATCAATATATAATGGCAAGCGTGTGAGGTAAAATGATCGCGCGTTGCTGTAGCCCAGTTTTCAGATCAGTTTATTATGGCGACATGAGGCTCAGGCGGGAGATGAATGCGGCATTGTCATCTGGTGTATTGTCTTTTGATCTGGGCTAACGTCAAGAAAGAGAAGAAAAATATATTAGAGGATCTATTCAACTCTTCGAAGGCGTAGCTATGTCACTTCGCACAGCGTTAGACAAGGGTACAAATATTCATTTTTATCGCTTGGTATACTGACGACAGACGATTGTGGCTACAGTGATATTTTAGCTCAGACCGATTCTTCGTCAAAGCTGAATCCATACACACGAGCACAGTTGGCATTATGTAGCATTTAAAACAAAACACTTTTCGCTCAAATTGAGGGAAGCCCTTCTCAGTGCCTGGCTCTATTACGTCGGCATTGAGATCTGCAACGATGACCATGGTGTCGTGTTCTGAAGAGTATACGCCATTACTGATTATTCTTACACTATTATTATTATTATTATTATTATTATTATTATTATTATTATTATTATTATTATTATTATTATTATTATTATTATTATTATTATTATTATTATTATTAATAATAATAATAATAATATTAGTAGTACTAGTAGTAGCAGCTGCAGCAGCAGCAGCAGCAGCAGCAGCAGTAGTAGTAGTAGTAGTAGTAGTAGTAGTAGAAGTAGTAGTATACATTAGTGTATTGCTTCAAGCCCGCGTCACCTGCACCGCGCACCGACATTTAAGCATATCTAGAACCGCAGCCGGCGCTCACCATTCTTTATTGTTGACGCACAACAAACATGAAAAACGTGTGGAATTCTATATTCTTGTAAAATGTCGCAGTCATGGCTCTTCTGTGGTGATTTCTTCTATATGCAAGTATAGCACTTCTTTATTGCGGAGTTTTGTAAAATATTGGGCGATCAATGCTAGAAGCTGCGCTCGGTATTACATCTTCGCAGCATAGCGACCACTCCTGGGACAGCCGCTGGCCTACAAAGCGAAGAAACAAAGGAAAGCAGGCTATAAAACGCGTTTCTAATGCATGTTCTGGGAGATGATGTGCGATGATGTAGACGCTACTGAAATTCGTCAGCCTTCGCGAACACAGACCAGACCAAGTTCCTTCGGTCGTGGCAGTGTATGTGTCAGTCTGCATAACGGACAAATCACGCGTGTTTTCCACACGACACATTCCTCACTGCATCTGCAGAAAAGCGAGGTATCGCACGATCCATATTGTAGCACCTTCAAACGGCGCCAACACCACGTGTTCGGGCAACCAACCCGATTGGTTAACTCCTTCCAACTTTTCTTGCTTGTTACTTTTAAGAAAATTTAAATTTTACATCTGAATTGCTATACTTCTCGCAGGGCTAAAAGGAAATGCGCAGCATTCAGACATCACTACGTTTCCCACCCACGCATACCATGCATATGCAAGTTCTTTGAATATGAATAGATAATTCATATTCGCATAAGTGCAGGAACTGTGGGAGAAGCATTCGACCGCGAACGCACTGCTATATAATGCACGCGTCCAGCGCATGATATATAGTGCGCGAAAGCATGTAGGAAAGGAGGAATGGACATTATAAAGCAAGAATGCAGAAATATAAACCACAGCTCGAAGTTTCATAGAAAGAGAATCTATGGACATTCGCACTGCAAATTACCCACATTACATCAAGCCAATAACAGAAACACCGTTACTTTTTAAAGTGCGTTGACTGGCTTATGTTGCTTAAGATCATATCGAGCATAGCGGCCATGACAAAAAAAACTACATGTTCATGAATTTTATTAAATGTGTTGAAATGTGCACACATTGAATGTACAAGGAAGTAGGAGTAATGTACAGCAGTTACAGGAAGCTTGAACGACGTGAAAAGAACAACAAGGGTGCGTAACTCATTGTGGTTATAAGGTTATTGTAACATCAGGAAAAAAAAACCCGTAGCATAATTGTTTTTTCACTGCATGTAATCTTCTGCAGGAAAGAAACTGTTTAGTGATGGCAACTGGGTTTACAGTGAACATCCCTCAAAGACAAGTACTCACCAACGCATTGCAGATTAGATGATAGTCCAATTTCGGTGCACGTGCTATCACAGCATCGTCCACATCTCTCGACAGTCAACAAGGCAGTGAAAGCCTTTTTACGCTTTTTCAGGACGACGGGCGTGTGTGAACGGCTCTGACTTGCACAGCACTTCTACACGCCGCAGTGTAGAATTCCGTGCCTCTCTCTCTCCCCTTTCCTCTCTTCCCTCCTCCATCCTTCTCCTATTACTTGTCCCCTTCCCTAATCGCCCAGTGTAGGGTAGCTTACCGGAAGTATTTCTGGTTAACCTCCCTGCCATCTCTCTTTCTGTTCGCTTCCACCACCACCAACACCAGTCGGGCTATGTCAGGCATCCGGTGGTGTCCGCGCTTCAGCAGGTGTTATCTTTCAGCTCTCAATCCACCTTCCATAGAAACAGCTGCGGGCGCGCGCACGTTTATCCTCACCCCTAGCAACCTCAACATGTGGTGCGAGAAAGCGTAAGAGAAGGTAGGGGCAGTTCTTCGCCGCTCCTCTCACCGTTCACTCTCTCCCCTTCTTGGGCCCTACTCTTCAGTTCGCCCGCGCCTCACTCTCGACCGTTCGCTGGCTGGGAGCCTCAAGAACATCCAGAAATGTGTGCTTGAGACGCCGCGGTGAAACGCCAACGCCGAGCTGAGAACGCTGGCGTCCCACACTCCCGTCCGCTCGCTCCTCACTCTCCACCAATCGCTGGCTGGGCGCCGCTCAAGGCGATGGCTGAAGTCGGTGAAGGTGAATGTCTGACGGCAACTGTACCCTCTCTCAGCGCAAAAAATGCATTCGAATATCCTCAGAATTCCCTTCGGGAAGGTGATTGATTGATTGATTGATTTGGGGGGTTTAACGTCCCAAAACCACCATATGATTATGAGAGACGCCGTAGTGGAGGGCTCCGGAAATTTCGACCACCTGGGGTTCGTAAACGTGCACCCAAATCTGAGTACATTCGGGAAGGTGGGGGCATGTTTAGATGATAACCAGCTCTTTGACTAGCCTGTGTGATGCTGTCCCTCCGTCCGCACCACTCCCCTCTCCGCAGCTGTTGGAGCGGTGCGGTGCCAAGTAGCTTACGTCCTCCCAGCAGTGCGCGGTGACGTCTCTCTTCCTCGCCTGCCGCGCGCTCGCCGCGTCTCAGCTCTCTCTTGCTTCCCCCCTCTCCACTGGTCGCAATGCTCGAGCCTACTCCTCACGTGGGCATCATAAGCTGCGAGCCGGCGTGTGCGCACGCCTCGAGAATCTCGCGGCGCCGACAATGTGAATAGTGCGCCGCTGCTTGCCGCGTGATCGCACCGGCGACGGGACGCCGTCGCGGCATGCTTCCCGCTAGTGAGCGCACACCTTTCCCGGCTGTCGCCAGCGTTGCGAGGATTAGTGAAGCCGATCACGTTCGCGAATGGCGACGTCAACACCGACGAGGCGCGAGCCAGTGAAGCCGAACGCAAGCGTCGGCAGTGGAAGACCGGCGACACCGACTAGGTGCGAGTCAAGAACACCGATCGCGTTCGAGAATACAGACGGCACGCGGGTAACACCGACGAGACGCGAGCCAAGGAAGCCGACCACAAGCGTCTTCAACGTATCGCATCTCCCGAGTTTTTGCGTTTCAAACAAATGTTTATTCGAGTAAATGCTACACCGAGTTTCACTTCAAACCATTCTTCCAGCACCAGCGTCGACGCCCGTTTCAATGGGGTCAACGCGGTGCGCACCACTGCTGCTTCGCATCTCATCAGGATGCCATTCGGGGAGATGGCCTATAGTTTGTTTTTTGGCAGACCAGTGCTGAGAAGTGGGATGCACCTAATATCGTAGGGCGCAAATCCGTTTATGATGGTCCGTGAATATATATGACACCCTGACGACATTAGACGACGACAAGCCGACAGCCTATGTGGCTTCGCACTTAAGAAAAAAAAGCTTACAGAGGTGAGATCTACAAACATTGTTTCTATACTTCACAGCTGGCGCTTTTCTTTCTCTCCACCTAAAATTTGTATGCATGCGCACATAATTATTGATGTTATATGTTTCCGTGCCACCACTCAATGCTTCGCGCTGCATTGTCGTTACGTGAGCTGCATCAGTAGATGTACATGATCAGCTGTCTGACTTTCCCTATAACGTAAAATAACAAGGCGCAACTTCATCCTTCTAGGAATTTGCAGGCGAGTGAGTGCACCGTAATTCCTATTCTCTCTCCTCGCCTTCGTATAGCGCAGAAGCAATAAGAAAACGTGTGGCTGAGCTGTAAGGAATTATTGAGTGGATGCTGAATGAAAATGGCGTTGTCGAAAGCAATTTGTGCGACGCGAAAATGACCTTCCTGCTGGAGTCTTCACTCTTTAATCTGACTGCCTCTGCGCGGTACACTAAACACTGAGTCATAAGCAAGGATGTACTATATTAGTTTTTTGTCTTTCAGACGCGCCAGCGTCATGGAATGTTCTTGCAATTACCAAACCATATACATACATAAATGTGTGCGTGCGTAAATGCACGTGCACGTGTGCGTGATTCCACGGTGCCGCGCCAATTCGCCGGAATCCGAATGGTTCCGCGACGGTTGACTAACTTCTTTAGTCATAGGGAGGGAGGCTGTCCAAGGTAATTCTCCTGTGCCACGAATGCACACATTGTTACGTGCAGTGGAGGCCAGTTGTATACGCTGAGAACGCCCCAACGGCAACAGAGAAGATGACTCAACGTGCTTGGCGTTTCTAATGAAAAGGAGTGCACGTGTGTTAGAGCATAGGACGGGGGATGACTCAACAGTACACGGAGCGTAAAATCAGTTTGAAGTATAACTGGCTCAACTAGATACGTAGTTACGTATAACGAGATATACGTAGATACTTCCTTGCTTCCTCTCTTTCTTTCTTTTTGAATTTGCAGTTTTTCTGTCTATTTTTTGCGCTTTGCTTTTATTACGTATTTTCGTTATTTTCAGCCCGTCTTTTTGTCTCCTTCAATTTACCTCTTCCTTCCCTTTTCCCCCATTTATATACGTAATTTTGCCTGCGTTACACCAATCGTCGACCACGACAGCCTGGCCCCTGAAAGGCTCCGTACTTATAGCCGTCATCAAGGCACTCGAAGAGGAAGAATACTTCTCTTTGGCACGAGCGCGCGCTCAATATGCCACAGCTGGCTATGACATATATGTAGTTTTTCCGGCGTTTCGCCAAGCGACGATGACAGCATACTATCACAGCATACGGCAGCATGGCCTACTAAAGCGCTCCACACTTGAAAAAGGATAAGCGACGTCGGAAACTTCATACCGAAACGGGACACTCTCGATCCAGGTTACAGTTCTATATACCTGTAACATTCCACGACAAACGGGCATAGACAGTGATGATGATGATGCTGCTGCTGATGATGATGCTTGGATCATTGGCATCTACCCACTCTGGGGGATCGGCCACGAGTCGGGCGGATCATGCACACTGAATTTATGACACAAAAGCACGATCTCTTTATTCTTCTTCTTCGTCTTTCCCATGTTCCCACCAAATCTGTCCTTGGTAGTACCAGCCCACTACACTCGGCCAGCCTTTATTTCATCCCTCCGCTCCAAATAAAGGATGACGTTGGAACTGGTTGCTATTTTCATCACAGCGTTTTCTGTCGTGTAGCCGATGGTCTTCAGCACTCCTTTCGTGGCAAGTTTCACCACTCTATAGGGACCCACAAGTTTTGTGTTAGTACCACAATAACCTTTCCGTACCAGAACCATATCACCTATATAGTGCTATGACGGGAATGTTTGTGCTATGACGTTTGTCAAATGCTCTCTTCATAGCTTCCCTGTGCTTCTTTTGATGGTCAGAAGTTTTCTTCGTTTCTTTCAAGCGAAGCTTCTCTGCTATGCCGAGTATGTCATTCGGAGGTGAATAAGCAGGTTTATCAATGGCGGCGTTTTGGGTGCTGCACCCAAAAGAGTGGTTGTATGTGACCTGTTGTGGTGCGACACAGCTGCTTGGAGGCAACATGGCCACCCTCCTGGAAATCCTCGGTACATATACGTTGTTTGACACCTCGGATAACACGCTCCGCTAGTCCGTTAGCTGATGGGTGGTAAGGGGTCCTAAACTTCAGGGTGATGTTTCTTTCTTTTGCATACTTTGCGAATGTCTGGCTCTTAACGCGGATCCATTGTCGGACATAACACACTTGACCCCCTTAAACATTTCTCTGCTCAAGAGTGACATGACAGTAGCGGTATTTTCTTTTCCTGGCTTCGCAGCTAGCATTCGTGAGCATTCATTAATGCACACTACAAAGGATTGCGTTCTCTTCCCTCCTTCGATTTTCTTCTTAGGTTCAGTAAAATCAGCGTGTACGGTTTCAAACGGGACATTTGAGTAAGGTGGAATTATCATGCTGTCTCTAATTGCTTATATTTTGCTTTGTTCAGATGACGTTTCTGACAAGAGCTAATGTAATCGCTAATACATTTCTTCATGCCAGTCCACGCAAATCTTCTCCTCATTTTGTAGTATGTCCGCCAGAAACCGTCATGCCCTCCTGACTCTGGACTGTCGTGATAAAGATTAAAAAGTCTTTTTCTCAGAATATACCTGAAATTTTCTATTTACAAACATCAACTTCTCAGTGCCTTCCCATATTTGAAGTGAGTTCACGCTCTCGTCGCCCGTACAGTTATAGACAATGGGAAGTCGAGAAAGGGCATCAGCGTCTGACAAATCATGTCTGCCTCTGTGTATGTCATCAAAATCAAACTCCTGGATTTCACTTATCCATCTAGTGATTCAGCATTTTGCTTGAGCACCATTCAGCAAATACGTAAGCACCTCATTGTCAGTGAACAATTTCAATTTCCTGCCCTCTATGTACAATCGAAAATACCTAATCGGCAGTACAGCAGCCAATGCCTCTTTTTCGGTCGCGCTGTAATTTTGTTCCGACTTCGTGAAAGTGTAGGAGTGATGTCCTATCACTTGTCGTCTTCCTCTTTCGCTTCCACTTGTGTCTCTTCGTTGGCACAGCACGTGCGCCGTAGTTCGATGCGTCCGTTGTGAGTTCGAATGGAACAGTGAAGTCCGGTAGTGTGATAACTGAGTCTGATAATAAGACTAATACCAAATCTTTGTACGCCCTCTCACACCCTCCCGTTCAGATTAAATCAGTGTCTTTACGAAGCAAATTGTTCAGCGGCTTCGCTCATGCTGCAAAATCTTTTATGTAGCTTCTAAAATGCCCTGCGAGGCCAAGAAACACTCTGGCTGCGTGTACATTGTCTGGCTTCTTCATCGATCACACACATTGTACGGACTTTCCTTTCGTACTCTTTGTAGATCCACCCAAAATGCGTCCGAGAAATGTAATCTTCTGTTTAAAAAATTCACTTTCCTTAAAGTTCACTTTCAGTTGGGCGTCCCTTGATGCCATCTAAACAGATGTCAAGTGATCCACGTGTGATGCTTCATTCTTGGAATAGACTATAATTTTGTCTACGTATACAATGAAGAATAATGCAAGGAATGGCTTGAGAACACTATTCATCATCTTTTGCAACCATGTCGCACTGTTTTTCCTTCTGAAAGGTAAACGATTGTATTCGTACACGTCAAATAGAGTGACAAAAGCCGTGTACATTTTGTATTTGTCTTCCAGTGAAATCTGCCAAAATCCTTTGCAGAGGTCTATACGAAAAAAAAAACATCTTGCAGCCTCTGGTTTTTTTTCAATTATTTCATCAACCCTGGGAATCGGAAAAAGGAAATATGTCTGTTTGGCTATTTAAGATCCGGTAATCAGTGCGCAGTCGCAAAAATCCGTCTTCTTTCAGAGCCAAAGTAATAGGCTAAAGGAACACAGGCACTGACGGCCGTATTATTCTTAACATATTCTGGATTTCAGTCTTCAACCAAACTTTCTTTTCGCGGGACATGCTGTAAGGTTTTTTACTGACCGGCATAATATCTCTCCGCTTAGAGGGAACAGTAAATTTTGTTGTAGCTGGTGGATAGTTGCCTAGACAGACAAGTTCTGAGAATTTCTCATGCACATCTTTTTCACACTTAACAAGGTGGTCCGCAACGTTCAAGGAAGCGCACGTCTCCTGTGCCACGTACAGTTACTTCATCATTCCAATAAAGATTTAACTTCAGTGTCTTCATATCAGGTAGAGAAAGTAAAAATTTGTAGTCAAACCCTTTTACTACGACAGCGTCAATGTCGGCATTTTGACCCTGAAGAGAGATACTTGTTCTCACCCATTCATCATAAATTTGTCTTGTCCCATCAAAACTTTGTACTTGTACTGACCTTACTCTAATGATTTCTTTCCTCTTTACAAGTGCCTCATTTATGACAGACACAGATGTCCCACTATCTATTAGGGCATCAACATCTTCACCATTTACCTTTAGTCTGATAAACATAAGGTAAAGAGCCATTAGAAAAAGTCTCCAATTTTGTCGTCAGATGGGACTGGGCACCCTCTTTTATTCGTTTTTTTTTGTTTTTCAGCTGCATCTGGAGTCGAAGAAGCCATATGTTCTTGGTCATCCCTAGCGTCGGAGATTACATTGACCACTCGGTTTCGATCATGCCAATTGTCAGGATCACGTGACCTCCAAGGTGCCCTGCCGGGATGGTAATCTGGCCGACGTGAGTTCAGGGAAGTCGAATCACTTGAGAGGTTCCTGAAAGAAGCTAGAAGTTCCTCGACAGTTTTTTGGCGATTGAACTTGTGCTTGTCTCTGGAGTTTTTTAGGAAAGCCATAAATAATGAGAGGAACTATCGCGGAGGCTCTGGAGGTTCTGGGTTCGTCATTCGAAGAAGCCGCCTTTTGTCATAAAAGTACTCAAGGGGCTTTTCTGATCGATATTTGTATATAATTGCTCAATCCCACCTTTCAACGGGGTTTTCGTCGAAAGCTGCCGGAAAACTCATTTTCCACTTTTCCCTAGCGTCGGTCTCGTGTCCAGCGTAGTGAAGCTCGTATCACTTTCGAGCCAGCCCGGTAAGCAACGGACGCATGTTGCTGATGCGCTCGCTAGATTTTTGCCACGAGTTGTCTTCACACGCACGTTCATAGAACTTGATGCAGGAGTCCGGCCTTGTGCTTTCACCATCAAATGGTTCAGGCTTTGCTATCTCCTTATTGGGTTTTTGCTGTGTCTGGATGACGGCAAGAAGACCGTCCCTGAATTGCTGTTGTCACTCTGCGTGCTGATACTGACGTTGGAGCATTTCCATGAGCCACGAGTTAACGGAATAATCTTCTCTGCTTGGAGAAACCCTTGACGACGTTTTCAAGAGCGACCGCATACTGTATTCTTGAAATTCGGAGTACTTCAGTTTCATCTTTACTGATTGTTGGTGGTCGAGCTCCTCCGGCGTCTTCCCGGCTTTCTGAGCGACAATCTCACGCAGGTTGTAAGTCGCGATACTTTCAGGCAATTCATACGTTTCTTTATTCACGTCACACGTCGAAAAGTATGGCCTCTGACTTGATCTTCGCGATAAAGCCAAAGTTATTCCCATACTTGCGTTCTTGATCCTGTCGACTGCGCCTATGTAACATTCCACGACGAACGGGCATACACCCAAAAGCACGATCTCTTTATTCTTCTTCTTCGTCTTTCCCCTGTTCCCACCGAATCTGCCCTTCGTAGTACCAGCCTACAACAATACCTCTTCAACATCTTCGACCATTTGCTTTTCTTTCAGCACTTCATCGGGGTTTCTCATCACAATTTTACCCATTTCTCAAACTTTGGGAACATTAATGCACCAAAATCGACATTCACATCCATCAAGAGGTACAGGACGGGTCATGACTTTCATAAGAAGATCTGGAGGTGAAACGCTCCTGTCCCATGTCTCTCGATCTGTGCATATCTATTTCTCCATTTTAATGTTCCTAAAAGCTACGCACCGTCACGACGAATATCACGTTTTGTCGAGTTCTCTTACGAGGTGTAGTTGAACGAAGAGCGTAAGATGGAATGACCAGCGTCGGCTTGTTTCGAAGCCGCAAACTCGACTTCGTGTTGGTTTTTTTTTAAAGGCGGTTCTCCGACCGACGAGCCGCAAAAGCGGGCGCTCATGGACGGAACGTGGTGGCGCTTTGATGTCCGGAAGGTTACGCAGCCGTCGACCTCATTGTGCGCAAGATTTGCGCGTACGCAACAACCCTTAGCGCGGTCGCTGCCGCTTGCAGGGCCAATGGCTGCGCGAGCTTCGGTGAGCGGAAGTGCACAAGGCCCGCCGAACAAAGGACGCCCATGATCGAACGAGTGCGCGCCCGATTTGCATTGCGCCACACGGCCGCCGCTTTTAAGCGCGCCGATGCACACGCCGCGCTGCATAGGCGCCACGGCATGGCCGTCGTACGCGCTCGCGCGGCGACATCATCCTCCGAGTGGGCTGGTAAATCTTCACTCGAAGATCTGTCCTCTTCATTATAAACCGGCAGCGTTGCATTAGTGTTCATTGCAGGACGAACCCTTCTCCCAGCGCGAGCCTATTTTGCATGCATGTGTCTGCAAATATATCTTTATATAGAAGCCTCATCTATTATCCTCGCCCTCCACTAAGCGCCCGTTTATGAAAGAGTCCAATAGGCCTTCACGCAATACGTGGCCTGTCGAACTTGTTGCATGTCTCAACTTGTGTGTCCGTATAGGGCAAGACGGTATTTGGGGATGGTTTGGTGAGGCCACTCCCAATAATAACTGAAGGACTTTGAGACTGACCCCGTAACCTTTCTAATAATGGAATAATCACATAATTTAACAATTAGGTAATTACTTTTATTTATCAAAGAAGTGGCTGAGTGTGCGAGAAAATTCGGACAAGCATCGACGCTCCCAACTCGTTTACTCGACAACAAAAAAAAAAAAGAGAGAGAGAGAGAGAGAGATAGAACAACAACAACGACAGATTAAACGTAGAACTTGATTGGACAAAAAACTATCCATGCAAGCCGCATTCACCGTTCCCAGATGGCATGGGTGGTAATATTTAAAGATAAATAAAACAACTCTGCACTGCTATAGTCGAAGGCCAACAAGCTTTCTTACTTGTCCTTCGGTCGTGCCTGAAGCCAGACATTTCCATTTACTCAGACATTTATTCACAAACTGCACGGCTTCACTTTATAATATATCGAGTCTAGTGGCTAAGGTATACTCGGCTGCTGACCCGCAGGTCGCGGGATCGAATCCCGGCTGCGGCGGCTGCATTTCCGATGGAGGCGGAAATGTTGTAGGCCCGTGTGCTCAGATTTGGGTGCACGTTAAAGAACACCAGGTGGTCGAAATTTACGGAGCCCTCCACTACAGCGTCTCTCATAATCATATGGTGGTTTCGGGACGTTAAACCTCACAAATCAATCAATCAATCAATCAATCAATCAATCAATCAATATTATATCGACAACAGAACTACTTTGGTCGTGAGAACGAGTCAATGAAGTAGACGTATAATAGGAAAATTCTTGGCTGGTGCTCACTATGAACAATATCCAACGTACAAATGCTTGAAAGAAACGATAACTTATAGCATATATGTGTAGAGAAAACGACATTTAGGAAAACGTGTTCAAAAAATATAAGAAAAAAATGCGATAACGCGTGACAAAATGCATGTCGGCCCTTTTTTTGCGTAATTATTCCGCTACTGCCGCAGATGAGATTCTCGAAGCTCCACAATGTCAACAAATTCATTTAGTATGCAATGTAGGTGATGAACGCTATATTGCATTGCCGCCATTAGCGCTCCATGATTAGTAAAAAAATATCATGCTACATCACGAAAGAAGAGATCATCAATTATTTGGCTTTAGTAGGTCTGCCCCGCCGCGGTGGTCTAGTGGCTAAGGTACTCGGCTGCTGACCCGCAGGTCGCGGGATCGAATCCCGGCTGTGGCGGCTGCATTTCCGATGGAGGCGGAAATGTTGTAGGCCCGTGTGCTCAGATTCGGGTGCACGTTAAAGAACCCCAGGTGGTCGAAATTTCCGGAGCCCTCCACTACGGCGTCTCTCACAATCATATCATGGTTTCGGGACGTTAAACGCCACATATCAATCAGCTTTACTAGGTCTAACGAAAGAAATGACAACAACAAGAAAAAAATAAAACATATTTGATTCTATGTCTTTGCGTCATTACAAAGCTAGCTCTTTTAATATGGTAAAACACTTTCGGGCTTTGTCCGTGGCTACGCTCATCTATCACACGACGTCAAAAAAAAAAAAAAAAAAACTGAAAGCTGAAAACATGAATGCTACCCGTATACGCACTAAACTTGTATTACTTTGCCGAACCAAAGTTTCTGTTCTATAGAACTAGTAGAAAAAGCGGGACTAGACACCCCCCCCCCCCACCTGTGTGTGCTTATGTATGTGTGTGCGTGCGCGTTTGTGTGTATGTGTGTGAGAGAGAAAAAAAATGCATGGCGAGATACCACGCACTTATATTCAGCATCCGCCCGAGAGCAACTAAGTTTCTTCTACCGGTATTCACTCATCCCGCTTTATTCATTGATGGCATTCGGCTTGGTTGCAGCAAATGCTTATCGATCAAAAGTACGTTTTGGTAGTCGAGGCCTCAATTCATCTTTCAGCGCTAAAGGCAAAAAAAAAAAAAATGAACGTGACTCGTATATGGAGCTGATCACTTTCTTTTTTTTTCGGAGTGGTTGTCATAACGAAAACGCTGAAAGCTGAAAGCAGATACGTACATGTTGTATACGTGTATAGATTGGACGCAGAATTGACGCATTGCCACTACGGCATCAAACAAACTTAAGTAATTGAGTTTTATTTCAAAATCCATTCCAAGTTCTTTTCGCGATGAAAAGTCGTAAAAGATTTCGCTTTCAGTCGCGCGCAGTTCTGTATTTAGACGCGTTTCTGTGCAAAAATGAAGTTGCTATAAACGGCCCCTTTAGGGCAAAAAAGAAAAAAATAAAGTAAGAAAAAAAAGAAGGCCACGCATGGACACCACAGGATATGCTTTTTTTTAAAAGTAAGGAAATAACTTTGCTACCTTTTTGAAAGGTTCGGGGATCATTATAATGCAACTGTTTTTCTAGCAAGAATGCAGACATGTTACCTAACGTTTTCACGATACTTCATAACTTTATAATGAAGGCGTAATTTCATTGTGTGATGTTTCGGACGAGTACAGGTGAAGATTTTAGTTGAGCAATCAGCGAGTACAGGTGAAGATTTTAGTTGAGCAATCAGTGATGACAGTTTATATAGTCCTGTTGACTATTAACGCTTATCATCCGAGCAGCAACCGCAGTCGATGGCGAGCATTACGCCGAAAAGGTGATTAATGAGTTACTTCTGCACACATAGGTTGAAGATAGCTGCTGAGGCCTTAGCTTCGGAGTGTTTCTGGTCTGGTCCAGTCGTGACGGCCGCTTCGCACGTCTCTCGGAAGTGTCGGAGCCATCGAGCGCTTTCGACTCTCCCCGCCAACTGTTCTTCCCCAGGGATTCGTTTTGGCGACACATTTACACAGTGCCATGTCGCACACCACCAAGGGAAAGCAGAGACGACGCCACATGCGGCTCACTTGTGTAAGAACAATGGTGAGTCGCACGCCGGCGCACTTTCTTCTCTCACTGACATGTACGTTCGCTCTGAAGGCTCGGACCACTGCGTTAGTGAAGTGGAAGAGCGTCAGCCCCGAGTGTAGGAGGCGCTGGCTTCCACACCACAAGCGTCCTCTCTTACGCCCATTCTTCGCCTCTTGTCAGCCGATGAAGTAAGCAAAAACCTCTCAAGATATATATATATATATATATATATATATATATATATATATATATATATATATATATATATATATATATATATATATATATAAGCAATAGACTTCAACATGATACCGAGCGAAATATACCCTCTGCTGCCACTGATCAAAACATTTGATCGGTCACTGCTCACGGTAACGCTTGAGATAACCACGCCCACGCTTGCGTCGGCGGTTTCATAAATTTGACACGATGAGATATATACTCGCAGTGTAAGTTGTGCTGGAGTTGTTTTGTTACAAAGCGTCGCAATGAATTAACGGATAAAAAACACAATGTCGGAACTAATGACACGAGAATGTGGAGGAACATTGAGACGGCGCCTCCACTTGACTTCTCGCGGTAAGGGCGTTTTAGTGTAGGCTCTTTATTTTGTAGCGTCCGTTTAAACACCTAGTAAGGTGGACAACTTAAACACCTAAGGCACGCACGATGGACGGGGAGATCCGCATGGGCCATAAAGAAAGAAAATGATCAGGAAGTGACGCGCAGGGGAGGAAGATTCGCTCGGTCGTACGGCGCCTGGACTTCGAAAGAGCGAACACGGCATCTGCGAGCCCTGGTGATGCAAGCCCTAAGTGCTGCCGGAATCGCCCAACCAAACTATAGTCCCACACTCTCTCGCAGGAAGCACACCGGAAGCCGACTTGTTCGCTAACATGCCGCCGCAGTGCCGACGGCTGTCGGCCCACAACGCAGCAAATGGACACGCGATGGAAATTCGGACGAATCGGTTGCGCATAAACTCGCGCGCGCCGATCGTGACTTATCTGGGCGCCATTCGCCGAAATACCCTCCCCCGTCCCCCATTACAGCTGCCTAATTGCGTTCTCCGGCCGGAGAGAGGCGGGCAGGTGCGGGAAGAGAAACGAGCGATCCGGATTCCCAGGTGCATCGAAGTTCGTGATCCCGCTGACCGCTTTGGGGTGAGCATGGCAGACCACCGAGGCGCAGCCTCCTTTTCGCGGTTGGAGATGTTCTTTCTTCGGGAGGCCTTTCTCTTTTGACCCTCCGAGCAGACACACTTGGGCACACATGGTAGCGGTGTCGTGACACAGGCGCTGTTAACAGCGCACGCAATTTTTTAGTCAGCCTCAGTGAATTAGCATTCGTGGCAGAACGAGACTGACGTGGCTGCAGCGTCTTATGGATATCCATGTCTTTATTTTTCGTTCCATCAACCTCTTGCCATTCAAAGGGAACTGCTCAATCAGTGACAGATAGATAGATAGATAGATAGATAGATAGATAGATAGATAGATAGATAGATAGATAGATAGATAGATAGATAGATAGATAGATAGATAGATAGATAGATAGATAGATAGATAGATAGATAGATAGACAGACAGACAGACAGACAGACAGACAGACGGACAGATGACTCGACGAAAAGAACGAAAGGCCGCTACAAGCGCAATATTTTACAACGTGGGAGAGGTTTGTAACGAAACCTGCCATGCTAGAGTGTTCCTTTTGCTATAGATGGCTTGAACTGACGTCACTGAAAACACCATGTCGACGCACTGCATGGCACGCGTAAAGTTTGTGACGTCACCCGTTGAGGCTATCATTACATCACTAGCGAACTCATTCGTTATTGAAGGAGAGAGGCTAATAAAATTCTGGCCACATCGTTATCATGTTGAAGCAGGTCAAGCGCGATGTCATTATGCTGCCTCTGCTTCATCAAGGCCACCGTTTTGGTGAGTTATGGAACTGCGAACATGACGTCACGTGTAAGCGATCTATATACTTGCCGAACAGAGCCCGAAACATTGACTGTCGCGTTTGTCTCCCCTGTTTGCAATGATACAGGAACATCACGTGCGAAGTCACAACGCGGTCTGTACTGTTGCGTACCGAAACAAGCGCCATTATTCGTGCGCCCCATCATGGCCATCGTTCATCGCATCAACTGAATAGTGCCGCCATCGTGAATTCGATAATTTACCGAAGCGAAAGCTTCGTACGTCTCATGAGTCGGAAAACTCTACATCCGGTGGCGTCGTCAACACCATTGCTAACAGAGGGCAAAGGGTCACATGACTAAGTGGTGACGTCATCATATATGATATCGTTTCTTGGTCAAAGGTAAGCTGATTCTGAACACACACACACACACACACACACACACACACACACACACACACACACACACACACGCACACACACACACACACACACACACACACACACACACACACGCACACACACACACACGCACACACATTCTTTTTTGCAAGGGGTCTCTCGGAGCCAATTTACATATTGAACTTCAAAGGAGAGAACAGGTTAGGTGCGTCAGGGCTACTTATAAATACTTTTCTGACCCACTTTTGCTACTGAGGAATACCTGTGCTCACCTTCCAGTGCACCATGTGCCCATGCATCCAGGGGCGTAGGCAGAGAAATGTTTCTTTTTTTTTTGTTTGGGGGAGGGGAGGGGGCACCATTTTGATCTGAAGTGGGGACAGGCTGATGTAGAAGACCTCCCGACGGTCTCCAGTTTACCCTTTCCGTGCGAGCCCATTCCGTTTTATCCCTGCGAATTTTCAAGTTTCGTGACTCTACACACTAAACGAAAATGACCCGCAATAACCTCAAAAACTGGGTAAACCATTTGTCCTCTAGCGCACTACCTTTCCTGTTTTTTTTTTACCACCTACTATCAAGGTAAAAATTTACTCTCGTGCTAACTGAGTTTTTGAACGTAGGGAGAGTAGTAATTATTTACCCCAGTGAGGTTTTGAGCGAGTATAGAGAGTAAATTTTTACTACCTTCACAAGGTTTTTGAGGTGATTTCTGGGAGTTATTTCCGGTGGTAAAAAAATAAAAATTCACGGGTGCATTCGCCTAGAGTCAACAAATTTATTAGATAGCAGAATTGATTGAATTCATTAAACGGCAGAATTGGTGACACATAGATTCACATACAGACAAACACGCAACACACAACAAATGCAGTATAATACACAACTCGAACAGACTGCACGCGTTGCTCGTCTACACTTCGACAATCCGGTATATATAGGCACGACTTTTTGATCGGCCGTGTAGTACCGGTAGAAGCGCTCTTTTTTTTTTGCATCGATTAACAACAACGGTTGAAGGTGCAAGCATAAACTTAAAGTGGGCTGCAGGGCACTGAATTTCACACCCACCTTTTATTATTAATCGACCCGATCTCACCTTTTTGATTATCCGATAATTACTTGGCACACCGGGCTCATGGCCCCACGCGTGTTAGCACTGCTGATGCACAAGTCCATAAAATATACCTAGTACGCACAAACCATGGTAGCTCAATGATTTTCATTGAGCGACGGTGCACAAAGACAGCAACAGCCCGTATTCATCACAACGGGCGTAGAAGAGCGGTCCATGCCTGCATACAAGCTGCTTACCGACGGCGTGCTAGGCCTTTTCGATTAACACGGCTATCTGATGAAACACAGCTGGCGATCACAGGACACTTATCCTGTGCGAATTTCGTCGTCATTTTTGACACAAATGAACACTTGACGGCAATCTTACGGGGACGGGTCGGTGTATGCATACTTCCAACGAAAGACCACCGTCCGGGTTTTCTTCGTGCTCACCGGCAGCCGCTTGTTGGTTCCGTCTGCATCTTACCGGCTCCGTGCTACATGTTTGAGAACAGTTGGTGCATGAGACGGATTATTCGGGCAGCACTTTACTCATGCAGACATCGCCTACTGTGGAACAAAATATACGCGATGCTTCTTTCACGTGCCCCGGCGACACACTCCCATTGGTCACTGGCGGCCGCGGCTCGGTGCCGACGACAGAGTGAAGCATTTCACTTATTGCTTCTCCAGTAGGCAAGCACGGACGATGACACCAGATTGATTTTGTTACCTCTGGCAGATCTTCGCGATTCGGCTCGGAAGTGAGGTATCCGCGACGTGCAGGTTCGGAGGCGCTCGGAAGCGCACGGTCACTCGATGATGTAGGAAACACGTGAGATCCATCAGCCCAACCAGGCACACAGATACCGAGCTTCTTGCACCGTCTGTCTCCAAGGCCACCGCTGAGCAAAAGCCAACAATTTTCGAAAATATGCAGGACAACTTTCCACAGCAGGTTTTCTTTCTTTTTTTTTGACAGCCCCCCCCCCCCCCCACCGTCTTTTTTTTTTCATTCACAGAATGCTGTTCTCGCTTGTTGTAGTTCCAGTAAAAGTGCGTTGACTCGAGGTCAGTCCTGAGGCACGGCGATGCCAAAAAAAAAAAAAAAACATCTGTGGTCCTCGCGTATCTTCAGGATTCACGGAGAGCGTCACAAGGGGGTATGGGGCAAAAGCCGCCGAAGCAGCTGCACCTTGAAGTCACGTGGTAACAAACTCTGACACGCAGGTTAAAAATCACGCTATAGAAAACTCCCTACGTGGTAAAACTGGATTTTGACATCCTTTTACTACTTGCCTGAGAGGTGGTGGTAATACTATGTCATGTACCATCTTTTACTCCTACACGAGGTAGTAATTTTAAACGCGAGAGAGTTTTCAGAGGTCATGAACTGCAAAAACTCCAAACTCGGATAGTTTTTGCTTGCAGTGTATCTAACGGTCTGCCTTCCCCGGCTGCGTTTTCCATTCCTTGGTAAGTATTCTGTTGCTCTTACTGTCCGCTGATTGTCTGTTCTACGCAACGCGTAACTTGCTCAGGTTAATTTGTTTTTTCCCTTGATATCAGCTACTCTTGTCAGTTCTCTTATCCATGCTGCCATCCTCCGCTCTCTCAATGATATTGCTCACATTCCACGTTTCATTGCATTACACGCTGTTTGGTTCCGAGATTTCGCTCTAGCATTTTTTGTTGTTGTTATTATCCGTGTTTCAGCTCCATACACAAGAAGTGGTCATTTTCAGTGGATGTATACTTATCGCTTTAATGATCGTGGCAGATTTCCCGACATTATTCGAGAGTGTCTGTTGAATGTGCTCCAGCCCATTGTTACTCGTCGAGGAATTTCTATTTTGTGATTAGGTTCTACTGTGAGTAGTTGATTGATTGATATGAGGAGTTCAAAGTCCCCAAAACCACCATATGATTAAGAGAGACGCCGTAGTGGAGGGCCGCAGAAATTTCGACCACCTGGGGTTCTTTAACGTACACCCAAATCCGAGCACACGGGCCTACAGCATTTTCGCCTCCATTCGAAATGCAACCGCCGCGGCCGGGATTCGATCCCGCGAACTGCGGGTCAGCAGCCGAGTCGGGGCCGCACTCTTATACTGAACGCGCCTCTCTGAACACATTCGTGAGGCTCCGCTGTACTTTTATATCTCGTGTCCATTGATCGTGTGACATCGCGTGACGTTCCGGCGTTAATAACGGGAAAAGGAAATTAACGCTTAACACTTGAAGTAATACAAAATCAGTATAATATATACAGCCTCAGTAGAAATCAATGATTAACCACGAAGTGACTCGGTCGCTTCTCTTTCTGTCGCGTCATGCAGCAGAAAAAGATGACCACAGTTCCAATGAACGGTGCAAGGGGCTCTGCACATTCGCCGCATGGCCAGTGGCGGCTCACCGAGCCATGCCCGAAAGCGCGTGGGCAGCTCGGTGGGCCACCTGAGTGCGGCGGCGCGTGGCACCAAACGACGGCGGCGTGGGTCCCGCTGCTGTGGATGTGGGACACCGCGTGACATTGACCCCGACCTTGGCCTTGAAACGGGGAGCGAGCAGAGGAACCCGGGGCTTTTAGCGGGCGCCCCGGTGGCCGACCGGGCCAAGGGGGGAGCTGCCAGCGGTGATCAATCAACCCGCCGAAATAATCTGGGCCGCGGCGGGGTGTTCGCCGCTGCTCGAGTGGGGGCCGGCCGCAAACCGCCCCGTATACACCAAACGGCGCTTTTCTCCCCGCTGCAACCTGGCCCGTCGAGCGCCTTTTGTTGCTGGCCCGCTTGTTCGCCGCTGAGCCAGCCTTCAATCACACCACACTGCCGGCGCCCTCGGTAAACATGTTATTGTAGGCCGCAAGTCTGTTTGCCCACAAACTGACTGGTTCGAGTGTAAAGACCCTCCCACGCAACCAGCCCTTTCTTTAATGGGGATTGGAAGCGTGTGCTGCTCGAGGAGGGGAGCCTCGTTGTTGACACGCAGCATGGAATGACCGCTTTATTCGCTGTCTTTGTGCCCGCTCCAATAACGCCGGCCAGCGAGCCTCGCGTGCGTGACAACGTAATCCAACTGGCGTCGTTGCGCACCGATTCCGTGGGGCTCTGTATTATTTATCTCTGCGCCGTTTTGTGCTCTGGTTTGAAAAGCGGCCGCATCTATGACAGGTGGCACTTACGAGCAAAAAGCTTGTGGATTCGACCCTAGGGCGCTCCATTGTACGTTATTACAGCAGTGGTTTAAGGCGAGGCAATCGTGGGAACGAACATGTTATTTTACCGTGAGAAGTTTCACTGCTTGTTCCATGAAATATCAACTGGCGGAATGAGGATGTTTCGACGAACGCTCCACTGGGAAACACTTCGTGGGGGAAAATCGTCTACACCTCACAACGCTGACGCAAACTAGAGATTACAGGTTCATTCAGGTTTCTGTTCTCTTAGACTCAAGTTTAGACCCCCCCCCCCCTCCTGACACACACACACACACACACACACACACACACACACACACACACACACACACACACACACACACACACACACACACACACACACACACACACACACACACACACACACACAAGCGCGCGCGAGCATCGTGTTTCTTCTCTTTTCCTTCTTTCCCTCCCGCCGGGTGTGCGTTAATGATCGGACATCCAAGTCGGCGGAGGGGGAGACGCTTCGCAGTCAGAGCTGCCTCCGAAACTACGGCAGCATGTACCACAGACAGCGTGACAGCGGCAGGAAATGCCGAAAGTAACGATATAGTTATAGCGCGAGAACAAAACGACGACACAGAGACAAGAAGGACACGAAGGCACTCGTGTCCTTCGTTTCCTTCTTGTGTCTATGTCGTCATTCTGTTCTCGCGCCATAACTATCGTGATGCCATACCAACTAGCCTAAGCTGCCACACTTCTAAGCAGAAAGTAAGTCTGTGTAAAGTGGACCTCCTTGACAAGGCAAGGAGACGGCAAAGAGAAGAAAGAACTATGGGACATGCTGGTGCCTATATTTCGCTGTGCTGCAGTGGGGAGCATAAAGGAAAATTGAAAGGCAGAGATATAGAATGTACAATGAATGACGCAGCAGTACAGGAGACACGGCAGGATTACCATCAGTATCTGACGCCGTTGTTTTTATTTTTAGAAAACTACAATAGTGTATGGACAGCTTTCATTGCCCTTCGAGAACGTGTCCGAGGTACGCAGATTTTTGCTTCAGGGAATACCTTGCTATATAGTACCATTGGTCTGCTGACACCAGTAGATATGTGCGCAGAATGCCGAGGGTAAACACACAACTAGGCATCCGATATAATTTATTCAGGATGGTACGTGTCACACATGATTAGCGCGTTGGTCATTCCGAGGTGAAACGAGCACGGGATTGCATGCGACACGTAAGGATATCATATACTGATAGTTCGACCTTGCCCGCCATGTTGTGCAGCCCCTGTCGTAGTTCCAGCCACGCGGGTCGCAATGAAATTCAAGGCGTCATACACATATGTGGCATAACTTCCTGCCTATACATGCCGCTGGCCCACCACAACGGAAATAGGTTGCTTTTTGGGACTCGGAAGCGGCTTTTCAGAGCGTCAAACCCAAATTATTTATGTGATCGTACGCTTTTTCAGTTACACCTATAGGCTCCCTGATCTTCCTTTTATTTATTTTTCTCGGTTACAGCAGTCAAATTTTCTTGAGCTCTTCCGGAGTTACATAATCTCGGTTTTTGTAGAATGGTATAGAATGAGCATTTTATAGAATGAGCATTCTAGAAGGCCTGACAATCCCATGTTTTCATCTATAAATTTCAATAATGTTGAGACTAGAGGGGATGCCAAGAAAGCGAATTGCTAATGACCACAAGGTGCGCTGTACTATTGAGAGCCTGGTTCAGGGTCGAAAACCTCAGCTAATGTCACGCGTGTTTGGTTTAAGAAAATAGGCGATAAAGGCAAGGGAGGCGAAAGATGCAACTCGTTTTCTATCTACTCTGTAACACTTCTCCGAGAAAAGAGAACGAAAATAGCAAAAATGTTTTCACCAGTCGACACAAAAGCACAAAATTGAAATACAAAAGCTATTAGCGAATCACGATCACCCTCGCACAAGCTAAATATGTCACAACTGGAACACACGCGTCGTATCATGTGCATGCAGTACGTCGAAAACGAAATGTCTCTTTCTCCCGGTATTTTTTTCCCTTTTTTATGTTCCCCATGCAAGACATTGAATGACAATGATCACGTGCATTTATATCAAGAACATTGCATCCCACTGCGGGGTGATCGTCCTGATCTCACACACTTCCCGAAGTTTCAATTGTTCAATTTACTTCTACATTACTTGTTTTCCTGATGAGTGTCACCTGGTGGGAAGGAATTTGGGCAGAGTAGAGAAGAAATGACAGTCATTTCTAATTTCTTATTTGTGCCGATGTGTCGCGTAGCAGTCATCGGTGACGTGTTCGTATATACGTGCCCTTATTTTCCAGCACTTCTGAAGGAAAATTCCCGTTGCATGAACAAAACTTATGGTTATGAATTAAGGGAGTGTCTCAAGGAAACGATGGGGCGGGTTTATTCCACGCCCCCCACCATGCCTCTTCGATACATTGCCTCTTCGACCACTTCTAATCATTTCTATAGCCTCCACTGACTCGCTGGCATCGGAGGAGAAAGCAATTTCCTTGAATTATAGGAGTCTACTGATACTTATAGATGGCCTCGGTGGAGGTGACCTGCAAAGCCCAGGTTGTGAGGTCCACTTGGCTCTTGCCTTATGTCCTTATGAGGACCTCCTAGCTGTGATGGTTATTCCGAAACTAACTTTCACCCGCACATGCGCATAATCCAACAGCACGGAAGAGGCAGTTGAAAAAAAAAAAAGAAAAAAAAGCAAGGGATCTGTACGCCCGCGTGTGCGTGGTAGTACATAGAGCGAGCATAGGACACATCGGCGTTTCTCGCTGAAGTCGCGTATTCTGTGCAACGTAGAGAGCCACGGAAGGCGTCGCACCTCCTCGCCTCGAGTGGCGGGTCGAGCGAGCGCAGCCGGCAAATTCTGCTCGATGGGCCACCTCTGCAGCGCGCCGCGGCTTCGCAGGAAACACGCCTTCTTGCGCGCGCGGTTCCCTCGAGCAGGGCTTGCCAAGGCCAACCTGACGCTGCTAACTACCACGGCCTTCGGCTCGGTATGTTTAAGCGCCTGATAACTATGAGCTGCTGGAAGCTTAAACGCGCGTTTGTTCCTTTGTTTTTTTTTTCCTCCTCGTGGCCTTCAGATGATTATGAAGTTTGTGTGTTGCACATTTCGTTTGAAACAGCTGGGGTGTATACACCGCGACGCGAGTATTGCAGTCGGGGTGACCGTGAGCTTGGCAAGCGAAGGCGCGTTTCGTAAAACTCGTTAGCTCTTCCGTCCGTGCGGTGAAAACGCCTATACGCGCCACGTCCTGTGCATCCAAGTGGGTGGAACATTACGCCGCCGCGGTGGTACACTCAGGTCGCCGGGATTGGCACGCAAGTTGGGTGGACAGTGACGCCGTACGAGGGAGTGACAGTTATGGTCACAGGACGCTGTCCTTACCGAACCGATTTTTACATGTGCGAGTTGGGGGATATCAATGACACGACACTGAATGTCAAGGCCCCATAAAGCGGCCATGTCTGTCGCCACCCGCTTTTTTGTCGAGAAAACAACAACAACAACAACAACAACAAAACCGCATTGAAATCTTTATAAGTAAGCGGCTGCAGCCCGACATCAGCGTGGACCCTCCCTTAATTCGATTAGCGCGACGTGCGGCGTTGACCGGGTATTTGTTCCAGGCCGTCACTGCCGCCATTTCTCCAATAACGTGTTTTGCGGCGCCTCTTGTCACGGCGGCGTCTTTTTTTTCCTTCTTTCCTCCGTTTTCCTCTCGATGCGTGCATTGCTCGTCCGCATGCTGTTCGGTGACCTTACCCGGTTGTTCCGCTGGCGCCGCTCCCGCTGCTGCCATGAACTGCAGCACACTATATCCCTACTACTCCTTCCCACATGACCCGTGACTATTTTTATCGCGTTACTATAACGTTTCTATTCCTGGATAAATTGGCTCCATTCCAATCCGCCGTGCCCTCCGGTAGTGCTGCGTCGATGCCAGCCGCGACGACCATCGATGTTCTCGTACAACCCTGATGCATTGAAAAAAAAAAAAGAAGAGAGAGAGAGAAAAACTTGACTTTCTGAGCGGGGTTGTGTGTTTCCACGGTGGTTTCCATAAAAACTCTTCTTTAGGGCCTATACAAGCACTATCTGCAGCGCACGTGGGGAGAAACATTTTGACAAGAAGTGCTTCGCATCATCGTGAGTGTGGCAAAACCGACATGTTAACACGATCCCTCAAAGTATTCAAGAACCCTGATATTGTCGAAGCCGACTGCAGGTCCACTACCGGTCGCCAAACAGAATTTCTCGCTGACAGCGCGCCGGCACTGCAGGGGTCTTATCAGCGGACCTTCTTGGTCATACAGGCGTGACACGCTGAAGAAATGTAGCATAAATATCTGCAGCACATGCGAATGCAGTGCAGCGTTCACATGGAAGGGCGTTTTAAGTTGGCTTACATTCAGGTTGTGTCAAACGGAGAAACAAACCCTTGAAAGTCACTTCTTCTTATAGCGAGGGTCTTGTTTTCGTGGATTTGATGCCTTCAGGTAGTGTGCGAGGGATTATAGATAAGCCGTCGACTGTATCTCGGCAATGTTCTCCGAACTTGCCGAGTTCACAAGTGTCTTTAATCGCGGAGGCGATGGGCTGTCGTGATTCGATCGTTTGGGCAGGGCCTTCTTTTCTTATGCGATTCTTAAAGAGAAAAGAAGAGAAAAGTGAGCCCCGTAACTGTCTGCATCAGAATGCGACACCTCAACAGAAGCTCACGAGGGATGGGGGTAAGGAAGGATTAAAAGGATATGATTAAAAGGATAGGATTAAAAGGTAAATAGATAGAGGAAGGAGAGAGCGAGGCGCAGGGACAGTGAACGACAGAAAACGACGGTAGTAAAGTGGAGATAGGAAAGATGTAAACGGTCGCAGGAGTCCGAGGACGGGGCACCACTCAGCGAGAGCTCTTGTCGGCGTCAGGAGATGGCGTATAGGGGAGCCCAGTCGGCCAGAGCTGCGCTGTCGTCGGAGATCGCGGGGGCACAAGCGGTCAGCACGAAATCCCGAGAGCGAGTGGGCCTCTTCAGTTTTCTGAAGTTATATGCAACCGTATATATAGTTTCCTACGCTTCCTATTTCCTGCGTGCCCGTGCTCCACGGGCTCTTTTACTGCGCCCACTGGGCTGATCTCCGCTGTATGTGGTGCGCCAACGAAAGCAAAGAGGGGTGTCTGAACTTGAGCATAGTGATCGCTCGTGGTATATGCGGCACCCTTGCGCAACGCGTTGAAAGCCGTTTGAAGGGACATCGGAGAGAATTTTTTTGCAACTATATCCGTTGAATGTGAGAAACATCAGCGTTAGTACTAGCGGAGTCTTAGCGAGAACAAAAAAAAAAAAAAGACGCCAAAATCAGAGACGAGCATCCATGCCCCCCCATCTCCGCCCGAGCCCTCCACGACGTCGTAGGTTTTGAAAAACCTCTGCTTGGATCACCAATTAATGGATTACTGATGAATGAGGCGTACACTGCACTCTAAAGGAACTATCAATCGCTCGCACTCACCCTGATAATTTGGTCTTTTTAAAAAGTTTTTTTTTTACTTGCATTACTGCTACCCGTATTATCATGTGAGCACATATCCTGCCGACCTCTCCAGCAGTCTATCCTATTCTATTCTAAATACCAGCTGTCGGCGACAACCACAGAAAAAAAAAAAAAAAAACACAGCACGTCGTCTCTCCGCTAGGGCTGCGGACAGCGCTGCGCAAACTGGAGGGACTAGAATGCCATAGAGACAACATACTTGAGGGTCTGTTTTTAGCATGACTGAGAAAATCAGAGATGTAAACAATGTGTTTGGATAAAAGATGAGGTTTAAACAACGTGTGCTTTCTTGCAGTATCTCGCTTTTTTTAGGTTATGAATAATCTTTCCAAATAAAAAGCAAAAGTTTTTCTTCAAACTTGGTTCGTTGTGGAGGTTTTTTCCAAATAAGTTGTCGTTAAAGTGGTCAATAGGGTGCCTACTTGGAGCAGTGTAACAATATATAAATAGAATATGTCGGTCGACGGGACGGCACTATGCTCTCCCATAGTAGAGTACCTAATACTCTAAATCGTTAACTACTTTTTCTAAACACATACGGATGGCATTAAGGGACGGCCTGTAGCGCTCTCCCATAGTAGAGCACATTACGTGCTCAAAATCTTCTTGTTCGCAAAAATAGTTGATCGCAGCTGTAGAGAGGGACAGCGTATGGCTCTCTCACTATTATGTGACGTAACGGGGCAAGAAGCGGGGGTTGAGATGCTGAGTCTAATACTCTAAATCGTTAACTACTTTTTTCTAAACACATACGGATGGCATTAAGGGACGGCCTGTAGCGCTCTCCCATAGTAGAGCACATTACGTGCTCAAAATCTTCTTGTTCGCAAAAATAGTTGATCGCAGCTGTAGAGAGGGACAGCGTATGGCTCTCTCACTATTATGTGACGTAACGGGGCAAGAAGCGGGGGTTGAGATGCTGAGTGCTCTCCCGACTGGCTAATGCGTCGTTCTTAATTAAATGCGGGCAGCCCTACGTAGAAGTATTTAATAAAGCCTTCGTGCTTGCTCGCGCTGAAGTTCCATTTCAGTGCCCTTGGTTCGGAAATATTTCAGGGGTGAAGAGCTCATTCAAACCATTTGCGTGCTTCCATCACGTGAACCGCTTTCGACATCCTTGCCTTTCGTCGGAGGTCTGCGTGCCGCCGGAGTTGACGTCAGCAGCCCGCGCGCGTAGGTGTCGCTCATGTCACGGCACAAGGTTCTGGCGCTCCGGGAAGCTTCTTCCCAGAGCGGTATAAAGGCTACCCGGCGTGGGCTGCTAGCCCGACGCACCCAGTGACCGGCGGCGGTGACTGACTCAGCGGCCTGGGACAGCGATATGCCGGCCGGGCTTCCGCGAAAGCATCTCACTCGCTGCCAAGCCTTCTCGCGCTTCCTCCCTGCGCCGTGACCCATTTTCAGGAGGCGAAAGCTGGCCGCCGCGCGCTTCAGTGTCGCTTTCGGGGCGGCTCATTATCTTCGCGGGCGTCGGAGCTGTCGCGAGCACGGAGGCCACGAGCGACGATCGCGCACGCGCGCCTCTCGTGCGACTCCCCCGTTCGTCCTCCGCCGTCGTCGCTCCTTTCGACCAGCCCGCCATCAAGTGCAGCTCCTGTTCCGGAGATACCGCGATCGCCACTTCAACGCGCTCCCGTGAAATCGAATCTCGCTTTTCACAAGGACGCCATGTTCTTAGAATGGCGGGGATGAATATTTGCTCATTTTATTCTCTGGCATTACATGGTTCCGTTACTGTCACCCGTCAATCGAAGATGAAGCCTGTTGCATATCATGCACCCCAGCACCGATGTAGAGTGCGAAATAGATTGGCCTCTCTGTGCACGTTGTTCCGATGGCTGGTGAGGTCTTATATGAGGATTATTGTGGAACCGCACAAGGATTGAGCGGATTTATAATTTTTAGCCTAAATCTCTGTTACTACATTCGTTCCAATTTAATGCAGCTGCCATATGCGGGAATCAAACTCACGACCTCGATGCTAGCAGCGGAACATCTCAGCCTTCTAAGTAATCGCCGTTTGTTCTTTGGAAGGATCAGTGGAAAAACGCCGCCTAAATCTGTTTACATTCAGTGGCGACGGGAAGTATACAGCCATTAGGTCAACAAAACAGTTGCAGAGCTCACCCAACGGTTTGCAAACTGTGATGTATTAAGCTAATAAGCTCCGCCGCTGTCACAACACAAGCGGTTGACCCCGAAATCAGCGTGCAATCTCGAGACGTACAGCAGCTGTATATTTTCTGCAGCTTCAGTTCACAAATGAACTTCCCCTTAAAATGAGTCCAGCCATCACTTTTCTCTCCGTCAATAGTTCGACTATCTACGACAAAACATTGTTCAAAGCGACAAGACTGCGGAACTATCGCTTAGGGTGGTGAACTGCCATAATCTACTCTTGACGCCTTTGCTGCTCACTCTGCTTACAATGGCAACGGTAGAATTTAACGGGCAGTTTTCAGATCGTCGTATTTAAGTTTTTTGGTAGCAGCTTACAATGCAGCAGGAGTGCCTGCTTTCTAGGATGACGTCAAAAACTCGAAATTGAACCCCAAAGAAACACATTTTACGTGCGCGACCAACCAAGCACGGCCCAGCCGTGATACTGGAGATTTGTCGTCTCTCCGCTAGGGCCGCGGACGGCGCTGCGCAAACTTGAGGGCCTATAGAGACAACATACTCGAGGGTCTGTTTTTAGCATGAACTGAGAAAATCAAAGATTAAAACAATGTGTTTGGATAAGAGATAAAGTTTAAACAAAGTGTGCTTTCTTGTGGTGTCTTGCTTTTTTTTAGGCTGTGAATATTCTTTTCCAATAACAAGCAAAACTTTTTGTTCTCACCAGGTTTGGCATGGAGGTCTTTTTGGAATAAGTTGTTGTTAAAGTAGTCGATAGGGCAACGATTGTAGGAAACACTCACAAGGAACCACGGGTGGTCTTTAGGGACGGCTTTCTGCTCTCCCATAGTAGAGTACTAAGTACTCTAAATCGTTAACACACGCATTTAGGGACGGCCTGTAGCGCTCTCCCATAGTGGAGCACATGACGTGCTCAAAATCATTACTTGTGTTCACAAAAATAGTTGATCGTGGCCGTAGAGAGGGACAGCGTATGGCATCTCCCACCATTGTTGAGATGCAACATGGAAGGATGGATATGGCTGTACTTCAGATCGAGTGGATGAACCAAAAAATAGATTTATTTTTGTTTTCGTTAAAATAGTGAGGTTGAGGATTCGTACTTTGTAGTGAACGGTTTAATTTTCACTCGTGCCTTGACTTTCGCCACTAATCAGATAACCTACTTCTAGTTAATTCTACCCGCTTAAAGTCTATTTTCCCCTCCCTGTCCCTAAACCCCAGTGCTTTGAAAAACTCTGCGCCATCATCCTGAACTATAGGGCGAAGCGAACATTATCAAGTGTTCGGCAGTTTCTTCTTCCTCTCCACACGCACTGCATACCGTGTCTACTTCGTATTTGGCCCGATATGTCTTGGTTCGCAATATTCCCGTCCTGGCCTCAAACAGTAGGGAACTACCCCGAGTATTACCATAGATCCATTCCTTGGCAATTTCCTGCTTAAAAGTTCGATAGATCTCTAGTGCGGACTTCTTAATCATGCCAATTCTCCACATATCGGTCTCAGATTCCTTCACCTTCCTCTTAACCGATAATTCTTTTTGGTTTGGCCCCCTGCTGTTTTCTAAGTATTTACCAGTCAATTTTTTGGTTCGCTTCCTCCATTTTGTATCGACATTCTTCATGTACAAGTAGCTAAATACCTTCCTAGCCCAACGCTCCTCCCCCATTTCTCTCAATAGCTTCTCAAATTTTATCTTACTGCTAGCTTCCCTGACCTCAAGTGATGTCCATCCCATATCACGTTGTACTCCCTGATTTGGTGTATTCCCGTGAGCTCCTAAGTCAAGCCTACCTATTCCACGTTGCTTATTTTCTAATCTTACTTGAGCTCCTAAGTCAAGCCTACCTATTCCACGTTGCTTATTTTCTAATCTTACTTGAACTTCTGATCTCATGCACAAGACCACATTGCCGAAAGTCAGACCAGGAACCATGGCCCCTTTCCATATTCCTCTCATAACATCATACCTATTGTAATTCCACAGTGCCCTGTTTTTCATTACCGCTGCATTCCTGTTACCTTTAGTCGTCACGTATCTTTCGTGTTCCCTTAGGTACTCGGCCCCGTTGCTTACCCATACGCCCAGATATTTGTATTTATCTGTTATCTCTAGCATGACCTCCTGTATTCTATTCTCACTACCTTCATTGTCATTAAAAATCATGACTGCTAATTTTTTCTTACTGAATCTGAAATCTAACATATCTCCCTCATTACCGCAGATGGCCATCAATCTCTGCAAATCTTCCTTGTCGCCCATTAGCACTATATCATCTGCGTACATCAATGCTGGTAGTGCCTGTTCAATGAGTTTTCCTTGTTTGACGAAAGAGAGGTTGAAGCCGTGTCGACTTCCTTCTAATTTCGCCTCTAATCCTTGTAGGTACATCATGAATAATAAGGTTGACAGGGGACACCCCTGCCTGAGCCCCCGTTTTACCTCTGCAGGCTTGGATACCTGTTTTTCCCACTTTATAATTACCTTGTTACCTTTATAGATATCTTTTTAAAAGATTAGTGACTACATCTTCCACGCCTAGTGTGTCTAGTATTCCCCATACTTCCTCTTGAACGACGCTATCGTACGCTCCCTTGATACCACAAAATGCTAGCCACAGGGGCCTGTGTTTCTTTTCTGCTATTTCGATGCACTGCGTCAGTGAGAACAGATTGTCTTCCAACCTCCTGTGTTTCCGAAACCCATTCTGCAGTTCTCCTAGCACTCCCTAATCCTCTATCCATGCCTGCAGTATTTCCTTTATAATCTGCATCGCCAGCCTGTAGACCACTGATGTCACTGCTTTAGGACGGTAGTTGCTTATGTCAGCTTTTTCCCCTTTTCCTTTATAGATCATGCTCATAGTGCTAAGTTTCCATCCATGGAGAACTTCTCCATCGATTATTATTTTGTTCACTGCCTCTCTCAAAGCCTGCTTAGACTTCGGACCTAATGTCTTAGACTTCGGACCTATACCTCTGCTCTAGGCTCGTCTCATTTCTTAGGGAGTTTATATGGTTCCAAAATTTTGCAGCTGCCTTTCTATGTTTTTATGTACTTCTGCCAGCCACTGAGCTCCCTTTCTTCTAATTTTTTCATTGATCAGAAGAGATGCATCCGTTCTACAGCTTAGAAAGATTTCCCATTTTCTTTCAACATCATCTGTCGGTTCACCCCGCTGCTTATAGCATGTGTTCCCTAGAGGCTTCCTGACGTTTTGCTATGGCTCTCTTAATTTCCTCATCCTACCAACTTTTGGGTTTGTGTCTTCTTTTCCGGGGTGACTTGTCACGTGCCTTATCAAGCCCTAGCTCGACCAGTCTAATTAGATTCGTGTATGTCCACACTGTTTTATTATCCTCAGTGATTACTTTCTATATTTGTTTAGTGGCTATTTCAATTTGCCTTTCTGAATAAAAATTTTCCTGTAGTTGCTCATCTTGTCTCCTTCCCACTTTCACTGCTCTTCCAAAACTTAGCTTGATACGTTTGTGATCGCTACCCAGACTTCTGGAGCCACCTTCATCTATGTGCATTACCCTGAGCTTATCATGCATCCTATGTGACATCAGTGCGTAATTTATCGTCGACTGCAGCCTTCCTACCTCCCATGTTATTTGCCCCTCACACTTCTCGGTACTGTTGCAAATGATCAAATCAAGCCTTTCACACATATCCATGATCATTTTGCCTGTCGGGTCGGTATACCAATCTATATCTTCCATGTGCACATTCATATCTCCTAGTATAACTATCTCGGACTCTCTTCCTAACTCCTGAATGTCCTTTGATATACACTCTACCATTGCCTGGTTTTCCTCTCTGGCCTTTGCTCCCGTCCACAAGTACACGAAACCAAGGAGTGTCATTTGCCCTGCCACTTTCCCTTTTAGCCATAAATGTTCCTTGCACTCCTGCTTGACCCTTTGCTAGTCCGTACTTTTATGAATGAATGCCCCAATACCACCTCCCTTCCTGCTGCCTTCTGTTCTATTACAATATTCCCACGCGTAGTCCACATTGTTAGGAGGTTGTTCCATGTCCCTGAGGTGTGTTTCTACTAAACCGTATACCATCGGCCTCTCTTCTCTTAACTGTTCTTCTATCTCTTCCCACTTCAGCCTGTTCCTACCGCCACGCATGTTAGTATACCCTATGTATGAATTGGTTCGGCGCTCGTGGCTACGTCTATTTCTGCCCCGGACTCTACCTATATCTTAGATACTGGTGCCATTTTGGAATCGTATCTGTCCATACCACCTGTCGAAGAGTCTCCCTGGTTGTTTTCCTCGTTACTAGCTATCCTGCACTCCGAAGGGTCCGCTTGCCGCCAAAAAAAGCTACTGCGCGTCCTGCAAGTCGCCAACCTACCTCATGACCTAGCCGTCCATCTAAGTGAATTCTGTCTCGTTTAAAACCACCCCACCTATGCACCTCTCTGTTTATGTCCACCACCTCAAAGCCTTTCTCTCGACTCATCTGCCATATCTCTTGGTTTGCGTTGACAACCGCTCTTTGCAGGTTTCCGTCACGCACCGGTACCTCCGGTATCGTACCTGAGGAGAAGTGGCGCGTATGTCCTCGATGCCTTTCGCCAGTGTGGTTGCTAGTCCTGCTGTATCTTCATTTAAGACATCGTTTAAACCGCCTGAAGTTATCACGAGAAATTATCATCAGATGCCAGTGCACAGCGCCCTCAGTGGGGGTTAAAAAAAAGAAAAAAAAGGGACAGCAATGCGGAGATTGGCAAAACACCGCAGTGAGTGGCTGCGAATGGTTCAGCTCATTCAAAGGGGACGCTAAAGAAAAATAAAGTATTTTCTGCGTAATAATAGTGAGCAATACGCTATCCCGAAAACGCTATAGACTCTTAACCCCGAGACGGCGCTTGACAAAAGAGCGAACGCACTAAAAGAAAATGCGGCTGGAGACGCCACCTTGAGATTCTTACACCATACTGCATGGCGGCATAGATTTCGACAGATATGTCCTACGTGGCTCTTAATCGGTAAAAATGTAGTACATTATCATCTGTGGGGGCGATAGACGTAACATACGAAGTCTCACAAAATTTTGTCGAGCCAATGTGGCGAAATTAGGGAAAATACGCTATGAAATCGGTGACGCCACGCGCGGTGATGTCGGCGCGAAATTTAGAAACGAAACTTGAACCGCGATTTTCTTCTCTAATGATGAGAATATGATCGTGAAGCTTACGACGTTAGAGTTCTCGGAGTACAGTTTATCAATATAAACTAAGCCATTGTTTCACTAGAATCTCCCTTTAGGTGAACCGGTTCAGTACAACGGCTCTCCGGTGCGTGGTTCACCGAGCTACAGGTGAACTGCAGCTTGCAATCTGCACGGAGGAAGGGAGGATACTATCAGTTGAGAGGGAGGCTGCGCTTTTCCTGCTTCCGGAATTTCGAATACTTTTTCTACGGAGGCAGCTTGAAAGAAACGGTGCCTGCACTAATCGCTGCTGGATGCCCCCCTTCTGCTTTGCACTCTTCTGCCAGTGTTGCCAGATGCTTCCGAGCAAACAAGCAAATATTTTCACAAAATAAGACCAAAATAAGCGGAAACATAATGAATTTCTCATTCCATGAAAGATTTTTGATAATGATAAGAAATATGACTCAAATACGAAGGCGGGTTCAGAAATCACCCATTTCTTTTGTACAGTGATAATATAGGCGGCTATGAACGATAGCGCATAGCTACCTTTTAATATTGTCTCCATGGCAGTCTCCAGTCGGTTGAAGGTATGCTTGCCGCCGCTCCTTGCCGATTCCTTCAACGTATGTTCGACTTTAACACTCGACCATAAGCACGGAGGTCAAGGAGGGGCGTGAAATAGGCCCCACACACTCACTTTGTGCTGCGGTAGAAACTTTGACAGTCTATGACTGGCCGGTAACGTTCGCAGTACTCTAGCGTTTCGAAGACGCGCTCTTCGAGCACGAGACCAAAGAAACGGCCATAAAACCGCGCAATTGCTGGTTGCCCTAGTACACGTGCGCTCAGCAGCGGCGGAGAAAGCTGTTCTCGTTAATCTCCGTTCATTTGCAACATGGATTGAATGAATATGCGACGACAGTCGCCTAATCTCGACACCGAGGATCGGCAGGCTCAGCGTGTGAAATTAGTGGCAGCGCCCGCGAGCTTTTGCCAACGCTGACCGTCCGTTCGCGTAGCGTGCAACAAACGAGGGCTGCTCGCTGCCGCGACGGCATCCACCGCGACGGAGGCTGTTTGCAAACACCGGATGCCGTCTTCGCGGGCTCGGCTTGGCAACGCGCGGCTCGGCCAAGGAAGCGCGCGCCGAGGCCCTTGCACGCAGCGATTGCGGAATTGCGGCGGGACGAAAGCGTTGCCAACGTTGCGCGTATGGTTCACCGCGGACGGCATTCCTCTCACGACGGAGGCGAGCTTGTTATTTATGCTATGCTCGGAGGGCAGCGGTACGTTGTAAGGTTGTTGATTCGTTCCCGTTACCCTGTATAACAGGAATACTAATACTATCCACTAAAAACTATTTTCATATCCCAATCCCCGGAGGCAGCTAAGGACCACTGGGTTAAGCAAAATAATGTTCGTGACCGTTATTATCGCCTTGGAAAAGGGGGGGGGGGGGGTCACTAATGTCGTTCGCATATTCATACGTTGGCTTTCGCGGAAAATGGTGCCATCATCACGCCTCGACGACCAGTTGCTTTCCGCGCAATCGACCTTCGAAAGAACATCCGAACTTTCGAGCTTCGCACCTGAAAGCGACCGAGGCGTCGCTGAAGTTTAATCGAGCAACCTTCTTTTTCGAACAAGTGACACTCCCACGTGTGTGGGTTTCTTTCTCTCTCTCTCATTTTTTCTTCCTTACCTCTCTGCCCCCCAGCCGCAGTGCAAGGTAGCAAAATAGATGTCTATCTTTCAGGATAACCTCCCTGTCCTAAATAGTTTTGCAGCACATACATCAAGCCCCGCCGCGGTGGTTTAGTAGGCATGGTACTCGGCTGCTGACCCCCAGGTCGAGGGATGGAATCTCGGCTGCGGAGGCTGCATTTTTGATGGAGGCGGAAATGTAGGCCCGTGTGCTCAGATTTGGGTGCACGTTAAAGAATCCCAGGTGGTCGAAATTTCCGGAGGCCTCCATTACGGCGTCTCTCATAATCATACGGTGGTTTTGGGACGTTAAACCCCACATATCAATCAATCAAATCAAAACTGTCAGTTAGGGCCTCCAGCCTCACGGTTAATGGATGTTACTATCAGAAGAAATTTCTCAAGTTTGTTGTGCTGACTATATTGCTTTTCCGACGTACGCTGTGTATCATGAAAAATGAATTTCAGTGAGATTTGTAGGTTGTACGCGAGTACACAAGAACACAGACTCATTTCCCTCATTATAAAGTGCGTGTAGGGTCAAAAATGAGATAACGCGCCACCTTCTTGTATTTCGTCGCAAGCCGTGTAGTCTCGTGCCACAGGATCTGTCGTTGCGCATTAAGGGATGAGTCCCATCAAACGTCGTCTTTTTTGGCCCACAAAAGCGATGCTGCTTCGGACTTGCCACACGATACGCAGCGATGCAGAAGTTACCGAAATTATACCATGACAATTTGCCTGGAATCAGGCCCAACAATACATAAATGTCAATAGGGCGTCAGTTTATTAAGTTTCATTGTGTAGATTGTTGAATTCAAAGCGGTGTTACGACGCAAACCTGGGCAAAAAAATTGCACAGACTGCCGCGTTCATCTAGACTAAGCAAAAAAAAAAAAAAGGAAGGAGAAAGGATCGGTGGACGGGCAGTAGGTGATTGTTGATATGTGGGGTTGAACGTCCCAAACCCACCATATGATTATGAGAGACGCCGTAGTGGAGGGCTCCGGAAACTTCGACCATCTGGGGTTCTTTAACATGCACACAAATCTGAGCACACAGGCCTACAACATTTCCGCCTTCATCGGAAATGCAGCCGGCGAAGCCGGGATTCGATCCCGCGACCTGCGGGTCAGCCGTCGAGTACCTTAGCTACTAGACCAGCACGGTGGTGCGGAGGGGCAGTAGAAGAGTAAGAGGAAAAGAAAAGCAGCTTTTTTTTTTTTCGCACTGGTCTTCCTTTTGTCTCAGCAGCACAACTCTTTCTGACTCACATCCTCAGATGGTGTCTGTGCGGTGGAGCTAATTTACCAATCACCAAAAAACCGCGGTATCACCTTCGCAGCTGCCCATCCCCATTTGTGTCCTCATTCGAGCTGCGCGACGACAGTCATTATTGTCTTCGGAACGTGCCGCGCATGCCGAGTTCGACGAAGGAGTACGCGCATTGCGTATTCGCCGCCGCCACCTCTGCGTCGACGTCTGCTCATTGTTCTCTCGGAGGCGCGCTCACGGAGCGCACATCGTTTCACCTTCGTCTGTGTGCGAGACGCTAAGGTCAGCCCGTTGGTGGCAGCAGGCATTCGCCCGAGGCTACAGCAGCCGCCACCTTGCGCCGCGCATTGCCTGGCGATGCCTATCGCTCCGTGCCAACCGTGATCCCGCCAGGCAGCCCGAGCCAAGTGCCAAAGTATTTGCGCCATGGTCAAGGCAGCGCGGATATATACAGCGGCGGAAGCGGCGCGGTTCGACAAAGAGCGCGTGTGGACGGACCTTCGCCATTGTGGCGACCAGGGCCTTTAATTGTGCGCCGCCGGGGATGTGAGGCTACACGAGCGTCCCTGTCGGTCGCCCCTGTGACCGCGTATTGGCGATCTGCGCCGCGGCTCGTTCCGCGATGCGGCCATTGCCATTGTCACGCCAATCCCTTTTTTTTTTCTTTTTTGAGTCCGAGCGAGGTGTGCCCTTGCGCGGAGTGGGAACTGAGCCGTGACATTTGGAACACACATCGTGTTTCCCAATGAGCGAAAAAAAAAAAAAAACAGGTGCAGTTGCATCCGCCCCTCAGTTCCATTACTGCTCGGTTACAAGTCCTAGACAAATAGACAGTGACCGCTCGACATTGTGCACAAGTGGGGCATATACGTTACATAAGGACGGGCTCCACTTGCGGGTCCATGGAAAGAGGAACATGCGGGTAGAACTTGAAAAAGAAAAAAAAAAGAAAGAGGTCGGAGCGGGAAAACGTTAACCGAAATATCGTCCTGTTGGCTCATTTACGTTCACGCAGCAGAGCGGTCAAACACAAAGACGAGATAAGCAGATGGGCAACGAGAAGCCAAGCCGACACGTACCTATATCAGACACACATCCAGGCGAGCCTTTTTGATCTCAAGAAACGTACATGGTCCAAAGCGAACGAAGCTCAGAGGCATTTACACCAATTTATTGTCGGTTTAAGTATCTTACAATACAGAAAAATAGGCTTTAGGACAATTCCTCTGCTTTCGTTGGGAGCCAAGGCCACACGTGTTGGTCTGGATTTTTGCAAACCCATAGATGTGACCGGTGCGTATTGACGAAACGCGCAGTACATAACGTCATAAAAAACGAGTGGTTTTGCGTATCAAAGTGAGCAATGCATCACGAGAAAAATTACCGTTGGCTTCTTCGTATAAGCCTCGGGAATAACAGAGAACACATTAGAGGTTGGTGAAGATGTGAAGAATTTGGTGAAGGCAACCGTCCCATAAGCAAATAATTTCAAAATTGGTGTCCTCAGTGCAGTCGGCGGCTATATCCGTGCTGCTTCTCTTTTAAGAAACTGAAGTATAGGCATACTTAGCAGGCAGGAAGTCCAATTTACAATTGCATATACTTGCGCAAGGGTATTTTTTTGCGGGATTGTAACTGCAAGTGAAACCACATTACGCAACATGTTTTTATTGATTGTGAAATATTGTGTGCAGGAGAATCAGTAGGGAAGGATTAAAATATATCAAAAATGCTTTTTTAATCGTTGTCAGTAGTTTCTCTGCATGCTCTGTAATTGAAGTGGGCGCGATTACATCTTTTTATTGAAAAGTTTATCAATATAGGCTTTCGCAGTTTTATCACTAAGCATGGTGATAAAGTAGTGCGAAATTTTTTGCCATGTGCACTCTGTCATAAGCCCTTTTTGAAATAAAAGCCTGCGAGATTTGAAAAGTTTGAGAATTTCTACACAAAAATCTGCGCTACGCAGAGAATCGAAGTGTAATTGAACGTAAACACAAGTGCGCCTATATTTACCTAAACAAATTTGAGATTCGTAGCTTTAATATCTTTTGTGTAATTCACAGCAAAAGTCGAAGAAAACAGCAGAGCAGGTAGGCGTGGCACTCCACCTCCTCTTCGTTATTGATTTACTGTGGTTCGAAAAAAAATTTCCCAGCAAAACCAATTGCGGGTCTCTTCTTTTCACTAATCAGGCAACAATATATAAAATTTTGAAAGAAACTCAAAAGGTCAAACAGCAATGGTTTGTTGGACATTACGTGGAATCAATAACCCAACAGCGATATAATCCGGTGAAAAACAAAACAACAACAACAAAGCGAAAAGGGATTCACCCGTGATCATACCGTGCATTGACGTCGATGCGGCCGTAGTGTTTGGGCTTCAGCATTGCGAGAAGCTGCGAGACTTCACGCTCAATGTCTGTACATGTATAGCAGTAACTCTCTCCCTGAATAACTAGTCTCACATAGTGCTGATTTTCATTGGGCATCCTGTGTATCGTTCAATATTAGCGTTCCTCTTTGAACGCATGTGTTCACACTCAAGACTAACAGTCAGTTCAGTTTTTAAAGCCATCACTTTCGCCAATTACCCTCTCCTTCTCTATCTGTCATTCTGTAGTTCGCTTACGCGCTATTCGTCGTGGTTGTGGTGTAAACCTATGTACTCTTTCCTGTGGCCTCGCACTCTGAGATGGCATACAGATAGCAGATTGTGGACTCGCTGAAGCTCCTTTCAGCATGCAGTGTCCGCGTACATGACATCCTATCAATCCGGCCGTCTTCGTCTAGCCTTCCTCACCGCCAACGAATTCGCGGGGCATCCAGCGGTGGTTCCAAGCTAGCGCGCTATTCGGCAATATGCAGCATGAAACATGAACTCGCGCGTGCTAGCCGCCCTGTTATTTGTATATATGCCAGCTTTGTGCAGTCTTTTGTTTCACAGTTAAAAAAGAATAGAAAAAGACAAGAGTATGAAAGTTAGAAAGAGATATGTTACACAAAGGAATCATGTGACGTTTAGCGCCATACCTGAACGTACAGGTAACAATGCTAAGGAGCTTTTCGCCTCGTATTTTATGACTGCTAATGGGGGCTTGTCACTTGCTTAACCACTCGTCGCTCTACCTTATACCTCGCTTCATTATGTCACCGAATCGGGATATTGACATCAGTTTTTCGTAGTCTCTCAGTGGCTTATAATAATAATAATAATAATAATAATAATAATAATAATAATAATAATAATAATAATAATAATAATAATAAAAGACATCGCGACACCTTATGTGTACCGCGCTTGAATCGTAAACCGTACGGCTCACGTTGTTCACTCGTTCATCATTGCGAAGAAGACGAAAGCCTTAAATAGATAAACCTATTTTTCTTCAGCGTTCTTGCATCATGCTCGCGCGAACAGTCAACGCCACCTCAATTAGTTTCCTGACTCCTGAGTATTTCAATTCATGGCTTTGCAAAAGAACGGATAAAAGGAGACGCTTTGTCTCGAAGTGTTCGCCGTTGACCCGCCGCGGTGGTCTAGTGTCTAAAGTACCCGGCTGCTGACCCGCAGGTCGCGGAAAAGAATCCCGGCTGCGGCGGCTGCATTTCCGATGGATGTTGTAGGCGCGTGTGCTCAGATTTGGGTGCACGTTAAAGAAGCCCAGGTGGTCGAAACTTCCGGAGCCCTCCGCTACGGCGTCTCTCATAATCATATTGAGGTTTTGGGACGTTAAACCCCACGTATTATCATCATATCATCGAAGTGTTCGCCGTGTATAAATAAAGCTCCTGCGACCGCAGCGCTCCCACTAGCAATGAATAAGTCCAGGACAAAGCTGCACGGACCCGTCACGTGGCCACTTCAGCGGACCTTTTGTCGGTGGCGCGTTGGCGAAAGCGCCTTGATCCCAGCATGCACGCGTGCGGTGCGCTGTGCCTCGGCGATACGATCTGGCCAGATGCGGAAACCGCGCGCCCATCTCAGAAGCCCAGTGGCGCACTCGGCGTCGGCACTGGGGCGTCGCGTGTTTGTATGCAAAACGCGACGCCATTTGCCCCGTCACCCTGGCGTCGCGAAGGTACACACGCGGGCGCGAAACAGAGAGCCCCCTTGGCCATGCGCGCGCCCGTGTGGCGGAGCGCGCACGTTCCACTTGGCCGCCTTGGCAAGAGCCTTGGCCGGTGCACGGGCAAGGCCGATCGGCGGCTGTCTCGCGCTCACGACCGCGGAACGAGGTCGGCCGGACTCATTTGCATGGAGGCCCCGGCGGCCGGTTGGCTCCTCAAGAACGGCGTGCCTGTTGTGCTGGCCGCCGCTGCACTAAACCCGCACGGCGCCTCCGCAGAGGGCGATATGCGCACACCGGCCGGAGACGCTCCGCGACAACGACCGAATCCGCGGAGCGACCGCCGCAACGGCAGAGCTGCCTTGGACGGCGATCCTTCTTGAGACACCGCGAGGAGCCTCCTCTCCTCCGATGAGTTCCCTTCCCCTTCGCGCGCTTCGACCACGAGCCAGTGGTTCAGATTTCGCTTCAGAGGGCGCTGCATTCATAGGAGCGTTGGCATCGAAATTACCGATTTCTTTGTGTGGCGTAATATATGAGGACGTTTTGACAGCCAGTTCGTCGTAAGAAAACGGATGTATAGCCCTGCCGAGACGCTTGTGTAGCATCGTACATCGCAGCATCGCATATAGAAGGCCCATCCTTCGTATGACCCACTTTTTACTCGTTTACCTGCGTTACAGTTAGGTCGAGTTCTTTGCTGCGACGAACTAACGGACTCCGTATGTTAACGCCGAAGGAAAGCTAAACACCGCATCAGCACCCCCGCCATTCTCTTCTTTCAACTGTTCTTCTATAGAAGCGTGACGAGAGGTGCTTATCACCTCGCCCTTGGCGCTCTGCTTTGCTTTTGATCAGCTGCGTGAAGACATGGATCGCCGGCGGGTGACGTCAGCTTTGGCCTTTCACTTCCCTCATCCGAGCCCACTCACTGATTTCCATGCGGCCCGGCAAGTGGCGAACTTTCCTCATTCGAGAAGGAAGCCTTGATCCATATCAGCGCTCTCCCCCCTCCCTTTTTCATCTCTCTCCTTCGCCGTTTTCCGCATTCTACTGCGTGTATAATGACTTTTAAACCAAGGACGAGATTCGCGGCTATTCTCCGAAACGCGTCGAAATAATAACAAGTGAACGCTCGCATCCTTGAGCTCCATTTATCGTGTAGACTGATGACGTAAAGATGTCCTTCCGCTCGAAGACAGTGCTTCCTTCAACAGCTGGATTTTTAATGTATATATATATAAAGCGCAGGAGTAAAGCCACCGTTCCCGCGACTCTTCCGATCCGTCTCAATTCCCGCGCGGGAGACCGCGTCGTTAAGCACGAAATAATTACCAGCGGCCGGCAGGCTAATCTGCAGCTGCCAGTTCTTCACGCCGTTCGAATCAAGCAATCTCCGCACTACAGCCTCGCCGATATTGCAGCTAAGCCAAGTGTATACGTGGACGTCCACTCCGAGCGCTGTTATTCCGACTTTTTTTTTTTTACATTCTCTCTCTCGCCTTTCGTCATTCACTCTCACAAAGCCACGCCCCCGCTACCTATGCAACTATCCGCGGGTCGATTGCTAAGAAATCAATAAACTCGGACGGAACGTTAACGGATATCGGAAAACAAAACCTGCCGCTACTGAAAAAGCCGTCAATATCGAATTTCAGATGACCGATGCAGCATGAACAATGAATGGTGAAAGAAAGTAAAAGAGACGGCTGTTTCCTTTGATCATGAACCCGCATCAACTATCTCGGGATCTCAGACACCCAGCCCCCACACGACTCTCCTTGTCCCATATTCTTATTTTCTTGATGTTCAAGAGCTACACAGATATGTGACTGGTCCCGAGCAAGAAAGAAAAAAATTGTAAATTTTAAGGGCTTGTTAATATTAGTTAGATGCAATATTAATGATAACTAATAAACGACGCTGCCAAGACAACGATGCCTTGACACCATTGTCAGTTTTTATTACTATGTGGTCTTGGGCATGTTTTTTGTGCAGTAAACCATGCTGTCATCACGTGCTGAAGAAGTAACTTTTGAACAAAAACTTTAAATTTCAAAATCGTCATACAGATTTCAGTCATTTTGGAGATAAGTACCGATATGTTTCTCGAAACGCGACATCAATTCTTTTCAAACGGCAACTTCGCTGACATTTTGTTTAAAGTGCCCCCACCCACACTCCATTCTCTCCAACCTTGTTTAGTGTCCCGGTACTTGCGGTAGACTAAGTTTATTGAGGTCGACCCACTAGCTGAAGCGAGTTTGAGATCGCTGTTCTGAGTGATCAATGACGTGCAGCGGAAAATAACGTTATACCGCAGCAACTTTGTGTACGCTACTCACTCGTTCCACTCGCAACGAGCTCTTCAATGCACTGAACCTTTGTTGAGCCTCCATACGTACACTGATCCGAATCCAAGTCAAGTCGAATCGTTTGACTGGAAGCCGGCTGCTGGCTCGAATCATGCGGCGTACGCGGTGGTCACGTGGTAAAACATGCATATCGGGCGCATGAAGCGTAGGCACATTCAACCTTGCGCGCTGTAGCGCGTATAGCGTAGCGTATGCAGTGTAATCAGAGCTGAATACTTTGCTGCGTGTGAGTGGTGGGGAACGTGCAAGGCGCTCTATACATGGAGGATACCGACAACCGTTGGAGCGGCATGAGCATTGCACGCCCTGTGTACGCACAGAGCTAACCAATGGTGCACGCTGTAAGTGCATAGTGCCCAGAGTATACCACATAGGTAATATGCAGAAAGTATAACTAGCTTGCCGTGACGCCGTAGGGGAGAACTCTGGAAATTTCGACCACCTGGGGTTCCTTAACGTGCACCCAAATCTGAGCGCACGGGCCTACAACATTTCCGCCTCCATCGGAAATGCAGCCACCACAGCCGGGATTTGATCCCGCGACCTGCGGATCAGCAGCCGGGTACCTTAGCCACTAGACCACCGCGGCGGGGCAGCGCTTCTTTTCTTGAACAAGTATTACCACTTAGATAAATTATAATGCCACAGAAATTCGCCTACACATGAAATTGGTTGCACAGGCCGCTACCTATAGACGTGTACAAGTGTCTCCATGCCTCTGGCCCGCCGTGTCAGGTCTCTACTATCAAACTTCCTGATTGTGTTTCAAATTGTTAGTGCAGTGGTTACTTATATATTTACTTTTCATCTTGCCGATGTTGCGTGATAGGTGTGCGTGCATACTTGATTATTCGACGAAGCGCTACAATTGGTCAGTAGACGTGCACATCTTTTCTTCGCCTGGTAGTTGTTGATGCCTGCAGCGAAGAACCCGATGTCTTACGCAGTTCAACGCGGTTGCGTTCGTGTGAGCTGTACAGAGCGAATAAGAGCAGCTAGCGGGGTTGCGATGCGCGCTTCGGCGAAGATATGTGTACGAGTTCAGCATTTCATGACTGTGCACGAGACGCCGACGAGTTTTCGTGCTGGGTACCATCGCCACCTCAAACTCGTTCTAGTTTGTTTACGTATACGCATGGGCCACGCTTCATGCCGAGTGGTCTACACTCACGATAAGGCCGTTACGATGGCGCTCAGTTTGATCTGCAAAGAACGAGGCAGAGCAGTTACGGTTCTGCAGTCGTGGCATTCGGTGCGTGCTTGTGCCAGTCGGCAGTCGTCCGCGGTGCCATGGTAGACATGATTATTATTTATTTTTTTCCAAAGAGAGACCTTCTTGACAATGGAGGCGTATCTACTACACAACATTACGTTTCTATGGAAGGGGGAAAAATGGGGGGACATTGTGGTTGCCCTAGCCGCTTAATTATACTGCGCCAAATGCCGTTGATGCATTTGTTATCCATTCACTCACAAGGAATCACAGGCGTATCAGCCGTGTGGATGGGGGGCAAGAAGGGGGGCACTTCCCCCCCCCCCTCTCAGAAAAGTTGGGTAAAGGCTAGCGAAGTGAAGGACATGAAAACATTGTATGAAATTGTAATCAAGACGAAATATAATACATAAGATCAATTAATTTTCAGCTTCAGGATTAGGAAGGCGTTAATGAGGAGCCCCTGGACGCATAATACCGGCAACGGCTAATGCCTACTGTCACTGGCTAACATTGACTGATGTTGGCGGACTGTTGGCTAACTTATTGGCTGGTGTTGGCTATACTGTAGGCTGAACATTGGATTTTGTTGTCGGTGCCTGGCGTCAGCAGCTAAAGCTTCGCACACATGGCAGTTCCTAGATACGTATTTACGCCGGAATTACGTTTCCTTAATCAGGCATGCAGTGACGATTTGTGTCCCACTGAAAGGTGTGTGGGCCTACGCAGATGCGCGAGTGCACACTAGCATGCGCGTAGTTTTTACGAATACGAGACGTTTCAGGTTATATGTGTGCATAGCTGCGTCACCAAGCGCACCTCATACCCTAAATACCATTTTACGAATACCTATGGGAGCCTAAGCCAACGTTTCTTTACTTTTGTATATGGCGACCTGAAACAATAAAGTCATGAAACACTGAATGCATCAGCCCAATCGTTTCCTTGCGTATGCGTCTACCGTAGTTCTATTCGTTTAATTGTGTCTAGATACAAAACAGGAAGGCAAACAGCCCAACGTGGTGGCACAGCAGCCCAACCTGTAAAATAGCGTCAGCTGCAGCTGCCTCGTTAACTTTTTTTTCAATGAATTTCGTGCATGAGCACTATTTACACCATATGATGTGAACATTTCTCATTAAATTCTCGATATGAAGATGGTGTTTTCTGCAGGGACTGTAGGACTGGTGTTTCTTTATTATTCGTCTTTATGCTCGCATATATCGTGCAACTTTTACACCGTTCAACAATTGATTTTCGTTCAACGTGTCATTTGTTTTTCTTTTTCTGTCTGTTTCCCTTTCACCACAAAGGATGTACAGCGGTGGCTGTACACTGCAGGATGATCGAGTGGTGGCGCTCTGGCTTGCCATAGGAGGTCAACAGTAAGTGTTTTATTTGGGAAAACACAAGCAGTGCTGGCTGCACCGCAACTGTCACCGTGACGAGCTGACAGCTGAACGGCGCTTAGCAGTGGATGCAATAGCAGTGCAGTAAAGGACAAGGGAGAGAGAGATAAAGAGGTAATACAGAGCCACTATTTACATACGCACAATGGAGCTACTAGATCACAATAACTCACAGCGCGCTGGAGGAATGACTTCCTTAGAGAGAATTTGTCACACGGTCCCACGCACCGTCATCGTTCTGTCGCGTGTAGCACAGGTCGGCTGCAGCGGGGTCTCCCTCGATAAGCTTGTATTCCGCGAGCGAGAAGATCTCTGTCATTAAGGCGGATGTAAGTGTCACGCTTAGAGGACGGGGGCTCACGCCGTATACGGGCTGCTACGAACTTGTGATTAGAGCGCGATACTCAGCCGCGCAGCGGGTGACAAGGCCGCGAATCGAGAAATCGGGGTTGGCGGCCTGCAAGGCCAACAAGCACGCGCCGCTGCAGTTCCTCCTTGCCACCGTAACGGAGCGACAATGGCTTGCGTCATTCCTCTGGAGATTTTTTTTTTGTTTCTATACTGCTTCGTTCCGCGCGTTGTCAAAAGGATTTCCGTCTGAGAAATCCCCCTGGTTTCCGGAGGCTGCTCAACACACCAAAAAAGTTTATTTTATTTCACGGTTTAAGCCTCGCGTCATATCTGTTCAGACTCCTGCTCAAGAATGTGGGAGAGACGACAATCAGTTCTGTCCACCTCCGGGTTACAGTGTGCTCGACGGCTGACACGAAGGTCGCCGGATCGAATCCCGGCCACAGCGACCACATTTTCGATGGAGGCGTAAATGCATGAGGACCACGTGCATAGATTTAGAGGCACGTTAAAGAGCCTCAGGTGGTTGAAATTTCTGTAGCCCTCCAGTACGGCACCCTTGATAATCATATCGTGATTTTGAAACATTAAACACCCCAATTATTATTATTAGCTTTACATAATTCAAGACATGTACACTACATTTGACACAGCATGATTACACTTAGTGTAAGGACACGTTAAAAGTAATGATGAAAAGATGATAAAAAAAAACGGCGGGAAGGGGATGATGGAAGCTTGCGAGGAAAAAAATCTGTTGTCACAGGGGTTGTGTCGGTTTACGGTTCAAAAAGGCATCAGTACGTTGCACATGCATCTAGTGCGGAGGGCAGTGACGATTGAGCTAAGTACCTAACCGTGGCTGCTGAAGTAATACCTTGCTTTTACATGTCAGCGAATTGACCGTCTGCATAAAGGCTTTCTCTATGTCGGTGATTGTCTCGAGTAACTGTCCACCTTTGCGTGTTTTTCCAGAAACCTGGTGATCTGCAGACCGACATAAATGTACCAAAATTACCTGAATGGACACCCATTTCAGTGAGTCTCTCCATGTGGCAGAGTGCAGCAACTGTGTATGCTCACCTTCAACACGACGACGCAGTCTGGTTATTCAAGAGCAGCGTTTGCTATAAGTTGACCGCCAGGAACGTGTTAGGAAAACGTCACATGAGAGGTGCCATGTGGCGTTTTCTTTGCACGCCACGAGTAAAACTTGTTGCGATCCGAACTGCCACACGAAAGCCAACATGTATTAACATATCTTACTGTTTCCTAGATAGTTCCATTACGTGTAACCATAGAGTTAATATACTGACTCACGTGGCTCGATGTTTTGTATCGTGCTAATGAGATCACGGTTGCGTCCAAGGAAAAAAAAACACAGCTTAGGCATCTAGCCTAATTTAAGCTCATTTAACCAGCTTCTCGATTCCTACGTAGATGACGACTGAATCTAGCATAGTGCAGCAAGACATCTTGCACGTCGAACAAAAGCGGCATCACCATGCTGAAAAGCATTCAACATTCCAGTACTCCCCGATCCGATGTAAATAGTGAAATCGCTTGTAAGAATCGCTCGTAAGCACAGACAGCGTCTTCCTTCGCTGATACGTTCGCCATCTCCGTCCCCATTTTCTTACGAATAAATCAGGCTTCACGAGCTGCTTTGTGAATCACAAAGCGGTCTAAATGCGTTGATACCTTTCTGACAAACGACGCACTTGCGGCTGCTGCATTTCCGATGGAGGCGGAAATGTTGCAGGCACGCGTGTTCAGATGTGGGTGCACGTTAAAGAACCCCGAAATTTCCAGAGCCCTCCACTACGGTGTCTCTCATAAGGATATGGTGGTTTTGGGACAATAAACGCCACAAATCAATCGACAGAAGACGCATGAGCGCGTTTCACTGTGGCACTCTAGAGTCATGACACACAGAAACGACATTCGTGTGAGGCGACACAAAAATGATTGATACCGCCCATCGCGACTACATATCACAGTATACGACGGTTGACAGACAGCGTGCGCAGCGCCAGCCGCCATGATTTTATCTTGGTTCGTTTTAGAGCGAACAAAAGCGAGAAACGAATAGAAGTAAGATCTGAATTCGGGAATCTGGTAAAAGTGCATGCATGCACCTTGACGCCTCTTGATCAGGCCTGATCAAGAAGAATCAAGTTACATCTACCTTCACCAGTCTTCGAACAGTTTGCTAACTCGGCTTCACGTTCTAGGCTTGCGGCTCGTCTCAAGCCTGCAGTCTGCTCTGATCCTAAATTGTTTCAGTGAAGCGCACGATCGAAGTCGAATATCGAATTCAATCGCGGCGGCAAGGGTGCAGTGAGATCCGCAAAACAAGTTTCTGACAGACAGACGATAGTCACGGCTGCAGTTCATGCAACCGTTCAGATATTGAAGCCTAAGCGGGCCGCGGCATATGAGGACTCGATAGGGCAAAAAAAAGGCACAGTTAATCTAAAGTAGCCGCAGACGGTGCCACGACGCGACAGTACTGCATTCCTGTGGTTCTAAGAACAACAAAGTTTAAAGAGACTTACAAACAACGCAAACACGTCCATCATTCATTCCCACCCTACCGAAAGAGAAAATGGGAGGAAAAGTCAAACAGAACCCACATCTTTCACGTCTTCGGAGATTTCTAAGAAGTCTGCACGAGTTATAATATCCATCGTTAAGGTTGCTCTCGCGTAAACGTCTAGCGGCAAATTTAAAGTTTAGGCACGTGGTTACAGGGCTGAACCACTTTATTTACACATCCAACAACGCAGAGCTTGCAGAGAACCAGCATCTAGTTCGATCCGGGCCGAGACAAGCCCAATTTAGGCTTAGCGAGAACGTAATATATACGACGCTTGATAGCAACTCTATAGCGCCGGGAACTCTTCTAGTCGTGCAAAAAGCCGAGTAATAAGCACTTGAAAATTACACTTGGAAATAGAACGGGCTCACAAACAACTTTTCCAGAAGCACACTTCAATACTTGCGCCTACCTGAAAAAGAAGCAACAAAAAAGAAAGCCGAGTTCAAGAGAAGGTTCATTTCCCCGCGGCGCCAAGGGCGACAGACGCGCGACGAGGTAAGACGTCAGACGGTGGTGCTCGCCAGGCCGGGGTGCGCGCAATCACCGCTTGGCGCCCCACTCGAGCATGACGCCTCCCGGTCGGCCGCTTCCCAAAATAGCGCGCTCGCGCAGTGGTCGTCGCCGCGCCGAGCGCAGATGTCGCCGCGCGGACGTCGCGGCGCAATGCGGCGTGCCCGCGCCGCGCGTGCGAACGCCGAGCCCGCAGCGGCTCCACTCACCAAGTGTGTGCGAGTATCCGGCGTCGAGGAGTATCCCATAGGAGCCGCACGACTAGCCAGGGCACGAGTGGCGGCGCCGTCGCTCGCTGGAGGCTGTGCGGACAGCTGGGAACGGCCTTGGCTTCCCCCTCGTGTCTGCGGAAGTCCGCTCACCCATCGCGTTCTTCGCGGCGGACGCAACGTCTCCTCCGACTTGGTTCGCGGCCACCCGCCAGTCGGCCCCCAAGTCCCAGGGTCGACGGCAACCGCCGTGCGGTTCGGCAGTGCCGCTCCCACGACGACGACGCGACCAGAACGGCACTGCGCGCCATAGTCACGCGACTCTCTGTTGGGACGTCACTATAGCAGCTCGTCGTTGGGAGAAATGTGGCAGCTTGGGCTAGTTGGTATGGCATGACAAAACGACAACACGGAGACCTTCGTGTCCTTCTTGTCTCTGTGTCGTCGTTTTGTTCTCGTGCTATTGGGACGTCGCTATAGCAATTCGCAAACCGGGGATCATCGTTGTGATGTGCGGTGTGAAATGGCAAAACTTCCGTGGGATGGCGCGGAGCTTTTGGGAACATTGAAGCGCGAAGCCAGACATTCACAGGAACGAGAGATGTGCAGGACAGCACCCGTCCTGTTTCTCTCGTTCTTGTGAATGTCTGGTTTTACGCTCTAATGTTCTTGAAAGTGCGAAATAAGGCATCGATGCGCAACGCCCCGCGTGAGCATTGGCGAAACTCGCGCAGCTCACTCTTTACTCCTCTATGCTGAAGAAGCTGTCTATATAATATCTCACATGACAAATGCTATCAGTTGTGGGACATTGGAGAAACGTATGACTGGTATAGAGTGTTAATGTGCCCGTGGTTTCTTGGTACATACCAAAGTTCGGATAAACAGCCACTACAATGGTACATAAAAAAGAAGGGACAAGTCAGTGCTTGGTCTTGTCCATTGTTTCTACGTCCCGTTGTGGAGATGTTTACCTGAAGTTCAGCATTCCTGATGTACCGTATCTCACGGAGGAGCATGTGCTACGCATGGTCTTGTTTGGGCGTCACTGCGCGTTTAACGCCCATTCGCTACTGTATGTGGCCTTCGGCGATTCGTAAACATCCCAATTTTCTTCACACAGAATCGAAGTATCCGAAATGTCTTGACAATGGTTAAAATTAACAGATTAAGTCCAGCAACCCTGATGCACTCTATTCGGAAATGGGCCCACGGGAGAACATTCGTATACGTCTCTTTAATAACATCTCCTTTCAGCGTCCTCATGACACAGCCTCGATCTCGAGACGTTCGGTTAGGCAACGGACACTGAAATAGCAGTGCAATATCTCAAGGGCAATGAGTGTGCAAGGATAAGGCCACGTGCCCACGTTGCAGTAACACTCCATACTGCATGATGTCGGCCCCGCCGTGGTGATCTAGTGGCTAAGGTACTCGGCTACTGACCCGCAGGTCGCGGGTTCGAATCCCGGCTGCGGCGGCTGCATTTCCGATGGAGGCGGAAATGTTGTAGGCCCGTGTGCTCAGATTTGGGTGCACGTTAAAGAACCCCAGGTGGTCGAAATTTCCGTAGCCCTCCACTTCGGCGTCTCTCATGATCATATGGTGGTTTTGGGACGTTAAACCCCACATATCAATCAATTACTGCATGATGGCGTTGCTATAAGAAAACGCAGCCGACACATTTGTGCACCACCGCCCCTCTGGCGGTGGCTGATTAGGTAAACTTTGTCACAAAGCCATTCCTGCAAGGAGGAGAGGTAAGGATGGCTTAATGCACGATTTATTTTTTTATTTAGATATGTTGCGCTTAAGCATAGTGAAATATGGTGTTGAGATACACGAGTGGATTTGATTCGTGCCAATGTCTTGCAATTAACGAATGATGATATGCTCCATTGATCCTAGGATTAAGGTCAGATGGTTGGCCAGGCCTGAAGTCTGTTGCATGGAGGCGACGGCTTAATTGCAGACCTGTTCAACTCCACAGCTACAGTTTGGGACGGTCACATTGCGCATTTTAGCGTCGCCGATTAGGCACGATTCACTGCAGGCATCATAAGTGGGCGAGTGCCGACGGCGAGGCAAAGGTGGTCACTCTGACGCCGTAGGACATATTGTGAGTGATAAAAAACAATTATGCTATGTTTTGTTTTTCCCAACGCAGCAGAACCTGATGGTGCGTGGACGCGAGAGGAGAACGCTTACAAGACTTGCTGTGCTCAGGCTTTCGCTGCTGTTTTGTCGGCACATTGCCACCTTCGTTTCAGGCAATGACAATAAAGGCGACTACAATTGTGGACTGTTGTGCGTCCACACACCTGTATCCAAATCTCGTTGGCGGCGAAGCTCTTTCAACCCAAAGTACGGGCACATGTAGTTGGCGAAGCCTAGACACCATCTTTGAAATAGGTTGTCGGACTTCAATTCTCCCGGACGCAGATCGTATCCTGTCGAAAGGGCATCTGTATACCAGGAAGACATGATTTTCTACAGGCACGATTGATGTAAATTTCTTATGAACTAGTTACGGCCATATTTTCCGCTGCCGAAGCCTCCAACTACAGACCGGAGCAGTGGCGCAGCCAGGGGGTGGCACTGGCACACCAAGCACGTGACCCCCTCCCTTCCGATACTTTTCGTCATGGCATACAGAGAGAAAAAGGACTGATTGATTGATATGTGGGGTTTAAAGTCCCAAAACCACCATATAATTATGAGAGACGCCGTAGTGGAGGGCTTCGGAAATTTCGAGAGAAAAAGGACCATTTCAAGGAGTTGCCCCCCTTCTCCCCACCGAAATAATTTTCTGCCGACGCCCATGGTACGGAGGAATCGCATTAAAGAGCAACAATTAACAGACATTTTCAGCTGTGTTGGTTAATTTTTATACCTCGTGAATGCCATTCTTATCGCAAACAGTTTTTGTATCGGTAACGAACGATCTGCATTTGAAGTCACGAGATTGTGATAGCGTTCATTTAGAAAGATTCATCAGTTCACGGATAAACAAGTGTTGCTCCTCGCATCATAAACAACCGAAAACATTTACTTCGCTAACTATCAGGACTTCACCCCTACCCCCACTTACCCCCCGTCCATAACTCCAACTGAAACATCAGCCCAAGACACAAAGTGATGCAATCGTATCGACGTTTGGCTGCAGAACTAAGGACAGAAAAAAAAAAGCAAATGGGTCGTTCATATAATTTCAAGAAGCAACCTTATATTCCCTTCAATAAAAAATATATAATATTAAAATGTACTTCAGCATTTTAAACTATCTCAACGTAAGTCTTCATGTTGTCCATGAACTATGCAGGCCTAGAAGGTGCAGCGTGTACACCTAGCAGTGCGCACCTCAATGGCTAAGGATTTTCACGCTACACCTGTACAGCTACTCCTAAGCGAGAAATATGTGATCCACTCATTGGTCAAAGTACTCATGTCACCGCAGTAAATTCACGGGATAAAGAGATGAGTTCAACCCACGCTAATGAAATGCTGTCTTTGAGAAAATTGCCTGCAGGAAACGAGAACGGTCGAGTTGAGGTAAAAAAAAAAATGTTTAAGCACTGCGAAAATCTACTGACAAGCTGGTATGCTCGAGACAGCCCAACTTGAGAAAGAATGGTCATAGCCCTGCTGGAAGACTCCCACCAGTCTGACTTCTTCGATGAGCCACTTCTTTTAGCAAGCAATTTACAATGTGGCCGCAACAGAAACAACGCCGAACTAGTACAAAACAGTCACACTGAAAAGCCATAGCTGAAACAGCTAGACAGCAAGCCTGTATACAGGCATTCGAGCTTTGAAAGCAAGAGCCGAAAATGGGTTATGGATGGGTGCAGACTGTGGCAATGAGGGGGACCTGGTGCCTATTGGCCCGTTGTTGCGAGCTCCCGATAAAGCTAAATGTCACACAGGCAGACAACAGCATACCACTCAACGCAACAGAAAATGGTTGCGTTGTCTACTTATACAGTGAATGCCTCAATGTCATTAAAACCCGCCTTACATATTTCAAAGAGCCATCCATAAATGCATGTCCGACAAGCCACGCTAAAAGCGGGCAAAGATGAGATAGAGGTACATCCAATCGGGAGACACTTTGTCAATGTTGTCGCTGTTGTTGCTGTATCGATAACTGGCTCATACCCACAATGGGGGCTGTCGCACCATTGGAATAAAGGACTGAAAAGAGGCAAAGTTCTCATTTGGTATACCCTTTTACTTTTGTCTACCAGCCAAAGAACTTCGATGACGCGTTGTATACGAAGCTGCATGTTGATTAGAACTTATGGTGCTCATGGACATGCTGTTGTTAATGAATTAACTTCATTCAGGTTCACAGAACACGTAGGGAGTAACCCGCGCCACCCGGCCAATCCTACGTCCGCCAAGCCAAACTTGGCGGCCCGATCACGGGCGCTCTGGACGTCCAGAGTTTGATCATTGAGTTCGGGGCTGCGCAACAGCGCTGCCCACCTGCCATCACTAAAGGCGGAGCCGATGGCTTCACACTCATATAATACAAGTTCTAATGTTGCTATTCCACAGACAGCGCAGTCCGCGCTCGTATTAGCGGCGAGGACATACGGTGGCGCCGTCTGCCGGAACCTTTCTTTGACGTGTAAAACGACATCACGTGGTACCGACTGCGCGAAGTGTTCGACGACTCCAATGATTCAGACTGTTCAGCCGCGAATTTTCTCGCTTTGCAAGCGTTGAGTGCATTCGTATTAGCTGAGAATCAGCCTATAGAGTGTCTGCCAAGAAAGGTTTTCGGCGAGCCAACGTGCAATCATCGTCGCGCTTCCGACGAAGCGCGTGTGCATGATGCCATAGACACACAATGTGAATAGGCGCTCTGGTGAGTTGTAATGAAAGTCATCTAGTAATTTGTAAATTGAAGCATTTTCACACATACTCAGGCAACCGCCACGGCGCGCACCTTTCTGGCTTTTATGAGGAAAGTGCGCGGCCGAGCTTGATCTGCGTAGATCAGCGCCGACGATTCACGGCAACACGCCGCGCAAGTCTGGTCAAGGGCGAACGATGCCTTGAAATTGGCTATTAAGTTCGTGTGACCTTCTATAAAGGTATACCCAGGATCTCTTTTGCCGCAATAACAGTTCGCAGCAATCGTGGTTTTCTACGACCTGCTAGTTTTACCAAAATTATTACCGGACGATTACTTCTAACAAATATATTTCCATGCTGCAAAACTTCACCCACGTATATTTTTGTCTCCTTAATCCTCGCTTTCACTACAATCATGTGCTTCTTTGCGCGGGGGGTCGTGACTGGTGTGATATGATGCAAAAACGTTGGAATACCTGCACGCATCGCTCGCTCGACTATTTATTACAACTACCGTATCTTGTCCTCAATGACTTCGCTGGTCTCTGGCATCAACCAATTCACGTGCGAACACATGGGCACATCACGGCTGCTAACACAAGAAGAGACGCCCCGCCGTGGTGGTCTAGTGGCTAAGGTACTCGGCTGCTTACCCGCAGGTCGCGGGATTGAATCCCGGCTGCGGCGACTGAATTTCCGATGAAGGCGGAGATGTTGTAGGCCCGTGTTCTCAGATTTGGGTGCACGTTAAAGAACCCCAGGTGGTCGAAATTTCCGGAGCCCTCCACTACGGCGTCTCTTATGATCATATGGTGGTTTTGGGACGTTAAACCACACAAATCAATCAACACAACGAGAGACGTCCGAAAATGCAACGCAAAAGAACATCATCGGGAGAAAATATTTCTCGCCGCCCTTGTGCTGCATACAGCTGGAAAAAAGCCTTCCGGCCTGGCGTAAACACACGTCGCAAATTCTTGTGTGTAGATTCCCGGAAAGTCACACGACGTACTCACCGAACATTTCATTTCCAAAGCAGTACACAAAATTGTTTCCACGAAAGTCCTTTATTCGATAAGGAATGCTGGATTGCTTTCCCCAATCTCGGCTGTGTCGAACATACATACTACTGCTTCGTCGTTTAGGGTGCATGCTTTGAAGTACAACAGGGGGAGAAGTAGAGAGAGCATAATGCGTTTCTTTAACCATCCACGGGTTGAATAGAACACGGTTGCTGCGATCCCGCTGTTTCGGGAACAATACGTCGTGCGTGGTGCAAAAAAAAAAAAGCTGATAAATTCTTTTGCGCACAGATTTGCCAAGTACAACATCGTACTTACGGAACATTATAACTCCAAATCCACTCGGAAAATCTGCTCATGTACGTATGAAAGAGAGAGAGAGATAGAGAGAGAGAGAAGCCGTGAGTGGCTGCACACCCGAGGATAATCGCCGAGCTGTTTCGCCAGTTGCAGTTTCGTTAGTAAAATATATCGCCATTCCCAGAAATTCGCGCCATCTTTCGTCAATAGGAACGGCAGTCTGCCATAGCTGAATGAGAAATAGGAGAAAGAAATTATACTCCTCGAAAAAACCTAATTATCAAAAATGACTCCGGGTTATCTGTAGCAATGACCCACCGGTACATTTTGGTAAAATTGCAGCGTCGCCCTACAAAGCGTGTGAATTCCAACGACAATTGAACATCGCCCATAGAAACACATCAGATCTACACCAACCGTGGCCTTGTATACGATTCTCAAAGTCGTCAGTCTCACAAATTCAGAAAAACGAGTAAATCTGAACGCTAATTCTACCGGATTTCTCCGGCCCCCAGTTCCCCCTACGCAGCGAAGCTCTCCTCAATGAACCCCGGCGCGCTCCTATAGCGCAGCCGCGCGACTTCTGCGGAGACATAACAAGCTTTCCCCCATAGCGTTACAAAAGAGTTTCGTGACCGAAAAATCATTGCATGACTCTACTTACATTACCAACGACTATATAAGCATAATTATGGACACAGCAAATGCCCAACGGCAGGGCACTGAACAGACACTCAAATGAAACATGGGTGAATATGCCCAGCGAACACACCCACATTACAGTGAACATCTCGGCACATGGTATCATGCGGCGAGATGTCACCCTCTTTCGCTTTGTGTTAGAGTCGGAAACACTTGAAGTGGTAAAGTGCTTTTGGATTGTTAAGGAACATGTCTAATAAAAACAGAGCAACCGCGGGGCCGAACCATGAGAGTGAAATAACTGGAATAATAAGAATGAAATGGAGCACATTCGGCAAGCATTATCAAATCACGAATGATAGTTTACCACTATCCCTCAATAGGAAAGTATATAACAGCTGCATATTTCAGGTATACTTCTCTACGGAGCAGAAACCTGGAGGCTTACAAAGAGAGTTTAGCTTAAATTGGGAACGACGCAGCGAGCGATGGAAATAAACATGATCGGTGCTACTTTAAGAGACAAGAAGAGAGCAGAGTGGGTCAGGGAATAGACGGGGGTTAAGGATATCACAGTTGAAATGAAGGAGAAATAGATATGGGTTATGCCATCTATCAGTGGTTATGCTGCCTACTTAGCGCGTAGGTAGCATAACCGCTGGTCATTACAATCAGACTGTATTCCAAGAGAGGGGCCGGAGTGCGTGAGAGGAAGGCAGAAAATTAGGTGGGGCCGATAAAATGAAGAAGTTTGCAGCTATTGCACGACATCACAAAGTAAATAACCGGGTTGATTGGCCGAACATGGGAGAGGCCTTTTCCCTACGGTGAGCGTAGTTATCATGATGATCATGATTATGATGATGGAGACGAAAGTACGTGTATAACTTAGCCCTCAATTTTATCTCTGTGATCCGTGAATATTGTACACTATTTAACAGTAGCACGTTTTAACTGGTATATGCCACGACGAATTGCAGTATGTTCCTAAAATCAAGCTGTTGATCCTCTAGGGAGGTGCTTTTGTTGAGTTAGGGAGTCGCGTGGTTTGTTGGATCCCTCGGTTTCACTAACCGGTACACGTATTTTAGAAGATACCACACGAAAAAAGAAACAAAGTTTGTGTATCCATAAGGTTAAGCCCTTTGTGCATGTGATACTTTCTGTGTGTACCAGTTACATGGATTCACTGCTGGCAGAGCAACTGTACACAGTTAAGTATTGTGTGAATCGATGAGCCTAACGGAGACAACGCAACAGGAGCAGCTGAAATGACGTATAGTTCCGCAAAGACACTGAACAGACACTCATTAGCGTATTAGTGGTGCCCTATACAATTTGAAACACACAAACTCAGGCGAGTCTCATGAAACTGTTTCCACCGCCTCTTTCTCTTTTTCTTCCAGAGTGTACAGGCAGTTTACAACTACACGAGCACCCCAGTGACGAATGAAGTACTATTTCAGACCCTATACGTTAGCCACAGCGGCCTTTTTTGAAGAAACACCAAAGAAGAAGTAAAGTGAAAGAAAAATAAAGACATAGAAATGGAACAAGGAGGAAAAGAAACCCTATAAAAAAACTAGTTCTTTTTCTCTCTCTCAGCTGGATACGTACGCGATGAGGTCACGAAGGGCATATCGGCACCACCATCTGCGCTGTGGTTTGATCGAGAGAAACGAAGAAAGCCAATTTTTCTTCCGGGTGTCGGTGTTGATTGAAAAAAAAAAAGCTAAAAAAGAAACAGAAAAGGAAAGCAAGTTCTTGGACGGACTCAACTTGGGGTGCCTGGTTTTTGAGATCGCCTCTCTGATTTCTCGTTCGCAGCGGCAGAAACATGCTGCTCAGAGGGAAATGGCCCATTCTCAAACGTGTTGCCGTCGGAGTGACCGGCGAGGCTCGCGGCTCTACTGGGCACGTTTGCACTTAGTACCGTCGATTTGGACGCCTATATTTAGGGAGTTCGTGAAAATTACTTGGCAGCCGAGCAAGGACTTTCGCATGTGTACGTTTGGCGCTTTACATTGAGGACTGTCACTTCCGAGCCAAATTTGGGAGTTCATCGTACCGATATCAGTAATAATATCTGGGGATACGCTCCAAAACCACGATATGAATATGAGAGAATCCGCTGCTGATTCGGAATGAGACCCGGCTACCTTCGGATCAGCGGCTCATAGCCGTATCCACTGCACCACCAAAGTGCCGCAATTACAGACTGTGTTATGACTGTGTTAGAAAGCGGGGGGGGGGGGGAGGAGAGGGGTGTATTCATTAAATGCGAAGCATTTTGCGTACAGAAACACTTTATCTATCTATCTATCTATCTATCTATCTATCTATCTATCTATCTATCTATCTATCTATCTATCTATCTATCTATCTATCTATCTATCTATCTATCTATCTATCTATCTATCTATCTATCTATCTATCTATCTATCTATCTATCTATCTATCTATCTGTCTGTCTGTCTGTCTGTCTGTCTGTCTGTCTGTCTGTCTGTCTGTCTGTCTGTCTGTCTGTCTGTCTGTCTGTCTGTCTGTCTGTCTGTCTGTCTGTCTGTCTGTCTGTCTGTCTGTCTCTCTGTCTGTCTGTCTGTCTACCTATCTACCTATTCAGGCGGTGAGACTAAGTATACCACTATATACAGGGTGTCACCCGTAACTTTTGCCAGAGTTTAAAAATATGCCGTAACACGTAATCACGACGCGACCAAATGCTTGTTGCTCATCGTAGCCTGGAGTTAGACTATTTTCTGTGTTCTAAAATATTGTTTAATTAAATATGTTTAATCAACTAACTTTTCAAAAAACGAAGATAGATTGAAAATTTCAATGATAAAGTTGTAGATCGGTTTGCAAAACGTCTCATTATACAGTCTTGAACTTTATATCTGTTAGGTATTGGTGTTTTTTGGCTTATTACAAATGACTGCGAAATACAAAAATACCACGTGACAAACCTGCTCGTGCGCCAGTGCGCGCAATGATTCTAGTGCTCCCTAACGTTCCGCGTTAGGGAGTACAACCTTCCATACAACCTTCCCTGTCACTTTTGCCAAAAGGGCAATGGACAAAATAACTGATGAACCCGATGTTACAGGCGTAATGCGAAGAAAAAATTTCCGCAGCACGGACACTGTTATTGTGCAAATGAGCACTCACTATCGGGCGCAGTATGTTTAAGCCAAAAAACGTTGATTAACGGTGAGACTGGCTTTAAAATCAACGGTGAAAGCCTAATTAAATGTGGGAAAGGTATATAAGGCCGCAACAGCACTTACAGCACCTGGCAGGTGGAAAGAAAGTGACGGCGAGTGTAGCTTTCATCGATAATAATCAAACTACAACTGATGATTGATATGTGGGGTTTAACGTCCCAAACCCACCATATGATTATGAGAGACGCCATTAAACTACAACTAGCACTATTTGCCTTGACACAGAAAAAAAAGAGAGAGAGAGAGAGAGAGAGAGAGAGAGAGAGGGGGGATGTGCGAAGCCAAAATTGTTGAGGCTTCTAGGTTTATGGTCAATAACAAGCAGATTCAACTGAACGTAACCATGCAGTACACAGAAAAATAAACACTACGTAACAGTGAAAAAAAAAAAAACTCGCAGGGTTTCTTATGCATTCACCCAAGGCAACCTCAAGGCGTCAGCCGTCTGGCGTTTTTTTTTTGTTTAGTCAAATTATTCAACCCCCCCCCCCCCCCCCACGCGAAAGTTTTCTGCACCTAAAGTGGCTTTGCACTGGTTTTATGACTGAAGGCATTCCAAACTTTCAGCACCTCACCAGGTTCCGCTCGGCCTCCGTGATTTGTGGGCCGATCACAGAACAGTGCAAAACCACGTTGTCGTGTGATGACATAATCATGGGACTGTCAAGATGGCCTTAGACTTTCTGGTGATCCGTGATGTAACGATGACGTCCTATGGTGACGCCATCACGCGATAATTTTTGCATCACTCATGTTGAAGTCGCCGCCGCGGGACGCCAAGGCCACCAACGGTAAATTTTTGTTTTTAGCCCAACACTATAGATGCTTCATCAAACGTGAAACTTGACCGTCTTCATCCCGCGTCGGCGACGTCGAGTGATAAAAAAAATCATCACGTGATGGCGACAACACATATGACGTCAGACAACGCCAAAAAGTGTGAAGTTATCAAAGCGTTGCATGACTTCACGTGATCACGTCATCGCATGTCATTCGAGCTTGGTCAAATGTGGTCTGATCATGGAGGCAATGCAAAATCTGTTTTGCACTGCCTTCGATTTTGGAGGCAGTGCAAACCTCGTTAGGTACAGCAAGTTTTCAAAGGATGGTGTGAATTGTGGCAGGCAGGGTCGTCGACCGGGTAGGGGGTTGGTGCAAAAGGGGCACTGGCCCCCTTCAAGTCACACCAGCACTTGCCCACGCCCAAGCTACACCATTGCGCTCCCCCAGCCGCGATGCAAAACGGGTTTGCACCCACGGCAGGATCCTACTGACAGTCATAGACTGGCGGGGTAGGATCACTACATCGACTGAGAAGAAAAAGATGACTTTCGCCATCGAATCGTCTTAGGTGGATGGAGAGGGCCCCCCTGTGAGTTTTTAATCAGGTATCTAAGCCTCTCGCCTTAATGACTTTGTGTAGTTGATTACACGGTATGCTTCAGGTGTAAAATCCCAACCCCGTAATCACAGTGAGTGATGACACAGACATCTTAACAGAGGTTCTACTTAGCTGCAGCACCGCGAAACTCGAAGCTATGAAGTAGCACCAAGCAATGAATGAATAATATAATTGTTGGGGTTTAACGTCCGAGAGCCACCATATAGTTATGAGAGACGCCATAGTGGAGGGCTCCGGAAAGTTCGACCACCTGCGGTTTTTGCAATAAAAACGCAAATAAAAAGTGCACCAAAATCTGAGCGCACGGGCCTACAACATTCTTGCCTTCGTGGAAAATGTGGCCGCCACGGCAGGGATTCGATCTCGCAACCTTCGGGTCAGCAGCCGAGTGCCTTAGCCACTAGACCCCCGTGGGAGGTAAGCAATGAACGAAACGTCCGCTGAAATTAGCGTAATATCACATCCAAGAACCGAGCAAGTGTGTCGGCTGCTTTCATCTTATTCGGCGTGTTCAATGATGATTAAGGCTATTAGCGACGGACAACACAGTCTAGTATGCGTGAAAGAAAGTCAGAGCGGTCAGACGTAGCGTTTCTTCACAATAGCAGCTTCGTACGCCAGCCGAAACCACTCGCGACGCGCGATGAAAGCAGGCGAAAGCGGGAAAGCGTCGTCTGCTCTGCCCGCCGGCGCTCCGCTCTCCCATAATGCCGCAGTGCCGATCAACCAGGGGAAGGCGTGGCGCTGCGATTCCTGTAAAGCTCCATTGCTGGTGCAAGAAAAGAAATCCGGTTGGTATGAAATAAGATTTCCGCTTAAACTCCATCGTGGTTGTCATGCCAAACGTGTAAGCGTTGCACCAGTTAAACACTCCTTCGTCGTTTTTGTTGCTGTTGCTGCTGCTCTATTTCGGGTTTGCTGCTCTCGTTTTGCTTGAAAAAAGACGTGACGCACAGAGACGAACAAGTGGCTTGTTATACTCCTCTATTGGTTCGCTTGAACCGTACTCAGTATGTATACTGCCGTTCTACTCCTATGCTGTCGCTGATGGAGAGCACACGATGACTAAGCGATCTTCGGCGTCGCTTAAGCAGCAGGGCTTGTCACGCCGACACCGCCGTCACCGCAGTACGAATGGTTGGCACATATTCACACCTTACAGGCGTAGGTGTTTTAATCAAGTGGGCAAGACAATCGGCTACTGAACGTGAGGTCATGAGTTAAAAACTCACCAGCGTTAAAGTTTTCCTTTATTAATGGATTTCATTGTGTTACGCGTAATGGACCGACGGGCTGACAGATATCACCCGGTGAGTCGCCTAAGAACGTTTGCGCATTAATAAGCGAATGCAATTCTGCATATACGCCTTTGCTAGCCATTCGCACGCGCGCTGCGTTTGTTTGTGTTTACGCGAATCAGTGTACTACGTTCATCTGTAAGCTTTGCATGTGCGTGGCTGCTAAACTTTTTTTTTCCACTCGAATATGGCACCCGATTAGTTTACGAGTTCCTTGGCACTGCTAAAGACTGGAAATGAGCCAAGGCTTCGCGAACATAGTGTTTCGCCGTACAGTCAAAGTCACTGCACGTTTACATGCACTTACTCGAGCTCCTGTTTTGTTTTGCGCGTATTTATAGCGGTAACTTCAGTTGAGCTTGCTAGTTTAACTGATACGATGGCGGTGTGCCAAGAACGCAACTTGTGAATCGCTGAAAGTGTTTGGGTTTGCAGTGTACGGTAGCCGCATCAGTGTCGTTGCTTTTGTCGCTATCGCCTTAGCTGTTGGCATTAACCAATACAAATATTCAAATGTAATTCACGAAACTAAAGTAAATCAGCTATCAAAAACTCGTCAGTAACAGAGCCAAGGTGGCAATCAAACGATGTGCACATAAAAAAAAAGGTTTGCTGGAAAGGCTACAAATAAGAAATTCCAATCATGCTGTCGGTAATAACATTATCGGAAACGCCCCCACGTTTAAAATGCGCATATATACCCCATAAAGTGGATATGGGGGGGGGGGTGTCACATGCCAATACGCATGTGACCGCCGGGTCTTTCGCGCACTATGCCACCGCCGGCATCAAAATCGGCACCAATCATTGCTCGAAACATTTGTCTTCGAACGAGCTGAATGAGATTGTGGTAATCCACGGCAAGAGGGCGTGAGTGACGAGCGGCGGTGGAAAGTCACGGACGACTGCCTCGATGAATCGGTCGCTGAGTGCCACCCGCGACGCGCGCTCCGCCGCCGGCGGTGCGGCAAGTGTCTTGGGCCGCGAGGATGATATGCAGATTGACCTTCTCGACAAGGATGACGGCGCTCTCGGCAGAGAGGGGGGCGCCTCCGTATCAGCGGGCTTCAAATAAGGTCGGCGCGATAAGCGACACCATTCCGATGCTCGAGCCGTATATCCGCGGGCGTGCCTTGGCAATCGGCCAGGCTCAGTCGCGGGGCCAGATTCTTCAAACTGCGGGGCACCCCACGACGCGTCAATGGGCCCCGGTTTCGGACTTGAACGTCGCAGACTTGACGGCGAAAGGCAGACGTCCTCGGTTGGTGGGCCAACACGTTATAGCCGACTCTCGATATATGTGTAAGGCCCCGGTGTGTCATTCTCGCTATAGTATACCCGAACACGCAGCAACACGTATGGAACGTGTATGGAACACGTTCCATACACGTAGCAATATTCTTGGATGAAACAGTACCCCGATGAATGGCGCGGAACGAAAAAAATCACAGCATATACAGGGAGGGAATCATGATGAGTGGGGCGAAACATCCATACGTCCATCCGTGCGCCTGCCTGCCTGCCTGCCTGCCTGCCTGCCTGCCTGCCTGCCTGTCTGTCTGTCTGTCTGTCTGTCTGTCTGTCTGTCTGTCTGTCTGTCTGTCTGTCTGTCTGTCTGTCTGTCCATACATGCGTCCATCCGTCCATCAATCCATGTGTCCGTCCATCCGTGCATGCGTCCATACGTCTGATCGCGTTCGAGAACACAGACGGCACGCGGGTAACACCGACGAGACGCGAGCCAAGGAAGCCGAGCGCAAGCGTCTTCAACGCGCCCGCCACTCTGCTTCGTCCATGCCCCACCGACAATCCGCCACGTAAGGCGACTATCCAGGAGACTGAGGGAGGCAATCCTTCCTCGCGTACCCAGACACAACCCGCACAGCAGCCAATCGGAGAGTAGCGGTACAGCGCTATCTAGAATATCCTCACTTAACTGCAGTTTGTATGTACTTCTAAGAGACAGCGCCGCCAATTATACTGTTCGAGAGATACTACCTTCCTTTTTTGCTCGTCTCTTCACTCGGTTTCTCGTCTCTTCTCTCGCTTACGCCACACGCAGGACAAATACTAAGAGGAGGTTCACCCTTAAAATTTTGGATCTTTCGGCAAAGATATAGGTGATCAAAACAATAGATGCAGCTACGTTGTAATACGGCCATACGAGTATATATACTAACCTGGTGTTGGTACACCTATGACGTTTCAAATTGTAAAGCGTCGTCCAGGAAGCATTATAAGACAAGAAATATATTAAAGTTTTCGTCGACAACGCCGTAGTTGGACTGAGACTGAGACGACGTTGGTTTCATAACAATGGACAACCAAGATCAGTTAGCACTAGCCAATATTTATCATCGTATAACCATCACTATGCTTGAAGATCACTATCCAGAATTAACAATGTGTAGCCACCTTCAGCCAGTGTGAACCGACGTGACGAGGTACTCTGCCGCATCCTATTCCACTTCTCGTTTGGCCGCCATAGTGGAACAGTGGCTAAGATGTTCGGCTGCTGACCCGAAGGTCACGGGTTTCGACCCTGGCCGCGGCGGTTGCATATTGGTGGAGGTGGAATGGTAGAGGTCTGTGTTCTGGGTGATGTCAAGGCACGTTAAAGAACAGCAGATGGTCGAAGTTTTCGGAGCCCTCCACTACGGCGTCTCTCGTAATCATATGGTGGTTTTGGGATGTAACCCCCCCATAACATTATTATTATAATCATATCGTGGTTTCGGGAAGTTAAACTGCAGATAATAACATTGTTTATTTTTGCTAAAAGCCATGACACAATGCGTCGCAATGTGCACACACACACACACACACACACACACACACACACACACACACACACACACACACACACACACACACACACACACACACACACACACACACACACTGTGCATTAAGTGTCAAATGCAACCGAACTGCGAGTGATTGCTTTGCGTTTGTGTCTCCGCGGCGGTGGCGACAATATTTCTGTTTCCCAGTTGGCCGCCAGCAGGCTTTGAGGCATCGTTGTAAAGTGCGCGGCCGCGCGCGAGGCCCCCGCGTGTGGAAAGCGGCCGTCCTTCCCAGCCAATGTATCCTCATGCGTCATCGTGGCGGAGGAAACGGCTCATGCTGGAGTAGTTTTCCGCTCCTATTGCAACCGCTCAAGGAGCCGCGGGTCGACTCCGCGGCTGCGCAGGCCAGTCACGTCGCACCTCAAGGTAGATTGGAGCCGGTATGTTGGGCCCGCTCGCGGCCGCCTTGTTTGCGGAGGCGCGATCCTTGCCGAGTGCGGCGCTACCGCGCAGAGGTAATGTTCGCGCCCTGGGTCGACGCCTCCGTAACTGCTCCCCAGGTTCCCGTTAAAAACAAATAGAGGGGGCTTGCTCGCGCTGAGCGCGGAACACCAGCTGCTCGTTCTCTCTCCGACGGGAGATGATAAGACCCGAAGAAAACAACCTTGTTGACACCACCCGCTGGCCGGCAGTTACGCCGTCATCCAGCTCCGACGCACATAAAGAAAGGTCACATATTTCTCTTCTTTAAAAGAGCGAAAATAAAAGAAACGACACACGGGGCTTGCAGGAAAGTGTCTTCGGGCAAGAGCTGCCCGGATCATGTGAGGCAGCGCGCGTTGCCGCCGACACAAAGAGCGGCGCCGACTCGAGGCCGGTGGGTATACGTTGCGGCAATCCATCACGCTCGCCGCTATGCGATCTCGCGAGGGGCACGCGCCCAGAACATGGAAGTTTGTGCACGCTTCGCGCCGCACACTTGTGTGCGTTCTATCGGGGCCACAGATTGGTCGGCGCCCGAGTGGAGTGCGCGCGCTCCGAGTCATTTACCCGCCTCGACAAAAGTCCAGGTGCGCGCACAGGTGTCGTCGACGCGCGCAGCCGGTGCTTCCGCATCCAGCCTGCGCTTTGTCCGATCACGAGTTCGCCACTGCATTCGCTTAGAGTAACCATGCGCTATGCTACTTATCATCTCTTAAACGAGTACTGATACGATTTGAACTGGGACATTGAAAAAAAAATCACAGCCCATCCCCAGAGTTAATGATAATGAGTGGGGTGAAGCTTCGGAGGATTTTATCCGTAAACCATGAATCCTCAGTCTGTCTGGCTGTGTCCGTCTGTTCGAACTAGGCGGTCACGGATTAGATTTGTGAGGTTTAACGTCCCAAAACCACCATATGATTATGAGAGACGCCGTAGTGGAGGGCTCCGGAAATTTCGACCACCTGGGGTTCTTTAACGTGCACCCAAATCTGAGTACACGGGCCTACAACATTTCCGCCTCCATCGGAAATGCAGCCGCCGCAGCCGGGATTTGAACCCGCGACCTGCGGGCCAGCAGCCGAGTACCTTAGCCACTAGACCACCGCGGCGGGGTGAACTAGGCGGTCACGTACCACGACGAGCTAGGAGGGACAGACCCATGGCTTTAAGAGCTTTGTCCCTAGAATGACATTTTTATGTTGTTTCCTTTGTGTGCAGTGTCAAAGCTCTTCACACACCGAACACAGAAAAGACGATTAAAATATTTTACTTTGATTTTAAAGTTTTGTCATTGACCACTAGTGGGCCAGCTCCACTGTAATAGCAATTATCCCAACTAATCATGACAGTTCCTGAGCTTGCAAGCTCCGCGTACCGCACACCAGTAATCACTTTCAGAGTCAGTGGACGACAATTACCTCATCGTTGTTTGCGTGCCCTACGAGCGGATGAGATATTCTGTTCTTAGGTCACCAGTTGCTGTCTTCTCCTGACATCACACTGTTATGACACGTCACTCAGCAGTCAGCCCCTTGATTTGGAAACAAAGTGCTTTTTTTTTATGTAACAATATAACAAATATATTTGATGTATTACCAGGCGCCGCAATACTGGTTTTTGATTTCTCGACACCAGTACTTTTGAAAGCAATAACCTCAAAAAATTTAAAATTCGTGTCATCAACCTTGTAATGGGTAATGTTTTTCCACGGTGCAAATAAATAAATAAAATAAGACATTTATAAAAGAAATAAAAGAGGCAGGAAAGGCTAGCAACTCAGTTTAACTGAAGCAACGCTGCTGTAGGCAGAGAAAAAGACAAAATGATATTCCATAAATAAAACTGTCATCGTGTGCGAATCATGAAGTAGATACACAGTACCACTTGTATATTAGTATTAACATTCTTATAAGAGTACATAGCTAAGATTACTGGACAGCAGTAATCAATAGCCAACAATTAGTACATTTTAGTAGACCATTGGCTAAGATTATCCAGTGCTAGTTAACGATCAGCCAGCATTGACAGCATTGATCAACAATAGTAGACTATAGCTAGCCAGTACTAATCAACATTAGGAAGTGCAGTCATTAAGGGAGTGTCATGTACGTCGTGTGATTTACATTCGGTCATGAATGCAGGTCATGCTCATGCCTACCTCAACGAAACAATTGCCAAGACATCTTGTCGTTTACATGATTCGTGTCCCGACATGTCATTCGTGTTTGTCAAGTCATAAACTTTCCTGTCTACGTCAAATGAAACGCCCGCAGCAGCTTCCTCGTGTACAGGTCGTGTTAATTACGCCATTCATATTTCATGATAACATGAAGCGTACGCAACGTGAGTCATGTGTTCACATGCCATTTATCTTTGTCATATATGGATGTCATGACACGCGCAGTCCGCCACGGTGGAGCAGTGGTTAATGCGCTCGGCTGCTGAGCCGAAGGTCGCGAGTTCGGCCCCAGCTGCGGCGGTCGCATTTTCGATGGAGGCGAAATAGTAAAGAAGCCCGTGAACTATGTGATGTCAGTGCACGCTAAAGGAAACCGGATGGCCGAAATTTCCGGAGCCCTCCACTACACGGCTTGTCTTATAATCATACCATGGTTTTGGGACGTAAAACCCCAATAAGACCCCCGTAAAACCCCAAGCGCAATACGAGTCGAAGGTGACAGCCATCTTCTCATTCTTCTCAGTCTATGTAATGATCCTCCTTCATCCCCATCGCCAAGATTTTATACCCCTAATATAGTCTCTCGTTGCCGTCAGGGTAGGAGGCATTCCGAGATTCCTATACGTCTTACCTGGTTTTAAACGGCTTGCGTGATTGGCTCGCCTCTGACCAAGTGAAATGTCATGTGACGTCACAACATTTGAATAAGTGTCACGTAATTATCACGTAGTATGGTGACGTCATCGCGTGATTATGATTAATTTGGCTTCACTCACTCTGACGCAATTTTCGTGTTTGACGAAGCACCTAAGGCTTTTTTTTTTGCCTCAGAAGTAAGCTGGGCTTGGTAAACGTGGTCCCGTCGAGAAGCATATACAACCCGCTCGGATACAATACCTAGGGTGGTACACAGAAGGTACAGTAGTTTATACGGCCTCAATAGCGACTTCCACTGCAGAAGGAATGCAGCGACATTGTATCATGAGGATACTCAGATGTCTCCCGAGAGAGCCTCGTATGAGAACGAACGCACATGGTGGACTGTCCATACGTCTTTGTAAATATAATAGCTTACTTGAGTCATAGCGATGTAGCTCGGCCATGAACACAAGGAGGAAATGATGCATGTGCATCTTCAACTTGTAATGCGCTATCACGTAAGACACGGACTGAAGAAAACGAAATACAATGCAGGGCGATGCACAATCGCGCAGCCTTACTAGCATGCATTCATGCATTTGCAGCGTGCTAGGCTGTGTGTTGCTTGAGATGGTATTTGAAGATAAGTAGATGAGCGTCGTAATTGTTACACAAAATTTCGGATCATTCACACTCACGAGCACAAATGGAAACGAGACAATGAGCCTAATGGCAGATATGCACGTGCGACTGCAGCGGGGGACCCAGTGAGACGTTTTTGTTGGCACATTTATGACACTACGCGTAATCGGGCGATCAGCGTCGTTTTTTTTTTCGAGGTCTTGTATAAGGGCAGCGGCAAGTCCGTAAAGATGACAACCTTCAGCGTGCTTAATTCCTCTTCCACGTGCCTCAGAGCAAGTACCTGCCTCCATGGTCGAGTGGTCATGGCGCCCGCCTATACTGACCCAAGGGTCGCAGCACCGAACCCCGGCCATGGCGGTCGTATTTCGATGAAGGCCAAGTGCTATAGGCTCGTCTTCACATATTTATGTGCACGTGAAAGAACGCCCGGTGGTAGAAGTTTTCGTAGTCCTCCGCTACGGGCGTTTCTCGTTATCATATCGTGGTTTTATGACCCAAAACGCAAACGATTATTTATATTAACTCAGAACAAAGTCAGTCACTGCCATCTTCGTAGTTATTAAGGAGGCTGGATCGAAGTCTCGTAGCGCAACGAACACCTTCGATCACGAATAACGTATTACCGAAAATGTACTTTTGTATTGGGAAACACCAATCCACGCTTCAACTCGTCTCCGACCGGTCGAAAGTGGATCTTGTTTGTCCCCCAGTGCCCGGTGTGCTAGAAGATTCGCGCGGTAATTAACTCGTAGCATTTGCTGAGACAGTGCTTGAAAGGGTGCAAGCTTTGGTCTGGAACACTGTGCCAGGTTGCGTTATTCCGTACTGATCACTTGGGGAAAAAAAACTTTCTCGTTCTAAGCCCACACTCCATGTGAAGGAATACCGAGATTACTATTTACTATGATAAAGGCACACTGATTTCCACTGCAGGTCTCTTAGTCAGTACAATGGCACCCATCGATTATCAACAATATTTCCCTCAGTATTTTCTAGCGTGACATCATAGTGTGGGCCAATTGCTATGCAGCTTCAAACAAAACAGCAGCAGTAAGCTTCGGAAGTGAAAAAAAAAGATCCCTTTGAAAATATATAAAAAAGCCTAAAGTGCAGTAATAATCCTTTTTTCGCTTGATTATTTACACATTACACCATCACCAATTATTCTAAAGCAGTCTTTCTGGTTGGCCATACCGGCTCTCTATGTAGCCGCAGAAACCACCAGTCTTTCTTGAGACGTTGATAAGAACCCACCGGCCATCGGTGGAAACCAGAAAAAGAGCCCACCTGGGGAGCACTAGCAACATTTTACGCTGCGAAACCTCGCAAAAAAACCCCCCAGAAATACGCTCGCATTTGACCATGACGAAAGTTCCGCTGGTGGAAGGTGTCGTCAAATAGTAATAATATCTGCGGGGGTTTTGCAGGCCAAAGCCACGATATGATGATTATGAGAGACACTGTATAGTGGATGGGTGCCGAAACTTCGACCATCTGGTGTTATTCAAGGTGCACTGACATTGCATGGTATGTAAAGGTCTAGCATCACACCTGCATAGAAATGCGCCCTCCGCGGCTTCCGATCGTACCGGCGATCTTCGGGCCAGCAGCCGAGCCCTGTAACCAGTGTTGAAGCAAGGCGGACATGCGTGGTGAACAAGTGTCCCTCTTCTCCTCTTCTGGATCTAAGCATAAAACAGTGTCGCTTCCGGCTGCAATCGTAATAGTGAGAAATTCTTGCACTTATTTAGATCATTGTGTAACACCCGGGTGTTCACTTTAGTTAACCCCCCCCCCCCCAATACACACACTCTACAATCACTATACTGTTAACGGCCATACGTTCCCGCAAACTCGCTGCTCGGGTATGTGCAATAAACGCTCATAAATAAAGTGACGCCCCATGTGTGCTTTGCTCGTTCCGCTCCTTTTCCCCAGACGGCTTGTTATAACTGTCAGCCGCTTTATACAGTGGAACAAATAAAAAACAAAACAAAACAAAGTGAAATCAAAAGCATGAAGCACGTAGCTGCAGTCACTGCAGCCAAACGCAGGCGCTTCTGGTGTCGGTCTCTTCCTGTAGTTTATCAGCTCGTCCTTATATTTATGCGTCACTGAATAACAGGTCTGCGTGACACGTTCTCGAACGGTAGTCGCAGACTATCAAGATAAACGCACAAAGAAAAATAAAGCGCGATAGTAAAATTGCTGGCTGTTGTGAGAGAAATCGGGCCGAACTCCACGCTAACGTGATGAACCAATTGATTTGATAGTTTCGCTTAAGGTGCTGCAGTATCAGGCGTTTTTTTTTCTTCTTTTCCTCGTTTAGAGCCACGTTACAGCAGACGCGGTACGTGCGTTGACTGGCAACTATAGCAATGAATGTTTCAGTGCAGGCATTCGTGTTTCTCCCACGAAGTTTCCACGGTGTGTGTGTGCTGAAAGAACGCACTGAAGTCCGTGCACTTGCTGCTGCGCAGCCTTTGCTCCCGAGGAACGACGCGAAAGTAAATGCGTTGGGAAGCGGGCCGCACGCACGCCCACGGCATCTTCCGTTTCCTAATTTCCTTTCACTTATGACTTCCTCTCGTTTTCAACGTCGGCTGGTCTTCAGTTCTATTGCTCGCATATTCTCCGTGTGTCGATGTGGACATTGGTTGCAGGCAGCCATCACATTGTGGGAAACAAGAGAAAATGTCTCATTAGCATACACGGCGGAGCAGTGACGAAGATGCTCCCAAACGTCATCTTCATCATCACCATGTTGATGCTTCGTCATTGTCACTATAGTGATCATGATGATGATGTCGATAATCCTAAAATATGTATGTAGAAATATACGGATGCCCGTTTATTTTCCTCTTCCTTTACCTAGGCTTAATTTGGTGTATCAATATTTTAGAGCACAGTTCCCAGGCGTCCGTTCCTACGTCGAGCGGCGTCGGCGTAACCGGTAGAGCGAACGAGGACGAAAGAGAGCGAACGCGGCATCTGTCGATATCACGAGCCACTCGCCCCCAACCTCGCTCTCTTTCTCCGTCAGGCACGCTGACCCCTCAGTCGGAGTCCGTGCGCACGCAAGGCTGGCACGTGACGTGCAGCTGCGACTGGCTTCGCTTGTGGCAACGGTGCTGCCGGCGTTTCGCTCGGTTCGAGACACCAGTAGTGCACGGCAGTTTCAGTGACGGATATCATAGTGCTGATAGCCAACACATCAAACACAGTTGGCCCAGCACGAACCCGCGCTCATAATTTGCATTAGGCAGTACCGTAATCATCGGCGAATTTTTTTCGTTGGTATATAACGTGATTGCCTATACTTCATCAAACTGCTGTGCTGAGGGACCATCAGCCATGAAAGCTGAATACTCTCATTGAGGGGAAAGAATAACTGATAGACAAGAACCAGGAGCGAGCTCAATTGACTGTATATCCTGACCAGGGGAAGGGGGAAGGGGAGGATAAGTTCGCGAGAACAGAAAGTCCGTTGTTGATGCCGCCGAAGTAGTAAGCAGCGAAGCGATAATCAGCAACCAAACTGATTAATCTCTTTACTGTATAATTTTCCTTGAGACCATTCGACCAACTTAAAACGTATACGTGTTAAATAATCGATAATATATTGATACGACATGTGCAGTTGTGGTGTCTGTTTTCCAGGGACGCACGATAATTGAAGAAAATTCCTAATTGATTGACTGATATGTGGAGGTTAACGTCCCAAAACCACTATATGATTATGAGAGACGCCGTACTGGAGGGCTGCGGAAATTTCGACCACCTGGGGTTCTTTAACGTGCACCCAAATCTGAGCACACGGGCCTACAACATTTCCGCCTCCATCGGAAATGCAGCCACCACAGCCGGGATTCAAACCCGCGACCTGCGTGTCAGCAGCCGAGTACCTTAGCCACTAGACCACCGCGGCGGGGCAAGAAAATTCCTAAGTACCACATAAAAACAATCGCTGTAAAATATATTATTAGACGGAGCAGTCTGGCTTCCATTTCCCCAAATATAGAAACGACAAGGCATGTCAGACGTGTAAAGGTTTTCACAGCAGAGCGGCTAGGCTCGAGGTTCGTTGTGTGTAGTAGATAGAGAATTATCATCGCCATGAACTTACACGGGCTTAATCACCACCCAAGCACTCCGCACAGACGGTTAACAAGGGAAGCTGAAACGGGCAGCCATATGTACAGACCTATTCCATCTCTGTAAACAGCGTTAGGCGTCATCGACACACTGAGGTGCTCGTAGCGACGTTGCGATGCGTTGGCTCCGCGTCGCCTAAAGCTCGCCACCGCCCTCTATGATGACGTGACAAGTGGCACAGCAGCCGCAAAGCTGCCTCCGAGCACAACGCAGCGAAGATCCTCCCGCGTGTAGAATATGGGATAGGTCTATAGTTTAGTATAGCCAGGGTTGGAAAAGAGAGTAAAAGACTAGCCATGTTCCCACCAGCCCTGCTGTTACGCAGCCTTGCGTGACTCTGCTAATTTTGTAAATATCTGCAATATTTCTTGACAACGACAGTCTAACTACCCTATCCTTCTTTTTTCTATATCTTGTACAGCTTTAAACTTCAACTGAAAGAAATTTTAACCCTAGATAAGTGATCGATGAACCAAAAACAGCGGGGAGACTAGAGTGCCGAGCACATTCAAGGCAGAGACGACGGGCTTTGACAATAATACCAGTCCGCCAACGAAAGGAGCTTCGCAGCAATAAAATGAGGGGGTCGACAAGTCCAAGAGCGCATCCTTGTTCGATTACGTGTTCCCGAGTCAGAGGCATTCATGATGCCGCCAACATCTGGCTCAACGTTCACGCACAGATGCGGGCCTCTGCGGCTGAGCGTGCGTAGCCAGAAATAAGCTGCAACAAGCACCTGCTCAGACGTATCATTATTGGGTTACCGTTGCCGCTTCCTGCCCCGTTTACTTCAAGTTCCAACAACCGCGACGAAGGAAGCCAACGTGTAGGCCCGTCTTGAACCGCACTGTACGATAGCGCCAATGAACCCGTAGCTGCCACACAGCGCCTTGTGCGCTACGCCTTTTACGCGGTGTCGTCAAAGCGACCAGGAAAGAAAAGGAAGGGCAGTGAAACGCCGCTTTCTCGTCCTTTCCTTCCTCGCTTTCGCCTCAAGACGAGAGGGACTCGACAGGGGAAGGAAAGGCGAGCGGCGTCGGGCATTCTCCTCTGCTACCTCCGCGCGCGTGGGGCGGAAGGAGTGCGCGTCTCTGGTGGCGCCCCCTGGTCACAGGCCGCCGCGAGGCTTATCAGCGTCGTCTCCTCCTCGGACGTGGGCGCGCGCCGGTGCGGGTCCCGTTATTTCTGTCGCACGTGGCGCCGCGCACTGAGCGCCAGAACCCCGCTGCTGCCGCAGCGGCCCCGTCGGCAGCACCCGGAAAGCCATTTTAGGCGCTGCTCTCCAGCACGTACCCCCCTCGGCACGCGGTAGTGTCCAACCTTGGCAATTTGCTGTTTCTCCCGTTGTTATACTTAAGGAGGGGGAGTTGTTGGTTTCGGAGGCACTCTTTTCTCCTAGCCCAGTTATCGCAGCCCATTTCTCCAAGGGGCGAGCTCGAGGCCGAGGTACCGTTTACACCGGAAGCTCCAGCTAGACGCGAGGCTTTCGCCAGCCCCGCGTCGCCGGCAGTCTTAACATTCCCTTCAACGTGAACTCTGCGACTAAGAACTCTGTAGGCTGACTCATGTCTGTGGCATAAAAATTGGAGCGATGAAGTTAAGTGCGAGCAACTTGTAAAGCCTTGTGTTCCTATTTCTCAACTCCCCAGTGCAGGGTGGCCAGCCAAACGCTCTACTGTTTAGCATACGGTAGGTTAGCACACTTACCAGAGTTTTTTTAGTTTTTTTTCAGTGGTTGCGGGCGTGGGGCCAACTACCCAATCTGAAGGGGGGGGGGGGGGGCAAGCACATGTGGTCGCAAGCCATTCTGTGATCTGTATGGCTTGTGAAAAGACCAATACGGGGTGGCACAGGTCTGATGTGCCACCCCTTGGCTACGCCACTGCTATATACGCCATCCCCACCCCTCCTTTTTTGTTTTCTTCTGTCATCTCCAATGTCTTGTGTGCGTGCGCTGAGAAGCGGGCATATAGGCAAAGAAGCGCATTTCCGCAGATCGTCGCCGCTAAGTGAACAGCATCCGCCTCTTGCTGCTCATTCTGGCGTTTCCATTTAAAGCAAGCAAGTAGGATGGCACGCTTGGAATTGCACGACGGAGGGAAAAAATGAAACCGTGGTGGCGGATAGAGGAAGTTGAAGTGCAGGATCGAGGCAAACAGTGAGAAACTTCACCCACGAGTGGAGCAGTGAGCCTAAACAGTGCAGTGAACTCGCAGCGAGAGGAATCTTGCGACGATCGCGATGCTGTTCAGGTGCACAACGCAGCCAAACTCGATGGGAGGAGCCCAGTACAGTCAACCATATTACACGAAGTCAGCAATTGCGCCCGCATGGGTTTCTAGATGGTGTCGTTGTTTCCTATGTGACACTATCAAAAATGCCAGAAAACATTATGTCGGTCACACGACCCATGGGCTGTGCGTGTCTGGTTAAAAATAGCCTGTCACTTTGCATAGTGACTCCGTTTGTGCACGAGACTCACGAAACGCGGTTTATTTGCTTCTTTTTTTTATGCTACCTTAAGCACGACGCCTAATGTGTTTTCATCCCGTCGTTAAAAATATACAGGGTTTGCAGGACCCAAGTTTAAAGGCTATAACGCCGACAGGCCAAAACTGACAATAAAAACAAACAAAGAAGAATGAGCCAGGAAGATATCGAACCTGCTATCACAATTTCAGGCGCTTACACTAAACGTGAATCGGGGTAGCATTGAAAGCAACCATAGGTGGGATGCTTCAGTTAAAACTAAAAGGATGCAAATGAAACGTCTCGGCATCGCTAGCCCACCGGGCACAAACGTCTGAAGTATGTCGAACGCACTTTTGAAGTGTATTTATGTCGAGCACGCAGTGCTGGACAAAACATCTCACGAGCGATGACAGGATCTTTTTCATTATAGCACCACCAAACTTTGAAGCTATGGGCCTATGATATCAGGTTCCGTCACTTTGAGCAGCCCACTACTTTTGAGCGGAAAATTTATGAAATAAAAAAAAACTGTTTTCTGATTTTGTTGTATACATGGTCAACATCAGTGAATCCGTGAAGCTTGTACTACGCAAGATAGCTTCCTAATACATAAACCGGCCTTCATATATCTGTCAATAACGGAACCGATAAGCCCGTAACAGAGACTATTGCTACAGCAGAGGCCAAAGAGACCAATCGTAGACGAAGTAGGTGACATTTTTTTTTTCGTTAGAATGAACGGGGAAATAGAGCTACGCATCCGGTGTGCTTTGCTTAACAAAGCTGTGGTCCCCCTCACTCTTACGTGGTATTATATTGTGCGTATATACACATGGGACATTTGCACAATTCAAGTGAAGGAGGACACTGCGTCCGCCTCCATAATCTATCATCTTGCGATTGAAATGCTATCAGAATTAAAAATAAATGCGAAAGCTGAGTGAGCTGTAGCGATGAAATTTTCGCAGCGTGAAATAAGAAAAATAGACAGGAAGGCATACGCGAAACGATGTGTATATAGTTACGCTCAAACTGCGGAGTAAATGCGAAGAGCCCTCACTGAGGTGGCTCAGCGATACCCGCAAAAGGTCTTCGTACTTTCATAAACACATCACTTGTTGTCTCCATTTATTTGCTTAAGAGCGGCTAAACATGGTTCCTAGCGAATAATACTTGTAGATCAAATTTTCACTGCCTCAAGAGCCGGCGTTGTTTACGGCCATTTATCCATCGATACACTGCGCAGAGGTGAGTGCTGTTCCGGCTACGCCACGCTATTGCTTCTGTACACTTCCTTATCAGCACTTCGTTTATAACAATACAACTGCAGTCCTTCTCATGTATTTTTTAAATTGTTTTCTGTATTTCTTTCGCAGCCCTCCCGTCCGTAAAGCCTGTCCAAATGTCACGAACGTACCGGCAGCGGCACAGCTTGTTACAAGGAACTTCGTAGTCCCAGGTGATGACGATGTCAGTCTCAAGTTCCTGCGCAATATGGTCGATGGCATAAACGACAAGCGGCGACAACCATCAGTGCGCCTGCTGTCTCGCGCAGAAAGAGCAATATGGCGAGATCGGCAGGAGTCCGGTGCCTGTCTTATATCCCCACTTTGGCGTCGTGTCGCTCGGAGACAAGGAAACTACAGTTTCCATGATCCCCATCTATGTTTAGAGTGTTATATCAGCGCGTCATGCATCACTGGTTGTATTTCTGTGCTTATTTTGCAAGCTACGAAAAAGTACGGATCAGTGTATGCATGTTTCTATTATCGATGCTCAAAGTTATCATACACATATTTAAACATATATATTCATCTCAGACCGGCATACAGCTGAGAAACATCGCAGGAAAATAGACTTTGTGGACGGTGGCGAACCGGCCATTTCCTCGTATTTGTTTGGCCAAAAGTTGTTTTCGTCTCCCTGACAGGTACAACAAATAACGGAAGTTCGACGTTACAACCCTAGTTTTTACGGAATCCCTTGGTCTGAGCGAAACGCACGTCGTATTTATTATTCGTCGTCGGTGGTCTCTAGAAACCGAAGCAGTGTGAACTTTACTGAAAATTTGATGATATGAGTAAATCGATCATCAAATAGTGCATGAGCTTGAGTGTCAAGACGAATACTGAGGCACGACCCGTTGTGAGATAACACCGCAAAAAGTTCGCAGGAAACACGTGACGTAACTTTCAACGTGTTTTACGAGGACAGGCGTCGAGGAATCGTTCACCCCGCAGACCCCGCTACTCCGCTCAAACAACGGTTCCCCTGGAGGGAAGCTTCGTGGCTTTAATGGAGGTGCCTCCAACGGCGCTTCCTAGCAACTTCTGACCTGTAAATGTTTGCTAAGCCCGAACAATCTACATTCAAAAATTCTAGCGTGGACGCATGTCGGTCAACCAACTCGCCTTCGCAGGAATTGTCGAGAAATAGCACTTCTGCCGAGCTGCACAGGTGTCTAATACTCCCGCTGGAATTGAGGTAGGTCTTAATGCCAACGCTTTTTTTTTTTTTTTGTGCTCATGTATATATAGGGGTCAGCTATTATAGGCAGCCGGCCGAGCGTGCCAAACCGCTGCGGCTGCCTTAGTTTTGGTGGTGGCCGGCGGATAAGGGTGATAATCGGAGGCTTGCCCATTTGGTAATGAATGTGCACACAAATCACCAGCAAAGCTGATTATCGGTACCTTCCCCACAAGGTGTAGACCAAGGGAAGTGGAACTGTGGCCTGTCCCTTGCTATTCAGGCGGCGTGTATGGGACCCCTATAGCATTTTGACCGATGCTCTCCGAACCTGTCTGCGGAGAGCAAATTGGAATCTCGTCTTCATGATTAACGGTTTTAATTTGTCACAACCATCATCCCCCGAACGAACAGCAACAGGATTGATGTCACGCGCGGTTGCATATTTTCACGTCTAATTTACCGATTGCAGTGGGCCCAGTGTATTAAAAAAAGTGGGTCATACATATGTGATCGAACCACCATATTTTGGCTGTTCAAGAGTTGCTCCGCTGCATGAAGCAGCTTTTCGTTGTGCGGTGATCAATCCGCTTAGGTATGTCTCTCTGCGTGAGTAAAAAAAAGAGTATACGCTGAATTACCTTTAGAAACAGCAATGAAAAATAAAGCGACGCACGTATCACGCCAACTTTCGCATTAGAGAGGTACGGTGTCTGTGGCCTCGTCCCCATCGTGGACCGGGCCAGTAAATACGTCGTTGTGTAAAGTTACAGGATACTTTCATATTCATGACCTTGTCTTCTATATATAGCTTTGTTTTGAGTATGGCTGACAATTAAGGTTTCTAACAATTGACTGCGACATTTGTGTACTTGCGGCCACAATCTGTCCGGACAACAGGCACAGTTCTTCTTTCGGATTCACGACACATGACACTAGCTTTATTTTCATAATTTAGGCCCTGGGTATTTCTTATGTACATAGGCGAACATTTATTGCTTTGAAAACACGCTCATGTGCTAAGAACACGCGTTCCTGTGGCTGCTGGAAGCCTTTGACGCCGCCAACTGCATGTCCCCGAAGAACCAATTTAAAAAAAAAAGGGGGGGGGGGGAGGGAGATATATTTTTCTTAGCGCAACTTCAGCGTATATACGCTCAGGCTCCGTGGCTATAGCTTCTCGAAGTTAGGATGGTTCACCATTACAGCGTTTTGTGGGTTAACCAGAAAGCTTCGCGGCACAGTGTGACAGTAATTACTTTATCAAGTAATTCTACATGCATACGTATGCCTATACATAGTATTCGGCGTTGCCTCGGATAATGGGGAGGTAGCCTGCCACAAACGGGTTTTTTTTAACTGGCCGACACAAAAGCAAGCGAATTGATGAACGTCATTCCCGACATTCCTGGCTGGCTCGGCCAATTTATCACAAGCTTAGGAAACTAACCGCGTGCGCAACTGCATGCTAGCTATACGACGAGAAACGCCCGCGTTCCGAAGCCCTTTGCTTTTGTTCGCTCAAATGTTCTTGTTTACTAGTTTATTTTGTAGACTTAGTAGGCTTGTAGGCTTGTTTTGTTGCGTGTACAGTATACTCACGGATTGAAACACGGTGCCATTTTTTTAGTATAACGATTGGCATGATCAATATCGCGATAACCGCGTCTTGTCACTGCAAATATTGCCGCTAAAGGTAATATTGGCTGTGATGTGTGTGTTCGAGCCAAATCTATGGTGCTGGGACATTAGTGATCCTGGAAACAGAACTGCATGTATTACTTACAGTCCTAAATTCTCGACAGAACGCCAATGCAGGTTTTTTGTGAGCGGGAGTTTCGAGCATCCAGTACCAGGGAAGCGCAAAAAGAAATAATAATGAGTAGGTAAACCATACTGCTTGTTACAGTTGTCAGCACTGTTGATGCACTGTATGTATGATTTGCAAATGAAAGTAGTATACGAGGAGAATAATAATCAATGTGGCTGAATGGTAGTATACTGGGGCTGGCACGGAGAGGACCCATAGGTTCAAACTTCGTTCAAACTTGAATAATTTTTCTCATTTTATTTTTCTATTTCGTGCGATAGCAGTTACCGACACACCGGTGGCGGCGGCGGACAAATACGGCACCCTCGTTGTGACCTCATAACAGCTTTCGCTGTAAAACACCGCCCACAAACTCAAACCAAATGAGTCGCAATGACCACGGTTTTTAAAAGAAAAGGGAACGGAATTTGTTTTCACAAGCCATTTTGTTCTCTGCGACACTGTCGTGCCAACGAGACATCATGGTATCAACGGTGTTCGTTTCGCCAGCGATCGGAGTTCTAGAGTGATAGGGAAGGCCAAGCGTTAACGAACGATAAGAGAGGATGGAAGTGCGCTGTATACGTGTGTAGAGTGACATGGAGCTGCACTGGAGATGTATCTATTGCATGTTTGTAAACAGCGGTAGGCGCCATCGACGTACAAAGGCTCGTGTAGCGACATCGCGGCGCGTATACAGGCTCCGGCCAGCCTATGGCTCGTCACCGCCATCTATTATCACGTGACAACCGGCGCAGCAGCTGCACAGCTGCGTCCGAGCTAGTACCACACTGTACACCGAGCGCTGCGCGTCGGGGCAGCCTTCCGCGCGTGTCTCGCGCAAAGGGCTTTGTCCGCCTCCGATGATGGAGCACGCTGCGGGAATCTCTTATATAGACACTTTCGCTGTTTACAAACACAAAACCTAAACGGCTTCAGGTTTTATCCACCGACATGGCCTTTACTAGCATTGGCGGGGAACAAAGGCCTTACTTTGCGAATAGTCCACTCAATTTAACTTTTCTCCGCCTGACTGGCCAACTATTTCAGATATAGTTTCTGCTAAGCTACGTACAACATTAAAAAGAGTTAGTCCTCAACTTTGAACTCATTTTTCTTTACATGAAAGAGGAAAAAAAGTTCATCCTTACTCCAGCGTAACTTGAAAAGCAGGCTTTCTGCTTCGGTGTTAGCGATAATGGAAGTGACCGGAAGTTTCTTGGGAAGCAACACGTGATGCTGCTATTGCAATGTTGAAACCGAGCGAAAATACGAATGGGATTCACGTGTGCCCGAGTCTTTCTTGAGCCGTTGTGGATCGACTTACGTGACCAATTGCGCCACGCCCACAATACCTTAGTTGTTCACCGTTTGCCCCAGTGTTACCATTTGTACAATGTACACAGTGCGCTAAACTGCGGCGTTTAAGTTGTCGAAAGCAATGCGCTCTACGACGTTGTCTCTTTTTTTGCCCTAAAATTCCCAAACGTGAAACGTAGTTTGCAAACAAGTTGTGTGAAATCGATGCCAGCACACCGGAGATTGTTAGAATGCGTATTTTGGCGCTAAAAAAATGGTCATATATACACCACCTTTTTACCACCAGAATTAGTTCTTAACGATTGGGTTTGTTGAATAACACGGTGGCGTATTTATACAAGTGACAATAAAAATTTCGACAAAGCATACACAGTGACCACGTAAAGTTATTATTAAAAACTCAATTTTATCGCTTGAGACGATAATAAAATGAATGCTTATACGGTGAAAAAAATACTGTTTCAGGCCTTCAAAAAATAAAATACTGCTTGCTTCGCAGCTACGCTTCCGCATATGCTGTGGGAGTGCCCGGCACAGGACAGACACGCTAACACCACGACCCTTTCGTCGAAGCTCCATGAGGCTCTGTGGAGCCCCGCTCTCGACGACCAAACCTGGAAGACCCAGCACGCCCGTGAGGAGGCGTCGAGGCAAGCCCTTGACGTCCCCTCATGGGAGGCCTAGGTCCGGTTACCCAAACCTGCTGGTTTCTGACAATAAAGTTTATTCTTCCTCCTCCTCCCTTGAGAATCAAGAATCGAGAAATGGGAGCAAATAAATAGAACTGCACCGCTGACATGAGGTACGTGCATGTCCGAGTTTGCAGGCTAGTCTCTTCTTCCCGCACAAAAACACTTGGCGATTACTTGTGATGCGTAGTTTGGCAGAGCAAAACGTTCTTTTTTTCCCTTTCTTAGAGATCGAATGGCGAGGCAGTGTCACATTGTTTGGGGCGATTGCCTTTGCCTTAGTGCGCAGAACCTGCTTTCCTTTTGGTTATTTTTTTTCTCGGCCGAGCATGAAGTCATTATCTGATCGATGGGAGATGGAATTTCACCTCAACGAACCATCATAATCTTGCATCACTTTTCGCAATAGGTAGTTAGAAAATATTTAGACTATATACATGCAGTCTATATACCGAATCTCTTTTGAAAATTTTAGAGAAATATGTTCTAAACAGTGGCGTCGCAGGGGGTTGAAGGAGGCTGGGTAAACCCCGCCACATTAAGAACACTCCTTCATTGAAATCAATCAATGAAGGAGTGTTCTTAATGTGGCGGGGTTTACCCAGCCTCCCCCGAACTACCCACGCCAGAAAAGAAGTCCAGGCTACGCCCCTGCTTTCAAAATGTTCTTGTCCTATGTCTTAATGTTCAACAACTTTCTCAGTAACAGGGTAAAAAATACGTAAAGCGTAGCCTTCGCAGGCAAGGGGAAACATTTTTTTTTACAGGGGCCAACATTTTGCGAAGTTTCGTTTTTACAGTTTTCCTCACCACGCTATAAAAAGAGAGGACCGAAGTAGTTAGGATCAATTATATCAAGGTTCAGCGAGTATTTTTAAAGGAGATATCCACAACACTGCTTTTTTAAATGACTAACCAAAACGTGGAATTGAAACAACTGACACAAAGCACTTTTGGGAGACCTAGTGACTCTATATATTTGCATTTTTCACAAATAACACTTTTTTTTCTCCTGTGAAACTAATGATGGCGTCATTGCGTCTGCTACGTAAGCAGCTAAATACAGGTCATTTGACCGAATGGTAACCATGCATCGCCCGGTCGAACTTCTCGGAAAACATCGGCAAGAAAATCTTCTACAGTGTCGCTCAGATTTTCGGTGTTTCGACAGCGGCAGTCAGTCTTTGTTGAGGTCATCACAAAGACAGATCTCCGAGTCGAAACACGTTATTTAGCCTTGTCGTTACGGAGCAAAGCTTCAACTTCCTTTAGTCAATACGACAATGTGATGTAGCTCTGTGGAGAGAAACGCACGAAGAATTAAGGACATCACTTGTTTTGTTCTCTTTGTGCTTAGTCCTTTGTGTCTTTCGCTCAACGCAGCTACGTTAGAATTGTAACTAAAAAAGCTTCGAACGTGCTTTCTTCTCCCCTGCTTTCTCTATCCGCGACTTTTTTTTTGTTTCCCTTCTTTATATTTTTATTTTCTGTCTGTTGCGTTATGATTGAGAAATCAACCCATTATGTAGAAAACATTGTCGCACTCATTCCTTCTTCAATTGCACGGTAGTCTCTGAAATCTTGCAAGGTATAACACGTTTGATCGTACCACAATTTTCGCACTTCGGGTAGCGTCAAAGGTGGTTGATCTTTAACAACTGCAGTCATGCCGCATCACGTAACAACCGGCAGGCGCATGACCAATGCGTTTAAATCGGACGCTATGTAAGCAGCGCCAAGAGCCAACACAACAAATACGCACATTTCATAATAAGACAACGAACGATATAATCACCCACTCGACCACCGCAGCCTTCCACGTATCTGAGTGGAACTTATATAAACCGCGTATAGATGGGGTCCGAGACAATGTGTCTTCTACGAATTCGTAGACGGCCTTTTAGTTTTCTTTTTTTTGCGTTTTCGTAACGGTAGAGACGAAATTGCTTTACCGCGTGGGTGTTTCCACATGGCGATGCCGAATGCCGCTTGTGGCGTGGCTGTGTAACGGACACATGTGGATCTATCTGATTTGTTTTGTCCTCGATGACAACCGCAACTGTTTACCATATCACTAGCAAGCGTTCTCGCACATTCCGCAAAATACGATACAACGCTCGTAGCGCGCCCATGGAGCACATTGCACCAGTATTTGTGTAGGACGCTTCCATCTTGGTAAGCCGATCCATAGCTGGGAATAGCGGTGACCAATGAATTGTTTTGTTTTTTTCTTCTCTTTATCTTAATCCAACCGGTACCAGCCTCGCAAACGTTGCAGAAAAGAATGAGCAGAGAGAGGACTTTTGTGGACCATAAGCACCGTACCATTACGATCAGAACGTGACAAAGAATTCAGACTTGCTGTGGAGAGATGCACAACATACATGTATCGGATTGATGCTATGAAGGATTTAACATCCCAAAAATACATGTATCGGAGCTGAAACAAAGCGAGCAGCAGCAAGAGCAAGTGAATCACTCGGCTAAACTGATTAGGCTGCGTCCAGAAAGCTACGGACGTTTTCGCGATGTCTGTCTATTCAGGAAAATAAGACAGATAATGAGAGTCAACGTTCTGTCTAATCAGGAGAATAAGACAGATAATGAGAGTCAACTTCAGAAACATAGTCGGGTGTTCAGGAGATTTAGTAAATTTAGGTTAATGAGACCGGCTAATTCGATAACACGCACCAAGTTACCGCGGGCTTGCAATCACTCTGCACGTTAGACGCTTCCGCCGACCTTTATCTAAGAAGTTGTTTTTTTTCACTAATTCAGGCTTTGCTATAAACCCACGAAAAGCCGCCTGAGTTTGAGGTAGCCAGACAAATTACCAGTACTATCGATAATAAACATGTATGCGTCTGCTCCGCCAACATAAGCTCAACGACGAGACACGACTGGATAAAAGAAGTAAATATTTTAAAACAGAGACCCAGCAAAGAAAGCGAACAAACAAGTCGATTCCAGGCCAACCTTTTGCTTCAGAACATTGACGGAAGTATTTTGTGGTGTGTACCTTGTTGGAAATTCTAAACGGTGCTGAGGTGACCTTTTTGGAGAACTTTTTCCTGCACTTGCGCATGGAGATGTGACGATGCGACCACTCTGGCCAGTGTACAGTTCCCGTCCCAATAGTGTTTTCCTTCAAATTGAGCTTCTCGTGCGTACCCGTTGCTTATTCTCATGACGTATTTTGGGAATCTTGCTCTGTTTCGCGAGACTTAATTAATCTTAGCTGTTGTTGGTTGCCCACTTTCACTTTTCGGAAGTAATATTAGCTGATGCGATGTTAATTCGCTGCTTCACAGAGCTAATAATTCGGAAACACTCCCGTCTGCTCTTTAGGGCTCCGCCATCTCTTTCTTTTCTAGGCCTAACATTGATGACTTGGAACGGGCTGATTGATTGATTGATTTGTGGGGTTTAACGTCCCAAAACCACCATATGATTATGAGAGACGCCGTAGTGGAGGGCTCCGGAAATTTTCACCACCTGGGGTTCTTTAACGTGCACCCAAATCTGAGCACACGGGCTTACGACATTTCCGCCTCCATAGGAAATGCAGGCGCCGCAGCTGGGATTTGAACCCGCGACCTGCGGGTCAGCAGCCGAGTACCTTAGCCACTAGACCACCACGGCGGGGCGACTTGGAACGGGCCGTGAGGCGCGCATAGAGCTTTGTTCTCATTTGATAAGACTGCGCAATGAGCGATTTTACGAAATGTACGACGAAGACCGAAAATAGACGAAAAAAATATGTTTGTGTGACCCACTTTTTGTGGTGTACAGGGTTATGTGTCATTGCGATCGGTCACGTTTAAGGACAATGTGTGCAGTCGTGCAGGCACGTGTGAGGTCGGGAATGATGCGAAGAGATGACGTCAACGCACTTCCACCAATCACCTTGTGTGTTGACGTAAACGACGTTGTGTGTTAGGCGAAATTCACAGGAAACAATTCGGATCAAACATGCACACTGCCCGCGCCGTCAGTCGGAGTGACCACGTGACATCGCGAGGTGAAGGACGGGAAGGCTCGAAGCCCCCCCAGAAAGGCAAGCCAAGGTCTACGAGAACGAAACCTTGCGCCGCGTTCGGAGGTCTCGTCATGAATCCGCGTGCTTTGGCGAAGCTGCGTGCGCACAATTTGTGCGGCGAACACATATTGCCGCGCCGCTATCGAGCCAAACATGACTCTCCCACTTTTTCCCCTCGTATTGTCAGAACAGCTTGCTCCGCCAGCTGCGTGAACTAAATACGCTATCGACGTCGAGTAGCTGAAAGAAACCTTGACGCGAAGAGTTGAATGGACTTTTGGCACAAAGATGGAAAAGTAGAGTGGCCGAAAGAAAATAGAAGCTTTCCTGCATGACGTTACGTTATTAAACACGTGCCGCGGCATTGAGGATCCGCTCACCGAAATCGCGGAACGGACGCATCACACCGTCTCGTGATGGCGGCGACCACAACGTCCGCAGGTTGTTACGGCTCGCAAACGTGCTCGTGTATACGTGACGCTAAATGAACGCCATCCACTACCGGTGCCTTTCTCCGTTTCATTTCACCGGGTTGTGCAACGAGCACACGTCATCCATGGCTGATGCATGCACGACACACGAGAGAAGACAGCAACAAAGGAACGCTGTTGAACGCGTGTTCTTGGAGCGCATATATCACAAACACGATGGCCGCCGCGCTTATCTGCACCGTAGTGCGTAAGCGATAACAGTGTGCCTGCGGTGTGTGTGTATCACAGAAAGAAAATTTCGAAAGCAGAACGGACAAACACGGTTTGCCTGCCTCAACTCGCTGTCCTTGGCTCTTCCTTCTCTCTTGACTCGAGAGTTTCACCGGTGACGTCAGATAAGTTAAGGACGTCGCCCGCTAAAAACGCACCGTTCCTGGCCGCGAGTGCAGCGCCATCGCGCAGAGCCCTGCCACGGCGTTTTGTGTCGCGAGCGTAGCGCACGTGAAAGCAGCCGCTCGCGAAGTGCAGATAGTTTGTTTGCTTACGGAGACCACCATCTCAATAAACAAACAATACATCTAAACCTTTTTATTAGGCGCACCAAATTGCCACGTCACTTCTCAGGAAGCGGCGCCGCCCCTGAACGTTTATGCCTAAATAAACTCAACGAACTACTCAGACCAAGGAAGTCATGAGTGGTGATCATTAGCACGCCCTTAAGAACTTCCGGTGGCAACGTGACTTGGCGAAAGCGGAAGTGACGTAACGTTCACTTGAATATCCAGACAAAGTAAGGCACAAGTGCACGTGTTGCTTCGTAGATACAAAGGGTACATGAAAATGAAAGGAACGGAAGGGTTAACACCACCCTGCTAATTATGTGCACTTTGTAATCTTTTAGCCTGCAAATTAACACCGACCAACGTTCGGCGTCGTTCTTCCACCCGAGCACACACAGCACGCACAGATCCCGGAGCGCCGCTTGCCGTCGTGCGGCGGCTGGACGAGCGGCACCTGTCCGTCCGCCGGCACGGTCTACCGCGCGGGCGACTCACCTGTGTTTCATGTGGGGCCTGAGCCCGGCTGCGCGGGCATGCCGTGGAGGGAGTCCGTATCCAGCGGTCGAGTATCCGCGCGTGTCACGTGTTCATGGCGGCAAACGCCTGTCGCACGAGCACGAGCAGAAGCCGGACGAGCAGGCGACAGCGCGCGGGCGTGAGCAGGGCCCAGGGCAGAACGGGGAGCAGGGCGCACGTGGACAGGCAGAGCAAGCACGGGCACGGTGGCCGCATGGGCGCGACAGGCGGCAGCCGGCGCTGTGGCAGGCGCGCCAGAGGCGGCGCGGGACTCAGGCGAATCTGGGTCAGCCGTGTCAGGGCCAATGGCGGCTGGACGTTTTCACTGGCAGTGGGTTCGTCGACCGGCTGGCCCCGATTCGGGCCGCCTCCTCGCCCGTCCCACTTGCGCACAAAGAGGTCACTCAACCGGCCGCCGCCAGAGAACCTTGAAAGCCTCTTCACTTTCGTGCGCGGAGGAAACGCACCTTGCTTCCTCTTCCTCCTCCGGCGCGCGGAAACGCTGTGTTTGGCCCCCGCCGCCGAGCAAGGTCGCGGTTATCCAAGACCTTCCTTCCGGACGGCCACTAGTCCTTCCAACGAGGGTCCTTGGTGCACGCCACCCGAGAAGCAGGTGCGCAGCGAAACAAGACGTTAGTGCCCACTTCTAGCAGAACCCGGCTGTCACTAGCGGCAACCCTTTCACTGTGACCAGGCTTGGATGTGCCGTTACTCTTGCGGGTGCACCATTGCGCGGCCACTCGCAAGCTCTGATTCGCCTCCGCGAGGCCGTGCCCTGTTATGGTACACATTGAGAGATGCCAGAGTGGTCATAAGGATCTCACCAACAGCCAAGTCCCTCGCAGTCACAAGAACTAACGTTTGTCTTATTGCTTGCAGTGGTTGTGTTGCGTGAGGCAACAGTTATGGTCTTGTATTGTCATGGGTTTCTCTGCGATGTCGTCATCTGCTTGAGCTCTGTGTCTCGTTTTGTGGACATACATATAGCTTTGAAAAGTAGATATGAGAAGTGTCACTTGGAGTATGATGACCATAACCTCGGTAAAGCAAGATGGCCGAAGGAAGCGCAGAACTCCATGTCACGTTGTCATGCTTACTGCTTCTTTTCACCTAAGTAAAGTAATATAAAAACGTGCTAATAATATTTTGCGTGGCAGTCGGCGTTGTTGAAAGCAACAATGGTTTCTCGGGGAGGACTGCATCTAAAAAATTCTATAGTCGCAATAGGCAGGCCAGCGGAACCGTCGGACGAGGCCGTTTACGGCTTGGTGACTTGATATCGTGCACAGCCTAATATAAATTACACGATAGTCCCGGTTAATAATAATAATAATAATAATAATAATAATAATAATAAAAGGAAGTCAACTCTACCATCAGCCATCACTGTCCCTCCCACAGAGTACTTCCATCCAAGAGCACTTACTTTTATCCATGACGTCACATATTGAAAAATGTTCCAGATAGTTGACTGTACCATCGAGACACACGTTTGTGTCGCTGGTTTTGGAACAGAAACTTGCATCCTGGCAAATATTGTTACCTATTGTGACGTCGCTGCTCGGCCAATTGTAATGTCCATGTGGTAACGACAAACCTTTGACGAATAATCATCGTAGCGTGTACATTAGCCGGAAGAGGCGCTTAGGGTTCAAGCGGAAACCAGCTATCAATTTCACAGGTGAATGGCACCATGGTTCTGTGGGCGGAACCTGCATTTTTTTTTGTTCTTAGTAAACGCTGTTTTTGGGTCTGCCGTGTGGGATGCAGGGAAGCCGGGACGCATATCAGATATGCGCAAGAGCACTGTACACAGTTGTTGCTCGTTTCGAATGAATTGGCTGGAAAAACTTGTGTATTCAAGGAATTTTCCGAACTGGAAGATGACCTTCTTTGCGGGGCTTCATTTGTTACCTATAGGATAGTAATACATTCTGAAGTTGATGAGTAATGTGAGCGAAATTGCACCAAAGAGTAGAGAGCGTTTCCTGTGGACTGCATTTGTCACAGTGAAGGTAAGGAACTGTGTCTATCGCGGGCAGACGCGTCACTTCGACCGCGATCGGACAAGGCCGCCATAAAACAGGCAGTAAACTGAGTTCGATGAACACTTGTCGACTATCTCATTGCCACGGGCATTTCTCCACGTGCAAAAAGTCTTAATCTGCGACCTTGTAATGTTGTGTTTTCGTAAGATGGGGCAACTTTTTAGCGTTCCGAGAAATGATGTCTTTCGATAAAAAATAAGAACGCTCATATCACACATCGCCGTGATAAGGCATCATCAAGGATAAAATGTTGTGAATGATTTGTGTGTTTATTTTTGTCGTTGGCTTGTGCTCAGGAATAAAATATGTTCATTACAGTGGTGGGCTATAAGCGATGATCTCGTTCTGATTGAGAGTTCCTATACTTCTTCTAAATCAGGATGAGAAGAAATCGCAAACGTAGCAGCAACAAATTTATTTAACTATATGAACTAGAAGACTATACGATATGACAATGACGACCATCGTTGCATAACCAAATGATGAATACGAAAAAAAAAAGTTAACTAGCACAATCTATTGGGCCATAATATAGTTCTTTCTTTTATCCATCCGTCTATTTTGCTGCTATGGCATTTCGTGTGCTGGACATTGAGTCTTGAAGTGAATAGATTTATATATGACACAGCATTTTGACACTAAACGAATCTCACTTCGGCGTGATCGCATAATATGGCAAAACGATAACTGCGTGCACTTGGCCCATGAGTATTTATGAACAGTACACTGATCTGCTAAAGCATAATATAATAATACCTGGTGTTTTACGTGCGAAAATACCGATATGGTTATGATACACACCCTTGTGGAGGCCTGCGAAAATTTCGGCCACCGTGAGTTCTTTAACGAACAATGAGAACGCGGAGTATACGGGCCTATAGCAAACCGCTTCCATAGAAATGTGGTCACCGCGATTAGAATCGAACCCGTGGCCTTAGCAGTCGAACACCATAAACACGCTATCACCGCGATCTTCTTGCCCCATTCAGCGTCACCACCGAATCTTGGGGCGGCTGCTGGGCTGCATTCACACTTCTTATATGTGGGTTTATCGCCATGCGATCACCGTCACGATGCTGCCATCAGAGCAACGTCATGCCCTTGTCGTCATGGTTACATCCCCGCTTTAACATCGTCGTGATGTAGCAATCATGCGGTATTATCCTATTTCATTTTCGCCGAGACTTTGTAGATTAGGGATTTCAAACTCATGTGAGGCAGCAGGCCGCAGTCCCTCAAGGGCCGGGTCGGGGAAAAAAAGGGGGTGGGGTTAGTTCGTATACAATGTCAGCAAACTTTGTCATTGAAAACTTTTCTCATATCTCATATACGGCTTATTTCTGAAGATGATTTGGGGCCAGTATTCCATCCAACAACATTTCAACACCAACCCCCAAAATGAGTAATATCTGGACGCCGATTCTGAAAGATTGTTTTCGTTTTGCGGTTACGCTTGAACACATGATAATCGCATGGGGGCCTTACGAAAACATTGCCTTAGGCCAGTGATGCCTGTGTAGCACACGTAGTTATTAACGATAAAAATGTGGGAGGAACATAACCATGTACGGGCCGAGGGCCGCATCCGGTCCGTGGGCGTGTGTTTGAGACCTCGGCCCGTAGCCAGGAAGGGGGGGGGGGAGGTTGCGGGTGCTGCCCCCTTTTGAAATGCCGATGAAGCGGGTTGTTTTGCCGAGAATAAAGAATGGAAGTAGGGGGTTTTCAAGGCCTTCAACAAGTGTCTCCTCCCGCCCCCCTCGAAGAGATTTCTGGCTACGGGTCTGTGGAGACCCATGTTGCAGACCACCACGTCATGGTGATGCATCGTGATTCATTCTTTGTCACCATGCCGTCGCCATCATCCCATCGTCGTTATTGTGTCATTGCAGAAGAAGCAGCGCCAAGCACGTACTGCAGTCGTGTCGTCGTCATGTCCCTGCCATAGGCATTGCATAGTGACCATATTCCAGCGTCGCCATGTCTCGTCGTCTCGTTGTCGTATAGTCGGCATACCGTAACTCGAGCGTCCATTGACGCCCCATGGCAGCATGATCATGATCGTCATGCCACCATGGCTGTTCTATCGTCATCATTTTTTCGTAGTGATTCCAGTGTCGCCTTCCCATTGCTTTCATTTCAACATAGTTTCATCTCATACTCATTTCAATGTCACCTTTTTTTTTCATCGTCATGCGCAGTATTTGCATGCTTAAGCGTCAAAGCTTGTAGACGCTTGTTGGCCTAGTTGGTACTTGCTTAATGACATGCTTTGGCCGCAAATACAAAGTAAAGGAACACTCAACGACAAGCACATATATTTCTAATGCACCCAAAGCATGTCATTAATCAAGTACAAACTAGGCCATCAATCAGTATTGTTACAATATATTTCTAGTGCCGCTTGTGCTTGTCGTTGAGTATTCCTTTACTTTGTGTGTGTGTGTATTACTTGCGGCCAAAGCGTGGCATTGTAGACGCTTATTTGTGAAAGCTAGTTCAACTTGGTCAAGAGCCCTATATAGCACTATAGGCAAATTGTCGCTAAATAAAGATGGCTTTATTCACAACCACCATCACGTAAAAAGGACCACTCAATCAGTGCACGTTAAAGAACACTAGATGGTCGAAATTTCCGGAGCACTCCAGTATGGTGTCTCTCATAATTCCATCTTGGTTTTGGGACGTAAAGCCCCAGATAGTATTATCAAGAGTGCGTAATTCAAAGATGTTTCCTCATCGCCTATAGGATCCACACATGTCTTTTTTTTTTCTTCGAATGACATATTTACACGCGCGATGACTAAACTATAAAGTATGCTGTTGAACGGCACCGCGCGTGGGCCGCGGAAGTTATAAGGGAATGACGAATGTGTTATTTATTAGGCTTGGCGCTGTTCGCTTACCCGCTCTGAGTAAGGGCGAAGGGGTGAAATACCTGTACATCGTATGACTCTAGATTAGTATAAGTCCTGGATCCCTGTTTTGCATAAGCGTCCATCAGAAACACCCTCCGTGTTGGTTGGGTGGCTATGATGTTGTGCTGCTGAGGACGAGGTTACAGGCTCGTATTCCAGACACGGTGGCCGCATTTGGACGCCAGTGAAACGCATGCAAAACGTTCTCGTGCAGCACGCATAGGCGTCATCAGTGGTTCTCGGCCGCCCTTGTCAAAGCATACGTGGCCACTGCGCATTAAACAATAGCGTAACGGTATGGGGCCGAATCGGCGCACTCATTGAGACCCTTTAGATGGTTGCGGTCCTCCCTTCCATGTGCGCAGGCCTGTGCAATACCCGTTAACCAACTTAACCTATTTGGTCTAAATTAAACCGGATTTTGTTGCTATGGAGTCCTGGACAGTTTTGGAACGTTAAGCACTGTGACTTCATTTTGTCCGATGAGTAACCTGTGGCCTGTCGCCTATTCCGAAGAAAAAAACGCAGTGGGGAAGTTGCGACTAAGTGCGGTAAATGAGTATGTTGGTAGAAGTATAGCATCCCCCCGGTATTGCTATCTGAAACTTGTCGAAACGCCGACATCCTTCAGCAATAAATAAAATATAAAATATTTTTAGTAGTTTCCAGTGTCTACTGAGTTACACAGGTTTATTATGGCAAATTTCAACGAACAGTGGCGGGAGCAATATCCGAAATTCCTGGACATAAGCAGAACAAACAAATAAAACAAACAAACGCGTGAGCAATTGCACGAGCAAGAAAAACAGGAAACTTCGCGAGCCTTGGCGTGCAATGCATACTATCGCTCACAGCGTGCGCAATGAGTTCCTGCAGCACTGCTGGCTAGGAAGCACGTCGCGACGCTTATCGCACGTGGAGAAAACGGCTCGGAGATGGACGCTCAGGTAAAAAGGAGATAGGAGGAAAGAAAAAGAACAATAACGATAAAATAACCTCCGTGGCATAGAAATCCAAGGTGACTAGCCGCAATCTTATCGGCTTGTTTTTTCAGACTCCGGCCGAGTCCTTCCTACATCGGCTGTGGGAACAACGAGGGCTCCTGCATATCAGAGCGTACTTTGCCGGATGACCAGAATGCACCCAGGGCGCTTCTTCCGTCTGCTGCGCCAGAGAACCCTGCACTCGAAACGGGGTACGCAGGGACCGTCACCCAGCAGAGCCGCCCAGCAAATAAGAGAGAGGGGAGGTGGCGTTTTGGGGCACTTTACGAATCATGTTCAATCCCCCTTTGTGCTTTTTCATGTGTTCGCGCATTTGCGGATGTATAATATACCCTTGAAAAATCGAAACACGTCAGGGGGGGGGGGGTTCCATATTTGTATTTCTATCTAAGTTCTATTTATCTTTTTCTAAGTCCCGGTTTGCTACTCTCTTGCCCGCTGCCACAACTAAGGGGTGAGCTGATATCTCAGCTCGAAACGGTATTGTCATTCGGCTTCAGGGGCAATGAAGGTGGCGAAGTGGCTGGCAGCCAAATTTTGCGACCACGAATGCCCGATATCGGGCAGATTGCCGCTGCGACTGAAGTTCACAGCTCTGCAAAAAAAGAAAAAAAGAAAAGAGAACGCTAGCGGTAAAAAAAAAAAAAACGCGACTCATCTTCGTTCAAGCCCCTTCAAAATTATTTTTCGAAAATAGTAAAAGAAAATCTGGAATTGAATAGCCAGCCACAATGGCTAAGGCGAACGGAAGTTTTGCACGCCGCATTTCGGATCGGTTCCAAGCCACTGTCACTGTGCGGCTCCGTGAACGATCAGCCAGGTGGAAATACTTATCATCGCCAATATGCGGTAGAAGCGCTCAATGTATACGCGTTAACTGCATCAATCAACGCTAAAAGATTGATGCAACGCTAAAGGACTGCATCAATAAACGCTAAAGACACATTGACACGGCGCTGCGTGCAAGACAGTTCTTGCAGAAGGAATGGCGCCCTCGCTGATATTCCAGGCATCTGCCATCACTGCTGCGCTGATGAGCACCCGCAGCGGTTTTGCAGGGCATCGAAGGTACATGGTAAATGAGATAAAGAGACAACCTTTTAGTGGAAGGCAGGATTTTCAGCTGGCGTATAGAAATAGCTATACTCTTGGTAGGGATGGGGAGTGGCGACAGAAGGACGGCATGAACTAACACAAAAATGTTAAACTAGAAGAAAAAAAGCAGATGCCGAGTATTCTGGCTATCTTGAGGGGACGTGGGCTGGTAGAAGCTTTTATTGCATGAATCGTACTACAGTGAGGTGACAAGTTTCACTGCATAATGATAGTAACAGGCAAGGCAAAACTAAGGTTTGTGGAGCTGACCGATAGGCCTACTGCTTGAATAGGTAAAAAAAATTTCATCGTGCGCCTCTGTCGCGTGAGCCAGTCGAAAGGGCTTAAAGCACAGTCTAATGCGGAAGGTCTCTGTGTGAACCAAAAGCATGCATTTTTCACAGAGTGTATGCTCATAAGCGTACGATCGACACTCACACAGAATATGCTCCCCGATTTCGATAGACGCACATTTGTTCCATGGTACGCGCTTGACCAAATGGGACCTGAAGCCGTTTTTATAGACAAATTCCACCGGAAACACGTCATGAAAATGTGGTGGCGCTGTTGTCGGGCGTTTGGTTTCGCTTAGTAGGCAAAAGCCGCGGCGCCTACCGCAGTGTGTTTTCGCTGGTGCGTGTGTTATTTGTGGCCGTGCAAAGAAGAAAGAGTGTTGTTTTGATTTGATTGATATGTGGGCTTTAGCGTCTCAAAACGAACATTTGATTATGAGAGATGCCGTAGTGGAGGGCTCCGGAAATTTAGACCACCTGGGGTTCTTTAACGTGCACCCAAATCTGAGCACACGGGCCTACAACATTTCCGCCTCCATCGGAAATGCAGCCGCCGCAGCCTGGATTCGATCCCCTGACCTGCGTGTCAGCAGCCGAGTACCTTAGCCACTAGACCACCACGGCGGGGCAGAAAGAGTGTTGTGCCGACGATCTTTCACGGTGTTCTGCACGGGAAGGTACAAAAAAGATGGACCAGGTCTTTTTCATATATTTTTTTTTCAGTTTTATATTGACGAAAACCACCACCGATCAGCTGCAGCTGTGAAACGTGAGAACTGGCCTTCGACGCCGCTTCACCGGTTATTGGAGTGGCTTACCCATAAAAAGCGATTATCTCTCTCAGGTGTTGAAATAAGCCATGAAATTACGCTTTTTTAATAAGCCGTATTGAGCACGTTTACCTCAAAGCACGTTAACGTTCTGGACAGCATTGTCATATGCGAAGCATTTTTCACGGTTGCCATCGTTGATATAACTACAAAGTCTTTGACACGTCAAAATGATATGGCCATATACTGGCTTGAACTAAAGGTGTCACTCGGTCATCGAGCAAACGATCGAGCATGTGTTTCTTTCTGCGTGGGTACAATTCATTAAAGTAGCAGCGAACGAAAAGATGTCTTAGACTATGCTTTTTTATGATTATATGGGGCTGCGATAACACACCTGACACAAGTGTATCGTAGAGGGCTGTTCTGGCTCTGGTGTGATTCACTAGATTTTCACGTCTGTTTGAATTCACAGAAAAACATCACGCGGGAAACTTGCCCAATCGTACGCCATTCGTGGCGTCGGCTTGAGCGTACGAACTTAGCCGAGGACCTTACAGGTACGTAACCGCAATGTCTACAGCATGTTGTTGAAGCATTATCGCAAGCCTGTTGCGGATGAAAGTGTCACCGACGTTGCTCTGGTCATTTGCATGGATAACTTCTCCGGCACATTTATTATATGCGAGGATTTACCGTAACGATTCATGACCACGTACTTTTACACCGCGCATTTGCATACTGTACTCTAGAGCTTCTTGCTGAACTGGGCCTGTCCTTGCATTAGTAGAAATTAAAGTGTGCACGTGTGACATAGGCTGCAGCAATGAAGATGACATTTCGCAAATGAGCTATACCTCATATGTTTTGATGAGGTTCTCAAAGCTAGAGCTACACGTCAACATAGCTCATATGTTCATTTAAGCGGCCACTGCAACTTTCTCTGTTGCGGCCGACAGATCACAAGCAAGCACGCTCCGCATGCTCCAGACGGGGTCTTACCCCTCTAGGGGCTTTCTGAGCATGCTTCATCCGGATATTGATCCACTTTGCCCAGATTGTGGTGAATTTTGCTCTTTGAGTCACATGCTCTGGCAGTGCCCTGCGTTACAGGATTTTAAAACAGAAGAAGACTGGACGACGGCAATCACAGACCCCAGACAAGACGTCCAGCTTCAGGCTGTCCAGAGGGCCCGTGAACGAGCAGAGAGGCATGGCCTCTCTGTTCCGACATGGGACTAGCCAACGGCTGGGTGGGGATCTACATAGTTGGCCCGCTGCCTTGCCTCTCAGGACCAAATAAAGTTGTTTGTCCTGTCCTGTCTGTTGCGGCCGCCGCTTGTAAACATGCGAGAGGCGTCCCGACGCGCTGTTCTCGAAGGCAGCTTGCGCCCTTGCTGCGTTCGTCGTCACGTGTTCATACAGGCTGGTGGCGCGCTTTCAGCTGGGACGACTGGGCGGAGCCAACGAGCCGTGACGTCACTCGGCACCTACCACGTTTACAAACATTGAATAGGTCTATAGGTAACGTTTAGACGAGGCCGATGTTACAGGAGATGAGGCCGACTATACAGTCAGTCAATTTTGTCTACTCACAATATTTTCATTGCCTGTGGTGGAAGATATACAAAGTTTGCTTGTTTGACGTTCACTTTCCGTCCCCCTCAAATGAGTGCATATACGTGCTAAATAAAATTAATATATCATGTTTTGCACCCTCAAACCCCAATTTGATTATGAGAGACACCGCAGTGGAGGGCTCCGGAAATCTTGACCTTTTGGTGTTCTTTAAACGTGCACTGACACAGTAAACGGGTCTCTACCATTTCGCCTCCATTGAAATGTGATTGTGGCCGCAATCAAACCCCGTGACCTTCGGGTCAGCCCCCTAGCCACTGTTCCACCGAGGCGGACTTATATAAAGAAAAAGTCCAGAAGGAACGCTACAATGTGTTTTAGAGCTGTGCACGGACTCTGGGCAACCCGAAAGCCCCGAGCCCGGCCCGCGGGCCGGGCTCCGGTAGGCGGACGTCTCATCTCGGGCCCAAGCCGGGCTCGCGCTACATTTTTTTTATCCGGAGTGCCGGACAAGATGCAAAGCCCGTATCAAGTGACACTGTGACGGACTTGTTTTCCAGCATGTAGCGATGAGCGCAGAGCATTAGCTTAGTGCTTATCAATGAGCACGGTGGACCACCAGAAAACACGTGGCTTGAACCGTTCTGCGACCTCCTGCAGGTTAGTAACTGTTCTAGCGCGATTTAAAGTGATTGCCGCGATCTTTAGGTCTGGACGTGATCACAACGCTGTGCTTCTATTGCTTATTATGTTTATTGGGCGGTGACGTCGAGATATATCGCGGTCCGACTTGCAATGGTGATGCGTCTATCGAGTCCATGTTGAATGTGCATGTGGTCTGGCCATAAACAGTTGACAGCCGATGTGGCTGCACTCGGAGAACAACAGAATAACATAGAAAAAGTTATCGATAGTTGATGAGAAACCCACTAATTGAACTTGGAAAACGAGCCTCGCGTGTCGATGACCTTGAACGTTTGGTAAAATCCCTCTAAGCGAAGTTGACTGACCTAGAGGATAAGAGCAGACAATCCAATTTAGTTGTCCTTGGTATCCCACAGAATGTCAGTGAAACTGAAACTGTTCTTTCAAGTAAGGTTCTTGAAGAAATTTTCTACAGGAAGCTTACTGTTGAGTGCAAGTTTGTCGGTAGAATTCATCGCCTCATTAATGCGGGTAGTGTGAGACCAGTCATCTTTTATTTTCAGGATATTAGCGAAAAGCAGCTTATCGTAAAGAATGCTCATGACCTAAAAGGTACTAGCATATTAGTCTTAACAATCAGTCGGAAAATACGCCAAGGAAACGTAAACTGCTGTGGGACAGCACTAAAACTGATAGAAAGCAAGGAAATAAAGTTAGCCTACTTAATGATAAACTGCAAATTAACAATGAACTCTTCACGTGAGATGAGAGTAAAAATACACGGATAAAAATTCACGATTGTCAAAACAATTCTGGAAATTATTGACTTTCCTCTGTTCGGGCTTCCCCCGATTCTAACGAACTTCGCGTTCTGAACATTAACGCCCGAAGTGTCGTTAATAAATCAGGAATCCTCGAAGCTACTATTTCAAGTTACAATCATCCTGTAATTGTCCTAACCAAAACATGGTTGTGCGTTGATATTGACCTCTACCACAGGTTGATAACTTAGAAATCGTTTCAATAAATTTTTCTTGCTGACATAGAACATTCTTGCTTTTTGCCGTTTATGGAGCACCGGATTCTCCCCTTGAATTCCTTCGCGATCTTTAAACACATGGCGTCTTTTACAAACGATAAGGTACTTCTTATAGGAGACTTCAAAATACCTGATGTGGATTGGAAACACAGACTTTTTTTTTGCACTGAAAGTCTTTCACATTTACGTTACTTGCAGGACATTATCCTGTCTCACAATCTTCATCACATAGTTAAACAACCAACGCGTACTTGTGGCTCAACGGCGTCTAACTTGACCTCGTATTCAATAGTCGTTCGCTAGAAAATTTTTTTGTGTCGGTATATCCTGGGATTTCTGATCACAAGCTATTATATTGCTCTTTTCCTTTGGATGTACCTAACACCAGAAAATAAAGAACGATCACAGTTAAAGATTTCTCTCGTGCCCGAGATTTAATCGATATGATTTATATGTGGAGTTTAACATCCCAAAATCACAATACGATTATAATAGACGCCGTATTGGAAGATCCATAAATTTTTACCACCTGGAGTTCTTTAGAGTGCACCCAAATCTGAGCACATGGGCCTACAGCATTTTCGCCTACATCAAAAATGCAGCCGCCGCAGCCGGGATTCGATCTCGCGACCTACGGGTCAGCAGTCGAGTACCTTAGACCGCCGCGGTTGGGCCCTCATGCCAGAGATATATAGGGGTCTTAGAATATCTCGAAATAAGTCCTGGTGGTTTTCGAATAAACGATGTTACTGTCCTTTGGGATCAGTGTAAATAACTTATTGCTCACTGCCTTAGCAGCTTCATTCTTTAAAAAAAATCCAAGAAAGCATTCTTGACTATACTCCTTGGCTAACAAGAGAGATCTTACACCTCAAAAGAAAAGTAAAGTGTCTAAGGTGATGGTGACCCTCACGTGTTATATTAACCAAATGCAAAATAAATAACGAAGTACGGCTAGCTATGCGCTGCTATTTTCACCGCAGGTTGCCAAACTTCAATCACACAGCACCCCCAGATAATTTTGGTCGTTTCAAGAACTTTGGACTGAATTTGTTTGACGAACATTTTAGCCTATAAGTTTCTTGGTTGGTTAATGCTTTAGATTGCATTGTAGCGCGCGTTGTTGTTCTTGTCCGTTGTTTTGAGTGTATCTTATCGTGTTTTATAGCACGTTGTTTTGAGCATCTTGAGATTGGATTATTGCCGAGTGTGCATGTCTGTGTGTTTAATGGAGAAATTTTTTTTTAAATATCAACTCTCGGCTCTGCCTCGTTCTTTGGACCCCAGCCGGCGTCCATTGGCGCGCCAAAGGGACCAAGTTGTCCGTGCTTTCATCGTCTGATTCGCAGGGCTAATACGTCCGCCCTTGGGATTAGCCAGGCAATCGCCTCCCTAATTAATGGGATCATTGACAGAAACCACTAAGAGTATTGTGGGGACTTCGTATGAAGGTACGGTAACTAAGGGGCGCGAGCCACAAGCGAAGGCATAAACAAACGAGACAACGTGCTATTGTGACTATAAACTGATTGTTGATTCGGAAATCTGTATTGTATTAAAGCTTGTCATGTATTACGTTATTAATAAGAATGTAGACACAGATTACGAAATAAAATTGACTTTGTTATATAACCCTTAATGTCTGCCACGTGTATCAGTTGCCTCTAAGAAAAAAGAAAGAAAACCCCTTGATCACCAAAGAGCCCTTTTTGTAATTTCGTGGGCTTCAACGCCTTGCCTTGTCATTTCATCTCCATGCCCGAAACGAGCAGATAATTCTTCAAACTGGGGCCATGCACTTCTCTTGCAATTACCATTATTTTATGTGCATCACAATTACAAAAGGTTCGTGTGCACCAAACCTTTTCTGGAATACAAACACTTTTTAAGTCTTGTGTCGCACCTGCCGATTGGCCGGTTCCGCGGTATACATCATTTTTACGGGTCGGTGTCAGTGGCCGTCATGTTAGGCTGTTAATATTTGTTATTTGCATATTAAACAACTAAACGGACAGTGTTACGCTAGAACGTACGCCTGAAAATGGTTGGCTTTGTGCATACGATGTTTCGTGGCCTTAACAATTCACATAGCAATATATATATATATATATATATATATATATATATATATATATATATATATATATATATATATATATAAACAAGAAAACATTGGCTTAACAGCTCAAGATGGTGGTGACAATATGCCTTAGGTGAAATAGTCTATATTCCATGTCTTTATCACGCCGGCTCGAGCAGGATCATTTATCCTGTCAGATACGACGGCAGTGCTGCGAAGCTTACTTCAGGTGACGCTGAAACCAGCCGTAATAAACGGTATCAGCATTGCTTATATACGGCACATCTGAATGTATATTTAGTTGTTTACTTGTTAAGAAAACAAACATACGTTTTTGGAGCGAAACTGCTTCCATGAAATGTCCAGAAGCGTCGAGCTTTGCAGCGTGTGACGAGCACTAGGTGGCACTGATTCTTAGATGTGTCCTTGCCTAGTACATCTACATAGTGTTTCAGACGAACTGCAACAACCGTAGGGTGCGAGTTAATTATCTCATACAGCTCCGTGTGAAAAATTGACATGAAGAGAAACTAAACTGGCCTTCTGATTCCCATCGACCTCTTTATGCATCGATTTCGTCGATTTGCATATTCATTTTAGTCCGCCTCTGAGTGGTGCTGCCCTCTATCTTTATTATTGCACGTAGTCTATCACCCTCTAAGTAGTTGGCGTACCAGTCACATTAACATTGGCTTTTCATCTGTGCGACTTTACTTACGCATTCTTATTAGAAACTAATGCAATAATATTCGACGTCACTAACGCGGTGATGTCAATATATACTGAGTTAGCGCGGACGAGGCTGGTCTGCGAGCAGGGAGTATAAAAGTTGTTATGCTGAGCTGCCACATACCTTTTCGTGCACCCTCCTCACTTTTTCTTTTGTCATCCAGTGGGCGTCGGACAAAAAAAAAAAAACGTTTATGAAATTCATTCAGCTCAGTTTAGGTGATCGAGCTGATGAGAGAACGCAGTTTTTCTGTCTCATTCTTGTTTTTTTTTCCTCGTTTGTGTTCGCGAGCATACGCTTTTACATCTCAGACGCATTATCCACTCTCCATAAAAAGATCAGTAAAAAATGACATCACCGAGAAGACTGAGCGGAGCCGAAAAAAGTGAAAAAAAAAAGAAGCCCGTCATCTACGTATTCGAGCCATTCGTTCGTTTCTCCGCTTCCAAAACCGATAGGATCTCGGCTTTCCCAATTAGGCCTAGTTCTGCGCGCGGTGGCAGTTGCGCTGCCGCCGGTTTCGCGCTGTCGCGCAAAATAGCAAGCGCGAAACAAAGGGATCCCTCGAAATAGAGACAGCACCAGCGGCGAGCCCCCGCCACCGTATCCACGCGGCGGCCCAGAAAAGAAAGAAGAGAGCACCGGCTTTCATCCCTCCGCCTCTTTTTTTTTTATTTCCACGAGATTACCTACCTGTCTCTCGACCGGCAGAAAATGCACGAGGCAGGAAGTAATTCGTCGCCGATATCGGCGCAACCTGCCGAGCCATCGACGACACGAGCGCCCCGCCGCTGTGCTTGCAGCGATGGCAGAGGGATCTCGGTATATCCACTCTACTCCCCTCTCTCTCCTCTATTCTTCGCGAGCTTCTTTGTCCGCGCTTGGAAAAGTGCTGGTCGCCCGACTCGCACCGTTACTATAGTAACTCAAGGGGTGTGTCTCGTGCAGAAAGGTGATGCACATCGCGAACGAAGGTGTACGCGCGTGCCAGCCGTCTTGTTGCCAAAATTATTGCTCACGTGGTGCCCGAGGGGCCGGCACCCGATGGAGACACATTTGGGATGTAGACGAGTCATTTTTTTTCTGTTTGTGCTTTTAAATGCGAAGCATTTCTTTGCGAACTTCGGCGACTTTGAATCTATCTATCTATCTATCTATCTATCTATCTATCTATCTATCTATCTATCTATCTATCTATCTATCTATCTATCTATCTATCTATCTATCTATCTATCTATCTATCTATCTATCTATCTATCTATCTATCTATCTATCTATCTATCTATCTATCTATCTATCTATCTATCTATCTATCTATCTATCTATCTATCTATCTATCTATCTAGCCGCTTACGTTTGGGTGCTCTCGTGGCCACCCCGTTAACTTGGCGTGAATCAAAATCAGCATGGGAGGGTAAGATGGTTTGACGAATATGACACGCTGGTAAAAACATGAATAATGTGACAGTCCCGTAACGTACGTCGTCAAACACATCCCGCCAGACAATGGAACATACCCACGGGAGGGTGTGCACATGTGCCGCTGGTATGTGGTTATGTGCCATAAGTGATTGACTGTATCTACCCAGGAACGACGAGAATACACACGGGATATTTTAACGCGTGAGCGTTAAGCAATACTAGACATCGGCCGCGTCGACTTAATGAAGAATAGAATAAATGTCAATGTTAAGAAAAACCTCACATGGGCAGTGTTGACGCGTCGACGAAGGCAAATAATAAATTTCAGGGTCAAAGCAGGAATCGAAGCTAAGCATTTAGCGTGGCAGTCAAGCATTCTTCCTCAGAGCTATGCCAGTTCTCGGAACTTCTCAAATAGATGCTAATCTTCATTAAACGTCAATAGTGGTTGCAGTGCTGCCTAACCAGTTTTACAAACATTACCTATGTGCACCTTGATACAGCCGTCCCGTCGAGCGAGCGTCTATTGTGATGTTGATTTATGTAGCAGTCTCAAGGGCCAGCATCTTTGCGAGCATCAGCGCTTCGTATAAAATTTTAGTGTTGCTAATACGCATGTTCTAGTTGATACCATTACATAAGGCAAACAACTGGTTATATAAAAATTTGCAACTCTTCACCATAAGTCGGATTGATTGATTTGTGCAGTGTAACATCCAAAAACCACAATATGACTATGAGAGACGCCGTAGTGGAGGCTTCCGGAAATTTCGAACACGTGGGTTTCTTTAACATGCAGCCAAATCTGAGTACACGGGCCTACAACATTTCCGCCTCCATCTGAAATGCATCCGCCACAGTCGGCATTCGATCCCGCGACCTTCGGGTAGCAGCCGAGTACCCTAGCCACTAGACCACCATGGCAGGGCCGTCAACATAAGTCTTGTCGGGCTACCATTGTACACATATTTAGCGTCATTTCATGACGTGTCGCTCAATAAAAAAATGCAACAAGATCACCTTTCCTCCGCATTGTTGCGAAAGACGGACCGATCCCGCCGAAGCCACCACTGTTGCGAAAGACGGCGACGCCAACACGGCCCCGAAGGCGCCGCTGCTTTCAACTCCGCCGGGAAGGTCACCAGCCGTTTGGTAGCGTATGTTTCTCAGCCCGCGACTGCTTCTGCGCAGAGCTGATAAGACGAGCGGACGAGACGACGGTGAGTTAAACAAGGTTTATGTACAGCATATATACAGAGGCGTTACAATTTCGGCACTGGGGCCGACAGAGACTCGAAGAGCCGAGCTCTCCTCTCTAATACATAGGTCAACCTTTCGGCTAAGACCGCTGACTCACACACATGTCGGCTCTCCGACATGGGGACTCCTCTCTCGTAGGACCGCCGATCGCGACGCGCCGCAGGGCTTCTTTTATTTACACCGGGTCCAACCAAAATGTCCAATCAGAAGCGCCGCTGGTCGTCAGGGCAGATTCCCCCAAGGGGGTCGCCGCGCCATGCGTCAGACCACCAGACACGAGGACGCCGGCTCGCTGTCACGTGCGCAGCTGACTCAATGCACGTGGGCCAGAGAGGCGCCGCGCGTGTTCACGCCGTTGAGATGTTCGCGTCAGGCGGACTGCGGGCTGGCCTTGACCCAGATTGCCTTTTTCAGAGGCACGGACGTTTGACGAGGACTCGCTGGCATAACAGCACCCCCGCCGCCAGACAATGCACCGGAAAGACGAGCTGCTTCCACGGGGCTCGGATGTCAGGTGCGCTCGTTCGCCAGGTCCCTCCAGGTTCGCCTCCAGGGCCATGGGGAGAATACAGCTCCAGTCCGTTCCAGGAACACATCCCATTTTCGACGACGGATCCCAGCTCCACTGGCTTGTCGCCACAACTTGTCGACCAGCTTCACTCGTCACTTCTGACCATCTTCGGTTTCAGCACTTGTCGATGGTTCTGCAACTTGCTAAGAATGGTTCGACAACAGACAACACACGACACACGCAAGTGCCTTCGGTCACCCGACAGAACACCAGACAAAGTATAGTACAACATATACCTATCTACGTGTCTATCAGAATTTTGTTCCCTCTACATCAAGAGGCACATGTGGGACACAAGACTCTTAAAATGACAACTCAATTTTTTTTCCCACGTAAAACAACGTAACGAATTAGAATACCACAAAGTTGGCCCCTTGAGATCACTCTGAACGAGAGCGCTCAGCCCAGGTCGTGATGAGGTCAAAATTTTGCCCCGAATCGCCAGCCAGACACCGAAAGGTTGAGAAGGTACTAGCTAGAGCGCACTGCTCAATGCACCTGCATTAACGTTTACCTTTCCCTTTTTTTTCTTTAGCGAACGTCAAAGTTGCGCTGTGGAGCAACATGCTCCACCTCAGTAACTGGCCACTTTTAGGCGACGATACCTATGCGGCACCAAGAGCGGCTCACCCTTGCGACGTTGCACAGGGGAACAACGATACGGCTTGCTACGGATTGACTCCTCACCGCTTAGCTCGATATCGTGTTCGATCACCCTCGTGTTTCCGGGGCGGTCCGAAAACACGTCTTCAAACTCGGAACCAATCTTTCTCAGGTCCTCTTTCTCAGGTCCTCCTTCACTTAAGCTAGGCTCTAGGTTTATCTGCTCCCGGATTACTTTCGATCCCCCTTCAATTACCTCACTAGAACTCAAAATTTCTGCTTCCTCTTCCTTTGAAGCATTCAACAACAGATTTACGACCGCTTGATGTTGAACGCATGGTTTCATCAAGTTGTAAATTTTGTCCGGCCGCCTTCCTAATTTCACTTCATAATTTGTATCGCAAGGCTACGATAATACTTTGGCGGGCCCTTCCCAATCAACCTCAAGCTTGTTCCTTTTGGACGGCTGCAGCAGCATTACTTGACTACCAACTTCAAAAGCACGCTTCTTCACCGATTCCTCGTAGTGCTCCTTCGACAGCACTTTTGCCGCGTTTTTCTGGCTTTCCACTAGCGCTTCAATTTGGCTTTCCACTAGCGCTTCAGTCTGGCTTTCCACTAGCGTTTCAACCTGGCTTTCCACTAGCGCTTCAATTTGGCTTTCCACTAGCGCTTCAATTTGGCTTTCCACTAGCGCTTCAATCGAGAGATCCTCACGCTGCTCTCGAATGAGCGTCTCTCGATCAACTCTCGGCAGCTCGCTCCAACTTTCCGCTACAGGCGAGAGCGTTGCAGCCCTCTCGCTCTGACTCAATGGCGCCATGTCGTCTCCCCTTTCTCCGGAAACCGCGCCGGTCCGCTCGCGTGACTGCTCACATGACTCATGCGGAAACTTTCCTTTCTGGGGTTCCGTCGACCCGCCGACAAGGTCACTTGAGAGTTCACCGCATGGAACCAGGTCAAGCTGCCGCGATAGCTTCCGCGCTTGCGATCGCGTGAGAGCCATGCACGCTAAGTTGGGGAAGAACGATTTGCCCTGCTCTTTGAGAAGCTGCTCTGAGTTGTTGGAGAAAAGATAAGGAAAACGATCGGGAAGCGCGGCAGACACAGCCGCTTCGGTGCGAAGCTTACCGAACGGGCCTTCAATGACAACCGTGGCGATTGGTAAGCAAGCACTCTGCTCCTCGGCGACTTGCCTGATCCACGCGCATTCTCCTGTAAAGTCGTCCGGAGACACCAATGAAGGATGGACAACATCCATGGTTGCCGCGGAGTCTCTAAGTGCTCGACACGCTTTCCCATTCACACTAATTTCTTGGATATACGGCTCCAACAACCGCATGTTCTTTTCCGATTCTCGGATTGTTGCGAAGGCAAACTTTTCCTGACAGTTTCTAGCGATGTGCCCTTCCTTTTTACAGTTGTAGCAGATTAGCGGCTTCCGTTTGTTTTCCGATTCAAATGCCTGTGTGGTAGAAACCTCACTCGATTTCTCCGCTTCTGTTTGCCCTTCCCCCACACTGTTCTTCGTAAGAGACGGGTCCTTTTTGAAATTACGGTGCGGAACGGGTTTCCGTTGATCAGGTTTCCTTGAAAAGCCCTCTTTCCTTTCATCCTTTTCAACGCGCACTGCCCTGCTATGCAACTTTCGGCGAGTATAATACTCCTCAGCTAACTCAGCTGCCTTATTTAACTGTACTTCCCCAAGTCTGTCCTGCAGCCAAAGTCTGACATTATCCTCGATGCAGCGGTAGAATTGCTCCAATGCAACGCATTCCACCACTTTATCGCGGTCGTCATAAACACCTTCGCCCTTGAGCCATTCAATTAAATCGGCCTTAAGACGAAACGCGAAGTCAACGTGTGACTCATTCCCCTTTTCAGCATACCGGAACCTTTGCCTGAAAGCCTCGGGTGACAACTTATAACGTCTCAAGAGCACTTCTTTAACCTCGTCATAGCTCTCAAACGCTTCCCTCGACAAGCAAGTTATCGCGTCGGACACTTCGCCGGGAAGAAGAGCTAGCAGGTTCCGCGCCCAAAGAGACCGCTCCAAAGCGTTTCGCTCACAGACGTGTTCAAACTTGACGAGATACTTCGCCATGTCCTCGCCTACTACGAACGGTGGCAGTTGGTCCCGAATTCTAAAACCGCTGACCTGAACTGTTGGAGAAGCTACGCTAGGCGCCTGCGAACACTGTAGGATTGCCAATTCTAGTCGTTTCATCTCGAGACGCTCCTGTCTCTCGGCCTCCTCGCGACGTTCGCGCCTTTCAGCTTCTTCGCGAGCTTCGCGCCTTTCAGCTTCTTCGCGAGCTTCGCGCCTTTCAGCCTCTTCGCGGCGTGCTTTAATATCCACCCAGGCCTCATCGACTTCCTCAGCCGACACTCCCTCATCCTTCATGATCTCAAGGATCGCTTGCTTTCGTTTCGCACGGCCCAAAGTAATGCCGAGTTCCTCACAAATTTCGATGAGTTCCTTCACTTTAAGGTTCTCCATCGTTCACACTAGCCTCTTGCTGTTTGCCCCTGCTAACAATTTACTTGCCGTACCCACTATAAGTCAACTAGCAAGACGCGCAAGCAACTTTTCACTCTCCCGCGTTTACCCCCTCCGCATTAACTTTGGTTTCAAAGCACTTCGACTTTGCTTGAAACAATCAAAGCTCACTCTAATGCTTCACACAACCCTTCTCTAAACTACTACAACCTGAGCTAGAGTAGTCTGGTGAACTGAGGGGAAAACATCAGGCACTCACCGCATCGATGTCGCTGACGCCGGCCGATCCCGCAGCTGCCAACCACTGTTGCGAAAGACGGACCGATCCCGCCGAAGCCACCACTGTTGCGAAAGGCGGCGACGCCAACACGGCCCCGAAGGCGCCACTGCTTTCAACTCCGCCGGGAAGGTCACCAGCCGTTCTGTAGCGTATGTTTCTCAGCCCGCGACTGCTTCTGCGCAGAGCTGATAAGACGAGCGGACGAGACGACGGTGAGTTAAACAAGGTTTATGTACAGCATATATACAGAGGCGTTACAATTTCGGCACTGGGGCCGACAGAGACTCGAAGAGCCGAGCTCTCCTCTCTAATACGTAGGTCAACTTTTCGCCTAAGACCGCTGACTCACACACATGTCGGCTCTCCGACATGGGGACTCCTCTCTCGTAGGACCGCCGATCGCGACGCGCCGCAGGGCTTCTTTTATTTACACCGGGTCCAACCAAAATGTCCAATCAGAAGCGCCGCTGGTCGTCAGGGCAGATTCCCCCAATGGGGTCGCCGCGCCATGCGTCAGACCACCAGACACGAGGACGCCGGCTCGCTGTCACGTGCGCAGCTGACTCAATGCACGTGGGCCAGAGAGGCACCGCGCGTGTTCACGCCGTTGAGATGTTCGCGTCAGGCGGACTGCGGGCTGGCCTTGACCCAGATTGCCTTTTTCAGAGGCACGGACGTTTGACGAGGACTCGCTGGCATAACAGCATGCTTCGCATAACGCCGATTCCCAGCTACGTGGGATCTGCCGAATTTTTTACGTACGTGAACACTGCAGGGACAAAGGGAAGTACACATGCAGTACCATTTGTTTACCACCATGCACAGGCGATTTTCAAATAAATTTAAGGTTCTTGCGTGCTTAAAGCTGTTTTGAGTGAAGCATGCATGACGCGCGCGCAGACACACACACACACACACACGCACACGCACACGCACACGCACACACGCACACACACACACACACACACACACACACACACACACACACACACACACACACACACACACACACACACACACACACACACACACACACACACACACACACACACAAAGACCCTGAGGATATATTTGCTATCTATCTATCTATCTATCTATCTATCTATCTATCTATCTATCTATCTATCTATCTATCTATCTATCTATCTATCTATCTATCTATCTGTCTGTCTGTCTGTCTGTCTGTCTGTCTGTCTGTCTGTCTGTCTGTCCGCCTATGACTTTTAGCTCTTCTGGCCGTTTCGACAATGGTGTCGATACCGAACTTGGTATGGCATAGGAAGACTGTATGACAAGCATATTTGACTTGTCATAACGTGAAAATCATGAGATGTTTGTCATGAATGGCATGATTTACATGTCATGACCTTGCTGCTCTTGCGGTGGTTTTGTCCAATGACATATTGCAAAACTAGTACGGTATGACATAGCTGTATGACGAACATAAGTGACAGACCCTAACATGGAAATCATCATGGGTGTCATGTAAGAACATGACTACATACCACGCTCATGACGTGCTCGTCACCGTTTTGTTATTTTCACATATACCAAATTTGTTATTGCGTGGTGTGAATGGATGACGGAGGTAAATGACACGTCCGAACATGATAATCACGACATGCGTATTATGTAAATTGTGACTACATGCTACGCTCATAGCGCGCTCGGCTGTTTCACTAGCTTCACATTTACTGAATTCGGTATTACGTGACGTGAATAGACAGCGAAGGTAAATGACACGTTAAAACATGATAATAATGACATGCGTGAAGTGTAAAACATGACTACACGCTCATAGTGCGCTCGCAGCCATTTCGCTAGCTTCCCATGTACCCAATTCGGTGTTACGTGATGTGAATGGACGACGAACGCGAATGACAGGTGCAAACATGATAATCACGATATGGAAGTCATGTACGGCATAATTTACATGCCTACCACTGCTGGTGCTAGTATTGCAAACGTAGGTGGTGCTGTCGTTACGCGACTATAAACAACTTACTTGGATCTTATCTACATACGTGAGGGTGCGTAAAATTTCTGCTTGTGTTTACTGCGTACTACATTCGTGCGTTTCGGGACGTTGTGCTCATTTCAAAGTGACATATCAACCTTCCTCATTCGTGCTTCACATATCATAGATTCGCACTGTACGTAGGATCTGTCAATTTTTTTTCCAGCATAGTGGTTGCGCTGCGGCACATCACCAAATGCGTCATTTTTGTTCTCAGTCTAATCGAGAAAGTATTATTACCTGAGAGAATAGACGCCAGATTGGCGATGATGTAGGTAAAATACATCGTAAGCAGCAGTTGCGGCGCGACCGGTTAATCAGCAAGTGGAGTACAACCTTGGACAGTGGCGCAGTGATGTCGCACGCCAGCAGAACATCAAAAATAGGCGTCACGATGTAATCACCATCGAGCACGGAGGAGGTTGTTGCCAATTCCAAAAATGCGAGAGCTTTAGGTACTATGTGGAAGAAGTCGGTGTTACAGAGGCTGTTCGGGAGTTCAGGGGCAAAAGTGGAAGTTATAAGCAGAGAGTGCCGGCGGAACAGTCGATCTGGGCAGAATGCGTCGATAGGAAGTCCATTTCGAGGATAGAGTCGTGAGGGCAATTTTCGAGCACTGTAAATGAAACAGGAACATGGAGGCCGGCAATGCTCACACGGGCGGTACACATTCCAGTCACGGCCACAGTTCCACCATCGGTGACACAAGGAGGGCTTTAGTCGCAGCAAGCGTGAGGAAGTTTTTGAGTAGGCGAGACAGATGAGCATCCATTATGAACATTTGAGCTCCGGTATCCACTAACGCCGTCAATGGAAGGCCATCCACACATACATTTTAATCAAATTATTATTAGCAGGGAGCGTCAACGGAGAATTCGGGTGAGTCGCATGTGATGCAGCAATATTCAGGAAGTTTTACTATTGACCATGCTATTTTACATTTCCTGAGAAACGTAATCAAGGGGCGAAATTACCTGCATGACTATTCGCAGTGTCGAAACAATTAATCAATATATTTCAGTCGTTAATTATTTACTTATCATTTTTACAGCGTTGGAATTGCAAGATCGAAGTAGAAAAAGTACTTCCAATACACACAGCCCCCCAAACCTAAAACAGTTTACAGCGTTTCCGTTAAGGTCGTTCCGCACTCTAACTTGAGTGTGTGTGTCATGCCCGTAACCTGCGAGAAATCGTCAATCAATGTATTTATGCTTGTTCCCAGTTCACTTCTAAAGCTTTCTGCACTTAATATAATTTATCACTGGCTGCAGAGTGCGCCTCACCTCGTAATGCACTGTCTCCAGAATGGACGCACCTTTAACCACGCGATGATTTCTCGCGAAGAGGTCATCACGTGACGTCATCATGTTTGACGTCATAATGTGGTCGTGATGACGTGACAAACCTCGGTGATCTTCGACGCCATGACGACGTTACGAAATGACGTCGTGATACTCTGATATTCTGATCACGGGACTTTCTGCATCGTTCGTGTTGACGCCGATGGTGACTATTGTAGTTCTAGGGCGCATTGCAAGGATTTTGCCATAAAAAAGCAATATTCACTTGACCCGCAATCATCATTTTCATACCAGCTTGCCGAATAACTTATATTGTTGCAACTTTCAACGAAGAGGAAGTTGCGGCCATCACGCGCCTCTCGATACTTCGAGACACGTTCTCCTTTGCCTGTTTGACCAGAAGGTCAAGGATCAGTTTTCTACCACATTGAAGCCTTTAAGCTCTCTACCGAAGGCGTTTGTCTTTTCAATATTGATTGCTGTTTATATTATATGACCAAAGCTTAAATGAATGATGCACCTTAGTGTCCGTTCCAGCATGTATAGCCAATAAATTAACTGATTCCATTCATTCTATATACGTTTTGACTTAAATCATGCTTTTAGGACACATCACATCGGTGCTTAACAGGATGGTCTAGAATGAAACAAAAAATGTAAGCACTACTAATGCCTCTAAAAATAACTCTACTGACTGGGGTCATCGTTAGCGGGTCTCGTGCTTCAAAACAAAAATTTCCTGGTGTTTCTTCGCTTCACTTCATAGATCCACACACATTCGGGTTATTCATCAGAAAAGGTGGGCTTAGCGAGCAGACTCTTGTTAACTGATCATCCAGATCATTCAGGAGCAATCAAACATGCCTGGTGAATCTTTAACGTTGATAATGATAATTAGCTTGTGACGAATGACTCTGAAATAAACGCTGTTTTCTTCTATGTCAGAAACCATAAATATCAGCTCGACACCTGCATTAAATCTTGAGAACTCCAACCTTGCCACTAGTAACCACAGTCAAGTTTCATGCTTCTGGCTCCGAGTAGTACATGTCGTGAAATATGCTGACGTTAATAACGGTGCATGTTGATTGATTGATTGATTGATACGTGGTGTTTAACGTCCCAAAACCACTATATGATTATGAGAGACGCCGTAGTGGAGGGCTCCGGAAATTTAGACCACCTGGGGTTCTTTAACGTGCACCCAAATCTGAGCACACGGGCCTACAACATTTCCGCCTCCATCGGAAATGCAGCCGCCACAGCCGGGATTCGAACCCGCGCCCTGCGGGTCAGCAGCCGAGTACCTTAGCCACTAGACCACCGCGGCGGGGCTGATGGTGCATGTTCATCGGTGGTATACTCCAAGGTGTGGTTTGTCTCCGCCAAAGACCACTAACTTCCTCATTCATAATGGCTCGCTTAACTTCCATGTTCATCTTTCACGATCACCTAGTCTGGGAATAACGCAGGTAGAGCTACCATCGGGGAAACACTAAGTATAATCGCCAATTTCCCTGTTCCAACTTTGCATAACAATGACCAGTTAATGAAGTAAAGTTTGCATTCCAAGATGAATCGGAAAAGCGCGTTACACTCGTCTCTGTTAAATGCGGAACAATCAGCGCAAATGTGAACAAGTTATATGTGCGACTTTACGCCCCAAAGCAACGGTGTGATTATGAGAAACGCCGGCCCCGCCACGGTGGTCTAGTGGCTAAGGTACTCGGCTGCTGATCCGCAGGTCGCGGGATCAAATCCCGGCTGTGGCGGCTGCATTTCCGATGGAGGCGGAAATGTTGTAGGCCCGTGTACTCAGATTTGGGTGCACGTTAAAGAACCCCAGGTGGTCAAAATTTCCTGAGCCCTCCACTACGGCGTCTCTCATAATCAAATAATGGTTTTGGGACGTTAAACCCCACAAATCAATCAATCAATCATGTGGGAGTTGAAAACGATGCAAAAAAGTTTGACGACGCTAACCACCGGTGGAGAATAAGTGAAAGAAAAGGGTGTCACCCTGCAATTGACGTTAGTTTGAAACGAAAAACATAATATACACTCGCATCAAGCTTGTCCATTTGCACACAACAACCAACAAGAGATTGTGTGGGTCATTTTTGCAGCATGAAAAACGAAATGAAATCATCGATCATCCAAATGTGCAGACAGAAAAGACACCTCGTTATCTTGCAACGCCAAAGATGGGCAGCTGACGCAGTTATCTCCTTTCCTGATCAGGTACGCCTCAACTATTTCGTGTTCTGTTTTCGTTGTTGCTCCCCCCCCCCCCCAAAAAAAAAAAGTAGTGTTCGTACCTGACCAGGAAACAAGGAGATAACTGTGTCGGCTATGCATTTTTGGCGCCGCAAGATAATGAGGTGTCTTTTCTGTCTACGCATTTGGATGTTCGATGATTTCATTTCGTTTTTCATGCTGCAAAAATGACCCCCTCAATCTCTTGTTGGATGACGTGTGCAAATGAACGAGCTTGACTCGAGTGTATATTATGTTTTTCGTTTCAAATAAACGTCATTTGTAGGGTGACGCTCTTTCCTTTCACTTATTATTCCCCGGTTATTAGCGTCGTCTAATTTTCTTTATGTATGGACCAAGTCGCCCAAACCAAGGTATTCTTGAAAATGACGCCGAGGGATGTTAACCAGCCCACAATTTTAATAACGTTACCCCCTAGCGTCAGGTCATTACTTACAGTGATATCCAGGCTCAGTGGGTAAAAAAAAAACGGCCTTGGTCTTGCTAAATTCAACTACCAGGCCATTAGCTGCACGTCACGCGAACGTCGAAAGAGCACAGATCCGAGGAAGCACGAAAGCAAATGACATTAGAATGAAATTCCCACACATCTCATTATCACCTACTTGTCTGTTGTACATTTTTTATAAGAAAAACAACTATTTAGAGCGTGTACAATAACTTTCTATAAGCGCAGGACTATGAACATGCGCAGTACGCATACTAGCATAATAACCAGTAAGTACTCACTACAAAAGCAATACATAACGAAGATAAATATGACAGAAATATGACAGAACCTCATCCCGTGAACTCCAATAGCCAAGCTATATTAACAAATTCTTGTTGTTTTAGGGGGTAAGGAGCTCGTACTACTTACTCACAGCGCAATTGTATTCTCAGTTTTCAGGATTATGTATTACATTTGATTCGCGCCTCTAGACAACAGTGAACTTGCTCTGGGATCCAAGTGATATTTAACCCTTTTGCTGGAAGTGATTCAAATGCTCCTGAACTTCGCCACGTAACTATATGAAAATGTCTCACGCGCTTGCTGACAGTCATATTTCTCTCTATTTTTTTTTTAAATTTATACCGGGTGAGCAAAATATAGAACGGTCGTAGCGGAATATTTTTTTCCCAGCATGCATCGGGCATTCGGAAGAAAGGACAGAGCGGGAATGTTTTCTCGAGCCCATTGCTGAGTGTGTTTAGGAGTTTCTCGAAAACAACTCAGCGGGGGACAGCAAAACAACTGTTTGGCCTTCTGCCGTGAGCCACGACAGCGGCTCGTCTTGAGAGGCCACATGTTCGATCCCATTCTGTTCGCGTCCACACGTCCTCCGTGTCTTGCTCGCACAGCGTGATGTCCCGACCCGCAGCTTGCTTGTGTTGTGGACGCACAATGCATCCAGCCACTTCTACGTTGTTCACCAAATACACACGCTGACAGAGAAGTTGGGGCTGACGAGAATGTAGGTCTGAAAACCATGCTTTCCCGCGAGGAGACAATGTCAAAGCGAAAATCTGAGGCTGAATTCACGCAGTTTTTTTTTTCGTTTCATGAGTCTGCTTTACTATGGCTCAGCGACCATCAAAGAGAGTATGTGCGATATCACGATCAGCGGACTTCTTTGCAAAAAGTTGAAGCGTGAGAACCTTATTGCAAAATACGGAGCCAGATCAGGAATAATGAAGTGGTTGTAGGGCTGAATTCGCAAAACTTCTTTCGTACATTGTCTGTGATATTGACCTACCTTTTTACACGTGCTACACCGGGCACCATAAAAAGGTGACAGGCGCTGCACCAGGGCAAAAAACGTGGCCGGAAAATTCCGAGCGATAGGGCGCTTGCTGTACCAAACAACGTCTTTCTTTACGATCGGAATTCTCGCGCTCGCATTCGTCACGCCTGGTTATTTGGTGGTGGTATGTTCCGCCCCAGGACCGAATGTAATTCGTTCGTACAAACTATTTCAGTGGAAGCGAACTTTGTGTCTTCGGACTCATCTTCTTTTTTCCTTTCTTACTTCGACAGATGTGTACACATATGCGAACGTATGTACTCACATACATGCGCCCACGCACAGAACCATTGAGACACGCACCTACAAGCCGTCATACACAGACGTGTGAAGAAGCACGAGTACGCACACACACAGATACACACGCACGCAGACGCATAGACGCATTCGCATGAATATAAATAACCACGTCGTTCGGGCCATAGAGTTTCCTAAAATTAACGAGAGGGTACTCTGGCACTGTGATCGTTCAGCGACCATGGGAATGATGGGTACAGTACACACATTTGCCTAGTCTTTGTACTTGCGGCTTCGTTTATTGCTGCGTTTCGGTTTTGTTTTGAAAAAAAGATTCAACCCCTTTAAACTTCGTGACTGAACTTTGAAAGGTAAGCCTAAAAGAATAGGGTGGTGAAGCGAAACCGCTGAACATTTGCTGATTTTTGTTTCGTGAGAAAACAGCTTCAAGCCACACGAACACACACGGAGCCAAAAGCAGGCCAAAAGTACGAAGTTTAGACAAATGTGTGTACTACCCATCATTCCCATGCTCGCTGAAGCGCCGTGCGTTGCAGCTCCCATAGACACTAGCGCCAGAGTTCTCTCTAGTGTATATTACGAAACTCTATGGTTCGGACCATTCTGTCTCGTTTAAAAAGAACATCATACGCAGATGTACCGGAAAACTATAGTTGGGTAACCTGTAATTGACTTTCTACCGACAGCTAAAGCCTTCATAACTGTTGTCATGGAGTATATTATGTAGAGGGAGGCCAGTGTAACGAGAAATAATGTTAGGTTAAACAACGTCACATGTGTTGCCACGTTGTTTTACCAAACTTTCAGCGTTACCCTCAGTAGGACGATGCCGAAGGGTTCGGTGCCGCCGAAATCTTGGGCGCAGGCTGGAAAAGATTGAGCAAAGACCACAGGTGAGATAGGGCATCTGAAAAGAAAACACTTGCTCTGCGTTGTGAGCAAAGCGAATGAAGGCGAAACAGTTAGCACAGGATGCGTATCAAAGCCACGCTGTTGAACTTTAGGTTCTCTTTTAATTATTCTTAGTTTTCGTAGCACCATTCCGCAATTGAGCGGGCCTTTTAAAGCCTCGGCTTTAGTTTCCTGATAGCGTCGTGGTAATTATGCCACGATAGCTTAATTAACTTCTTTCATCACCATGTCTTATCAATAAAACCACGGGATATCAATTTCTGTAATTATTTTGCTTGGTTTCGAAGTTGTAGAACAAAAGCGAATCATTGTCGTGCCCGATGGAGGGCAGAAAGTTCACAACAGACAGGGTTTTGGAGTGGTTATCTTCTTTGCACGCTCTCTTCGTTATTGGCTGGTACTTCTCGGCACCGTCGTTATCTCCTAACAAGTCTAGAAATAAGGGCATCAACAGCAATCGCGTTCATAATGCTTTGACTGGCTTCCCGGCTCGGCTTCCTCGCATGGAAGCCGCGCCAGGAGTGAATCGCGAAAGTTATCGCAGAGGCCATAGTTGATGAAAAGTGAGAATGCCTGGAGTAAATTATTCTATGCACCTTAACGCCGTATTCTTTGAGGCTGAAGATCCGGTCGAAAATTTCCAACGAAGTTAGAAATAGGTGTACTCTATAGAAGGGCATGCATTTGCATAAAAAACCAGTATTAATAGTAATCTATCAAGTTTACTTTGTGAAAACCTCGATATGTTTATGAGGCATGGTGTAGTGGGGAACTGCGGAGTAATATGTATAACCTGGCGTTCTTTAACGCGCGCATAAATTTAGATACACGAGTCTTCTCGCACTATGCCTCCTTCAAAGTGCAGCCGCTGTGGCGGGGAGTCGTACTCGCGTCCTTAGCAGCGCAACACCTTCCAAGCTATCATGATGGTACCGAAATTTAAAGGCATTCAGGTGCGGAGCACTTTAAAGGGCTGGGCTGTCGTATGTTGTCGCTGTCGCTTAGCGTAACGCTGGCGAAACCACGAATTGCATATATATATATATGGGCATCTGAGTGCGCACTCGCGCCTAAAAGAAGACTTCCTCTTGTTTTTTAATTGAGTGCCTTGATGATGACAATACGTGCGGAACACCTTAAAATCGTGTTAAAAATGGTTCGTATGGCAGTGATGAATAAAAGAGCGCTCATGAACTTCCCCTATTATTTAGAAGGACAGATGGTAAAGAAAGTGTAAGAATATTAATATTTAGGCATCACAATTTTCTCAGATCTCAAACAGGACAAGCAGGTAACATACGTTGTTAACAAAGCATGGGCAGTTTTGTACTGCTTAGAACGTTTGCCTAAATGCGTATCCGCAGATACTGAACGCCTCACGTATTTGTCCCTTGTTCACTCAATGCTAGAATATGGAATAGTATGTTGGTTTCCCTTCGATAAACATTACACTGCGAAATTGTAGGGTGTACAAAAAGAAGCGCTTACATTTAATTTTGATTGATATGTGGGGTTTAACGTCTCAAAACCACCATATGATTATGAGAGACGCCGTAGTGGAGGGCTCCGGAAATTTAGACCACCTGGGGTTCTTTAACGTGCACCCAAATCTGAGCACACGGGCCTACAACGTTTCCGCCTCCATCGGAAATGCAGCCGCCGCAGCCGGGATTCGAACCCGCGCCCTGTACATTTAATTTTAAAAAGTATCCTCATCGCGACTCTCCTACAGAACTATACCCACCGCACGAGATCGAGCCCGACTGCTTTGCCTTCAAGTTTATTTTCCTTCTTCGCAATGGCAGCGTGCAGATCAATGCGAACACTTACTTACTACAGTCGGATACAAGCAGTACCCGAACACACTTGGCTGAATACAGCTTTCACAACGCATTCCCAGGTACTCTTTCTTTTCCCGCAAGCCCTTCGGGATTGGAATCGTTCATCAAAGGACACTAGGAAGTATACATCACTGGAAGATTTTATCGCCAAGAAGTGAGGCGATGTTTTATAGTTATTATCTGGATGCAAGCTTGCTGCGTTGTGCAATGATAATATGTATCACTTCTTATAGTATCCTGTTTCCTGCCGTGATTTTGCGCTATTCACGGATTATTCCGTACTTGCCGAGCCTTTCATTCAGTGTGTTGAGTGTCAAATTTACCTTCCTTTTATATTTATTGCTTTTTTGTGTCCTAAGTTTTCTAACACGCCGTTCGTATTTTTCGCTCATTCTTGTAGTGTTTGTGTAATTTTGCGGACTGCATATGTACTGTCTAGTCAAACTCAACTTATGTGCGCGCCTACTGAAACTGTGTCATTTTGATTATGTATCATACGGCCTTTCCTGCTAAAGCCTAAGATGTAAGTCTAGAAGTATATTTAAATAAATAAATAAATAAATAAATAAATAAATAAATAAGATAAAAAAGATGAAGACAGCGTCAAATAGACATAAAGAGAAAGAGAAAAACAAGAAAAATAGAAAGACCAATTAGCAGAAAAATATAGAAAGATATAGCCATGAAGCAGATAGGGAGAAATAAAAAGAAATACAAACGGAAAAAGAAAAAAAAACAAAAAAGCAGCAACAAAGAAAGAGAAGACGAAAGAAAGTGAAAACCGCAGAAAAACAAAGAAGGCTCTTAGGTTATGCCCTTTATTCACACTTGGCCACCCTAGTGTGAAGCTGAATCAATTTTGTTTGCTCTTACAAACGATTCTATCGTAAGTGCTTTTTTTTGTTTGCAAATGAGGGCCCAAAAATTTTTTTCCCCAATACCATTGCCGATATCCTCGTACGTAAAACACCGTTTCCTTAAGAAATGGCGAATTCGATACGATTGAGAGAAAACTCTGGCGTAAAGAAAATGTTTTTGCGCATATATTTTGTTTTCGCATCGGCCGAACAATTTTCAGGCATTGAGTTGCTCCCGCAGCCGCGGTCATTTTTTCAGACCGTTCTGAAAAGCTTGCGAACTGATGTCTCTCCGGGCTTCCATCATTCACTTATTTAAGGCATCCGCATCTTGAAAACTGTTTTCTTTAAACTCTGATTAAGCCCTTCGAGATAAGGAACCGACGGAGGCGAGAATTAGGGAGTTAGAAAAGTCCGTTATCATTACTCATTTTGTCAGAAAGTCATCATCATCATCATCACATCATCATCATCATCATAATCATCATGAGCCTGACTATGCCCACTGCAGCGGAAAGGCCTCTCCGATCATCTGCCAATCAACCCGGTTTTGTGCTTTCTGTTGCCACGTTATACTTGCGAACATTTCAATTCCATCGATTCATCCAACTTTCTGTCTCCCCTTCGTGCGTTTGCCTTCTCTGGGAATCCAGTCAGTTACCCTTACTAACCAGCGGTTATCCTGCCTACGTGCTACGTACCCGGTTTATGTCGATTTTGTCTTCTCGATTTCAACTACGATATCCGTGACCCCGCTTTGTTCCCTCACCCCCTCTGCTCTATTCTTGTCTCTTAAGCTACACCTATCATTTTCATTTTCATCACTCGCTGCGTCGTCTTCAATTTAAGCTGAACCTTTTTGTAAGTCTCCAGGTTTCTGCTCCGTATGTAATCTCCAGCAAGATGCAGCTTTAACATACCTTCCTCTTGAGGGTTAGAGTCAGATTAACTTTCATGATTTGAGAATGCTTGGCAAATGTGATCCACCCCAACCTTATTCCTCTAGTTAATTCACGCTCATGGTTCGGCTCCACGGTTACCGCCTGTTTTAAGTAGACACATTCCTTCACAACTTCCAGCGTCTATCCCCTTATTGCAAAGTGCTGTTTTCTGATTATAGTGTTGCGCGTTACTTTAGTTTTGTGTATATTGGTTTTTAGACCTACTTTTCTGCTTTTTGTGTCCAGTACAGTAAACATGAGTTGTATTCAGACATAGTTTTCTGCTTTCCGAGTCCAGTCCGGTAATCATGAGCTGAAATTCGTCCCCTAAGTTACTCATCAAGGCAATGTCATCAGTGAATCGCAGGTTACTAAGATACCCTCCATTAACTCCTATCTCTAAATCTCCCCAATCCAGGGTCCTAAATACCTCCTGTAAACACGCGGTGAATAGGACTGGAAAGATCGTGTCTCCCTGCTTTACACCCTTCTCTATTGGGATTCTGTCAGACTGTGCGGTTGACGAAATGCAATAGGAGGGGCAACGTTCTCGTGCTGAAAAACACCACCTCAGTTCAAGCATTGGGAAGATTACCTCAAACTACATCACACAGCCACTCTAGTCGTTTATTGTGAAATTCTCAGTTGACCACGGGAATTCGTGGTAGAAGTTTAGCTTTCACAATTAAAAAAAACATTCCGCGAAGAGAACCGAAATTGCTGCACACAAGTTGCTCGACTTGAGCCATCGCATAACAGACACGGGCGTATTTTCATTTGAAGATCTTCGCGAGAAAGCAATGCGGTAAGCATAGAAAAATTTGGCGAACTAATTGATACGGTAGTGTTAAAAGTATAGAACACACGCTTCGTTGCACGTGTAGGCAAATCGCCTTCAGCCTGAAGAAAAAGAAAAAAAAAATCGTTTCTTTCGCCTCCCCAACTCTCCCTCGTATACGTATTAAGTCTTCCGACATCCTCGCAGGATGTCGGAAGATTTATTACGAACAATAGTGGAGCCCACGTTTGATCACGCCTTGGTTCTGGGGGGGACAGTAAACCTCATAAATTATTATTGGTGAAGACGAAAATATACACGGACAATTTTATTGGTATGGCGTCGAACGTTTATATGGACGTTTGCGGAACTTTTTGATCCTTGAATTTCTAGCAAACCCAAGTCGAGAGCTTTCTGAAATATCGTTTACATTATATTCTGCAGGAGTCGAGTGGAACCGATTCTCCAATGATCACGTAGTACATTATTACGGGGGTGAGCTCTCAAACCACTTTCTCTTCAATGATACGTTGTAACGTAGTCAGAGCCCCCCACCTATACTATTCACTTGTACTGCCGAAGCACTTTCTCATAATCAATTGCTGTGAACTCATACAGCATCAACTGTATGCTTAATTGCATGAATAATTGACATGCTACGAGATCTACCTGTCCAAGTACAAGCTTCCAATACAGCGCATATCTGGGATATTTATTTTAACGACACATCATTGTCTACTTCATCCACAGCATAAGTGCAGACACAATTTCCAGTGCTTTTAAGCGGGCTCTAGGTAGGTGCACTTACACGCACTACTTCATGACGTGTGAACTGGTATGAAGTATACTGTATCGCTTTTACATCTTTCCGATAGTCAAATTCCATATACATACACGTACATCTATTAGTAGTTGCCTTTTGTCATAAAGATCGGCATCAGCAGAAAGTTCAGCACAAGGTAAACAGAGTGCTCAAGTAGGCTTTTACTTTCACTAATAAAAATTGTTTGTGTTTAGCATCTGAAAACAAAAATAAGATTATATTAGGAATGCCGCAGGGGAGACCTCCAGAAATTTCGAGCACCTGAAGCATCTTGATCATCATCGAAAATTCAAATTCCTCTGCCGAGATTCGATCACACTACAACTGGTGTCAGCAGAAGAGCATGTGCAACCGTTATACGACCGTGGAGGGTCCTTCTTCTTCACATTCTTAGGAAGTTCTAAGCGACCTTCAAATTTTAACGCAATAGCGTTGAATCGCTTGTTACGCAGAAATTACTGTCTCGGCGTCGTTGGTTGTGAGCGGAAATTCATCATCTTGTTAACAGAAACTCGAGAAAGCTGCAGATAAAATAAATATTCAAACTTCCTAGTCTGAGTGAAGACCAAACCAAGACCGTTTGTGTGGCAACTAACTGTTGTACTACACAGCTAAGGACCTGCTTCGAAATACAGTGAAAGTAACTACTACTGCTTGGCACCGCCCAAAAATCAACACATTTTACCCCAAACACACTCATCCTGCATAAAGGCTTCACAACACAACATGTAATAAGCCAATTACAATTCCTGGTACAAGCTTACATTGCCGTCGGGAATCAGAACAGGTGATAATGATAAAGACTTCGGCGTTTAAAGCCGTCCACACATTACATAAGAAAGTGGCTGACTGGGCTAGTTGGTTGTGCATAAGTTAACATCGAAAAAAAAAAAAACACGGCGGACAGGAAAACGTGACTATCCAATTTTTTTCATGTCCACCGTGTTTTTTTTTATCGCGCTGTTAACTTCAACTACTACATAAGGCACGCACGTCAACTGTGCGTGTTCCCGTAAGACCATGTAGTCGGTGCATAGCAAATTCGAAAGCGTTGAACGCGTATATTTTTGCTCCTAATTCAAAGCATGGTACCCATTACACCGAATACAGCCATGTACGAAATCTCCACGGTAACGAGCCCCCTTCAACTTTGTCAATTACTTGTAGTAATCAACAAATTGAAATTTAAGAGAAATGTCCTTCAAAAAACGTATGCAATACGTCTTTGGAGCACGCAATAGGGACATGATAACGCTATCGCATCCAACGGTTAAAGGTGAAGCTTCAGGATCTCCATATGTTTTACTTTTTTTCCCTCATGCGGTCTTCGCAAAGACGAAACTCATGAAGTGGACGTCGGGTTGCTTGCTCTTTCGTGTTTTTTACATACGCGAACGCTACACACACACACACACACACACACACACACACACACACACACACACACACACACACACACACACACACACACACACACACACACACACACACACACACACACACACACACACACACACACACACACGCGCACACACACACACACACACACACACACACACACACACACACACACACACACACACAAAAGACCCGGAGGATATATTTCGTACGGAAACATCGCTTTGGATTTCAACAAGCGAGCCAGATAAGCTATCAGAAATTTTCCCTCCACGTGTCTCAACTCTGCTTTCACTCTAATGAGCACACATAAGAGGCGATATTAGATTAAGAAAATGTATTAATAAAGATAAGATAAAATCATATAAATTAAAAAGAAATAGCGCATATGTCGTGTGCACTGTGAATTCGCCGTGTGCCTCCTCGACAGCTGTCTAAGTCAGTGGCCCAGGAGTGATGGGAGGCGCTCGCTTGGGCATTTCACTTTTGCTCAGGGGAGCATCACGAGGGTACACCCCCGTAAAGCTTCCAAGCAGCCTTCCTGCGCTCATCTGGATGAACCCTTTTGACTCAAGCCATCTGTAGCTGAGTGGCCCTGCCTTCGAAACAGATGGACTTGAAGCGACAATGCGACACTCCTCCAACTTGCCCGGCTCGAGCACCGCCACGACGAGTCTCTAGCCTCTGGAGGAGCAAGATCCCACTGTGAGCCTGTAGCCGCTGGTAGTCGGACTGCAGTGGCGGCTGCGACATACGCCACCCTAATTTGGCGTTGGCGCAGCGCAGGTGGTAGAGGACACATTTCGGGATCCAGGTTGCCCGAAGTGCTCTCGTCGGCCATCCACGGCTCAGTGGTAGTGTATCACCAGACGTGGGGTGGGCAATGTCTGTCAGATCTGCCAACAGTAATAAATGCAAGAGATGAAAGCAGGAAGGAGCATGGCTTGTACTGATTGATTGCGCAATTCACTGTTGTTAGTATTGTGAAGTGGGGCGGCTTCCAAGCAATGTATAGGCATTGCGAGCGTGATTTTCCGGATGTCTAGGCATATCACAAAACTATAGGTCGACTGTTATTGAGCAGCTTGTTGATTCCGTTGAGCGCGATATACGGTCGGATAGATAAAGGTGTTTACTGTAGTAAACTCGGCCGACCAGGGTCCCTTGGCTGGATGAGGGCCTTGCTCGGAAATGGGTGCGGTGCTGATTTTTCGGCCTTTATATGCTTGGGCAGTAGACGGGGAGCTGACCTGAGAGAGGCAAGCGACAACTCGGCCAGCGGCGCGAGAAAGCTGAATGTTATTGTAGCACCATGAGCGCTGCTTACGGCACACGAGATTAGTCGTCGCTACATCGACATGATTTCTTAGGCTAAGGAAGGATGCTGCTTTCGGCGTCTCACATTCGGCGTGTGATCAGCCACAGGCCTATAGGTTCTGGGCAGCTCGTGATATAAGATACAAAGAAAGGAACACTTACCCATTGCCAGCCGGAGAGGAGTTCTCAGGGTGGGCTTCGGCGCCTGCTGTCCAATTGCCCGTGCACGGCAGTACAGGAATAGAACGACAGAGCAGAAGCCAGAGCGATGAAGCTCGGGTAGCACTGAACAGCTTCGAATTTTTCGAACTCTCGAGCGCCACGCGAATCCATGAAGATGACGACGTTCCACAAGTATGACACGAACCCACTACATCTTGCATGCTGGTTCGCTGTTGCCCGAGGGAAAAGGCGTTATAGGAGACATCTAAAAGAGGTCACGCATGAGGTCCGGCAAGGACCCTGGAACGTAGGCGCCTGAATCCCTTGGTCAATACAGCTTCTCTCCCTTCTCTGAAGCTAGAACGCCTAAATTTTTCTTACACTTCCCAGGCTTTTTTATACGACATTCCAACGACGCTGTTAAGGCGTCTTGAAGTCGTGATGTATTGATCGTAAGAATTAAGCATAGCACTCAACCCGCCAACTTCCACAGGTCTACCAAAAGGTCTTGATCGATATTTTTGAATAAAAGTACACAACTAGAACGGAGGGAGGGCATTTCGGTCAGCGAATGAACGGCCATATGGAAGTCGCATAAAACGACCATTGAAGTGCACCACCATAAAATTCCGCAATGTATATGGCGCGATGCTGGAATTTACCTGACATGCGGAATGCTCAACATCAGTTTCACGCGTTACTGAGGACAGTGCTTTCATTCCACCATCACAAAATTTTCTAACGCGGCCTTCACAGAAAGTGCATTACTTACAACTCCACGGCGTGAAAGCGGACGACGAAAAACACCCACTCGAAGGCCTAAGCGCTGCGCTCTAAAGCAGCAAATAACACCACCTATATTTTCTTTTGCTTGTTTATCATTGCGTCACGGATACTGCAATGCTCATTAGAGATGTATGTATACAGCGCTGAAAACGACAGCTGTAGCTGCCACTTCAGAACAGTGGAACAAGTGTTGGGCAACGATCGCACAGAGTCCCACAAGTTTTATAGTGAAGACGTATATGGCTATGCGATTCGTCCGTGTGGTGAGCGCGAAAATTATAAGAGAAAAAAAGAGAGAAGAAAATACAGCGTGTATGCGCCTACGAAATTAAAAAAAATCACAGCATATCCACGAAATCAATGATGATGAGTGGAGCAAAGCGTTCGTCAACCCGTCCGTACGTCGCCCGTTCGTGCGGTCGATCGTGCGTCCGTCCATGCGTCGGTCCGTCCATGCGTCAGTTCAACCGTACGTGCGGCCTTTCATGCATCCGTCCGTGCATCCGTCTGTGCGTGCGTCTTCCCGTCCGTTCATTCGTACGTCTGTCCATCTGTCCTCTTGTCTGAGGGTCTTAGTGACGAGCGAACCAAGAACTCTTGCGTGGCAACTAACTGTTGTACTACACAGCCAAGGGCCCGCTTCAAAATACAGTAAAAGAAGTTACTTCTGATTGGAAGCGCTAAGTAATCAACACATTTTCCCCAAAACACACTCCTCCTGTATAAAGGCTTCACATTACGACATCTAATAACCAAATTACATTTCATGGTACAAGCTCACATTGCCGTCGGGCATCAGAACACGTGATTATGATAAAGACTCCGGCGTTTAAAGCCTTCCTCCTATTACATAGGAAAGTGACTAACTCGGCTAGTTGGTTGTGCATACTTGAAGTTAACAGCGCGAAAAAAAAAAAAACATGGCGGACAGGAAAAAGCGATTGTCTCATTTTTCTCCTGTCCCCCATGTTTTTCTTTTTCGCGCTGTTAACTTCAAGTATTACATAAGGTACGCACGTTACTGTGCGTGTTGCCTTAAGACCATGTAGTGGGCGCATAGCAAGTTATAAAGCATTGTACGCGTATAATTGCTCGAATTCAAAGCATGGTACCCAATTCACAGAATGCAGCCGTGTACGAAATCTCCCCGGTAACAAGCCACCTTCAACTTTGTCCATTAGCATGTAGTAATCAACAAATTAAAATTTTCAGAGATATGTTCTTCGACAAACGTATGCAATAAGTCTTTGAAGCACGCAATAGGGACATCATAACGCTATCGCGTCCACCGTTCAAAGGTAAAGCTTCAGGATCTCCCAATGTTTTACTTTTTTTCTCTCATGCAATCTACACAAAGACGAAACTGATGAAGTGAACGTCAGGTTGCTTGCTCTTTCGTGTTCTTTATGAGTGGCGACAATGCAGATGTGGGTATTTTTTTCTTTCTCATTATTCTGGGTATTTTCATTACGCCTCCCAGATTTTACACCAATATCTGAAGCGGAATTAACGGCCGTTATACTAGCTCTTCGTAAACTTCCTGCTACTCATTCAACAGCTGAGATAGTGACTGACTCGTATTACGTGTGGTCCTTTTTATCATCGTCGTCGGCATCAGCTATACTAGAAACTTTAAAATCATTAATCCCAGAACCCATTCGTCTATTGCGAATGATATTGGTGCCAGGCCACCATAGTATAATTATAAATTATATGGCTGACACACTAGTGCGAACATCCCTTTATCTTCCGATTATGCCAATTATGCCTCTTACAGCTTATGTAACAGCAGCGAGGTTCAGAAAACTTTCCCTTCTTGAAGACTCATCACAAATTATGATACCGAATCGAGATTTATTGCAGCTGCACTTCGCATGGAATAATAAATAGTGTCGCACGCGTAAATTGTGTGTCTCTATAACAAAATTACGTTGCCGGGTTCTACCTCATAATTTTTACTTGAAGGGGTCTGGTCTGGTGCCTTTCCTTCTGTGCTCAAGCTGTGATGAAACCGAAAATATCGACCATTTTCTTCTCACATGTCACCTTTTCAAAACTCGAAGAAATATTGTTTCGAAATTTTCTTCAAATAACGAGGAATATCACTTACTATTCCGAATATTTTGTCTTTTGGGGCCGCTTCAATAGGACACAGCGACAGGAACCTCTGCGGGGCTCTCTTCGAAATTCTTGTAAGAGAAGAAGATTACCATGCTGATCCATTGATCAGCTCTCGATTTTTACTAGCCAATGTAACATTTATTATTTAGCTATTACACTGTAATGATTTCACATTCAGAAGAATTTCATATAACGATTACACCTCAGATATTCAACAAATTTTATTATTTCTCTTCTTTCCCTTTTTCACATTGTACCAAATTAATTTCACAGTGAAAACAAAGTAATCCTATTCTCCTAGCCCAGGTAACCTAAAGGTAATTACTTGAAATAACCACTACCCTTAGTGGGTGACAGCCCCTAAGGGGGATTGTGCAAGCAAACTTACGCAAATGTAAGTCCAAGCAAGGAAACTTACGCAAACGCTGCAGGGACAAAGGGAAGTCTTAATGAGTTGAGAACCCCCTCCTTCCCACACACACGCACGCACGCACGCACGAACAAGCACGCACACACACCCACACAAACACGCTCGCACACGCACGCGCACACACACACATACACACACGCACGCACACGCACGCACACACGCACACACACGCCCACACGCACACACACACATACACACATACACGCACACGCGCACGCACACACACACAAACACACACACACAAACACACGCACACACACACAAACACACACACAAACACACACACACACGCACGCACACGCACGCGCGCACACACACACAAAAGCACACACACACGCACACGCACGCACACACACACGCACACGCACACGCACACACACACACACACACAAGCACACGCACGCACACGCACGCGCGCACACACACAAAACACACACACACGCACGCACACACACGCACACACACACACACACATGCACACGCACACACACGCACGCGCGCACACACACACGCACACGCACGCACACGCACGCACACACACGCGCGCATATACAAACACACACACACACGCACGCACGCACGCGCAGACACACAAACACACACACACACACGCACGCACACGCACACACACGCACGCACACACACACGCGCACGCACAAGCACGCGCGCGCGCACACACACACACGCACGCACACACGCACACACACACACGCACACACACACATACAAACACACACGCGCACGCACGCGCGCATATACAAACACACACACACACGCACGCACGCACGCGCAGACACACAAACACACACACACACACGCGCGCACACACACACAAACACACGCACACACACACACGCACACGCACACACACACACGCACACACATGCACACACACACACACACGAACGTACGCACACACACACACACAAACACACGCACGCACACGCTTGCGTGCGCACACACACACGCAAGCACACGCACGCGCGCACACACACACAAAAGCGCACACACACGCGCACACACACACACACACGTACGCACACGCATGCACGCACACACACACACACATGCACACGCAGGCACACGCACGCACACACACACACACACGCACACGCACGCGCACACACACATACACACACAAAGACCCGGAGGATATATTCGGTACGGGAACGTCGCTTTGGATTTCTACAAGCGGGCCAGATAAGCTCTCAGAAATTTTTCTTCCACGTGTCTCAATTCTTCGCCTTTCGTTCTATTGAGCACGCATAAGAGGCGATATTAGATTGATAAACTGTAATTATTAAAGTAAGATAAAGTCATATAAATTAAAAGGAAATAGCGCATATGTTGTCCGCACTGGGAATTCGCCATGAGCCTCCTCGACAGCTGTCTAAGTCAGCGGCCCAGGAGTGATGGGAGGCGCTCGCTTGGGCATTTCACCTTTGCTCGGGGGTGCATCACGAGGGTCAACCCTTGTCAAGCTTCCAAGCAGCCTTCCTGCGCTCATCTGGCTGAACCCTTCTGACTCAAGCCATCTGTAGCTGAGTGGCCCTGCCTTCGAAATAGATGGACTTGAAGCGACAGCGCGACACTCCTCCATCTTGGCCAGCTTGAGCACCGCCACGACGAGTCTCTAGCCTCTGGAGGAGCAAGATCCCACTGTGAGCCTGTAGCCGCTGGTAGTCGGACTGCAGTGGCGGCTGCGGAATACGCCACTCTAATTTGGAGTTGGCGCAGCGCAGGTGGTAGAGGACACATTTCGGGCTCCAGGCTGCCCGAAGTGCTCTCGTCGGCCATCCACGGTTCAGCGGTAGTGTATCAACAGACGTGGGGTGGGCAATGTCTGTCAGATCTGCCAACAGTAATAAATGCAACAGATGAAAGCAGGAAGGAGCATGGCTTATACTGATTGATTGCGCAATTCACTGTTGTTAGTATTGTGAAGTGGTTCAGTTTCCAAGCAAGTATTGCGAGTGTAATTTGCCGGATGTCTAGGCATACTACGAAACTATAGCTGGACTGTTTTTGAGCAGTTTGTTGATTCCGTTAAGCGCGATATACAGTCGGACAGATAAAGGTATTTTCTTTAGTAAACTCGGCCGACCAGTGTTCCTTGGTTGGATTCGGAGCTTGCTCGGAAATGGGTGCAGTGCTGATTTTTCGGCCTTTATATGCTTGGGCAGTAGACGGGGAGCTGACCTTAGAGACGCAAGCGACAACTCCGCCAGCGGCGCGAGAAAGCTGAACGTTATTGTAGCGCCATCAGCGCTGCTTACGGCACACGAGATTAGTCGTCACTACATCGACATTATTTCTTATAGGCAAAGAAAGGATGCTGCAATCCGCGTATCACGTTCGGCATGTGATCAGCCAGAGGCCTATAGGTTCTGGGCAGCTCGTGTTATATGATACAAACAAAGGAACACTTACCCATTGCCAGCCGGAGAGGAGTTCTCAGGGCGGACTTCGGCACCTGCTGTCCAAATGCTCGTGCACGCCAGTACGGGAACGGAACGGCAGAGCAGAAGCCAGAGCGATGAATTTCGGGTAGCACCGAACAGATTCGAAGCATTCGATCTCTCGAGCGCCACGCGAACCGATGAAGATGACAACGTTCCACAAGTATGACACGAACCCACTACAGTGGTTCGTGTCACAGCTTGCATGCTGGTTCGCTGTTACCCGAGGAGAAAGTCGTTATGAAAGACATCTCAAAGAGGTCACGCATGGTGTCCGGCAAGGACCCTGGATCAGTCACCCGAATCCCTTGGTCAATAAAGCTTCTCCTTCTTCTCTGAAGCGAGAATGCCTCAATTTACCCCATGCTTACCATGCTTTTTCAGATGACATTCCAACGACGCTGTCAAATTGTTTTTAAGTCGTGATGAATTGATGGTAAGAATTCAGCAGAGCACACAGCCCACCAACTTCCAAAGGTCTACCAAAGGTCTTCATGGATATCTTTGAATGCAAGTACACAACTAGAACGGAGGGAGGGCATTTCGGTCAGTGAATGAACGGCCATATGGAAATCGCATAAAACGACCATTGAAGTGCACCACCATAAAATTCCGCAATGTATGGTGCGATGATAGAATATACCTGTCATGCGGAATGCTCAACATCAGTTTCACGCGTTACCGTGGACAGGGCTTTATTTCCACCATCACAAAATTTTCTAACGCAGCCTTCACAGAAAGTGCATTCCTTACAACTCCAAGGTGAGCAAGTGGACGACGACCCCCCCCCCCCCCCCCCCTGGAAGGCCTATGCGCTGCGCTCTAAAGCAGCAAATAAGACCACCTATATTTTCTTTTGCTTTTTCATCATTGCGTCACCGTTACTGTAATGCTCATTACAGATGGGTGTATGGAGCGCTGAAAACGACAGCTGTAGCTGCCACTTCAGAACTTCGGAACAAGTGTCGCGCAACGATCACAAAGAGTCCCACAAGTTTCATAGTGAAGACGCATATGGCTATGCGATTCGTTCAAGTGATGAGCACAAAAAAAAAAAAAGATCTTGGAGAAGAAGATGTAGCGGGTACGCGCCCACGAAATTGAAAAAAAAAATCACAGCATATCTGCGGAATGAATGATGATGAGTTGAGCTAAGGATCCGTCAATCCATCCACGCTTTCGTCCGTGTGTTCATCTGTTCCTGCGTGCGCCCGTTCGTGCGTTCAATCGTTCGTCCATCCATGCGTCCATCCGTACGTCCATCCGTTCGTGTGTCAGTTCATCCGTACGTGTGGCCTTTCATGCATCCGTCCATGCGTCTGTCTGTGCGTGCGTCTATGCGTCCATTCATTCGTACGTCCGTCCGTCTGCTTGTCTGTCGGTCTGAGTGACGACCGAACCAAGGCCGTTTGGGTAGCAAGTAAATGTTGTACTACACTGCCCACAGCTCGCTTCGAAATACAGTGAAAGTAACTACTTCTGCTTGAAAGCGCCGAGAAATCAACTCATTTTACTTAAAACACACTCCTCCTGCATAAAGTCTTCACAATACAACGTTTAATAATCAAATTACATTTCGTGGTACAAGCTTACATTGCCGCCCCACCACGGTGATCAAGTCGCTAAGGTACTCGGCTGCTGACCCGCAGGTCGTGGGATTGAATCCTGGCGGCGTCTGCATTTCCCATGGAGGCGGAAATGTTGTAGGCCTTTGTGCTCAGATTTGAGTGCACGTTAAACAACCACAGGTGGTCAAAATTTCCGGAACCCTCCACCACGGCGTGTCTCATAATCATATGGTGGTTCTGGGACGTTAAACATCGCATATCAATCAAATCGAGGTTACACTGCCGTCGGGCATCAGAACACGTGATTGTGATAAAGACTTCGGCGTTTAAAGCCGTCCGTCTGTTACGTAAGAAAGTGGCTGACTGGCCTAGTTGGTTGTGCATACTTGAAGATAACAGCGCGAAGAAAAGAAAACATGGCGGACAGGAAAAATCGATTGTCCAGTTTTTTTCCTGTTCGCCGTGTTTTCATTTTTCATGCTGTTAACTTCAAGTACTACTTAAGGCGCGTACTTTACTGTGCGTGTTCCCTTAATCCCACGTAGTGGGTGCGTAGCAAGTTCAAAAGCATTGCACGCGTATATTACAGTGTCTAGAAATATACTGCCTAGTGTGCTGAGCGCGCGCTAGTAGTTGGCCCCGCAGCTGATGACTGCTGGCAGCGCCCGCATGGTGCGCTGCGTTGCGAGTGGGTGCACTTGCGTTCAATCTTTGCGCTCCGCAAGCGCTGCGAAACTTGAGGGAGGCCGAGCCGCGCGAGGCCAACTATTACTTTCCCGCATTTTCTGGGTGTTTTTTTACATAATGCTTTATTGTATAAGAACTAATCGATTGTTTTCACAGTACTGGCGCTTTGCAATACCAAATGAAGTTCATTTCGTGGCATACATTTCACCATCCGCTACTGCCCGCAAAAAAAAAAAAAAAGACGCAGATCCCACGTAACTTGGGAATCAGTGCTATGCAAGGTGAGCCTGTTGTAATTTTTTATTAAGTGAAACGTTATGAAGTGGCACTAAATATATGCAAGAAATTGGATTGTCAATACTGGAACCAGCATTGGTGTTTCGCGAAAATTTGGCTCTTTTTGCAAAGTATTTCGAAGACCATACATTAAGGGGGTGATCGTGAGGGCACCCAGACTTAGGCGATTCAATAGATAGATAGATAGATAGATAGATAGATAGATAGATAGATAGATAGACAGATAGATAGATAGATAGATAGATAGATAGATAGATAGATAGATAGATAGATAGATAAACATATGAACGGACGGACGGATGGACAGACAGACGGACGGACGAAGACAGACGGATGGACGGATGGACAGGCAGACAGACAGACAGGCAGACGGACGGACGGATGGACGCACGGATAGACAGACGGACAGACGGACGGACATACAGACAGACGGATGGATGGACAGACAGATGGACAGACAGACAGACAGACAGACAGACAGATGGACAGACAGACACATGGACAGATAGATAGATAGATAGATAGATAGATAGATAGATAGATAGATAGATAGATAGATAGATAGATAGATAGATAGATGCTTAAATTGGTTGCAGTACGCAAAGGAATTAATCTTAGAAACCATTGACAGTATTTCCACCCGAGTTATTTTTTTTAAATGTGCTTTGTTCTTGAGAGCAAGAATTATTACAGAAGACCCTAAAACCTTTACCTCTTAGACTGCATTCCGATAGGCTTCGAGTGAAAACAAACAATTTTAACATGCCAAAGGATAATCTGACACTCGCCGCATATCATACTCAAAACGTTGTTGGAAAGGGACTCCGACGTTGACATGGGAGAAAAACTGTTTGAATGAAATTGGAAAGGGTATTTTCAATTTTTAGATAAATATTATACGTTAAATTTTGCCTAAACAGTGATTTTATTCCCTTCACCCTTTACCCTAATACGAAAAGATAGTTCGGTGGAGTTCCGCATGGCGCGGGTTCGAATCCCGGCTGCGGCGGCTGCATTTCCGATGGAGGCGGAAATGTTGTAGGCCCGTGTGCTCAGATTTGGGTGCACGTTAAAGAACCCCAGGTGGTCGAAATTTCCGGAGCCCTCCACTACGGCGTCTCTCATAATCATGAAGTGGTTTTGGGACGTTAAACCCCACATATCAATCAATCAATTAGTTCGGTGGAGTCACTCTCAGAATACTTTTCTCGCACGACAGCCTTCGGATTCAGCCTTCTGTGTGCCCTCTTGATCCCACTTTATCATTCGGGAAACCGCGCTGGATCCGTTAGTGCGGGGAACAAGACACCTTTGCCTTGTTCGACCGATACATTTTTTGACACAGCGGCCCAATACTTGTCCTTTCTTAGCATTGCCGCTTAGCTTTTAACATCTCAGAGTGTTGCAGTGTACATATGGCACCGTAGAACTTCACAGAAAATCAGATGGCAGCTGTCACACATTGATTTTAAACGTGGAGAGGCTGGCTCCGGCAGCAACAGGACGAGAGGAATTTCACGCGTTCATGCACCCTCTCGACACGCAGCGCCTCTTGTGGCACCTGAGTGCAGTCATCACATGCGCGGCCACCCACTCCTGTACGGAATGCGCGCGCTCAGCACACTAGGCAGTGTATTTCTAGACACTGTACGTATATTTTTTCTGCTGGTTCAAAGCATGTTACCCATTACACAGAACGCGGCCATGTACGAAATCGCCACGGTAACGAGCCACCTTCAACACTTCAATTACCATGCACTAATGAATGAATTGAAATTTCAGAGATTTGTCCTTCAAACAACGTATGCAATATGTCTTTGAAGCACGCAACAGGGACATCATAACGCTATCGCGTCCAACGTTCAATGGTGAAGCTTCAGGACCTCGCAATGTTTTCCTTTTTTCCCTCATGCGATCTCCGCAAAGATGAAACTGATGAAGTGGACGCGGGGTTGCGTGCTCTTTCGTGTTTTTTTTTACATGCGCGAACGCTGCATGGACAAAGGGAAGTTCACATGCAGGACGATTTGTTTAGCACCCTAGGCGATTTGGAAACAAATGTAAGGTTTCTGCCTGCTGAAAGCAGTTTTTAGTGAAGCATGCGTGACAGACACACACACAACAACAAACAAACACATAACTAAACGAACACACACACACACACACACACACACACACACACTCACTCACTCACAAAGACTCGGAGGATATATTTGGTACGGTTACGTCACTTCGCATTTCAACAAGCGAGCCAGATAAGCTATCAGAAATCTTCCCTCCACGTGTCTCAACTCTGCGCCTTTCGATCTATTGAGCACACATAAGAGGCGATATTAGATTGGCAAAATGTATTTTAACGCAAGATAAATTTATACAAAGTAAAAAGAAATAGCACATATGTAGTTTGCACTGCGAATTCGCCGGGCACCTCCTCGACAGCTGTCTTCGTCAGCGCCATAGCAGGAATGGGAGGCGCTCGTTTGGGCATTTCAGCTTTGATTGGGTGTGCCTCACGAGGGTCCACCACCGTCATGCCTCCAAGGAGCATTCCTGCGCTCATCTGGCTGAACCCTCCTGACTCAAGCCATCTGTAGCTGAGTGGCCCTGCCTTCGAAATAGACGGACTTGAAGCGACCGCGCGACACTCCTCTAACTTGGCCAGCTTGAGCACCGCCACGACGAGTTTCTCTCCGCTCGAGGAGCAAGATCCCACTGGCAGCCTGTAGCCGCTGGTAGTCGGACATCAGTGGCAGCTGCAGAATACGCCACTCTAATTTGGCATTGGCGCAGCGCAGGTGGTAGAGGACACATATTGGGATCCAGGCTGCCTGAAGTGCACTCGTTGGATATCCCCAGCTCAGCGGCAGTGCATCACCAGACGTGGGGTGGGCAATGTCTGTCAGATCTGTTCACAGTAATAAATGCCAGAAATGAAAGCAGGAAGGAGCAGGGCCCTTATTGATTGATTGTGCAATTCACTGTTGTTAGTATCGTGATGTGGGACAGCTTCCAAGCAATGTAGTGGTATTGCTAGCGTAATTTGCCGGATTTCTTAGCATATTATGAAACTATAGCTCGACTGTGGTGGAGCAGCTTGCTGATTCCGTTAAGCGCGATATACTGTCGGATAAATAAAGGCTTACACTGTAGTAAACTCGGCCGACCAGCGCCCCTTGGCCCATGCCAGGCCTTGCTCGAAAACGGGTGCGGTGCTGATTTCTTGGTCTTTATATGCTTGGGCAGTAGACGGGGGGCCGACCTCCGAGACGGAAGCGACAACTCGCTCAGCGGTTCAAGAATGCTGGACGTTATTGTAGCGCCATGCGTGATCTTTACGGCACACGAGATTAGTCATCGCTACATCGATATGATTTCTTAGGCAAAGAAAGGATGCTGCTTTCCGCGTCTCACGTTCGGCGTGTGATCAGCCACAGGCCTATAGGTTCTGGGCAGCTCGTGTTATATGATACAAAAAAGGAGCAATTACCCATGGCCAGCCGGAGAGGAGTTCTCAGGGCGGACTTCGGCACCTGCTGTCCAATTGCCTGTGCACGCCACGGGAACAGAACGGAGAACAGAAGCCAGAGCGATGAAGCTCGGGTAGCACGGAGCAGCTTCGAATCATTCGATCTCTCGAGCACCACGCGAACCGATGAAGATGACGATGTTTCACAGGTATGACAAGAACCCACTACAGCTTTCATGCTGGTTCTCTGTTTGCCGAGGGGAAAGCCGTCATAGGAGACATCTAAAAGAGGTCACGCATGGGGTCCGGCAAGGACCCGGGATCAGTCACCCGAGTTCCTTGGTCATTAAGCTTCTCCCCCTTCTCTGAAGCGAGAGCGCTTAAATTTTCCCACGCTTACCCTGATTTTTCATATGGCATTCACACGACGCTTTTAAGGCGTTTTGAAGTCGCGATGTATTGATCGTAAGAAATCAGCATAGCACACCACCCAACAACTTCCAAAGATCTACCAAAAGGTCTTGATGGATATTTTTGAATAAAAGAACACAACTAGAATGGAGGAAGGGCATTTCGGTCAGTGAATGAACGGCCATATGGAAGTCGCATACAACAACCATTGAAATGCACCGCCCTAAACTTCCGCAATGTATATTGTGTGATGCTGGAATTTACCTTGCATGCGGAATGCTCAACCGTGAACAGGGCTTACCGTGAACAGGGCTTAGCGTTACCGTAAACAGGGCTTTCATTCCACCATCACAAAATTTTCCAACGCAGCCTTCATAGAAAGTGCACTCCTTACAACTCCACGGCGTTTAAGCGGACCACGAAAAACACCCACTCAAAGGCCTAAGTGCTGCGCTCTAAAGCAGCAAATAACACCACCTAGATATTATTTTGCTTGTTAATCATTGCGTCACGTATACTGTAATGCTCATTAGAGGTGTGTGTATACAGCGCTGAAAACGAAAGCCGTAGCTGCCGCTTCCGAACAGCGGAACAAGTGTCACGCAATGATCGCAAAGAGTCCCACAAATTTCATAGTGAAGACGCATATGGCTATGCGATTCGTCCGTGTGGCGAGCGCAAAAAAATAAAAGAAGAAAAGAGAAAAGGAAATTTAGCGTGTATGCACCCACGAAGTTTAAAAAATTCACAGCATATCCACAGAATGAGTGATGATGATTGGAGCTAAACGTCCACCAATGCGTCCATGATTTCTTCATTTTATTTTTATTTATTTTATTAGGGCATTCTCACAAAAATGGCCACGAAGGGGGCAAAAGGAGAGAGCGTCTCCTGGATAGGCCCACTCTTCGGGAGGCACCTCGGGCAAGTACAGAAACAGTACATGGAAAATTCAAGATTATACATACAAATATTAAATGAACAATGATGATTGCAACAAGCGCAGAAAATATCGGATAAAGATTCAAACAAAGCTGTTCCTTAGCGATTATTAGAAAGACGTTATAAGCACAATTAACATATATTGAAATACAAACAATTTGGGTGTTTATTTAAACAATGATAAAAAACAAAGATTAGAACAGATATACTTGATGTATTACCAATCTTCAGCACACGCACCCTATAAGTGGGTTTGGATTATTACATTCGTATTTTGCTTCTTCAATTTTGTACTGTTTTTCGTCACTCTAGCGTATTCTATTACTTCTGGAATCTTGTTGCACAGTGAAACAATTTGGTTATCAATTGACTGTATGTCATAGTAAGTGCGACACATCGGCCCCACCAGCGCAACAGTACGTAGATTCTATGCAAGATCTCTGCTTAAGTATGTATCAGAAAAACTCTGAAAGTCGTTCCTAATTTTTTTTATAGATTATCATGGGTAGTTGTACCTTGTAGCACTCTGGGAATGGTATCACGTTGTGCAGACGAAAAAGGGACGTGTCTGGGGGGACCGAGGTCGTTAGCAGACGTAGTGCACGTTATTGGAGAAGATTAATACTTTCACTGTTGGTTTTGTTATACCTACCCAAGACTAGAATACAATACATGATTTGCAAGTGAATAAAAAAAAGTACAACTACCGTTTCACTCTCGCTGGAAGTAGACGCTGCAATCGTCAAATTAAACCTATAGACCTTGATATCTTCAATCGAAGGTTATTCACATGCTTAGGCAAACTAAGGTCGCTTTGAAAACATACGCCCAGGAATTGAATTTTGTTTACCTGAGAAATACTCTCACCACTGAAAATAAAAAAATAGTATCATCTGCAGGTTTATTTTCCGCTTGAAGGACATAAATTTAGTTTTTTCGTATTTGATTCTAGCTGGTTCACTGCAAGCCATAATTTTAGCTCTTCCAACCAGGAATTTTCAGTTGTCTCAATATCGGAGAGATGTGAACCAGAAAAAAAAATACATTGGTATCATCGGCGTACATGACTATGTTTGGTGTAGAAGGAATGCTTACGATGTTGTTGATGTACAATATAAAAAGTAAAGGACCCAGTATCGATCCTTGTGAAACACCATACTTAATTATACTCAAATCAGATTTAAAATTAAGAAGCTGCACATATTGTTTTCTTGTCCAGAGGCAGCTTTTCATTAGGTCCAACGCAATTCCGCGTATTACATACTTATGTGACTTTTTAGTTAATATGTCATGCTTTATTGAATGAAAAGCCTTACGGAAGTCAATAAATATTGCTACAGCGTAAAGCTTCTTTTCAAAGCTTTGAAGTAGGCCGTCCTTAATACGGAGTAGGGCAGTCTGGGTTGATCTACCTGGCTGAAATTCAAACTGTTCTTCACAAATTATGTTTCCTTTTGCTGTAAAAGAATAGACCCTCTGATAAATCAAGCGTTCAGCGACCTTTGAGAAAAAGGGTAATATGATTATTGGGTTATAATGTTGAAGTTCATTTTCATTGCCACTTTTAAATAATTGTTCCGTGAACACTTTTCGCAGAAGATGGAAATATTGTCGTCAAAAAGACCCTGTTACATATATAAGCGAATATAGCGACAATAAAATCAGTAATTGCCCTAATAGGTGTTACGGCCATGCCATCTTCACCTGGTGAACTAATCTTTAGTGAGCATATAGCAGTGGCTACTTCCTCCTCAGCAACGGGTGATAAAAACAATGAATTAGCGCTTGGACTTTGAATATTGCATTCGGCCTGTTCAAGGTCAGACACTTGCGTGATAGGACTTGATGATCCCGCATCAATGAAGTAAAGATTCAATTTGTCCGTTAGTGCTTCGCCACTATAGTGAATGTTGTTTATCTTTATATCGTGAAGAACTGTGGCCGGTTTTTTCCCTATCAATTATTAACTGAATTCCAAAACATTTTCGAATTCTCAATCATTGTAGAAATCTTGTAGGCATAGGAATGTATTTGGCTTTCTTTGGGTCCTTTTTTAGATGGTTTCGGAACTTTTTGAACTCAGCCTAGCAGTTTGATCTTTTCTTTTTAAAAAAACGCTGAAAAAGTTTGTTTTTCTCGTTTATCTGTCTAAGAAGTACCGGCGTGTTCCACTCTTTTCTTGCTCTCTTTTGTTTCTTTACAACAGCGTACGGAAAAGCAGTATTGCAATTGCCAACGATTCTCGCTATGAACAGGCTATATGCCTTAGACGGATCAGATTCTCGATACAAGTCATCCCAGTTGTAGACAAACATTAGAGAGCGAAATCGAAGGACAGTTCTATCATTTATGTCTCTACGTGTATATTTGGGTGGATTCTGCAGTTAAGGCATTCGTAATATAGTGCAAAAAAAGGCAGTTGGTCACTTAGCCTGCGCTGAATACAACGGTTGGTGCATTGTCGGCGATAATTTAGTGACACAGAGATACATAATGATTTCCGATCTGATAGTTATTCTGGTAGGTGTGTTAATGACGTTTTCACAGCCACAAGACAACATCAAATCCATTAGCTTTAGTTTAGTAGGAGCACGTTTTGAGAAATCAATAATAAACTTACCAAATGATTCAAGAAACCATCAGTTAGAATCAGCATCAAGAAGGAGCTTCTCTAGGAACTCAAGAAATAGAATTTGCTACCATCTGGGGGGCGGTAGATCAGCACTATTACAACATTGTTGTGTATCACAGTAACTGCTTCGAAATCTTTGCAAACAATACAATAGTAGGGCCACGCCTCATAGGACATGTTTTGTTAAAGTATAAGGATACAACACCACCACGTTTTTCTATTCTAAATAGTGATTCCATATTGGAGTTTTCCAGATTAATCACGTCTGACTGTGAGAAAAACCAAGTTTCCGAGAAACTCATGATATAAAAATCATAACCGAGGTGTGTCAATTCACTTTCGATTTCTTCACCCATAATCCTCATGCTCTGTGCCTTGATATGATAAAGGAAAAGACCTTCTTCATCCATCTATACGTGCGCCCGTTCGTGCGATCAAGCGTGCGTCCGTCCATGCATCCGTCCGTCCGTGCGTCAGTTCATCCGTACGTGTGACCTTTCGTGCATCCCTCCGTGCCTGCATTTGTGCGTGCGTCTATGCGTCCGTTCATTCGTCTGTCTAATCGTCCGTCTGTCCGTCTGTTCATGTGTTTTTCTGTCGGTGTAAGTGACGACCGAACGAAGCACATTTGCATGGCAAGTAAATGGTGTACTACATAGCCAAGGGCCCGCTTCGAAATACAGTGAAAGCAGCTACTTCTGCTTGAAATCGCCGAGAAATCAACTCATTTTACTTAAAAAAAACACTCCTCCTGTATAAAGGCTTCATAATACAACATGTGATAACCCAAATACATTTCGTGGTACAAGCTTACAATGCCGTCGGGCATAACGACACGTAATTATGATAAAGACTTCGGCGTGTAAAGCCGTCCACCTGTTACGTAAGCAAGTGGCTGACTTGGCTAGTTGGTTGTGCATTTGAAGTTAACAGCGCGAAAAAAACACGGCGGACAGAAAAAATTGATTGTCCCGTTTTTTTTTTTTTCAGTCCACCATGTTTTTTTTTGTTATCGCGCTGTTACCTTCAACTACTACATAAGGCACGCACGTTACTGTGCGTGTTCGCTTAAGACCATGTAGTGGGTGCATGGCAAGTTCGAAATCAATTCACGCGTATAATTGCCGCTGGTTCAAAACATGCTACCCATTACACAGTATGCAGCCATGTACGAAATCTCAACGGTAAAGAGCCACCTTTAACCATGTCATTTATCATGTAGTAATCAACAAATTGAAATTTCAGAGAAATGTCCTTCAAAAACACGTATGCAATGAGTCTTCGAAGCACGCAATGGGGAGATCATAACGCTATCGCGTCCAACGTTCAAAGGTGAAGCTCCAGCATCTACCAATGTTTAACTTTTTTTTCCTCATGCGATCTCCGCAAAGACCAAACTGATGAAGTTGACGTGGTGTTGCGTGAGCTTTCATGTTTTTTTACTTACGAGAACGCTGCAGGGACAAAGGGAAGTACACATGCAGGACCATTATTTTAGCAACATGCACAGGTGATTTTGAAATAAATTTAAGGTTTTTGCCTGCCTAAAGCAGTTTTGAGTGAAGCATGCATGACACACACACACACACACACACAAACACACACACACATACACACACACACACACACACGCAGGCAGACAGACAGACAGACAGACAGACAGACGGACGGACGGACGGACGGACAGACGGATGGACAGGGGATGGACACATAGACAGACAGACGGACGGACAGACAGACAGACAGATAGATAGAAACAGACGGCCGGATGGACGGACGGACGGACGGTCCCGGACGATGTATTTGGTCCTCCGGAGGATGTATTTGGATGTATTTGGCATGACACGCACAAACACACACATATACAAACACACACACACAACACACACACACACACACACACATACACAAACACACTAAGACCTGGAGGATATATTTGCTACGGAAACGTCGCTTTGGATTCAAACAAGCGAGCCAGATAAGCTCTCAGAAATTTTCCCTCCACGTGTCTCAACACTGCAATTTTCGTTCTGTTGAGCACACACAAGAGGCGATATTAGATTGATAAACTGTATTTATAAAAGCAAGATAAAATCATATAAGTTATAAAAAAATAGCGCATATGTAGTTTGCACTGCGAATTCGCCGGGCACCTCCTCGACAGCTGTCTTCGTCAGCGCCATAGCAGGAATGGGAGGCGCTCGTTTGGGCATTTCAGCTTTGATTGGGTGTGCCTCACGAGGGTCCACCACCGTCATGCCTCCAAGGAGCATTCCTGCGCTCATCTGGCTGAACCCTTCTGACTCAAGCCATCTGTAGCTGAGTGGCCCTGCCTTCGAAATAGACGGACTTGAAGCGACCGCGCGACACTCCTCTAACTTGGCCAGCTTGAGCACCGCCACGACGAGTTTCTCTCCGCTCGAGGAGCAAGATCCCAGTGGCAGCCTGTAGCCGCTGGTAGTCGGACATCAGTGGCAGCTGCAGAATACGCCACTCTAATTTGGCATTGGCGCAGCGCAGGTGGTAGAGGACACATATTGGGATCCAGGCTGCCTGAAGTGCACTCGTTGGATATCCCCAGCTCAGCGGCAGTGCATCACCAGACGTGGGGTGGGCAATGTCTGTCAGATCTGTTCACAGTAATAAATGCCAGAAATGAAAGCAGGAAGGAGCAGGGCCCTTATTGATTGATTGTGCAATTCACTGTTGTTAGTATCGTGATGTGGGACAGCTTCCAAGCAATGTAGTGGTATTGCTAGCGTAATTTGCCGGATTTCTTAGCATATTATGAAACTATAGCTCGACTGTGGTGGAGCAGCTTGCTGATTCCGTTAAGCGCGATATACTGTCGGATAAATAAAGTCTTACACTGTAGTAAACTCGGCCGACCAGCGCCCCTTGGCCCATGTCAGGCCTTGCTCGAAAACGGGTGCGGTGCTGATTTCTTGGTCTTTATATGCTTGGGCAGTAGACGGGAGGCCGACCTTAGAGACGGAAGCGACAACTCGCTCAGCGGTTCAAGAATGCTGGACGTTATTGTAGCGCCATGCGTGATCTTTACGGCACACGAGATTAGTCATCGCTACATCGATATGATTTCTTAGGCAAAGAAAGGATGCTGCTTTCCGCGTCTCACGTTCGGCGTGTGACCAGCCACAGGCCTATAGGTTCTGAGCAGCTCGTGTTATATGATACAGAAAAGGACCAATTACCCATGGCCAGCCGGAGAGGAGTTCTCAGGGCGGACTTCGGCACCTGCTGTCCAATTGCCCGTGCACGCCAGTAAGGGAACAGACCGGCAGAGCAGAAGCCAGACCGATGAAACTCGTGTAGCACCGACGAGATTCGATTCATTGATCTCTCGAGCACCACGCGAACCGATGAAGATGACGACGTTTCACAAGTATGACACGAACCCACTACGGCTTGCATGCTGCTGCGCTGTTGCCCGAGGGGAAAGCCGTTACAGGGTACATCTAAAAGAGGTCACGCATGGGGTCCAGCAAGAACCCTGGAACGTATACGCACCCGAATCTCGTGGTCAATAAAATTTCACCTTTTCTCTGAAGTGAGAACGCCTCAATTTCTCCCCCGCTTACCATGATTTTTCATATGACATTCCAACGACGCTGTTAAGGCGTTTTGAAGTCGTTTTGTATTGATGGTAAGAATTGAGCAGAGCACACAGCCCACAAACTTCAAAAGGTCTACCAAAGGCCTTGATGGATATATCTTTCAATACAAGTACACAAGTTGAACGGAGGGATGGCATTTCAGATAGTGAGTCAACGGCCATATGGGAGTCGCATACAACGACCATTGAAATGCACCGCCATAAAATTCCGCAGTGCATATGGGGCGATGCTGGAATTTACCTGACATGCGGAATACGCGGCACCAGTTTCCCGCGTTACCGTGGACAGGTCTTTCATTCCACCATCACAAAATTTTCTAACGCTGCCTTCATAGAAAGTGCACTCCTTACAACTTCATGGCGAGCAAGCGCAAGACGAAAAACACCGACTCGAAGGCCTAAGCGCTGCGCTCTAAAGCAGCAAATAACACCCCCAATATTTTTTTTTGCTTGTTAATCACTGCGTCACCATTACTGTAATGCTCTATATAGATGTGTGTATAGACAATTTCGGTGTTTGTATACAAACTAGCTCGCGCCGAACGGCCTATACCCGGGAAGATTTCCGGTGCGTCACTTCCAGCAATGCTTTTTAAATGGTTCCGTTGGTGTATTCGTGGTGTGTTTGAGTTTTCTGCTCTATTGTTTCTGGCATGTTACTTAGGATGTGTTTGGAGCAACGTCTAGCCGTTACATGAAGGGACTCAACGTAGCACACGGCAGGCACATGCGCGGCCGCTGCTGCAGATGACGCGGCTCGTGTGGCCGACGGGCGTGGCGCCAAATATCCGTCGTGGCCTTCCGATCAGCGCGGCCCCTTGCTCCGTTTTACCTCAACGTAGTGGCCGTGCCTATACAAACAGAAAAAGCATAAATTGCAGGACAAGTTTGTCAGCGAACTTAATTGGGCCAGTTGGTTCTGTATGTCGACGATGTGGATGCGTTTTGAAGACGCGGACTGAGAGTTTACAGCGCACACCTCTCTTTTCCCTGTCCACGTCTTCAAAGCGCAACGACATCGTCGATGTGCAGGAGACAAGGAAAATTGTTCAATTAAGCTTTTTGACTAGAACTGAAAACCTTCCTCCTGTTGAACCCTGAACATATTTGCATTTTCGTCGAAGCATACAACCTCAGGATAAAACGCTTATTTCTGCGCCTGTGTCACACCGGTCACATTTTAAAGAGATCAGAGGCGATCGGAACCGCTCGCGATCCTAAGTGTTCGTGTGACTAAGAAATTATAAAGTTTACTGATGTGACGACGTAAACTGCGGCTGCAGGGTAACGCGAACTGTTATTTTTTACTAGCGAGTAAGCTATTCATGAACCAAACTTTCAAGTTGAACCTACCTAAGCCGGCGGTTCATGCTCACATCCAAAAAATAAATGAGCTTGAATGCGGCGATGCCCATTAGTCATTTGCTCGCAAAGATGAGAGCCCAGCCACCGATGTTGCTTTAAAAAAGTCAAATGCAACGACAACGAAACGTGGACACCATGGCATACACGTGCGCCGATCAATGTTAAGCGCGGCTACTTTGTGGCCCGTGTTGTTTCGAACAATACGCATCATTGGTATAGCTCAAACTATACATTAAACACCTTTGCAATCAATTTTAAGTGTTAGTTTCCACGTTTTGCTACCAATTTCCCGTGTCAGTACGCTTATCTGCCACAGGTGGAAGACAACAGCCACTGATGTGTTCCCGGTAACGAGGGTCTTCGACTAGTCCAACGTCTAAGTATCGCCTCTGTGTCACTATTCTGCACTGAGCTTTACGTTGCACTTAATGAAATGGGCAGAACAATCCTACACACTCTTGGTGGGAATCCAGTTGTCTCGCGTGATCGCTGCAATGCGGGTACTCTTTCTTTCGTCATCAGTCAGGAAACAGCACGTTTTGACTATCTTATAAATTTATTTCAGGCATGTAGACTGTATCCGGGCTTGACGCAGCTGTGCTCGATTTGCCAGTTCTTCACAGAAATAATTTTGTCGCACAAAACCTGGGAACACAAGCAGCCACGGCCAGAAACAAACGATAAGACTACGCAAATAAACAGGAAGTTTCCAGGGGTGGTTTCCCGGCCAACGCACAATGTTGCTAGAGACCGGCAGGCTCTGGCGAGACCGTCTATACAGCGCTGAAAACGACAGCTGTATCTGCCACTGCAGAACAGCGGAATAAGTGTCGCGCAACGATCGCAAAGAGTCCCACAAGTTTCATAGTGAAGACGCATGTGGCTATGCGATTCGTTCAAGTGATGAGCATAAAAAAAATAAAAGATCTTGGAGAAGAAAATGTAGCGGGTATGTGCCCACGAAATCGAAAAAAAAAAAATCACAGCATATCCACGAAATGAAGGATGATGAGTGGAGCCAAGCGTCCGTCAATTCGTCCGTGCTTGCGTCCGTGCGTTCATCCGTCAGTACGTGTACCCGTTAATGCATTTGATCGTCCGTGCGTCAGTTTATACGTACGTGTGACCTTTCATGCATGCGTACGTGCATCCGTCTGTGCGTGCGTTTATGCGTCCGTTCATTCATCCTTCCGTCCGGCTGTCCGCGTGTTTGTCTCTCTGTCTATCTGCTTGTCTGTCGGTCTGAATGACGACCAAACCGAGAACGTTTGCGTGGCAACTGTCTGTTGTACTGCACAGCCATGAGCCCGCTTCAAAATGCAGTGAAAAGAGCTACTTCTGCTTGGAAGAGCCGAGAAATCAACTCATTTTACCCCAAACACACTCCTCCTGTATAAAGGCTTCACAATACAACATCTAATAACCCATTTACATTTCGTGGGACAAGCTCACATTGCTGCCGCGCATTCGAACACGTCATTATGATAAAGACTTCGGCATTTAGAGCCATCCACCTACTAAGTAAGAAAGTGGCTGACTGGGCTAGTAGGTTTTGCATACTTGAAGTTAACAGCGTGAAGAATAGACAACACGGCGGGCAGAAAAAAGCGTTCGTCCCGTTTTTTTTCCTTGTCCGCCATGTTTTTCCCACGCTGTTAACTTCAACTACTACATAAGGCACGTACCTTACTACGCGTGTTCTCTTAAGACCATGTTGTCGGCGCATATGAAGTTCGAAAGCATTGCATGCGTATATTTGCTCCTGGTTCAAAGCATGGTAACCATTACAAAGAATGCAGCCATGTACGAAATCTTCATGGTGATGACGATGATGATGATATGATGATGATTCCAGAGCCATGGCTTGTGCCCACTCAGAGGGATCGGCCAAGTATCGATGACTTAATTCAGTAAGACTTTTTAATTCCGTATCGAAACCACCCACTGGAGAGAAAAAGAAAGAAAAAAAAGACACTCTAGGCAGAATGTAAGGAGTGCAACAGTTGTTTGTCACTCGTTCTGATCAGAAAAACATTCATTACCTTGAATAGGAATAGGAAAAAAACCTCCTGTGTAATTCGGAATATTTTTGCAGGTATAATAATCCCGCATTTAAAAGCCTAATTCTTTTACTTTCACTAAGGTACTTGCAAACTGCATAGAAAACGTTCTCGTGGCTGAAGCCCAGATCGGAAGCACCGAAGGAAAGTATAATTTCTATTGTGAAGTTCAGCCCCAGGCTTGCGAATGGGAAGACTAAGAGTGTTTTTCTGAGCAATTTGTATCGGCGACATGATAAAAAATAGTGCTCTATTGTTTCTGATTGTGATCAAAAGTTGCATGGCGGTGATCTCGCCAGACCACCCCTATGTGAATAGAAATTTAAAGGGGGACACGACATTAAAGTCTGGTTAGTATGGCTTCCAGCTATCTTGTAGGACACCAATAAATTTTCTACGGAAATATTAAGTGAGTAAATTGTGGTGTTGACAATATTGCGTCCATAGCGTCGGCACGAAGCGCAAGTTTTATTCATCTTGTCGCAGTTATAGTGGCCACTTCGGGAAGGACTGATAGTACTGGCCATTCCAATGCTGCTCGTGCTAGAGAGTCGGCGATTTCATTTACTTCTAAGCCGCAATGACCAGGTACCCATACTAATTTCAGTAGCTGCAGCTGAGGAGGTACTAGCATAAGCAGCGTCTTTGAAGCCATCGATGTTGTTGACGCCGTAATCGACGTGCATACTGACATGGAATCCGTGATAACGATCGCGTTATCGGCATTCAAAGGTAGCTTTCGCAGCGCTGGAACTATTACCAACGGTAACGAGCCACCTTCAACTTTGTCAATTACCATGTAGTAATCAACAAAATGAAATTTCAGAGCGTGCTCTTTGGAGTTTTTTGTTTACGCCAACGCTGCAGGGACAAAGCGAAGTACACATGCAGGACCATTTCTTTAGAACCACAGGCGACTTAGAAATAAATTTAAGGTTTTGGCCTGCTTAAAGCAGTTTTGAGTGAAGCATGCATGACACACACACACACACACACACACACACACACACACACACACACACACACACACGCACACACACACACACACACAAACACACACGCACACACACACGCGCATGGACGCACACACACACACACACGCACACACACGCACACACAAACACACACGCACACACACACGCGCACGCACACACACACACACTAACACACGCACACAAACACACACAAACACACACACACACGCACGCGAAAACACACAAACATACGCACACACGCACGCACACACGCACGCACACACGCACGCACACACGCACGCACGCACACACACACAAACACACACAAAAACACACATGCACGCACGCACGCACGTACACACACACAAACACACACACACACACACACGCACACACGCACACACACACACGCACGCACGTAGGCGGAGAGACGGACAGACCCGGAGGGTATATTTCATACGGAAACATCGCTTTGGATTTCAACGAGCGAGCCAGATAAGCTATCGGAAATTTTCCCTCCACGTGTCTCAACTCTCCGCCTTTCGCTCTATTGAGCACACATAAGACGCGATATTAGATTAAGAAAATGTAATAATAAAGGTAAGATAAAATCATATAAATTAAAAAGACATAGCGCATATGTAGTGCGCACTGCGAATTCGCCGGGCACCTCCTCGACGGCTGTCTTCGTCAGCGGCCCAGGAGTGATGGGAGGCGCACGCTTGGGCATCGCTTTTGCTCAGGGGAGCATCACGAGGATCCACCACCGTCATGCCTCCAAGGAGCATTTCTGCGCTCATCTGGCTGAACCCTTTTGACTCAAGCCATCTGATGCAGAGTGGCTCTGCCTTCGAAACAGGTGGATTTGAAGGGACAGCGCGACACTCCTCCAACTTGGCCGCCTCGAGCACCACCATGACGAGTCGCCTGCCGCTGGAGCAGCATAATCCCACCATGCCTGTAGCCGGCGGTAGTCGCACTGCAGGGGCGGCTGCGGAATACGCCACTCTAATTTGGCGCAGGCGCAGCGGAGGTGGTAGAGGAGACATTTTGGGATCCAGGCTGCTCGAAGTGCACTCATTGTCAATCCACGGCTCAGTGGCAGTGCATCACCAGACGTGGGGTGGGCAATCACTGTCAGATCTGCCAAGAGTAATAAATGCCATAGATGAAAGCAGGAATGAGCATATGGCTTGTATTGATTGATTGCGCAATTCAGTGTTTTTAGTATTGTGAAGCGGGACAGCTTACAAGAACTGTAGTGGTAATGCGAGCGTAATTTGCCGCATCGATGGACTTGAAGCGACATCGCGACACTCCTCCAACTTGGCCGCCTCGAGCACTGCCATGACGAGTCGCCTGCCGCTGGAGCAGTAATATACCACTGTGCCTGTAGCCGGCGGTAGTCAGACTGCAGTGGCGGCTGCGGAAAATGCCACTCTAATTTGGCGTAGGCGCAGCGGAGGTGGTAGAGGACACATTTTGGAATCTAGGCTGCTCGAAGTGCACTCATTGGCAATCCACGGCTCAGTGGCAGTGCATCACCAGACGCGGGGTGGGCAATTGCTTTCATATCTGCCAAGAGTAATAAATGCCATATATGAAAGGAGGAATGAGCATATGGCTTGTATTGATTGATATAGTGATTCAGGGTTGTTAGTATTGTGAAGCGGGACACATTTCAAGCACTGTAGTGGTAATGCGGGCGTAATTTGCCGCATTGATGGACTTGAAGCGACATCGCGACACTCCTCAAACTTGGCCGCCTCGAGCACCCCCATGACGAGTCGCCTGCCGCTGGAGCAGCAATATCCCACTGTGCCTGTAGCCGGCAGAAGTCGCACTGCAGTGGCGGCTGCGGAATACACCACTCTAATTTGGCGTAGGTGCAGCGGAGGTGGTAGAGGACACATTTTGGGATCCAGGCTGCTCGAAGTGCACTCATTGGCAATCCACGGTCCAGTGGCAGTGCATCACCAGACGCGGGGTGGGCAATCGCTGTCAGATCTGCCAAGAGTAATAAATGCCATAGATGAAAGCAGGAATGAGCATATGGCTTGTATTGATTGATTGCGCAATTCAGTGTTGTTAGTATTGTGAAGCGGGACAGCTTACAAGCACTGTAGTGGTAATGCGAGCGTAATTTGCCGCATCGATGGACTTGAAGCGACATCGTGACACTTTTGAAACTTGGCCGCCTCGAGCACCCCCATGACGAGTCGCCTGCCGCTGGAGCAGCAATATCCCACTGTGCCTGTAGCCGGCAGAAGTCGCACTGCAGTGGCGGCTGCGGAAAATGCCACTCTAATTTGGCGTAGGCGCAGCGGAGGTGGTAGAGGACACATTTTGGAATCTAGGCTGCTCGAAGTGCACTCATTGGCAATCCACGGCTCAGTGGCAGTGCATCACCAGACGCGGGGTGGGCAATTGCTTTCATATCTGCCAAGAGTAATAAATGCCATATATGAAAGGAGGAATGAGCATATGGCTTGTATTGATTGATATAGTGATTCAGTGTTGTTAGTATTGTGAAGCGGGACACATTTCAAGCACTGTAGTGGTAATGCGGGCGTAATTTGCCGCATTGATGGACTTGAAGCGACATCGCGACACTCCTCAAACTTGGCCGCCTCGAGCACCCCCATGACGAGTCGCCTGCCGCTGGAGCAGCAATATCCCACTGTGCCTGTAGCCGGCAGAAGTCGCACTGCAGTGGCGGCTGCGGAATACACCACTCTAATTTGGCGTAGGTGCAGCGGAGGTGGTAGAGGACACATTTTGGGATCCAGGCTGCTCGAAGTGCACTCATTGGCAATCCACGGTCCAGTGGCAGTGCATCACCAGACGCGGGGTGGGCAATCGCTGTCAGATCTGCCAAGAGTAATAAATGCCATAGATGAAAGCAGGAATGAGCATATGGCTTGTATTGATTGATTGCGCAATTCAGTGTTGTTAGTATTGTGAAGCGGGACAGCTTACAAGCACTGTAGTGGTAATGCGAGCGTAATTTGCCGCATCGATGGACTTGAAGCGACATCGTGACACTTTTGAAACTTGGCCGCCTCGAGCACCCCCATGACGAGTCGCCTGCCGCTGGAGCAGCAATATCCCACTGTGCCTGTAGCCGGCGGTAGTCAGACTGCAGTGGCGGCAGCAGAATACGCCACTCTAATTTGGCGTTGGCCCAACGCAGGTGGTAGAAGACACATTTTGGGCTCCAGGCTGCTCGAAGTGCACTCATTGTCAATCCACGGCTCAGTGGCAAGGCATAACCAGACGTGGGGTGGGCAATCGCTGTCAGATATGCCAAGAGTAATAAATGCCATAGATGAAAGCAGGAATGAGCATATGGCTTGTATTGATTGATTGTGCAATTAAGTGTTGTTAGTATTGTGAAACGGGACAGCTTACAAGCACTGTAGTGGTAATGCGAGCGTAATTTGCCGCATCGATGGACTTGAAGCGACATCGTGACACTCCTGCAACTTGGCCGCCTCGAGCACCGCCATGACGAGTCGCCTGCCGCTGGATCAGCAATATACCACTGTGCCTGTAGCCGGCGGTAGTCAGACTGCAGTGGCGGCAGCAGAATACGCCACTCTAATTTGGCGTTGGCCCAGCGCAGGTGGTAGAAGACACATTTTGGGCTCCAGGCTGCTCGAAGTGCACTCATTGTCAATCCACGGCTCAGTGGCAAGGCATAACCAGACGTGGGGTGGGCAATCGCTGTCAGATATGCCAAGAGTAATAAATGCCATAGATGAAAGCAGGAATGAGCATATGGCTTGTATTGATTGATTGCGCAATTCAGTGTTGTTAGTATTGTGAAGCGGGACAGCTTACAAGCACTGTAGTGGTAATGCGAGCGTAATTTGCCGCATCGATGGACTTGAAGCGACATCGTGACACTCCTGCAACTTGGCCGCCTCGAGTACCGCCATGACGAGTCGCCTGCCGCTGGAGCAGCAATATACCATTGTGCCTGTAGCCGGCAGTAGTCGCACTGCAGTGGCGGCTGCGGAATACGCCACTCTAATTTGGCGTAGGCGCAGCGGAGGTGGTAGAGGACACATTTTGGGATCCAGGCTGCTCGAAGTGCACTCATTGTCAATCCACGGCTCAGTGGCAAGGCATAACCAGACGTGGGGTGGGCAATCGCTGTCAGATATGCCAAGAGTAATAAAGGCCATAGATGAAAGCAGGAATGAGCATATGGCTTGTATTGATTGATTGCGCAATTCAGTGTTGTTAGTATTGTGAAGCGGGACAGCTTACAAGCACTGTAGTGGTAATGCGAGCGTAATTTGCCGCATCGATGGACATGAAGCGACATCGTCACACTCCTGCAACTTGGCCGCCTCGAGCACCGCCATGACGAGTCGCCTGCCGCTGGATCAGCAATATACCACTGTGCCTGTAGCCGGCGGTAGTCAGACTGCAGTGGCGGCAGCAGAATACGCCACTCTAATTTGGCGTTGGCCCAGCGCAGGTGGTAGAAGACACATTTTGGGCTCCAGGCTGCTCGAAGTGCACTCATTGGCAATCCACGGCTCAGTGGCAGTGCATCACCAGACGCGGCGTGGGCAATCGCTGTCAGAGATTCCAAGAGTAATAAATGCCATAGATGAAAGCAGGAATGAGCATATGGCTTGTATTGATTGATTGTGCAATTAAGTGTTGTTAGTATTGTGAAACGGGACAGCTTACAAGCACTGTAGTGGTAATGCGAGCGTAATTTGCCGCATCGATGGACTTGAAGCGACATCGTGACACTCCTGCAACTTGGCCGCCTCGAGCACCGCCATGACGAGTCGCCTGCCGCTGGATCAGCAATATACCACTGTGCCTGTAGCCGGCGGTAGTCAGACTGCAGTGGCGGCAGCAGAATACGCCACTCTAATTTGGCGTTGGCCCAGCGCAGGTGGTAGAAGACACATTTTGGGCTCCAGGCTGCTCGAAGTGCACTCATTGTCAATCCACGGCTCAGTGGCAAGGCATAACCAGACGTGGGGTGGGCAATCGCTGTCAGATATGCCAAGAGTAATAAATGCCATAGATGAAAGCAGGAATGAGCATATGGCTTGTATTGATTGATTGTGCAATTAAGTGTTGTTAGTATTGTGAAACGGGACAGCTTACAAGCACTGTAGTGGTAATGCGAGCGTAATTTGCCGCATCGATGGACTTGAAGCGACATCATGACACTCCTGCAACTTGGCCGCCTCGAGCACCGCCATGACGAGTCGCCTGCCGCTGGATCAGCAATATACCACTGTGCCTGTAGCCGGCGGTAGTCAGACTGCAGTGGCGGCAGCAGAATACGCCACTCTAATTTGGCGTTGGCCCAGCGCAGGTGGTAGAAGACACATTTTGGGCTCCAGGCTGCTCGAAGTGCACTCATTGTCAATCCACGGCTCAGTGGCAAGGCATAACCAGACGTGGGGTGGGCAATCGCTGTCAGATATGCCAAGAGTAATAAATGCCATAGATGAAAGCAGGAATGAGCATATGGCTTGTATTGATTGATTGCGCAATTCAGTGTTGTTAGTATTGTGAAGCGGGACAGCTTACAAGCACTGTAGTGGTAATGCGAGCGTAATTTGCCGCATCGATGGACTTGAAGCGACATCGTGACACTCCTCCAACTTGGCCGCCTCGAACACTGCCATGACGAGTCGCCTGCCGCTGGAGCAGTAATATACCACTGTGCCTGTAGCCGGCGGTAGTCAGACTGCAGTGGCGGCTGCGGAATACGCCACTCTAATTTGGCGTTGGCCCAGCGCAGGTGGTAGAAGACACATTTTGGGCTCCAGGCTGCTCGAAGTGCACTCATTGTCAATCCACGGCTCAGTGGCAAGGCATAACCAGACGTGGGGTGGGCAATCGCTGTCAGATATGCCAAGAGTAATAAATGCCATAGATGAAAGCAGGAATGAGCATATGGCTTGTATTGATTGATTGTGCAATTAAGTGTTGTTAGTATTGTGAAACGGGACAGCTTACAAGCACTGTAGTGGTAATGCGAGCGTAATTTGCCGCATCGATGGACTTGAAGCGACATCATGACACTCCTGCAACTTGGCCGCCTCGAGCACCGCCATGACGAGTCGCCTGCCGCTGGATCAGCAATATCCCACTGTGCCTGTAGCCGGCGGTAGTCGCACTGCAGGGGCGGCTGCGGAATACGCCACTCTAATTTGGCGCAGGCGCAGCGGAGGTGGTAGAGGAGACATTTTGGGATCCAGGCTGCTCGAAGTGCACTCATTGTCAATCCACGGCTCAGTGGCAGTGCATCACCAGACGTGGGGTGGGCAATCACTGTCAGTTCTGCCAAGAGTAATAAATGCCATAGATGAAAGCAGGAATGAGCATATGGCTTGTATTGATTGATTGCGCAATTCAGTGTTTTTAGTATAGTGAAGCGGGACAGCTTACAAGAACTGTAGTGGTAATGCGAGCGTAATTTGCCGCATCGATGGACTTGAAGCGACATCGCGACACTCCTCCAACTTGGCCGCCTCGAGCACTGCCATGACGAGTCGCCTGCCGCTGGAGCAGTAATATACCACTGTGCCTGTAGCCGGCGGTAGTCAGACTGCAGTGGCGGCTGCGGAAAATGCCACTCTAATTTGGCGTAGGCGCAGCGGAGGTGGTAGAGGACACATTTTGGAATCTAGGCTGCTCGAAGTGCACTCATTGGCAATCCACGGCTCAGTGGCAGTGCATCACCAGACGCGGGGTGGGCAATTGCTTTCATATCTGCCAAGAGTAATAAATGCCATATATGAAAGGAGGAATGAGCATATGGCTTGTATTGATTGATATAGTGATTCAGTGTTGTTAGTATTGTGAAGCGGGACACATTTCAAGCACTGTAGTGGTAATGCGAGCGTAATTTGCCGCATCGATGGACTTGAAGCGACATCGCGACACTCCTCAAACTTGGCCGCCTCGAGCACCCCCATGACGAGTCGCCTGCCGCTGGAGCAGCAATATCCCACTGTGCCTGTAGCCGGCAGAAGTCGCACTGCAGTGGCGGCTGCGGAATACACCACTCTAATTTGGCGTAGGTGCAGCGGAGGTGGTAGAGGACACATTTTGGGATCCAGGCTGCTCGAAGTGCACTCATTGGCAATCCACGGTCCAGTGGCAGTGCATCACCAGACGCGGGGTGGGCAATCGCTGTCAGATCTGCCAAGAGTAATAAATGCCATAGATGAAAGCAGGAATGAGCATATGGCTTGTATTGATTGATTGCGCAATTCAGTGTTGTTAGTATTGTGAAGCGGGACAGCTTACAAGCACTGTAGTGGTAATGCGAGCGTAATTTGCCGCATCGATGGACTTGAAGCGACATCGTGACACTTTTGAAACTTGGCCGCCTCGAGCACCCCCATGACGAGTCGCCTGCCGCTGGAGCAGCAATATACCACTGTGCCTGTAGCCGGCAGTAGTCGCACTGCAGTGGCGGCTGCGGAATACGCCACTCTAATTTGGGGTAGCTGCAGCGGAGGTGGTAGAAGACACATTTTGGGCTCCGGGCTGCTCGAAGTTCACTCATTGGCAATCCACGGCTCGGTGGCAGTGCATCACCAGATGCGGCGTGGGCAATCGCTGTCAGATCTGCCAAGAGTAATAAATGCCATAGATGAAAGCAGGAATGAGCATATGGCTTGTATTGATTGAATGTGCAATTAAGTGTTGTTAGTATTGTGAAGCGGGACAGCTTACAAGCACTGTAGTGGTAATGCGAGCGTAATTTGCCGCATCGATGGACTTGAAGCGACATCGCGACACTCCTCCAACTTGGCCGCCTCAAGCACCGCCATGACGAGTCGCCTGCCGCTGGAGCAGATATATACCACTGTGCCCGTAGCCGGCGGTAGTCGCACTGCAGTGGCGGCTGCGGAATACGCCACTCTAATTTGGCGTAGGCGCAGCGGATGTGGTAGAGGACACATTTTGGGATCCAGGTTGCTCGAAGTGCACTCATTGGCAATCCACGGCTCAGTGGCAGTGCATCACCAGACGTGGGGTGGGCAATCGCTCTCAGATATGCCAAGAGTAATAAGTGCCATAGATGAAAGCAGGAATGAGCATATGGCTTGTATTGATTGATTGCGCAATTCAGTGTTGTTTGTATTGTGAATCGGGACAGCTTACAAGCACTGTATTGGTAATGCGAGCGTAATTTGCCGCATCGATGGACTTGAAGCGACATCGCGACAGTCCTGCAACTTGGCCGCCTCGAGCACCGCCATGACGAGTCGCCTGCCGCTGGAGCAGCATAATCCCACTGTGCCTGTAGCCGGCGGTAGGCGCACTGCAGTGGCGGCTGCGGAATACGCCACTCTAATTTGGCGTAGGCGCAGCGGAGGTGGTAGAGGACACATTTTGGGATCCAGGCTGCTCGAAGTGCACTCATTGTCAATCCACGGCTCAGTGGCAAGGCATCACAAGACGCGGGGTGGGCAATCACTGTCAGATCTGCCAAGAGTAATAAATGCCATAGATGAAAGCAGGAATGAGCATATAGCTTGTATTGATTCATTGCGCAATTCAGTGTTGTTAGTATTGTGAAGCGGGACAGCTTACAAGCACTGTAGTGGTAATGCGAGCGTAATTTGCCGCATCGATGGACTTGAATTGACAGCGCGACACTCCTCCAACTTGGCCGCCTCGAGCACCGCCATGACGAGTCGCCTGCCGCTGGAGCAGCATAATCCCACTGTGCCTGTAGCCGGCGGTAGGCGCACTGCAGTGGCGGCTGCGGAATACGCCACTCTAATTTGGCGTAGGCGCAGCGGAGGTGGTAGAGGACACATTTTGGGATCCAGGCTGCTCGAAGTGCACTCATTGTCAATCCACGGCTCAGTGGCAAGACATAACCAGACGTGGGGTGGGCAATCGCTGTCAGATATGCCAAGAGTAATAAATGCCATAGATGAAAGCAGGAATGAGCATATGGCTTGTATTGATATATTGCGCAATTCAGTGTTGTTAGTATTGTGAAGCGGGACAGCTTACAAGCACTGTAGTGGTAATGCGAGCGTAATTTGCCGCATCGATGGACTTGAAGCGACATCGTGACACTCCTGCAACTTGGCCGCCTCGAGCACCGCCATGACGAGTCGCCTGCCGCTGGATCAGCAATATACCACTGTGCCTGTAGCCGGCGGTAGTCAGACTGCAGTGGCGGCAGCAGAATACGCCACTCTAATTTGGCGTTGGCCCAGCGCAGGTGGTAGAAGACACATTTTGGGCTCCAGGCTGCTCGAAGTGCACTCATTGGCAATCCACGGCTCAGTGGCAGTGCATCACCAGACGCGGCGTGGGCAATCGCTGTCAGAGATTCCAAGAGTAATAAATGCCATAGATGAAAGCAGGAATGAGCATATGGCTTGTATTGATTGATTGTGCAATTAAGTGTTGTTAGTATTGTGAAACGGGACAGCTTACAAGCACTGTAGTGGTAATGCGAGCGTAATTCGCCGCATCGATGGACTTGAAGCGACATCGTGACACTCCTGCAACTTGGCCGCCTCGAGCACCGCCATGACGAGTCGCCTGCCGCTGGATCAGCAATATACCACTGTGCCTGTAGCCGGCGGTAGTCAGACTGCAGTGGCGGCAGCAGAATACGCCACTCTAATTTGGCGTTGGCCCAGCGCAGGTGGTAGAAGACACATTTTGGGCTCCAGGCTGCTCGAAGTGCACTCATTGTCAATCCACGGCTCAGTGGCAAGGTATAACCAGACGTGGGGTGGGCAATCGCTGTCAGATATGCCAAGAGTAATAAATGCCATAGATGAAAGCAGGAATGAGCATATGGCTTGTATTGATTGATTGTGCAATTAAGTGTTGTTAGTATTGTGAAACGGGACAGCTTACAAGCACTGTAGTGGTAATGCGAGCGTAATTTGCCGCATCGATGGACTTGAAGCGACATCGTGACACTCCTGCAACTTGGCCGCCTCGAGCACCGCCATGACGAGTCGCCTGCCGCTGGATCAGCAATATACCACTGTGCCTGTAGCCGGCGGTAGTCAGACTGCAGTGGCGGCAGCAGAATACGCCACTCTAATTTGGCGTTGGCCCAGCGCAGGTGGTAGAAGACACATTTTGGGCTCCAGGCTGCTCGAAGTGCACTCATTGTCAATCCACGGCTCAGTGGCAAGGCATAACCAGACGTGGGGTGGGCAATCGCTGTCAGATATGCCAAGAGTAATAAATGCCATAGATGAAAGAAGGAATGAGCATATGGCTTGTATTGATTGATTGCGCAATTCAGTGTTGTTAGTATTGTGAAGCGGGACAGCTTACAAGCACTGTAGTGGTAATGCGAGCGTAATTTGCCGCATCGATGGACTTGAAGCGACATCGTGACACTCCTGCAACTTGGCCGCCTCGAACACCGCCATGACGAGTCGCCTGCCGCTGGAGCAGCAATATACCATTGTGCCTGTAGACGGCAGTAGTCGCACTGCAGTGGCGGCTGCGGAATACGCCACTCTAATTTGGCGTAGGCGCAGCGGAGGTGGTAGAGGACACATTTTGGAATCCAGGCTGCTCGAAGTGCACACATTGGCAATCCACGGCTCAGTGGCAGTGCTTCACCAGACGTGGGGTGGGCAATCGCTGTCAGATCTGCCAAGAGTAATAAGTGCCATAGATGAAAGCAGGAATGAGCATATGGCTTGTATTGATTGATTGCGCAATTCAGTGTTGTTAGTATTGTGAAGCGGGACAGCTTACAAGCACTGTAGTGGTAATGCGAGCGTAATTTGCCGCCGCGATGGACTTGAAGCGACAGCGCGACACTCCTCCAACTTGGCCACCTCAAGCACCGCCTTGACGAGTCGCCTGCCGCTGGAGCAGCAATATACCACTGTGCCTGTAGCCGGCGGTAGTCGCACTGCAGTGGCGTGTGCGGAATACGCCACTCTAATTTGGCGTAGGCGCAGCGGAGGTGGTAGACGACACATTTTGGGATCCAGGCTGCTCGAAGTGCACTCATTGGCAATCCACGGCTCAGTGGCAGTGCATCACCAGACGTGGGGTGGGCAATCGCTCTCAGATCTGCCAAGAGTAATAAGTGCCATAGTTGAAAGCAGGAATGAGAATATGGCTTGTATTGATTGATTGCGCAATTCAGTGTTGTTTGTATTGTGAATCGGGACAGCTTACAAGCACTGTATTGGTAATGCGAGCGTAATTTGCCGCATCGATGGACTTGAAGCGACATCGCGACAATCCTGCTACTTGGCCGCCTCGAGCACCGCCATGACGAGTCGCCTGCCGCTGGAGCAGCATAATCCCACTGTGCCTGTAGCCGGCGGTAGGCGCACTGCAGTGGCGGCTGCGGAATACGCCACTCTAATTTGGCGTAGGCGCAGCGGAGGTGGTAGAGGACACATTTTGGGATCCAGGCTGCTCGAAGTGCACTCATTGTCAATCCACGGCTCAGTGGCAAGGCATCACCAGACGTGGGGTGGGCAATCACTGTCAGATCTGCCAAGAGTAATAAATGCCATAGATGAAAGCAGGAATGAGCATATAGCTTGTATTGATTCATTGCACAATTCAGTGTTGTTAGTATTGTGAAGCGGGACAGCTTACAAGCACTGTAGTGGTAATGCGAGCGTAATTTGCCGCATCGATGGACTTGAATTGACAGCGCGAAACTCCTCCAACTTGGACGCCTCGAGCACCACCATGACGAGTCGCCTGCCGCTGGAGCAGCATAATCGCACTGTGCCTGTAGCCGGCGGTAGGCGCACTGCAGTGGCGGCTGCGGAATACGCCACTCTAATTTGGCGTAGGCGCAGCGGAGGTGGTAGAGGACACATTTTGGGATCCAGGCTGCTCGAAGTGCACTCATTGTCAATCCACGGCTCAGTGGCAAGGCATAACCAGACGTGGGGTGGGCAATCACTGTCAGATATGCCAAGAGTAATAAATGCTATAGATGAAAGCAGGAATGAGCATATGGCTTGTATTGATTGATTGCGCAATTCAGTGTTGTTAGTATTGTGAAGCGGGACAGCTTACAAGCACTGTAGTGGTAATGCGAGCGTAATTTGCCGCATCGATGGACTTGAAGCGACATCGTGACACTCCTGCAACTTGGCCGCCTCGAGCACCGCCATGACGAGTCGCCTGCCGCTGGATCAGCAATATACCACTGTGCCTGTAGCCGGCGGTAGTCAGACTGCAGTGGTGGCAGCAGAATACGCCACTCTAATTTGGCGTTGGCCCAGCGCAGGTGGTAGAAGACACATTTTGGGCTCCAGGCTGCTCGAAGTGCACTCATTGGCAATCCACGGCTCAGTGGCAGTGCATCACCAGACGCGGCGTGGGCAATCGCTGTCAGATCTGCCAAGAGTAATAAATGCCATAGATGAAAGCAGGAATGAGCATATGGCTTGTATTGATTGATTGTGCAATTAAGTGTTGTTAGTATTGCGAAGCGGGACAGCTTACAAGCACTGTAGTGGTAATGCGAGCGTAATTTGCCGCATCGATGGACTTGAAGCGACATCGCGACACTCCTGCAACTTGGCCGCCTCGAACACCGCCATGACGAGTCGCCTGCCGCTGGAGCAGCAATATTCCACTGTGCCTGTAGCCGGCGGTAGTCAGACTTCAGTGGCGGCAGCAGAATATGCCACTCTAATTTGGCGTTGGTCAAGCGCAGGTGGTAGAGGACACATTTTGGGATCCAGGCTGCTCGAAATGCACTCATTGTCAATCCACGGCTCAGTGGCAAGGCATAACCAGACGTGGGGTGGGCAATCGCTGTCAGATCTGCCAAGAGAAATAAATGCCATAGATGAAAGCAGGAATGAGCATATGACTTGTATTGATTGATTGCGCAATTCAGTGTTGTTAGTATTGTGAAGCGGGACACCTTACAAGCACTGTAGTGGTAATGCGAGCGTAATTTGCCGCATCGATGGACTTGAAGCGACATCGCAACACTCCTGCAACTTGGCCGCCTCGAGCACCGCCATGACGAGTCGCCTGCTGCTGGAGCAGCATAATCACACTGTGCCTGTAGCCGGCGGTAGGCGCACTGCAGTGGCGGCTGCGGAATACGCCACTCTAATTTGGCGTAGGCACAGCGGAGGTGGTAGAGGACACATTTTGGGATCCAGGCTGCTCGAAGTGCACTCATTGTCAATCCACGGCTCAGTGGCAAGGCATCACCAGACGTGGGGTGGGCAATCACTGTCAGATCTGCCAAGAGTAATAAATGCCATAGATTAAAGCAGGAATGAGCATATAGCTTGTATTGATTCATTGCGCAATTCAGTGTTGTTAGTATTGTGAAGCGGGACAGCTTACAAGCACTGTAGTGGTATTGTGAGCGTAATTTGCCGCATCGATGGACTTGAATTGACAGCGCGACACTCCTCCAACTTGGCCGCCTCGAGCACCGCCATGACGAGTCGCCTGCCGCTGGAGCAGCAATATCCCACTGTGCCTGTAGCCGGCGGTAGTCAGACTACAGTGGCGGCAGCAGAATATGCGACTCTAATTTGGCGTTGGTCAAGCGCAGGTGGTAGAATACACATTTCTGGCTCCAGGCTGCTCGAAGTGCACTCATTGGCAATCCACGGCTCAGTGGCAGTGCATCACCAGACGCGGCGTGGGCAATCGCTGTCAGATCTGCCAAGAGTAATAAATGCCATAGATGAAAGCAGGAATGAGCATATGGCTTGTATTGATTGATTGAGCAATTCAGTGTTGTTTGTATTGTGAAGCGGGACACCTTACAAGCACTGTATTGGTAATGCGAGCGTAATTTGCCGCATCGATGGACTTGAAGCGACATCGCGACACTCCTGACTTGGCCGCCTCGAGCACCGCCATGACGAGTCGCCTGCCGCTGGAGCAGCATAATCCCACTGTGCCTGTAGCCGGCGGAAGGCGCACTGCAGTGGCGGCTGCGGAATACGCCACTCTAATTTGGCGTAGGCGCAGCGGAGGTGGTAGAGGACACATTTTGGGATCCAGGCTGCTCGAAGTGCACTCATTGTCAATCCACGGCTCAGTGGCAAGGCATCACCAGACGTGGGGTGGGCAATCACTGTCAGATCTGCCAAGAGTAATAAATGCCATAGATGAAAGCAGGAATGAGCATATAGCTTGTATTAATTCATTGCGCAATTCAGTGTTGTTAGTATTGTGAAGCGGGACAGCTTACAAGCACTGTAGTGGTAATGCGAGCGTAATTTGCCGCATCGATGGACTTGAATTGACAGCGCGACACTCCTCCAACTTGGCCGCCTCGAGCACCGCCATGACGAGTCGCCTGCCGCTGGAGCAGCAATATTCCACTGTGCCTGTAGCCGGCGGTAGTCAGACTGCAGTGGCGGCAGCAGAATATGCCACTCTAATTTGGCGATGGTCAAGCGCAGGTGGTAGAAGACACATTTTGGGCTCCAGGCTGCTCGAAGTGCACTCATTGGCAATCCACGGCTCAGTGGCAGTGCATCACCAGACGCGGCGTGGGCAATCGCTGTCAGATCTGCCAAGAGTAATAAATGCCTTAGATGAAAGCAGGAATGAGCGTATGGCTTGTATTGATTCATTGCGCAATTCAGTGTTGTTAGTATTGTCAAGCGGGACAGCTTACAAGCACTGTAGTGGTAATGCGAGCGTAATTTGCCGCATCGATGGACTTGAATTGACAGCGCGACACTCCTCATATTTGGCCGCCTCGAGCACCGCCATGACGAGTCGCCTGCCGCTGGAGCAGCAATATACCACTGTGCCCGTAGCCGGCAGTAGTCGCACTGCAGTGGCGGCTGCGGAAAACGCCACTCTAATTTGGCGTAGGCGCAGCGGAGGTGGTAGAGGACACATTTTGGGATCCAGGCTGCTCGAAGTGCACTCATTGTCAATCCACGGCTCAGTGGCAAGGCATAACCAGACGTGGGGTGGGCAATCACTGTCAGATCTGCCAAGAGAAATAAATGCCATAGATGAAAGTAGGAATGAGCATATAGCTTGTATTGATTGATTGCGCAATTCAGTTTTGTTAGTATTGTGAAGCGGCACAGCTTACAAGCACTGTAGTGGTAATGCGAGCGTAATTTGCCGCATCGATGGACTTGACGCGACATCGCGACACTCCTCCAACTTGGCCGCCTCAAGCACCGCCTTGACGAGTCGCCTGCCGCTGGAACAGCAATATACAACTGTGCCTGTAGCCGGCAGTAGTCGCACTGCAGTGGCGGCTGCGGAATACGCCACTCTAATTTGGCGTAGGCGCAGCGGAGGTGGTAGAGCACACATTTTGGGATCCAGGCTGCTCGAAGTGCACTCATTGTCAATCCACGGCTCAGTGGCAAGGCATCACCAGACGTGGGGTGGGCAATCACTGTCAGATCTGCCAAGAGAAATAAATGCCATAGATGAAAGCAGGAATGAGCATATAGCTTGTATTGATTGATTGCGCAATTCAGTGTTGTTAGTACTGTGAAGCGGGACAGCTTACAATCACTGTAGTGGTAATGCGAGCGTAATTTGCCGCATCGATGGACTTGAAGCGACATCGCGACACTCCTCCAACTTGGCCGCCTCAAGCACCGCCTTGACGAGTCGCCTGCCGCTGGAGCAGCAATATACCACTGTGCCCGTAGCCGGCGGTAGTCGCACTGCAGTGGCGGCTGCGGAATACGCCACTCTAATTTGGCGTAGGCGCAGCGGAGATGGTAGAGGACACATTTTGGGATCCAGGCTGCTCGAAATGCACTCATTGGCAATCCACGGCTCAGTGGCAGTGCATCACCAGACGTGGGGTGGGCAATCGCTGTCAGATCTGCCAAGAGTAATAGGTGCCATAGATAAAAGCAGGATTGAGCATATGGCTTGTATTGATTGATTGCGCAATTCAGTGTTGTTAGAATTGTGAAGCGGGACAGCTTACAAGCACTGTATTGGTAATGTGAGCGTAATTTGCCGCATCGATGGACTTGAAGCGACTGCGCGACACTCCTCCAACTTGGCCACCTCGAGCACCGCCATGACTAGTCGCCTGCCGCTGAAGCAGCAATATCCCACTGTGCCTGTAGCCGGCGGTAGTCAGACTGCAGTGGCGGCAGCGGAATATGCCACTCTAATTTAGCGTTGGTCCAGCGCAGGTGGTAGAAGACACATTTTGGGCTCCAGGCTGCTCGAAGTGCACTCATTGGCAATCCACGGCTCAGTGGCAGTGCTTCACCAGACGTGGGTTGGGCAATCGCTGTCAGATCTGCCAAGAGAAATAAATGCCATAGATGAAAGCAGGAATGAGCATATGGCTTGTATTGATTGATTGCGCAATTCAGTGTTGTTAGTATTGTGAAGCGGCACAGCTTACAAGCACTGTAGTGGTAATGCGAGCGTAATTTGCCGCATCGATGGACTTGAATTGACAGCGCGACACTCCTCCAACTTGGCCGCCTCAAGCACCGCCTTGACGAGTCGCCTGCCGCTGGAACAGCAATATACAACTGTGCCTGTAGCCGGCAGTAGTCGCACTGCAGTGGCGGCTGCGGAATACGCCACTCTAATTTGGCGTAGGCGCAGCGGAGGTGGTAGAGCACACATTTTGGGCTCCAGGCTGCTCGAAGTGCACTCATTGGCAATCCACGGCTCAGTGGCAGTGCATCACCAGACGCGGCGTGGGCAATCGCTGTCAGATCTGCCAAGAGTAATAAATGCCATAGATGAAAGCAGGAATGAGCATATGGCTTGTATTGATTGATTGAGCAATTCAGTGTTGTTTGTATTGTGAAGCGGGACACCTTACAAGCACTGTATTGGTAATGCGAGCGTAATTTGCCGCATCGATGGACTTGAAGCGACATCGCGACACTCCTGACTTGGCCGCCTCGAGCACCGCCATGACGAGTCGCCTGCCGCTGGAGCAGCATAATCCCACTGTGCCTGTAGCCGGCGGAAGGCGCACTGCAGTGGCGGCTGCGGAATACGCCACTCTAATTTGGCGTAGGCGCAGCGGAGGTGGTAGAGGACACATTTTGGGATCCAGGCTGCTCGAAGTGCACTCATTGTCAATCCACGGCTCAGTGGCAAGGCATCACCAGACGTGGGGTGGGCAATCACTGTCAGATCTGCCAAGAGTAATAAATGCCATAGATGAAAGCAGGAATGAGCATATAGCTTGTATTAATTCATTGCGCAATTCAGTGTTGTTAGTATTGTGAAGCGGGACAGCTTACAAGCACTGTAGTGGTAATGCGAGCGTAATTTGCCGCATCGATGGACTTGAATTGTCAGCGCGACACTCCTCCAACTTGGCCGCCTCGAGCACCGCCATGACGAGTCGCCTGCCGCTGGAGCAGCAATATCCCACTGTGCCTGTAGCCGGCGGTAGTCAGACTGCAGTGGCGGCAGCAGAATATGCCACTCTAATTTGGCGATGGTCAAGCGCAGGTGGTAGAAGACACATTTTGGGCTCCAGGCTGCTCGAAGTGCACTCATTGGCAATCCACGGCTCAGTGGCAGTGCATCACCAGACGCGGCGTGGGCAATCGCTGTCAGATCTGCCAAGAGTAATAAATGCCATAGATGAAAGCAGGAATGAGCGTATGGCTTGTATTGATTCATTGCGCAATTCAGTGTTGTTAGTATTGTCAAGCGGGACAGCTTACAAGCACTGTAGTGGTAATGCGAGCGTAATTTGCCGCATCGATGGACTTGAATTGACAGCGCGACACTCCTCATATTTGGCCGCCTCGAGCACCGCCATGACGAGTCGCCTGCCGCTGGAGCAGCAATATACCACTGTGCCCGTAGCCGGCAGTAGTCGCACTGCAGTGGCGGCTGCGGAAAACGCCACTCTAATTTGGCGTAGGCGCAGCGGAGGTGGTAGAGAACACATTTTGGGATCCAGGCTGCTCGAAGTGCACTCATTGTCAATCCACGGCTCAGTGGCATGGCATCACCAGACGTGGGGTGGGCAATCACTGTCAGATCTGCCAAGAGAAATAAATGCCATAGATGAAAGCAGGAATGAGCATATAGCTTGTATTGATTGATTGCGCAATTCAGTGTTGTTAGTATTGTGAAGCGGGACAGCTTACAATCACTGTAGTGGTAATGCGAGCGTAATTTGCCGCATCGATGGACTTGAAGCGACATCGCGACACTCCTCCAACTTGGCCGCCTCAAGCACCGCCTTGACGAGTCGCCTGCCGCTGGAGCAGCAATATACCACTGTGCCCGTAGCCGGCGGTAGTCGCACTGCAGTGGCGGCTGCGGAATACGCCACTCTAATTTGGCGTAGGCGCAGCGGAGATGGTAGAGGACACATTTTGGGATCCAGGCTGCTCGAAATGCACTCATTGGCAATCCACGGCTCAGTGGCAGTGCATCACCAGACGTGGGGTGGGCAATCGCTGTCAGATCTGCCAAGAGTAATAGGTGCCATAGATAAAAGCAGGATTGAGCATATGGCTTGTATTGATTGATTGCGCAATTCAGTGTTGTTAGAATTGTGAAGCGGGACAGCTTACAAGCACTGTATTGGTAATGTGAGCGTAATTTGCCGCATCGATGGACTTGAAGCGACTGCGCGACACTCCTCCAACTTGGCCACCTCGAGCACCGCCATGACTAGTCGCCTGCCGCTGAAGCAGCAATATCCCACTGTGCCTGTAGCCGGCGGTAGTCAGACTGCAGTGGCGGCAGCGGAATATGCCACTCTAATTTAGCGTTGGTCCAGCGCAGGTGGTAGAAGACACATTTTGGGCTCCAGGCTGCTCGAAGTGCACTCATTGGCAATCCACGGCTCAGTGGCAGTGCTTCACCAGACGTGGGTTGGGCAATCGCTGTCAGATCTGCCAAGAGAAATAAATGCCATAGATGAAAGCAGGAATGAGCATATGGCTTGTATTGATTGATTGCGCAATTCAGTGTTGTTAGTATTGTGAAGCGGCACAGCTTACAAGCACTGTAGTGGTAATGCGAGCGTAATTTGCCGCATCGATGGACTTGAAGCGACATCGCGACACTCCTCCAACTTGGCCGCCTCCAGCACCGCCTTGACGAGTCGCCTGCCGCTGGAGCAGCAATATACCACTGTGCCTGTAGCCGGCGGTAGTCAGACTGCAGTGGCGGCAGCGGAATATGCCTCTCTAATTTGGCGTTGGTCCAGCGCAGGTGGTAGACGACACATTTTGGGCTCCAGGCTGCTCGAAGTGCACTCATTGTCAATCCACGGCTCAGTGGCAAGGCATAACCAGACGTGGGGTGGGCAATCGCTGTCATATCTGCCAAGAGAAATAAATGCCATAGATGAAAGCAGGAATGAGCATATGGCTTGTATTGATTGATTGCGCAATTCAGTGTTGTTAGTATTGTGAAGCGGCACAGCTTACAAGCACTGTAGTGGTAATGCGAGCGTAATTTGCCGCATCGATGGACTTGAAGCGACATCGCGACACTCTTCCAACTTGGCCGCCTCGAGCACCGCCTTGACGAGTTGCCTGCCGCTGGAGCAGCAATATACCACTGTGCCTGTAGCCGGCGGTAGTCAGACTGCAGTGGCGGCAGCGGAATATGCCTCTCTAATTTGGCGTTGGTCCAGCGCAGGTGGTAGACGACACATTTTGGGCTCCAGGCTGCTCGAACTGCACTCATTGGCAATCCACGGCTCAGTGGCAGTGCATCACCAGGCGCGGGGTGGGCAATCGCTTTCAGATCTGCCAAGAGTAATAAATGCGATAGAGAAAGCAGGAATGAGCATATGGCTTGTATTGATTGATTGCGATATTCAGTGTTGTTAGTATTGTGAAGCGGGACAGCTTAGAAGCACTGTAGTGGTAATGCGAGCGTAATTTGCCGCATCGATGGACTTGAAGCGACATCGCGACACTCCTTCAACTTGGCCGCCTCGAGCACCGCCATGACAAGTCACCTGCCACTGGAGCAGCAATATACCACTCTGCCCGTAGCCGGCGGTAGTCGCACTGCAGTAGCGGCTGTGGAATACGCCACTGTATTTTGGCGTAGGCGCAGCGGAGGTGGTTGAGGACACATTTTGGGATCCAGGCTGCTCGAAGTGCACTCATTGGCAATCCACGGCTCAGTGGCAGTACATCACCATACTCGGGATGGGCAATCGCTGTCAGCTCTGCCAAGAGTAATAAATGCCATCGATGAAAGCAGGAATGAGCATATGGCTTGTATTGATTGATTGCGCAATTCAGTGTTGTTAGTATTGTGAAGCGGGACAGCTTAGAAGCACTGTAGTGGTAACGCGAGCGTAATTTGCCACATCGATGGACTTGAAGCGACATCGCGACACTCCTCCAACTTGGCCGCCTCAAGGACCGCCTTGACGAGTCGCCTGCCGCTGAAGCAGCAATATCCCACTGTGCCTGTAGCCGGCGGTAGTCGCACTGCAGTGGCGTGTGCGGAATACGCCACTCTAATTTGGCGTAGGCGCAGCGGAGGTGGTAGAGGACACATTTTGGGATCCAGGCTGCTCGAAGTGCACTCATTGGCAATCCACGGCTCAGTGGCAGTGCATCACCAGACGTGGGGTGGGCAATCGCTCTCAGATCTGCCAAGAGTAATAAGTGCCATAGATGAAAGCAGGAATGAGCATATGGCTTGTATTGATTGATTGCGCAATTCAGTGTTGTTTGTATTGTTAATCGGGACAGCTTACAAGCACTGTATTTGTAATGCGAGCGTAATTTGCCGCATCGATGGACTTGAAGCGACATCGCGACACTCCTGCAACTTGGCCGCCTCGAGCACCGCCATGACGAGTCGCCTGCCGCTGGAGCAGCATAATCCCACTGTGCCTGTAGCCGGCGGTAGGCGCACTGCAGTGGCGGCTGCGGAATACGCCACTATAATTTGGCGTAGGCGCAGCGGAGGTTGTAGAGGACACATTTTGGGATCCAGGCTGCTCGAAGTGCACTCATTGGCAATCCACGGCTCAGTGGCAGTGCATCACCAGACGCGGCGTGGGCAATCGCTGTCAGATCTGCGAAGAGTAATAAATGCCATAAATGAAAACAGGAATGAGCATATGGCTTGTATTGATTGATTGCGCAATTCAGTGTTGTTAGTATTGTGAAGCGGGACAGCTTACAAGCACTGTAGTGGTAATGCGAGCGTAATTTGCCGCATCGATGGACTTGAAGCGACATCGCGAAACTGCTCCAACTTGGCCACCTCGAGCACCGCCTTGACGAGTCGCCTGCCGCTGGAGCAGCAATATACCACTGTGCCCGTAGCCGGCGGTAGTCGCACTGCAGTGGCGGCTGCGGAATACGCCACTCTAATTTGGCGTAGGCGCAGCGGAGGTGGTAGAGGACACATTTTGGGATCCAGGCTGCTCGAAGTGCACTCATTGGCAATCCACGGCTCAGTGGCAGTGCTTCACCAGACGTGGGTTGGGCAATCGCTGTCAGATCTGCCAAGAGTAATAAGTGCCATAGATGAAAGCAGGAATGAGCATATGGCTTGTATTGATTGATTGCGATATTCAGTGTTGTTAGTATTGTGAAGCGGGACAGCTCACAAGCACTGTAGTGGTAATGCGAGCGTAATTTGCCGCATCGATGGACTTGAAGCGACATCGCGACACTCCTCCAACTTGGCCGCCTCGAGCACCGCCATGACGAGTCGCCTGCCGCTGAAGCAGCAATATCCCACTGTGCCTGTAGCCGGCAGTAGTCAGACTGCAGTGGCGGCAGCGGAATATGCCTCTCTAATTTGGCGTTGGTCCAGCGCAGGTGGTAGACGACACATTTTGGGCTCCAGGCTGCTCGAACTGCACTCATTGGCAATCCACGGCTCAGTGGCAGTGCATCACCACGCGCGGGGTGGGCAATCGCTTTCAGATCTGCCAAGAGTAATAAATGCGATAGAGAAAGCAGGAATGAGCATATGGCTTGTATTGATTGATTGCGCAATTCAGTGTTGTTAGTATTGTGAAGCGGGACAGCTTAGAAGCACTGTAGTGGTAATGCGAGCGTAATTTGCCACATCGATGGACTTGAAGCGACATCGCGACACTCCTCCAACTTGGCCGCCTCAAGCACCGCCTTGACGAGTCGCCTGCCGCTGAAGCAGCAATATCCCACTGTGCCTGTAGCCGGCGGTAGTCGCACTGCAGTGGCGTGTGCGGAATACGCCACTCTAATTTGGCGTAGGCGCAGCGGAGATGGTAGAGGACACATTTTGGGATCCAGGCTGCTCGAAGTACACTCATTGGCAATCCACGGCTCAGTGGCAGTGCATCACCAGACGTGGGGTGGGCAATCGCTCTCAGATCTGCCAAGAGTAATAAGTGCCATAGATGAAAGCAGGAATGAGCATATGGCTTGTATTGATTGATTGCGCAATTCAGTGTTGTTTGTATTGTGAATCGGGACAGCTTACAAGCACTGTATTGGTAATGCGAGCGTAATTTGCCGCATCGATGGACTTGAAGCGACATCGCGACACTCCTGCAACTTGGCCGCCTCGAGCACCGCCATGGCGAGTCGCCTGCCGCTGGAGCAGCATAATCCCACTGTGCCTGTAGCCGGCGGTAGGCGCACTGCAGTGGCAGCTGCGGAATACGCCACTATAATTTGGCGTAGGCGCAGCGGAGGTTGTAGAGGACACATTTTGGGATCCAGGCTGCTCGAAGTGCACTCATTGGCAATCCACGGCTCAGTGGCAGTGCATCACCAGACGCGGCGTGGGCAATCGCTGTCAGATCTGCGAAGAGTAATAAATGCCATAAATGAAAGCAGGAATGAGCATATGGCTTGTATTGATTGATTGCGCAATTCAGTGTTGTTAGTATTGTGAAGCGGGACAGCTTACAAGCACTGTAGTGGTAATGCGAGCGTAATTTGCCGCATCGATGGACTTGAAGCGACATCGCGAAACTGCTCCAACTTGGCCACCTCGAGCACCGCCTTGACGAGTCGCCTGCCGCTGGAGCAGCAATATACCACTGTGCCCGTAGCCGGCGGTAGTCGCACTGCAGTGGCGGCTGCGGAATACGCCACTCTAATTTGGCGTAGGCGCAGCGGAGGTGGTAGAGGACACATTTTGGGATCCAGGCTGCTATAAGTTCACTCATTGGCAATCCACGGCTCAGTGGCAGTACATCACCATACTCGGGATGGGCAATCGCTGTCAGCTGTGCCAAGAGTAATAAGTGCCATAGATGAAAGCAGGAATGAGCATATGGCTTGTATTGATTGATTGCGATATTCAGTGTTGTTAGTATTGTGAAGCGGGACAGCTCACAAGCACTGTAGTGGTAATGCGAGCGTAATTTGCCGCATCGATGGACTTGAAGCGACATCGCGACACTCCTCCAACTTGGCCGCCTCGAGCACCGCCATGACGAGTCGCCTGCCGCGGAAGCAGCAATATCCCACTGTGCCTGTAGCCGGCAGTAGTCAGACTGCAGTGGCGGCAGCGGAATATGCCTCTCTAATTTGGCGTTGGTCCAGCGCAGGTGGTAGACGACACATTTTGGGCTCCAGGCTGCTCGAACTGCACTCATTGGCAATCCACGGCTCAGTGGCAGTGCATCACCACGCGCGGGGTGGGCAATCGCTTTCAGATCTGCCAAGAGTAATAAATGCGATAGAGAAAGCAGGAATGAGCATATGGCTTGTATTGATTGATTGCGCAATTCAGTGTTGTTAGTATTGTGAAGCGGGACAGCTTAGAAGCACTGTAGTGGTAATGCGAGCGTAATTTGCCACATCGATGGACTTGAAGCGACATCGCGACACTCCTCCAACTTGGCCGCCTCAAGCACCGCCTTGACGAGTCGCCTGCCGCTGAAGCAGCAATATCCCACTGTGCCTGTAGCCGGCGGTAGTCGCACTGCAGTGGCGTGTGCGGAATACGCCACTCTAATTTGGCGTAGGCGCAGCGGAGGTGGTAGAGGACACATTTTGGGATCCAGGCTGCTCGAAGTACACTCATTGGCAATCCACGGCTCAGTGGCAGTGCATCACCAGACGTGGGGTGGGCAATCGCTCTCAGATCTGCCAAGAGTAATAAGTGCCATAGATGAAAGCAGGAATGAACATATGGCTTGTATTGATTGATTGCGCAATTCAGTGTTGTTTGTATTGTGAATCGGGACAGCTTACAAGCACTGTATTGGTAATGCGAGCGTAATTTGCCGCATCGATGGACTTGAAGCGACATCGCGACACTCCTGCAACTTGGCCGCCTCGAGCACCGCCATGGCGAGTCGCCTGCCGCTGGAGCAGCATAATCCCACTGTGCCTGTAGCCGGCGGTAGGCGCACTGCAGTGGCAGCTGCGGAATACGCCACTATAATTTGGCGTAGGCGCAGCGGAGGTTGTAGAGGACACATTTTGGGATCCAGGCTGCTCGAAGTGCACTCATTCGCAATCCACGGCTCAGTGGCAGTGCATCACCAGACGCGGCGTGGGCAATCGCTGTCAGATCTGCGAAGAGTAATAAATGCCATAAATGAAAGCAGAAATGAGCATATGGCTTGTATTGATTGATTGCGCAATTCAGTGTTGTTAGTATTGTGAAGCGGGACAGCTTACAAGCACTGTAGTGGTAATGCGAGCGTAATTTGCCGCATCGATGGACTTGAAGCGACATCGCGAAACTGCTCCAACTTGGCCACCTCGAGCACCGCCTTGACGAGTCGCCTGCCGCTGGAGCAGCAATATACCACTGTGCCCGTAGCCGGCGGTAGTCGCACTGCAGTGGCGGCTGCGGAATACGCCACTCTAATTTGGCGTAGGCGCAGCGGAGGTGGTAGAGGACACATTTTGGGATCCAGGCTGCTATCAGTTCACTCATTGGCAATCCACGGCTCAGTGGCAGTACATCACCATACTCGGGATGGGCAATCGCTGTCAGCTGTGCCAAGAGTAAGAAATGCCATCGATGAAAGCAGGAATGAGCATATGGCTTGTATTGATTGATTGCGCAATTCAGTGTTGTTAGTATTGTGAAGCGGGACAGCTTACAAGCACTGTAGTGGTAATGCGAGCGTAATTTGCCACATCGATGTACTTGAAGCGACATCGCGACACTCCTCCAACTTGGCCGCCTCAAGCACCGCCTTGACGAGTCGCCTGCCGCTGAAGCAGCAATATTCCACTGTGCCTGTAGCCGGCGGTAGTCGCACTGCAGTGGCGTGTGCGGAATACGCCACTCTAATTTGGCGTAGGCGCAGCGGAGGTGGTAGAGGACACATTTTGGGATCCAGGCTGCTCGAAGTGCACTCATTGGCAATCCATGGCTCAGTGGCAGTGCATCACCAGACGTGGGGTGGGCAATCGCTGTCAGATCTGCCAAGAGTAATAAATGCCATAGATGAAAGCAGGAATGAGCATATGGCTTGTATTGATTGATTGCGCAATTCAGTGTTGTTAGTATTGTGAAGCGGGACAGCTTAGAAGCACTGTAGTGGTAATGCGAGCGTAATTTGCCACATCGATGGACTTGAAGCGACATCGCGACACTCCTCCAACTTGGCCACCTCGAGCACCGCCATGACGAGTCGCCTGCCGCTGAAGCAGCAATATCCCACTGTGCCTGTAGCCGGCGGTAGGCGCACTGCAGTGGCGGCTGCGGAATACGCCACTCTAATTTGGCGTAGGCGCAGCGGAGGTGGTAGAGGACACATTTTGGGATCCAGGCTGCTCGAAGTGCACTCATTGTCAATCCACGGCTCAGTGGCAAGGCATCACCAGACGTGGGGTGGGCAATCACTGTCAGATCTGCCAAGAGTAATAAATGCCATCGATGAAAGCAGGAATGAGCATATGGCTTGTATTGATTGATTGCGCAATTCAGTGTTGTTAGTATTGTGAAGCGGGACAGCTTAGAAGCACTGTAGTTGTAATGCGAGCGTAATTTGCCACATCGATGGACTTGAAGCGACATCGCGACACTCCTCCAACTTGGCCACCTCGAGCACCGCCATGACGAGTCGCCTGCCGCTGAAGCAGCAATATCCCACTGTGCCTGTAGCCGGCAGTAGTCAGACTGCAGTGGCGGCAGCGGAATATGCCTCTCTAATTTGGCGTTGGTCCAGCGCAGGTGGTAGACGACACATTTTGGGCTCCAGGCTGCTCGAACTGCACTCATTGGCAATCCACGGCTCAGTGGCAGTGCATCACCAGGCGCGGGGTGGGCAATTGCTTTCAGATCTGCCAAGAGTAATAAATGCGATAGAGAAAGCAGGAATGAGCATATGGCTTGTATTGATTGATTGCGCATTTCAGTGTTGTTAGTATTGTGAAGCGGGACAGCTTAGAAGCACTGTAGTGGTAATGCGAGCGTAATTTGCCACATCGATGGACTTGAAGCGACATCGCGACACTCCTCCAACTTGGCCGCCTCAAGCACCGCCTTGACGAGTCGCCTGCCGCTGAAGCAGCAATATCCCACTGTGCCTGTAGCCGGCGGTAGTCGCACTGCAGTGCCGTGTGCGGAATACGCCACTCTAATTTGGCGTAGGCGCAGCGGAGGTGGTAGAGGACACATTTTGGGATCCAGGCTGCTCGAAGTACACTCATTGGCAATCCACGGCTCAGTGGCAGTGCATCACCAGACGTGGGGTGGGCAATCGCTCTCAGATCTGCCAAGAGTAATAAGTGCCATAGATGAAAGCAGGAATGAGCATATGGCTTGTATTGATTGATTGCGCAATTCAGTGTTGTTTGTATTGTGAATCGGGACAGCTTACAAGCACTGTATTGGTAATGCGAGCGTAATTTGCCGCATCGATGGACTTGAAGCGACATCGCGACACTCCTGCAACTTGGCCGCCTCGAGCACCGCCATGGCGAGTCGCCTGCCGCTGGAGCAGCATAATCCCACTGTGCCTGTAGCCGGCGGTAGGCGCACTGCAGTGGCAGCTGCGGAATACGCCACTATAATTTGGCGTAGGCGCAGCGGAGGTTGTAGAGGACACATTTTGGGATCCAGGCTGCTCGAAGTGCACTCATTGGCAATCCACGGCTCAGTGGCAGTGCATCACCAGACGCGGCGTGGGCAATCGCTGTCAGATCTGCGAAGAGTAATAAATGCCATAAATGAAAGCAGGAATGAGCATATGGCTTGTATTGATTGATTGCGCAATTCAGTCTTGTTAGTATTGTGAAGCGGGACAGCTTACAAGCACTGTAGTGGTAATGCGAGCGTAATTTGCCGCATCGATGGACTTGAAGCGACATCGCGAAACTGCTCCAACTTGGCCACCTCGAGCACCGCCTTGACGAGTCGCCTGCCGCTGGAGCAGCAATATACCACTGTGCCCGTAGCCGGCGGTAGTCGCACTGCAGTGGCGGCTGCGGAATACGCCACTCTAATTTGGCGTAGGCGCAGCGGAGGTGGTAGAGGACACATTTTGGGATCCAGGCTGCTATAAGTTCACTCATTGGCAATCCACGGCTCAGTGGCAGTACATCACCATACTCGGGATGGGCAATCGCTGTCAGCTGTGCCAAGAGTAATAAATGCCATCAATGAAAGCAGGAATGAGCATATGGCTTGTATTGATTGATTGCGCAATTCAGTGTTGTTAGTATTGTGAAGCGGGACAGCTTACAAGCACTGTAGTGGTAATGCGAGCGTAATTTGCCACATCGATGTACTTGAAGCGACATCGCGACACTCCTCCAACTTGGCCGCCTCAAGCACCGCCTTGACGAGTCGCCTGCCGCTGAAGCAGCAATATTCCACTGTGCCTGTAGCCGGCGGTAGTCGCACTGCAGTGGCGTGTGCGGAATACGCCACTCTAATTTGGCGTAGGCGCAGCGGAGGTGGTAGAGGACACATTTTGGGATCCAGGCTGCTCGAAGTGCACTCATTGGCAATCCACGGCTCAGTGGCAGTGCATAACCAGACGTGGGGTGGGCAATCGCTGTCAGATCTGCCAAGAGTAATAAATGCCATAGATGAAAGCAGGAATGAGCATATAGCTTGTATTGATTCATTGCGCAATTCAGTGTTGTTAGTATTGTGAAGCGGGACAGCTTACAAGCACTGTAGTGGTAATGCGAGCGTAATTTGCCGCATCGATGGACTTGAATTGACAGCGCGACACTCCTCCAACTTGGCCGCCTCGAGCACCGCCTTGACGAGTCGCCTGCCGCTGGAGCAGCAATATCCCACTGTGCCTGTAGCCGGCGGTAGGCGCACTGCAGTGGCGGCTGCGGAATACGCCACTCTAATTTGGCGTAGGCGCAGCGGAGGTGGTAGAGGACACATTTTGGGATCCAGGCTGCTCGAAGTGCACTCATTGTCAATCCACGGCTCAGTGGCAAGGCATCACCAGACGTGGGGTGGGCAATCACTGTCAGATCTGCCAAGAGTATTAAATGCCATAGATGAAAGCAGGAATGAGCATATAGCTTGTATTGATTCATTGCGCAATTCAGTGTTGTTAGTATTGTGAAGCGGGACAGCTTACAAGCACTGTAGTGGTAATGCGAGCGTAATTTGCCGCATCGATGGACTTGAATTGACAGCGCGACACTCCTCCAACTTGGCCGCCTCGAGCACCGCCATAACGAGTCGCCTGCCGCTGGAGCAGCAATATCCCACTGTGCCTGTAGCCGGCGGTAGTCAGACTGCAGTGGCGGCAGCAGAATATGCCACTCTAATTTGGCGTTGGTCAAACGCAGGTGGTAGAGGACACATTTTGGGATCCAGGCTGCTCGAAGTGCACTCATTGTCAATCCACGGCTCAGTGGCAAGGCATAACCAGACGTGGGTTGGGCAATCGCTGTCAGATCTGCCAAGAGAAATAAATGCCACAGATGAAAGCAGGAATGAGCATATGGCTTGTATTGATTGATTGCGCAATTCAGTGTTGTTAGTATTGTGAAGCGGCACAGCTTACAAGCACTGTAGTGGTAATACGAGCGTAATTTGCCGCATCGATGGACTTGAAGCGACATCGCGACACTCCTCCAACTTGGCCGCCTCGAGCGCTGCCTTGACGAGTCGCCTGCCGCTGGAGCAGCAATATACCACTCTGCCCGTAGCCGGCGGTAGTCGCACTGCAGTGGCGGCTGTGGAATACGCCACTCTAATTTGGCGTAGGCGAAGCGGAGGTGGTAGAGGACACATTTTGGGATCCAGGCTGCTCGAAGTGCACTCATTGGAAATCCACGGCTCAGTGGCAGTGCTTCACCACACGTGGGTTGGGCAATCGCTGTCAGATCTGCCAAGAGTAATAAGTGCCATAGATGAAAGCAGGAATGAGCATATGGCTTGTATTGATTGATTGCGCAATTCAGTGTTGTTAGTATTGTGAAGCGGGACAGCTCACAAGCACTGTAGTGGTAATGCGAGCGTAATTTGCCACATCGATGGACTTGAAGCGACATCGCGACACTCCTCCAACTTGGCCGCCTCGAGCACCGCCATGACGAGTCACCTGCCGCTGGAGCAGCAATATACCACTCTGCCCGTAGCCGGCGGTAGTCGCACTGCAGTGGCGGCTGCGGAATACGCCACTGTATTTTGGTGTAGGCGCAGCGGAGGTGGTAGAGGACACATTTTGGGATCCAGGCTGCTCGAAGTGCACTCATTGGCAATCCACGGCTCAGTGGCAGTACATCACCATACTCGGGATGGGCAATCGCTGTCAGCTGTGCCAAGAGTAATAAATGCCATCGATGAAAGCAGGAATGAGCATATGGCTTGTATTGATTGATTGCGCAATTCAGTGTTGTTAGTATTGTGAAGCGGGACAGCTTACAAGCACTGTAGTGGTAATGCGAGCGTAATTTGCCACATCGATGTACTTGAAGCGACATCGCGACACTCCTCCAACTTGGCCGCCTCAAGCACCGCCTTGACGAGTCGCCTGCCGCTGAAGCAGCAATATTCCACTGTGCCTGTAGCCGGCGGTAGTCGCACTGCAGTGGCGTGTGCGGAATACGCCACTCTAATTTGGCGTAGGCGCAGCGGAGGTGGTAGAGGACACATTTTGGGATCCAGGCTGCTCGAAGTGCACTCATTGGCAATCCATGGCTCAGTGGCAGTGCATCACCAGACGTGGGGTGGGCAATCGCTGTCAGATCTGCCAAGAGTAATAAATGCCATAGATGAAAGCAGGAATGAGCATATGGCTTGTATTGATTGATTGCGCAATTCAGTGTTGTTAGTATTGTGAAGCGGGACAGCTTAGAAGCACTGTAGTGGTAATGCGAGCGTAATTTGCCACATCGATGGACTTGAAGCGACATCGCGACACTCCTCCAACTTGGCCACCTCGAGCACCGCCATGACGAGTCGCCTGCCGCTGAAGCAGCAATATCCCACTGTGCCTGTAGCCGGCGGTAGGCGCACTGCAGTGGCGGCTGCGGAATACGCCACTCTAATTTGGCGTAGGCGCAGCGGAGGTGGTAGAGGACACATTTTGGGATCCAGGCTGCTCGAAGTGCACTCATTGTCAATCCACGGCTCAGTGGCAAGGCATCACCAGACGTGGGGTGGGCAATCACTGTCAGATCTGCCAAGAGTAATAAATGCCATCGATGAAAGCAGGAATGAGCATATGGCTTGTATTGATTGATTGCGCAATTCAGTGTTGTTAGTATTGTGAAGCGGGACAGCTTAGAAGCACTGTAGTGGTAATGCGAGCGTAATTTGCCACATCGATGGACTTGAAGCGACATCGCGACACTCCTCCAACTTGGCCACCTCGAGCACCGCCATGACGAGTCGCCTGCCGCTGAAGCAGCAATATCCCACTGTGCCTGCAGCCGGCAGTAGTCAGACTGCAGTGGCGGCAGCGGAATATGCCTCTCTAATTTGGCGTTGGTCCAGCGCAGGTGGTAGACGACACATTTTGGGCTCCAGGCTGCTCGAACTGCACTCATTGGCAATCCACGGCTCAGTGGCAGTGCCTCACCAGGCGCGGGGTGGGCAATCGCTTTCAGATCTGCCAAGAGTAATAAATGCGATAGAGAAAGCAGGAATGAGCATATGGCTTGTATTGATTGATTGCGCAATTCAGTGTTGTTAGTATTGTGAAGCGGGACAGCTTAGAAGCACTGTAGTGGTAATGCGAGCGTAATTTGCCACATCGATGGACTTGAAGCGACATCGCGACACTCCTCCAACTTGGCCGCCTCAAGCACCGCCTTGACGAGTCGCCTGCCGCTGAAGCAGCAATATCCCACTGTGCCTGTAGCCGGCGGTAGTCGCACTGCAGTGGCGTGTGCGGAGTACGCTACTCTAATTTGGCGTAGGCGCAGCGGAGGTGGTAGAGGACACATTTTGGGATCCAGGCTGCTCGAAGTACACTCATTGGCAATCCACGGCTCAGTGGCAGTGCATCACCAGACGTGGGGTGGGCAATCGCTCTCAGATCTGCCAAGAGTAATAAGTGCCATAGATGAAAGCAGGAATGAGCATATGGCTTGTATTGATTGATTGCGCAATTCAGTGTTGTTTGTATTGTGAATCGGGACAGCTTACAAGCACTGTATTGGTAATGCGAGCGTAATTTGCCGCATCGATGGACTTGAAGCGACATCGCGACACTCCTGCAACTTGGCCGCCTCGAGCACCGCCATGGCGAGTCGCCTGCCGCTGGAGCAGCATAATCCCACTGCGCCTGTAGCCGGCGGTAGGCGCACTGCAGTGGCAGCTGCGGAATACGCCACTATAATTTGGCGTAGGCGCAGCGGAGGTTGTAGAGGACACATTTTGGGATCCAGGCTGCTCGAAGTGCACTCATTGGCAATCCACGGCTCAGTGGCAGTGCATCACCAGACGCGGCGTGGGCAATCGCTGTCAGATCTGCGAAGAGTAATAAATGCCATAAATGAAAGCAGGAATGAGCATATGGCTTGTATTGATTGATTGCGCAATTCAGTGTTGTTAGTATTGTGAAGCGGGACAGCTTACAAGCACTGTAGTGGTAATGCGAGCGTAATTTGCCGCATCGATGGACTTGAAGCGACATCGCGAAACTGCTCCAACTTGGCCACCTCGAGCACCGCCTTGACGAGTCGCCTGCCGCTGGAGCAGCAATATACCACTGTGCCCGTAGCCGGCGGTAGTCGCACTGCAGTGGCGGCTGCGGAATACGCCACTCTAATTTGGCGTAGGCGCAGCGGAGGTGGTAGAGGACACATTTTGGGATCCAGGCTGCTATAAGTTCACTTATTGGCAATCCACGGCTCAGTGGCAGTACATCACCATACTCGGGATGGGCAATCGCTGTCAGATCTGCCAAGAGTAATAAATGCCATAGATGAAAGCAGGAATGAGCATATAGCTTGTATTGATTCATTGCGCAATTCAGTGTTGTTAGTATTGTGAAGCGGGACAGCTTACAAGCACTGTAGTGGTAATGCGAGCGTAATTTGCCGCATCGATGGACTTGAATTGACAGCGCGACACTCCTCCAACTTGGCCGCCTCGAGCACCGCCTTGACGAGTCGCCTGCCGCTGGAGCAGCAATATCCCACTGTGCCTGTAGCCGGCGGTAGGCGCACTGCAGTGGCGGCTGCGGAATACGCCACTCTAATTTGGCGTAGGCGCAGCGGAGGTGGTAGAGGACACATTTTGGGATCCAGGCTGCTCGAAGTGCACTCATTGTCAATCCACGGCTCAGTGGCAAGGCATCACCAGACGTGGGGTGGGCAATCACTGTCAGATCTGCCAAGAGTAATAAATGCCATAGATGAAAGCAGGAATGAGCATATAGCTTGTATTGATTCATTGCGCAATTCAGTGTTGTTAGTATTGTGAAGCGGGACAGCTTACAAGCACTGTAGTGGTAATGCGAGCGTAATTTGCCGCATCGATGGACTTGAATTGACAGCGCGACACTCCTCCAACTTGGCCGCCTCGAGCACCGCCATGACGAGTCGCCTGCCGCTGGAGCAGCAATATCCCACTGTGCCTGTAGCCGGCGGTAGTCAGACTGCAGTGGCGGCAGCAGAATATGCCACTCTAATTTGGCGTTGGTCAAACGCAGGTGGTAGAGGACACATTTTGGGATCCAAGCTGCTCGAAGTGCACTCATTGTCAATCCACGGCTCAGTGGCAAGGCATAACCAGACGTGGGTTGGGCAATCGCTGTCAGATCTGCCAAGAGAAATAAATGCCATAGATGAAAGCAGGAATGAGCATATGGCTTGTATTGATTGATTGCGCAATTCAGTGTTGTTAGTATTGTGAAGCGGCACAGCTTACAAGCACTGTAGTGGTAATGCGAGCGTAATTTGCCGCATCGATGGACTTGAAGCGACATCGCGACACTCCTCCAACTTGGCCGCCTCGAGCGCTGCCTTGACGAGTCGCCTGCCGCTGGAGCAGCAATATACCACTCTGCCCGTAGCCGGCGGTAGTCGCACTGCAGTGGCGGCTGTGGAATACGCCCCTCTAATTTGGCGTAGGCGCAGCGGAGGTGGTAGAGGACACATTTTGGGATCCAGGCTGCTCGAAGTGCACTCATTGGAAATCCACGGCTCAGTGGCAGTGCTTCACCAGACGTGGGTTGGGCAATCGCTGTCAGATCTGCCAAGAGTAATAAGTGCCATAGATGAAAGCAGGAATGAGCATATGGCTTGTATTGATTGATTGCGCAATTCAGTGTTGTTAGTATTGTGAAGCGGGACAGCTCACAAGCACTGTAGTGGTAATGCGAGCGTAATTTGCCACATCGATGGACTTGAAGCGACATCGCGACACTCCTCCAACTTGGCCGCCTCGAGCACCGCCATGACGAGTCACCTGCCGCTGGAGCAGCAATGTCCCACTGTGCCTGTAGCCGGCAGTAGTCAGACTGCAGTGGCGGCAGCGGAATATGCCTCTCTAATTTGGCGTTGGTCCAGCGCAGGTGGTAGACGACACATTTTGGGCTCCAGGCTGCTCGAACTGCACTCATTGGCAATCCACGGCTCAGTGGCAGTGCATCACCAGGCGCGGGGTGGGCAATCGCTTTCAGATCTGCCAAGAGTAATAAATGCGATAGAGAAAGCAGGAATGAGCATATGGCTTGTATTGATTGATTGCGCAATTCAGTGTTGTTAGTATTGTGAAGCGGGACAGCTTAGAAGCACTGTAGTGGTAATGCGAGCGTAATTTGCCACATCGATGGACTTGAAGCGACATCGCGACACTCCTCCAACTTGGCCGCCTCAAGCACCGCCTTGACGAGTCGCCTGCCGCTGAAGCAGCAATATCCCACTGTGCCTGTAGCCGGCGGTAGTCGCACTGCAGTGGCGTGTGCGGAATACGCCACTCTAATTTGGCGTAGGCGCAGCGGAGGTGGTAGAGGACACATTTTGGAATCCAGGCTGCTCGAAGTACACTCATTGGCAATCCACGGCTCAGTGGCAGTGCATCACCAGACGTGGGGTGGGCAATCGCTCTCAGATCTGCCAAGAGAATAAGTGCCATAGATGAAAGCAGGAATGAGCATATGGCTTGTATTGATTGATTGCGCAATTCAGTGTTGTTTGTATTGTGAATCGGGACAGCTTACAAGCACTGTATTGGTAATGCGAGCGTAATTTGCCGCATCGATGGACTTGAAGCGACATCGCGACACTCCTGCAAATTGGCCGCCTCGAGCACCGCCATGGCGAGTCGCCTGCCGCTGGAGCAGCATAATCCCACTGTGCCTGTAGCCGGCGGTAGGCGCACTGCAGTGGCAGCTGCGGAATACGCCACTATAATTTGGCGTAGGCGCAGCGGAGGTTGTAGAGGACACATTTTGGGATCCAGGCTGCTCGAAGTGCACTCATTGGCAATCCACGGCTCAGTGGCAGTGCATCACCAGACGCGGCGTGGGCAATCGCTGTCAGATCTGCGAAGAGTAATAAATGCCATAAATGAAAGCAGGAATGAGCATATGGCTTGTATTGATTGATTGCGCAATTCAGTCTTGTTAGTATTGTGAAGCGGGACAGCTTACAAGCACTGTAGTGGTAATGCGAGCGTAATTTGCCGCATCGATGGACTTGAAGCGACATCGCGAAACTGCTCCAACTTGGCCACCTCGAGCACCGCCTTGACGAGTCGCCTGCCGCTGGAGCAGCAATATACCACTGTGCCCGTAGCCGGCGGTAGTCGCACTGCAGTGGCGGCTGCGGAATACGCCACTCTAATTTGGCGTAGGCGCAGCGGAGGTGGTAGAGGACACATTTTGGGATCCAGGCTGCTATAAGTTCACTCATTGGCAATCCACGGCTCAGTGGCAGTACATCACCAAACTCGGGATGGGCAATCGCTGTCAGCTGTGCCAAGAGTAATAAATGCCATCGATGAAAGCAGGAATGAGCATATGGCTTGTATTGATTGATTGCGCAATTCAGTGTTGTTAGTATTGTGAAGCGGGACAGCTTACAAACACTGTAGTGGTAATGCGAGCGTAATTTGCCACATCGATGTACTTGAAGCGACATCGCGACACTCCTCCAACTTGGCCGCCTCAAGCACCGCCTTGACGAGTCGCCTGCCGCTGAAGCAGCAATATTCCACTGTGCCTGTAGCCGGCGGTAGTCGCACTGCAGTGGCGTGTGCGGAATACGCCACTCTAATTTGGCGTAGGCGCAGCGGAGGTGGTAGAGGACACATTTTGGGATCCAGGCTGCTCGAAGTGCACTCATTGGCAATCCACGGCTCAGTGGCAGTGCATCACCAAACGTGGGGTGGGCAATCGCTGTCAGATCTGCCAAGAGTAATAAATGCCATAGATGAAAGCAGGAATGAGCATATAGCTTGTATTGATTCATTGCGCAATTCAGTGTTGTTAGTATTGTGAAGCGGGACAGCTTACAAGCACTGTAGTGGTAATGCGAGCGTAATTTGCCGCATCGATGGACTTGAATTGACAGCGCGACACTCCTCCAACTTGGCCGCCTCGAGCACCGCCTTGACGAGTCGCCTGCCGCTGGAGCAGCAATATCCCACTGTGCCTGTAGCCGGCGGTAGGCGCACTGCAGTGGCGGCTGCGGAATACGCCACTCTAATTTGGCGTAGGCGCAGCGGAGGTGGTAGAGGACACATTTTGGGATCCAGGCTGCTCGAAGTGCACTCATTGTCAATCCACGGCTCAGTGGCAAGGCATCACCAGACGTGGGGTGGGCAATCACTGTCAGATCTGCCAAGAGTAATAAATGCCATAGATGAAAGCAGGAATGAGCATATAGCTTGTATTGATTCATTGCGCAATTCAGTGTTGTTAGTATTGTGAAGCGGGACAGCTTACAAGCACTGTAGTGGTAATGCGAGCGTAATTTGCCGCATCGATGGACTTGAATTGACAGCGCGACACTCCTCCAACTTGGCCGCCTCGAGCACCGCCATGACGAGTCGCCTGCCGCTGGAGCAGCAATATCCCACTGTGCCTGTAGCCGGCGGTAGTCAGACTGCAGTGGCGGCAGCAGAATATGCCACTCTAATTTGGCGTTGGTCAAACGCAGGTGGTAGAGGACAGATTTTGGGATCCAGGCTGCTCGAAGTGCACTCATTGTCAATCCACGGCTCAGTGGCAAGGCATAACCAGACGTGGGTTGGGCAATCGCTGTCAGATCTGCCAAGAGAAATAAATGCCATAGATGAAAGCAGGAATGAGCATATGGCTTGTATTGATTGATTGCGCAATTCAGTGTTGTTAGTATTGTGAAGCGGCACAGCTTACAAGCACTGTAGTGGTAATGCGAGCGTAATTTGCCGCATCGATGGACTTGAAGCGACATCGCGACACTCCTCCAACTTGGCCGCCTCGAGCACTGCCTTGACGAGTCGCCTGCCGCTGGAGCAGCAATATACCACTCTGCCCGTAGCCGGCGGTAGTCGCACTGCAGTGGCGGCTGTGGAATACGCCACTCTATTTTGGCGTAGGCGCAGCGGAGGTGGTAGAGGACAAATTTTGGGATCCAGGCTGCTCGATGTGCACTCATTGGCAATCCACGGCTAAGTGGCAAGGCATCACCAGACGTGGGGTGGGCAATCACTGTCAGATCTGCCAAGAGTAATAAATGCCATAGATGAAAGCAGGAATGAGCATATAGCTTGTATTGATTCACTGCGCAATTCAGTGTTGTTAGTATTGTGAAGCGGGACAGCTTACAAGCACTGTAGTGGTAATGCGAGCGTAATTTGCCACATCGATGGACTTGAAGCGACATCGCGACACTCCTCCAACTTGGCCGCCTCAAGCACCGCCTTGACGAGTCGCCTGCCGCTGAAGCAGCAATATCCCACTGTGCCTGTAGCCGGCGGTAGTCGCACTGCAGTGGCGTGTGCGGAATACGCCACTCTAATTTAGCGTAGGCGCAGCGGAGGTGGTAGAGGACACATTTTGGGATCCAGGCTGCTCTAAGTGCACTCATTGGCAATCCACGGCTCAGTGGCAGTGCATCACCAGACGTGGGGTGTGCAATCGCTCTCAGATCTGCCAAGAGTAATAAGTGCCATAGATGACAGCAGGAATGAGCGTATGGCTTGTATTGATTGATTGCGCAATTCAGTGTTGTTTGTATTGTGAATCGGGACAGCTTACAAGCACTGTATTGGTAATGCGAGCGTAATTTGCCGCATCGATGGACTTGAAGCGACATCGCGACACTCCTGCAACTTGGCCGCCTCTAGCACCGCCATGACGAGTCGCCTGCCGCTGGAGCAGCATAATCCCACTGTGCCTGTAGCCGGCGGTAGGCGCACTGCAGTGGCGGCTGCGGAATACGCCACTCTAACTTGGCGTAGGCGCAGCGAAGGTGGTAGAGGACACACTTTGGGATCCAGGCTGCTCGAAGTGCACTCATTGTCAATCCACGGCTTAGTGGCAAGGCATCACCAGACGTGGGGTGGGCAATCACTGTCAGATCTGCCAAGAGTAATAAATGCCATAGATGAAAGCAGGAATGAGCATATAGCTTGTATTGATGCATTGCGCAATTCAGTGTTGTTAGTATTGTGAAGCGGGACAGCTTACAAGCACTGTAGTGGTAATGCGAGCGTAATTTGCCGCATCGATGGACTTGAATTGACAGCGCGACACTCCTCCAACTTGGCCGCCTCGAGCACCGCCATGACGAGTCGCCTGCCGCTGGAGCAGCAATATACCACTGTTCCCGTAGCCGGCAGTAGTCAGACTGCAGTGGCGGCAGCAGAATATGCCACTCTAATTTGGCGTTGGTCAAGCGCAGGTGGTAGAAGACACATTTTGGGCTCCAGGCTGCTCGAAGTGCACTCATTGGCAATCCACGGCTCAGTGGCAGTGCATCACCAGACGCGGCGTGGGCAATCGCTGTCAGATCTGCCAAGAGTAATAAATGCCATAGATGAAAGCAGGAATGAGCGTATGGCTTGTATTGATTCATTGCGCCATTCAGTGTTGTTAGTATTGTGAAGCGGCACAGCTTACAAGCACTGTAGTGGTAATGCGAGCGTAATTTGCCGCATCGATGGACTTGAATTGACAGCGCGACACTCCTCCAACTTCGCCGCCTCGAGCACCGCCATGACGAGTCGCCTGCCGCTGAAGCAGCAATATCCCACTGTGCCTGTAGCCGGCGGTAGTCAGACTGCAGTGGCGGCAGCGGAATATGCCACTCTAATTTAGCGTTGGTCCAGCGCAGGTGGTAGAAGACACATTTTGGGCTCCAGGCTGCTTGAAGTGCACTCATTGGCAATCCACGGCTCAGTGGCAGTGCATCACCAGACGCGGCGTGGGCAATCGCTGTCAGATGTGCCAAGAGTAATAAATGCCATAGATGAAAGCAGGAATGAACATATGGCTTGTATTGATTGATTGCGCAATTCAGTGTTGTTTGTATTGTGAATCGGGACAGCTTACAAGCACTGTATTGGTAATGCGAGCGTAATTTGCCGCATCGATGGACTTGAATTGACAGCGCGACACTCCTGCAACTTGGCCGCCTCGAGCACCGCCATGACGAGTCGCCTGCCACTGGAGCAGCATAATCCCACTGTGCCTGTAGCCGGCGGTAGGCGCACTGCAGTGGCGGCTGCGGAATACGCCACTCTAATTTGGCGTAGGCGCAGCGGAGGTGGTAGAGGACACATTTTGGGATCCAGGCTGCTCGAAGTGCACTCATTGTCAATCCACGGCTCAGTGGCAAGGCATCACCAGACGTCGGGTGGGCAATCACTGTCAGATCTGCCAAGAGTAATAAATGCCATAGATGAAAGCAGGAATGAGCATATAGCTTGTATTGATTCATTGCGCAATTCAGTGTTGTTAGTATTGTGAAGCGGGACAGCTTACAAGCACTGTAGTGGTAATGCGAGCGTAATTTGCCGCCTCGATGGACTTGAATTGACAGCGCGACACTCCTCCAACTTGGCCGCCTCGAGCACCGCCATGACGAGTCGCCTGCCGCTGGAGCAGCAATATACCACTGTGCCCGTAGCCGGCAATAGTCGCACTGCAGTGGCGGCTGCGGAATACGCCACTCTAATTTGGCGTAGGCGCCGCGGAGGTGGTAGAGGACACATTTTGGGATCCAGGCTGCTCGAATTGCACTCATTGTCAATCCACGGCTTAGTGGCAAGGCATAACCAGACGTGGGGTGGGCAATCACTGTCAGATCTGCCAAGAGAAATAAATGCCATAGATGAAAGCAGGAATGAGCATATAGCTTGTATTGATTGATTGCGCAATTCAGTGTTGTTAGTATTGTGAAGCGGCACAGCTTACAAGCACTGTAGTGGTAATGCGAGCGTAATTTGCCACATCGATGGACTTGAAGCGACATCGCGACACTCCTGCAACTTGGCCGCCTCGAGCACCGCCATGACAAGTCGCCTGCCGCTGGAGCAGCATAATCCCACTATGCCTGTAGCCGGCGGTAGGCGCACTGCAGTGGCGGCTGCGGAATACGCCACTCTAATTTGGCGTAGGCGCAGCGGAGGTTGTAGAGGACACATTTTGGGATCCAGGCTGCTCGAAGTGCACTCATTGGCAATCCACGGCTCAGTGGCAGTGCATCAACAGACGCGGCGTGGGCAATCGCTGTCAGATCTGCGAAGAGTAATAAATGCCATAAATGAAAGCAGGAATGAGCATATGGCTTGTATTGATTGATTGCGCAATTCAGTGTTGTTAGTATTGTGAAGCGGGACAGCTTACAAGCACTGTAGTGGTAATGCGAGCGTAATTTGCCGCATCGATGGACTTAAAGCGACATCGCGAAACTTCTCCAACTTGGCAACCTCGAGCACCGCCTTGACGAGTCGCCTGCCGCTGGAGCAGCAATATACCACTGTGCCCGTAGCCGGCGGTAGTCGCACTGCAGTGGCGGCTGCGGAATACGCCACTCTAATTTGGCGTAGGCGCAGCGGAGGTGGTAGAGGACACATTTTGGGATCCAGGCTGCTCGAAGTGCACTCATTGGCAATCCACGGCTCAGTGGCAGTGCTTCACCAGACGTGGGTTGGGCAATCGCTGTCAGATCTGCCAAGAGTAATAAGTGCCATAGATGAAAGCAGGAATGAGCATATGGCTTGTATTGATTGATTGCGCAATTCAGTGTTGTTAGTATTGTGAAGCGGGACAGCTTGCATGCACTGTATTGGTATTGCGAGCTTAATTTGCCGCATCGATGGACTTGAAGCGACAGCGCGACCCTCCTCCAGCTTGGCCACCTCGAGCACCGCCATGACGAGTCGCCTGCCGCTGAAGCAGCAATATCCCACTGTGCCTGTAGCCGGCGGTAGTCAGACTGCAGTGGCGGCAGCGGAATATGCCTCTCTAATTTGGCGTTGGTCCAGCGCAGGTGGTAGACGAAACATTTTGGGCTCCAGGTTGCTCGAAGTGCACTCATGGGCAATCCACGGCTCAGTGGCAGTGCATCACCAGGCGCGGGGTGGGCAATCGCTTTCAGATCTGCCAAGAGTAATAAATGCGATAGAGAAAGCAGGAATGAGCATATAGCTTGTATTGATTGATTGCGCAATTCAGTGTTGTTAGTATTGTGAAGCGGGACAGCTCACAAGCACTGTAGTGGTAATGCGAGCGTAATTTGCCGCATCGATGGACTTGAAGCGTCATCGCGACACTCCTCCAACTTGGCCGCCTCGAGCACCGCCATGACGAGTCACCTGCCGCTGGAGCAGCAATATACCACTCTGCCCGTAGCCGGCGGTAGTCGCACTGCAGTGGCGGCTGTGGAATACGCCACTCTATTTTGGCGTAGGCGCAGCGGAGGTGGTAGAGGACACATTTTGGGATCCAGGCAGCTCTAAGTGCACTCATTGGCAATCCACGGCTCAGTGGCAGTACATCACCATACTCAGAATGGGCAATCGCTGTCATCTCTGCCAAGAGTAATAAATGCCATCGATGAAAGCAGGAATGAGCATATGGCTTGTATTGATTGATTGCGCAATTCAGTGTTGTTAGTATTGTGAAGCGGGACAGCTTACAAGCACTGTAGTGGTAATGCGAGCGTAATTTGCCACATCGTGGACTTGAAGCGACATCGCGACACTCCTCCAACTTGGCCGCCTCGAGCACCGCCATGACGACTCGCCTGCCGCTGGAGCAGCAATATCCCACTGTGCCTGTAGCCGGCGGTAGTCAGACTGCAGTGGCGGCAGCAGAATATGCGACTCTAATTTGGCGTTGGTCAAGCGCAGGTGGTAGAAGACACACTTTGGGCTCCAGGCTGCTCGAAGTGCACTCATTGGCAATCCACGGCTCAGTGGCAGTGCATCACCAGATGCGGCGTGGGCAATCGCTGTCAGATCTGCCAAGAGTAATAAATGCCATAGATGAAAGCAGGAATGAACATATGGCTTGTATTGATTGATTGCGCAATACAGTGTTGTTTGTATTGTGAATCGGGACAGCTTACAAGCACTGTATTGGTAATGCGAGCGTAATTTGCCGCATCGATGGACTTGAAGCGACATCGCGACACTCCTGCAACTTGGCCGCCTCGAGCACCGCCATGACGAGTCGCCTGCCGCTGGAGCAGCATAATCCCACTGTGCCTGTAGCCGGCGGTAGGCGCACTGCAGTGGCGGCTGCGGAATACGCCACTCTAATTTGGCGTAGGCGCAGCGGAGGTGGTAGAGGAGACATTTTGGGATCCAGGCTGCTCGAAGTGCACTCATTGTCAATCCACGGCTCAGTGGCAAGGCATCACTAGACGTGGGGTGGGCAATCACTGTCAGATCTGCCAAGAGTAATAAATGCCATAGATGAAAGCAGGAATGAGCATATAGCTTGTATTGATTCATTGCGCAATTCAGTGTTGTTAGTATTGTGAAGCGGGACAGCTTACAAGCACTGTAGTGGTAATGCGAGCGTAATTTGCCGCATCGATGGACTTGAATTGACAGCGCGACACTCCTCCAACTTGGCCGCCTCGAGCACTGCCATGACGAGTCGCCTGCCGCTGGAGCAGCAATATACCACTGTTCCCGTAGCCGGCAGTAGTCAGACTGCAGTGGCGGCAGCAGAATATGCCACTCTAATTTGGCGTTGGTCAAGCGCAGGTGGTAGAAGACACATTTTGGGCTCCAGGCTGCTCGAAGTGCACTCATTGGCAATCCACGGCTCAGTGGCAGTGCATCACCAGACGCGGCGTGGGCAATTGCTGTCACATCTGCCAAGAGTATTAAATGCCATAGATGAAAGCAGGAATGAGCGTATGGCTTGTATTGATTCATTGCGCCATTCAGTGTTGTTAGTATTGTGAAGCGGCACAGCTTACAAGTACTGTAGTGGTAATACGAGCGTAATTTGCCGCATCGATGGACTTGAATTGACAGCGCGACACTCCTCCAACTTGGCCGCCTCGAGCACCGCCATGACGAGTCGCCTGCCGCTGGAGCAGCAATATCCCACTGTGCCTGTAGCCGGCGGTAGTCAGACTGCAGTGGCGGCAGCAGAATATGCCACTCTAATTTGGCGTTGGTCAAGCGCAGGTGGTAGAAGACACATTTTGAGCTCCAGGCTGCTCGAAGTGCACTCATTGGCAATCTACGGCTCAGTGGCAGTGCATCACCAGACGCGGCGTGGGCAATCGCTGTCAGATCTGCCAAGAGTAATAAATGCCATAGATGAAAGCAGGAATGAGCGTATGGCTTGTATTGATTCATTGCGCCATTCAGTGTTGTTAGTATTGTGAAGCGGGACAGCTTACAAGCACTGTAGTGGTAATGCGAGCGTAATTTGCCGCATCGATGGACTTGAATTGACAGCGCGACACTCCTCCAACTTCGCCGCCTCGAGCACCGCCATGACGAGTCGCCTGCCGCTGAAGCAGCAATATCCCACTGTGCCTGTAGCCGGCGGTAGTCAGACTGCAGTGGCGGCAGCGGAATATGCCACTCTAATTTAGCGTTGGTCCAGCGCAGGTGGTAGAAGACACATTTTGGGCTCCAGGCTGCTTGAAGTGCACTCATTGGCAATCCACGGCTCAGTGGCAGTGCATCACCAGACGCGGCGTCGGCAATCGCTGTCAGATGTGCCAAGAGTAATAAATGCCATAGATGAAAGCAGGAATGAACATATGGCTTGTATTGATTGATTGCGCAATTCAGTGTTGTTTGTATTGTGAATCGGGACAGCTTACAAGCACTGTATTGGTAATGCGAGCGTAATTTGCCGCATCGATGGACTTGAAGCGACATCGCGACACTCCTGCAACTTGGCCGCCTCGAGCACCGCCATGACGAGTCGCCTGCCGCTGGAGCAGCATAATCCCACTGTGCCTGTAGCCGGCGGTAGGCGCACTGCAGTGGCGGCTGCGGAATACGCCACTCTAATTTGGCGTAGGCGCAGCGGAGGTGGTAGAGGACACATTTTGGGATCCAGGCTGCTCGAAGTGCACTCATTGTCAATCCACGGCTCAGTGGCAAGGCATCACCAGACGTGGGGTGGCCAATCACTGTCAGATCTGCCAAGAGTAATAAATGCCATAGATGAAAGCAGGAATGAGCATATTGCTTGTATTGATTCATTGCGCAATTCAGTGTTATTAGTATTGTGAAGCGGGAAAGCTTACAAGCACTGTAGTGGTAATGCGAGCGTAATTTGCCACATCGATGGACTTGAAGCGACATCGCGACACTCCTCCAACTTGGCCGCCTCGAGCACCGCCATGACGAGTCGCCTGCCGCTGGAGCAGCAATATCCCACTGTGCCTGTAGCCGGCGGTAGTCAGACTGCAGTGGCGGCAGCAGAATATGCGACTCTAATTTGGCGTTGGTCAAGCGCAGGTGGTAGAAGACACATTTTGGGCTCCAGGCTGCTCGAAGTGCACTCATTGGCAATCCACAGCTCAGTGGCAGTGCATCACCAGATGCGGCGTGGGCAATCGCTGTCAGATCTGCCAAGAGTAATAAATGCCATAGATGAAAGCAGGAATGAACATATGGCTTGTATTGATTGATTGCGCAATACAGTGTTGTTTGTATTGTGAATCGGGACAGCTTACAAGCACTGTATTGGTAATGCGAGCGTAATTTGCCGCATCGATGGACTTGAAGCGACATCGCGACACTCCTGCAACTTGGCCGCCTCGAGCACCGCCATGACGAGTCGCCTGCCGCTGGAGCAGCATAATCCCACTGTGCCTGTAGCCGGCGGTAGGCGCACTGCAGTGGCGGCTGCGGAATACGCCACTCTAATTTGGCGTAGGCGCAGCGGAGGTGGTAGAGGACACATTTTGGGATCCAGGCTGCTCGAAGTGCACTCATTGTCAATCCACGGCTCAGTGGCCAGGCATCACCAGACGTGGGGTGGGCAATCACTGTCAGATCTGCCAAGAGTAATAAATGCCATAGATGAAAGCAGGAATGAGCATATAGCTTGTATTGATTCATTGCGCAATTCAGTGTTGTTAGTATTGTGAAGCGGGACAGCTTACAAGCACTGTAGTGGTAATGCGAGCGTAATTTGCCGCATCGATGGACTTGAATTGACAGCGCGACACTCCTCCAACTTGGCCGCCTCGAGCACCGCCATGACGAGTCGCCTGCCGCTGGAGCAGCAATATACCACTGTTCCCGTAGCCGGCAGTAGTCAGACTGCAGTGGCGGCAGCAGAATATGCCACTCTAATTTGGCGTTGGTCAGCGCAGGTGGTAGAAGACACATTTTGGGCTCCAGGCTGCTCGAAGTGCACTCATTGGCAATCCACGGCTCAGTGGCAGTGCATCACCAGACGCGGCGTGGGCAATCGCTGTCAGATCTGCCAAGAGTAATAAATGCCATAGATGAAAGCAGGAATGAACATATGGCTTGTATTGATTGATTGCGCAATTCAGTGTTGTTTGTATTGTGAATCGGGACAGCTTACAAGCACTGTATTGGTAATGCGAGCGTATTTTGCCGCATCGATGGACTTGAAGCGACATCGCGACACTCCTGCAACTTGGCCGCCTCGAGCACCGCCATGACGAGTCGCCTGCCGCTGGAGCAGCATAATCCCACTGTGCCTGTAGCCGGCGGTAGGCGCACTGCAGTGGCGGCTGCGGAATACGCCACTCTAATTTGGCGTAGGCGCAGCGGAGGTGGTAGAGGACACATTTTGGGATCCAGGCTGCTCGAAGTGCACTCATTGGCAATCCACGGCTCAGTGGCAGTGCATCACCAGACGTGGCGTAGGCAATCGCTGTCAGATCTGCCAAGAGTAATAAATGCCATAGATGAAAGCAGGAATGAGCGTATGGCTTGTATTGATTCATTGCGCCATTCAGTGTTGTTAGTATTGTGAAGCGGGACAGCTTACAAGCACTGTAGTGGTAATGCGAGCGTAATTTGCCGCATCGATGGACTTGAATTGACAGCGCGACACTCCTCCAACTTCGCCGCCTCGAGCACCGCCATGACGAGTCGCCTGCCGCTGAAGCAGCAATATCCCACTGTGCCTGTAGCCGGCGGTAGTCAGACTGCAGTGGCGGCAGCGGAATATGCCACTCTAATTTAGCGTTGGTCCAGCGCAGGTGGTAGAAGACACATTTTGGGCTCCAGGCTGCTTGAAGTGCACTCATTGGCAATCCACGGCTCAGTGGCAGTGCATCACCAGACGCGGCGTGGGCAATCGCTGTCAGATGTGCCAAGAGTAATAAATGCCATAGATGAAAGCAGGAATGAACATATGGCTTGTATTGATTGATTGCGCAATTCAGTGTTGTTTGTATTGTGAATCGGGACAGCTTACAAGCACTGTATTGGTAATGCGAGCGTAATTTGCCGCATCGATGGACTTGAAGCGACATCGCGACACTCCTGCAACTTGGCCGCCTCGAGCACCGCCATGACGAGTCGCCTGCCGCTGGAGCAGCAATATACCACTCTGCCTGTAGCCGGCGGTAGGCGCACTGCAGTGGCGGCTGCGGAATACGCCACTCTAATTTGGCGTAGGCGCAGCGGAGGTGGTAGAGGACGCATTTTGGGATCCAGGCTGCTCGAAGTGCACTCATTGTCAATCCACGGCTCAGTGGCAAGGCATCACCAGACGTGGGGTGGGCAATCACTGTCAGATCTGCCAAGAGTAATAAATGCCATAGATGAAAGCAGGAATGAGCATATAGCTTGTATTGATTCATTGCGCAATTCAGTGTTGTTAGTATTGTGAAGCGGGCAGCTTACAAGCACTGTAGTGGTAATGCGAGCGTAATTTGCCGCATCGATGGACTTGAATTGACAGCGCGACACTCCTCCAACTTGGCCGCCTCGAGCACCGCCATGACGAGTCGCCTGCCGCTGGAGCAGCAATATACCACTGTTCCCGTAGCCGGCAGTAGTCAGACTGCAGTGGCGGCAGCAGAATATGCCACTCTAATTTGGCGTTGGTCAAGCGCAGGTGGTAGAAGACACATTTTGGGCTCCAGGCTGCTCGAAGTGCACTCATTGGCAATCCACGGCTCAGTGGCAGTGCATCACCAGACGCGGCGTGGGCAATCGCTGTCAGATCTGCCAAGAGTAATAAATGCCATAGATGAAAGCAGGAATGAACATATGGCTTGTATTGATTGATTGCGCAATTCAGTGTTGTTTGTATTGTGAATCGGGACAGCTTACAAGCACTGTATTGGTAATGCGAGCGTAATTTGCCGCATCGATGGACTTGAAGCGACATCGCGACACTCCTGCAACTTGGCCGCCTCGAGCACCGCCATGACGAGTCGCCTGCCGCTGGAGCAGCAATATTCCACGGTGCCTGTAGCCGGCGGTAGTCAGACTGCAGTGGCGGCAGCGGAATATGCCACTTTAATTTAGCGTTGGTCCAGCGCAGGTGGTAGAAGACACATTTTGGGCTCCAGGCTGCTTGAAGTGCACTCATTGGCAATCCACGGCTCAGTGGCAGTGCATCACCAGACGTGGGGTGGGCAATCGCTGTCAGATCTGCCAAGAGTAATAAGTGCCATAGATGAAAGCAAGAATGAGCATATGGCTTGTATTGATTGATTGCGCAATTCAGTGTTGTTAGTATTGTGAAGCGGGACAGCTTACAAGCACTGTATTGGTAATGCGAGCGTAATTTGCCGCATCGATGGACTTGAAGCGACAGCGCGACACTCCTCCAACTTGGCCACCTCGAGCACCGCCATGACGAGTCACCTGCCGCTGGAGCAGCAATATCCCACTGTGCCTGTAGCCGGCGGTAGTCAGACTGCAGTGGCGGCAGCGGAATATGCCACTCTAATTTAGCGTTGGTCCAGCGCAGGTGGTAGAAGACACATTTTGGGCTCCAGGCTGCTCGAAGTGCACTCATTGGCAATCCACGGCTCAGTGGCAGTGCATCACCAGACGCGGCGTGGGCAATTGCTGTAAGATCTGCGAGGAGTAATAAATGCCATAAATGAAAGCAGGAATGAGCATATCGCTTGTATTGATTGATTGCGCAATTCAGTGTTGTTAGTATTGTGAAGCGGGACAGCTTACAAGCACTGTAGTGGTAATGCGAGCGTAATTTGCCGCATCGATGGACTTGAAGCGACATCGCGACATTCCTGCAACTTAGCCGCCTCGAGCACCGCCATGACGAGTCGCCAGCCACTGGAGCAGCATAATCCCACTGTGCCAGTAGCCGGCGGTATTCGCACTGCAGTGGCGGCTGCGGAATACGCCACTCTAATTTGGCGTAGGCGCAGCGGAGGTGGTAGACGACACATTTTGGGATCCAGGCTGCTCGAAGTGCACTCATTGTCAATCCACGGCTCAGTGGCAGTGCATCACCAGACGTGGGGTGGGCAATCACTGTCAGATCTGCCAAGAGTAGTAAATGCCATAGATGAAAGCAGGAATGAGCATATGGCTTGTATTCATTGATTGCGCAATTCAGTGTTGTTAGTATTGTGAAGCGGGACAGCTTACAAGCACTGTAGTGGTAATGCGAGCGTACTTTGCCGCATCGATGGACTTGAATTGACAGCGCGACACTCCTCCAACTTGGCCGCCTCGAGCACCGCCATGACGAGTCACCTGCCGCTGGAGCAGCAATGTCCCACTGTGCCTGTAGCCGGCGGTAGTCAGACTGCAGTGGCGGCTGCGGAATACGCCACTCTAATTTGGCGTAGGCGCAGCGGAGGTGGTAGAGGACACATTTTGGGATCCAGGCTGCTCGAAGTGCACTCATTGGCAATCCACGGCTCAGTGGCAGTGAATCACCAGACGTGGGGTGGGCAATCACTGTCAGATCTGCCAAGAATAATAAATGCCATAGATGAAAGCAGGAATGACCATATGGCTTGTATTCATTGATTGCGAAATTCAGTGTTGTTAGTATTGTGAAGCGGGACAGCTTACAAGCACTGTAGTGGTAATGCGAGCGTACTTTGCCGCATCGATGGACTTGAATTGACAGCGCGACACTCCTCCAACTTGGCCGCCTCGAGCACCGCCATGACGAGTCACCTGCCGCTGGAGCAGCATAATCCCACTGTGCCTGTAGCCGGCGGTAGTCGCACTGCAGTGGCGGCTGCGGAATACGCCACTCTAATTTGGCGTAGGCGCAGTGGAGGTGGTAGAGGACACATTTTGGGATCCAGGCAGCTCGAAGTGCACTCATTGGCAATCCACGGCTCAGTGGCAGTGCATCACCAGACGCGGGGTGGGCAATCGCTGTCAGATCTGCCAAGAGTAACAAATGCGATAGATGAAAGCAGGAATGAGCATATGGCTTGTATTGATTGATTGCGCAATTCAGTGTTGTTAGTATTGAAATTGAAATTGAAATTGAAATTTATTCCGCAACAACAAAATACATGTTACGAGGAGGGCAGGTAAAAGCTGTGAGAACAGCTTGAGAAGCCCTGACCCCCTAGTACACAGGGTAGCACAGAAAGACGTGCGGCTAAGGACAACCAAAATAAAAGTGTTTCACAATGTGCACTAAAAAAAGAAACAATGAAAGATTACAATGAAAGATCACCGAGGTAGTCGCTAGATCACATTATTATATAAACACTAATCGCAATTTTTTTGGTGATATGCTAGATATATCAATGTTATGTTCCCTAATTATGCGGTTTAGAAGTGTAGGCAGTTGAAACTTTAACATTTGATTTCCGTATTTCGTTCTACATTTTGATATGTGCCACACTTCAGGTTGACGTACATTATAAGCAGGAAAATTTTTCTCTAACCTGGCTATTCTAGCAATCGTATCATTATTTTTCAATAAACCGAACTTATATAAACGGCTTAGTTTATAATCATATATTGATGCAACCTGAATGATGTAGTGTTTTTTAAACAATTCTGCTGTGTGGCTGCGATGTGGTAATTTAGAGGCAAGACGCAAAGCTTTCTTTTGCAAGATGGTAAGTTTGCAAACGTTTACAGTTGTCGTTGTGGACCATACAAGAAAGGCATAATTCAATAATGAAGAAAACAACGAGTTATATATGAGCATATTTACAGAAACAGGAAAATAGTAGCAATGACGGCGCATGACGCCGATTATACGAGATAGTTTAGTAATAATATGGTTCACGTGATCATCCCATGTCATGTTTTGTGAAAAATACACGCCTAATGATTTAAAACTTTTGACGACTTCAATTTCTAAATTATTTAACGAAATGATGGGAAACTGAACTTGTGTGTGGCGGGGGTGAAATAAAACAGCTTTTGTTTTTTTTATGTTTAGTTTTAGAGAGTTTTCTTGGGCCCATGTGTTAATTTTAGACAGTGCGTTATTCGCTCGGCTACCTAGATCGCTGCTACATCTGCTTGAAAAAAACATACTTGTATCGTCAGCATATATAATGTAATGGGCAGATTCATCAATACGAACTATCTCATTAACGTAAAGTATAAAGAGAAACGGTCCCAAAATGCTTCCCTGCGGGACGCCTGTTTTAATGGATTTTGTTGCGGAATGTTTGCCTTGAATTACGACGAATTGAGTTCGGTGTTGCAAGTATGAAGTGATTAATTTGTGTGCAACGCCTCTTATACCGTAATGGTCCAACTTTTGTAGGAGAATTTTATGATTAATGAGGTCAAAGGCTTTTGAGAAATCAAGAAAAAGACCGAGTACCATATTTCGGGATTCAAAATTCTCTAGAATGTATTCTTTTTGTGCCAGTAGCGCGAGCTCAGTAGATTTATTTTTCCGGAAGCCATACTGCGCTGAAGTAATCAAGTTGAACTTGTCAGTAAAAGAGTTCAAACGTTTCAAAATTATTTTTTCCAGACCCTTAGAGAATACAGGTAGAATCGATATAGGGCGGTAGTTGGACATGTCATTTCTGGGACCCTTTTTATAGATAACTGTCACTTTTGCTATCTGCATGTTTCGCGGGAAATGTCCTGTGGACAAACATATGTTAAAAATGTAGGCAAGACAGGGTGCTAGTATGTCAATAACATACTTAACAGGTTTCATCTGAATATTGTCCGCGTCAGTGGCTTTGCTATTACTGAGTGTCAAAAATGTCGCTACTAATTCACTCTCTGAAATTGGCTCTAGAAATATTGTTTGGTTATTTCGAATATTCATATATTTTAAAGAAGTACTACTGGTTGTAGGGCCGCCAACTGACAAAAAGAAGTCGTTAAATGCATCAGCTAAATCAGGCCCTTGAATTTCTGTACCATCTTTCACAATTTTGGTTAATTCCTCCGGTGGATTATTAAGCGTACTGTTAATTGCCTTCCAAACGTTTTCTGTACGCCCTTGCGTTGAGTTAAACAGGTTCGAATAATATAGTTTCTTTTCATCACGAAGGCGTTTGGTGACAAAGTTTCGGTGCTTTTTAAATGCTTTGAGGGCTTCAGGGGACTTACTCACAATAAATGCCTTGAACAATTGGTCCCGCTTTCTTATAAGCTTAAGGCATTCTTTATTTACCCAAGGTTTCCGACTTTTTTTAAATGTTTTAAATGACTTTAGGGGAAAACATTGAAGGTATATTTCGGTGAACTTGTTCATAAATAAATCGTATGCCAAATTGGCGGCACTCGCTGCGAACACATTGCTCCAGTCGGTTCTGCCTAAGCGCTCTCTAAAGAGGGTTAGTGTTTCAGGATTTATAAGTCTATAGGAAAATTCTGCACGCACTTGTTTGGGTACGTTATTGAGTTGGTTAACAAACATAAATATAGGCATGTGGTCACTAATATTGTGAATCAAAGTGCCAGCCGTAACAAGGGAAGTATCAAAGTTTGTTATAAAAAGATCTAAGAGTGTTGATGACTGTGAAGTGATTCGCGTAGGAGCCGTTATAACATTTTGACAATAATGCGAGCTTAACATTGATTCAAGTTCTAATTTAACACTGCTCTCAGCTAACATGTTGATGTTGAGGTCACCACCTAAAATCAAGGCATATTTTTTTTCACTCACAAATTCTAACAGTGAGTCTAAAAAAGAAAAAAACAAACGGACATTATTTGATGGAGGGCGGTAACATACACAAAACACTGATGTACCACATCTAACAGTGAGTATTTCATATAGAGGAGAAATGCAGGAGAATTCAGACATCAATTCACAGTCTATTTTACTTGAGATTAGCATAGCTACGCCACCACCCCTTTTGCCTGTGCGGTTCATGTAGTATGATTTATAAGTTGGAAACGTAAATACATCATCTTCCGAAGCAAACCACGTTTCCGAAAACATCACAACGTCAAAATTTACTTGTGCTTCACTAAAAAAATATTCGAGCTCATCCTGTTTATTCCTTCCCGATCTAAGGTTGAAATGAACGCAACTGAGGCTTTTTTCACAACAAGTGTCATACAAGTTTTTAAGATTAATAAGGTCTATAGGTGTGGTTAAGGGAAACATGTTAAGACGAGTATCAAAAGAATATCAGGAAGTAACAATGCAACGCGGGGTAACAGTATCACAGCTTATCAAGGTCACCCAAACGACGAATGACAACCGCGCTATCACCCTCTCTTTTCCTAACGAGAATCTTGCCGTTGCAGTGCCATGAAAAACGATAGCCATTGTTCTGTGCCCAGTCTTTTGCGTTGCGCAGCAGCTCTCTGTTTTGCTGGGTCATGTTTTCAGTGATCGAAACATTCGAAGCATCTCTGAGGGCTTTCCGCCTTCCTAGCCACTTATCACGAATTGATTGCTGGGCAAATCGAACTATAATTCCGGGTGTTTTGTTTGGCTTTGCCGGAAGTCTGTGGATAGCGGCGATGTCATTCCCAGTCAGCTCTGGCAGGTTAGCAATCTTGGCCACATCATTCAACCTACACAGCAAATTCTCGTCTGGCGTAACCCGGATGCCGTGAACTTCTATGTTTAGTCTCCGACTACGAAACTCGAGATCATTCACCGTAGCTTTCAGTTGTTGAATATCACTTGAGGTGCAGTCCGCCTCTAATTTCCCAACGCGTCTGTTTAAGCTACTAATGTCCTTTTCCTGCTTAGCTTGACAGTTCAAGATGTCATCGTACTTTTGTGACAACAGCTGGATTGAGACCTTAATCTCACCAACCTGAGCCGGCAGCCCTGCTAAAGCATCAAGCCTCCTAGTTATATCTGCCAGGCAAATGGTTAACTCAGAGTCCATGCTAGTTTTCTCCCCACTTTTCGCTTTAGATGAACGGCAAGCAGCACATCGCCATGCCCTGCGACCGCTCTCTCCTTTAGTCTTAAATGTCGTCTCCGACCAGCCAGAACAACTGCCAACATGGTAAGAGGACTCACATTCGTTGCACTTCAGAACACGCCCATCACAGGGGAGGGGCTCATCACAAGACTGGCACGTGCTTGTCATGGTACGTTGTCCAGGCATTCACAGTAGCACTCAGTTCGCACTCAATTCGGGAGCATTCAATTAGGAAAAAGGCACATTATGCACAGAGAACTCAGCAAAGCACTGAAACACGGTGGCAACGGCGGTAGCGGTAAGGCGGTATTGAGAAATAAGCGAATTTACCAACCTGGGTAAGCAAAAAGAGCTGATTAGGCGAACGTCCTTTCACCGCCGCCGCCGCCACCCGTGTGTCCAGGTATGATGTCGACGCCGGAAACACGTAAACACTTCCGCAGGCTCAGTGACGTCAAGATGTGATTCCGTAGCCACGGCAACCGTTTTCAGGTAGTCTAATAAATGGAGGAAATTTGAACGTTGTAAAGGAGCGCCGCTTTGATAAATGGCTCCAGCGCAACGATTCCAACAAGGCAGGAACCCTAAAGCACCGGCCGCCGAAATGCAGGACACCAACCTGGGTAAGCAAAAAGAGCTGATTAGGCGAACGTCCTTTCACCGCCGCCGCCGCCACCCGTGTGTCCAGGTATGATGTCGACGCCGGAAACACGTAAACACTTCCGCAGGCTCAGTGACGTCAAGATGTGATTCCGTAGCCACGGCAACCGTTTTCAGGTAGTCTAATAAATGGAGGAAATTTGAACGTTGTAAAGGAGCGCCGCTTTGATAAATGGCTCCAGCGCAACGATTCCAACAAGGCAGGAACCCTAAAGCACCGGCCGCCGAAATGCAGGACACCAACCTGGGTAAGCAAAAAGAGCTGATTAGGCGAACGTCCTTTCACCGCCGCCGCCGCCACCCGTGTGTCCAGGTATGATGTCGACGCCGGAAACACGTAAACACTTCCGCAGGCTCAGTGACGTCAAGATGTGATTCCGTAGCCACGGCAACCGTTTTCAGGTAGTCTGGGTAAGCAAAAAGAGCTGATTAGGCGAACGTCCTTTCACCGCCGCCGCCGCCACCCGTGTCGTTCGTTCTACATGTCCGCTTACAAGCACTACAGTGCTTGTAAGCGGACAGCTTACAAGCACTGTAGTGGTAATGCGAGCGTAATTTGCCGCATCGATGGACTTGAAGCGACATCGCGACACTCCTCCAACTTGGCCGCCTCAAGCACCGCCTTGAGGAGTCGCCTGCCACTGGAGCAGCGATATACCACTGTGCCCGTAGCCGGCGGTAGTCGCACTGCAGTGGCGGCTGCGGAATACGCCACTCTAATTTGGCGTAGGCGCAGCGGAGGTGGTAGAGGACACATTTCGGGATTAAGGCTGCCCGATGTGCACTCGTTGGCCATCAACGGCTCAGCGGCAGTGCATCACCAGACGCGGGGTGAGCAATCGCTGCCAGATCTGCCAACAGTAATAAATGCATGAGATGAAAGCAGGAAGGAGCATGGCTTGTATTGATTGATTGCGCAATTCAGTGTTGTTAGTATTGTGAAGCGGGACAGATTACAAGCACTGTAGTGGTAATCGAGCGTAATTTTCCGGATGTCTAGGCATATTACGAAACTATAGCTCGACTGTGATTGAGCAGCTTGTTGATTCCGTTAAGTGCGATATACAGTCGGAGAAATAAAGGCTTATACTGTAGTAAACTCGGCCGACCAGCGCCCTTTGGCCCATGTCAGGCCTTGCTCGAAAACGGGTGCAGTGCTGGTTTCTTGTCTTTATTTGTTTTTGCAGTAGACGGGGAGCCGACCTGAGAGACGCAAGCGACAACTCGGCCAGCGGCGCGAGAAAGCTGAACGTTATTTTAGCGCCATAAGCGCCTCTTACGGCACACGAGATTAGTCGTCGCTACCACGACATGATTTCTTAGGCAAAGAAAGGATGCTGTTTTCCGCGTCTCACGTTCGGCGTGTGATCAGCCACAGGCCTATAGGTTCTGGGCATCTCGTGATATATGTTACAAAGAAAAGAACAATTACCCATGGCCAGTTGGAGAGGAGTTCTCAGGGCGGACTTCGGCACCTGCTGTCCAATTGCCCGTGCACGCCAGTAAGGGAACAGACCGGCAGAGCAGAAGCCAGACCGATGAAACTCGTGTAGCACCGAACAGCTTCGAATCATTTGATCTCTCGAGCGCCACGTGAACCGATGAAGATGACGACCTTTCACAAGTATGACACGAACCCACTACGGCTTGCATGCTGGTTCGCTGTTGCCCGAGGGAAAAGCCGTTATAGGATACAAATAAAAGAGGTCACGCATGAGGTCCGGCAAGGACCCTGGAACGTAGGCGCCCGAATCCCTTGGTGAATACAGCTTCTCCCCCTTCTTTGAAGCTAGAACACCTGAATTTCCTTTACACTTACCATGCTTTAGCATATGACGTTCTAACGACGCTGTTAAGGTATTTTGAAGTCGTGACATATTGGTGGTAAGAATTCAGCAGAGCACACAGCCCACCAACTGCCAAAGGTCTTCCAAAAGGTCTTGATGGATATCTTTGAATAGAAGTACACAACTAGAACGGAGGGAGGGGCATTTCGGTCAGTGAATGAATGGCCACATGGAAGTCGCATACAACGACCTTGAAATGCACCACCATAAAATTCTGCAATGTATTTGGTGCGATGCTGAAATTTACCTGGCATGCGGAATGCTCAACCGTGAACAGGGCTTACCGTGAACAGGGCTTAGCGTTACCGTGAACAGGGCTTTCATTAGACCATCACAAAATTTTCCAAGGCAGCCTTCATAGAAAGTGCACTCCTTAGAACTCCAAGGCGAGCAAGCGCAAGACGAAAAACACCGACTCGAAGGCCTAAGCGCTGCGCTCTAAAGCAGCAAATAACGCCACCTATACTTTATTTTGCTTGCTAATCATTGCGTCACCGTTACTGTAATGCTCATTATAGATGTGTGTACACAGCTCCGAAAACGACAGCTGTACTGCCACTTCAGAAAAGCGGAACAAGTGTCGCGCAATGATCGCAAAGAGTCCCACATGTTTCACAGTGAAGATGCACATGGCTATGCGATTCGTCCGTGTGCTTAGCGCAAAAAAATAAAAGAAGAAAAGAGAGAACGAATTGTAGCGTGTATGTGCCCATGAAAATTGGAAAAATCACATCATGCCCTTGGAATGAATGATGATGATTGCAGCTAAACGTCCATAAATCCGGCCGCGCTTTCTTTATTTTATTTTTATTTATTTATCTTATTTGGGCATCCTTACAAAAATGCCCACGAAAGGGGCAAAAGGAGAGAGCGTCTCCTGACTAGGCCCAATCTTCGTGAGGCACCTCGAGCAATTACATCAAAGCAGTACATAGAAAATTCAAGTATATACATACAAATTATCTAAAAAAACAATGATCATTACAACAAGCGCTGAAATTATCGGTTAAAGATTCAAACAAAGCTGTTCCTTAGCGATAACTACAAAGACGTTATCAGCCCTATTAACATATATTGAAATACAAACAATTTGGGTGTATATGATAAACAGTGATAAAAATAAAGATTACAACAGATATATCTGATGCATTACCAATCTTCAGCACACGCACCATATAAGTGTTTTTGGATTACTACATTCGTAATTTGCTTCTTAAATTTTGTACTGCTTTTCGTCTCTCTAGCGTATTCTATTACTTCAGGAATCTTGTTGCACAGTAAAACAATTTGGTTATCAATTGACTGTATGTCATAGTTAGTCCGACACATCGGCCCCACCAATGCAACAGTACGTAGATTGTGTGCAAGATCTCTGCATAAGTATGTATCAGAAAAACTCTGACAGTCGTTCCTAATTTTTTTTATAGATTAACACGAATAGTTGTACCTTGTAGCACTCTGGGAATGGTATCACGTCGTGCACACGAAAAATGGACGTGTTTGGGGGGGACCGAGGTAGTTAGCAGTCGTAGTTCACGTTTTTGGAGAAGAATAATACTTTCACTGTTTGTTTTGTTACACGTACCCAAGACTACAATACAATACATTATTTGCGAGTGGATAAAAAAATGTACAACTGCCGTCTCACTCTCCCTGGAAGTAGATACTGCAATCGTCAAATTACACCGATATACCTCGATACCTTCGATCGAAGGTATTCACATGCTCGGACCAACTAACGTCGCTTTTAAAACATACGCCCAGGAATTGAATCTTGTTTACCTGAGAAATACTCTCACCATTCAAAAGTCAAAGAAATAGTGTGTTCTGCAGGTCTGTTTTTCTGCTTGAAGAGCATAAAGTTAGTTTTTTCGTATTTGATTTTAACTGGTTCACTGCAAGCTATAATTTTAGTTCATCCAACCTGGAATTTGCAGTTTTCTCAATATCGAAGAGATGTAAACCAGAAAAGAATACATTGGTATCATCGGCGTACATGACGCTGTTTGGTATGAAAGAATGCTTACGATGTCGTTGATGTATAATATAAAAAGTAAAGGACCCAGTATCGATCCTTGTGGAACCCCATAGTTAAAGATACCCAAGTCAGATTTAAAATTATGAAGCTGCTTATATTGCTTTCTTGCCCAGAGGTAGCTTTTGTTTAGGTCAAGCGCAATCCCTCGTATTCCATACATATGTAACTTTTTAATTAATATGTCATGCTTTATTGAATCAAAGCCTTAGGGAAGTCAAGAAATATTCCTACAGTGTAAAGCTTCTTTTCAAAGTTTTGAAGTAGGCCGTCCTTAATACGGAGTAGGGCAGCCTGGGTTGATCTACCTGGGTGAAATCCGAACTGTTCTTCAGAAATTATATTTCCGTTTGCTGTAAAAGAATAGATCCTCTGATAAATCAAGCGTTCAGCGACCTTTGAGAAAAGAGGTATAATGGATCATCATCATCATCATCATCATCATCATCATCATCATCATCATCATCAGCCTGACCACGTCCACTGCAGGACACAGGCCTCTCCCATGTTCCGCCAGTTAACTCGGTCCTGTGCTTGCTGCTGCCAATTTATACTCGCAAACTTCTTAATCTCATCTGCCCACCTAATCTTCTCTCTCCCCCTAACCCGCTTGCCTTCTCTGGGAATCCAGTTAGTTACCCTTAATGACCAGCGGATATCCTGTCTACGCGCTACATGCCCGGCCCGTGTCCATTTCTTCTTGATTTAAACTATGATATCTTTAACCCCTGTTTTTTCCCTAATGCACTCTACTCTCTTCTTGTCTCTTAAGGTTACACCTACCATTTTTCTTTCCATTGCTCACTGCGTCGTCCTCAATGTGACCTTAACCCTCTTTGTAAGTCTTCAGGTTTCTGCTCCGTAGCTAAGTACCGGCAAGATACAGCTGCTATATACCTTCCTCTTGAGGGCTAGTGGCAATCTACCTGCCATAACTTGAGAGTGCTTGCCAAATGTGCTCCACCCCATTCCTATTCTTCTAGTCACTTATATCTCGTGGTTCGGCTCCGCGGTTATTTCCTGCCCTAAGTAGACATAGTCTTTTACAACTTGAAGTGCACTAATACCTATCTCGAAGCACTGCTCTTTTCCGAGGTTGTTGTACATTACTTTTGATTTCTGCGAATTAATTTTAGGACCCACCTTTCTGCTCTCTTTGTCTAACTACTTAATCATGAGTTGCAATTCGTCCCCTTAGTTACTCAGCAATGCAATGTCATCGGCGAAGCGCAGGTTACTAAGGTACTCTCCATTAACTCTTATCCCTAACTGTTCCCATTCTAGGCTTCTGAAAACCTTCTGTAAGCATGCCGTAAATAGCATTGCGGAGATTGTGTCCCCCTGCCTTACACCCTTCTTGATCGGTATTCTGTTGCTTTCTTTATGAAGCACTATGGTAGCAGTTGAGCCCCTGTAGATTTCTTCAAGAATGTTTATATATACTTCATAGACGCCCTGATTCCGCAGTGTCTGCATGACGGCTGATATTTCTACTGAATCAAACGCCTTCACGTAATCTATGAAGGCTATGTATAGCGGTTGGTTACATTCTAAGTATTTCTCTATTACCTGATTGATAGTATGAATGTGGTCGATTGTTGAGTAGCCTTTTCGAAATCCTGCTTGTTCCTTTGGTTGATTGAATTCTGATGTTTTCTTTACTCTGTTAGCAATTACCTTTGTAAATAGCTTGTACACTACAGAGAGCAAGCTGATCGGCCTGTAATTCTTCAAGTGTAATGAATATTGGGTTATAATTTTGAAGTTAATTTTTAGAGCCTCCTTCAAAAATAATTGTTACGTGAACAACTTTCACAGAAGACGGAAAAAATTCCGTCAAAAAGACCCTGTTACATATATAAGCGAATGGAGCGACAATTAAATCAGTAATTGCCTTGATAGGTGTTACGGCAATGCCACCTTCACTTGGTGAACTAATCTTTAGTGAGCATATAGCAGTGGCTACTTCCTCCTCTTTAACGGGTGATAAAAACAATGAATTAGCGCGTAGACTTTGAATATAGGATTCGGCCTGTTTAAGGTCAGACACTTGCCTGATAGGACTTGATGATCCCGCATCAATGAAGTAATAATCAAATTTGTCCGCTAGTGCTTCGCCACTACAGTGAATGTTGTTCATCTATATATCGTGAGGAACGGTGGCCTCTTTTTTTTCTATCAGTATAATAACTTAATTCCAAACCATTTTTTGAATTCCAAATAACTGTAGAAAACCGGTAGGCACAGAAACCTATTTTTGCTTTCTTTAGGTCCTTGTTTAGAATTTTTTGGAACTTTTTGAACTCAGTGAGAGCAGTTTATTCTTTTGTTTTTAAAAACGCTGGAAAAGTTTGTTTTTTTCGTTTATCCGTTTAAGAAGTACCGGCGTGATCAACTCCTTTCTTGCTCTCTTGTGGTTTTTTACAACAGCGTACGAAAAGCAGTATTGTAATTGCCAACGATTCTCGCTATGAACAGGTTATATGTCTTAGACCGATCAGGTTCTCGATACAAGTCATCCCCGTTGCAGTCAAGAATTAGAGAGCGAAATTGAAGGATTGTTATATATAGTTTGTGTCTCTACGCGTATATTTGGGGGAATTCAGCAATTCAGGCGCTCGTCATAGTAAAAAAAAAAAAAAGGCAGGTGGTCACTTATGCCTCAGCTGAATACTCCGGCTGGTGCCTTGTCGGATGATAAATTAGTGAAACAGAGATAAATAATTGTTTCCGGTCTGCTAGTTATTCGGGTAGGTGTGATGACGGTTTCATAGCCACATGACAACATCAATTACATTAGCTTTAGTTTAGTAGGAGCATCTGTTGAGACATCAATATTAAAGTCACCAAATGATACAACAAACTCTCGGTTAGACACAGCATGAAGAAGGAGCTCCTCTGGAAACTCAAGAAATAGGTCTGTGCTACTATCCGGGGGGGGGGGGGGGGGGGGCGGTAGATCAGCACTATTACAACATTGTTGTGTATCACAGTAAAAGCTTCGAAATCTTTGCAAACAATACAATAGTCAGGCCACGCCTCGTAGGACGTGTTCTGTTTAATATATAAGTATACACCACCACCACGTTTTCCTATTCTAAATAGTGGTGTCATATTGTAATTTTGGAGAATAATCACGTCTGACTGTCAGGAAAACCAAGTTTCCGAGAAACACACGATATCAGAGTCATAACCGAGGTGTGGGTATTAACTTTCGATTTCTTCACCATTGTTCCTCATGCTCTATGCATTAATACGATAAAAGGAAAGACTTTGTTCATCCGTCCATACGTGCACCTGTTCATGCATTTGATCGTGCGTCCGTCCATGCGTCCGTCCGTCTGCGCGTCAGTTCATCCGTACGGGCGACATTTCGTGGATCCGTCCATGCGTTCCTCTGTGCGTGCGTCTGTGAGTCCGTCCATTCGTCCATCCGTCCGTCTGTCCGTCTGCTTGTCTGGCGGTTTTAGTGACGACCGAACCAAGAACGTTCTCTTGGCAACTAACTGTTGTACTACATAGCCAAGGGCCCACTTCGAAATGCAGGGAAAGTTACTACGTCTGCTTGAAAGCGCCGAGAAATCAACAAATTTCACCCCAAACACACTCCTCGTGTATAAAGGCATCACAATACGACATGTAATAATCCAATAACATTTGGTGGTACAAGCTTACATTGCCATCGGGCATCAGAACAAGTGATTATGATAATGACTTCGGCGTTTAAAGCCGTCCACCTGTTACATAAGAATGTGGCTGACTGGGCTAGTTGGTTGTGCATACTTCAAGTTAACAGAACGAAGAAAATAAAACACGGCCAACTGGAGAAATTTATTGTCCCGTTTTTTTCCTGTCTGCTGTGCTTTTTTTTTTTCGTGCTGTTATCTTCAACTACTACATAAGGCACGCAAGTTACTAAGCGTGTTCGCTTAAGACCGTGTAGTGGGCGCATGGCAAATTATAAAGCATCGCAAGCGTATATTTGCTCCTGGTTCAAGGCATGTTACCCATTACACACTATGCAGCCATGTACCGAATCTCCATGGTAACTAGCCACCTTCAGCTTTGTCAATTACCATGTAGTATTCAACAATTGAAATTTAAGAGAAATTTCCTTCAAAAAAGGAAAGAAATGAGTTTTTGGAGCACGCAATAGCGACATCATAACGCTATCGCGTCCAACGTTTAAAGGTGAAGCTCGAGGATCTCCCAATGTTTTACTTTTTTTCCTTCATGCGGTCTCCGCGAAAACGAAACTGATGAAGTGGACGTGGGGTTGCTTGCTCTTTCGTGTTTTTTAAATGTGAAGCGTTTCTTGGCGAACTTCGGCGACTTTGAGCGTATCTATCTATCTATCTATCTATCTATCTATCTATCTATCTATCTAGCCGCTTACGTTTGGGTGCTCTCGTGGCCACCCCGTTAACTTGGCGTGAACCAAAATCAGCACGGGAGGTTAAGCTGGTTGACGAACATGACGCGCTGGTAAATACAAGAATAATGTCAAAGTCCCGTAACGTACGTCGTCAAAAGCGTCCCGCCAGACAATGGCACATACCCATGGGCGGGTGTGCACACGTGCCATTAGTATATGGTTAATTGCCATAAGTGATTGACTGTATCTACCCACGAACGACGTGAATACACACGGGATATTTTAACGCGTGAGCGTTAAGCAATACCAGACATCGGCTGCGTCGACCCAATGAAGGCATAGAATAAATGTCAGTGTTAAGAAGAACCTCACACGGGCAGCGTTGACCCGTCGATGAATGCAAATAATAAATTTCAGGGTCCCAGCAGGAATCGAACGCAAGCATTCAAGGTGGCAGTCAAGCATTCTACCACAGAGCTATGCCAGTTCTCGGAACTTCTTCTCAAATAGATGCTAATCTTCATTAAACGTCAATAGTGGTTGCAGTGCTGCCTAACCAGTTTTACAAACATTACATACGTGCACCATTCATACAGCCGTTCCGTCGAGTTAACATCAATTGTGATGTTGATTTATGTAGCAGTCTCAAGAGCCAGCATCTTTGCGAGCATCAGCGCTTCATATCAGATTGTAGTGTTGCTAACACGCATGTTCTAATTGATATCAATGCATAGGTGCAAACAACAGGTTATACAACCATCTGCAACTCTTCACCATAAGTCTGATTGATTGATTTGTGGAGTTTAACGTCCCAAAACCACCATATAATTACGAGAGATGCCGTACTGGAAAGCTCCGTAAATTTCGACCACGTTGGGTTCCTAAACGTGCACTCAAATCTGAGTGCACGGGCCTATAACATTTCCGCCTCAATTGGAAATGCAGCTGCCACAGTCGGTATTTGATCCCGCGACCTACGGGTCAGCAGCCGAGTACTTTAGCCACTAGACCACCGCGGCGGGGCCTTCAATATAAGTCTTGTTGTGCAACATTTGTACACATATTTAGCGTCATTTCATGAGGTGTCGCTCAATAAAAAAAAATCGCAACACGGTCACCTTTCCTCCGCATGCTTCGCATAACGTCGATTCTCAGCTACGTGGGATTTGCCAAATTGTTTACGTACGTGAACGCTGCAGGGACAAAGGGAAGTGCACATGCAGTACCATTTGTTTAGCACCATGCACAGGCAATTTTCAAATAACTTTAAGGATTTGCGTGGTTAAAGCTCTTTTGAGTGAAGCATGCATGACACACACACACAAACAACACACACACACAAACACACAAACACAAACACACACACACACACACACACACACAAAGACCCTGAGGATATATTTGGTACGGAAACGTCGCTTTGGATTTCAACAAACTAGCCAGATAAGCTGTCACAAATTTTTCCTCCACGTGTGTCAACTATCCGCCTTTCGTTCAATTGAAAACACATAAGAGACGACATTACATTGACAAACTGTATTTATATATGTAAGATAAAATCATATAAATTAAAAAGAAATAGCGCATATGTCGTGCGCACTGCGAATTCGCCGGACACCTCCTCGACGGCTGTTTTCGTCAGCGGCACAGCAGAGATGGCAGGCGCTCGCTTGGGCATTTCACTTTTGCTCAGGGGAGCATCACGAGGGTCCACTCTTGTCAAGCTTCCAAGCAGCCTTCCTGCGCTCATCTGGCTGAACCCTTCTGACTCAAGCCATCTGTAGCTGAGTGGGCCTGCCTTCGAAATAGATGGACTTGAAGCGACAGCGCGACACTCCTCCATCTTGGCCAGCTTGAGCACCGCCACGACGAGTCACTAGCCGCTGGAGGAGCAAAATCCCACTGTGAGCCTGTAGGCGCCGGTAGGCGAACTGCAGTGGTTGCTGCGGAATACGCCACTCTAATTTGGCGTTGGCGCAGCGCAGGTGGTAGAGGACACATTTCGGGATCCAGGCTGCTTGAAGTGCACTCACTGGCAATCCACGACTCAGCGGCAGTGCATCACCAGACACGGGGTGGGCAATGGTTGTCAGATCTGCCAAAAGTAATAAATGCAAGAGATGAAAGCAGGAAGGAGCAGGGCTTGTATTGATTGATTGCGCAATCCACTGTTGTTAGTATCGTCAAGCGGGACAGCTTCCAAGCAATGTAGTGCATGGTATTGCAAGCGTAATTTGCCGGAAATCTTAGCATATTACGTAAGTATAGCTCGACTGTGGTGGAGCAGCTTGTTGATTCAAAAAAGCGCGATATACTGTCAGATAAATAAAGATTTATACTGTAGTAAATTCGGCCGACCAGCGTCCCTTGGCCCATGTCGGGCCTTGCTCGAAAACGGGTGCGGTGCTGATTTTTCGGTCTTTATATGCTTGGGCAGTAGACGGGAAGCTGACCTCAGAGACGCAACGGACAACTTGGCCAGCGGCGCGAGAAGGCTGAACGTTATTGTAGCGCCATGAGCGCTGCTTACGGCACACGAGATTAGTCATCGCTACATCGGCATGCTTTCCTACGCAAAGAAAGGATGCTGCTTTCCGCGTCTCACGTTCGGCTTGTGATCAGCCACAAGCCTATAGGTTCTTCGCATGTCGTGATATATGATACAAAGAAAGGACCAATCACCCATTGCCAGCCGGAGAGGAGTTCTCAGGGCAGATTTCGGGGTCTGCTGTCCAACTGCCCGTGCACGCCAGTTAGGGAACACAATGGTAGAGCACAAGCCAGAGGGATGAAGCTCGGGTAGCACCTAACAGCTTCGAATCATTCGATCTCTCGAGCACCACGCGAACCGATGAAGACGACCACGTGTCAGAAGTGTAACACGAACCCACTACAGCTTTCATGCTGGTCCACTGTTCCCCCAGGAGAAAGATGGCCGTTATAAGAGACATCTAAAACAGGTCACGCATGGGCAAGGACCCTGGAACGTAGGCACCCGAATCCCTTGGTCAATAAAACTTCTCCTCCTTCTCTGAAGCGAGAGCACTTAAATTTTCCCACGCTTACCACGATTTTTCATATGACATTCCAACGACGCTGTTAAGGTGTTTTGAAATCGTGATGTATTGATGGTAAGAATTCAGCAGAACACACAGCCCACCAACTTCAAAAGGCCTACCGAAAGATCTTGATGGATATTTTTGAATAAAAGTACACAACTAGAACGGAGGGAGGGCATTTAGGTCAGTGAATGAACGGCCATATGGAAGTCGCATACAACGACCATTGAAATGCACCACCATTAAATTCCGCAATGTATATGGTGCGATGCTGGTATATACCTGTCATGGGGAATGCCCAACATCAGTTTCATGCGTTACCTTGAACAGGGCTTTCATTCCACCAACACAAAATTTTCTAACGCAGCCTTCACAGAAAGTGCACTCCTTACAACTCCACGGCGTTCAAGCGGACGACGAAAAACAACCACTCAAAGGCTTAAGTTCTGCGCTCTAAAGCAGCAAATAACACCACCTAGATTACATTTTGCTTGTTAATCATTGCGTCACGGATACTGTAATGCTCATTAGAGGTGTGTGTATACAGCGCTGAAAACGAAAGCCGTAGCTGCCGCTTCCGAACAGCGGAACAAGGGTCACGCAATGATCGCAAAGAGTCCCACAAATTTCATAGTGAAGACGCATATGGCTATGCGAATCGTCCGTGTGGTGAGCGCAAAAAAAAATAAAACAAGAAATGAGAGAAGGAAATTTAGCGTGTATGCGCCCACGAAATTTAAAAAAATCACAGCATATACACAGAATGAGTGATGATGATTGGAGCTAAACGTCCATCAATCCGTCCGTGCTTTCTTCATTTTATTTTTATATATTTTATTTAAACATTCTTACAAAAATGACCACGAAAGGAGCAAAAAGGAGAGAGCGTCTCCTGGCTAGGCCCACTCTTCGTGAGGCACCTCGGGCAAAAACAGAAACAGTACATGGAAAATTCAAGATTACACATACAAATTCTAAAGGAACAATGATCATTACAACAAGCGCCGAAAATATCGGATAAAGATTCAAACAAAGCTGTTCCTTAGCGATTAATACAAAGACGTTATCAGCAAAATTAACATATACTGAAGTACATGCAATTTGGGGGTTGATATAAACAATGATTACAACAGATATATCTGATGTATTACCAATCTTCAGCACACGCACCCTATAAGTGGGTTTGGGTTATTACATTCGTAATTTGCTTGTTCAATTTTGTACTGTTTTTGTCTTCCTAGCGTATTTTATTACTTCAGGAATATTGTTTCAAAGTAAAACAATTTGGTTATCAATTGACTGTATGTCATAGTTCGTCTGACACATCGCCCCCACCAACGCAACAGTACGTAGATTTTATATAGGTAAGACCTGTGCCTAAGTATGTATCACACAAACTCTGAATGTTGTTCTTCATTTTGTTTATAGATTAACATGGCTAGTTGTACCTTGTAGCACTCTGGGAATGGTATCACGTTGTGCAGACGAAAAAGGGACGTGTTTGGGGGGACCGAGGTCGTTAGCAGCCGTAGTGCACGTTTTTGGAGAAGAATAATACTTTCACTGTTTGTTTTGTTACACGTACCCAAGACTAGAATACAATACATGATTTGCGAGTGGATAAAAGAAAAGTACAACTGCCATTTCACTCTCCCTGGAAGAAGACGCTGCGATCGTCAAATTAAACCTATATACCTTGATATCTTCAATCGAAGGTTATTCACATGCTTAGACCAACTAAGGTCGCTTTGAAAACATACGCCCAGGAATTGAATTTTGTTTACATGAGAAATACTCTCACCATTGAAAATCAAAAAATAGTATGATCTGCAGGTCTATTTTTCTGCCTGAAGGGCATAAATTTAGTTTTTTCGTATTCGATTCTAACTGGTTCACTGCAAGCCATAATTTTAGCTCATCCAACGAGAAATTTTCAGTTGTCTCAATATTGGAGAGATGTGAACCAGAAAAAAAATACATTGGTATAATCGGCGTACATGACTATGTTTGGCGTAGAAGGAATGCTTACGATGTTGTTGATGTACAATATAAAAAGTAAAGAACCCAGTATCGATCCTTGTGAAACACTATACTTAATATACTCAAATCAGATTTGAAATTAAGAAGCTGCACATATTGTTTTCTTGTCCAGAGGCAGCTTTTCATTAGGTCAAGCGCAATGGCATGTATTACATACTTATGTAACTTTTTAGTTAATATGTCATGCTTTATTGAATGAAAAGCCTTACGGAAGTCAATAAATATATCTATAGATGGACTGGAAGCGACCGCGCGACACTCCTCTAACTTGGCTAGCTTGAGCACTGCCTTGACGAGTCATTAGCCACTGGAGGAGCAAGATCCCACTGTGAGCCTGTAGCCGCCGGTAGTCGGACATCAGTGGCGGCTGCGGAATACGCCACTCTAATTTGGCATTGGCGCAGCGCAGGTGGTAGAGGACACATTTTGGGATCCAGGCTGCCTGAAGTGCACTCGTTGGATATCCCCGGCTCAGCGGCAGTACACCACCAGACGCGGGGCGGCCAATCGCTGTCAGAGCTGTTAACAGTAATAAATGCCAGAAATGAAAGCAGGAAGGAGCAGGGCTTGTATTGATTGATTGTGCAAATAACTGTTGTTAGTATCGTGATGTGGGATAGCTTCCAAGCAATGTAGTGCATGGTATTGCAAGCGTAATTTGCCGGATTTCTTAGCATATTACGAAACTATAGCTCGGCTGTGGTGGAGCAGCTTGTTGATTCCGTTAAGCGCGATATACTGTCGGATAAATAAAGGATTACACTGTAGTAAACTCGACCGACCAGCGCCCTTTGGCCCCTGTCAGGCCTTGCTCGAAAACGGGTGCGGTGCTGATTTTTCGGTCTTTATATGCTTGGGCAGTAGACGGGAAGCTGACCTCAGAGACGCAACGGACAACTCGCTCAGCGGTGCAAGAAAGCTGGACGTTATTGTAGCGCCATGAGCGCTGCTTACGGCACACGAGATTAGTCGTCGCTACATTGACATGATTTCTTATGCAAAGGAAGGATGCTGCTTTCCGCGTCTCACGTTCGGCGTGTGTTCAGCCACAAGTCTATAGTTTTTTCGCATTTCATGATATATGATACAAAGAAAGGACCAATTACCCATGGGCAGCCGGAGAGGAGTTCTCAGGGCGGACTTCGGCACCTGCTGTCCAAATGCCCATGCACGCCAGTATGGGAACATTACGGCAGAGCAGAAGCCAGAGCGATGAACCTCGGGTAGCACCGCACAGCTTCGAATCATTCGATCTCTCGAGCACCACGCGTACCCATGAAGATGACGACGTGTCACAAGTATGACACGAACCCACTACGGCTTGCATGCTGGTTCGCTGTTGCCCGAGGGGAAAGCCGTTATAGGAGACATCTAAAAGAGGTCACGCATGAGGTCCGGCAAGGACCCTGGAACGTATACGCACCCGAATCCCGTGGTCAATAAAATTTCACCTTTTCTCTGAAGTGAGAACGCCTCAATTTTTCCCCCGCTTACCATGATTTTTCATATGACATTCCAACGACGCTGTTAAGGCGTTTTCAAGTAGTTAAGTATTGATGGTAAGAATTGAGCAGAACACACAGCCCACCCAATTCCAAAGGTCTATCAAAAGGTCTTGATGGATATTTTCGAATAAAAGTACACAACAAGAACGGAGGGATGGTATTCCGGTCAGTGAATGAACGGCCATATGGAAGTCGCTTACAACGACCATTGAAATGCACCACCATTAAATTACGCAACATATATGGTGCAATGCTGAAATTTACCTGACATGGGGCATGCTCAACATCAGTTTCACGCGTTACCGAGGACAGGGCTTTCATTCCACCATCACAAAATTTTCTAACGCAGCCTTCACAGAAAGTGCACTCCTTACAACTCCACGGCGCGAGAGCGGACGACGAAAAACACCCACTCGAAGAACTAAGTGCTGCGCTCTAAAGGAGCAAATAACACCACCTAGATTTTATTTTGCTTGTTCATCATTGCGTCACGGATAATGCTCATTATAGATGTGTGAATTTAGCGCTGAAAATAACAGCTGTAGCTGCCACTTCAGAACTGCGGAACAAGTGTCGTGACGATCGCGAAAAATCGCACAAGTTTCATAGTGAAGACGCATATGGCTATTCGATTCGTCCGTGTGGTGAGCGCGAAAAAAAACAAAATAACAAAGGAGAGAAGGAAATGTAGCGTGTATGCGCGGACGAAATTGAAAAAAAAAATCACACCATATCCACACAATGAATGGTGATGAGTGGAGCCTAGCGTCCGTCCTTGTGTCGTTGCTTGCGTCCATGCGTTCATCCGTGCGTACGGGCGCCCGTTCGAGCGTTCGATCGTGCGTCCGTCCATGCGTCCGTCCAAGCATCCGTCCGTTCGTGCGTCAGTTCATCCGTACGTGCGGCCTTTCATGCATCCGTCCATGCGTTCATCTGTGCGTACGTCTATGCGTCCGTTCATTCGTACATCCGTCCGTCTGTCCGTCTGCTTGTCTCTCGGTCTGAGGGACGACCGAACCAAGGCCGTTTGCATAGCAAGTAAATGTTGTACTACACAGCCGATTGCCCGCTTCGAAATACAGTGAAAGTAACTACTACTTGAAAGCGCCGAGAAATCAGCTCATTTTACTGGAAACAGACTCCTCCTGTATAAAGGCTTCATAATAGAACATCTAATAACCAATATACATTTCGTGGTACAAGCTTACTTCGCCGCCCCGCCGCGGAGGTCTAGTGGCTATGTTACTCGGCTGCTGACCTGCAGGTCGAAGGATCGAATCGCGGCTGCGGTGGCTGCATTTCTGATGGAGGCGGAAATGTTGTAGGCCCTTGTATGCCAGATTTGGGTGCACGTTAATGAATCCCAGGTGGTCGAAATTTCCGGAGCCCTCCACCACGGCGTCTCTCATAATCATATGATGGTTCTGGGACGTTAAACATCGCATATCAATCAAATCGAGGTTACACTGCCATCGGGCATCAGAACACGTGATTATGATAAAGACTTCGGCGTTTAAAGCCGTCCACCTGTTACGTAAGAAAGTGGCTGACTGGCCTAGTTGGTTGTGCATACTTGAAGATAACAGCGCGAAGAAAAGAAAACATGGCGGACAGAAAAAATCGATTGTCCCGTTTTTTTTTTCCTGTCCGCCGTGTTTTTATTTTTCACGCTGTTAACTTCAAGTACTACTTAAGGCACGTAACTTACTGTGCGTGTTCCCTTAAGCCCATGTAGTGGGTGCGTAGCAAGTTCGAAAGCATTGCACGCGTATATTGCAGTGTCTAGAAATATACTGCCTAGTGTGCTGAGCGCGCGCTAGGAGATGGCCCAGTAGCAGATGACTGCCGGCAGCGCCCGCATGGTGCGCTGCTGTGTGAGTGGGTGCACTTGCGTTCAATCTTCGCGCTCCGCAAGCGCTGCGAAGCGTGCAGGAGGCCGAGCCGCGCGAGGCCAACTATTACTTTCCTGCGTTTTCTGGGTGTTTTTTGACATAATGCTTTATTGTATAAGAACTAATCGATTGCTTTCACAGTACTGGCGCTTTGCAATACCAAATGAAGACCATTTCGTGGCATACATTTCACCATCCGCTACTGCCCACAAAAAAAAAAGACGGAGATCCCACGTAACTTGGGAGTCAGTGCTATGCAAGGTGAGCCTGTTGTAATTTTTTATTAAGTGAAACATTATGAAGTGGCGCTAAATATATGCAAGAAATTGGATTGTCAACACTGGAACCAGCATTGGCATTTCGCGAAAATTTGCCTCTTTTTGCAAAGTATTTTGAAGACCATAAGGTAAGGGGGTGAACGTGAGGGCACCCAGACGTAGGCGATTCAATAGATAGATAGATAGATAGATAGATAGATAGATAGATAGATAGATAGATAGATTGATAGATTGATAGATAGATAGATAGATAGATAGATAGATAGATAGATAGATAGATAGATAGATAGATAGATAGATAGATAGATAGATAGATAGATAGATAGATAGATAGATAGACGAACGGACGGAAAGATGGACAGATGGACGGAAATACAGACAGATGGATGGATGGACAGGCAGACGGGCGGACAGACAGATGGATGGACGGATAGACGGACAGACAGATAGGTGGAGGGATGGACAGACGGATGGACGGAAAGACAGACAGATGGACGGATGGACAGGCAGGCGGATGGACAGACAGATGGATGGACGGATAGACGGACCGACAGATAGACAGACGGATGGACAGACGGATGGACAGACAGACAGACGCACAGACAGATAGATGCATGGACAGACGGACGGACAGGCGTACGGACGGACAGGCAGACAGACAGACAGAGAGACGGACGGACGGATGGACGCATGGATAGACAGATAGACACACAGAAGGACGGACGGATGGATGGACAGACAGACAGGCGGATGGACGGATAGACGCACAGACAGACAGGCTGACGGATGGACAGACAGACAGACAGACAGACAGACAGACAGACAGACAGACAGACAGACAGACAGATGGACAGGCTGTTACATGGTCATACGAACAGATAGATAGATAGATAGATAGATAGATAGATAGATAGATAGATAGATAGATAGATAGATAGATAGATAGATAGATAGATAGATAGATAGATAGATAGATAGATAGATAGATAGATAGATAGATAGATAGATAGATGCTCAAATTGGTTGCAGTACGCAAAGGAATTGTTTAGAAACTATTGACAGGATGTCCACCAGAGTTATTTTTTTTAAATGTGCTTTGTTCTTGAGAGCAAGAATTATTACAGAAGACCCTAAAACCTTTACCTCTTAGACTGCATTCCTATAGGCTTCGAGTGAAAACAAAGAATGATAACATGCCAATGAATATTCTGACACTCGCCGCATATGATACTCCAAACGTTGTTGGAAAGGGACTCCGACGTTGACATGGGAGAAAAACTGTTTGAATGAAATTGGAAAGTGTATTTTCAATTTTTAAATAATTAATATTTGAAATTTTGCCTAAACGGTGATTTTATTCCCGACACCGTTCACCCTTATACGAAAAGATAGTTCGGTGGAGTCACTCTCAGAATACTTTTCTCACACGACAGCCTTCGGATTCAGTCTTCTATCTGCCCTCTTGATGCTACTTTTTCATTCAGGAAACCGCGCTGAATCCGTTAGTGCGGGGAACAAGACACCTTTTCCTTGTTCGACCGATGAATTCTTTGACACAGCGGCACAATACATGTCCTTTCTTTGCATTGCCACTAAGCTTTTAACATCTAAGGGTGTTGCAGTTTACATATGGCGCCGTCGAACTTCACAGAAAATCAGATGGCAGCTGTCACACATTGATTTTAAATGCGGCGAGGCTCCGGCAGCAACAGGACGAGAGGAATTTCGCGCGTTCATGCACGGATGGATGGATGGATGGATGGATGGATGGATGGATGGATGGATGGATGGATGGATGGATGGATGGATGGATGGATGGATGGATGGATGGATGGATGGATGGATGGATGGATATGGCTGTACCCTTTAGATCGGGCGGTGGCTAGCGCCACCAAGCCGTAATACTTAATGAACCAAAAACTATATTTTTTTTCCTTAAAAAGTGAGTTTGAGGATTCGTATTTTGCAGTGAAGAGTTTAATTTTCACTCGTGCCTTGACTTTAGCCATCAATCACATAACCTCCTTCTAGTTAAATCTACCCGCTTAACGTCTATTTTGCCCTCCCGGTCCCTAAACCCCAGTGCTTTGAAAAAATCTGCGCCATCATCCTGAACTATAGGGTGAAGCCCTTTACAGAACATTATCAAGTGTTCGGCAGTTTGTTCTTCCTCTCCACACGCACTGCATACTGTGTCTACCCCTTCGTATTTGGCCCGATATGTCTTGGTTCGCAGTACTCCGGTCCTGGCCTCAAACAGTAGAGAACTACCCCGAGTATTATCATAGATCCTTTCCTTGGCGATTTCCTGCTTAATAGTTCGATAGATATCTAGTGTGGACTTCTTAATCATGCCCATTCTCCACATGTCAGTCTCCGTTTCCGTCACTTTCTTCTTAACCGATAGTTCTTTTTGGTTTGGCCACCTGCTGTTTTCTAAGTATTTACCAGTCAACTTCCTGGTTCGCTCCCTCCATTTTGTATCAACATTCTTCATGTACAAGTAGCTGAAAACCTTCCTAGCCCAACGCTCCTCCCCCATTTCTCTCAATCGCTTCTCAAATTTTATCTTGCTGCTAGCTTCTCTGCCCTCAAATGATGTCCATCCCATATCACCTTGTACTCCCTGATTTGGTGTATTCCCGTGAGCTCCTAAAGCAAGCCCACCTATTCAGCGTTGCTTAATTTCTAATCTTGCTTGAAATTCTGATCTCATGCACAAGACCGCATTGCTGTACGTCAGCCCAGGCACCATGACCCCTTTCCATATTCCTCTCACAACATCATACCTATTGTAATTCCACAGTGCCCTATTTTTCATCACTGCTGCATTCCTGTTAACCTTTAGTCGTCACGTATATTTCGTGTTCCCTCAGGTACTCGGTCCCATTGCTTATCCATACGCCCAGATATTTGTATTTATCTGTTATCTCTAGCGTGACCTCCTGTATTCTAAGCTCACTACCTTCGTTGTCATTGAAAATCATGACTGCTGATTTTTCCTTACTGAATCTAAAATCTAACCTATCTCCCTCATTACCGCAGATGTCCATCAATCTCCGCAAATCTTCCTTGTTGTTGGCCATTAGCACTATATCATCTGCGTACAGTAATGCTGGTAGTGCCTGATCAATAAGTTTTCGTTGTTTGAATAAAGAGAGGTGCACCCTCTCGACACGCAGCGCCGCTCGTGGCATCTGAGTGCAGTCATCACATGCGCGGCCACCCACTCTCGTACGGAATGCACGCGCTCAGCACACTAGGCAGTATATTTCTAGACACTGTACGTATATTTTTTCTCCTGGTTCAAAGCATGTTACCCATTACACAGAACGCAACCATATACAAAATCTCCACGGTAACGAGCCACCTTCAACACTTCAATTACCATACACTAATGAACAAATTGAAATTTCAGAGATTTGTCCTTCAAACAACGTATGCAATAAGTCTTTGAAGCACGCAATAGGGACATCCTAACGCTATCGCGTCCAACATTCAAAGGTGAAGCTTCAGGACCTCACAGTGTTTTCCTTTTTTTCCTTCATGCGATCTCCGCAAAGACGAAACTGATGAAGTGGACGCGGGGTTGCTTGATATTTCGAGTTTTACTTACGCAAACGCTGCAGGGACAAAGGGAAGTACACATGCAGGACCATTTGTTTAGCACCACGGGCGATTTTGAAACAAATTTAAGGTTTTTGCCTGCTGAAAGCAGTTTTTAGTGAAGCATGCGTGACACACACACACACACACAAGCACGCACGCACACACACACACACACACACACACACACGCACGCACGCACACACACACACACACACACACACACACACACACACACACACACACACACACTCGGAGGATATATTTGGTACGGTAACGTCACTTCGTATTTCAGCAAGCGAGCCAGATAAGCTCCCAGAAATTTTCCCTCCACGTGTCTCAACTCTGCGCCTTTCGTTCTATTGAGCACACATAAGAGGCGATATTAGATTGACAAAATCTCTTTTAACGCAAGATAAATTCATACAAAGTAAAAAGAAATAGCACATATGTAGTGCGCGCGGCGAATTAACCGGGTGTCTCCTCGACAGCTGCCTTGGTCAGCGTCCCAGAAGGGGTGGGAGGCGCTCGCTTGGGCATTTCACTTTTGCTCAGGGGTGACTCACGGGGGTCCACCACCGTCAAGCCTCGAAGGAGCATGCCTGCGCTCGTCTGGTTGAACCCTTTTGACTCAAGCCATCTGTAGGTGATCGGCCCTGCCTTCGAAATAGATGGACTGGAAGCGACAGCGCGACGCTCCTCCAACTTGGCTGCCTTGAGCACCGCTACGACGAGTCGCTAGCCGCTGGAGGAGCAATATCCCACTGTGAGCCTGTAGCCGGTGATAGTCGGACTGCAGTGGAGGCTGCGGAATACGCCACCCTAATTTGGCGTTGATGCAGCGCAGGTGGTAGAGGACACATTTTTGAATCCAGGCTGCCCGAAGTGCACTCGTTGGCAATCCAGGGCTCAGCGGCAGTTCATCACCAGACGCGGGGCGGCCAATCGCTGTCACATCTGCCAACAATAACAAATGCAAGAGACGAAAGAAGAAGAAGCATGTCTTGTATTAATTCATTACGCAATTCACACTGTTGTTAGTATTGTGAAGCGGGACAGCTTTCAAGCAATGTAGTGGTATTGCAAGCGTAATTTGCCAGATTTCTTAGCATATTACGAAAGTATAGCTCGAATGTGGTGGAGCAGCTTGTTGATTCCGTTAAGTGTGATATACTGTCAGATAAATAAAGTTTTATACTGTAGTAAACTTGGTTGACCAGCGCCTCTTAGCCCATGTCGGGCCTTGCTCGAAAACGGGTGCTGTGCTGATTTTTCGGTCTTTATATGCTTGGGCAGTAGACGGGCGGCCGACCTCCTAGACGCAAGCGACAACTCGCTCAGTGGCGCAAGAAAACTGGACGTTATTGTAGCGTCATTCGCGTTCTTTACGGCACAAGAGATTAGTCGTCGCTACATCGACATAATTTCTTAGGCAAAGAAAGGATGCTGCTTTCCGCGTCTCACGTTCCGCGTGTGATCAGCCACAGGCCTAAGGTTCTGGGCATCTCGTGATATATGTTACAAAGAAAAGAACAATTACCCATGGCCAGTTGGAGAGGAGTTTGCAGGGCGAACTTCGGCACCTGCTGTCCAATTGCCCGTGCACGCCAGTACGGGAACATAATGGCAGAGCAGGAGCCAGAGGGATGGAACTCGGGTAGCACCTAACAGCTTCGAATCATTCGATTTCTAGAGCGCCACGCGAACCGATGATGATGACGACGTTCCACAAGTATGACACGAACCCACTACAGCTTGCATGCTGGTTCGCTGTTGCCCGAGGGGAAAGTCGTTATGAAAGACATCTCAAAGAGGTCACGCATGGGGTCCGACTAGGACCCTGGAACGTATACGCACCCGAATCCCGTGGTCAATAAAGCTTGTCTTCCTTCTCTAAAGCGAGAACGCCTCAATTTCGCCCACGCTTACCATAATTTTTCATATGTCATTCCAACGACGCTGTCAAGACATTTTGAAGTCGTGATGTATTGATGGTAAAAATTCAGCATAGCACACAGCCCACCACCTTTCAATGGTCTACCGAATGTCTTGATCGATATCTTTGAATACAAGTACAGAAGTTGAACGTAGAGATGGTATTTCGGTCAGTGAATGAACGGCCATATGGCTGCGCTCTAAAGAAGCAAATAACACCACCTATATTTTTTTGCTTGTTAATCATTGCGTCACGGATACTGTAATGCTCATTATAGATGTGTGTATTCAGCGCTGAAAACGACAGCTATAGCTGCCACTTTAGAACAGCGGAACAAGGGTCGCGCAATGATCGCAAAGATTTTTACAAATTTCATAGTGAAGATGTATATGGCTTTGCGATTCGTCCGTGTGGTGAGCGCAAAAAAAAATAAAAGAAGAAACGAGGGAATGAATTGTAGCATGTATGCGCCCATGAAATCTTAAAAAACCACAGCATATCCACGGCATGAATGATGATTATTGAAGCTAAACGTCCATCAATCCGTCCTTTATTTCTTCATTTTATTTTTTTTTGTTCATTTTATTCGGGCATCTTACAAAACTGCCTACTAAGGGGGCAAAAGGAGAGAGCGTTTTCTGACTAGGCCCATTCTTCGTGAGGCACCTCGGGCAAGTACAGCAAAACAGTACATGGAAAATTCAAGAATATACACACATATTATAAAAAAAACAATGATCATTACAACAAGCGCAGAAAATATCGATTAATGATTCAAGCAAAGCTGTTTCTTAGCGATAAATGAAAAGGCGTTATCAGCCCTCTTAACATATATTAAAATACATACAGTTTGGGTGTATATGATAAACAATGAGAAAAAAGATTACAACAGATATATTTGATGCATAACCAATCTTCAGCACACGCACCCTCTAAATGAATTTGGATTATTACATTCGTAATTGACTTCTTAAATTTTGTACTGTTTTTGTCTCCCTAGTGTATTCCATGACTTGAGGAATCTTGTCGCTCAGTAAAAAAAATTAGTTATGAATTGACTGCTTCTCATAGTTCATCTGACACATCGGCCCCACCAACGCAAAAGTACGTAGATTGTATGCAAAATCTCTCCTTAAGTATGTATCAGAAAAACTCTTAACGTTGTTCTTAATTTTTTTATATATTAACATGGCTAGTTGTACCTTGTAGCATTCTGGGAATGGTATCACGTTGTGCAGACGAAAAAGGGACCTGTTTGGGGGGACCGAGGTAGTTAGCAGACGTAGTGCACGTTTTGGGAGAAGAATAATACTTTCACTGTTTGTTTTGTTACACGTACCCAAGACTACAATACAATACATGATTTGCGAGTGGATAAAAGAGAAGTACAACTTCCATTTCCCTCTTCCTGGAAGTAGATACTGCAATCGTCAAATTACACCGATATACCTTGATACCTTCGATCGAAGGTTATTCACATACTCGGACCAACTAAGGTAGCTTTGAAAACATACGCCCAGGAATTGAATTTTTTTTACCTGAGAAACACTTCACCCTTGAAAATCAAAGCAATAGTAAAATCTGCAGGTCTATTTTTCTGCTTGAAGAGCATAAATTTAGTTTTTTTCGTATTTGATTCTAACTGGTGCACTGCAAGCCATAATTTTAGTTCATCCAACCAGGAATTTGCAGTTGTCTCAATATCGCAGAGATGTGACACAGAAAAGAATACATTGGTATCATAAGTGCACATGACTATGTTTGGTGTAGAAGGTATGCAGACGATTTCGTTGATGTAAAATATAAGAAGTAAAAGACCCAGAATCTATCCTTGTGTAACCCCATACCTAATTATACCCAAGACAGATTTGAAATTTTGAAGCTCCACATGTTGTTTCTTGCACAGAAGTAGCTTTTCATTAGGTCAAGGGCAATCCCGCGTATTCCATACATATGTAACTCTTTATTCAATATGTCATGCTTTATTGAATTATAAGCCATACGAAAGTCAAGAACTATTCCTACAGTGTAAAGCTTCTTTTCAAAGTTTTTCAGTAGGCTATTCTTAATACGGAGTAGGGCAGTCTGGGTTGATCTACCTGGCTGAAATCTAAACTGTTCTTCTCAATTTATATTTCCGTTTGCTGTAAAAGAATAAACCATCTGATAAATTAAGTGTTTGGGGACCTATGAGAACCCTACTGAAACGTTCCGCATGTACGGTTCCGTACATACGCAATTATTGGACTACGGAAAGCCGCATCATGCGGAAAGATGCGAACATCCGCAGCTTACGGAAAGCGCCATATCATGCGAAAAGATGCGGACATCCGCAGCTTACGGAAAGCGCCATATCGTGCAGAAAGTTGCGGACATCCGCAGCTTACGGAAAGTGCCATATCATGCTAAATTACCCGATAAGCAGCTTACGGAAATCAGCATAATGCAGAAACTATGCAGCTATCTGCTGCATCTTGCAAAGATCAAATGGACATCTTAGATCTCGAGTAAAAGCAATTGGCCATTCACGTTGTTTGCAAAAGCAAGTACTGTGTAGAGATATATATGAATATTTCATTCTTAATATGTTGCATGAAGGTGAAATATGTTTGCTATCTGAAACAGCCTTGATGAGTAAACAAAGGCTTGAAAGAAACAAATGTGTTAAGAAGCTACTTAATGAGGAATTGAATCATCGGCATCTTTCTAATTGTCGTGATGCAGAAGCAAAATTACCTTTCAAATAAAATACATTACAAAACTATTAAATTAACATGCTAGCGATCATAAATGGTGGTTACATTGCAACACAATTATGCAGTGTTCTATGCAAGACCTAAAGAACTTATAATGCTATTATTATCAATAGAGAAGCATTATTATAAACACCAGCCCTGCTACAATCAATATATTTTTTTATTTGTCTGTATGCTCCAGCTGTGAATGGTGACATTGCAGTGTTGATGGTACACAAATGAGGTGACTACACCGTAATTTCACGAGCTCCACCTAAGCCACAGGATGGTGGCACAAAACACAATGTAACAGCAATTTTAGAACGAAATGTTTAAACATAAATAATAATCATAGCACTGTGAAAGTGTGGCGCTGTGTTTGTATCATGAACGCCTTGTGGAGATCGGCGAAATGCTGCTTGAGGCTCCGGCACCACTGTAAATTTGGAAGGTCACTGCCATAGAACTTATGTGTCCTTCATAGGCACCTGGAAATGAAAATAATTGGCACAAATAATGTCAGAGACACATGTTAGCACATTAGTTCACATGCACAAGAAATATAACACACAGAATGAAACTGAAAATGTAAGGCACACAATCCTTCATGTTATGCATATGTGAATAATAGAAGGAATGAGTGTATAAATTAGTTCTGCCACATCAAAGAAAACAGCATGCTTATCACAGTGAAAATAACTAGGTTGTCACGATTTTCAATGGTAGAGATAATCGATTAATATGTCCTTATGAAATTATGATTTAAATGCTTCCTGCACAGTAAAACTTTAGAAACTGCAAGTGAAAGCTCTCAATGTACATTTAATAGTGTGTGCATGTATATCTGCTGCCTTTATACTATACAGTTTGTGCACAAAATTGGCATCTTGAACAATTTTGAGAGTTAAACCTATGCAACTTATGAAGGTTAAAATCACCATGAAAGCAAGCAGGACAAGGCAGGTGCCATTAAAAATTTGTGCAAGCCAGATAACTATAACCGAACTGCACACATATAGGGGAGCAAGAGTACCAGAAATCCGGCTGCTGACCCGCAGGTCGCGGTATCAAATCCCGGCTCCATTTCCGATGGAGGCAGAAATGCTGTAGGCACGTGTGCTGATTTGGGTGTACGTTAAAGAACCCCAAGTGGTCGAAGTTTCCAGTGCCCTCCACTACAGCGTCTCTCATAATCATATCGTGGTTTTCGGACGTGAAACCCCACATATAAATCAAGAATAACAGAAATAAACTGCCAACAGAAAAGTTGGGTGCATGTGCTATCTGTAAGTGCTTACACCTTACTACATACAGCATGCTCATTCCATTTAAATACCAATATTGAAAATAACTGCTCTATTAGGAATATAAAAGGTAAGGTAGAACTGAACGACTCTACAAAAAGTGACCCTATTATGACATCACGTTTTCTTATAACAAAATTGACTAAGACTCTGAAATATCATTATGCAAGAAAACATCTTCAAAAGAACAATCAAGTTTGAAGTCATATATTTTTAATATGGCTACTATGACTATAACCAAGAAATCGACCTCAACATGGCTAATGTTAGTTTTTAAGGCCTCTGTTCACTAGACAATGAACTATACCACAAAAAGCACAGCGTTCAGGCAAAGCATCACACAAAAAAAGAAAGCACTCCTTTTTGTTATTACCTACAATGCCTTTAAAATGGTATTTTTACCTCTACTTCCCGCTTTTTATCAAAGTAACTGGTGTGAAACAAGTTAGCTGAAAATGCACTGTGCCTCCAAAACCTGTTGGTTGAATCTGAATTTTTAAAAAATGGTGAAGCTTGCACTAAATTAGGCTCCACAAGCCTTGGAACAGCGAGACTGCATGACTCTTAGGACTACTTTGGTTACTTGTGTTTTGTTTCTGGGCCTGAGCATAAAGACAAGGGCTTAACTGAATTGCTGCTAACAAACAAATGCTTTCGAAATCACCCGAGCGTCAAAGGATGCTCAGACATTTGTTGTTTTTCGCACTGGGCTATTCTACACCCAACATACAAACCATACTGCCTGGCGACCATCACAGATGTATAGTTTAAAAAATGATGGTAATTTACTCTTCTGAAAATAGCTATTTGCAGAAATGTTTTGAAGAGAAAAAAGTAGTGGTCACGTGGGTACCTTCAGAATTTCGCAGAATGTCGTGCGGGTGTTATTTGTGAGAAAAATTTCAAAGTACCGCTTTTTCTTGCCATATCAAATTTGATCTACATATTAAGTAAAGGTGCTTCTTAAAGTATTTGAAGCCGAGTAACATTAGTGCAATTTTTCCGCTACATAGGCTTTGAGGAATTCAGCCAAACTGTTTATCGTTTGCATTTCTTGTATGGCAATACTGCACTTTGTATGAGTATTTGAGCCACAAATACTCACTGCACAGAAGTTATATTTCAGGAAAAAAAATAATGTTAGGTCCAGATTACAAATATCACTATATAATCGTTTTTGTTCACATTGAGATGCAACTTGAGCTGTGTGTTTGTCTAATTGAAAATTACTTTTATGTGTAAGTTGAAAGCAAATAAACAGTTCTTGTTATATGGCAAGTGTTATCATTACAATTTTTGTTTAAATGAGGAAAATGATTTTTGAAGTCTCCTATTGAGGGCCATGGAGAACTTCGGAACGGAAGCTGTCGTATATCAAATGCAGAATACAGCCATCATAAGAAAACTTTAAAAATTCATTTCTACTTTAAGACAAAGTGTAATCATATAACTTGCCATATAAAGAGAACTGCTTCCTTGCTTTTGATGTGGCAAAAAAATTGCACTAATATTACTGAGCTTCATGCACTACACACAATCACCTTTACTTAATACCTAGACCGAATTTGGTGTAGAAGAGGCAGTATTTTTGAAACACTTTTTACTTTTTACAAACAACACCTAGACGACATCCTGGGAAGTCCAGAAGGCACCAACGTGGCTTAATATTTTGTTCTCTGCGATATATTTTAGCATTTTCAATACAGTAACCGAGCACAATATTTTTTTTTCAAAACACATTTAGTACGGTTGGCAAAATGGCTGGGATGTTTGATGTGTAATTGCTTCACTGCCAGCATTTATTCTTCCGAAGCTCAAGCTATCACCTCTCTGTTACTGCCTCCCTCACATACAATGCCTGCATAGGAAAGAAAAAGAAAGGCAGGTCCGACAAAGTTCGCAAGGCAAGATATTTTCATGTTGGATAAATTCATTACCATAAACAGCAGCAAAATAACATTCATTTTGAGTAGTCCAAGACACAAGCTATATACCAGCATACTAAGAGCCAAGCACAAACTTTTCATTTGAACATGTGTGGTGATAGACAGGAAGCACTTATTGCAAGACTGATCAGTCTGTAATTAACTGAATGAAGTACAATGCACTGTTCAATCCAACACCACATAGGCATCTTTGCTATAGCAAAGCCATGTGTCATTGATTCATGCACTAGATGGGACAATGCAAATGTAACAAAAAAGGTGAAAAAAGAAAACAAGGGAAAAAAAAAGAAGAAAAGGGGGGATGCAAAGTAGGAGCAGTGTAGCACTACTTTTACTTTGCATCCCCCTTTTCTTTCTTCTTTTTCCTTCTTTTCTATCATTTATCTTTTTTTTGCTTCCCTTACCCCCAACCTCCGACAGGAGAACACTTTGTATCAGCGCAACCTAACTTGAAAAGAAGCACGGGCTGCACTCTTCTGTGTTATAGGTTTTTTTTTTTTCAGACAAACATTTCCAACAGGCACACACGCCTACACCAAAAGATGACGTCATTACTGACCCCACTTAAACTAACACGCCAAGGATGACAAGGTGACTTCTAAAAAATAGGTCCTCCTATCGCAACATCGGCCAGCCTGTCTGAGGCACTTCCACTGTTCACCCTGATTACCCCACTAGATGTTTCCATCTGTCGACTCACATCTTCATTTTGGATAACACTAAGACGAGCTTACATTGATGAATACCCACGAAAGTTTAGTGATGTATCATGTATGAGATTAAGCAACTCTGTTAAAAAATTATTGATAGCTTGCTTCCAGGCTTTTTATACTGTAGCCTAAAACTTCGTAATGTCTTCTATGCACATGAACCAGATTGACAACGTAATGCACAACATGCTTAAGAATACTGCGAGGAACATGATAACGACAAAACGACCCGCCACCCAAATTTTTCGCTGTACATGTTTATAAAATGTTCATGTACACCCAAACGAGGTGCTTATGATACAAGCCGAAAAAACCCACAAGTAGGGCCTTGGAGCCTTCTGGAAGTAGACGTGTTGCATTTTTTCTGTGGAGGACTTTACACCCATAAGTGAGGAACAAAACTCCTATATAATGAAGAATGTTGGCAGCTATCAGTTATAGAAAAACCTAATGCAGCTAATCTTCCCCGACACATGTGTACATTTAGAGAGGTGACGTAGCTTCTGTGATTGTGGCAGTAACTCCCACAGGACCAGTGCGAAAATTGGCACTACTTGGCTAGACAAATGTCCAAACATGCCTGCCCGACTCCCTCTAGCCATCCCGGCTGAATCTGACACATGATTTCTTAACTGCTGGCTGGACAAAAACAAAACCACTGAAGCACTCACAATACACAGCGTGAAGTTCCTCTGGAGTGGTCAACTTCGTCTTCTGCGATGAAAGAGCAGCACAGTGTACTGATAAGGCACTCGTTGCAATGGTTTTCAATGCCACACAGTGACCATGATGTTCCTGTCGAAGAGAGCTTCGGGAGCTTGGAGGGTGCTTGCTCTTTTCTGGGGGCTGCTGCCGCTCCTCGTTTTCTGCTCAAGGTCAACCTGCACAAAGTTGTAGACGAGGCTTTAAGAGTTGTATATAATGATATGCAAATTTTCGCTGAACACACATTTCCTCGTGGCACACTGAGGAATTTCTTATAAAACTTAAGGCCTCGCATATGCAAACAATTACAATCGATCCGAAGATGCACTCGACTCTAAAGGAGCAAGTTTGTTATGTAGTGTATATAAAAAAAGGTCATTCAACACAACCACAACTGCAGTTGCACACGAAAACGACATTTTACACGATCCTGTTTATTTACATGGTCCATTTTATTTTATTTACACGGTCCATTTTACACGGTCCTGTTTTACACGATCTGGTCTGCATGAACTCTTGAACCGGGCACCATATAGATTGAAAGACACACACAGAGTTTGAGACAAACCTAGTTTCCCGTGGAGCATCCTCTTGCACTATAACAACACATCTCAATTTAGTTAGTTGGTCAGAACGAGGTGAAAACAGCTCGCACTTGAAAAGCACGGGCAGAAGGAATGACGCCTGCACCCTGTGCTCCCTGTACATTCTCGTTGAGGGTGCAGTTTTCACCTTATCCTTATGCAATTTCGCATTTATAACATTGTTCGCTGCATTATCTTTGTGGCATTAAAGTGTGTGATACCGTCATGTGTATCCCATGTAATTTATAAAAATAGAATACAAGATAGCTTGATTCAAAAATAACAAAGTGCATCCAGTGCCATGTCCTGTAGCCATTCTTTAGGCAAGAGGCAGAATGATTTATTCTTCAAAACATATCTTACTTGTAACCACTACAAGAGCTAACTCGTGCACTGGCACATTCTGTTTGCCTCTTCAGATTATAAGGTACCTTTTTTACACCAGAAAGTCTTCAAGAAGAATAGAAGTGTTGTAATTGTGAAGAAAGAAAAGTAGAAGGAAAAAAAGATAACCTGCCCTGTACAGGGACCGAGCCTGCGAACTTCGAATAACATGTCCGATACTCTATCAACTGAGCTACCATGGCGGCTATCCTTCTTCCATTTTGTACGGTATATATGTGCATTTATACATGGAAGAGTCAGTCAGCGCTGCTTGTTACCATTATGGCGAGTGTGGGACACCTTTTTTTTGCCTACTGGCAATTACATTACGATTGCAATTACGTTACGATTACTTCCAATATCCCTATACTTCTTTGGCAGCATTATGCATCTGTCAGTTCTCAGAAAATCTGCTAGTCACAGGAGGTGGCAATGGTTCACCCTCCCACCTAAATGCATGTACTTGAACACATGCACAACTGATAAAAAAAAAACAAGTCACACACCGCTAAGATTACTGAGATTCACTGTTTCAGATTCATGAGTAAAGGAAAGAACTATAAATTTAAGGGTTTGTTGTCTTTGTTGAACACATTATAATGAGAACTAGTAGAAAATGATGCCAAACAAACTATAGGGGATGTTATCAAAAGTAACTTTAACAAAATTATGAAAAGAAAAGTGAACAAAAACGTAACTTGGCAACGTTTCTTGACACTTGAATTGACATTACTTTTTATAACATCCCTATATTTTACTGGGTAATGTTGTCGGGTAATTCTCATTATTAGAGTGGTGAGTAGGCTGACGAAGAAAGCATATGGCATTGATACTTCTTTTGAACACCTAATAGTTTGAGGACCTTAAAAGAGCGGAAGCTATTTTGAGTAGACCAGAATATTTAGTTGGAGCGAAAAGAAAAAACGTACACACATTTTTACCAGGCTTTTTAACACATTTTGAGACATAAAAGTGTATGCTGCCAGTAATGTTAAGTACCATTACTTTTGTCACACTATGCACTGTAGCAGGTGTAGTTAGAGTGGTGATAGTGAAGGATTAATCAAGCATGCCACCAACTGTGTTTACATCAATGGTCGCGTATTTTAAAAATAAACCTGCTGTATAATGAAAAAAAGTTTAGAGCATTTATGTTTTTATCCAAATCAAGTTAAACCGACTGGGTAAGCAAACCATTTGCATAAAATCAAAAGGCATAAAGTGATTCATGTATTATAACTATGTGAACAATTTCAGCAACGCAGGGCAAAGTGACAACAGTTCTATTAAAAACCCCTCTCATTATAACATGCATGAAAAGCACCACACCAGAATATTTTATAGTGCATGTAATATCGAGACTACTAGACTGTCTATTGACCTTTTAGAAGAAGGGTATCTCCTTCACGTTCAAGGGGCAACCACTTAGCCTTTTCCCGAGCTTTTCTGTGAATATTTCCTGAATTTCAGATATCATTAGGATTGATTTAGAGTGAACAGATTTTGCTTACGCATTGAAACCTAGTTCCGTATGTAACTGCAATTATGGGTGCCAAACCACCTCCAATTAATTTTTAACATTTAACTCATTTTTTAACTGCAGCAGCACAACTAGCTGTGGGTGCCCAAAAAGTAGCTAGAAACAATACCTTTACCTCTTTGAGCCTTTCGGAAGTGTTCAGCTTCTCAGTGCTCACCTTACAACATTTTTTTTAAATACGTGTTTGTGTGCCCACTACTCTTGCTCCTTGTACAGTGAGGAGGAGCACATGGCAAGAAGAGACAAGAAAGAAGCATTCCGAAAAAAAGCGAAATAAGCGAGGACCTCTTTTGTATCATACAATGTGTGTAACATTAATATTGCGACAACATATAGACAAATTATCACGGCTATGCATCCATTGTAGAGTCATACACAGCTGCAACACCACGACTAAATTTCAACCTTGTGTTGGTTTAGTATCCCTTTATAGTGGCAAGCTGATGATATCTGCATTTGTTTGGCACACATTGAGATGCAGCGAAATGTGATATGGTAATCTCATTTAGAATGCACGTCATGTGGCTTCATTGTATATGTGGCCACAAGTAACTCTGGTTGCAAAGCAATATGGCAGAGCCTAAACAGACGTCACCGACCACTCCAATCTGAACTTGCCTTTGCTACTTGCCCATTATCATCCCAGCAAAAAATGAATAATTGAATCTGCTACAGGTATGTGCTAGCTTATGCTAAGGACCAAGTATGAAGGGTGTTTTGTCATTATAGAGATCAGTTATTTGTTCAAGAACACTTGCTGTCAAACACAAATACCGTATTTACACGATTGTAAGACGACCCTTTTTTTCAAATTTGACAATCCAATGTTGGGGGGTCGTCTTAGAATCGAAATCGAACCATGTACCTTAGCATCGAAATCGAACCATGTATTGTCATCTCGAATAGTTTCCCGCTCAACCCAAAGCGCATAGTTTTCTGCGTGCTTATACAAAAGCTTTTCTTTTTTTAGCATCTACTGCGCGCATTACGAGTGCACAACTCTTGAGGGAGCACCGGTAATCGATGGAAGAGCCGCCGTAGGGGGGTATTGGTAGTTGACGGAAGAGCTCCTCTTTGTCGGGGCAGCTTCAGCCTCTCGACGTGGGGGTCAACAAGCCTTTTAAAGACCTCCTGCGCCGCGAATACGAGTGGATTTCGTCAGGAAGTCGCGAACTTACGCCAAGCGGGCGTGTGAGGAGAGCCTCCCTGGCTACTGTGTGCGGGTGGGTCCTCTCCGCATGGGCGGCCGTCCCACGCGATGCCGTGGTGCGGTCGTTCGTGAAGTGTGGACTCACACTTGACGACGACGTGCTGTGGGACTGCAGCAGCAATGACGGCAGCAGCACCAGCGAGGACGACTTCAGCGACGATGAATAATCCTCCGCAACCACGTGAATAAATTTCCCTTGTGTAAAATGCGCGCGTTCTTTTTTTTTTTTTAGAGATGCGATTTTGGGGGGGTCGTCTTACATTCGAGTCGTCTTACAATCGTGTAAATACGGTACATTGCTGTCGAAGCATCAAGACTCAAATATAAAGCAAAAAGAAGTGTCTCTTTAAAAATTACAGGCCACAAGGTGCAAGATAAATATTTGATATACTTGGGATGTAAGGCACGCACAAGAGGTGCTGCCATATTATACTTTTCCTTGTGTTGAAACCTGCTTGCTTTACTCACCCAACACATCTGTAAAGATGCCGTGAAAACACCAAGGAGCTGATGCAGCAAGGTTGAACACATGTCCAGGGATTCCACCATTCCTAAGCAGCCCTACAGCCTCCACAGTCCTGCAACCATTTGTAAGATAAATATAGTTCTACCCAAAGTTCTTGGTTTACAGACACACATGCAAGACGCATAACCACTCTATAGGAAGTTTGCATGATAATGCGCTGAGTAGCAAAACGGATGCCAATATCAAGTATCCCGGCCTGCCGATTCTTTCTTTCCATTCTTAATTAATCAATCCATGGTTAATAAATGTTGCCCCAATGTGAAGTGTACTGGCAGTCCGGTGAAGAATTGCAATGTATTTCAAACACAGTCCAATTCATGGCAAGTAAGCATCCAATAGCGTTTTGTCAGCTGTTCAAGAAAAGAGCATGAAGTTTAGCTAAAACCCATGTTTTTTATAAACACCATTCGATTTGATATAAAAGTTGTGAGCATTATGTGAAGGAACACGGATTAATGTTTAATCAATGATTTCTTATAATGTACTGATATGAATGCAACTAACTGAATATGAAACGATGATTTTTGCTTGAGAATTTAGAGTTATGAACACTATCGCACATGCCAGCTGCATCTTGTCCAAAACAGCAGCAAGATAGGCTAGTTTCTGTAGGTGAGCAGTAATGAGCAGTGCAAAGTAACAACAAGAAACACCAGTAACAACAGTATGGAGCAAGCACAGACTCCCAACTGTATAGTTTATTGCACAAAAGTACGCCTGAATATCAGTCAGACAACTCGTGCAAATGAAGGTCCAGTTGGGAATGAACAAGTTACGAAATCAACAATGCCTGCTTTCACTAACAGGACCCTCATTCACATAAAGTATGCAGCGATAGGCCCCTACCGAGGTACGTCACAGCATGATGTCACTGGCACATGTAAAAGGTGTGGCTGGAAAAACACTCCCGCTGGTGGCTCAGCCCGGTACAGTCGTGCAATGTTTGGGGCAAGTTTTAATTTTTCAAAGCTTACACTTCACGTTACAATGTTGACATTAGCAGTAGTATGTGTCAGCAAACATCTAGCTGTGTGGTAAAATATTTGCCACGCTGTCTGTTTATCTTGAAGAAGTGAACACACGTGGTGGCCTGTGCGAGGAACAGTGGCATAGTCTTCAAAAATGTGCACTGTTGATTGCGGCATGTAGTGTGCATTGAAAGGTATTGAGAATATTGGTTCAACTGAGAATATTGTGTGTGGTGTGTGCAGTGTCAATAATAATGTGTCTTGTTTGCGAAGACGTTAGCGCTCATGGCAGGGACCGGTCGATGAAAAAACTTGATTCGACATTTTAGTCAAGGTAAATATGCACTTGACGCGACCATCTGCGAGTGGGTACATCTCGGTGTTTGCGCTGTGTGCAGAAAAAAATTGCATGGTCACCGGGCTGGAAGATATTATTTGCTGAAGCTGCATGTATGAATCGCCCCGACGAGTACGCAAGCCCAATAAAGGTATAACTCGTTTTATCGAAGGCCTCATATGTCTTCATGTAATAAGCAGAGATTTTTGTTTCACATATACTCAGTACCTTTACCGCTCGATATTCATGAAGTGACAATGCAAACAACAAGTTTGTGTGTTAGGTCCTAAGGGAGCAATGTAAATATGCAAATAAGTTGTAGGTGTCAGATGCAGCGATGTAACTGCGCAAAAGATTACGTATATATTAGGCTACAGGTTTAGAATCGCATACATCTCAGTGGTCTATCAGGAACGTCACAAACAACTTCCTTGCCAACCAGCCCTTGCACAGAGGGAGGGAATGACTGGCACGACGCTCGAAGTGACGTCACACTATTTGCAAACATAGAGAGGTTTCTTACTTAGGCAACATTTTGCACAATATATTTTTTAGATGCAAGACTGTACTTGTCCACATTAATCATACTGATGTCTTTTGTTGTTACTTTGTGCTGTGAATTACTAGGCATTTAGTCACCATGATCTTTAAAAGCTAATTTCAGTGTTCTCTCTCATATTGCTGACAACTGTGTTGTTGCATAAATTGGGCAAAAAAGCAACACAAAAAGGCTGTCATAATAAATACACCAACATGGGTATTCTCCTGCAAACAAAAGTCGGCACTGGTCCTGTCATTACCCGTCTTCCTTCTCTCTTTGCCTTGTTTGTGCTGAAACAGCCAAACACCTGATGAGTTAGATGAGAAATATTAACGCATCAAAACTATAAGTGCTTGCATCAGCAACTACACAACAGCGTGATAACCGCACCCCTGCCACACAGCAGCGAAACATATTTTGAACATGCTGGCAGTGTATTATTTTATAAAAAGCAACTCTGGCAGATTACAAAATCTCACATTGTGCATGCAAGTTTTCTTCAAAGTCAGGCGTACAATGTAGGTGCTGGCCGGTACATTATTAGTTACAAGCAAAAGCGTCTTGCAGGTACATATGCAGATTGCACGAACACCTCTCTCTCTACACTAGGCACACACATTATATCTTTTAACAAGCACACGCCACTGTTTAGGGGCGTAATAACGCTCTACCATGAAAGTATGCTAATCAACCCACTTAGGCGGTTGGCTAGGTGAATCGAGCCAAGTTACGAATCGTATCGCCCGCGAACGTAAACAAAATGCTGCTTTGCATCAAATGGCACTGCAGGCTTCGTTTAATCAACAACGTAGCAAGCGCCATGTGCGTCTTCCTCACTACACTGCACATATGAAAAAATCGATCACCATACACATGCATGTTGCCGCAGTTGTCTCGAATTAGCTCCAGTAAGGCCGCGCCGATGCGCCATGGCTCTGCTAGCGTTAGCGTTGTCAAAGCGAATCGGCAACCGCACTCGCAAAGGCGCGTAAGGTTGCCGTTTCACGACGCCTCGTTCGAGTGCAGCAACACACACTTGCACTGAGTGGCATACTTGGTCTACATAAAAAAGTGTCCCCCTTACCTTTAGTTTTTTTTCACACTGTCGTGAGGGAAGCGACCACAGGCGTCAGCCGTCACCTCGGAGTCCTTAGAGCGCCCGCCCAACCCGCCGATTCCTTGGACGACTCGCACTTGATCCACACTCGAACAACCGCGGGAATAGGGCGCAATCTTAGCACATCACACGAACGAGGAACGGCGCTTCCTTGCGTAAATTTAACATTTCGTGCTCTCGTGTGTAGCAGCGCGAACACAGGAGAGAGCATGCCCACGGAGACAAAGACAAACAACATGTGGCTTTAGCTGTGAATGGATTTGGCTTGGATATCTGTGTGAGGAAAAAAAAAACATCTGTCGCTGCTATAAACTGAAAAAAAAAATGTATGTTATCTGGCAAAATAACTTTAAAAGTGATAAACGGTTATTCAAAAAACAAGTTACAACTTATGATTATTTTCGCAGGTTTTTGTTTTGTTTTTGTTCTAGCAGACGACAGCCTCCTACTGCTTCTACGACAGACGTAGTACGGTTTCACGTTCGGTGCGTGTCGCCGACGCAAAGCTCTACAGTAGTGATATCAGAGTTATCAATTCTCAATGAATAATAGGATGGCTACAAAGCAGTAACATTTTGACATAGTGCAGTACGCAATCTTTCAAGGTATGACATTTCTTTGCTCTGAAGCAAATCGAAGCAAGCGGGCCGGTGCAATCAGCTGATGTCGCCACTACGCGAGGCATGGTCGTGCGCAATAGCGTCGCGCCCCGCGCTCGATTTGTCATCAAGCGATAGAGCTAATAAGTGGAATACAGCTAGATGCAGGGATTAATGGCGTATCACTCTAATTCCCTGTGGTGGCCGACTCAATCGCAAGAGAGCCCCGGGAAACAACCTTCAACTGCTCAAGCTTGTGTGTGGGTGTAAAAATACTTGTTTTCATCCGCGGCGGGGCAGCAATCTATAGTTGAAAGACATGCGAAAAGCATGTGACGTATATACAATCACAAAACATATGCACACAACAATAGATACGATCGCATATTGTACATAAATATGCCAACACATAGCGTGTGAAAAGCAAATTTATATACATAATTTAAACACAAGTGCACTGTTGTGCGCCAATAGCTTAGCAAGCTAACGCACTCGGTTCACGTGCACGAGCACAGCTAAGTGGCGCAGGTTCGAGTCCCGCTACGTCTAATTTTTTTTTTTGTTTTTTTTTTTTCAACGTTTTTATTGTACTGCTATTTTTTCTAATGCCTTAGGTTATAAAACAAAATAAAAGCAATATTGCGTTAAGTACGTATGTGGGACTGTGTTTTTTGCGCAACAGTTATTAGTATTTTTATTTTCATTATTAATTTTTTTTATTTATTTCATAATATAACAAAATTAAGGACTAAGGGGAACATTGGGTCTGCTTGATTGTGAAGGGACTCGAGAACTGAGAAAACTCAAACCAAAAAGTTTATTTGAGAAAAAACTGAGCATTTCACAGCCGGACCAGTTTCTTCAAGGGTAGGCCCTAGGTATGCGCGAGACTTGCTATATGACTCATCTCAAGCTGTGGCAGTTGAGGGAAGGCAATATCACCGAGGAGCAGTTCCAAAATATATTTTGGTTGATGTTTTTTGATTCCTCCAAAATAAGGGCTGCACAATTGTGATCGAGCCAAACCGAGAATTGCGGGCACGAAGTCATGAGACAGAAAATGAATAATGTTGATTGTTTGAAAAATTGCCCTTAATAAAAGGAAGAGTTATGGAGTGCTACGTAGCTTAACCCGCAGTAGGAATTTCATATATACATATAGATAGTTTAAAATGGACAATGTTGCACACACAGACATTGGTTAAATTTCTTTGCAGCACAGTTGAAGCATCTATGTAGAACTGAAGCATCAAGAGAAGCTCATGCGTCCTCACTTTATTGCGCTTTACATAGCTTGTATGCGTCCATGCAGCCATGATATGATATATTTTAAAGCATTTGTTTAACCTATAATCTTCTTATTCATTAAAGCTGGCCCATAAGTTGTGTCTTATGTAGCACTACAATTGAAGCGTAATCTGCATGGTGGTCTGAAACAATGCTTTTGAAGATCTCAAAATGACCCAGCTCTATACACGACCATCCGTGCATCAATGATAAGCACCATTATGTCTCCGTACATATCAGTTGTGCTCTCATACTTAATTATTTTTCTGACCACTCCCTCTGCCCCTACCTCGTTTCTGTCGTGAAGCTGTGGCAAGTTGTGTATAGCTGTATTTATATTGTAGGAGCACATATACTATCAATAAAAAATTATTTTTAGGCTACATGCAATTAGTTTTCATAGATTTTCATTTCTTTTGTCGGTGCTCAGGAGAGCTAAGCTCATGGTCGATATTTTAAAATGACATTTCTCTTTGCCAATGTTATTGAGAACAGTTTCATTAATATTGACAAGTTCATTCACATTGAATTTAGTTCTCATTATTATTGTTTCTACCAAAAAACGAGCCCTTGAAGTTATGCTTTTCTTGCTTGATTTGTTTTCGTGTGACAGCATGCAAGTAAAATGACAGTTATTGTCATTCCTTGTGAATGACACATTTTCCGTGTGATAGACTTTAGCACCTGGTCATCTGCAGAAGTTGTATTCATTCTGGAAAAGGGCGAACAGTGGTGACTGATAACACAGACTAGCCTGCGTTATTCTTTTGTACTATATATGTCACTGTGCATTCATTTATAACTTTATAGAACTCGGATTTCCTGCTGAAAATGTGACAACAACTTTACAGTTTCCACATTTTTGCAACAATCCACATTCCTTTCATACACTATTGCACATTTTCGTAAGCACCTTACAAAATTTGTATATTTCCGTAAGACCTTACATTCTGTATTTTCCTTATGAAAGCTTCTGTACACTCCATACACTTTCCTTATCCTCCCATATCTTCCATAATGAACTCTCTGTATGCTCCACAAGTTTCCTTATCTTTCCATATTTTCCATAAAAGTCACTCCATCCACGCCATAAAACTTCCTTATCCTTCCATATACTCCATAAAAAGCTTTCCATATATGCCATATATTTTCCTTATCTTTCTGTATACTCCATAAAAAGCTTTCCGTATACGCCATACAATTTCCTTATCCTTCCATATAATCCATAGGAAGCTTTCCGTAAATGCCATACAACTTCCATATATTTCCATAAAACTCCATATGTTTTCCGCATGTAGCATAAGGAAATGTTACGGAGTCCATATATTTTCCGTAAGATTTCATACGGAACTTTTCAGTAGGGAAAAGGAATAATATGGATATTGAGTGATAATAATGAAGTTCATTTTTTATTGCCTCCTTTAAAAATAATTGTTACGTGAACAATTTTCACAAAAGATGGAAAAAATTCCCGTCAAAAAGACCCTTTACATATATAAGCGATTGGAGCGACAAATAAATCAGTAATTGCCTTAATAGGTGTTACGGCAATGCCATCTTCACCTGGTGAACTATTCTTTTGAGAGCATATAGCAGTGGCTCCTTCCTCCTCGGTAACGGGTGATGAAAACAATGAATTAGCGCGTGGACTTTGAATATAGGATTCGGCCTGTTTAAGGCCAGACACTTGCCTGATAGGACTTGATGATCCCCCATCACTGAAGTAAAGATTAAATTTGTCCGCTAGTGCTTCGCCATTATAGTGAATGTTGCTTATCTTTATATCATGAAGAACGGTGGCCAGTTTTTTTCTATCAATTTATTTACTGAATTCCAAACCATTTTTTGAAATATCAATCATTGTAGAAAACCTGTAGGCACAAAAATGTATTTTTGCTTTCTTTACGACCTTGTTTAGATTGTTTCGGAACTTTCTGAACTCAGCGAGAGTAGTTTGATCTTTTATTTTTTAAAAAACGCTGAAAAAGTTTGTTTTTCTTGTTTGTCCATTTAAGAAGTACCGGCGTGATCCACTCCTTTCTTTCTCTCTTGTGTTTGTATACAACAGCGCACGGAAAAGCAGTATGGTAATTGCCAACGATTTTCGCTATGAACATGCTATATGCCTTACACGGATCAGGTTCTCGATACAAGTCATCCCAGTAGCGCCAAGCATTAGAGAGCCAAATTGAAGGACATTTCTATCGTTTGTGTCTCTACGCGTATATTTCGGGGAATTCTGCAGTTCAGGCATCCGTAATAGTGCAAAAAAAGGCAGGTGGTCACCTATGCCTGACCTGAATACCCCGGCTGGTGCCTTGTTGGGAGACAAATTAGTGAAACAGAGATCAATAATGGTTTCCGATCTGCTAGTTATTCTGGTAGGTGTGTTAACGAAGTTTTCACCACCATAAGACAACATCGATTGCATTAGCTTTAGTTTAGTAGGAGCACCTGTTGAGACAGCAATATTAAAGTCACCAAATGATCAAACAAACCATCGGTTAGAATCAGCATGAAGAATGAGCTTCTCTGGAAACTCAAGAAATAGGTCTGTGCTATCATCTGGTGGTGGTATATCAGCACTATTACAACATTGTTGTGTATCACAGTAACAGCTTCGAAAACTTTGCAAACAATACAATAGTCGGGCCACGCCTCGTAGGACGTGTTCTGTTTAACATATAAGGATACACCCCCACCACGTTTTCCTATTCTAAATAATGGTGCCATATTGTAATTTTCCAGATTAATCTCGTCTGACTATCAGGAAAAGCAAGTTTCCGAGAAACACATATCAAAGTCATAACCGAGGTGTGGGTATTCACTTTCGATTTCTTCACCGTTGTTCCTCATGCTCTGTGCATTAATATGATAAAGGGAGAGACCTTGTTCATCCGTCCATACGTGCGCCTGTTCATGCATATGATCTTGCGTCCGTCCATGCGTCCGTCCGTCCACGCATCAGTTCATCCGTACGTGCGACCTTTCGTGCATCCGTCCGTGCGTCCGTCCGTCCACGCGTCAGTTCATCCGTACGTGCGACCTTTCGTGCATACGTCCATGCGTCCGTCTGTGCGTGCATCTGTGAGTCCGTTCATTCGTCCAGCCGTCCGTCTGTCCGTCTGCTTGTCTGTCGGTCTGAGTGACGACCCAACCAAGAACGTTTGCTTGGCAACTAACTGTTGTACTACATAGCCAAGGACCCGCTTCGAAATGCAGTGAAAGTTACTACTTCTGCTTGAAAGCGCCGAGAAATCAACACTTTTTACCACACACTCCTCCTGGATAAAGGCTTCACAAATCGACATGTAATAACCCAATTACATTTGGTGGCAAAAGCTTACATTGCCGTCGGGCATCAGAACACGTGATTATGATAAAGACTTCGGCGTTTAGAGCCGTCCACCTAATGCATAAGAAAGTTGCTGACTGGGCTAGTTGATTGTGCATACTTCAAGTTAACAGAGCGAAGAAAATAAAACACGGCGGACGGAAAAAAGTAATTATCCCGTTTTTTTTCTGTCTGTTGTGCTTTTTTTTCGTGCTTTTATCTTCGACTACTACATAAGGCACGCAAGTTACTGTGCGTGTTCGCTTAAGACCGTGTAGTGGGCGCATATCAAATTATAAAGCATTGCAAGCGTATATTCGCGCCTGGTTCAAAGCATGTTACCCTTTACACACTGTGCAGCCATGTACGGAATCTCCACGGTAACTAGCCACCTTCAACTTTGTCAATTACCATGTAGTAATCAACAAAATGAAATTTCAGAGAAATGTTCTTCAAAAAAGGAATGAAATAAATCTTTGGAGCACGCAGTAGCGACATCATAACGCTATCGCGTCGAACCTTTAAAGGTGAAGCTCGAGGATCTCCCAATGTTTTACTTTTTTTTCCTTCATTTGGTCTCCGTGAAAACGTAACTGATGAAATGGACGTGGGGTTGCTTGCTCTTTCGTGTTTTTTAAATGCGAAACATTTTTGGCGAACTTCGGCGACTTTAGCGTATCTATCTATCTATCTATCTATCTATCTATCTAGCCGCTTACGCTTGGGTGCTCTCGTGGCCACCCCGTTAACTTGGCTAAACCAAAATTGATTGATTGATATGTGGGGTTTAACGTCCCAAAACCACTATATGATTATGAGAGACGCCGTAGTGGAGGGCTCCGGAAATTTTGACCACCTGGGGTTCTTTAACGTGCACCCAAGTCTGAGCATACGGGCCTACATTTCCGCCTCCATCGAAAATGCAGCCGCCGCAGCCGGGATTCGAACCCGCGACCTGCGGGTCAGCAGCCGAGTACCTTAGCCACTAGACCACCGCGGCGGTGTGGCTAAACCAAAATCAACATGAGAGGGTAAGGTGGTTTGACGAATATGACGCACTGGTACAAACATGAATAATGTCACAGTCCCGTAAGTACGTCGTCAAACACGTCCCGCCAGACAGTGGCACATACCCACGGGAGGGTGTGCACATGTGCCGCTGGTATGTGGTTATGTGCCATAAGTGATTGACAGTATCTACCCAGGAACGACTATAGAATACACACGGGATATTTTAACGCGTGAGCGTTAAGCAATACCAGACATCGGCAGCGTCGACTCAATGAAGGATAGAATAAATGTCAGTGTTAAGAAAAACCTCACATGGGCAGTGTTGACATGTCGACGAATGCAAATAATAAATTTCAGGGTCCCAGCAGGAATCAAACCCAAGCATTTAGCGTGGCAGTCAAACATTCTCCCACACAGCTATGCCAGTTCTCGGAACTTCTTCTAAAATAGATGCTAATCTTCATTAAACGTCAATACTTGTTGCAGTGCTGCCTAACCAGTTTTATAAACATTACATATGTACACCTTTGATACAGCCGTCCCGTCGAGTTAACGTAAACTGTGATGTTTATTTATGTAGCAGTCTCAAGGGCCAGCATCTTTGCGAGCATCAGCACTTCGTATAAAATTTTAGTGTTGCTAATACGCATGTTCTAGTTGATATCATTACATAAAGGCAAACAACTGGTTATATAAAAATCTGCAACTCTTCACCATAAGTCGGATTGATTGATTTGTGCAGTGTACCATCCAAAAACCACAATATGACTATGAGAGACGCCGTAGTGGAGGCTTCCGGAAATTTCGAACACGTGGGTTTCTTTAACATGCACCCAAATCTGAGTACACGGGCCTACAGCATTTCCGCCTCTATCGGAAATGCATCCGCCACAGTCGGCATTTAATCCCGCGACCTTCGGGTAGCAGCCGAGTACCCTAGCCACTAGACCACCATGGCAGGGCCGTCAACATAAGTCTTGTCGGGCTACCATTTTACACATAATTAGCGTCATTTCATGACGAGTCACTCAATAAAAAAATGCAACAAGATCACCTTTCCTCCACATGCTTCGCTTAACGCCGATTCCCAGCTACGTGGGATCTGCCAAATTTTTTCATACGCGAACACTGCAGGGACAAAGGGAAGTACACATTCAGTACAAGTAGTTTAGCACCATGCACAGGCAGTTTTGACATGAATTTAACGTTTTTGCGTGCTTGAAGCAGTTTCGCGTGAAGCATGCATGACACAAACACACACACACACACACAAACACAATCACACACACACACACACACACAAACAAACAAGCGAGCCAGATAAGCTCCCAGATATGTTCCCTCCACGTGTCTCGAATTTCCGCCTTTCGTTATGTTGAGCACACATAAGAGGCGATATTAGATTGACAAACTGTATTTATGAAATCAAAATAAAATCATATAAATAAAAAGTGCATATGTAGGGCGAACAGCAAATTCGCCGGGTGCCTCCTCAACAGCAGTCTTCGTAAGCGGCGACGGGGTGATGGCAGGCGCTCGCTTGGGCATTTCACTTTGGCTCGGGGGTGCATCACGAGGGCCCACCACCGTCAAGCCTCGAAGGATCATTGCTGCGCTCATCTGGCAGAACAATTTCGACTGAAGCCATCTGGTGCATGAGTGGCCCTTCCTTCGAAATAGATGGACTTGAACCAATAGTGCGACACTCCTGGCCAGCTTGAGCACCGCCACGACGAGTCTCTAGCCGCTGGAGGAGCAAGATCCCACCTTGAGCCTGTAGCTGCCGGTAGTCGGACTGCAGTGGCGGCTGCGGAATACGCCACTCTAATTTGGCGTTGCAGCAGTGCACATAATAGAGGACACATCTTGGGATCCAGGCTGTCCTAAGTGCACATGTTGGCAATCCCCGTCTCAGCGGCAGTGCATCACAACACGCAGAGTTGGCAATGGCTGTCAGATCTGCCAACAGTAGTAAATGCAAGAGATGAAAGCAGGAAGGAGTATGGCTTGTATTGATTGATTGCGCAATTCACTGTTGTTAGTATTGTGAAACGGGACAGCTTCCAAGCACCTTAGTGGTATTGCGAACGTAATTTAACAGATTTCTTAGCATATTACGAAACTGTAGCTCGACTGTGGTTGAACAGCGTGTTGATTCCGTTGAGCGCGATATACTGTCGGATAGATAAAGGTATATACTTTAGTAAATTCGGCAGACCAGAGTCCCTTGGCTGTTTCGGGCCTTGCTCGGAAACGGGTGCATTGCTGATTTTTGGGCCTTTATATGCTTGGGAAATAGACGAGGGGCCAACCTCGGAGACGCAAGTGAAGACTCGGCCAGCGGCGCAAGAAAGCTGGACGTTATTTTAGCGCCATCAGCGCTGCTTACGGCAGACGAGATTAGTCGTCGCTTCATCGACATGATTTCTTAGACAAAGAAAGGATGCTGCTTTCCGCGTCTCACGTTTGACGTGTGATCGGCCAGAGGCCTATAGGTTCTGGGCAGCTCGTGATATAAGATACAAAAAAGGACCAATTACCCATTGCCAGCTGGAGAGGAGTTCTCAGATCGGACTTCGGCACCTGCTGTCCAATCGCCCGTGCACACCAGTACGGGGCCATAAAGGCAGAGCAGAAGCCAAAGCGATGAAGCTCGGGTAGCACCTAACAGCTTCGAATCATTCGATCTCTCGAGCGCCACGCGAACCGATGAAGATGACGTTTCACAATTATGACACGAACCCACTACGCCTTGCATGCTGGTGCGCTGTTGCCCGAGGGAAAAGCCGTTATAGGAGACATCTAAAAGAGGTCACTCATGAGGTCCGGCAAGGACCCTCGAACGTATACGCACCCGAATCCCTTGGTCAATCAAGCTTCTCCTTCTTCCCTGAAGCGAGAAGGCCTCCATTTCCCTCACGCTTACTATGATTTTCATATGACATTCCAACGACGCTGTTTAGGCGTTTTGAAGTCGTGATGTATTGATGGTAAGAATCCAGCGGAGCCCACACAGCTCACTAACTTCTAAAGGTCTACCAAAGGTCTTGATGAATACCTTCTAATATAAGTACACAACTTGTACGGAGGGAGGGCATTTTGGTCATTGAATGAACGGCCATATGGAAGTCGCATACAACAACCATTGAATTCACCGCCATAAAATTCCCCAATGTACATGGTTCGATGCTGGAATTTACCTGACATGCGGAATTCTCAGCATCAGTTTCACGCTTTAGCATAAACAGGGCTTTCATTCCACCAACACAAAATTTTCTAACGCAGCCTTCACAGAAATGGCACTCCTTACATCTCCACGGCGTGAAAGCGGACGACGAAAAACACCCACTCGAAGGCCTAAGTGCTGCGCTCTAAAGCAGCAAATAACACCACCGAGATTTTCTTTTACTTGTTCATCATTCCATCACCGTTATTCTATTGCTCATTGCTGATGTATGTATACAGCGCTGAAAATAACAGCTGTAGCTGCCACATCAGAACAGCGGAAGAAGGGTCGCGCAATGATCGCTAAGAGTCCCACAAGTTTCATAGTGAAGACACATATGGCTATGCGATTCGTCCGTGTTTTGAGTTTGACAAAATAAAAGAAGAAAGGATTGAACGAAATGTAGCGTGTTTGCGTCCATGAAATTAAAACAAATCACAGCATATCCACAGAATGAATGACGATGAGTGGAGCCAAGCGTCCATCAATTCGTCCATGCTTCCGTCCATGCGTTCATCTGTCCGTACGTGCGCCCATTCGTGCGTTCGATCATGCGTCTGTCTATGCGTCCGTCCGTCCGTGCATCAGTTCATCCGTACGTGTGACCTTTCATGCATCCGTCCATGCGTCCGTTTGTGCGTGCGTCTGTGGGTCGATTCATTCGTACGTCCATTCGTCTGTCCGTCTGCTTGTCTGTCGGTCTGAGTGACGACCGAACCAAGGCCGTTTGGGTAGCAAGTAAATGTTGTACTACACAGCCAAGGGCTCGCTTCGAAATACAGCGAAAGTAACTACTTCTGCCTGAAAGCGCCGAGAAATCAACTCATTTTACTTAAAACACACTCCTACTGTATGAAGGCTTCACAATACAACGTCTAATAACCAAATTACATTTCGTGGTACAAGCTTACATTGCCACCCCACCGCGGTGGTCTGGTGGCTAAGGTACTCGGCTGCTGACCCGCAGGTCGCGGGTTCAAATCCCAGCTTCAGTGGCTGCATTTCCGATGGAGGCGGAAATGTTGTAGGCCCTTATACGCAGATATGAGTGCACGTTCATGAACCCCAGGTGGTCAAAATTTGCGGAGCCCTCCACTACGGCGTCTCTCATAATCATAAGGTGGTTCTCGGACGTTAAACACCACATATCAATCAAATCAAGCTTACACTGACGTCGGGCATCAGAACACGTGATTATGATAAAGACTTCGGCGTGTGAAGCCGTCCACCTGTTACGTGAGAAAGTGGCTGACTGGGCTAGTTAGTTGTGCATGCTTGAAGTTAACAGCCAAAAAAAAAAAATACCGCGGACAGAAAAAAAGCGATTGTTCCGTTTTTTTTCCCTGTCCGCCGTGTTTTTTTTTCGCTGTTAACTTCAAATATTACGTTAGGCACGCACGTTACTGTGCGTGGTCCCTCAAGACCATGTAGTGGGGGCATAGCAAGTTCGAAAGCATTGGACGCGTATATTTGCTCCTGGTTCAAAGCATGGCACTTATTACACAGAATGCGGACATGTACGAAATCTCCCCGGTAACGAGCCACCTTCAACATTGTCAATCACCATGTAGTAATCAACAAAATGAAATTTCAGAGCGTGCTCTTTCGAGTTTTACTTACGCAAACGCTGCAAGGACAAAGGGGAGTACACATGCAGGACCATTTCTTTAGCACCGCAGGCGATTTCGAAATAAGTTTAAGGTTTTTGCCTGCTTAAAGCAGTTTTGAGTGAAGCATGCATGACACACACACACACACACACACACACACACACACACACACACACACACACACACACACACACACACACGGACGGACGGACGGACGGACGGACGGACGGACGGACGGACGGACGGACGGATGGACGAACGGACGGACAGGCGGAAGGACCCGGAGGATGTACTTGGTACTGAAACGTCGCTTTTGATTTCCACAAAGGATCCAGGTAAGCTCTCATAAATTTTTTCTCCACGTGTCTCAACTCTCCGCTTTTTGTTCTATTGAGCACTCATTAACAGGCGATATTAGATTGACAAATTCTATTTATAAATGTAAGATGAATTCATATAAATTGAAAATAAATAACGCATAAGTAGTGCGCACTGCGAATTCGCCGGGCACCTCCTCGACAGCTGTCTTCGTCAGCGGCACTGGAGTGAGGGGAGGCGCTCGCTTGGGCATTTTGCTTTTGCTCAGGGGAGCATCACGAGGGTCCACAACCGTCAAGCCTCCAAGGAGCATTCTTGCACTCATCTGGCTGAACCATTTTGACTCAAGCCATCTGTAGCTGAGTGGCCCTGCCTTCGAAATAGATGGACTTGGAGTGACAGCACGACACTCCTCCGACTTGGCCAGCTCGAGCACCGCCACGACGAGTCGCTTGCCGCTCGAGGAGCAAAATCCCACTGTGAGCCTGTAGACGCCCGTAGTCGAACTGCAGTGGTTGCTGCGGAATACGCCACTCTAATTTGGCGTTGGCGCTGCGCAGGTCGTAGAGGACACATTTTGGGATCCAGGCTGCTCGAAGTGCACTCGTTGGCAATCCACGGCTCAGCGGCAGTGCATCACCAGGTGCGGGATGGGCAATCGCTGTCAGATCTGCCAAGAGTAATAAATGTCATGGTGAAGGCAGGACCGAGCACATCGCTTGTATTGATTGATCACGCAATTCACTGTTGTTAGTATTGTGAAGCAGGACAGCTTGAAAGCACTGTAGTGGAACTGCGAGCGTAATTTGCCGGATGTCTTAGCATATTACGAAACTATAGCTCGACTGTGGTTGAGCAGCTTGTTGATTCCGTTGAGTGCGATAGATATATAAAGGTATATACTGTAGTAAGCTGATTGATTGATTGATTGATTGATATGTGGGGTTCAACGTCCCAAAACCACTATATGATTATGAGAGACGCCGTAGTGGAGGACTTCGGAAATTTAGACCACCTGGGGTTCTTTAACGTGCACCCAAATCTGAGCACACGGGCCTACAACATTTCCGCCTCCATCGGAAATGCAGCCGCCACAGCCAGGATTCGAACCCGCGCCCTGCGGGTCAGCAGCCGAGTACCATAGCCACTAGACCACCGCGGCGGGGCGTAGTAAACTGAAGTCGGATAGATAAAGGTATATACTGGAGTAAACTCGGCTTACCAGCGTGCCTTGGCTGATTTCGGGCCTTGCTCGGAAACGGGTGCCGTGCTGATTTTGGGGCCTTTATATGCTTGGGTAGAGACGGGGGGCAACCTCAGAGACGTAAGCAGTAGCCAGAGCGATGGAGCTCGGGTAGCACCGAACAGCTTCGAGTCATTCGATCTCTCGAGTGCCACGCGAACCGATGAAGATGACGACGTTTCACAAGTATGACACGAACTTAGTATGCCTTGCATGCTGCTTCGCTGTTGCCCGAGGGGAAAGCCGTTATAGGAGACATCTAAAAGAGGTCACGCATGGGGTCCGGCATGGACCCTGGATCGTAGGCACCCAAATGCCTTGGTCAATAAAGCTTCTCCTCATTCTCTGAAGTGAGAGCACTTAAATTTGCCCACGCTTACTATGACTTTTTACATAAAATTCCAACGACGCTGTTAAAGCGTTTTGAAATCGTGATGTATTGATGGTAAGAATTCAGCACAACACAGTCCATCAACTTCCAAAGGTCTACCAAAGGCCTTGATGGATATCTTTGAATACAAGTACACAACTAGAACGGAGGGAGGGCGTTTCGGTCAGTGAATGAACGGCCATATGGAAGTCGCATACAACTACCATTAAAATGCACCGCCATAAAATTCCGCAACGTATATGGTGCAATGCTGAAATTTACCTGACATGGGGCATGCTCAGCATCAGTTTCACGTGTTACCGTGGACAGGGCTTTCATTCCACCATCACAAAATTTTTTAACGCAGCCTTCACAGAAAGTGCACTCTTTACAACTCCACGGCGTGCAAGCGGACGACGAAAAACACCCACTCGGAGGCCTAAGCGCTGCGCTCCAAAGCAGCAAATAACACCACCTATATTTTCTTTTGCCTGTTCATCATTGCGTCACGGATACTGTAATGCTCATTAAAGATGTGTGTATGCAGCACTGAAAACGACAGCTGTAGCTGGCACTTCAGAACAGCGGAACATCTGTCGCGCTATGATCGGAAAGAGTCCCACAAGTTGCATAGTGAAGACGTATATGGCTATGCGATTCGTTCGTGTTGTGAGCGCGAAAAAAAAATAAAAGAAAAAAAGAGAGAAGGAAATGCAGCGTGTATGGGCCGATGAAATGTTAAAAAATTACAGCATATACACGGAATGAATGATTATGATTGGAGCAAAGCGTACATCAATCCGTCCGTGCTTTCTTCATTTTATTTTTATTTATTTATTTTATTTGGGCATTCTTACAAAAATGCCCACGAAGGGGGCAAAAGGAGAGAGCGTCTTTTGGCTAGGCCCACTCTTCGTGAGGCACCTCGGCAAGTACAGCAAAACAGTACATAGAAAATTGAAGATTATATATGCAAATTATCAAAAAAAACTATGATCATCACAACAAGCGCAGAAAATATCGGGTAAATATTTAAACGAAGCCGTTCCTTAGGGATAAATGCAAGGACGTTATCAGCCCTATTAACAGATATCGAAATACATACAATTTGGGTGTATATGATAAACAATGATAAAAGCAAAGATTACAACAGATATATTTGTTGCATTATCAATCTTCAGCACAGGCACCCTATAAGGGTTTTGGATTACTACATTTATAATTTGCTTCTTAAATTTGGTGTGTTTTTCGTCTCCCTAGCGTATTCTATTACTTCAGGAATCTTGTTGCACAGTAAAACGATTTGGTTATCAATTGACTGTATGTCATAGTTAGTCCGACACATCGGCCCCACCAACGCAACAGTACGTAGATTCTATGCAAGATCTCTGCTTAAGTATGTATCAGAAAAACTCTGAAAGTTGTTCTTAATTTTTTTATAGATTAACATGGATAGTTGTACCTTGTGGCACTCTGGGAATGGTGTCACATTGCGCAGACGAAAAAGGGACTTGTTTTGGGGGACCGAGGCAGTTAGCACACGTAGTTCACGTTTATGGAGAAGAATAATACTTTCACTGTTTGTTTTGTTACACGCACCCAAGACTAGAATACAATACATGATTTACGAGTGGACAAAAGAAATGTACAACTGCCGTTTCACTTTCTCTGGAAGTAGATACTGCGATCGTTTAATTACACCGATTACCTCGATATCTTAGATTGAAGGTTATTCACATGCTCGGACCAACTAAGGTCACTTTGATAACATACGCCCAGGAATTGAATTTTGTTTACCTGAGAAATACTCTCACCATTGAAAATCAAATAGTGTGATCTGCAGGTCTATTTTTCAGTTTGAAGAGCATAAATTTACTTTTTTCGTATTTGATTCTAACTGGTTCACTGCAAGCCATAATTTTAGTTCATCCAACCTGGAATTTGCAGGTTTCTCAATATCGAAGAGATGTAAACCAGAAAGGAATACATTGGTATCATCGGCGTACATGACGATGTTTGGTGTAGAAGGAATGCTTACGATGTCGTTGATGTACAATATAAAAAGTAAAGCACCCAGTATCGATCCTTGTGGAACCCCATACTTAGTTATACCCAAGTCTTATTTTAAATATGAAGCCGCACATATTGTTTTCTTGCCCAGAGGTAGCTTTTCATTAGGTCAAGCGCAGTCGCGCGTATTGCATATATATATGTAACTTATTAATTAATATGTCATGCTTTATTGAATCAAAAGCCTTACGGAAGTCAAGAAATATTCCTACAGTTCTTTTCAAAGTTTTGAAGTAGGCCATCTTTAATACGCAGTAGGGCAGTCTGGGTTGATCTACCTGGCTGAAATCAATCAATCAATCAATCAAAGAACTTTATTTTCACCAAAAACAAAAACATTTACGGTGAAAAAAGGTGGCCGGGAAAAAAGCTCTCCAATGACAGCTTGACAAAACCCCAGCCACCCATCGGCGGCGAAACGACAGGGTACAGCACCTGATAAAATTGGGGGAAAAATGCATATTAATAGTCGCTAAACAGTTACAAATTGATATCATAGTGCATTCACTACGAGCGTAGGTGCACTACAAGGTCAAATGTACCCAATTATACACTTGCTAAAAATAAATAACGAGAAAAAAACGAAAAGAAAACAAGGACAAAAACAAAACAAAAAGTAAAACAAAGCCAGAGAAGAAGAAAAAACAAAAATTGGAAAGAAATATATTAGGCACTTCAAGTACATTAAAATGTACAATGCACAGTTATGTAGTGTTATGCATGCGCATATGATTAACACACACAAACACACACACACACACACACACACACACACACACACACACACATATATATATATATATATATATATATATATATATATATATATATATATATATATATATATATATATATATATATCATATGAATAATGAAAGAAAAATGAAAACACAAATAACTTGCTAAACACGTGTATACTCCAATATTGGAAAAGGCAAGTTTGTTATGTGAACATACTTCTGATTTCTTTTTTTGCGTGGAATAAAACATCTGTTCCTTCCGTTTCGAAATAGTTTAATGTTGTTGGGAGGATGTGTCGGGTGCGTTGTGTTCCATAGTGTGTGCGTGAGAATGGAACGTGCCAAGGCGGTTGATATCGGACAAGATAATAAAGTGCGTTTTGTGTAAGGTTCGCGAGTTTAAAAAGTGTGTCCGATTTCTCGAGTGCTTCATTTTTGTAGCAGCACAGCAATTTGTAAGTATATAGATCTGATATTTTCACAATTTGACGCTGTTTGAAAAGATGGGCAGTGTGTTCTAGAAAAGGAGCATTTGAAATAAGGTGAACCATTTTCTTTTGTAACACGCTCAGTTTTGACATATTCAGGGCTGTAGTTTTACTCCATACCAGGAAGCAGTAACATAGGTGGGAATTAAAAAGCGCATCGTAAAGTAATCTCTTTATTTTAGCTGGTAGTATATGTCGATGACGGCTAATTAATCCTACAGACTTAGCCAATTTCATCGTAACCGCGTTTACCTGATCATTCCATGACATGTGCTCTTTGAAGATGATGCCAAGTATTTTAACGCATTGTTCAATGCGAACAGTGAACGGACCTAGGACAAGTTCCTCAGGTACTACAGCTAGCGCGCTGCGAGCACGATATATAACACACTTAGTTTTGGCTTCATTCAATACAAGGATGTTCGCCTTGCACCAGTCATTCAGCTTCGAACAGAACGTACTTGTTTCAGCTTAAATGCTACATAATCCTTGGCCTTCAAAAAAGACAGTGCAATCATCGGCGTAAATGATGAACTGACAAGTGGTGTTTGATTGTATCACATCATTAGTGTAAAACAGGAAAAACATTCGCCCTAAAATACTGCCTTGTGGTACTTCACAAGAGATACGCCTGAGACAAGATCTGTGAGTGCCTATTTCGGTAAATTGAAGTCTTTCGTCTATGTAGGAGCGAAGACGTTGTGATGCAACTCCCCGAAATCCATAGCATTCCATTTTCTGTAAGAGAATATCATGATTGACACGATCGAAGGCTTTGCTAAAATCGAGGTATAGTCCTACTGTGAATGTTTTGTTTTCTATGTTTTCTAATATGAGCTCTTTTTGAAGCAAGAGTGCGTCCTCTGAGGATCAATTTTTTTCTAAATCCAAATTGATAGGTAGTTAAGAGATTAAATCTTCTACTAAAGCTCTTGATGCGGGTATTAATAACTTTCACAAGGCCTTTCGAAAAACTGGCAATATCGAGACTGGACGGTAGGTGGAGAAGCTATTTTTGTCGCCTCCTTTATGAATTACTGTCACTCTAGCAACTCGCATGCTACTTGGAAAAACGCCACATGAGATGGCTTTGTTAAATACGTGTGCGATGGCAGGAGCAATCAAATCTAGTACGTACTTAACGGGTTTAATTACTAATCCGTCTGCATCAGCGCTACGACTGTTCCGAAGGCCGGAAAAAAGAGTAATCACCTCAGAAACTGAAGTAGGCTGAAAAAAGAAAGACCGTGATAACCGTGGAACATCTACAGAAGTAACCGGGGAAGTATCCGTGTTTCCTACCTGGACAAAAAAGTCATTGAAACCGTTCGCGAGTGTTTCCCCGCTTAGTAACACATTATCAACCACCATACAGTCAACGGCGTCTGATACTGGCTTTCTTTTCAAGAGATTATTTATTTTTTTCCAGCTACGTCACTCTTTTGTAGACAATAATTGTCGAAAATTGTTCTAAAATATTCTTTATTTGCTTTCGAAAAGGCTTTGTTAAATTTGTTTCTGAAACATTTGAATTCCTGCAGCGTTTCGCTGTTGCGTGTCTTTAAAAAAAGCCTCAAACATCCTGTTTTTCACGTTGATTAAATTTAGCAAGTCTCGAGTGACCCACGGTTTGTGAGCCCTCTTGCACTTGTGGTATGCTTTAACTGAGAAAGAAGCGTAATAAAACTGTTTAAATATGTGTAGAAACTTATCGTACGCATTATTCACATCTGTAAGGGCCGTTATCTCACTCCAATTAATGAGCAAAAGTCTTCTCCTAATATCTTCAAGTGTACGTGTTGATATGTCTCGGTATGTTTTCATTTCATTTCGTTTTTTAGACGCAGATTGCTGTTCAAGTATTAGCATGATAGGCAGATTATCGCTCAAATCGGAGATTATGACGCGGGAAATTACGTTTTCAGCAACTGCGTTTGTGATGAACAGGTCAAGCAAAGATGTGGATGTAGTGGTAACACGGGTTGGCGTAGTGATTTCATTGCGAAACCCATTACATTGCAGTGTGATTGACAAGTCAACAGCAGGCGCTGAATCTTTCAATACATCAGTATTCAAATCACCACCTATAGTTAGGGTATATGCATTGCTGCTCGCAAACGAGAGCAGTATGTCGAAAAAAACAAGAAACCCGCGTATGCTGCCATGTGGTGGTCGATAAATTGGGAGTGGTCGAAAAAGCATTTGGGAGTCTTTCCTAACGCACAAAATCTCGTAATCTTCCATGGCAACAGTGTAGTTATCAATCAACTGAAATCCAGAAAAGTTTGTTTGCAAGGCCACACCACCTCCTTTACTTTCTTTACGATTTAAGAAGAAGTGGTTGTACCCGGGCATCACAACATGCTCAGTGTCATCATCGTACCATGTTTCGGTAAACATAGGTACATTGAACGCCGTATTACAAGAATAGATAAATGTAATTATGTCATCACTTTTTGATCTGATTGATCTAGCGTTAATATGCAGAAAACACAGAACACATACACGGCGCTAACTTTCAACAATGCGGTTTAATCCGAGAAACAGCAATACGTATACCCAAACATGGCGCGCCACAACCACGTGCTAGAACCAGAAAACTGATCTACTGCAACTCATGCGACATTCAAATAATGCAATTCTTTCAATGATAATGATATCGATGGCTTGCTTATACACGCGTCCGGTTTCGTCTTTCGGCAAAGACTGTTTAGCTTGATAGGTGCCGAGAAAACTACTCGCACGTTGCAATGATCTGCTAATTTGCAATGTTCTGCATTGCTAAGTTTGGGGACGCGTGTATAAGCAAGCCATCGATATCATTATCATTGAAAGAATTGCATTATTTGAATGTCGCATTAGTTGCAGTAGATCAGTTTTCTGGTTCTACCACGTGGTTGTGGCGCGCCATGTTTGGGTATAAGTATTGCTGTTTCTCGGATTAAACCGCATTGTTGAAAGTTAGCGCCGTGCATGTGTTCTGTGTTTTCTTCTCTGTCCCGTCCTGGATGCGCTATACCTCGAAAAACATGAATAACCATGCAACAAGCCCGCCGTGCAACCTTAATATGCAGAAGTTTAACCGATTTACTGGTTTTTATCTCTGCTGTAATTTGCGCAACGTGCGGTGGGAGAATTGCACCATTCGCCTTTGTTCGGACGCAGCAGTGATGGCTAGAACGTCACGGGATTTTACGCGGTGATCTTGTTAAGATTGCTTTCGCGCTGAACTAGCAGGACAGGTGATGTGTCAGTTCGACGAGCGTAAATGGGTCCGTTTTTGGACCATGCGTATTTTCACCCACATTCACGCCTGCGCGCACTTGTCTTTCCCCAAGAGTTTCTTGAGATGTGGGCAGAGGTGCTCATCAATGTAAATTGGTGGGTCTTCCGGGAGTTCTTCTGATGATGTCAGACCAAGATGATTATTTGTTAATCGTTTCTTTCGTGCTTTTTTCTAGCACTTGGTCGCGCTTGCTCCGCCTTTGAAATTGCACGATGATGTTAGTGTTCTTTTTGTCTCTGGTGTTTACTCTGTGGCACACTTCTATATCAGCACTTGTGATAGCTTCCCCAACAGCATCACCTAGCTTCTTCAGGACATCTGGAATGATTTCGTTATGACTTTGCAACACGCCCTTGATTTCCGAATTCCTGTTTCTTGAATATTGTTCGGCTTTGACCAGGTTTGCTTGGCATTCACCAAGATTCTTCTCAAGCAGGTTTACTCTCTGGTGAAGCTCCTCGTTCCGTTTTATCACAGCTTTGTTTTCATTTACAGTGGTTGAAACTAGACGGTTGAATTCCTCGAAGCTCTTATTGAGGAATTACATGCTTTTCTTCATTTCCTCCAGCTCCCCGTGAACTTTGCGTTCCTCTGTGCGCATGTTTCTTTCCATAGTTCTTTAAACGATCAAAATTCTGTTTTAAGTCTTCCTTGAAATCCTGAAGAAGTCTTACGTATTCGTTCGTCATGGTGACAGTGCAGTAGCGCTAATGTGGTACACTCTAGTACACGGTACGCTAGTATAATGCACTGGTACAATAGTGGTGGCAGTGGTGGCGGTGGGACAGCATCAAAAACAACCGTAGAAGTAAAGAAAGTAAAATTCTAACCTGTAACACGGAGAGGATGCGATCAGGTACTGGCTGTAATGCCGCCATCACCACCGATTCCAAACTGTTCTTCACAAATTATGCTTCCGTTCGCTATAAAAGCCCTCTGATAAATCCTGTGATGATGAACCCTCTGATAAATCAAGCGTTCAGGGACCTCTGAGAAAAGGGGTAATATGGATATTGGGTGATCATTTTGAAGTTCATTTTTATTGCCTCCTTTACAGACGTAAGTAAAGCGAGCAGAGGGTCACATGTAGTGGCAATTGTAGCACAAAATCACACCACAATGGCGTCGGTTAAAACTTGTTTCACACGAGTGGCAGAGGCGGCAGCAATAGCCATAGCCATATCCAACGCAGAAATCAGGGGAGAATCTGTGGTTGTGCTCTCCGATTCACAGGCGGCATGCCGAATGTTTCTCCGAGGAACGCTACCTAAAATAGCGTATAAATTTTTAAATAAACCCATAACAGGAGACCATCACATTATATGGTGTCCTGCTCACGAAGGTTTGGAGGGGAACGTCGTGGCAGACAGTATAGCTCGAGGCATCACCAACCGAGCAACGGCAGGCCACGACGTTGAACCTCTTTCCAATTCGCGTGACATCCTCCTCCAACAAAGGAAGCAATGAAAGGAATATGGGCTTCCACATAAGGACTTGGATAGCCAGCAAAGCAGGGATTGGAGACGCATACAAACCAATAGCTTTCCCAATTTGTACCATCTAAGTAGAATATATCCCGCAAGATATAAAGACACTTGTCCGTGGTGTTCACAAGTACCAACACTCAGCCACATAACATGGGAGTGCACACAGAGGCCCACACACATCGACAGCCCACACGTCACGAAGCAACCACACATGTTTCACAGGCAGTGGGAGGCATGGCTTGCGGACGAGGACAAGCAGAGCCAAATAGCTTTGCTTGACCAGGTCCAGCGAGCCGCTCGTGCCAGCGGAGCCCTGGACTGAGGGCCCGACCAAACTGCCTGCATTTCAAATTTTTTTTTCTCTCTGAATAAAGTTTCTTACTCCTCCTCCTCAAGATCTCCCAATGTTTTCATTTTTTTTTTGCCTCATGCAATCTCCGCAAAGACGTAACTGATGAAGTGAACGTGGGGTAGCTTGCTCTTTCGTGTTCTTTTTTACTTACGAGAACGCTGCAGGCACAAAGGGAAGTACACATACAGGACCATTTGTTTAGAACCACAGGCGAATTAAAATAAATTTAAGGTTTTTGCCTTATTAAAGCAGTTTTGAATGAAGCATGCATGACACACACACACACATACACACACATACACACACACGCACACGCACACACACACACGCTCTTACACACACACACGCACACACACAAACACACACACACAAACACAAACACACACACACACACACACACACAGAGAGAGAGAGAGAGAGAGAGAGAGAGAGAGGGAGGGAGGGACAACAAGCGAGCCAGATAAGCTCCCAGAAATGTTCCCTCCAGGTGTCTCAAATCTCCGCCTTTCGTTCTATTGAGCACACATAAGAGGCGATATTCGATTGACAAACTGTATTTATAAAATCAAAATAAAATCATATAAATAAAAAAAGCGCATATGTAGGGCGAACAGCAAATTCGCCGGGTGCCTCCTCAACAGCAGTCTTCGTGAGCGGCAACGGGGTGATGGCAGGCGCTCGCTTAGGCATTTCACTTTTGCTCGGGGGTGCATCTCGAGGGTTCACCACCGTCAAGCCTCCAAAGATCATTGCTGCGCTCATCTGGCTGAACACTTTTGACTAAAGCCATCTGTAGGTGAGTTGCCCTTCCTTCGAAATAGATGAACTTGAACCGATAGTGCGACACTCCTCCAACTCGGCTGCCTCGAGCACTGCTACGACGAGTCACTAGCCACTGGAGGAGCGAAATCCCACTGTGAGCCTGTAGCCGCCGGTAGTCGAACTGCAGTGGCGGCTGCGGAATACGCCACTCTAGTTTGGCGTTGGCGCAGCGCAGGTGGTAGAGGACACATTTTGTGATCCAGGCTGCCCGAAGGGCACTGCTTGGCCATCCGCGGCTCAGCGGTAGTGCATCACCAGACGCGGGGTGGGCAATGGCTGTCAGATCTGCCAACAGGAATAAACGCCAGAGATGATAGCAGGAAGGAGTATGGGTTATATTGATTGATTGCGCAATTCACTGTCGTTAGTATTGTGAAGCGGGACAGCTTCTAAGCACTGTAGTGGTATTGCGTGCGCAATTCACCGGATTTCTTAGCATATTACGAAACTATTGCTCGACTGTGGTTGAACAGCCTGTTGATTCCGTTGAGCGCGATATACTGTCGCATACATGAAGGTATATACTGTAGTAAATTCGGCCGACCAGCGTCCCTTGGCTGATGTCAGGCTTTGCTTGTAAACGGGTGCGGTGCTGATTTTTCGGCCTTTATATCCTTGGGCAGTAGACGGGGGCCGACCTTAGAGACGCCAGCGACAACTCGGCCAACGGCGCAAGAAAGCTGGACGTTATTGTAGCACCATGCGAGCTCTTTACGGCACACTTGATTAGTCGTCGCTAGATCGACATGATTTCTTAGGCAAAGAAAGGTTGCTGCTTTCCGCGTCTCACTTCGGCGCGTGATCAGCCACAGGCCTACAGGTTCTGAACAGGTTTTCATATATGATACAAAGAAAGGAACACTTACCCATTGCCAGCCGGAGAGGAGTTCTCAGGGCGGACTTCAGCGCCTGCTGTCCAATTGCCCGTGCACGCCAGTACGGGAACAGAACGGCAGAGCAGACGCCAGAGCGATGAAGCTCGGGTAGCACCGAACAGCTTCGAATTGTTTGATCTCTCGAGCGTCACGCGAACCGGTGAAGATGACGACATTTCACAAGTATGACACGAACCCACTAGAGCTTGCATGGTGGTGCGCTGTTGACCGAGGGGAAAGCCGTTATAGGAGACATCTAAAAGAGGTCACGCATGGGGTCCGGCAAGGAATTCTGGAATGTGGGCACCTGAATCCGTTGGTCAGTAAAGCTTCTCCTCCTTCTCTGAAGCGAGAGCGCTTAAGTTTTCCCGTGCTTTCCCTGATTTTTCATATGAAATTCCAATTACGCTGTTAAGGCGTTTTGAAATCGTGATGTATTGATGGTAAGAATTCAGCAGAACACACAGCCCACCAACTTCCAAAGGACTACCAAAGGTCTTTATGGATATCTTTGAATAAAAGTACACAACTAGAACGGAGGGAGGGCATATCGGTCAGTGAATGAACGGCCATATGGAAGTCGCATACAACGACCATTGAAATGCACCGCCATAAAATTCCGCAATGTGTATGGTGTGATCCTGGAATTTACCTGGCATGCGTAATGCTCAACATCAATTTCACGCGTTACCGTGGACAGGGCTGTCTTGCATTCGACCATTACAGCTTGAGCAATTTCGTTTGTTGCTGCCTGCGAAACTCCCATAAATAAGCGGATATATTTAATATACGGATAGGACTTACCCCAGGATGTTCACATCCGTCTGTCCTTAGCTAATTATTGATAGGTGATACATTACCTGGCTACTCGATAGTGGGTTGTTTATTTAGGCATCGAATTCAGGTGCATTTTCGCAGAGGTATAAAGCAATGATTCACACTCCCATGGAGTAAATGAAAGCATTGCAGTGATGACTTCATGACTAATTCGCAGCTAAACGTAATAAGCGTGCGCTACCCTTGCCTCTCAGGCACTGCTGACTGTACGTTTCCAGATGGGCAAGTACGTTCCTGAAATTCCAAAATACTGATAGACTGTAACACTGTGCAAAAAAAACAAAGAAATAAACGAAATGACATGGAGTTTAATCGAATTAAAAACGTCTTGTCTGCATAGGATAAGGTATGGGTGGGAATAGAAAAATAAGACACAGGAAGATAGATACATAAGTAAGGCTCGTGAACGCGTTCACAGCCATGGACCACTTCTGTTGGCGCTGTGGTCGTTCCTTCAGATTCATGCGAAACTCTTAGAGGTGCCACATTATCTGTCTTGTCATTCTGTGGATGAGTGACGCTGTCTCGACTTCCGTATGAAATGATGGATGGTCGTTAGTCATCTTCTACTCAAGGGATTTTACTATTAGTCCCAAAGCGTCCAGTACATTCAGTGCACTTTGAGGAAGTGCTGTTTTCAGGTTCGACAGGATAATTTGAATGATATCCATGACGGTAACGACTGTACGCTGCCGTAATCTCACTGGCTGTTGGAATAGGCGCAGCCTACACCACGTATCGACGCTCTTCGCGAACCTGCTGGTTCATAAGCTCGAGTATATGAGATGAGAGAGCTACTTTGTGGCTTGGCTGAAGGATGGCTTGGCTGAAGTATATAGAACCAATGTCCTGTTGAGTGAGTTCCATCTTTGACGGCGCTCCATGAATGTGCGCGTCACACAGCTCAGCCGCCTTCTCATGGAAAGAATTGTCCCTTGCCATTCCTAAAAGCTAGATCACACTTTTTACGAAGGCAGGTTTCGGTGAGGCGTTCTGGCAATAGTCAATCTTGCGACACTTTTAGATTTGTAATGGTGTAGGCTTGTGTGCTCAAACTGGAAAATGTAATTCACAAACCAAAATGACTTTGATATTTTATAACACCATGACGGCTATGTCATGGCGATGTTGGAAGGACTGCAATGAAATGAGTACGGCGGAATGACTACGTGGCATTTCGGGGAATATAAGACGCCGACATGACGATGACTAAATGCTGGGAAAGGATTCTAGATGATGGAATATTATGACAGTGTGAAAAAATTACGATCACAGAATGGCGACGACGGCATGACAATCGTAGTGTGGCAATGCTAGTCTTATGACATCGATTCAACGTCGATGGCATCACGAATGTGCGAGCTCTATGCTGCAATGAGGACGAAGGAATGATCACGGAAACATCAAGATGATATGTGAAGATAGACGCGTCGCAACGACAATCTGACGACGAGGCAGTGACGATGACAGCTTAGTGACGTAATAATGGCAACAACTTAATTACAATGTTCATAAAGATAAACGTGGCACTTAATTGACAAGGGTGGGACAGAGAGAAGACACAAAAGTGCTAACATGCAACAATGATTTATTTTAGGCTGGATCGCAGAATATAAACGCAAAAATGTGGACACTCAAGCATGTGAAAAGTGGTGCCATGAAGCAAAGTCAAGTCTTTCCTGGATGAAGATAGAGATGAGGTATCCAGCGGTTGTGATGCGTCTGATCCCAAGGTCGCGGTTTCGATCCCGAAAGTAGTGGTCGCAATTTAGAGGGACATTAAAATGCACTTAGATTTAGAAGTACGGTAAATATCCGCAGGTGGTCGAAATTTTCGGAGTTCTGCACTGCGGAATCCCTCATAATCCCAACGTGGTTCTCGGACATTAAACCTCTACAATAATTGTTGGTGAAGACGAAAGCTTACTGGCACATTCTTTATTCATTTGGCGTTGAACGCTTATATCGATGTTCTAGATATTTCGGTTCTTGTCCCTGTGTCCTTGTGCGGGCCGTATAATGTCATGAATTTCCAACAAACCCATGCAAGCCGCCTGCCTTTTGAAGTATCGTTTACATTACCTTCTGCGAGAGTCGTGTGAAACCGATGCTCTACTATGATCACGTAATACATCAACATGTCTGTGAGCTGTCAGACCGCTACATCTTCTTTAATAGTTTGTAACGTAGACAGAGAGAGTGAGCTGTACTATTCAGTTGCACTGTCAAAGCATTTTCTTTTTAATAACTTGGGATCAGTTTGGACCACACCAACTGTAGTGCTTAGTTGCATGTCTCATTCACACTCCAAAAGACTTAATCTAGAAGTACACACTTCCATCAAAGCAGCCCATATCTACGCTATCTATTTCCGACGACATACCATCGTCTACTTGACTCACAGCACAAGTGCACAAACCATACCCAGCAGCTCTAAGCAGGCAGTTAGCACCCACGCTTACAAGAAATATCTCATCACCTGTGAAGCAGCATGAAGTATACTGTATCGCTTTCACACCTTCCCAGTTGTAAAATGCATACATACACGTGTCTCTATTAGGGTTTATCTTTCATTATGAACATCGGAGTATCAGCAGAAAGCTCCACAGTGCATTGACAGAATGTATAAGTGGGCTTTGCCTTCACTAATAGCAATTGTTCGGGTTTAGCGTTTTGAAACAAGAATATGAACTTAATAGCAATGCCGTAGGGGAGGCTCCGGAAATTTCGACCATTACAAGCATTTTCGCCCTCATCAAAACGCGGACTTCATCGGCCGTGGCTTGATCACAATGTACCGTGGTGTCAGCAGTCAAGCTCGTGTAACCGTGGTACCGCCATGGAGGATCTTTCGTCTTCACATTGATAGGAAGGTCCTTGTTCTTTTTTACTTATTGCCTGTGGCGCATACCCAATGTGGGGAAATTGGCCAAGAATCGGGGGGTTTTAGGAAATAATGTGCAGCTTTAGAATACATAAGAAGTTCTATGCATCCTTTTCCTTGTTCTCTTGAGTGGATATGAGCCATGTTAGAGGGAAAAACAGCAACAGCGTATGCACCACTGAAATTGGGGAAAACTCATTACTCTCCACTGGTCCAATAAAAATGAACAATCGGTCACACAACAGCCGAATACGAGGAGTCTGCCTGCGCTGAAGGATTCTTGGACTAAGGGTGCCTCTCGTTAGCCACATTGGAAATAAGATATATTGATTCTCTCTCCAAGATTTATGACAGAACTTTCGGATTTACTTGCGGGAAGTGTGATCGGCTAAGGTTGGTATCCCAACCTGTGCTCCCACAAATTGTCGTCCATCGTGACAGAGTGGAATGCGTCGTCAATATCTTATTTTTTGGTTTTGTGTTATTTATTCTTGCTTCTTAATAAATGCAGCACCGCCTCCAACATCGAACCACTACGCAACCATGGTTGGCAGACGAAATGATGTGTCAAATTCGAAATGATGGCGATGATGCCCTACTCGGTTAACTGGTCCTATAGCGAGAACTAATAGACAGTACGTCAGAGGTGGTGACTTTCGCAAGTTTACGAAACATTCTTGGGAGTTATTTTCACCGTAATTACAAATATTCTGCTTTTCGCCATTGCAGACTGAGCATCGCCATATGAATTTCTTGTTTGAAGTTGCCTGTCAAACGCCCAAAGTTAAGCGGATATATTTGATGTACGTATATAAACTACACCCTGACGCTCACATTCGTATTTTCTTGGTATATCAGCAGCGTGTGATAAATTATATGGCTACTGGATAGAGCGTTGTTTATTTAGGGCATCGAGCTTAGATTCCTTTCCACAGTAAGAAATAAAGCAATATGATTCGAACGCCCGCGAAGTACGTGAAATAATATGGGCAAGGACTTGGCGACAAGTCCATAGCTAAACGTGATAAGAGTATGCGGCCGTTGCCTCTCAGGCGCTGCTCATTCAACTTCCTCAACTGGGTCAGCCTTGCCCTAGAAAAATCATTTTCAAAGTACAGATACACTGTTACACTGTGTAGAAAGAGACAGATGAAATAAAAGAAAATGCATGCAGGTGAATAAGAATGCGCTTGGGTTAGGGTAATGGTGGGAGTAGAACATTAAGACACATAGAGAGACACACAGTAAGGAACGTCCACCCCTTCTCAGGGACGGCGATTGTTAGGGCTTAAGTCATTCCTGCAGGTTCATGTGAAAGCGTCAGACGTACCACACTAACCGTCTTGCGATTCATTAAATGAGTGGTGAAGTCTCGAGTACCGTCTGAAAGGCTGGGCGGTTGTTGTCAATTCTTACTCGACTGATTTAAGTACTGGTCTTAAAGCGTCCAGTACTTTGATAGCTCTTACAAGAAGTGCTGTTTTCAGGGTTGATAGGATAATTGGTATAGTATCCATGGGAACCCTCAGATTTGGCGTAACGTGATGATATGCTGTCGGGATCTCACTGGCTGTTGGAATAGGCGCAGAGTGGACTGCGTTCTGACGCTCTTCGCGAACTTGCTTACTCGTAAGCGCAGGTCATGCCTTCTGAAAGAGAACTCTCTCGTCGGAGTTTCTCGAACTGTCGAGCCCTTTTGTGACTTGTCTGAATGATATAGGGCCCTTGACCTTTTGAGTCACTTCCATCTTCGACGGCGCTCTATCTGACGGGAATGTCGGTGCACGCCCTTTCAGCAGCCTCCTTGTGGAGCGAATTGTCATTTGCCATTCCTAGAAGCTAGAACGCACTTTTTATGAAAGAAGGTTTTTGATCAGGGAGCTTGGCAGCCGTTTCATTTGCGATACTTTAGAACTGTAACGCTTTAAGCTCGGGATGTTCAAACCGGTGAACACCACTCATAAACCGCTAATTTTAAGAGCTTGTTTTCTTTGTTAGATATAATATTAATGGCAACTAAGAGACAATGATGTGTCAAGGAAGGATATCGGATGTTAATAGGTGGAATACAGTGAGTTTTCCACACTTACAATGTGGCTACTGCCGGCGCTGACTGACACTCCGATGTTTAATAGCACATCATCATCATCTTCTTCATCATCTTCATCTTTACTTCGCCCACTGAAAGCCAAAGGCCGCTCCCATGATCCACCAATCAACCCGGACTTGTGCTTTGTGCTGCCACGTTATACCTGCGAACTTTTTAAATCTCATCGGTACACCTAACTTTCTGTCTCCCCTTCGTACGTTGGATTCTCTTGGAATGCAGTAAGTTACCAATAATGGCCATGCGGCTATCCCGCCTACGTTCCTACGTGCCCAGCCAATGTCCATTTATTCTCGATGATTTCAACTATGATATCCTTAACCCCGGTTTGTTTCCTGGCCCACTCTGCTCTCTTTTTGCCTCTTAAGGTTATAATTATCATTTTCCTTTCCATCACTCGCTAAATGCACATACATACCCTATAAAGTCGACGGAAGGATAACCGCCACCGTACCTCAGTGATAGAGCAACAGATGCTTTAGGCTTTCGTCTCTCTTTTTTATATTTTATCTTACTCTCAATGAAGGTACGAATCGGATAACTACATACAATGTCATTATGAAACTTGTGTGATTCCTTGGAATTGTTTCGTGACACTCGTATTGCTCTCTTGACTCATTCATTCATTCATTGATTGATTGATTGATTGATTGATTGATTGATTGATTGATTGATTTGTGGAGTTTAACGTCCCAAAACAACGATGTGATTATGAGAGACGCCATAGTGGAGGGCTCCGGAAATTTCGACCACCGGGGATTCTTTACCGTGCACGCAAATCTGAGCACATGGGCCTACAACATTTCCGCCTCCATCGGTAATGCAGCCGCCGCAGCCGGGATTCGATACCGCGACCTGCTGGTGAGCAGCCGAGTACCTAAGACACTAGACCACCGAGGCGGGGCACTCGTATTGCTCTCTGTAAAAGGCTGCTTTAGCTGCTGTCTTCAGCATTGTGTACACGCATTGATAATAATCATTAGAGTATTTGTAACAAAATGATGAAGAGGTCAAAGTAAATGTAGGTAGTGTTATTAGCAGTCTAAGAGCGCAGGCCTCCGAGTTTGCGTTTTACGTTGTCCGTTTGCGAGCACCGGAGTTAATGTACAAGGAGCGCAACTTTTGTCAAGTCTTCGTTGCAAAATCTTGTGATGGTGGAATGAAACCCTTGTCCACGGCAACGTGTGAAATCCGCGTTGAGCGTTCTGCACACCAGGAAATTCCGGCTTCGCGAAAATTAAGTGGCACGGACCACCGACTTGATGCGTTTCGGTGGTCGCGGTACAGGACTTCCATACGGGTGCTCATTCACTGACCGAAATGCTGCCCGCGTACGTGCCATCCATGCCTAGTGATGTGCGTTTATTCAAAGTTACCCATTTAAATGTTTGGCGCCCCTTTGGAAGTTAGTAGACTCTGCGTTCTCGTGAATCATTTACATAAATACATCACTATTTCAAAATGCCTAAATAGCAACGTTCCTATTTCATATGAAGGGGTATCGTAAATGTGCGAAAAGTTTTGCGCTGTTCGTTTATAGGAGGTGGAAGCACTTCATTGGCCAAAGAATTCGGACGCCTACGTTCCAAGGTCCCCACACGACTGTATACATGCATTAACACTACTTAGATGTTTCCCGATGACGGCTTTCACCTCTGCGCTATAGCCCACCAGCATGCATGTCGTGTTGGGTTCGTGTCATACTCGGAAAACCTCGTCATCTTCATCAGTTCACGTGGCGCTCGAAAGATCACAACATTGGAACCAGTTCGGTGCTACCCGACTTTCATCACTCTGCCTTCTGCTCTGTTCCCGTACTGGCGTCCACGGACAATTGCACAGCAGGTGCCGAAGTCTGCCCTGATAACTCCCCATCGGCTGGCAATGGTTAAAATTCCTTACTTTAAGGCACATTGCAAGATGTCCAGAACTTTTAGGCCGGTCGCTGAGCACGCGCCGAACACAAAGAAATTGTGTGGATGTGGCGACAACGTTTCTGGTGAGTAATAAAGCCCGTGCATGGTGTTGTGTCGGGGTTGGAACCTCCGGCTTTCTGGCGCCGGCGACAAAGCTATCGCTAGCGTATTCAGACTCTCAAATCTCAAGAACGCGTTGCAGAGCAAGGGCTGACATCGGCGAAGGGAATCTCATTGGTCCAGTTTTCAGCAGTATATCTGTTTATCCCTTTTACAGTATATCGAATGAACAAGCTACTGAATCACAGTCGTACCATAATTTCGTAGAAATTCAACAATTACGCTGCAAGCCCCGATACATTACTTGGAAAAGGTACTGCTTCAGAATACTATTAAGAGATAATTACGCAATCGAGCAATACAAGCCAAGCTACTGCTTTCATCTCTGACATGTATTTGTGTTTGCAAGTATGACATCCATTGCCCGCCCTGCGCCAGGTCAAGCATAGATTCGAGACCCAGCTGAGGCGGAAATGTTGTAGGCCCGTGTACTCAGATTTGGGTGCAGGTTAAAGAACCCCAGGTGGTCGAAATTTCCGGAGCCCTCTACTGCGGCGTCTCTCATAATCATATAGTGGTTTTGGGACGTTAAACCCCACAAATCAATCGAGACTCAGCTCTATTCATAGACACATTGCAGCTAAGCCGTGGATGGCAAATGAGTGGACTTTGGGCCTCCTATAGATGGCGCAGCGATGGCGTAGTGGTTAGAGCATCCGCCTCGCATGCAAAAGGTCCGTGGCTCAAATCCCGGTGCCGAGCAGCTCCCAACCGGATAAAAAAAAAATCCGCGTGGTGATGGAACTGCATTACGAGGCCTCGGGTGCGGCCTCACCGGTAACCACCGCCAGGAACGCACCCCCTAACCAGAGAAGGATTGGCCACCCTGGTGCAGTATCTGGTCACTACCTCCCACATGCATACGTAAAATAACTCACGGCCCTCAGTCCCCAGCAGCTGCGAAGCTACTGACCACGGCGGTGGTCAGATCTGCAACGTAGCAGAGGGTGCTAAGAATCTCTGGATCCGGACAGGCCTCCATTGGAACCTGAACTTGGCAACGTTTAACGCTAGAACCTTATCTAGTGAGGGAAGTCTAGCTGTACTATTCGAAGAGATAGAGGGTGTCAAATGGGATATAATAGGGCTCAGTGAGCTTAGGAGGACAGATGAGGCCTGTACGGTGCTACAGAATGGGCACGTCCTTTGCTATCGGGGCTTGGCTGACAGAAGAGAACTGGGAGTGGGGTTCCTAATTCACAGAAACATAGCTGGCAACATAGAGTAATACTATAGCAATAATGAAAGGGTGGTAGGTATCGTAATTAAACTGAATAAGAGATACAAGATGAAGGTGGTACAGGCTTATGCGCCTACATCCAGCCATGATGACGCTTCAGTTGAAAGCTTCTATGAAGACGTGGAATCGGCAATGAGTGAGGTAAAAACACAGTATACAATACTGATGGGAGACTTTAATGCAAAGGTAAGGAAGAAGCAGGCTGGAGACCAGGCAGTAGGAGATTATGGCATCGGTACTAGAAACGCCAGAGGAGAGCTACCAGTAGAATTCGCAGAACGCAATAATTTACGGATTTTTAATACCTTCTACCGAAAACGAGGAAACCGCAAATGGACATGGAGGAGCCCTAATGGCGAAAATAAGAACGAAATAGACTTTATAATGAGTGCACACCCAGGCATTGTGCAGGATGTGGAAGTGGTTGGCAAGGTACGATGCAGTGACCATAGAATGATACGGTCTCGAATTCGCCTAGACTTGAGGAAGGAACAACAGAAACTGATACGCAAGAAGCCAGTCAATGAGCTAGCACTGATAGGGAAAGTACAGGAATTCAGAGTCTCGCTTCAGAACAGGTACTCGGCTATTAGTGAAAAAACCAACCTTAGCATAGATACAATGAATGATAATCTGACGAGTATCATTACAGAGTGTGCAGTGGAAGTTGGAGGCAGGGTAGTTAGACAGGACACTGGCAAGCTTTCCCAGGAAACGAAGAATCTCATTAAGAAGCGTCAAATCATGAAAGTGTCAAGTACAACAGACAAAATAGAACTGGCAGAGCTTTCGAAGTTGATTAATAGACGTAAAGTATGCGATGTAAGAAGGTATAACATGGAGAGAATTGAGCACGCTCTGAAAAACGAAGGAAGCGTCAAAGCAGTGAAGAGGAAACTTGGGATAGTCGTAAATCGGATGTATGCACTAAGGGACAAAGAAGGCAAAATAACTACCAATATGGATAGGATAGTTAAAATAGCGGAGAAGTTTTACAGAGATCTGTACAGTAGCCGAGACAACCACGACTTTAATACTATAAGAACTAGCAGTAACCCAGATGACACCCCACCAGTAATGATAGAAGAAGTCAGAAAAGCTTTGGAGAGCATGTAAAGAGGAAAAGCTGCTGGTGAGGATCAGGTAACGTCAGATCTGCTGAAAGATGGAGGATAGATTGTGTTAGAAAAACTAGCCACCCTCTTTACGAGGTGTCTCCTGACGGGAAGAGTACCAGAGTCTTGGAAGAACGCTAACATCGTCTTAATACATAAGAAAGGAGATGACAAGGACTTGAAGAATTACAGGCCGATTAGCTTGCTCTCTGTAGTATACAAGCTATTTACAAGGGTAATTGCTAACAGAGTAAAGAAAACATTAGAATTCAATCAACCAAAGGAACAAGCAGGATTTCTAACAGGCTACTCAACAATCGACCACATTCATACTATCAATCAGGCAATAGAGAAATGCTCAGAATATAACCAACCACTATACATAGCCTTCATAGATTACGAGAAGGCGTTTGATTCAGTAGAAATATCAGTCGTCATGCAGAAACTTCGGAATCATGGCGTCGATGAAGTATATATAAACATCCTGGAAGAAATCTACAGGGGATCAACTGCTACCATAGTGCTTCATAAAGAAAGCAACAGAATACCAATCAAGAAGGGTGTAAGGAAGGGGGACACAATCTCCCCAATGCTATTTACCACGTGCTTACAGGAGGTTTTCAGAAGCCTAGAATGGGAACAGTTAGGGATAAGAGTTAATGGAGAGTACCTTAGTAACCTGCGCTTCGCCGATGACATTGCATTGCTGAGTAACTCAGAGGACGAATTGCAACTCATGATTACGAAGTTAGACAAGGAGAGCAGAAAGGTGGGTCTTAAAATGAATCGGCAGAAAACGAAAGTAATGTACAACAGCCTCGGAAAAGAGCAACGCTTCGAGATAGGTAATAGTGCACTTCAAGTTGTAAAAGACTATGTCTACCTAGGGCAGGTAATAACCGCGGAGCCGAACCAGGAGATTGAACTAACTAGAAGGACAAGAATGGGGTGGAGCACATTTGGCAAGCACTCTGAAATTATGACAGGTAGATTGCCCATATCCCTTAAGAGAAAGGTATATAATAGTTGTATCTTGCCGGTACTTAGCTACGAAGCAGAAACCTGGAGACTTACAAAGAGGGTTCAGTTTAAATTGAGGACGACGCAGCGAGCAATGGAACGAAAAATGGTAGGTGTAACCTTAAGAGATAAGAAGAGAGCAGAATGGATTAGGGAACAAACGGGGGTTAAGGATATCATAGCTGAAATCAAGAAGAAATGGACATGGGCCGGGCATGTAGCACGTAGACAGGATAACCGCCGGTCGTTAAGGGTAACTAATTGGATTACCAGAGAAGGAAAGTGGGTTAGGGGGAGACAGAGAGTCAGGTGGGCAGATGAGATTAAGAAGATTGCGGGTATAAATTGGCAGCAGCAAGCACAGGACCGGGTTAACTGGGGGAACATGGGAGAGGCCTTTGTTCTGCGGTGGACGTAGTCAGGCTGATGATGATGATGATGATGATGATAGATGCCTGAATGCCTCCTCTGCAACCTACGCCACGCCTTTGCCACATTAGAGGGGCGTTTTCGGCAGCTGCCACTGCAGTTCGACTACCTGCGGCCACAGGCTCACAGTCGGATCTTGCATGTCCAGCGGATGGAAACAGCCCGGCCTATCAACTTTCGCCCAACAGATTATCCATTACGTCGGGCGATTGCGGATCGTACTCAGTTTGTGCCGATGAACAGAGGAGGACGATTCAACGTCACGTCTACGGCAAAGGACAGTTTTACCATTCGTTCGAATTGCTCCTTTGGAACGTGAAGGCTGAGCTGTCACCACGATGCTCCCAGTGCTGCTCGTACTCAAGGCGGCCAACTTGCAGGAGCGTGTCGGCAAAACTTTTTTGAAGACAGGGCCGCTCATCCACCAGATATTTTGAGTTGATTGATTCCAGCCATAATGGTGAAGGAGTCATGTCTGGATGCTTGACGGTGGTGGACCCTTGTGGTTCACCTCCAAAGAAAGGTGACATGCCCAAGCGAGCACCCCCCATCACCGCTGAAGAAGACAGCTGTCGAGGAGACGCCCGGAAAACTTGCAGAGCATTCAAGGGACGCGTTTGTTTTTTACTTTATTTGGTTTTATATTGCTACAATAAATATGTTTTGTGCAATCTAATATCAGCTATTGTATCTGCTCAAACGAACAAAACAGGGAGGGTGGTGAAACGAGAAGGTAAAATTCCTGGAGCTTATCTCGCTCTATTGTCATAATTCGAGGAAGGGTTTCTGTTCCAGATATATCTGACATGCCTTTCCATGAGATCATGCGTCTTTTTTATCGTTGATATTGCACGCAGTAAACATATTATATCTACCCGACACTAACATTGAATGCTGCACTACGCATTGAAATTGGGATCAGGTAGATATATTTTCCGAATAACAAAATATCCCCGGGACATTTGAAACATCACTAGAACAATATCTAATTATCACGGCGCGCTTTCTTCAAAACTGAGAAGGCACGAGTTTAGACCCGCGCTTTGAGTAAACAACAAATTATCTTCCAAGTAAGGATTTGCCTCCGCAAAGTATAAACTTTGACAACAGTGTGATTGATACCTCTAGAAAGTGTTTTAAGGCAAAAACCTTAAATTTATTTGAAAAGCGCGTGCGGTCCACGACAATTTAATAAATTGGCCCAAAAATTTTTAAACAAAATTAGGGGACGCTAAAGGTTCGCCCTTGGGAGTTGATCGCGATAGCGACCTCCGGCTCGTAGTGCGTACTTCAAACATTTTGTGCATGAAACATTTTCGAATTTCCCTATGCACCCATATAGGCGCAGTAGAGTAGTGGCCTTTTGCAGAGGGGTACCGGCTTCCAACCATGGAGCCAATATGATAATCACATATTGTGACGCCCGTTGGCAATGGACGCTTGACCACGCATTATTAATGCAATATTTCATGTTGCATTGTGAAGCGTATATACAAGACGCGTGTGTTTGTGAAGCATGAAAGCTCGTTTCACTGCATTTTCATGCACAGGAAGTTCTTTACGTGGTTTACACAAGCAGAGGCGTGGCCGTATGGTAGAACATCCGATTGCCACGTGAACAGCCCGGGTCCGATCCCCACTCGGACTCCAACAACCCTGGTTCGTTCCCCACTCTGCTACAGGGTATTTTTTATCATTTATTTACAACGCTCTTGATTTTTCGGTCAAGCATAAGATGTTGATCTTCCGCTCACAACCAACGACGCCGACGTCGGAATTTCTGCGAAACCAGCTCTTTAAAAGCTTCTCCTGCAGGTGTACTTCCCAGCTACTCTTGTAGCTCTTTACCATGCACCGAAAAATATTTCGCCAAAATGATGCGATGTGCACAGGACGGGAATCTCGACGTATCAAAATCATGAGCACCGCAAACATTGGCGCTGCTCGTCTATCACCAAGGTCCTCACTCGATCGTGTCGTTCTTGATCCACTTGTGTGCCGTCACGGCTGTGAACACACAGGCCTCCGTTGCCTGTGTGCTTTGAGCCAGTGGTTACCTTACGCTGTCAGGACAGCAAACCATGCAATAAAGAGCGAGCGTATGTGCTATTGCGTCAATAGTATTTCTCCGCCGCGGTGGTCTATTGGCTAAGGTATTCGGCTGCTGACCCGCAGGTCGCGGGATCAAATCCCGGCAGCGGCTGCATTTCCGATGGAGGCGGAAATGCTGTGTAGGCCCATGTCCTCAGATTTGGGTGCACGTTAAAGAACCCCAGGTGGTCGAAATTTCCGAAGCCCTCCACTACGGCGTCTCTCATAATCATATGTTGGTTTTGGGGCGTTAAAACCCACATATAAATCAATCAATCGATAGTATTGCCCCGTTGCTTTCTTCAAGTTTTGTTATCACTCCGTTACACTACGTTCAGCGTAAACCGCGCCTACGATGTTCGAGAAGCTTCGAGGCTGTAGTAGATCGTTTTGCTAAGATTACTCTCTGTCTTCGTGAACATTACAGATTATTCGGGAACCTAAGTCGCCGCTAGCGATAACGCTAGAATATTCGATGGCAAGGGTATAAATTCCGACACGCTTCGCCACTTGTCGGTTGATTGACGGCCGATGCTCTGCTTGCCGCTACCATTGCCAGTGTGTTGCTGTCACTCTAACTTTCCCTTTAAGTGGTCACAAGTTCGGCCCGAATAAACGGTTTGTTACTCGACCTGCAGTCTGCTCCCTTCATCCACGTCCCTACCCCGTGACAATATCAAAAACACCTAGAAAGAAGTGGCCAGGAAGGAGCGGGTGGTTAACTAGGCTGAGTCAAATTGGTTACCTTATAGTTTGAAATGGGGAAAGAGGGTTAAAAAAGTTCAGCAGTCGTTGCCCGAACACGAAAGGGGAGGAAAAGGAAGCTTCGCATGTACTTGTCTGGCTTTATTTCTTTGCACAATGCTCCCTAATAACCTTTTTCCTTCTTCCATGCCGGAAAGTGGACCGTCCTCCCCGTGCTTAGCAGCGCAGCACTCCTAGTGCTGCAGGCAACAAGGATGATCATGCGTTCATATCCAGGCAACATTGAAATGTGGCCACGTGAAATGACAAGTCACTTTGATGAGAAATCAGATTGCCAGATCAGCAACTGCTCATCGATCGCCGAGAAGCCCACGATCGAGAGAACATTAAATATTGGAAAACTGCGCAAACAAATACGAGCGTAACCGACGCGCCTTCGAGAGGCGCACATCTCTCGCCACCGCCGCGGGTCTCTCGCGTGCATCAACGCCGCCAACGAAATATGTAAGTCATAACAAGATCTGCTTTAAAAAAATAATTTAAAATGACCGGTAAGAAGTAGCGTTTGCATCCACACACATACGAATACAATAAACTCTCTCGCCACTTTTAGCCCAAAAGTTTCTAAAGTTAAAATTTGATAACCAAAAACTGAGACCGATTCGGTCGCTTCTTTAGGGGTGACTGTTCGGCCAGCTCAGAAGCTAGCGACTTTTCTTGGTTTGCCCCCTCTCCGGCTGAATAGTCACCCGAAACGTAGGGTCAGCTTATAGTTTTCAAATTTTAACTTTAGAAACCTTGGACTAAAAGTAGTGGGAGAGTTTATTTTAATCGTATGCATTTTCACCCAGCCAGACAGGTCTCTGTCGAATATATTCACCTTTAAATCCACACACATGTTCTCCACTCGGTCCGTTGCAAGCGGCCGCGTGGGCGGGTAGGTGGAACGGTACAGTGTCTGCGTGGAGCTGTGAATTGTAGATGCACGAGGCCACGATTCCGTTGCCTTTCCGTCTGCGAAAGGCATGTCATCTAATTACCTGAAAGCGGCGCGAAGGTCGCGTCCACGTGATCTTTGTATGAAGGGCAGTCACGCAACGAACGGCTTTGTTTCTTCTGAATGATCCACAACATGTGCAACAATTGTTCCTGTCGGCAATAACACTCAATTATGAATACGCGTAAGTAAAATAAATGGCTACGGCCAGTAACGCAGGAAGGTTTATTCACGTCGAGTAATCTAAGGCCGCGGGCGATAGTTATAGCATGACATAAGCATACATTCATTGTATAAGAGCCAGTTATAAAGATTTGCTGAATTCCCCTCAATCGTTTCAACTTTTTAACAGGGGCAAGCACTTGGGTATAGCATTTAAAATTTAATTATCGCACGGGCCCTTCCCTCGACCATTTCGCTGCCTTTCACGTTACCGCACTGCTGCGGTAACGTCTAAAATGGGACGGTATGCTCGCGGAAATGAACATCATCCTCGACAAGGTATTCTTATGGTGACGTTTTAAATATACGCTTCCCTAGCGTTCTTTTCCTTGACGAAATACATAAACAAATAATATTGCGCGACTCGTAAACTTTTCAATGGCCCATCCCTTCAGTCGTTTCTCGGCAATTCACACTGCCTTTTTTTTTCTTTGCCGAACGTCGTCGCAGTGATCGTTAACGTTCCACCCGACCGACCCACTGCGTGGCTTTCTTTTTCCCGGTGGCGTGCAAGCGTCGGCCACCTCAGCCGGCCGTGACCTGAGCTTGCCGAGAGTCGCAGTCACTTCACCGAAGAGAGCGAAAGGAAGGACAAACGGCGCTCGCATCGCATTCCCATGCAAGGGCGCGACGCGCCGTGGCCGTTCCGCTGCTGCCGGTGGCGAAAGAAAGCCCTCGTGGCGTTAGCGCGGCTTCTGCTGCGCTTTGAGAGCGCTTCTTCAGCGGCCACTCGGATTGTTTCATACGCGTGGCCCCACTTGTCGCTATAAAGCAAACTCCGATTGGGTTTGCTGATGGATCACGTGCGTTCCAGCTCGCTTTGGTTAGCCCTATCGAAACCGCTTGGAAGCGGTGATCACGAGCGACTCACAAAAGGCGAGGTCACGGCTTTTTTTTTTCTAATGAGCCTGCAATAGTTGAGTCACTCGACCCGGCTCTCAGTCATTCCGCCTGGTCCCCGGTGGCACTTATCAAGGTCGGCGGCCGCTGGAACGCGCTCAACGCCCGCGATCGGAGAAGGGCCGCCACCGATCGCCCGGAGGTGACGTCCGAGCGCGCCACAGGTGTTACGGGGCGAGAATGGATCGCATGCCGGGCGGCCGATTGCAAGCGCGCTCGCTTATGCGCTCCGTGCTTTGAGAAGGCCGTCGCCGCTCCTCGGGCTTCGCTAAACAATGCCCTTGCCTTCGAAGCCTCGCCGAGAGGGCTGCCGGGCCTTGTTAACGCGGCGTGCGTGAGCGAGTGTATGGCGGATACAAAGGCGAAGGGAAAGAAAGCTTCAACTATGCATGGTGAGATTAACGGGGCGGCCGCTTTGCTGGTACTACCCCCCAAACATTAGCACGCGTGCATCGCTAACGAGCGTCATTAACAGGGTGTTTAATGTCGTGTATAGACTGTTTTACGGACAGGCTTTCATGCTACCGTATTGGGCGGGCAACCTTTGCGTTTTGTATCTTTAACATCTCACTGAGCACTGTTACAGTAAACGCACATGCATGAAAACGGTTCGACAGGTACATCCAACGTTTAGTGACGTCATTTATTCATGACAAAATGTACAAATACAACAAAACGTTGGCTTAACAGCCCAAGATGGTGGCGCCTACGTGTCTTAGGTAAAATAATCTATATACGAGTGGAGTGTCACAGGTCCCGTTAATTAGAGAGGCGATCGCCGGGCTAATTCCAAGGGCCGAAGTATCGGCCCCCCGAACCGCACCACGAAAGCATGGACAATTTAGAAGTGGTCCTATTTGGCGCGCCAGCGGACGCCGGCTGTGGCCCAAAGAACAAGTCAGAGCCGAGAGTTGATAAACAAAACAAAAATTATATTCTCAATTATGGCAGATCAGAACAATACACAAGTATGCACACTCCACAATAGTTGAATACAATATGTCACCAATCAAACAACGTACTACACAGTACAATCAGCCACACTCGAAACAACAGACACATACAACAATACGCACTACAATGCAGTCGCATGCATCGAACAACCAAGACACTTAAAGACTAAAGAGTTAGAAAACTTATTCAGTCCAAAGTTCTTGGAACAAAAGTCTGGATGATACTCTTCCGAGAATCCCTCACTCAAAGTTCAGCGTTGTCGTTCCGCTGCCCCCAAAGTTTCTCTTCCAGGAAACCTCGCGTCTTCAATTGACCGCTCTCCAGGCTCCAAACTTCTTCGCCGGAAACACGTCGGCTTCACACACGCAGCTGTTGCCACGCGTCTTCACTCGATAGCGGTAGACACACACTCTTGCCTTTAACTCGAGTCTTCACCCCTCAGGTGGAAATCCTCTTCTTCTCCACTTCCTTCTTCTCCTCCTTTGTCACGGAAAACAAAAGGCTTCGCCCACAATGCGGAACTCCCTACGCACTCTGGCGCATACTTTATTCTTCTCCTGCTTTGTCACTAAGGACAAAATCTTCACCGACAGACGCGGCGGAATACCCTACGCACACTGGTGCTAACTTCCTTCTTCTCCTGACCTCCCATCTCTGCTGCTCGATTAAATACCTTCCGCGCGAGATTCCAGAAAGTTCTCATCATTTCGTCGGCGCGATACGCAGCGAAGGCTGGGGAAAGCGCGAGACGGTACGAGGGCCGTCCACGAAAGATGACGCAACCCTGGATCATCACGCCCTTTTCCATCGAGAATTTTCCAGGGCTTGCTCGGCCGCCGACGAGAGGAGGTTTGTCGGCGAACCCACGCTTCCGAGGGGAGAGGGACGCGCGCCCGGGGAGTCTTTGGACGCTTGTTCTCTTTTTTCTTTTATCGTTGACCTCTCGGCGCTTCGCTTCGTCGCGAGAATTTGGCGGCGCGCCCTTTTTTGAGCGCTCGTTTTGTGACACTGCCCCCCACTTTAAGAATATTATCTCATAATGTTCAAAACCACACAAACGAGCGCGAACAGTCCCCACACTCTCAGAGACTGTAACATAATCCGTCACTCATGACACGTCACATTCACAATATATCACTCAATACAATTGTACATTGTAATTCAATCTCACAACACATGGAATATAACCACAGGTGCATGAGTACAACACTCCATCACAGATTCCAAACAATACAAATGTACAAAGTTCTCTCATTACAACAATTGTACAATCACATCACCGTAACAAACATTTTGACTCACTCGACATAGACACAGGATAACAACCACATTAACTTAACATATGGCACTGTCAAACACAATCCGAATCGACCTCGACACCTATCCTGTGCATTTCGAGCGGCGCTTGCGCCCTTTCTTGCGGTGTTCTCTCGATCTCTTCTTATTGTTTTTCCTCGTTTTGTTCCGGCGAGCCCCTTCCAACGACGGTATCTGAGGCGGCGTCTCAGCCATCGTTGTCACTTCCGACATTGTTAACGGGTCATGACGCTCAACCGATCCTGCCCTGTTATTCACCCGCTTGTTCATGTCACGATATTTGGCCTGGCTGGCCGACTCCGTCACCTTTACACTGTCGGTCGGTTGATGTCGTGCCGACGTAATTCCAACTGCCCAGCACGTGAACTCATTCAACACGATCATCTTATTCACTGTCTCTTGAACCGCGGCTTCACCTTGGGCTCGAGTTAAATCCTTCACAGGGGTTTTCTCCACTGTACCTCGCGGTCCCTGTGTCGGCGGGGGCTCCATCTTCGAGTCTTCCCCCAAACGTTCTGGATCATTCGGCCCTCGCGCCCCGTCGATGTTTCCGATGACGAGGTCATACAGGGGGGTCGTCATGCATAGAGCCGTAACCTTCCCGCTGAAGTACGGGGTTTCAACCTCAATCTCTGCTTCGGGAAGCATCCGAACCGTACTGTCAATTAGGCAAACTGGTTTCGTTTTGCCTGTTAACTCACTTTCCCGCATCAAGTTTCTTCGCACGATAACAGTGGAGCTACCGGTATCTCTTAACACCGTAACCTTTTTGCCTGCAACTTTTCCAGGCAGCGTTGGCATTCCCTTCGTAACACCGGTTGGCTGTTTTGACATTACAGCCCCCACAATAGGAAGTTTCTCCCCAGTTTTAAACTCTACGAATCCGTCGGTGACGGCATTATCATCGGATTTTGGTGCTGCTAGCACACAGGATACCTGGTGAGTTTGACTCGCTCCGTTACGACATGCGTCTGCTTTGTGCCCAGGCTGACCACACTTGAAACATTTTAATACCGTAGGGCTCGTAAAGATCGTTCGACAGTTTTTCGCGCGATGACCCACTCGGTTACACAGAAAACATCGCGGAACACTCTCCGGTGCACGCTTCTTTTGTTCGGGTGCCGAATTTTTCGAATCTTCGGGACACTCCTTCTTGACTTTGGCCAAATCAGTTCCACCTTGCGCTTCCGAGAATTGATCACCCAATTCAAGCATGCCTTCAAGTGACTCAGTCTTCCTCTCTTTAAAGTACAGTGACAGGCTTGGGTGGCAACTAGTAAGAAATTGCTCTCTATAAATAAGGAGCTCTCTAAGCCCATCGTACTCCTTCGCTGTCCCTGAAGCTCAATCCATCTGTCAAAATGATGGCAAAGTCGGGCGGCATACTGCGTAGCCATCTCACCATCAGCTGGCTTTCCTGTCCGAAATCTGTCCCGGAATCCTTCCACAGTAAATCTTAATCACTTCAGTAAAGCAGTTTTCACCTTTGCATAGTTGGCTGCATCGGTTGGCGTCAGCCAACCGTACACACTGAGCGCTTCACCACTCAAGCAAGTACTCAAAGCAGTTGCCCATTGAGGTTCCGGTCAATTCTGGCTCCTCGCAATCGTCTCAAATCGGTGAAGGCACGCGTCAAGGTCGTCATTCCTTTCATCAAACGCTACGAGCACCTTGCTTGGGTTCAAGCGGAAGCCGTGGTCTTCCCATACGCTGCTTTCAACTCTAGTTTGGATCGGAGTTTCACTTCGCTGTTGCAAACGGAGCCACTCAAGTTCCATCTCGTGCTGTCGCTGCCGTTCCCTTTCCTCTCTTTCTTCTTTCGCCCTCTCGGCTGCCAGTCTTTCTCTCTCCAGCTCAAACTTCCATTGCTGCTCTCTTTCTTCTCTCACCCTTTCAGCTGCCAACTTTTCTCTCTCCAGCTCCAACTTCAATTGCTGCCACCATCTCTTTCTTCTTTCGCTCTCTCAGCTGCCAACCTCTCTTTCTCCAACTCAGCTGCTTTTTCTTCCTTGGCTCTCTCAGCTGCCAACCTCTCTCTCTCCAACTCAGCTTCTTTTTCCGCTTTGGCTCTTTCGACCGCCAACCTTTCTTTTTCCAGCTCAGCTGCCTTTTCTTCTTTGGCCCTCTCTTTTTTCTTCTTTTTCCTTCTGGGTGACCCACTTCCGTAGTTCGGTGCCAGAAAGACCCATCTTTTCACCAAGAGCTACTAACTTTTCGAGATCCATTGTGTCTCGCAAATAAAACCTCGCCGCGTGCAAAAAATATCTGCCTAAATCAGTCTATCGGAACACTCCCCTGCACTCGTTAACGAGAACACTGAACAACACACAAAATCGTTCCGATAGCACTATCCACAACTCGAGGCTCTTTCTCACTACTTTGGACACACTGGGCACCAAAAGGTCCTGTCGCAGATGCGAGATTAATTGTCACAGTTCCCGTTAATTAGGGAGGCAATCGCCGGGCTAATTCCAAGGGCCGAAGTATCGGCCCCCCGAACTGCACCACGAAAGCGTGGACAATTTAGAAGTGGTCCTATTTGGCACGCCAGCGGACGCCGGCTGTTGCCCAAAGAACAAGTCAGAGCCGAGAGTTGATAAACAAAACAAAATTATATTCTCAATTATGGCAGATCAAAACAATACACAAGTATGCACACTCCACAATAGTTGAATACAATATGTCACCAATCAAACAACGTACTACACAGTACAATCAGCCACACTCGAAACAACGGACACAGACAACAATACACACTACAATGCAGTCGCATGCATCGAACAACCAAGACAAAGACTTAAGAGTTAGAAAACTTATCCAGTCCAAAGTTCTTGGAACAAAAGTCTGGATGATACTCTTCCGAGAATCACTCACTCAAAGTCCAGCGTTGTTGTCGTTCCGCTGCCCCCGAAGTTTCTCTTCCAGGAAACCTCGCGTCTTCAATTGACCGCTTTCCAGGCTCCAAACTTCTTCGTCGGAAACACGTCGGCTTCACACACGCAGCTGTTGCCACGCGTCTTCGCTCGATGGCGGTAGACACACACTCTTGCCTTTAACTCGAGTCTTCACCCCTCAGGTGGAAATCCTCTTCTTCTCCACTTCCTTCTTCTCCTCCTTTGTCACGGAAAACAAAAGGCTTCGCCCACAATGCGGAACTCCCTACGCACTCTGGCGCATACTTTATTCTTCTCCTGCTTTGTCACTAAGGACAAAATCTTCACCGACAGACGCGGCGGAATACCCTACGCACACTGGTGCTAACTTCCTTCTTCTCCTGACCTCCCATCTCTGTTGCTCGATTAAATACCTTCCGCGCGAGATTCCAGAAAGTTCTCATCATTTCGTCGGTGCGATACCCAGCGAAGGCTGGGGAAAGCGCGAGATGGTACGAGGGCCGTCCGCGAAAGATGACGCAACCCTGGATCATCACGCCCTTTTCCATCGAGAATTTTCCAGGGCTTGCTCGGCCGCCGACTAGAAGAGGTTCGTCGGCGAACCCACGCTTCCGAGGGGAGAGGGACGCGCGCCCGGGGAGTCTTTGGATACTTGTTTTCTTTTTTTTTATCGTTGACTTCTCGGCGCTTCGTCGCGAGAATTTGGCGGCGCGCCCATTTTGAGCGCTCGTTTTGTGACATGGAGTAGCAGGACGAAATGGATGACTCGTTTTGTTTCCCACCCAGCATAATTATAATAGTAGAGTACATGTTAAACGCCCCAAGATCTGGTCAAAACTAATTCGTAGTGACCCGCCACAGCATTTCTACAAACGTCGGTGTTTCTCTCGAACTTTTATTTATCTGTCCATTTATTTATCATAGTACTCACAACGCCCAATGACATTACAGTAGGGTGGCGGGGGGAGGGGGGGTGAGCAATAGAAAATTTCGATACAGAACACAAATGTTCACACTTCGAAGGTACAAGCAAACGCAATTCACTATGCACATTACATAGGTTGCACATCACAGTACGCATCACAGTGGCACATTACAGTACGCAAGTACACAGGGAAGTCAAGCTTTTGGCCTAGGAGACGATTATACGCCCTGTCTGAGGATATGCGAGTGTAGCATATGGCTCCCGGGTTCCCGTCTACTCGAAATCGCTTAGCTACTATTGAGGCTGCACAACGAAAACCGTTTTATCTGTAACAGATATAGATGCATTGACTCGCCTACGCAGATGCTATCAAAGCTCAGTCTTCCCACATTTGGTAGTCGAGCAATGCTGTTCTCACTCAAATTTTTGCACTTCATCCAGCATAACAAAACTGAAATAAACTCAAACTCCTACAACGCTTCCAGGAGAACCCGTCGTAAGCATCCCCTCTCGCTGCAAAAATACTATTGCAGCAACAATACGTTTAGTTTCTCGCTTCCGAGGGCTGTTCTGGAGTACAACACCTTATCGGAAATGGTGGTCTCACAGCCCACCGTTGAAAAATTCGCTAAACTTGCTGGCCAAGCCGTGCTATCAGCAACAAATAGCGACGTTAAAACTATCGCATTTATCATTGTCTTTCCTTATATATGTATGTTTGGTATTTGTGATGTAACCTGGCACAAGTTATCAATTTTATATCATGTTTGCTTTTATTGCTGAGTTTCGTTCTAAATTTGTGCTTTTTATGTAACTGAGACAGTGTTCTTGCGTTGCCTTTTTGCATTGCTTAACATCGATATGTGGGGCTTAACGTCCCAAAACCACCATGTGATTATTCGAGTGGAGGGCTCCGGAAATTTCGGCCACCTGGGGTTCTTTAACGTGCACCCGCATTGCTTAACATATAGGTCAATAATGACTATGAAGTCCTCTTGTTATCTTTGTAACCCTATAGATCTTATGTAAAATTTTGTGAGTATGTATCACAATGTTTGCATTCTTTCTAAGTACACTCTTGTAGAAATCTCCGACGGGATGGACAGTACCCGTAAATAAATAAAAAATAAATGAAAGATAAAGTGGATTCATAACGCAATTTCGTACTCACACAACCCCGCGAGCACAATACTACAGAGCCTGCAGTGAACTTCAAAATACATCACGTGAGGTTACTTTTGCTACCCCTGCCGGCAATCTATTCCATTGGCCTATCTTTCTGGGGGGGGGGGGGGGAATGGATGTTAAAAAGAAAAACTGTTTTGTCTCACGATAGCAAATCGTCACCCTTCGACAATACCAAAATTGACACTTCTGCTGCGAGAAGAGGCTCGGCGAGCAGGAAAACATTTAAGAAGAAAACACAAGTGGTGGCGTCACTTTGAGGTGCTTCGCTGTGACGTTAAATATGTAAATGGCGTCCGCCGGGACCTACATATGATTGTTTCTCGGTAAAAATTAACTGCTATACGTGCTAAGGGAGCCATAAACGTATCATAGCGAAGATTCAGGAAATTCCATTGAGACAATCTGGCCGAAATGTGCAAAGAATGACGTCACACTGTCACCCAAGGGATGAAATTTCTGGTGCGAAGTTCACGAAAAAAAATATTGGCCTCCATTTTATCATCTAATAACAAATCCACAGAGGCGAAAGTAACTGAATAGTATTCCTCAAAACTTATTTCAGCAATCTAAACTGGCTCAGTGCTTCACTTTCGTCTCAATTATTGCTCCGGTTTTGCCTGCCGAAGCCACCATTTAACTATGACGCACTCAATAGACCTCTACCGGTGAACGTCATGTAGTGACGTCACTGGCACACGCACAAAAAGGTGGTTATCGAAACACTTCTGATGGTGGCTCAGCGCGGTACACTCGTGCAGTGCTTTGGGCAATCTTTTTTTTAAGCTTAGACTTTGTATTACTGTGGCAAGATTAGCTGTAGTATGCATCACAGAACATCCATCTAAGTGAATGGTAAACTGTGTTATGGAATGCTGCTATTTTGGAGAAGTGAACAGACGAGGCAGCCTGTGCGAGGAAGAACAGCGTCGTTTCAGAAAACGTGCAGTGTTTATTTTGGAGTGTATTGTGCGTTGAGAGGCGTCGACAATATTAGTTCGCCTTTATGGCCGGTGAAAATGAGAATACTATGTGTCGGGGTGTGTGCTGTGTCAGTACCGATACATATTATTTGCGAAAACATACCCACTCGTTATGGAGTAGTGCCAATGACAGGTTGTATAAGGTTAAAGAGCGATCATCAGCGTACATCCAAGCGTTAACGAGGCGTGCAAAAAAAACTGCATGATCGCAGGGCTCAATGATACGACTAAGCATGAGCTATTAGCATGATTCAGCATATCCGAAGCCGCACATACGCTCCGCCATGGCGAATACGTAAACCCAATAAAGGTATAACTCGTATCACCGGATATTGCATGCGCCTTAATGAAAAACTGGAAATTCTTGTTTTTCGTGTATACTTGGTACCTTCACGACTTGATCTTTATAGAATGACAATGTGCATTACAAGTTTGTGTAACATGTGTAATGCAGCAAAGTATGCAAATACGTTGCATAGGCATCAGATGCAGCAAAGTAACTGTTCAAGAGATTGTGTATATAATCATGTTATTGGGTTTAAAACTGCACAAATGCTTAGTGGATTGTGAAGGACGCCGCAGTTGAGAACATGACTTCAATTTTCACGTGAATTAGTTAACCTCAACCTGACGCGTAACAAAAGTGTTTCCTTGTTTTTTTCTCACTTTTTTACTTTAATCTTCGATCAGAATTTTAGGCATTGAGTGAGAATATTATTAGTGACTCGCGTAGAGCACCTGAAAATCATCCTGCCGCCAATGCTGCACCTCCTTGAAAACCACTGTGCACATGTCGCGACAGAAGTTGAGTACGTTTACATCCAAGTCGTACAAATATTTCTCACTGCACCGGTCCCCGTGAACACACAAAACGTTCGTTTTCGAAGAAACTAAGATTTTTTTCTTATAGGTGCCGTCTACGATGGGCATATTGCCACATTTTCCACTAACATAATCGTCCATTATAGGCTATGACTCTATCTTTAAAAAGCTCAAATGTTAGAAAAAAATAACACTTTGCATAAACTTTTTTGTCGAATGCATACACACGCAGCGCTGCTGTGCAAAAAGGTCCCACCGGCAAAGATTTCTTGACAACCACCAGCTGCTCCGAGGGATCGGATTGTGGGCAGGGTGCTCCCACTGACGTCATACTGTTTGCAAACAGGGAGATGTCTATAGCGGAGATCTCTGGAAATTTTGAACTCCTGGAGTTCATTAAAGGCGCCCTGCAACACTTTTCTAAGCAATCATCCAATGACTTAATTAAAAGAGCCTATTACGTCATGAATCGACTGCCGAGAAAAAAATTTAGAATCCGTGAAATATGAGCTGAGTTACAGGTTTCTGTCACACGCTTCAAGCACGCTCTTTCTCTCTCTCTCCTTTAGAAGTAGCCTGTGCGCTGAAGGTTACGCAGGGAGGGGGATGACAAGGTGCAAGAGAAGGCGTCTTTTCGTCAGTGCGCGTCATGATCTGGAGCACCATCTTTTCCTTTTTAACAGCGTAGGTGTTCTTCTTCGAGGCTTTCGTGTCCTGGCTTTCCTAAATATCTGTTCGTCAGGACCCCAATAAAGATCTTCTCATGTAATGTTATCTCCCAACACATCGCTACGGCGTGGCCTGTAATGGCCCATGATGGGTGAGGGAACCAGTAGACAGAGAGAAGAAATGAGAGGAACAAACATATAAACGGAAAGAAAGTTTAAACAAAGAGGAAAAAGTCATAGTTTCGCCAAAAGGGCGAAGCAATGAATGCGATTGCAACATATTCGAATGTTTTACGTAGTGTTGCGACCGGGGTTTGCAGGCAACGTAGGTCCGGGATGAAGTTGTCGAGGCAGGAAGAAGAGAGGCTTGAAGAGGGTTTATTTACAATATATACAAGGTGAGCTCTCGTACATGACGAACTCTTTCTTACATGGCGAGCTTTCGAATCTGGCGTTCCTCTACATGGCGCTCCTTCGAATGAGCTGGGTGGCTCATTATAAAGGGTATGTGCTCCCCAGATCCCTAGATCAGGGAACACGTGCAGATGCTACTGTCCAATCACAGATAACACACAGCCGGCGAGGGTGAAGAGCATGCATGGCCCACGTGAACGTCCAATATTGAGCCATGATCACTGCAACTCAAGGTGGCGCCAGCGGGTCTCTTCCTCGTCGTGTGTGTGCCGCTGGTCGAGGGGTCCCAAGCTCACAACAGCATACTTCAAAGGGTCCGCCGAACTGCTCGCTTAATTAGCGGGGCGATTTGCGGGGGCCGCCGCGGTCTCTTCTAAGGAAGATGCTTATGGCGTCGTGTCACCACGATGCCATAAGCCGTTCGACCCTCCGTCTAGGAGGGACAATGCCTGGCGGATATAGGCAGCCGGCCGGTCGGCTACTTGATTGAAGATCCAAAGAGCGTCGCTCCCTCGTTAGCTGGGGCGCCAGTCACAACAGTAGCAAGAATAGGATCTTTGGGAGCAATAATAATGGTAGTACACATGTGCTTGCTAAGTAGCCCAGTTTCCTGCAGCGCGGCCACAGTAGATGACCACAACAAGGCTCGTGCGTAGTGACGGCGTTGTTGAAAAGCACCTCCCATGGGCAGCGCATGCTGCTATCAAGGGCTATACGTCGTGGGTCACTGCGGGTGGCAGTTTGTTATGTGTAGAGCGCATCTATATGTGGATGGCCGCTCCGGGTACAGTTTTGGCACCGTTTTTTTTTTCATGTTGATAGCGCAGTCCGTAGAATCTCCCGCCTGCTGTGGGGGCAAGATCCGCGCGCTGATCGTTGCCGCAATAGCGCGGTAACCATAAGCGCCCCCCCCCCTTCCCCTCGTTCGCTAACGACATAAGCGCACGCGCAGACGACCCCGGCCGGAACGGTGATATTCGCTCGCAGAAGGAGGAGGCTAGCGCACCCTTCCCCGTAGAGTATGCATACACATTACGTGAATGACGGCGGCGACGGCAAAAACCAGCAGAGCTTATCCATATAATTGCTACCACAATAAAAATCTTGTAGGGAATAAACTTCTTCGCAAGGGGCATTCGAACCTAACCCCCCTCGATCTGACGGCAAGCGTCCTAACCACTCGGCTATCTAAGCACGCCAGCAGAGCATATATCATAACCTTTTGTAGTACAATGTAGCAAAGGGGTGGAAAAAGGTAGCGAGTGGAAGGAGGAGAGTAGTGATGACAGCACGAGGGAAAGGAGATGGGGAAAGAGTAAAACGTAGCACGGAAAGAATGAGAAAGAAAGAAATCGACAGGATATGCTGAAAGAAAAGAGAGAGACATATATAACATTAACGAGAGAGAAGTGGAGACCCGCAGGTCACGGGTTCGTATCCCGGCTGCAGCGGCTGCATTTCCGATGGAGGCGGAAAGTAGGCCCGTGTGCTCAGATTTGGGTGCACGTTAAAGAACCCCAGGTGGTCGAAATTTCCGGAGCCCTCCACTACGGCGTCCTCATATTTATATGGTGGTTTTGGGACGTTAAACCCCAGATATCAATCAATATCAGAGTGGAGTGGAGAGTGAGAAAAATGATGATAAAAAAATTGGCCACGCATATGCGTGCTTCGCTGGCAAAGGTCCTCGAAATACGATAGTTTTCTTTTTGGTGAATGGATGGATGGATGGATATGGCTGTACCCTTTAGATCGGGTGGTGGCTAGCGCCACGAAGCCGTAATACCTCATGAACCAAAAACTATATTTATTTTTTTCCTTAAAAAGAGTTTGAGGATTCGTACTTTGCAGTGAAGAGTTTAATTTTCACTCGTGCCTTTGCGTGTGGTATGAACGCCATCTGGCAGTAATTTCAAGAAACAAAAATTTTTGCTACAACGCAAAGCCACTGGTAGGTGACCATCTCTCGTCTCATTTCCTAGAAGACGTTACTCTGCCGCTACTCTCCGATTGGCTGCTGCGTGCGCTTTGCCCGAGTGCACGAATGAATGTCTCTCTCAGTCTACTAGATAGTCGCCGTGCGTGGCGGATCTTTGGTGGGGCATGGGAGGAGCAGAGCAACGGGCGCGTAGAAGACGCTTGCGCTCGTCTTCTTTGGCTCGCGTCTCCTCTGTGTTATTCGCGCGCCGTCTGCAGATTGCGCGAACGACTGCCTCTCTCATTCTACTAGATAGTCGCCGTGCGTGGCGGCTCTTAGGTGGGGCTTGGGTGGAGCAGAGCAACGGGCGCGTAGAAGACGCTTGCGTTCGGCTTCTGTGCCTCGCGTCTCCTCTGTGTTACCCACGCGCCCTCTGCAGATTGCGCGAACGACTGCCTCTCGCAGTCTCCTATAATGTCGCCGTGCGGGACGAATCGTTGGTGGGGCATAGGCGGAGCAGAGCGGCGGGCGCGTTGGAGACGCTTGCGCTCGGCTTTCTTGGCTCGCGTCTTCTCGGCGTAACCCGTGCGCCGTCTGCATAGGGCGCGAACGAGTGCCTCTCTGTCTCCAAGAGAGTCACCATGCGGGGTGGAGGGGGAACAGAGTGGCGGGCGCGTTGAAGGCGCTTGCGTTCGGCTTGCTTGGCTCACGTTATCTCGGTGTTACCGCGCGCCATCTCATAGTGCGCGAACGACTGCCTCTCTCAGTCTCCTAGATAGTCACTGTGCGTGGCGGATCGTTCGTGGGGCATGGTAGAGCAGAGCGGCGGCTGCGTAGAAGGCGCTTGCGCTCGGCTTCTTTGGCTCACGTCTCCTCGGTGTTACCCGCGCGCCGTCTGCAGATTGCGCGAACGAGTGCCTCTCTCAGTTTCCTATATAGTCGCCGTGCGTGGCGGATTGTTGGCGGGGCATGGGCGGAGCAGAGCTGTGGGTGCATTGAAGACACTTGTGCTCGATTTCCTTGGCACGCGTCTCCTCGGTGTTACCCGCGCGCCATCGCATAGTGCGCGAATGCCTCTTTCAGTCCCCTAGGTAGTCGTCGTGCGTGGCGGATTGTTGGCGGGGCATGGGCGGAGCAGAGCTTCGGGTGCATTGAAGACGCTCGCGCTCGGCTTCCTTGGCTCGCGTTTCCTCGGTGTTACCCACGCGCCGTCGCATAGTGCGCGAATGTCTCTTTCAGTCCCCTAGGTAGTCGCCGTGCGTGGCGGATTGTTGGCGGGGCATGGGCGGAGCAGAGCTGTGGGTGCATTGAAGACACTTGCGCTCGGCTTCCTTGGCTCACGTCTCCGCGGTGTTACCCGCGCGCCGTCGCATAGTGCGCGAATGCCTCTTTCAGTCCCCTAGGTAGTCGCCGTGCGTGGCGGATTGTTGGCGGGGCATGGGCGGAGCAGAGCTGCGGGTGCGTTGAAGACGCTCGCGCTCGGCTTTTTTGGCTCGCGTTTCCTCGGTGTTACCCGCACGCCGTCTGCATAGTGCGCGAATGCCTCTCTCTGAGTGCCCTAGGTAGTTGCCGTGCGTGGCGGATTGTTGGCAGGGCATGGGCGGAGCAGAGCTGCGGGTGCGTTGAAGACGCTTGCGCTCAGCTTCCTTGGCTCGCGTCTCCTCGGTGTTACCCGCGCGCCGTCTGCATAGTGCGCGAATGCCTCTCTTAGTGCCCTAGGTAGTCGCCGTGCGTGGCGGATTGTTGGCGGTGCATGGGCGGAGCAGAGCTGCGGGTGCGTTGAAGGCGCTTGCACCCGGCTTCCTTGGCTCACGTCTCCTCGGTGTTATCCGCGCGCCGTCTGCAGATTGCGCGAACGAGTGCCTCTCTCAGTTTCCTATATAGTCGCCGTGCGTGGCGGATTGTTGGCGGGGCATGGGCGGAGCAGAGCTGTGGGTGCATTGAAGACACTTGTGCTCGATTTCCTTGGCACGCGTCTCCTCGGTGTTACCCGCGCGCCATCGCATAGTGCGCGAATGCCTCTTTCAGTCCCCTTGGTAGTCGTCGTGCGTGGCGGATTGTTGGCGGGGCATGGGCGGAGCAGAGCTTCGGGTGCATTGAAGACGCTCGCGCTCGGCTTCCTTGGCTCGCGTTTCCTCGGTGTTACCCGCGCGCCGTCGCATAGTGCGCGAATGCCTCTTTCAGTCCCCTAGGTAGTCGCCGTGCGTGGCGGATTGTTGGCGGGGCATGGGCGGAGCAGAGCTGTGGGTGCATTGAAGACACTTGCGCTCGGCTTCCTTGGCTGACGTCTCCTCGGTGTTACCCGCGCGCCGTCGCATAGTGCGCGAATGCCTCTTTCAGTCCCCTAGGTAGTCGCCGTGCGTGGCGGATTGTTGGCGGGGCATGGGCGGAGCAGAGCTGCGGGTGCGTTGAAGACGCTCGCGCTCGGCTTTTTTGGCTCGCGTTTCCTCGGTGTTACCCGCACGCCGTCTGCATAGTGCGCGAATGCCTCTCTCAGTGCCCTAGGTAGTCGCCGTGTGTGGCGGATTGTTGGCGGGGCTTGGGCGGAGCAGAGCTGCGGGTGCATTGAAGGCGCTTGCACCCGGCTTCCTTGGCTCGCGTTTCCTCGGTGTTACCCGCGCGCCGTCGCATAGTGCGCGAATGCCTCTTTCAGTCGCCTAGGTAGTCGCCGTGCGTGGCGGATTGTTGGCGGGGCATGGGCGGAGCAGAGCTGCGGGTGCGTTGAAGACGCTCGCGCTCGGCTTTTTTGGCTCGCGTTTCCTCGGTGTTACCCGCACGCCGTCTGCATAGTGCGCGAATGCCTCTCTCAGTGCCCTAGGTAGTCGCCGTGTGTGGCAGATTGTTGGCGGGGCATGGGCGGAGCAGAGCTGCGGGTGCATTGAAGGCGCTTGCACCCGGCTTCTTTGGCTCGCGTTTCCTCGGTGTTACCCGCACGCCGTCTGCAGATTGCGCGAACGAGTGCCTCTCTCAGTTTCCTATATAGTCGCCGTGCGTGGCGGATTGTTGGCGGGGCATGGGAGGAGCAGAGCTGCGGGTGCGTTGAAGACGCTCGCGCTCGGCTTCCTTGGCTCGCGTTTCCTCGGTGTTACCCGCGCACCGTCGCATAGTGCGCGAACGCCTCTTTCAGTCCCCTAGGTAGTCGCCGTGCGTGGCGGATTGTTGGCAGGGCATGGGCGGAGCAGAGCTGCGGGTGCGTTGAAGACGCTTGCACCCGGCTTTCTTGGCTCACGTCTCCTCAGTGTTACCCGCGCGCCGTCTGCAGATTGCGCGAACGAGTGCCTCTCTCAGTTTCCTATATAGTCGCCGTGCGTGGTGGATTGTGGGCGAGGCATGGGCGGAGCAGAGCTGTGGGTGCATTGAAGACACTTGCGCTCGGTTTCCTTGGCTCGCGTCTCCTCGGTGTTACCCGCGCACCGTCGCATGTGCGCGAATGCCTCTTTCAGTCCCCTAGGTAGTCGCCGCGCGTGGCGGATTGTTGGCGGGGCATGGGCGGAGCAGAGCTGCGGGTGCGTTGAAGACGCTTGAGCTCAGCTTCCTTGGCTCGCCTCTCCTCGGTATTACACGCGCGCCGTCTGCATAGTGCGCGAATGCCTCTCTCAGTGCCCTAGGTAGTCGCCGTGCGTGGCGGATTGTTGGCGGGACATGGGCGGAGCAGAGCTGCGGGTGCGTTGAAGGCGCTTGCACCCGGCTTTCTTGGCTCACGTCTCCTCGGTGTTACCCGCGCGCCGTCTGCAGATTGCGCGAACGAGTGCCTCTCTCAGTTTCCTATATAGTCGCCGTGCGTGGTGGATTGTGGGCGAGACATGGGCGGAGCAGAGCTGTGGGTGCATTGAAGACACTTGCGCTCGGTTTCCTTGGCTCGCGTCTCCTCGGTGTTACCCGCGCGCCGTCGCATGTGCGCGAATGCCTCTTTCAGTCCCCTAGGTAGTCGCCGCGCGTGGCGGATTGTTGGCGGGGCATGGGCGGAGCAGAGCTGCGGGTGCGTTGAAGACGCTTGAGCTCAGCTTCCTTGGCTCGCCTCTCCTCGGTATTACACGCGCGCCGTCTGCATTCTCGAGCGCGATCGGACGTATGGACAGCAGCACGGACGGGCGGACACATGGACGAATGTACGAACGACGCTTCGCCCCACTCATCCTCATTCACTCCGTGGATATTCTGTGCTTTTTTTTCGCCACTTACTGCATTCCCGCGCGCCACTCTTTATGGCGGCGCTGCTCCATTCAACCGGGGTTGCTATTTATAAGCGCGCACCACCACGCTTTGACACCTCGCGGCGGTGGCAGCAACAGCGGCCACCGGGAGAAGCAGCAATTAAGCGGCGGCTGCCGCTGAAAGCTGCAATGTGAGCGGAACACCGTCGCAGCTGTAGGCGGCCCTTGTTCGCGCGCACCCACTGCTTTCTGCCTGTGCCGCAGTCGCGCTGGAATAAGCGAGCCTCCTTCCTTCCTGTCAGACCCCCCGACAAGGCATCAACTATCACACCCGCTAAGACCTCCGCCAAGACAAACTTCAGCCCCTCAGTTGCCGACTCCTTCCACGCCTACACGCGTATGTTGGTACCGTTCACTCTAAGCCGAAATTCGGCAGTTGAACTCCAACATGGACTAAATGCGTCACAGTGCGTGTCGTGCGCAAACGCCCGCCAATGAAGGGACCAACAGGGAGGGCAACTGCGCTGCGATCGCCTTCTGTCGATGCTGCACTGCGATGCTCGGTGTGGTCGGCGATCATGAAAACAAGTTATATAGGCTACACGCCACCGCGAAAACGAAGCACTATGAAACCAATAGAAGATGTTATGAGAGGCAAGTTGTACAACACGCAGTTAGTGCACACAGCAAGCGCCCTCGCGTTTTCACCATGCCGGCACGGGTGGGCCGAAACCAAGTGAAAGTTGCCGAACACGAACAATGTGGCTAACTCGCTTCTATGTGTTGAATTAGTTTGAATAACGAAGAACATTGACAACGCTAATAAAAGTAAGCTGTTCGTCAGCGGTCGTTTGCCCGCACAGGGACCACAACTTCAAAGCGATATATGGAAAAAGTAGCTGCTTCGTACGTCATCGGTATCAAGCTGGCTGCCGGTGTGAGTGCATTGCCAGCACACGCGAATGAAACGTCGCTTACAATTTCTCTAACAAAAAATATAGTCTCCTGAATTAAAGCTCCGACAAACTTATGTCTTTTTCTCCATGCGACAATTGTTATCAAACAGCATGTAGGCGATCGCGGATACGACTAATCGTGCGGCCCGCGGTACACAGCGAGCGACTTACCAGCACGATGAAAGAACCGTGTCTGCGAACGGTCTCGTCACTGTAAGTATACAGATATCTACATCACTCCGTAAGACATTGCGAACATGAGACACTTACCTATTGTTCATTTGTGACTATAAAATAACAATGACGAAAATTCCACACGAGGCGCATGTTGCGATTGCCGGTGGTCGTTTAGCTGTAGTCGTTGTAAGCCTAGCGACGCCGTCGGCAAGCCGACACGGTATGGCATCAGCGGGGCGCCTAGCTGCTTCGCCGGCTTTCTCGCATAAGCGCCGCTGCTATGTTTGTGTTTGCGGACTCGTGCGCCAGCACTGCGAACGCTGGTTTGGCCGACATGATCGACTGCCAGCTAATAATTAGTATTCTGACGGGAGGGATGTTGGAGATCAGATGGATTCATATTGAAAGATCGGTGCGCTTCGAGGCGACAAACTAGCCTATGTAAATTTTCACGTTACGGTGTCAATGTTTATTGTTTTTTTTAAGCCGAGTAAAAGTCGTCCACTAGCACTACATGGGAGGTAAAAATACTGTGCTATATATATTTGATAGTTCGTTCCGTAGTGTAGCGCAGGTGGTCAGTGTGTGCAGTGTTTTACTTGGAAAAAAATTGGCTAATTCCTCGTACAGTGGGAATCGATGACATGCGGAGCATGAATGGGGAAGGTTGATATGCCACTTTAAAATCACCACAACATTACGAGGTGGAGGTAAATTATGCCGTACACGACTTCCGTGTCATGATTATCATCTTTGGATGTGCTGTTTACCTTCGTCATCTATTCACATCACGTGATGCAAAATTTAGTATATGTGGAGCTAGAAAAACAGCCGTGAGCCCGCTATGAGCGTGGTATGCTGTCATGTTCTTACATGTCACGCGTCATGATTATCATGTTTGCACCAGTCATATACCTTCGTCCTCCATTGACGTCACATAACACCAAATTTGGTATATGTGGAGCTAACGAGACGGCCTCGAGTGCATCATAACACCAACATACTCCAACGCAACGTTGACGTGCGCGCACGCCGGGCACAGCGACGCTACGTTAGCAAAACGCGAGCACTCATAGTATGACGCCAAGCGCGACCGGCGCGACCAGCGTCCGTCGGCGCGGCCCGACGGCAACCGGCGCGAAATGCGACACACTGCATTTGGCGCCTATGCGTTACCCAGACAGAACTGCGTCTGCCTCTTTTCGAGACGGAGGGACGCCAGATGCCTGCCTCTTTTCGAGACGGAGAGACGCTGAAGACGGAGGGACGCCGGACGCGCTGAAACGTGCATGCCTCAAAGCAACGCAGCGCGTGTCTGCGGGTATATGGCAGGACCGGCGCCTGGCGTGGTAACGCCGGCGTGACGCGACGGAACGAACGCCGGCGCGCACGCGCGCCGGGTCACGTTGAAGTGTATTGGCGCCTTGACTGTGGCATGTAGTCATGTTCTTATATGACGCGCATCTCATGATTATCATGTTTGCACCAGTGTCATACCTTCGTCACCCATTGACATCACGTAATACCAAATTTGGCAAATGTGAAGCTAGCGAAACGACCGTGAGCGCATCATGAGTGTGGCATGTAGTCATGTTATTACATGACACACATGTCGCGATTATCATGTTAAGACCTGTCGCTTTTGTTCACCATGCAATCATGTCATCATGTGAACGAAATCGCCGCAACAGCAACAGGACCATAAAATGTCAATCATGTCGTTCATGACATAGATATCATAATTTTCATGTTACGGCTAGTTAAATAAGCTCGTCATTCAGTCTTCTTATGCCATACCAAGTTCGGTATTGATACCATTGTCGAAACGGCCAGGAGAGCTAAATGTCGTAGGCGGCTAGATAGATAGATAGATAGATAGATAGATAGATAGATAGATAGATAGATAGATAGATAGATAGATAGATAGATAGATAGATAGATAGATAGATAGATAGATAGATAGATAGATAGACAGACAGACAGACAGACAGACAGACAGACAGACAGACAGACAGACAGACAGACAGACAGACAGACAGACAGACAGACAGACAGACAGATAGATAGATAGATAGATAGATAGATAGATAGATAGATAGATAGATAGATAGATAGATAGATAGATAGATAGATAGATAGATAGATAGATAGATAGATAGATATGCCCAAAGCCCCAGAAGTTCGCTAATAAATGCTTCGCATTTAATAATAGTGCGTATGTATATACGTGTGTGTAATGCATGGCCAATATATTGCGTTCTTCAGTGCTGATTAAATTGGAATAAACAGGAACAAATGCAGTGTCGTCAGTTTTTTTTTTTTTCTTTGCCATTCGTTTTGACGGTTCAACTGTTAGTCCCACTGGAGCATTCTACTAGGACCAACACTTAAACCAGGTGGAGTAAGTGCTGAGGGGTAAAAGTTGAACCCTTGCAGTTGCTCCCGCAGTTAGTCCAAAATTGGTTCAAAGTCTGCGGCAGCGCATTTAGTCGCCTAAAGGACCAATGGCATACCTCACTTTAGCCCTTTTCGGGTTAGAGTGTTCGATAAGTGGGCGTTGGTAGTTGAAGGCATCGTCTTTACAAACTATAGCAAATATGTAGGAAGAAAGAAGAAAGAACTTTTATTTACACCCGTCGAAAATGAGCGAGAGAAGTCTTCAGCCTCAGCATCCCTTACTAATCATTGAAGACAAAGTTTTTTTTAATCTCCTCGTGGCACTTGGCACGCGCTCTTGTCGTAAAGCAGAACGGGTAATGCACCGTCCTTATCGTCATCGTCATTATCATTATTATTTTTATTATTATTATTATTATTATTATTATTATTATTATTATTATTATTATTATTATTATTATTATTATTATTCCTTCACAATACACACTATAGGCATCCAGTGGGGCGAAAAGTTAGCGAGAAATGAAGTTTGATCTGATTTGCCAGCAATTGTCCCGACAACATCAGTAAGTATCGTTTTACTCTGGGAAGCCGTGTAGTTACTGCATGGCTCCCTACACCGGCTGAGTTAACACTTAGGATGACTGCAAGTTGGGCATGTTGGTATAAGTTCATTATGAAACAAGCGCCAAGAAGTATGAACACTCCGAAAGGACCCACGACGAGCGCTTACTAGCAACGGAAAATTTTCATTTTCGAAACGAACACTCTTATATAATCATAACACGCATATGCGTCACCACAAAGCACCATATACAATCATCAACAACGTGAAATAAAGAAGAACCAATCCCATGATGAATGACATCCAAGCAACAAAAAAACAGATTCTGAATTTGCTTTTCCGGACGTCACATGACTCAGTACATTTCTTTTCTTCGTTTTTTTCTTGTTTTTTAATGGGGCTTAACACGCGTTTTTTTTTTCCGGTTGTGCCGCGGTGCCCTTGCATTTTCAAAAGGCAGTATATGTTAGCACTGTGTCCCATGTATCTTCCTTGATGGCCACGTCTTCCCAGCGCTAAGATATACCGTACTCTTAGGAAAACCTATAACAGCCCTGAGGGTAGTAGTTCGCTTTGTCTGGTTGCACATAGCTGACAATGGAGAGTTTTCAAATAGCGTACGCTAAGTTAACGTTCTTTGCCGTCGCCCACTATTTCTGTCACTTGACGGTAGCGCGCAAGCGGTTAGCGTAAGGCAAATGCGCAATTGCGGGAAACCCTAACGCAAAACTTTGCGTGTGCTATTCGAAAACTTTCTGATATACCATGGTCTCACTTAGCGTTGCGGCATAAATTTCTGCCAACGTAGAAGCCAGCGCATTTCGCTGTGAGACGTAAGAGTGCACAATCACAAGATATGTGCGCTGTTTTTTCATACACTTGGTAGCGTTCATGGGTTGGTCCGCGCGGCTAATGAGGTGTGCATAGCGGTGCAAGGCCCAGACAAATCCGGTGAAGCAAAGTGGCGTTGCATCGGTTCATTCTATATCCGGGAAGGAAAACACTATTTAGGATCTGCTTCCCGCAGACAGACGTACGAAGCGTCCAAACTACGTATTCTTGTCGCATACGACACCACTGACTTCATGTGCCATCCGTGCCACATTTTACCCGTCTTCTCTGGCATGCAGCCGAGTGCTGGCCTTCCCTGGGACAGTGGCCTGCCCTCCCGCGGTGTTTAGCGACGCTATGCTCTCTTGCGCACGAGCGTTGCATTCGGCAAATTTATGCTCCTTCTTCAGCGTGATGGCCGCAGCTAGCCGCTGCTTGCGACACCTTCGCTTGAGAAGAATCCATACAACGCACTCTCCCTGGCTTACGTTTACCTTGAATTAAAGCTTGCCCTCCACAATATCCTAAGCAAGTTAGTTGGAGGGCCAGGTTTCCGGAAACATGACGTTGCGCATCTCAGCAGAAAGCTACAATGGTGTTAGTTCAGTTTTTAAAAGTTATAGTCGGACTTATCTACGCCAGGAAACGACGCTAAAAATACCGCAAGTCGTCTACGACCTTCGATGCAATATTGACAGCGATTCCTACAATGATTTTTTTTTCATTTATTTTTCCTTTGGTGTGTGGTAGCCAGCAAAACTAGTGCAATGAAATCATGACAATTTTTCAATTTTAAGAGTGAAACTAGGTGTGCGAAATAAAAAAAACCTCTCTCTCTCTCTTTTTGCTGACCAAAACACACGGGCTTCCCTTTTTTTCCGCCGTGGTTGAATATTTGTTCATTGATTAATTTTATTTTTAGTCTTTGGGGTTGAATACTGACCGCGACAGCATTACTTTCCAGTGACAACTATACAAGTCGATGTAGCTATACCTGATTTTGCCCTGACTTGCCCGGCAGTGGGGACAAGAAAGTCGTTTGTACATTGACAGTAAGTTAGTTGCACAAAATAAATATGTCACTGCAGTGACAAAATCCTGAAAGTTAGTGCAAGGTTCATTTCAGCATTATATATTACATATCTAAAGAAAGTCAGCTGCTAATTATGGCTGTTATTTGTGTGTGAGACGAGAAAGGAATGTTCGGGAGGGGGGGGGGCGTAATCAATCAACACTATATACATGATTGTTCAACGTTTTTCGAGTCTTGTGGCTCCTGTCCAGTGCATGTCTTCTAGTTAAGTTCCCCTTGATTAATTATTATTGTTTTTCTTTACTTGGAACGAATGTACGAAGAGTGAATGTGGTTTGAAATAACGCAGCTGTATGCACAAACAGAAGGAACTACCTTCTTCAACGTTCTGGGAACATTTCGCGAGTAAGTTCGTTCATTCTAAGACAAAAAAAAACAAATATGTTCCCTTGAAACTAGGAGAATAAAGAAAAATCTTCTGAACGATGAGAAATGTGCACGTAGCCATTGGGCAGCACTGAACGAGATGACTCCCCTGTTTTTCAGTGTCCTTCCCAATTGCGTGCAAGTCACAGGGAAAAATTAAGAAATATATGCCCACGAGTCAATATACTAAGTATTTATCCATCTCCTAAATAACCAACGATACAGTCAATCGATGAAGTTTTACAGCCTAAAGCAACGCATAGTCCGTGAGGCTGTGGAAAGCGTTGTTTTATTTGATCAGGTGGGAGTGCTTTCAGTTTGCACAGAAAGTTCGCAACACGAACGATCTTCCACTGACGCCGTGGTCTGGAATCGAAACAACGACCTTACCTTAAGCTGCAGAGTCCGTCTGGACACCCGAATCACATATGTGGAGTATATACTACATCTACATACATCTGTGCCCTAAATACTATACGAATAAAGAATGCTTGAGAATTGGGCGTAGATTTCTGTTGTGGCATATCTTCACTGCGTATGCACGCCTAAAAAAAAGTAAAAATTGAAGCGGACTAGTTTTTTTGTATTAAGATCAACATAACGTGTTAGTTCCCCCATACACTTTAGACATCACTTTGATTCTCGTAATCAAGAGCTGAGTCGAACACACACGGCAGAGACCAGCAGCTCCTCTATAAAACCATCTATAAAAGGATGTACGCATATTTACCCTGTGAGCGTACGACATATTTCTCTACAAACGCGTCCCGACGTAGCTGTACAGTGTGGGGCCACGAGGGACGCGAGAGAGCTTTGGCATAATTTTGACGGTCGGGGGCCCTTCACCGTATGCATTCAAAGCTTGGTGCGTGAACGGGTTTGCATTTAGCCCCTGTCGGAATTTGGCGGCCGGGCATAGGACCAGCCAGAAACTCAGTTGAGTGCTGCGTGCAAGATACGCCTGATACAGGCGTCGCGAAGGTTTGTCTGAAGACCTAAGCTTTGATTACTTCTTGTCTTGCATGGCGCGAGTGCGTGTGAATGATCCCTCCCAACCAGAAATTTTTCATATAGACACACACATACAACGCACTCACGAACATGCAAGAAGTATAGTTACATCCCCCTTCCTACCCCCACCCCCCATGCCATGTACAAAATTGTATTGTACGGCCGTGGTCCTGCTACAAGACATCGTTCAGTGGCGCACGGTGCCGCGCTGCTTCACGGTGGCTTCCTGTTGGCGCGAAGAAAAAGAACCGTAGCGGTGCGCCGGAGGAAAGGATGCCGCTTTCCGGAAAAAGAAAGCGAGCGCACCGTCAGAACTGGACGGGGAAGTGCTGCGGAGGAGGAAGCGGCCCGCGACGAACCAGGAAGGCGATGGGCGCCGTCCTCTCCATCGGGTGGACCTTCTCCGCGCGCGCATGCGACGGGCAGGACCGACCTGTCCGATGCCGTTGGCGCGTGCGTCTTCGGACTCTTTCTCCTCTCGATATAGCGGCTGCCTTGTTTGCCTCTAATCAGGCCGTCCGACCGCTTTTGCTAGGCCGGCATGAACAGAAAAGCGTTCGACGACGCTCAATTGCCCGAACATTCCCTCCCCGCGGCCGTGTGAGTGAGCTCGGCGACCAAGTGGCGGCGCGTCGTGTTCCGGTTGTTGCTGCATGCACTTTCCGCTGCCTGAATGACGCGCGGTCGTCGCACAACGGGTGGGCTTCTGCGTATAGCCGGACGCATAATTATTCGCGCATCGACGGCCGATTGCGATCGGGCACGCTAGCATGTTCGTGTGGCCACCGTGGTGCCTCTACTTTGGGCGCGTGGCGCATTCCCATTTCGCTACGAATGCGCCATGATACGGGCGTGACCGACCACTGTCTGCGATATATGGCGATGCTCGTATCTTCTGCGAGAAGATAAGGCGCTTTCGCCCATAAGTGACCTTGCTACGCGCTTATTAATATGTTCGCAGTGCCGCGGGGTGCGCCCAGTCTTCTGTGCCCCCGCAGCCATGCACTCTGGCGTTTAATTGCATCGGCAGCACGTAGACGGACGCGGTACAGCCCTCTTTGAGTGTGCGCGAGTGGCAGTGCCCATCCAGATCGCTGCTGGCCGGTCTCGGGTCAGTGTGCCTTCAGAACGCGGACCGGTCTATGGCAGCACACACGAAACAAAATGAAAAGGGCCGCGCGTTAAGGCGGGATTTCCCCTCCATCCTCGTACGAAACCACTGTTTCACTTCTCCGGGTAGCGCACTGGCGAATTACCAACCCGGCCACCGATCAGAGGAGACCCGTTGCAGCGTCAGCACTGTTCAGTATATATGAGCCGGCTCACGGGACAGATCTCGGTCGTCCACAAATCTGGACCGTTACTTCTGCGCAACTTTCACGAGGCGCCGCTTTCCGCGGCTCCTTTCTCTCCCGCGCTGCGTAGTAACCTTCCTCCCAGCAGAAACCAGTTGGCCGCGTGTGTGAACGACGCCGCCTTCTATGCGCCGCGTAGGCGCGACTGCGGGGGGCTGCGCGCGAGCATGAACGCAGCGAGGCGACGTTCACGGGCGAGACGGCGGCGCACTTGAGATCTCACGGCCACGGGCAGGTTTGCCGGAGCAGCCCGTTTCTGTCGGGCGCAGGCGAGCTTGTCCAAAGCGACGCGGGCGGTGTAAACCTCCGCCGAGTCGCGCGAACTGGGGCAGAATACCGCCCGGCGAAGACTACGAAGACCGAGTGAAGATCTCTCGCAGAAGGGCAACAACAGGAAAGAGGGAGGGAAAGATAATGATGCGCGGCATGTTGTTGTGACGTTTCCGCAGTCCTAACATACAGGAAAACAGCGTCACAAACGTCGCACGCTGAACGCCTCAGCACCGTTTTTTTTTTTCCTGACAGAAGCAACAGCGGGCCACGCATCATAAAGGAAACGTGCTAGCGGGCTTTTGAAAGCTTTCGCGTTCACGCTTGCTTAGATTTCTGATTCTGAGAGCGTTTGGACGGCTTCACCTTGTCGCGATAAACGCGCCCTTTGATAGAAAGAGAAATCTGGGAAGAAGAAAGCGTGCACTCCTTCTTCTGTTACCACAGATGCATCGTGTGACAGATTTCAAAGCTCGCACAAAAAAGTAAAAAAAAAAAAAGAAGGGGTGCCGCTACTGTCTCGTGACGACGCTCTGACAACGCGTCGAGCGTAACGCCAGCTAGCCGAAATACGAGCTTATTAGGCGAGATAAGCATTGATGGGCGGAGCCAAGGTGATCGTACATTGGATGGCTAAGCGGATTTCGGTGGCCCGGAAAAGGAGCGAACTGCGTCAAGCTATCATGCACCGTAGTCTTTGTTTGTTTGTTTGTTTGTTTGTTTGTTTGTTTGTTTGTTTGTTTGTTTGTTTGTTTGTTTGTAGCGCGCGAGAGACGCTGCGGGCGTATCGGAGTTGTCTTCACTTTGTTTGCTTGGCTGTGAAGGGTACTAGAGCATTCCAACAGGAGCGTCACCGATGTGTAGGGCTGGAGATAGCTCTCTAATGAGCACTTAGCTGCGTTGAAATCTTAACAAACACTTGTTCGAGAAGCTTCCAGCGTTTGTTTGATAAAACACGTCCTGTATACATTATTGAGTCCTCACTGGAAAAACGAATTTGTATACTCGAATTTGCAATATAGCCCGGAATTCTAAATGGATATGCGCATCACTTTGTGTCACACGCTACCGCACAAAGACGAGGTGTATGGTTTGTAAGACTTAAGGTTCTTTCCAAAGAAAAGAGCATATATATTGTTTATGGGGGGGGGGGGGGTCATTCAAAAGAGTGAGAAAAGCTAGACGGAAGAATAGGTATACCAAAAAAAGAAAGAAAAGACTGCGAGACGAAATTTAAGTGTCTAGAAAATTCCACGCACCAGTGCAAACGCACGAATATGATGCACCTGCACGAATTAAGCTCACCTTGCTACGAGCACATGTGCCCACACGCGGTCGAGAATCGAACCCGCGACATCGCGCTCAGCATAAAAACGCCGAGGGCTTTTTAGAGTCCTCGCGGCGGAATATTGACCGAAAAAGCACTGAAGAAAAAACTAACGGCAGTCAGTGTGCCTTATTCCTGTTTATTTTTTTTTTCTGCCTCCTAACTCACTTCGCCACCTCGTTTTGCAGAGCGCAATTGTGCCCGTCTCGTTGTGTCAGTTCCACTGAATGAAATAACCCGCCTCCCAGGGCGCATCACAATTCGTTCTGCGTTTACATCGCTCGGCGGCAATGGTCTCGCGGCGGCACCTGACGGTCCGGCGCCGGACGCTGTCCACGCGAAGCGTGCCCGGTTGAACGGTCCACGAGCGAGGCCCACCGGGAAGCCGCCGCTTGACCTTGTTTTCCAGGGGAGGCGCGGAAGCGTTTCGGCGACGTCAGTGGCGACTATATTTGGCCGCCACGGGCTTTCCTCGTGCATCGGCCGCGGCAGGTGCACCCTCGGCCAGTTCCAAGGGTCACGGGCCAGCGGGCCAGCCTTTTTTGGCTCGCCAGTACACACACCGTGCTTGCGTTCGTGCATGCATCCCGGACGGTGCACGACCCGAGCGCGTTCAGGCCGCTCAGTATCACTTCCGAGTGGAGCGACGTAGAAGTGGTCGCACTAACCAAACCGCACTACGAGGGGGGACCCTAAAACGAGACGCGAATGCTTAACGCGGCCGGTCTCGTGCTGCCGCGAGGAGGGTCGACACGTGGCCCACGCTTCGCCCTGAGCGGCATAATGTTCGGTCGCGAAGACTCACGCGAACACCAGCGCCCCGGATTAACCTCCTCGCATTTCACTGAGAACAGCTTCTCAGAAGTTCATAGTGGGACCGTGTTATATCGCATATCTCAGGCATATCATAGCGACATCGGGATTATTATTATTATTATTATTATTATTATTATTATTATTATTATTATTATTATTATTATTATTATTATTATTATTATTATTATTATTATTATTATTATTATTATTAGGAGCGAAGCTCCTTAAGGCGTGGGCTGTGCGTCCCCTGTATGTAGCCACCTCTCGTTCAGTTCTAAGTATTACGCTAGCCACCGCCCGATCCCTTTTTAAAGGGTACAGCCATATCCATCCGTCCATCCGTCCATCCGTCCGTCCATCCATCCATCCATCCATCCATCCATCCATCCATCCATCCATCCGTCCGTCCGTCCATCCGTCCGTCCGTCCGTCTGTCCGTCCATCCATCCATCCGTCCATCCATCCATCCATCCGTCCGTCCGTCCATCCATCCGTCCATCCGTCCGTCCGTCCGTCCGTCCGTCCGTCCGTCCGTCCATCCGTCCATCCGTCCGTCCTTCCGTCCAAAAGATGCAAGATGTTATAAACTAGACGGCGGTACGTGTAGTTGATTATGAAAGATGCGAGGTGTTATAAAATAGGAATGATGCCACATATGGCGCGTGTCATCGTTCGATATAGTGCGGCGACGTACGCTAGGGGGAGCGTTGCAATAAAATCGAGTGGGCAAAATGTACGGAGGATTCATGGTTTACCAGGTTTACCTCCGGAGCTTCGCCCACTCATCATCATTCACTTCGTGGATATGGCGGCATTTTTATTATTATTATTATTATTATTATTATTATTATTATTATTATTATTATTATTATTATTATTATTATTATTATTATTATTATTATTATTATTATTATTATTATTATTATTGAAAATATAAGATTCTTTGTAGTACGCAGAACCCTGGCGTATGTCAGTGTTCTGTATGCGATACGTATTTGCGAAAAGGCATTCGAGCGTGTTTTTCCGCATTTCTTACAAAAGGTGACTTGATGAAATGCCTTTGCTCCACTAGATCCCTTCGATGACGGGCACCAACTTCATGTGCCTTATGCGCCAATAAAAAATACCTAATGAACTTAGTAACGAAACGACCAATTACTCTTGCTCCGCAGAGTATGTCCATCTACGGATGTTCAAACGGCAACAATGTAGATTTTATATTTATCTATGTAATTAGCTTATATAGGTGTAGTCTTAATTAAAATATATGTGAAGTTTGAAAAAATCTAAAGCCAGTTACACACCTGTGCTATATGAGTAAACAGCAGAGCAGGCAAGCAAGCGCCACCACGTGGAGAACGCTGAGTTAGTTCTTTCATCCTGCTTTATTTGCTTTTTTTTTGTCTTTATTTCTTTTCATTTTCTGTATCTTAAGGTTTCTTCTATTCTTTCCTTCCCTCTATATCTTGCGCTCTCCTCCTTTCTCTCCTCCACTACTTTCCTTCACTCTCGCTTCTCTTCCTCATCCCCTCTCCAAAATGTACAATACAGGGCTATACCATTGTTTATCCTCTCCGCTCATCTTGCCCTTTCCGTTCACCTTCTTATCACTCCTCACTCATGCTTCCCTTTCCCACCATCTTTTCTATGCATGCCTATGCTTGCAAGGAGCTGCTTGGTGCTTAACCGCTTTCTCTGGTACATACCCTCTTTACCCTCCTTCTTTCATTCCTGCTGCACCATGGTTCTCTCCCCCCCCCCTCCAGTGCTCTTCTATACTATTCTTGAGAGGAGCTACTCTGCACATACCCGTCTGCTTTGGCAAATGATCAGTACAAGAGGCTCGTTCCATTCAGGGGACAAAGAAGGGCAAGTTCATAACAATAAAACACCACGCGAGTCTCAAGCAGTGAAACACAAGGTAAAATAGCTAAAATAAGTCCATGTGTAGACGTTTTAACTACAGTTTTCTGGATGGCTTGAAAGCCCACGAAAACACACTGAGAAAGAGAAACGTTTGAATGGAAACTTCAAGGGCTGTTTTTTTTTTTCTTTCCTAGTCACAATACTAGTTAGAGCTAACATACATTATTGTCACGAAATGTATATGGGAAGTTATTTGCAATAATCAGATGTGAAGAAGGTAAAACAGACGAAGAGATAACTTGCCGCCGGCAGGGATCAAACTTGTAACCTTCGTATTCCGCGCCCGGTAATCTTGGCATTTAATTGACATTGGAATTACAACGAACACGTTAGCGCACAGGGTAATATCGTGATATCGAAGTCGTGCAGTGCTTGAGGTGCACATCGGTAATGACGGAATTCGTCGGCAGACTGAAAGTTAAGCGAGTTGGTAATATATTTTAGGAGAAAAAAACAGCGCTAGAACGGACGGGACGAAGAAGGGTAACAAAACACAAGCGCTAACGATCAAGTGGTGATTTGTTGAAATATACAGATTATTTAAGCATTCACTGAGCGAGCGTGCGCAGAGGAGCTAGCGGCGGAAAGTCAAACACACGGGGCAAATTCGTGGTTCATGTCACGATATACGTAACAAAAAATTCAGTTTAACGTCACAAAACCTCGGTATGATTACGAGAAACGCCTTATAGTGGAGGGCTCCGGAAATTGCGACCACCTGTGGGGTTCTTTAACGTGCGCCTAAATTTAAACACATGGGTTTCGAGCATTTTCGCCTTCATCTAAAATGCAACCGCTACGGCCGCCTTACATACATGAGCGTTCCACTCGCCTTTGTTGCTCATTGCACAAGGAGTTTGCTTTCGAAGAATATTAACTGCACGGACCTCCAAACCCACCTCTGTATGCACCGTGTACGATTGACATCTGAACGTGCCGTATAGTTGCCTTAGCTTTGACAGGTTTACGCAGTACTCGGTCGTGTGTGTTTTCCCATGTACCCAAGCAGCTTATGACGACAAAGCCATGCTAACAAGGTCAAGTTCTGGACCTTTTAAAGTAAGTTTAGGTGCTAATGCAGGTTGCTCGTAAGCGTCCTCTTAGAGGGGCCTTTACAATATATGAACGTAGCCAAAACGTGCATCCCCCCCCGCCCCTCCACTTTACAAAGTTCTCATAGAGGGCTCTGTTTTACCGAAAATTAATAATGGAAATTGGTGTTTTTCTAATTTAGGTCCAGGCCTTCAGCAAGTGCCCCCTTCCCTCTCAAAAAAAAAAAAGTTCCTGTCTACGAGGAATGTGTTTCTCAATAGATCACGCGCACACATGCCTAAACACTGCGCCTCTGTCGACGAGAAAAGTAATCAGAAGTGTACTTTTTTTTACAACTACCTAACTACCTAAAAAATGCCACTTTACAACGTTGCTTCACTTTGCATCATTTTGTCCTGACGCAGTGAAACACGGACGCTGCAGCCGGTTGTCGGAAAGGCGATATCGCGCTCAAAACACGAAGACTTCACTAGCCAACCAATTGCGCCGTGGCTTATAAGTAACCTCGGCGGGGAGGCTTAGATACAAGATGATCTGCGCTATCGCAAAAACAAAAAAATAACATGAACTGCCCTACCCTTTTTCGCACTTGTGCAAGAGAAAAACATTTCGTATCTTGTGGACCAGACTCATGCTGTCCACCACCCATCCTAGCCGCAAAACACTTTTTTTTTTCTTCGCAAATTCGGACCAATGGGTGTGATGGAGTATACCGAATGGCCTCGTCGTTTGAACGACTGCCGTACGCGCGCAGGAGCTTGGTACTGGCGCTCTTCGCCTGCGACGGGCAGGCGAGACACCACACATTTGCGTGAGTGTACGTAACTATAGGTCCGTGAGTGAGAAGCTTCGCGTTGGAATCGCTTCACCGGCGTGCCCGTCGAGCAGCTCCGCTCCAACGGGGCCAGGCGCAAACGTGGAAGGAACGTTTTTTCCCCGTTTCCTGTCCCAAGGTTGCGCGTCGTGCCACTCTCTTCTTCCTGGAGGGAAACGAGAAAGTATGTACACACACCCTCGCACACCTAGCGAGAGTTTGCGACTTGTTCGGCGCGCTGGATGCCGCTGCTATTTGGGTGCACGCCTGTCCTTCCGCGTTCATTACGGGCCCCCGCAGGAAACAGCCACTGCGCCGAAAAGGTTACCGCGGAAAGAAGTTGCCGGCGGCCCACTCAGGAGGACCGAGTCCTTGGCCGCCGTCAGGTCCCAGCGGCCCGCCATTGCGTGCTCCCTTCAATCACCGGCCAAACGAAGCCAAGTGGCATGAAAGCATTACGCGCTGAGAGTGGAGCAGTTTCGTCACTGCACTTTCCGCTTTGATGTCAACGATATCCGGCCGCGGCAACCATTTATTTATTCACCACTGGCTTTGGGGTAGCCGTGGAACCACGGGCTTTGAGGTAGCCGGTTCGATCCTTGCCACGGTCGCTTTTCTGGATCGGAATGCGGAGACGCTCGTGTTACCGGATTAGCCAGGACCCCAGGTGGTAATAATTAATCCATGCTGCACCATAACGACGTGCATCGATTAATTTTGCAGTATGCACACGTTGGATTGTTGCGTTGGGTTAAAAGCTACGTAAGTAGCTTGATGGTACTCAATGACCAGACTGTATATTCATGAAAAAGGCATCATGAAAAAGGCACCAAATGGCCAGCAGGTGTCCAGTGGTTAACATGAAATTCCAGGAGTAGCTGTAACTTATAAAAGACACAGGTACTAACAGCCTCATTAATCGCATTGTAGTTTCCACACCACAGAACCTAATTATTTATTTTTAGCGTTGTTTTCATATTATCCCTATGCAATCTTTGCCACACGTGTGCCGGTCAATACTGGCTCCAGTGGGGATGCTATAGCGCTAGAACGAGAATGCAGCGATGCCGCTGACGCTGTTCAAGCGTGTACCACGAAAAAAAAAAAAAAAGACGCATGACACTGGCGGCTGCCATCAATGCTACTTTTGGCCGACAACGTGATTTGCTAAGCAGTCCGCTGCGGTGGTGTAGCCATTATGGTGCTCGACATGCTGACCCAGAGGTCGCGGGTTCGATGCCGGTTGTGGCGGTCGCATTTTGATGGAGACGAAATGGTTGAGGCCCATTTACTCTACGATTTCAGTGTCCGTTAAAGAACACCAGATGCTCAAAGTTTCCCAGAGCCCTCCACTACGATGTCTCTCATAATCATATCGTGGTTTCGAGATTGGGGTCGTAAAGCCCCACATATTACAAGATCTGATGCCAGCCAGTAGAGATGTCTAGCTGTCAGGCATATCGTTAATCGTTACGAAGGTGTCCAGCCGGCCACTGGTGTGTGTGCGTGTGTGCGTGTGTGTGTGTGCGTGCGTGCGTGCGTGTGTGTGTGTGTGTGTGTGTGTGTGTGTGTGTGTGTGTGTGTGTGTGTGTGTGTGTGTGTGTGTGTGTGTGTGTGTGTGTGTGTGTGCGTGCAGCAGTAAACATAGCTGAAAATTTGTATTTACATTAGTTGACAGCATTAGACTTTCAGTTGTCCATAACGAAAAAAATCATGCCTAAGTTTTTCTTTTTTTTACCGAATGGTCTCATGCTTTCTTACAGTAATATCAAGCTTGTGCTTCGTCTACGGTTTGAATTTACATAATTTTGGAACATTTACTAAACGACAGCTTGTGCCACATCTGAATAAGTTGCATGACCGCGTAATTACCGTTTTTTACAATTATTTTCTCGCTTCTTAATTTTGAAGTATACCAAATTGTTATTGAGAAAAAAACTTAACTTAGCAACAATCCCTCTTGCAGTACGTTCAAGGTTATCAATCACACATGCCGCTCGAATCATCGCTTTTATTCGTCTTTCTGTTGTGGCCACGCGCCTAAGCACATTCACAACACTGCTTTGTAACCTACTATTCTTTCCCTGCAGGGCAATCACCCATGCGTTCTGAAATGTGCCTTCGATTCCACAGCTACAAGCCCTCAACGACCTAATACGTGTGTCAATTGCACGAGGCCCCAGCGATCGAACATGGACTATACGGCGTTTGCTGACCGACGACGAGCTACGTGTATCTGCTTTCCCACCTGCTCTCGGGAGGCTACAGCCACGACAGAGTCATCTAAATGCTTCAAATGTATTTAGCAGCACTGTCTGCTATGCCTGCTATAACGTTGTATCTGTGATGTATGACTTCATATAAAAGGTCTCAACCGTCCCGCCACTTTGAGTCCTGCTTCGGTATCTGTATTTATTTTATGCAATGCATCACTTGTACTTTTGATAAATCAAATCAGAGCCACAGCAAAAAGCTGGACACACGTTATCAGTGCCCATTCTTTCCATCTTTCTCTCTCGTTTCTGGAAGTTCGCTGTGGCAGCGACGGGCTATTGCTAGGAGTCTATGCATCACCATACATTCACTTAGTGGTTCGCTTATCGTGTGCGAGCCGCAGTTATGCATCATGACCGCTAGCAGCTAGTCTGCTATAAATGTACCATCTCTCTAGTTCCCTGTTTATCTCACGCGTATATTACTGTGTTAAATGTGCATGGAGAAGAGAATTTTTGAGGGCTCATTTTATTTGTTTGGTATCATTTTATTGAAAACTAGCAGTTGAAAACCAGCAGTGGATGGTTTTCAATGAAGTGTTATTGATACGAGTTTTGTCGTGATCAGCTAATGAGGCCGTCCTCAATGGTCGAAGCTACAATCAAAGTTTGTCTGACAGAGAAAGCATTACATGCTTACATTATTTACTCGATCGGTCGGGTTGAATCGGGTCACCGACTACGGTTTTATTCTAGTCAAGGTATAGCATATGTCTTTAATTTGGAGAGTTTGCGTACTGAACGACGTGAGCTAATGGTGGTACCGTTAACATCATCCAGCTTCCAGAACACAACTGGTATATGACTACTGAATGTGTGCATGACTTGACAGAAAGCTATTGAGAGATTATACTGCCTGAACATAAGGGAAATAACAGAATGCAAATATTACTTTACAAAACGGGCTATAGAATGGCAAATACTATTCTCTCGTTCTAAACTAGATGACGCGAACTACTTTAAGCCTTGACTAGTATGCCCCGCCGCGGTGGTCTAGTGGCTAAGGTACTAGGCTGCTGACCCGCAGGTCGCGGGTTCAAATCCCGGCTGCGGCGGCTGCATTTCCGATGGGGGCGGAAATGTCGTAGGCCCGTGTGCTCAGATTTGGGTACACGTTAAAGAACCCCAGGTGGTCCAAATTTCCGGAGCCCTCCACTACGGCGTCTCTCATAATCATATGGTGGTTTTGGGACGTTAAACCCCAAAAATCAATCAGTCAATCCTTGACTAGTATATTAAGATACAGCAAAACGAGTGATACTCCACTATACTGCTGCATGACTAGCGAGATCTAACTAGTGAAGCTTAAAAAGGCATTCATAGCAAGTGCACATTGGTGGACATTCCTTTCACTTACTCCCTGCCACATGGACATCAGAAAGTTAGGAGTCAGTGCGGTGTCAACTCCTTGTTTACATATAACAATAACTTAGGAAGCGTATGCGCAATGGCCGGAGGACCCGCTCAACTGCATGCAAGAAGAGATCTGGTGTTTGAAAGAGAGAGAGGGGAAGAGATTTACTTGGTGTTGTGTAAAGCTTGTTTACAAAGTCTGAGGATGCCCATTGAGCGTATAAGGGTCCTATTTAGCTACAGTAATTATTAGTATGCAAAGCAGATAGGTCACTTTATCAATGAGATATTAACTCGAGTAAACGTTCGTCGACCGGATGAACATTGTTCGACTTTTCACTGCACTGTCGCGATGTGTGCTTTGAAATTTGCCAGCAGCAGACTTGTCCACATTACAGGAAAAAAACAAACAAAGCGTCCACTTCAAATTACGTTTGCTTCCTTAGACTACGTGATTACTGACGTTTACAAAATGCTGTCCTATTAAGGTAGTTGAGGAATTACTTCAAATTATTCAGTTATTTCACCGTTTACTAACATCGTTCTCTAGAATAAATCGACCAATCTGACCTGGCTATTTGAATACGTGCCCCTAACACGTTGTTTTCGGTAACCAGCAAATATGATGCTATTCAACAATTCCCTTGTTCATCATTCCCCTTTGCTTTCTGCCTCCCTTCTTCCCCCCCCCCCTTTTTTTTTTTACAGCAGCATTAACGCTGTAAACTTCTCGCGGCGGTAAATCTCAATGGAGGGGTTTGGTTATAACTTATACGGAAACTTTCCGCAGAAGTTATGTGGTTTCCTTTGCAGCCGCAATGCACGATCCCGAGTCCGTAAAGGGTTTCGCATTACGGTAGCTAGAGCTCATACTTCCTCGAGATAGAAGAAGAAACTTTATTCAAGGGAAGGTGTTGAGATGAATGCAGGAAGAAACAGGGTGGTGCCCCTGGTCCAGAACTCCACAAACTTTCGCTGACCGGTGGATCTAGGATCGCGAATAGCATTTCCGGGTTCGAGGTGGTCAGCTGAGTCTCCCACTGCTCCTTTTTAAAATTGTTCTATGGTTTAGAATTTTATCTATAAGATTTGTGTTCACACCCCCATGAGATGTGGAAGAGCGTTGGCCGGCCGCCACACCACTGGCAGACATACTGGCAGAGTGTATACGATACATTTTATTTAGTCTTGATAAATTTGTATATACGCTCAGTTGAATCTTCCAAAAATCTGTGGGATCCCCACTGTTAGTGAGGAGGGCCATATGTTTTTGGTGTGCCCGCTAGTAAGCGAAATATATGTGGCTTTGTTAATTCAGGCTCGTCAGCGAGAGGCAGTTATACTCTGCTCGGTTTGCGAGCTCTCGAGCTAGAGCCCGCGTCCGCTGGTTTCCTTCGAACCCAGCGTGTCCAGGGCACCAAACCAGCTCTTGTCGCTGGGTCATTCCAGGTCCCGGTACATTGGTAACTGTTGTAGGCATGCAGCCGTTCATGTAGAGCCAGCCCGGTGACCGTAATGATCATAGCAGGCGCCCCTCCCTTTATCTATCTCCGTTATGGCTGTCGCCAGCTTTCGCGATTGAGGTTGCTTCTGGTATAGCGCGCCATTTAAAAGGCGAAGAGGGTAATTGCCGGTTCAATTATAGTCAGCCAATGACAGGTAGATTGCTCAGGTAGAAAAAGAAGTACAGAACATGCGCGTTAGCCTTACCGAACATGCACAACAATCCTACTGGGGATCGACGCGGGCGTTTAAGCGCATTTCCGACGAATCTGTTCTCGATTCTGCGCGCTGCATGTTATGCATTCTAGACAATAGAGCATCATTAAAGGTGCGTCTGGCTGCTTTGTTGATTACAACAAAGTAATTTTGTCAGTGCCAGCAACACAAGTAATCAGTTAATTAAGACACCATGAAAAAATGTAATTATTTATAAGCAGTTAATTTCATGTAATCATCTTCATCATCATCAGCCTGACTACGTCCACTGCAGGACAAAGGCCTCTCCCATGTTCCGCCAGTCAACTCCGTCCTGTGCTTGCTGTTGCCACTTTATACCCGAAAACTCCCTAATCTCATCTACTCACCCAACTTTCTGTTTCCCCTCACCCGTTTGCCTTCTCCTGGAATACAGTTTATAATGCTAACTTCACGTAATTTAATGACCTGGTGCCCTTCGGCTATTAGAGGCACATGCCTTATAGAGCACCATGTTTTCTATTACTTTCATGTTATCTGATTCGATTATAGACATAAAAACTAAGTTTGCATTACGGTCGAGGCATGGCTGGTTGGTTGGTTTACAGGGTTCCGCGTCTTAAAGCGGATCGGTATATGAGAGACCCTGTAGTGAAGGGTTCCTGGGGATTTCTACCAGCTGTGTTTTTTTTTTCTTAACGCGCACTTGCATCGCACAGTACAGTAGCCTATTGTAAATCGCCTCCGTTGAAATGCGACCACCACAGCCGGAATCAAACTAGTGCCTTTCAGCTCAGCAGTCGAGAGTAATACGTATAACCACAAGGCTTACGAGGGGGCCCCAAGTATGGTACATCATTAACAGCGGCAACTTGTGCTTACAGGAGTGGTAACAATTTTCGATCATAATGCGTGTTCAGTGGGAGAAATACTTTGCGTTCACGAACAAGTCGTGGAAATCGGAGTGCATATGGTGGAGCTCTTAGTTTGTAATTGAATATTTTTTGTAAACACGCCAGCACATCTGAGAGTCGGACAAGGCTGGCGCACTCAAGAGCCGTGACGTAGCAAGCTCTTTGTCGCGCGAGTTTCTGAATCCCGGCGCGTGGTTTTGTTACCTGGTCAGCTGCACGTGAGATCAAGGCTTTCCAGCATTCTTCACATTAGCATTACAATTGAACGAATTGCAGTGGATAAACCTTCGGTAGCCCTACTGAAGCGTTCCGTATGCGAGTCCAATAATTCCATGTTTCCATACACAATACATATGTTTCCCATATATTTCCCATACATTTCCGTAAGATTCTTACGGAAACATACGGAATTAATTGGACATCGCATACGGAACGTTTCAGTAGTGAGAAGACGACAACTGCGCTCCATGCCGCAGATGACGTCACACACGTCATGCTAAATCGTGGTCGCCGGCTATGAGAGAAGCCAGGGACTTCTAGGGCTGATATTGTTCTGAAATATTCTTGTACAGTGCGTTTTTCGTGTATCTATAGGTAAAACAGACTCTCTGCTTATATTTTTGCTGAAACCCGGAAATTGTTCTTTGACCCTGTCATGGCCCTTTCAAGTGAGCCCTCGGTTATCTTTCAAAAAGAAAAACCGTCAAGCTGCAAGATTTGTTCAAGAGTATTACCACACGCGGTTCATGATTGCCTGCTTGACGCTTCCTCGCTAGGCGCAAACGCAGACAAATTTTGTGTCTTCCTTCGGCTTGTAATTGTGCGACCTGTCCGTTAAAAGATGGCGTTTGTGTTGCTATCTGCATACTTTCTTGCGTATATCACGCCTACGGTTCAGTAAAATATTAGACCCTTTCAGACAACCTGGAGACCATGGCCGGTGAAAGTGTACCGCCAACGCTGATTCGTGGCTCTCTGCTTAGCAGTCAATGCAGCTTTTTGCTTCCATAATTATTTCAATTTGCGTCATCTACTCTCTCTGGTCATATTCTGTGCTGGTGCAGCTGTTACCACAACGTTAGTGCATAAAGGCTGTATACCAGCAACACCTATACATGGCCTCCTTCAAGCCTACCGATCCAGGCACCTCGCTTAACTGAGTGCTTCGAGGCTGTGTAAGTCACGCTTAACCAAATTCGTAGTCCGTGTGTATTGCAAACTAACCGCATTTTCCCACATTGTTCCTTGATAACCCCTAATGTGGCACAACCGGTTTCGTCAGAGTGGTCTACCTACTAAGACTATACTATAAGAAGGAATAACGCGTCTTTTTCACTGCCGTTGGCGGGAAATATTAATAAAACAGTCTATATTGTGCTACTAAGTTTTCTGTGATGAGCTAAATGATTCATTCTGAAATACAGGGCGCGTAAACACGGACACAGCAACGCGGTTTAAATGCAAAATTATTTAGTTTGCAAGGTTTCGGTCCCTTATAAATGTTAATGTTGTTATATTATCTTCAAAGGCACGCAAAACGAACCCGCAACGGAAGCATGTTTCATGGCTGCAAGGCTGCAACACTACAAAATGGATTATTACAACCAATACGCGGAAACACTCGTTTTTCTGGAGCCTTGGCTGTGATTCCGTTGTGAGCTCCAGAACGCGCTTTTGCACAGCACCTGTAGGGTCAATTACCTCATACCTGCTCGAAAGGTGGCCAGGTAAACTCGTGCGAAGGTGCAACGATCGATAAATTCGCAGCGATTTACTGCGTCAGTTTAGAGCAGTGGGCCTCCAGCATGACCGCGCCATCTTTCGGACGCGGTAACAGTTGTTAACGGGCGCGGGGCCGACTGTCTTGTTTGAGGAAGGTATAGGCGATCCCGTTATACTGACGTCAGTCACTGAATGCCGCCAGGCCTTGAACTGGAGTTGATGTGCGTAACTTTCAAGGCCAACGGTGTTTGAGAAGTGTTAACTGCCTATGAGAACCTGAGAACTTCATACCATGGAAAGCTGTAACCGTAGGTTTGGCCCCAGAGGCAGCAGTGTGTGTATGTGTATGGGGGGGGGGAGGGGGGGAGCTATCTTCGCTAGTTGGGTATCTCGATCCTCCATCACAACCACATTGACTGGCTTCAGTCGACTATTTGTAATGAAAGCGCGGGTTTAGAACACAATCAGCCACACCGAATTGTTTGATAGAGGAATAACGGAATCGTGCTGTAACTGAGAGAAGGTACATGAACCGCCATCACAACATGTCCGGAACACGAGCTCAGCGTTGTTCTACTCTGAACTCGGTGTAGAAGACATCGAACTTATGCCATCTACTCTTGCGCTGCCTTATTCATGCGTGAGACAGCAAAACTGGAGAAAGTATAATTAACGACCTCACCCTTTCTTCTCTGTCTCTCTATTACAGGGCCTCATAAGATTCGATGCGGTTCGCCTTAGAAGTCAAGGAGTGGACACGTACTATGAAAAAAACGTGCAGATCGAAAAAGCCCTCTTATTTCTTTACACTAGTTTTGATTCTTAGAAATAAGCAATAAAACATTACCTTGAGGAAGCAGACAGCATAAACTTAATTTGTGTGTTTCAGCTTCAAGTCCAAATGCAGTCAAGTGCAAATGAAACGTTTTTTTTTATAATAAAATATGAGAAAATGGAGTTGTGAATTCCTACCGGGAACTGCGAGATATATATTACGAAAATCTGCTTATATGATACGCTTATTCTGATATAACGTTTATGATACGCCTTTAAAGACATGCCCATTATATGCTACGAACAAATAGTCAATGATGAGGCAGATTGTCCTTCCTGATCTATTGTTGCTTGCAGAGAGGAGCAGAAAGATGACGCAATTAGAGAAAAGCAAGGAGGTAAAGTCAACCACGTTGCAATTGGTGTGCATATCATGTGCCTATCCTGGAAAATGTTTCGCGTCAGAACTCGTACATGCACAAAACTTATCGCCAGTCACTATAGCGACAGGCGGTGATATCGAGATTACTGCCTCTGTGACCAACTCCCATACTGCAAAAGCCGAAGAAGAAGATCTGTGCCCTGCTTCTTCTTTTTTTTTTTTTTTGACACCCTCGCATCTGCGTTGCCTTCAACGTCTTCAATGACACCATGCATGCCACAAGGACTACATCAAGCCTATCATGCTGTGAGTCGCTGACGTCATCTATCGTACCCACTGTGTTGTGGTTCCAAAACCTCAGCAGAGGCTGACTTGAGTTGAATAAAATCTACCGTACTTCCTTTTTTTACTGACTTCATATTCTCTCACCACCTCCTTCCTCCAAAAGCTCCAGTCACTCTGGTTCCTGCTTTAATTACACTTGCATTCGCGTGGGGCGCTTTTCAAGGTTGACATTATAATGTAATTGAGACGCGTGAATGTCAGTTAGACATCAAAATTTAGTGTGCTATCTGCAAGGTAACTGCTATGCAGATTGAAAACACACTTCCAAGTTACACGTCGTCATTCGGCCTGCAGCAGTAACGAGTAACTATAAACATGCTCGTAACTACAACGACTGCAAACCTATACCCTTAATTCCTTCCGCGCACCAAACTAATTTCTAAAAAGACTCTCCAAAATATATTCTCACTGCATACGATACGTGTGCATTAGCGCAGCAAGGAGAGAGGAGGGATGTTCTTGCAACTTTTTAATTATGCATGTGCATATACACTCGCACAAACACACGAACCCTTGCAACGAACGCGTATAAAGGTTGGCTGACCCTTCCTCGCGCTTCCCCTCCTTTCCAAAAAAAGAAAAAAAATGTAATGGTGCGCCCCTGTAATACGGACGTGTAAATGCGTGGACGTGCACCTTGATTTAACTTGTCGCAGCACTCACTTGACACCACTGAAAATTAAGGTTGGTAATGCACTGAGGACGCGTATACTCACGGCACGGGGAGAACCTGAAAGTGTCGCGCATAGTGCAAAAACTCATATTCACTGCAGAGCATCGACACATAGAGAGACAAAAAGAGGTCCAGCTGCGCAAGCAAGTCGAAAAAAAAAAGTGAGGTGTGACAGCCATTGAGCACAAGTATTGTACAGCCCCCCTCATGCAACCGACCGTCATACAACCCCCGTGCCCCCTTGCTATAGCTGCCCTGTTGCCACGGTGCTCCCATCAATGCCCTGTTGTGTTTGTTTCTTTCATACACAGAGGAGGTGTAACATGATGCCTTAACTGAAGCGCAAGTGTCGCTAACTGCAAAGTTTGTGATAGAAATGTATGCGTCCCACTGTAAAGCTTTCGTAAAAAGGGAAGACCGTCGCGGTAATAGTAAAAACACCTGTACATCTCATTTTTCTTTTCTTTCTGGTATATATATATATATATAGTATATATATATATATATATATATAGTATATATATATATATATATATATAGTATATATATATATATATATATATATATATATATATATATATATATATATATATATATATATATATATATATATATATATATATATATATATATATATATATATTGTTATGGCGTTTATTAGCCGGCACACAGCGAGTCTACACAATGGCGACAGTAACGGCCAAAACACGGGGTCTCCGCGCGAGCGGCGTTCTCTTTGGGCAGACCCACTAGAAAGCACATAAGAGTTCGACCCACTTCAGTGTTCGGCGGCTTCTGTACAATTACCCCGGGGTCGAAGAGGGAGCCGCCTGGCGACCTAACATCTTGTCACTACGAGCGGGTCATAGTAAGCCTTCAGACGCTCCACGTTGACTATGTCGCGCCCGCGGCGGCGCATGTCCGAAGATTGTTCAATTGGCTCGATAAGATAGTTGACCGGAGATGTGCGCTCGATCACACGGTAGGGACCTTCATATTTCGGGAGTAGTTTGGAAGAAAGGCCAGCTACAGAGGTCGGGATTGAGAGCCATACAAGGGAACCAGGAAGGAAGGTGGGCTCAGAAGTGGCGGAGCCATCACGAATACTCTTCTGCCGCTCTTGCTCATGCGCCGTAAAAGTCTTGGCAAGCTCGCGACACTCTTCAGCAAGCCTGGCGGTCTCGGAAATAGGTGTACACTCAGATGGATCCGGCGTGTACGGGAGTATCGTGTCGATGGTGTGTGACGGGTGCCTTCTGTACAGCAAAAAGAAAGGTGAAAACCCAGTCGTGCTCTGAGGGGCGGTGTTGTAGGCGTAAGTGACGAAGGGCAGTATGGTATCCCAATTCGTGTGGTTGGCGGCGACGTACATCGACAGCATGTCGCCGAGGGTGCGGTTAAAGCGTTCGGTCAGACCATTCGTCTGCGGGTGGTAAGCAGTAGTTTTGCGATGGACAGAATGGCACTCAGTGAGAATGGCATCGACGACTTCTGACAAGAAGACACGGCCTCGATCGCTGAGAAGCTCCTGGGGTGGACCGTGGCGCAATATAAATCGATGTAGTAGGAAGGACGCAACATCACGCGCAGTAGCCGCAGGGAGAGCGGCGGTTTCGGCGTATCGCGTTAAATGATCTACGGCGACGATGGCCCAGCGGTTGCCAGTGGACGTCAGAGGAAGTGGTCCGTACAAATCGATACCTATGCGCCCAAACGGACGGTCAGGGCAAGGTAGCGGTTGCAGACCGGCTGGTGACATGTGTGCGGGCGGTTTGCGGCGTTGGCAAGCGAGACAGGAGCGAACGAACTGCTGGACGTAGCGGTACATCCCGCGCCAGAAGTAGCGTTGTCTAATGCGATGGTAGGTTTTGAATACCCCAGAGTGCGCGAACTGTGGATCAGAATGGAAGGATTCACATATCTCCGACCGCAGACTGCGGGGTATCACGAGTAGCCACTGTCGGCCATCGGCGTCGTAATTGCGTCGGTGTAGGAGGCCGTCACGAATGGCGAAATGGTGAGCTCGACGACGCAAGGCACGCGTGGATGGGGTTGCGGACGGATCAGAGAGCAAGTCGATCAGTTGGGCGATCCAATTATCCTTTCGCTGTTCGGTAGCGATGATGTCAACATCAATGGCAGAAACAACAACCGAGGATACTGAGCAGAGCACGTTAGCTTCAGGCAGAGGGGAGCGCGAGAGGGCGTCGGCGTCAGCATGCTGGCGTCCGTTGCGGTAGAGGACGCGGATGTCGTAGTCTTGTAAGCGAAGAGCCCAACGGGCGAGGCGGCCTGAGGGATCCTTCAATGATGACAGCCAGCATAGTGCATGATGGTCAGTGACGACATCGAATGGGCGACCATACAAATAAGGTCGAAACTTTGTAAGAGCCCATACGATCGCCAGGCACTCTTTTTCCGTGACGGTGTAGTTTGTCTCGGCTCTTGTGAGCGTACGGCTTGCATATGCCACAACATAATCAGGGAACCCGGGTTTGCGCTGCGCCAGGACAGCGCCGAGGCCTACACCACTGGCGTCCGTGTGCACTTCTGTTGGGGCCGTATGGTCATAGTGGCGGAGAATGGGAGGAGACGTCAACAAGTGGCGGAGCTTCAAGAACGCGTTGTCGCACTCTGACGACCACGAATTGAGGGGCCCGTTACTTCCGAGGAGCTTCGTCAGCGGTGATATAATCGTGGCGAAGTTTCGTATAAAGCGTCGGAAGTATGAGCACAGGCCCACGAAACTACGCAGTTCTTTGACGGACGCAGGTTTTGGGAATTCGGCCACGGCCCGAAGCTTGGCTGGGTCAGGAAGAATGCCATCCTTGGACACGACGTACCCTAGGATGGTGAGTTGGCGTGCTGCAAAGCGGCACTTCTTCAGATTTAGTTGCAAGCCGGCATTGCTCACACGTGCGAAAACTTCTTTTAGACGTTGGAGATGGGTGGAGAAATCTGGAGCGAAGACAACAACGTCATCGAGGTAACACAAGCACGTGTGCCATTTCAAGTTGCGCAGTACGGTGTCCATCATGCGCTCAAATGTCGCAGGTGCATTACACAGACCAAACGGCATGACGTTGAATTCGTACAAGCCGTCGGGTGTGATGAAGGCAGTCTTCGGTCGAGCGTCATCAGCCAGGGGTACTTGCCAGTACCCCGAGCGCAGATCGAGAGAAGAAAAAAATTGGGCTCCGTGAAGGCTGTCAATTGCGTCGTCGATGCGCGGCAGTGGGTAGACATCCTTGCGAGTGATCTTATTGAGCCGTCTGTAATCCACACAGAACCGCACAGAACCATCTTTCTTCGCAACAAGAACAACAGGAGACGCCCATGGACTGTCCGAGGGCCGAATGACGTCGCGTCGGAGCATATCGTCAACCTGCTCGTTAATTTTCCGGCGTTAAGCAGGCGACACGCGGTATGGACGTTGCCGTAATGGTGGATGGGCACCAGTGTCAATACGATGCGTAACAGTGGACGCGCGACCGAGAGAACTTCGCCCGACATCGAAAGAAGAACGGTATTCTTGCAACAGGTCTAGAAGCTGGGAACGCTGCACTGACGTAAGGTTGTCATCAATGAATGGGCCAAATACATCAGGAGATGATGGGTCAGAAGTAGAAACAGCACTGATGGTACGTGAATCGGGACAACGCGAGTCTTCGGGTACGTCCAGGACTTGTGCGTCGTCGACTGCTTCCACTCTGCCGAGACATTCCCCTTGAACCAAGGTAACAGTGTACGGCGATGGGTTGGTCACAAAAATAGCGGCGTTGCCTTGGGTGATTTGCACGGTCGCGAAAGGTACTAGCAACCCTTTCCTCCTGGAAGCACGGTAGGATGGCGAAACAAGTGCAATTGTGTCGGAGAGACCGGTGCAGTAGACCGATACGCCCATCGTCGAGCTTGGAGGCACTATAGTATCGTCTTTCACAAGAATCTTGTTCAGTGTCGAGGGACCGTCTTCTGGCGTCAAATGCGAGAAGGGCGAGAGTTCAATTTCGGCGGCGGCACAATGAATGACGGCGTCGTTGCGGGAGAGAAAATCCCATCCCAAGATGACGTCATGAGAGCATGCAGGAATGATGATGAATTGGGCGACATACAGAACGTCCTTCCTGAACGACAACGCGAGCTGTGCAGCCTGCTGTAGGATTAATACGATGTGAGCTAGCGGTACGAAGGGACAGTCCAGAAATCGGCGTCGTCACTTTTCGAAGCAAGCGGCAAAGGTTTTCGCTCATAACTGATACCGCAGCTCCAGTGTCAATAAGAGCAGATGCATGAACACCGTCCACAAGCACGTCAATGACATTAGATGGGCGGCTCTGAGGGCTTTCACAATGCGATAGCGTCGCAGTCCTTGCCTCTGGGACTGCGACGACTAGTTTTCCCGCTCATGAGCAGAAGAACTTGGCCGCATGGGGGACAGAGACCGACGTCGTGGAGACGGCGACCTTCGAGCAGACGGACCTGGGCGAGACGACAGTGGCACAGATGGCAGTTCCTCGTTATACGAACGGCTAAGGTGGCCAGCAACAGGAGAAGTGGGAGCCGGCTGTAGTCGAGAGCAATAACGGGCTACGTGACCGGCGTAACCGCAAGCAAAGCAGATGGGCCGGTTGTCGGGTGTGCGCCATTGGTTTGCCGGGGTGGGTCTCGCCCGGAACGGTGTCTGGAAAGGCTGCATGGTGGGCTGAAAATGAGGCTGAGGGGTTGCGCCAACATATGCAGCCGGCATACCTGCTGCAAAGGACGGAGGTCGTGCGGCAGCTTCGGCGTAAGTCACTGGTGCAGGCGCTTGAACGACTGGAGGCGGCCTTGCGACCACTTGGGCGTAACTTGGGGGTGCAGGGGCCGGAAGTTGTTGTGGGTGGTACGCAGGCATGACCTCCGCTATTTCCTGCTCAATCGCTCGGCGGATGGGTGGAAGAATGGTAGGGGCCGATTGTTGAGCAGCCGGTGGGTGGGCAAAGGGCAGGAGAGAGAACTGCCGCGCGATTTCCTCACGTATGAAGGACTTGAGATCTGCCAGCAGTGCCACCTGATCACAGCTCGCTTCCAAGCCTGCAAGCCCTGCATCTCGTGATGTGGAGCGACGGGTCATCGAACGCTGCCGGCGGAGCTCCTCGTAGCTCTGGCACAGCGTGATGACCTCAGCTACTGTGCCTGGGTTTTTGGCAAGCAGCATCGTGAAGGCATCATCGTCAATGCCCTTCATGACGTTCCGGATCTTGTCTGATTCGGACATGCTGTCGTTCGACTTCTTGCACAAGTCCAGGACATCTTCAATGTAACTGGTGAATGACTCACCGGCCTGCTGAGCGCGTTCGCGTAAGCGCTGCTCGGCTTGCAGCTTGCGAACGGCAGGGCGGCCAAAAACGTTGGTGATAGCAGTCTTGAAACCGGACCAGGTTGCAAACTCGGACGCGTGGTTGGTGTACCACAAACTTGCAACGCCCGCAAGGTAGAACACCAAGTTTGTCAACTTGCCGTCCTCGTCCCATTTGTTGGGGACGCTCACGCGCTCGTAAATGGCGAGCCAGTCCTCCACGTCAGTGCCATCGGCGCCCGTGAAGATGGGTGGATCGCGGATCCTGGGGACACCGGGACATGGGGGTGGCATGGGAGGAGGCGTTTGCTGAGAGGCGTCGTGGGACATTGTAGATTGCAGCGTACGTGAGCGTAGTTCCAAGGGCATCGAAGGGGATCGTAGCACTCTCCACCAATTTGTTATGGCGTTTATTAGCCGGCACACAGCGAGTCTACACAATGGCGACAGTAACGGCCAAAACACGGGGTCTCCGCGCGAGCGGCGTTCTCTTTGGGCAGACCCACTAGAAAGCACATAAGAGTTCGACCCACTTCAGTGTTCGGCGGCTTCTGTACAATATATATATATATATATATATATATATATATATATATATATATATATATATATATATATATATATATATATATATATATATACCTCACCCACAGAGTTGCTGATTAGCACTGGCATATTGTCCTACAAATATCTTAATCTCCCAAGAGCATAAATCTATTATATTATGTATTGACAAAATACGAGGAAAGAAAGGTTGAGGGGGCCATACTTGGGGTGCCTTTTTTTTGCCGATGTTGGCCTTATTCATAGATAAAAAGTTATCCTCATCATGAACCAACATGTGCTCTCTTCAATCACTTCTTCCCCTTCTGCTTTGCTACCGGAACACGCGTGCCTATTTGTCTGGCGTGGGATGCATTAACTCGCATCGGTAAGAGAATGAGCACAGAGAGATAGAGAAAGAGACGGAATTCTTCGCCAAAAAAAAAATCTTTACAAGGCGAGATTCGAACCCGTGTACCCATAATCTGGCGCCGAGCGTCGTACCAACCAGGCTTTCTAAGTATGCTAGTGGAACATACCATAGCCTTGTACTTTATACTTTATCCAAGAGGTGGGAAAGAGAATTGAGGGTGAGGACAAACGTGAAGGTGACTCTGCAAAAGGGGAGGGAGGAGCGAGAAAGTAAAGCATAGCACAGAAAGAGAAATAGAGAAAGAAAGAGAAAGTGCAAGGAAGAAAAGAGTAGAATACACAGATACAACAAAGGGAAAAAAGATCAAGCATAATCATGCATTGTATAGCGCATAGTGAGGGGTGGGAAAGAGACAGGTGAGAGTATAAAAGACTAGCCAAGGGAGGACCTGCTAGGAACTGACCAGCTCTGCCGGGAACCAGCCTTGAGCGACTTACTGCGCCAATTTTTTTTTTCATCATAATAGTACAAGAAGCGAGAGACAAGCACACGTCAGTGAAAGGACAACAGCCTTTTTTTTTATACCCGAGTAATCGTCATGAGGATTTACTTGTCTTTTTTTCTCGGAATCTGTACGCTTGCTTCTTCCTTATGTACTAATGCCATCTCAAACCAACAGCATGTGCACTGTTCATGACGTGTAGAACTATGCTACTTACGGCAATGCTTGAAAGGTTTGAGAGATAGGCGATATTTTTGTGTAGTAGAAATATGCCCCTCGTTGAGTGTAAGACCGTGGGTGTGTGAGGGTTCAGGGTGGTTATTTGGGGACAAAGGGGCAAGATAAGCCCGCAAAAGTGTAGGCTGTTATTAAGAATGCATTCCTCATGGAAAATTTGCCTAGAGAGAAAATAAGGACAGAAGATTCGGAACAATAAAAAGTTCATTTGGGTACAGATAGGCCCATCAGAGTGCAAACATTTATTACTGCACAGTTGGCTCATCGCTTTTGCGCTCAGAGTGAGATTACAATATGGAGCCCTCTCTTGTTTTAAGCCTGAGGAATTGTATCCAGACCGAAGGTGAAGCCGCTCGCTGCACCACTTGCGAAACGCGACAGTGCGTCTTCTGTGGCAAATAAACGTTGTACGCAGGCGCCAAAGCACTGGGATGCACGCTTCGATGGCTGATGTCGTGCCATAATGAGAACCACGAGAATCACGTGACGGTGATTACATCTTGCTCGTGCTCTGTCGTCAGATGTGAGTATCTCTAAGTGCTCTCGCAGAACTAGCTGACCATAATTCAAGCACCCAATTTCGACCAGCCAGTTATGAAACGGTGTGCTGTCGGAAAACGTATAAATGTAAAAGCTTTCTTCGGAATGTATATTGAGCACATCTCTCTTCCTTCACTAACAGGGAGGACAAAAATTTAGTAGCGATAACACAGCATTACCTACTATTATAACATTGCAATGGCATTCCCGTGACACTTCTGTTATGTGCTTTTGCATTATATAATTGGCCCTGCTCTGCAAATCTCAACCAGCACGTCAGCAATCCATTCTTTCATAAAGTCGTTATCACCGCATTTTGGTGTCCATCTGTGACAACTCGCTCTTTCTTGCGTGAAGCTCTCTTGATTGACCAAGCTATGCAATAACAACTAGCTTCTTGGGGCAGCCTCAGAGGCTGCATTTGCATGAATCGGTTAGTCATTCAGTGAAACCTGTGGTCTAATGCTGCCCTTCGTGCATGAAATCCAAGAATGACAATTTATGATGTGTTAGCATTTATCTTCCAGAAATAATACAGCAAATACTTTTACCCTCTTTAAAACAATCAACCCATAGTAAATAATATTCACCAGAAAACACACTATGACCAATGGTTCACTGTTCTAACCCATTAGCAAACAAACATTTTTCATTATTTCAGTTATGCACAGATGCCACCTTTGATTACAAAGCAGCTATTAGACTACGCTTGGCGACTCTTCTCACATGCGCCAACACAGGACTATGGCCGGTCACAGCATCACTGGAACTCTACTGATGTAGTGTTCCAGTAGAGTTGCAGTGATGTTGGTACTGCTATGACTATGTTACTGACTAGCGGTATACAGTCCAGTACACTTTTGTGCCAGTTTTGCCTCACCTTCAGCCGGCTTTGGTCGTTCCGTTCATGCTGGACAAACAGTGTCGGAATCAAACTGAACAAGAAAATGTGGAGAGTGCCATTGAATGATTTAGCGCTGTTTGTTCAAGCAATAACTGTTAACGAGCACAAAGCTTTATTGCGGCATTATTCCGACTTGAAATGAACATTTCCTGTTTTCAGGCGGCGCGTCAGTTCCTAGCGCGGGCAGTGACAAATGTCCGATCCTTCGACGAAATCACTTCGCTCCTGTCCCGTGCGTTCTTCGAAGGTGACGGTTGAGCGAACATCGTTGCGAGAACACCTGCGGGCACAGGTGGCACTCAAAGGGTTTCGCTCCAGAGTGCGTAAGATAGTGGGCCATCAGGTTCCCTTTGAGGGAGAAGCGGCGGCCGCACACGGTGCACGAGAAGGGCCTGTGACCCGTGTGCGTCACCAGGTGCCGCCGCACGGCCGAGCGGCTGCTGAAGATTCGCTCGCACACACCACACACCCGGGAGCTTATGGCCGGCCGCCCGCGCTTGGTTTTTGGCGGTGGCGTCACGGGCCTATCGGCGGCTGCCCTATAACGGGATAGTACAGGGGTATCACATTAAAAACTGAAGATTAAGTGTGGCTCAAGACAGTGTTTATTTGAATAATTTTATCCAGCCAGACAGATCTACACGTATGCTAGCTTGACAACTTAGCACATCGCTTCATTTAAATTGTAGTGCTAAATGGCAATTGTAGTGCGATAGGTGGCATTGCTAAATGCCATCTATTGGCATTTAATTTGAAAATAAAAAAACTGGCCGCATGTTTCGAGACCTGTTTAGTCTCTTTGGCTCCGAAGCTACTTTTTAGTCGTCACCCTCTCTATCCTTGTTCTCATGTTTCCTGTTAAAGAAAACAATGCATCAACAAAAACATTCACCCCTGAAGAAGAGACCGAATGAGTCTTGAAACATAGCGCCAGTTTTAATATGAAAAACTTAAGACTAAACTTGGCTAAAAAATCTGTTTATTACATTATAGAAATACTGCCCGCGGGCAACGTGGTCGCCCTCGGACTTAATAGGAGGTATTCACTATAGTGTGCCAGAATGTGGTACACTATATATTTACTAAGCTCTTCCCGCCAGATGGCGCCAGCGAGGGCGCCGCCATCGTCGTGGTTCGTCAGCGATCTAGCACATGACAGCGTTACTTTTCTCGTCGCTGCACCTCACTAACCCGTTTTCTTAGAAAAATATCAACGTTGCACGTGCCGTCGAGAACTTTGGTTTTGGGACCGTCGAAGACGTTCACGCGCGAAACCACACGTACTGCAGCTGCCGCGCCTTGCGGATGACGTCGCGTGAATACTTCCCTTTCTATACGGAACCTCGCAGTGACGTTCACAGCGACGTCAAGAATGTGCCTGGAGTGTCGATACTGTTTCTATCGCGATGAAATAAACAAAGACAAATGTTCACCCTGTGTCGCTTTCCGCGCCGCCCGCATCTTCGGAATCGCTGACGTCGTTTTTCTCGGCATCCACATTGCTGCTGCTGGACGCCGCGGAAGCCGCCGTGGTCGAAATCTTCGCTCTGCTTGCCATATGTTCTGCACAGGTAAATGAAGGGGTTATGGGCGACGCGCTGAAGGAACGCCAACGAAAAATATGTGGTTTCAGCCTGCGAAAACGAGAAGCAAAAGACGATATCAAGATCAGCTACGGGCTGTCCAGAAGGTCCACGGTGTCGCCATAAGGCTTGGCCTGAAGGTATACCGACGTGGACGCGGTCCACCTAGGTCTAAAAAGACCGGGCTCCAGGACACTAATGAGGTTTTGTAAATGAATGAATGAACACTTGCTGTTGTTCTATACGCAGTTTTAAGAGGCCCACAGATTTATTTCCTCCACCTGGGATAACAGTCTTGACCTCCTTTATCGCCGCCGAGTGTGGCTTAGCGGCCAAGGTGTCGCGCTGCTCAGATCGAAGACACGGTAGGGATATTTCAATGAGGCTGGGTGAAATAACCCCCCCTCCAAAAAAATATAAAAGTGTATTTAGATTCAGGTGCATGTTAAAGAAATCTGTTTGTCTACTATTAAACAGGAGTTTCCCGCTACGGTGCAACTCTTTATAACATGGTTTTCACTGAAAAAAAGTTCGCCGCTCTTCAGAACGCGAACCTTCGACTTCAGTCTAGCCGAGCAGCCAAAAGCGCACCTTTCAAGCGGACGCTGTCATGTCTGCAAAAGTTCAGCGAGACCGGATATTTCACTCACAGCCTCATGCTATTCGATAATATATATATATATATATATATATATATATATATATATATATATATATATATATATATATATATATATATATATATATATATATATACATATACATATATATATATATATATATATATATATATATATATATATATATATATATATATATATATATATATATAGATATATATGTATATGTGTGTGTGTGTGTGTGTGTGTGTGTGTGTGTGTGTGTGTGTGTGTGTGTGTGTGTGTGTGTAATATGCGGGCACACGCAATTGCTGCGTGACTAGGTGCAGGTAGCTCACTTTTGCCTGGAGTTAGACTATTTTTGTGTTCTCAAATATTGTTTAATTGGATATGTTTGAATAACTAGGTTTTGAAGGAGCGAGGATGGATAAAGGTTTCAATGAGAGGGTTGTGGATTGGTTTGTAAAACGTCCGATTAGACAGTTTAGACTTTATATCTGTTAGGTATTGGCGTTTTTCTGCCAATTACGGGTGCCCGCGGGGTACAGAAGGGTACCACGTGGCAAGCTCGCTCGTGCGCCGGTGCACGCAGTGATTCTGGTGCTCCCTGGCGTTCCGCGTGCGAACGGCCATAGCATTTGCCACATCGTGCCTTCTCAGCAGGGCCGCAATGGTGATGGTGGCTTTACGATGAACAAGTTTTGCTATCGGCCACAAAAACGATAACCGCTGTGACTGCTTATCGCTGCCATGAACCGGTGCGAGGGAAGCGTGTCGTTCGTACGCGGAACGTTGGGGAGCGCTGGAGTCATGGTGTGCACTGGCGCGCGGGCGGATTTGTCGCTTGGTATTTTTTTGGATACCACGGGCGTTTGTATTAAGCAGAAGAACGCTAATGATAACAGATATGAAGTTGAAAACTGTCTATTTGGTCTTTTTGCAGACCGATCTACAACTTCCTCATTGAAATTTTTTATCCATCTTCGTTCCCTCAAATGTTGTTGATTGGACAGGTCTGGTTAAGCAATGTTTGAGAGCACAAGGAAAGTCAGTGACCTCCAGGCAACGGTGAGCAACATGCATTTGGTTGCGTCGTAATTGCGTGTTTCGGCATATTTTAAAACTCTGGCTAAACTTACCTGGGACACACTGTGTGGGTATATATCATCATCATCATCATCAGCCTGACTACGTCTACTGCAGGAGAAAGACCTCTCCCATGTTCCGCCAGTTAACCCGGTCCTGTGTTTGCTGCTGCCAATTTATACCCGCAAACTTCTTAATCTCATCTGCCCACCTAACCTTCTCTCTCCCCCTAACCCGCTTGCCTTCTCTGGTAATCCAGTTAGTTACCCTTAATGACCAGCGGTTATCCTGTCTACGCGCTACATGCCCGGCCCATGTCCATTTCCTCTTCTTCATTTGAACTATGATATCCTTAACCCCCGTTTGTTCCCTAATTCACTCTGGATATATATATATATATATATATATATATATATATATATATATATATATATATATATATATATATATATATATATATATATATATATATATATATATATATATATATATATATATATATATATATATATGTGTGTGTGTGTGTGTGTGTGTGTGTGTGTGTGTGTGTGTGTGTGTGTGTGTGTGTGTGTGTGTGTGTGTGTGTGTGTGTGTGTGTGTGTGCATAACACCTCGTGACACCATCAATCCCATCTGAAGCTGAAGGTCAACTATGAGATTACAAAGTTGTCTCACAGTGAACAAACAAGCTTGGAAAGTGAACTTCGTAAGCCACTCCCTTCATTGTTTACCTCGCAGTTTTTTAACAAGCAACACCTTACGGTAGATAGGCCTAGTGAAGCCCCTCCATCGCGTCTACAGAAAACGCATGGAGGGGCTTACGAAGGGTATGCACTTGACGTCATCCGCAAGAATCGCTAGCGTCGAGGTCGCCATTTTGAAGGTGCGCGCGCTCGCCGCTCGCGCATAAAATTCGCTCTTCACGCTGAGTTCAAAATTCGCACAGCAATTCGTATGGTTACAGTCCTCCGAAACACTTTCTGCACGTCGAAACATGGACCGCACGACGGCGCGTATATAAACGGACGTTCAAAATGGCGCAGCGACGGTGTTGCCCTCTTGTGGATGAAGGCTCAGTGCATACCCGCTATACGAGAGGTCGGCAACTTGCAGCCTGCAGTGCAGTATTATGTGGCCTTCGATGACGTTGTCTAATCCCTTTCCTTATCTATTCTTATCAGAAAGCCGAAACGTCACCTTTGACGTGTTACTCTCGCTTTCTTACCTGTGTTTGATAGCACCTTTTGTGACACGCTTACTGAAAATCAACGCGATATGCGATTCGGTTTCATAAAATAATTATTGTCCATTAGCTGCAGTTTTTTTTTCTGTTTGCCTGCAAAACCCTCCTCCCGTTCCGATTGGCCGCCTGTCCCCCTGCTCTGTCGGCTTCATGCAAGTTGGCCCTCCGCCTCAAAAAGGGTGTATCTCCTATCTTTTTTTTTTTTTTTTTTGAACATTTCAAGTAAACACTCCGCATTCAGTTCAGAATGTCACCGTGCACGCCAATCGCAAAGCGCGGCAGGACCACGAACCGCGGGCGCACCGCAAAATCAAAAAAAAAAAAAAAATCGTGCACTCTCCGGGCATTTCGGTATCCCCAGCGTTGTCGTGACGTCACTACCAGCGTGTGGCGTTGAGAGCAACAGGGACCCGTTTGTGCGCTCGTGGGTACGTGCGGTCGCCACTCTTCCTCTTCGAAAGGTGAACTAGAAGAGCACACTCGTCCAAAAGAAGAAGAGGAGTCGACAAACGGATCGTAACGAAGCTTGTAGAGCGAAACTGCCGTTTTTGGATAATCAAACGCCTGTAGCTCCGCGGCATCGTTTCGAGGAATAGATCCTCTTCAAAATTAACAAACTAGTGGCCGCTATGCACTTGCTGAAAACATTCTGTTCAAGCGCCGATTGCATACGCTATAACGTGGAGAGTTTAGAGCGCGCACGATAGACTGCAGGCCCCGGCACATTCAGCTATAGGACCGCGTCTCCGCTTGAAGCACGATAGATGTCGCCATTACTCGTGCAAATATGCAGCGCTCTTGCGCATTACGAACATGGTCTATTTTCGCGGCTACGCGTTGGTTGGTTGGAGGCTGGTACACAGCTGCAACACCACGCCTAAAATTTGACCTCTGGATGGTCTATGGGCCAGGTAGAGCGTAGCTGCCGAGAAGTTATGGTTCTCGGTTAATGAGGCTGAAATAGGGGCTAGTTGGTACGTCTTCGGCGCACCAAACAGGCAGCGCATCAAAACGTAGGGTAATTTTTAAACGATGCGCGTAGAGATACTAAACGTCCGTTTGCTGAAACGTTGCGAACATGACTAGAGACGGCTGACCTTGGGTACACTGTACTTGCGGCTTCAGTGCTGCAGAGCAATGCTGGTAAACCGCCCCTTTCTCAACGCTTCAAGCTCGATGATAGTTATAGCGCGAGAGCGGGACGACAGCACAAAGACAAGAAGGTAACGATTCTTGTCTCCGTGTCTTTCGTGTCCTTCTTGTCTCTGTGTCGTCGTTTTGTTCTCGCGCTATAACTATCTTCATGCCATACCAACTAGCCCAAGCTGCCACACTTCTAAGCTTCAAGCTAGTCGAGTTCGGTCGCGCTAGTGGCCTCGCCGACTTACCGACTGGCTGAGTCGATGAGGTGTCCGAGCAGAAGAGATGCCTCGCCGAATGAACCGCGCTGGCGCTTGGAGATTGGCTGGCCCAGCACACTGCGCGACATGGCACAACCCACTACAGGGTAGGGCCCACCAATCGGACTACGGTTTGGTAGTCCGAAACAAGACATGTGCTAAGTTAGATGTAAGACGGAAAAAGGGACCGTAATACGGTAATTCGTTTATTTGCATACAGCCGCAGGCATATTTTAGCTTTAGCGTGAAGGAATGGTACGCGGACGAATATTGTTAGTGGGTCTAGTCCATAGTAAAGGAGGAGCGGCGACAACAGCAACAGAGGTGGAAGAAGAAGAAGATTAACGTGCAGTACTGGCTGGCACTCACCGTTCAGCTCATTGTAAATAAACCTCGCTTACAATCTCCGTAACAATACATGCCACATCACTCACATGGTACCAACGGCGGGAGTGTGATATGACATCAAAGTAAGATGAAATCAGAAGGGTATAAGAATAACCCAGACAGAACAGTCGGTGACGTTTGTGCTAAGCGATTCCGTGAAGTGAGCTATATATGCATCCGGCGATGCAGTTTACGAGTTCTGATGGTAGCGCCAGAACACACAGCCTAGCGAGTAGGCGCAACAAAACCGAGTCTTCTAATGCCTAGCCTAGCGAGTAGGCGCAACAAAAACCGACCTTGCACGTGCATATCAATTTTTTTTAGTTGTGAGCAAGGGGGTCACGGCCGATTATGTAAGCGCCCAGGAAGCGTTCTTTGGAAACGTGCTAAAAAGGACACTGACGCTTCAGCGTGTCACTGTGTTGAGCGAGCGTTCCATTCTTTTAGTATCCCTGGTGGTCGGTACCAACAATTCTGAGGTGGCCCAAACAGCTTCGTCGCGCCCTCTGGTTTACTGTCGGGTGCCTATGGTATAGAAAGCACGTTTCTTGCTGTAAATGAATGCATCAAATATAATTGTATTAGGTACTAAGCTTAAGTTCACTCCATTTGTTGAATGGAGCGAACCGCTTGAAATAATTGTGCCAAATAAAAAAAAATGAAGGACAGTCAAGAAATTATGACCGGGAGCTTTCCTCACGTGTTACGTACCCGCTATGCGAAGCGGGGCAGTGCTGCCGCGTCGCGGTTGCCAAGGTGACCGAAGGGCTAGTTGCCTCGCCTTTGCGGTGTGTAAGTAAATTCAAGCCACTAGACGTACTTCAACAAAATGAACACTTTATTAATTACCCGACACAGAATGTAATCGGGAAGTAATTTTAAAATGGGATGAAATATATAACACATACATCCCAAATCAATCGGGTTTGGCAAAGTCAGCTGTCTGATCTGGTCCAAAAATCAGATTGTCGTTATCGTAGTAGTGATAATTTCCCTTTTTTTTTTTGTTTGTCACCTTCTTGCTCTTCATTTTTGTAATGTTTTCTTTCTTTTACATTATTTTTGTTGGTAAGCAATAGTGCAGTTACCGTCTATAGGATACTATGTTTTCTTGGCCACTCCCCCGGTATGCGTATGTGCCATGGTATCCAGCCTACAAACAAACAAAAAACAAACGAACAAACAAACAAATACCCCCGCAGTATGTATGCGCCACAGTTAATAGGCGAACAAGAAAAAAAATAAAAATAATTGGCCCCGTCTCTGCATGTAATCTGCAAATGTCGTCGAAAGACGATAGCCTTGCGTGTGGAGAGAGTGAACAAAACATTTATTTGATGTTCTGCGCAAGAAAGTCGGTGAATGGTATTCCGGAGGCGCTGCGTTAGAGTGCCTCGAGCGTGCAGCGGAGGCAAACGAGCGCACCGAGGCACGGTACACACGAGCGCCATCTGGCATTTATCTTCGAAAACGAAGGAAGGTTTGCGAGCGTGCGGAGAAAGATGCGTGATAAGGCGTAGAACGCGCGGCGACGGGTAGGTGCCACTACCATCTCGTCTTAGCAAAGCGTTGGAAGCACTTCGCGTTCCGTGCAAGCGTTGCGTGGTAAGCGCAGCGTGCTAAGCGCTACGGTCTTTAAAATTACTTATGTATACGTTTTCTAGTAAGAGATGCATATGCAGAATATATGCGTGTTGTTATGGTGCCCTAGACATGCGCAATAATTGCTTTTTAATTGACCATTGCACAAGCATGAACGCTCAACCTTGAGCAACCTTGGTGGTCGCTGCGAATGGGGTCGGCCGTTTCAAGTACCTGATGCCGGTGAGAGTGGACAAACAAACAAATGCACAGACAGACAGACAGACTAAAATTTATGCGTCGAAGGTCCCCAAGAAAGACTATCGTCTTTTAAAAAAAAAAACGCCAGGCCTGCGCGAAAGGCGCAGCACAGTCACAGCGAAATCTGGAAGAGTGGCCTTTCAGAGCTTTTTCTATACACTCATTGGGTAACTGCTGCAAGCATAGTTGCTCAATGCCCACTACGGCAATATAAAAATTTTAGGGTAGTAGGCCGGCATTCGCTACGCCATTTTTCGTCATTCTTCTGAGAAGTGTGGTATCCGCTAAACTATTGCGAGAAATTTTGTGCCAGTTGTTCATGCAGTGGCTGACGACGATGGGGGAATTATGCCTGAACTGGGTATGTGCCACAGTTAATAGGTGAACAAAAACAAGCTTTTGTAATGGGGTCGAGCATCGGACGACCCAATCGTTACGCTATTCGCATTGTGCGACGACTGCTTGGTCTTTCGCTGTTTAAAAACGCTTTATAAGTCGTATTAGCGTGATTGCTTTCCCGAAAAGAAGCCTGCGTAAGGCAAGTTTGCCAAAAAGTCCCAAGCACCGGCGTAGTTCAGTGGAAAATAAAGAAAAGAAAACTGGCGTAGCTCAGTGGTAGAATACTGGGCTGGCACCCAGTGGATCCGGGTTCGAGCCCCACTGTGTGTGTGTTTTTTTTTGTATTTTCGCGTGATGTGGTTACGGACATCGGCGGCGGCGGCGGACAACTACGGCGCTGCGCGAGACCAAAGTTGTGACTTCATAACAGCTTTCGCTGTAAAAATGCGTCGGTCGAGGCAAGGCAAGGAGAAAAGGGAAGACGATCGAGGTGGCTAGTTTTTGGAACGCCCGGGAGGCTTTGCTCCTTCCCTTCAATGTTGATATTGTAAGCGAGCAGAAACCGTGCAGCACTTTTCCACAGAATGTCGTTGGTATCGAAATTTAAGACGAAGATTTGTGACACCGCCTTTTCAAAAACATGGGCTGTCTGAAACGGTATTACTCTCCCTAAGGGCGTCAGCACTTGGTCCGTGCAACAGGGACATTTATGGAGTGGTCTATAATTATATAGTATGATAGTTTCGTACAATAACCTAGAGCGGTAGCTGTCGCAGCGATCGTTATACCACCATGTGAATGTAACCGTGACATCCTGCCGGTACACTGCTGGACAAACGGTGCACGCACCAGCGAAAACAGTGGTGACTGCAGTAGGCACAGTATCTTTTGCCTATTGCACGAACGAAACTGAACATCAGACACTGCATCGCCATACTTCCGCGAAGTACGGGCTCTGCTGAAATGCTATATAAGAATGTTGAAGCGTGTTGTGTTGTGTACTGGAATGGGGTAGTGCGTGATCTGGCGCCTAAGGCATGACTCTTTTTGCGATATTGGCCAGCGGTGCTGGAACACACCCTGTACTACGGTGTCGCCACCTGTCGCCGCTCCTGAAGTAATTTATGGTACGCTGAGATATAAAGCCTCCGAGATCGGTAGTTGCCGTGCTGGACGTGTGTGGGCGGGGGAAGACTCTCCAATTGCTACCGTCTGTTCCTCATAACGCGTCGGCCGAGTTCAGCATGTGCACGAAATGCTTGGTGTTTGCAGTAAACGCTGCATTCATCACCCCGAGTACATTGCGGATAATTTATAGTTACGTTCCCGCACTTTGGTGTCTCTTTTATGAGTAAAATGTCTAAATACAAAGGACAGTATTCGTCATCAAGTATTTTCCTTTTTTCTATCAAAAATGTTGCAACTACTCTTCTGGCTCATGCAGATAAGTGGTGGTCGTGTAACTCACTCGGAATCTTTCAAGACCCCCTCGTTTATTTCATCGCATGAGTTTAAGTTAGCTTGATACATAGTTAGGCCGGGTATATATGCGAAGAATGAACAGCCAAGTGTTTCTTTACGTCGTCTGTAATCAAAAACAGTGAGCATGCAAACGATCCGGGTCGCTGTTCTGCAATAGGAGTTTTGCAAGCATGGACAGTGCAGAAGCAATTTTATTAATACGATTATTGCATCCGAATGTGTTGGATTCTTTAAATCTTGCAATTACTGTGAGTTTCAGTCCAGCTTTGGGACTGCACTCAAACCGCGATATACGAAACCTGGACAGAACGAAATATTATTTATAGTAAAGTAAATGAAGAATACTCTTGATACAGATGTAGTGTTAATAAATTACCCTATTGAATTTTTTTGGTTATAACAAACTTCTTTATGTCAAAGATGCAACTTTGTTATAACGAGGTTTGGGTTTATGTTACTCAATAACTGCACAAAGCTTCGCAATGCAAATTTAAACTACGCACGCCGGGCTCACCGTTCAAATATGGCGTTTACTGGTGGCGTGATCGCAAAAGTGACCACCGTTCTCCCATTCCAGTGCAGTGTTACAATTACTCAAATAAATTGAACAATATTTTGTGTTTTGTGTTAATGGGCAACTTGTCAAAGCTGCACTTTTGCTGCCACTAAATACATATCCTTTTATTCCATGTCAAGTAATTTTTTTTTAATGATCGAGTACATTTCGCTAGTCCAGGTGCGGCGATGGCGCAGTGGTTAGAGCATCCGCCTCGCATGCAACAGGTCCGTGGTTCAAATCCCGGTGTGGCGCAGTTCCCAACCGGATTTAAAAAAAAAAATCCGCGTGTTTATGGAACTGCATTAAGAGGCCTGGGGTGCGGCCTCACCGGTAACCACCGCCGGGAACGCACTTCCTCACCAGAGAAGGATTGGCCACCCTGGTGCAGTATCTGGCCAGTACCTCCCACATGCATACGTCAAATAATTCACGGCCCTCAGTCCCCAGCAGCTGCGAAGCAACTGACCACGGCGGCGGTCAGATCTGCAACGCAGCAGAGGGTGCTAAGAATCTCTTGATCCGGACAGGCCGCCATTGGAACCTGAACTTGGCAACGTTTAATGCTAGAACCTTATCTAGTGAGGGAAGTCTAGCTGTACTATTCGAAGAGATAGAGAATGTTAAATGGGATATAATAGGGCTCAGTGAGCTTAGGAGGACAGATGAGGCCTATACGGTGCTACAGAATGGGCACGTCCTTTGCTATCGGAGCTTGGCAGACCAAATAGAAATGTGAGTGGGGTTCCTAGTTCACAGAAACATAGCTGGCAACATAGAGGAATACTAGAGCATTAATGAAAGGATGGTAGGTATCGTAATTAAACTGAATAAAAGATACAAGATGAAGGTAGTACAGGCTTACGCGCCTACATCCAGCCATGATGACGCTTCAGTTGAAAGCTTCTATGAAGACGTGGAATCGGTAATGAGTAAGGTAAAAACACAGTATGCTATAGTGATGGGCGACGTTATTGCAAAGGTAGGGAAGAAGCTGGCTGGAGACCAGGCAGTAGGAGATTATGGCATCGGTACTAGAAACGCTAGAGGAGAGCTACTAGTAGAATTCGCAGAACGCTATAATTTACGGATCTTGAATACCTTCTACCGAAAACGAGAAAACCGCAAGTGGACATGGAGGAGCCCTTATGGCGAAAATAAGAACGAAATAGACTTTATAATGAGTGCACACCCAGGAATCGTGCAGGATGTGGAAGTGGTTGGCAAGGTACGACGTATATAGAATGGTACGGTCTCGAATTCGCCTAGACTTGAAGAAGGAACGACAGAAACTGATACGCAAGAAGCCAATCAATGAGCTAGCACTGAGAGGGAAAGTACAGGAATTCAGAGTGTTGCTGCAGAACAGGTACTCGGTTATTAGTGAGGAAACCAACCTTAGCGTAGATACAATGAATGATAATCTGAAGAGTATCATTACGGAGTGTGCAGTGGAAGTTGGAGGCAGGGTAGTTAGACGGGACACTGGCAAGCTTTCCCAGGAAACGAAGAACCTAATTAAGAAACATCAAATCATGAAAGTGTCAAGTACAACAGACAAAATAGAGCTGGCAGAGCTTTCGAAGTTGATTAATAGACGTAAGGTATGCGATGTAAGAAGGTATAACATGGAGAGAATTGAACACGCTCTGAAAAACGGAGGAAGCATCAAAGCAGTGAAGAAACTTGGAATAGGCAAAAGTCGGATGTATGCACTAAGGGACAAAGAAGGCAAAATAACTACCAATATGGATAGGATAGTTAAAATAGCGGAGGAGGTTTACAGAGATCTGTACAGCAGCCGAGACAACCACGACCTTAATACTATAAGAACTAGCAGTAACCCAGATGACACCCACCAGTAATGATAGAAGAAGTCAGAAAAGCTTTGGAGAGCATGCAAAGAGGCAAAGCTGCTGGTGAGGATCAGGTAACATCAGATCTGCTGAAAGTTGGAGGACAGATTGTGTTAGAAAAACTAGCCACCCTGTTTACGAGGTGTCTCCTGACGGAAAGAGTACCATAGTCTTGGAAGAACGCTAACATCATCTTAATGCATAAGAAAGAAGATGACAAGAACTTGAAGAATTACAGGCCGATCAGCTTGCTCTCTGTAGCGTACAAGCTATTTACAAAGGTAATTGCTAACAGAGTAAAGAAAACATTAGAATTCAATCAACCAAAGGAACAAGCAGGATTTCGAACAGGCTACTCAACGATTGACCACATTCATACTATCAATCAGGTAATAGAGAAATGCTCAGAGTATAACCTTCATAGATTACGAGAAGGCGTTTGATTCAGTAGAAATATCAGCCATCATGCAGACACTGCGGGATCAGGGCGTAGATGAAGTATATATAAAAATTCTGGAAGAAATCTACAGGGGATCAACTGCTACCATAGTGCTTCATAAAGAAAGCAACAGAATACCAATCAAGAAGGGTGTAAGGCAGGGGGACACAATCTCCCCAATGCTATTTACCGCGTGCTTACAGGAGGTTTTCAGAAGCCTAGAATGGGAACAGTTAGGGATATGAGTTAATGGAGAATACCTTAGTAACCTGCGCTTCGCCGATGACATTGCATTGCTGAGTAACTCAGGGGACGAATTGCAACTCATGATTACGGGGTTAGACAGAGAGAGCAGAAAGGTGGGTCTTAAAATTACTCTGCAGAAAATGAAAGTAATGTACAACAACCTCGGAATGAAGCAGCGCTTCGAGATAGGTAATAGTGCACTTGAAGTTGTAAAAGACTATGTCTACTTAGGGCAGGTAATAACCGCTGAGCCGAACCACGAGATTGAAGTAAATAGAAGAATAAGAATGGGGTGGAGCACATTCGGCAAGCACTCTCAAATTATGACAGGTAGATTGCCGCTATCCCTCAAGAGGAAGATATACAACAGCTGTATCTTGCCGGTACTTAGCTACGGAGCAGAAACCTGGAAACTTACAAAGAGGGTTCAGCTTAAATTGAGGACGACGCAGCGAGCAATGGAAAGAAAAATGGTAGGTGTAACCTTAAGAGACAAGAAGAGAGCAGAGTGGATTAGGGGACAAACGGGGGTTAAGGATATCATAGCTGAAATAAAGAAGAGGAAATGGACATGGGCCGGGCATGTGACGCGTAGACTGGATAACCGCTGGTCATTAAGGGTAACTAACTGGATTCCCAGAGAAGGGAAGCGGGTTAGGGGAGAGAGAAGGTTAGGTGGGCAGATGAGATTAAGAAGTTTGCGGGTATAAATTGGCAGCAGCAAGCACAGGACCGGGTTAACTGGCGGAACATGGGAGAGGCCTTTGTCCTGCAGTGGACGTAGTCAAGCTGATGATATATATATATATTACACACCTTCTTTTTACGTTTCGCGGGCTTTCTTCACAACGTGGAAACAATAACAGCGAAGTGCTCTACATCTCAGTGTTCATAGTTTGGGTTTCCGGTCCATAATTTAAAAAAATAGGTAAATAAGAATGAATAATTACCAGTATGAGGAGAAATAAAGAATAGCTTGAGTACCTACAGGCTAGTGCGAGTAGTATGCGTTTGGTTCAATTCGCCTTCTAAGTGCCCTTCACTTACAAATTCTTGGTTCAAGTTATGTGGGACACCCGATATGTGCGAGAGTTACATAAATGAAAAAAAAAAAGACTCAAAGGACTTTTTTTTTCCTATTAGAGTAAACTATACAAGAACTTCAGTATATGAAACGCGGATCTTAACGTTTAATTTCCCTAGGCACATTTGAAATCGTCCTCTGCAAACAGTAGTAAATTTTGTTATCTCCTTCGTCGCTTCCCAATTTTTCCTCTCTTCAGTGTCTTGAAGGAACAACGATTATTTCCGTCCTTTTTTTTACAATGTCCGGAGCTACAATCTCTTTGATGAAGACAACTGGCAAGCTTCCAGCCAGTTCGATAGCATTTATTTTATTTTATTTTTCGCGTACAGCCCCGTAAATAAAGAGTTCGACATTCGTGTACGCACAGCGCACGTCCCGACACCGGCCAACGACTTCCATCACCGCGAGAGGACCGCCGTTATACAAAAGCCTGTAAAAAAGAAGAAGAAGAAAAGGAACACGCATTACGGGGATGAGCGGACGTCACGGGGGGGCGCACCGAAGGAAGGAAGAGAGGCGCGGCTGACGGGCGGGTTCATCGGCCTCGCCTGCCCTACTGGCTCTGATTTGCACCGGCTGCGCGCACACACCAGAGGGCAGGGAGCGGCTCTTCTGGGGTCAGCAGCGAGGGAAGACTTGACCCCTCGCCCTCCGAAAGTTATCCGCTGGCTACCGCCGCTGCGGCGTAGCGGGAACCTCTCGCGAGAGTTGTCGTGCGGCCGCAACAAAAAAAAACCAACGGACCCGCCAGCTGTCGGCCGATCTGCAGGTGCGGCGCGTCCCTCGCAGCACACGCGCCACCCTTTTGTGTGAAATCGCTGCGGCCATTGTATAACCGGCTCTCGCTCGATTCAACCCTCTCCGTTGCTATTTTCGAAAACTAGAAAGCGAGCTCTACCACGCGTGATCCAAACACGGTTAACAGTTAGCAAGACGTCCGCGGAGCCGTTAACGTGAACGGCGTCGGCTAACGCTGGCATACCTGCGGATGGTGGTGGCGAATAGCGTGCCTGAATACGCGAAATACAAGCAAACGTTCGCGAAGTGGTGTTCATTGGCCAGGATCAATCAAAGCTCAATCAAATCTGTCGAAGATAGCACGAAGTGCCGACAGCCTCTACAACGTGCACTGAAATTCGACTTCCTGAAGCTGCTCGACGGCGTTCGGAGGACAGTCCGAATCGTTACTCGCGCCACGTTAGGCTTGCTTCCTGTTTGGACGAAATAAATAAGTTCACGCTAAACACTAAAGATAAAAGCTTTGTAAGACAGCAAACGAAATAACGCTCGTTCCAAGCACTTGGCACGGCGTGTACTTCGATGCATTTTGTAAGCTTTTAGCGATGTAACCGCGAAATCCCCAAAGAGCTAACGGGTGTCTATATTTTGTCATTGCAACGCCTTATAAAATACCAGAAAGTTGTAAAGGAAAATCCAGCGGCAATCGTTGCTTTCCGCCTCTCTTACTTCAACGGCGAGCCTCGCAGTATTATGCTCAATAAATCAAGCCGCTTTGATACTAAGACCACAATGACTCTACTGCTGACGCTGACGATGGTAGACAGCACGAAGGAGCAAAAATCAAGACACAAGACTACGGCCTTCTGCCTCTTCTCCACCTCTCTTATCCTCGTTCTTTTTCTATACATAGTAACCCAAGTAGCCGCTACCCTATGTAAGTACAACATTTTACGACCAGATGCAAGAAACAGGAGCACCCGACTGTAAAAGCTTTCGTGCGACAGCTCCCATAACAGATGGACGTTTCCTTTTAATCAGCGCCACAGTAGGCGCGCTTTTTATTTCGTTCATTGTTATTTAATCTTTTTCGCTTCACGAGCGCTGGATTATTTAATGCGCAGGTGGGAAGAAAACATCAGGGAACCGTTTACGACCGCCATCAGTCATGAAAATCAGCACCGGGGCTCACAGGAACATTTGAGGAGGATATTGCGTTAGCGTAAAGGCGTTGCAGAACGATAACCGAATAAATATGCTGCGCACGTCTTTAATCTTGCGGGTGGTCGCTGGATGGGACGCCATCCAGGGACGTACTACTTGTGAGAGCCTGCGCACAAAGCTAGCGTTTAACCTCTGTGGAAGCTTGCTTTTACGCAGTAACACGCTTTGTGGGGAGAAAACAACTTTACGTAGTTCATCATTTGACCGGAGATAGCGTGCGCACGAGACCTGTTTTATGATTGATCGATATGTGAGGTTTAACGTCCCAAAACCACTATATGATTATGAGAGACGCCGTAGTGGAGGGCTCCGGAAATTTAGACCACCTGGGGTTTTTTAACGTGCACCCAAATCTGAGCACACGGGCCTACAACATTTCCGCCTCCATCGGAAATGCAGCCGCCGCAGCCGGGATTCGAGCCCGCGACCTGCGGGTCAACAGCCGGGTACCTTAGCCACTAGACCACCGCGGCGGGGCCTGTTTTATGAAATGCCAAGCATTTCTTTGCGTACTGATCGCACTTTGGTCTTTTCTATATACGTATTTATTTATCTGTCTATATATTTATATAGCCGCCTACGTCTGGGTGCTCTGATGATGCCCTCCTTAACTTGCGGTAGAGCAATATTAGACAGGCAGGGTAAGAGGGTTTGGCGAGTATTACTGGTCATGAGATGAATAATTTGAAGATACCGATGCGTACGACTTCAAACCCTTTCCTGTAGACAAGTGTGGCACATACCCATATGAAATAGGCCACAGTATGCGGCTATGCGTCATAGGTGTTCGACAGTTTATACCTACCGAGACACGGCGAGAAAATACATTGATAATTCAACTTCGCGAGAATTAAGAAAAACCGACATCGGCAGCGTGGACCCGACGAATAGAAAGAATGTATTTTATGGTCTATACAGGAATCAAACTGAAGCATTCTGTGTGGCAATCAAGTACTCTAACAGAAAGCCACGCTAGGTCTCGGAACTTTGGAAAAAGACCATATGCAGGCGTAATGTTGGCGAAACGTCAATTTTGATTGCAGTGGTGAACATCTTTCACAAACGAGTGATCAACAAAGCGCGCGCATGCGAATTCTAACCGCTACGTGAAAACTATAGGCGCCAAGCAGACGCGGCAGAAGCCGGCGTTAACAAGAAACAAGTATCAAAAATACGCCGCACGCACACCTCCTCTCCTCCTCGAAGGCACCACCACCAGCCGACCAACCTCCTCGCGTCTATCGCCGAGTGAATTCCAGGAGCATCAAGAAGGAAGGCGTGAGTCACAGCAGAGTCCTTCAATTTAGCATTGAAGGACTCTGGTCACACCCTGGTTGCCTCACGTAACGAGGAGAGTTCGAGAAAAGTCTCGCCCCCTTCCCTTTTCGGTCTTGCGGCGCACCGACGACCTTCCCGAACCCAGGGCGAACGTTTATATGCGAGCTGCGGATGGTGGTGATCAGGAGATGAGTGTTTTTCCGCCAGCGTGCGAAGGCTTGTTTTACAAGCAGGAGTTGAGTGTGTGTTTACCACCCGCGGGTGAAGACGTGCTCTGTAGTCGCAGCACGTGAGTGGCCAACGTGTTACTGGCGAAGAAGTTTTGTTATTGAAGTGCGGACATTTGACGCCGTGAGGTTTCCTGGAACCGAAACTTTGGGAGCAGCGGAACGACAACCAGCGCTGGACTTTGAGTAAATGTTTATTTGAAGAGAAGCATTCAAGCTTTGTCCCAAGAACTTCGGACTGAATTTGGTTGATGAACATTTCAGTCTATAAGTGTCTTGGTTGGTTAATGCATGAGATTTCATTGTAGCGCGTGTTGTTTGTGTCCGTTGTTTTGAGTGCATCTGGTTGTGTTGCGTAGCCCATTGTTTGAGTATCTTGTGACTAGTGACGTATTGTAATAGATTATTGCCGAGTGTGCATATTTGTGTGCTGTTTGTTTGCAATATTTGAGAATATATTTTTTGTTATCAACTCTCGGCTCTGACTGATTCTTTGCACCACAGCCGGCATTCGCTGGCGCGCCAAACAGGACGAAATGTAAATTCTCCGTGCTTTCGTGGTGCAGTTCGGGGGGCCGATACGTTAACACTTGGAATTAGCCCGGTGTTACGACCATCATCATTATTGAAGTTTTTCGGCCTTTGTGAACGGGACGAAAATATTTTGACACATTCCAAGCAAGGGTGTGCCGTCAAGACGGATTAATTTCCTCTCGGCAAAACCTGAACGAGGGGTTCGAGACTGGTTCGCGCAGAGATAATGCACGTGCCAGGAGAGGCCATTGTGAGCTCGACTCAAGAAAGGCCATTGTGTTTGCTGCGAGCAAGGCTTTCGAGGCCGACAAGGAGGCAGCTGGGCCATTTTCAAGGTCACCGAGGGTATTAAAATCTCGAAACCAGCATGGTATTTGCAGTTCAGGCTGCAAGCTAAAGCCAAATTGGTTGTGTCTGCAAATTGCGAGGACAAGTGGAGCCCCGGGATATGTGCAGCTAAGCCGCAGCTTCTAGCAAACAACCAGGAATGGAATGTGGGGGTGAAGAAAAGGATAATGCTCGATCTGCTGCAGTCTTTGCCGGAGCTCGCCTCGGCGACGAGGGATCAGTTGACTACTCCTCCTCCCCCCCCTTTCTCCATAGGATCTGCTGAATGGGGTGGCATATTTTGAATATATGCGGGCCCACCACTACATTGTCCTACCCAAACAGTCAGGCAAGTATGACACGTGTACTACCAGCCGGTTTTTCAAACCTCAGCCCGCTGCCAGAAGAATCTTGGAAACCAAAACCATTGGACGTGCGCAAAACTTAGTGACGTGTGCGAAAACGTCGGTGCAGTGCTTTGGTGACCATATTTGGGCATCGTGTGGACTGTGCCCTCTCCGGATGCATTGTGTGGTGTCTTTCCTCTCCTTCGTGGGTGGAGCACCTAGACCATGGAGCGCCCTATTGGCGGAAGCCGCGGACAATGTGCCCAGGGTTGGCGAGGAAGCGCTATATAAGCCGAAGACTTTCGTGTATTTCAAGTTCTACAGTTCAACAGCTCTCATGTACAGTTCTGATCACTTGATCACCTCCTTTCTAATTCTAAGCTACTAACCATGTAAATAAATTGTTGTCGTTTTTACGAGTGCCTCATCTGACTTGTTCGACGATGGGTCCTAGGACGGGGGCCCGCTACCAAACTGAGAACCGTGGGACCCGGAGTCACAACACCGGCGATTGCATCCCTACTTAATGGGACTAGTGACACCATTTAATTTTCTAAACATTACATATGTACTCCAACGATACAGGAGTCACATCGGGTTAACGTGAATCTTCTACTTAAGTGTCATCCACTGAAGTTAGCGCTTACTCCTCTCTCCTACACACATGGTTAGTCTACGTAGCACTAGCCAGGGCTGCCATCCTCGCAAGCATAAAAGCCACATTTCAGCATACCGCTTCTGGTGTTGGTAGTTCTGATGTTGCTCTTGGTATCGTTACGCAATCATAAACAACTGGTTATATAAAGCATATGTGACTGTGCAACATACATGTCTATACGTAGTGTCAGATTCATAAATTTTTAGCGTGATTGCGTAACGTTTCGCTTAACAAAGAAATTACACCACAATCACCTTCCCTCCACCTGCTTTGCATGACATTGATTCCCATGATATATGGGATCTGCCGAATCGTTTACATGTGAAGCACCTTATGGTCGGGGCTTGTCCCTTGTCCGTCGTCGTCGCCACGCTAGTACTCGGAGCGCCCACTAGATGGCTCTGTGGCAAGCGCTCGCTCCACACTGGTGCGTGCCTGGTATTACTGCAGACCACTAGCCGCGCTGCGCCGCTCCGTATAATAAGAACGCTTACTCCTCTCTCACACACACGCAGCGTAGTAGTATGAATGAAGACATGAGCATAAGTTCGGCGCAGGCGAGGGCTCACAAAGCGGCTGTGTGTGCAACCATGTGCGCCTACGGTAATCAATAAAGAACACCTCTTAGCAGAACTTTAAGTCAGCTCATGGCTGCTTCACATACTACTCAGGGTTCCCTTTACGGGGAGATGTGTGCGATATTTTTGCATAAAAAATTAGCAAGTTCAATCAGTTTGAAAATAACTACGACGCAAGCATTAGACCCCTCATCAAACGCAAAAAGTGAACATCAGTGGCCTCAACACGAGAGATGCAAAAGGTTGTGTGATGGCGTCATCACATCACGTCGTCGCTTGGTCAATAGTGGGTCAATCACGGAGGCCCTTCAAAGCCACGTAAGGTGTAGAAGACTTCCAGTTCCTCCGATACCTTAGACAGTGCAATACCATATTGGATGCAGATAGCCTCCGCAAGGGATCAATAGAATTTGCGAGTTACAGCGCTTTCAGGGAACAGTGTTTCGTTCCTTAATCATAAATAGCACTAGCTGTAGTCCATGGCAATTTATGGCTCTGTCATTTTTTAGAAATGACATAATCTTGCATAATTGGATGCATTATTCGTCCTATATTAATGGTGTTATCGAAAGTGACCACGGTCAGCAAGCTGGGCGCGTAGCCACACTTACGTAAGGCGGGAACGCCTCACGACAAGGAAGTGACGAAGTTTGAATCAAGTAGCATCGAAGCAGGCGTTAGTCAGGAAAAACGGCGAGTATGGTCTGATCCGCGCAAGTAGATCGATTATTCTATGCGCGCAATGTGTGGTGCCTTTCGATTTTTAAAACAAAAAAAATTAGTTGCCTTTCTGCAGGAAGTACAGTGGGTTACTCATGCTTTGTGCAGTAGAGAGGAAGAAAACGTGGATATAACTTGTTGTTGTTGTTGTTGTTGTTGTTGTTGTTGTTGTTGTTGTTGTTGTTGTTGTTGTTGTTGTTGTTGTTGTTGTTGTTGTTGTTGTTCACAGCCCCACAGAAACAATCCAAACATCACACGCAATGGTAAGGCAATGCTCTCGTGCAAGGGCAATGACTTGCCGTTAAGTTACTGCCGCGATGTGCCTTCATTCAAACTGCGTCACTTCCTTGTCCCAAGAAGTTGCGTTCCGACGTAACAAAGGAGCGAGTTCCCGGTCGGCAGGGCGCGGTCGATTTTGATATTGCCTTTAAAAGTAGATCATAAGAGTCTCAGAATAAGTGCGAATCTCGCGATTTCCTAAAGAAAATGGCTATACCATAGATAACCATGGACTGACACATCCTGATGTAAAGAAGTTCTTGTTAATTAGTCTATTTACAGGGATTTTTGATGCAGCAACGTATTTCAGCAGAAGCCGGCGGCGACGGCAAAAAACCAGCCGAGACTGTCCATATAACTGCTATCGCAATAAAACAAACAACACAAGACGCAATCACAACACCAACGAAGTAGTACTTCCGCACCCAGCGGGATCGCCTTACCGCACAGCTTGGGCAATGGTGGTGGTGGCCTCAGTGGCGCTGCGGTCGCGAGCACCCGCGCGGCCGTAAAGTTGGCTTTTCGTTAAATCGACGTTTTTTTGCGCACGTGAGCGCGCTTGGAAAATGGGGGCGCGAGTGGCGAGTTTTATCAGAGGCGCCATTCTGCTGCCTAAATGTAGCATATACAGTAACTCTAGGAGGGTCAGGGTCACAACCAGGGGCATAGCGAGAAATTTTTTTCAGGGAAGGGGGGGGGGGGTCCGACCAACTTGACTGGGGGGGAGGGTGGAACAGAGGCATCAGCTTTGCTCTGTGACGTGACTATTGGTGGTAGTTTGAGCACATTGTGTGATGTACATCAAAATCATGAGACTCCCCCCTTCACACCCTCCCTAAGCATAAGCTTGTGAAGAGAGTAAGTAAAAGTAATCACAATAAAATACACTAAACGACAGGTACAGTGACCGCTTGGAGCAACGGCCTCTCGTCGCAACATTGAGTAGACTAGTCTTCGAAAACGCATCATTGCGACGACCCGCCTGATCGGAAAAGACATCGTTAAACATTAATGTGTGTTAAGTCCTCATCGGAGTAAAGTGCGTCTCACATGTCAATGACGGCTCCGCTTATAACGGGGAATCAGGGGTATATGCAGCATGTTCTTGTGGATTCATATTGCCATTTCGGTTTTGCTTACTTTGCTGAGTGAATTTCTTATTGTCGATGTTTGTGACTGCATGCCTATGGGAATGAATTTTATGTCAAGCACCCCTGACGCAGTGATAGCTTTTAGACAACATCTCCCCTTTACTGCGCGCATCTAAGCATGCTTGCGATACGCAATCAGTAATTTTTTGTATGTTATGCTGCACGTTCACAACACAATTTTGCACGCATTATTTTTCGGGCATACTTTCTCGCAACCATGGCTGACATTACAGTTGCACTGTGACTTTTGATAGCAATCATTGCTATCAATTGGAGTACTAAGGAAGTACTACCATTGGAGTACTTCGGAAGTACTCCAATCGTAGAGGTTTTACGAGCAACCTGCGAGGACAAGGTAATCAATAACTGAACATTATTGCAAAATGTTCCCATGATTTGAATCGAAAATGCGCCTAGAACCAGACTTTACCAGTACTCAGATAGAGATAGCTTGCTTGCTACGTATGTGAGCTATAAAACTTAAATATGCGCAAAAACACGTCTCTGCTTTTTTTTTTTTCGTAGCTTTCGTCGCTCTTATCCCTGAAACGATAGCGTTGCCAAAGGTGTCTTTCGCTATTTGCAAGCGTGCAGCCGTCATTTCCCTTTACGTTAGCAGATTCAGAACTGTGCGGAATATTGCACCACGCAGCATTTATATATTTCTTGTATACACTGGTCTAACTAGTACTTGCAATCATGTTTGCAGCACTTACGCCGCGCGAACAGGAGCAGCCTTGTGCCACACAAAATCTCGAGTGATCAGTTGACTAGTGATTAAGGAATGCACTCTGGTCTTGTTCAGAGCATAGTGCATCATAATCGATTTCTCAGAACGCTTGATCTCCAGCAAGAACTGCTATCGCTTGCAACGTGAGTTTACTTACGCTGTACTGTGCACCATCCATGCCTGTCGGCTGTCTTGTTTCGAGCATTCTGATGCGAGTCGTTGAATTTTACTGCTGGCATCAACTCCTTCGAATTCATTCCCGTTTGTTCTATAATCATAACGCAACAGAAACTACCAGCCTTCCGTTGGGGTGCAATCACAAAAAAAAAGAAGTTTCGCGCGCAGAGTATGAAAACTTTGGCGACGTCTTGTTTGTCTGTCACTTTCAGGGCGAAATTGGTGAATATTGGGCCAAATAACTTTGCAGCAGTATAAGATACTGGGCGAGCGCGACCTTACCAGACCCTGAAGGGAAGCGGAAGAAATGTATTCCCGTGAATCTTTCCGCCAGGGCAGAAACAAGCGCTAGTGTTTAGGGCGTAACTTTACCAGCCGACATGCATCGTCGCTGAAGTACTCGTTTCCCGCTCTCAGTGTCACTGCCCGAACTTTTCTGAACGCGTTGCTTCCTATTAATGCGAAGCCACCCCCTTGAAATACGCTGCCTACATGTATTACTGGGTAGGTGGTGTCCTTTGTCAATCGGTGCCCTTCTATATGAAACTCGATTACCATGCCTAAACGGAGTAAGGTAACGCTTCATTACTATTTATAGAAAGGCAATGCTGCTCCCAGTGCAGACTTCCTTCAGCTTTGTGTTCCTTATTCTTGCGGTGTTTTCCATACTGCTGAACAATAAAACTTGTGCTCACTACCGCTGCCCACACTGCATTTTCTCATAACGCTGCTTCAGGTTTATGACCACCGTCTTTTTATTTATCGGCTTAAATTACATGATGAGTGTTTTAGTAGGCCTTTTTTAAAGTTTTGAGTGGCCTGCACGTTGGCCTGTGTTGAACCTTCGTCACTGGACAACACATTGGAGTGTCTTTAGGCGTTAGGGCATGGTAAAGATATGTATCGGTATAGTGTACAATCGCATACAAGTGAAGTTCAGTGTACAGCCACGCGCTCGTCTCTCTCTCTCTCTCTCTCTCTCTCTCTCTCTCTCTCTGTGTGTGTGTGTGTGCGTGTGCGTGTGCGTGTGTGCGTGCGTGCGTGCGTGTGTGTGTGTGTGTGTGTGTGTGTGTGTGTGTGTGCGTGCGTGCGTGCGTGCGTGCGTGCGTGCGTGTGTGTGTGTGTGTGTGTGTGTGTGTGTGTGTGTGTGTGTGTGTGTGCGTGCGTGCGTGCGTGCGTGCGTGCGTGCGTGCGTGCGTGCGTGCGTGTGTGTGTGTGTGTGTGTGTGTGTGTGTGTGTGTGTGTGTGTGTGTGTGTGTGTGTGTGTGTGTGTGTGTGTGTGTGTGTGTGTGTGTGTGTGTGTGTGTGTGTGTGTGTGTGTGTGTGTGTGTGTGTGTGTGTGTGTGTGTGTGTGTGTGTGTGTGTGTGTGTGTGTGTGTGTGTGTGTGTGTGTGTGTGTGTGTGTGTGTGTGTGTGTGTGTGTGTGTGTGTGTGTGTGTGTGTGTGTGTGTGTGTGTGTGTGTGTGCGTGCGTGCGTGCGTGCTTGCGCGCGCGCGCGCTGCTGCTGCTGCTGCTGCTGCTGCAGCAGCAGCAGCAATAAACCCATCACCGAGCCAACTTAAATCCCGCGTGGCCGAGATTCCTGTCCAAACCTCAGAGAATGCCAAAGCATTAACAAACACCGCGACACGTTCTTCCGTATGCAGATATCATTAACTGTAAGAGCACCCATGCAGGAATGATATCGTGATAGTAGCATCGCTTAGTTTCTAGGTATTGTCAGCGTGAAGCGACGAAAAAAAAAAGTGGGTAAGTGGCGGGGAGGGAGGGTTGCACGAAAGATTTCGGGGGGACAGGAGTTTGAACCCCTACCTCCCCTTTCCTAGCTACGCCACTGGTCACAGCACCCCCTTCAAAGCAGTGGCGAGAGGCGTGTACTGCAGCTGACGCGAAGGCCATAAGAAGCGAGCGCGCAGGAGCAGTCTAGCCCGGCCGAGCACCATGGGGAGCTACTTTTGCCGAGTCCGATTCGTGGACATGTCGAATTTGGCCTCCTTTGATTGGCTGGAGCACGCCGTCTGTTTCCGTTTTTTATTCCACAACGTCATTTTGAAGCCACGCAGTTTTCACAACTCTGGACACAAAAGAGAAAGACGGAATGCGTTTTGCCACAACGACCCACATCTCTGAGGCCGTGCATGGACTCTGGTGACGTTAGCCCTAGAATTATTTTTAACGCGGCCGCCCGCCTGAGGCCCCTGAAAGATCTGTATACGCATTCCTTGCATCGCTCTTCAAACATCTCAACACGTTCATACGCACGTTCAGACTTGTCAAGTCCTGTTACTCTACATTTCATCTACTTAGTCTCTTACTACGCTGGGATCATGCTGGCGGGTTCGGTGCGCCGACGTGGTCAAGCGCGCCATGACGTCATGACTAACCGTTCATTTGCGTAACTGAACGTGCCCCGGCGAATTAGGCATGTCCACGAATTGGACACCGCGAGAATAGCTCCCCTGGGGCTCACTAACACGCACCTAAATTTAAGCGTACGGTCCTCTGGCATATTGCCTCCGTCGAAATGGCGCCCTGAAGGCGGTACTCGATCCCGCGACCTGCGGGTCAGTATAGTCAAGCGCAATAAGCACTAGTCCACCGCAGCGGGCGGGGCTGTGTCTTGACCGGGAATCGCAGCCGCGCCCCCGAGCTTAGCAGCGCGTACCGCCTGAGCTACCTCAACACCTATATTTATTATTGTCTAACAAAGAAAACGAGCCTTTCAACGTGCACTTATTTTCTTCACAACACGTAACGGTTGCTAGAGTTTTTCACGTGCATCTGCATATGAAGGTACGTGTTAGCTCCCCCCCCCCCCCCTTCCTCTTCTAAGGCGCATTCACGTGAGCACGGAAGGCAGGCGAGGGCACGTGCACCACGAACGTCGCTTAGGCTGACAACGTCGCTACTGTTCGCTGCATTTTCTGGTTTCTCAGTCTCACGCGATTCTTGAGTCTACTCGCGGCGTGGAAATTGTTACATGCGGTGTTCATAAACTGTTACATTTTTTTTCCATTCTCATCGCTACGACTGCCCACCTGCCCACCTTTGATGGCTGCGATTCGCGAGAAAAAAAAAGAGCACCAAAACCTGCGTGTGGACCCGCAACATTCCAGTGAAGAAGAGGAGGTTGAAGATGCCAGTATTGTGACGGTGGGTGTGAACCATTATTATCACCTACATGTACGCCACAAAGATCTTACCTATTAATAGTGGCACAATTAGCACTGCAACCGGTACATCTATTTCACAAATTTTTAAATGCCCTTTTTTTTTTACAGTAAGTGAAGACTGAGTTCCAATTGAGAACCTGTTATGCAAAGCGGCGGCCAAGGACTGCGTGCTCCGTGACTACACCACCTCGACTCGTGCCAAAGGTAAGAAAGTTACCGCCTTTGTCTTCGAACGCTGGCATGCCTACTGGTGCCCAGCTGAGCGAGATGAACAGCTGCAAAGAAAGTGGTCAAAGCCATTGGGAAGTTTTTTTTTTAATAATTGCTTAGAATTAGGCGGTTCGCCGTTCTATAAGTAGGCAAATATAAGCTGGAGAGGGAAAGCTTCTTGAAGTGAAACTTCATCCGTGCTGTCCTTGATGTCATGGCATTACATGACCAAAACTTTAGCAGTATACCTGGTTGCGTTGTGTAGATGTCGTGTATAGTAGCTTACGCTAATTATTTTGTGAGATCATGCGTAATCTTGCCTATGTAGTATAGAATAATTGTGAAAATTGACAAAGTTTCGAATGGGCATTTTTAATGGAAAATTTCGAAATCTCGAACCATCACCTCTTTTAAAACAATGGATCGTGGCACACAAGTCTATGAGTGCCACATCGCAGTGTGAAACAGACTCGCCGAAAATACGTCAGCGAGCACAATTTGCAGTGGGGGACTCAATTTTTTTTTTCAACACATGGTCGCAACTGCTGATGCAAAGACAAGTGAATTCGTTCACAGAGATAACGGCTTATGTTTGATTATATACGAGGCGTAAAGCGTTTTCACGCATTCAGCAAATATTTTCGATCTCCACCGGAACTACGTCTAGCAGCAGACCCCGTTTCGACGAACACTGATTCACCGAATGTGGCGAATGCGAACTTTGTTTGGGTCATGCTCCATTCCAGGGACATTTATTATTTCTATAACGAAACTAAAAACATGACAGCCGCCGTGATAGCGGCTGTAAAAAAAGAAATATTTTGTTCGACTGAGACTCCATACTCGAAAGCCAGCCGAAAAAAAGGACAATAAATATTGTAAGGCAATTCGGAACACAATTTATATATATATATATATATATATATATATATATATATATATATATATATATATATATATATATATATATATATATATATATATATATATATATGTTGTAGGCATATATTATGCGCTTCATCCTCATCCGAACAGCAGTCAATCATCATCATCTGTTCTGGCTAACAATCATCATCGTCTTTGAACGTGCGCTTCATCTTCGGGTCCGTTGCGCTTGTTCGTTCCCGAGTTCACGGCCAATAAACCTCGTTACAACCGAGTCGTCATACGTGGTGGAGGTGCTGGGTAAGCACAGTGAACTGGATGTAATGCAAAATGTCATCAATAAAAACACGAGCAGTACAAAGAGCAAAAGGACGGATAGTGTTCCCCTGGGCTTCGACTAGATTGGGTCCATTATAAGGTGTCATTACTTTTTTCAGGCGTTTGCACAAATCATACCTAACCACAGAAACTGTAGCACCGGTGCCCACCAAAGCGTCCACGAGAAGTCCTTCCACCGTAACAGAAACCATGTTGAACGGGCGTGCTGGAGAGGAATATGAGTCCTACTGTTACATGCAGTTTCTCCTCCGATATATATATATATATATATATATATATATATATATATATATATATATATATATATATATATATATATATATATATATATATATATATATATATATATATATATATACTCCCGACTATTCAAACAAAGCGCCTAACCAAAAATGCATGACGTCACTTCCGTGTGGCGCAGCAGCAGCCGTTTCTGTGTGGGGTGGCTCGTGCGCCGCGCGGTGCAGCAGTCTCTGCCTATTTTTTGGTGTATTGAATACCCAAATCAATTGCGCCTTTAAAGTTAGTACACTACCACAAACAAAGGCCTCTCCCATATTCCACCGGTCAACTCGGTCCTGTGCTTCCTGCTGTCATTTTATACCCGCAAACTTTTTAATCTCATCTGCCCGTCTCCCCCTATAACCCGCTTGCATTCTCAATGAATCCAGTTAGCTACTCCTCTGTCTACGGGCTACATGCCTGGCCCGCAGTGTCGTACGAACTCTTTCGCGAGTGGGGGGGGCTAGCCTACCACACTTGTCAGCTATATATATATATATATATATATATATATATATATATATATATATATATATATATATATATATATATATATATATATATATATATATATATATATATATATATATATACGTGCTCGCACTTTCTTGTCATTTTTCACACACACACAGCACTTGTTCAATAGAGTAAAAAAAGGGCAGTCAGTTTTAAGCAGCACGCACTTGAACAACACGTATATGTTTGTTATGTATGATGCATGAAATAATATTACACGTGACGCTGTTTATGCTTTACCTCAGAACTTTCCACATGACTACAATTATGTTGATGGCAGCCTCCTCAACAGTCAATATTTTAACATTGACTGAAATTTTTATTGCTAAAACAGCTCACAAAGAATTCAGTTTTTAAATGTAAAGCACTCCTTTAGGAACCAAAGGTATTTTGAGCGCTTCTACCTACTTATTTTAGCTTCTCACTGAGCTCTAGTCCACTGCTTTATTCGTCACCGCTTTGCAAGCTGGCCCCATCTCTCCAAGTTGCCATAAGCAAGGCTGACCAGATTTATCGGATATTAAAGTCGAAACCTTTCTTGGCGCTTCCAGTGCGGTAACATTAAAATATTTAGAAAGATTAGTCGCAGTCATGTGTTCACAGCATCTTCGACAGAGCAGCGGTGATGGTACTCCTTTTTGATGAAAAAAAATGATTTTGCAGAAGCAGCAAATGCTTTGACCAGTCCATAAAGAGTGTATTCGTTCCCATCTATAAATGCATCGGCGAGTTACAGAAGTATAAAAACATGAACAAGTAATGTAATAAATAGGGCACCTGTCCAGCGCTAGCCTGCTTTGCAGTGCTATAGTGCGGAAAGCGTCGCAGAAAGCCTCCGAGGAAAATCGCATTGCTGAAACGTTGAAAAATTATCACTGCAATGTACCTTTGCCTTGTAATACTATTTTTTTCTCCTAACAATTATAATTGAGTGATTACTAGTGGTGAAGAAATATTTCGCCTTGTTTGTTGTTTTCCGCAGGGTGGAGCCGATTGTGACCACTAGCTGTCGAAAGTGGGGGGACTCAGCCCTCCCCCCCAGCTTTTCTCAGTCGGGGGGGGGGGGGGGGTTGAGCCCCCCTTGGTGCTTCTTGATACGCCTATGCTGGCCCATGTCCATTTCTACTTCTTGGTTTCAATTGACTGATTGACTGATTGAAATTTGGGGTTTAACGTCCCAAAACCACCATATGATTATGAGAGACGCCGTAGTGGAGGGCTCTGGAAATTTCGACCCTAGGGTTCTTTAACGTGCACCCCCCAAATCTGAGCGCATGGGCATATATATATATATATATATATATATATATATATATATATATATATATATATATATAGTTCCTGCCCACATATATATATATATATAGTTCCTGCCCACATCAAGTTATCTTTTCGCCCACTTTTCTTTCTTCACATTTGGATTACGGTCAACATACGGATTACGGTTTGGATTACGGATTACGGTCAACATACGGAAAAACGAGCTTTTAAGTACACACTTCTTTCCCTTATTCATTAACGGTAGTCTCGTACTGGCATACTTGGTGCCATAGGGTGTATACGAGGGACTATACATAGTGTTCATGTGATGTCACTTCCGCCGTTATCGCCCTCTCCCGCCATGCCTGGGTACCTTCCTATATAGGTACCTACGGCAGTTCGCGTGCTGCAGCGCGGTTTGTTGGGGGCTCGTCATCTGTTGCTGTGTACGATGTTGAAAGGGAAGTATTGTTTTTTTTTTTTTTTTGTCGTACTTTAACGAGCTCATCGGATCAGGAAGGCCTCGTTTGTTCACTCGATACAAGACCCGAAAATCAAGATGTGCGACACGTATACCAGCCACCGTGTACACCAGCTGCTCGCCACGACCTACGAGGGCCCATTATCTCGCTTTCACTACAAACACCACAAATCGCGTGGCCCAAGAACAAGTGAAAGCCCAAAGTCTCTCGGGCCGCAATTTTAAGAGTGGATGAGCAAAGCGCAGCAGCTCCCATCGAAGACGAATCGTGCAGAGCAAGGCAAGTTTACAAGATATATAATATTGATATTAATATATTTCTGTGGCCCACGCCACCAAAGTAGCAGCGTCCCCCCGTCCCCGCCCCCCCAAGTGTTTTAAACAGTGCTGATGCTGAGCCTATATTTGATTATAATTTCTGGAAACAGCCGAGGAAAATATTATGCGAGGCAGATAGAGACTTCGCGTGGTGCATGCCGCGGTAATACCGGTCATCACTTTTTTTTTTTCGCGTATGGTTTGGCACCTTTTTCACCTTGCATTTTACTTTTTTTTTGTGCGCTAATGTACAGTGGAGTCCCTAAAAATGATGGAGACCATGTTAGGGAATTAATTGACCTACTTTTAAAAATCCTGACCCTCCAACTCGAACCGATCAGTCATACTTCAAAGTGAAATAATATTTTTTCGCATCCATTGTCACGGATTCTTTCAATGCAATACCCGAATTTCCGCGATCGCCATCATGATTTTAACCGCCTCCCCGACACGCTAATCATACACGCAGTGGTCGCGGACAAGTTTGTATGTACAGTATCTTGGTAAGCTATCTCTGTTTGCAGGTAAGTGCTTGGCTATAGCACTTACCCGGAATGAAGTGACACTTGAAGACGCAAATATCACCGACTTTCTTCAAGTAGTTTTTTTTTTTGTTAATCCGCGCCAGCCAAACACACCGGTACTTTTCAGGAAATGCAATGTGCGTTCAAAATTATGGGTAATAACTTTCGGCGAAGAAACGCCCCGAAGCTCTGCTCCCTCTTCGGGGACTACTTAATCAACTTGCCTCACTAGCAGCCCTCAAACTTGGATGGTGAGGCAAAACTAAATGGGCGCAAGCACGAGAAGAGAACACGGTAGCGGTAGGCGACGGAGTCGGTAGGTACCCGCGGGCATGTCGGCGGCGCATTTCGGAAGTGACGAAGGGGCGCTGCGGGACGCACGTGCACACAATGTATTGGTCAGCTGCAAACTCGTAATAAGTTAATTTGCTACGTGCGTGACGCCACACGTGCTTATAAAGAGTGTGCCACACTCACCGCCATGGCTACTAAGGGCGCTGACTGACACTCCCACGTTGAAATTCACATATATATCCAATAATGTGGCTGGGAGGATAGCCGCCGTAGCTTTGTTAGCCACAAAGATGCCATGCTGCTTTGGGATGTCCTTCAGCGATCACTAAAAAAAACGTTTCGTCTTTAATTCCCACTTGATACGTTATTTTCTACCAGCAGCGCTTGATGGAGTACCATATAATATGTTTTTCCTCGTGGGCATGCACAGCTTGTGGAAGACACGAATGCAAGACCGCAATACAGAGCCCACCACCTCTTCAAGCCCACACTTCATTCAAATGGCTATGCACCTCAAAAACATTTACGGCGAGCTAGACTTTAGACCGGACTGGTACTCCATCTTAGAGAACTGTTAGACCTCACCCCTTTTTTGTTTGCATAACACGGTGTGAAGAACTCTCCATGTGAGGAACTCACGCTGTGTTAGCCATAGAGTGTTTATGAGTAATGCTTAAGCGCTTATGTTCGCGACATGATTGGACTTTTGTTCGCTTGATTTGTCTTTATTGCACAAATACTTTAATAAATACCATGAAAAAAAAGCCGTGGTAGCTCAGGGGTAGAGCGTCGAATGTGTTATTCGAAGGTCACAGGTTTGGTTCCTGCTCACGGCAAGTTATCTTTTCACCCACTTTTCTCTCTTCACATTTACATTACAATTCGATCTAATAACTTCCCCTATACTTTCCTTGACATTATTGTCTGTTATATCTCACTAATATTGTGTTAAAACACAGAAAAGCGAGCCCTTAAGTATACACTTCTATTTCTAGCTACAATCTTTAGGTCCGACTACGTTAGACTTGAACTTATTTTAGGTCGTCATACTGTCGAAAAGGTGAAATTTAGAGTGTGCATTTGTACAGAGACACGCCATATTCAGCTTCGCCAACTGTAAATATAGTGTACTAGAATATATTCTAGTACACTATGCTGTAAACCTTGGCGCAAGGCTGGCACCCAGAATTTATTTTTCAGAGGGGGGGGGGTGCAGCAGTACCACTAACTTTGTCAATTGGTGGTCGCTGTGAATGCGTGTAAATATTTTAGTATAACCTCCAAAGTTGAATTACCAAAAAAATTCGTGGTGTAGGGGGTTCAGGTTCCCTTCCTCTCCCCTCTCTACTAACGGCCTCCTGGTTCTGCGCGCTTTTGAAATGGCATTTTTTAAATCTCACAGTTCTCTGAGCACAGCTAACTTCCAATAAATCGGCTCAGTTATGTTGCATATTGTAGACGCCTAACCAAAGAAGAGTAGTTAAGACAGAAGAAATCAGTACGCCTTTTCTGAATTATTTTCGATCCCTCACAAAAGCTTTTATGGAGCTCAAATTGAGTAGATTGGCGTGTCATACTTCAAGGGCTACGGCATCATGTGCTAGACATGAATGATGGGCAGGTACGAAGAAATCTGCACCAAGAAAGCGCGACGGAGGAGCCGAAGCGCATAGCAGTTCCTGCACGCGGCGCGCAGCTCTTTCAGTGCTTTTCGACTGCAACGCTGCCGCTGCGGGCAACGCAGAAGGGATCAGGCGGCGAGGTGTGGTCACACCACTCAACACTTCAAGTACACTCTAACCTCGGCACTAGCCCTTCCCCCATCCCCCCTTCCTTCGCCCACTGCCTCGTGTCGTACTGTTTTTCTTTCTATTTGCGCGGGGCGCGTCCTCAGTCTTATTTAATTATCTAAGCACCACAGCGGGGTTCACGAATGGTGCGAGGTGTAGATACATTGCAGCTGATAAGCACGCAGCCAGTGAATGTAAGGAAACTGTCCGCGCCAACCGACGGTCGCTTCCTGCAAACACGAAACTTCAAAGCCCAACCACATGCACGTGATTTTCGTGCAACGACTGCAGGATTTGCTGTCGCCCTGGCTGTCGCGAAGGGCCATTCGTCTCCATCGCGTCACAGGTTTCAGGAAAACCAGAAAAAAAATTGGTTAAACCATAAGGTACCGCTTTCTTTTTTTTTGTGGGTATCCTGAAAATAAATGCAATTTTAATCGTATCTGTGTCTGCAAAGATCACACTGAGAATTTCATCGTGAATGAACTTTTAGTTTATAAGATATGGCCCGTGACCGTGTGGTCACGCTGGCCTCCTAGGCTACAGCAAAAATGAAAAAAAAAAAGCGTTAAATATATTTCGGGCCTTGACACATCGCAAAAAAATAAATTTATGGTATGAAGCATTAGATGAATATGTCAATGTCGCATTTACTGCACTGTGTAGTCACTGTGCTGTTGCAGTTCTCTCTATTGCACCTGCGCCTTTTGCCGTTAGGCACAGTTCCAATGAAGTGGACTGCTTTCTCATTCAAAATGTGCACAAGACGCGCTTTCAGCAAGCATCGACGTTGTTTGACGGCCACTTCCTTTTCACTTGTTATCTCAGCTTATCTGGTAGCTTTGAGGAATATATATATATACGGAATTCCAGTTCGGTGACGTTGGATCATGTGCTGCGAATAAGCACCGCACGTTGCTTATGGCTACCTCGCTAAGTAAATGCCACTCACCACCACTTTTCGCAGTCCAGTAAGTGCCTATGTTAGCATCCACCTGGTCAGTGCCTTCTGTGAAGCAGTTATATCGGATAACTGCATTAGAGAGAGGAACTTTTGTCTTCTTCTGCGCACTTGAAGGTAACTTCGCGTCAAGGATTTCATCTCCTACACCTGAGCAGATAATTGGATTGATTATCCCTCACCTCGTTCTTCATACTCTGCTTCATCTTCATCACAGTGGCATCGCATTATTGCGACGGCCGTCAGCAAGCAGATGTTAAACTGCCTATAAGTCTGTCTACGATTTAGGTGCATAGAACGCCAAGGGGCGAAATTTCCAGATCCCACTACTATGGCGTCCCTCATAATCATATCATGATTTTTTAATGTCAAAATCCACGAGTTATTCTTTATTATATTTAAACTTCCCATGAGACAGCCAGAATATTCACCTGTGACATCTTTGTCTAACTAGGTGGTAGCCTCTGATAGCTAGAAAATGTAGATAAACCAATACATATTTATAGTTCTCTTGGGGTATTCTAGCTATACCCTTTATAGTAAGCCTGGGCATACAGTGAATTGGCGTATAAGTGCCGCGGAATCACCCTACAACGAGCGTAAAATGATATAACGGACTTGAACAAAATACGAAACTTAAAAGCCTAGCGTGACCACATGGTAACATGTAAAATTACACACTTGTTCGCAAGGGAGGCATTCAGGGTGCCTACCAATTTGATATTTCTAAATTACCCGACTTTCCAGGTCTTCCATGAGGATTAAAAGCAAATTCCATGACCGCCATGTCTGCTTGGAAATCTTTATGCACTGAAAACAAACCCTCGAGTGGTAAAAAAAAAAAATCAGGCGCTCCATATAAAATAAGTAAACATATTTACCAGGCGCACTCAGAATGTTCTCAGCACGTGCGGTAAATGTGAAAAAAAAAATGCATATCTGGCCAAAATAAAACCCCTGAGCCAGGCAGTGAGCAAGTCAGCTGTTTGATGATCGAAAGAACCACGAACCAAACACACCACTTAAAAGAAACCACAGATGAAAGTTTGAAGGAGCCTGCAATAGTCCATCATCGCAGTCAAAGCTGCTAGGAAATGTAGAAGTGGCGCTATCTCGTAGCATCCGTGCAAAATGAGGACACGGGAGCCCGGACGGTTCTGCCACTGGAGTATAACCTAGTTTTCTATAATGGCCATAGCCCACGCCACTTAGGATGTGAATTGGATTGAATTGAATTAGATAGACTTGAACTGCTGTATTTACTGACTCAACTACTCCTATCTAGTTTACTATACAACTACTTAGGATGTGGAATGGATTAAATCTGATTTTACCTGGATTGCTGCATTTACTATTGGTTTGCGTCCCCGCCTAATTTGCGCACCTCTAAATTGTACGTTATAGCAAAAACATGAATAAGTACTACTCGCGTATTCTTTGTACCTTGCCTTGAGCCCCGCCGCGGTGGTCTAGTGGCTAAGGTACTCGGCTGCTGACCCGCAGGTCGCGGGTTCGAATCCCGGCTGCATTTCCAATGGAGGCGGAAATGTTGTAGGCCCGTGTGCTCAAATTTTGATGCACGTTAAAGAACCCCAGGTGGTCGAAATTTCCGGAGCCCTCCACTATGGCGTCTCTCATAATCATATGGTGGTTTTGGGACGTTAAACCCCACATATCTATCATCATCATGTACCTTGCCTTGACAAGTGGTAACGACAAAGTTGCAAGAACAGAGCCGTACTGCAAAATTTTACTTGTTTCTTTTTCCGACGAGCACATACATGTTTGTATTTTCTGTTTGTGGGCTCTGACGCTTGAAGTGCAACGGAAGTACTCAGACGGCTGCAATGAAAGCTGGGGATGGGGTTTAAAACGGCGATGTTTGAATATGTGGCGGCAAGAAGGAATCCGTCAACGTGCAACAGCTACCTTGATTCCACATATGAATCACGGATGTCGGCAGCACATTACCTTGATTTACGTACTCTTCTGTGGACGTCAAACAAAAACATAGATGCAGATATATTTACACCGTCTCACGAAACTGAAATGAGAAATTTACCTGAGGTTAAAAAAGTGCTACGCTTTCAACACGAGCTACCAGCAATAAGCGTGTAGCTGAGGATGTTTGCTGTTGCATCACCAATAATAATAATAATAATAATAATAATAATAATAATAATAATAATAATAATAATAATAATAATAATAATAATAATAATAATAATAATAATAATAAGGATGAGTATCCCGGCAAGCTTATGCTGACGGCACGAGCCGCAAGACGCAAGCATGCGCAGTGGGGTGTAGACACCACCGCCAACACCGGATTTGCGAGTAGGTGTGACTATAAAATGTTCCGCGTTTAAAATAAGCTTGCATCATGCCTGCACCTGGAATCCATATACAGACGACTGTACATCCGCTGAACAGGAGGGATGGGACACTTCTGACAATGTACTGTCGCTGCTTACGTCACGTGTTTAGGCGTACTTAGGTACGCTGTGCCTTTCTTATGGCTTTTATTGTGGACAAGGCTCTCTCCCATATTGGGTGCCGAAACGTCAGCAAACTTTGTGTTCCATGGGTCGGTGTATCCTTTCGTGTTTACACTTAGAAACAAAGGTTATGCACCGTCTTTTTTTTTTCACCTCTTCTAGTAGCTCATTATAGTTGCCGTTGGAAGAGCGACATTAATTGTAACCTTTGATCAATGGTAATGCTCATTTTTGTGACGGCCGCACAGAACTGTTGTCAGTTTCCATGACTTGGCCAGGTTTTTCAGAAATTCCCTGACTTTTTCAGGTTTTCCAGGTTGGTAGACACCCTGACATTGTTCAATCTGTTTCAAATTTTCATCGGAGATCCCACAGTGCAGGTCATCTTCAGGATCATGTGCTCGTTGCTATTGAAAAATTAATAACAAAGGTGTGTTGAATGCCGACGCGGTGAAACGTAGAACCACTATTTCGCGCTTTATGTAGCACCTCCCCAATAAACATAGAAAACTTCGGCCATTTGTTTTCTGTAAGGGGTACCCTAAGCTATCGCAATGTATGTTACTGGTATTCTCGACAGATTTTCTAAAGCTGCATAAATTAAAATGTTTCGTCACGACATGCATAACCATATAATAACGGTGGTACCTAGTGGGATAATTGTCGCCCAGAAAAGACTATGACTAGTTCTGCAACAGGGTAGCACCCCCGATTCTCGCTTCGGTTGCAATTCGCTCTTCCTGCTTGTTATCCGCGCACACTTCAAGGAACGTGACTACCTTTATTACAGCAACTTCTCATGTGGACAGTGAGGTGGCGGCCATATTTTGTCGTTAATCTTGCAATGTGCAGTTTGTTTTGATGCTTTGGTGGTAGCTTGCTGCAAAGTTAGTTACCTGCTACAATGTCCACGGCATCGTCACGGTCGTCATACGGAGTTGCCGTGAAGTTGGCAAAGCGCGTCGTAGCGCATGGTTCTGGGCATCCTTTGAGATCACGGCATATAACCACTGTTGTGCTTAAATGATTGCGAGAAAAGCCACGAAACACTTTTATGGCGTGCGTAGGGACAGCTTGCAAAGATAGCGCCATCAACCACCGAAGATGAGTGAAGTGCAACAAAGAAGCTGTTTATGCATGAGCGACATAACTTTTTTTCTTTTCGCATTGTCGCATTTTTCACTCATCCCGAAACAGTTTGCATAAAATTTGAATGATTGATATGTAGGATCTAACGTTCTAAAACCACCATATGATGAGACGCCGTAGTGCAGGGCAGCAGAAATTTCGACCACCTGGGGGGTCTTTAATGTGCACCGAAATCCGGGCACATACAGCATTTTTGCCTCCATTCAAAATGCAGCCACCACAGCCTTAGCCCCTAGACCACCACGGCGGGGTTGCCCCTCATAACAAACGCATCCCAAACTTAACTCTGATTTTTCGAGAAAAAAAAGTGCCTTCATTACGCGATAAATACGGTAATCACGCAAAAAAAAAAAAACTAACAGCATTCATGTGCCTGGGACTACATACGAACTAGTTGTGACTGAAATCACGTAACATTATCTAACAGCTAGTCAAGTGACCAGAATGACATGATGTAATAGCTAGTCACGTGATATTGTCACGTGCTTGCTCAAGAAAGACGATGGCAGTTGTGCATGTGCCACGAAGGTTTACGAAATGGACGGAAAAGAAGAACTCGCTTGCGCGTTCCAACTAAAAGATCGACCTGCCTCTGGTGTCTCAATCTCTGCGACAAGACCTCTGTTTTGACGTCGTGACACTGGTGGAGGTGCTGGAGCCTACAACCTGATGCAGGACAGTCTTGCTCAGACCCGTTCACCTAGTCCAGAGACTCAGCCCCTCGTCACGACTCCGGTGCACCGATTCAGTCGGCGCCTACTAGGCCTAAGTCCGGAGTCCGCACCTGTTCCGCCTCTTACCAGCATGGTAGCTCCTACCACATCCATGGTTACCGTTCCATCGCAGATCACTCTTTCCTCGCAGGTGACTCTTGAACAGCCTCGCGTTCCTGAAGTTTTCCGTGGGGAAGAGTACGAGGATGTCGAGGAATGGCTCGAACTGTTCGAACGGGTCGCTGTATCTAACCACTGGAGCGAACAGCACAAACTTGGCTGTGCATATTTGGCACTGGAAGATAGCGCTCGCACGTGGTACGAGAACCGCGAGGCTATTTTTCAATTTTAGGAAGATTTCCATCGGAAGCTCTTCACCACATTTTTGAACTCGGACCGACGGGATCGCGCACAGCAACTGATTGAGGCTCGCGTGCAAAAACCCAACGAAACAGCCGCCATGTACGGAGTCTATGATCTGTCTGTTTCGACGAGCTGACCCTGACATGCCCGAGGCGAAGAAGGTCGTCGCCTAATGCAGGGCGTTAAGGAACCAGTATTTGCAGGCCTCGTACTAAATCCACCTACAACAGTAGATGAAGTCATAAGAGAGGCGACTGTCATCGAGCGCGCACTGCGACAACGATGCCGACACTTTGACCGCCTGCTGAACCACACGGCAGGAAGTGCTGCAGCTCAGAACACTGCCATCTGCGAAAGTTCCCTGCGACAAATGACTAGGGAAATACTGCGTGGGGAACTTCGGGCCCTCTGCGTTCCTCCTACCCAACCACCTGTCGCATCTGTTGCCGAAATCGTCCGCCAGGAGTTGAGGTAAGCCGTTACACCACCCACGCTAAGTCCTGAGCCACACCGAGCGAGCTACGCTGATGCGGTCGGTCCGTCGTCCTCCACCATCATTTGTAGCAACGCCCTTCCAGCCACGACCCGCTGCCGTACCTTGGTGGCAACAAGATTCCATGAGACGACCAACAGTTCGCCGAACTGACTTATGGCGCATGGCCGACCGTCGACCTATTTGCTTCCGCTGCGGAGAACCAGGTCACATTGCCCACTATTGCCGTCATGGCGATTCCGGGTTCCGGAACTTTTCTCGTCCCGCTTCTTTCCACTCTGAAGACCATCGCGTCCACGATGCCGATCAACTGTCAACTGGCCAAGCAACTACACCGCGCCGCTGGCGATCTCCGTCTCCTGCGCGCCACCATGACTTGCCCCAGAGCTACGCGGACGTCACCAGAGGCCGTTCGCCTAGCCCTCGCCGGGGAAACTGCTGCGACCTCCGGGGGCAAGGTTGCCAATCTTTGAGACACCGAAAAGTTCCCCCTACCATCGCAAGAAGATACGACGACAACGACGAATACGACGACGAATAGGACGACGAATACGACGACGAATACTAATGCCAATGAAGTTGTACGTGCTGATCTTGGCGTTCTCATTGACGGACATCACGTTACAGCACTGGTCGACACTGGCGCTGACTTCTCAATCATGCGACAATAGCTCGCCGACCACCTTAGAAAGGTCAAGACACCAAGGACAGGGCCGCACATAAGGAGTGCTGGTGGTCAGCTGATGACTCCCACGGGTCACGAAGTGTCACGAAGTGCACCACTCGACTTCGCATTGGTGATTCTAGCTTCGTGGACACTTTCGTCGTATTGCCAGACTGCTGCAAGGAGCTAATTTTGGGCATGGATTTTCTTCAAGATCATGGCGCTGTTATCAACATCCCTCAACGTATGGTGACGTTTTGCGCACATCCGTATGTCGACAACAGCAGCGACGAACTACGCGGCCATTTGCGAATAGCCGACGATGTGACGATCCCACGTAGATCCTGCTGCCGTGTGTCGGTGTCCAGTGGGTGTCCTTGCTATAAAGATGTAATAGCGGAGCACATAGTCGCTCTTTTGCTCACGCAAGGCATTTCCATCGCGAGTGGCGTCCTGGCGCTTACTGGTGGACAGGCAGAAGTGCTCCTGACGAACTTCAGCAACGAGCACCGTCAAATCCAGAAGGGTACCGCAATCGCCTATTACGACGATATAGACCAAGCCGGGGATTGCTTTGCTTTGCAACCAGACGACGCGACTGTCCCTGCCTCGACAACTTTGCCGGTGGACATCTGTTCCACGCTACCACCCTCTGATAGGAAGCACCTGCTTTAACTTGTACACCGATTCGAAGACGCGTACGTCAAAGGTCCAGCAAACACCATTGACCAAGCACCGCATCATTACTGAAGACGACACGCGACCGATTCGGCAGAACCCCTACCACGTGGCTCCGAAAGAACGCGAGGAGATTCAGAAGCAAGTACGGAAGATGCTCGCGGATGACGTCATACAACCTTCGAAAAGTCCTTGGGCGTGTCCCGTGGTTTTAGTCAAGAAAAAAGACGCCAGCTTGCGCTTCTGTATTGATTATCGCAAGTTGAGCCAAGTCACGAAGACGTCTATCCACTGCCTCGCATAGACGATTCACTCAATCGGCTTCGTCATGCGCGCTACTTCTCTTCAATGAACCTCCGAAGCGGCTACTGGCAGATAGAAGTCGACGAGAGAGATCGTGAAAAAAAGGCCTTTGTGACGCCCGATGGCCTTTACGAATTTAAGGTGCTTACTTTTGGGTTGTGCTCAGCGCCAGCCACTTTACAGCGGCTTATGGACACCATACTATCAGGGCTGAAGAGGCAAACGTGCTTGGTCTATCTGGACGATGTTACTGTATTCTCAGCATCGTTCGAGGAACATCTCAGCCACCTATTCACCGTCCTCCAAGCCATACGCTCAGCCGGCCTTACTTTAAAACCGGAAAAATGCCATTTTGGTTTCAACGAACTCGGCTTCCTAGGCCACGTCATCAGTCACGAAGGTGTTCGACCTGACCCGGCCAAAATAGACGCCGTAGCGCAATTCCCTGCACCACGTGACAAAAAGGCTGCGAGACGCTTCTTAGGGTTGTGCGCTTATTACCGGAGATTTATCGAGTACTTTTCGTCTACTACGGTGCCATTAACACGACTCACGCGTGAGGACGTCCTTTTCTTTTGGGGTGAACAGGAGCAAATGGCATTTAATCAACTACGACAACGCCTGTAAACACCTCCAGTCCTTGCGCACTTCGACCAGGATGCCCCTACAGTACTTCACACTGACGCCAGCAATGTAGGTCTGGGTGCCGTTCTGGTGCAGTGGCAAGACGGCTGTGAAAGAGTAATAGCCTATGCCAGCAGAACTCTCTCTCGCGCGAAGTAGAAATACTTGACTACCAAGAAGGAATGTCTCGCCGTGGTGTAGGCAGTCATCAAATTTCGTCCGTATTTTGTACGGCCGCTCATTCAAGGTTGTTAGCGACCATCACTCTTTGTGCTGGCTCACCAACTTTAAAGATCCATCTGGCCGTTTGGCGCGTTGGAGCCTAAGGCTTCAAGAGTTCGACATGACCATCGTCTATAAATCTGCGAAGAGGCACACCGACGCCGACTGTCTCTCATGGTCGCCAGTGGAAACTGTCGCTTCCGATAACGAAAACATCGACGCGGCTTTCTTGGGAGTTGTCAGCACGGCCACTACTGCACGAGAGCAGCGCAGTGACCCTGAGCTCTTACCACTCATTGAATATTTAGGACGATGTAAAGATGTGCCGCGGTTATTTGCTAGAGGACTGCCATCTTTTTGCTTGAGAAACGATGTTCTCTATTAGAAAAACCTCACTAACCGGTAACCCGCACTTGCTCGTCGTGCCTGCTTCTCTTCGAAGAGAAATTATGGAAGCGTGTCATGATGAAGCAACTTATGGTCATCTAGGCTACAACCGAACATTGTACAGACTACAATGCAAGTACTATTGGCCAAAGTTGCCTGCTGCTGTTAACTATCACGTGTGAACTTGCACCGACTGCCAAAGACGCAAAGCGCCTCCCAGCAAGCCAGCCGGTCTTTTACATCCAGTCGAAGCACGAGAAAAGCCGTTCACCCAGATTGGAATGGATTTCCTGGGTCACTTTCCAACTTCCACAACAGGGAACAGATGGATTATTGTGGCCACTGATTACCTCTTCCGTTATGCAGAGACTAAAGCTATGCAGCGTGGCACAGCAGCAGAAGCTGCTCAGTTCTTCATCGAAAACATCGTCCTTCAGCATGGCACTCTGACAGCAGTGATCACAGACAGAGCCTTCACCACAGAGCTTTTAGAGTCGGTTTTTAGACTCAGCGGTACAGCTCACCGGAGAACAATCGCATACCATCTGCAGACAAATGGACTGACGGAGCGCCTCAATAGGACGCTCACAAACATGATCAGCATGTACGTTGACACGGAACATAAAAACTGGGATCAGATATTGCCGTACGTGACCTTTGCGTATAACACCGCTCGACAAGGAACCACTGGAAGACACCGTCCAGTCTGATCTATGGTCGCGAAGTCACGACAACATTGGACGCCATGTTGCCGCATGAGTGTGACGACATCCATGTAGACGCCGAAGAATTCACTCAGCACGCCGAAGAAGCCAGACAGCTCGCACGCGTGCGCATCTATCATCAGCAGCAGCAAGATGCACAACGCTACGACACCCCACACAAGTTTATTAGCTACACCGCAGACGACAAAGTATGGGTATGGGTTTTGATACGTCGACGTGGACTGTCTGAAAAACTGCTAAGATGGTACTTTGGCCCATACAGCGTCATGTGAAACTTGAATGACGTGAACTACGAAGTCGTTCCCGACACTGATTGTAGTTCTAAGCACCAAAAGCATTTACCCGAAGTCGTGCACGTCGTGCATATGAAACTGTATTTATCGAGTTAATTAGCTCCCGGTTACTATTTTGGTACGACCACTTCGTATGCCTGGTAGAGCACCTAAGGTGTGCATCGGGACGACGCCTCTTTCGGAGGGAGGCAAATGTCATGTGCTTGCTTAAGAAAAACGATGGCAGTTGTGCATGTGCCACGGAGGATTACGAAATGGACGAAAAAGAAGCACTCGCTTGCCCGTTTTAATTAAAAGATCGACCTGCTTCTGGTGTCTCAATCTCTGCGGCAAGACCTCTGTTTTGATGTTGTGACAATATGATATCATAATAAACCACATAACACCAAGTAATGTGACTAAAATTACATAACACCACATAAGAACTAGTCACGTGACCAATTGCATGACATGTCTGACCGAGACACGTGTGCAGTGTGATGAACGGACCGAAACCGGAGAATAGTCAATTGTAGTCATACTTGGTACTATAGCATAAACTTAGCTTCTAGAGCAAAAGCTTGGAATTACTAGCAAAACTAAGCTAGTTTGAACACTAGCTCTGCTGTTGGTTCCAGTTTTGCACCACTAGTAATGTTGTACACATTTTTTAGTGTCCCTTCAACTTCTTCACTAACGAACGAAAATGTAGGTAAGAAAAACAAATGCAGCTTGCGAAATCCCATTGCACGTTCTTCCACAACTGCAAAGAAAAAAACATTCTGAGAAAATTTTAATTTTTTATAGGGCAAAAATGAGTGTCTACAAAGGGGATTATCGCAAAAACACAGCCGATAAATGCTTATTCCAGCTTTAGTTGCACCAAATATTTAAAAATCATTCCCAAGGACCAAAAGCATAACCTTTGTTCACACTACTTTGCATGCAAAACAAATATTGCTCGAATAAGAGAACAATGCACAGACAGCATTTCACACTTGCAGCAGTGGCAAACATAGATGAGGCTTCCAAGGCAGCCTGTTGAAGCCTGCAAGAAATTCTCAGCCATAGTGAAGAAAAAGTTTATTTTGGATGTTGCTGGGGTACTTTGAAACCCAACATCAGGCAGGAATCATAACTTCCAAAACATTTGAGTTATGCTGCTCAACAGAAACATTGCTCCACAATATTAAAAAAAAGAAAAACAAACAAGTTTTTCAGAAAAAAAAAAGATACAGAGACTGACTTGGTCCTGTAGGAACAATAACATGGATTTTTATTTAGTTGACTACAAAAAGTTATAGTGCTTACGTTTTCAAGTTTTAAACAAACACACTCTCAACTAAGTGATCACATGAGAGGAGCACGAGGATTATTTTGGATAAGAATAAAGCAAAGGACAGCTGGCTGACATTCCATTCTCGTACTTTTAGGTGTCTATGTCTACTGGGCGGTGTGCCCTCACTTTCAATCAGACAAATTCTCAACTTCAAAGAACTGCACACCACAAGCAAACACACTGGTGCATCTATGTGCAATGCAGCAGTGGCCAAGTTTCAGTATAGACCAAAGAGGTTTTTCTTTTTTGCGACATGTTACGGTGTATTCGGTTGGTCATTCTGGTTCAAAGAAGGGGGAAGCGTGGGTGGCTGGCAATAGGAGTGCAAAATGCGAGGTTTCAGGATAAAAAAAAAAGGCACCTGCAGTACCGTGACGTGCTCAGTTTAGAACTGTTTAACATGTTGTGTGACAACTGAAAAATGGACCCCCCCAGCTTCGACGTGTGAATACGGTCAAATTCCTTTGAAACCACATGCCCAAATTACCTGAATGACCACCAATGCAACACGCAAACTTTGTCCTAGATCTTCCACTTTATGAATTCCATGCTGTTGCACTGTCGTGCAACTACATGCAAGCAATATGAAAAAAATGCTAGAGAAGTTTTTTTACAGTCCAAACAACTACAATGGCATGGCTGTGAAAATTCAGAGCCCTTACTCTTCTATGGAGATGGAAGCCAGCAAACCTTTGACTCTGGTGGGTCTGCTATAGTGAATATTGCTAGAGCAAACTTATATATCATCATTATTGGCTATACTGAAGGCGGGCGCACTCTCAATCACTCTCCTCAGCGTCCTTCAATGAGATGATTGTGAGAATATCCAAAAATCTCCACAATGCGCAGCCACCTCATACTTACCTAGTAAAGACTGAGTCAACACAGTGCCTCGACTTAATTGACGTGGCAAAACTTGTACAAGAGAATACCAGGGTCTTTCGCATTATGTATTGCAGAGGCATTTCATTCCATTATCACAATATTTAACCTAGCCTCCATAGAAAGTGTTACAAACTGATATGTACTTGCAGTTAAACTTTGTTCTATGCTTCGTAGTGTCCTTGAATGTGATCGGCCAGAAATTAGCCATAAACAGCTTCACTGTAAAAATTAATTGCGATAGTGTCAGGAGAATGATGTTTTTACTAGAGTTCTAGCTTTAATGCCATCATCGCCTGCAGGATTAACCCGTTAACTGTGGGGTGGGCCACCAGTGGGTCACCAGTGCCCCTGGAAGATATGCCAAGTGGCCCACTCATGGGTCACTTGCTCATAAAATGGAACCTCAAGGAAGCTAGCCACAGCAAATGTGCTAATTGTGGTTGCATCACCCATCAGGTAAAAGACAAAGTTGAAGGGCGATGTTTAAAACTGAACAGCGTAAAACAACAGATAGATATTCGTAATTAGCATTGAATATTTTCAGACACTTCCTCCTTACTGTGAGGAGAGATAAAGCAAAGGATGATTCTAGCAATTATTCGTGCTGCCCCGGCTGCGTAATTGTGCAATAATGAAGTAGCAACTCAAAGCTGCCACATGCCACCCAAGTCCTCAGCCAAGTCATCCAAATGCTCTAAATTTGAAATCAAAGCTGTTGGGAGCACTCAGACTTGGAGGTTCATATTCTAACACAGCCTACCCCACGTTACTGGAGCGCATAAATTCAACCACCAAAACACACCACCACTTTTAAATGTGCCCTAATAAGTCTGAAAGCAACCATTTAATTACACCTTTATATAAAAAAAGTTATACAGTATATTAAAAGTTGACTTTACTGGTTGCTGCCACCAAGTTATACTTTGTTCCAAACAAATACAAGACCAGGCCAAAAGCACATACCTCTTTTAAAACTAGGCAGATAGAAATTCGATAAAATTTACTTTTTCACAACGGCCTGTTGTTGGCACATTACAGGTGAATGGTTTGTTGTTCTATAAAAGCGCTACCTGTGCTCTGCGTTAAACATACAAAATGAAATAGAGACAGTACATACATATAACTAATTACTATTTGCTTGCACATTAAGATAACGTTCAACATCATGAACACCAGAAACCCTGTTAGAATGCTTGTGCTTTCCTGTTTATGTCTCACTTTATGCCAGTGACCACATATTTTAACTGTATGATGACCACAGTTTCCAACTGTATGGAAGTGTGAAAAAAAGCCCACATAATCTACAAATTAACATGAGCAATGAACTGTTTGGTTAACTTTTTAGGTAGTGACTAACAAAATTTACAAAGAAACAAAGATGTCAACCAGCTGCCCTTTTCTTGATCTGATCCGCAATGACCTATGTATACAAAAAACTCCAAGTACCATTTGCCATAAAACCTTAGGGACTGAAGCATAGAGCCTTTTGCACAGCTGGCAAATCACTGTGTGCTTTCGTAGCACACTGGAAATAACACATACACTCATGTAGGCAATGCAATGCCCTTATAAACAACTGAGACAAATAACAGACACAATACAGAAGCCTGCTGACCAGAAAACAAGGACATTGCATACAAAGCTGTGGTAACAGCAATGCTGCTTGTACAAAAGAAATTGCAGTATATCTGTACGTGCATGTGTGACAAGAATCCCTTTGACCCAATCCTATGGGAAAAAAATAAAAGAAAAACTGGAGGGCAACCCTTGAGTTTTAAAAGCAGCCAGTGCATGGAGATATGGCACAAATATAATTTACTGTTTGGCATATACGATGCTTCCTAAATCTTGTGCACTCAACCATACATACTACTGTGCTCAAAGGCAAAAACAAAGACAGCGTCTTTCTTTCTGGCATCTCAGTTAATCAGTTAAGCTGCATTACAAGTGTTCAAACACATGCACGCACAAGAATGTATGTATAACGAATGCAAAAAAAAACAACACTTGAAACATTTCAGGTTTGAATGAAAGAAAAGGCGTGGCTGAATAACACCTTTTACCATTTTTTGCCCAGTGTTTCAGGTCAGATGTCTAATACCTGATACTAAAGATTTGTACTGCTACAATAGTTGAACTGGTCTGCAGAACTAAGCAACAGTTTTTGTGAGCCACAGCTACGCCTCGCTCAGAGCACAGCTGAGCTAAGTTTCACAAGACTTAACTAAGCCTCTCTTTCTTGCTTACCCTGTTTCTGCAGCCACAAACAGTGAACCACACAAATAACGTAAAAAAACAAAAACAAAGTGCACTTGAAATTTAAGGAAGGCAAAAAATTATCAGCATAAACCAAGTACATTTTGTCTTTGATACGCACAGCTATGGTGTTGAAGACTGCGCTTCTGAGACTTACATTGAAAGGTACCAAGCCAAACAAGAAAGATAAGAAAATCTAATAATTTTTTCTCTCATTCTCGTTCGTAGCAGGCAAACACGCGTGGTCTTGCACAGGACCCCCATGAAGATTACCCATGGGCCCTGCTGTACGTGCACAAACCTTGGGGGAAAGGAGTCAAATAAAACATGACAAACCGGACCTTAGCCACATTGACTACTCGTGATGGCCAGAAAGGATGGTCGTCATTTGAATTAACACTCCTTCACGAGCACTTCATGCCCAGGACTGATTGAGAACCATGCAGACATCAAACCGTGCCCACTTCAGCTAGGCCTGGGCGCTCTGTTAACTCAAGTCACACCTCGATGCTCAGTTCCCAAAAGCCAAAAGAGTTTCCTTCAGCTGGCAGGGCCAGTGCTCCATCGGCTGCTGCTGTCAGCCAGTGGCCTTGCTTGCCACACTGCTTGGGCAACTGAGCATATAGGCAATCCGGTGACAAGAGCCTCATTCCCAACAAGTGCTTTGCTCAACAGATGGAAAGGAGGGGCAGAGGACCGAATGCTTTCACTGTGCAGCGCCATCTCTCCACTGCTTCTGCTGTTCAAGCAGACGCTCGAGCGGTGAGGGACCGGGTCCCGACCACAGGGACTGCATGAAACAAAGAATGCACAATGTTCAACACCTCACTTTGCAAACACAAGTAAATGACTGTCAGCTCAAAAGAAGAACATAATGGTCCTCAACAGTTTCAATGCATGTTGGCAAATTTCACGGTTCATCAAAAGACGCATATGTTCAAAAGGGAGCCATGCTATAAATGCGCTAAAAATATGTACTACTATTACTTCATTGCAGATTTGAAAATGTATGAGAAAGACAGTGCCTGATTTATTCAGACACTTTAAATGCCCAAAGCTACGAGAACTTAAAGAGACTGTTCCTGCTGTCGCCAGGAATTGAGTTCCTGTTGCTATGAACCTGTGTTCAGCAGTGGAATACGACAGCCACTGTGGCAGATGAGGCTTGTAGTAGTGCATTAAGACACGAGCATGAGTGACAAGAAAGAGTCTCGCATTCTCAGCAAGCCACTGCTTCTATAGAATGTTCAAAACACTTCCAAGACAGTCTAGAAATGGGGTTTCTTCAATGACTGCCACAATGTCACCCATTTCGAAGAATGAAAGCACTCTCAGAAGAAGGAGGTGGCCACCATGATTACTTAGCACACATTCACTGCCATCTTGCCATCTTATTCTGGTGCACCTTATTCAATCAAATTTACCATTTTTCAAACCTTTAATAAACAAAGAAAACATTACTTAAAGAAAAAAACAACAACAAATCAATGCACAGCATATGCAAATATTCTGTACAACACTTAACTGGCCCCAAAAAAAGGTGTGTTAAAAAAAATGTTACCGTAATTACTCGAATCTAACGCGCACCTTTTTTCCGGTTAAGCGAGTTCATAAATCGCATGCGCGTTAGAATTGAGTACGAAAAAAAATGAATATGGTCATTCTATTGCCATCGGCATTTCCAAAATGGCCGCCCCCTACGTGCGTCAGCATGGCGCGTTGGCCATTTCTGCCTATGTGTTTCCCATGTGCGGCACTTCGTACGTGTGCTGAGGAGTTTGTCATCTTGTAGTGCATTAGCATCGACGGCATGGAAGGGCCGACTCCAAAAACTTGAGTGCACCACGATGCTGCTTTTAAAAGCACAGTCATCGCGTGTGCAGAAACGGACGGAAATCGGGCAGCATCGCGGTCGTTCGGAGTTCCCGAAACGTGCGTGCGGGACTGGCGGAAACAAAAGCAGAAGATTGTCGACAGCAAAGCTTCACACAAAGGCTTCAGTGAACCACAGCAGGGTCGGTTTCCGCAAATTAAAGAGCTGCTCGGCGAGTATGTGCTTGAGCAGCAAGCGGCACAGCAGCCCGTGACGACAGAACTCCAAGCGCAGGCTACGCAATTAGCCTTAGAAAAAGGTCTAATGCGGAGCCAGTTTAAAGCGAGCAGGTACTGGCTAACTAACTTTATGAAGAGAAAAGGCTTTTCCCTCCGAAGGGGAATGGGCATATGCGAAAAGTTTTGCGGAGGAGTACGATGAAATGCTTCACAGTTTTCAGAGGTTCGTCTTAAACTTGCGGCACAACAACGGCTACCTGTTTGGGCAAATCGGGAACAGACGCCTCTTTACTTCGACATGCCTGGCACCACAACCGTCGAGAAGAAGGGGGCGAAGCAAGTTTGCGTGCTGACATCGGTTCACGGTAAAACTACAGTGACGGCAATGCTCTGTTACACGTCAGATGGGCACAAGTTTCGCCCGTACCTCATATTTAAATGGAAGACGCTCCCGAAAGGAGTCGTTTTTTCGAGTGGTGTGATCGCGCGGGCCAGCGAGAAAAATGGGTGCGCGTTGCAATCGACGTCTTACTTTTTTTTTTTTTTGTCGTGGAAATCGGGTGCGCGTTACAATCGAGGGCGTGGTAGAATCGAGTAAATACGGTAGTTGAAAACCTACACAGATGCCAGCGAGATCCACGTTTCCACAAAATATGTCCATTACACAACATTCCACTCCACCAACCCTCACCTGAATCGTGGAATGCATCATCGTGGGTTCAAGTGTTTCAGATTGAGATCTGCCATCTGCAAAAAAGAAAAGAAAAAAAAACACACACACACACACACACACAATCAATACAACATTGAGTGACAAAAAATAAATAAATAAACAGACAAAAAGTTTATTTAAAAACATAGTACATGAAAGGAGTGTAATCCATTGAATAAAAAGACAACAAGAAAGAGTGGTTCAGCTTCTCAGCTCATTTCACCAGCCTTATTATTTTTTGATACTGCATTGTAGATATATTAGGTGATTACTTTTCCAATTGCATATTTCTTTAAGCGTGTTCAAGATATCTTGTGGCAGATGGCAGTGCGTCGTCACAGTAACTCAATAACTTTAAAAAGTGAGAATCCCTGATACAAACAGTCACAATGTTAGCTAATGAACAGTGTTTGGCAATTCATATTTATTGACTACACTATGATATACAGTTCAAGAAATGAAGTGACAAAAGAAGAAATGCCTGGCACTGCTACTTTATTATGATGTATAAATAGGCTTTTGCCTAATTCATTTGTCACAAGTGCACCGTATAAAGTTTCAGAGGCTTCCATGCTCTTACGCCAGAGCAAATGGACACATGCACCATGTAACGGCAGCACTTGAATTTCGTTGGCATTGAACATACAGACAGAGTAGACAATGCTGAGAGCAACCAGCAAAGGTACAATAAATGCTACAACACATGGTAGCAAAAACGTTATACTTGGTGGCCAATTCTAAGGCATAGTATGGCCCTGAAAAACTTCTTAATGTAATAGCCCGATTTCATGACTTAGTAACAATTAGTAAGTGGGTCAATTCCACAGCAGAAATTTGGGTTGTTGCACAGTTTTATTTTTGTGCATGTTAAATTCAATGTTATACCGCATGAGCGCTAAAGCGCTCATGCGATAGATGCGCTTGTTATAACGCATTAAACATGAAAGCACTCATGCGGTAGATGCGCCTGTAGATTATTTAGCCATCTTCTGTAAGTACATTCACTTTTTTTGGCAAAGGGTTTGATTCGTGTTGCCGACTGCAACTTGGATGCTAATGACAAAAAAAGATATCGAATGAGTGATTGTCAGGTTAGGTTAATTTGGTTTTTATGGCACAAAAGCAGCTAAGGCTACGCTGCGCCAGACACAAGACGTTCAAGAATGGACACTGAAAAGATGAAATTTTAAAGCTTAATTAACAGATTACATTCTTTTAGAAAGTTTAGCACGTCAGGTAGAGGTACTATAGGGTCATCTTCTAGGAACAAAGCGGGGTGTAAAGGTACGTGTTGTTTGTATAGCTTGATGAAATGTTTTTGTCTCTGTGTTTCAATGGTGGGACATGTAATTAGGATGTGCATAAGTGTTAACGCTTCTTGGCTTTTTTCGCACGTTGGTTGTTCTTCCTTTGCAAGTAAGAAGTTGTGTGTCAAGTGTGAGTGTCCAATGCGAAGTCGGCATAATACAAATTCGATAAACCGTTGTTGGTGATGGCAGGTCTTCCATTCCCCCGAGTATGGGTTTCACCAGGTGGAGCTTATTGTTCGTGCAGGTGTCCCATTGTTGTTGCGGTTTTGCTTGTAGAGCTAGGCGAATTGTTCTCTGGATATCTTTAAGGGAAATTTTCACTTTTGCTACTGTTTTGTGGACGGCCAGGGAAGCATACTTATTAGCTTTTTCATTTCCGGGCATCCTAACATGACTTGGGACCCAGCAGAAATGTATGGAGGCTGCCTGGCTGTTTAAGCATACCATGTTTAAAATGTCGCTCACTATTGGCTCACATTTGGATTTTATATGTAGTGCTTTCAGTGAGTTGGTGTATATGATTGCTTTCTTGTATTTTTCAGCGACGATTTTCCGAACTGCTTCACTCAAGGGATAAGCTTCAGCTGAAAAAATGGAAAAACTACAAGGTACTTTCACAGAAATCGCACTTTTCGTTGTCGCGATTCCAATACCCACATGGTTTTCTGTTTTTGAGCCATCTATGTAAAATTCTTCATAATCGCTATATTCGTGCTGAAGTGTATCAAATTCTTGGATTATGTGTTCTGGTGGGGTGCTTTTTTTGTTAAAACGGCTTAGTGAAAATTCGCATAGCTGCGACAGGTCGAACCATGGTGGCAGTCTTGGTGGTTTAATAGCGACATCTAGTGATCCATCAGAGATGGTATAAATGCGGCAGTATTCCTCGAAATGTAAGACAAGTGGTTTGATTAGGTTCAGTTTGTTGAGGTACTGTAAGTGTGAGTCACACTTAGCGGCAATTTCGTAGCAGATGTGTTCAGGTTACGACCTTATTCTTAAAACATATGACAAGGTTAGTAACGCTCTTCGATCACATAGAGGGGACTCATTGCATTCTACGAATAGACTTTGCACAGGTGATGTTCTGTAAGCACCACTGGACAGACGGAGACCGAGGTTGTGTATAGGGTCAAGACGCCGGATGTATGAGTTTCGTGCTAAGTCATAGACTATGCATATGTAGTCTAAGATGCTGTGTACAAGAGATCGGTAAATACGTATAAGGCAGAGTCGATCGAAACACCAGTGTTTATGAGAGAGTGCTTTGAGCACGTTGAGTGCTCTGTTCGCTTTAGTTTTCAGTGTGTTTATGTGTGCCAGAAAGTTAAGTTTTCGGTCGAATGTGATTCCTAGAAATTTGTGTTCTTGTTTTACCAGCATGCCGATGTTGTACAGTTTAAACGCGGGTTCAGAGAACAATACTCTTTTTTGCGTAAAGAGAACAGCGGTGGTTTTTTGGGTTGAAAAGCGGTAATTATTTTGGTCAGCCCAGTTCGTAAGCTGATTTATTGTAATTTGGAGTTGCCTTTCGCAGGATGATAGGCTGCAGGCATGGCAGGCGATTTGGAGATCGTCAACGTAGATGGAGTGCATGACTGTACGGGGTATAGCCCTGTTGATGGAGTTCATTTTGACTATAAACAGGGTTGTGTTCAAAACGCAGCCCTGTGGTAGACCATTTTCTTGGACAAATATTCTATTCGACAGGAAATCATATAAGCAGCTCAGCATACTTCCCCGAATCCCTAAGTTAGCTAGATCTCTGAGAATCTCATATCTCCAAGTTGTGTCATATGCTTTCTTTAAGCGAAAGAAGACCGCGAGACAGAACTGTTTGTGTAGAAATGTTTGTCGTATTTCTTGTTCCAGCCTAACAAGATGATCAGTGGTGGAACAGCCCTTTTTGTATCCGCACTGATGTGCGTCTATTAGGTGCTCCGACTCCAGAGTGAAGGTAAGTCCAATATTTATGATGCTTTCATAAGGTTTTGCTAGGCAGCTTGTTAATGCAATGGGCCTGTAGCTACTTGGGGATGTTGGGAGTTTACCAGGTTTCAGGAACGGCATAACTATGGCTTTTTTTCCAGTCTTTAGGCATTATGTCAGAGTTTCACATTTTGTTAAAGAATTGGAGAAGTGCCTCCGCGGATGCTTGGGATAGATGTGCAAGCATTGCGTAGTGTACCTGGTCAGACCCTGTTGCCGTTTTTTACTGGCGGAAAGTACCCTGTTTAATTCGTGCAGCATAAGCGGATGGTTATAACATTCATTTGAGGTACTGGTAGTAGGCAGTCTTTGTCTTTCTGCATTTTCTTTATATTTCAGAAATGCATTGGCATAATTTACTGAACATGATACCTTGTAAAAGTGTTCTCCTAATAGGTTGGCCTGCTCTTCTAGTGTTGATTGTATGCCTCGACTTGTAAGCAGTGGTATTGTGTTGGAGGAGTAGTCTCCTTTAAGCTTCCTCACCTGGTCCCAGATGTGTTTAGATGTGACTGAACTGTTAATATACGATATGTATTTTTGCCATGAATCCTTTTCTGTCTGTCTTCGAATAAATCGGGCTCTGGCTATTGCCTGTTTGAAGTTGATGAGACTGGTGTAGGTGGGGTATCTTCGTAGAGTTCCCCAGGCCTTATTTTGTTGTTTTTTGGCATCAGTGCACTCGTTTGTCCACCAAGGGCTGAGTTTCTTGCGTACGATGCCGGATGATTTCGGTATTGCCTTTTCTGCTGCTGAGATTAAAGCTTTGACGAACTCATCGTTCAGTTCAACAGAAAGCTCTGATGAGAAAACTTCAACAAGCTTAGCGTTTTCTGTAAAAACTGGCCAGTTCACGAGCTGCAGTTTCCACTGGCGTGGCTTGTTTATTAAAGTTGGGTAGGATGGTATAAGTTTTATGATGCCGGGTTGATTATCACTACCGCAGGACGTGTTGATGACGTCCCATTTAAGATCGTTAAAAAGACACAGTGAACACAGGGCAAGATCTAAGCAACTAAAAGTGCGTGAAGTTGGTGAAAAGTAGGTAAAAGCCCCAGAATTAAGAAGGCAGATGTCGTTTGATAAAATGAAGTCTTCCACAGCTTGCCCTTTTGCATCAGTTTTGTCGCTACCTCAAAGGGTTGAATAAGCATTAAAATCCCCAACTAAAATAGTTTTGGCAACTGTTTCACTAGATTTTTTAGGTTTTTGGTGGTGAAAAGGGTGTGAGGTGGAATATACAGCAAGCAGATGGCGATGGTTTTGTACGATAGAATGGTGATGGCTACGGCCTCGAAAGATGTGTTTATTTGGACATCTCGCGTAGGAGTGCTGCCCTGCACAACTACCGCTACTCCTCCTGAAAGACGATTGCAATGTTCGCGTTCCTTTTCGGCAACTGTGAAGCCCTTTAGGAAATGGTTGTGTTTTGCACCAAGATTTGTCTCTTGGAGGCAAAAAGCTACTGGTGAGAACTTGTTAATGGTGTCCTTTATGTCACCTAAGTTATGAATTAAGCCTCTACAGTTCCAATGTACGATAAAAGCCATGGCAGAATAAAATTAAGTAAATATATTTCTGGGGATTGGTCGGTTTGAGTAAAAGATAATAGGTGACAACGCTAAGAAATAGAAATAGAGCGAAATACGATAACCATTACGGTTATCGCTTACTTATTGTGGTTGCTGGGACTTTGTCCTTGTCCTGTTTGGCGCGCTCAAGAGAGCGCTTGTCCTTCGGTGTCAATGACACCGGAGTTTTGTGGTCGATCTCTATTGCCTTGTCTAAGGCGCTGGCAGATCGAGAGTGAGGCACTGAAAAACGGATCTCAGGCCTTGGCACCCGATTGATTTCAGGTCCCAGGGAGACCGGAGTCTGCGGGCCCTTTGAATCATCACGGGACCACTGGGTGTGATAGCGGTGGACTCCTGAGGCCTTTGTGACGCTGCCTCCGACTGCGTCACATCGGCCTAACTTCTGTGGAAAAGGTACGACAGATGTTTTTGCGCTTCACTGAATGATATTTTCCCTTTGACGGTCAGAGCGATCACTTCTTTTTCTTTTTTCCAACATGGGCATGACCGGAAATACGCTGAGTATTCCCCGTCACAGTTAACACAGTGGGGTGAGGATGAGCAGTTTTCCAATTTGTGGTCATCTGCGCTGCATTTTAAGCATGTTTCTTTGCCTCTGCATGAGTGCGAGGCATGTCCGAAGCTTTGGCATTTGAAACAGCGTCTGGGGTTGGGGATATAGGGTCTGACATTGATTTTTATGTACCCAGACTTGAGAGAGGTGGGCATTTCACATGTTCCTAAGGTTAGTATGAAGTGTTTGGAGGGCACTTCCCGATTATTGCGACGGATTACTATTCTTTGGACTTTTATGACATTTTGTTCTTGGAATCCTTCGAGGAGCTCTTTGTCACTAAGGCCTAAGAAGTCTTCCTCCAAGATTACTCCCCTGCTGGTGTTTAGATAGCGATGGACCGAAACGGTGACAGCTGTTTCTCCAATGCTGGTTAGTTGAGATAGCTTAGGCACTTGGTCTTTTTCGGTCAGCTCCAAAAGGAAGTCACCGCTTGACATTTTGGATGCTTTGTATGTGGGTCCGATTTTTTCTTTCAGGCACTTGGCCACCAAAAATGGGGATAGTTTTCTTAGAGGGGTGCTTTCGCTATGGATAGTGTGATACTTCGCGAAAGTAACTTTAGTTCTTGTCGAGAAGTGAAAACTTGCTTCGGTGCGGCCTCTCTTACGAGACCGATCCGATCAAGGGCGGCGGATGCTTGTGAAGCCATAGAAGTATGAATGTGTTCGGTAACAGCAACGCGGCCACCACCCACCACGGAGCCCAACAAGGGGACGCGGCTGGACTTGTTAAACAAGTCCCCCCAACGCCAGCCGTGTGCTGTCACAATAACCCAATGTAATTATCCAAGGTGGGATACCTACACAAGGTTAACCCTTACCGCCATGAAAATCGGAAGTAAACAGAAGTGAGGAGAGGACAGGAAAGATAAAAAGTGTGGGAGAAAGATGAAGATGTGGGAGGAGAGAGACAGGAAAAGGTGACTGCTGATTTCCCGTGGGTGGGTCAGCCCAGGAGTGCCGTCTACGTGAAGCCGGGGCCAAAGGGGTGTGTTGCCTCTGCCGGGGGGGCCTTAAAGGTCCAACCACCCAGCGTCAGCTCAGCCCCCAGGATCCCGTTTTCCCCGGACATGGCAAAGCCATGCACGACTAGGTGTAGGAAGGGGTCGAAACCCCCCATTAGTTCGGGTCCGTGGTGTCGCTACACACCAAACGCCTCCTTTCACAGATGCCCCTGCGGGGGAATGAGTGATTGTGTCATCCCAACATTTAGCCACTGGGTTGCAGTTTAGATAGGTATCTGCATGTACAAAACATTTTGGTTGAAAGTGGCTTAAAAGAAACGTCGTGATTTATCAATCTTTCACAAACAACACTACATAAAAAATCGATAGATGGCCAGCACACTTCTCACTGCACTTTCGGGATTGCTTCTTAAAGAACAATGTGCCAGTGAAAACCCGTCTTGTGCAAGCTATTGGCTGTCACTATGACACTCTTTTTATACTGCTGTAGCTAACCAAAGTATAAAAATATGAGGCGAGCATGTAGGCTCATGGACACAATAAACCAGCAGTTTTCGTCTGTATGCACACGTTTGTATGCATACTTGGAGAGAGATCTCTTTATTGAAAAGCAGAGAATTTCGCCGGCATATATAAATCACTGACTTGCTAGTCTGCGTGGGGGAGGGGATTGAAAATACGGATAGGGAAAGCGAGAAAAACAGACAATATGTGAAGATGAAAGATGAAATAAAAAAATAAAGAAAAAAAGAAGCCACCACTTTGACCATTGATTGAAGATGCGCATTAACAGTTTTTCCGTGACGTCAAGCTACAGCTAGAGTTTGTCTAGCTGACAGATGCTGTCCAAGTACGTGAAGAAAAGTTTCATAGCATGCCTGTAGCATGGGGCAGGCTAAAGGTCCCAATGCACAGTCAAGGGAGAAAGTTCTGTCCATTATCGAATGCATGTGATTCCCATAAAGCGCACACTCATCAGTAGAGCACTGCATGTGCCAATTTTTGCGGCCCGAGCCCGGCCCGGCCCAAAAACTTCATGCTCTGGCCCGCCTGAGCTTGGCCCGGTGTTTTTAAATATGGCCTGTACCCTGCCCGGGCCCGAAAGGTTTTGGCCTGACCAGACCCAGCTCGGCCCGACCCGGCTCGGCCCTTTTCAGCTAATTATGCCTGGAGCATAAACGAGGCACTGTCTGATTTTTGGTAACTGTGACGATACTTGCCTCAAACAAGTTATTTTCTAGAGTGTCTTGAGAACTTCTTTGAGTGTCATGAATTTCACTGGTATATTCTGTGTGCTTTCAGGTAATTACACCTGTAACACTTCCGAGAAATAATTGCAGGGTAAATGAAATATAATTGGGTTATATCATGTACGCAGTGCCAACCACAAAATCTTGTTTTGTTTCATTTTAGAAAATAAGTACAAAATATACTACACCTATAAATTGGAAAAAAATGGCAGACATTTATAGTTTGAGTCTACATAATTTGCATGGAAGCCAGGTTCGTCAAGTAAATGTAACACGTTTCCTGCAAACGTCATTTATTACGTCATGCAACTAAAAAAACATGCTTTAGATAATTCTGAGAGGTCTACCAGGGTGCGGGAACTCCCTATACCTCTTGTGTATTCACTCTCGGCAGCGGCCGAGCCGCTTTTGCCACTGGCGGTTGCCAGGCAGCCTACTAGAAATAAATTATGAATAGAAAATTTCTTTCATGACGTCACAAGTGAAGTCCCCAAATAGAGGGAAATGAGGAAAAATTTAGAGGAGGAGCGTTGCCGCGAAAACCCTACTTTCCCACTTCGCATGCATGCGCAATGCGCTCGTGCCTATTTTCAGGTCCGCAGGCCGCTTGGCCAATGTGGCCATAAAATTTTGTTCATCTTTTTTTTAAAATTTTGTTTGTGTTTTCTGAAGAGGCGAAAGTTATGCCAATTTTTCAGTAAGACGAAACTCATTCGCCACAAATAAAATGAACTTTGTTTATTGCATGTTTGTATAAAAAAACACACACTTAGTGTGAAAGTGTCGACCTATAAAAGCAGCTTTAATTTACAACTGACATACGGACATAATCGGCAAACGTTGAATCCAAAATATCCGAACCAATGAGAAAACTACATATCAACAAACGCGAGTACGACATGCCGTATTTGACTCAATTCATGTTTGTTATGACGGTGCGCATAGTTTCCTTACAACTGTGCATCTTGCGAAACTGTGCGAAGCAAGCAGGTTAGGCTTCTGCAGACACCAAGAAAAGATAAACTAAGCGGGTGCAACCTATATAGATTAACTTTTTTACAGAAGTAGGGACTCATGTTTCCAGTTTTGATGTGTCTTACTTATCCGGTAATATCCAAAAAACAGTAGAAATTGAAAGAAGTCTGAAGGGATGCAAAATTCGTGAACTCCGGGTGCCGCAGGAGCCGTCGCACATTTATCCGGTAAAAGGTGCCAATGCACCCGTGCCTATACACTCCTGCCCCCCTGTTTCAAGGTGTACAGCAGCAAATCAAAATCATAATCATGAACTTCCTTATATAAAACTCTTGCTTCCCCCGCGAGAGTGCTTGCACGTTTTTGAGCGCCATGAGAACACTTGCACTTCGACATATGAGAACACTTATGAATTACTGTCGAATTACGGAAAACACGGTGTCCGTAAAAATAAGCAAAAAAAACTTGTTCTATATGATGGACATTCCAGTTAAATCCTTAACATTTTGGGGTAATTGCCAAGTGCTAAATATTTGCAACTGCCTTGCTAGCCCAAAAAACTGGGAGCATTTCCATTAATTGGCGCGCCCGTCATAAGAGTCATTTCGCGTCTCGCAGTTAAAGTGCACCAACAACAGCTCCTGAGTTATTCCTGACTCATGAATCGCGTAGTACGCAGGTGGAGAAAGGCTTGGCGAGCATGTGTGTGTATCTGCATACTCAAAAATTTTCCCTAGTTGGCAGTGCGCACATATTATATACACTATTATAACATTAGCAGTGTACCGTTGCTATTTTAGCAGCACCACCTAGCAAATCTTTCCTTACGGTATGCAAATATTAGCGAAAATATACTACGTGTTTCCTGAAAAAGCGTGTTGCGTACCCACGAAGTCAAATGCCAGACATCATGTATTTTCCGATTTCAGTGCATGCTAATACACTCCAGCTGGTCTAAATTAGTCGAAGCCCTCAGCTACGGCAGCTTACGTAACCTGGGCAGCATCGGAATGTTAAACCCCACAAATCAACAAAAGCCAAGAATCGTAGATGCGCCATTATATTGATATACAAGTGTTTCAAGAAATGGGTCCAATATAATTTGAAAACTAAAAAAAAAAAAGACATCTGTGTTCTACCTGCAGCATTCCCTTTACTTTGGCAGAATGCATCTTCAGATGTGTAAAAACAATAATTATGGCAGTAAATATAGAAATTAAAACAATTAACTTTTAACCAGTCGAGATCCCTGGTCAAGTCAAATGGGCAAATCAAAGTTTTTCCTACGAATAGTCTATAGCCATTTTGAAATTTCAGAATGGCGGCAAGTGGTAATCACCACTGAGCGATGAAATCTGGCTAATTTAGCTAGCCAAACCGAAAGCAACACACCAACCAATGCATATAATATCAACTTCGAAAACACCCTCAATAAAATGGTAGTTGTTTTAAATTTTGCGAAGAGTTAATTGTTTTACTTCTCTAATTACTGCTGTAATTATTATTTGTACACATATGAAGATGCCTTCTGTCAAAGTAAAGGGAAACACCACCTGTAGAATGCAGACGCCTCTTTTTTGTAGTTTTTCAAAAATACTGGACCCATTTCTTGTAACGCCCTGTATATGAGACTCGAGCCTAATACAGGCCTGACACAGGCCCGGGCCCCACCCGAGCCTTGTCCGGGCCCGATCCAACAATGCCTTACCCGACCCGCGGGCTGGGCCCGGGCTCGTGCAGTGCTCTACTCATCAGCATATGCTCTACACTCAAACAATATATGTTCCACAGTTTCGATGGAGCCACAGTTGTTGCAGTACGGGCTCGCTGACTGACCGAAGCGGTGCCCTAAGCTGTTAACATAGGCACAGTTTAAACGAAGACGGCTGTATAGCGTTTTCAGATGTCGAGGAATTTTCAATGAGAGTCTTGTTCTGAGGCAGGGGTCTATAGAATGCACAACTTACAATGAGCTCCTGCTGCACAGGAGTGCATTCTAGCAAGGCTAAACGATCTGCCAGTGACATAGATAAGGTGCGTACTGAGCAAATGTGACAAACAAAGGAAGAAAAAACCTCAACTATGTGTAACCAATTATACAGTACTAAACATCTTTCCCTGATGAAATTGTAAAAGGTGGTGAACCTTATCATCCTCCTCACATTTTCCCACATCAATGTGCCAGATTGTTTAGATATCAACATTGCACAAGACAGTAACAGCTGGAGGTTCAAACTTTCAAAGACTGGTTCCTACTGCTTATATATGAACAATTTTTAGTGGCACAGCATAATAGGGATTTCCCAACACACAATTATATAGAAATAGTGCACGGGGATTCATATCACATTAGGATATCTATATTGGTCTGCGAAATTTTGCATTCTGCAGTACCTTGATATCATAGTTTAGAGAGATAGTCGTTCGCTTTCCAAGTGTAAAATGATGCCCGTACTTTCGCCATGGTGGAGCATTTCTTTGTCACTTTTGTCACCTGCTGCAAATGGCCAAAGTTCACAAAGTTCACATGCTTAGAGTCCAGGCCCCAGAATACCATAAAATCTCGAGCAAGCAGCCCCTTCAGTGAAAGATAATGGGAAAAGATTTGGAGGGGGCCCTTGCTTGGTTGCGGAACCATAAATCACGATGTCGGTGGAACAGCCTCTAAAAGAATGGAGACACCTATGCTTCTAATGAAGTGTTTTATTGAATGTCCATGCATTTTCTGTTTTTATTCAATTGGAGGGAACCCTTGTGCAAAATTTCATGCGTTATGACAAGAAGGAAAAGACTTTTTTCAAACGTTCTGCCAATTTGTGACAACTCGGAACACAACCTTGAGGCACCACACTAAAAATAGTAAGTAATTGGACACACACCTAAACTCTCAGAACATGGGTTCCTAGAAACCACTGCAGAATTATGTAGCTAAGAACAGGTTAAAAACAATGAGGCTGATCCCTCTTTCTAGGAATCGGTGTAACAAGAAATTGGAATGTGTCTTCCCAGAGGAAGTTGAGCATTTATTATGCATAGGTTCACCACAAGGGCGAAAGAATGAATACTGTAGCAACTAATTGGAATTGTAATGTCATGCGAAGAACAGCAAGCAGCTCAAAACTTGCAGTGGGCACCTCAAGCAGAAAGAAAGCATGAAATGAGCATACACAGGACGAATGCGGCCTAACAACTTTCAGAGCCAGGCACATGACGCATGGCTCTTAAACAGAAAGACACACGCAACAAGCTCACAAGTATACACAAGAGAAGCGCGAACTGTCACAATAATTCTTCGTGTGTGAGCCATGTGCTCCTTTTGTAAACGCGGCCACGGCAGCAGCAAGAGTAGTGACCTTTGTGCTCTCTTTACACACCGTCCGATTTGCCGTGAAAAAAGTGCCCGAACGACAACATAAGCGTGCAAGCATGGACAATGCCCTGTGGAGACGTGTTCTCATCGCAACAAAGTGCGGGGTGACAACCTTTAAAGCGTGCCTAAAGTGCCCTTCGCACCATCTTGCTATTGATGACAAAAACAAACTTGAGTTACTGAGCTCTGAGAACTGCCACCGGTATAACCTGAAAAAGTATACTCTGCGGCCTAGTGGTTTTGAGCCGCGCACTGCGGAGTGGGAGGTTCTAGGTTCGATGCTTGGCTATAAAGCTTTTTTTAAAGATGATAGTCTTTCTTGGAGACCTTCGACGAAAAAATTTTAGTCTGTCTGTCTGTGCATTTGTCTGTTTGTCTGCCCTTAACGATACCTCAAACTGCACCAAACGGCCAACCCCATCCGCAGCGCCCACCAATATTGCTCAAGCTTCAGCATTAATAGTTGTGCGATTGTCAATTAAAAAGCAATTATTGCGCATATCTGAGGTGCCATAACAACACGTCTATGTTTTGTATGTTTGCCTTTATACTAGAAGAGGCACACACAAGTAACTCTAAGGACTGTAGCGTTTATCACGGTGATGCTCAGAAAGGTGTTTCCAACGCTTTACTACGACGACACGGTGGTGGCACCTGCCCGTCGCTTTGCAGAAGCACACACAAGTAACTCTAAGGACTGTAGCGTTTATCCCGGTGATGCTCAGAAAGGCGTTTCCAACGCTTTACTACGACGACACGGTGGTGGCACCTGCCCGTCATTTTGCGTTCTACACCTTATCACCTCCGAGACCGGCGCGCATCTTTCTCTGTGGACGCGCACGCCTTCATTTTAGAAGATAACTGTCTGATGGCGCTCGTGTCTAACGTACCTCGATGCACTTGTTCGCCTGCGCTACACGCTCAAGGCACTAACGCTGCACCTCTAGAATACCATTCACTGATTTTCTTGTGCAGAACATCAAATAAACGTTTTGTTTACTCTCTCCAGATGCAAGACTATCGTCTTTCGGCGACATTTGCGGTGTAACATGCAGATTCGGGCTAACTTTTTTTCTAGTTGTTTTCTTTGCTTTAGTATATATATACCGCAACGTCATATCCATGATGGAAATACGTCAGCAGAGCCGTGGTGGACCCCGAATAAAACACTTTCGTGTTAAAACGTAGCATGAGGGGGCAAAAAGAAGCAAAAAGAAGAAGCGAGTGCTACCTTGGGATTTTACAGTACACCATAAGCAGCTGCATCCCCACTTCCTCCCGTGTTTGTGCATTCAAACTGTTTCTCAACATTTCACATATGCTGAACTTCCTTGGGTTCCTTATATGTGTTTGCCATCTCTTGCTTATCCTAATATCGGTGCTTCCCAACTGAATAACCTTGATAATGGATGGATAGAAAAAAAAAACGCAAAACGAAGCAAGCAACAGATCCCGACAACCATCCTGCAGTGACACAATCTGGACAAACAACCCCACAAGGTAACGCTTTTCCTGATACTACCACGTCAATGGTTACACTTGATGTTTAGTACTTCACTCTACCAGCCATTGTGGCTTAGTGGTTATGGCACTGTGCTCCTAAACACAAAATCGTGGCTTTGATTGCCAGCCTTTGCATTTTAATGTAGGCAAAATGTCTGCGTACTTTGATTTAGGTACACACTAAAAAAACTTCATGTGGTCAAAATTAATGCACAGTCCCGCATAATCATACTTTGCTATTGGCATGAAAAACCCCATATTTTTTCCCTTTCCCTCTACATCCAGACATACATTTCTTGTTTATCACCATTTCACCAATGCTCTTCGTGCCATTTACCATACTCCACTAGGCTACTGATATAGACTGCACACAGATGCAGGTCAGCAGCAGCAGCTCGTTCAATACCTCAAGTCCTCTCTAGAATATATGCAATGACTTGTGGCACCCACTGGTTAATTATTGGATACTATACACAATGCTTGGTCTCCGTGCAGTGCAACAAAGTCTGGGGCTCACGTCAGTCACTTACTATAGAGGGTTAGTTGTATGTCACAGAAAAAAGCTCGACCATTGTGTGCTACGAATTCTTTTGTAAAGTGTCCATTTAGTCAGTAATGCATGACAAAAGGTGCGTGGTGGACAAGAGGCCCTACACTCAGTTCTCTTTTCCAGTTGGTCTCGCATGGTGACAATGGTATGACCCGTAGCTTCATTATTGCACAAAATTCATTAAAAGTTTTTTTTTTATCTAAATTTTCACCCCTGTATGTAGTTCCATGAATTTTTTTATGTCTATTGGTTTTATTATGATAAATGAGTAAATCTCAAAGATCATCAACTTATGTCACTCCAGAGAACAGTCTTTATTCATAAATCTAACAGCAATGAGAAGTAATGCAAGCTCCTGCGTTTTGTGTCTGACATCAGTGGGATATACAGACAGCCTCAGCCATGTTTACCCGAGATCTAGGTGCCCATCGCAGCTTTTTATCTATACTTTTCAAGCAGAAGCAATACCCTCCAATCATTGAAAAGCCCTAATCCAAGAGTTGGACTATGCTTTCAGTGTGTCAGAATCTTAATCGTTCACTAATTTCACTTCATTGGAACTCTGCCTATACTTCATAGAATGCTTTCCACATGGGTGTTACAGGCATCCTACACACACACACACACACATGAAAAGGATGAGCAGTGCAACCAGATGGCAAGTAGTGTGGTGTTTTGACCTTCATCTACTTAGCCCCATGCAGTAGAACTGAATTTTTGCAACTTGCACTAAAACTGGAACAAAACTATCACAATATGTTTCTGAGATATTCACAATACGAATATCTCAGTACAAATACTTAATAATCTCACAGACGTAGTCTATGTGACACAAAGAACAAGAGTAGCAGCGACAGACATTAGTCATTCTCAGCATCTGTGCAGTTACAGCACCTTAGCTTTTCAAAACAGTTGGCATGGATGTCTTGCCAAAGGCTCAATTTCATATTGTGTGTTCTGAGTATTAACTTGAGTTCCAACACTAGTGAGTATTTAGAAAAGACAAGCTGAAAGCGCAGAACCCAAGATGCACCTATAAATCGATCCTTTTATTTTCTTAAGTTCCCAAGTGCCACCCACTTATGGTAAATTTATGCAAAGCTCAAAAGTGTTGTGGCTCGGGCGAGTTGGCTATCCATGTACACAGCTTGTATTAGCGTGGCACATATGAAAAAAGGAAAGGATGGCACAGACGCCAAGAAAGGTAGGCTCTTAAATGGTTCAGATGGTGAAATGCACCTGCTGAACATTAGCTGATTGTTGTCTCATGACAAAGCGGCTACGGGCCAAGCGAAGCAAACGGAGCCAAAAGAACAAAGATTAGACAAATTTATGTAGAGCCCATTATTTCTATGCTGGCTGAAGCACCGCATGCTGCAGCTCCATAGACACTAGTGCCAGAGTTCCTTTTTGGTGTATTTACAGGAAACTCTATGCCTTGGTAAAGCAGCACCTGAAGGCAAAATCTTCTTCACAGCTTAAGGTTGACAGTACTACTGTGAAGCTCACCACAGGTGAATACAGGCATTCTTCTGCTAAAAACTCTCAGGCACAATTAGAGGATTTCCTACACCCCACTTCTATTCACCCAAGACAGCCGGTGTCTGGCGAGGTGCTAACATGGCTGACCTTTCTTTGCAAGCACATCACAATGCACACACAAGCAAACATCACATGGGGGCCATAGTGGAGGGCTCCAAAAATTTTGATCACCCAGTGTTCTTTAACATGCGGGCATAGTGACGTGAAGTGCTTATTCAGGGCTAGGTGTGGCTTACGTGTGAACTGCTCAATGCACAAATCATAACAATACACCCACTAAGTCGACACCAAAATTTCTAAATCATCCCTTCTCTAATATTTCATCTACCCTACCCTCTTTCATTCAAGATCCATCGCATTTTCTCTGATTAATAAATTCCATTAATGACACAAACACTCCTAGACCAGACGATTCTGGTAACATTAGATGTTTGCTCCTTGCATACGAATATACATATCCCTGAAGGGATTGAAGTGGTTTCAAAAAGTCACTCATAGTAAGCAAGCAAATATATGATGCTGAAGTTTACCTCTCGCTAATGAAATTAGTTCAGATGCCTAATTATTATTTATTTTGAATTTGATTAGTCCTACCACCTGCAAACTTTCGGCACTAGCATGGGGATCCCTTTATCACGAACTGACACCAGCACTTTTATGAGGCAGTTAGAATTGGAGCTGCTGAAATCATCTACAGTAAAGCCTTCCATCTAAATCCGCTATATAGAGGTCTTATTTATTGTATGGGAACATGACATAGGCACATTAAACGCATTTATTGATTACGGTAACAAGTTCCAGTTTAGCATTAAATTGACCATAAACCATTCTTCCAATAAAATTAACGCCCTAGACACGATAGTATCCAACAGGAAGATTAAAGACAACGCTTCAGAGAAAACCAACAGACAGCCAACAATACCTAGACTACACTAGTCATCACCCGCGACACTGCAAACAAGGAGAGGTGAGGTGCATAAAAACTATCTGTAGTGAGGACGAAGGAAACAGTTGAAAGAAATTACCCGCAAGATGCCCTAAACAAGGTCTACAACAAAACATGTAATTTAGATAGGAAATCAACAATATGTTTAAGGACCCTCATAGCACGACCCAATCAACCGCCAGCATGTTTAACCAAATACTCAAATGCACTAAGAGCAGGCAGTAACCGTGGAGCCGAACCATGAGATTGAAGTAACTAGAAGAATAAGAATGAGGTGGAGCACATTCAGCAAGCATTCTGAAATCATGACTGGTAGATTGCCACTATCTCTCAAGAGGAAGGTATATAACAGCTGCATCTTGACAGTACTTACCTACGGAGCAGAAACCGGGAGCCTTACAAAGAGGGTTCAGCTTAAATTGAGGACGGTGCAGCGAGTGATGGAAAGGAAAATGATAGGGGTAACCTTGAGAGACAAGAAGAGAGCAGAGTGTATTAAGTAACGGGGTTTAAGGATAACATAGTTGAAATCAAGAAGGAATTGACATGGGGTGGACACAAAGCACGTAGGCAGAATAATCACTGGCCATTAAGGGTAACTGACTGGATTGCCAGAAAAGGCAAGTGGGTGAAGGGGAGACAGAAAGTTAGGTGGGCGGATGAGATTAGGAAGTTTGCGGGTATAAAGTGGCAGCAGCAAGCACAGGACCGAGATGACGGGCAAAACATAAGACAGGCCTTTGTCCTCCAGTGGGCGTAGTCAGACTGACAATGATGATGATGACTCAAAAGCGCTCCTAAACATAAATACTATGCTCCATAAGTATTAACCAAAAGTGGCAAGCAACGAGTGCCTTAGAAAGACGTTTCCCGAAGTATCAAAGGTCGTGCATCACCGCAATAGGAATTTTAAGGACATGTTAATGCATGCGAAAGTAGACCTGCATTATTGTGCCCACGTAACACCTTGCTCTTGTCCAAAAAGCAAGACTTGCAAACACCGTCAAGATCACATTACAGTTAAAGTAACCACAAGTGATTGTGTGCATCATATAAAATGTAGTTTTACTTGCACTAGTTCAAATGTTATCTACGTGATCCATATAGCCACAAACAGTACAGTGGTGAGATGAGACAGCCTGTTAATGTTAGACTGAATGGCCATCGCATGGACACTGCAAAGAGATTACCAAAAGCAGTAGACAGCATTTTGAAGGGGTACTGAAACCTTTTTTCCGGAGGCGAGCTTACTTGGTCATACAAATCTCCCGTATACAGAGACGGCTCTTAGCAAGTGTGACACTCAGCAAATGCTGACAAGACAGTTCATTTCGGTATTAAAGTCTATTTTCTCACGGCCCTCCTACCGACATTAACACTCACTTGACGTCAGGCTACCGTACTAATCCTGGTGACTTCATGCAGTAGTCTGGCTAGTTGTGATGATGTCGTGCACCGAAACAAAAAATGACAGCTTTCATGTTGCCTTCGCCACCGTCTGCTCGCCTCGTGCAGTCGTGCGGTCACTGTCACCCAGCGTACCTATGAAGCAAGCTGGCAGAGTCTGGAATTGTGTACATGAACGTGAATACAAGATATATGCTTCATTTGTCATCATGGCATCAATATTTTGCCCTGTAAAGTCTTGGACCAGTGAAATGGGGGACAACAGGTGCAAGTTCCACCGATTCTCATCCGATCCGGTTTGAGACAAGCGTGCGTCGACTCCGTGCGCCACAGCCAAGACTGGACGCCAACCAAGCGGACTTTACTCTGTTCGCTGCACCTCACTCTGGACGCATATACGCGCAACATGCAGTTGTTGATTGACTTCGGATTATCGACGAAGAACCTGCTGTCACAAACGAGTGCTCAAGAAAGCGCGCGCCTCTGAATTTCAGTGACAGCAACGATACCGAGCGACACATTGTCGCCCTCCGAAGACAGCGCTAAAGAAGAAACAAACATCAGAGGATTTCTTGGGCGCACCGTCTCCCCCCCCCCTAGAAGCGCAGTTTCGCTGATCATGGGTCGGCGAGAGATCGCTAGAAAATTCTCAAAGGAAAGGGGCGTGGTGATGCAGAGTTGTGGCATGTGTCGCAGACAGCTCTCGAAACGTCTTGCCCTTTCCCCAGCCTTGGCTGTGCATCGCGCCAACGAAACGATTCGAACTCTCTGGAACCCAGCGCGGAACGTATTTAAGTGAGCAGCGGAGAGCGGTGATCAGGAAATGAAGGAAGTTTTGCACCTGGTGCGTAGAGTTGTCTCGCCGTTGGGCGAAGGCTTTTGTCGTTAGTAAAAGAGCAGGCGATGAAAAGGGTTTCCACCTGAAAAGTGAAGGCTTGTACTACAAGCAGAAGAAGAGTGTGTGTCTACCGCCAGCGAGCGAAGACGCGTCCTGCAATCGCGACGCGTGAGAAGCCGACGTACTGCCGGCGAAGAAGTTTGGTGCTTGTAGTGCGGCCATTTGAAGACGCGAAGTTTCCTGGAAGAAAAAATTCGGGGGCAACGGATTGACAACAGAGCTGGACTTTGAGTGAGTGATTCCCGGAAGAGTATCAAACTTTGTTCCAAGAGCTTTGAACTGACTAAGTTTATGAACTCTTTAGTCTTTAAGTATTAAGAATCTTGGTTGTTTAATGCATGCGATTACATTGTAGCAGGTATTGTTGTTTGTGTCCGTTGCTTCGGGTGTAGCTGATTGTATTGTGTAGTCCGTTGTTTGATTGGTCACATATTGTACTGAACTATTGCTGAGTGTGCATATTTGTGTATCGTTTGATCTGCCACATTTGAGAGTATAATTTTGTTTTGTTTATCAACTCTCTGCTCTGACTCGTTCTTTGGACCACAGCCGGCATCCGCTAGCGCGCCAAACAGGACCACTTCTAAATTGTCCGTGCTTTCGTGGTGCCGTTCGAGGGGCCGATACTTCAGCCCTTGAAATCAGCCCGACGATCGCCTCCCTAATTAACGGGATCAGTGACACCTGCACCTGAAATGTTATGCCATCCCAGCGTTGTGCCCCCTGCCGTGAAAGCAGCCACACGTGCGGTGCGCAGCAGACAATTGAAGTAGCGACCCGTGGACGAGAATACGTCATGAAAACTTGCATGTGCACATGATTAGATCATCAAGCTCCAGTAATAATAAACGTACAGAGTTTGAATACAGCCACTGTAATGTTTATCAAGAACTTCACTTGTTCATCCAGTGCCTGGTAGCACTGCTCATACTATGTCGTAAGTAGGAAGTATGTCGTAAGGAATCGAAAGTAACTTTTAAAAGCATGCAGTAATCAATTTTTCAGGGAGCACTCGCGCTAACTGGTACATTCCCTACGCTCTTGGGGACTTGGCCTATCATTTGACGCAAGAAAATGATAAGTGAAAAATTCCGTGTCAGTATCCCTTTAATGTAGCAGGTCACAACTTCTACGACCCCAAACTTTACACACTTCAGTCAAACTTCCGGTTCACAAAAGAAAGAAAATATGCAGAGTCGTACCTTATTCACAAGTTGAATACACTCCAGTCAGCAGGTATAAACGTTTCTATGGGCGCTGTTGAATCGATCGGATATGGTACATACAAAACGAAAACCAATGAGAGTTAAACCTTGTTTTAGAAATTTCAAACCTGCCCCTATTGCTAAGTGATGCTTGTTTTGACAACCCTGATTCATAGGAACTGTCCCCCCCCCCCCCCCCTTCTAATTTTTTTTCCCTTTTTTAAACACCACACACACAATTCGTCATTACCCCGCCCCCCTCCCCATATCCACAATTGCCCTATTCTTCTCCTTTGTTTGGATTGGAGGAGAGCGTACAAAGCATATACACATAAGCGCTAAGGAAATATGTTCTAGCCTTAAGGAAGTCCACTTATCATAGCTTTAGCTAGAGCATACAACCCCTGTTTACAGATTTTTTTTTTTTTCATCGCAAGCTTCCATCTTAACCTTACTGCCATTTTTTTGTGGACTATTTGTAGGACGTGCAGAGGAAGCACTAAGGAAAACTGAATTCACCAGGAGTCTCTCACCACAGCGAATGCTTCCTTAATGAGGTAAGAAAGATTTCATTGTTTAGATCAAAAGACATTCTTAAATCAAAACGGAATCACATACACAACTCGTGCAGGCTCTCACATGAGTTCAGCCAGACAAGCTTGAGCGCAGTGCCATTTCTCACCGTGTGAAAAATCCCACGAGGCAACAAAACCATTATTACAGCCGAACCAAAACCAGTGAAGTGTGTTTTTAAAAATTCAAAAAAAAAAAGGAAGTTGCAGTAGTGACTTAAAGGGCCCTTAGTGAGGCTCCACAGCAAATTTCTATCCCAAAATGAAAATTTTGAGATGCCAAACATAAGCAGTATTTTAGACAAAGTATTTTCACATTGGTTCATTACTAGAGGAGTTATATTCTACTGTCCTGTTACCATGCATCCATAAGATGAAAGCCACTGTCAGCAGTCACACTCTGCGTTTCCTCACTGTTAAAATTTGCAAGCAACAAATCTTACTTTTGTTCTGTCCGTATCATGACTGTCCCACCTCGTTTTAAATGTATATAGTAGTCTCTACTTAGCTATGTTAAAGGGACTGACAACTGCCCAGAACATGAATTGACCCAAACCAACCCAATTGTTTTAGTGAGAGGTGAATTTTTATTTCTTCATTGAAACTCCCAAAAAATGACCTGTGGTGCCTCTGGCAACAAAAACAGGAACGATCCAATGTACTTGGCCATGTGACCATTAAATACTGTACGCGGTCGACAATATTTTGTTAGTAATGAAATATTGTTGGTTTCTTTGTATTAAAAGATATTACTCCATAAATATGTACATATAGGCTTGCATTAGTAGTGTGTGTTAAAGTGATACTTTCTTTCACGCGACATAATGATCACATGCTCGTCAGTGCACCTACAGGAACTTTTAGGGTGCTCATGAAACCGTGCACCCTCTATCCAGGACGCTAAGACTTTGGGCCTATGTAATTTTGCTACCAACGCTTCGTCTCAGAAATGATGTGTGCTGCTACTCAACAGAGCCGTGCATATGCGAAGTGATGTTTTCGGTTACTAGGCTTGTCTTGTATTTCGAGGGAGTAACAACACTGGGACATGCCACCTATGACACGGGTGCGGGCAACCTTGGGTGCAGGCGCACACGACACGGTACAAATACACGGAAAGTGTATTATGCCACATCATCTCATTTAACTGCTTATTATTTTCAAAATAGTTGAAAAGCTCAAAACAAACAGAAGTGGTAAAGCATAGTTACGGGAACTCCTGCAAAAGCAGAACGATGACAGCTTTTACAAATCGCGAGAAGCACTGGCGGCATCGCTATCAATTCTCAGCGTTGTTAGAGGAAATATACAAGGCGGGGGTCAAAAGTTCCCAGGCCGCACTGCCATAGGAATACATGGGATAATGGCCTGGAAACTTTTAACCTCTCCTGTACATCTGTGTGCAGAGCCTTTCGATTGACAAATACTGCTTGCCAAAATAACTACGTGCTTTTGGGGTGAATACTGCAGCTACAAATAATACCAAACGTAAGCTGTCGGTCGCGTCGTAAGAAATGGGTTGAGAAGGATCAGGTGTCAGTCCAATGAAGCGATTTCCGTCTAACAATGAGCGACATAACACACATATGCACAAACATGCACCTGTGTGAGCGATGTCAGAGCAGTGCATGCACAGGAAAAACAAGTGAAGTTTTTGAAAAACGTTCTATTGGCTGTATTCAAACTCTGTACCTTTATTACTGGAGCTTGATGATCTAACCACTTCACGTCAGGTGCATACCTCTACAGGTAGAATAGAACACCTTTCGTAATTTCCAGTAACAAACACTCTAATGCAGATGCTTGGTGCATTTCCTACAATGCTGATGAAGTGTACTTGAGTGGCCGTAAATAAGTACTTCAGATACTATTCATAAATAATGCTTCGGAGTATTGTGAATGTTATTTTGATTCAGGTCAAACACACATTTCTCTGATATGCTTGAAAAACTGTATACACAAACTAGCCGAAGTTTTAGAAGCATCATACTATTTTCATTCGGACACACACTCCCTTAGGGAGTAACAAAAAAAAAGAGTAATACGGTTCAGCGTCCTCAATTTTACTTCCTTAGAAAATAACTTGGGAGACAGGAGGTAAATTCACTGTATGACGTCATTTTTCATGACCGAGACCAACAGAAAACTCCCATTTCAGCTCCTCTCGCCATGTCTTCTTTTTATTTATTTTTTACGGAGCTCTCTGCACTACCTTCAGTGACGGCGGGCATGCATTTTGCTGAGCAGGAAGAATTAATTGTGTTCACAAACGAAACCACAATTTTTAAAAATGCTCTATAAATTCATGAATGCGCTAATCAATTATTTATTTCTTCATCTCGTCGTCTGATATACACTGTATGGAATGCTGCAGAAAGCACTTCGGGCCATTAGGCTCGGGTTCACACAGCACTTCAACCACAGAATGACTTCGCTTACGTTGTTTTACCATCAAATCAATATAATGCTAAAGGAACAGCCTGCAAACCCTCGATGCGGCTGACCAGCACCACGTGCACACTCAGTATGCCCTTTAGGATAACGAATTGGGCAGGCGCGGCGTGCAACGCACGGAATAAAACCAAGTGTTGAGAAAACCCAGAGAAAAAAGAAGAAAGGGAAAGAATAACACGACCCTTCTCAAGCAGCCGCTAGGAAGCGAGATAAAGTGCCCTTCGGCCCATCTACCTCCGAACAGCGGCGGCCCTTGCGAGAAGGAAAGAGCCGGCGCACCAGTTGCACCCTTGCACACGGGTAGGAATAAAAACAAGCAAGAAAAGAAAAACAAAACGCGCAAAGAAAGTCCTTGAAGTTCCGAAATGCCAGCGGAGACTTCCCCAGCAGCGTGCATGAGCGATAGCGAAGTGAAGCTGTCATGGGATAACCTTGGCCTTCTGAACGACGCATTATGTTAGCGCTTTGTGCGGCAGCATTACTGTGTTCTCGTCACTGGACATAAAATGTGTGGTGTAACGACAGTGCAACACGCCGCGATGCGAGTGCGATGGTGCGGCAATGGCCCTGTGTACAACCTGTCGAATAGCGTGCCCATTATAAATTTCGCATTGTTAGAAACAACACAGGTTGGAACCAGCTTTATTCAGCAAACATCATCTTAAGATGGACAGTTGGGCGAGTTTATGTGTAATAAGAGTTAAAAAAGAGCGGGAAAGAGGCACATATCACACTAAAATGAGAATGAGGCGCACAGGAATATGCGCTACTAGAAAGGGAAGTGTGATGGCAACCAGGAAACGATATACACACATAGTACGAAAAAATTACAAGACTAAAGTATCATGCAGTCGCAAAATGAGTACGAATGTGACTAAAATAACCATCCATGTGGCAAACTTCAGCTTATAGTAGTGCGTTGCCCTGTACTTTTTATTTCTATTTCTTTGTGGGTTTGTTATCACACCTTTTTTTTTTTTAACTATGGACTGAAATCCTGACTGCTTTATACTCTGTATACATTTGTGGTCAAATTAGTTTCAACCTCATGGCATACCAAGCTCTAGGACACAATATGCTAAGCCACCATCCGCTATATATAGGAAGTTTTAAATTTTAGGCCCGTGATTGCTCAATTTCAAGTGGACTATGCAGCGCAGATACTGGTATTCATTTTAATGTGGCAGTTATGCATAAGTCATGAAGTGATGAACTAAAGATGAACTTTTTAAGTTGCAGATGACATTGGCTAGCATGGAAATATTGTAAACATATCTGTACTAATTATGTACAATAGAAGCATCGGTGTATTGCAGCTGTGTGATAATGCCGACAAGTTCCCCAGCATAGGTAATTCCAGAAAATTATGTTATTTCTCAGACATGTGTGAGTAAAAATGTGCAGCCACATATGAATGCAATGTTGTTATTTTGTTGGCATGGTTGAACACTTTTACATATTGTGGTAAGCGGATCTACAACCAGCTCAACAGCTCTCATTTGGACTTTTATGCAAAAAAGCTGAACTTATGATCATATCACCTAAGTTTTGAGGCCACGTGTCAAACCAATGCAATAAAAAAACTACAATATGCCTACCTGGATGGTTGTATTTTTCGTATAAGTAATGCTAGTGTTATTTGCTAATTTGCAAACCTTTATCTGTAGACTGACACCAATTTTTTTGTACATCCCATTTCTTTGAATTGTGCTTATATTCTTCGTATTGTGCACTGTGAAGTGCACATGTTAGTGTGCATTATGATTAGATTTTTTACACTAGTTTCATCTTGCTTTACTGCGGTGAATTATATATGGTGCTTGGGCAGTGCTGTGTGTGTTCCAATGTTTTGTATTAGGTATAGGTATTGTATGCAAATATGTAAAATAAATAAGATTTCAAACTCTGTATATTTTATCATTTGAGATATGCAATAGGAATTTTTGAAATGCTGCTGGATCAATGTTATGGCTTGTGCTTTCATTAGCAAGCAAGTAAAGGAGATGTTGTATTCTTCAGAATTATTGTAAAGATAAATAGGTGACAGGCAAATAAGACAGAAAGTTTTCACTCTGTTCATGCATACGGTTGGTGCTTCATCAATCGTAGCATAATTGAAGTGGCGTGTTGCATAAATAAAGTTTAACCTAATATGCCGGTGATTGATTGATTGATTTGTGGGGTTTAACGTCCCAAAACCACCATATGATTATGAGAGACGCCGTAGTGGAGGGCTCCGGAAATTTCGACCACCTGGGGTTCTTTAACGTGCGCCCAAATCTGAGCACACGGGCCTAAATATGCAGGTGATGACACTGTGCTAAAATTAGTAGGATTTTCTAGTTTTGTGCCTATTTGCTACACTCCTCGGGGTTTTTGTGGTATGTCTAAAAAATTCTGAATGGCAAAGAAGCCACCTTGTCTTCTTCAGTGCATATGATATACTAGCAATTAAAAACAATTGTTTAATTAAGAACCGCTGCTTCATAGAGAAAGACTGTAATGCTGCATTTATTTTTAATTAGTGCAACATCATCTATGCAACAGGAGTGCCAAGTACTCATGGTCGTTCACAAGGGCAAAGTGCTTGCGAATTAACTTTATAATTTAGCAGGAGACCTGTCAACTGCTAATTTTTTGTGGTTGTGCTTGACATATAGACATGCCTGAGGCATTTCTTTTAATGCATTTGTGTAATATTTAATCATAAAGGTTGATTAGTAAGATTGTGTGTAGTCAACGAGTGCTAAATAAACTAAATATTGAGTTTGGGTTAGAGAACCACTGTGTGCGGCACTGAAATACATGTTGCTAATAAGTGCTAATTGTGGATATATATTATCGTTCAGCTGCTCATAAGGCACTGCTGCCCCTGCATTTGGATCACGGTGCACTAAAGGCACTTAGTGTGAGCGTGTTACAGTGTCCTGGTAACTTTGGCATCTGCATAGGCGTGCAAACAAGGGCGGGGGGTGGGGGGCAACGGTTTCACCCAATCACCTATGGGGGTTCGAAGTCTGCAGCGTACATCGACTTAATAGGGAGGGTGGGCGCAGCGATAAACCTCCCCTCTCTCTTTCCCGCTGAATAGGAACCCTAAGCATGCTTATGGGCACCTTCGTGTGTAACTTTTATTTTTTATATGCTATGGGACACTGCGGCGGCGGTGAACGCGCCGGTGGCAGATGAGAACGATAGCCAATGGCACGCTTGCGCTCAGCGGCCGCTCATAGTCAGTGACGGCAGACTTGAAATGATAAAAATGTGTTTGGTTTTCGTCTCTGAGGATTCTGTGCTGCTGCAGTCAAAGACATCTACAATGAAAACACAGGCGATCTCGAACAGCTCAAAACACGCCGCTGCCACAGAACGCATGCAGGTCAAGGCAGAAATACCGAAAATAGTTCCACAGCATACACCCCTGAAATGCATATAAGTTCAGCCATCTGAAGATGCCTTTTGTCACGCTGGTATTCACGAATTTCAGGCAAGTGAAGCATCGTCGATCTGTCGAGAATTAAGATGTATAGAGAATAAGATGTGAGAGATGTATAGAGAATTAAGTGCTAGAGTGGGCACACGTTTACCATTTTTGTAGCCGCACAACACGACGAGCCAAATAGTTCGAAGCTGAAAGTGTTCACCATGGCCTGCATGACACCCTTCAGTTTATGCAGTAGCCTTGCACAAGCACTGACACATACCGCTGCTACAACAACAAAAGTTTGAAGTGTCGCCGACGTGTTGGTAGCTGCTTTGTACATATAAACCCCCGTGATAAACCAGGCAAGCTAGTGGTAGCGCTGTGGTGTTATAGTTATCGTGCTTACTTTCAGTGCGCGTGGTCATGAGTTCGATTCCTGTATTGTGCATACTTGTATGCAAATGTCATGTTTGTGTCCTGAATGCGTAGATGTACATTTTCTAATATGCCCCTGCAAGAATAATAACAATAAATGTCTCTGAAACTCTAGTTTTGTGCCTGAAAGACTTTTTTTTGCGACCGCATATAAAAGGGGGGTTTTGAAAGCTCTCAAAAAAGCAGAAAAGCTTTCGCTGCGTTCCTGTCAAGCCCCCCGAATTGAGTTAAATAAAAACACCAACGTTAGCTCCTAAATTCCATCTTTTGACCCCATTTACTTCGTGAGAAACCTTGTTCAGCTGCCACCACAAATCGGCCGTGTATCTCAAAAATTTATTTATCGGCAAAATTTTATCGGCAATATACGATTAGCGAAGCTTCACCACTCAATGGTAAATTAAATAGGAGCAATATTTGTCAATGAATGAGTTTAAGGGGAGATGCGGGTCGAAAACGCGAGTTTTTTTTTTTTTCAAAATTACCGATTTTTTATTTTTGCCTGTTTTGATAAGATTAGTACCTCTACTGTTATGAAAAAAAAAAAAAAATACAGGTCGAGACTTAACTGGAAATGTTTTAAAATTGCATCTAAGAGCACAAGGTGCCTGTTAAAAAGTCCAAAGTGTGCAGTCTTCGAGCACCTTGCCGCCGATAATGCGCCGCCGCCGCTTGCCATTGTTGATCGCAAGCCGAAGAGTTGAGCCTCACTCATCAAGCAACAACAGTTTCCCTCGCGGATGCGGCGCAAGAAATAATAAAAACAAGCACGCTTCTGCGCGTTTTTCAAGCGCCGCGACTGGCTTATCACGTGGTACGGATCCTGGGACCGCCATTGGCCACTGCGCCCCTGTATTTGCTGTGAAGCCTATTTGCGGGGTCCATGTCTTGTCGAGCAGAGCAGCTGAACAATGCTTTTCTCGTGTAATTATCTCCGTTTTAAATGAAAAAATCATTGCTCGCAAGTGAAAGCTGTTGTGCGGCGCGCTCTGTAGGAATAGGCTACGAGCAGCTGGTCCGATTTGCGGCAGTTGTTGGCTTGCAAAAACCAATGCATCGAAAGTCATTCACACCCGTCAGCCAGAAAGTTCGTGGTGCGGGAATGGATGACGTCAGCACCAATCTTACGAGGTCGAAAGAGCTCGCAGTGAGAGAACTTAGCAGGGAGGACATTGACATTATGTACGACGGTATGTGGCACAAACATGGCCGCAAAATGGCATGACATCGGACTTAGTTTGGATTTCGCAGTCCTATCGAACTTCTTCCTAGCTTGCAGTTGGCACAAGGTTCTGCCGGATGGAGCGGAAGTTTGGCAAGCGTTTCATGGCGCTGTCTGTGAGCGAAATGTCTGTGAGGAGTCGGCTCGAAAAAGCCAAGAGGGACATAATCATGGGGCTGGCGTATTTTAGTCGCAGTGGCCACTACAACAAGGATTGTTCTTTTTGGTGTACAAATTTCGTCAAATTTGATGATATCTTTCATAAATAAAAACTGAATTTTAACTCAAAAACTCGTTTTTCTCAAAACACAAGTTCTGCCATTTTTTTCAATGTGCCCCTCCTTTTTCGGAAACTTCTAGTGCTCGGATCTGCATGAAATTTTGCCCAAATTTTTTCCAAAGTATGGCAAATGCAATTATCTAGTTTAATTTCAATATTTTTATTGTATAATAAAAAAAATACTACGTAAACCTTTACTAAGACAGGTGAAATATAAACTTTTTTACGTCTATTATTTTTTATGCCTATTACATATTTTGTATGTGCTTCCTAATTAGTTATTTGCCTTGTACACTTTATTTCAAACATTATGAACTATGAATCATAAAAATTTACGGAAGTTCGGGGACGAAAAGAGGGGGGGCAAAAGCGTTAAGGTTTTCACTTTGTCATTTCGCAGAGCTAAAAGTATTAACTTGCAAGAAAACTAATTATATATTTGAAACCAGCATAAAAAGTTCCATGAACAGCCCAAGTGTCATTGCTCTAGGGTGAATGTTAAAAAAAAAAGTGTCTTCAAGTAGCATCTCCCCTTTATAAAGCAGCCTGACCACTACAAATATTCGAAGTGTACGGCTTCCGGGCTTCCGCTTCAATCGGCACCGCCACCTTGTTCTACATACCCACTTAAAACCCTCTTCGAAGGGGGTTATGTGTAGTACTTTAGGATGCTTGCTGGAACACGAGCCCAAAACGCCCTAAAAGGCTCAAAGCCATTTTCAGTTAAATGCTATATGCGCAGACTGTGACAAGCAGTAATATTCACTTTTGTTATGAAGCATCTTCATAGGCAACTTTGCAAACTCCCTATCTGATTGCTGTCGGTGCCATTCTAAGCAATGGTTGTTGCATGCGTGCATGATTTTCGTCTCGAGATACAGCCTTTTTGACAGAAAGAATATGAATCTTTCTGTTTGAAATTTGAGACCTTTATTATATCATATAGCCATTTCAGACTTTGCAGACGTGATTTACAGCCACCAATACACAAGCTGCACTTGTTTCCTTGGTAAACCAAACCTGGTAAAGGGTCTTTTAAAACAAACACCCAAAGAGAAAGTATTTCTCATCTCATTTTAACGCCACTATCTCTAAAATGCCTAATTTTACATATTACGTATTACGTATTTGAAACTAATTACGTATTTGAAATCGGCATAAAAGCCTATATATATATATATAGCTAAAAATTTAATTGTTCTAGGCTACAAATAACAAAGCTTCTTTTTTTTTTCAAATCGCATCTCCTTGTAAAGGCAAAGCAATCAATACATGAGCAACAAATTGTGATGTTATACACAATCTTTTGTTTACCACAAAAGATCCTGACTACTTCCACAACATGGTAGCACCCCCAATTCTCGCTTCGGTTGCAATTTGCTCTTCGTGCTCATTACACGCGCGTACTTCAAAGAACGCAAGATATAGGCTACCTTTTCTACAGTAACTTCTCATATGGACAGCGAGGTGGCGGCCGTATGTTGTTGTTAATCTTCTTATCGGAGGTTTGTTTTGATGCTTTGGTGGCAGCTTGCTGCAATGTTGGTTACTTGCTACAATATAAACGGCGGTGGCGCGGCCATCGTGCGAGATTGACGCAAAGTTGATAAAGTGCGTCGTACCGCACGCTTCTGGGTGCTTTTCAAAATCCCAGTAGATACCACTGTTGCAGTTAAACGATTGAGAGAAAAGATAGCTGCAAAACGCTTTTATGGCGTGCGCAGGTGGCGTCGAGACAGCTTGCAGAAGATAGCGCCATCAACCGCCGAAAATGAGGGAAGTGCAACGAATAAGCTGTTTTCAAACAGTGTATGCATATGTCAATTGTGAAAGGCTAAATGGCCTAATTTTTTTGCATTAATTACCACATTTTTGCTCATCCTAAGATAATGTCATAAAATTTGCCCCACATAATAAACACCCCCCCACTTTGCTGCAATTTTTAGAGAAAAATATTGGATTCATTAAGCAGGTAAATACGGTATCCCTTCTCCACTTGCCTCCGCTTCTACCCTCTCTCTCCTGCTCAACCTCTCTTCCCTTTTTAACCCTTGCTATACTCTTATCTGCACCATACATGGCTATGCAATGTATGGCATAGTGCATGTTCCTATGTTCTTACATGTTGTCTTCTACATGCAGTTTAAACTTGCAGCTGAATGTGTGAACCTATTAGCCCAACAACATGTCATACTTCCGCGTTTCCATGTGTGTGCACATTTGTACATTTTTATGCGTTTGCTTTACACAGTTTTAACTTGCCTGCTGGATAATACTTGGCCTATCTAGCCTCACATTTAGCAGCCCCGCTGCAAATTGCTGTTGTAAAGGAATACAGCCACTCCCAGGAGAGAGGCAGTTTTTATGCAGTCTGTTGTTTGAACGCGAAAGGGTGAGAGCATAGCACATAAAAAGGTAAACAAGCATTCTGGAGGTGTCTGCTGAGATAGTGTGTGTCAGCACTTCGGACTGTGCCCTTGAGGTCAAAGTCCACACTCGCTGTTAGAGTGACACTGCCCCTCGCCACAACCACTTGTAGCGCTGCCAGCGCTACAATTTGGCAGGCTTTCCACCCATTTTTAACCGCGTTCGATAGCGAATATATTAATATTACAGATACTCATTCATCACTCAGATGTGTTTTAGGTCGCGAATCGCTACTAGGGGTTGATAGCTACTCGTTGACGACAAAATCTTGACATGAGTAAATTTCATGTCAGTGCTCCTTTAAACTGGTAGCGAGTAGGGCCACCTTACAGAGTGGACGTCTCCTTGCGGCTGCCTCTTCTGCCCCTAGGCTGGGTGCTGGGTGGATGCCGGTTGGTGTCAAGCAACTCATTAGTCCTAAGGCTTTGTGCAGCCGCCTGTCGCACGTGGCACAATTAGGTGAATCGTGGCGTTGAGGTGTTTCGCTCAGCTTCCCTCACTTTCTTTATTGTTACCTTGTGATGCACGAGTTAAGAAAAGTGACCTTTATTTTATTTTTGAGCTGGGCGTCACGGTCGCCGCCAATGGAATGGTCAGCTAGCAGTACTGTGATGGTCAGCTAGCAGTACTGACCATCGTACCACGTGGGCGAGAAGCCCAAAGCTCCATTCCCTAGGCCCTACTCCATTGTTATGTCGAGTGTTTTTAATGTACGCATCGGGAGTGATGTAGCCCACGGCTGGCTGTCTTCTGCACATTGTCAGCGCCGCTGGCCAGGAGTGCGGTTGAGACTTCGGGCGATGGATATGCCTGGGACCTGCGCAACTGCCTGCAGTCCAGCGCCCTAGTGAGTGCTGGTCGCAACCAGAAAACATGTCGGCGCGAGTGACGGTTCGTCGCACCAACAGCAACGTTGCTGTTGTGGGACCGATACCGAGGTGAAGTCGTCGAGCCGGACAGTGCAGCAAAGCTGGGTACGGCGGTTTTGACATTCGTAGCTAGCCCCCATCATCGGGCCCGGGCACTGCCTAACTTCGCAGAGATGAGAGGCACTCGTACAAGCGACAGAGATTTATATCCACAGTAAAAAGTTGAGAAGTCGACAAGAAGAGAGCAAGTGTCCTGAAGTGATCTGCTGAAGTGACCAGAACTGATAATACAAAGCGTTTTGATAATAGAAAGCGTTTCGCACTCCTTGGCATCCCTTTTTCGCCACGTTTCACTGATGGCTAGGTTATCACGCACACCCATGACGTTCGTTGTTGTATACTTATCTCTACAATCCACCATTCGGCACGACAGCTTAAGCACCTTTCAAGTCTGAATTCGCAGCTGCTGCTCAAAAGAAATCACATGTATAAAAAGCTGAGTAAACGCACATTCATGACGTTTGTAAATGTTGCACAATAAATCTGAAAAGTGGTGGCTTGGTCATGTTCTGATTTAATAATATTCAGACAGTGCAAATTGAACGATTCTCGCAATTTAGAGTGTGCCTTCCTGCTCGGTTCATGCTGCATAGAAGATGTGGTCTTGAAGCACAATGTATGTGTGGGTTCTCAGCAAAGAAGATGCGGGGCTAGAATGTAAACAAAGCAATTTTCATGCGCAGTTATCGCACACAAAAGCTTAAGCTGCCATCTTATCAAATAGGATACTGTCTTTTTAAGTGAAAAGAAAAATATTGATCATAAATGAAATGTACTAGACAGCAGCAGTGTAAATGCGAACATACAATAACTCGTCGCCCCGTCTCACCTTTTTGATGCAAGTACCCCAATACCATTTGGCTGTGCCGATTCAGATAGCTATTTCTGAAAAAGGAAAGCTTGAACAAGGGTATCTATTTTTGTTACTTAAACACATGGTTAATTGCAACAACACGAAGAAAGTTTGCTAATGCGTTCTTTCTATTAACGCCATTTGCTGGCAATAAACATTCATCTTTGATGCAGCATGAACTAAGCCGGAAGGCACATTTTAAATTGCGAGAACAGTAGAATTCACACTGTCTGAAAATTAGTGAATCAGAACATTAACAATGCCACCACATTTCAAATTTATTTACAGTAAAAGCTCGTTAATTCAGATTTCACGGGACCGGAAAAACTGTCCGAATTAACCGAATGCCGAATTAACAAATTAACAGGGAAAACAACATTTAAAATCAAGCTGCAGAAGCATACCTTTATTTGTTGAAGTATTTTGTAATTGTCGTCTGCGTTTTCGCGCAGATTCCGGCTGACATCACAATTTTTCTTAACTGTTCCAAATGGCCAACAGCACGCAAGCTGTCGGGAGTGTTCAGGCAAGCGTCCTCTGATATTAACAGCGCCTCCGAGACTTCCCGTGAGGTGCGATGAGGCCGCGGCTGTATCTCCTCGCATGATTCTTCGTCGGAATCGTGGTCTTTATGGGCGCCTGTGACATCATTAATAATCTCTTGATCGGTCAGGAGACCACTCGTGGCGACACCATGATCAATCGCGATGTAGTCCTGAAAGGTCACATCTGTGGGAAGGACAGCATCGAAAGTCGGGCAGTCATCGTCGGTGGACTCGGCTGACACCTCCTCGATGCCATCGTCAGCTACTGCTGCGCTCGGGCCTCACAAAACCGCTGTGCCGAAAACAGTTGGCGATGACTTGCGGCGGAGTGTTTTTCCACACGTGGGCGATGATGTGCACTGCGCCGAGTAAGTCCACTTGATACAACTTTCCAGCTTCTGAGCATAGGATCATTAGCTCTAGCAGGTGCTTGCGGTACTTCGACTTCACGTAGTGAATGATACCCTGGTCCATCGGCTGAAGAGCTGACGTAGTGTTGGGCGGCAAAAAAACTATTTTGATGCTCTTCAGTTCGACTGTACAGTTATGGGCACTGCAGTTGTCAACAACCATAATTATCTTGCGGTCCTTCGACGTGAAGTGCTGGTCCAACTGCTGCAGCCAGCCGCGAAAAATGTCCGATGTCATCCATGCCTTCCTGTTCGCTGTGTACTCGACAGGAAGGCTTTTGACGTTCTTAAAACAATGTGGCTTAAACACCTTCCCGACGACAAGTAGTGGCAAGCGCTCCGTGCCAGTCATATTGGCAGCAAGAAGCACAGTTATCCTTTGCTTGCACTTCTTGCCACCAATGCACGCGTCCCCTTTGAAAGTCACCGTCTTGTCGGGCAGAGCTCTGAAAAATAGAGCAGTTTCATCTGCATTGAACACGTCACGTGGTTCATATGCAGCGATGTGCTCCAGCAGCTTCACATTTCTCCACTCGGTGGTCACGCTTTCGTCAACACTGGCCTTTTTGCCGCACACACTCCTGAAGACAAGTTCGTGTCTCCCTCGAAACCTCGCAAACCACCCTTCTAATGCTTTGAACGATTCAATGTTCATCATTCCAGCGTACTTCTCACCTTGCGCCATGATGAGAGGTCCTCTCAAAGGCAGATGCGCGTTGCGACAGTCAGTAATCCACCGGAGCAAAGCTTCTTCGAGCTGGAGATGAGCTGCGGTTCGCAACCGCTTTCTAGAGGCATGAAACTTCTCGCTTTCGAAGGCTTGTCGAATCTGTTATTCATTTTTCACGTAGGTTCCCAACGTGCTCCGCTTCACGTTGTACTTGGTCATAACCTGCTGTCGCGATTTGCCGTTTTTCAGTGCTTCCAAAATTTCCACTTCAGTCGCCAAGTTCTTCCCGTCGTAGTTCTGCCGCTTTTTCGGCGTTGCCATCACTGTAGCGCACAATGGTGGTGGCATGCAAATACGGTCACAATGAAAAAAAAAAGAGAACTCCGCAAGAAGAGATGGTTCCGACACGACAACACAAGGGAAAATGGCGTCGGAGGCGCTGAGTGGAGAAGAAAGAAGATGCCGACGTTCGGTGATGCTGCGATCGCCCCCACTAGTTGATGATGATGGCGATGCCACTCAGTTTTCGGTTTCACTCCAGTGGTGCCAGCGCTGCTTTATCACATTTTTGTGTAGCAGCAGCCGTCAGCATTTGTCCGAATTAAGCGGTGCGGAGCCGATTTCCGACGAAATAACGAAGGTTTGGTCCCATAGACTAACATGCACTTTGGCCGGGAACAATAGAGCCGTCCGAATTATCCGAATTTCCAAATTAATGGGTGTCGAATTAACGAGCTTTTACTGTATTGATAAACTTTTACAAATGTAATGAAAGTGCGTTTGCTCTGTTTTATATACATGTGGTTTCTTTTGAGCAGTAGCTGCAAATTCAAACTCGAAAGGTGTGTAAGCTGCCGCATGGAATGGTTCATTGTCGAGATAAATATACGACAATGAATGCCATGGCCACGTGCAATAACATTGCCATGAGTGAAACATGGCCAAAACAGGATGGTAAGTGAGTGCATTCGAAGGGCCAGTCATGCAGACTGAAAACAGAAGTTCACTAGTGAAATCAACGTGCGCTCCATCTATCGTTAACTGCAGCAAGAATATAATTTTCGACGCTTGGCGGCGCTAACCTCAATTCAAGCGAGCAAGGACATGCGTAGGAGAGTTCAGGTTAAAGATGCTGACGGTTGTACGGAGCAGAAGTCCGGATATAACTCACCTGACTATAGATCTGGTGTGACGTCACTACAACTTTTGTTGCCCTTCCTATAGAGCTACGTCAGTGTTGGATGCCTTTGCGTGGGCCTCGATTAGGAGAATGAGCATTTAGGTGCATTTGGGAAGTAACTTAAAATATATTCTTAAACCCACACGGTGCTTGCTATAGCCTTAAAATTTGGTAGTCCCACCCCATGAAGAGTGTTGGCTAGTGCACGATTGACATTCGCAGCACGTTGCTCAACAACCAAGAAGTAACAACTGTGACAGCGGTTATTTTACACTCATCCTGTGGATACATGTGTGTTCTTTTCTAGCATCCTTTTTGGTTTGTTTAAGCAGGACACTTCCAGTGTCAAGCTGTGACAGTCATTCATCAGCACTCGTCCTATACGGTTTCTTTGCGTGCATCCTTTGAGTCGAGAGGCACGTTGTATGTATGGGGTTGCTTGCCCTTCTTCGTGTGACATTCTAATTTCTTGCTACCACATTCACTGCTTCCCCTCGCCATGAAACTAACTTTTTTTTTTCACATGCATTTTTGCAAAATGGGATTCTGTGTGCCTATGCTGCATTACTGCTTCGTCAAGGGCCTTGAAAATGAATTTTTTGAATTCAAGAGTTTTCAAGGATTTCAAGGACCTGTACGAACCACGAGAAAGAATCAATCAAAGATCTTCGAGCCATGCACCACTTCTCTTTCATCGAATCCTGTTCTAAGGCATCATCATGACCTTTTCTTGTTTCATCATCGAGTGACATGACCCCAACAGCAAGAACAAGTCGAGAATGTAGGTATAATTGATTTCGCAATGAAAGGAAAAGAAAGCACTCAGGGTCATGACATGCACTGACAAACAGACATAGCTGCTTGCCTTTTTGAGATCACCCAGTCCTAGCTTTGAGTGCGCTCACAGGCAAAAAAGGAGAGGAAGCGCATAAGGGGGGACGTGGCACTATAAGTCGAAAATCGGCCCAAAAATCGCATTTTTTTCTCTCATCATTTTCGCGTACCCGATGCCCTTCCTCACCTATCAGCAAAGTTTGGCTTCAAAATTCCACTTATTTCTCAAGTTATATCCCAAAAAGAGAGCAACTTCGCACAAGAAGACCTGCAGTGTGAACTAGCCATACTTCAACCGCCGACGGCACGCAAACTACGCACTCCATCAGTGTCATTTTGGTCTTGTTGGAAAGGTCGCGTTTCTAGCTTTTTTTTTTCTTTTCAAGTAGACAACTATGTGCCCCTTGCAAAAGCAAAAAAAGCGAAGTCAAAATCACCCACAGCACGTGATTCTATTGGTTGCTTGACACACGTGACCAACATGGCGCTTCTCGATTGGCCAAGAAAACTCGCTGGCAGTGTCCGCCACCATTTTAAAAGGGTATTGCCCTTACGAAGGTGTTGTTACTTGTACCTCTAACGTGCTTGTGCATCTCGCTATGCTCGGCGGTGCAAAAAAGTTCAGATCGCAGCATTATTTTCGCTGTTCACCCAAGAAAGGCAGAACTGCTGCTACTGTGTCGCAAGAGCAAGCGCCGACATTGTTTGATAACGCCGTGGTAGTGCGTGCGCGACGTGGACGATGGCCGCCCGTGTACTGAAGATGTTATCAATGAAGAAGTTTGCGAAACGGCTTCCCCAGATAGCAGACGCTCTGTGAATTATAACCGCGCCGATGCTATCGCCAACGAAGTGTGCATAGACACAAGCCTCCCTGACAGTGCGCGCTATGTCGACACTGGCCGTGTGTGGGCAGATGCTAATGTAACTAATGCCAGTGAAGTTCGCGATGTGCGCGCCCACGAGACAACCACAAACCACCACGCTTGAGGGTCTTTCGTCAGTGTTGGCAACAGCGTGAAAAATTGGGCTCTCTTCGGAGTCAAGTGGTGCAGCAGCGAGGCAAGATGCCAGCAAGGCAAGACTCAGAATTCACACGAAAGCCTCCAATGCGAGATTTGGAGTTTGGTATCAAAAGAGCAGCCCGTTTCTCTTTTTTCTGTGCATGCTGCTGCTGCAGAAATTGTGCTGTGCTTCAACACGGGCAATGTCAATGCATTTGCTGCTATTCTAGAGCAGCTGGACGTCATGATATTCAGCAGCACATCCCTGAGGGCTAGAGAGAAGGACTGTCGTCAGAGTGCAACCTCAAATAAATAGAGAGAAGCGTCGCAAAGTTAGAGAAAGCTGGTCAGGAAGAAGCATAAGAGTGGGATGCATTCAGATTAGGCCACTGGTTGATTTGATTGATATGTGGGGTTTAACGTCCCAAAACCACTATATGATTATGAGAGACGCCGTAGTGGAGGGCTCCGGAAATTTAGACCACCTGGGGTTCTTTAACGTGCACCCAAATCTGAGCACACGGGCCTACAACATTTCCGCCTCCATCGGAAATGCAGCCGCCGCAGCCGGGATTCGAACCCGCGCCCTGCGGTTCTGCAGCCGAGTACCTTAGCCACTAGACCACCGCGGCGGGGCGATTAGGCCACTGGTGCATTTTTATAATATTTTATTAGTATTTTTTGAATAAAGGTGTTTGAAATTGTTTTTCCTCGTTTCTTCAAAACATCAATTTTGGCACATTTGCCAAGTTTGAGGGAAAATAACTTCTGTTCCAATCGAGCTATCAGCATAATTCTTTTTTTTTTTTTTTTGCCAGAAAGATAAATGCATGCAGTATGCAATATGCCTAAGTTGAAGGCAACATACAGATAAAAAAATTTTTAATTGGGTCACATGCATCACAGTTCAAGGTGGCTTTTTTTTCTCTGAACATTGATGTCCTCTAACTCTTGTTGAAATTGGATCAGCAAATCGATTTATAGCACATTTCACTCCTTAAACATCCTACATTGTGTTTACACTGTCGCCAATGTTTTCGTGATTCCTGCTTACATGCTAATTAGGCTGCAAACAAAGGACCCAGCTTCTACATTGATTGGGGAGTATCTTGGAAACTACCTGACCTAGCGAAAAAGTAATTACATTTTATAGAATCAGCACATCTAAATACACAAACTGTGAAAATTTCATTCAGATCTATACATAAACAAAGAAGTTGCCCATCAAGTGTAGCCTTCCTTGTTAAAGCGTACGACGAATTCCTGTAACTTCTTTTGTAGTCCATGTATTACAAACAATTTTTTGCAGCAATCAATTCGTGAGGCCATTGACTCATTTTAAGGAGCCATTCAATGATTACTTGAACAAGTTGCAGGGCCCCTTTAATGCTAACCACATGACTGCCACAGCACTGGCTAACACAAGATCTACAGAGCTACAAAACATAGCTGTAAGAATGCATTATTGGTGCTTAGAAATGTGCACAATTATCTGTTAGAAGTTAAAGTCGCAGCTACATGCAGCGAAACCACTTTCAGCAGTCACATCAGCCCCTAAAGCAAGAACATTCAAGTTGGCTAAGTTCTTATAGAGAAGACCTTGTAGAATCCTTGCAAAAATATTTCGGTATGAACTGTTCATATGCTGTACAAGTACTACATCACAGCAGCACATAAATGCATGCAAGTGCTTCAATAAACTGCACAGTGTTGTCATTCTGATCGACATGACAGCCAATGCAATAATAATTTTTTGGGTATTACATGGCAAAACTACAACCCAATTATGGGGCATGTCATAGTGGAAAGATCTGCCAATTTCTACCAGCCAGGGTTCTTTACATGTGCACCTAAACCAAACTACGCAGGCCTCTAGTGTTTTGCCTTCATGTCTTTTGGGTCAGCAGCCAAGCCTTTTACTTGCCTGCAGTGCTGTAGTGCAATATTAGTAGTAATGTGAGAGGCATTTCTTTACGCAGCTGTACGAACTGGCAAAAAAAAAAAAAAAAATGAACTGTCTTTAGTGCCACTGCCAGCAACGAAGGAAGAAAATGCAACTTGCAATGACAAATTTTTTGAATAGATGGGAACTGTTTAAAACAGCCTGAAAGTTACCTCAGTGCTTTAGGAGTACTTGCGTGTTCTAGTAAAAAATACATGGGTTTTTAGAGCTCAAAGCTTGCTCAAGTTGCTGTAGAGCGTATGACAGCCTATGCCCATAAGAGCACAGGTTCATATCCCTGCAATGCACATGAATGTCTCGCGCACTACAGTACCAGAACGTACTAGTAGATTAGATGCTTTTTTTGCAAATAATAAAAATAATGCAACAAAAAAGGAGACAGAAAGAAAGACAAAAAAAAGTAAGTGAAGAGGGGGAGGAGGAAGCACAATTAGCTTCCTCCTCCCAAGTCTCTCAAATATGACTAAACTCAGTTTCTCAAGTCAGTAGAACTGCGGCTGATAAACACTTCAGTTAAAATCCTGTCCCCATGGTTTTCCACACAAAAAGTAGAGTGTTTTGTGGTAACTGGCCAAGAAAAATCTCAAGAAGGATATTAAAGGTAGACGGCCAGACAAGATAATCTACACTCATCACTGTTTCGCCTGCCACTGGGTTCCACACATATATCTTCTAAAGCTCCCAGAGATTTGACACTAAAGATGAAATACTTTGCTATTAAACCACTCTCTCTTTAATTAGGTAGCAATGAAGTGTTGTGAAATACTGCCATTACTGCTTGTACACATTTTAGCACAAAATACGCGAGTAAATATTTGTTTCTTTAGTAAAGCTGGCTAAATATTAGGGATGCATAAACTACGCGAGGGCGCAAATTGTGCGAGTAAATACATATGCTCTCCCACGAGTAAGGCGCACAGGCTTATGAATTTTCATTTTTCTTTCCTCATGACTTCACCAAAAAAAAAAAAAAAAAAAGAGCATGATGGAAACTGTGACACGAGCCCAAGGAGGTAGCGGCTTCAGAGTAGGTGGTCTCATAGATGCTGCAACGCTCTCTTCCATTTTTCCCCCATGGTTATAGCACATTATGTTCCTCTAATTTCCGTCTAGAATAGTGAAAACTTCCCGGCGTCAAAATAACATTGATGAGGAAAAACCGGAAAACAGTAGCAGTTGAAATGGTAAGTCAATTACATGGACACATCAAGAAAAGCGTCCCTGCTGAAGTGATACAGTTTATGTCCAGATTCCCTGATAAGGTTAAAATAAAAGACTAATAGTGGCGCGCCACAATTATTGCAAGGGGGTGGCGACGTGATCACTTTCAAGACTTAAGCAGTGGCGTGAGCAAAAACATGCATCAGTGGTGGCGCAATGCCGCATTGCACACCTCTACATGCAATTATTATTAAGAAGCGCACGACACTAGGAAAACAACCATCATATATTTGCATAACAGGAGCAGCCACAAGCGAAAAAAGAACAAAAAGTTGGAATTGACTTCAAAAGGGAGGAATAAAAGCCACTGGCATCAGAATAGGACAGCCATATGGAAATGGGGAGAAAAAAGGAGGTAGTGGCTCCAAACCTTCTTTGGCCATGTAGTGCAGACCAGAAGGCCAAGGAGAATTGAACAGTGAGTAAGTGTTTGTTGGCAAGTCAGCTCCTGATGTCTGCGCTGTACCAGCTGGGGGCACCATCTGGCAGCCGTTGACCTGCATGGGCAAGGCATCAGATAATTTCGTTGGGCTAAGTTTCTCTTGCATCATTCGGCCTAAAAGTACTGAAACTCTTTCATTTGCTCAGGTAATCAATTCTACTTATATAAAACAACCTAAATAATTCATAAAAAAGGCAACTTAATTGTAACCACAATGTAAAATATATTTTCAAAAATAGAGACAGATGATTGACTTCAGTGCACCGTACAGCAGACTCCAAAAGTGTCTGTTCTCTTGCCTGTAAAAAACTGCGTCGTAAAGGCTCGACACCATCAGCTGTCAAAAGCCATTCGAAGTAGTGCGTGGCCATGAAAGCAAATCATGGAGATGCTGGTGGGCAGTTTGTGTGTATCAGTTTCCACTAGTGTTGAAGAAACAAGCTGTCTTGTGCGGAATATGGCTACTCAATAGCGATATGCTGCTCGCCCTTAGATGAGAGTGGCACTCTTTTGTCGCTGTCAGATTATTCTAGTGCAGCTTTAAAATACAAGCCTTTTCTTTCATTTTCCAAGTGGAACCGTCAACAAAACATTAAAAAAAACGCGCTATTTTTTTTATGAAAGCTGCCAGCATCAAAGCAACTTGCGACCTAAATTTGTGTTTTGAGCATATTTTATTTTTGCCGTGCCATCTGCTGATATCACAAAAAAAAACGGAAGGTCAGTTGTGGTGAATTTCTTAATGAAAAAGTCACAGCTTTGCCGCAAAGGCGAAGAAATGAAGGCGATAGCAACAAATTGGAATGTCACGCGAAAAATGAAAAGCCGATCAAAATGTGCCCCGTGCTGCTCATGCACAAATGATGCACAAAACGTGCTCACAGGTACATATGAACACAAATAAATGGGGCTCTTCGATTTTCAGGCCTCTGGCGGCTCTCGGGCCGCCAGAGCTAGCCAGAGGGTCAGCCAGCTAGTTCTGGTCGAGACAGAAAACAGCGTCGTGATCACATGTGTGGGGAACCCGAGACAACCCGAAGCTGCCCGAAAATCCCAAAATCGAACGCTGGGGCAGCCAGCGTAACCGTAAATAAGCTACTAACGTCGTGGCAGGTTACGTCGTGGCAGCAAAAGAAACAATGCGCGGCATGCGCCTTGGTTTCTTTCTGCATTGCCAGCTTGGAAATATATAGCTAAGCTCGCCAAAAAGCTGAAATATTATCCTCAAGCATACGTATTTGGGGTACGACTTCGCTTGCCCGATCACTCGCCGAGTCCTCGAACGAAACAGCCAGCTGACGCACGCTGCCTCGAGAAGGATGCAAGGTGAGCTGCCACGACGTTGACGGCTTAAAAAGCTCACGTCTTCTTAGTGCATGTGACAGTCACTGCACAACACGATGCAAACGCGAAAGTGATCGTGTCCCCAAAAGGACTCGAGGATATATCGTAGTATGCTCAGCTATCGCGTAGTATGCGTCGCAAACACGTGTTGACCAACTTACATTTTTGTCTAAAGTTTAGACATGCGCAGGTATCGGTACCACGAGTGCGCATCGTATATAAAATAAACTTTAGCATGACACGTTTTCGACCCGTCTTGGGACTTGCCAGGGCCTGTTTTCCAGTCCTAAGAGGCACTTTACAAATGTCATGTATATCAGCTTTAATTCGACCAACTTAGTCATAACGAAACCGTACATACTGTGCAGCATAATTACGAAGAGGTGAAAAAAGACAAAGCCAACGATGAAATAGGCAACGAAGGCATGTATGCATTTCTGAATCCATTTCTGTTTTTTTTCTTTCTCGCATCGAAGCATATAATACCATACCACATATGCTGGCCCATAGATTGAAGTGCGCCCGCACACCGTTCGCCGCCAGCGAGCATCACACGCTTGAAGACAACAGACGCGATCTATCAGCTTTCTAAAGCTTTCGATCACCATCAAATATCGATCGCGCAGTGAAGTTCTAAAAGGCTCACGCACGCAAACATACGACACAGCGAGCTAGTTCAACCACAACCGTTTTTGCTAAGTGCACAGAAAGCAGGCATCAGTTCACCGCGTTGTTCACAGGAGGACGCCTCACGAGAAACATAACAAAAGCGATGAACAGTAGCTTCAAACACTTGCTGCCATTCGTAATCGTCTCATCTTGCACGGCGGAACAGGCTTTAGAAGATAACACCACGTGTAATGACAAGCCAAGGCGCAGTCTTCAAGCCGTCAAGATAAGGTGGCTATGATTTTAGCCGCCCTAGTCAAGCGCCCACATCGCAATCCGTCGAGTCCTCATAAAGATGGCGCCGAGCGCGTATCGTATTTTTTCAGCGTCTGCTAGCCTGAAAACTGCCCAAAAGCTTCCAGAGAGCTTCCACGACTAAATTGTCCTGGAAGCGTATAGCGACCCTCAGACTCCCCGCGGGTCGCCAGAACCATCCAACCTGAGAAAAGCGAACACCAACCAGAAGTGCGCCGCGGGGGTACAGGGCAGCCAGAAAAAAACGAGCGCGCTCTGGCTGGCTCTGGCAGCCTGCGGGTAGCCAGAAGTGGAAAATCGATGAGGTCGAATGTCTCAGTCATTATTTCTCTGTATCTTAAAAGCACGCCCTTTTCGCAAACAGAGACTTTGCAGCGAGTGCAGTGACCTTTGTGTGCCCGGTAACTACAACAGAATCGTTCCAGTGAAACACTAAGGTGTAAGATTCTCCCCACCACGAGATAAGCGCGTGCACATGTGAGCGTCTCCCCCCCCCCCCTCTCCCGCGGGGCAAAGTACGTGTGGGAGATGAACGCATGAGCACGCATCGCCAGATCGTGACCATCTGGCGACACCCGCTCATTGTGCCATCTCGCTGGTAATGCTGAAAACACGATGATTCCCCGAGATCGGCATCACCAACGGTAAGTGGTAAATATAAATAGCTGGCCGTTTCAATGTTGAAGGAGGCGTTCCTCCGTGGCTCAGTGGCTGATACCACACACTGACAAGCTGGAGGTCGGGCGCTTGATTCCGCACGCCGGAGTCTTTTTCTCGATTATTTTTATTTCTTGCGTTTACATATGTATATAAATACGTACACATATACGGTGAATGACGGCAGTCACCGGCTGCAAAATCCAGCCAAGAGTGTGCATATATTTCCTATCGCAATAAAAACAACAAGTGGCTATGATTGACCAGCCACACGGTAATGTAGGAATAAATTGAGCATCAAGAATAAAACATTATTTTAAGGTTTTTCAAGATTACTCGTGGCCTTTAGAACTCTAAAAGCAATTTGTAATGAGACGTGTTTATTCTAATATAGCATTTATATGTGGGCGGAGAGGAGTTAAAAGTTTGTACATTTCACAAAAACTGTGCAGTCTTTTTCTCTCATTCTGGAACTGCTACTAGAATGTGATTTAGAGTAAGAGGTTCCATGCATTGTTTGCTCTCCAGTTTTTGTCCTCCTAAAAAAAAAGTAATGAGACCCGTGAGTGCCCTCCATATCAGCGACTTAAGGGAGACACGGGTCTTGAAGACCGAAAAATTGCCGAAAAATCTATTTTTTAAAGTATTTTTTAAAATAATATATAGGGCCTGAAGATGGTGTTCCTGAAATGCTATTGCCATGTAATGCGTATTTGTCGAGTAATTCGGTCTCAAAGTCAGTTTCCTGATAATTTTCCCTCACAAAACCGCCTCAAAAGCGGTCATATTCGACGCCGCGTGCCTGAGAACCACACCAAGTAGCACGGCTATTTTGGTCTCATTTTAAAGCAGTATTCATCTTTTGTCTGTTCCTAGCAGAAGAACGCTTTTCGTCTAGCAACAACGCAGCTATCGTGAATAAACAAACCCCAAATACTCGCACATCATTGGTGCATTTTTGTCACGTGGGGCAGTTCCCGGTTTCCTCTTGGATGTCATGGGATTCGTCTGCTAGACAGCGGTGCACAATCGGCCATTTTGTGACAAGGCCTAAGCAACGGCTGTGCGATCGGTGTGATGGCAGGCGGTCATCGAAAGTTGCATACTGCTCATGTGTTCGAAAAGAAGCGAGAACATTGTCCGAGAGCATGCAGCGTCTTATCAGCAAAACCGTCTGCTGCCGAGAACACGGAAAAAGCTGGCTGTGCCAACGCTATCACGAACGTGGCTCCCGCAATCACATATGCGATAGCCGAGGCCAACGATCACACCCGAGATCTGCGCGTCGGCACTCCCCTTGTTTCCGACGCTGAAAAAGTGGCCCTTGCATGTAGTGCGAGTGGCATTCAAAGGGAGCTTTCGTCGACGTCAGCCTCACGACACGAGCAGTATGTTTTTTGAGACTCTGCGACTACTGGAACGCCATCCACCGTCGTAAACTGCTTCAGTGTATGAAGTGCGGTGTGTGGCGGGCCTGGCAGCATTTCCGAGAAAAATCGGGAATATGGAATCACCACGAAACTTGTGCTGACGTGTGATGAGTGCGGGGAACTGAAATTTGTACGGAGCTCGCCGAGAGCAGGGGGAGATGCGGCGCGCGGCCCGTTCGGGATCAACGTGCTCGCGGTTCGCGCGGCACAGCAAACGGACAAACTGCTTTTTTTTTTTTCACCCTAAATTTGTCACGGTGATGCAAAGCCGTATGAAGATTACGTGAAAGTGGGAATGATTCCTGTTTCATAGAAGGCTGCTACGCACATTGCTGACGACTGCGCAAGCACCGTCAAAACGCAGTATGTCGATCTGAACTATGGAAACATCTGGCATGTAATGAAAAGAAAGCGCTCGAAGAATGATGACTACACTCCAGGTGGCTTGTAGCATCATTACTGCACTGATTTACATCATTACCTGTTGAATATACATGCTCACCATGTCCCTAAACTTCTTTTCTCGTTTTCTCAAAACAACGTTTTTCATCAAGTCCGAGGCCATTGCCCACAGTATCTTTTGATATAGTGGTTGGATTTTGATAATTATAGCAGCATTTGAAAGCTTATACATCGATGAGTGCAACAAGACCAAAACATTATGATAATTTCATTAAGAACAGTAATTTGATTGGTGATATAATTAGGCAACAGTTTCAGATTTCTGATGAGTCTACTTGTTAAGGCCATAACTCTCGAAGCAATGAAGCTAAAAATAAAATTATGGTTTCCTTGCACTTTATGTTCTTTTGCAGAACACTGCCATACCTAATTTACAGCAATCTTTTATGAGAAAGCGGTCTAAAGAGTGGGCAAAACGTAAGTTTGTGGAACAGTCAATATTTTAAAATATTGAAGTGACAGCTGAAAACTAACTGCATATTCGTTTCCAGCTGTGAGAAATGCATATCACATAAAAATTTCAGCTCTAAATACTCAAAATAAAAAAAATTTAAAGACCAGTGTGTCCCCTTAAGATTACTTAAATAAAATGTTTCCTGGTGGTAACAATACTTCTACACACGTAGAATGGGTTTTATGATTTGCTGTTCACTGTGTACCGTGGGATCCCATTACACCTGCCATTTTGACTTAAATACACACCAACTACAAATGCATACAATCCTTGAAAGATACATTCAAGTCTACTAATATTTCATGAGCATCCATTATTACTGGTTTATTTGCCCTGTCATTTCCTGGAGTCCTTGTCGTGGTGCGCTATACCAGTGAAATTATGAATCCCAACCAACTAGCCCGGCAACGTGCCTTAGCATTTCCTGGAATACACAGAAATGTGAGTGGTAACGTGACAGCAGCAATGCCGCAGTGCTCTTGCTTCAGTTTGGAGAAATCCAGCTTACCTTGGGCAAATTTCTATACCTGGCTCCTGTTCCCTTTAACTGTACAGCTGACGCCACTTTAAGCCAACCAATGAAAAATCTCTCTCGTCGACAAAACATGGCAATGCCACGATGTTTGCTGAGCCGTAGTTGACGGAGATTCATCGCATCATACCATCTAAATTGCGGCTCTGTAAAGCCATCATGAATGTTGTTTCCGCTTTGTTAGGTTGTGTGGCACTGTCTGATGACGCACGCAATAGGCATAGCGAGGACTAAGCTACCCAAAACATGCCGTAAAACACAACCTAACGCAACCAGTGAGCAAAACACTGAGATGCCGTGCCAAACAAGCAAAGGCAACACGTGACGGAACCCACATGTACTTGAAAGTGGAATCAAGCAGATCACTTGCTTTACTTCCACAGTATACACAACTCAGAGCACAAAAATAGCAGGGCTGTTTCCTAATTTCCTAGTCTCTTATAAATGTATCATTTTGAAGAAAAAGAAAGCTAATGCTCTGTAGATAATTTTTCTTACCATGATGTTTCACTGACATCACATGTTAGTGCCTACGGCGGCCGGAAGGACCACATGGTCATTTATGAACCCAAGAAAACGGCCATTTCAAACGGGCATCATTAATTATACACTAGATAATGCACCAACAATTTCAGAATCAGCATGTCTATTCCTTATTAAAGCAGGGAAAATTACAACTGGGCAGCTTCATTTTTGTTTCACAACCGTTTAATGCAGCAAGAATGGCAGCAATAGGGGCACACAGCCCGAATTTAATCATCCCAGAAAATTGGAAATATAAGTTGAAAAAAAAAAGTATACCTTCAACTCGAATTTCATATGACCCACTTTTCACTCGAAATTGGCATTGCAAGGCACCACAAATGATATGAAAAAGAGGCAGCTCAGGAGGGTAAACAGGCAAGGAGAAAAAACTATCATGCAAACAAATACCTTACGTGCAGTTTTATTTGCTTAGTGGCCCACATAAGGTTTTTCAATACCACAGGCAGCACCTCTATTATGTTTTTAAGTTGTGTATCTTCTTTTTGCAACACTACCTGTTTGCATTAGTATAAAAAACTACAGGAAACAAAGATTCCTCTATAAAGCCCATACTGGAGGACAAGAGTGCGACGTCTGTTTTAGAATTGCTTATTGCTTTCCAAAAACACAAGCAGGTGCGCAAGGTAATGCGAAGGAGAAAGAGGAAGAATGGGGGAGAAGGCATGCGGCTTGAATTGTCCCCAGTCTTCCCCGCACCACCCGATTGGCAGTGGCAGCCTGGCACGAGCGTTTATAGTTTATGTATGATGCGCAGGCGCGGGCTTCAGGGTGTGGTGTAAAAGGATGCACTACACCTCTAACTCAAACTCAGAAGGAGGATGCTTGCACCACTTTATCAACAATCAAGAGTGCACTACATGTGCAAAACGAGGTAGTAGCTTGCAAACATACACAAGAAAGAAAAAGAAGCGAGAGAAGCCTTTCATATGAACATCCGAGCAGCGCAAGGAAAAGCCAGAGGCAAAATAGCAATCAGCGCCTCTTCTATGTTTTGTTGTAGTCTTCTCTTTTTTTTTCTTTTTTTCAATAGTATCTACGTTGTGTTCAATGGTCAAGCCCGCAAAATAAAGCCAAATATTTTTTTATACATTGTCTCAATCACTTCTAGTGTTACATTCATCTAATCAAAGACCTGCACTCCTCTCCCTTATTCCTGTCCACAATAGTAATGCTGTGCACCCCTACGCATTGATGTGGTTGGCAGCAACGTAGCCATTCCATTGCATGATTAAAATATTCAGTCTATTGGTATCAGTGCTTCGACCTATGCTGAAATTATCACGCAACCTACAAATAAACACTAGGTGCTTTAATTAACCCAAAGCCAACTGGACGCTGTTATGAATGGCCTGCCTAGCTTGACGCCGCTTTGACGCATGAGACATTGTGGCTGAGCCTACCCTGATTTCTTCCAAGTCAGCGCTCCCAGAGATGCACCAAGAGCAGTGACAACAGAGAAATCGTTCTTCTAGTTATCCCAGGTTGTCGGAACCCCTCGTAAAACCCTTTGGACACGCCTGACCGACTGACGGATCAGGAAGAGTTGTTGGCCGTCGAGGCGGCTTGCTTTGTGGTCAAGGTGCCCCGGGCAAAGGGCCCCGGGCAAAGGGCCCAGCATTTGAGAACTGCCTGCAGATGCATTTCCTACATTATCCGTGGCGCCTTGATGCCACTGTTTCCACAATTTGTGGTCTGCCTGGCGCTGCATGCCCATCACTGTAACAGACTGCGAAATTGACTTCCACGTATCACTCAACGTCTTCGTGCTGTGCTGTGTCGTGCACGGTGTGCAGTGTTTTCTCCCTCGCCATGGGCTGATCTGGGCATGCCTCTTCCCCCTTTCGCGAATTAAGAAGGAGGCGGTGTTTCACCTTCCTTTTTCGGGGACGGAGGTGAAGATGACAAACTTCATTGGACTGTCCTGGCCTCTATTGTTTTTTTCCTGCAGGGAATCCTGGGAAGGCCAGGACATAAAATGCGAGTGCCGAGGCACTCCTGACAAGCTCTCACAAGCTCCCAAAAGCTACCATCATGCTTCCGTCGCGGGCTTACATAATGCTACCATCATCACGTAACACGCTAGCTGTAAATATTGTAATTAAAAGTTACTGTAAACAGCTCCTGGCTCCTCTCCTCGCCATCTCCCTGAGACTCTGGCTGGCTCCGGTCCTCTGGGCAGACCCCCGATTACATCAATGCCAAGTTACTGTCAAAGCACATTATCTACCTAGCTAATAACACAATATCAATGAGAACTAGCAGACAGTAATGCCAAGAAAAACATAGGGGACGAAACGATAACTTGCCACCGGCAGGCACCGAACTGCTTATTGCTTCCAAAACAAAAAAACGAGCCCTTAAGTTTACACTTTCCTTTATTCATATAATGAGGGTGTCGTTCTGGCAGACTTGACGCCTTGAGGTGGTGTGCGAGGGATTATTGGATAGCTGCCATTTCATAATAAGATCAGATACTACGTGACACCAATCAGGCAAAAAAAAAAAAGAGAGTGTTCGACACTCGCCTTAATGGCAACAGGTGCCACTGACTAATGCTTCGACGTGTGTACCCTATAAAGTGGACAGGGGGATTGACCACCACCATAGCTAAGTGGTAGAGGATTGGAAGCATTATTCAAAGGTCACAGGTTTGATCCCTGCCGGGGCAAGTTATCTTTTTGTCCACTTTTCTTTCTTCACATTTACATTACAATTCTAATAACGTCCCTATGCTTCCCTTGGCATTATTGTCTGTTAGTTCTCATTGATACTGTGTCTAACAAAGGAAACAAGCCCACAAATTTACTCTTTCCTTCATTCGTAGCTAATAACACAGTACAGGCTTTCTACAGTCAGGGACAACTTTCTGTGGCAATGAAGAGAAGGCTACGGGGGCGGAGCTAAACTGCTCTGTGTTAGTGCGCCAAAGTAGTTCCCGATGAACTTGTTTCGGTTTAAGTTTCAGTGTGATCATAAGCGTATTTTCGCATTCTTTGCACGTGCTCCTTGTGCATGTACTCCTTGGATGCAAAGAAACGATGTATACATTTCTGAATGCACCTCGGTTCCCGCCACATCAACATGTGATAGCGTAACTTAATACCATATCGCATATACTAACTCATAGAACGTAGTATGCTTGCACGCCGTTCGCGATCGCTATAATTCAAACAGGGTATCCTATCACCATCAAAGACCAAATAGCTAAGTGAAGACATTCATGCACATGAATGTACGACAAACTAAAATGGTAAGCTCGACCAGAATCGTCTGTACTAAGTGCACAGGAAGCAGGCACGACACCATAAACAAATACAACTACGAAAAAAATAAACGCTGAAGTTGTTTCCATGCATTCATACGAAAGGGCACGCACATAACTTTTGGGACGTGTGCACAACGCAGTTAGCAGGCATCAGTTTTTTGCATTGTTCCCGGAAGGAAGCTTCCGGGAAACGTAACAAAAGCGATGAACTGTAGTTTCTGATGCTCGCCATCACTCGTAATCGCCCCATCTCGCACGGTGGAATGGGCTTTATAAGATAACGCCCCGCGTAATGACAAGCGAAAGCACAATCCCCAAGTGCTCGCACTGCAATCCGCCGAGTCCTCATAAAGATGGCGGCGCACGTATATCATCTTTTTTTTTTTTTTTCCGGCGTCTGTTAGCCTGAAACATTCCATAGAGCTTCCACAACTAAATTGTCCTGGATGCTTCTGGCGACCTTTGGACTCCCCGCAGGTCGCCAGAACTGTCCAACCCGAGAAAAACAAACGCCAACTGAAAGTGCGCCGCAGGGGGGGACGGAGCAACCCGACAAAAAACGAGCACACTCTGCCTGGCTGTGGCAGCCCACGGGTAGCCAGAAGTAAGAAATCAAAGAGCCCCAGTGTAGGCACCTCGTATGCTGCGATGCCAGGCACAGTATTTTGCTCTTCACTATGACACACAGTGCAGCTCAGTTGACAGTATTTTTGGCTTGACATGTACAACTTTGTCTGCAAGTATGTCCGCTCTTGCATTGCCTGCCAATGAAGCAAACCAGTTTCGCACCTCTCCGCAGTACCTCTCCGGCCACTTCCCTGTCTAGCCCATCCATTCAACCGTGTTGGCATTGATTTATTTGGACGTCTTCCCTGCAGTGGCGCTGAATACCAATGGATTGTCGTAGCCATCCGAACCGACCTCCTCGATTCCGTTTAATTTTCGTTAGCGAATGTGCAGGTAAGAGATCTCCCGCTTTTTTTTTTTCTACCCCACGCATTAACTTGTTAATCATAAGCTTGCCATAAAGAAGGTCGTCGCTGCATGGAGCTTTCTGCATACGCAGCAGAGATATGAGACTGCCGCAATAGCGTAGTGGTCACGGTGCACGGCTACTGACCCGAACAACACGGGTTCGATCCCGACCCTGCAGCTGCATTTCGATGGAGGCGAAATGCCCGAGGTCCGTGTGCTGTGCAATGGGTGCAAATTAGAGATCAGATGATCAAAATTTCCCGAACCCTCCAGTACGGCATTCCTATATGTTGTGGTTTTGGGGATATAATACCTCAGATATTATCAAGTATACAATGAGGTTGGTCCCTTTCCAAGTTAACAAATGTAGTAGAGGCAGCTTTGAAGTAGCAAAAAGAAGGGGGGAGGAGGCATGTTTCTTATCTACATCATCTTTTTTCTCGTTATTCCTCTGGTGCTAACCAATTGAGCATTCCAGCCTTTAGTTATCAAATGAAACGTCTGCCTTCATATAAGTGCGTGTGTGCAGGGGTTGGGAGTGATGTACGATGGTATGCGACTAAAGAAAATGGTGGGAAAAATTCCGTTGGATCTCACACATAGCGCAGGAATCGAGTTCATATGACACTAGATTTCGAGGTTTGAGCAAAGCATTACGAGATGTATATATATGCCTTTGAGTTAATTGAGTAATTTATCAAATTGAGAGCTCACGTGGGACGTGGAATTGACTGGCATCTAAAGGCTAGCCCACGATCTTATCTCATAATTGCTACACACGCTAAACCACATACGCAAGTTACAGTGTGCATATACAAGCTGAATTACAATGGTGAAGTGCTTGGTAGCAGCTTTCTCGCACTACATTCAAGGACTATGCATGCTAATACTGCAAATTTTTCACGATTCCTGTGACATTGTTGTAACATATAAGGCAATATATTGTTCCTGAAGGACAAAGCTACATAATGGTGCCATTTATACAGTTATGTTGCAATACCACATCAATTTATAGGAAACTAAAACTTCAAATGCATTTTTCTCAGTTTCATGTTTTTAGATATAACACATAGCCTTATGGGACATTTTGACATGTTTTTATTGACTCCCAATAACAAGCTCAACACCAATGTGTTCGTATTGAATAGATCTGGCCGATGATGCTATTCATTTTCTTCTATAGGTTGTTCACCGAATTGTAATTTATGATGATTGTAAATAATATGTGGCAGAAATCTTTCACTGACGCTTGTATCCATTTATTTCACAGTTGAAGTTTGTTGCAAATAATGAAATTAGCATCATCGGCTAGACCAACTCTCTGGCAATCTGGATATATACTTTGCTTTTTGTGTTTGAGATAGTGAAATTGCCAAAAAGCTCCATAATAAATATGCTAATTGTGTATGATAAAACAAATTATTATGTTCTGTTCTGATGCAGCTACCGAAAATCTACTTAGAAACTTGGAATCTGCAGAAGAAACTGAATAAGTGCATTAAGTTTCATTCAATTAAGACAAATAATAAAAATTTTTTCAAGACCAATGTCTCCCCTTAATGACTGTTGCGTGTTCCATGCATGGAGTTTTATAAGTGTCTTGCTTACTTCCGCACGCTGCTGAGGCATCCAAGTTGGCTGTGATGGAGGTGCTATTGCTGGTGATGGACCCCCCTGGTAAAGGTCAGCAGGAGTGCTGGCCACCTTGCCAGGTTCAGTAGGCTGTGGCTGTGGCTGTGGTGGCTGCTGCTGCTGCAGCTGCTTCTCCTGCTGCTGCTGTTGTTGTTGTTGGTGTTGCTGTCGCAGCAAGTTTTCCAGCTGAGGGGCCACCATGGACTGGCTGGTACCCATGTACAGCAGTGGGGGTGGCTGTGGTCCTGCTGCAGTAGCACCCATGGGGCCCACTGGTGTGGGCATGATGTAGTTCCACAGGTACGATGGCCCTATGGTCGGTCCTGCTAGAGAGCCAGGTACAAAGGACGAGGCCTGCTGGGCTGCTGCTGCTGCAGCTGCTGCTGCCTGCTGCCCACCACCAGCATCAGCCTGATGAGGAGAGCAGGGGAGAAGAAATACACCAGCAATAATTACTCCCTTTGTACACACGAAGTGCAAGTTTCCAAATGCAATTTCAGGCCTCAGAAGACTAGTGGTTTTTCAGGAAGCGCAAATGAGTCGTCCTTCTTACTCTACTGTACCTCTCCATCTAGATACATATGCATTCAGTAAAAATGCACAGACATTTATTAAATATTTATACAAACTCATATGATACTGTAAAGAAAGTAAAATTTAGACAGCCCATATGTGACTACAAGACCATGCATCTGATTTCTCACAGAAAACCATCCGCACTATTTGGGGAAGCATAGAAAAAGAGAGGAGTGTGTACAGCACATCTTGCATGATGTAAATTTTTGTTAGAATAATCAAGACAAATTTCAATGTGCATATTTTTGATGTCCACTGTCAAAAACTCATAATTTAATTTGGAATAATACCTGGTGTTTCCTTGTGAGCCTTGTATTGTTACCATAAAAGGACAGCTTCATACACATTTAATCTATATTCGGTGGATAAGTTGCAGCTCTGGATAACCATCCCCTTTCATCCAAAAAACACCTTTAATTTGGAATGACAAAGCATTCCATGCCTCCACCTTCAGAGTGATGCCACCAAGGTCTTCCGATTTGGAGCAATTTTTGGAGCAGCAAAATTTCCCTTTTGGAGCAGTTTGGAGCCGCAAATTTTTTCATTTGGAGCACTTTGTAGCAGCAAAACTTTCCATTTTGGAGCAATCTGAAGCAACTAACTTCAAATCCTGGAGGAGAAGCAAAATGCATTTACACTCAAGGATATGAACAATTATTCTGAGGCTCTTGTCAAAAGAAATATTTAGATTCATTGCAAATTTCTTGGAGCTAATCATCTTAGAAGGGCTCCATATTTCAGTTGATGATGCAAGAATAATGGTGTCATGCTGTTGAGGATTCTAGAAAACTAGTTCAGTGATTATTTCTGTATCAAATATAAATAGAATACCGGTTGAATAAAATTGTACTTCATAAAGTAACAATATAAATACACCTATGTGGTTATCAGCAGATATGGTAGACAAATGCTGTGACGTACAACGCTAGGGACTCGCACAGTCCCAAGTGCATTTCCCTAAGGTGACTTCAAGAATAAAAAAAAGTAGTTTTTCTTCACAACTGATTAGACTGCTGGGCGTGATATGACATCATTCAGCTAGTCTCAGAAGGCCAACTATCTCCAACACTCATCTCTGTGCTGAAAGTACACACCTTAACAAACTTCATTTTCCTTTTGCAGCAATATTTTATGTGGCTACGGCGTTCTGTCTATACTCCAAAAATACCCTACCCTGTCCTCTAGTCTAGAAAGCAGTGCATAAAAAAAACCTCACCTCACCTCTCCTAAGATAACTCGAAGGCAAGATTCATTTTGTTTTTAATAGAATAGCAATTATGTGGACATTCTCTACTAGTTGCCAAGGGTGTAGCCAGAAATAATAATAATAAAAAAAAACACGGGGGGGGGGGGGGGAGGGGGGGTTGGAGGTGTGGTAAGCACATTTCCGATGTGCCCCCTTTCCCTGGCTATGCCACTGGCCGTCATGTTTTGTGTAATGTCCCAATCGATAACATCCCCCGGACATCGAGTTTTACACGCTGGTAAAAGCATGCAAGCAGGGGCGACGAAGGCGGCTAAAGCAGAGATATGAAGAGTCGACTCATCTCCTTTTCACTGAGGGCGGATGTGATAACATCTCCCCGCGTGCCAGGCCTCTCATCAATTGTTACTCAAGCAGAGAGGAACGTGCCATCTGTGTCCAAGGGACAGGAAGGATCGAGCTAAAAATGCAAGGGGGGGGGGGGGTTGTTATGAACTTAGACATTAAAGGTGTGATCGCTGGCGCACACGCTATTTACGCCTGGTATACCCTTCTAACTTGTACTCTCAATGCGAACAGACTGTGCGAAAAGTGCTTCGCTTTCTAGAAGCCATATAGGGGTATTCACTGAGCCTTGATCCCAAGGCGGCCACACTACTGTCACGCCATTTTGGAGGTCCATTTGTACGAGCCGTTCATGTTGTACAGATAGAATCACGCTAGTCTAGAGCAGCGGAGCGCGTGCCGGTCAACACTGTTGTTGGCTGCGGCTTCTATCTCAGGTTAGCAACAAGCTTCTGTTGATGCTTACATTGCAGCACACGCAGTACGACCATGTTTGGTAGCATTACGGCGTCTCTCTTTGCATATTACTGAAGAAAATGCCAGCTGGAGCAGCCGGATGGGTGCTCTAGACGAGTCTGATTCCATCTGTACGTGCATCGGCGTGCAAGAGATGTCTCGGGAGGGGTCTCTAGTCACAAGACTTGCGAATATTGAACAACGTGCGTGCTGCAAATTTTTGAGAGTGCGCAGACCTTAGAAATGGCAACCCTGCTGCTAGCGCTTCTCACGGATGACGTCAAGCCTTATTATTTGGTATAACAATATAATTTGTTGATATCCCATTCATTTCTAAGAGCGTAAATGAAACTAACAAATTGTATCTTTTAGATCCAATATCGCATAATTCAAAAGAATGCTGGGTAAAAGGACAACAATCACTAGTTGCCGAAGCTTTCGTGCTGTCAGTTATCTAAACGCGAAGCAGATCTTGGTAGCACAAAAAGGTCACAAGCAGTCTCATCATGCCTCGATAGTGCGTGCCAGCTACTTCAAACGACGCAGCAGCCTCGCCTCTACCCCTCCCTTCAAAACGAAGCAATAAATGCGGTGCCACGATGTTCATTTTTCTTTTTTAACAGCGAGAGGTGGACGTGTAACAAGGTGTGGTCACTTCACAGGCCTTCCGACACCAGAGCCGCCAGCGATGGCCTCACTATATATAGCTGCACGCATTAAAACCGAATTGCAGCTGCTCCGACCAGGAGGCATGCTTTTATAAATGAGGTGACATTCAAAAAGAAAGCATGTGAGAATTTTAAATTCGGACCCTAGCAACCTCGAGTTCGAAAGGGCTGGGTCCTTTAGGGGCTTTTACCGCCACAGTGATTATAAACACGGATGTGTTGGTAGAAGGAATTACGAAACAGCTTTTCTGCATGATAATCCATGGATGAAGTATATTAGAGGAAAAGTGTCAACGCGTTCCCACCATTTACGTGTTCTTTTGTGGACGCAAAGCACGGAAAATTCGATCGCGATGTTGAGACAGAGACGTGATAGACATTATGATGGCCTGCATGCAGTTATTAGTGATAATTGCTTTATTACAAGCCACACAACTCTTCAAATGAACTACCAGCAGTGTTCCTGGAACGGACGATGTCTGCCGATGAATCGCCGCCACAGTTTCATGCTACCGATTGGACTAGACGTCACAAGCCCCTGCGGAGAGAGCGTTTTACCGTTAAGCGGACCTGCACAACAGAGTTGCGCCGGCACCAAACATAGCATCGTGGATTTCAGGACACACGTGCGGTGTAACAAAACAGGTACGTGAATGTGACATTGGTGGCCCCGAGAACAAGGTGCACATGTATTGACGCGCCGGCGTGACTATTGCCTGTGATAGGCACTCCAAAATCTAACTTTGGCGCATTTCGGCGCAATTTTTGATGATATTACCAGGATGTCGCAGTAAATCTGATTTGGTGCACTTTGGCGCAGTTGGCGCAGGAGTAGGATCACTGCCTGCATCATGAAATGTTGCACTCAGGTATTCAGAATGACAGCCTTATACAGTGTATACCACTTATAATCTAACCACTTATAGTGCAGAACCATTTAAAATGTGGTCTTTTTCTACTCCCATTTACTCTCCCATAGAACCTCATGTATACACATTCTACCTATTATGCAGTCTCCCAAGATGAAAGACCGGTTATAATGCGGTTGCCGGAAATTGTTGGTGACAAACGCGGTAGTGAGTGCGCTTCGGAAAGGAGGCGCGCCAGGTGCGTTGCTGGAGAGCGAATGACGAGGTCGTTACGGAGGAGGAGGGGATACAGAGTGAACGAAGGAAGAAAGAAAAAAAATATATAAAATGAAAAAAAAAAAAAGACTGCGGGACACTGCGCGGGCAAACTGGAAGGTGTTCTGTGGCGCGGGCTCACCGGGTAAGGTAGGAGGACGGTTGCCTCGCTGACCAATAAGCCTTTGCACCAGCGCCGACGCGGCTACAGCGAACTACGTCGCTAGCGTTGCTTCGGCCGCGTGCCGCTCAACGTGTCATGTGCGATCCCGTCCTTATCAACTGCATGCGCTTAGCAGTTTCCTGTCGGGAAAGACGTCGTCGTTATTGAGCTTGCAATAAATATCGTGTTTGCTTCCTCGTCCATAAATTGAAAACCTTTCACGGTTTTACGACGAGAGCTTTCACTTTTGCTGCCATGCGCTGTCGTACGTAAGCTTGGCGAGTTGTGGTTGCTGATCTCCTGGCCGCGAACGCGAACTTCTATCACGCACGCTGTTCTTGGTTCACTGCTAGTGCGATCTTTTTGACACCGAACCTTCATCTTTTGGACAAACTTTCTGCAACAACATACCAAACGGCAAGCTAGGCCTAATCAGCGTTGGTTGTGCTTCGATCGATAGCGGTCGCGTGAATCTAAGTTGCGGTTTGGTACCGAATCAATGAAGCTCCTAGCGGTGGCCACTTGACGGGAAGGGATACATATTAAAACGAGGGCAGCACGCATAGCGCTCAAATAGTGGTTCGCGATTCGATTGCGATGTCTTAAATTGGGTGCACACTCGTGAAATCTAATGGTTAGGGTCTTTCAACGCGTCAAATTCTGGACGTGATTCAACATAGCTTCTGTGTAATGTGCATAATCACGGTCTGGTAGTCGGCGAATTTCTGCGATGGTGCTTTCATTTCTTAGACCCCCCCTTTCGCGTTCATTTTATTGGCAATGCGCGTCTTTGAACATTAAATTCTTTTAACATTCAGAAACTAAAAAGTTAGCAAACACGCATCACACGTTTCGATTCTCGGACACGGGAAACTGCAGGCTCAACACGTTTTGCGCAAGTGCGGGCCTTGAAGAAGGTTGTTTTGGTTATGGTGCAGTACCGCTTATAGTGCGGATATTCCCGACTCCCGCGACTTACGTTATAAGCGGTCTATACTGTATTAGTATAAACGTAATAAAGGGTGTGGGGGTGCTAACAACCCCTGTAAAGTCGTCTGCACCTCATGGTGCATGTGTTTCGCGCATAGGCCGCATTGTGGGTTCACAACTATCAAGCGGCAGGTGGCGTTGTGCTCGCGAGCGCTTATTACTATCACATCATCATCCTGGTTGCCGCGGTAGTGCCAGCAGTGACGCCTGGCGGCAAGCCTTCATGGCGGCACATGAAAGATGAATGGTGCTTTTTGGCGTGTGGCAGTTGGAGCGAGCGATTGTCTTTTGCGGCGGGTCCGCGGCGGATGGCACCGCGAGACGTCCGCCGTGGGCCCTCGTGGTGAGTCGACTGTTGGTGACGCCGCCAAATTTAGTGTTTGTTATGTTGTGGAATATAGTGTAAGGTTCTTTTAGCGTGTTATCACAACCAATGTATCAGTTTGGCTGGCGATATCGTGGTTCTAAATGTAATTGAATAAATATGTGTCGTGTGTGGTTGGCTCCGACCGTGTCTGCTGTGTCTGTTCACTCCAAGAGCATGGCCCTGTCCACTTTGAGATCCTACAAGGATGATACTTCAAGAACAGACTTACTTTACTGGGCTGTAGTTTTGTTGCGAAGTATCAGCTTTTAATGCGGTTTGAGGCAAAAGAGTCAGAAAAAATAAAAATTCGATGGCCTGTCCTGCTTTTTAATGTGCAATGACGAAAAAAGTACAGTAAACTCCCATTAAAAGGAACCTGAAGGGGCCAGAAAATTGCGCTTCATTTAACAGGAGTTCTGTTTACTGAGAAATGAACAAGGGTGGATAATCCAAGCACGAAAACCATCACATCAGAGACAGTTTTTCTTTTAAGCAGCATTTTTGTTTACCGAGAGTTTACCGTATTGGAAAAATTGCAAGAGCGTTACATCCAACATGGAGTGACAAGCTCATTTATGCCTAAGCCTGGAAGGTGATCATTTGCAACATTTGCTGTAGGGTAAGTGCTTATAAACCTTTACAATTTTCACAAACATTTACTAGTCACATTTGGTATGCTGCATGGCAATCAAGGGTTTTTTACAATGTTAATTTTAAAGGCACAAACGATTTTTCTTTTTATAACATTCTGCTGTTTTTATCATTTTATATCTTTTTTTTGCATGGCACATAAAAAATCGGACAAGCCATAAAAGTTTTATTCTTTGTGAATGTCTCGCTGAAAACCACATCAAAATCAGATACTTCATCACAAAACTACAGCCCAATAAAATAGGTCTGTTCTAAAAGAATCCCCCTATACTACTTACAGGCTACTACTAATTCTAGGACAATGAAATTTGGGCTTAATGCAGACATTGGTGTATAAAACCTCTGTTGGCTCACAACCAACAAAGACGTCATACTATAGCATCATGTCAGAAAGTTCTGCCAATATGGCTAGCAACACCACTGGGTCACATTTTCTTGCCTTTGAATAACTTGAACAACCTAATAAATGACAAAACTGGGATCGATAAAAACAAATACATCAGACCACCAACATACATCTCATCACGACGGGACCATCCTTTGAAAGTGTGTGAATATATGTGCCGAACATCAACGTATGCAAATACTTTTTTTTCCTAAAACTATTCACGAATGGAACAGTCTTCCAAAAAACATTGTGACCGCCCCTTCCACAGCGTTTCCTTCCCTTTTAAAGGAGTATGTGGTCACACAATGATATTGTATGCTGTGATTTAGGTATTTTTTATTTGTTTTTATTTTTTAAGTGCTGTGCAATTCAACTTGTCCCCACTGATTTAAATGTACTTTGAATTTCTAAACCCCCCTACAACAATGCCCCCAGAGGGCGTTGTAGGTATACGTATAAAGTATAAAGTATAAAAACTTGTGTGCGACATTGTAAGTTGCATCTTCAAGTACACCACTGATGGTGTCTTGACTGTGCTGTGTGCTCGAGACGAAAATACAAACAACAAACGCATCGCACCTGAATATGTTCACACAAGGGGAAAATGGCACATACAAATGGGTAAAGGGAACAGGAAGCACTGCAAATATGGCCGGACTAACGAGGCTTCCCTCATGTAAACTGTTTATTACCAAAATTGATGCTTCTATAAAATTAGATAGGAGGCGAATTATAAATGTAACAGTGAAATATTGTGGTGCCTTATTTCTACCCACGGGTTCTATGCTTTATGAAAAACAAAACAAAAGCAGCAAGATCATATACGTGATGATGATGATGGCATTTTTTGAGGCCACTGAGCTATTTACATAGCAAGGAGCTTACATCTGTTGCCACAATTGCTGCAATGTTAAAACAAAATTCAATTCAATCTTGAATGCTGCTGTGCCATGGCTTGATGTACTAGTGGAGAAAAATAAAAAGGAAACGCACTGGTTGTGTAAGACACACCAATGAAAATTTTCGGGTACAGAAAGGAATGCATCTTATACATAAGAAAATAACAGTATAGAGTCGAACCTTTTTATTAGAGACGCTGCTGTAAGAGACAAATGGGCGTAAGAGATACCAGTGTGCCGACATTAAAATAGAGGGTGATAAGAAAATGCATATGTATAGAGTCGAACCTTTTTATTAGAGACGCTGCTGTAAGAGACAAATGGGCGTAAGAGATACCAGTGTGCCGACATTAAAATAGAGGGTGATAAGAAAATGCATATGTGGTACATTGTTTATACAAGACACCTTATAAAAGGACAACAATTTCTCCCCGGTGCATGTCTCTTATAAAGGGGTTCAACTGTTTAAGGTTGTAAATTGGATTTTCATACAGCTGCTGATGCTACTTCACTGCTATACTGTAATCTAACAGCCAATTGATGGGAATCAGCTTTGTGGCATATAGTTTTTATATCTGTTATTAAAAAACAAATTCAGTTGGCAGCAAAATTTACAGCAGACTGAAAATAATTTAGCACCCAACTCATCAGTATCTTGTATCACTGATTCAAAATAGCATATGCCACCTCATGATGCCTAGAGATAGCATAAAAACGCTTATTGGCTAGTTGCCTCAGCTGTTCCTAAAGTTCCTATTCAATTCTAAGTACTATCTATGGCTAAAATATATCTGTACTGCCAGGTCTGTGCGTCGCACTGGCTAACCCACTCATGGCTGGATCTAATACACATTTCCCAATAGACAGTGCACCAGTAGACAGCAATAGCATAGCAATGAAGTTGTGTCACGAAAAATGTGGGTGTTTGAATGGCATTGGCAGCAGCTTGTTGAAAGGCATTTTGTTGATAAGCTGAAACTAACAATATCATTTCAAACTTTCAGTACCCTTAAGTTTTCATTAAACTTTGTACACCCATACCTCAATATAACGAACACAGATATAACGAAATACAGTAAACTCCCGTTAAGACGAACTCTGTCAAGAAGAATTCTCGCTTAAGATGAACAACGAATGTTTGCTTGGTTTCCCATAAACTTAATGCAAAGAAAACCTGCTTAACACGAACAGGGTAACAGGCCTCTTCTGTTAAAATGAACTCTTACAATGACCGACGACGGCAGCGATTCTGCGCAACAAACTTTGCAGACTTTATAGGGCATTCAGGCGAACCAGAGAAAGCAAAATGAAGAAAAAAAAGTTTCTGGTGCAAGCACTCAACGAAACCAATTCGTTGAGTGGGGAAGCGAAATAGGAGAGAAACATCAGCGCATAAAGCTAGAATCTCCCTCACCTCATATAATCTCATATCAAACCGAAACAGTGTTAGCGGTGCCTGCACTCCCATCAGAGGGCTCAGATGGATTGTCATAACTGTTACACAATGGTGCCAGAGCACATGTTGTGGTCAGTTCACGTAGTTTCACACAGGGCCTGTTCCCAGTGAAGTGCAAGTTGTGATGCTCTATTTTTACAATGAAAGTACACGACAAAGGACATTTTGCACACTAAATATAGCTGCATGCATCGTGTCTTCTTTGTATGGCCAAGGCTTGTGATCGTGAGTAGGATGAACGGAGATCTTCAGCTGCACATCAATCAGAAAATGTTACTGCGGGCTGTAAATAATATATCGAAGTTTCGAAAAGAAGCTCATAGACTTTCGCAACTCGGGGCATATTGGCTTTGTCAAGGTAACAGCATGCAATGGAGGTATATCTATAAAAGTAATAGCAAAGCCAATAAAACAGCCATTCAGAAGTTGCCAGCAGAATAAATTTTGCATCCTTTGAAGAAAAATTAGGCTTATTTCTCCCATTTTTTTTCTTCTGATCATCAAAATGTGGTGTTAAATTTTTTTCGTTAAAATGTAGTAGCAATTTATTCATGACCATATTTATTATGAACTTGCACAATCAATTGCTCATTATATTCATGTAAACACTCTACTTGAAGACATAGTTTTAATCGAGCTGAGCCAAATAAATGCTTTTTCTTGTTCCATTCCTCCCCATTGTAAGTATACTTCATTCAGAGTTTTTAAGCAATATTTTTGGATGCACTTGGCATGTTAGCATTTCTTTTTCCGGGGAACTTCTGCTAAGACAAACTTCTGATGAAACGAACAAATGACCGTGGTCCCTTCAAGTTCGTCTTATCAGGAGTCTACTGTATTGATTATAACGAAATAAATAAAAAATAGTCTAGCCATAGATATAGTGTTAGGATTGTACCTTTATAATGAATTTTCGGATGCAACAAACTTATTTCGTGTAAGATGCAGCTTTGTTATAATGAGGTATACCTACGTACCATGATGAAAGGTGTTTCACCTTCACCAATATAGTAGGCCTAACTATATTTATAATAAAGTTACAAGTAATGCCTCCTATGCTTTTCTTGACTTCATATGGCTGTGTATAACAAGAAAATCCATTTTCTTCTTTTGTCCGTTACATACCATGCATGCTATTTTCTTTATTTTATATTAGTGCCTTTCCTCCATGTATACTTCCTGTACACCTAAAGTACCAAGGAATCGAAAGAAACTGAGCCAGTGCTTGCCTCAGTTGTTCCTTTTCATCCAATATTGTGCTGTACACTTCATTATGAAAAACAAACTGGCTTATTCCTACACTATGCTACTTCTGCATTCAGGTTTTCATGCGTGGTGGTAAGGAGTTGAGGTTTGAGTTCACATGGATGGATGGAACAACTTCATTACAGTAGAATCTCGATGATACAATTATGCTTGATCCGAATTTCCCAATGATACGAATTTTAAGGTTGTTCTGGACGGACTACATTATATAGAATTCGCTGTGATTCGGTGTTATACAAACAGTTTCCCCAGTCACCGCGAATGATACGAACATGTGATTGGCCGCTGCATGCGGCAGCGCAACGTGGCTTGGCTGTGGGAGGAAGACCTGTTCACACTTGGCATCGAAGGGAGCGAATGCGGCATAAGTCACCGCAATTTCCCTCGCTTCACCGCCTAAGGTGACTGCTCAACCACGCCACGAGGCCGACGTGAAAAAAATCAGCCCAAGGCTAATTTTTATGCCATGCTAAGATAGCAAGTTGCCTCAGCTTCAAGGCTCCAACTTCACCACAACACCCGCTCAAACCACGTGATGTAAACAACTAGCCACGAATTCAACATGGCAGCAAAGTTGTCGGCGGTGGCTCGCTTCAGCTCAGCCGGAAACTATCCGTGCCACACGACAAAGCTGACAGCCTTGACAAGGACGCGTACAGTGAGAGTCCGGTTATGATTCCGATCGCTGAGAATACTGGAAGTAGAACAAGGTGCAGCATCAACGAGTCGGCATGGCCCAATGTGGCTTACCTTTGCACAGCCGGCTGAATCTGTTGCCGCTGCTGCCGGTGTGTCCGCTAGTGTCGTTAATCTCCCGAAACAACGTTTGAAAAAGTGCAAACTGTTTCTTTTCAGGGCTTTGCAAGGATAACAAGAACTCTGCATGAATTTTAATGCTCAGGAAACGGGTAATATAGAATGAATTCTCCTAGTGGGGAAGGCGGCATGTTACAAGGCGCAGAACGAATGTGAACGTTTTCGTCGTGCACAGACATGGTTTTCACGCTGCTCTGGCGTTTTGTTTTATTTTTGTTTATTTAAGCTTCCCTTCTCAAGTGTGAATGCTCCAGGACTGATTTCTTTCCTGTCGTGTTCGCGACGCAGTTTTCCGGGCACATAGGTGCCGAAGCGAGTGAATTTAAGGTAATTTTGCTACTTGAGCTTCCTTTGAGACCAAGAGTGAACATACCTCAAGGCGATAGCAGCATGAAGTAGGAAACAGCGGCACAGTTTTATTCCTTTCAGGGGGCTTTCTTGAGATAGCGAAGGCAGAAAAGTTAAAAAAAAAAAAAGCATCAAGAACTTCTTTAGCAAGAACTAGTTGACCCCAATAAAGTTCTTGTTCATCTTCAAGATCAGCTTTAACTTGCTTTGGTTTATACAAATTCAAGATGATATGAATATTTTGTGTGCTCCCTATGAATTCATATCATTGACAATTAACTGTTTTTGTCTGGCAGATTATTGGCCCAGGCTCGAGTCTCCCATGTCGGGACGTCAAGGCGTTGCCTCTCCGCTGCTTCACTGCCCAGACTTGATTGGTGAGGTTGGAGCTCTGCAGAGTGGCTTCCCACCTCGCGGAAAGAACATCAGTACTAATACCTTTTGCTTCAGCCTCGCATTTTCAGAGCATCTGTGTAAGCATAGCTGTGTCTGTCTCACAGACCTTACAGATGCTGGTGATAGGGATAGATCTCGGGGTACATTCGGTAATATAGCAGTGAATTAGGATAAGTGTTTGTTTGCAGCTGTTGCCAGGTAACTAGCAACAGCTGCAAAGGGACATTAAGTGTTTGAATGCCTTTGAGACAGGATGGCGCATGTACACTGCTTAGCCATTCAACAAGGTAAAGGATAGCATCGCTGGGCCAAGTAGAATGCCTTGATCAGTTCCATGTATCCCGTAAGTCGATCTCGTCTGCATATTTCTCAACAAGGCCATTGCCTCGTGTGCACAGGCTGTTGCATTGCGTGTGGCAGAGTGTGTTGCCTCGTTAGGGTTCGGGAAGTGTGGACAGACTACGCTCATATTATTCGGCAAACTTTTTTTTTTTTTTAGATATCACCATCCTATTAAAGTTCTGCCTCTTTGCTCAAGCATTAGAGGAGCTTAATTTTGTTTTTAAAGATGTGCTGATGATCTTGGCATTGGCAGTAGTGATCCTCGCATGCGAGGTTGCTGAAAGCGAAGTGCAAAACCTTATGCTTCCTCTACCTGAGTGACACAGGACATCCACAGGTCACAAGAAAACTCTAAGCCAGAAATTGCATGTTATTCCTGTTGTATTTCTCAGTAAACATAAGTAAACAGATCTAGAATAGGCCCAAAAAGCTTTTCCGTTAATTTCTACTAATGCTTTCGTGACCTTGTTAACAAGCATCGCACAGCTACGAAGAAATGAAGATGGCGGGCGATGAGAAGATGATAAATGAAAATGTATACTATTAGAGAGCTCATCGACTACACACCCAATTCTGAGATTTAATTTGGTGTAGACCCGTCACGGTGGTCTAGTGGCTAAAGCACTTGCCTGCTCAGGTCACGGGATCAAATTCCGGTCGTGGTAGCCACGTTTTCGATATAGAGTGAAAATGCTTGAGGTCCGTGTGCTTAAATTTAGGTGCATGTTAAAGAACCCCACGTGGTCAAAATTTTCGAAGCCCTCCACTGCGACGTCTCTCATAATCATATGGTAGTTTTGGGAATTAAACCCCAACAATTATTATCAATTTGGCATAGATTAGATTGCTTTCGTCAGAATGGCATGGTAAATTCCATTTGGCACGGTTCAGCGCAGAAGGCATAGAAGCGATATCACTGTAATAGTAACAAGTTATATAACCGTTACCTTTAATGATTCATGCTAGCAAGCCTGGAAATTCTCACACACATATGTACAGAGTTGCCAATTTCTAGCCATGAGAATGGAAGGGTAGATGTTGAATTAAACCTACCAAGCTGAAGAGTGGCTGCGGCTGTGCTGGTGGCATTGGAGCAACTCCTGGGTCGAAGGTGAGAGGAGAACCAGGCCCATTCATGGTCTGCCCATTGGCAGTAGGGTGTAGATTAAAGTTCACGCGGCTGCCGCTGCTGCTCGAATGCCTGAAAATAACAGGGGAGACATGATGGACTTGGCATCAAAATGTACCTGAAGGGTCCCAACAAAGGGACATTAGGTGTTTGAATGCCTTTGAGACAGAATGGTGCATGTACACTGCTTAGCTATTCAAAAATCTACAGTGAAATGCCCAAAGATAGGTGTATCCTGAAAAATGTGCTGGGCATAAAAACAAGCTCAAGTTCAGACGCTTCTCAAATGACAACTAAACTTAGTGCCACTGCAACTTTTATTGAGTTCACTGAGACATTCTGCATGAAGCCGAGAATCCACAGAGTTAAGCAACTGGAGCTTTACAAAGCAGAACTGCTACAACCGTGACATTTCAACTTTTCAAAGAGCACTAAAGGCAAATATACCAAGACGACATTGATTGTTGAAATGGTGATCCAGAGACCTTGTAGCACTACTTTCGTGCCAAGGAAATGCTTACTTTGAAATAAAATTCTGTTTCAGAGGTCCGGTGTGATTAGCGCACTTCAAATCACCCACATGAACGAACCTTCTGGCGTAGCAGTTGCCATGCCCAATGTTGCCTGCCTTAACGGAGCGGCTGCTGACATGGCACCAGAACCAAAGTAGCGGGAGCCATCGCAGCAAGAACGGCCATCAAAGCTTGTCGGGACGAATGTCGTCAATGAACCTGACAGAGACATTGGCACACGACGCTGGCACATAGGCCCGGCACTCGGCCACATTGAGTGAAGGGGTTCGTTTTGTGGCACCTAGTAGAAAGTTACATTGGTTTCTTTGCTGCCGCTCAAGCGGCGCACACCATTTGGGCATCCAGCAACATCCCATGCACGTGGCATTTTGTCGAACTTTCCGTCACAGCTACTTTTGTAAGCATGCAAAGCACATGCAACCATACGCGATACCGAAACTACCACTGAGACACGACTGCATGAGCAGAGCACAATTAGGTGTAAACGAAAATTTTGAACCCCTCGTAGTGTTTCCTATGGTAACACCAAGCAGTTCTTTTTTCCAGGAATAAACAGAAATGAACAAACAGCATTTTGTTTACATGAAAGGTTTTTTTCTTTTATTGTAACTAGTTTAATTACTAGTAATTAACTATGATCCAGACTATTGAAGAACTCGGGATCATTCCAAAATATACTACTTGTGGCACATAAGGTGTCGTACATTTATCTTAATTCCTAGGTTAGCAGAGCACTCCTGTTTATAATATCAACGTTTCAGACATTCCCTAACACTGATCTTTCTCTCCGACGTAAACTGTCATTGCCCCTTTCATAAATTCACTGAGAGCCTCTTCGAGGCCTGACTGGGTCAGACTTAAATGTGCATATGGCCTTAGAATTCTAAACCTTAAAGGGACACTAAAAAGCAAAACGATTATTCGCATATTAGATAAGTACACAATTTCACAATCACAAAAACACCACTCTTACCACAACACGACATTAACTAAGCAATAAACCCGCAAAAAGAAAATGCGGGTGGAGACGCCACCTTGAGATTCCTGCACCAAACACCGTGACACAAGAAATTTTGAAGCCGTTTACTGGGTCCTACGTAGCTTCCAATTGATAAGAATGTAGTACGTTGTGATCTGTGAGTGCCATAGACTCAGCAGACGAAGTATCAGAGAATTTCATCGAGCCAATGAAACGAAAATATCGAAAATACATTTTGAAATTTGTTACGTCACAGATGGAGATTATGATGCGAAATTAAAAAATTAAAACTTCAAGCTTAATTTTCTACGCTAATAATGAACTCATAATAGTGAAATAGAGTATTCAGAGGGCAGTTTGTAATTCTAAACCGTAAATCTAAACCAAGTTATTGTTCCCCCTTAGTGTTCCTTTAACATTATGGGGCTTGGCTGCCAGATGAATGCCCCAATGGAGAGATAGAAAATGAAGTGTGCAGGTGGTGCAAGGTGCATGTGCCAATGCCAGAGCTCAGCTGCCCTGGCAGAATTGCAGGCTTGGACTGAGGAGGTGAGGTCATCTCCCAGAAAACGAACAGATACTAGGAAATCAGTACAAAACCAAGCCACTTGTTTTATTCCATCTTTTTGCATTACTATTCAAGTGGGACCACCTCCTCGCCTCTACCATTGCTACAAACTTCAAAGCATTGAGCAACTATGCCCACACCTCTCTGCAATGCCTTTGGGCCCCGTGAGCATAGAAAGAAATGAATAAATAAATAAGTTCGGCCGGTGTTACGCCCCTGTAACACAAGATGAGAGGCAATGAGAAGTACATATACTTGGCATTGAAGAGGAAGGACCCTTCAAATGCCTTATTCGCGCATGTTGTGCATGTAATTATGTCTTCCACTCATTCTTCCTGTTGTTTTCTGTGGTGTCGTGGTTTCGGTTCTGGTTTTGGAACTAGTTGGCTGGCCCCTAGAGCGCGTTTTACATATGTATATAATAGCATGCTTGTGTCATATAAATGGAGTTCCTGCTTGGACCGGCTGCTGCATACTTCTTGTCGGCCGGCGCCTCAGCGTCGTGCCCTGTGTTCTCCTTGCGTCCGAAGCACGATACTACATTTTGGCAACGAGGATGGGATTTACGTGCATCCGGCCAAGGTGGGCATACAACTATTTGCTACTAGTGCTACCATGTTCAGCATCGTGGATACAGACCAACGATACTTCAGTTCAGTGGATCACCAGTTCGTGACCACCGAGACTGCAGAGTCCAGACCTTTACACGTGGGGCGGCTCCACCTTTATTTCCTCCACATCCGGTCTGTCTCGGCAGCAGCATGTTCCCCGCAATTCCACTACCTCCGTTCCTGCAATGCCCTGGCGTGCCTCCGATTCTGTGGAAGACTTGGCGTCGCGTCTTGGAAGTGTAGATTGACGCGGCGGCCCTGGATGCTACACCAGACGCGAAGAAGGCGTTGCTGCTCAAACGCTTGGAGTGGAGGGATTGCAAGCTTACTACAAAGCTGCTGACGAGTAGACACTGCCTGAAGGCGTCCAGGCTTCAGGAGATGGCGCAACTAGCGATGCATACCAGCAGGCCTTAGCCGCTCTGGACGCATACTTCGAGCTGCCTGAAGACACTTTCTGCGTATGTGCTAGATTCCAGAGGAGAGTTCAGGAGCCGGACGAGACTGCCGTCCGATTCATTCTAGCACTGCGGCGGTTGGCCAACAACTACAATTTCATCACCGCTGCACATACAATGATACAGGACCGAATTCTACATGGCCTGTGTGACCCCGACTTGCTTCGGTCATTCATCCAGATGGAGGACACTTTCACTGCTCAGTCAGCGTTGGAACATGCCAGGAAAGCGTTGCAACAGCTGGCTGCTCTGCAGGTTGACTCGGCTACGCGACGCGAGCATAAACGCCACAACGTTTGTCCTCCTCGACCCATACTGCTACAACGTTATGCTTCAAACCTTGCTGTGCCAAAGGCCCCTCCGAGTTCTGTGGAAATCTTGCAAATTTTACCGGGCTATACTTCCACTTCGCAAACTACGACGATTCTGGCCCAGACTGAGAGCTTGTTCACTTGTGCTGCACCTGTCAGCGTCTCAGCTGGCCGTGCTCCTGATGTGCCTGCTCCTATCATGTTTCCTGCGATTGAGCATACCCAGACTCTACCTGCTTGCGTCACAGCTCACCAGATGCCGGTTGTGCCTGCTGCTCCCATCTTGCCTGCTCCTGATTCCGCCCCAGCTGTGCGTCTTTCGGCTTGTAGTGGCCTCCAGGATGCTGTGTCTGTTCTCGATCCGCCGGAGGTGCATCCACCAAGTGTTCCAGCTATGATTCCAGAGTCAGTTCCTATTCTACGTGCTGCCGAGGTTCCTCCACTGGTCGAGTCTACACCTACTGTGCCCGTTCCTGCTCTCGGCGTGGGTTCTGCATCAGTGGCGCCGAGCCATACCCCATCGGAGCGTCGTTACCTACCTGTTCCGGCCCAGACTATGCCGAAAGTACCTTGTATGCAGAGTTCATGGGCCTATTTTGTCGCTCCAACGAACTGCTGTGGGTGGCGGCAGTTCAGACGCCTGTAGTTAAAATTGCACCGCTACAGGCGTTGACGCCGTAGACTCAAAACGACAGTGACTATGCAGACATCCTTTCTCAGGGGAGGGGATGATTTGTTGGTTACTTGGCAATGTACCTTGCGGTTGTATTGCTGGTCTGCCTGCTACACATTTTTAATTCATCATTCGTTGTGCTACGTGCAGTGTGTGCTTGTTATTTCTTCTCAAGTGTGCATTACCTTTGTATTTTTGTGTGTTTCCTGAGTAATTCTTCATGTGTTATGTTGTACAATTTTTTACTCTTCTGTGTATTCTGTGCATTGGGTTATTGTGCATTGGTTGCATGGAGGACCCCGCATCATCTTCATTTCAAAGGTGGTGATGTGGTGTCCTGATTTCGGTTCCGGTTTTGGAACCGGTTGGCTGGCCCCTAGAGGGCGTTGTACATATGTATATAATAGCATGCTTGTGCCATATCAACGTAGTTCCTGCTTGGCTACCGGCTGCTGTGTACTTCTTGTCAGCCGGCGCTTCGCGTCCGACCCACGATAGGGGACACGCCATAGACACCACCGAAAACGGCCGCGTTTCGCAAGCGCTCCGGCAAAACTCCTGTTTCTGACTGTTTAAGTCATTCAATGGCATATTGAACAAATGTGAAGCTTTCTACGGAATCAACCGCATCATCTGAAGTGATTTCAAGTGAGTGCTTTGCAGTTCGCATCCACGAAAATCGACTTTTTGGCAGCGTTCGGCTACCTCGGTGGGCCTACCGGCTAGGCCTACCAACATGGTCATCCACGAAACAGAGGGAGAGGAGCTTCCCTCCGCCGAAGCTTTCGACGATGATGAAGGCAGCTGGCGTCAAGTGTATGCCAGGGCCAGGAAGCCCACTTCATCCCCGAAGAAATTGACGCCTGACATCAACACTTCGCAAGAAGAGTCACAGAAAGCTCTCCATTGGACTCGTCGCGCTGCCCCCAGACTCCCTCCACTTCCAGCGGACGACTACAAAATAGTTCTGCGAATAGGTAAAGGCCTCAGCTGTGCTGACACTCCACTTCCGAAGCTCATCCATTCTGTCCAAAAAGCGGCAGCACTCACAAGCTCCCTACATGACCAATACCGCATCAACTCTGTAAGCAACATTCTGCTCATAAGCACACCGGACTCGGCACGCACCGAAGCATACTACCGTATCAAATCCATCAAGATGGACGAGCGCAGCTTTGAAGTGGTCCCCCACATTACCGATCCATCGAATACCTGCCGAGGGGTCATCCGTAATATTCCTATAGAACACACATCTGAAACCATCTTGTCAAGTCTGTTGGACTATGACAGACTAGGCCTCATCCTGACCGGACGTCGCATGGGTTCCACAACGTCCATCTTGGTCACCTTCAGAGGTACGCGCGTGTCTTTCTACATAAGTTATCAGGGTGGCATCACCAGATGCGTACCCTATCGTCATAAGACGGAAGCCTGTAATCTCTGCCGCAAACTTGGCCACAGACCAGACGTATGCCCAGGCACCCCTCAGCCTTTATGTCCAATGTGTGGCATTCCAAACCCACTCCTTGATCACGAATGTGAACCTAAGTGTGTGGTGTGCAACAGTGACCACCCCACCAGCTCGCCCCAGTGCCCACAGCTCTACAAGCCGAAACCATAGCACGCACCCTCAACTTTCCAGCAAGATGCAGCTCCCTTCCTCGACCCAAGCCCATCTTTCAAGAACGCTCCTAGAGGACGCTCACCCAGTATCACAAGACAGCAAAGCCGAAAAAGCCGCAGCCGCAGCCGAAGCCGCAACAAAAGCATTCATCAAGACCCCAGCCCTCGGACTGGCCCTGGACACGAGGTGAGCTGGGCTGATGTAGCCTCCCTGAAAGCTCCATTCAAAAGCAGCTCAAACTATTGCAGGATGAGATTGCTAAATTAAGGGCAGAAAAAGCAAAACAACGCCTAGGGCTTTAGTCCTTCAAACAACCATCTACCTCCCCACACCTCCCCGCCTCATCTTTCACCCCTATGCCTATCTCACCAGCACCAGCTCCTCTCTCAACCACCTCTATAGCTAGGCACCCCGCTCAACCACCTGCGCAAAAACGAAAAGGCTCGACTCCCACATTTGATGAGCGAGTAGACCAAGTCGAAGCGAAACTAGAGAAGGTTGACAAAGAGAAAGAAAAAGTAACCAAACTTGAGGAAAAACTAGACAATTTTATTACCTTCTCCAGAGCTTCTTTGCAGAAGCTACACGAATCCGTGGCCTCGATACAAGCCATGTTACCGATGCAACAAACCCTAGATAGAGTCACGCAGTGGATCGACACGGTCCACGCTAACCACCCAGAGCTTGCCCAACCTAAGCCAAATCAACTTAGCGAAAATGGCTCCTCGTAACCGCACTGAACTTTGTGTATGGCAATGGAACTGCAGGGGGTTTCGCTGAAAAAAAACAAACCTCCTGCAGTACATCAAATCACAAACTACCCTTCCCCCAATCATTGCGTTACAAGAAACAAATGGTGTAGTGCAGCTGCCAGGTTATAGAACGCATCAAAACCCGGCTGATGCCAAACCAAACGCTGCTGTCTTAACTCAGAAGCACGTACAGTTACCTATTCAAAATTTGCTGACATCGACAATGAGCACGACTTTCTCCAAATATTACCTGATAAACTTGACTCGCCATTCTTATACATTCTTAACGTATATAGTAGACCACAAGAGCAAAGGCACCGGTTCGATTCCCTATTTGCCCGAGCTACATCCTCGGCAGGCACAAATACACCCTCCTCATAGTGGGGGATTTCAACGCCTCCCACCCAGCGTGGGGTTACACCGCATCTACACCGAAAGGTAGAGCCCTCTGGTCCCATATTCAGGCACATCGTTTTACGCTGCCCAACGACCCGGAAGAGCCTACTCGTTTGGGGAACAGTGTGAACAAAGATACATCCCCCGATCTTACCCTCACTCACAGTGCCCCCACAGTGGTTTGGACTAACACCCAAACTAATCTTGGCAGTGATCATTACATTATTAGCATTACTTTACAACTAAAACACAGACCCATTGCACCTAAACCACTGATGCTCACAGAATGAGACAAATTTAGAGAGACCCGCAACAGCACCGCTCCCTCACGTATTGCAGACCTTAACGAGTGGACTGAACAGCTTTCAAAAAGATGTTGAAACTCGCACGAGAACTCTACCCCCCGACACCCCGATAACTACTCTCGACTCCAAGCTTCTCCATATGTGGGAAGCAAAGTAGTCACTTCTGCGACGGGGAAAACACGAGCGCACAACAGGAAACTCCGCATTAGGATACGAAGCTAGACCAACAAATCGAGCGATACACGACTCAATTGGCGGCACAACAATGGGGTCAGCTTTGTGAAGGAATGCATGACCACCTCAGTAATAAACGAACGTGGCAACTTCTTAGACATCTGCTAGACCCCAGCACTTCTCGCGCACGACACTCTCACGCAATCACTAACCTGCTACACGAGCACAGTGACCATTTAGGACAGCTATTCGATAACCTCCGCACGTTGCATTTACCTCAACTACGTAAGGATTCTATACCATCTTACACAGGGAAACCTAATGAGTCATTAGATGCGCCGATAACGGAAGTGGAAGTTAGGCACGCCCTTGCAACACTACGTACCATGTCGGCTTCAGGCCCAGACTGCGTTAACAACAAATTACTTAGAAATCTTGACCCTGTTTCTATTAAAGCTTTGACTGAGAACTTTTACGACTGTTTTGACACGGGCACCCTTCTACCATCGTGAAAAGATGCCAGAGTCATATTTATACCTAAACCGAACAAAGCTCTCTTGGTAGAAAATCTGAGGCCCATTTCCTTAACATCATGTCTCGGAAAGACTATGGAGCATGTTGTGCTTGCATGCCTCCAGAGACACGTGGAGGATAATGGACTACTGCCTCCAGAAATGATTGGTTTTAGGGCCTCACTTTCAGCGCAAGATGCGATGCTTCGCCTTCAACACGACATCATAACTCCTAACCAGAGCGAGGATACTCAGGCAATCCTTGGTCTGGACATACATAAAGCATTCAATAACGTAGCTCACTCAGCTATATATGCTGGCCTCAACTGCATTTCTTGTGGCGCTAAAATGTACTCTTACATCAAAAGCTTCCTCACAGACCGCACAGCTACATTATCATTAGGACCAGAACATTCCTCGCCCTATACACTAGGCAGCTTCGGAACACCTCAAGGGTCAGTGCTCTCTCCAATCCTTTTTAACCTGGCTATGCTACCAATACCCAACGCTCTTCAACGTATCCCTGACTTGGACTTCTCCATTTATGCCGATGATATCACCTTATGGGTGAAAGGAGGCTCAGATGGACACATTCAAGACACCCTACAAACAGCTGTAGATATAATAACAGCACTAACATCTCAGATGAATCTCTATTGTACCCCGAGTAAATCAGAGTTACTCCTTCTACCAGCTCATCGTCGGAACAAATACGTTCCAATGATCGAAGTTCACATAAATGGGTGCCTCATTCCTAGAGTATCACGCAATCGTGTGCTAGGTTTATTTATCCAAAACAACAGACTTAATACGCACACACTCGAAGCTTTACGGAATAGCGTTGAAAACACCCTAAGAATGATAGGAAGAATCTCAGGGAAAAATGGAGGGCTCCGAGAGTCAGAGCTACTTTGTATAATACAAGCTTTTGTGATTAGTGAAATCGCATATACCCTCTCTTACCTTCACCTTAAATTAGCAGAGGAGGAATCGGTCAACACCATCCTCCGTAGAGTTTACAAATACGCGCTAGGCATTGCAATCAATAACTCTAATGTGCTACTCAAGGCTCGCGACCACTAGCGCAGGTCGCCACATTTCATCGTATACCCGAATTAACTTCATCTCACTCACCAATGCTAAATACAACATTCCCCAAAACATACACAAACAATTACTCATACCGCCCCTTCCTAAAAACATGCACCCAACATATCACACTAAGCGTAGAATCCAAAGAGCAAAAGCTCTTCAGAAAAAATTGCATGGAGCCAATGACGTGCTCTATGTCGATGCGGCAGAATACCCATCCTCCTCATTCTATGCCCCCTCTGTTGTCGACTATAACGGCAAGGCGCTCACAACGGCATCCATCATTGTCAACTCTTCGGAGGAGGCAGAGGAGACTGCCATCGCTTTAGGTCTATCCATCCCCAATATCACTACGATTGTAAGTGACTCCAAAACTGCCATACGCAACTTCAGCGCAGGTCGCATCTCATCAACTGCCCTTTCAATTCTTAAGAAACATCCTTCCACGCAAGACGTTGCTCTCATATGGATGCCCGCGCATGCTGGGTTGAGTGGCAATGAGGCGGCTCATACCTGTGCTCGAGGAATGACCGGCCGAGTGTAGGCCTCTGATGGCGTCTTAGACCATGCGGCCTTTTTCAGCACGAGAGATCGTCTTTTGGCCTTCCACGATATAACAAATCACTACCGCCTACAGCGCACTATACACCCCCCCTTACATCATGGAGCTTCGTGCTACCATGAAATACTATAGCGCCAGTCATGGACGCGTACGTTTCCTGCCCCATCTTTTCGCCATCTTATACACCCTGCAATAGACCCCTCCCCTTTGTGCATTTTCTGTCAACAAAGAGCTAACCTAGACCATATCATGTGGGGGTGTACTCGAAACCTACCACCCAATTCTCTACACATTAATAGTAAGGAGCAGTGGGAGGCTGCTATGTGCAGCTCGGCGCCCGAGGTCCAGGACCAGATCTTGGATTGGGCCAAGAGGGTAGCGGAGACTTACGCTGGGTAGGCTCCTCTGACACTCCACCACTGCACCTTTCCCTCTTGAGATAAATAAAGTTTTTATCCTCCTCCTCCCACGATACTACATTCTCCTTCTCACTTCCAAAGTTCGGGAACCCCTTGTATTTGGCATCATGCTCATCCAAATGCAGGAGCACAAGCAGCGACACATACTTCTTCCACACTGGCAAATTGTGTGCCGATTTCCATACGCCACAAAAACACGCACATTCTTTAACTTGCCTCCTTGCCATTAACTAGCAGTGCTGGCAACAGCCAATAATACCGAAGCAACTGTGCCTAGCCTAACATGAGTGCCCAGAGCATGTGCACCCACTTTAATGCGCAGCAACTCCCCTTCCTCTGCAGAGCAATTCAAAGAGGAGGTACTGGCTGCATGCACATGTTTTTTTTAATCACAGCTGTTTTCGCATGCATAACTGATCAAGGGGCTTTCTGCCATGGCATGTTTCATGTCAATGACACCAGCTCTCTGAGATGACCTCGAACATAACACAAAATTTTCGCTTAATAAATGTTAAAGGGACACTAAAGTCAAATAACAATTTATATCAGAGTGAAAGCTCAATGTATGATATTTAAAATGACAATATTATCAACAACAGTACCCTACGTACCGAGAAATTAAGGTAAATGCACAAGAACCCAAGCGACGCAGTAGGGTATTTTCAAAATGATTCCGATGACATCAGACAGACCACCTACAATTAACCACTAGTAAACAATCTAACTGCACTAAATAAAGAACCTTCCATGCATCAAAAGACGCAATAAAATGCTGCTTGTTCATTTCTGTTTGATTCATGGAAAAAAGAATCGCCAGACGTTACTATGGGGAATGGCACAAGTGGTTCAAAAATTCAATTTTCACGTGGTTACACGGGACAGGTGGTGCCATCTAGCGGGGCAGGATTGAAACAAAAGCATCTGCAATCTCGAAGCCCGTGGCAGGAAACTGATCAATGGCCGTTGTTGCTGCTGTGGCTCTCGCTGCATTCGGTCTCCTGCTACTAGCGCAGTAAAGCCGGGCAACGTTGTGCACGGCAACAGTGACGTGAGACTGTCCGGTCAGTCCACTTCTTGAGGCGGGTAATTTGAAGTGCACTAACCCAATGTGGAGCATAAAAACGTGATTTCATTTCAAAATAGGCCCTTCCTTGGCACAACAGTAACACTACAAGGTTCCTGGACCACCATTTCAACAAACAACACAGACTTAATAGTCGACTTGAGTGTCCCTTCAACTTTCTAGATTAAATTTCCTGTAATGATTTCCATAAACTCTGCCAGTGCTGTTTCCTGACAAATGAGCCAACCCCATGCCGTGTTAAATTCTTAAGGGGAGTACCATAATGTTTTTTCGAAGCTGTAGAAACACTACCGTATGCTGCTTGTACAAGAAAGGCTTACACAAAACACGTATGAAGGTTGGTTTCCCAACCTTCAGATGACCAACCCACAGGTGCCTTGATGGGGTAACAAAACTTGGCCTCAAGAAAAAGCTGTGAGCAGCCTTGGGAAGCTTTGTCTACAGTGGCGGTCAGGACAGCCAACCAGCGGACCATCCTTGCTAGAGTTTAATTTGCAAGTGACCCCACAACCTTCCCAACTAGGAAGCAGCATAGGGAGCTGCTGGGGTGACCCTTTGTGACTGTATGTATAGAGACAAGATCTTAAGAGAATGGGTCCTCAGCACGAAAAGCTTTAAAAACGTTGTGCTTCTTACAGACAACCAGTCTCGAAGACAGTCTTTAAGCAGTGTCGTCTCACGTATCATTTTTCTCCATTTTCGCCTCCCCTCTTCCTTCCTTTTTTTTTTGTAAGATCTTTCTTCCATCCCGCCCCACTGCCGTGGTCTAGTGGCTAAGGTGCTCGGCTACTGATCCGCAGGTCATGGAATCAAATCCTGGCTGCGGCAGCTCCAATTTCTATGGAGGCGAAGATGCTGTAGGCCTGTGTGCTCAGATTTGGCTGCACGTCAAAGAACCCCAGGTGGTCGAAATTTCCGGAGCCCTCCACTACGACGTCTCTTATAATCATATGGTGCTTTTGGGACACCACATAGCAATCAATCTCTTCTATCATCTTTTATTTCCATTACTCCTTTCCCCAGTGCAGGGTAGCCAGCCGATCTGAGAACTGGCTAACCTTCCTGTCGTTCAATTTTTCCTTTCCTCCTACCGTTTTGCACTCGCTCTCTGTATTAACCCGCACTGCTAGCATATCCTGTAAATAAATGCTAACAGTTGGTTTCGATATTATAATCCTGACCAAACTGCATTGTCATTTTAGTGAAAACCTTGGAGAAGAATAAAATAAAAGGAACACCGCAAATGTAATACTAAAATATGACTGCTGAGAAAAAAAATATTTCAATTTGATACTAAAGCTAGTCCTAAAATACTGGCTCTGGATTCAATGACATTATTATAAGGTCACGACACAGAAGCATGTGCTATCACTGTGTGATGAGGCACAGTATGAGTAATCTATTCTCTACTGCCTTGTACCATGTCCACGACATCCATTGTTAAAGTACTTGACCTTGAGTTTCAAGAAACTTTGCAAGGGCTAGCAAAAAACAAGAGATAATGTGTATAAAACAATCAAAGCTGACCACCTGCTAATGGCAACAGGCAGCGCTGACTGACACTACTATGTTTAAATACACATATACCCTATTAAGTGGACGGGGGGACGACCGCCACCGTCACTCAGTGGTAGGGTATCGGACACATTATTCAGTCGCAAGTTGGGATCCTGCCGGTAGCAAGTTATCTTTTCGTACACTTTTCTTCCTTCAGATTTACGCTACAACTAGTACTTCTAATAACATCCCCTACACTTCTGTTAGTGTAGGGGATGTTATTAGAAGTACTAATTGTAGTGTAAATCTGAAGGAAGAAAAGTGCCTCATTAGGAAGGACTGTGCCTCATTATCACACAGTGTTAGCACATGCTTCTGTGTCGTGACCTTATAATAATGTCATTGAATCCAGGGCGAGTATTTTAGGACTAACTTTAGTATCAAATTGAAATATTTTTTTCTCAGCAGTCATGTTTTAGTATACATTATGCAGCTAGGAGTTCACAACACCCTAGATGAGATCATTGAAGCCAAAGAGACTGCACAGCTAATGCGCCTGTCGTGTACGCCGGCTGGTAGGAAGATTCTGTGCATTCTAGGCCTCAGTGCGGCGCTCGTAGAGGATCACAGTCTTCAACTACCGAATGAACAGCGTACTGCCATCCAGGTCTCTCCGTTCCCGCGAAACGTCTATCCTCAGCACAACGTAGGAAGGCGCCGGGCTAGGGCCATCACACTTCTGAAGAACATCAGGAACGATCCTCATTCAGTGTGTTTCGTCGATGCCGCTCAGTACGGTTGCTCAGATAGGTTTTCTGTTATTTCTGTCAATCATATGGGTTCTATTATCAATGCTGCGTCAGTTAGGGGCTCAACTCCCTCAAGAGCCAAACAGTTGGCTGTAGCCCTTGCCCTTTTGGATGACAGTAGATCGCAAATCTTCACCGACACAAGGTCAGTGGTCAAGGCTTTCGCCTCTGGTTCCATCTGTACTGAAGTATTTAAACAACTTGAAAATAAGACACTTTCTCCACATACCATTACTTGGTTTCCTGCACATCTCGAACCTCTACTGAACTCTCAAGTAAACCTGAATGACACTGCTCACTCCCGGGCGCGCGCACTAACCCTCCATGCTGGGGAGGACGTAGGTCCGCAGGTTGGCAGTGAGATGTTCAGGGACGCTTTACTTACAACATTCAGTGAAGTGGCTAAACACTACAAGTTGAGTAGGCGGTCATTTGCTCCTCCACACAACAAGTTGTCAAGACCTTAGGCCATCACGTTTACAATGCGCCAGACCAGGTCCTATCCAAGCCTATTTTTCCTCAGCATAGTCTCCTCAGAAGCTTTTGACTCTACTTGTCCCGATTGTGGTGAGGTTAGTGGCTTGGCACATATGCTCTGCCAGTGCCCCTCGTTAAGGGGCCCAAGTCTGCTCACAGAAGAAGACTGGGACTCTGCCTTACGAAGTTCAGAGTTGCTACCACAACTACGAACTGTCCAGAGAGCCCACGATGTGGCGGTGAAACTAGGCCTCCCCATTCCTACGTGGGAGCGGCCCGCGACGTTGCTCTAAAGGAGCAGCGCTTCTCAAGACCCAATAAAGTTCTTTGTCTGTCTGTCTGTCTGTCTGTCTATACTTCTGTTAGTTCTCACTTTGTGTCTAATAAAGATAACGGGCCCTTTATTTTGACTCCTGCGAGTAAAAAATAAATTATGTCAACATGACATAGCTTATCTTAGTGCCTACAAGGCAAATGACTAGCGCATTATGCCAAAAAAAAGTTAGAAATAGAACTCAAGTGAGGCATCAACTGCAAGCAACATACAGTAAAGGAATATGCAGCACCAGCATTTCATGGCATTGTTTGCTGCACACAATGAACTGCAGGTTTGGTGAAAGTAAAATTTACCGCTATGACAATATCCCCTTCAGCAGTGGTGACTATGTTTGTGTACGCAACTCGTACATGCTAGTTGTATCAGCGTGTGGCCAAAAGAGAACAATATACATTTTTCATTGTTGATGAACAGAACTTTCTGCATTGTCAATATGACTTGACCTCAGTGTGCTGCATATGACTGTAGCCAATCACTTTGATGAAGGCACTATAATGTTCAACACGCCCTTCGACGTGCCGCGTACCAGAACAAACGTCAAAAGCTAATTACGCACACACTCGGAGCCTATGGTTTCATTCTTTTTACATCAAAATGACACATTACTGACTGCTGGACAATGAGGTATTCTGTTACATGCTAATAACAATTAATTGCTTAAGCTCCCACAAAAAAAAAAACATGACTTTTCTTTGTTGGAATGTAATATTGAGTGCCTTGGAATTACGTTATGTGAATGTGACTCATTCGTCGACAGTGCACCATAATTTGTGCCTGAAGCAGATATTTTAAGCAGATGTTACGCCATTGAAGCTTACAATGACGGATAAGTCAACCGGAAATCTTTCAGCACTACTGGTGTTATAAAATGCCACAAAATCTGTGTTTAGATTGGTTCTCCACAGCAAATGGGATAGTACAGTAGTCAAATCAGCTATCCTTGAAGTAACCTTAAAGAGGCCCTGCAGCATTTCCAAGTAATTATCGAATCGCTTCATTAAAGAAGCTTACTACCTCATGAATCAACACGGAGATGAACTTGATTTTCGTCACACTGTTTTCTTTTTCTTGCTAGATGCACACTTCGTTTTCACTGGGAGTGTGCAGTTACATTACGGCATTCCTCAACGGCCTTGATAGGTATGTAACTAATGATGCTCAAATCAGCCAATGGCTATTATTTGCACAAATGGTGGGGTCATTTGGGTTTATGGCATCATTTTTAGAAAGAAGAGCAAACGATTTCCAGCTGGCTTTGCGACCTGCGGCATGCAGCCTGGAATGGTGAATTCGAAGCCGCATGCTGCTTTTGTGTGCGCTACAAAATGCTTAGACATTGTATAATGATGAAAAAATTATGTTTTACGTGCCATGTTTTCCTGCCTGTTTACTTTTATTATGCACCGAAGCAACAAAATCATTACTTGTTATTCAGCCTTCATCCTGTATGTTTCTTCCCTTGTGCTAAGTGTCCTTTGCACTGTTTCTTACCTTTTACAAATGCGTGACTCATTAGCGAATTCAGAGGGGGGTGGGGCATTAGGGACGATTGTCCTCCCCCCAAATCTCTGTCAGCGCCCCTCCCCTCAATCCAGTGCTCGTAGTCCACCTTTTATCACCAATTAGGACAAACGAGTGAAACCACTGTGGGCCTACATTAATAGTACTTGCGCTATGAAGGTGTTTTAATTGCCTACTGAATCACACTTTTGCGCTATCTACCTTAAAACATTCATGCTCGTGGCACTGAACTGCATGAGACCACAAAATAAGCTTGGAAAGAAGGGTGCCAAATGCAAATGCTTACGGAAAGTGTTGGTGATGCCATGGCTTCTCATCAACATTGTGGTTACTCTGACCTGGTATCTGCAATGATGAATAAGAGTAGTGACATAATATACTTCTATATATACCTAATAAATTAGGAGCCAGAAATACTCGAGTTGAAAACATTAAAAAATTAAGAAAAGCAGTACAAAATATAAATGAAAAATAAACCACTGAAGAACTGTTTGATTAAAGTCAAACCTCATTACAACAAAGTTGCATCTTTCAAGAAAATAAGTTCGTTATATTCAAAAGTTCATTATGTTATTCCTAAAAATGTGTCAATTGAAAGATTGATTTTCATTTACTTTGTTATAAATTATATTTAGTTATATTTGTGTGTTATAGTGAGGTTTGAATGCAGTATAAGTGAGTACCAACTAAAGAAAGCAGGTGTAACACATTGCAGGCAAGTTGCTGCCAAATAAACCATACAGTAGAACATTGAGAGACGTGCAAAGACACAGAGTGGTGCCACAGTTCATGCACAGGCAATGCCAATAAATAGGTGTCAAATTTTTGAAAACTAAAAAAATGCACAAAGGCATTCAATTTAGACTACGCTACTGTGAGCTCATTTTCGCAGAGATGGAAGAGTTCTGGATGCAAGAAGAGACCAATAGCACAGTTTATCCCCAATACGTAGTAGCATGCATTCGACATAAAACCCACAACACATACAGCATGCATATGACATAAAACAAGAGTTAAGCAATTAGTCACACCATGGAGCTGTACTCCAGCAAATTTAATGCCCTATCTGTTTAGGCAGTCCTTATTAAAACAAACACACACAGTGTCAAGGAGTGCTGAAGCAGCACATTGCTCACACCCTTCAATGGAGCATTGAACGACAGGCTATGTTGCCTACATGGTGGCCTTGGGCATGCAGCTGCTTCTCTGGTGCTTCTCTGACAAGGTTACAGTGTATGCTCTCAGCACATCATTAACCCTTTGAGTTTTTTTAGAAATCCGTCCCAGATTTGTTAAGTATTTTTATTGCTGAATTAAGTTAGTGGTGGTGGTAACAACTTTACTAATAACTACGGCAAATTTGTAGCTGGGCCTAGGCCGCCCTCGAGGAGAAACAGAGACTCTGCCTCCTCGCCGCCTCACAAGCTCGCTGGATGGCCCACACTTGATCCTGGAGGTTGGAGCTGCGCAGCGCAGCCATCCACCGCGAGAGACCACATTTTCTTCAGCTAAAACTGCACATTCTGATGAAACTGCAAATTGTCTAAATTTTTGGGGGCGACCATAATGTAACCAAAAATCATTTGTCTTGTTACATACAAATCGTTTATTTGTGAGAGCAAGATAAATTCAAAAAATAAAAGCCTATAGACAGTTAAAAATTATACTTTAAAATAAACAACTGTGAAGTTCATAGGTGTACAAAAATAAGTCCACGAAGTGGCATTAATTTGAAATACAGAGCAGGGGAGTCAATTTTGATAACAGTCAGCATCGTCTTGCCGTATCCGTTTGAGATTTCACTCACTCATAAACCTCGGAGTCTTAATTCTTAAGTAACTCCTTGTATGACGAGCTGACATATACTGAATCATATTCTGATTTGGCAGTCGAGCCTCCAATCTTCCGAATCGCCGCTAAACTCACTTTTGCAGCCGAGAAACTGACGTGCACTTCCATAGCATAAGCAAACCAGGTACTAGGTGAGCAAACTGAAAAAAACTTTTTAGTGACAAGCGTGTCCAGAAAGCAAAAAACGAGTCCAAAACGTATAATAATGATTCATCTTATTGCCGGCGAAAGGGCAGTGGTTTTTGCCAGTCCCTGAAAATGAAAACGCAACCACAGCAGAATCGTTTGTGTCATTCAGCACCTGCACAGAAACAGGACTACTGGGAAGGAATAAAAAAAAAGATAGTAACAAATCCGTCTCCTTTTGAAAGATTCTAAACTAGAATGCAATTAGTTCTGCAGGAGCGATACGCGAGAACCGGCCCAAGGACAAAACCGAAACTAGCCGGCATAAAGCATTAAAAGAAAGCGGAGATACATCCGTGCATGAAAAAAATTCCATGTATTCCAGAAGTGTGGCAGCACATGCCAAGCTAGAGAATTGATTAAAAGAAAACTCGCCCGCTTTAAGAGAACAGGGTGAGCTCATACCCGCCATGTATTTTAGGCAAACTTTATTAACCTTTTTCTCCCCAACCATAAAAGTTACAGTAATTATTTTACCATCATTATGATAATATGCCATTCCTCTTCTTACTGAAGCAGAATCATCCCTGAAACTTGTAATGATAATTTATGTAATTTTTTTTACTTGAGGTACCTAATTATCACCCTTTAATCGGTATTAGATGTCGGGTTAAAAAAAAGTACTTCCTCACACGAGAATAATTCTGCTTAAGTATACCTCTAGCACGTTCTCTAAGTACTGGCTGATATCTATGTTTCTAGATACAATGGTTGCTGAGAAAAAGCTACATAAGTACAAAAAAGCATGTTTTGAGATAATCATGTTTAAAGTGGAAAATATACTTTATTTGATAAGTACCACAAAATACCCGCCAATTGAAAGACATTTTTAATAGGAACCAGCCATGTACTCATCACCAATATCACTTTTTTTTTTTTAGTTGAGGCATCTGGCCTGGCGAGCCTCCTTAGTCGCCTGCTTTGCAGCCCTGTCAGCGAAGTACTGTCGACGCAGGTCAAGTGCGCGTAGGCCCTACACTGTGTACCGACCTGGCGAAATCACAAACGAGTTCAGCACATTCACGCGGGCTATGATGCTATCATTAATGATTAGAGCGTCAAGACTGTAGTTTATCAGTGTTAGATGTCCGAGAAACACGTTTTTTGGAGCGGGATCCCACACGACATTGTTGAACGACTTGGGGTTTTGAGTTTTCCCATGGATGCATTTCTCAAGTGATTCGGGATTAGCAAGTAGCTCATAAATTGGCTTAACAGCCTCAAGAACAGATGCCAGAAGGTGTTCTTTGTGAACGTACGATTCACCACTGAACTGAGCTTTATTGAATTTGCACCAGGTATCCATGTCCTTCGGGCAGAGGCTGTGGGATCGATTGGTATCCGTTGATGTGATGTGAAAATATGTTGCCCAGACAGCCTTTCGCATGTCCTCTAAGCTGACTATATTTCTTCTAATGAATAAACCATAATACTTTTGGGACTCTGCGAACAACGTGCGCAAACAACTCGTGCAAAAAGACGCCTGCAAAGCACTTTTGCCTGCAGCTAAACATTGAATCGGCAGATGAAGCACTCGTTTTCAGACCAAATACCATTACCACTGGCCCTTCATTTCGGCGCGTTTTTAGCTGCCCACTTTGCACTCAGGTGAAGCAGGCCGCCGCATAGGTTTCAAAATATGTGATTTCTAGACGAAATAATTTGAACTAGAACAAATAAATGACTGATTCTGGTTTAGAAAAGGTTGTAGATTTCAAATTGCACAAAAAGGAAAAAAAAAAAAACTATTTTTTTTTTCAACATTTTTGCTTACCCTGTCCTCTTAAACATACTGCAATGACCTACATGAAAGTCTTTGAACGTCTTGTTGCTGTAGCGGATGACATACACGTACGTCTTTGACTCTCAAAGGGTTAAATGAATGCCACAGTGCTGCACCTTCAGCAAAGCTAACATGTGCTGTCAGTATATGTGGTGGCAGCTACAAGACTTTTCAAAATGCCAGGGGTAATGCTGGTTGTGCTACAATATTGCTTATTGTTGCAAAAATATACAGCTTTCATATGTTCTCTGCAAACGACCGTCACGTTAGCAAACACCACTTTGGCAAGTGCCTATTAGGTTTTGTGCGCAGAGCAAGTGACAACTGCAGCAAGGTTTTACCCTAATTAATTGAAGGCAGTGTGATAAAGTGCACCATTCACTAATGCTAGAGGTGCAGTAGGCCAAAGCATAACCTAAACATACCTTAGGTAGAAGAAGGATTGAGTCAACTACTAGGTATTTTACTTGAGATCACTTACAACACTGTCTGCTCTAAGCTAGCAGAATCTTGAGTAGCTAGCTGTCTTAACCGATAGTGAGACATGAGTTTAAAGTGATGATTCCAAAACTAAAAAGCAGTCATTGCAATGAAAGCTGCGAACTTTATCGCAGCTGAAGAAGTGATGTCAAGTTCATGGTCATTTGAAATCCCAGTTCCTTCTTCTCTTTCACCCTCATGGAAATGTTTGCAAAGAACTTACTCCATCTCCTTAACAAACTGACAATACTCCATCTCGTTAACAAACTGTCAACAAACTGTCAATGTGCTTCAGAAAACGTATTTGGTGCTAATGTCTGAGAAGGGGAACTGGCTTCATCACCACAACACACCCATTCACAAATCCCCGATTTCAACAGTTTCCGATTTCTGAACACAACCCAGTACTTCTGCAACCACTCTATACTATACCTGACCTTGGCCTCTACGATTTCTTGTTCATAAAACTGAAAGTGAGGCTAACAAATGTATCAGTTTAGCACACTTGAGATTTGGCCGGAGCCGCACGAGGTCCAAAAGGCATGAGTTATGATTAGTATTTATATTAATATATACTTTACATGACTGAATTTCTCCAGATGTGGAAAAGAATGGCACACACACATTCCTAGGTTCACCTGATCAGAGAAAACAAAACTAGTACAGAACTTCGCAGCACCAACTCACCCTTGATATATCCACTAGTACACTTCAGTTGAGATGCGTCAATAGCTACTTACATCTGTCATAAACGACCTTGCATATATCATTTATAAAAGTGCTCTTTCATGCTGTATTTGTCACAAGTTTGCACATTTCTGCACACCATAACACTCGTATGAATGCTTAAACACTAGAGGGAAACACTTAATCAGTGTAGACTGATAAATTACTCCTTGAAATCTTTACTGCTAATTTCACCATGATAGGTTTAATAGATGGGAAAATGAAAGTAAACGCTTCATCTTTGAATTTTACACTTAAGGAACAGCACCCAAATGTGAATGTGATGTCACGAGATTTAGCCTTCAGCCTTTTTTTTTTTTTTTTCAGTTTTTGGTCCCACAAGCTGCATGATAAACCTGAAATGTGTCATGCTTTCCTGCTCCCTTAGAAACGATGCAATTCAATTTTACTAACAACAAATTGTGGAAGCCCTACCAGATGCTGTCGAAGTCTATGATGCCACGGTTGAGTTGGTGTGTGAAGCTGTATTTTTTTTTTACGTTTTGCTCAGCTTGCACCTTTTGGTTGCAAGCGTAATGATTTACTAATATGAGGAAAATCATTTGCTCACTAATGTCCCTTTAAGTTGCCTGGAGTTTCCCGATAGAGGTTTTCAAAGTGCGCAAAGTATGCTAATAATACAATAATGAAACAAATGATGAACAGTTCGTGTCTTCCAGTTCAAAAGTACTGCTCTAAGCGTTAGGCTATGATAGAAGACAGACCTCTCTAGCCAAAGATGCTCTTTGAAATGTTTAGCACACATACTGTAGACCAGTTCCTCAAAACTTTTTTTCTAGGGCCAGCTAGTGCTATGATATGCTCTTTAGACAAGAATGCTTAAGAGATGAGCACGCACTTCCAGCAACATGCTTTCAAAATGGGTAAAATTTGCCTATAATACTATCCATTTAAAAACAACATGTGAAGACTTTTCAGAGTTCACACAGTGGGAGTTGCAATAAGCTGCAGAAAATATTAAGTTGGACCACATCGTTCTCTTACTTTAAACGATTTTCCTTAAGAGCTTCATCCATGAAACATTAATTTCATAAAATACAGGAAGAGACCACCTACACCAGAAAAATCACCAAAGAATCTATGATGGCTTGACTTGGACCTTGAACTGGACTATACAGCCAAAAGCTTGTCCAGTTTTAGGAACAAAAAAAGATGCCTACATTTTCCTAGTTTCTGGGCTCTGGTTACTTTCCGCAAGAACAAGATAACAAGGATTTACTGCAGTGCAGAGATGAGATGATTGCACTTTTCATTGGCTCAGACGACAATGCATGCTATGACGCCAATGTTTCCAAGATTCAACAAATTGCTTGCGGCAGTGACACTGTGCCCTCCAGAATCGAACTATTGGCTAGTTCAAGAGCAAACCTGCGCAGCAAGTCACCTGCAGCATGTTTCACAACCTTTCATTGCCTTCTAATTGAGAGCAATAATCTCTCCGGGCAAACGTCCACAATAGAGGTAAAGGTCACCCCTCACATTATGTATAGCAGAAGACAGAGCATCAGACGAGGGACCCCTCCATCCACTATGGCTGTCAGCCAGGCCTGCATTTCGCTGCTCCCACTGCTGAAAAATAGACTGATGGCAGGCGGGGGCCATTCACAAATGTAAGGACACTGGTTCTAAGTGAACCGACAAGATACAACCACAAAAGAAGAGAAAAAAATGAAAGAAAAAGCAGCTTGAGCACAGACAGAAGTTCAATGCAACACTTACAAGAAACAAATCAGATTCCAAACTTTACTCACAGGAGTACACATTTTCAACTTGGGAAACCAATAGACTGATCTCATTGTGAGTTGCACTACGCCACCGCTACCGCAAGGCACGCCGGTACTTGAAGTACTCGGTACATTCGGCTGCATCGGCAAGCTGTATTAACAAGCTTTAGCAGCCGTATTTCGATGAATCATGATGGTTTGTTTCACGTGCTATGTGCTGAGATGCTAATAAGAAGCCTAAAGCAAGACTGATATTTCGCATGTTTTCAAAGATATCTAACTCTACAATCAACGCAGTCCGAAGGAGTGGCAAGTACCACGCTCTTCCAACGTTCAAACGCTCTTCCACGTTCAAAGTGTTCATGTGTCCAGTGTGTATAACATAAAGCATGGCAGTTTAGTAGTGCCCTAAATACAGCAATACTGCATCATAACATGCTTACTGCGCGACCAACGGACCAATCAGCGACAACAAAACTTCATGCTATGCGTGCTCAATCCTTTGCCAGGGCTACCACCGTCAGCAGTGGCAAAGTAGATGCAACGTGTTTTCAGGGCAACACATATATCACCGAAACATACCTCTTATCAAAAGCGATGACGACTGTTATGTGTATTGCTTGAATGAGACCTGTGATACAAACGAACCTTATAAGTTCCTGCTGTAGGCGTACACAGCTGCACGCCGTGCAGTGCGCAGCAAAAACGTTTCTTCTTATACGAGCGTGGACGCACTGCAGTTCCGAAGCCGTAGGCCTAGCGACGATATCGGCGCCTAGCCGTCACCCGTAGCCGCGGAGTGCACTACTACTCAGCCGCCGCAATGTGAGTGTCACCATAGCCTCTTACTGACTGATCCATCCCTTGTGCAGTAAGCAATACTTTGCTGTTCACAAGATTTCCGTGACAGTAAACTTTTCAAATGACATGTGGCCAGTCGCTGCCTCATGGATGCACTTCTATAGCCTCCTTCACGGGAACCGTTTCATAATCATTCACGTTTAACGCATCACTGTGATCGAAGACCTGAATTAACAACACAGTGTACATAAAAAGTGTAGCTTAGACAAAAAATGTGATCAAAAAGCTTGTTTTTTTTAATTCCATCTGTTTGTTTTTTTCAGCCTTTGGATCGTGAAGCTTATGAAAGTTCCTTTCCGCATAGTGTAACCTGTATCGCTCGCATGCCGACATTCACTGAAGATGATTTTTGCTCGCATGACGACAGGGACTGAATTCTTGTTTTTAATGCAGTGATGCTACCGAGGTCTGCTGATTTTGAGCAATTTTTGTAGGAGCAAAATTTGCACTTGGAGCACTTTGGAGCAGCAAAATTTTCTATTTTGGAGCAATCCTGAGCAGCTAACCTTACATTCTGAAGGAGAAGCAAGCAGCATTTACGTTCAATGACATGAATAATTATGTTGGGGCTTTTGTGAAGAGCAAGAAATATTTTTATTAATTGCAAACCTCATGACGCCAGAGATCTTAGGGGCACTCCCCTATTTCAGCTGATGATCACTGTTGTGAACAGTGTTGATCACTGTTGTGAACAGTGTTGTGAACAGTGAAAAAAATGTGAACAGACTCCAATCGTTCCAAGTTCTTCTGTGGATGTGAAGCACTGAAAATTAGATTGCGATGTCCAGAAACAGGCGTGACAAATATTCTGGTGGCACGCGTGAAGTTTTTAGTGAAAATTCCTTGTATTACGTGCTGCGCAACTCTTCAAATCAGCTACCAGCAGCGTTTCTGGAACGGACGATGTCCGCCGATGAATCGCTGCCACGCTACCAATTGAACTAGACGTCACGAGCCTCTGCGGAGAGCACGTTTCGCTGTTAAATGTATTTGCACAACAAAAGTTGCGGCAGAACCAAACATAGCATTGTGGATTATTTAGAATGCACACACTGCATCGCTCCATGCCAAATCATCCAGCGTTTTTCGGACTGTCACGAATATGGCTGAAAACATTTCCACATGTTTCTCAAAGTTACAAATTCACCCTAGTCGTTTATTTCCATTACAAAAAATTTTCCTTCCTATATATAAGAGTCTGCAGTTTGGCGCCGACTAAGCTAAAGGGCATCAAAGAGCAATTTTTTTCACAAGACGTTTTCTGAAATGCACTCAATAACATAGTACTGGTGGCAGGGTGATGAAGTAATTTAACTGTGAAAATAATGACTTATGTTTATCAATTTTTTTAGGACTTTTTGCACGAGCAATATTAAAAAAAGTTGCCAAATTCGGGATTTTTTGCCGGAAACATGGCCAGCTCAAAGAACACAAATAAAATATTTACTGGTGGCCTGTTTAACGTGCTACAAAATAAAAATACTTTAGGCGTCGAAATTATAACAGATAGTCTAAGAAAATTTGCAAATTTCACTTTTTTTTAGAAAAGCTCTGTATTCAACTTCAATAAACTCACCTTCGTAGTCAGACTAAAAATATGCGCAATACCTCATTTGAAAGCTCTATGTATTAGCTAAATAGTATTGAAAGTATTATTTTCTAAGCTTGAGAAACATTTTTTTCAAATTATGTATCTCCGCCAGCTTTTTGCCTACATAACTCAAGCGGCATTAATTCATTATTATCACTTTCATTATTATTTAGCTAATATATAGAGCTTTCAAATGAGGTATTGTGCATATTTTTAGTCTGACTACCAAGGCGAGTTTTTTGATGTTGAATACAGAGCTTTTCGCAAAAAAGTGAAATTTGTAATTTCTTTTCAGACTGTCTGTTATAATTTCGGTGCCTAAATTATTTTTATTTCGTAGCACGTTAAACAGGCCACAAGTAAATATTTTATTTGTGTCCCTTGAGCTGGCCATGTTCTCAGTAGAAATCCCAAATTCAGCAACTTTATTCAATATTGCTCGTGCGAAAAGTCTTCAAAAAAATTGATAAACATAAGTCATTATTTTCACAGTTAAATTACTTCACCACCCTGCCACCAATACCATTTTATTGAGAGCATTCCAAAAACGTCTTTTGAAAAAAATTGCTCTTTGACGCCCTCTAACTCAGTCGGCGCCAAACTGCAGTCTCTCATAGATAGGAAGGAAAATTTTTTTGTAAAGGACATAAACGACTAGGGTAAGTTTCGAACTTCGAGAAACATGTGGAAATGTTTTCAGCCATATTCGTGATGGTCAAAAAAACACTGGATGACTTGGAATGGAATGACTCCGCTGTTATTCAGCGGAATAATTTTAAATACATGATTGTGACTTTGGTGGCCCCGAGAAAAAAGGTGCACATGTTTTGATGCACATGTTTTGACAGCATGGATATCACCGGTGATACACGCTTCCAAATCCGACTTTGGCGCAGTTTGTCGCAACTTCTGTTGCTATTATCAGGATGGCGCAGTAACTTTCATTTGGCGCACTTTGGCACAGTTGGCGCAGGAGTGGGATCATTGTTTCTTTTTAATAAATACTACAAATTCAGCAAAGCAACACAACCACATCAACATGCCGAGATGACCTGGCCACATGTAAGCACTGTCGACCTTCTTTTTTTTTTCTCAACACAAGGATATGCAGTGTAACCTGAACTACAGTAACATGCACTGGAGGCCTGGACTCAAGTTTTCACCACGTTGAATTGTCTCATGGGCCAAGGATTCATGCCAAACGCCAAAACATTTGAAGAACACAGCAAACAGCCGCCCCAGTAGTGCCCCGAGTATTCCAACTAAGATGGCGGCAGCACCACTCTTAGAAACCCGCGCATGCGCAGATCATCTAGTGAGATCGGTCTATTGGCGACTTTTGACAAGGTCCACCAGGCCCCAATGGCCAGTAGGGAATCGGATGAGGGGATTAACAAGGGAGCTTTATTTTATTTGAATTTGTTTCAACTCATCCTTCTTTTTACCCACATCATGAAAGTCTAAACCATCTAAAACCATCAAAACCATTAGCAAGCACCCAAGCACTCTAAGTAAGTTGCCTATGGACAAATACGGTTAAGATTTTTTTTCTACCAGCTCATGTGTTCCTGCAAAAACGTTGTGTTTCAGCACCAATTACTGGAATTACTATCAACTGTGATCGCATAATGATAAGTTTTCTGGATGCCTTGGCACCATGTGGCCAAGAAAACACGAGTCACACAGAATCTGCAGTTGAAGCCGCCTGCAGCAGCAGCTTATCCACACCATTCGCTCACCAAGGTGGAAATGCCAGCGTGCACTCATATTCTTTTTTTTTTCATCTGAAAAGTTAATGAGCCATAGTGCTGCCGAAAGTGTACTGCACCAGCCATACACTTTCAACAGGCCATAACCGAAATGTGAATTTGTTCCTTGCCTCCTCTGTAAGCTCAGTTATATTGCCACCAGGTCATTACACTCCCCGCTATACCTGAAAGGGGGACGAGGGTCTTAAATAGCACAAAATTGTAAAAAATGCTGACTTTTGAAAATTGCGATTTGAGGTATTTATAGTCGAAAGTAAGTTTTGGAAAAATTTTATATTATGGCAAAGTACTATTTCTTTTTGTTAAAAGCTTGATATGTAAAATTACAAATATTTTTTAAACTGGAAACAATTTTCTTGGCATTGTTATTTTTGCGAAGTGAATCTGCCTTACAGAAATTTTGAGCAAGTTTTTGTGAAGATATCTAAACAAACTTCGTACCATTCTTTCCCGTAGCACTTTAACTACAGGCTAAAGCTTCTTTTTTCAACCTTGATAGAAATGTTATTACTTATTATATGATAAATACCAGCTAATTACTGGAAGCTTCTTTTCATTTTCCAAGTTTAAAGTTATTTATGATTAAAGAAATAGCCATTTTGACATCTAGTTTCTTTAGCCTGTGGGATGAACCTTTTAGATGAAATATGTAGTTTTGAAAACTAACTTTTTTTATTGCGAGTTACCATAATGACCCATAAGAAAGTGCCTAATTATAATGCAGAAATGTCATTACTTTTTTTCTAAATGAGATATTTGAAATCTGTTTGCAGATATGAAATCTCCTTTTAATAGTATGCATGCATAGTAATTTTCATGACAGTAAGATAATAAATAAAAAAACTTGTTTTTTTTAAGACCCTCGTCCCCCCTGAAGTCACTTCCACCACGACTATGGTGACACACTTCCCATATCTTAAGGACGCGCATGTGGCATTGTGCCGTTGGAAGCATACTGCACGGTTTTAGCAGACAGTGACAGAAATGTCTTTCTTTGCCACCTTTTTCATTCAGAGTGGTTTGAGCGTGCATTGTTTGCTGAGTCAAAGCAGCCAACTGTCACCATGCTGGTTCAACAACCTAGGTAAGTCATTGTGCTCAAGCACTGCTCGCACAGCCAGCAGTGGCCTAGAGAACAGCTCACTCCTTCACTGCGCACCATCATTCCGTGTCATTCCAAAGCCATTTTGAAGGAATACACACAGATAACCGCATAGGCAACTAGCACATCTTGTTTTAAAAATTATGCAGTGGGTGGGGCGAGAGAAGAAAGCTTTTCATGACGGCATTGTGTTGAGTGCTCATGCTTACAGAGTGAACTTGTGTAGATTCAGGCGCATAACACTATAGGCTTTTGTCAATAAGAAAATGGTAACTTCAATTCATACTCCAACAGAACGAATATTTTCCACTCACACACTATGCTTAAGATTACGTGGATAACTGTGTAGGCTAATAAAACTATTACACGGCAAAGCTTTCAACCAGATGCAATATTCTCAGTCTAAGTCAGCATTCAGTTTTTTTTTATACAAATTTCTTGTTCTGGGTGCTTTTGTCCTTGATATTAGATGAGTACTCAGAACATCATACACATGTGAATGCTTTTTTTGCAGATGTGCTTAAAGGGGTCCCAAACCACCAAACCACTTTTCCGAGTAATGATTGATTGAGCTAAGTATCAGAAGAGCTATTTGGGCTAGTTGGTTGAATTCCATGTTAATAGGGGTTGCAGCGCAAGCACGAAAGTGCTGAAAAAAAAGCGTAGCGGAATGCGAGGAACGGAACACTCGTGTTGTCCCTCTTTGCCTTCTGTTTCTCACCTTCCATTATGCTTTTCTTTCAGCCCTTTTGTACTTGGGCCGCAACCCCTATTAACATCGAACTTAGTATCAGAGTATCGCCTCACAAATTGACTGCTGCAAGAATTTTTTAAATCCATCAAGTATGGGTGGAGTTACAAGGATTGGTCGTATGCTTCAGGCATTTTCTCTCTTGTCTTGATGCGCAAGCTGGAAGCTACACAGGGATGAACGAGAAGCTAGATCATGCATGTCCTGGCTGAGCTCACCACGAAATGTGGTCACCTGGTGTTATTTGCAGACTAGTGCACATAACACCCGTGTGAATACCGAGTCATTTCAGCACACTACAGAGCACAGCACCTGGCATGTGGTGGCACCATGTGGCAAGAAGGGCATCTGATTTACACCCCTCTTAATTTATGTCAGCTATGTCACCAAATTTCAAAGCACAATGTACTTTACAACTTGTAACTTTCACCTTACTGCTATTCAAATTTTGCTACTATTGAAAGCAGGTGCCACTTCATCTCAAACCAAAGTGACTTTACATATGCCTAGTTCGAATTCTTTAAAGTACCGTAAAAGCTCGTTAATTTAAACCTACCATTAATTCAAACCGTCATTCTTGTCCTGGCACAGCCCTGTGTACTTTTATGGGGGGGGACTCTCGATGATTCGCACGCATCAGTATCCAAAACGGCCAATTCAAACTTAATGCCCCTGGTTTTCATGGCTGCTCACAGAAGTGAGCCCCCAGTGATCATAATTTGCAGCACAATCAAAGCAAATTTGCTTGAGATGCAAAACAACTAAACAGCAGCATTTCTCAGCACAAGAGGATTTGGGCATTGTACTGGTGCTCTTTGGCTAGCTGCAAATGATACTCATGGGGTCATGACAGAACTGCAAGCAAATTACAATTACATTATTTTTCTGGCTGATTGCATTGCCTCTGCCATGTAATGAACATGTTTTGGAGGATAAACAGGGCCATGCATGTTTATTGTAATATATTTTGACATAAACAGCTCACTCCTTACATCAGTGCTTCTTCTTGGCATATCAGTGACTGATCAATTTATTTATATCTGCTGCTGGAGCTCTATGAACGTAATCTACGAAATCACCTGCCACAAAGAAAGCAGCACCTAAGTTGCGACAACTAGCCTAGGGGTGGCTACTGTGGGTTCTGCCCACGTAGTGTGGCACGATGTTCGTTCATTGTAGTGCCATCCGCAAATTCAAACTTCACTTTAATTTGAATAATTTTATAAACCCCTTCTAGTTCGAATTAACAAACATTTACTGTATTGTGAGATTCAGTTGATGACAGAAAAGATCATTTTTCTTTATGTTATATACATGCTATTGGAGCTATTTGATTTGAAATTATTTGATTAAATCACTATTCGTTTAGGCTCAATTTGCCCATACCTGAAAACCAATGTTCTCATTCTTACTCTTCAGCATATCCTAGGTGACCCAGTATTATTTATAACAAGCACAGAATGCAAATGCACCATAGTGCCCCACGTGTTATTTTTATGTGCTCGGTTTAAACCGAAAGATATTGTAAGCAATACTCGGCACAGATCATGTCTGAGAGTTCGAAAAGCTTCACGTTTATAGCAGATCATTTTGTTAAGGTTGAGCAGCGGACGTAAGAGTGTTCAAGAGATTGCGTGACCACCAGTGATATGGCTCGAAAGGTCAACTCGTAATGTATAAAAGAGAGTGCGTCCCAAAGATGATTATTTTTGTCGATGGCCAACAATCTGTGCGCTGATATCTGTGCACAGCATGTATTGCTTGCTGTAATTTGAGTTTGCATTTTACGGTCACAGGTTCAGCCAAATAAGGAGTTTCACCTTGAAGATGCTGACTGCTCCAATCACCCACATTACTACCCAATGAAAATATGGAAGAAACATTAAGCCTAACTTCACCCTTGCGTGAAAATCAAGCAAGCATGTGCTGGAGAAAGCCGGAGATAGTGTTGTACACGAATGTTTGGGCTTGATGAGTTCAGCTTGTTTTCTATCCCTAAAGGGTTAAACTGCAGTGACAAGATGTAACATGAGAAAGCTACAAGTGCCAAAAGAAAATATAGAAGAGAAATAGGAATAGCAGCTTTTCCTGTATACTGAACGTGTTAAAATTCGTTCCCATGATTAGCTGGACATGCTTGAACACATACCCATGTTTTATGGTTAGCCATACTGTTAATGAACCTGTTCACAGCAGTTCATAAACTTCAACATAACTACAGCAATAGCTAATGAACGGCATTAAATCACATATTCTAGTGTTTTGCCAAAAACACATTGCTCGCACAAAGTTCACACACAAGCAGTATATTAGTGATTCAGTAAGGAAACAAATACCATAAGTACCGAGCAAACTTAACACAGGCAAATTTTAGACACAACAAGCAAAGAACAAAACACAACCCCATTCACAGCAACCAGAGCAAGGATGAAGGGTAATAATGCAATAATTGAACTTTTTAAGTCATAATCTCGGGGGGGTGGAAGTACTAAGCACGACACATCAACTGACAACAGAAAACTTACTCTTGCTGTTACGAGAAGCCTGAAAAATGAACAAACTTGCGAATATGAAAGAGATGTTGCGACACGGAATCGCAGTTTCAGCACTAGATTGGGGCTACTAAGTCGTACATTTTCATGGAATTTCCTCCCCTTACATATGCTGCAACATCGGTTTAATTCGTGAATCACCAGTTGAAATGCCGATTAAAACTTCCAATGAAATTGCTAGCAAAGTCACAAGCATAATTTTTTTTGCAACTGCTCCCAGTCTTTTCGGGCTATTTTTTCTTCAGGCCAATTTATTCATATTGAATGCGAATATGTAGGACAAACATGAAACAAAGAAAGTATGAAATAAGAGATGAAACCCAAATCAGGTAAACAACGGCCAGCACTGGCTGTTAAATTTTGATTAATCTTGTTTGCAGTGCAACTTCCGTATCAGAGGTACCCATGGTTTCCACTGCATGCTTAGTTTCTTTCCAAAATGTGAGTGGCATTCTGCTGTGCTTGTTTTGCCTACTATGCCTAGTCCTGCATAAGAAATAGTTGTGGTAGGGCACCTGCATAGCCACGTTACGTGTTGGTCGCCGGTCCTTGATTGCAGTCGTCCCTTTAACGCCCCTCTTCTCTGGCTCCCCAGCCTTGACTGTGTGGCCATCAGTCTCCAGCTTGAAACGCACTTCTGAGACACTCTTCTCTGATAGTAAAGATACCAATTACACTGGTAAGAAAGGGTATGAGTTAAAAAAAATACTTCAGATTTTTTGATGTTGTTTTCCCACTCTGTAATGCTTCAACAAAACTGAGCACCAAAGTAAGACAAAAAACCTTTCACTTTTATTTGGCATAGAGCGTGCATTAGTATTTAAAGGGGGGGGGGGGGGGTGAAGTACTGAAATGTTACTTCAGTAAAAACTAAGAGCATTACCATTCTGTAACAGCTTTTCTGAACAATACTTACAGATGAGAGTTTGTTCCAGTGCAACAAAATTCACCACCATGTCACGCATTAAGTTTATGTAAAATATTTTGAGGCATCAAAAATGTAGCAAATAGCATAGTACAATTGATACACTCAGCAACAGTGCCACATTGTTAATGCAGTCAAACCTCAGCATAATGAAGATATACAGTCGAATCTCATTAATTCAAACTCGTTTAATTCAAACTTCCGGTTAATTCGAACTCACGGTGAGGTCCCGTCAAAGCTATGTGTATTTCAATGGGCGAAAACACCCGGTAATTCGAACGCATAAGCACTTGCGACGTATAATTCGAACATACCGCGCTCCCAAAATGCTGTCAGCACCCGCCCAATCCCGCAGCGGGACCTGTGACACCTCAATGATGCGTGCGAAGAAAAAGAAAAGGGAAGAAAAGGCTGCTGTAAAATGTTTGCTCTCTCTCAAATGCCGATCTGCGACACGCCTGTGTCACGCTTCTCCCTTTTCCGTCCCCGCCATGTAAAGACCCTTCTGCTACCAATGCCACGTGCGAAAACAGAGAGAAAAAAAAAAAAGCTGTCGCGGGGTCGAATGAATGTGTGGTTGAAGGAAACAGGCACACTATCTTTTGCAGCCCTTGCCCCTTGCAGGAGCACAGCTCTGCGCCTTGAGGGGGGGGGTCTCTCACGTGCCGGTGCCACACTTCCCCCTTTCCTGTCCCTGCCAGGTAACCCTTCTCCTTTCAACGACGTGCGCGAAGACTGGATTTCGTGCCTACCGGTTGTGCCCCCCTGATGTCTGACGACAGCGCAGCTCTGGCCGACTGGCTCGCCCTACGCCATCTCCTGCCGCCGAAAAGAGCTCTCGCTGAGTGGTGCCCCGTCACAGAGGAAGGAAAGCGACCGTATCCATCTTTCCTATCTCCTCTTTACTTCTTTCATTTTCTGTCGTTCACTGTCCCTGCGCTTCGCTCTCTTCTTCCTCTCTCTATCTATTTACCTTTTAATCCTATCCTTTTAATCCCTCCTAAACCCCATCCCTCGTGAGCTACTGTTGAAGTGTCGCACTCTGATGCAGACAGTTACGGGGCACACTTTTCTCTTCTTTTCTCCTTAAGAATCACATCAGAAAAAAAAAAAAAAAAAGCTGCCGTGGAGAGTTGGTTTTCTCTCAAATGCCGATCTGCTTCTCTCTGCCTCTCTGCGTGGAGACGCTCCTCCTTTCTCGTCACGTGCTGACCATGCTGTGGCTCCGCTACGCAGTCGTTGTTGTTCATCTTTAGAGAGTATCGGCGCTGGACATTTCCGCGCGCAACTTCTCTTTCCAGGAGAATGCTAAAGCGGAAGTAGAAATGCTATTGCTGAAAAAACAACAAGAACGTTGGCGTCTCGAGCAATCTTTTTTAGCCTGTGTGAGACGTCGTGCATGTACGGTAGTACGACAGGCCGGCTCTTTCTGACGCTGTTGCGCTTATCTGGTTTGTTGCCTCGCTTCATGACAGTGACCAGCTTTTCCGCCACTGAAATAAGAACGTGTGAGGGGTAACCGGCTTTGGTGAGGCGCTCCACTTGCAGAGCAAAGCTGTGGTGTACCATGTGGGGGCAAGACTTCTTTAAGGCGTTGGCAAGGCAGAGGTTAGCAATGCCCCGCTTGACCAATTTAGAGTGAGCTGAGCCGAAAGGCAGAAGTGGCTTGCCGCTTCTTGGTTCATACATCCAGCAAACATGTCGGGGTTCTAGCAAAAACTTCAAATCTAGAAATTTCAGGTTGTTATCAGTGGGTAATTCATACGTTAGAACTAATGGTTTCAGGCACTCTCGGAAAACAGTCAACATGTCAGAGAAAATGGTCTGAAAATTTTGACTGTCACATTTCAACAACACTAAATAATCATCAACAAAACAGCAGACTTTAAAAACCACAGAGTCATCAAGTTTGTTTGACAAGACATGATCATGATGTGCTAGAAATATGTCACTCAGAATGGGTGCCAAGCATGAACCAATACACACTCCACTTTTTTGTAAGTAGTTTTTGTCATCCCTTGATACAAAAGTGGCCTTCAAATAGAGGCTGAGTAACTCTAATAAGCTGCTGTTATGAATTCCAGTGCGCGTTTAGAACGCTGATGATCCGAAGTTGTCTATGGATTCCTCTACACATTTTAGTAGTTGATCATGCGGCAAAGAGTAATACAAGTCCTTAATATCCACAGACATTGCCTGGAGTCCTGTGTTAGTTCGCCCAATAATGTCAATAACAGCGTCAGAGTTTTTGACCAAAAAAGGGTCGTCTATTGTTAAATTTTTTAGCTTTTTTTGCAAGAAAAGTGCTATTGACTTTTGTCAGGTCCCCCTTTCTGTTACAATGACCCGCAAAGGGTAGTCAATTTTGTGAGTTTTCGCAGAAAAGAACAAGTCCAGGCTAAAGCGTGCGAAAACTCTTGCCGGGGATCCGGGGCTTCAGAAGCTTTCAAAGGCGATAGATAGCTGCAAAAAGCTTAGCCTTGACTTGATAACAAACCAGATAAGCGCAACAGCGTCAGAAAGAGCCGGCCTGTCGTACTACCGTACGTGCACGACGTCTCACACAGGCTAAAAAAGATTGCTCGAGACGCTAACGTTCTTGTTGTTTTTTCAGCACTGGAAAAATTGCAGAAGCTTTGCACACGGGTCAATACACCTTGCGCGAATTCTGCCGCGTGCTCTGTCGCGCACAGGACATGCTTTGTCCCATGCGCAGTGGGAGTCGTATACGTGATTCCACTGACGTGTGGGTGCGTCTATGTCGGCCAAACCGGCAGGTGCATAAACGACCGCCTGCGAGAACACCGAAACAATGTGTGCAATGTGGTACAAGGGCATCTTGGCATTCATTGCCGAGATTGTGGGTGCACCCCCCTCTTTGATCAGTGCTCTATATTGGCAAGGCACAAGGACCAGCTTACCCGAGAAATTATCGAAGCCGAAAAAATACACGTGCTAGGAGATAAATGCGCAAGCACTTCATCGGTTGCTTTATCACAGGCTGAACGTGATTACCTGGCTGGGCTTTGAGGCATTAGAGGACCTGTCACACGTGTTGTTACTGGTGTGTAGATTAGGCTTGTTTTTTACCTTCATGCTCTGTAATCTTCCTTTTTAGACGTATAAATTCTTGCCACTCTGTGAAATAAAGTTAGTTGGAAGTCAGCGCTCTTTCTGTCTACCCTGTCCTTTTTTCCTTTGTTCGCGCGCTGAAACACCTTGCAAATATGTCTAAGGGTGCCATAACTCATATACAAAACCAATCAAATTAGCACAGTTTTTCAGTTTATGCAGCAATATATTTTACTAATACATTAATATTCCGGCCTATTTCTAGTAGCAGTGTTCGTATGTCTGTGTGTGTCAACGTGTATGAGTCTGACATAAGCAGTCTACATGTGCGACTTCTGACTCGCTCAAAGCATGGCTTTTTTTAAGAGTAAGAGCACTCTTAAAAATTTTTAATTCTTCTGCGATGCACAGGTCTTTATACTTTTAGACATGAACACCACCACATGAAGTACGAACCACGTTTGCCTGTTTGCTATACTCCAACCTGGTGAGGGGCCATGTTAGTGAATTTCCAGATTAATAAATAATCTTGCTTAAAACATTGGCGCTTTTATTGTCCCTTTGTGTGCGTGTTATTTGTGTAACCTGGCGTGCATTGCCATATGCTGTATTAAATAATGGAGCACTACAAACAAGAATTGTGGGAGTAGCCTTATAAGACACCGTATGGTATGGTATGGAAAAACTTTATTTTGATCCGTCAGGGAGTGAACTATCACGTAACTGGCCGCGCCCACGTCAGGACAGATGGGCCTAACCTGTCCGCCATGTCGTCGGCCCGTTGGACTGCCCATAGCTGCGTCCTTAAATTCGTACTGCGTAGTGCAGCATCTGACTTTGACGATGTAACTTTTTCAACCCGTAACGCAGGGCCCCACCAGAGCATATGATCTAAGCTGGCAAAGTCTGAGCAAAGCGCGCCTGTGTTTGACGTCTGAATTTCCAGGTAAATTTTTTAGAAGAGTGCAAGACACCATAGGCCGCAGCAATTATATTGATATCTTACAATGACTTGAACAGTAATCTCAGAACTCGGTTATAGACCAAATTCATGATGCTTTCTACTCACCAGGCCTTCTGGAGTCTCCCTCTGGTTCGATGGACAGCTGCTGTATCTGCTTCATCACTTGGTTGCGCATAGCTTCAGTGTAGTGGCTGGCTATGTACCTTGGTGGTGTCTCCGTTGTCAGCACAACCACATTTTTGCTGTGATGCAAATATTGATAATAATCATGATGTCGCTCGAAAATACAAAACAGACACACAGAATTATACCACAGGTGCTACTAACAACTTTAATGGAAAAGCGATGATGCACAACATAGATACGCTGCTCCAAACGCACAGGCACGAAAATGAAATCCAGCAGGCTACAGGGGGCACTAGGCAAAGATAAAACATCAACAGTACGACTGGAAAAACGCATGTTTTGTGGCAAACAAGACAACAGGCGTCTGACTAACACCGATCACTACCATTTCCCTCAATGAAAAATGCACTTTTTAAAAACTCTTTTGCTGTTCTATCTTTACTCCTACCCAGTGTCTGGACATCGTGAAACCTCGTAGCACATGCGCAGGCTTTGTAATGCGCAGAGATGTGCATTTCTGTCCTTGTTCAAATTATTCACGTGCTTCCTGTCACTGACACAGTGACCAGTTTCCCTTACGTAGCACTTGCCCCATGACCGAGGCATTTCATACACCACCCCAAAGGCACAACACACGGCTTGGCATGTTTTACATGGCAGCCTTTCAAATAAATGGCTGTCCATGATGCCGAGACACAATTGGGGGAGCCTACTGGGAGCAGGGAGACGATGGGTACCCTGTACCTACTAGCAACTTTAAGAAATTTTGGCCAATGTGCGATATATACTATTCAAATTCAATTCTAAATTATTAAACAAAAATCCCTATTTGCTTCGAACCTAAAATTCACTATTAGCACAAGCCCAGTGGCATGTGCTAACACTTACCCGTTCATGACTACTTGGCTCAGCATCTCTGCAAGATCAAGAAGTCTGCTTGCCCTCAAGTCACCGATTTCATTTTTTGTCAGCTTCGGGGAATTTTCAAAGCAGAGGTTGCTGAAAAAGTAACAAGTTTGGTTGCTGGGTGATCACAACAACCAGCTGAGCATTTCCGAGCTTGTTTTCTACAATGTTAATCTATTTTCAACGTGTTGCTCTAAAGCGCAGCACTGCACACAACTGACATACATAAAACACCTGATTCCGGGTTCTTCGATGCAGTTTCTATTTCTTCCTTTCAGAATACGGTTGTCATAACTGAATCTGGAAAACTTGCACTGCTTGAACATAGCATAGAGTTGGAAGGGACCACAAAGCAGCTCTGTACAACACATTCAAGACATGAAAGTTATAAAGTTTTGAGTGGAAAGAACAGTGCTGAACTATTCGAACTATGCTGCCACTCATACTGAATGTTAGCGTGCTGAATGCAAGAACACTGGCATCAAAAGGACCATTCTTGGCGCATAACAACTATGCAAGGCAATGATTAGAAGAAAGCAAATGCAGTCTTTTTTTAGCAGCTGAACATCCACTACATCCAGCACACCGTGAAGGGGGTGAGGGCGATAGCGAAAACTTGTGCAGCCCTGTTGCCTGTAAATATTCCTTTTCCCCTATATAATTACAAGTGAGCAGCAATTTTCTGGCTATTTCTGGCTTCACCTAATAAAAATGTTTTCAAAATAAAAGGTGGTTTATCATTAAAAAGCTGTGCAGTGAATAATGAAGAACACCATAGAAGATGCAATGAAGAGTTTAGGATAAATTTGGCCCCCAATGTCACCTAATGTACCAGCACCAAATTCCCAGTACATCACCCTCGTGCAGTGTCTAGCATCCATGAACTGCCGCATCATGAGCTTGCTCCCGTGCACGAAACACCTCGAAAATGCCAACTCACAATTTTTCTAGGCATGTACAGCCACGGTCAAATCAAATGCAAACAAGACATTGCAAACAGGAACAGGTTCCACAAGTGATAATTTAGGAGTTAAATCTCACACATAATTATGTGGTTGTAAAACACTCTTCGGGCCCGACAGCATGTGTATAACAAAATCCTGTCTACATTAAAGGACGACACACAAATTTTGCACCTCGCTTTTTTTATTATTCTTTGTTGTCATTGTTGTTGCAGCAGGTAGCTTATGACCAACTTATCGCGGCTGAAAACCTTGCTTGCGTGAGTGCGCAACGCTTATTTATTTAAAGACGTTTTTACAGCACCCAGTCTCAGTTTCATGGAACCCACAGCTAAGCTGGAGCGGTTCCGGGGGCAACGCAAACACGCCTGGTCACATGACCACGCAAAACTGTGACGTGGGCACCGCGCTGAAAGCCAGCACACACAAAGCCGCAGGCACAGAGGAGGAAATCGCAGGTAGCGCAAACGCAAGACGTGTGCCAGCAACAAGCCAACACAAACTCACGACGTAGGTTTGTATGCACTCTCGCCGTGGTGATGTCGGCGTTGCGAGAGGCTCTGCATCTCGCTCAGCCACGCTGCATGCACATTAAAGGGAGATGCGGGTCAAAAAACCCAAGTTTTCTATAAAATTATCGATTTTTTTGTTTTCCACTGTTTTGTTAAGATTAATACCTCTACTGTTCTGAAAAATATGTATACACCTATGCCAAGACTCAACTGGAAATGCTTTAAAATTGCATTTAAAGAGCACAAGATGGCTGTTAATTAAAAGACCGAAAGTGTGCAGTCTTCGAGCACCTTGCTACTGATAATGCATCGCCGCTCGTCGATGTTGATCGCATGAGGCAAAGAAACGAGCCTCACTCTTCATATAATGACGGTTTCCTGTGCTGCTGCAGCGCAAGAAATAATAAAAATAAGTGCTCTTTTGCGGGTTTTTAGAGCGTCACGACTGGCTTTTAAATCACGTGTTACAGATCGGAGACCACCATTGGCTGCTACACACCTGTGTGTGCTGTGAAGCCTACTTGCAGGGTCCACGTTTCGTCAAGCAGTGCAGCTGAACACCGCTTCTACTGAGTGTTTACCGCAATTATGGATGAAGAAAGATATAGCTCGTGCTGTCAACGTGAAAGACGCTGTGGCGGCGCATTCTGCAGGAATGGGCTACGAGCAGCTGGCCCCATTCGCGGCAACTTTGTTTATAAAAATCATAATGCATCATAAGTCATTCACAGCCATTAGCTGAAAAGTCCGTAATGCAGCAATGAATGCCACCTGCGCCAATCTTGCAAGGTTGAGGAAGCTCACAGTTAGGAAAGTTGGCAGGGATGACACTGCCGTTATGTACTACAGTACATGGCACAAACGCGGCCACACGAGCCACAATAGCATCAGCCCTCCAGTGTCAGCATCAGCAGTCCAGTGTCAAGAGACACAATGTGTCCCTTGACTCTGAACTTTGTTTAGTTTTCGATGCCCTGTCGAACTTCTGCCAGCTTGCAATCGGCACAAGGCTGCCCTGCCAGATGGAGAGAAAGTTCGACAAGCACTTCAAGGCCTTGTCTGTGAATGAACTGTCTGTGACTTATGGTGCTGGTGCACTATAGTGGCAGTGGCCACAATAAAGATTGTTCTTTCTTTTTTTTTTTGTATGTGTGTCAAAATTTCATCACATTTAATGACAACTTGCATAAATAAACATTCAATTTTAACTCTAAAGCTCGTTTTTCGCAAAACACAAATTTTGCAATTTTTTTCGATGTGCCCCTCCTTTTTCGGGTACTTCTGATGCTCGAATCTACAAAAAATTTCGCTCAAATTTTTGCCAAAGTATGAGAAATGCAGTCATCTTGTCTAAATTTCAATATTTTTGTTGTATAATAAAAAGTCTGTAAACCTTTACTAGGGCAGGAGAAATAAGGACTTGCCACGTTAGAATTTTTCACGTCTATTAGATATTTTGTATGCACTTCCTAATTAATTTTCAGCATTCTACACTTTATTTGAAATATTATGAACTATCAATGGTAAAAAATTGTGGATAGAGAGATGGGGGGGAAAGGCTTAAGGCTTTCAGTTTGTCATGTTGCAGAACTAAAGATATGCAACTTTCATAAAAACCAGTAATATATTTAAAATCAGCATAAAGCAGCTCAACTTTCATTGCTCTAGGGTGACTATTAAAAAAAGAATTGTCTTAGAGTAGCATGTAATATAAGTTATAGGTCTACAACCGAAAGTCTGGCTGGTTGATGGTTCATGCTTTGGATGTAAAAACAGGGCAAAAATAGAGACAAGGACTGAAGAAGAGCGCCCTGTCCTCTCTTCTTCAGTCCATGTCTCTATTTTTGTAGTTTTTACATCAAAAGCATGTTCTAGGTCAGCTTGTGCACATATTCGAATGATACGAATATTCAAGCAAATATTACAGTATTCGAATTTGCTTTGAGATGAACAAATAGATGCATATTAGCTGGCACAGAGTCCCTGTGAAGTTGGTTCACACTCTGTTTGATGAAAAAAAAAAATTGCACAGGCCTTGTTTCAATTTTTAAAATATATAGTGCAGATTAGTTAGGTCGTGACAAATATACCTATTTTTTATTTTATGTGATATATACAGGTCGTCCCAATTATCACGCAGCATGATTAAAAGAAAAGAGAAACGGCATTATGCCAAGCAAAGCTAGTGCATATTGTTCCCCGTGTACTGTAGTAGCCGCTACTAATTTTTAATGACAATTAAATAATTACTCATAATTATACTTGTAACTCAAGAAGACCTCGCCTAATTGTTAAAATGTCAATGAGGCAGATGTGTGCATTTGAAACAACCTCTGTCTGTGCTACTTTCAACAATTTACTAATTGCATGCTCATTTTTTCCTGTTAATAAAAAAAAGCCCACCACGGCACAAGTAAGCAGTACAAGTAACATCCCTTATAACTTCCTCGGCTTCATAATCTCGTTTTCATTAAAGTTGTGTGAAACAAAGAAATGAGCCCTCTAAGTTCCCTTCTTTCACTGAAGTTTTCAGCATCGTAACCTAACAATTTTCGTAACAACTTCTGATAGTAAGCCCAGATCCCCACCTCAAAACAATATCAAAGCCACACCTGTGAGCCTCCTGCAGTGGTGTGAAGCACTGCACATCCCAATCTTCTGGCAAAGGAATTGTGGAAACTGCAATTGTTGAAAGCAAAGTTGATCACACAAAATACAGCCTACGACAGCAGCATCAAGAATGCTCCGAATCCATACCACTCACATTTCTCTTTTGGAAACTCAGCAGGAAGCACAGCGAGCAACCCATTGAGCAGCTTGCAGAACCCATGCCAGACCCTTCAAATAAATAAGTGCCGATGAGTACGCAATGCCTTTTAAAGGAATAACTGATTAAAAAATAGTTACATAACTACTTAACAAATTAACTATATAGTTTAATGTTCCATAATTGCACAGTGAATTACAGATTAATTTTTGGCCACCTGGGGTTCTTCCAACAGCACCCCAAGGTGGACCAGCGCTTTTGAATTCGGCCCTCTATAGAATATGGCCAATAGTCAGGATCAAACATAACATATTAGCAACACAAAACAACTATTAATGAAATGTTCAATTTTTTATAATGCTATTAGGTTTTCAGGGACATCTATTTGCTACATCCGGAGCAAAATATTCCAAGATAACTGCAGTCACCATCCTTCAGTTGAACCTCGACAAACATGGGAATGCAGGATTACCAGGTGAGTTTAGCTGTGAAGAGACAGAAGAAAATCACACAAATGCACTGTTCTCTTTTGGGGGCAGTTTCGGGGACAAGGCACTTAGAATGCGGGCAGGCTAATAGTTAAAACACGGCATAACAAAACTTGATTTCATGAAGTTCCCTATTTAATGAAGAAATTTTCATTTTCAGGCATGCAACTACATGATTAAATGTCATTAACCCATACAAACAACGCTAACTTGGAAAATAACCCAATTTAACTAACTTTCTCCTGAAGTAAAAAAGTAAACATTGGAGCAATTTCAGTAGAATTTTTACAGATAGGTTTTCCAAAGTGCACGCTCCAGCACTATTACAATGAAACATCTTGCCACTCTAACTACACTCATTGCTAGACTGTGTACACCATGCTAATGCAAGGAACAATGTACTGAGTGGTCGGTGCAACCCTTCAGTATTAAATTGAGGTATGGGCCGCAGTAGTTTTGGTCACAGTAACACTATAGTGGTTGCTTTATTACATATTTTGTGGTTTATGTGACAGATGGCACTGATCATCTCATTGTTGCTTTATTACTCTACCTGCTTGCACAATAACTACATTAGTTCTCCTCGTCTTAGCATAATGATGGCCTGTCATAGCGTGATGCGACCAATGTAGCTGTCCTGCATGCCTGTATATAAAGCCTTTCATTCATTTATAGGAGCCCTAGGGCCGCACTGGCAGAGTTTTCACACTCACAGTCAAGGGTTAGCACAACATACAAAGTCAGTGCAGTTTTTGGGTGCCGCTATGGTACAATTTCAGATTCTGGAAAAATTAAAAATTGGTCCTCAATTTCAGAAACTTCCTGATTTAGTCAAATAATTCAAGAATAGCCATCACTTCGCATTGCATTTTACCTGCCTAAGGTTGTGTTTTGGCATTTTAGTTGACAGTACTAGTAAGCTCTTGACAGTACAGAAGGCTCTTGAGGCCTAGAGGCGTCCGTATTCTCAGATCAAACCAGTACTGGCAAGTGTAGTGCGCCACACACAACTTTATGCAGACTTTATAATGCCATACTTACTCATGTAAGGTCCACAGTTTTAATAATTTCTTTGCAAGGTGCGGGCATTATGGCTACTCACCGAAGCTCCGAATTGCACTCTGGGCGTTGGTTGTGCAGAAAAATGACATCACTGGCACCAACTATGAACACATTCACTCAATCACTCACATGACATCCACGGCCCCTAATGCAATGAGCTTCCTTCAATGGTGTCCTCCCTAAACTTGCAGTCTCCCATGCTGCCCAAACTTGAACATTTCTGTCATCTCAACACAAAACAACAAGTTGGATGTCTGAAATTTTTGCAATGATGACCTGTTTATCTGCCTAAAAGATTGTCCAAGTATTCAGCCATCCTTGCAATCTCAGTTCCAAGTGAGGGGGCCTTTTCCACAGGCTCAAGTGTTGTAAGGGCTCATAAAGAATGCTTACCATTTTTAACCACATCAAGCATATATTTTTCTATGTGATAATTTGATTTGCAATCAGTGCATTACAAAAAGTCTCTCCAACTTGCTACAGACTAGTGCAATGCAAATTTCACTAAATCTAAAAAGAGTAATAAAAGGTAATGTTACTTCCTGTTTTGCAATTTTTTAGTACTACATACATATTTAACATTGCAAGAAAGTTCATTACTTTACTTGTATTAAAGTCGTGCTCGAAATTTCAATATTTACACGCCCCTGATAATAACTACTTCGGACCCAGATGAAGCCTCCCGACACAGAGCTGAAATAAACAGACGCAATAGAACCACACCTAAAAACTATGAAGCTCAGTTTTTCAAATATATAAGCAACTACATAGTAGAACCAATCAACAATGAATGTAGAAACCTAAACTTCCTTGAACAGCCAGAGCGCTCCGGCAATCTTTGCAGTTTGAAGTAGCATGCCAGGATTTCTCAGCAATTTGGCCGCTTGCAAGATCACACTACTATGTGCAGTTGAAAAGATGTTTCATGCCAGCAGCAATAGCTTTGAATAAAATTGGCCCAGGCTTTTCCCTGTTCTAAGCTTAAATACATACACACAAAATCCCAAGAAAGTAAGTGAACAAGAGGAGGTTGTACACCACCACAGAGCACTGCAATTTTCATGCTGATGTGTACTTTGCTCTTGAGTTGCTTTTTCTCCCTCTCCCATTCCTGTTTTACTTAATCAAAACTAAGTTTACTGTAATGTTATTATACAACAATGACTTCCATATTTAGTGTAAAAAATCAATACAGTAAAACCTTGTTAATTCAAAGTCACCAGGACGGCAAAAGATATTTGAATTAAGTAGGTAAATGGGTTTTAGAATTAACGAAACATGCAAAAAGTGGGATGCTAAGAACTTTGAATTATTAAAAGTAGTCAGCGGCAGCCTAGTTTGCTGTGCCAGCTAGTTTGTGGCTCCATGGATTGTGTTTTCCGGGAATATCTGTTCCCAATTTTGCCACAAACACAAAAGAAAATGGAGCACCACAGGAAAAAAAAAAGCATGCTTCACTGCAACATAGAGATGGCACGTGGGCAGCCTGTCACCTGCATCTCACGGCATCAGCGCGTCATGATGCAACCATTCGTTTATTCTTTCTGGTAAAATAAGAACTTAACAATCAACAGTTTGATAGAATTAGTGATGTGTTTTTGACTGGAAAACATGATTACTAAGTTTTCGAACTGAGTTTTTGGAGTAGGTTTTGCAGGCAAGAACTCCGCCAGCAGTGCAAGGTGGTGAAAACATATTTATTTATTTATTTACATGAAATTTTCTGCGGAGAAGCTCCGAGTAGTCGGACATACTTGGCTTGCGGTGGGGGGGCCCTTAGTCCAGGGCTCCGCTTGCAGCAGCCGCTCTGCGGGCCCGGTTGCAAGTGCGCTAGTTGCTGGAGCCACCACTAATCGGAGGTTCGCGTACATCACGAATTCCGTCAGACTGTCCTTTAGTAATTGTTTTACTATTTCCAGAAAGAATGCGCTAACGTGGCAAGAAAAAATTAGACATGCTGCATGCGTGTCACTGCTGTATTGCAGCAAAGCATGTCTTTTTTTCCACAGGCACACATTGTCACTAAAAACAAAGCAACCTTTTGTTTCCTGGTGGCAGCAAGGTTGGGATGGTTCACCAGTCACACATTAGTATTGCCACCCTGCATTGCTTTTTGGCTCCCAAGGGCTGTCGTTTACACATATTTGGGACGAAATCAGCACGAAAAATCATCGCACGACACAGTGTTTTCAAATTAACTAGGCTGGCACTAACCACCGGTTAGAATTACCTATCTGTTCAAACTTGGGAGCTCCAATTAATGAGGTTTTCCTGTATAAGGAAATGATAAGCAGCAATGATGTAATAGCTTTCTTAACTTTATGCCTGCCCTTTTATAGCTATACATAACCCTTTTAGATGTCACTTCCCATTTGCAGTGAAAAGGATTATTTTCTACAATATGCCCCTTAAATAGGCTTAGCAAAGCATATACTACTCTGCTGAATATTTTTGTATTAACTTTATCCTTACTCACAATGTTATGCAACAAACTTTTATTTCAAGATAAAAAGTGGAGAATTCAGCTATAAATACAAGATAAAAAGTGGAGAAATTTGGCTGTAAATACAAATTTGTCTGCATCTATAATATGCTCGGAGAAAAAAAATGCGTCTACAATGTACAAAGTTGGTAGGCCGTCAAATTTTGCGAAGCGTTTTACTCTTGCTACCTTCACCAGCTCCAACACAACTTGAAGCTGCAGAGAAAAACTACCCGCCTTCAATCATTGAATGCCATGAAAGTAGCTTCACTCCTGTTTTTGGCTGTCACAGTGCAAGGGCAGCTGAGAGGTAAAAAAAAGGCACTTACTGTGGCTTTCGAATGAAAGGCTCACTGCATAGCAGCTCCTGTTTGTGCAGGAGCCAATCAAGAACCAGCTTTACCACAGGCACACTGCCACAGTCGCGCATATCTCGAGGGTCCTGGAGCGCATGCATGGGCAGCAGGAAAGCATGCAACATGCTTGCTGCAAGATACGAAAATACATACTTCAGTGAAGAAAACAAAAAACAGAAGCTTGATGTGAAAAAAATAATTAAAAAAGCACTGCTAGAGTAAAACAATGATGCCAACGTAAGTTCATAAGAACTATATTACAGAAGGACTTTTTGTTGGGCTAGTTGGTGCACGTTTTGGTGCACATTTAACAGAAAGAATAAGGTGCAAACAAGACGAACACCAGAAGTGACATGAACGAACGCCTACTAACATCATTAAACCATGGTGATCTACCGTATTTACTTGCGTAATCCTCGCACTCGCATAATTCTCACACCTCCCCCCTCGCCAAACAAAAATACGATTTTTTTTTGTGAGTAATTATTGCACCCCCTAAAATTGCCGCAGTATTGTCGTCTGCTCGTTCCAGCCACTGAGGATGATAGCAAAAACTATCTGGCACCATCTCTTAAGCATCAAGCATACTATCATTGCACAAAGCCTCAATCCAATCCAAGCCAAGCCAAATTTGCAAGTGCACGTTGCAGCATATTTTATACGTTGTGTACGTAATGTAGTTACTAGGCACTTGTGAATATTCGAATGCTCCGATTATTCGAATGAATAGTACAGTATTTTAATTTGCTTTGATTCGAATTCAAATTATTGAAAATTTCGAAGTATTCGTAATGAACAAATCGGTGAATAATAATTCACGTGCACCCGCCTATAAAAAAATCATTTCACTACAGTGTAGGTGTGCTAAACAGTGAAAACACCACTACAGGGGAAATCCACCCTGCCGGGAAGCTTTCTTCAAATTTAATGGGGCTTCCTGCAACACTATTTTTGAGCATGGTCAGAAAACGCTGTCTATGGGTAGTCAAGGCTAACGAGAAAACGCAAGCCAAATGTTATAGAACAGCACGTGGCCTGCAATTCACAATAAATCTCAAAGTCAGCTAAAAGAAGTCACAGCTTTGCCGCAAAAGTGAAGCAATGAACGTGATAGCAACAAATTGGAAGGTCACGCGCAGAATGGCAAACAGATCGGAACATGCCCCGCGTTTCCCATGGCCAAATGACGCACGAAACCTATTCACAGGTACAGATGAATGCAAATAAGCATCTCAGTTGTTACTTCGCTGTGTCTGAAAAGTGTGTCCTTTTTGCAAAGGGATACGACTGTGCAGAGATTGCAGTGACCTTTGTGCGCCTGGTAACTACAACAGATTCGTTGCAGTGAAAATCCGAAGCCAGCCAAGACGTACGATCCTCCCCACCGCGAGATAAGGGTGCAAGAGTGAGCACAAACCCACATCCTCTCCGCGGGACAAAGTACGTGCGGGAGATGAGAGCACGCATGGTGACAATGTGGCAACGCGCGCTCTTTGCGCCATCTTGCTGGTAATGCTGCAAACACGATAGTTCCCCCCCCCCCCCCCCCCCGAGATGCCCATCATGAGCAGTGAGTGGTAGATATAAATAGCGTGCCGTTTAAACGTTGAAGGACGAGCTCCTCGGTGGCTCAGTGGTTAACGCCTTGCACTCATGTCTCAGGGGCCCCACGTTCGATTCCGCCCGCCGGGGCCTTTTTCTGCATTATTTTTCTTTCTTGCATTTTCATATATATATATATATAAATATATATAAATATATATATATATATATATATATATATATATATATATATATATATATATATACGTATACATATACGGTGAGTGACAGCGACGCCTATGCTGGCAGCAAAATCCAGTCGAGAGTGTCCATATAATTGCTATCGCAATAAAATTGCTCTCTTCTCTTGGCAAATGATGCCACAAGCTCAAAAATCACTTGATCACTTGTCAAAGTCATTGTATTAGCCATGGACTGATTATAGCATGGCACGCTCGGTTGTTTTTGGGGCCACCAATTATCCACACGTACGTGCGCATTTGCACTGAAAAGCCGCGTATTCAACGAAAAAAAGAAAGAGAGAATACAATTTTGTCAGGATGAGAAGAGAGAATACAATTGCAGTGTACAACGAATCTTTGCAACTCCGCTCGTACTGGACAAATTAAAACAAAAAATGTTTGCGGCGGTGAATTCGTGTCGTGAGGCAATAAGTTTCTTTAGTGAATCTATTTCATGGCTACTTGAAAAAGTGTTGCATAGCCCCTTTAAATGAACCTATTACCCTCAAATCAATTCCTTATTTTATTAAGCTTAAAAGCTTGTTATGACAGCTTATATGCTCTATTTATAATAAATTTTAAAGTGTTACGTAATTTAAATGTTATCACTCGCATCCTACCGAAAGTAAAATCCTGCTACTACTCAAAGTTATTTAGACTTTCTTTGAACAAAAAAAAAAGGCATTTGCATAGAGGCTCTATTTAAATGAAAAAAATATTGTGCAAGTTAGTTAGGTCATGATAAATATGCCCATTTTTCTTTATATGTCATATATAATATTCGAAATCGATTCCAAATTATCCGACCAAAATCAATATTTGCTTCGAACCCAAATTCGCTATTCGCACAAGCCTAGTTGTTACGCTATGGGGCGATATGGAAGCTACACGACTGCTTTCAAATTGAAAGTGATTGATCAGGAGGAGGTAAAACTTTATTAGACCAAGGGATTTGGGCACTTACGTCCCAGGGTCCCCGCACGACCCCACTGCGCTATGCGTTCATGAGTTCATACACTAAACAACGGCATCAGGGCCGTCGGTAGGCCCTTCTGAGCTGACAAGTTTTGTGCTCTCTACTGGCAACGGCAGCTCAAAGCCAACACAACGTTGGGCCTTCCATGTGCCTATGACTGGGATGGATGGTAAACTTTATTTCATCAAAAGGCAACTGCGGGCGATTTCATATTAAATGGCCATCAGCCCAAGGTTGCATCGTACGTTAACCTTTTTCAGGCTCCCGTTTAGTGACGAACTCTAACGTAAGGCAAACAATCTCCACAAGCTTTGCGTACGGTATACTAATTTTATAATATTTACTTGCAGCTTTTGTGTCTCAAATACATCTTGGCGTGTGTTGAACCTGTGGTTTTATTGTTGAGGTTCGTCTCAATTAGTACTTCTCAAAGCTTGCATTTAGTTGTGACGTGAGAATGCTGATTTGCGGCCACTTCACTTTTTTTTTCGCTCTGTACGTTTTCATAGAAAATTTTCCCTGCGCAATTTTCGCACCTCCCAACTTTTCATTGGTTTTCTATGAAAATAGGTGCAAGCATTATGCGAGTAAATACGGTATATGAATTATATTAAACCATGGTGACAAGTTATGTGAATTTCTAGTGCGGACAAAAAAAATTAGCATACAATAAAAAGAATATGTTCCTTTAATGTAACATTCATACATACTGATAGGAAACCAACATGTAATGAAGCCAAAAAAAGTAGGCTTGTGCAAATAGCGAACTTTAGCTTCAAAGCAAATAGTGATTTCGTTCAAATCGAAGAGAATTCGAATAGTATATATTACATGTTATTTAAGATAAATGGACATGATATTTATGATGACCCATCTAACCTACACAATATTCTTTAAAATTGAAACAAGGCCTATGCGAATGCTATTTTTTTTGGTTCGATGGAAGCGGGAATCACTAGAACAATATCAGGGTTTGAAGGCTAGTGATGGCCTGAAAAATTGTTACTTTTTTTGTTTACTATATTTAGAGCATCTAATCCTGTTTAACAAGCTTTGAAACTTACAAAATGATGAATGAATGTGAGGGAAATATGCTCATTTAACCTTAAATAAGGCCTTGTAACACTGCGGATTTAACCAGGGTAGGTGTTTTCACAGCTTAGCACTTCCGCTGCAATTAAACCACATTTACAGGAGGTTACATGCGAACTAATATATACTTGAACACATGTTTTCCCGTCTTAGCATTTCTCCCCTGCAGTGAAACCACCTTTACAAAGAGTTGCATACGGATAACCTAATATACTTATTTGTTCATTTTGGTAGTTTGAAATTTTCAATTATTTAAATTTTAATCAAAGCAAATTTGAATACTGTAATATTCATTTATTTATTTGAAGCATTCAAATAATTTTACAAGCCAAAAGAACAGCAATGTTTTTCTAGTTTTCACTAGTAATAAGGGATTTTACTAATCTGCAAGTGCATTTCTCTGCTATGCAGTTTGCCCTACTAATAGCAGTTAGCTTCTTGCTAAAAGCAATGAATTCGAGCACAGCTTGCATTGTTCTACGACATGAAAAATGCTGACTCGGCTGGCTTGATATAGGAAGCCAAAGCAACGTGTGGTGGTGCTCCGACTCCGGACAGGCAGCACCATCTTTGGTAGAAAAGTAGAAATTGGGGATGTAGATGGCGCGTTTTCCCTTCGCTCCAATGCGCTGCTGCTCGCTTACGTGCTCGTGCAGAGAGCGCGCGCTGCGTTTGAGTCACCTCACAAGCCTGCAGTGCGGCTTCACAAAGATCTAAGACCTCTGAGCTAGACAAGCACTTCCGAGAAGCGAATCGAACAAAAGGAGTAAAGCTCGTTAATCAAGTTCATGATGCGGAGCAGACGACGGAAGACGAGGGTGCCCGAGTCACTGCAAAATGCATTTCTCGGGTCCTCCAAGATAATACCGTGTACAAAGCTACGTGATAATACCGTGTACGAAGTATGCCTCAAGGTAAGTGTCATTCTGCCAACATGAAGCCAGGTACTCTATTGATGTGCTGTGTTGACGTTTATGGAAAGCATATAATTGTTGTTTTGATGTGGTATCTAGCAGTAGCAGCCGTGTACTGTCATGTGCAAACGTTTGCAGTGGGTTGAAAAAATAAATAAAAACTAAAGGTATAGGGCCATGGCATTAAAATGTCCGAGATGTTTTAGAGTCATATACTCAGTGCCGTGCATGACCCGCTGACGCCGCCACAAAGCAGCAAGCTAAGTTTAACCACAGCGATGATGATTGATTGATTGATTTGTGGGGTTTAACGTCCCAAAACCACCATATGATTATGAGAGACGCTGTAGTGGAGGCCTCCGGAAATTTAGACCACCTGGGGTTCTTTAACGTGCACCCAAATCTGAGCACACGGGCCTACAACATTTCCGCCTCCATCGGAAATGCAGCCGCCGCAGCCGGGAATCGAACCCGCGACCTGCGGGTCAGCAGCCGAGTACCTTAGCCACTAGACCACCGCGGCGGGGAAGTTTAACCACAGCGAGTCAAGTTGAAGTGCTTGCTTTTTTTTTCCCCAGCTTTTGTGTCATGCTGGCTTTATCTTTCGTGAATGCGGCTGTGACTAGATGGGAAACTGATACAGCTTTACACATGGAGAGCGTCCCTTGGTGTTTCCTGCATTGTTGTGGCAGCCCACAACACAACACTCCTGACCACGGCGACGCTTCCGTGGGGCCGCTTCTTCCATCGCGGAAAGGCAACTTTGCACAGCGAGCATCTAGTTCTAGCGCGCCAAGCTGACGGCACGGCGCCAAAGTTCCACACACCGACTGCAGAACACGTTGCGTGCGGGTCGCACACGCTCCCGTTTCGGCAAAACACACTCACTCGCCTGGGACCTCTCCCGCGCCTTTTCTCAAGTGTTCCGGAGCTCGCCGCCAGGGCCAGGCGCGGCATTGTCATTACTCCGCAAACTTGAGCTTCGGTTCCTTATAGACACGGATGATAGACAAGCCCCAGCACGTGCAACTAGGACCTCGTTTCCAGTTGAAGCACCACCTACACCGCCATTAGTAGGGCTAATATGCATCGTAGAAAAGCCCACTTGCCGATTAAAAAAGTCTCCTAGCTGTAGTTGCCAATTCACGGACTGCTAATAACAGATAGTGTCGAACCCAGTCACCTTTATGTTATCTCACAGTTCATTTTCATAAATAAGGTTGATACTTATTTGTGCCTGTCACACAGAGATTGATAACATGCATACATTGCAAAACTGCAACAGTTGTGGAGGAAAACAATGTGGCTGCTATTTCAAGCTGGTTCGTGGATGACCTGCTACTTTAGTGGTGCATAATCTTGAAAAAGCCATAAGCGCCCCTACAACCCTCCCCCTGTTCCCTTAGTGAAAGCACCCTTACAACCCCTAGCAGCATCAACACGAAAGGTGTTGGCACCCCTCCAAGCGCAATCTTCCATGCTCAAATAATTTACCCATTCTATCCCCCTCCTAACTCAGTGGTCACAAATCAACTGCACCATGCACTACCATGGCATCTCAGATCGGAAATGTGTGTTACCAAGAAGTTTGCATGTTAAAGAAGAGAGTGGTACTGACCAGGACTGGCAGAAGGAAAGAATAACACACAATGAAAAACAAGCCCTGTATATATTTTCTGTAATTCGCCATCATCGTCAGCCTGACTACGCCCTCTGCAGAAGAAAAGCCTCTGCCATATTCCGCAAGTCAACTCTGTCCTGTGCTTGCTGCTGCCACTTTATACCTGCCAACTTCCTAATCTCATCTGCCCACTTAACTTTCTGTCTCCCCTTTACCCGCTTGCCTCCTTTTGAAATACAGTCTGTGATCCTTAATGACCAGCGGTTATATAGCCTTTGCGCTGCGTGCCCTGCCCTTGACCATATCTTCTTCTTGATTTTGACTATGATGTCCTTAAGATCCGTTTGTTCTCTGAAACACTTTGCTCTCTTCTTGTCTCTTGAGGTTACATCTATCATTTTCCTGTCTATCGCTCGCTGCGTAGTCCTCAACTTAATTTGAAACCTCTTTGTAATTCTCCAAGTTTCTGCTCTGTAGGTAAGTACTGGTAATATGCAGCTGTTATATATCTTCCTCTTAAGGGATAGTCGCCATCTACCATTCATGATTTAAGAATGCTTGATGAATGTGCTCCACCCCATTCTTATTCTCCTAATTACTTCAATCTGGTGGTTCAGCTCCGTGGTTACTACTCGCCCTAAGTAATTTTTGTAATTAAATAGTACCAAATCTTAAGCTTCTGCTTTGCCTATAAAGGCATCATTGATGCATCCAGATGGCAAGCAGTAATTTTGCCAGGGCACTTTATTGCTTATTTAGATTACCAAAAGATCACTGAGACTCCAGTAAAACAAAGCTGTCTTTTACGTATACTTCGAAAATGTGTCATTAGATGAAATGCAAAGTTTACCACGCCATAGAAAGTGCCTTCAGATGCCCGACTCTGTCGCCAAGTTGAAAAGTATGATTAAACTGACACATTATTCGATCCAAGATGTACATGTGCTATTTGCGCTAGAAAAAAAGCGATGAATGATGGTGTGACTTTTTCAAATTTTTATTCAGGTAGTGCCACTTATTTGCTTGTAGAAAAAAAGTGAGGGAGCATGTGAAAAGGAGTATACTCACACTCCTGAATTTTAACATGATTTCCGCCCAACTACAGAAGAATTGACAGAGCAATCTGCCTTTCGCATGTTTGAAGTGCACCTGCACCGCATCCTAGTGGTGAGCACCGGAAACATTCTGTGCAGCTAAGGCGGTTCGTGGAGCAGATGACGCACACTTTGGAATGTGCATGTGACCTGCAGGAAGGTCAACTGACGAAGTCAGCGTGACACAAGCCAGCTGACGGACAACCAGCTGGACTTTTTCAAGTGTTCAGCACATAAAGAATGAACTCCCTCCTCAAGAAGTGGTTCAATAAACAATTCTCCAGTTTCCAAATTCAGTGACTTCCTGGCAAAGCGAGCAGCACAGCTTTTAGTGAACACAGTGGCACACACCGACTAGGTCGAGTAGGAGGTGCTGGGCAGTCTTGCGTGGCGGGCCAGCTGTGCTGCTAGGGTCCGTTGGGCTGGGTGCCCGTGCTCTGCAGTGCTGCTGGCTGAACATGCAGATGGCCACCATCTGCAGCAGCTGCCATGTGTCCAGCTTCTCCACCATCACCAGTGCTGGAAGGCTGCTCGTCAGAGAGGCCAGCACAGCTTCGGCTCGGCTTATTTCTGCACAAGACAGGCAATGCATCTCATGTACAAACTCGAGAACAAGTTTCATAGTTTCAGTTTCTTGTTTCTCAGCATACATACAAATATACACATACTTAGTTTTATGAAAGCTGATTGCCTTTATAGCACTAAATACTTTGCTGTCAGAAAGAACAAATAGTTAGACATATAATCGAATGCATAACTTAATTATTATAATGTTATGTTCTTAGAATGCTGCATATTTTAACATAATTATATCTGGGGTTCAAAGTCCCAAAACCCCAATATGATTATAAGAGATGCTGTAGGGGAGGACACCATCTGGTGTATTTTCGCTTGCACTGACATCGCACAGTACATGAGCCTCTACTATTTCACCTTCATCAAAATGCGACCACCACGGCCAGGATCCAATCCATAGCCTAAATACTTTCACATGAATACCCACAATTTCAAATAATTGCGAATAGATATGCTCAAATATCCAGTATTTGCATAAAGCATGGATATTTCGATTTACTGCCTCAGCACAGAAATTGAAATTACTGTAGGCACACGTCGTGAAAAGGTTAAATTACGCACCTGCGTTAATGTGAAATTGTCTACGTGCACACAATCACGTACGATATAACTGACAGACAGACCTCTAAACTAAACAATGTGCGCATTCAGACTGGATGTTATTATTTTGAGGAGCTTTGAAAATAAGGCAGGAGATGCACCGGCTATTTTCACCTAGGGAGGTGACAACAACTCTAGGGCATATTGACCAGAAGTTCTCTTAGTTGTAGCACTGATGCTGCCAGAACACTTCTTGCTGTTCCATACAACTTGGATGGTCACATTTTAAAGTGGCTTCCTTCCTTTGTACAGCATTAGTGTATCAGCTATAATGAAATGCAGCACATTGGAGCAATCGTAGCAGTATTGCCATCAGTGAGCATGTCATAAAAAATATCACACTAAATCAAACAACTATGAGCATCAAGATATACTACGACAATAATAATAACATTAGGTAGTCTCAAAACCACAATATAATTACAAGGCATGCTGTAGTGCAGGGCTCCGGAAATACGGACTATTGGGTGTCCAGATATATTAAAGGGACTCTGCAGCTCTTTCCCAGGAAACCATTGAATCAGTTCCTAAAAAGAGTATTTCTTCAAGAATCAAGAGCTGCAAAAATTTTCAAAATTGATGAAGTACTATAGTATAGTTCCAGAAATTTCTTGCATGCGTCAGCCAGTTTCTCTCATTTAGCCCCAGCAGGTGCACTGAAAGCTACACAAGGGAGTTGTTGACAAGGGCACAAGAAGCCACTACCGGTCATCAGCACGCATCGTGACCTTGAACATTTCATTTCTTCTTCTTCTTCATTGAATGCACTGCTTACATTCAGTGTTTGTGAGAGCGCCAGTGTAATTCTATACTGTGTGTGTGGAGTGTGGGCACGTCCCAACATTTTGCGGCAACTATGTAGTTCACAATGCTCGAATCAGTCAATAGCTGAGTACTTTGTGTCAACAATGTGGTGATCTCGGATTATGGCATCAAATCAGATTATATGGCATCAACGAGCGATTTACAGTTGACTATATATTTAATTGAAAATTCCACACAGCATGCCGCGCTGTAATGTTTGGCTCGCATGTTCTCAGGAGCCTCAACTACCGGCTGTACATCTGGGGGAGGGAGTAGCTGATGCGTGCTGCCGTACTGCATACCTGTGACATTGGTGTTTTAGGTTGTCATACTTGCATACGTATACTGTAAAACCTCGTTAATTTGAAATCTGTTATTTCAAAATACAACTTAATTCAAAGGCTTTCTGCGGTCCCGTACTTTGCAATATAAGTTTGAGTGGATAATTTGTAGCAGTTGTCAGCATTAGTCCGGTTAATTCACAAACTTAGAGTGCCAAGTGCAGATTCCCACTCCCGATTTCCTTGCAAATCCGCTGAAACTGCGGCCCTCAAGAGCCACAAGGCAGTGCGATATAGTGATACTAATGAGTGACAGATAAAACACCCAAGCCACGCTCCTGCCAGTGCAAAGAAAAAAAAAAAGGGGGGGGGGGGGGGTCTTGGAATCGATTTAAATGTGCATCTGTGGAAAATAAGACATGCTTCACTACACTACAGAGGTGACACGCAGGCAGCACGTCGCGTGCCTGCAGCACCATCAGCGCACCATGATTTACCAACTCTTTATAGGAATATAAGGAACTTAACAAACACCAGTTGGATGTGATTCGCGATGTATGCGAACTTCCGATTGGCGGTTGCTCTAAAAATTTGCACACTTGCACTGCTGGCAGAGTTCCTGCCTGTAACGCCTACTTCGAAAACTTCAATGATCAAGTTTTTCAGCCAAAACAGACAGAAAATTCTGTCACACTGGCCGTTACTGAATGCTTTATTTTACTAGAAAGAATGGGCAAATGGTCGCATCATGATGCGCTGACACTGCGAGGAGCATGTGATATGCTGCCTGTGTGCCACAACTGTATTGCAGAAAAGCACAGCTTCTTTTCTGCAGGCGCACATTTTAGCTAGCCGATCACGACTTTTTTTTTTTTTTTTTTTGCTGGCAGCAGTGGTGCCCGCGGTTCACCTATGTTTGTGGCCGAATTAGGCCCAGGTATTGCTGGAAAACATAACCCCTGGAGCTGCGAACTAGACAGCACAGCAAAAAACCCCTTATAATTACTTCCAATAATTCAATGCTCCTTGCATCCCACTTTTTCTGTTTCATTAATTCAAAACCCACTAAATTAATCAAAGATTTTTCACAGTCCCATCGACTTCAAATTAACAAGGTTTTACAGTATATGCATTATTTTGATAATGAATTCAGTCGGATGTTTGTGCCCGTCTGTGCTTCATCTGTTTAAAAAATTGTGTGCAAGAAGTAGGTTATCATGGAGTAAAGATACTGATAGGCAGTGTTTTCTGACCATGCTGAAAAAGTGTTGCTGGGCCTCTTTAACCCTTTGAGGTTTTTCGCCATATATGAACAGGGGCAGTTTACCATCTCGCAAAGTTTCTCGAAATGGTTTCAGGCCTCCGTTAAAATTTCACGCCATGACAACGATGCGTGCTCACTAGGTAGTGCTGCCACTTCCTAGGACTTGCAAGAATTGTTTAAAATTTGAATGTGGTACCTTTGCATGGAGATAAACAGAATTGATTTTTAGCTACACGATACTCTGCAGTATGTGGCAACACCATGGTTTCATTTCGCTAGGCGTGTGATACTTAATTTTTACTTTTATTAAGTTCTTTTCATTTAGGATGCTGTTAGTTATGCAAGAACTTTTACCAAGACAATAAGGGCTCTTAAGCAGATGCAATCAGTTCATGTAGTAGGCTGAAATAAGGTGAGCATGCAAGCCTACAGTGTTTTAACGACGTTATAGATTGATGAGGACATGTACTTATTAAAGCTTATGCCACTACAATCATCTCGAGATCATGATTTGGTAATGATGCTGTTTGATGCTTGCGCAATGGTGGGGCATAAACAGCACACTCATATGTGGCATGACAGGGAGAATCACGCTGCAAAAATTAGATTAGTAGACCATTAGAATACACAGCACTTAATGAAGACACAAACACTTCATGTGAAAACAAGAACGTGTGATAATTGAAACAGCTGACGTCCTTGTTCTCCCCTCAAGTGTTCTTGTGTCAAGTTCTGTGTATTCTAATGGATCCGTACCAACAAGCTCACCTCAATACCCTCTTAAATTAGTAAAATTAACTTTTTTTACACATGGAATCGGTTATGAACACCTTCAGTAACAGGCTTCAAATTGCATTAAGATGTGCACCTGACTGAGTGCCAAGCACATTGTCTTGCCACAGCACCATTAAGGGCATGTATACGTCCTACCCGCAAAGCCCCAACGCACGTGCCGGGACACCTGCGGCACCCAAGCAAAGGGTGAAAGAGCATCGCCGATTCGCTCATTTTCCCCCCGCTCTGGTGCGGCAGGAGTCCCAACACGTGTGTTGCGGCTGTGTGGGTAGCACCTATATAGGCCCTATGCTGCTCATAAATGGCAACATGTCTTGTATGAAGGCATGCAAAACTATTATGAATATTACTAATGTTATTCTAGGAAGGCATTGAGTGCAGCAAGTTGCCCCAAATTCCAAATTTTCAGTTTGCATGAGCACTTCATTATACAGTACTTGCAGAAACACTAACATAATATATACTAGTATGTATGTAGAGAAGTCTGACCCACACATACACGAAGTGAAGGCCCTTAAGTAGACATTGACAAAGACAATTGTGCTCATGCACACCACAGTTTAGATATCCATGTCTAAATGAATAAGCAAAAAAAGCATATGCGGGTATTACCTGTGTGAAGATATATGTGTGCATGAAACTGAAGAAATGCTGTAGTGTACTCATACGGTGACATTTTCGTCTTGCCAATGGATGTAACACTGTAAAACAAAGTACAAGTCTTGATCAGGACAAACTTGAGTTGTGAAGATATGCCTTGACCAGTAGTGTCACCAAATGGTTACCACTACAATACAGCTACTGTCACAAGTCTTCCTTAAGGCGACCAATGCATGCCTGACATAAGAGGCAGAAAACGCAAGTTATGACTACAAGCTTTGATCACCAAGGAGACTGGCTATTTCAACAGAAAGGCATAGATGCATAAGCACTGACTTCAAATGGTGCTCGCAGTATGTCGTAGCAATGTGCCCGGTCTTTGCACAGTTCAACAGGCAAAATATGTGGGTATGTTTCTATTTGTTCCACCTACAGACAAATATGTAGTCTATGAATGCAGACACATGGACTTTTTGAAAAGCCTTGTTTATGTTTATTTCTTTTTCCTAAAAGTAAAGATATCACGGAAATCCCATGCACCATGAGATTAGGTGCAACCGAAGTTTTTGCGACTAGCCTGCTAAAGTGGCCAGCTGAGCACTGCTACATCATGCCCAGGCTGTCTCCACTCCACTGCTGCGACCTGAAAGTGCCACTAGTTGTGCCAACCAATCCACACACATTACTTTTATCTCCCCTTTACCCTTCAGAAAGCCACCCTCTTCTTTGAGGTCAAATCCCATTACTGAACACAACACCTAAGCTACGAGACAGCATTAAAAAAGCTTTGCTTTTCGTAGTGGAGCACGGTCACTGACAAAGATCAACATCCACCTGACGCAAAGAAAGCTTTGGTTTTTGATTGCTCACTCACCTGTCAGACACCATTTTTGAGTAAAGCTTGGAAAGGTTTGTGGCAGCTGCTGGGAAAGGGTGCAGCAGTGCAAGACTGCGCACGTGAAAAAACACTGCAGAGAGTTTCTCCCCACTAGCTGCTTCCAAAAGGGCAAGCTGGTTGTAAGGATGCCCTGGAAAGACAAGGCAAGGCCCATTAATAAAATAATTGTGATGGTTTTACATCACTAAACCATGTTTTGATTATGAGAGACCCTATAGTGAAGGGCCCTGAAAATCCAGAAGCACACGGGCCTTTAGCATTTTGCCTCCACTGAAATGCAGCCACTGTGGCTGAGATTTGATCCATCGACCTTCAGTTTAGCAGTAAAGCCCCATAACCCACAAGATCATCATGGGGAGTTATGGCAGAGCCCTTTAGCCACAGAAAAAAAAAAGAAGGCCAGTTGGGTAAAAATCATGCACAGACAAAATGAAATATACATGCTAAGTGTGCCATTATAGAAAAAAGTAGAGACAAGGCTTCTTTCCAAGCCATTTCCTAGGACCATCTTCAAATCTTCGTTCAAGAGTGGAACAGGGTACATTGGTTTAGAAGCAGTCTTGGGAGAAAACCGCCTTTTGTAGCAGGCTAGGAGCACCCAAAAAGACATTTCGGAGCAGGCTTGGAGCACCCAAGAAGGCTTTTTCGAGCAAGTTTGGAGCAGTCAGAGAGAACATTCACAGCACATGTTGCCCCATTTCAGAACACATCTGAAGCAACATTTGTCCAATGCTGTGTTTTTTTCAAACACTAAGCTTAATTGTGCAATAGACTTATTGCCATTGCAATATGGACACTCTCGACGGGTTTTGCCGTCATGTACCACATAAAGTCCGAATTGATAACATGCCCCCCACCTATCATATAAGGTAGCAGTTCTACACACGATTAAAAACATAAAAACAATCAGTTTCACCACAAGCAATGAATGCGATAACTATAATTTGTAATGTTATACGAAGTAATGCTGGCAGCTAACTCTCTTGAATTCGATATTGCGTAACTCTACAAAATGCTGGTATAGAGAAAACTGCAGCACCAGGGAGAGACGCTCTTTTTGCACAGTCTCTGTTAATAGCACAGTGCGCAGAATGGTCTATGAGCTGTCGCATTATTACACGCCGAGATAAAGCCGAACCGCTACAATCAAGGTTTATAGCTGCTGCTTGAGTGATCAGTGCCTTGACGAAATCATGACTTAAGTCGAACACGGTTATATCGAACCCACATATATCGAATTTTCGGGTATATCGAACTCTCAAGTTATCCCCTTGAAATTCCTCTGTAAAGTATAAAAATTTGCACGTTTATATCGAACAGTATTTTTACCCCCCTTCGAATATATCGAACGCCGCGCGAGTTGGAAGGTGCGCTTGAACACTTGCCCCCCCCCCCCCCCCCCCCCCCCAGCAATCTTCGCGGCAGCGCGGCTTTGCGTGCGAGTTGGAAGGCGTGCTTCTTTTAGCACTCGCAGCAGTGCCCAGCAACCTCCGCGCAGTACCACGCCTCTGCTAAAACTCAAAACGCTCGAAAAAAGACAAGGACGAGAGGGCTCGGACTGCGCAATCTCCAGCTTGCAGAATGACTTTTTCTTTTCATTTCTCTTTCTTTCTCTCATGCTTTCTCCGCGTTTGCATCGGCTCGGAGAGCAGGAAGGAAAGAGCGGACGTCCTCCTCCTTTCGCCCTTTCTTATATTTTTTGTTGCTGTTTTGCGAGGTTTGATCAGCCAATCACAGCTCGCGCCTTCTGCTGTTGCCCTCGCAGGTAGCCATTGCCTCGCGAGCGCTCTGTTGCTCTCATGCTTTGTCACTCTCGAGTTGTCGCGTCGCCTACGTACCACCGCATGTGCAGCATTTCTCTTTTGCTTGCATGGTGTGCAAAGCCGCTGCAGACTCCCTTCTGGTGTAGCTATGGCCAGCATCAAGAAGCGCAAGACCCTCGACTTTGCGACGAAGTTGAAGGCCATTGAGCATGTTGAGGCAGGTGACAAATGTTCGACCGTCGCGGACGACTTCAGGATACCACAGAACACTTCAAGTACCTTGTTGAGAAACAAGGCAAATATCAAGGCATAGGCGGCGGAGTAGCGAATGTGGGGAGCCTGTCATGTGCGCGCTTCTGCCCACGGGAATGTAGAAAATGCACTCTATGCCTGGTTTTTAGAAGTGCGCGCGAAGAACAATCTGGTGGATGGCCCGATGCTGATCGCCAAGGCTAAATGGTTTGCCGCTGTACTCAGTGAAACAACTTCGCCTACAACAGAGGGTGGCTTCACCGATTTAGGCAGTGCTATAACATCGTTAGCAAACCGTTTTTGGTGAAAGCGAAGCTCTCAGCAGCCAGGACATCCAGCAGTAGATGACGAAAAAATGGCCGTAAATCTCAGCAAAGTTTTCTCCCCTGAAGATCTTCAATGCCTGGCGAGACGTGAAGACGAACACAGCGGTCAACTGCTTGCGCAAGACAGGCTTCAAGATGACAGAACTTGCAGAAACCGGTGAAGACGACGACGAGCACATAGACGATGCCTTTCGCAAGTTGTGATAAGATTGAGACTAGCGTCTTCAACATTTCAGAAACAAAGAAGTAGGCCAAGGTTAGCGATTTTTTTTCACGCAAATAAATTATTCTGTTGTGGCGTGTGTGCGAAATTAGAAGTCATTCTTGAAAACACCTATTGTAGTTGATGATCCGCTACAGGTAAGCTCTCGGGGCCTCTATTTTTTATATCGAATTTTTCATATATTGAACTGATTCGCGATCCCCTTCGAGTTCGATATATGCGCGTTTAACTGTATAACCATTTCGATGAAACCGAGAACACAATGTCACAGACACGTTTTTGGCCACAGGAATTGACGGCTGTCACACCTTGTGGCTAAATTCAAGAGATACGGAGCAGCACAATGCTGATAAATGAATCATTGATATGTGGGGTTTAGAGTCTCAAAACCACCATATGATTATGAGAGATGCCGTATGAAGGGAAATTTCGACCACAAGGGGTTCATTGACGTACGCCCAAATCTTGACACACGGGCATACAACATTTTCACCTTCATCGAAAATGCAGCCGCCACAGCCGGGATTGATCCCCCGACCTGCGAGTCAGCAGCCAAGTACCTTAGCCACTAGACCAACGCGATGAGACGACACTGATAATAGAGTTTGGGGCCACAGAGGTGGTTTGGTGCAGGTAAACAAGTTTGGCGCACAATGGTGCAAATAGTGCAGCTGGTCCACCTCTGCTTCGTTGCTTTAGGTGGTGCTTCCGCTTTGTAGCACATATGACAAGTCACATGCACTATGCAATCGGAGAGGCCATAGATTACGAATGTTTGCTAGTACTACAAATGTTGCCACAATTTTAGCTGTAATCGACTACAGTAAATCAAAGTGCAGTTACCGCCAACCCTGCCAGCATTGTGAGGACAAAATGGATATACACTAAAACCTCAATATAACGAACCTGGATATAACGAAATGTCGGTTATAATGAAGTAAATGTAAAATAGTCTTGCAATAAATTCGTGTTAGGAATATACTTTTATAACAAATTTTCGGATATAATGATCTTATTTTTCTGTAAGATGTAGCTTTGTAATAATGATATTTGAGTGTATGTATACAACAGTGAATTCAACTGTGTGTGGTATGAATCAGGCTGACTTGTACTTTGATAACTTTAACATCAAGATAGCAACAAAACTGACCAAGTTTCTGCTAGCATTGTGCTCAGTTCCATAGAATGAAAGAGGTAGCTTGCATCATGCTTCACACAGTGTGAAAGCATTAAAGCTGCATCTCTCGCTAATCCCAATGCAAACATTTTGAACTATACTAAACATCTCCAATGCAGTCTAGTCCCCATACCACAAAACTAACAGAATACATGAAAACATTTGTAATCGCAAAATTTTGTTGGATTGAAATTTTATTCGGAGGCAACACAAATTTAAAAAGTTTGATTTTTGCCTTGTCCAGTGGTCTATACAATCGATGATTGATATGTGGGGTTTAACGTCCCAAAACCACCATATGATTATGAGAGACACCATAGTGGAGGGCTCCGGAAATTTTTACCACCTGGGGTTCTTTAACGTGCACCCAAATCTGAGCACACGGGCCTACAACATTTCCGCCTCCATCGGAAATGCAGCCGCCGCAGCCGGGATTTGAACCCGCGACCTGCGGGTCAGCAGCCGAGTACCTTAGCCACTAGACCACACGGCGGGGCAATGGTCTATGCAATCGTACACACTATTATTGGCATCAAACACTGGTTAATTTGGACACAGTGCACCGTATAATAAGCACAGCAAGTATGTAATGCAAAAGCTGCTATAATGGCCAGCCAGAACAAAATGCTGGAGCCTGCATTGCATTAGAGAGTTTAAGTTTAGCGTGCGCAACCGCTAGCACGCAACGTACGTTACAGCTGAGGCTGCTTCCAACAGTATCAGTTTAGTGTACGCGACAACAGACACATGGACTGCGCCTAGGTGTCAACACCGTCTTGGAGTGCTACTTGGGGCCACCTAATGACTAGGCAATAAACTACAATAGCCAATCATAGTTGACACGAGTCAAGACATGAGACATGAACCTGCAGAGATTCCAGGCATTGAAAGGCATACCCGTCAGCTCCTGTATTTTCACAGCGATAACTGTCCATTGCATGGGGTCTGCGAATAGATTTAAGCTCCTCACGTAAGCAAGGAGCTCCAAATCGAGCGCAATCGGAAAATGCACGCGGGATTTACTCGCAGCCATGACTGCACTACTGCTTGTGCTGCTGTTGGTCGCAGCCATCTTGGTTTTTGTGCTCTCACCAGGGGGAGATGTCGCGAGAGCCACTGCTAAGGTACCCAACGGCTGCAGCGAGCGCAACGTGAGAGCCGAAATCTAGTGTATGCATCCCTCGCGCGCTCAAATGCACGCATCTCTCTTACCATCCCCAGAATTTCTAGACATAACATGTCGCGCCATCTGTCAGCGGCAGCCGGTCGCTCCACCTTAACTGAACGAAAAGCGTACGAAAAAAAACAAAAAAAACATATCTCACGAACTAGACACAATATTGAAAACAACTTCCGGTTTATGATACTGGAAAACCACTAAAATATTTCAGGCACAATTCCAATAACGTACCATGCCTTCCTTCCCAGACAATCTAAATATTTTTTCACAGAGCCTATGGGAGCGGCTACAAGTTAGACCCATTTCGGCCTCTTTAAACATCTATTGCGAAGCTTAGAAAAGAGATTTCAAAAAAGACTACCGGTTTCACACTGGCCAATAAACCATCTTTCGATTGAGACACTACGTTATTGTGTAGCTAAAGATATGTAGCTTCCTCAGTCCTTTTTGTCGACCTTATACACACTTTTCATGATTTTAAATTTGGCTTTTTTACAATGCGCTTTGTATAACGGAGAAGCCAGCTAACAATCAGTAAAAAGCGTGTTGCGTTTTTTGTTTACGCTCTGACGCGCGAAACACATACATGTCCAACTAGGACCATGGAGCGTGGCTGACGTCACAATCGTCAATTTGACGATTGTGACGTCTGCCACGCTCCTTGCATAAGTAGCTGTTAAAATGGAAAACGAGCGTGACCCACTGAGAAGTGTGGCAGCTTGGGCAAGTTGATATGACATGACGATAGTTAAAGCGCGAGAAGAGAACGACGACACAGATACAAGACCAAGTGTCCGTCGTGTCCTTCTTGTCTCTGTGTCATCGTTCTGTTCTCGCGCTATAGCTATAGTCGACCCACTGAGGATCGTCGCCGGCGCTTCAATATTTGTCACTCTGGGGTCCCTGTACTTCTCGCCCTTGACTTTCAGACGTAACTGAGAGTCAAGAGTTAGGTTTTCTTTTTATCAACATAACTTGCATTTACGTCATTGTTATCACTATCTTCAGGTACCATCTGGTTGAGATGCTGCGTGAACTCTTGTTTGACTGCGCAGAGCAAGAAACGGTGACGTCAGATTAGTGCCGGTGCACCTTCTAGTTCTTTATGTACCCCCATGGTGCGGCTGGCTAGAGCAAGAAAGCAGGAAAAGTACAAAAGAATGCGAGAGGTGAATGACTCACTGTCATCCCTTGCACTGGCGCTCTCAAAAGCGATAAAGAGTCATGGTGGCCACCATCATCTGGTGCTCAGCGCAGAACGTCTGTCTGTGACGTCAGCGTCAGATGCAAGTAATGTACTCGCAAGGCGAGCCCGGTGCACATGTGGAGCATCGAAGCAATTGACAGTCCTGGTCGCAGATTTACAAAGGTGTTCGTGTGGAAAATGTATAATAAAAACAGCATGCGGTGTGTCACTACCTATATACTCGCGTTTTGTTGGCAAAAATTTTCCCACTGTTGTTCGAATAGTTGAGGCACCTTACACGCGAATGGCGTCTGGATCTGGAGCCTGTTTGAGAAAGTGAGAAACCTGGCACTTATGCATTAAAATTTATTTCATAAATGTGAGATGCATCTCTCTAACTAAAAAAACAAAAGGCAAAACAACTTGAACGCAATACTAGGAAGTGTTTAACTCTGTCGGCTTAGAAAGAGAGGTGTTTCTGTCTACACACGATGCATTTTAAAAAGTCAGGAGTTACCCCAAACTGAAAAAATACGGACAGCCTTCATCGCACCATCTTCAACTTCTATGTTGCGAAACATTTAGTTTCTTGCATAAACAATAATGTAAACGGCAGGCCTGTGTGCTCAGATTTGGGTGCATGTTAAAGAACATCAGATGGTCGAAATTTCCGGAGCCCTCCACTATGGCGTCTCTCATATTCATATGGTGGTTTTGGGACGTGCAGCTGCGTTCCGCTCTGGGCCGTGCTAAATAGCCATACCCCCCAAAAATGCACTGCTGTGCCGCATGCATATATATGTTTAATGATGATGTTGTGGAATAAACAGTTGCAAGTAGCGCTTGTCTCTTGTGTGTCTTTTTCATGTGCCGTGTTTTTTCTTGTGCTAAGTAATTCTCAATATGCACCAACTATGTCTTCAAAAACTTCTTTTAAGCCTTTATACCCCCGCACGCAGCCCAGCGTGATGGCGTTTTCTTTTTCCTAGAGCAGGCATGAATGTAAGAAAAGAAACCAGAGGCACGTATTATTCCCTAGAAGCCTATACTTAGTGACATGCACTTTTACTGGAATCGGAAGTGGTGAAAAAAAAAAATCACGAGAAAAGCGATGTGTGAAGTGTGTTGAGTTAAAAGAAGAAAAAGATTTTTTTTTTTTAAGTTGTATTCATTTAGTGGCTGCAACAGTACTTTCTTTTATATGTGGTTGCAACAATAACGAAAGCGTTGTCTTTTCTGATGAGACATTTCAAGGCCACGTTTTTCTAACTTTGACTGTAGCCGTGTAGAGGGAAGCATACCTAAAAGGACGATGTTCGTATTAATAGCTTACGTGGTCATAACTACGAAATAATTGCGTGTCTAAAAAATGTTATAAAAGGTTTAGAAATGCCCTTGCGTAACGCGAAGACCAAACACTTTACGGCCAAAAAGCCGCCAGATTAAAGACATTACGCTGCCCGACAAGCAGGCATAAAATTTTCGGGTAACGCTTATTTGCATGTATTTACAGCGGAAAATCAGGAGGCCGAATTGCGCGAAGACCGAACATAAAAAAGCTGAAAATTTCAAATACCAAAAAATAAATATATCGAGAAGATAAAACTCTGACAACCACTTGAGCCATGCTGAAAACCACGTGAACTTCGATCGATTCGGCGGTAAATAGACGAAGACGCAGTGCAGTGTTCTCCCAGACTGGAAAAGCTTAGTTTATCCACAAGGACTGTTATGTTTATACTGTAGTGAAGAGGAATGCCCACTACTGCAGCGACATCGACACGTTGGCGCGAGGCACGAGCTAAGACTGCCTGGTTGCTGCTGCGACGCTGCCCGTACATCCGGCTAACTCTTGCTGCTTCTGTACAGACGCTGATACCGCTTTTGACCTTGCATTTACATTCTATTTTGGTGGAGAGTGCTGTGGTCTTCCCCAGTCCTGGAACTGCGTAGCCGAAAGCTGCCGTCCGTCATGCCTGACGACGCTGTCTTCACACCGCCACCGGCTTCGCCACGCAGGAGCTGTCCCGGTGCCCAGCTCTTGCGAGAACCCGACATCTTCAGCGGCACCGACAAGAAAGACGTTGAGGATTGGCTGGAATCTTATGAACGAGCCAGCGCAACTAACAAATGGGACGATCCCACAAAGCTTGGTACCATGATGTTTTATTTAACGGATGTTGCCAAGCTGTGGTATAGAAACCATGAGGCAGATATCCCCATTTGGACCACCTTCGAAACCTGCATCGCAGATGTTTTTGGACGCCCTGGTGTGCGCAAACTTCACGCAGAACAACGCCTACGAGCCGGTCCCAACAAACTGGTGAGACATTCACCAGCTACATAGAGGACATCCTCGATCTCTGCCGGCGTGTCGACCCGTCGATGGCAGAAACTGACAAGGTGCGACATATCATGAAAGGCATTTCCGACGACGTCTTTCAAATGCTGCTCTCCAAGAACCATGTCACTGTCTCTGAGGTCATCGAGTTGTGTCAAAGTTTCGGCGAGCTGCGTCGACAGCGTCTTTTCACGCCACGTCCTAACGTCCCGGATGACACCCTCTCAAGCCTGACCACCACATCTGACCTTCAGTCGCTGCTATCGCAGATCAAGGAGTTTGTTCGTGCTGAGGTCGCTCATCAGCTATCGCTGCTATCAACAGCCGGCCAACCACCGTCACCTCTGCCAGCAAACATTCGCCAGGTCATCCAGGAGCAAGTTTGCGCGGCTCTGCCATCTGCCCGTGACACTTCACCATTGCCGAGCCCTGTTGCCTGTGCCGAGGTAAATGCACCTCTAAGCTATGCTGAAGTGGCGGCTCGACCACCTCTTCAGACTTTTAAGTCACTTCCCTCAGCCGTGCCGCTCCGACCCACTCCTTGGTTCGCTCAGCCGAGGTCCGTCCAGAGTACTGGACAATGGTATACACTCGACAATCGCCCAATATGCTTTGCCTGTGGGCTACCTGGCCACATAACGCGATACTGCCGTCGGCGCGTCCCTGTCTACCACCAGAGCTACGACCAGACCTTCGAACCTGCCTTTAATGTGTCACCGCGCCCTTCGTTCACAGGCTCTCAGCCCCCGACCAGACGTCATCGTACGGCGACCACCGCCCTCCTGTTAACTGCCGCTCGCCATCACCTTGAAGCCGCTCGCCATCGCCGGAGCGGAAAACTAATTAGCGCAGTTTTAGAGGCAGGAACTGCGTCGCCAGCTAAAAGACCAAGGCCTCTCACTTCACCAACGAATGTTCTGGGCGTACATGTGGACGGCGTTGCTGCACTTGCTCTTGTCGACACTGGTGCCGCGGTTTCAGTGATAAGTGCTAGACCCTGCTGCTTGCTCAAAAAAGTTATGACGCCACTAGCAGGCATATCACTTCGTACAGCCAGCGCAGATCACGTCACACCGGCCGCTCGCATCGCGATCGATGGCCTCATTTATGTTGTTGAATTGCTAGTGTTGGATTCCTGCTCCCACGACCTCATTTTGGGCTGGGATTTTCTCTCTGCTAATAAGGCCGTCATCGACTGCTCTCGCGCTGAGGTGGCATTTGAAGTGTTTGACGACGCTCCATTATATGATGCTCATGAAACCGGAGACAAACTATTTGTTGCTGAAGACATCATCATACCGCCGCACTCTTTTGCCCTTACCATGGTGTCTTGCAACTCTCTCGCCGAGTCCAGTGCCCTTTTCACGCCCTCTGCTCTTTTCACCAAACCTGTTGTCATGTCCTGTAACACTACTTCGGGGTGAGTGCGTCGGGCGTGTTTACTGTCTCGACCCTTCTGCAATTATCGACATGCCGGCTGGTCCTTCCGCCGAACACTAAGTCGCCGGAGTGACCTGTGCCTCTTCGCCGCAGACTACTAGGCTGCACGTACTGAGCAGCTTCATCGCCGACACGTTAACCGTTTCGCAACGTGCTCAGCTTCTGCGACTGCTGAACAAGTTCCGTTATTCCTTCGAATGCCAGTATACTCCCCTTGGCCGCACGTCAGCCATGTGTCACCGCATCAACACGGGTACCAATGCGCCATTGCGTCAAAGACCCTATCGCGTGTCCGCAGCCAAGCACCAGGTTATCGATGACCAAGTAGCTGACATGCTCAAGCGTGGCGTCATCCAGCCTTCGAACAGCCCCTGGGCATCTCCAGTCGTTCTCGTTAAGAAGAAGGACGGATCAATTCGCTTCTGTGTTCACTACCGTCGTCTTAACAAAATTACTCAAAAGGACGTTTACCCGTTACTGAGAATCGACGATGCCCTTGACTGCCTCCAAGGTGCGGAGTTCTTCTCTTCTATTGAATTACGGAGTGGATACTGGCAAGTCCCTCTGGCACCTGAAGATCAGCCTAAGACGGCCTTTGTCACACCTGATGGCCTTTACGAATTCTGTGTCATGCCTTTTGGTCTTTGCAACGCACCCGCAACATTCGAGCAAATGATGAACAATCTTTTGCGTGGCCTGAAGTGGAAAACATGTCTGTGCTACTTGGATGACGTGATTATATCTTCACCGGATTTTCCAACGCATCTCCGCAGGCTAGATGAAGTGCTGCAGTGCCTAACTGACGACGGCCTTCAGCTCAACCTGAAGAAATGCCGCTTCGGCGCAAGTCAGCTCACCATCCTCGGTCATGTTGTATCTAAAGAGGGTATTCTTCCTGACACCGCCAAGCTTCGGGCAGTTGCAGAGTTCCCTAAACCTGCGTCTCTGAAGGATCTGCGCAGCTTTTTTGGCCTCTGCTCGTATTTCCACCGCTTTATTCGGAATTTCGCTATGATCACTGCCCCCTTGACTAAACTTCTACGTGATGACTCGAAAAGTTACGCTTGGTCACCCGCCTGTGACGATGCTTTTGAAAAGTTGCGCAGCCTGTTAACCTCGCCGCCAATCTTGCGTCATTTCGACCCGAGTGCTCTGACGGAGGTACACACCGATGCCAGCGGTATTGGACTCGGCGCCGTGCTCGCGCAGCCCAAATCGGGATTCCAGGAATACGTAGTCGCATACAAAAGCCGTACCCTCACCAAAGCGGAGAAGAACTATTCTGTGACAGAGAAGGAGTGTCTGGCAATTATATGGGCTCTAGGTAAATTTAGACCGTACCTATATGGTCGCCCTTTCGACGTAGTCACCGATCACCATGCGCTTTGTTGGTTATCCACGTTAAAGGACCCCTCCGGCCGTTTAGCTCGCTGGGCTTTGCGGTTGCAAGAGTTCGACATGCGTGTTGTCTAGAGGTCTGGCCGACGTCACACTAATGCCGACGCTCTATCACGCTCACCTATGTCCTCCGAAAGCTCTGCATGTTTATCTGCCGTGGACGAAATGATTGCGTTCCCAGAAAACTGTGACATGGCGTCTGAGCAACGCAAGGATGACTGGATCAGCTTTCTTCTGCGATTCCTTTCAGATCTATCAACTTCTCCATCTCTTCTCGAACGTTGCGCCGTGAAGCGGCTCACTTTGAGGTCTGCGATGGCCTCCTTTATCGCAGGAATTACAAGTCTGACGGCCGAAAGTGGTTACTGGTCATACCTCGCCATCTTCGTGCTGCAATACGTTCAGCTTTCCACGCTGACGCTCAGTGCGCACATGCGGGCATTTTCAAAACATACGCTCGGCTTTCCTCCCGGTTTTATTGGCGAGGCATGTACACCTTTTTGCGCAAGTACATTCAGTCATGCCCGCAGTGCCAACGACGGAAAGCTCTGCCTCATCATACCTCTGGTCCGATCCAGCCAATCCCTTGCCCAGCCAGGCCTTCTGACCGCATTGGGATCGATCTGTATGGGCCTCTTCCATTCACGGCTTCCGGAAACCGTTGGATTGTTGTTGCTGTCGACTATTTGACGCAATACGCAGAAACAGCCGCTTTGCCTGCTGCCACAGCACGCGACGTATCTTCTTTTCTCCTGCGGCACTTCATTCTACGTCACGGCGCACCGCGTGAACTTCTCAGCGACAAAGGACGTGTATTCCTCTCTGAAGTCGTCAACACACTCCTTGCCGAATGCCGTATCATTCACCGGACTACCACCGCCTACCATCCGCAGACGAATGGATTGACGGAAAGATTCAACCGTACCCTAGGGGATATGATATCAAAGTATGTTGCTTCAGACTACTCCGACTGGGACCTCATTCTGCCTTTTGTGACATACGCCTACAACACTGCTCCACAGGCGACTACGGGCTTTTCACCATTTTTCCTATTATATGGCCAAGACCCTTCCACCACACTAGATACTATTCTGCCCTACCACCCCGATTCCTCCGAGTCTACGCCCATCTTTTAAGCTGCCCGCCGCGCCGAGGAATGCCGTAAGCTCGCCCAGTCGTTCACAACCATCGACCAATGGAGACAAAAATCTCGGCGTGACGATAACCACCCATACCCTAACTTTGTTCCGGACACTCTTGTGTGGCTTTGGCTTCCCGCTGTGCCTACAGGCCTTTCCTCGAAGTTTTTTTCAAACTACCAGGGACCCTACCACATTGTGTCGCAGACTTCACCAGTTAACTACATCGTGGAACCCGTTACGCCAATAAGGCGTTTGAGCATCGAACGCGTTATTCGAAGGTCTAAGGTTCGATTCCTGCTCACGGCTGGTTATTTTTTCACCCACTTTTCTTTCTTCTTATTTACATTCCATTGGTTCTAATAACTTCCCCTGTACATTTCTTGGCATTACTATCTGCTATATCTCATTAATATTGTGTCAAAACACGGAAAAACGAGCCCTTAGGTATACACTTCTTTCCCATATATATATATATATATATATATATATATATATATATATATATATATATATATATATATATCTGCAGGCAAACAATTAGTGTTCCACTATCCCCGTATTGGTAGCAGGGGGCACTGATTGACGCTTCCACGTGTATATGCACAACATATGCACCCTATAAAGAGAACACGGGGACGACCACCACAGTAGGTTGCAGTGGTCGAGTATCACAAGCGTTATTTGGAGGTCGCAGGTCTGTATCTTGCTCGTGGCAAGTTGTCTTTTTGTCCAGTTTATTTTCCAGAATGTTATTACAATTACCTCTAATAATAGACCTTTATTCTTTTCCTGGCCTTATTGCCTGTTAGTCATCAATAATGTTGTGTCTTACAAATATTATATGTCACCTTAAGTTACTAAACAAATGTTATCTTGTTTTTGTGCTGCGTTACGTGATTTGATAAGGTCACGAAACGTCTAATGCCCGAATCTAGCCGTCTTAATGCGTATGAGTCTGTCATAGTGCTGTTCGTTTAGATATTAAACCCTCAAAGCAGAGAAATGTCGTTGAAGACTACGCATGTGCTTGAAGACTACGCACCATATGTCTTTTCTAGAGTGACATCCCTTCGCGACCTCTCGTAGAAGACAAAGTGAATTATTCATTTACTATTTATACGAACATGAATTCGGTCACACAGAACGATCAATCTGGTGCTTAGAAAAAAAAAAAACGCTATTAATGCTACGGGCGTGAGTCAATTCTAAAGTGCCAAGAATTCTAAAGACGACCTTATGAAAACAGGTGTCAATCACATACTTTTGCGGTTTGACACCTACTGAAGCAGAACTCAAATATTTTTTTCAGCAATTTTGCACTTGTATTTCGTCTCAATAGTTTTATAAGTAACAGTAGTACAGCTCACAAATGACTGAATATCCTGACAGTACAAAATGAAATGTGAGGTGCAAAAAAAAGCATGCCTAAATGTTTTAGGTTCTGTTCTTTAGCTAGCTGTCAAGACATCAATTTAAATAGTGAAACCTGGAGAATAGTGAAGGTCAAGCATGGACACAACCACTTTAACAAGTTAATTCAAAAAGCACAAAGTAGGTTAAGCATACCATTTCGTGGTCCCATGTCAACAGCATGGCGGTAGAAGTTTTCAGCTTGCAGTGATTGACCACGATAGCGTGCTGCAACAGAAACAAAAAATGCATGCATTTACAGCACTAACCATAGACAAAATGGGAAAAGTGGCCATTTACTGCTTAACTTAGGAGACAAAAATGCACTTCAAATTACTGCACAAGTTCGAGAAGTCAATTTAAATTTTTCATACCACTCATGCAGGCACTTCGCAAAAAATTTGAGTAAAATGCCTCGCGATCAAGGAATAAAAGGCATTGTAGGAATACTGCACTGTCTTTTAAAAAGGAATGCTATTTAGTATTTATTCTCTATAAGCAGTTGTCGAATCAGCTCACAAAAACATGTGTAGTAAAAAAATAAAGAAAAAAATTTATGGTGGCTTGTAATGGATGCCCATTTGCACAGTGAATAGACACCCCTAACGCATACAGTAAGCAAGAGACTTTAAAGAAACAAATGAATAAAAACACTCAGTTTTCCGAAAATTATTAGCACACAGAATTCTGAAGCAGCTTTTAATATGCTAAGTGTACAGAAAGGTAAAGATATCACACCTATGTTTCTACAGAATGTCTTTCTTTAGACAATTATATATTCTTATAAACTTTCTGTGGTAGACAAGCGTCTGCACAAACTCTATGTCCAGGTGAAGATACCTTGACACGACTAAAATGACATTGACTAATTATTGAAAGCTCCTTAATTTATCTTAAATTATGCACTTGAGGGCACTTACCTCAATTAAAAGATTAGATTAAAATTTGGTAGTGCATCTTAATTTATGGCATATTAATTTCTTTATAAATCCCAAAAGTTGTAACTAGATATACTCATCATCTAATTTTAAAAGCGATATCAAAAATTATATAAAAAATGATGGTGCAAAGCACACAAAAAATGCGGCCTCTCTGTTACGTAAGAAGAGAAGTACACGTGTGAAGGAATGGATGGAATTTGACTCAACGTGCACCAAAGCAGAATCTGGTCAGGAAAATCTCCACGTATTCTGATATACAGATCTTCTATTTACCAGTCCCGGACGGCTCCGGATGCCCCGGACGCCGGCACTGCATTAATTTTTCTCAGGAATCAAGCAGCAGCTCCGCCCACTTGTCCGGAACTGCTCGCATGCATGTTCCTTTTTCGCGTGTCTAGCGGCCAACAGATGGCCCGGGACTGCCCAAACGGTTTCTATCTGGCAGCTGGCAAACAACAGCGCAGTGAGCATGGAGGTGCGTCATGTGTGTAACCATTTTCAGTTGGACACTGAAAATTTTCGAGGCACTCTTGCCCTGCCCTATCATCGCTTTTGCGTCCGCTTCTCACACGTTACCAAATTTCACATTTTTTGTGCATCCAGTTCTTGTCGTCAGTGTTCTGAGCCGCGTCAAGCATGTGCATGTTCCCGAAAAATGGGCAAACAAAGGCAATATTTGGCAGGAGAAACAGCAGTAGAAAACCCACGCGTATCTTCGATGCATGCATGCTCAAGTAGTTTATTTACCGTAAGCTTAGGTAGAATTTACTATCTCACTCCTTTTGAGGTCAGAAGTAGACGGGTGTTGTGGCCTGCGTCGCAACCATGGACAGAGCAGACAGGAAAACAGACGTTACAGCAGACCCAGACAGCATGAAGCGCGGAGATGGCCAGAGGCCGCTTGGGCTGGCTAGGGAAGTTTGGATCCCATGTTAATGTCGGCATGTGATGTAGCTACCTCTGAATCGAGGCGTCCGCAGGCCACCGATGACAGGTCCGGGACTTGGTACACCGAAGAAGCTCACAAAAAAACTCACTGCTTATTCTTGGGTGTGATGCTTATCTGTTTCTTTCCATAAACTATAAATAGGGGCAAAAAACTATTTTGCCTGTCAGCAAGAAGTGCCACAGTTGCTAGCCCCAAGTTTCACGCAGCACAGAGAAAGAAAATGTTGATTATGCTGTTTTCTTGCGCACTGATCAAAAGAAACAAATAAGCACCAAACACCACATGCAATAGCATGACGAACTGCTAGCAGCGCAAGTAAGCTGACTTGCCGCTCTTTACAAAAATGTACAAGGCCACGATGCACCTTCAATCAAATTTCGTCACTTCCTTTTCACAGGTAGTTCCAGTCTCACGCGACAGAGACGTCACATTTCGCACACACCCAGTGCGATCAGTTTCGATACCGCCCTTAAAACTCTATAATGAATATTTCAGATTACGTGCAATTTTCGTGCTTTCTAATAAAGATGAGCTTGTCATAAATTGTCATTCAGAACTTCATATATTTGTTGCCCTCAAATCAACAATTAAGAAGTTAATTAAATATCTCTTTAATTACTTGCAGCAGTGTCATTTCTGTCTGGGCAAAGCATTTTCGCTGTGATTACAGTTCATGTAATGAAAACAACAGCAGCTTTGCTATGTAGAATTTTCATTAAAAATCTGTATTTTCTGAAAAAAAAAAAAAATCTGGTACAGACATCTTTACAAGTACTACCTCGGGAATGTATGTGAGGCAAAAAAGAAGACATGGAAACCACCTATAAAAGTTGTGAAAATAACTGTGAAAAAAAAAAAAGTACATCTTCCCAGAAACACAACCACTAGTGACTGCAATTTTCAGTGATGATGCAGACATGCAAAGGTCCCAGTACTATGCTGACCTTGTATAAAAATTTCAACATACCTAAAAAGTGACAAAATCTTTAAACATTTTTTTTTTATTTTCACACTGTATATTTTTAGCTCCTAATAAGGCTTTCTTAAAAGGACTTATGTCCAACATCCATAACTAAGCGTTTAACATTTCACACCTTGTAAGAATGCTACAAGAACACAATCAGTAGGGGTATGCAAACATTAGAATTTCCAATTTGAATCGAATAATACATAATCAAATAATTCCATTACACTTCCGAATCGCTAGTGTTTGAAGTTTCGAATAATTCAACAGGATGAATACCTACAAGGCAATAAAGACCAATGATGCAATTTGGTCAGGGTGGGGTGGCTAAAACTAACGCTAACTTTGTTACAGTAGGCCTTTCGTTAAAACTTTCACACTTATCCTGCTTCAAGAGTGAATTTGTGTTCATTTTAAAGAAGATTATGTCCCTTCAGCACATCAAAAAACACACACAAGAAAACCACCTACGCCTTCACAACTTCACTTCCAAAACGAACGCACAGACCTGCATAGTTTGGTCGCATATGCTGCAAGCACAGTAAAACATCCCGACTCTGGCCTGCGAAACCGTCAGTGATGGGCTACGCGTGTGAAACTTTGCCCTGTGCAACACCACTTCTTCAGAAACTCCGAGCTTTTTCGGTGTGCAGTTATAACACGGCTGTGAACAGGAACCTAGAGATTTCCAAGCCCAGAACATTCATCACAATGAAGCATGTTACCACTGTCAGATGAGCCATATTGCGTGACTATAGAAAAAAGAGAAAATAGCCACCGTTTACCACCCACCCACTCCCCCTCTGTTAGCCATTACTAGGAGGTAAAGAGTGCCACTGCTGACTGGAATGGCCACTCTTCTATCACAAGCCTACACACCCATACAAGCCAAAAAGAAAAAAACTCTGGCAAGCCAGAGTTTCACCATATCTTACACATTTCATGCAAATAGGATAGTTCTGGGTCCTGCAACCATTTTCAACTGCACAAAGCACACTAACATCACAGCGAGAGAGCCTGAAGCCAGGTCATGTAAAACGACACGTGTTTCTGCATGACAATGTGCAGTCTTTCGGCAGCAGTTACTCACCGCATTATGTGCTTGAGGACCCCCCCCCCATGAGCAGTTTTCATTTGCATTACAATCCCATGTACTCAATATTTTTTGTTACTATATAGCACAATTTGGTTCGAGACAAAATTTCCCCATTTGCACACCTCTAGCAAACAGTATTAAAACCTGACAAGTCATCTCGACCCAACCAGAACAATATGAATCCCTGGCACTCATGTTAATTGGCATTGAGCATTCAAATAACACATCAAGAATGGTGTGCCAACAATTTCTGAAAATTTATTTGAATGCTTGCCAACTTACTTTTTAGCAGTATTACTTTAGTACCACTTCATGGCTAAATGCACAGGCATTAATATTAGCAGCAAGAATTTCATGTAGACGAATACTTTCACAGCGCACTATGTTTGATGCATCAAAATGGGGGTAATGGAATATCATGTTAACAAGCAACTATAGAGAAACAACAGGACATGACAGTATCTTTGTGAAAGTCAGAAGACAGTAGAGGGTTATGCCAATTAAGAATTACATTCCTGATGATGAAAAGCACAGTTTGATGCCACAAACAACTAAAAGCAACCAACAACAGAAATACTTTGTGTCAGACTTACCTATGTCTCCAAGGTGAACTAAGCAATGCTGACAAATGTAGAGGACAGAGGCCATCTTTGGTTTCTGAATGTTACGGTCATCGCGCTTTGCCCCTGTCATGAGCAAAGCACAAAAACAATAAGGTAAATGTTCGATGCACACAAAACACTTGAGAAATTAGGCTTAATTGTGCCAGCATATAAGCAAAATAACTTACACTGCAGGATGCCGAAATTCACGTCTTTGAGGCGGTATTTAAAGCTTATGTCATATACAGAGCAGAGTTTCTGAAAAAGCTGAAGCAAGAAGAGCAAAATCGGCATCATCCACAAAATAAAGACTTGCTATCTATTTGGTATACTACACACACAGTATTTTTACATGAGAAAAAGTAAAAGAAGTCACATCACTGAGTCACACTAGGGACCTTTAGCTTGTGTGTATACTTCTTAATGTTACTGTGTCACCAGAACACCGGACTGCATTTACGGTGTCACCCCATTGCATTTTTTAGGAGGTTTTAGCTCCCATTCAGAAATATTCCCGCACGCATCTTAACGTATACCTTGAAGTTTGTGGAAACGACTAAATAGTGATAATTGCATTTAAGCTATATTTAATTTCAATTATATTCAATCGTACTGCAGCGAAATTCTAAGCGATCTTTTTAGCGCAATGTATCCCAATCTGTGCTAAGTAGTGTAAAAATATCTGGTTACCGGACGATGGTGCCGACATCGTGTGACAATTCGAGCAACCTCAGTCATGGACACGTTTGTTTTCGCTTAGTAATGCCTTCGTAATTGTAATGTAATTGTAATGCCTTCGTTTCGCAGTAGCGTGTCATGTAATCAGTAGTGACTACAATCCAGCGGTTGCCGTCACGAGACTGGGGAACAGGTCCGAGCAGATCCATGCCAATTTGTTGGAACAGTTGTGTCGGAGGAGCGACGACTTCAAAAAGCCGGCTGGGCGCTGATGTGGTGCTTTACAGCGCTGGCACTCGCAACACGTTTTCACGTAATGCTTCACGTCACGATTGAGCTTAGGCTAGTAGTAGTGTTGGCGAATCCGGGCCAAGGTACGTGTGGCCTGAGGAAAAAGACATCGGCGGACAAGACATCGGCTTGTAACACTGGCGGGACGACGAGCAGATACTCAGTCGCGTATGGGTTGAAGTTTCTTTTATAGAGGATATTTCTGCGAATGCAGGACGATAATTGCAAGCATGCAAATGCTGGTGGTGGATGCAGCCTGCGGCCGTCAAGATATTCGATAAATTGTCGAAGCTCGGAATCGTTCTTCTGCTGTTCAGTCAAGTCGGATACACTAATGGCGCAGAGAAAACGGCCATCGAGATCGTGATCACCTGACGCTGTTGTAAGAGGAGCTCGGGAAAGGCAGTCCGCGTCAGTATGCTTCCAGCCAGACTTGTACACAACTGTAAAATCGAACTCTTGAAGGCGTAAGCTCCACTTGGCCAGACATCCGGAAGGGTCTCTGAGGTTCGCCAACCAGCAGAGCGCATGATCGGCAAGAACTCCGAACGGGTGACCATACAGGTAAGGTATGAATTTACCTATTGCCCGGACAACAGCTAGGCACTCCTGACACTACCGCTGTGTCATTTTCAACGGCTGCAGACATTGGGCAATCGTCGTAAACGCTTCATCGTCAATGGGTCCAAAATTAGCCATAGTTGTTCGTTTGGCCATATGTTGGTATGCTCCACTAAAATTGGTGACCAACAACTCGGTCATCCCACATTTAAATTGGATTATGCTATGGGCAATGCAGATTTGCTGAGACAAGAGCACCGAAAGGTTGGCTTCAGCAATACCACTACTGTCATGATCTATGTCGCCCTGTACAGTAACGAACATACTACTTCGTGGCGGAAGTGCGACAGTGTCGTCGACAATGCGAAGCGCAGCCCTCTGCGGATCGGTGTCTCTAGGCTTCGGAGCCTAGAGTCGTCAGCAAACGTTACGAGGCAGTCTTGAAGATCTATAACAGCACCGTGCTCGCAAAGGAAATTCATGCCAAGGATAACTTTCCGGGAGCATTCGAAAAGCACAACGAAAAAAGCAATGAACATCGACTCACATATTTGCAGCCTTGCGGTGCATCTCCCGATTGGTGTCAAGAGATGACCACCTGCTATCTGAAGGTTTGGTCTATGCCCCCAAGGAGTCGTAAACTTCCTGAGTTCAGCCACAAGTTCAGCGCTGATAACTGAGTAGTCGAGGCCAGTGTCGACCAGAGCAGTTACCGGATGGTTGTCGACAAAAATGGCAATGTTCTTGTCGGCGATAAGAGGTGTCGGCTGAAAGGAATCGTCGAAGGTCGACGGATGGGTCGAAGGAGGCTGTTTTGGCGATAGCTTAACAGCGGTCCCCCACCCCTGGAGGCCGCTGATCCTAGTTTCCCCGGTGTGGACTTGTGGACCTAGCGGATCCTCCCACAACAACATCGGCGAAAGTAGAGTATTGATTCGAGGACGCATATACGGAGGGCGTGATTGGCGTCACTGAAGATTCGAAGACGGTATGCTTGCCAAGTATACTGCAATAGCGCGGGGTTGTTCCCCATCCCGGGGCCGACGAGCGTCTGGCCGAAATCCAGGCAGGCCCATCTGTCTGTATAAGCACTCCCAGTACAAGTGACCTGGCTCACCACAGCGGTAGCAAAGTGGCCGATTGTCGGAAGCGTGCCATATGATAGATTTCCGCACATTAGGTCGCGGTTTCTCATAGTGTGGCGGGCCCAAGAAGTACTGCGGCATCTGCAGGCAAGCCGGTCTTGGGTTTTCATAGCGTGGCAGGCCCGAGAAGTGTTGCAGTGTCTGCAGGCTGGTCGGTCGGGGGAGATAGCTAGCTGCCAGTGCAGGAGTGCGTACAGCTTCCGCATACGTTAGCAGAGGAGCTTCGGCTGGAGGGGCCACTAATGGTGGTACCAGCTGCCGTACCTCTTCACGGACGACGTCTGTCAGAGCAACCACTTAAGGTTGTGAAGGCATTGTGCGAAGCTTTTGCAGCTCGTTGTGTACAATGCCACGGACTAGCTCAGCAAGGTCTCTCACGCTCGTGACATCGGTTGTTGCCAAGGGTGCCGACAGATATGCAAGGTTGTACAACTGCTCATACTGAGAAGATTGCTGTCTTAGCATTCGCTCCATTGTTGTCGGTTCACAAAAGAATTCCGCTACGGTAGCTGGTGGGTTTCGCACAAGTCCAGCAAACAGCTGATCCTTGACACCCCGCATCAGAAAGTGTACCTTTTTGTCTTTCGTCATTGCGGAATCAGCTCGACGGAACAGACGAGACATCTCCTCAACGAGGCAAAACTGAAGATCAAAACTGAAGTGGACAACTCGGTTGGCCTTCCGACACCATGCGACTCCCCTGTGCCAGACGAAGAGCTCAAAGGCTTCGACGGCGAGAACACGGACCTGTTGGCCTACTACATTGCCCTGGACAAGTACCCCGATGTGGTTCCCGATGCAAAGGACTAGTCTGTCGAAGAGGTCGAGAAGTTCTTCGTGCAAATCGGCTTTCCAGAACAGGCACTTGCCTTCAGGGACCAGGAAATCGATGGCCAATCTTTGCTCCTGCTGAAGCGTAGTGACATCCTCATGGGCTTCTCTATAAAGCTCGGGCCAGCACTCAAGATCTACAACCACATCAAGAGGCTACAGACGGGGCTGTCCAACGGGCACCTATGCTGAGACCCAACTGGTCACAACACTATCAGTCTTTCTTTTATAATTATTTTTTTTTGTCCTTCAGTGAGAAGTGCGCGATACTACTGTACATATAAAGTCCACAAAGGGAAGTAGCTCTCCCAGTCACTGCTGAGATTCAAGCAGTCCATTGTGGGGGGTTGCGCGATGACGGCCTCGTTTGAGAGCCAATCGGTGGTTGTATAGGACCTCCGCCGAGCTCAGAAAGTCATCGTCAACGCGGACTGTGATGTGGATGGAGTAGCAGCTGATAAAACTGAAGCGGTGTTAGTCAAAGCAAGTTACTGACGAGTTCAAAGACGGCAGAGAAGACTCGAGTGTTGCGGCGCAAAAAGAAATGGTGAGGCCAAAATGGGAACTAAGGGGCAACTTCCAAGAAGGTGACTGGCTAAAGAATAATGCTTGATCACTTGAAAGCTTTAACCACACACCTTAAGTCTGATGTTGTTTTATCATTGAACCATTTTTTTATATATATACTGTGTAGTACATGTACATTTCTTGAGTCAAAGATGAAGTGTTGGTTGTTCATTCTCGCATGTCAGCTTGGTTAATGTTTTGCACATTTCCTATGTTTTTTTTCCGTTGCACTGCAGTAGTATACTTGAGTTGTGTCACACCAAAATCTCAAAGTTATTTACCTAAATAGTAAGTGTGTTTATAAAAAATTACACGGATCTTGTAGTAACAGCCGGCCAGAGGTACCAAGGCAGAGATACACCCAAGCATTGAACTTTGCAAAGGCCTAGACTGCTTGACGATATCTAGTCCGAATGTCCATTGGAACCCAGTACAAATGAGGCTTCGGTGGTGATTATCCCAAACTGCATTTCACCCCTCTTTGTCTCTGTCGGCCAGCCACTTGATTCGTTTCGACGTTCGACCCGTAAACCTGTCTATCTCATCAAACCTGATCACGTACTACTTGTTTTGCTGGCAAAAGAAAGTCCATGCATTGACGCGACGTCGAAGAGCGGAGAGTACTTCCGTTTTCTTCCACGGGAGAACGAACAATACAACAATGGGATGTAAGAGGAGACAGGATGCGGGACGAGATGGCTGTCTGTCATCTCCTCTTACATCCTGTCGCCGTGCTCGTTCTTTGTTATGCGCAGGCCAGCCTAGGTAGGCCACCCTCACATGGCTGCCCCTGCGGCGTTGGCAGCACCAACGTGGATAGTAGAGCACCATTGATAAGTTTGCCCGAAACGAGATTCAGTTTGTCTGCCTGCAACTTTGGTCACTGACAAAGATATCGCCATCTAGTGGGGTGCCATGGTGGCGTCAAAAAAATTTTTTAAATTCCACCAGGGTCATTGCATCCTCATATTGTTGTCGCTTCGCGGAAGAATCCCGCCACGGTAGCTGGTGGGTTTCACACAAGTCCAGCAAACAGCTGCTCCTTGACACCCCGCATCAGAAAGCGTACCTTTTTGTCTTCCGTCATTGCGGAATCAGCTCGACGGAACAGACGAGACGTCTTCTCAATGAACATGGCCACGCTTTCATTTGGTCTTTGATTGCGAGAATCGAGGAGACCTTCTGCTTGTTTCTTCCAGTCGGCGCTACCATACGTGTTCCGCAACTGAGTGCAGAACACTGGCCAGGTTGTCAGGGCAGCCTCGTGGTTCTCAAACCAAATACGCACCGAATACTCCAGATAAAAATAAACATACCGGAGTTTCCGGTGCTCGTCCCACTTGTTGGCAACGGTGACTCGATCGTATTGGTCCAGCCAGTGTTCAACGTCCTTGTGGGGCTCCCCATGGAAGGGCTTTGGCGTTCGAGGGGATGGTGACCATGGAGCTGGCGGAGTCGCGGTCTGTTCAGTCTGGCTTGCAGTTGTCGCACTTGTTATGGTTTTGGAGCGTTCCGGAAGTGGGCCGAATTGGGGTGGTAGGCCTAGTTGCCCCCGACTGCACGGAAGGTCGGCTTTTTCTACCAAGGCGTCGATGTTGGGGACGAGACCTTCCTCGTGGTAACAGCACATAAGACTGTTACCCAGCACCTCCACCAGTGTCACGTTACACTGTAACTGCAACCTGTAGATCAGACCACACAAGGACGTCAGACTGATTCCATCAACAGCAATACAACTTTATCGTCTTCTCCGCAAGGGCATCTTCGTCCTCTTTTGAACAGCGGCACATACAAGCCTGCCAGCATCTATGGAAACAATACTTGCAGGACTTGTACTAGTGTCAATATATTTGATGCACTTGTTCTTCATATATTTTAGGTGAGATATGAATGCAAGTTTCATGTCAAGATTGAGGCCTAGGAACTTGTGCTCTGTTTTCACAGGACATGTAGGTCAATGTTAGGGTCGGGATGAATGGCTCTTTTTCTGGAAAATAAGGTACACATGCTTTTATGTGGATTAAGTTTGAACCCATTTTCATCTGCCCCTTTCGAGATCTTGTTTAAGCCAAGCTGAGCCTGCCGCTCACATATGGCAAAAGTACAAGACTTACAACCAACCTGAACTTCATCCACATACGTGGGAAAAAACATAGAGGATGCAGGGTCGCAAGGAATTCATTTTGATAATGACAAGTGAACAACTAAGCCCCCCACCTTGAGGCACTCCAGTTTCCCGGACAAATATTCGAGACAGAACACTGCCTACTTGCACACGGAACGTACAATCCGATAGGTAACTCTCTATCATAGTTAACATTCTTTCACTTACACCAAGATGTGACAGGTCTCTCAGTTCCAAAGCACCATATTGTGCCGTGTGCCTTTTCCATGTCAGAAATAAAGAAATAAATAAAGAAATACAGAAATAAAGAATGGCTTATGGGCGAAGGCGTCACAAATTTGTGCCTCGATTCCTATAAAAATAAGCCGAAGGCATCACAAATTTGTGCCTCGATTCCTATAAAGTGGTCAGTGGTTGATTTACCTTCTCGAACCCACACTGGTATGGGTCCAGTAGACAGTTTGTTTCAAGGAAGTGCATCCACCCCCCAATCTCCTGTTTATAACTTTTTCAAAGAGCTTACAGAAATAGCTAGTTGAGGCTATGGGCCTGTCGCTTGAAATTGAGGACAGGTTCTTACCCTGTTTAATATTTGAAATAATGATTGCTTCTTTCTAGACAGAAGGAGTTGCACCGGAAAACCGAATTGCATTATACAGGGAAAGGAGGGCTTTTTGAGTTTCGGAAGGTAGGTGTTTCAACATTTCATACACTACACGATCAGAGCCTGGAACGGACTTATTACAGCAATTTAATGATGCTTGTAACTCAGCCGAAGAAAACGATTCATTGTATGTCTCGTGTCTTGAGGATTTCCGCTTTAGTTATTGTTTTTCGATTCTTGTTTTGTGTCGATGCAAATCATCAGTATAGTGGGACAAGCTGGACACCTGTTCGAAGTGAGCGCGTAGGAGGTTTGCTTGGTCTTCCAAGCTGTCGCCATGTGTGTTTACCAGGGAAATGAATATATTTGTTGTCCTGTCACCGTAACAGCCGAAATTTAGGTCTTTTTTTTTTTTTTCAGAAATACGTGATGAAAAGTCAAGCCTCGTCTTATATACCTATCATTGGCAGAAAAAAATATGGAAGTCTCACAATAATGAGCAGCTGAAGTCAAACGCCTCCATTGCTATCGTGAGCATCAGTAGCAGTGCCGTTAGACAAGGCCTACAGAGTACTAGCCTTGCTATTTTGCTTCGGTTTTCTTTGTCAATGTGGTGTTTTCCTTTTTTTTTTTTCTATTTCCTTCAGAAATGAGTGGTGGTTGACGGCAGTTTACGATAGGCTTTAAGAAAAAAGTTATCGATGTCGAAGTGCACGGCAACCTGGCGGCACAACGGAAATTCAGTGCATCGGAGAAAAGTGTCCGATATTGAAGGAGCCAAAAGCAGCGAATCACATTCTGCAGAAACAAAAAAAAAAAAAAAAAACTTTGTTTCCTGAACAGACTGCAGTAAACCCCTAACTGAAAACGCTACTCGCCGAATTCGTCCGGGAGCTGCGTGGAAGGTCGCTAGCCATAACAGCAGGGTGAATCCGCGTGAAAGCTATTGAGATCGAGCGCGGCTCTGGGCTCATGAGGGTGCAATTCAAGGGCTCGCCACTGTGGGTGCGCCAATTGGTGAAGTGGAAGAGCTTTGCGCTGAGGCGAGGTACTCCGATGTGCCAAAAACTGCCCGAAAATTTCGATAAGCTGGTCGAGTATCAGCGCTTCGTCACCAGGCTTTGTCGACAGCAATGCTACATGATGGGACACAAGGACAACGCTGACAAAACTCCAATCTGGTTCGATATGCCTTCGAACCGGACTGCGACCGCTTAAGAATCCGAGCAAATGAGGCTCTTGACAACGGGCAACGAGCATTCACGATTTACAGTGATGCTCATGTGTACAGCCGATAAAAATAAGCTGCTCCCTGAATCATTTTCAAGAGAAAGCTACGGAAAAAAAGACTTTTCCTGGGATGTTGTCCTGAGAGCAAACGAAAATAGGTTCATGAATGAGTCCCCCATGCTTGAGTAGATCCGGCCAGTGAGGAATCGGTGACCTGGTACGCTTTTTCAGCGACCAAGCATGTTGGTGCTCGACGCATTTCGAGGCCACCTCACGGCCGATGTAAAGGGAGGTCTGTCCGAAGGCAAGACGCACCTTGTCGTGATCCTCCAGCCACTGGACGCTGTGCTCAATAAACCCTTCAAATATTGTGTGCGCGAGCTCTACAATGAGTGGATACTGGGCAACAACCCCAAGAACCCCGCTGGTCGCCTACGATGTCCACAACTCGCGACCGTTTGTGGCTGGGTGTCGTCAGCTTGGAAATCTTTCCCGGAAAAGATGGTGCGCAAGTCCTTCCGCAAACACTGCATCAGCAAAGCATTGAATGGAACGGAGGACGATGTACTCTGGGACGTGACTAGCGAGAAACAGACATCATCGGACTAAAGTTCGGACGAGTCTGAGTGACAGCACTTTGTGGCCTTCTGGCGTAAGATAAGACTACATAAGATAGGTGCCAAAATAAAAAGAAACATCACTACAGTGCAGCTGGTTGTGTTGCATATTTATCAAAGTAAGGGTTCACGGTGATACTTAGCAATTTTTTAAGATTTATTTTTCAGAGATTCAAAGTTTCAGAGATTCAAAGTTTCAGAGATTCAAAGAAAAACCGACTATATGTCGGTTTTTATGGTACCTTTACCATGTTCCAGACCCCAGCCTCCTGTGTATAAGAGTTGATGTCTGATAAAAACGTCTGCCAACTTTCCCTTCTGGCCTGTCGGCATGTTCTCCTGTCTTGAGACTATTTTTATCTAGGCATCAAGATTCTCAGCTGTCGGTGAGTCCTAAAGCAGCTTCCATGCTTTGTTTTGTTGTTTGCGTGCATTTTGACAGTCAGTGTTACACCATGGGACACGTCGTTTTACGGATAATCCAGATATTTATGGGATGCACTTAGTTACAGCATCAGTCAAAAAAGCAGTACAGCTGCATTTGTGCTTGATCCATATATGTCAGTCTAACTTAAACTAGTAATCTTATAAGACTGCTCTTCTTGGCTTTTTCAATGAGCCACTTCGAAAGCTGTGGAGGGCTTGCTTCCGAAGTGGCTCACTGAAATGAATGTCCGACATTCATTTGATTGTGGTGTGCCTAAAAATAAAGGAAGGCAATCACTTGCGTAGGGATTATTGATGATTTCGCATTAGAGTTGAAGTAGAAGCGATGGAAATACAATACTTAAGTCTATCAATGCGTTATGAGTAGGTATTGCTAGCGAGGCTATGAAATGCAGGCTTTTTTTAACTTAGGAGACATGCATGAAAACAGAAAACAAACTGTTCAATCAGGTGACCTCGCGCACCACAGCGGGAGTCACCCCACAGACTGCCATGTGCGTCAAATCTCCAAGGAGAAGATTTGGTTCTGGAAGTTCGTCTAATATAACTGTAATTTGTGTTTTTTCAGTTGGTGGTGTGAAGGTATGTAAACAGAGCAAATTGTGACCAATTCGTTGATAACCGCTCGGACGGCTATCGCCTCAAGGGATGCTTGAAGCGGTAAATTGGTACAGGTTGTTCCTTGATTAACTATAATGGCAACACCACTGGATGACGAAGCAGAATGTAATTGCTGTAGTGGGAATGCCTTCCGGCATTTTGGAGCAGCCATTGGAGCAGCGAAAATCGGCTTTTGGAGCAGCTACCTCTGTGTTTGTAGCACAGGCGGGCTTTCCAAGACATACACAGGGGAAGAAAATTTAGCTTTAATTTAGTTTAATGCCCCTGCATTTACATATTCATTTATGCAGAAGCAGCAAGCCAGCAAAATAAGCACAAAAACTAAACAGAAAAAGTAGGATTATGTACAGAAGCTGTGACATAAGATAGCAAAGGATTTTGTGAATATATTTTTTACCTTGGTAGGCATTGTGTGAATTTCGTCTTTCAAGCTTGCTACAGAATCACGTTTGCTACCTTGTCCATAAATTTTAAAAATTTTACCATTGTAGGACATGAACTTTCGCCTTTACTGCCAGTGCGCGGTCTTACGTAAGCTTGATGGGTTTTTGTCGTTGTTGATCTCCTGGTTGCGAATGCAAACTGCATCACGCACGCTGTTCTTGGTTCAGTGCATGAGTGCGAGCTGCTCAACGCCGCATCTTCATGTCTTGGACCAACTGGCTGCAAGAACATACCGAACGGCAGGATAGGCCTAATCGACGTTAGATGTGTTTCAGTAGCGGTCGCGTATTACTTTTAAGTAACGGTTGGGTACAAAATCAACGAAACTCTTTGCGGTGGCTGCACTTGACAGGAAGGGACACATATCATTAATGAAAACAAGAATGGCCTATGTAGTGCTCGAATAGTGATGGTTCGCGATTTGATTGCAATGTCTTGAAATCGGGTGCGCGCCCATGAAATCGAATGATGGTGTTTTTCCGTGCGCGAAATTCCGGACGTGGTTCGACGCAGTTTCTGTGTAATGCGCATAATCGCGGCAGTGTTAGAAGTAGGTGACGAATTTCCGCGATGGAGCTTACTTTGTTAGACCTCCCCCCCTCCCTTTTTTTTAGCTTGTGTTCATTTCTTTGGCCGCACATGTCTTTGGACTTTTTTTTTCACATTTGAAAATTTATATGATTGTAAGCAACACGCATCGCATGCTTCAGTTCTCCGACACGCGAGCATGCATGCTCAACTTGTTTTGCGCAATAGCAGGCCTTGAAAGAGGTTCTTTTGGTGTAAGTGCTCTACCACTTATACTATAGTGCGGATATTTGCGACTCCCGCGACACACGTTACAGGTGGTCTATACTATAAACGGAAAAGAGAAGATGACAGGACAGATAAAGAATGAGAGAGAAAGATGAAGACGAAGGGAGAAAGACAGATAGAAAAAGGCGACTGTCGATTTCCCCTAAGTGGATCAGCCCAGGGGCGCAGTCTATGTGAAGCTGAGGCAAAAGGGGTATGTTGCCTCCGCTGGCGGGCTTTAAAAGTACAACCACCCAGTATTGGCTCAACTCCCCGGATCCCCTTTTCCCCGGATACCGCGATGCCTCACACAGCTAAGTGTGGGAGGGAGTCCACCCCAACCCCCTCCCATTAGCTCAGGTCCGTTGTGTTACCCCACACCGAATGCCTGCTTACGCAGACGCCCCTGCGGGGAGAAGTAGAATGCACCATGCTTCTGCAATAACAATTCTGTGACAGCCTTGTTCGTCTTAGCCACACTACAAGGTGCCATCTATCCAGACTGTCAGGGGTGATTTATGATTACGCCTTCGGCATGCTATGTCATTGGAGCATCAGCAAACCTGCTGAAACAATTAGGGTGATTGCTCGGCGGCTTGACCTCGTGGCTGGAGTCTCCTCAAATCAGATATAAATACCGAATTCACTCGCGTAAAAAAAACTGACTTTTTTTTTTCAAAACACGGAGCAGATTTGGTAGTGCACTTATTATGCGGGAAAAATTTTATTAAGACTTTTTCGGGATGAGCAAAAAATGCGGTAATGCAATACAAAAAAAGTTAGAGATCGCTTCGCCTTTCGCAATGGACATATGCATACACTGTTTGCAAGTAGCTTCTTTGTTGCTTTTCACTCATCTTCGGTGGTTGATTGCGCAATCTTCTACAAGCTGTCCCCACGTCGCCTGCGCACGCCATAAAAGCGTTTTGCGCTATCTTTTCTCGCAATTGTTTGAACGCAACAGTGGTATCTGCTGTGATCTCGAGGGCGCTCAGAAGCGTGCGCTACAACCTACTTTGCCAACTTCGCAGCAACCTCGCACAACGACCACAATGATGTCGTTCACACTGTAGCAAGTAACCAATATTGCAGCAAGTGACCCCCGAAGCATCAATACAAACCGTCGATAACAAGATTAATGACAAAATGCAGCCGCCACCTCGCTTCCACATAAGAAGTTCCTGTACGTGCGGAGAACAAGCAAAGAGAGAAATGAGAGTGCTACCATGTTGTGGTAATCGTCACGATCTTTTCTGGGCAACAAGTGATTTGTTCTGGTTATCACGAGCCTGCAACGCGATAGTGATGAATGACCCTTCACGACAGCAATTCCTGTCGTTGCTCGAAAATCGCGTGCACGTCATTGGGCCTTAAAGTTTCGTATTTGCAAGAAGCAGCTGTCGGTTGGTGCGGGCAGTTTGGTGACCTTCGCTTGCTGCGTACTTATCAGCTGTGACGTCTACACTCGCACTGTTCATGAACCCTGCAGTAGCGTATAGATAAAAAAGACTGAGAACGTGCCGCACACAGGTAGAAAGAAAAACAATACGGCATGCTGCAACGGGTGATAGGGGGGAGAGAGAGAGAGCGGAGGTGGCCGGGGCAGGCATAATAGTAAAAACGGATGAGATCGAAAGGGTAAGGAGATGCTAGGTGTCAATTAGCAGGACTGCAGCGGATGAATGTGGGGTGTGTGTTTATTACGCGGGGGGAAAAAGAATCCAGATTTTGACGACTGAAGTTGGGGGTGCTTTTATTATGTGAGTGCATTAATTACATGAGTAAATACGGTATCTGGGGTTTTACGTCCCAAAACCAGAATATGATTATTATAAACACGGTCAGAGAGAGCTCCAGAATTGTTGACGAGTTCTTTAACGTGTACTGACATCGCAAGGCACATGGGCCTCTCGCATTTTGCCTCCATCGAAATGAAACTATCACAGCTGGGATCGAACCCACGACCTTTGGGTTAGCAGCCGAGCACCCTAACCAGTACACTACCGTGGCGGACCACAAAGCAGATATCGCCGGTAGCCATAAGAAAAGGTGGATTTGCGAGATAGGAGCGAAAACGTAAAGCCTATCCCATGAGTAGTTTAACTTTCAAAGAAGTGTACATTCCGTAAAGGCCCATGAAAGCCCAGACTCCTTCTAGTATCTGGTAACATGGTAACGTAAAGAAGTATACGTACAAGCTAAAAGCCTCCATTATTGCGCACATTGTCTGGAATTTTTCTCAAACTTAAAACAGGACATTTTTTACACCTTGTTGCAATGAAAGTTCCTATCCAACATTTAATAGCCACTCTTGAGTGACAGCTTGAACTTTCCCAGTGTAGTGAAACTCTGATGTTTCACACAACTATCAGATCAGATCCCCTTAGCCTTTTCAAACAGTACTTTCATTTCATTCTGTATCCCCTGTAATTTGCACATTCCTTTATATGACATCTGTAAATGCAACGGCCACTATTTGTTACTTTTTTTTTTACAGTAATCATCAATTACACAACACAGCAATACATGCCCTTTAACAACTGCTCTATATGAAATAATCTTTTATTAAGCAACTGCTACATTCCAAAGAAATAAGAACATATCAAAAAGAAAGGGTGCACAGAAAGAACACAGTACCTGGAGATAGAAGCCACTGGCTGTCTCCAATAATGTAGACAGCATTGAGTGGCATTCTCCATTTGCCCTTTCCTAGAAAACAGGATATGCAGGCAATTAGCACTAAAAAGTGTTAATTTCACAAAATGTGTGTATCCGCTCACTGAAAAAGCCTGAAAGTAGGCACAGCTCTCATTGCAAGAGATCACATGCCTGTGAGCACACTTCAGATTAGCTAGCCTCAGTCGGTTATTAACTGATTCGTAGCATTAACCATTTCAAAGCAAACCTGGGCCTATTAAAGATATTGCAATAGAAGATTCCAGGTTGACATCCCTGATGTGCTCCTGAATTTAAGGACATGGAGTATTCTGCCTCCAAAAGAAGGAGTCTAGTGTGCACAGGAGTGAAAATTGCAACATTGTGCCCAACACCACAATGCCCCAACCACTGAACCTCCATGCTATCACTTGTCTGGGTATGCAATGGTACTTTTCAACTTTTACAAATGTAGTCACACAATACAAAAATACCAACCTATGATAGTATCAATCTTATTTTAAATCAGTTATCTAACTAGCAAGTAATCAGTGTTAGTGGTACTACACAAAGTTTTGGGTTCAAATGTAAAAGCTTGCCCAGTAATGAAGACCTGCTGTAACTGTGTAGCTACCCCGATAGTTACTGTCCAGTACTTGTTGTGCCCTGTACAACAAGCCTATTGTGCCTTTGCACTGTAAATGTAACGAAAGCAGTGAAACAGCTAACATTGGATGTCGAGGATAGCCAAAGAGCTCCAAGTGTCTGCGCAGCCTGGCAGCATCGCTTACACTCTTTAGGTCCAGCAGCAAATTAGCAGCATGATTACCAATGGTCCCATTTCTAGATGTACTAATCACCACATGAAGATTCAATGGACAACGACAAAAGATTTTCCAAACAGATGGCCACTCAATGTGGATACAAACTAATGGTACTACGTACTGCATTAACATTTACCACATATTCACCTGTGGTACCATCAACCAAACTTGAACAAGTGTGTCCCACATACCTTTTTGTCAGTCGATTTGACTTGGAATGCTGCAATAGGATTCCTAAAAGCACTATTCCATAGCTCCTGCTCTAGTTTCTTGTCCAGGGCAAATTCCAAGTCTGTTAGGAGCAACTCTTCCAACAGCAAACAAAGCCGTGTACGAAGCTTGAAGGCCCTTGCATTTCGAGGATTGTCTTCTGCAATTTATGTGAAATACAAAATTCTTAACACGCTTCTAAGTAACTCACAAAATCCGACAAATTGCATGCACAGCTGAGGATACATTCCAATCTGCTGTAATTAAGAAAAGGGTGCCACAGTTGCTGAACTGTCAGTTTAATGATAGATGTGATAAAAAAAAAGTTTTGTTAATCTGTAGCCTCGGGCAATGAACTTTTTTGCTGCATATATAGGCTTTTATGCTGATTTCAAATATGAAATTAGTTTAACAATAAGCTGTGCAGTTTTCGTTTTGTGCCATAATGTGTGAAGTATAGTTCATTAGGGACTAACTTTTTATGCCACTAAACATTTATGGTCCTGAGCCATTAATGGCTCACATTGCTCCATATTACGGGGGTATGGTAGGGTGAACCCCCCAGGAAATCAAATTTGCAATTTCGACATCTAGAAATCCCCTATACCGTGAGAAACAAACCTGCAGAAGCCCGACGTCGAGCGGCTGCTCCAAGCGGTTTAAATGCTGTGCCGCCGAAATGCGCCGCACGCCCTCTTGCGTAAGCAGTATGCCCACGTAAACCTTTTTGTGTTTTTCAAATTGCAGTTTTTTAATAATTTTTTCCAGCTTCAATGTACCTTTTCTCAAAAAGTACTCAATCGATTTCAATGAAACTTCGTATGCGTGAGCTACAAGTTAGAAACATCCTGAACTAAAAGAATTGCTGATTTCATGAAAAGTAAAGCTGTAAAGAAATCATACAACAATACGCACTCTCTGTGGCCTTGTGCATGCAGTAATTTTATTTTTTCTTGCAAAAACTTCATAAAAAATGTTATAATTTTTTTAGTTCAGATGTAACCTAATGATTGATCAATATGTGGGGTTTAACGCCCAAAAACTACCCTATGATTATGAGAGACACCGTAGAGGAGGGCTTTGAAAATTTCGACCACCTGAGGTTCTTTACGTGCACCTAAATCTGAGCACACGGGCTTACAACCTTTTCGCCCCCATCGAAAATGCAGCCGCCACTGCCGGCATTTGATCCTGCAACCTGCGGGTCAGCAGCCAAGTACCTTGGCCACCAAACCACCACCGTGGGGCCAGATGTAACCAACGAATCTGTACAATAACGCGGCTGAACATCATTACATTCTTTTTGGTAGTTGGAGAGAAAATGTGCATTGAATAGATGAACCCCTTTTAAAATTTGGGAGTGGAACATAGGACGAATAATAGGCCACCTAGGCATAAAAAAATGGGTGTCACTTGATACCCGGGGCCTTTTTTGTCTGCACGTTCAATTTCATGGGAATACTTGCAGCCATTTCTAACATATTACGCTCTGACACATACCATTTACCCTACCATCCCCCTTACTGTATAATGCAAATAATTATCAATAGAGTGCACATAAGGCATTTTATAGTACAAAAAACTTGTAATGTAAGAATTCTTCAGCACACACTGACTGCTTGCTTCAGGTTCATAATATTTATATACAGGTAATACGAAGTTCTATAGAAAATACTTCTACCCTTCACATGTTAGGAAATATGTGGGCAAAATTTCATCCTGATCTGGCTATCAGAGGTACCAAAAATATGATGTCTGAATCTCAAGAAGCTGCCCAAAAATGGATTTTGATCTTGAGAAAAGCACATTTTAAAGGTGTATATCAACGCTCATCTATGCGGCAAAGATATGTTTTTAACCCATTAAGGTCCATGCAGGAACTACTGGTTAGATTTTATAGATATCGCACATTTAATTAAATGCAATAAAAATAATGCGTGCAAATTTTTATATGAACTTTCTCAGAAGTTATGACACTTTACTTTAAAAGTATGCTGGACTCTCAACATAGTAACAGGAAAACTGGTCTGATGCAAGAATAGAGAGTACGCTAGGACCTTGCCAAACAAATACCGAAGTTATCTTGGCCCGTGTAACTTATTGAAGCACCTGAGCTTTATGGAAAGTGTGATGCCACACTTCTAACAATACTATTTCAATGTATCTTGGCAGACCTTCATAGTTTTCAAGCTTCTTGGGAAAATTCCCGTATGGATAGAGGATAACAGTAAGCCCAGCAGACGCTGACTATCCCTAGAACCTTCTGCTGGGTACAACAAAGCTTCGTCAGTGTCTTGCTATTATTCAACTAAACGACAATATTCAATGCGTAGAGGGTCTGCTGAAACCTCCAGTTCAGTAGCAGGCCCTGTCTGCATTGTCTTCGGCTATTTTGTTCATCTAGGTAAATGAAGGCTGATGCCGCTCTTTCACAGGGATCAAAATTTTGTAGATCATAGAGCTCAGCTCCTTTAATGCCATTGTTAAAGCTGCTGAAGAGGGTTAAAAGTGGCACTACATTTTTTTTTTATTCAGTGGATAGCTGCTTGATTACAGAGCATAGCGACTACACATTGTCGTTGTTCGTCGATATACCAACTTTGCTACTGTGTTCAGCGTTTACGAAATACAAATTGTCTTCTGGATAAACACAGAAACTAAATTTCCCACAGTCCTTTCATTCCATGTTCTTTATCGTTGGCAGAGAGCATTCATTCGTACCATTGTCATTCCACTCCTGCTCCTAGGGTTCAGCGTTAGGGTCAGAAGTAACATTGAAAACATCAACGAAAGCTTATATATTCACAGCCCCATCTGTCGCAGCCTCGTAAGTCTCGCAGCCTCGTGAGTCTACAAAGTACACCCACATTTCATTAGACCTCAAAACAAAACTATGCTTTCTATACACTTCTCACGCTTTGCAGGGATTATTTTGTTCTTGCTGAAACACGAGCAACCCACTTTTTCAACATATAAATTGTGAAACCTCATTAGAAAAAGGAGTACTGACCACATGCCTTTTACCGACTTTAGTTTTCCTGAAGTTTAACGACTCGCAAAACAGACAAAATAAAACCGAGTCTATATACCAAGTCATGATTTTCTTGCTGCAAGCTTCGGCATCTGAAGTTTTAATGAGCAAGGTCTGAATGTTCTTTTGCTTGATTTCTATTCCCGAAAAAGAAAGTGTACTTTGTAAAACAGAGTGGGCTTTAATGGGCTAAAATGATTTCTTCCATCAAAAGAGCGTGGCAATCAGTGTTATTTTGAGTATGTGGCTTTAGGGAACTCATGCAAAATGCAATGGAAAGCAGTCAGGTGACAATTTCTAGGGCACTCTAGACAATGAGCTCTTTTTCGTTTTTAATAGCCACCTTGTGCTCTGTAAAAGTGATTTTAACCCACTATGAGTTTATTACAATTTTCAGTTGCTTTTTGTGTGTGTGTGTGTGTGTGTGTGCGTGTGAAAGTAGAGAAACTAAACATGTGAAAGCAAATGAAATAAAAAATGTGTAATTTTGGAAAAACTTGTATTTTTTGACTCGCCTGTCCCCTTAAATACAACAATATTAACTTTATTTCCATCAATATAAAGTTGATAGAAAGGGTAAGAGTAAGAGCAATTATCCATTTGAATAGGCTCTTATCTCCTTATACATCAGATTTAGGCTAAGGGGCAGGTGAACACCTGATGCCATACGTAATTATATTCGTCATTACTGATGCAAATGTAGATTACACACATACACATGACACTACAAGTATAGTGATTATATATGACAACGATTAAGGTTATTCTGACATACAAAATAGCAAAATGCAAAAATAACTACCAGAAATACAATACCCTAAACGTACAATACTCTAAACAAACATTTTCACAAAATAACAACTAAATAACAGTCACAATAGCTGGTATACACAAACAAAGGCAGGTTATATTAGTAATTTTTTGTAAGGGTGTGAAGGTATGATAAGGAATCCATAGTGAAAAAAAAAAAAAACAAAAAACGTATGATGTCGTTAATTTCAAAGCCTGCACAAATCCATTCAATTACCCATGATGGTCTATGATAATGAACCCTTTGCTGTTCAGTTTGTTCTTGTTCGAGGAAATGTCCAATGCAGTTTATGATAGTGAGGATAGTGAGACTTGAAGGCGCATAGAAGCTAGCAGTAAAATAAAGGATAAGTGTCTTTTTTGCTATATATTACAATTCATTTACAGCATATAGACCCATTCCATGTTTGTATATACAGGTAGGCCGATGTCGACATTATGGGTAAAATTATTGTGACGTCCGAACGTAACTTCCGCCATAAGCGCTGAGGGCTGCGATGTGCGCCAACAAAATGACGTTGTGAGATGCCATAAGCGTTGTGAAAGCCATAAGTGCTGAGAGCTGCGATGTGCGCCAACAAACAAAACTAAGTTGTGAGACGCGACTCACATCCAACCGCAACTCAGTTCGTCGGTATACCGTTTTTTTTTTCTCTTCTCGTTGCTTGACTGAGAACAACACCACATGCACCACTGAAAACCCAGCAGAAATTGCAGAAGGCAGAGCGTCTTTTGCCTACCAAGACAGCGCCACCGCATTTTCGTGACGCAAGTCCAGTGGAATTTGTCTATAGGTGTAAGGTGAAGATGTTGATAGTGCCACGGTAAGTAAACAAGCAATTAATTACATGTCTCTTAGGCCACTTAAAATTAATATGCAACTCTGTTATGCAGAACTGAAAACTTTTTTTTTATACTAACTGCATTTTATTGTTCTGGCCCACAGAGTAGATTAAATGAAAATACTATAAAGCACGGTAAATAATTGTGAGTTAAATCTCAAGCCTTATACATCATAACACAAGATTAGCTGTGAGGGAGCATTCTTGACAGTTTTGTAACTGATAACTTTTCTACTTGTACACTTAAACTACCACTGTCAGTAACCAATTACATGTGCAATTACTGTGCTTAACTTCAGGGCCAACTACAGTAAACAACCACAGTCACGCCCCAAAGCAGAAGCCTTGTCAATATGCTTGTTTGGACAGGCACGCCCTGAACTAAGCGTTTGTTTCTTCTTAAAGGGCCACTCACCAGGTTTGACAATTTCGAGCTGACAAGAGCAATGCATAAATGAGGCGTTCTTGATCATGTCTACCAAAATTTGCAACTCTACGCACCACGGAAATGGGTCAAATTTCAAGATGAACGCTGCTCCTCCTTCCTTTTGCGGGCGCGCGCCCAGAGAATGAGGGCATGACGTGCGCGTATGAATGGCCCTACGTACACGGCAATGTAGTGACGTTGGTCCTCTACATAGACGACTATGCTCTGACGTTGCCAACAGTGGCACGTGACATGGCGAAAATTATTTCACACAACATGTGCAGTTTATGTACTTGTTGCTTGAAGAGATTAATAAATCTCTAAATAAATAATGAGACGCAATAAGGAAATGTGAGCGTTCTTTTTTTTTTCATTTTTTTTTTCCCCGTCAGCTGCAACGAGATGCGGAGCTCATGTGCCGGCGTTTCGCATGCGTTCGTGTCCCCATGGTCGCGGTCAGCGCATCGAGCAGACGACAGCCGTGGAACGCTCCTACGCGTTCGTGCGCTCAATTCGCTTATCTATTCTACCGCATCTAAGCCAGCGTTTCTGAACCATCCCACATAAACAGGCAGTCGAGCTCAAAACAACGCTGGTCAACAACAACAAAAAAGCCCACTCGCGTGCACAAGGGTTGGGCTTGTTCGGGCACGTCATGCGCACGTGACCTCTTAGTCAGATGCCGGAGAGGGTAGCGAAGAGATTTGGCTTGCGAAGGCTGAGCGGAGGAGCGGCAAGTGTTCCAAGCTCATCTCCTCTCATCCTCGTTTCGTGCCGCTTCTCTCAGCTCGTAATGAACCGATCCAAAAAATTTTTGTGACAAAATGTTCCTGATCGAACACCCAACAACTCAGCTCGTAATGAACCGATCCAAAAAATTTTTGCGACAAAATGTTCCTCATCGAACACCCAACAACTTCCACAGTCTAACTAAAATTTGATATGCGGCCTGGTGAGTGGACCTTTAATGACCGGTCAAGTGGTCTGTACTGCCAACGTTAACTTTTTGTACCTTGAAACTTCACGTTTCTAAATGGCATGAGTGCCACCACATCATAAAAATTATGGCCACTGAGTTTAGAATTCCAATTTTCAAATGTAGTGGACAGTTTTCAAATTTGATATTAAACTGCACTGAACCTGCATTGGATAGGTCACAGACAAAACGACACCTGTAAAATATCAGCGACAGCTTTCAACTTCAACATTTATTTCACTGCCCAAATATTTCAGATCATGAGTGCAAAATTTTTGAGTAGTGCCATTACCTACTAAGAAGAAAAAAACTAATTTTGTCAGCCTATAACAAAGGTGTCACAAACTAGCAAACCGATATCAAGAGTGATGGCATGAAAAAGCCATAAGCAGAGCACAGACTAGCAGATGACAGACACAAGTGCCTAATTTACATTGTAGGGTCCCTTGCTATGCATGTCGTTACATTTACAACATGGTACTATTCAATATCATAATGCCAAAATATATTTCGATAGTTACTAGTATAATAAAACACTATCTTTACTGCACTGGCACTCTGAATGCAACCCGTCACAAAGTGGTAAGCAGTGCAGCAGACTATTCGGTGCCTAATTAGTAGTACTCATACTTTGTTTCTAAATAAAAACAAGACCTTGCATAAATTAAATTCCATGACCACAATAAAGCGTAACCATAATAAAGGCTCACTTCAAGCAAAAGTTTATCAGGGCTGCAGGGAACCGCTATCACAAAGCAAACACAGATAGTATCCCTAGCACTTGTTTAGAACTGCTCGGAATCACGTGTAGTATTTTGAAGAAGTAGCTTTATCTTAAGTGTTCACACTAATGATGCTAAAATTTAAAAGGTTGCACAAAAACCAACTACACATTCACAAGTGAGAGTACAAGGACAAGCGCAATCCCTGTGCCCTCACTTATAAGCAAGTCTTTTTTTTTTTTTTCACACAACCTTTTAAATTTCATTGATATGTGGTGTTTAACGTCCCAAAACCACCATATGATTATGAGAGACGCTGCAGTGGAGGGCTCCGGAAATTTTTACCACCTGGGGTTCTTTTACGTGTACCCAAATCTGAGCACACGGGCCACTTTTTAAATTTCAAGCATGTCGAACACACTAGGTCAAGAACGAGATTTACTCGATGATAATAAGCACTGAAGGAGTGGAAGTGTCACCGTATTAATACTTTTCTTTGAAATAACAGTCCAGAGTGCCGAGAACACTTTTGCCATGAATCTACAGAAATGACAGCAAATGAGTTATTGTGGACCACAACAAGATAATGAGACAAGTAGCCAATTAAATTAAACATCAAAACACGACAAGAGCAATGATAGACAGTACTCCTCAGTACCCTGGAACCATTATGATTCCTGCTTACAGAAATGAGTAACTGGAGGGAAAAAAGGCAGTAAAAATAATTTGCACAAATTATTTTTGCACAAAAATAATATATTTACACAAATAGTAACCCTAAATATTTATTCAGATGAAATTTGCTTTAAGAAAACATCATTTAGATCTGAGCTAGTTTATCAGAAAGTTTGGTTGTCCTCGCACAGCTCCCTCCAGTTGCGAAAAAAGCAGTGCACTAACTTAGAGGTGTACAATGTGACACAAGCTGCCGATGGCAGTGGCCTGAACAAAGTCTGCAGCACTTATGGTCTTATATTATCGACACTTCCCTCAATTAGCTAATCTGGCGTACGGACAGAGTAGTTGCTTTCGATGCATGCACACCATAACATAACGTTTAGCGGAAATGGTTACTTCAATCAATGCAGTTACCTCGCAGGAGGAGTAAAAGAAATTGGTGTAGAAATTAAATCTGCAAAGCCCCAAAGCTGGCTTGAGTTCTCTTTTTGTCTGATGCAACAGTACTCCCGATTGGAATTAAAGATGCGCACACTGACATTTGTGACTTGTTAAGCGGTGCGATGTATCTATATCTCAAAAGCAAGAAGAACGATCTTGCATGTAATAACACATGGGAAGACGTACCCACTAATTGCCAGGCATGACGCATTGGTAAGTGCTGCAGCAAATATTGTAAACATTCTTAAATCATAGAATGCAATTCACCAGTGCCTCTCAAGTGAAAAGTGTACAATATTATCAGTACTGACATACAAGGCTGAAACTTGGAGCAAAGCAAGGATACTTAACAAGTCAGTGAGCAAAAGAACAAAAATTAGGAGATCAGAAGATGGTAGAATGGAACAGAGGAGAAACAGTGGTAGCCAATATTCAGTGGGGACAAAAGGACCATGGACCTCGGCTGTAAGCCATGTAATGCATGAGACAGTCTCTTGTTTGTTAGAGCAATTGAGTGGTTACCAAGTTAATGGGAAACAAAGCTCAGAATGGCAGCGAGTTAGTTGGGGTGATGAAATCAAGAAGTTCATCGGTACAAAATAGAATCGGCTTGCATAAGATATGGTATACAAGAAATAATTAAAGAAGCCTGTGTAATGCTGTGGACATAAATAGGCAGAGTCATGATATTCGAAAAGCTTTTTAAATATTTTACAATGGCTGAGGAAAAAAAGAAAAAGACTATAATGTATTTTGCTTATGATACTGTCGATTCTAGGGAGCAAAGTCAAATTCATGACCTAAAGAATTTCTCATAATTATGACCTGTTCTTGGGTTTTACATAAGACGGCAGACTCCAATGAAGGAAAGAAGTGTAGATTTAAGGGCTCGTTTTCTTTGTTAGACACAATATTAATGAGATCTAACAGACAATAATGTCAAAGAAAGTATAGGGGATATTATTAGAAGTAATTTTAATGTATATGTGAAGAAAGAAAGTGGATGAAATGATAATTTGCCGTGGGCAGGGACCAAACCTGCGACCTTCGAATAACACATCCAATTCTCTACTAACTGAGCTACCACAGCGGTTATCCCCCGCCCCCTTTATGTGGTATGTATATGCATCAAATGTGAGAGTGTCAGTCAGTGCCACTAGTAGCCATGGCGGCGAGTGTGGCAGCCTTTAAAAGTAGTACCAGTTGCAGTAGGATGCCTTAACAGCTCCATTTACTGAAACAGTATTACACATATCGTCAGCCCCACTTCACCAATGATTTCAAATGTTCTCTCAAAGCAGGCAATGAGGGCATCATATGAGGTCTCTTATTCCTCATGCGTGAACACAGTAGAGACGCTCTACCTACGAGGTGCCACAGAGCTCTCTTCTTTTTCATGAATCGTTACTAGCAGTCCTAATAATAGAAATATGGTCGCAAATTTAACCTCTTTAATATACGTTACCTTTCCTCCAGCTACCTGATTAATTAGATTTTCTCTGTAGTTTATAGCATCACTATTTGACATGTTTGCAAACCTTACCCTGTTCCCTGTTCTACACACTGACGAGTCAGATGGCAGTTTTGGTGAAATTTCTGTTCACACAAAGTTCACACACACATAAAAAGAGAAAAGATGGGTTTCGCTTTATTGAAGTCAACTTGTTAACACTGAGCCAATGGACGTCCAACCTAAGTTGATTTTACTGTTCCGTTTAAAGCTAGTTTTGTTTAACCAGAGTCAACTATAACACAGCTGGCTATAATATTAGGCACTTGATATATCACTACAGGAGAATTACTGTATAAGTACTTACAGCTGGGTGAGTAAATACGAATTCCTATTCACTGTCCAAAACATAAGACTACAAAACAAGAAACAACATGAGCACATGCATCACCTTTTCTTCTTTCCTAAGTCCCGGTGCTATTGCCTGATTAATATGAACTAATAATTATGCCTTGGTACTTCTACAATACATGAAAAAAAATAATGTGGACCGAGTCACAAGGCAAAAATGGCATGCATTTCATGAAGACAGCAAAGAAAAAGACATGGGTGCTATTTTCATGTCCTTGTTAAGTGCATGCTGTGTTTTTCCCTTGCAATGATGATAACCTACTAATTAGCTAATTATGCTTTATATGTGTACAGCATACCATGCTATCCAGAACAGTAAAAACCCCCCTGCTGGTGCACCAGGCAGCCCTGAAATGATTTTTTGAAGTTTTGTCACCGTTTAAGCTAGACAGGGTGTTTAACAATTTGCTTTTTCAAAATTCCCTGACTTTTTCAGGTTTTCCACGATGATTTAAAGCAAATTACATGACCGTTATGTGTGCTTGGAAAACTCTATGCACTAGAAACAGACCCTCGAACAGACCCTCGAGTGGTAAAAAAAAAATCAGGCGCTGTTATAAAATAAGAAAATAAATGTACCAAAAGTGCTGAGAATATCCTGAGCATGTGTGGCAAATATAAAAAAAATATGTATATCTGGCCAAAATAATACCTCAACCGGGGTCCCCACGCAGCGTGTTGGGAGTATCCAGGCAGAGTAAGCTTCACCACTGGGGCGACGCGTCACAGCCCCTGGAAGCCCGCCTGTACCCTGTTTAGCTACCGGTGGGTGGCCGGCCGGCACTGGGGATCGAACCCCGCACCTCCCGTAGCTGAAGCGGACGCGTACGTGCAATGCCACAGCTACGGTCAAAATAATACCTCTGAGCTAGAGAGTCAGCACATTGGATGTTTGGCAGAATGCAAACACACGAGTTAAAATTAACTGCAGCTGAAAGTTCAAAGGAGCCCTCGACAGTCCAACAACAAAGATGAAACTGCTAGGAAATGTAACAGTGGCACCATCTCGTGGCATCTTTGTTAAAGCAGGACGCCTGAGCCCGGCAGTTCCTGCCACTGGAGTATAATCTAGTTCAGTATAATAGTTACAGCCAAGGCCCTTTAGGGTGTAGATTAGATTAGATCAACCTATATTTACTGACTCTATACTATTTGTAATGTTGATTGGATCTGATACAACCTGAATTATTGTATTTACTACTGATTTGTATCCCCACCCGAATTGTTTACTTTTATTATATACTTTTGAGTGAAAAAATAATAAATATATACTATTCGTGTATTCTGTGCACCATGTGTTGACAATGACTAACAACGTCGCAAAAACGGAGCCACACTGCGTACTTTTGCTTCCTCTTTCTTTTTTCTACGATGAGCACATGCATGTTGATGTTTTCTTTCTCTGGGCTCTGAGGCTTAGAGTTTGAAAAAGTCCTCAGATGCCTGCAATAAAAGCTAGGGGTAGCATTTAATGATGACGTTCAAATGCGTGCCAGCAAAAAGGAATCTACCTGGTCGCAACAACTCCCTAGATTCCACAAATTTATCCCAGATGCCGGCTAGTTACCTTCATTTGTGTACTCTTTTACGAACATAACGCTAAAAACTAATCAGAAGTTTAATAATACGATCTCAAGAAACTGAAACGAGAAATTTAGATGAAGTTACCCAACCCTACCCTTGAAACAAGAGCTACCAGCAATAAGTGCGTAGCTGAGGACATTTTCTCCTGCATCGCGAATAATAATAATGCTAGTAATAATAAGGCATAACATAGCGTGGCAGGCCTTTCCTAATATAAGTTCTATCCGAACCAGAAGGTCTTCAATCTGAGCCGACATCATAGTCAAGAAAAACGTGCACAAATTTACCGACATCTGTGACATTGTGGTAGGAAAGTAAGATATGCTGTACGACATGTAGAAGAAACAGACGTCGATTGATTGATTTATATGTGGGGTTTAACGACCCAAAACCACCATGTGATTATGAGAGACACCGTAGCGGAGGGCTCCGAAAATTTCGACCACCTGGGGTTCTTCAACATGCACCCAAATCTTAGCACACGGGCCTACAGCATTTTCCCCTCCATCGAAAATAGAGCCGCCACAGTCTTTTTCGATCCCGCGACCTGTGGGTCAGCAGCCGAGTACCTTAGCCACTAGACTACCGAACAGTTATAAAAATACTGAATTGCCAACATGGAATCTAAGGAACGCTTTATACAAACGAAGGACAAGTTGCCGAGCGAACATTTCCACGATATTTTTTACGCTTTAGGCTGCCACAATTTTGACAAGTACATCGGCGAGACCAATGATTTCAAGAAAAGAGTTAAAAACAACACGAATATGATGTCAGGAAACAACGCGTGACCTCATATGCTCTCGCTTAACACATGGAATCTACAGGCTAACAAACTGACTGGTCAGGCGCATGTTATAACCAAAGAAAAGCTTGCATCTGCCTGTAGCTGGTATACCAGCACATACAGACAACTGTACTTACGCTGAACAGGAGTGATTGGATGCTTCGGGCAATGTAGTTCCGGTGCTTACGACCCGTACTTAGGCATACTTAAATACCTTGTGCTTTTCTTATGGCTATTACTGTGAACAAGGCTCCCTTAGGGGGTACCAAAACATCAGTAAATTTGTGGGGTCTCGAATTGGCGAGCGCCGCGCCCTTGGAGTGAAAGGACACAGCAGACATGGTCAGAACAAACCAAACCATACACACATTTATTTAACTAATTTTTGATCGAGAATATTGTCAGCCGAATTATTATAGCATCAATTGTGATCAACCCGCTAAGACATCCTTACACAACATTACTCAGCACGTATCAACATAACAAACACAAGAGCCCACAAAATGCGGCGTCGCCAAAGCTTGACTCACCGCGTGAGCCCCCGGCAGACGGCCCGTGGTGCCGTGCACCGGGGACACGCCGCGATAGCAACAGCTCACATCAAACGCCACGAGCCGAAGAGACCAGCTTATTTTTTGCGCGCCGCCACCAATGCTTGCCTACCGCCAGGGGTCACTGCCGGCACTACCGCTGTAACAACCATGATGATGTTGATAGCGGTGATCACCGCTTGCGTACTTGCCACCTGCTACCCGGTAGTTGTAACCCGAAACTCGGCTTTTGGGCGAGACAGGTGGGCCACGCAACGCAAGCAACTTTACAGGGGGTGTCAGCACCCCCACAAACTTTATATTCCTTTGGTAGGTGTATCCTTTCACGTCTACACTAATAAGCAACAGTTATGCACTGTTTTTTTTTTTTTTCCATGCATCTTCTTGCTGTTCACTGTAGTTGCAGCCGAAGGAGTGGCTTTTTAAGCCTTGATCAATGGTAATGTCTATTTTTGTGACTGCCGTCAGTTTCCATGACCACGCCAGATTTTTCAGAAATTCCCTGACTTTTCCCAGCTTTTCCAGAAGGGTACAAATTCCCTAATTTTTCCAGGTTGGTAGACACCCTGCTAGAGCATCACCAAAGCATTTGCACCACAACTTCAGCCACACGTCATGTACCAAGGCCGCTACAGGCCATTATATTTATACCCTCCTTCTAACCCTTGCCTCCTCAACTCATGAGACACACTGGCATCCTTGGCAATCGCAGCACTCTTATGAGTGCACTCGACAGTTTGAACTTCATTCAGTTATGGCCTTCGAGATTGCGCGCCGACAGGTTACGTGCAATCTCAAAGACCATAGCCCAGTGCATCCAGCAGCATGCACGTTGCCTGGCAACAGAGAAGAAGTTAGCATAGCAGTTGATACCAGTGCTACCACACTACCAGATGATACTATTTTATTCCTCTGTATGGTAACAACCTGCTATGGCAAGCAAACAAAGAATTCGAGAATGATCACCAATAAATGTAATCTCTGGCATTGTAGTGGTGTCTTCAGGGCTGAGGTTACAGCCGCAGACACATAAATCGTAGTGTTGACTGGATTGGGAGAGTGTGACGCTCATTGCAGCGACGAGCTGAAGCGATTTTGCTCACCAGATGCCTCACAAACATTACACAATGTTGCAACTAAGTTATGGATTGCTAGATACATGGTACACAACACAGATAGGGCAAATCATTGTGTTCAAGAAAAGAAACCTCGAGATAAATGCTGTCGCTCAGCTCAACACGGAGCACATACTAAGACAAGCAGATGAAACTCGCTGCCCACAGAAGGTTTCGTGACATAGACTGAGGTATCCAAAAAGATCGGTCAACAGGTGCTCCGCCTACTAGAACATTTTCACATGAAAGAGGTGCGAGAAGTTGAAAACTCATTCAGCTGAGCCACTGCGATCTGCAGCGATTCACATGTTTAAAGTCTTATGCTAAATTACACAGTTGACGCACACAGCTTAAATTGGCCTTCAAATGATCTTTCAGACTTGCTTTACCAGCCCACAGCATTTATATGAAATCGTCAAAACGGTTTCAGGGTTCTTTTAAGCCCTTTATCCAAATTCTTGGACACAAGCTAAGAAAGTGTTTTGTCACATAAAAAGCGTATTTTAAATCAATGACAAATGTTTCGGCAACAGAAGTCTCAAGAAAGACGCCAGTGTGCTCAGCATCAGTTGCAGTTGTTTTCAAAGGATCATGATCAGATATATCTGCCTCTTCAAAACAGCATCAAAGCTCCACCTTCTAGCTGCTCTTGCCGTTAATTGACTAACTAGGGCATTAATGGTCGAACAATCCAAAGTTTCATCCCCTCATACTAAAGGTAACACAGTTAACATGTACTTTTTGGCTTTACTAAAGAGAAAAAAAATGCAAAGAGCTCCAAAAAGGAAACCAAAGACTTGTAAAGTTATACATTCTCAAGTAGGTGTAACATTTCTGAAACGTACACACAAACCAATGACGAAACGAATGGACTCGGCAACTGACGCACAAGTTTAGGATATCGGACGAATAATTAGGACCACCAGGTGCCGAAATACAAAGAGACAATTTTACTAACGGACATGACTACTTTGACGGGTGCATAGAGCGACACTACGCAAAAGGCGCACCACGCCTACTTCCATAGGCCCAGTGAACGTTGTAATCTCGCATCTGTTCACGCAGAAACGCTGTGCGAGTACCAGCTGCGCAGTTTCAAGCGACTCCGCTGGGAAGATAAGACTTACCGGCTAGTGCTGACTTGACGGTTTCAACTTCCCTGGAAAACGAAAACAATACAATCAAGACCTGCAATCAAGACAGTCCAAGACCTGCGTTCAGACACCGAGAAAACTAACGCAATCGCAAACACAAAGTGGCTACGGCTACGAGGAGCGAACTCTGCTCTTCGTACCCGCAGTCACATATAAGGAAATTTCGACGGGCAGTGCCGCTCACTGCGGTGATGACAATCATGGCAAAATCACGCAAACACAGAAAGGATCACGAGTGGTGCAGAGCAGACACGGAGCGCGGGTTTACTGCGCTCGGTGCAGAGTGCAGCATTCGAACAGGCTAGCAACTGCGAGACAAGACATCGGCCACTCAGTCACGCGGCTGAATCGCTGCGCGAAAGGTTAACGTAGATCGGCTACCGAAATAAATGCATTAACATTGTAACTTTCCAAAAGTGAGGCCGCGATATACGCGCGCGGCTGTGGTACACAGCTATCGCGCCTCAATGGTGAACCTCGCGACGTTCGAAATTCGACACCGGCAACCGATGTAACGACCACTTACTCCAGTATTTCCGATACTGATGCCTTCATTTCAGCGACGTTAGGAGCGAGAAACAGCACGCGGGGGCAGATTATTTCAAATACAGCTGGCAATTCCGTACAAAAGATTCAAAAGACTAATTTCCATCTTCTGAGCGTTTACAAGCACACCCGAGAGCGCTAGGCTTTTTCAGAACCGCCAAACGCTGAAAAAAAGCTTAAGCTGTCTAGATGGCGCTAAATGTTTTACACCTAATTGAGCAAAAATAATTGCAATGTAATAACTTGTTTTCCGAATTTAAAAACAAAAATTTTAAAAGTTTAATAACAAACATGCACTTGTTGGCAAAAATAGTTACGGGTATGCATGACAAGTGGTGCGCTTTTTTTTTTTTTTTGAAGGAGTCCAGTTTGCATATTTTTTAGAACATGCGTGATCAAGCATGCAGGTGCTCCAAATGATAATTATATCACCCTTCTTACACGCTATTTTTTACAGTGCACTTTTAAAACATCAAATATTTAGGGAGTATTTGTACCATGAAGCAATAATCGGGATCTCGCTAGCTCACGTTTTCTTCCTTGACAACCTTTGAACCCTTTACGAAAGCTTAATCTTGTTATGACCTTGTTTAACTATGGCGCATATCAAGTGGGGGGGGGGGTATTGTGGGGATTACAAAATCTTTTGGCATAATTCTTCATCGCAGTGAGCCATAGCACCAAAAAAATGAATTGCTCAAAGTCCCTTGCAAGGGTGCAGGCTACGACACGCTTCTCCAAAGAATGGCGATCGTGAATGTCTGTCTACCATATACAAAATTATTTAGGCAGCGTCTTCTGCGGCGCAGCAGCCATCCCCACACAAAAGTGGCTCTTGCGCTGCATGAAAGTGACGTCACTTTAAAAAAAAAAGTTAACGTAAAGCTATTCAAGTGTGCAAATTATTACTTTATAATGCAATAAACTTACAAAAGTGTCATCAAACAAGTGTGTAACGTGTTTTTAATGTGAATAAATTAATTATTAACGCATTGTAGAAAAATGTTTGTTTTGTATAGTGCTTTTGTAATATTAGTATATATTGCTCAGTTTAACAACCGAATAAATTATTTGTTGGTTCATAAGTACTGTTAAAAGGAAAATAAGTTGATTGTTTGTTCTGTGCTCGAAGGTGCAGCGGGTTTGCCCCTGGTTTCGGTTTGGAGCGTATTTTGTTCCTACGGTCAGGTTCCTTTTGGCGTTGCATAAGTTTGTTGCCAGACTTTAAGATGATTGTTGCCAAATTGCCACTAAATTTGGCTAAAAATTTTTTTTGTAGTTGTGGCTTTTTTGTAAGAGTTTGGTGCTATCCGCGGTGCATTTCTTGGCTGAAAAATTTTTCGCCTGTAGTTGTGGCTTCTCTGTAAGAGTTTGGTGCCATCCGTGGTGCATTTCTTGGCTGAAAATGTTTTTCCTATAGTTGTGGCTTCTCCGTAAGAGTTTCGTGCTATCTGCGGTGCATTTCGCGAGTGCATGAGCGACGCTGGCTGTTTTAATTAACGGAATGAACTGAGCCTAGCAGAAGTCGAGCGTGGTGCTGCCGTGCAATTAAGAGGCCGTTTTAATTAACAGAATGAACCGAGCCTAGCAGAAGTTGAGCGCAGCGCTGCTGCGCAATTAAGAGGCCGTTTTAATTAACGGAATGAACCGCGCATTACAGAATTAGTTTTATTTACGAAATGAACCGCACCTAGCAGAAGTCGAGCGTGGCACTGCTGCGCAATTAAGAGGCCGTTTTAATTAACGGAATGAACCGCCCATCACAGAACTCGAGGCGCGTTCTCTTGCTGTGTGCGCAGCTGTGCGATTAAGATATCGCGTCCCAGTGTTAGGAATGACGGGGAAAACTGAATAAAGTCGCAGGAGGTGATGCGCTGCCCCCCTCCCCCCTTACTTTTCTTTTTTTTTTCTCTCTCAGCTGATCGTGTCGCGTCGACCACGCGCTATGACGGGGGACGCTACGCTTTCCCTAGCTGTGTCAGCACAAGACATATCGTTCGGACTCGTGTATACATGTGATGAATAAGCGTTCCAAGGCTGGTTAATCGGGGTATGTCGGATATGCTACAGCTATGTACGCCTGGAAGGCTGCTTTATCGAAGCAGATGGAGCGAATTAAGTGTGACTCGCGCGTACCTGTAAATGGGACCCGGCCGACGAGCCGCCGTCGCTTACAGGGCCCCACCCACAATAAGCACAAATTGTCTCTCAGCTCAAGAGCGCAGTATAAAACAATAGGGTGGGTACACAAGAATAAAATGTCAACAGCATTCGCCAAACACCGTGTGATAAATCTGCATCGCAACATCAACAGAGTGTTTCTTTGATAGACCGAGAGGAAATCGGTGGTCTGGTGTCAAATTAATGTGCATCCTTGCCTGTCGACAGAGTGTTTCTTTCGTAGACCGAGAGGAAATCGGTGGTCTGGTGTCAAATTAATGGGCATCTTTGCCTTTCGTTCGCAAAATATAGGCGTCCAGTGACGCTGTTCTGGTACCACGTCTACTGCGGCGCGTTTTTCTGTCGTCAGAGCCTCAATAAATGGCGCGAACAGCATTGCTTACCCAGTGGCGGAGGAAACGATGCAGTCAGCTGCATCGTTTTCGCTTACGGGCCTGGAGTTTTGTGTGTCCTTGTACGTCTCAGCAAGAAAGTGCATCGATTGTTGAACAAGCGTATAAATGTCCGATTCTGCGAGGATAATCAAACATTCGAAATCAAAGGAGGCGGCATTCAGGAAGATCAGTCCAATATGTGCTTAGGAGAAACTTGTTAACTTGTGTCGCCGACAGCACATTATTGTTATTGATTTCAGCAGTGCTCCGAGGGACGAGGATCTTTCAGTGCACTGCTAAAATCAAGAATGCGTTCCAACTTGTGTATGCAATTTTCAGTTTTCATGCAGCACATTACTGATCGCCTTATATAAAAAGTAAACAAAAAAGTCATTTATGTACGTGCTATGCATGCCACGTTAAGCTTCTGTGCCAACTATACCCTCGCACTGGATATTAAAATGTTTACATGCTTACACTCTGAAAAAGAGATGGTCTGCTTATTTCTTTCAAACAAATCTGGAATGTTGGCCATGTTGTCGCTTGTGCCTCTAGACCAGGTAGTCGTGTCTGGACCACCAAGCAAACCAGCTTGACCTCACTCATGCCCAGGGTCACACATCTTAATTCATGCGGCTACGATGTGCTGCTGCACTTCCACTAAGTATGAGTTGAATATGTTTGCAAGTAGACTGCCACATAAAGTACTTGCAGGTGCTCTTCGGTTTTCTTTTCTTTTTTTAGCGCATTATAGTGCAGCGATTGGTTCGCAGGTAGGACTTACAAACCTTGTACGGCTATAGACAGGGCTGACTATTGTAGCTTCGTATGCATGTAGAAACCTTTTCCAAGTAGAAAGGTTATTATCATCAACATAAGAGAAAGGTATACAAGCTGCTTTCATCCAACCTTTCTTCACAAATGAGATAAAAATGACTAACCCATTACTACTTGAACTACTAGCCATACTGTACAAGTTGCCATCAATTTAATCAATGCAACACGCACCATTAAAACCACACTAATTCATTAATTTCACCTGTGACGACAATGTTAGCACAGTCAGCATTAGGCTGGCAATCCTGGCACTGCACAAGAGCCTCTTTCAATGTTGCCTATAGCAGCTAGATTACAAAAGCACTACAATTTTGTCGAAAAACTCACATGATCTACGAAGTCTTCACGTCTCGCTATTGAGGTGACCAGGGCATGGTTGGAAGTGCTGCGATCATATGTCTGACTAAGGAGCTGAAGTGCTTGCTTCATGTGTGATGCCTGTATTGCGTTGATTTGCTTGCATCGGATCATTGCATTCATTGTGCACGATGACCTAAACTGATTCGACACATGCACCTTAATCTCTCATAACATAGACAGATTAAGAGATGCTCTTCTTGGCTACTTATTCCATAACTGAAGCTCAACAGTGGCAGGACAAAAACATGTGGGTCTAAAGGACCGGGCAAAATCCTCCTGATCTTATATGATGGTCTACTGACAAATTTTGTCGCCTCCTCACCAATGCCAAATTTAGTGTTAGTTATAAACGTTCGGCGATTTTAAACTTCCAGGTATCAGTTTTGTCACTTTATCTATCTCGGCTATTGATAAGGTAGCACATGCCTTACCATAAAAGCTTGTTCAGACTTTCGCTTAACTCACTTTATTACGAAGCCTATACAAATTGTAGGTTCTGATTTTGATGAGATAAACCTTGAAACTTCTTTTTCTGAGAGCCTTTTAGCTGTATGTTCTTCCCATTTTATTGAACAAAATTAGACGCCGCTCAAAACTACCAGAACTCATGATACGACACATACCTGTTACAAAAGTATGGTGTAGTAAATGTGCATTTTTGCCTCAAATACCAATAAAAAGAAGAAACGAAAATGTCTTTGTAGGTCTACACTGTACCCTATTAATCCTTGGGAATTCAGCAGCAAGTGATATGGATTACAGAAAAATGCTCAAAGCCTCAAGCCGTCAGTTGACGTGCTGTCCACTATCATCATCATCATCAGCCTGACTACGTCCACTGCAGGACAAAGGCCTCTCCCATGTTCCGCCAGTTTACCCGGTCCTGGGCTTGCTGCTGCCACTTTACACCCACAAACTTCTTAATCTCACCTGCCCACCTAACCTTCTGTCTCCCCCTAACTCTCATGCTTTCCCTGGGAATCCAGTTAGTTACCCTTAACGACCAGCAATTGCCCTGTCTATGCACTACATGCCCAGCCCATGTTTATTTCCTCTTCTTGATTTCAACTATGATATGCTTAACCCCGTTTTGTTCCCTGATCCACTCTGCTCTCTTCTTGTCTCTTAAAGTTACACCTACCATTTTTCTTTCCATTGCTCGCTGCGTCATCCTCTATTCAAGCTGAACCCTCTTTGTAAGTCTTCAGGTTTCTGCTCCATAGCTAAGTACCGGCTTGATACAGCCATTATATACCTTCCTTTTGAGTGATAGTGGCAATCTACCTGTCATAATTTGAGAGTGCTTGCCAAATGTGCTCCACCCCATTCTTATTCTTCTAGTTACTTCAATCTCTTGGTTCGGCTCCGTGATTATTACCTGCACTAAGTAGACATAGTCTTTTACTAAAAACTCGCGCTCAGCTTGACGACTTAACTCATCGCCGCAGAACTGCCCGCCTTACGCTTCTCCACAAACTCTATCATCACCCATACCTTCACCGCATTTTCGAAGCACCAACAGTCATCTTTCCACGCACAGAGCATATCTTCAAGATAAAACGTATAACTTGTCGCTCAGCTCATTACGCTAATTCCTTCATTCCCTGAACAATAGTTGCATGGAAAACCTTGCCATCCCACATTGCCACTCAAGCAGATTTCATATTTCACAAACTTTTACTCAACATTTCCGACTAGATATCAACCGCGCATACTCTCATTAAGCTTATTCATATGTACATCAGTGTTTAATTTTCTTGTTATCATGTGTTAATGTTTTTCACGACCATTGTACACGCTTGATTTTTATTATTTATGTGTTAATTGTGAACTTTTGTATCTTAAGATCATGCCATCGTTTTAGTTTTTTTCCTTGTATACTGTATTTGTTAGTGCCCTTAATTTATGTTTTCAGTATTCAATATTCTATCTCTACTTATTTTTCTTTTTTTCATAGTATCTGATTTTGGTTGTTGTTGTTGCTTTTTGTATTTAGCTCGCTTTCATTATTTTGTATAATCTTGTTTTTAGATTGTATAAGCGTACAAAGATTTGTTTCATGTGTCCGTTCCCCTATGTGATACCCCTTCGGGGGCCTTTAGGGGTATTATGAAATAAAAATAAATAAACAACTTGAAGTGCACTATTACCTATCTTGAAGCTCTGCTCTCTTCCAAGGTTGTTCTACATTACGTTTGTTTTCTGCAGATTAATTCTAAGACCCACCATTCTGCTCTCCTTGTCTGATTCTTTAATCATGAGTTGGAATTAGTCCCCTGAGTTACTCAGCAATGAAATGTCATCAGCGAAGCGCAGGTTATTAAGGTATTCTCTATTAACTCTTATCCCTAACTGTTACCATTCTAGGCCTCTGAAAACCTCCTGTAAGCACGCGGTAAATAGCATTGGGGAGATTGTATCCCCCTGCCTTACACCCTTCTTGATTGGTATTCTGTTGCTTTCTTTATGAAGCATTATGGCAGCAGTTGATCCCCTGTAGATGTATTCCAGGATGTTTGTATATGCTTCATCGACACCCTGATTCCGCAGTGTCTGCATGACTGATGATATTTCTACTGAATAAAACGCCTTCTCGTAATCTATGAAGGGTATGAATAGTGGTTGGTTATATTCTGAGCATTTCTCTATTATTTGATTGATAGTATGAATGGGGTCGATTGTTGAGTAGCCTGTTCGAAATCCTGCTTGTTCCTTTGGTTGATAGAATTCTAATGTTTTATTAACTCTGTTAGCAAGTACCTTTGTAAATAACTTGTATACTACGGAGAGCAACCTGGTCGGCCTGTAATTCTTTTAGTCCTTGTCATCTCCTTTCTTATGTATTAAGATGATGCTAGCATTCTTCTAAGACTCCAATACTCTTCGCATCAGGAGACACCTCGTAAATAGGGTGGCTTGTTTTTCTAACACAATTTGTTCTCCATCTTTCAGCAGATCTGATGTTACCTGATCCTCACCAGCAGCTTTGCCTCTTTGCATGCTCTCCAAAGCTTTTATGACTCCTTCTATCATTACTGGTGGGGTGTCATCTGGGTTACTGCAAGTTCTTATAGTATTAAGGTCGTGGTTGTCCTGGCTGCTGTACAGATCTCTGTAAAACTCCTCCGTTATTTTAACTATCCTATCCATATTGGTAGTTATTTTGCCTTCTTTGTCCCTTAGTGCATATATCCAATTTTTCCCTATTCCAAGTTTCCTCTTCACTGTTTTGACGTTTCCTCCATTTTTCAGAGCATGTTCAATTCCCTCCATGTTATACCTTCTTACATCGAATACCTTACGCCTATTAATCAACTTCGAAAGTTCTGCCAGTTCTATTTTTTCTGTTGTACTTGAGACTTTCATGCTTTGAGGCTTTTTAATGAGGTTATTCGTCTCCTGGGACAGCTTGGCAGTGTCCTGTCTAAGTACCATACCTCCAACTTCCACTGCACACTCCATAATGATACTCTTTAGTGTGATAACCGGATAGTCCTGGGCCATGCCGGTCGCTGGACCGAATCACACACACGCACGTTGGCGGGTTCCACACTGACTGACTGGTCATGTGCGCTGTATTTATTTCCTTGCAACATCGACGCCCCCGGGCGCCGGAACGGCAAACTAATCTTATCACATCCCTCCCCCCTTTATTAATGGTTGCAAACAATCGTTTAAGGTGCGTAGCGCGATACTGGTCGTCGAATTCTGGTACTTCGACGCAGGACAGGAGTACTAGGTGCTGTGACAGCAAGTTCCGGTTCCCTCGCCACGTCTTCCCTGGGGTCTTGCCTAGACTCTGTGTCGGGAAGACGATCCGGAGATAGCTGCCTCTGACCTACGTCCAAGTCTGGAGCAAGACCAGTTAGCTGCGTCTGACCCACGTCCAAGCTTGGAGCGAGACCGGTAGATACTGGGCTGCCTGACTTTTGGTTGTCTGCACTCAGTTCCTCAGGGGCCTGGCGGATGTGATCCAGATGTCGAGTTAACCGTCGTCCGTCTTCCAGTATAACATCCATGTACGAAGTGCGTTGTTCGGTGACGACTACAGGGAGCCAGCAGGTCCTGGACGGAAGTTCCTTGCGAACACCTGGTCACCCGGGTGGCCCAAAACCCTGGGTCTTGTTCCTTGGTCGCATCTGATTTTCTGTTTAAGTTGCTTCTGTAGCACCTTGGTCCTGATGTCTGGGTGTAGCAGGTCCAACGCAGTCCTCAGCTTCCGCCCCAACAACAACTCCGACGGACAGCAACCCGTGACCTCGTGAGGCGTTGACCTGTATGTCAGGAGCATGCGGGCAATTTGAGTGCGAATATCTCCAGGGTCAGCCTTCCGCAACTTGTTTTTGACAGTCTGCACGGCCCGCTCTGCAGCACCGTTTGACGCTGGATGATACGGCGGCACCAGCATTAGCCTCACCCCGTTTTTCTTGAGGAATGTGGAGTAAAGCTCACTGGTAAATGCTGGCCCATTATTCGACACGTCCACATCTGGAAGGCCTTGGTTTGCGAACATAATGCGCATGCAGAAAATAGTTGCTTCAGCCGAGGGTGTAGAGACCGGGAACACTTCAATCCACTTCGAAAACGCATCGACTGCGATAAAAAAATAGGTGGTCCTGTAAGGACCGGCATAGTCCACATGCAGCCGTGACCACGGTTTCTCCGGGAACGGCCAGGGCATGACAGGCACTGGTCGTGACACTCTTTGATGCTCCTGGTAAATACGGCACCTTTGAATGGTTATCGCTATATCGTTATCCAGGCTAGGCCACCACACAAGGCTACGCGCAACTGCCTTCATTTTGGACAGTCCTGGATGACTCTCATGCAGCAGGGATTCTTTTTGCAAGGATTTTGGAACAATGACTCTGTTGCCCCACAATAGACAGTTCCCTTGCCCGCTCCTCTCATGAAAGCGCGTCTCGTAGGGTCTTCCCTCTGACCCTAGGTTTATCTGGCAGCCTGACCACAACGCTGCTCTTACTTGTGACAGCACCGGGTCTCTGGAGGTGGCTGCCGCAACAGCATTTGACGACAGCACCCCTGGGTATACTCCTTCCAGCATTAATACTTCGGCAGGGCAGTCAACAACAAATTCGGGAGTTGGCAGAGGTAGCTGGCTTAACCCATCGGCATGTGCAATTTGTGAACTCGGCCTATACTTCAGGTCGTAACTGTACCCCGACAACAGCAAGGCCCACCTTAGCACTTTCGGAGAACAGGATTCGGGAACTGGCTTGTCTGCGGCGAGCAGGCCGAGCAGCGGTTTGTGATCTGTGACGGCTTCGAATTGCCGGCCCCATAAGTACTGCCTGAACTTTGTAACGCCAAATACAAGGCTCAATGCCTCCTTATATAATTGGCTGTAGTTTTTCTCCGCGGTTGCCAGGCTGCGGTTGCCAGACAAAACCAATGGGGCGCTCTTCTCCAGATGACTCTCGTTGCGCCAGTACTGCTCCGATCCCGAAGGGAGATGCATCAGTGACAAGCACAGTTGGCTTACTTAAGTCAAAGTGTGCCAATATAGCAGCAGAGGCCAATAGCTCCTTGCTTCTCCGAAATGCCTGCTTTTCATCAGTTTCCCAGCGCCATGGTGTTCCCGACGCCAACAAACTATTGAGCGGCTGTAATATGGCAGAAAGGTTCGGCAAAAACCTTCTGTAAAAATTAACCAACCCGAGGTAACTCTGAAGTTCCTTGACCGCTCGGGGTGCGGGGGCTTCGAGCACTGCTTCAGTCTTAGCCGGGTTTGGACGCAGCCCAGCCGCACTAATGATATGGCCCAAGTACTGGACTTCTGGTTTCATGAATTCGCATTTGGATAACTTCAGTCGCAGTCCCGCGGTCTTCAGGCGATCCAACACTCGGCCCAAATTTTCCCAATGCTCTTCGTCACTGGTTCCTGTGACCAGAATATCGTCAAAGTACACTACGACATGGTCAAGGTCGTGCAACAGATTTTCCATCTCTCGCTGAAATATAACCGGAGCTGATGAAACCCCGAACGGCAGCCTTGTGAATTGGGTATAACCCCTTCGGAGTGTTAATGGTGACTAGCTCTTGGCACTCCTCATCGAGTGGAACCTGCTGGTAGGCATCTTGCAAGTCAAGCTTTGTGAACTTCTTGCCCCCTGTATTGATTGATTTGTTGGGTTTAACGTCCCAAAACCACCATTTGATTATGAGAGACGCCGTAGTGGAGGGCTCCGGGAATTTTGACCACCTGGGGTTCTTTAACGTGCACCCAAATCTGAGTACACGGGCCTACAACATTTCCGCCTCCATCGGAAATGCAGCCGCCGCAGCCGGGAATCGAACCCGCGACCTACGGGTCAGCAGCCGAGTACCTTAGCCACTAGACCACCGCGGCGGGGCAAGCCCCCTGTAAGTCGCGCAAAAAGTTCCTCAATCCTAGGAATAGGGTAGGACTCGACGACTGTCACCGGGTTTATGGTAGTCTTAAAATCGCCGCAGACCCGAACCCGGCCGTCGCGCTTCAATGCAGGAACGATGGGCGCGGCCTACTGAAAAGTTTTCACCGGTTTGATAACGCCTTCCCGTTCCATCCTCTGTAGTTCTTCAAAAACCCTATCGCGCAAAGCAAATGGTATCGGACGTGCCTTGACAAAACGTGGCTTCGCACCCTTTTGTACGGATATAGACGCTGTAACGCCGTGAAACGTGCCAAGTTGCTCCGAAAAAACTTCGTGATATTGGCTTACCAGGTCTTCCGTAGACTTCACGACGTTGACTCCCTCCGTCTGAGCGATGCCTAGCTTGAAGGCCTTCATCCAGCTTCGTCCAAACAGCGTAGGACACGCCCCTTTCACGACAAATAGTGGTAGCTGGCGCTCCTTGTCGCCAAGTTTGACTATTGCTTCCAGCTTCCCCTGGATGCGTTTCATGTCGCCGTAGAAACTTCTCAGCTGCACACTCGATGGCTCCAACGGCACCGACGAAAAAGTTTGGCAAACTTGCCATCATCAATGGTCGACACACTAGCGCCGGTGTCCAACTCCATATCGAGCATTATGCCATTAACTTCAACCGCTATGCGCATTGGCTCCGAACTAGCTGTGTGAAGCGTCCACAAGTCGAAAACTTCGGGCTCTTCAGCAGAGACAGGCAGGTCGCCCAGGTTGTTCACGCGACTAGACTGGCTCCGGTCGAAATTTCTACTTCCCGGCTGAACTCTGCAAACTCTTGCAAGGTGCCTTTTTTGGCGGCAGTTGTGACAGATCGTGCTGCCGTGCTTACACCGACGAGCAGAATGACCTCCCCCGCAACGGAAGCAACAGCTATCATTTTTCCCCGAGGTGACAACGTTCGCTTGCTCCGGATCCAGCTTCCCGACGACAGGCATGATGACGTGTGATTGTGCTGTTCCCGTCCGGTTCGTCAGTCGACCTCGTCGCCACTTGTGATAACCGGATAGTCCTGGGCCATGCCGGTCGCTGGACCGAATCGCACACACGTACGTTGGCGGGTTCCACACTGGCTGACTGGTCATGTGCGCCGCATTTATTTCTTTGCAACATCGATGCCCCCGGGCACCGGAACGGCAAACTAATCTTATCACATTCAGATTATTATTCATTGAGTCAACGCTAAGGCTGGTTTCCTCGATAAGAGCCGAGCACCTGTTCTGAAGGGAGACTCTCAATTCCTCTACTTTCCCTCACAGTGCTAGCTAATTGATTGGCTTCTTGCGCGTCAGTTTCTGTCGTTCCTTCTTCAAGTCTAGGTGAATTCGAGACCGTACCATTCTATGGTCACTGCATCATACCCTGCTAACCACTTCCACATCCTGCACGATGCCTGGGTGTGCACTCATTATAAAGTCTATTCCGTTTTTACTTTCCCCCTTAGGGCTCCTCCATGTCCACTTACGGTTTCCTCATTTTCGGTAGCAGGTATTCGAAATCCGTAAATTATTGCATTCTGCAAATTCTACTAGCAGCTCTCCTTTGGAAATTCTAGTACCGATGCCATAATCTCCTACTGCCTGGTCTCCAGCCTGCCTTTTCCCTATCTTTGCATTAAAGTCTGCCATCAGTATAGTATAGTGTGTTTTTACCTTACTCATTGCTGATTTTACGTCCGTCTTCATAGAAGCTTTCAACTGATGCGTCATCGTGGCTGGATGTAGGCGCGTAAGGTTGTATCACCTTCATCTTGTATCATTTATTGAGTTTAATTACGATACCTACCACCCTTTCATTAATCCTATAGTATTCCTATATGTTGCCAGATATGTTTCTGTGAATTAGGAACCCCACTCCCAGTTCTCTTCTGTCAGCCAAGCCTCGATAGCAAAGGACGTGCCCATTCTATAGCACCGTATTGGCCTCATCTGTCCTCCTAACCTCACTGAGTTCTATTATATCCCATTTAACACCCTCTAGCTCCTCGAGTAGTACAGCTAGGCTTCCCTCACTAGATAAGGTTCTAGTGTTAAACGTTGCCAAGTTCAGGTTCCGATGGTGGCCTGTCTGGATCCAGAGATTCTTAGCACCCTCTGCTGCATTGTAGATCTGACCGCCGCCGTGTTCAGTTGCTTCGCAGCTGCTGGGGACTGAGAGTCGTAAGTTAATTGACGTATGCATGTGGGAGGTAGTGGCCAGATACTGTACCAGGGTGGCCAATCCATCTCTGGTGAGAACCCCCCCCCCCCCCCCTTAGCTCGTGTCCGTGGTGTCGCTACACACCAATTGCCTGCTTACGCAGACGCCCCTGCGTGTCCACTATGCTATGTAATAAACCCCGGAGATTTTGGAATGTAATATAAGCCACATTTATTTCCTGATGCATCTGAACATTGACTAGCTGAATGGCGTCTATTCTGCCTATCTTACTATAAAAGCGTTTTCATCTGTTTTCACTCTTGAAATGGTTACTCCTTTTCGAATCTTTAGTTCATTTCATGATTTCTCTATTCCATGCAATAAATTTGTAGTGATCAGTAAAGATGGTATTTTTTCTTTATTTACAAACAATAAAAATGCTGCAAGTATGGATCTCCTTGTTTTTAGCCACGATATAATAAAAATATATTTGGGAGTATTTTTGAAGCCTTTACTGCACTTTTTTTATTGATCATTATCCTTTTGCTGCATTCCTCATGACTGGTGTGAAGCAAAGTTATGCAATGTTCTAATCAGGCACCTGCCCTGATTCTGTAAACTACAGACCCATTCCTTTCACTTACACCTTTTCCGAGCTCCTCGAAGGCATCATTCAAACTCAAATAAATAATTATTTCAAAGATTACATCATGTTTAAATAGCACAGTTTCTCTAAGGAATTTCCTTGTGATCATCAGCTGACATAATTTACTCATGGCTTAATAATAGACACTGGCTTTCAAGTTGAAACCTTGTTTCCCAGTTTTTTCGATGCACTGATTGGGTCTCCGACCATAGACCTGTATTCACTAACCATCCTCGGTGTTACCTCAAGTTTTTATTATCGGTTGTAAGCCTCTATTGCGCTTGATGTACATAGTTGGCCAGTATTCGTGAACCAGTCTTGTTGTAGTTTTTTACCTCATTACCATTTTTGTGCCTTTATAACACAAGTAGAGGGTACAGAAGCTTGATGAAAACTCGAGGCAAGGCCAAGGTTGGTTTGTGAATACGGGCCATAAACTCTGTAGTTAACACAACTGAACATTCACACACACATCTTAGTATACAAGGGTTCCTTGGATATCGCAGTCAATTCACCTCTGTTAATGGCTCTAACTCTTCGATGGCTCAAGTAACATTCGGCACTCCGCAGGGAAGTTTCCTTGGTCCCCTGTTCTTTTCTAATATTTGTTAATAATTTGCCTAAATGTATTTTTTCTCAAACTAGACTTTTTCACTGATGACTACATTTGTAGTGTACTGAACCATGAAAAGTAACTCTGGCTATCAGTTATTATAAAGCAACCTCTGTTCAATTACGACTTGGTGCTCATCATGGCTACATTTCTAAATAAGTGTAAGGCTAAACTTGTCACGTTTACAAAAAGTTTCATGCTGCTTTCTGAACTTCACATACTCCTAATGACATAAATGTTGATTCAGCTTTCACTGACAACTATTTAAATGTTCATTCCATGTTTGACCTGACATGGAACCTTCATACCTATTTCGCTTTGTAGTTGCCACTACCTCTCTGCCTCTCAAATTGTAGTCCACAACATGCTCCTGCACAGGTGCATAAACTCACCCACTTTACTTCAATTCATCCTAAAATATAGAGTATACTTCATAGATGTGGCACCTGGATTAGGCCTACATCATAGGAAACATCAATCTCTCCAGAAAAATGCAACAGCTTTTTTTTTTTCTGATTACTACCATTTCATTGGTGTGTCATGCCTAAAGGCTTGTGCTGGTCTTGATAACCTTTACCATCATTGCACACTAGTTTGTTTACCTCTTTTTTATAAAATATACTGCCGCACATTACTTCATTTTTTTCCAATCATATTTCCATATCAACATCGTCCTTTCAAAATTAAACACATAGCTTGCTGTACTTCCAACTTTGCTAAATCATTCATCCCTAAAACCATTATCGAGTTAAACTGGCTGCTTCCTTATATTGAAACTGAAATGAATACACTTAAATTTAATAAACTTATTAAAAATATTACCCATTTGTAGGCTGTCTCACTAGAGCTTTTCTATTTTCAGAATTGCATTTTTTGTATAATTTGTTTGTTATGTCACACTTTTTTAGGTGTTTGTTTGATGAGTATTGTTGTTCTGCTTTTTATTTATGCTACAGCTTATCTCTTTATTCCCTCCTCCTTATGTAATATATCCCTACAAGTAAGGGCCTTGAGGCGTTTCTTGCAATAAAATCAGTAAATGACAATTCTAATGTACCAAAGTCTCCTTCCCTTTTAAATGAAACCGCTTTATCAATTTTTAGGCTGGTTAGTCATTATCAATAAATTTTATGAATGTCTTTTTTATGCCATATCTAAGCCTGAAGAAAAAAAATAGCAAGAAAATACTTTAGCCACAAAAAATCATTTTTTATTCAAGAGAAGCGCTTGCATGTATAAGCTAGTGCACATGTATGCACTTATATTTTCAGAGGTGGTGCCGCTTCAGTGGCTCATACAGTACTCACCTACTCGCCCAATAGATGCAGCTTTGATTAATCCAGGTACCACGGTTGCATTTCTGTAGAAGTGAAATCCTAGAGAACCACGTCAGGTGGAATACTAGAGCACAATAAAGAACCCAATGGGGTTCAAATTGTCTGGAGCCTTTCAATACACTGTCTCGAAAAGGTTGTACCACTTTGTTAAAGTCTGTAAACTTAAATTTAGAGGCAAAACTCTAAAGTAAATCATAACAGTACACTGATGAAGTCATGCAATAAAAGTTTGGACACAGCATGGTAGAGTTGACGTGTCAGAATTAATGGTGTGAAAGTACTTGAAAAGTGCAAGTAATATTGTGCAGTAGCATTCAATTTGGTCTTTTGTTTGAATAACTCTAGGGGAATATTTTTTATTGTTTAAAATTACAGCGAAATCTCAATAGTATCAAACAAACACGAGATAAAGGTATGATAAATTTAATCCAAAATGCCAGAATTTGTTAGATATATACAGCAATCACTTATACTTTTTAAGGAGAGTCACCAGATATTTTAGGCCTATGGCAAAGTAGCTCCAGTGCGTTACATGCCACAAAAGTGCTAGTGACATTCTTTTGGGCCCCAAATCTGGATGAAACATCGTAAATAGTGTAGTGCACGTGTGTGAGTGCATGTGTTATGGTTTTATCACAGCATATATCATAGTTATTTATTTTATTTACAAATACTGCTGTCCCATGCCTGGGACATTGCAGGAGCGGGTACAGACAAATCAACGAAAGCACAGAAACAAACAATAGTGCGCACAAATTTATGTAACTAACACATAAAATTTTTCCCGAACTCTACAGTGTTCATTCTACGCAATGCACCATCAAGCTTGTTCCAAACTTCCACCACACGCGGAAAAAAAGAGAATTTGAAACAATCCAAACGAGACCTGAAGGGTACAAGGTTCAATGCGTCTGTACTACGTGTTGTACGTGCTGGTATATCAGCGAAAGATAAGGGCGCGTGAACGCGGGTCATTTTGTCTACAATCTTGTTCAACAAGATAATACTCTCACGTGCACGGCGGTGTTCCAGTGAATGAAGTGACAACAAATGAGCATGTGAAGACGGGGAGAAGTCCCGATCATAACGGTTAAGAACGAACCGTATAGCCTTATTCTGCACAGATTCGAACCTGTTTTTATCTTGCTCAAGATGAGGCGACCAAACCACAGAGGCGTACTCGAGCATCGGTCACTAGTGTTTTGTAGGCAGTTAACTTACAATCTTTTGTCGAGTTTTTCAATGTTCGCTTTAAGTAACCAAGTTTCCTTAGAGCTTGACAAGTTATCTGATCAACATGTTTGCCCCATTTAAGGTCATGTGTAAAGGTGATGCCTAGGTATTTGAATTCACTCACATGTGCTAGGGTGGACCGATTGTTGTTATGACTAAAACTGAGAGGCTGTTTTTTATTTGAGAAAGTCATAGCTACAGTTTTCTTGTAATTTATGGGCATTTGCCACGTTGAGCTCCAATCGCAGAATAACGAGAATACGTTGTTGAGGACTGACTGGTCTTGAAAGGTATTAATGCAGTTATACAGTACACAATCATCGGAATACAGACGTATGTTTACAGGGGTTCCAGAGATGACATTAACAACATCGTTAATAAATATAATAAACATGAGAGGCCCTAGCACAGAGCTTTGCGGCACACCGGATGTGATTTCAACAGGGGATGACTGCACCTGGTTGAAAGTAACGAACTGAGATCGAGAACGCAAATAATCCGCAATCCAACCAAGTAATTTAGAATCTTTAACAAAGGAACTAAGTTTTAAAAGAAGTTTTTTATGGCATACGTTGTCGAAAGCTTTCGAGTAGTCTATGAAAATTGCATCTGTCTGACCCCTTTTGTTAAGTGATGTGGAAATGTCATGGGTGGATTCTAGGAGCTGCGTTGTTGTAGAAAATCCAGCTCGGAAGCCATGCTGACACCAGGACAGAAGGTTGTTTGCGTCCAAATACTCAACAATATGTTTATGAATGATATGTTCCAGTAGTCTACAGCTTGTTGAAATTAGAGAAATTGGCCTATAAATTGGAATGAGCTGCTTATTGCCAGATTTAAATAACGGGACTACATTAGCTGTCTTCCAAAGTATGGGAACAGTGGCCGACGCAAACGATTTATTAAAAATGACAGTCAAGTAACGAGCGCACCATTCGGAGTACCGCCTCAAGAAAGTATTAGGAATGCCATCAGGACCGGAACTTTTAGTCACATCTAATTTTAGTATCTAATTGTGAACACCTGAACAAGAGATTGTGATGTCTGGAATTGTAGACTGAACAAAGTTGCAAGCATAATCTGGGATAGTGCCATCATCACGAGAGAAAACGGACTTGAAATAGTTGTTGAAGCTTTCTGCAATAGTGTTAGAATCGGAGCATGATTGGTCATTTATAAGGAAGCAAGACTGAACAGATGACTTCGGGTTAATAGACTTCCAGAATTTGGTCGGGTTTTTCTACCATAAACCGTGACAATGTATTGTTGAAATAGAAATTTTTCGCTTCCTGCATTTTCGCCTTCAAAGTACACTTCAAAGAATTAAGCAGTGGTGATCGCGCAGCTGACAAAAGAGGACGACCTTTGCGAAGTCGCTTTACACGGCGAGTTAATTGAATGATTTCCCGTGTGTACCACGGATGTTTCGGATTGCGTTTATTGCACTTTTGAGGCACAAACTTTAATATTCACTCCTGCACAATACAATGAAAATGACCAAGGAGTACATTTACATCACTGTGTTCACTGCTAGGAAAAAATCTTCAAAACTAGATGACAGCGTATCGATAATAGAGTTGTCATCGGCACGACTAAAATCAAGCACACGCTTAAATTCAGGTCGTTTTGGCGGGCACACTATGTTGAGGCACGCAATTACAGCATTGTGATCAGACAAACCTGTGACAACCTCACTGTGGTATCCCTTTTTGCAAAATTCGTCGCTTATGAAGACAAGGTCAAGTATTGAATTTTCACGGGTAGGGGAGGTGACAATTTGAGTGAGGTCAAATGACAGTGCCATATTTACGAGCGAGTCACAAAGCTTTTTGTCACGACCGTAGGATGCAAAATTGTTCCAGTCAATGCACGGGGCATTGAAATCGCCAGTCAAAATTAATTTGCCTAGGTGAAGCTTGCGATCTAAAATATAGTTGGTAATATCAGAAAAAACGTCAGAAGTTTCGTTTGGAGGGCGATAAATAGCTCCTACAGCAATAGCCTGGCCAGAAATTTTTAACTTGCACCAGATAGATTCTGTGTTTGGCAGATCAGGAAGCTAAAAAAAGTCACTGTGATTTTTGATAAAAAGTGCTACACCCCCTCCACGACCACATAGTCTGTCTTTGCGTAGAACTACATAACCCGGGGGCAAGATTTCAACATCTAAAACCGAATAATTTAACCAGCTTTCGGTGACGCAAATAATTGAGGGCTGGTGACATTCAATGAGCCAATTGAAGCTATCAATCTTGTTTGCTAAGCTACGCGCATTAATATTCAAAATGACCAAATTTCGATCAATACGCAGTCATTCTGGAAGTCGTGGTTGAGGTGAATGTAAAGGCGCATGCGCGGGCGGCCGCTCAGGCGCGTGTTGAGAATGTTTGACAAGGGTGCCGCTGGCTTCGTCCCAGCTATAACGGACGCTGTCCACGATAAGAGCATCGAAATTTATCTGCATTTTTTTTGATGTCAACCGAGTGCTGCCACAAAGACTTGCGTATTTGTCGAACACGTGCCGAGAAGTCTTCATTTATGTATATTTTTGATCCTTTAAGTTTTCTTGCGTTGCCTAAAATTTGTGTCTTGGTACGAAAATCAATGAGCTTAATAATAACAGGTCGTGGACTACTATTCCTTCTTGGCGTTCCTAGCCTGTGCCACCACTCAATGTTTTCACACTTGACGCCTAGTTTGACATTTATGAGTTCGTGCACAGTTTCCAGTAGCTGATCCGGAGTCTCTTTCTCCGTTTCCGTCAATCCGTAAATGATCAGGTTGTTCCTGCGAAGGCGGTTTTCCAAGTCGTCACCCAGTATCTGGAGTAACATGTCAGGCGAAAGGCCAGACAAACATCTCCAACTCTCCACTAAAATGATTCTCACTCTCCAACAGCTTTTTGCAAAATCTGGCTTAAAAATTACCACATTTTTCTTTGTGTTTAAAACTTGCTCTGCTTGCTAATTTCTGTAGACGAAAATTTTCCTGCCTGTTCGTGCTAGTTTAGAGCTTTTCGCCGACTCAGCTAGAGAGTATCAAACAACAATTTTCATTCAAAGGATGCCTATAGAATGCACTCTATAAAATGGTGTTTATGGCAAGCTAATGAGATAATGTAACTATAAATAAATTACTTTTTTATGTATATAAACTCATTAAGAGATTTTGGCACGAGCCAAATTGAATAAATTTGTGAAATTCGATATTCACTGTGAAAGCATGTCAAAATAAAACGGCACAATTAATATGTCATAGCAGCCTCTTCAACATGCTATGAAGTAAAAATGATTAAGGTGCTCAAGATATATCGTCTGAAAAATAAACTCCAATTTCGCTTTTTTTTTTAGACAAAATCTCAGTGTTCATTGAAAACCAACTTTGCTGGTCACTTAGTGGACTAAAAGTATTCATAAAGTTATATATATTAGCTTAAAATATGTGAAGTTACAGGGAAGTATTGTTTTTTGAACTCGAGAATACTTTATTTTTTTCAATTTTGTAACACTGTACACTTTTTGACGATGTAATGCAAGTGGCAACACGCGCTCACAACAGCAGCCTTCAGCCCAAGCCCACTGATCTGGGATGTAGGCAGTAAACTTGGCACTGTCTATAAAGGAAATGGGGTTATCATTGGCGTTTTATTGCCAACAGAGGCAATACAAGCAACGTGGTCAGAGAGTGACAACATCCCAATGAGCCATCCAGCCATTACAGATTTACGGTCATAACATGCTACTTTCTTCAGAGGGTTCTGCAAATGAAATAGGTGTGTTTTGTATATTCATATAACAATAAGTTAAATAATATGCATTTAATAAGCCAGATAGAGCACTGGGGCCATTCACGCAATATACTAATAAAAGCTGACCTTTTACAATTGTTTAACTTCAAATTAGTGAACTTCTGTGACTTTGAATCAATCAATCATACAATCTCTCTCTCTCTCTCTCTCTCCCCCTCTCTCTCTCTCTCTCTCTCTCTCTCTCTCTATATATATATATATATATATATATATATATATACCTATCTATCTTTTTAGCTAGCCGCCTACGACCTTGTGCACTCCTTAGCATATCACTACAGGAATGTACACCCCAAAATCGGTATACATACCGTTATACATTGATTGGTACACTCGCAGCCGTTTCGTTATATTGATATATGCCAAATATAATATGACGAGATATTTTTGTACAAATAACATAAATTAAGGGTGTGGTAATGGGAAAATCATGACATGCATGTCACGAATGGGCTCACATGCATGTCACGCTCATGGAGTGCTTGCGGTTATTTTGCTATAGGTTGGTTTATACCAAAATTAATATGACGTGACCATAGGTCAGCAAAACTTATGCAGCTCATTCAGACTGAGGCTCACGGCTTGATCTGAGTTTGATTGAGTCGACTCGTCGGTGAGTTCGTCAACCTATGGACGTGACTGCGTGATGAACATAAAGAGCAAATGGTAACATGTAAATTATGACATACAATCATGCACCACGTGATTTACATGCCGGGCTCTTGGTGTGCTTGCGGCAATTTCGCTAGCTTAATATACAGCGAAATTTGCATTGCATACCACTGTATGATGGCCATAAATGACATTTTCTAACATGCAAATCATAATATCCACGTCTTAATTGTACAGCCAGCATGGTTTCCTCCTGCCTGGCTGCTTCGCATTATGCATTGATTCCTGTATACTGTGCATGGGATCTGCCTTTTCTTTTTTTTTCAAGAAGAGCATCCTGCTCCTTGAGAGCCAAAGAATGTCATTAAACTAAAATATAGTCTAGCCTTATGACGCTGTTGTTTATGTTACAGTAACATGATGCACTGCGAGTGTCAACGAAAGCTACTGTGCATGCTCCTCACAGCAGCCAACCCAGGAGTGGGGCCATGTGTATGTGTCAGGTTGTTAGAATGGCGTGTATGAATTGCTGGATGAATATATATATATATATATATATATATATATATATATATATATATATATATATATATATATATATATATATATATATATATATATATATATATATATATATATATATGCACCTGCAGCAATGTTTTTCAGTGTTCTGCTGTAACAATGCTTCAGAAACAGGTGGGAACTCTGGATTAGTGTCCACCGTGTAAATTTACAGGTGATTTTGCGGGCACATTTATAAAGTACATGCAGCCATAGTTCGTAGTATGCTCCATGTAAATTAACTGATATTTTTAATGTGCTGAACCGAATGGCAGCCGGTAATGTGATCTAGAGTCTGCAGTCTACATTTCTTTGGCGGAAAATCTTTGACTGCAGATCCAGCAATTTTCTCTCGTACACTGGGGCCATTTTAGATGCCAAGCATGTTATTGTCGAGTTCAATGCTGTGTGCGGCGTGACCACCCTTGCTGTGCATGCGCGTCCCCTCCCCGTCTCTCTTCTCTCCTACACTCCCCTCTCTCGACTCGCACCACCGACGCAAGCAGCATCTGATAGCGAGTTCCTTGATAAAAAAAAAAAAAAATGACTGCTAGCACTGCACAACCGTTCACTGGCCACCCCGTATTAGGCACTGGATATTGACCTCCAAGGTAGTGATAGATTTCTCTTGTGCGTTGTTGAACAATGAAAATGAGCAGAGTGCGCGTTATACTTAGTTAAAAATGTAGTGAGGGTCTCTGCATTTAATAAGAGTCTTGTGTCTCTCACCCATTAGCAGGGATTGGCATGTCACAGTAGGAAACACCGGTCCATCACTGCGTGCTTAGCGCCTCGTCCCCAGGTTGATCTCCTGCGCAACGCCGCGGTGAGAGCCAGCGTCAACGGCGCCGCCTGTGTAAGCGTTAGCGCCCGCTGCTTCACACGTATGCATGGTTCCCTTTAGTGGGAGAGAGTAATTTTTATTCCACCATCAGTTTGTCTATCGGCGCAGATCGCAGACTGCGCAGCTCGTAAACAGGAGCCGTACATTAGGAATATGCCCTGCATGCCTTACCAAATGCATCGCGTACCACGAGATTTTAAATATTTATTCCCCATCTGCAGCAGTTAACCTAAACAGCACTGCGCGCGCAATCAAAGCCACACCACGTCAATCTATCTATATAACTCGGTGACAGCTAAGACATCATGTGCAAAGATGGCACGTGGCTAAGTTACTCAAGGACTCATGCAACTTGCGATCAACCAGCTATAGTTCCCAAAGTGAGCAATTAAAGAAATGTAACAGCTATTATCACATCAGGTATTGCCTCTCACTCACATAATAGCCTGTCAAATGTCAGCAGCTTTAATACACCAACAGGTGGGTACGATGAATAAGGCATATATCCTTTGATTGCTGCACATCATTTACTTATAGGCTTTACCGCAATGCTTTCGCAATGCAGTGAAGCTTAATCATCTTTTGGTAATTGTCTTTTTGTCTGTTTGAAAAGGACGCGCCAAGATGCATATTTGGCCTGAGAAGTCGCAAATGCTTATATTTGTTTGATGCACAAGTGGCCTGTGCATGCGTTCATTTCGTATCATGTTCGTATCATGTAATGCTCTTCTGATCACGCTGGCTTTACCGCAGTGCATTCGCGATGCAGTGAAGCTTGATCATATTTTAGTATTTGTCCTTTTGTTTGCCTGAAACGGACGTGCCAAGATGCATATTTGGCCTGAGCAGTCACAAATGGTTATATTTGTTTGATGCACAAGTGGCCTGTGCATGCGTTCATTTCGTATCATGTAATGCTCTTCTGCTCACGCTGGCTTTACCGCAGTGCTTTTGTGATGCAGTGAAGCTTGATCATATTTTAGTATTTGTCCTTTTGTTTGCCTGAAACGGACGTGCCAAGATACATATTTGGCCTGAGCAGTCGCAAATGCTTATATTTGTTTGATGCACAAGTGGCCTGTGCATGCGTTCATTTCGTATCATGTAATGCTCTTCTGTTCTCACTGGCTTTACCACAGTGCTTTCACAAGGCAGTGAAGCTTGACCATACTTGCTTTTTTGTGTATTGCGACTTATCAAAGTTTTGTAATAGCTCAACTGTTGACGCTAGAAGTGATGCATTCTATGTGAAAGTTTTATACTTAACTTCGGGGATTCATGTTTTCATAAAGTTTTCACAATATATCAGTAAGGTCGAGTTGGAAACTATGCATTCTTGGAAAACGGCCACGAACACAACGGAGACACGAGATGAGAAAGACTCAGTACTTCGCCTTTGTCTTGTGCCTTCGTCGTTTTCACGTTCATTTTCAAAGTATCTATCAAAATGCTGACAACGCTGTTTCACTGCCAGCAGCCTTTGGCGTGCAAGAAAGGGAGCTAAATTTTCTCTCAGCCTGTAAACCAAGCAATCGCGGCTACTTGATGAGCGATAAATAAAAGACCAAAATTAAGAATGACCAGCTGATATTGATAACAGGTGCTCATAGCAGCACTTTTTTTTTTTGCTGTGCACTTGAATTCATGTCTTATGTAATGTTATGATCCGTGAATACAGTATGACACTACTACAACCAAGAAACATTTTAGTAACATTTATTTTTAAAATAACTGCTACAAAATAGAATTCTGATCTCCTTCTTAGTAGTTGCATAATTTAGCTGGAAGAAGAGCGCATCATCCAACTTCCTGATGACTTGACAACAGGGTGAGTCCACAATGTACTGGACCTGTACAAGATAAAGAAAACAGACGAAAAAAACAACAGATAAATCAAAGAGTTTAAAAAATGGCACCTGAAACTTTCAACTTGCCCACCACATCAGTGAAAAGACTCCTGTTGTGATATGTATTTTCTGCCTGTTGGTCCGCGGGCACAAGTGCCAGTCTTGTTTATTAATAGAAGCTGCTTAGCATCACTTCATTGCAAGACTTTTTTCTATCCGCCACCCGAGAGCACGCTCTGTAGCGGTCAGGCTCCGCCTAGAGACTTGTGGCAGTGTGACGTTAATGTGGGCAATATATACACAGACTTTGGTTGCTTAATTTGTAGCAAACTCATTGTGAGCAAATTTCATAATTGAATTCATAAAATATTTGAATGTAATATAACACCAAAATGCTGAGGCTTTAGAACATTACAAACTCAGCCTGCCTACATTAACAATCCCAGTACCACAGGCATGCAAGAACTGCTTGCATAATCATGAATCAACTAAACCATTTTGATATATTGACAGGTTTTCAAAAATGACTATTTTTGAAAATTTGATATTATTATTTTTCTCTGAAAGAGCAAGTTACTGTTGCTGAAAAGAAAAAAAAAGCAAATCATATACAATATCTGATACTTTCTTTTGCAGTTTACAGCTGCACATGGTAAAAGGCTGCATGCATGAGTGTTTGTTGTGTGCCATTCATAGTATTATTTCCGAAATTCTTATTCAGTTGACATTTAGCGATCAGCCTATGAATTTTCTTATTTTTTCAAACTTTTTCATTCCGTGCATTAGATATGAATTTATTTTAGTTCAGAAAAATTTGCTCAACGAAGGGGAGTTTTTCTACTTTTGGCGAAAAAACAAAACAAAGCAAGAACTAGTTCTAAAAATTTTATGAAAGAGACAGGTTTGAGGTTTGACGTGATGAGAAGTCAATAAAGAAGGAATGCCACAGAAAGGATTGCCTCAACAAAGGAATTTGGTTCGTCAGGGTAACATACATTTGGCAATGTTTTTATGTACTCCAAGTTAACGCTCCACCACTAGCTTACAACAAGGGAGAAAAATAAGGTGGTGCATGTAGAAAGTTAACTCATCACATAACGTGAAATTTTGACCCAGAACAAGAGAAGGAACAAAGTCGAGTGCTCACCTCCAACAATATTTATCTTAAAGAGCAAACATATATACTCTTGATATGCAAAAAAAACAGACAAATCATTCAAAAAGCCCACAACTACCATGCACGAAAACCTTACATCCTCAGGAAAGACAATTCGTTTTGACAAATCCTTAGAGAGAGAGTGAGAGAAAGTACTGATGCAGTTCAGCTCTAGTCTACAAATCTTTTTGGGCGCGACAATTTCTCTTGTAGTTTTTTTTCCCAATGATAATGGTGTCACAAAAAAGTGGTTTGGAGCCACACCTGCTGCAGTGCAAGGCCAAGAAACGATTGCGACCATTCTTGAGGTTACAAGCGTGTTCATTGCAGCACGTGTGGCTGGAAAATGATTTTGCACAACATCATTATTGCTGGAAGAAAAAACTACAAATAAAATGACAAGAGAAATTATCGAGGCAAAGAGGATTTGTAGACTAGAGCTGAACTGCGTCAGCACTCTGTCTCAGGCTTTGTCAAAACAAATTGTCTTTTTTGAAAATGTAAGATATTTGCGCATGGCAGTTGTGGGCGTCTTGAATGATTTGCCCGATTTTCACATTTCAGGAGTATATATGTGTTTGCTCTTCAAGATAAATCTTCTTGGAAGGGAGCACTCGTGTTTGTTCTTTCTCGTGTCCTGGGTCAAATTTTTGTGCTATGTGATCAGTTATGCATTACCAACATGCCTAACTTCATACTTTCGATCCCTGAAGTCAGTCCTTAAAGGGCCACTCACCAGGTCCCATAACAAATTTTAGTTAGACTGTGGAAGTTGTTGTGTATCTAACGGAGAGAATTATACCACAAAAAGTTTTTCAATCGGTTCATTACGAGCTGAGAAAACAGTTTCTTCTTTTTTTAACAGCAGGAAAGAAGGATGAAAGGAGGCAAGCTCAAAACCCTTGCCACTCCCCCGTGTAGCCTTCACAAGCCAAATCTCTTTCTTACCCTCTCCAGCATCCAACCAAGAGGTCACGTGCACATGACGTGCTCAAACAAGCCCAACCCTCGAGCGCGCGAGCGGTGTTGTTTTGTTGACCAGCATTGTTTTGTGTCTACTGGCTGTTTTCGCGAGATTGTTTGGAAACGCTGGCTTTGATGCGGTTGAAAAGATGATCATAATGAGTGCTTGAATGCGCAGGACCATTAATTTCTTTTCCAGGACAGGCGTCTGCTTGATGCAGTAACCGCGGAGACACGAACGCATGCGAAACGCCAGCACATTAGCTGGCATCTCGTTGCAATGCACGGAGAAAAAAAATGAAAAAGACAAACACATTCTTCTATTGCGTCTCAATACGTATCCCAAGATTTATCAATCTCTTCAAGCAACAAATTCCATTAACTACGCATGTCACGTTAAATAATTTCCGCCATGTCACGTGCCACTGTTGGCAGCGTCAGAGCACAGTCGTCTACATAGAGGACCAACGTCGCAGCACTGCTGTGTATGTAGGGCGATTCATACGTGCGCATCATACCCTCCTTTTCTGGGGGCGCGACCCGTAAAGAAAGGGGGAGAAGCGTTCGTCTTGAAATTTGACCCATTTCCGCGGCGCATAGAGTTGCATGTTTGGCAGACGTGACCATAAACTCCCGTTGCACGCATTGCACTTGTCAGCTCAAAATCGTCAAACCCGGTGAGTGGTCCTTTAAAGAAAAGCAAAAATTAGAGGAGGAGACATGAAGAATGGTTAGAAATTTTGCCATATGTCTACACCAAAATGGAATGCTATTATTAATTAGGAGAATGTATCTTTTTCTTGGCAACCAGCAAACATGATTTAGAACACACGAATACTTTTTTGTTCAAGTTAGCTGCTAAAGAGCCGAGAGCTGCTCCGTGAAATCCTCTTGAACAACCTGCACAAGTAATGTCCAATGCTACCCCACTATATTGTGGTTGCCGGCAGACACAATGTAACTTGTAAATACTATCTCTTGGCTGTACGCGAGCAGCCATGTAGTTTATGAGGGGAAAGTCTTCGATCATACCATTCTGTATGCATTGCAGCAAATGTTTGTGTAGCATAACTTGGTTAAGGTTCAAAGTTTCTGGTTTTCTGCCTGACGCTATATAATACATGTTAGCAATTGCAAACAAGCCACAGTGAAGTGTGTTGCACTGGTTTTGTGCCTTCATTGTTGGTATGGTTAATGTTGGCGATTGTAATTTTAGAATATGACAGATTTGCCTAACAGCGTCCGGAGGGGTATCTTGATCAATTGAATCATATATGAAGACTGTGTTTTTGTCCGCACCAACATTTGTTACTGTAAGCCAATGATTGAGGTTCTGAACATGCAAGATTTGAACGAAAGGGCCTTTGATTTGAGTGAATTGTAAACATCGGCCCAGTAAGACATCTTAAAAGCCGACCCAAGTAGGATATTTTTTCTGAATTAAATACTGTGCGACATTGATTACGCTATCTGATATGGAGGTGCCCTGTACCAGAACATTTAAATCTGCATCTGAAAGAGAATACCGTTTGTAGACATTTAGCATGTCTACTTTAACCATCGCAAGGCCTATCTTTTTTACTTGATTTGAGAAAAATTTACGCTTGACAGCTCTCACTTTTTTTGGCCTCCCCCTTCTTGCTTTAACCAAAGGTACCACAAGTTTTGTACTGTTAGAATGCCCAAGATAACTTGTGGCAGTAGTTTGTGCTAACTGAGCTGGTGCAGCCTTTATGGCTGCTGAAGTTTGGTTACGAGGAAATGTGGTTAAATTTCTGAAGAAAGCCTCGCAGGATGAAAGTTTTTCTATTAACTCCTTCTCACCACAATTAGATAATACGTTAGCCACGGTTTTTGACATTTCGCAAAAACTCCTATAAGCATAAGTATACTTCTCTTGTGCAGTGTCAAGCTTTACACAGGGTGGTGACTGAATGCTGCTTGTTACCACTGGTGTGGCACTAGTGGTTGTGCAGCTGTCACTCAGGAAATGATTCTTGCACCACCTGTCTCGTATGCAAGCCTTGTCGAAAAAATCTTGCTTAGTAGAGTCACGCACTGCTAAAATATGTGCACACGGCAGAGTGTACTGGTTATAAAAAGCACATGTGGAAGAAGTCAAGCACAATGAAACACTGTACTGTGATCATGGTGAAACTACAACATAAGAATTAGAAGTGGAAGTGACTTGATAACTTACATTTTTAAACTTCTCATACTGCTCTAGTACTTTACTTGTAGCCTCAGAAGTGCAATTATGGGGCAATTCTAGCCGAAATAGGTCATTGAAATCATTTATGTTTAGGCTCAGCTTCATTTCTTTAAGCTTATCGAATTATAGAGATAAATAATCATTATCAATGTAACCTACCAATGCTTCTATTGCTTGAACCAAATGCATGCTTGAAGAGAGATAATTTTTAATCTTTTGAATGTGGCACTCAATGCGATTATTAGTATTATTACCAAATGTAGGAAGGGCTTGCCGATATGCATGTGCCCACATTTCCTTACACAAGTGCCAGTTATGCATATAGTAAGAAATGAAATCTGTGCAAGTCATAGCTTGGAGGTCAGCAAGCTTATCGAAGTAGTCTTGCTCAGTGGGGAATTAAACTCAACTTTTTAAGAGAGGAAGCAACTGATCACTTTGCTGTCTAGCTTTTTCATTAACCTTTTGCTGGAAACAATGCAACACATGCCACATACACAAAAGTATGTTAGAATTAGGAAGATTACTGGTTAAAATGCGCAGTTCATTGAGATCTTTATCAATCGTCACTACTTTGCAAGCAGACACAACAAATGGGTTGAAATCTACAAACTTTGTGAACATGGGCTCAACAATTTCAGTCGTCTCATTTCGTAAGAAGGCATAACACACAGGTCTCCCACGACCACGACCATCTTGAACTAGTATAGAGTAAAGAATAAAACTCTCAATATTGACTTCATACGTTCCATCAATAAATAGAATCTCTGGATACTTTTCCAAAATTTCACGCATGTGCGTTGTTTGAAGAAGTATGAATTGCAGGTTATTATTTTGATTCATTTCATAGTGAATAACCCAGTTTGGATTATTTTTTAGCAAGGTCTCTACCTTCTCTGAAACCATTTCGCCATGAGCCTGCTCATTGCGGATAGGAATAGAAAATCGTTGCTTGTAATTAATAATGTCCTTTGTAGTTAATTTCTTACCAGTTTTCTGCTCGACCAAGTTTTTAAAATTCTTTGCGCCAATATTACATTTAGCTAAGTCAAAGAATTCTTCTTTTTCTCCATAATTCACGAGCTTCTTCTGAGGATACAAATTATAATATTCTGTGGGATGGTTATGCTTAGCTTGTAGTTCAGTTATCTTGTAGTGTAGAGTAGGCGATTTACATAGGCTTACCGATACTGTCATTTCACAGCCAGTACCATTGTAAGCTTGCTTTGGTCGCGTTCCTATCCCCCTGAGCTTTATTGTGCGACCATGAATGCAGCTATATTTAATCCTAATATACTCGAAGTCCTTATCTTCTGATGTCAATGGACTTTTATTACTCTTATTTATCATGACTGCATGCCTGCCCTGCCTGCACCACTCATCAAAGCTTTTCTTAAAAGAAGGAAAGTTATCAAATGTTGCATTTATATAAACTTTGCTACCCCCACCATATAGTGTATTTACTGGGTTATTGAGGACAGTTGGGTTGGCACCAGTGTTTACACAAATAGCCTGGGCACTAGGGCTGGCAGGCCTGCTTCTGGATGTCAAAGCATCCTCACAATACTTGTACTGCACAGCTGCAGTGCACCCAGCTTCCATAGGGTCACCAGCCTCTGTGCCAGGATCGCGCTCAATTCGCATGCAATCCCGAGTCAGTGCTGGTAGATGGCTTTTGCAGACAGAAACCTCGTTCACACCGTCATTCGTGACAGATTCACAGTGAGTCCCGGAACTAACTGAGCAGTCTTTCAACTGCTTGCTAGGAACACGCTGCATCTTTTTAAAACTATCACGAAGGACATTGTGCGAGACACTGGCTCGTCCTTCAGGCTTTCTACCACAGACAGCGGAAGAAGCAGACTGAATCTGTTTCTGGCTCACAACTGCTGTCATAGGTGAAGTGGACCTGATGGACTTGGCAGCTGTCACAGCAAGAACTTTGCCTTCACTGTCTGCACACAGTTTAGAGCTCTGTTCTTGCTTGTGCAGTGCCGCAGCCTTCCGCCGGCTCTTCTTTGACTGCACCAGTTTCCACTCACTGTCACCACACTGGCCGACAGCCTGTGGCACAGCTGCTTTTCCAGCACTGGCCTCCTCTTCCCCCTCAGAAGAGCGCACAAGAGCACTCTCATGCTCCTGGGAGGCTCTCCTTATTTTCCTGTCACAAGTGGTGCTTGCACCTCGACTAGGGATCATTGGCTGAACAGGCCTCTCCCCAGTGTTTCCCTTGCATGGTACACTTGTGCCATGGAAAATGGGGGAAGGCAGGCTGTCCCAAGTCCACCAAGCCTTGCTTCCCTTGCAGCGAACGCGGACACCGCCTACGAGCGTAAAGCCAATACCATCAATGGTACTGGCCAGTTGGTCAGTGTCGTGTCTCTGCATGAGAGCACTGCTGGATTTCCAGACAGGACCTGGTGCAGCGGAAGGTCCACCTACTGCTGGAGAGTATTGCATGCATACCAAGTGCAGGAAAATCGACTTCCAAGTTGATGGCAAAGTGCTCCTGCCGAGCCCACCCACTCCATGCAGATGCCTTGGACTCCTTGCAGGACTGTTGGATGCGTCTCCTCTCTAGATGGGTGGACAAGGCACAGGCCTCCCGGTGCAGGAAGTCTGCCAGCATCTTGTTGCCAAGCCGGCTGGGGTGGACACCATCCCTGCTCAGGAATCCAGGCCAGCTGTCCACAAGACTATCCAGGATAGTGAAGCCCCTCTCCAGGCAAAGCTGTACGAGTGCGGCATTCACGTTCCTGTAGTGGTCATTCAAATGACAAACATCAGACAACTGTTACCCTTCGCGGTACCAATTCTGCCCCCGAGGAAGAATGGCAGAAAAAGCTACATGCAACGTGGGATTGCTTTCGATGATTCCCTGAGCGAGCTGGCGATATTTGTCCATGCACATGTTGACACTGTCAACAGTGTTGTTCGTGCCAACATGTACAATGACAACATCAAAACTGGCCAGCTTGTTAGCAATCATTGAGAGCAAGTGCTCAATTCTTATTCCTCTGTGTGCGGCAACGCTAACAGACAAGCCACGGCGCGATGGGAAATACTGGTCCACGTATTTCACCATCGAATCACCAGCTACTAACACACGCGTCATGTTGCACACACTTTCAATTCAGAATTACACCATGAAAAAAAAGAAACAAGAAAGTGAATATTTAATCTAAAACACGGCTGTCAATTACGCAAATGCACTACGACACAGATACGAAGCACGTTAACACGGATGACCAAAGAAAGGGCCGCGTACAGATACTGCTAAACCAGCGTATACGCGAAAAATCACAAAAATACGTATTGGAATGGATATAAACAACGTTAGTAAATATAAAATAGCAGTGAAAATGAGCGGTTGAGCTTAGATGAAGATGATGTTCGAGGCTTGCGAATATGTAGCAGAACAAGGCCTGTAGACAGCTCGCAGAAGCAGCAACCAGCCGTACTCCAGCAGCAGCAGCAGCAGCAAGTGAGCGTCTGCTGAGCAGCTGAGTCACGTTCGATTCGGTAAATTGGAACAACGCGCTAAATCGGAAACGACGTATGTCGTGACGATTTTTGTGACGTCACTTTCGTGCGGCGCAGGAGCCGTCTCTGTGTGGGGGTGGCTCGTGCGCCATGCGGCGCAGCAGTCTCTGCCAATTATTTATGGTGTGGGGGGTGCCCTGCAAGTTTGTTGCAGCAGCAACCCAAAGAGTGTTAAAAAAGGCTCTGAAAGGCTGCGCGTTCCGCGCAGGCACTTGTTTTTTTAAATTCTTCAACGTTTGCACGCATGCTTTACCTTATTTTACGGTGATTGAGAGTGATGCAATGTGTGACAACGCATAAGCACAGTCACGAGGCTTGTTTTCACATTTCACAAGGTTTCTTAGAACCCCGTCATTACAAGATATAGGGGACCCTATAAAGCTTCGCCTTAAGGAGTTGAACGCGAAAGCGACATCTTCTTCGTTGTGCGTACTTCAAACACTTGAAAGCTTTTCGAACTTGCTGTACACCCACTACGTGACCTTAAGGGTGCAGTAGCGTGTATGCCTTTTGTACTGGCGTATCGGCTATTCACATATTCTGACGATGGTGGGCAATACGCTTGACCACGCATTATTACAGCAATGTTTCATGTTGCATCGTGAAGCATATATACAGTACGCGCGTGTTTGTGCGACATAAAAGCTGCATTTCCAAGCAGAGGAGATTGTTTTGACTGTTGTCCCAAGCAGTGTCGTGGCCGTGAGGTAGAACATCCGCTTGCCCTGCAAACGACCTGTGTTCGGTCCCCATTCGTACCCCAACAACCCTATTTCGGTCCCCCAGTCGGCCCCAGGGCTTTTTATTGTTTATTTATTTTATTTGCGTCGTTCTCGATTTTTATGTGACGCATGAGATGATTTTTCGCTCACCACCAACGACGCCGACACCGTAATTTCTGAGAAACGAGTTCTTTAACGCTATCACGTTAAAATGTATCGTTCGTTTCTGAATCCCCTCTACACAACATAATTATATACTCCGTTTCCTACACAAATGCAACGCTGTGGAAGCTATATGCAAGAAGTTCGGCCAGCAAAACGTATAACGTGCGTTTCGTGGTCGCTCGCGTGGCATCTCATTAGTGCCGGTGCACCCTCGTGTTTCTTTGTGCTCCCCTTTGGCGTGACTGGCGAACAGAAAACAAAAGAACGCGGGTACCGAACTACCCCGTGGTGTTCTATCCTGCACTGACAATACTGAAAGTCCAGGTGGCCACGGTGTAAGGATAGGTTAAGTGCTGACACTCGCCGCTCCGCGTAAGGAGAGGGCGCGGACAGTGTAGGAAGATGGGAGAGTGAGGGCCCAGCCAGGAAAGTGCATGGTGGATGCACCGGTCAAAGCTCAGGAGGTTGTAGAGGACAGCATGGAGGGCGAAATTCTCGTCATTATTCATGCTGGTCTTAATTATGTGCTGAAAGAAAAGACTCAGACTCTTCAGAGACAGTTAGAGGGTGGGATGCGTAAACTCCGAGATGCCTCTGGGAGTGTGCATGTGACCCTATTCACAGTACCAGAGGTATGGGGGCAGTCTCGTGGGATTGAGGGTAGTGGAGGCCAACTTGTGATCGGGGATATGAGCCGGCAGCTTGGATATAGTACAGCGTAATGGAGGTGAACCAAGACGTGTACGAGCCATGCGCTCCCCCCTTTGCACAATATGGCATTTATTACAGTGGTGCGACGGGCAGAAGGGTTGGCAAGAGGATGGGTCGTCAAGCCATAACTTTTTCTAGAGGGACCCAGAGCCGTGAGGCCAGCAGTAGCCAAAAACGATTCTAAAGGGACACCAATTATATTCAAACCACGTGGGGCCCATGGATGAAGGAATTGACGTAAGCACAAGGGCCGAGCTAAATCAGACATAGGCTATATTAACATGCAGGGTGGCAGGAATAGGTTGAAGTGGGGAGAGACAGAAGAGCAGTTAAGGCAGGAGAAGCTGATGGTATATGGGGTTGTGGAGACGCATCTTCAGAACATGGAGCATCCGCCTCGCTATCCAGACTACGTACAGGAATATTGCAATAGAACGGATCGAAGGCAGCAAAAAAATGGGGTGTAATTGGAGCATTTATGCATAAAAGTATGTGTTGGCAAGAAGTCAAGCAGGGATGCACGGAAGACTTATGGTTAAGAGGGAAAGTAGTTGGGCATATGACATTCCTTGGTTTGATGTACTTGTGGACGGGAGCAAAGGCCAGAGAGAAAAACCGATCAATGTTACAGTGTATAACAAATGACATTGAGGAGTTAGGAGAAGAGTGCCAGATAATTATACTAGGAGATATGAATGTCCACATAAAAGATATAGATGGGTATACTGACCCAAAAGGCAAAATGATCATGGATATGTGTGAAAGGCATGATTTGATAATTTCCAACAGTACTGAGAAATGTGAAGGGCAAATGACATGGAAGGCGGGAAGGCTGTAGTCGACGATAGATTATGCACTGATGTCACATAGGATATATGATAGGCTCAGGGGAATGCACGTAGATGAATGTGGCTCCAGAAGTCAGGGTAGTGAACCCAAACGTATCAAGCTAAGTTTTGGAAGAGCAGTGAAAGTGGAAAGGAGACAAGATGATCAACCACAGGAAAATTTTTATTCAGAAAGGCAAATTGAAATAGCCACTAAACAAATTGAGAAAGTAATCACTGAGGATAATAAAACAGTGTGGACATACACGAATATAATTAGACTGTTTGAGCTAGAGCTTGCTAAGGCACGTGACAAGTCAACCCGGAAAAGAAGACACAAACCCAAAAGTTGGTGGGATGAGGAAGTTAGGAGAGCCATAGCAAAACGTCAGGAAGCCTCTATGGAACACAGACATGCTAAGCAGCGGGGTGAACCAACAGAGGATGTTGAAAGAAAATAGGACATCTTTCTAAGCTGTAAAAGGGAAGCATATCCCTTCTGATCAATGAAAAGATTAGAAAAAAAGGGGCTTAGCGGCTGGCAGAAGTACATAAAAAGGATAGAAAGACAACTGCGAAATTTCGGAACCATCTAAACTCTCTAAGAAATGAGACAAGCCTAGAGCAGAGGTTTATAACTACAGCTCAAGGTGTTAGGCTAGAAGGGGATGAAGCGATTGATTATATAAGAACAAAGGTGACAGAAAAATTTCAACAAAGAAGTGCTTTATGCTCCTTAATAGACAAGGATGGATCAAGTGGCATAGTGGCTCTATTTTCACAACGAGAGTGGGAAAGGGCTGAGAAGAGGGTTTCTAGTAGTACATCAACAGGCCCTGATGGCATCCCAATCATGCTGATAAAGACATTGGGTCCCAAGTCTAAGCAGACTTTGAGAGAGGCAGCGAGAAAAACAATAATCGATGGTGAAGTCCTCGATGAATGGAAACTTAACAGGATGAGCATGATCTATAAAGGAAAGGGAGACAAAGCTGACATAACTGCCGTTCTATAACAGTGACATCAGTAGTCTACAGGCTGGCGATGCAGATTATAAAGGAAAGACTGCGGGTATGGATAGAGGATGAGGGGGTGCCAAGGGAACTGCTGAATGGGTTTCGGAAACACAGGAGGTTAGAAGACAATCTGTTCTCACTGACGCAGTGCATCGAAATAGCAGAAAAGGAACAGAGGCCCCTGTGGCTAGTATTTTTGGATATCAAGGGAGCGTATAATGGCGTGGTTCAAGAGGACTTGTGAGAATACTGGACACACTAGGTGTGGAAGATGGAGTCACTAACCTTTTAAAGGATATTTATAAAAGTAACAAGGTAGTTATAAAATGGGAAAAACAGGTATTCAAGCCCGCAGAGGTAAAACGGGGGCTTAGGCAGGGGTGTCCTCTGTCACCCTTGTTATTCATGATGTACCTACAAGGATTAGAGGCCAAATTAGAAGGAGGTGGACTTGGCTTCACCCTCTCTTTCATCAAACAAGGAAAACTTATTGAACAGGCACTACCAGCATTGATGTATGCAGATTATATAGTACTAGTGGCCGACTACATGGAAGATTTGCAGAGATTGATGGACATTTGCGGAAATGAGGGAGATAGGTTAGATTTTAGAATCAGTAAGGAAAAATCAGCAGTCATTATTTTCAATGACAACGAAGGTAGTGAGCTTAGAATACAGGCGGTCACGCTAGAAATAACAGATAAATACAACTATCTGGGCGTATGTATAAGCAATGAGACCGAGTACCTAAGGGAACGCGAAATACATGGAACGACTAAAGGTAACCGAGGAATGCAGCGGTGATAAAGAATAGGGCACTGTGGATTTACAATAGGTATGATGTTGTGAGAGCAAAATGGAAAGGGGTCTTGGTTCCTGGTCTGGTGTTCGGCAATGCGGTCTTGTGCATAAGATCAGAAGTTCAAGCAAGATTAGAAATTAAGCAACGTGGCATTGGCACACCAACGGCGAGGGGGGAATTTTAACTCCCCCCACCCGAGGCCGACCTAACCCCCTCTTATATTCCCTAATGTCCTTGTCGCCGAGTCACCTGCGTCAGTGTTAGTGGTGCACCGAAGGGGGCGGGAATGAGGGGTTTTAATTCCCCCCACTAGAGGTCGACCCCCCTCCCCCTCCTGTAAGTGCAGCCTGGTTGTCAAGTTGTCGTCTTTTCGATCTAATAAATGGCTTTAGAGCGAAATTGCCTAATTTATTCTATTAATTATGCCATATTCCCATATCTACTCCTATAAGAGCAGAAACCGCATGTTCCGTGGCTCGAGCTGCATTCACTTCCAGTGAAGCAGCGTTGTGCAGAGAAAAAAAAAGGCGCTTTCACGAGTTGTCAGTCTGATCGTTATTTTTATTCTTGGTGGAAGTTCAAGATGGGCTGTGTATAATGACAATGCCCTGCGTGACTCGGCCATATATAGGCTTTAGTGCACAGTGCATGTCACTTAAAAATGTATTCCAGCAGCTCAACCAGCTGTGTATGCAATGCTGCATACATGTATGTTGCATAATACATGTATAACATACATCTGTAATACTTGTGTCCATGTGCTTCGAGTTGTCGATGAATACACCCACGTGCTGTCAAATGCTAGCTTCCTGGTTAGCTCAATTGGCGCAGAGCGACCGCCCCAGAAAGGTGTTGGTCCTAATTCGAACCACGTACCAGAACGAATTTTTCGGCAACTAAGAGTCTTTCTGAGAAATCCATATGAATTTCCTTGTGGCTTCGTGTTACAAACGGGTGGTTGTCTCCTTTTCCTTTCATACATGTATGTTCCGAGCAAGAGTTCGCAGTCTTGTTCACCATTTATACATTATCCGGTTAACACGGGCAAATCTACTGCCCCGACTTGCATACATGCAAATGCCTGGTTCACTTGGACGCTCCTAATGCAATTAGAGATTAAGATCTCAAGTGCCTAGATATCACTACATTATCGTACTCACAACTTCGAATGAAAAGTCATGAAGGTAATTTTATACAAATAACAGGTAAGTTCATTCAATGGCCTTACTCACTATAGAAGTGAAACACGCGGTGCCCATTTCCAGTTTCGATGCCGGTGGCAGTTCCATTACTTTTTCCCAAATCCTTTACATTATAATGAACATGAATTTTGTCAGTCATATATTGCTTGTTTTCCTTTGAATAGTCAATAATAAGCACACCACTTGCCGAAAATTATTCTTTTTGCATCATAAATGAGCTCCTCAAAACACTAAGAACGAAGGCACCTTCGACGGCAAACGCGTGTCGCCGCTACAATGCTCTTTAGATTTCAAGTCTTTCCAATTAGCGTCACTGCTGACATGCACACGGTGCATAATTCAAATTGGCAGGTTGAAATGAACTTGACTATCAATCCTCTGAAACAAAAAAAAGTATTTCAGACACCCTTGCTTGTTCAGATACATTAGGTAGGCTTGCTTTAGGAGCTCACGGGAATACACTAAATCAGGGAGTACAAGGTGATATGGGATGGACATCATTTGAGGGAAGGGAAGCTATCAGCAAGATAAAATTTGAGAAGCGATTGAGAGAAATGGGAGAGAAGCGTTGGCCTAGGAAGGTTTTCAGCTACTTGTACACGAGGAATGTCGATACAAAATGGAGGAAGTGAACCGGAAAATTAACGGGTAAATACTTAGAAAAGAGCAGGGGGCCAAACCAAAAATAACTATCGGTTAAGAAGAAGGTGAAGGAAACGGAGACCAACATATAGAGAAGTGGCATGGTTAAGAAGTCCGCACTAGAGATCTATCGAACTTTTAGGCAGGAAATTGCCAAGAAAAGGATCTATGATAATACTCGGGGTAGTTCTACCACAGAACACCTATACACTATTTGCTTTACTGTTTGAAGACGGAACAGGAGTATTGCTATGGTGGCTAGAAAGAGCCATCATACTATTGCTACAGTGTCTAGAAATATACTGCCAGTGGTGGCGCTTATGTCTTGTCAGAAAAGTTTCGGAATTCGGTGCTGCACGCGTGAACAGGTGATTCGAAACCATGCCGAAAGCCGAGAAAGAGCGCCACCTTTAGAAGTTCCAAGAATAATGCCTTTAGGACACGGACTTGTGCACATGGCTCATTTGCAAGAGAAAACCAGACGGAGCCAAGTATGCCCAATGTAAGTACTGCAATTGTGCACTTGCTCCTAAGTACAGTGATCTGAAGGCGCACAGAACTAGCAAGAAGCACCAAAGTTCTACGGCAGTACTTTGTCCTACGCAGACGCAAATCTGCTTCAAAAAGAAAACTGAAAACTCTGCTAGCGCAGAAGAAGGCAGGGCAGCATTTTTCATCGCCGAACATTGTAGCGTTGTCACTGCCGATCACTTAACCGAATTCGCCAGGAAATCATTCTCTGACAGCGCCGCCGGCAAAGATTATCACATGAAAAGGACAAAGTGTGCAGCAATCACCAAGAATGTTTTGTACCCACACTTTAAAGAGGACATCAACGCTGGCATCAGTTCCTGTAAATACAGTAGCATTGTCGACGAGTCCAAAGACATAGCCGTCACAAAGTATTTCGCGGTGTCAATCATTTAGATACAGGTTGTCTGCCAGAGGACTGGAAATCTGCTTACGTAATCCCAATATTCAAATCTGGTGATAATACTCAGCCCAATAACTACAGACCAATCTCTTTGACGTCAATATGCTGCAAACTTCTCGAAAATATCCTATACACAAATAAAATAGCTTATCTTAATTTAAATAACCTGCTCCTAAACAACCAACACAGTTTCCGTCAAAACTTCTCATGTCAATTGCAACTTTTCGAACTAATTACTGACCTTCATTCTGCGCTTAGCTCTTCCCGTCGTGTCAATGCCATCTTTATTGATTTCTCAAAGGCATTTGATAGGGTCCCCTACAAACGTTTAGAAATAAAAATTCGCAATCTGAAGCTTGAAAACAATACAACACAATGGCTACTGGAATTTCTTACTAACCGCTTACAATCTGTAAAATTAAAGAGCTACATCTCTAACCCTACTAGCGCTTTATCCGGTGCTCCACAATGCTCGGCTCTAGATCCTCTTTTATTCTTAATATACATTAATGGCATAGCATGTAACATAACCTCGCAAATTCGGCTATTTGCAGACGACTGCGTAAACTACAAAAAATAAATTACCCTGCCGATAATAGCATTTTACAATCTGACCTCAATAGGCTGGCTGAGTGGTGCGACACGTGGCAGATGGAAATTAATGTAGGGAAAACTAAGCACTTGGAATTTAGTTCTGCTCTAATCCCTTTGCATAATACATACACCATAAATGGCATTCGAATTGAATCAGTACAATCCCTTAAATATCTTGGGGTATTTTCCACAGCCTATCTAAACTAGACCACTCACATTGAACATATCACTACTAAAGCAATAAAAAAACTTGGCATCCTCAAAAGGCGATTATACCCTGCCAACAAAGAAACCAGACTCCATTCATACATTTCCCTGATAAGACCACCGCTGGAGTATGCTTCAATCATATGGCATCCTCCCACTAAAAATTTAACTTACCTGGTTGAATCAATTCAAAACAATGCCGCGCGCTTCATAACTTCGTCATACTCACGGTATGAAAGCGTAACTTCCTTACTGAAATCGCTTAATCTGCCCTCCCTTGCCGCGCGACGTAAACTTGCAAGGTTATCTAATTTTCATTCACTCTTCCACAGCAACTGCGCCCAAGCATATCCTCTCGCCATCACACATTTCAGCCCGTGTTGATCACCCTAACAAAGTTAATCCCATCTTCCCGAGAACAAAAAAAAATACCAAAACTCGCCCTTAGCCCTGTCGATAACCAACTGGAATTCCTTCCCAGCTGATATAACCACTTCAACAGAATCTTCATCCTTTCTGAAAGCGTTAAAAGTGTTTTTAGAACTTCCAATCGATTAATGTAGTTATGCGGTGGTGTCGCTCATGTGAATTACTTAAATATCTTTGCGTGTGTTATTAGCACCTACACTTGGTTACCTGGAGCCTATTGTATTTTTATTAACGTACCTTTTTTTCTGCAGAGTTTATATATATTTTTTTCCTTATCACTGCTGTTGCATGTATTCTTTTTTTCCATTTAAGCTTTATATAATAATGCCTCTGAACTTTTAATGTATTGTACACATGTTCGAAATCTTCCTAATCCCCCTTCTATGTAATGCCCTCCCGGGTATATAGGGTATTAAATAAAATAAATAAATAAAAATAAAAATTTACCAAAGCGCTCAAAGATCAGACATCGTGACAACACTCCTCTCGCTTTGCGTGCTAAATGCCTGCAATGCAGATGGAATTGTGAAAACTATAAAATGCACATTAAGAGAACACGACCTAAAGCTGGACAACATAGTAGGTATTGCGACTGACAATTAATGCAAGCGTCATGGTGTGGGTGAACCACGGACTTTACAAGCAGCTCAAGGCTAATGTGTCACATCTCATCCTGATTCGATGCGTCTGCCACTCGCTGCAGCTGGCGACTTCAGCCGCTGTGGCAGAAGGGCTCCCAAGAAGCCTCGATTACCTTGTTGGTGATACGTACAATTGGATCGCCAGGTCGTTTTCTCGGCAGCAAGCATACGAGGAACTTTTCCGTATTCTGAACGATAGAGAAGAGCCCTTGAAAATTGTCCAAGCTTGTTCCACGAGATGACTGTCTATTGCGAAAGCAGTTGAACGTGTGCTACACCAGTGGAACAAGCTAAAAGCTCACTTTCGAGTCGCAAGACTGGCAGAAAAGTGTTACAGTGCAGAAGTTCTGTACTCCATGTATTGTCACGAAGGCAACAAAGCTTATTTGCTCTTTCTGAGACCAGTGCGCACAGAGGTTCAGACAGTCTTTTGAAGCTGACAACGCAGATCAAACAAAGCTTTTGGACGATCTTGTACATCTACTGTCATTTCTCATAAAAAAGTGGTGATTCCAACTGCGTCAGTGGACGTATACAAGATGAAAGTAGAGGACTATGTGGATCCCAAGCCGCACTTGGGCTACTCATTCGAGAAGCACGTTGACGACATGAAGAAAATTGGCTTAGGTGCTGATGAAGAGGAGAACCTAAGGAAACGATTCATTCATTCATTCATTCACAAAACTTTATTTGTGTCCTGAAGTGCGGTCTTTTCAGACCGAGGCGGGCCGGGTCCACGTCAGTACCGACAGGCCGGGCCTTGTGGCGTCATCGTGGACCTGCCCGTAGTTGATCTTGATAAAACGCACTCCGCACCATTGTCTGCCAGTAAAGCCAAATTGTTCTTCGGGGTCGGCGAGAGTCGCCGGACAGCCCACCAGCATTGTCTGATCCCAATGATGCCATCGCACGCGTCACACTTGTCTTGAATTTCACTGTCAGGATGAATTTTATGTAGAAAACACGGAGTGGGGTAAGTTCCGGTTTGCAGTAAAGGTAGCGTGACTGCCTGAGCCCTGTTCAATTTTGCGTATGGCAGTGGGAATTGCCTACGCCTCAAGTATATATATATATATATATATATATATATATATATATATATATATATATATATATATATACTTGAGGCGTTGTATGTGATTAAATTATTTTTATAGTCTCCGGAATGGTAGTTGGCGTCGGGTCGGGTCTGACCGGCACGGCAAGCGAGTCCTCGTGCCAGGTCATTCGTCACCTCATTGAGGTTGACCAAAGTTTCGTCCACTTGTCCCATATGCGCAGGAAACCATCGGATTTCAGTATCGATAGAATTAACTGCAGCAAGTTTATTCTTGTACTCATCGAGCAAATACGTCAAAGGCTGCCGGATAACATCAAAATCTCCAGGAAAGTGTCTCAACTAGCAGTCGAAAAGGTGTTGTACGTGCTAAAGCCCTCGCTAGTGCCACTGTTGAAAGCAATGGGTATTCCGAGTACTAAAATTGACGCCATAGAAAGCCAATGGAGAAGAATCACGACTGTAGCGTGGAAAGACACGTCAACGACACAGAAGTTCTGGTGTGAATTGTATAATTATCGAGACTCTTATGTGAAAACCCGTTCGGGGAACGAGCAGATTTCGCCATCTCCATGATAGTACTACCACACTCAAATACTGAAGTTGAGTGATCGTTCAGCCAGATGAACTTGCAATGTTGAAGACTAAACTCCAAAACAGGCTCTCCCCCAACACTATTCACGACATTATGGTCATCAGAGCTGGGCTGAAACGAAAAAGGTGCTTCGACTACAAGCTGCCAGAGAAAACAATCGGCCTCATCGGAACTCGGGATGTGTACAAAGTGGGTGTGAATAAGTTTTCATCTTCAACAGGTGCCTCACACCAGCCCCAAGGCCAAGTGGGAGACTCTAGCCCAGGTTGTGATGACATTCTATTTACACTTTGGGACTTTTACGATTTTGTGTCTGTGCTGAGAGAGTGAGTTCTCCACGAAGAAATGTTAAAATTCAGTGATATTTTGTATTCCTACAAGTGGGTTAGTAAATTACGTTCGTTTTCAACATTTCTGTGTCTATTTTGTATTTATGCTTCTTCTAGGGTCCCACAAAATGTTCGTTAGGCTTTAGCGGATAACTTTGTGCTTTTTTTAAAGTTTAGCAGATTTTAGCCGATTTTATTACCCATTTTGTGGAATCCTTGCCAACTGAGATGACAACACTTATTGCGAACCAAGACTTATCGGGCCTAATATGAAGGATTAGACACGGTATGCAGTGCGTGTGGAGAGAAGGAAGAAACTGCCGAACACCTGGTAATGTTCTGTAAAGGGCTTCACCCCAGGATTCAGGAAGATGGCGCAGACTTTTTCAAGGCACTGGGGTTTAGGGAAAGGAAGGGCAAAATATATTTTAAACGGGTAGAAATAACTAGAAGAAGGTTATCTGATTGGTGGCTAAAATTAAGGCACGAGTGAAAATTAAATCCTTCACTGCAAAGTACCAGTCTTCAACTTCACTATTTAAAGAAAAAAAAAAGATAAATCTAGTTTGTGGTTCATTAGGTATTACGGCATAGTGGCGTTAGCCACCGCCCGATCTGAAGGGTACATTCAATAGAACTTCTTTTGGGACTAGTTGGTTCATCTACAATATTCAGAATAAGTGAGCCCATTTATTGGAAGTTAGTTGTGCACAGAAAGCTGTGAGATGAAAAAAAATAACGCGTCGAACACACGCAGAACCAGAAGGCCGTAAGTAGAGAGTGGAGAGGAAGAGATTCTGACCGACACCACGAAATTTCTTTTGTAATTGAACTTTTCAGGGTATACTAAAATATTTACACGCATCCACAGCGACAACCAATTGCCAAAGTTAGTCGTTCTGTGGCACCACCTCCCTTCCTAAAAAATTCTAGGGGAGCCCTGCGTCTCTGTACTAATGTGCACAGTAAATTTCACCTTTTAGACAGTATGAGGTCTCAAAACTAGTTCAAGTCTAATGTAGTCGGACGAGAAGTGCACCGCGTAAAAAAGCGGCTGTTCTAAAGGGCAATGCGCATGGATGTTGTTGTTAGTGGGGTGGTGTGACCTATATGTTGACTTACACACACACATTATATATATATATATATATATATATATATATATATATATATATATATATATGTATGTATATATATGTAGATATATATATATATATATATATATATATATATATATATATATATATATATATAATGAACCTGCCGTGAGCAGGAACAAGTCATTTCTTCACCCACTTTTATTTCTTCTTATTTACATTACATTGGTTTTAATAACTTCCCCTATACATTCCTGGGCATTATTGTCTGTTTGATATTATTGTGACGGAAAAACGAGCCCTTAGGTATACACTTCTTTCCCTTACCATTTATATATATATATATATATATATATATATATATATATATATATATATATATATATATATATATATATATATATATATATATATTTATATATATATATATATATATATATATATATTATATACATATATATATTGCTACGACATCTTTTCTGCATTCAAACAACGCGCCCATCACCTCCCGCACAGGGACACACATGCGCGTCGTCTAGTGTTGCGAAGAGACGACGATGATGGCACGGGCACCCAGCTGGACCCGGCTGATGTGCGCCTCGCGCTCGTGGCTTCTCTGGAAGAGGAAAAAGAAGGCGGACATCTTTGGTGTTCTGCTGTAACATTCTACGACCATAGTCCATTAGAGTTGTCGGCACAGGTTCGCCCTTTAAATACGTTTTATTACACACCCGATGTCCTTCAACATCGTTACATTTCTGGTGGACGTGCTGGGTAATTAATCCAAGCCCTATGAACGCACGACAGCGTAGCCCCGACCACCAGCAAGTTGATCCTGTGGAGCTGACACATGTTCATCAGAGGAACAGTCACCGTCTTCGAGGTGATTCACCAGAATTCAGTCCACTCCACTTCACGCCGAGGGGAACTAAGTCAATGGACGCCACCACCATGACAAGCCAGGTAACACCGGCACACGTGGTGATCAATCAGCCTCACCAGCCACCAATATTTAATGGCGACTTGTATGAAGACGTAGAAAATTGGCTGAACCACTTTGAGAGAGTGGGAAGTTTGAACGGTTGGGATGAGAGAAAGAAACTCCGCCGCGTATACTTTGCTTTGGAGGACTTTGCAAAGACGTGGTATGAGAACCATGAAACCTCCTTTACGACCTGAGGTGAATTTCGGCGACAAGCCCTGGCTACGTATGCCAGCACGGATCGCACAGAAAAGGCGCAGGCTGCGCTTGAAACCAGAAACCAACTCACCAACGAAGGTGTCGCAATGTACATCGAGGACATGATCCGCCTGTTCAAGCGCGCAAATTCCCATATGACTGAAGATAAGAAGCTGCGCCAATTCATGCGTGCGGTGAAGCAAGAGCTATTCGCTGTTTTCGTCCGCAACCCACCACAAACAGTTGCGGAGTTTCATACGGAAGCGACAGCCATCGAGAAAACGCTAGAACAGCGGGCTCGACAGTACAATTGGAACATAAACTACGCACCTGCCAATGTCTTCTCCGGAGGACAGCGAAATGACATAGACGCCCTGCGTCCATGACTTATCAGGTCGGTTATCAGGGAAGAGCTCAGCAAGTTGCAAGCACCTCACACTACAACAACACTGTCTGTCGTCGACGTAGTACGAGATGCACTGAGGCAGATAATACATGAGCCGGAGCGTGAGCCACAGCCGATCCAACGCATCCCAACGTACTCTGAAATACTCACAACCCGCGGCACACACCAATGCAGCAGTTGCGATGGCCGCTCCTTACCTACAGACGGTACGCAGCGCACCTCATCCAGTGGAACCGACGGATACCTACCTGCCACGAGTCCGTAGTGTAGCTCGCTACGTGGATCTAAGGCCCCGGAAAAGTGACATCTGGCGTGACCATAAGCGCAGGCCTTTTGTTTCCATAGCGGGGAAGCAGGTCGCCTGTATAGGTTCTGCCCTTACCAACAGGCAGGATTAAGGGGCTTTCCGTTGTACGCACCATGTCCTTGAAAGGGTGAACGGCCAGCAGAGATCGAAGAATACCTGTCCACACGCCACAGCCCACTCAGTTTACGCCAACATCAGCCAAGATCGTCGTCGCCCAGGCGTTACCGATCACCCAGCCCATGCACGTGCTTCTTCCGCACGGCCTGGGCACCGTTATACAAGCCCAAACCCAGAAAACTGAAGCAAGCGACCTGTGGAGGTGAGGCCAATGATGTCCACAATTGCGAAGATTCTCCATAACGGTTTCAAGGGGATGATGCTATGTTTACAGAGGATAAGTGCAGCAGTGCGAATATTACTTCAGATTTGCGGTTGAAAAGAGACGGATACAAGCTGAATGCTTTAGTTGACACCGGCGCTGATTATTCGGTAATGAGTCACAAATTGGCAAAGAAACTGAAAAAGGTTGTGACGAAATTGAGTGGGGCACAGATACGCACGGCAGGTGGCCACACTATTACGCCGCTTGGCATATGCACCTCAAGGCTCGAAATAAGAGACTTTACTTACGTTGCTGACTTAATCGCACTGCCGGACTGTTCAAGAGAGCTTATACTAGGAATGGATTTTCTGCAAGCCAATGGAGCCATAATTAATCTGCGCAGATCCAGTGTAACGTTTTCGACCGAACAATCTATGTCGGTGGAGGAATAGGAAAAGCGACGTCTTACTGCTCTGCGCGTTGTTGATGATGACGTCACAGTGCCACCCCGCTGTAGTGTAATGGTGCTTGTCGAAAATAAGGCATTTTGTGACCATGAAGGAATAGCGGATAGAAATGTAGGGCTCTTTTTAAACAAAGTAATTTGCGTGGTGAGGGGTGTTGTTCACTTAAGGAATGGCCACTCAGTTGTACTCCTTACGCATTTTTGGAATGAATGTCAGCACATCGCGCAAGGTATGGCTATCACCTATTTCCACGAGTTCTGCATGGCGACCGAACTATGCAGTTTAGCGACAACGCCAACCACTCCACAAGAGACCTGCAGCGTCGACGTATCTGTTAACGTCAACCATAGGCTCCCAGAATGTCAAAAGTAACCATTGTTTGCCCTTATAAAAGAATTTTCGGACTGCTATTCAACGTCATCTAAGGTGCGACGCACGGCTATTGCAAAACACAGGATTATAACAGAAGAATCCACGAGACCGATTTACCAAGTGCCTCCACCAGAAATGTGAAGATGTTGAAGGACTCGGGGGTGTAATAAAATAAGTTTTATCACACCCCCGAGTACTTCAACATCGTTACAATATTGTCACGGGGTTGTGACGTGGCCGAAGACAGGAGACTTCGTGTCGGGATTTAACTGTTTATTTGGGTGAACCTGTGCCCGGTAAACGGAAAGTCCAATTACAGCAGCAGTCTCGCACAGATACAAAGAGAAGTTTATTAACTTCAAACTCAAAAAAACTCTTTACATCATTTTATACATACAGTGCTCGTTTAGACACCCCTCGTGTGCACTATGGGGCATACAAACTCCATTATCCATAGAGGAAACTAACGACACATACACTGATGTTCTCTCTCTCTCTCTCTATAGATTAGATTTGTGGGGTTTAACGTCCCAAAACCACCATATGATTATGAGAGACGCCGTAGTGGAAGGCTCCGGAAATTTTGACCACCTAAGGTTCTTTAACGTGCACCCAAATCTGAGTACACGGACCTACAACATTTCCGCCTCCATCGGAAATGCAGACGCCGCAGCCGGGATTTGAACCCGCGACCTGTGGGTCAGCAGCCGAGTACCTTAGCCACTAGACCACCGCGGCGGGGCACTCTCTCTCTATATATATAGATATATATATATGTGACGTATCAAGCGATGATTGGTAGAGGCCGAGAAGGAAGAAGTGCAGAATAGAATCAACATGGCGTATGCGCCAGGCCACGTCGCCCATTCATCATAGCGTCACACAAGTCGACAGGATGAAGACCTCCCAGCCACTTCATGAGTGTCTCATCATCGACGCAGTTCTACACAAGACGCCCTGACCATACATCGACTACAGAATCATCTCCTAGCCGCACACAGCGACCAGCACCATGACAGAATCATCGACCGACCTTCCCATCCCCAAGTACACCGGAGCAGCGGACGATGGACCTGTACAGGACTGGTTCGACCTATTCGAGTTCCACGCTACCGCTGCATCTTGGTCGGAACGGGAGATGGTTACGAACTTCAGCGACTACATCACCGGTGAGGCATTCAAATTTTACCTAATTCACATATTTGAGAACGACGAGTCATGGCAAAAAAATCAAGGAGGAGATGATTACCCGTTTTAATGACTATAACCAAGACCTACTCATTGCCAACCATCTAGAGACAACCGCACACTATCGTCGATTTTCTAAGCAGTCCTCAACCATTCGAAAGCCCAGCGCGAATCGGCAAGTGGCTCAAGACAAAGTGGCACATGCGTTTACTTACAGAAGGCCATGCGTATATTGGGAAAAACTCAACCGTCAAGCGCGTTTCCCTGCACGAAAGCCGGTATTTTCAAAGTCGTCGCTCCAGCACACGACACGAGACGTTGTTTACCCACCTCATGCACTTCATTTTTCGTCTCGCATACGTGGTCCACCACCCGGTTTTTTTTTCACGCGGCTCTTCAAGCGTTCCTGACGTTCACCATTTGCCTCATAAGGACATCATGTTCACGATAGACGAGTTGACACACCGAGAAAATACCCAGTTGAGCCATGCTCCTTCCGCACGTGTTCATGCATCACCGCCCCGTGCATACACACTCGACAGTCGAAGCAACACCGAAGGGTTAGGCACATCGAACGTCAGACGCTGCCATGCGCAAGAGCCTCTCGTAGTGAACAGTGCAGAAAAAGCTTCTGAAGAACTTTCTATCAACTCTGAAGCATCATCTTCATTGCCTGAATTGCATGACAACTGCTCAAAGACTACCAGCTGCCGACTGGATACCCCATCAGGTTGTCATGAAAACCAGCGCGATGTTCGAGAAGGGCTTCCACCGCAATATGGTCCACAGCAACGTCAGCAACACCAGCAAAAGCAAGTACGTGAATCACAGACGCTCCAACGGACACATCAACAAGAACGACGACGCAAAGCAAGCCTCTTAAAACAAATTCAAGAAGCGAGGCAACTTCGCATAAAGGATCGGCGCCAGAAACGCATTTGGCACAAAATATCAAGACTGCGCCTAAGATTACAGCTACGAAACCTCAGGAAACACCAAACAAGAAAAGAAGTTACCAGTTCTATCATGCAAAGATTCAGACACCATCCCATTAGTTTACGACAACGGAGCCAACGCCACAGAAAACTACGAAAGAGACTGAACGGTATAATTTGTACAACGCACGAACATAGACATAATTCCTTGAACTTCAGTTCTTGTACACGCAGGCTGCAAGCACTAGTTCTGTCTCAGCCGCGACACAAAATACAGCGCGTACGACAGAGGATTCGGCGCCTACGACATTCGACCTTCAAGTGCCCCAAGGACTTCCAACCTTGTTCGTTCCTCGCAGCTGCTCAAGTAATGTCATGGTCAGTGCAGTTTTGCAAGACGCGGTTACCATCTCCAGAACGCCACAGCCAACCTCGCCCACCAGAACTCCCCCATTCACCGGACTGCCGCACTCATTTCTGAAGTTTTGCGAGTTTACGGAACACCACTGGGACATGAAACCAATTGTGCATTTTGACATTTGCGACTTCTCAACCTTGCCTTGTTTACTTTTTCTCGTTCGTAATCCATGCCTTCTTTCGGGGGGAGGGGGAATCGTGTGACGTATCAAGCGATGATTGGTAGAGGCCGAGAAGGAAGAAGTGCAGAATAGAATCAACATGGCGTATGCGCCAGGCCACGTCGCCCATTCATCATAGCGTCACATATATATATATATACAAGTTTGTGCTAAACTACGCATACATTCGTAAAAAAACCACAAACATATATTTACGATCACATATACATATATTTACAACAGATCGTGAACATGGGTAGGTATATTTACATTACTTCGACTGGCGCTATACATACACTTGTAACACAATGCTTTGGGGAAAAGGGGTTAGTAGGGGATTATGGGGGTACGGAGTATCGCACCTTTGACGAAAAGAAACTGTGTGCCAGCGGCGAAGGAACTGGTCCTCCCCGCCAGCTTCCAGTTGCTTGGCCAAGTACTGCACTCTTTTCTGCCCGATCATGGCTAGTGCTGGGTAGGCCGCTCTCACTGGGGTGTTCTTTACCTCAGCAAGGCACCGGTGTTTTCAAATCACGAAGAGTGTGATGGCAATCACCAGCCTTGCGAAGCAGCCCCTATTCCTTTCGAGGGCCGGAGGAGGGCGGATGCTGAAGCACTTCGCAACCACGCACCATACCGACTTGGCCGCCCCGCATTCTAACAACACGTGGGAGATCGTTTCCTCAGCGCGGCAATTAGGACACTGACGATTCGGTGTGATGCCGAAACGGTGCAGGCGATGTCTCGTGGGCAAAACTTGCCACTTGCGCTTCCACTCGAAGTCATGTACTTCGCGCGGTCGGTACTTATTGCTTTTTTGTTTGCACAGTCCTAGGCTTTTGATCTGCTCCTTTTCTTCGGACAACTGGTTTTCTGTCATCGCTTCGACGATTCGGGCGGGTGAGTCCTTGTCATTGTCACAGTTCGGGGCTTCTTTTTCCATGATCTTTGTCGTAGGTGCCGCCATCCTGTAAAAGTGTGAGGGTGCTTCTGCGCGCGGGCCAGTGTGTTTGTCGTTTTCCAGATAGTGCGTGATGGTGCTTGTCCAGTAGTTAATTAGATTCTTCCCAATGTAACTCGCTGCGTAATAAAGCATGTGGGTAATCTTGAGGGCCAGTATCTGGCTGGTCATTTGTACGTGTGGGAGGCCGAGGCCACCTTTGTCCTCGGGTAGTTGAAGGAGGTGTCGCTTGACTGGTGCTGGTTTCCCTTCCCATAGCAAATAGGTGATCCCGGCGTTCAGTTGGCTCGCGGTTCTCCTAGGGATCACCGCTACCCTACTGGCGTAGAACGCAAACGCGCAAACGGTGGTCCTTGCTGCCAGTGCTTTTTCACGTAACGTAAGGTTTAGGAGGCGAATGCGGTCAGCTGCCTGCTTTGCCCTCTCGAGGGCTCTCTGCAACGTGGCTGGAGCCACCCCTTCACTGGAGAAGTAGATTTCCAGTACTTTAACGATGGACACCACTTCGATTATTCCTAGGGTTTCTCTAGGGAAAGTCCCAAATAGCATCGCCTTGCCCTTGTCCGCGTTTATCGCCACTCCGGATGTCTGCGCGTATCTTGTGAACGTCGCACTGAAGGCTTGGAGGCTGCTTTCATACCGAACAAACAGGGAAATGTCGTCCGCGTATGCCAGCCCTTTCACCTACGCCTGGCCCGTCAGTGGGAAGCCCCGAATGCCTTCATGCGCAACACTTGTGATCAGCGGCTCGCACGACATGACAAAAAAGATCGGGCCCAATGGGCATCCTTGCCTTATGCCTCTGCTATACTTGAATGCCGGCGTTGCGACTCCGTTTATCACAACGGTGCAGGTTAGGTCCTCGTACAAAGTTTTTGCCGGTTTTATAAAACTTGCCGGTAAGCCAAACTCCTGCATCGCGTCGAAGAGGTAATGGTGTCGTACCCTGTCAAAAGCTTTAGCTTGGTCTAGGGAAATAGAAACACTATTGAAACCTCTTGTCGTCGCGTATTCGAAAGAGTCACGGATCACTGCGAGGTTCGCAAAAAGCGACCTTCCTGGAATCGCGCACGTTTGGTACGGGCGAATGATGTCCGGTAACAGGAGCTTGAGCCTGTTGTTCAGTATAGTGGCTACCAGCTTGTAATCGGTGTTCAAAAGCGTGATTGGACGCCACGCCGTGGGCTCGTTTGGTTGTGCACCCTCTTTCTGTAGTAGGACAATGTTACCCACTCCGAAGGAGTCAGGTTTCTTAAAGGACCTGAAGATCGCATTCACCATCGCGAGCAAGGGTTCTTCGAGAACTTCGAGAAAACTCACATAGGCTGCAGTCAGGCCATCAGCGCCTGGGGCAGAATTGGGGGTCATGCTTCTTATGGCTTCGCGAAGCTCTGCAGGGGAGACTTCAGTGCTAAGGGTTGCTGGCTCCTCCTCCTCCTTAATTCGCTGCAGATGTTTGCAAAGTTCTTTGACATGGTCGGGTCCCCGATTGGTGTCTATTGGTTCGGTGTCTTGGAACTGTATGCTGAAGTACTCTCTGAAGATGTTCTCAATTTCTGCTGGGTCGTCGGTTACAGAACCGTCTAAGCGCTTTGCCTCCGTAATTCGCAAACAGCCATTTCCACGTACTTCCCTCACATCAACTCCGGTCGCCTATGCCCAACAGTCCATTGATTGATTTGTGGGGTTTAACGTCTCAAAACCACCTATGATTATGAGAGACGCCGTAGTGGAGGGCTCCGGAAATTTCGACCACCTGGGGTTCTTTAACGTGCACCCAAATCTGAGCACACGGGCCTCGACATTTCCGCCTCCATCGGAAATGCAGCCGCCGCAGCCGGGATTTGAACCCACGACCTGCGGGTCAGCAGCCGAGTACCTTAGCCACTAGACCACCGCGGCGGGGCACCCAACAATCCATGCTCACTTCTAGGTCGCCTCATGGTATCTCTGAGGAGTTGGTTGTATTGCTCCTCGAGCGAGGTCAGGTACTCTGTTGTACATGGTCAACGTGTCAGCTGCCTTGATGATCTGCATCCGGCTAAGAAGTTCTTTTATCTTTTGTGTATGACGTATTTTTCTGGCTTTGCCTTCTTTTTGTAACAGGGCCTTCCATTCTTCCTTAAGTTTATCCTACAGAGGGGGGGGGGGTAATACGTCCGGCATTTTCTACTAATGCGCTGATGGCAGCTTTCAAGTTTTCTATGCAAGTCTCATCTCTCAGCAGCTCAGCGTCTATTCTCCAGCTATTGTTATCAGAGTGCGAGCCAGGGGATCCCATTACCATCGTGACAAGCGGGGCATGATCCGTCTTCTCTTTCAGGTTGGCCCGGAGCGCGAGTACTTCGCATCCTTCAACCAAAGGGAGGAGGAGGTCCGGAAAGTACATCCGGTCTATTCTACTTCCTGCTGATCTAGAGGTACGGGTTGCTACGAAGCGGTCTTTATAGAGGTGTGCCCATATGTCCGAGAGGTTTAGGTGCCGAAGGGTTTTCACCAACTCTTTTGCATTGTAGGTTGATCTTCCTTGGCTTGGCCCCCTCACGTCCCGGTTAGAATCTACCACGCAATTAAAATCACCGACCAGTACATAGGGAACGGGCTCTAGGAGGAGTTCGTGCATCTCTTGAAAGAACTTATTCGTATGTGTTCTTGTCACGGGGGCATAGACGTTCACAATGCGTATCTTTTTGCCTTCGATGAAAATGTCAATCATTATGTACCGACCATTCGCCCCAAAATACAATAGGATTTTGATCGAAATCTGCCCGATACGAATATTACTCCGACCCCACATGCTCTCGTGGTCGCCAGAGAGAAAAAGGCGTCGGTATGATGATCACGGCGGAAATTAACCACATCCAGCGGCGTTCGGAAATTCGCCTCTTGAATAAAGAGGAGGTCTATGTTCTGGTTCCTAGCAAAACCTAGGATGCCTGCTTGTTTTGCCCTATCTCTAAACCCTCGGATATTCCACGTAGCCAATTTCAAAAAAGGCCATCAAAAACCTTAAAAAGAAGAAAACAAAACGCGGGAAGTATCGAGGCTAGCAAGCAGCGTGGCCGTCATCCGCCGATTGAGCACGATGCTAAGCGCTGAAGGGGAGAAGGAAAGAGGGGTGAGCGAATGCACCGAGCAAGATAAGCGACAGTCGCTTGCCGACAGAAAGGAGCGAGGAGGGTGCTTCACCAGAAGGAGAAGGGAAGGCAAGTGGAACATAGTGCGGCCAGAGCGAACGAGAGGAAGGGAAAAGGGCCGTGAAGCCGACAGGGCAGGCGCGCCGCTTCAGTGACCTGCGTCTCGGGGCTTGGGGGGTGGTTCCCATTTGCCTACACAGTCTTTCGCTAGCTTCTGAGCCATCGCGTGTGGTGGAGCGTCGCTATCACTGCTTTGGCCTGCGGTCCCGGGTCTACGCTGCCGGACCTCTTTGCTGGCTGCCCTCTCACCCAGATACCGCTTATCGTCATCAGGGCGTCTTCATGAGCGCGAGCGAGCTCTCTGCTCTAGCCCAGTGGCCATCTGTCCAGTTTTCGCGGATGATTTCCGGCTTGGGCGTGCCGAATGGGAGGCGGGGGAGGAAGTCGGTGCAGCATGGTCGCATTCGCTGTCGCCGGGTAGAAAGTAATAAACTTTACTCTTTACGGGGGCGTCGTCGCCGGCTGGGTCTTGGGTGCCGGCCTCCAAGACCAGGCTCGGTCACTAGGGCCCGGACGTTGACGGGTGTGTGGGATAAAGCGAGGAGGGCCTCTCCCTGCTCGTTGTACTCGGGGGTTGCTTCAGCCGCGGTCAGCGAATTCCCGCAGTCATCCCGGCTCGCCGAGGGTGGAGGCGGCTTAGGGGGGGGGGGACGATTGCGCCAAACCCGTCTCGATATCGCTAGACTGTTTCGGTCGACCTGGTGGTAGTCTCGTCAAATCTCCCGGGCCTCTCCCCCTCACTGGCGGACGGATCGCCCATGCCATTGCCTGAAGTCAGATCAGAGTAAGTCACGGTCCCCGGAAGGGGATCCCCTCTCGGTTGTGCAGGATGCGGACCTGGACGTAAGGACCTGCATACGGGGCGAGTTAGTTGCTTGGGCAGAGGCGGGGCCGCTTGACTGAGAGTGCGACGAAGCGGATTCAGATGGCGAGAAGAAGCCGTGGGCGGCCGAAGCGTATGAGCGCTTACGAAAGCACTCGCGTGTTCCGTGGTGACCCCCGCAAAGTTTAGTCTGCCGAGCAGCCCTCAGTATCGTGGCCGAAGGTGCCGCACCGCTTACAGTACGCCGTGGTGCACGCAGTCGCCATATGGCCGACTTCACCACAACGCGCGCACGCCCGGCGCATGCCTCTGTACTCGCACATGACTTTGTGCCCCACAATAGTGATGAAGTTGGGGACTGGGCGGCACATCTCAATTTTAACCACACGTACCCCGTTTAACTTGGTCTGGAGAGTGGCTAGGGTGGCGAACGTAATGCCCTTCACTTTACCAAACTGGGCTAAGGCGTTGCTAAGGGCCTCGTCTGATAGAAAAGCGGGGTAACGGTAAACGTTCACATAAGTAATCGGCAGCCCGACTGCCTCTACTGGCACCCTCACCCCGTTCACTTCAAATCCTTCCGCCACCATTAGCCTCGTCGCCTGGCCAGCATTGCGGGAGCATACAAGAAATTTTCCGCCCCCCATATGTTGCAGTACCAATACGCTGTCGTCAACAACTGTCTCTTCAATTGCGTCAATTAACTCATCGACAGAGATATCGCCCTCGGGCACAGAAAACATGAAACAATTCTTCCTCACCGGGAGTTCAAATGGCGTGGCCATTCTGGTGGGCGGACCCCGCAAGCCGCCGGTTGGGCGTGGCTCGTGGGTGACTTGTAACGTGCAGTCGAGCTGCACTCTTGTAGGAAGCGGCTCAGCCGAGGCGGGCGCCGCGCAGGTCTTGGTGGTACCAGGTGGACTCCGGGACGGTGGGCGTGAACCGGGGACCTTGCACCTCCTCCTGGCATGGGGTAGGCGGGCTCCAGGCAGCAAGGCCCGAGACCCAGGGGCGGCGGTCGCGCGTACAAGACGCCGATGCCGCGTAGACTTCTTTTGTTGACTTGAACCCCTGGGGTCGACGTCCGCGTGACGTGACCCCGGGTCTCGCGCGAGGACTGGAGAAGAGCCAGCTAGATCGGCGAAGGGAGCGCCGGCTGTCGATCAACAACTGACAAGCGGCGAAGCGCATCGGCATTTATACTCTTGCCGTCGAATGTTCTAGCGTTATCGCTGGCGGTGGCGTAGGTTCCAGAACAATCTGTACCGTTCTCACAGTGGGCGTGATCTTATCGAAACGATCTACTACAGTCCGGAACCTTCTCGAAAACTGCAGGCGCGGTTTGCGCTGAGAATCGTGTGGTGTTTTGGGACGATAACAAAAACTTGGGAAATGGAACATGGCATTGCCCCCCTCTAAAAAAAGGCATCGTTCTGATGCTTTAACTATAGATGAAGGTACAATAATAATGCAAGAAAGTACAGTGAATAAATTACGATACAACAATAATACAAACAAACACTGTTTCAGTTTGCTAACGCGCATGAAACGGCTTGAGGCGCGCGACATGGACGACTTCAGGTCGCGATCGGTGTCGTTGAGAGTTCGTGATGCCATCGGGGACAACCTCGTAATCAAGTGGGCCGAGACGTCGAACCACCCTGTACGGTCCGAAGTACCGTCGCAGAAGCTTTTCACTTAGTCCACGTCGGCGTATCGGCGTCCACACCCAAACACGTTCACCGGGCTGGTATTCCACGAAGCGTCGTCGAAGGTTGTAATGGTGGCAGTCAGTCGTCTGTTGATTCTTGATACGGAGACGCGCAAGTTGTCGGGCTTCTTCGGCGCGTTGAAGGTGCTCGCTCACATCGAGGTTTTCTTCGTCGGTGACGTTGGGTAACATGGCATCGAGCGTCGTTGCCGGGCTCCTTCCGTAGACCAATTTGTATGGAGATATCTGCGTCGTCTCCTGCACCGCCGTGTTGTATGCGAAGGTCACATACGGAAGAATAGTGTCCCACGTCTTGTGTTCGACATCGACGTACATTGACAGCATGTCGGCGATCGTCTTGTTAAGCCGCTCGGTGAGGCCATTAGTCTGTGGGTGGTACGCTGTCGTCCGGCGGTGGTTTGTTTGGCTGTATGCCAAGATCGCTTGAGTTAAGTCGGCAGTGAATGCCATTCCTCTGTCGGTGATAAGGACCTCTGGGGCACCGTGGCGTAGGACGATATTTTCGACGAAGAACTTAGCTACCTCGGATGCACTGCCTTTTGGCAGGGCTTTTGTCTCGGCATAGTGGGTGAGGTAGTCGGTAGCTACCACGATCCACTTGTTTCCGAAAGCTGACGTCGGGAACGGCCCCAGTAGGTCCATACCAATCTGCTGGAAAGGTCGGCAAGGTGGATCAATTGGCTGCAGAAGTCCCGCTGGCCTTGTCGGCGGTGTCTTGCGTCGCTGACAGTCCCGGAATGTCCTCGCATAACGAGTGACGTCGGTGATAAGACGTGGCCAGTAGTACTTTTTTGTATCTTCGCGAGCGTGCGAGAAACATCGAGGTGCACTGCCGTCGGATCGTCGTGCAGGGCCTGCAGGAGTTCTGATCGCAGAGCTGAAGGCACCACAAAAAGGTACTTAGCTCGAAGCGGTGAAAAGTTTTTCTTTTGTAGAAGACCGTTTCGTAGAAAGAACGACGCAAGTGCGCGCTTCAATACCTTCGGGACTTCGGCGGTCCGGCCTTCGAGGTATTCTATTAGGGCCTTAAGTTCCGGGTCGGCCCGCTTTCGTTCAGCGAAGTCATCGGTAGTTATCGTTCCTAAGAAGTAGTCGTCATCCGGGTCGTCGGGTAGCGGTTGGTAGACAGGCGCACGAGAGAGACAGTCGGCGTCGGAGTGTTTTTTGCCGGACTTGTAAATGACAGTAATGTCATATTCTTGAAGTCTCAGGCTCCATCGTGCGAGGTGACCTGAAGGGTCCTTCAAGGTGGCTAGCTAACACAAGGTGTGGTGGTCGCTCACAACTTTTGAGGGCATGCCGTAGAGGTAGGGGCGAAATTTTGATGTAGCCCAGATGATGGCGAGGCACTCCTTTTCTGTTGTGGAATAATTTGCTTCTGCTTTGGATAGCGATCAGCTGGCGTAACTAATAACCCTTTCAAGTCCGTCAGCCCTCTGCAGAAGAACGGCGCCAAGACCTACGCTGCTTGCGTCAGTATGTATTTCTGTCTCGGCGAATTCGTCGATAAGGGCAAGTAACGGAGGCGTCTGGAGGCGATGTTTAAGCTCCTGGAAAGCGTGTTCCTGTGACGTTTCCCACTTAAACTCTACGTCGGCTTTGGCAAGGTTAGTGAGAGGATCGGCGATGCGGGCGAAGTTTTTCACGAACCGCCTATAATAGGCACACAGGTCCAGAAATCGGCGCACGGCCTTCTTGTCAGTGGGTGGCGGGAAGTCGGCGATGGCGGCTGTTTTCCGTGGATCGGGACGAACTCCAGACTTGCTGATAACATGTCCCAGAAACAAGAGCTCCTCATACGCAAATCTGCACTTTTCTGGCTTCAGTGTGAGTCCGGAAGTCTTGATGGTTTGAAGTACAGCTTCAAGGCGTCGAAGATGCTCGTCGAAGCTCGAGGAAAACACGACGACGTCGTCCAAGTACACAAGGCAAGTCTGCCACTTCAATCCTGCCAGTGCTGTATCCATAACGCATTGAAAAGTTGCAGGCGCTGAGCAAAGGCCGAAGGGCATCCCCTTAAACTCGAAGAGGCCGTCCGGTGTTATAAACGCCGTCTTCTCTCGGTCTCTTTCGTCGACTCCGATTTGCCAATAGCCAGTCTTGAGGTCCATTGACGAAAAGTACTTGGCATTATGGAGCCCATCAAGTGCGTCGTCTATTCGTGGCAGAGGATACACGTCCTTTCTTGTGATTTTGTTCAGGCGGCGATAATCGACGCAGAAACGTAGGGTCCCATCCTTTTTTTTCACTAACACCACGGGGGATTCCCATGGACTCTTGGACGGCTAGATAATGTCATTCCGCAGCATTTCATCAACTTGTCTCTTCATGGCTTCAGGTTCTCGCGTCGAAACCCTGTACGGACTCTGATGAAGTGGTCTGGCATTTTCTTCGTTTATGATGCGATGTTTTGTGATTCGGGTCTGCCGAATTTTCGATGACGATGAAAAGCAATCTTCGTATTGCAGGAGCAGGGCCTTGAGCTGTTCTTGCTTATCGTTCGGAAATCTGAGATTGACGTCGAAAGCTATGGGAGGGGCTTGGTTCCTCTGAGCAGGTTCCGCAGAATCGGCGAGGGCGAAAGCACTGGTGGCTTCGACAATTTCTTCGATGTATGCGACCGTTAATCCTTTGTTCACATGTTTGTACTCATTGCTGAAATGCGTGAGCATAACCATTGCTTTGCCTCCCCGCAGCTCTGCAATTCCTCTTGCGACGCAAATATTTCGGGTGACCAACAGATAGTGACTGCCTTCAACGACGCCTTCCAAATGAGGTGATTAAGGAGCGCCGACTGAAATAATGACGCTTGAGCGAGGCGGAATGGTGACTTGTTCTTCCAGCAAATTCAAGGCATGGTGTCCTGACGGCGTACGCGGTGGTAGTGCTTCTTCGGTGGATAACGTTATCGACTTTGTTTTTAGGTCGATGACAGCACCATGGAGGCATAAGAAGTCCATGCCAAGGATAACATCGCTCGAGCAACGCTGTAGGACTACGAAGTCTGTAGGATAAATACGGCCGTTAATGGTGACTCTTGCTGTGCAGATTCTTGCAGGCGTTACGAGATGACCTCCAGCTGTGCGGATTTCAGGGCCTTTCCAAGCTCTCCTAACTTTCTTTAACTTCACGGCGAACGACCCACTGATGACAGAATGGTCGGCTCCAGTATCGACGAGAGCGGTCACACTGTGGCCGTCGTTAAGAACGTCGAGGTCACTAGTTCGCCGTCTCGCATTACAGTTAGGACGTGGCGTCGGGTCACGGCTGCGTCGGCTTGTTCCGCTGCTTCCATGTTGCGTCGTCAGGCCACCTTCGGTAAGTGAGCTTTCGCCGTCAGGGCTTTGCCTGGTTTGCGTTGTGTTCGGAAAGCTCCGTCGCGGCGTCGTCGTCGTCGGAGGATCTTCGGTAGTCCGTCACACAGCAACCGCACCTCCACCGGTTGCTGCCTTTAGTTTCCCGGATACGGGCTAGGAGACCGGCCCAGCGTTGGGCCGGAGTACTGCCGGGGGTGCGGTGACATGCGGCGGCTGGGCGACGGCGAACGGGAAGGACTTCGGGTGTCCATTGAATTCCTGTCAGGTAGTCAGCGATGTCACGTGGCCGTTCCCCTGGCTGCGGACGTGGTGCATCGACGACGAAGCCACGCAGTCCCATCTGTCGGTACTGGCAACGGCGGTAAGTGTGCCCGGCCTCGCCGCAGTGGTAGCACAGTGGGCGGTGGTCAGGGGTGCGCCAAATGTCGGTTTTCCTCGGCGCACTGCGCTGGCCCGCTGGCGAACGGTAGGTCGTCGGTGGGGGTGGTGGCGGCGGTGGTGTCTGGCGACGGAAGTGCGATGGAGCGGCGTTTTGGGGTGCGCGTGGAGGAGGGGCGTGGCAGCGTGCTGCAGCAGCATAGCTCATGACTTGAAGCTGCGGCTCTTGAGGCTGAGGGCACCCAGCGCCTGCTGGATCTCCTGGCGTACGACGTCCGCGATGGATTCCACGTGAGGCTGCGCTGAAGGAAGTAATTTTCGCAGCTCCTCTTGCACGATAGCTCGGATCGTCTCACGCAAGTCAGTGGTTCCGAGCACTTGAATGTCGGCGTAGCTTGTAGACGAGAAGCTACGGTTATATTGCCGCGTGCGCATCCCGAGCGTCTTCTCTATCGTAGATGCTTCGGAAATGAATTCGGCGACCGTCTTAGGCGGGTTTCTGATCAGCCCGGCGAAGAGTTCCTGCTTTACTCCTCGCATAAGTAGACGCACCTTCTCCTCGGACATGTCGGAGTCAGCGTGGCGAAAGAGTTTAATCATATCTTCCGTGAATATCGCCACGTTTTCATTTGGCACCTGCATGCGGGTTTCGAGGAGAGCTGCGGCCTTCTCCTTGCGCACCACGAAAGTGGTGAGGAACCTAGCACGAAAGGCGTCCCACGTTGTGAGGCTTCACTCTTGATTCTCGAACCAGGTCCGAGCAGCATCTTCCAAGGCGAAATACACATGCCGTAGCTTGTCTTCGTCTGTCCAGTTATTGAAGGCGGCGACGCGGTCGAATCTTTCGATCCAGCTTTCCGCGTCTTCCAGTGGCGAACCGCGGAAAGTTGGCGGCTCTTAGGGTTGCCCGAGCAGGCGTGGTGCAGGTAGAACCGGCGTTGACATGGTCGCCGTGGTTGACGTCAACGTCTTGGTTTTTCGAGCCTTGTTCAGTAAGAGCCCGTACTCCGGTGGCAGACCTTGTTGCCTGCGGCTAACTCGCTGCTCCTTGCTGGCGTCGGTGTCTTCACGGCGTGGGCTGGGTTCACGGCTTGACGGAGGCGTCCGGTACATGGAAGAAACAGCACCTCCACCAGATGTCACGGGGTCATGACGTGGCTGAAGACAGGAGACTTCGTGTCGGGATTTAACTGTTTATTTGGGCAAACCTGTGCCCGGTAGACGGAAAGTCCAATTACCGCAGCAGCAGCCTCGGACTGATAGCGGCGAACGGAGCGTCGGCCTTCGATCAACAACTGACAAGCGGCGAAGCGCGTCGGCATTTATACTCTTGCCATCGAATGTTCTAGCGTTATCACTGGTGGTGGCGTAGGTTCCAGAACAATCTGTACCGTTCGCACAGAGGGTGTGATCTTATCAAAATGATCTACTACAGTCCGGAACCTTCTCGAAAACTGCAGGCGCAGTTTGCGCTGAGAATCGTGTGGTGTTTTGGGACAATAACAAAAACTTGGGAAATGGAATGTGGCATGATATATATAAGGGAAAGAAACGTATACCTAAGGGCTCGTTTTTTCGTGTTTTGACACAATATTAATGAGATCTAGCAGACAATAATACCAAGGAATGTATATGGGAAGTTATTAGAACCAATGTAATGTAAATAAGAAGAAAGAAAAGTGGCTGAAAAAATAACTTGCAGATGAACAGACGGGCTATAGTTGTGCAGAACTGACACTTTTCAATGTGTTTAAGATAACTCATTTTGCGTAGAGTTCATGACTCACAGGTACACGTCTTCTTTCAGCTCGGCTCCATGGCTCGGCCTCCTGGTACTTTAATCACTGGGAGCTTGCGTAAAAGTACCAAATATAAGGGCGAAAGCACCTAGTTAAAAGAAGATAAACCTTTCAGAAAGCATCATTTTCCGCAAAACTAGCATAATAAAGCTTAGTCGTCAGTGATATAAATGTTGTGATAACGTTACTTATACTCGGGTTCCTCAAGAAATAATTGAGCACATGTGGACTCATATGAGAAACAGTGCTCTAGATTTCATAGAGATAGCCGACAAAACGAGCGTGTTATTTATTCGTGGTTTTGATGCTTCTTCTCTTTTGTTGCTCGCCAGTAGCTACTTATGATACCTAGCGCAGCTCAAAGCGCTGTTTGAATGAGAAGCTAGGCGGATCCGTGCAAATTCCGACTGTACTGACTGTAAATGTTTACTTATTTATTTTTTGTGGGTCGGCAGGCCCTTAAAACAGTGAATATCCCCAGGTGGTCGAAATTTCCAGAGCCCTTCACTACGGAGTCTCTCATAATCATATCGTGGTTTTGGGGCGTTAAACCCCACAAATCATCATAATATCATAGATTCCCATTGTACGTCGGATCTGGCACATTTTTGTGCTACCCATTTCAAAATATGCATAACTAAAAACCACTATTGCCTCATTGCCTTTGCTTTTTGCATCATCTTTTTTTCGTACATACCTGCAGCCCCACATTTGTCATAGATATTTTTCTATTTGAGAGTATTTATTGTGTCATAATGAAGAAAATTTGCCGTTGTTTTGAGAATTCGATGAACTGCCTAAAAAACAAACCTGTTGGTCTGAAAGGATATTGAACCAAAAAGTTTTTTGATGCAGACATCCCCGAACTAACACTTTCCTTATTGGAGTCATGTCGTGTCGGCTGTGAGTTCACTGGAGCATAAAAAAAACTAGCTCAAGTAGAAGGTAGGCTAATGTGTAATCAGCTGTGCAAATGATTTTCTTCAGGCCACAGGGACTAGGGAGATCTCACTGACTTTCATATTCTTATGATACCACCAAGATTTGACCGAGGCTTTATGGTATTGAACAAATAGCGAAATTAAGAAATCATGTATATAAATTTTGAGATATTGCCATTCATACACCTTCAGCGGCCAGCCATGCTTGCAGCTTCACAGAGCGCTACTGCACGTTTTGATGCAGCCTGAAGGAGACATTGGATACGAACTGTGGGAGCTGGGTACGAACGGGAAACGTGTGTTGCTGCGACACTAGGCTTGGAAAGATAGTGATGGCCAGCAGGTAAGTTATCGTAGGGCTAGTTTCAGCCAGTGCCTGATAGGCCCTTTTCATAACTGTCAAGCTCACTTATTTTGCGCTGCGAATTTGCCCAACTAGTGGCAGCATCAGTTGTCTTTCACAAGAATACAAAGTGCTAGCTGCACATGCTAGGGCTTGTCATTTGTGCACTGTTTCACCATGACAGCCGTGCTAACGTTTTCTGCTGTGACAAAGACTGTGCTTGCAGAAACTTCTAATAGTGATGACCTAGGTGTCATTAGTTGGGTGAGCTGACTCGCAGAAATTTACATTTATGAAAAGAGTATGCAAGGAAGCTAAAGAAAACTATAGTTGTTATAGCAGGGCAAATAAGACTAATGGTGCACATTTGCTATTGTGGTTTCAAGTGCTTTCTGTGACATTTGAGATTTGTGTTTGTCTTTTGAAGTCTGGGTTGCTTGGTAGTGTATTTTGGGCTCTTTCAATGCTTGTGATTGTTCACATTTTTCGCATCGTTTCTTACTTGCATGACACGTTCATTGTTTCAGTAGTGCATTGCATTTTGGTGAACTTTTGATGCTTGAAATAGATTTTTTGAGGCAATACTGATACATTTCTTTTTTTCTTGTAAAACTTCATTAACTTTTGAGTCACCGAATTCGGTGATGCTATTGGTAAATTTTGAAACAGTAAAGTAAGTTTTCGGCAGATCAGTCTTATAGAATCCTGCCCCATGAATGAAAGCTCACCAAAAGTGAAATTATCGAGCATGCTATTGACTATATAGAGGATGACATGTTCGGCTCTTCATAGTATCATGTGCTGCCTGAGAGTGATGTGGGAGGGAGAGTAAGAAAATTAAGGTTTATTCTGGGGAGATAAATTTGCGAAATTTGACTCTTAACTATGCCAGGATCGGAGATGTGTGTGTGTTTGTAAACTAAAAATGACCTTCAATGTTAGGATTTTTGGAAGCTAAGACCTCTTTTTGATTGAGGCGTGTCATAGTGGAACTCTCCGGATGAAATTTTTACCATTTCAAACCTTGTAATATGTGCATGAACCAATCTACACGGGCATTTCGGCATTTTTACATCATCAGCATGTGGCCGCCATGGTTGGTAATTGAGGCCGCACCCTCAAGTGTAATAAAGGGGCCCTTCAATGCTTTTTGAATTATAACAGAATACTAGTCTCACTATTAGTGAATCACATGATGCATGATCACATGATGCATGAATCACACGATCATGAATCATATGATGCAAAAATTTTTAGAACCTTTATGAGGGGACGTGGCAATGAAAACTATTTTGTTACTTATGGAACGAAAGGTATAAAGTTATGCCCGAAGATGCACTTTGTTGTGCTGATATAATAATTGCAATTGGTTCGAGCTATTCATTGTAGTTTCTGAATTGCAATACTCGATATACTGTCATTGTAATCCAAAATAATTGATGAGTTAGACATAATTTAATGAAGGCTTTTGCATAATGATATTCACTAAGGACCATTTTGTGCAGTAAAGCTGTTAGTTTATATTTAATATTCAAATAAGCACACAAATATTAAAGGTTCCATTCATATTGTCTTATTAACTACTTTTATAGAAAGCAAAGTACAAAATTTGTGTGGCGTGTAGTGAGTTATGGACAGCTTTACAGTATTTACCAATGTCTCAGGATTTTAGTGCAGAAAATGAAATGGTTATATCTTTATTTGTTGTGAAAAGGCCCTGGGATGACTGACAGCGATTGCTGAAGAAATCGAAGCCGACAGAATGGAAATCAAAGAAAATGCCACTAAAAGCTAAGACAACGGAACTCTGAATGAAGCTGATTTTGTTTTTGATTGTAGAAATGCAGCTTTGTGGCTATCTTAAACTCTGATCTGTTCTCTTGTGATGACGCATTATGGTGGCACTATGCCAAGGGAAAGCTGCAGGTATAGTGTGCTGAAATGGGGTAGTGTGCCGCCCGGCGCCCCAGACGTGGCTCTTTTTGGGATGACGGCCAGTGCTGTTGGAGCGCACTATACTACTGTGTCGCCACCTGTCAGCATCCTGTAGAGTAATTTATGAGCAGCTGAGAAATCCTCCGAGATTAGTACTTGTAGTTTCAGAATTGGTCGTAAAAAATATAAAAATCATTACAAAAATGTACAAAGAAGTAAAGCAGTATGTATTTGAGCGTTAATTTTTTTAACAGCGGGACTGCTTACTCTCTTGGCTTATGCAGATAAGTGGTGGTCATGGAATTCGTCCGCTAATAATGTTATCCTTCAGAGCCTCCTCGTTTATTTCATTGCATTTCTTCAAGTTAGTGTGATAGCCAGGCAGCGGTACATATGGACCAAATAAATAGCGATGTGCTTTTTCATTCCTTCTGCAGTCAAAAAAGTAAGCTAGCAGACGATCTGGGTCCCTGTTCTGCAATAAGAATTGTGCAAGCGTGACTACACAGGAGCAGCATCATTAATGCATCCATATGTGTTGGATGTGTTTTAATCTTACAGGTACTTTCAACTTCAATGCATTTTAATTTTACAGATACTTCTCATTTCAATCTAGTTATGTGACTATTTTACTCACTATCTGCAGAAAGTTCGGCAATGCAAATTTGAATTGCCCGCGTTGGTCACACCGGTCGATGATGGCAACCTACGGGTGGCGTCATCGTCAAAATGACCACCACTGCCCCATTCCAGTACACCATAGTGCAGGTTTGCATTTTCTAAAGCACAATTTTGTCACGGTTTTTGAGAACAGCACTACTATTAACATGTTTTTTTTCTCAACTTTCTCTGCATATTTTGAAGTAATATTTCACCGTGACATGAAACATGGGCTCAGAACCATTCCCATTACCACGTCTTCCCTTAAAGGGACACTAAACGCAGCTATTAAGGGGGGACACGGGTCTTAGAAGGCTGAAAATTGCGAAAAAAATTGATTTTTTGAAGCCGACATTTTCGGAATATGTACCTCTTTATGCACTCATATGAGAAGTTTCTAGCTTCTCGCGTCATTATTTCTTGTGCTAAATCAATTTATAACACCCCTGTGAGATGAATGTTAGGGCAAATAGACACTAAAATCGCGCTTTTTCCACGCCGAACCATTGCCGGTACATACCTATCGTGGTCATCTTGGTCTCATTTGAAAGGGTCGTTTTTTGTCTTTAATTTTCCGCCACCGCTGGTTCGGCTTTCTCATTCGCTGGTTCATTTTTCTTAAAACGCGTCATCAAGAAGCATCAGCACGCGATTCTATTGGCTGCTTGGGGCACTTGACAAAACCTAGGCGTCCTATTGGCCAAGGGGTATTTTTGGTGTCTGCTTCACGTGAACATGCACGGACATGCGCCATTTTTTCATGGTGCTGTTGACTGCCTGCTGCGATAAAGAAGTTTCGCGCCATACTAATTCATGAAGCGGGTGTGGCAATCATTCGTTCGCCGTGAACTTCAGAAAGCCCCGCTATGGCCCAGGACAACGAGGATAATGAACTCGCGGCGGTCAACAACGGTCGCCGAGTGACCGCTGTAGGCCTAGCTCACGTACGAGTCGGTCGATTGCTGACAATGTCACTGAAAGCGGCCGTGTTTTGCAGCCTCACCAGTTAGAGGACAGCAAGTAAAAAGCAGGAGTGAAGCTCCGAGAAATATCAATGTTTGCAGCGGTAGAACGAAGCGCAGTCTTATCGCTAAACGCACCGATGCCCCGGTCCCCCGCGCCTTACGAAACGACCTCGCTTGTGCGTCAACTGCGTGATGGGTCGTCAGAGTGGAGTACGCCGCGTGTCAACAAACAACAGAAAATGAATGTTCGCGGTGAACAGGCTCGCCGCCCACGCAATGGAGGCTACTGGCAACAGGTAGACTGCTTTTAACGACATGTTCGCACAGATGTCGCGGTCGCCACTCTAAAATGCGGCAGTCTTACGTGAAAAGAAAACTAACACAATCGGAACTCATGTAGCCGCGAAATTATGAGCGAGTGCATAAATTCGGTTTGCGACATTTGCGTGTAACTCAATCTGGACATAAGATAGAATACATAAGAAAGAAGATGACAAGGACTTGAAGAATTACAGGCTGATCAGCTTGCTCTCCGTGGTATACAAGCTATTAACAAAGGCAATTGCTAACAGAACTAACACATTAGAATTCAATAAACCGAAGGAAAAAGCAGAATTTTGAACAGGCTGCTCAACAATTGACGACATTCATACTATCAATAACGTAATAGAAGAATGCTCATAAAACAACCAACCACTGTACATAGCCTTTATATATTACGAGAAGGCATTTGATTCGGTAGAAATATCACCAGTCATGCAGACACTGCGGAACCAGGGCGTCGACGAAGCATATATAAACATCCTGGAAGAAATCTACAGTGGATAAACCGCCAGCATTGTGCTCCATAAAGTAAGCAACAAAATACCAATCAAGAAGGGTGTAAGGCAGGGGGATACAATCTCGCCAATGCTATTTACCGCGTGCTTACAGGAGGTTTTCAGAGGCCTAGAGTGGGAAAATTGGGAATAAGTGTTAATGGAGAGTACCTTACTAACTTGCGCTTTGCCGATGACATTGCATTGCTGAGTAACTCAGAAGATGAATTGCAACTCATGATTACGGAGTTAGACAAGGAGAGCAGAAAGGTAGGTCTTGAATTTAGTTGGCAGAAAATGAAAGTAATTTACAACAACCTCGCAAGAGAACAGCGCTTCGAGATAGGTAATAGTGTACTTGAAGTTGTAAAAAACTACGTCTACCTAGGACAGGTAATAACCACGGAGCTGAATCACGAGATTGAAGTAACTAGAAGAAGAACGGGGTGGAGCACATTTGGCAAGCACTCTCAATATCCCTCATGAGGAAGGTATATAACAGCTGCATCTTGCCGGTACTTAGCTATGGAACAGAAACTTGGAGACTTACAAAGAGGGTTCAGCTTAAATTGAGGACGAGTCAGAGCAATGGAAAGAAAAATGGTAGGTGTAACCTTAAGAGACAAGAAGAGAGCAGAGTGAATCAGGGAACAAAACGGGGTTAAGGATATCATAGTTAAAATCAAGAACATGAAATGGAGATGGGCCGGGCATGTAGCGCGTAGACAGGACAACCACTGGTCATTAAGGGTAACTAACTGGATTCCCAGAGAAGGCAAGCGGGTTAGAGGGAGACAGAAGGTTAGATGGGTAGATGAGATTAGGAAGTTTGCAGGTATAAAGTGGCAGCAGCGAGCACAGGACCGATTGGACTGGTGGAACATGTGAGAGGCCTTTGTCCTGCAGTGCTAATGATGATGAGTCAGGCTAATGATTATGATTCTGGACAAGCCGGAAAACATCGCCATGTCATTCGGCGGATCGCGGATGACACATGCACATTCATCGCACATCGGCGTCAGTACCGTCACCGACCTTGTCAGCAAATGAGCTCACGGTGACAACTTGGAGCAGGACTTTAAGAAACGACATGCTCATGCAAACAATCAGTCCAATTACATGCCTGGTGCATATTAACTAACTAAAAGTATGTGTGCCATGTTTTTTTTGTCTCGAAACGGCGAAATAATATTTTAACAGCATTTTTCTCGAAACACAGGTTTTGAGCGCTTACCTTGTTTGCTTGTTTTGTAAAAGTGAACCTAGGAACGCTAGAGCTATAATTATCTTTGCACAATGTAGCTAAATGTGCATAAAAAACAACGCTGAGAGCTGATTGTAAAAAAATTATTATAAAATTTTTTGTTCTCGCTTACGTGCAATGACCTCTTTTTTGCTGTAATTCGAGAAGTACTTGGTCAATTTTTCGTCAGCTTGCAGCGTTGCACTCCTTAGGCTTCCTAGTATCTATATATATGTTAATGACTATGTAATACTAAGTACATACATTTTTACAGTTAAAGATGTTTGGATTCTTTGTTTTCTTGATTTTCTCAAAATGACAATATTGTAAACCCTGCACGACGATTCCTGCAATATATTGGAAACTATTACAGATAGCAGAATAGTTCTTTTTGCAGAATGAAGCTATATGTTTGGAGCACACAACATAGGAAGCCTGATTTTAATTTCTCTTAATGCAAGTTTTTCAAATTGGTATTTTGTGTGGCCACACCATGGCCACATTCAGAGGTATGAAGTTTAGTGTACTATAAGTTAAGAAATAATGACCCAATAAAAAAAGTGCTTACTGTTAATCCCTATGTCATTTGTAAACTTTTGACTGATGATTATTTTTCTATTGTGGTAAGAACAGCAGAGATTACCTTGTTTATTTAATGAACTAATAAAGCTGTAGAAAAAATAACTGCATTTCTGGAATCGGGAGATTGAACTGAGTAAGCATGCTAACTCTCGTCATACTCTGTTAAAAAATAGATGGGTGATTCCAGGAGAGAACGACATGGGTCCAAAAGTTCTTTTAGATTTCATTGAGTATTTTATATTTCGTGCACCTCTCACCAGGTAGCCCGAAAGTCAACTTCGTTTTATGATTAACGGCATAACTTACGAGAAAAAAATATCAAACTTCACCAACACGGAGGCACCAATTTCGTCACCTGTCATTTTCGAAAATTGCAGATGCTATAAAAAGACAAATATTTTTGTTTCAAGGAAGATATTTTTTACCTGAATTGCATGTATAATGAAGAATTATTTCATACGGTTTCAAGTTTGTAGATCTTAAGAAAATAGCTTTTAAATATGTCTAATTTTGCGACAGTTTAAAATAAGTTACGTATTCCTCATTTTTTTTCTTCGAAAGTAATGCAAGCAGCGTTTTAAAACTTGACGCGTTTTAAGGATATAGTGTGTTCATTAGGCACATAAATTATTGCTGCCATAGGGCCAATGTATATTTTTATATATTGCCTCAATGTTCTCATATTCGCAAAAGTGTACTCCACTGAAATTTGAATAATAAAAAAACCCCATCTTTGATTTTTCCTAAAATCTCGTAAATAGACAACCGAAGGCCCTCATACAGTAATATAGAAAAAACATAAGGCATTATTTTGTTTTTAGCGACAATATTCGTGGTACAAATCGGAGCTTTTCGAGAATGCGCTGATAAGTTGAGAAATCGAGAAATTGGAACGGAAAAGGGGCAATGAGCTTCAAACGCGAGTAAACGTGACCGCGTTTGGTGAAGAAAGGCTGCTTTAGCAGATAGGAGTAACTATTTTGAACATGATATTCTACAGTATCTGAATTCACTCTTATACATAGAGCACTGAGACTTCTAATATGTGGTGCCTCTCTATTACTGACACACAGATGGAGCTGCTGTGATGGCCATGTGTTTGCAACACGTTGGGTAAGAGAATTGAATGTTTAATGAGTTCATAAACGATTCATAATTCACTCTTATACATAGAGCACTGAGACTTCTAATATGTGGTGCCTCTCCATTACTGACACACAGATGGAGCTGCTGTGATGGCCATGTGTTTGCAACACGTTGGGTTGATTGATATGTGAGGTTTAACGTCCCAAAACCACCATATGATTATGAGAGACGCCGTAGTGGAGGGCTCCGGAAATTTTGACCACCTGGGGTTCTTTAACGTGCACCCAAATCTGAGCACACAACAACACGTTGGGTAAGAGAATTGAATGTTGAATGAGTTCATAAACGATTCATAACAAATTTTTATCATTTGGGGCACGAAGACTGCCGCATTAGACTGAAGAACACGCTTTAGGGCAAGTTGTCATCCATCGTCTGCTGTACAGTTGAATTGTTGTGTGCCGCATCTCGGAGGCAATGCTTTAGGTCATATGGTTCAAAGTAGGGACAAAGGTTACGCCTCCCGTAATTTTATCGCCAAAACATTGTAAATTCATTTTAATATACTATACTTCAGTTTTGCATTCGCACTGCGGATACTTGCGCACGCTGTTTTACGACTGCTCTCATTAAAGGTGAGAGACATAGGAACAGACGACAGATAGATCACTTTCGTGCGGCTGGTTTCACGCATAGTTGCATTGCCAGTAATTTGAGCCTCAAGGAGCGTGGCGATCGCTTACCACTTCAGCCGGGATAGAGTTTTTTGTTCAGATTACCTCATGTTGCATAAAAAGAAAATACCTTATCAAAGAAACTTCCGCAAGGTCGAAGACATCGGCCTGTTTGCCCTTCTGAAGCTTTTGCCGAAAGCTGCCCGCCATGCACATAACAACGACCACGTCTGCCAGAACTGCTTCAGACGCCTCAGAGATATGCTGTCTTCGTCTAATGGCTTCTCAGCTGAAACACCTGATGAGTTTTTGCCGGAAGAAGAAAAAGGCAGAAGTCAAGAGCGGTGCGTAAACATGCCTGAAGCATTGTCACATATGCGACTGGAGAAGCTGCATGCGCAAATTAGCAAAGTTCATGCAGAACCAAGACAACTTAGCAGCAATTTTACAGTAACCGTGAAATGCCATCGTAAAGCCTGTTTCACATGCGAGCGATTTTGGTCCAAGAGCGGAGCGACAGCCGCCGCGCAAGGCTAAAACAGGTTTTTACCGCGGCGACTAGACGCCCTTGTGAAATTCGCCCGAGTTGGAAAAAATCGCTAGCGGCACAAGAGGCAGAGCGACCAGTGACGTCGTTTGACACGTGATGACGGGGGTGGAGTCGAGAAGTTGATGCGCGCGCTGCGAGGAACTGGTTCCACAGAACAACTCGCTCCGACTGAGTAGCAGACGACATCCGTCCTCTCCCCAGCCCACAAATGTCTCGCGCTACTTTCAATGAGTTGTTGATTGCAGAAGTTGCTAAACGACCTATTCTTTGGGACGTAAAGAGTAAACATTTCCGGAATAAGCAGAAGAAGATGATCCTCTGGGAAGAAGTTGCCGAGATTCTTAAAGAAGTCGATGAATCTGGTAAGTAAACAATGCCTTTTTGCGTGTATACGACCATGTGTGCGTGTGTGCATAACTGAAGAACCAAGCATGGAGCTATGGGGTGGCACTAAAGTCCATCAATTCATCATTTTGAATGCTCACACACGTTCCCATTTGCTTTTATAAAATTTAGGAACGAGATGCGTCACATGTCACATGGGATTATTTCTCTACCATTCGTGAACATTTTCTTTTCGTACACGTTGTTCATGTAAAGATTTATTTTTTTAACTTATAGTTTCAAAATAGATGTGCCAGGCATATATTATTCTAAAATATTTGCTCTAATGTGAAATTTTCCTTATTCAGTGACAGCAGACGAACTTCAAGCACGTTGGAAGAACCTCAAGGACACATTCAGGAAAAAAATAAAAGAAGAGAAAAAAAATCAAAAAGAGCGGTGCTGCAGCTCCATCGAAGACAGCATATTGGCCACACACTGAACAGATGACTTTCCTCAGAGACGTATTGGAACCTAGGCGGTACGTGACGTAATTGTAAATATCAGGTGGCAATATTAGGCACGAGTTTCAAATATTGATTGATTGATATGTGGGGTTTAACGTCCCAAAACCACCATATGATTATGAGAGACGCCGTAGTGAAGGGCTCCGGAAATTTCGACCACCTGGGGTTCTTTAACGTGCGCCCAAATCTGAGCACACGGGCCTACAACATTTCCGCCTCCATCGGAAATGCAGCCGCCGCAGTCGGGATTCGAACCCGCGACCTGCGGGTCAGTAGCCGAGTACCTTAGCCACTAGACCACCGCGGCGGGGCACGAGTTTCAAATAGCCAATGTAACATAGTACTCGTATGCTTGCTGTCGTCTTTGTAATGTATAGTCATTTATTTACTGAATTATACATTGCTTTCAGGAGCATCAGTAACATGGATGACAGCGAGGAAACAGCGGTTCCGACATCCTTGCCTGTGGAGCCACTCGACCTCCCATCGCAAGCTTTCCGGAATGGTTCAGATGTCGATAACTGCCCCGCCACAAGAAATCCGTTTGAACTTATATTCCAAGAACCTAGCGTACCAGAACGGGTTACAACACCACCTAATCCGCCACCACACCTTCCGCGTCCCTGCAATCCACCGCCTTCCAATCCACCACTTTCCAATCCATTACAGGCTGCCAGCTGCCCAAGAGAAAGTGAGGAAGTTTCATCGACGCCACAACAAAGGTCAAAGCGGCAGCGAAAAAGAGAATTGGAAGCTGTCGACGACGAACTGAACGCAGTGCGCAACGTCATTGTGGCTCACAAGCCGATGGACGCTAACGGGTTATTTCTTTTGTCTTTGAAACCATACCTGCAAAGCACGCCACAAGAAATGCTCACAGATTTGAAGATGGATCTACTCCATATTTGCTCCACCTATAGGGAGGGGCGCCGTCCTCTTTCACTGCGTTCATACGATTGGTGAGTGCAGATTGAAAATAAAATAGAAATAGGCAGTGAACTTCATGCGTCAGTATCTGTATTGAATGGCCAATTCAAGCACATTGGTGTTCAAACTCGCGTCCCCACGTCCCCTACTGCGCTGCACAGCGCTCAAGCTGGCAAGCTGTCGACAAGTCCTGCGGCACTGGCCAGTTTCTAGTGCCGGAATGCGTGGCTGGCCAGCAAACACACGTTGGGTAGCGAGCACAATGTACAATGCACAGATTACGAAGAACAGCCGTTGATTTCTGGCCCCAGTACAGCAACACATGCCTAGGAGCATGCATTTAAGTTACACGGCCGAAGGCTACCAATTGAATGTTAAATCGCTGAAAGCAAAAGCAATGAATCGGAGAAACATGGGAAGTGCTGCGCAAAACACGCTCCCAGTTCCTAAGCATTCACCTACCCGGAACAGCTGTATAATAAACCCATACAAGCAAGCTCTTTCTTTTTTTTTTGCTTCTCCATGGTCGGTTATATGAGCGTGCAACACGAATCATACCTGAAAAAGCCAGGACAAAACAAAAAGCAACTGCAAACGTTGCTTATTTGTTGTAAGATTCGTGTTACAAATAGTTCAATCAGTGTACAGACGCGTAAAAGTCGAGCGGCTATTGATGATGAACCTCGTAGCACGGGGCGCCAAAGGAAGGACACTTGGAGAAGAGCGCGGCTTTCAGATACCACTGAAAACAGCGGTCAACCGGCGGATTCCGCGGACAACACTGCCCGCTAGAGCGGCGGGCGTCGCGGAAGAGCAGCGGTAGCAGCGGCGCATGTGAAACGAACGCGCGTCCGCGCGTCCTCCCGCCGCTAATCGCTGCGACCGCCGCCGCTCGTTCGCTCGCATGTGAAACAGGCTTAACGTGTGTAACCGCCACTTTTAACCATCAGATCGAAAATGCAGTGTGTGCCCAGTGGTTGAAAAACTTCAAGCAAGCTTATGAAGCGTGTTCTTCGTATCAAGGGCGCACGCGTTTGTTGACACTATTGCCGAGCTATATAGAGCGCCGAAAACTCCAAGCGCTTATACCAAACTTGTCAGCTTGCATGATATACAGATCCCGACGCTGGCGCGCAAAACACGGGATATGGTTAGCACCAAATGCGGTAAAAAGGACACGGCTGAACCCTGTGAACGTCCAGGCAGCTATGGCTTACTACTCCAAAGATGAGTATAGCTGCTCTCGGCAGAGTCCCAACAAAGAGATGTAGTATCTGTTATCATTGACGGAAAACAGGAGATTGTTTCGAAAAGGTTTATGACCCAATCGGCGCGAGAGGCTTACCGTCTCTTTAGAGAAGCTAATCCGAACACGTCTATTGGGCTCTCAATGTTTTATTCACTGAGGCCGATGTGGGTTCTTTTTGCACCACACCAAGAAGTGTGCCTTTGTATATACTGTGCTAATGCCACGGAGTGTGTTTCTGCCCTACAAGACGTCACCAATGGTGCCTACACGGCGGACTTCTTGAAAGAACTATGTCATTGCAGCTCCCCTACATGTGATTGCTTTTTAGGCCATTGTGACTACTGTGCTAAGGAGGACGCTCTGACAGCCACATGTTTAGAAATCCCTGAAGATATTGAGATAGCCTATGTAGTATGGGAAAATGGCGATCTAGTAAAAAAAAACAGCCCAGGCAAGTGCTTTTCTGCGAGAGCTAAGTCTATGGTTCGTGAAGTGGATTACCCATGATTACATAAGATACATTCAAGAATCGGCAATACACCAGGCGAAAGAGAACCAACAAAAAGAATCTTGCCTTTTTCACTTTGGTTTCGCCAAAAATGGGACAGCCATTTTACCGAATGAGGTACAGTCGTATCACTGGCACAAAAGACAGGTGTCTATATTCACGTGTGTCGTCACAAGGAAGCAATCAATTCAAAGTTTTGCCGTCATCAGTGATGACACATGCCATAATGCTGCACATGCCTGTTTTGCTCTACAAATAATCCACAACTATATGAAGGAACAACTTAAGCCTCACACGCATGTTACTTATGTTTCTGATGGTGCATGCAGTCACTTCAAAAACAAGTACCTGTTCGAGTTATGTCAGAAAGATCATATATCAACAAAGTGGATTTTTTCGGCCACGGGACATGGCAAGAACTCTTGTGATGGCGTTGGTGGCCTACTAAAGCATCAGGCTACGCTCTACAACCTCAGAGCGGCAAGCTCAGCTGTGATTATGTCAGCATACCAAATGGTGGTGCAAATGAGCGCGAAGCTCAAGAATGTCAAGCTGCTGTGTGCAAATGCAGACGAGCTAGAAACATTCCGTCAGTTTAAGAAGAGCCAGTGCAAATTGTTGCCATGTGTTTCAGGCATACGTTCTTCGCATGTTTGGCTAAGCACATATGAGGGCACTGATCATGGTCGTGTTTTGTTAGCGTCACGTACTGCTAAATGTGATCTGCAAAAGATGCAGCCATTTTGAGCGCATCTCTTGTTTCACGCAGTCACCACCAAAATACCAGTGAGGGTACCTCAAGCGCATATGCTTTTTCTAGCGAGACCCAACACTTGCGTTGGAACATTTTCATGATTGAGTTAATTGGCAAATACAGACAGATGTTTTGCAACTAAGTTACAGTGTCGAAGATTTCCTCCATTAGAGCTGTGTTATCAGGAGCATAAATGCACCTTCATGAGTACGTATTTGTCACAGTGCTAAAACAGCCTTTCTTCACCAAATGCGGTCACGTTTACTCGCGTTTGAAGCTTATTGCCGCTTTTCCATTCTGATTTCTACATTTCTCTACTTATCAGCGCATTTTCGAAAAGCTCTGATTCGTACCACGAATATTGTCGCTAAAAACAAAATAATGCAACATGTTTTTTTATATTACTGTATGATGGCTTTCGTTTGTCTATTTACGAGATTTTCAGAAAAATCGAAGCTGGTGTTTTTTTATTATTCAAATTTCAGTGGAGTACACTTTTGCCAATATGACAACTTTGAGGCAATATATGAAAATTTACATTTGCCCTACGGCAGCAATAATTTATGTACCTAATGAACACACTATATCCTTAAAACGTGTCAAGTTTGAAAACACTACTTGCATTAATTTCGTAGAAAAAAATGAGGAATACGTAACTTACTTTAAACTGTCAAAAAATTAGACATTTTTAAAAGCTATTTTCTTAAGGTCCACAAACTTGAAACCGTATGAATTGATTCTTCATTAGACATGAATTTCAGGTAAAAAATATCTTCTATGAAAGAAAAATATTTGTCTTTTTATAGCATCTGCAATTTTCGAAAATCACAGGTGACGAAATTGGTGCCTCCGTGTTGGTGAAGTTTGATATTTTTTTCTCGTAAGTTATGCCGTTAATCATAAAACGAAGTTGACTTTCGGGCTACCTTGTGAGAGGTGCACGAAATATAAAATACTCAATGAAATCTAAAATATCAACTTTTGGACCCGTGTAGATCTCTCGTGGAATCACCCAGATAAGATATCCTATAGACCCACGTCGCCCCTTAGGTCAACGTTGATTATTGAAATAGTAGCAGTTCAGAAACGTTGTACTGTTACTTTTGTGCCAAGGAAGGGTCTTTTTTGAAATAAAATCACATTTTAGTGGTCGGCATTGGGTTAGCGCACTTCAAATTACACGCCTCAAGAAGCGCGGACCGAGTCACTATAGATCAATTACTAGTGATTAATTGTAGGCGGTCCGTCTGATGTCATTGGGATCATTTTGAGAATGTGCAACTGCGGCGCATGTGTTCTTGTGCATCTACCTTGATTTCTCGGTAAGTACAGCACTGTTGTTGATAGTATTGTCATTTTAGATGTCATACATTGAGCTTTCACTCTGACATAAATTGTTTTTCACTGTAGTGTCCCTTTAAGTTCCTGTGGGGTTGAAGGTATTTGTCCCTCCATTCAATCTCTCTCTCTCTCTCTGTCCTTTCATGCCAGCAAGCACGCTGAAACCTACGCATGAAGGGGGATGACAAGGGATCAAGAAGACGCATACCTTCATCACTGTGAATCTGGACCTCGAGCACTTTCTTTTCTTGTTTTTCTTCACTTGTAGCTTACATTCAGTGTGATGGTGAGTCCACCTTGGCTTTCCACAGCAGTCATGGTAACTACGCAGCTCAAGATACCCAAATCAACCAACTGCCTCAGACACGGTTATATGGTGCAGAAATTTGGGTAGCGAGAATAGGGAGCTATTTCTAACTGACTTTGAGAATTAATTGTAAATTCTAGGCCGCATGCTGTCCTATAATGTTCGGCTTGCACGTTTTCGGTGGTGTTATGACTGAAGTTGACACCATCCCAACGCTGCTGCTGGTTGTTACGGTCAGAAACTCGGGTTTGATGGTATCTCACCACTGCCATTGAGTTGTGGCATTATGGGTCCAGCGGGTCTAATTTTCGGTAGAGGGCCCCTGTCGTAGAATCCATCATCCAAAAACTCGGATGAGGTCCTCATGAGAACAATGATTGATATACTTGACTAGGAATTGAGCAGTTGGCATAAGGTAATCAAGTAAGCAAGAGCTGGTTGAAGAACTGAAATTATACAAAATGTCTGTCGGTCATATAGCGCTGGATTGCCAACCATGGGCACAGTGTCCGCATCTTCAGCAAATTTGGCGCTCGATGGTCTCGGCGCTCCAATCCCGAAGATGTAGAAAGACACCACACTATGCATGTTGAGAGGGCGCAGTCTAAGCGATGCCCAAATATAGTCACGAACGTATCACACCAAGATTTCACACACAACACCAAGATTTTGCGCACGTCCAATGATCCTAGCTGATTTGGCTTTCAAGAACTCTCCCGGCAAGGGGTTGGTGTTCGAAAAGACTGGCTCCTTGGGACACGTGCCAAACTTGCCTGTCTGAATCGGGCTAGAATAATGTTGCGGCCTGACAGGCTTATCTGCAAACATGCGACCCCATATAGGAGATACTACGGAGAAGGGGGGGGGGGGATGAGGAGTAGTCGACTAATCTCTTGTCATTAGCTAGGAGTTACTCCTTAGCACCTGCAAACTTTTTCCGACTTCACTTTCTTTTAAAAGTGCAGCGGCAGCCGTTTTAGTCTTAGCCGCCGACCCAAACAGCAAAGACCATGGTGGCTTTGAAAATGGCCCCGACGCCTCATTGCTTGCCCGGAATGCCTTTGCACCTTGTATGGAGTCGAGATAACAATGACCTTTCCTGTCTCGTGAATTTTCTTAGTGCCAAACCGGTCCAATGACGCCCTTGTTCGCACTAGACAGAGAGAGGAAATCAGCCCATCTCAACTGCACATCCTTGCTTGTAATTCGTTCAGGACTCTTCGTCGGGCTGACAGTCACCAGAATGTTTTTTTTCAATGCTTTTTTGACTGTCATCAGCATTTGTCATCAGCATTTTTGTTATGACTGTCATCAGTATTTTTCCAATGCTGATGACAGTGATAACAGTCGACTCAACCACTGATCAGCAGCGTTTTCTGACCTTGCACAAAGAGTGTTGCAGGGCTCCTTTAAGCGATATTCACACGGCGAACTAAATCACCATTCAAGCCTGCAGATTGTGTATCACATGATCGTACATCACTTGATCCGGCAGTCATCATTCAGTCCGAGATGAGTGATTGTAAAACAGTAAAGACCCAAATCATAGTTAAGATCTCCGGTGAGGATATTAAAAGCTTGATCCTTTGAATTCTAGCTTCTAAGCAGTCCCAATCATACCACATGCGATCGCCTCAATACATCTTTATTTCCTAAATGCCACGGCCAGTTACAAAAGCAAAAATTTAGGAGGGTTCTCTGTTTCAGTGCACTTTAGGCACTATATAATGTGGTTTAATGTTAATGTTCTACATTGGACCCATGAAAGATGTGTGCGTGTTCTGTACTACGACATGTATCGATTGGGACAAACACTTCCCTATAGTCAGTAACAACTTATCTTAACATTGGAGCAAAGACAACGGAGATGGGGCTTCTGCACATTCATGTTGCTCTGTAAGTAGTACGGCAGTTTGTGGCTGGTTTGGGTTTGGCTCGATCACGTCGTTAACACGCTTAGAAAAACTTATACATGAAAATTATGAATGGGAGTAACATTTAGATATCTCAGTGTCTTGTTACTAGTATATTTTTCTCGTAGAACTATACAGTGAATTTGTGGCCACACGCTGTCATTTTTTTCCTTGGAAAACGGGCGGGCTGTAAAAAGTTGCAGTCTAAGAAATGGGGGAAAAAAGCAGAGCATTCCTGCAAGGTAAAAAATAACTGTATTTTACCTTCAGTTTCTCGTAACTGTTCTAGTATCGTAATAATTAAAGGAGTATTTATTTCAGCAAGGCAAATGAGAAAATTATTGGTATATTCAAGTGCCATTTTCTTGGTGCAGCAGCAGGAATTCGTTTTAGTTCTGTGGCATTCACTGTGCTGCCAAAAGAAGTTATCGCTGAGTATAGGGAGCTGGTGGTTAATTTGACGAATTCGTTTATTCCTTCAGGGCAAATTTGAAGGGACCATGGCACGGTCGGCCAACAATATGTAGTCTTCAGTGAAAACTAGAAGTAGAGGGTTGATTATGCCTATGCGGATATAAAAAGCTATTGAGATGCAGTGTTTCTCACCATTACAAGTCCTCCGACTTGTAATGGTGAAAAACGCTGCATCTCAACAGCTGACATTGTTATTGCGGTTTTATGACGCTTCATAACTCAACCTAACCTAACCTTCGCACTTGTATCTAAAAACGCTCGGTTACACTGTTTCGTTCACAATTACGATATTTGCATGACCTCACAGTTTTTCACCAACTTAGTACATTACAGAATGCTGTATCTCACTAAATGACATCGTTCTTTAAGGTTTCACGATGCTTGCATGCGCTTTCACGAGAATACCACAATAAAGCAGTTTCGCACTTGTAACGGTACAAGACGCAGTATCTGGCTAGTTCACACCGTTTTATGTGATTTCACAATATTTCACATATCGCAGTTTTGCACTCGTAACAAAAACACACTTTCTCGTTCGATGACGTCGTTTCACGGTCACCCAACAATATGTAGTCTTCAGTGAAAACTAGAAGTATAGGGTTTATTATGCCTATGCGGATATAAAAAGTGGACCGTAAAAGAATATTTAATTGCAAAGCAGGGCCTCCAAGTGGCCGGCTATAAATCTCGCCCACTACGGGTGACCACCATTTCACCATGCCGCCTTTGATGTCGTGCAGCATGGAGCATTGTCGTTGTTTTCTGCCACAGTTTCAGTCGTTGCAAATCGTTCAGTTTCAGTGCTAAGCTGAAGAAAGCTGAAATATCTTGATTTCATGCAGAGCTCACAACAGAACAGTATTGTTCGCTAGAATGTAGTCGCTCGCACAGCTTGCTCTTGGCTATGTCACAGCTCTTGAGTGCGCCAGTGTTGCGAGACTCTTAGGCCGCTCGTGTATTTGTAAAAATATCCCATAATAACGAAGCGCTCGATTAAATGGGCTAAAATTTTGCCAGATGACTCACGAACATGCAAGGATTCGAAAATTGCGTATCATGGCTCCTTCAATGGAAGTTGGCTGTACTATTTATTGATGTAGTGGATCATGTAATTATTTTACCTGACTAGGTAGTTTTATAGTTAGCCTTATTTTGTCTCTTTGCTGTTCCCAGTACATGGTGAAGACCAAGCCTGAGTACCAGTCATTGTTTGGGGCTGAGGTGCTCAGTACACAAGAGCTGAAGTTCAGTAGGGTTGAGAGCTGGGCTAGTTGGTGAGACATCATTTAACCATATGGTGTAGTAGCGCAATTTTCACGGGGACGAAGATGACAAGAACACATGACACTCGCTACACTCGCAACTAATTTTATTTCAGAAGCAGCACATCATATATAACCCATAACCCTAGCGACACAGAAAAGAACTACGAACATTGAATCATTGCCAACAGAAGCTTTTGCGCAGACTCAAGCGATAGTACACGGCAGTTACGCTTACACTTTAAGATGACATAACTAAAAACAGCCATGGGTAACATCAAATAAAAAAAAACAAAAACAAAAAAATTTTGCGGGAATTCACACGTGTTTGAAACAAAATTTTGAAACGACAAAAAGGAGAGTATGACACATGCAAACACTGATCTCAATTAAGTCCTTCGAGGTAGCTGGCTTCTCGGTCACTTAACGAAACCGATGACTGACTAATGCATCCTTCTTTTCTTTTTTTAATGTGGAAGGCTTCGACAATTTCTCTGGTTAGTTGGTTTCCATGACGGAAGACCATGGTCGTGTCACTGAACAGTGGTGAGCAGCCACACTGGGAACAGTGTCTCTTTATGTGAGAATGAATGTCAGTTCTTAATGATCGCTTGTGTTCTAAAAGTCGGGTGTTCAAACTAAAAAAAGAAAAGAAGGATGCATTAGTCAGTCATCGGTTTCGTTAAGTGACCGAGAAGCCAGCTACCTCGAAGGACTTAATTGAGATCAGTGTTTGCATGTGTCATACTCTCCTTTTTGTCGTTTCAAAATTTTGTTTCAAACACGTGTGAATTCCCGCAAAATTTTTTGTTTTTTTTTATTTGATGTTACCCAGGGCTGCTTTTAGTTATGTCATCTTAAAGTGTAAGCGTAACTGCCGTGTACTATCGCATAAGTCTGCGTAAAAGCTTCTGTTGGCAATGATTCAATGTTCGTAGTTCTTTTCTGTGTCGCTAGGGTTATGGGTTATATATGATGTGCTGCTTCTGAAATAAAATTAGTTGCGAGTGTAGCGAGTGTCGTGTGTTCTTGTCCTCTTCGTCCCCGTGAAAATTGCGCTACTACACCATATGGTTAAATGACACAAGAGCTGAATGAGCAGATGGGATACCTGGCCTTCTTTTCAAGATTTTTGAGGGGTAAGATTTACATCTTTCTGCGTGCTGCAAAAGTGGCACACTATCATCTTGTGGCTGCAGACTCGCATGCACTCACGCATATGTGCACCTGTGCATGCAACACACACACATACATAAGTATACGCACTAAGTGAAATATCATTCTCATGTGCATGCCATTATGTACAGCTGTCACGTATCAGCAAAGCTGCATAAACCAGTTCTCACCCCCTTGGAAGTACAAGAAGTATGCTTGTCGCCTATTTCGGGGGCAAGCTGCCGTGTACACTTTGTTGCAGTACAGTGGCAATAGCTTTTACTGTTTCTGCATTACGAACTCTTCGCTGATTTTGAAGGTGGAGTTTGGAAGGCGTGAGAGGTAGAGAGGGAAGAAGAGAGGGAGAGATCGCAGATGACTGGTTTTTGAAAACCATGCAACCTGTTATTGTCTACTGTAAAATGCCAATTTTTTTGCACATGCTTGAAAATTTGGACACTCTTACAGCGCCATCACAAGCGCTATGAATGTCAATGTGTAAGAACATCTGAAATTTAGGAAACTGAAGCTCTTTCTCATCCGGTTTTGTCGACTTTCTGGTGAAATATACCAGGTCGGAAACGGCAATAATTGAGGCTCCCCCTTATGCCACGTCTATTATCTCATTGGTAACTCAAGATAGCACCGTGCAAATCCAGTAACATTCCTCAACATTAAAAATTGCATCAATGCCTTGGCACTGATACACATGCCTGTCCAAGTCAATAATGCTGTCAGTCAAATAACTGGCTGAAGCTCAGAACATAGGAAACTACAAAAGGAATTTTTCATACACAGCCGAAACCCGCAATAACGAAACCTCGCGAGTACGAAATCCCCGTGGCAACGGAATATTTCCAGACTCCTGGCGAACGCTCATAGAAGCCCATGTTATACGCATCTCGCGGCAACAAAATCATTTTTGACAGCGATTCTGCATTAGCGAATTTTCTACCACGGTGCGGGCCCTATTTTACCCTCCCACTAAAGGTTAACTGTAGAAAATATGCGTGTTATGCGCACTCAAAATTTGTAAGCGTCTGCTTTTGCCGCGCTAGCGTGGATACCGCCATTTTTGTTTACCTAAGGGAGGATGCGGCTTTGGGACCCTGAAAGATGGCAAAAAAATTGATTTTTCGAAAATCAAGTTATCAGTTTCTGGAACCCTTTTTCTATGTGATTCCAAAATATCTACACTGAAAACTCGCTGAAGTGCTTCGGAAAATTTATTTCGCCCACATAGGTAGCGAGACTTTCTCTGGAAATCGCGAGAAAACAGCGATTTTCAAAAAATTATGGCTTCGCGATGGCGAGGCCGGGAGCCGGCTTATTGGGCTCATCAGAAAGAGCATTTCTCCGTGTTTAACTTTCCTGCCTCAGCTGGCTCCTTCCTTTAGAACAAGTGCACAAAAAGTAAATGTTTGAAAGTCATTTCTAGGCCCTTGATTGGCTGTGACCGCCATGTTGCCTCAGCTCGCCTTGCCGTTGGCCCGATGCTCGCTCCTGGAGATCGTCGTCTGCTGCTTGTGCATCGCAAGGACATGGCTCTCAAAAATTACGACTTCATGACGCGTTTACTGCTTGATGATCACTTAAGATATAATTACGCTTTAGTTAGGAGCAGTAGGTGGATGCGCAATCAGGTTACTACGAGCGCGGCGCATCATCGGAGTCGTCTTCAGCCCTCACTCCGCCAACAGCCGGACTGCGGGCAGGAACGACGCGCTAGCGCACTTGTGGCGACGGGCTTCGTCACAAGCGACGATGCTGTAAGTGGCGGCACAGTGAGATTACTACCGAGTGGCCGCACCGGATGCCCGATCAGATTACTACGAGCGGGCGCGTGGTCTACGGGCACGGTAGGTAGGTAGGTAGTAAACTTTATTCACTCAGTTGACAGGAGAGAGTTGGGGACGGCTTTAAGGGCCGGCCCCTTACAAAATCTAGGAGGAGTCTCTTGTCCGGGACCCCTGTGGCTTCTGCTGCAGCACGCGCTCGGGCCACTAGGGCACGCTGGTCCTCTAGGGTCGAGCAACCGAGCAGGGCAGCCTCCCAGCTTTTTCGGGTAGGGAGGGAAGGGGAAGGAAGTGGCGGGACCGCCGGATTTGAGGGGCATGCCCACACCATATGGAAAGTATCCGCGAACGGATGGTCACAGTGCGGGCATTCCCCAGAGAATGCCGGATTGAAATGTTTGAGTATCGCTGGGCACAATACTATATTGGTATAGAGACGGAGAAGCCAGCGCTCGTCCTTCTTGGGCAGGCCCGATGCTGGGGGTGGGAAGCGGAGCCTGTTCGATTTGTACATAGCGGTGATTTCTCTGAAAGAGGTAGCCGGATTGGGTTCTGGAACATCAGGCGATGGAGGGCGAGGCGGGTCCCGGTAATTAAGCGCGCGGGCCGAGGCATCTGCAGCCTCGTTTTCAACTAGCCCCGTATGAGCAGGAGTCCAGATGACGGTGCGTGGATTTGGGCGATCTAGATAATAGCATCGCTTAAGGATTTCGGTGACGCGATCATTGATGCAACCCCGTGTGAGATTTTGGCACGCCCTCCGCGAATCGGTAATAATTATCCGAGATGCGGGGTCCACTGCGGCGAGGGCTATGACGACCTCCTCCGCGTGTGTGATGTCCGGTGCTCGAAAGGTGAGCCCTTGAATAGGTACGTTTTGGTGAACTACAGCGGCCGTGTACCACCCGCCGTGGTGGGGGCCGGATGCGTCCGTGTAGAAGACTCCCGGGCGTGAGCCATACCATTGCTGTAGGGCTGTAGCCCACGCTGTACGCCGCCCATCGTGAGTCCCATTTGTCATGTTTTGGGGCAGAGGCGGAATGATCAGTGCACCACGCCAATCCTCGGGGATCGCGGTACGCTCTTCCACCTTGTGGGTGTTGGAAATGTGGAGGCGGTGTAGGAGGTTGTTCCCATCCTGAGACCTACTAAGGCGCAGGTACTGGTTATTGAGATGAGCCTTTTTAAGTTCCCCGTACGTGTTTGTCATGCCCAGGTCTGCGAGACGTTGGTTCGACATTGAGATGGGGAGGTCTAGGGCACGTCTGTAAATTTTGAGGAGTATACAGTCTAGTGTATTCTCGTCGCATTTACGCAGACGCACGAATAAAGGATCCGGCTGGTCACGAAAGCGTCGGCGAGGCGCAGAGCAGCACGGCTCTTGAGACCTCCTCGCTTGTTCGAAACCCGGCGGATCATGCGGCCCACCTGATCCCCCACAGTGCATAGTTTGCGCAGAGTGGTGTCAAATTTGCGGTGTTTGTGTGTGAAGAGTCCCAGGACTCTGATTTCGTCGCGTTCCGGAATGGCCCTGTTACACAAGGTGAGTTCAATTTGTGTCGTGTCGTTCGGCTTGGGGCGAAGATGCACGTATTCCGATTTGGTGGGTGAGCATTCAAGACCGCAGCCGCGTGCGTAGCTGTCAACTATCGACGCGGAATGTTGCAGGCATGTCTCGATGCTACCAAGGGAACCCTGAGTTGCTCATAGCGTGATGTCGTCGGCGTACAGAGCGTGCTGCACGCCTGGGACATCGTTTAGCAATGAGGGAAGGTGAGCCATGGCAAGATTGAACAGAAGAGGAGAGAGGACTGCTCCCTGTGGTGTTCCGCGCGTACCGAGGGGGTACGGTCCATGCTCCTTGTCTTGAATACGCAGGTATGTCTGCCGTTTTATGAGAAATTGGCGGACGTACCTAAAAGCATTATGCCCACAGTTTGTTTGTGATAGGTTGGTAAGGATGATGTCATGGGTAACGTTATCAAAAGCTCCCTTGAGATCTAAGGCGAGGACTACCTTATCGTCACTGGGATGTTCGACCGGTTCGACAACGTCACGATGGAGTTGCAGGAGGATGTCTTGAGCAGAGCGATGTGGGCGGAAGTCGTACATAGTGTCTGCAAAAGTGTGTCGGGCCTCTAAGTATTCAGAGAGTCTGTCCCGGACCATGACTTCCATAAGTTTCCCTACGCATGAGGTTAGGGAAACTGGTCTGAGATTGTCGATGTTTACAAATTTGCCTGATTTAGAGATGAAAGTTACTAAGGCCGTTTTCCAATCGAGCGGTAGGGGTTCGCGCCCCTCCCAGATCTGATTGAAGTAGTCGAGGAGGTGAATGTACGCCGAGTCAGGGAGGTTGGCTAGGAGCCGAACCGTCACTCGATCCCGACCTGGCGCTGTGCCTCGTTTCATTTTGGACAGGGCTGCCTTCAGATGGTGGAGCTGAAAGCAACGATCCAACTCGGCATTTTCCGTGCCTGCATATGAATACGCCGGTCCGATGGGGTCCTGTTGGCTACAGAGATATTTGTCTCTAAGAGCCTGTGCCAATTTTTCCGCGTCACCAGCATAGGCGTGAAGCGCGCACTGAAGGTGTTTCTGTGTTTCTGTTCGTGTTTGGCTAGGGTCGATGAGAGCCCTAAAGAGACGCCAGGTGTTGCGGCTTGACATCTGTGTGGCGGCAGTGTTGCAGCGCTATACCAAGTTTGAGTCGGCGAGCTGGGCCGCGTACTCGTCGGCCTCTAGGGTGAGAGCCGCTATGCGGATTTTGAGCGTTCGGTTGTGTTTCTGTCGGCGCCATCGGCGCACCAGGCTGTGCCGAGCCTCCCAGAGATGCAGGAGGTGGTTGTCCACCGCCGGCGTGGCCTCTGAAAGTTGAACCATCTGCTCGATTTTGTGGAGTGAGTTTACGAGATGTTGGGACCAAGTGTAGTATCCTTGGTGAGCTATGGGGGTCGGATTGGAGTATACCAAGTGAAATTTGGTCCAGTCTGGAAGTTTCGCTTGGTGGTGGGGACGAGTAAGGGGGTGTGTCCGGATTGTGATAATGACAATGCAGTGGTCACTACCGAGGATTTCCTCGGTATTGAGCACAATCTCTCTCCCATAGGTACACACACACTCCCTCCAGACACGTCCCCCGAAGCTGCAGAGGAAGCTGCCATTGCCTTAGCAATCGTAAACACAGAAGCACGGTACGTCTTATCAGATTCCAAAACCGCAATCTTAAATTTTGCACGAGGCCGAGTTCACGTCCCTGCTTTTTGCATACTGGATTCGCCCGCTGCAACCCCGCCCCGTCAAGTGGAGTTGATTTGGGTGCCCGCGCACTGCGGGAATCCTGGAAACGAGGCCGCCAACCTCTTAGCCCGAGGTTCTTTAAACCGGGCTCCCGCGGCCTCCGATCTGGGATTCACGAAGGACCGCGCGCACACTTTCAACGAGCTGACTCAGGCCTATAGGGCAGCATGTCAGCTATATCCCCCACCGCACAAGTCCCTGAGAAACCGACAGGCAACCCTCTGGCGCCAGCTACAAACTCACACTCTTCCCTCTCCTCTCATTCTATCGCACTATCACCCCCTTTTCCTCACCTCAGCCTGTACCCTTTGCCCTGAACCTCATGCTTCTGCTATACACATCTTTTCTCACTGCCCGGCGGATCCTCCCCCGCGGGCCCTAGAGCACCTAAAGACTTGGGAGGATTGGGAGACCCTACTGCGCTCAGAGGACCCGGTTGAGCAGACCATGGCGGCCGACCGGGCTGCCAGCGTCATGGACCACCACTAAATGAACGCTTGAGCGCAAAGGGGTCGTGCGGGGGCCCGGGAGCCTGCGTGCTCCAAACCCCTCTGTTGAATAAAGTTTTTCTCCTCCTCCTCGGTATTGAGCCAATCTGCGTGTTTGATGTTGTTGGTGAGTGTGAGATTGGGACATGTGTCTCGGGTTACAGAGTTTCCAATGCGGGTTGGGTGTGTGGGGTCCATTAGGATGGTTAGGCCCATGGTGGAAATGAGTTCCGCCAATTTCCGACCACGTCGTTCCTCCCGACGATAACCCCAGTGAGGGCTGGGGGCATTGAAATTGCCTACTATGACTAGTGGTTCTTTGCCTGCCACCATGTGAGCTTTGCTAAAGATGTCGGCGTATGTTATGTTGGGCAGTTTGGGTGAACTGTAGATGTTAAGAATGTGTATGGATGGGTCCTGCTTCCTAAGAGGGAGGAGAGTCACCATAGCATACGAGTAAGCCGGGTTGCATTCGAGATCCACCAAACTGGCGGTGTAATCTCGATGCACGCAAAGTGCCGTTTGCGCGTCCCTTTGATACACGGTATAGTTTGTAAGGGCAGCGTGTTCACCCGGTTGCTGTAGGGCCACTACCGCGGGTAATTGGGGATAGGTTTCTAAGTAGAGCCGGAGAGCAGCCCGCTTAGTGCGAGCCCGAAATCCTCGGCAGTTCTATTGGAGGATTGTGAAAGGGTCCGAATTAACGCGGGTGCGGCGCGATCTAGAGGCGTTGCCCGCCATCATGGGTATTAGAATTTTGGGTAGCCTCCAGGAGAGCAGAGAGATCCAGAGGTGCTCCACCGCTCGGTCCGGGGCTTGCTGCTGATGTTGCAGTCAATATGATAGGCTGCCTGTCAGCCTCCGCCCTTTGGGGAAGTGGCCGGGGTGTCTGAGGTTTATTAACCCGCTTAAGTTTTGGGGTGGGACGACGGGTGCTGGAAGCGAGTTGGGGCAGCTGGGCCACTATCATGCCCGGGATTCTGGCGAATACGGTTTGGAGGGCGGCAGCCAAGCGATCCTCGATAGTAGTTACTATGGAGGCCACCTGGCCCTCCAGGCTATTTAGACGCGCCTCAATCGGAGCGAGGAGTGCCGTGATGTCCTTTTGTTCCGAGGGGGCACTATCCATCGCTTCCGGCGCCTGCCCGGAAGGTGTCGAGTTAGATGGAGGCGGGCGGTTTGCGAGTGCCTCCATTGCACGGGTCAACGAGGCCACTTGGGCCCGGAGCTGTTTAATTTCGAGTTGTTCCCGTGTGGGGGCGGAAGAGGTTTGAGGTTTGGGTGGGTTCGAGGGGGTTCCGGATGGGGAGGCTGCCCCGCCCGAGTCGCTCACCTCGGGTCTTTGTTGGACGCGAGCGGCCCATGTGGCATCCCCTTGGGCAGCAGGCTGGATTCCGGGTGACGGCGGGTGCGGTGTAGGGGAGGCAGGTGGGCCCTGGCTCGAGGTGGACCTCGCGGCGGGAGGTCCGGCCGGGGTGGGGCCTCGCTTGGAGGGCCCGGGAGCCCCCGCACCAGGATGCGGGGGTGGAGGAGAAGGTTTGGTGGCAGGAGGCTGGGCCCCCTGCGGTGAAGTCCTGGTGGTCGGCCTGCTTGGCTTCCGTGTTCGCCGGCGTTTGCGTTTCTTGGAGCCGGTTTGGTTCTTCGGTAGAAGAGAGTGGATGGTTTTGGTGGTGGTGCCCTGTAACGTTCCTTACAGCACCTGTCCCTGGTGACGTGGGGTCTGGCGCATAGAGCACACTTCGGCGTGCATTCGTGAGGTGCGCGAGCACCATCTATGAGTGGCACTGTGTTGCCACTGGTACCACAGAGGTCCGGTTTAGGGCCAGGGCAAGCGTCGGGTCGATGCCCAACTGAGCCGCACTGGTTGCAGGCTGGTACAGTTTTTCTGTATGGCTGCACCGGGATCAGCAGGGCGTCATAGGTGACGTACCTGGGCTTCACCTTTCCTGCAAAAGTGAGCCGCACCTTGTTGGAGGTGCCCAAACGCCGAATGTGCAGTATTTCGCCTTCCAGCCAGTAGAAGCATTGGCGAAGTTCGGCTTCAGAGTCAGAGCTGCGCACTGTCACCACTCCGTAGCAGGAGTCCTGGGTGTCCGCGCGGAGATACCCGAACAGGGGCACCGGTCCGACGGATGAAGGAACTGTCAGTTCACCAATTAGTTTGTCCGCAATAAGCGGATGTGGGGTGTAGGCCAGGATGAGGTTTTGGTCCTGCACCATCACGACTGTGACCAGCCGGTTCGCGTTCGCTCCGAGGTGGGCGATGAGCGCACTGCCGGCTCCGTTCTCGGGGAAAACGGCGGTGAGGGATAGTTGTGTCCCTGCTTTCAGAACAACAACAAAATCAGTTTCCTTCGGCTTCCGCAAAGGCCGAGGCTGCCACCAGGGCCGCCTCCTCCCCTGTTGCGGGCCCGCGGAGCGCGGCGCAGGCGGCGGAAGTGTGGAGGAGGAGCGGTCTGCCTCGTCAACAGCCGTGGTCGGGGAGGCCGCATTGGCGGACGCCGCCACTGTCGCGTCGCTCACTCGCTCGCCTCTTGCCACCGCGGCAGCAAGCGCGGTGCTCTTAAATGTTTGGGGCAGCTCCGGCCTGCTGTCCGAGGTAGAGATGGTAGTCCACATCATGCTGTGGGGGTCGTATCCGGTGTAGGTGTCCGCCACGGTGACGGTCGTGGTGTGGGACCGATCGCCCATTTTGCCGGGGGGGGGGGGGGGAGGGCGCCATAGCCAGTAGGCCGAGCGGGGCCGCCTCCGGCGTCCAGATGTAAGTCGCCCGTGAAAGTTGAGAGGTGGGTCCACTTGCGGAAATGGGGTGTCCAGATGAACCGGATCACATTCCGGTGACGGTGGGGAGGTTTTCTTGAGGGTCCGAAGAGGTGGTCAGGGGTTCCGATCGAAAAACGATGGAGCCGAAACGCTGCAGGTCCTAATCGGTTGCGCGCTCGCAGCGCCCCCCACGGGCGCGGCGCGTCATCGGAGTCGGCTTTAGCTCTAACTCCGCTTACAGCGAGACTGCGGGCAGGTTGTTTTAGATGCGCTGGACACCTTTCGCTCCTTCTTTGGCGCACATGACGACGACGTAGCAATGGACCACTTTTTTCAGTGCGAAGGGGGAGCTTTGAAGTTGTTGCATGGCAAGGGTCGGCAAAGTAAGTTGACCGACTTCTGGCCATAAATTTTCGTTCTGCTGGCCGTATCACTGTTTTTATGTCTCATACTCGCGGCAACAAAATTCTCGTGAAAACTAAATTTTTTGGTTTTCCCGGCGATTTCGTTATTGCGGGTTTCGACTGTATTCATCTACTGCAGTTACATTTGAAGATGTAAAAAGTTCCAAGCAAATCAGCAACTTGTGGTTCTTCAGGGCGACAGTCCAGTATCGAGGCAAGTCTGCATCAATCAAGTTCGACGTTTCTGCAAAGGTTCTTAGGTTTGATGTGATCAGAGCATTGAACATCAAAATTATTCAAGAAAGGCTGTTGTGTGTGCAAGGCACACATCTTTGTTCAGTTCAGCAGACGTTTACACGAAAGATTGCGACTGTAGGGATAAGTCCAACTGTTTCGCGAGTGGGGGTTTAACCTACTGCATTTGACAGCTGATATATATGTATATACACGCACATGCACAGTCGAATCTCATTAATTTAAACATGCTTAATTGTAAATTTGGATTAATTTGAACTCGCGCTGAGGTCCCGTCAAAGCTATGTCTATTCCAATATGCGAAAACGCGCTGTAATGCGAATGTGCAAGCACTTGCGACGGTTAATTCGAACATACAGCGTTCCGAAAATGCTCTCAGAACCATGCCCAATCTTGCGGCGGCACCTTTGACACCTCAACGCTGTGCGCGAAGGAAAAGAAAAGGAAAGAAAAGACTGCGGTGGAATGTTTGCTCTCTCTCAAATGCCGATCTGTGACGTGCCTATGCCACGCTTCTTCCTTTTGCGTCCCTGCCGCGTAAAGACCCTCTTCTCCTTTCAACGCTTCGCGCAAAGAGAGAGAGAGAGGGAAAAAGAAAAAAAAGCTGTAGTCACTGAGTGTTAGCTCTTTCTCACGCGCCCGTGACGCACTTCCCCTTTTTTCGTCCCTGCCACGTTGACCCTTCTCTTTTCAACGATGAGGGGACTCGCTCGCTGGATTCTGTGCCGACCGGTTGGGCCCCTGCGTAGTGGTTCTTGAGAAAGAGATAGGAAGAGGAAAGTGAGCCCCTTTATTGTCTGCTTCAGTGAGCGACACCGCCACAGGGCTCACAAGGGATGGGGGTGAGGAGGGATAAAAAGGGTAGAAGTAAAGGTATAGAAAAGAGGAAGAAGAAGCAACAACAAACTGAGGGGATAGGAGAGACAGGAAAGATGGAAGCACGGTCACTGGAGTTCGAGGACGGGGTACACTTGCGAGAAATGTTGTCGGCGTCTGTAGATGGCGTAGAGCAGGTCCAGTAGGTCAGAGCTGAGCTGTCGTCGAAGGTCGTCGGCGACAGGAGGTGACGTAGGGCGAGCCCAGTCGGCCAGAGCTACGATGACGCCGATGGTCGCAAGCGCGCGGAGCGCGTGGGCGCACAACCGGTCGGCACGAAATCCAGCGAGCGACTGCGACCTCCAACGACAGCGCAGCTCTGGCCGTTTTGGCTCGCCCTCCGCCATCTCCTTATGCCGTGAAACTTGCTGAATGGTGTCTCATCCTCGGACTCCTTCGACCGTGTCCACCTTTCTCTATCTTCTCTTTACTTCTGTTTGTGAGTGTCCTCACCTCTATTATTTCTATCCCTTTTCATTTCTCCTTACCCCCCTCCCTCGTGAGCCGTGTTGAGGTGTCACACTATGATGCAGACAGTTACGGGGCTCACTTTTATCTTCTTTTCTCTCTTTTAAAAATCGCTTACACATAACGTGTGCGAAGAGAGCAAAAAAAGGCTGCTATAGAGTGTTGGTTTTCTCTCAAATGCCCATCTGCTTCTCGCCGTGTGGAGACGCTCCTCCTTTCTCGTCATGTTCTGGCCACGCAGCGGCTGTGTAGCTGGCAGAGACACAGTTGTTGTCATCGTCTTTGCAGTGTCGGCGCTGGTCATTGTCGCGCGCAACGTCTTTTGCCAGGAGAATGCTGAAGCCGGAGTAGAAATGCTTTGCAAGTTGCTTGTGAAATTGACTCGCTGCAAGACAAACGTGTGCAGATGTGCATGACCCATTACTTCAAATAATGACGGATGTCCTGTGATATGTGAATAAATGTAAGTCTACTGAAACTTCCCCCTCGTGTGTTGGCACATGCGCCACTGGGGCTTTTTGATTTTCAGGCCTCTGGCAGCTCTCTGGGAGCCAGAGCTAGCCAGAGGTCAGTCAGCTAGTTCTGGTCTGGACAGGAGATAACGTCGTGGCATGTGTGTAGGGAACCCAAGATAACCCGAAGCTGCCCGAAGATCGCAAAATCGAACGCTGGCTCAGCCAGCGTAAATGTAAATAAACTCTACCGTCGTGGCAGCAAACCAAACAATGTGCCGCGTGCTCATTGGTTTTTTTTTCTGCATTGTCAGCTTGGAAATACTTAGCTAAGCTTGTCAAAAAGCTGAAATAATATCCTCGACCGTACGCATTCGGGGTACGACTTCGTATGCTCGCACAATCACTCACCGCGTCCGTGAACGAAACAGCCAGCTGACGAACGCTGCCTCGCGAACCATGTAAGGTGAGCTGCCATGACGCAGAGGCTTAAAAAGCTCACATCTTTTTAGTGCATGTAAAAGTCACTGCACAACACAATGCGAAATCACGCAAAAATGATCGCGTTCCCAAAAGAGCTCGAGGATATATACCTGCTCAGCTATCACATAGTATGTGTCGCAAACACGCGTTGACCAACTTACATTTTTGTATAAAGTTTAGACATGCGTAGGTATCGGTATCACGAGTGCACGTCGTATATAAAATAAACTTATGCATGGCACGCTTTCGACTTGTTTTGGAACTTGCCTGGGCCTGTTTTCGAGTTCTAAAAGGTATTTAAAAAATGTCATGTATATCAGCTTTCATTTGTCCTATTAGGTCATAGTACATATTGCGTGGCATTATTACGAAGAGGTGAAACAAGACAAAGCCAACGATGAAGTGGGTAACGAAAGGATGTATACATTTCTGAATTCATTCTCCTTTTTTTTCTCGCATTGTATCGTGTGATATCATATTACGTATGCTGGCCCGTAGATCGAAGTGGGTTTGCACTCCGCTCGCGACCAGCGAGCATCACCAACAGTCCCGATCTAGGGCCTTCAATCACCATCGAAGATCAATCGAGTAGACGGGACAGAGGTTCCAAAAGGTTCACACACGCAAACATACGACGAAGCAAGCCAGTTCGACCACAATCGTCTTCGCTAAGTGCACAGAAATCAGGCATGGCTCTATAAATGACTACCAAGGTCTCGACTGCTAGGAAAAAAAAAAAAAACTAATAACTCCATAGTTGCCTCTATGCATGCGTACGAACGTGCAGTACATAACTTTTGAGGCATGTGCATGACGCAGCCAGCAAACAATAGTTCGCCGCGTTGCTCACAGGAGGAAGCTTCACGGGAAACATCACAAAAGGGATAAAGAGTAGCTTCAAACACTCGCCACCACTCGTAATCGCCTCATCTCGCAAGGCGGAACAGGCTTTAGAAGAAAATGCCATGCGTAATGACAAGCGAAGTCGCAGTCCTCAAGCGCCCACATTGCAATCTGTCGAGTCCTCACAAGAATGGCGCTGAGCACGTATCGTACCTTTTCGGCGTCTGCTAGCCCGAAACCTGCCCAAAACCTTCCAGGGAGCTTCCATGACTAAATTGTCCAGAAGGCGTCTGGCGATACTCGGACTCCCCTCGGGTCGCAAGAACCGTCCAACCCAAGAAAAACAAATGCCAACTGGAAGTGCGCCGCGGGGGGGGGGGGGGGGGGGGGGCGGACGGAGCAGCCCGAGAAAAACGAGCGCGCTCTGGCTGGCTGTGGCAGCCTGCGGGTAGCCGGAAGTGGAAAATCGAAGAGCCGCACAGCATGGTGAGCGCTCCATTAATTTAGCTTTCATTAATTGGAACTTCTAATTTGAACACACACATATATATATATATATATATATATATATATATATATATATATATATATATATATATATATATAGGGAGAGACAACTTTATCGACGTGCTCGCATCTTCATGCGATTTTTCATACACACAGCGCTTGTTCAAAAGCGTAAAAAAAGACAGTCAGTTTTAAACAGCATGCACTTAGACAACACACATATGTTTGTCATGCTTGATGCATGTAATAATATTACACGCGACGATTTTTATGCATTACCTCACAACTTTCCGCACGAATACAATTATGTTGATGGCAGCCTCCTCAACAGTAAATATTTTGTCATTGAATGGAATTTTTATTGACTAAAAACAGCTGACAAAGAATTCAGTTTTTAAATGTGAAGCACTCTTCGCGGAACCAAAGATATTTTGAGCATTCCTATCTACTTATTTTAGCTTCTCTCTGAGCTCGAGTCCACTGATTTATTTGTCGCCCCTTTGCAAGCTGCCTCCATCACTCGAAGTTGCCATGAGCAAGGCTGATTAGATTTACCAGAGATTAAAGCAGAAACCTTTTTTCGCGCTTTCAGTAGGGCAAAACTAAAATATATAGAAAGATGTGCTCACAGCAGCTTTGACAGAGCATCAATGATGGTAATCCTTTTTGATGAAAAAAAAATGATTTTCCTGAAGCAGCAAATGCTTCATTCATAAAAAGTTTGTTCCCATCTGTGATGAGTCGAGAAAGATGACAATGGTGCGGCGGCAATCGCGTGTGATTTCGTGCTAAGTTTGTGCGTGAGGTCAGCCAATCAGCTGATGACCTGTGGTGGCCCATAGAAGTGGTGTGCCACAATTGGACCACATGTGGCCATTACGTGACGGTAAGCTACGTGGCTGGGGACGAGCCGAAGAAGCAGCAGACTGAAGATAGTGGGCCGAAGCATCGGACGCATGCGATCCAGGTTCCGGCCAGGGAATGCGGCCGTCCACACTGCTGCCGTCCAACCACCAGCTGAGGCAGCGTTGCCGGCACGAGTACAGCATCTCGGGCGTGGCCTGCCCACTGTTTTGTTCCTTGCCGAGGGCATCGCTGATCTCGGCGAGGTGTCTTCGTGGTCAACAGTTCGGCACAGTGACGGACGGGGCCTGGCTAATGGTCATGGTTGCGCCGAGCATCGAGTCTCGACGCAAGCTGTTCGCTGGGCGGGCTGGTCATTCCCCCCATAGAGCATCACGTCTCCAATGTGGGTTGACTGCTCCGTAGTCAGACCCATGCCGTCAAGTGCCGTCATCACCAGAGCGTCGCACATCAAGTGAGCGCATTCCATAGCGCCTTTCCACCGCCTCCTGCCCTGCACCTATCTCAACGTGAGGTTTTGGAACTTGCCTTGGACTCACGTTCATTGGCTTCCTCATTGGGTTAAACAGGCTTTGTTCCTTAGTTGCCATGAGGCCTTTTCTAGTGATGTATTCTATGTTTATTTTCTGTGTTCTGTGATAAACGTCGTGTGTGTTGTTACCGTGTCGTCTCAGAGTCCATCTCTCTTCACACGGCACGCAAAACAAGTGTTGACAAACTTAGCTCCCGTTTAATGTTCATCCCGTTTATAACTGCATTGGCCAGTTGCAGCAGAATAAAAACATGAGCAAGTGATGTAATAAGTCGAGCCCATGTTAAAACGAACTTTCACTTAAAACGAACAAAGCCCGCATGACTGTGGAATTATACATTGTTTCAATGGCACAAAATCACCCTTACGACGAACGTTTCTGAGCATCGCCGATCGGTTACAGCTAATGGAGTTAGTGCTCCGGCAACTTCCTGGGAAACCACTTTTGACCACTGATAAGACATTGGCGAGGCGCCCATAAATTCTTATTGTTAAAATGTCAACCTTGCCTCCACAGCCCTCTTTTGTCACTCTCCCCGACTGTTTTTTGTTACGCACCCTTCCATCCTTTCTCATCCTGCTACTCTGAGAAACCCGCATCACTAGGCGAGGCCCGTGTTTTCACACTGCCACCTATTTTTCACAAGACCGGTTGGCTTATTAGTCTCCCCTCAGTTTTCGATTACTGGTTTTGTTACGCTATCATTGGCGTCACCAACTCGCCGGCCTGGAGTGATCAGACAATTTGCCAACATTGTCGGTCATCGACTGGACGCGATCGTCTGCGTCTTGTCTGAATTTGTGTCGTATCTTTCCTGTGCACGCGCTTGCGCTACCCCACCGACTGTGATAATTCGCGATTCGTTCCATGTTTAGGGCTTGGTCTCTTTCACTTGGCACTCGGCTGCACATGCTCTACGCACGCATGCATAAGCATAAAAACGGCTGTAACACGGAATGAATAGCGAGTTATCGTAGTCGGCGGGGCCCCGCAAGTCAACCGGCACCACAATGCGATACTATGACCTTTGCACACGCGTACCACGCTCCCAAGTTTTCCTGTGCACAAGTTCAAGTTGCGAGTTTCGTAGACCTTGCAAGCAAGTTAATTGACCGACTCGTACCAGGGACACGGCTAAGCGCCTTACGGGCAGGTGAAGTGGGCTTAAAAGGGATAGAGAGAGACGTTTTCAAAGTCACCTTCCCGCTTTATGTTCCCCTCTCCACTCTATCCCAACTCCTTTGCCCTGCTCTCCTCTCTTTATAGCAACTACTTAGCCAGTCTCCACCACTCCGCTACTCCAGCCACGCTGCCTCGATTCAGAAGTTTTTTTTTTTTTCTGATTAGAAACAGGCCCAAAGCAGTTCCACGCGTCCTGGCTTCCATGTTGTGCGTGCACGTCTTGCTCGATGTTGGTGTGTGGGTGTGGTCAAGTTGGCGGACAGGAGGCCATCCGCACTTTTTCCTGCCGCCCAACAAAACGTCGAATGTGTGATCGCTTGGCTTGGGCGTAATCCGCGCGTCCAAGACCTATTATAGGAGCCACGTTGAGGAGCACTTATCTGTTGACCGCCCGGCAGCCAACTTGCCGCTTCGGGTGTCCCTGTATTCAGCTGTGGGGAAGGTCAAGGCTTCGTGCGTGGAGGAGACAGCTATAGGTGTGCAAAACTGTTTTTGCGGGGCCGACTTTGTCGACGTCGGACCCGGTGTCGAGCGTGAAGCTTCCAAACAGGACCACTCTGGTGGTGATTTGTGGTAGCGCGTCGTCGACTCCAACATGGGAGAGCGGACGGGACATGTGCTGCGATTATTTCATTAAGCCGACACTGCGGAATCATGCATGGATGAGGGCATTGTGAATGAAGTGCGCGGCAAGAGCGATTCGGAGGAATCCGATTACGTGGACGACAAAACTGTGCCCACAAGCGTACTTGTAGTAGTTCGCTACATTGACAGTCCGAAGCAGTTTGTAGGCTTGTACGAATACTTGAATGCTTTGAATATTCGAACGAATAGTTGTGTGTTTGAATTTAAATTATCGAATATTTTTGAACTATTCGCAATGAACGAATAGTTGTAAGTTAATGTGCATGTAACTGCTTGTAAAGGTGGTTTCACTGCAATGTATAAGTGATAAGCTATGAAAGCATCTGGTCAAAAGCAATTCGCTCTGCCGCGAAGCCCCCTTCAAATTTAAAGTGGCCCTGCAACGCTTACTGAGCACAGTCAGAAAACGCTGCCAATCGGTAGTCGAGGCTACCGAGAACACGCGAGGAAAATATTATAACGCAGCACGTGACCTGTATTTCACAAGTTTTCAAAGCTAAGAATTGCTTTCTTTCCTCAGCAAATGACACTACAAGCTAAAAAATCACTTGTCACAGCCAAGAAGGAATATACGGCTCTGGTCACAGCCATTGGTTGATTTGAGCACGGCGCGCTCGTCGTTATTGGGGCCACCATGGGAGGCCGCCGCTTGTCCACGAGTACATGCGCGATCGCACTAAAAAGACGCATATTCGAAGAAAAAAAGAAAAAAAGGTGCTCAAGGTCACAAGGTGCATGTGACATATTTTCTTCCGCCGTGCCATTCCTCCCGGCTTAGCTTCCAGCTATTACGCCGGGACGAGAAGAGAGAATGCAATTGCAGTGTGCGACAAATTTTTGAACTCCGCTCATACTGGACCGATTCTAGAAACTTTGCGGCGGTAAATTTGTGAGACAACAAGCTTGTTTACTGGCTCCATGGCTACTTGAAAAAGTGTTGTAGGGCCCCTTTAAAGGAACATGTTATGCTCAAATCAATTCTTCAGTGTATTAAGCTTGTTAAGACGGCTTATATGCTCCAAGTATAATGAATTTTAAAACAGTAAGTATCTTACAGGTTATCATTCGCATACTACCGAAACTACTACTCAGTTGCTGACCCGCAGGTCGCGGGATCGAATCCCGGCTGCGGCGGCTGCATTTCCGATGGAGGCAAAAATGTTGTAGGCCTGTGTGCTCAGATTTCGGTGCACGTTAAAAAACCCCAGGTGGTCGGAATTTCCGGAACCCTCCACTACGGCGTCTCTTATAATCATATGGTGGTTTTGGGAAATTAAGCCCCACAAATCAATCAATCGAAACTACTACTCAAGGTTGTTTTGACTTCCTTCGAATGAAAAAAAAAAGGCATTTGCATACAGCCCCTATTTCGATTCAAAAGAAATATTGTGCATGTTAGTTTAGTCATGATAAGTATTTCCTTTTTTTGTGTCATACATACCATTTGAATTCGATTCAGAATTATTCGAATAAAATTGTATTCGCTTCGAACCTAAAATTCACTATTCGCACAAACCTAGCAGCTTGTATATGCCACGGGCCTCGGCGAAGAGCATGCTGCCTCTTTAAATAAACTCAAAGACCATTCTTATGGCTTCTGCTATTTAAAACATTTTGGGGAAAAAGAAATGGTGTTTTTACTCGCAACTATTTTTCAAAGCTTACTACAAACTTGAGGATACAGCGAACGGATGCCGCGTCACGCTCAGGTTCGTTATAAGCGGGCTCGACTGTATATGGCCCCTAGTCAGCGCTAGCCTGCTCTGCAGTGCTACTGCACAGGGCGGAAAGCGTTGCAAAGAGCCTTCAAGAAAAATCGTCACTGATGAAATGTTGGAAAACTATCACTACATGTACGTTGCCTCGTAATATTTTCTTTTTCTCGTAACAACTGAGTGATTACAGTGGTGAAGGAAGCTTTTACCTTAGTTGTTGTTTTGCCCAGAGTGCGACCGACACTGTCCATTGTCAAAAGTGGGAAGGCTAAGCCGCCCCAACTTTTCTCAGTGGAGGGGCTTGCGCCCCCCTTGCCCCCCTCCCCTGCTGATACGCCTATGGTCCAAGTCTTCTGTACTGTGGAAAAAACCAGCTGATGTTCAAAATAAAAAAAAGTTGGAATTCTTTCTAGGTTTTATATCTGCTCTAATTGTTCAAAAGAATGTAAACGTGCAAAGAAAGCCAACCTAACATCAATTTTTCTAATGGTATTTATTGTATGTTTGCAGGAAGCATGTAACATGTTTGAATGAGAAAGATTGTGTGTCAGGATGAACAATAGGTAAGTTACCAACTAGCTTGCAAACACCGTTAAGCACGTTCAGCAGTTCTGGCAAATAATGAAAATGATGCACTGAAAGCAGAGTCGAGTGCATTGAGCTGAGGTGATTTGTTGTGACTAACTCAACATGCGATAGCTCTGATAAATTACAGCTCTAAGGGTAACTAAACAGGATTCCACAATTTGTTCTCCGGAAAACCAATCATGACATTACATGCATCTTCTGCCTAATAAGAAATAAAGAGCAGTAGCTGATAGTGCAATCATCAGAAATGAATAGCAGTGGCTAATACAGAGTAGCATACTTTATACTGGACATTTGCCTGATCTAATCTTTTTTGAACTGCAAACAGTGAAATAAGAGGGCCAGCTTTATGACAACGAAAGTCTATCAGCCATATCTTAGGAAGGTGTTATTTAGCGTTTTTAATAGAGCTCTGCCACACTTCTTTAGGTAATTGTCAAGTGACCTCACTATAAAAGTTTGTCTCATGAATCTCTCGCTAAAAAAAGTTTTGAATCTGTTGAATGGATTTACAGGGATTGCCGGCTCCAACTGCGTTTCCTCTTCTTAAGAGACAGTACAGTCGGCTCCCATTAATAAGAAGTTCACGGGCACCGCAAGAAACTTCGAATTATATGAACTTCCACTCATGCAAAGTGCAAGAAACACTGCACATTTATTGCTTCAAACCTGACAGTTCTCTAAGGAAATAATTTTTAATCTTCTCCTGCCCAACCTGGCTATGGTTAGCAAGTTTTCCAAGCACTACACATGTCGGAGTGCTTCTTCAGCATTGTCTTCAACAAAACATAAAAACCATTGTGCCAGAACAAGATCCACAGCAGTATCGGTAGTCCTCGGTGGCGGTTCGTTTCTACGTCGTCGTCCACTAGCCGAACCATTTGCACATTTTTTCTGTTCCGCAGTGGAGTGCATGTGTCTACGTGGCTGTTCATGTTAACGAATTTTTCATAATAGACATCACTAAGATGAACCCCAAAACTACCATCAAGTTCACCCTGTTTGCACTTCATGAAATTAGAGAGCGAGTTAGGGTTAACGCCATACTTTTGTGCGATGTCTTGCTTGGCGGTGCCTCCCTGGTCAACTTCTTTCAAGGCTTTCGACTTTGGTCACCAGGTCAAGCATTCAATAGCCGCGAGTTACCATTATCCAACGTCACCACTGGTCATCAGGTCAAGCGTTTAGTAGGGGCCGCGAGTTGCCATTATCCAACGTTTCCACCAGAACGCTCAAAATCGGCTGTGGAAGCACATGCGGAACCAACCATATTGGCGGGCTATTCGGTTTATCAAGCTATGTTTGAACAGCGCAACTGAACGCAAGCGGAGCGGAACACGCTAACACACACACAGCGCTGTGTTCGTGTTTGAGCACTCTTTTCCGCCAACGTCCAGTCGCGCTGTTCTAACTTTAAGCAGACTTCAAACCAGCGCGCGGCTGCGGCACTTGACACATCACTAATTAGCCGATGTGATCAATGCGATGCCCCCACGTTGACTAAACAAGAAGGCCGCTTCATGAACTGTGGTGCTGCGGCCAGTTTGGATGACAAACACAGCACGGTCCGACAGCTGTCTTGGCAGTCTTAGTACATGAAACATTCTCAATTTTAATGAAAAATTTTGGTCGCTTCGAGTCTCTCAAATAAAGAATTTCTAATTAACCAAAATTACAGGCTTTTCACTTCAAATTATTGAGCATTTTTTTGTATAGGCGTGCAGGCAAAAACAGTGGGACTAGTTGTTGACTGCTAATTAATAGAAAATTCCAATTAAGTGACTTAATATTATCATGAGTCAATGGTACATAATTAGTTTGCAGTGAGATCAATGTCTATTTTTTTGTGCCTCACTTCAACGGCTGAGTTGCCAGGCCACAAAAAAGGAAACCATTAGGAAACTTTGACAGGCCACAAAAAAGGAAACTTTGACAGGCCACAAAAAAGGAAACTATTAGCAGAATGAAAGCCTAATAGAGCGAGCAGATGAAGAACAACCAAAAGAAAGGTACTAACAATTCCAGCAGTTATGTGCTACCAGCAGTTGACAACAGTGTACATGTGTGCTCATGCCCAAAGCTATAAAACTATTTTCTTGCAGACATGTCTGCAGAATGTCAGCAAATGTTGCCATTTGAAAAGAGGCCTCTCATATCTTATCTATGGGTCATTTATGAAGGGAATTTGATGTCAGGTTGTGAGTAACAGATCGATACCATTCTCTAGGATGACCAAAACCTGGAAATGCCGATATAGAAATAAAAGCTTTTGTTCCAGATTAGAAGATTTGGAGGCGTGCAGACGGACACAAAGAGAGGCAGGACACCACAAATGCTGGCATTTGTGGTTTCTTGACTTTTCTTTTGTGTCTTTGTCTGCCTGTCACCCAGTCCTTTAACATTATGCACCAACTGACCCAGCTCTCTGCTGCGCAGGGTTCCCAAAAATGTTTTCATGATAACGGTCTCGTGTCTATAGCTTTTAGACATATTTATTAAGATGTGAAATATTATGCATGGGTCATTCCATATTGGGTGTACATGGTCAATTTGCTACCATCTCCGGGTATGCTATAAAAAATTGTGCAGGTATATGCGATTGTGAGAAGTAGTTTTAAGGTGTTAAATTTTGAACAAAAAAATTGTGTTGCCTTAGGGGTGTTTCAAACTTTCGGTACCCAAGTGAAACTTAGTTGCACGAAATAGTCTATATAAAGCTACTGGTTTGAGCAATTACTGTGAAACCACTTTTTTAGGCTTGTGTGAAGAGTGAATTTTAGGTTCAAAACAAATTCGAAGCGAAGAGTGATTTTGATCTAATTTTTTCTGATCGAATTCAAACAGTATATATAACATACTATAAAAAAAGGGGGGGGGGGCATATTTTTTAGAACCTTGCTAACCTTCACAATGTTTTTTTTTTAAATTGAAACAAGGCCTGTGCAAATGCCGTTCTTTTGGTTCAAATAAAGGGGTAAAAAAGTTTGAATAATAGCTGGATTTAATTTTCGGTAGGATGCAAGTGATGACCTGTAATATATGTTGCATTTTAAAATGTACTATACTTGGAGTGTATTAGCCGGTATAGCAAGTTTTATACTTAAAGAACAATAAATTGATTTGAGGGTAATATGTTCATTTAGCTTTGAAATGAGGCTGTGCAGCAGGGCGGATTTTGCCTGAACAGTTTTTTTCGCATCCTAGCACTCCTTAATTGCAGTGAAAGCACTGTTACATGTAAAGTGAAACTTGGTGTTAGTTCATGAAATAGAAGCTCAGATTCACCTATATTTAAAAAAAAACAAAGGAATAGGCTGATACGCAAGAAGCCATAAGGAGCTAGCAGTGAGACAGAAAGCGCACAAATTGAGTTTCGCGGCCCTAAACGAGGTACCTGTTGTTAGCATTGCCACAATGAACGACAATCTTATTAATATCACCAAAAAGTGTGCTATGGAAGTAGGAGGTACAGTCACTAGATAGGAAACTGGCAAGCTATCTCAGGACATGAAAAGTCTCATTAGAGACGGCAAACGATGAAAGCATCAAATGCAACTGACAAAATAGAGCTAGTGCAGCTTTCGAAGATAATCACTAGGCATAAGGTAGCTTACATCAGAAGGTATAACATGGAGAAAATCGAGCAGGCCGTAAAAAGCGACAGAAGCATAAAAGATGCAAAGGCAAACTTGTGCATAGGCAAAATCTGATGTATGCATTGTGGGGTCTCAATATGAGAGCCACTCTCGGAACACACGGACACAGTAGACGTGGTCGGACCAAACCTAAACAACACACATTTATTTGACTACTTTTGGAACAACGATATCGCCAGCCGAATTATAATACACATCACTTGTAATCAACACGCTATAACATTCTGACAGAGTAGTCCAGAACACTCAAGAACATAACATACACAAGGCGGCGAACGCTCGACTCACCACGAGGGCCCATGAGTGACAACCCACGATGCTGTCCTACCGGTCCCACCACGAAAGACAACCGTTACTCCAACCACCACACGCCAAAGAGGACCGCTTCCTTCTCATGTGCCACCACACAAGGCTTGCTGCCAGGCGTCACCACCAGCACTACCGTTTCAACCACGATGATGATGATAGTGGTGGTGGTGATACAAAGGCTCACGAGCACCACGCCACCTCTTTTTCCGTCGTTATTTTGAGTGCGGCCTCTGTACGAGACACTTGTGCTACGAGGCGCAAACAACTTTACAAAGAATGTTAGCATTTTCACATTTCTTCAACCTTAATTCAAACCATATCCCGAAAAGAACAAAGAAATCTGCTGCAAGCTATAACAAAAGATGACAACACATGTCGCTAAAAAATGTCGTTGCACCACGACACCGCCGCCGGTTGACACTGCTGCACTGTCCGGCTCGACGACTTCACCTCGGCACCGGTCCCGCAAGGGCAACGTTGCCGTCAGTGTGAGGAACTGTCACTCGCGCCGGCACGTCTTTTGGTTGCGACCAGCACTCACGAGGGCGCCGTACTGTGCAGGCATGTCTATCGCCCGATATCACAACCGCATTTCTGGCCAACGGCGAAGACAATGTCTAGAAGACAGCCAGCCGTGGGTTACATCATTCCCTCTGTGTACACTCAAAATACTTGATGGAACAATGCAGTAGGGCGTAGGGAATGGAGCTTCGGGCTCCTCCACCACGTAGTACGATGGTCAGTACTGCTAGCAAATGCATCGTCGGCGGCCGTGACGCCCAGCTCAAATAAAGGAAAAGTCACTTTTCTTAACTCATTCATGCATTGCAAGACAAAAAAAAGTGAGGTAAGCAGACTGCAACACCTCAATGCCACGATCCTTCTTGTTGTGTCACGTGCAACAGGTGACTGCACAGAGCCTAAGGCCTTATGAGTCGCTTGACAGCAATCAGCATCCACGCTTTACAACAATCGGCGTCCACCTAGCACCCAGCCCAGGTGCAGAAGAGGCAACCGCAAGGAGACATTCACTCAGTAAGGTGGCCCTATTTGCTCGCCGCAGCCAGCAGCTTCCCGATTGATTGGCGTTTACCGTCCCGGACAGTGTCACGACGCCCCGGCGTCGAACCACATGACAAGACAGCAACGACGCCAGACTCCCTGAGCCCAAAGAGATGGAAGAAGCTATTTTCAAAAAATTGGACCACCTGTGAGGCTTTCGTTACTCACTCGCTTCGGGCTTGGCCTACAGTCCACGTGCTCCAAGCTTTGCTCCCCTTAAGATGCAGATGCTCCCCTCAGGATGCAGACTGCATGGCGCTTGTCCTGACTGAACGATTTTAAAAACTAACCACCAAAACAGGCAAAAAAACGACGTGCAGACAAGTTCAAACACGTTACAACAACCCATCTCCTCGCTCTCAACAAAGCACACCACTGACGCTAGAAATGGAGGTCCCTTAAGGCCTACTCTACCCCGGCTCAAACAAAAGCTTGTACCAAAGCACGAAAACTGTCGTTAGATGCTCCAAGAGCTCAAGGTCGGGCAGCCAGTGTGGGGTCTTGATGTGGAGAGATCGCCACGCTCTTGGAGTGAATGGACATAGTAGACGCGTTCAGAAGAATCAAACAACACACATTTGTTTAACTACTTTTAGAAGGATGATATCGCCATCCGAATTTATATACATCAAATGTCATCAACACACTAAAACAACCTTACTCAAAACAACCGTACACAACACTGAACAACATGACAAACACAAGGAGGCGGAGCCAACGCTTGACTCCCCGCGAGGGCTCACGGCGGACGACCTGTGGTGCCGTCCTCCGTGGACCGCTGCAAGAGCCAACCGCTCGCTCCAACCGCCCGCTCCAACCGCCACACGCAAAAGAGGCCTGCTTTTTTCTCATGTGCCATCATGCAGGCTTGCTGCTAGGCGTAACTGCTGGCGCTACTGTTTTAACCATGATGATGATGGTGGTGATACAAGCGCTCGCGAGCACCACGCCACCTACCGCTCGGTTGTTTTGACTTTTCAATGCGACCTCTGCGTGAGACACATGTGCCATGAGGCGCAAACAACTTGACAGGGGGTGTCAGCACCCCCACAGCGTTAAGGAACAAGGAAGGTAATGTCATAACCAATATGGATAGGAAGGTCGAGGTGGCGGAGGTGTTATACATGCAGCTGTACAGAAACCGAAACAACCAGGATGATATAGGAAGAAGCAATAATAGCCCAGAGGAATTCGACATCCTACCAGTAACGACGGGGGAAGTAAGGAAAGCTTGAAGAAATGCAAAGAAGCAAAGCCGCTCGTTAGGATGAGGTAACAACGGACCTGATGATAGATGGCAGAAAAATTGTATTAAAAAAACTGGCCACCTTATATACAAAGTGTCTCCTTGTCAGAAAGGAACCAGAATCTTGGAAGAATGCCAACATCATCTTAACTCATGAGAGAAGAGCCGTTGGTGTTGTATACCAGACAACATACTTTTTAGTGCTTGCCCTGTGCAAGGTCTTCTCTTCTCAACTACTCCTTTCTTTTTCTGTGTTTGCACTAAAAAATATGAAGTATGTGTAAACCTAGGATACACGCAGTAAAACCTCATTAATAAGAACTTAATTTTGAAATACCGCTTATTTCAAAGTATTTCTGGAGTCCAGTATTTTGCAATGTAAGTATGAGCAGATAATTTGAAGTGGCAGGCAGCACCAGTCTGGTTAATTAGAAAACCTTGGGTGAAATGTGCTAATGCCCGATACCGATTTCGCCGCAAATCCGCAGAAACAATTTCCCTCAAGAGCCAGAAGGCGATGCAACGTAGCGATACTAATAAGTGGCAGCTGAAGCACCCCATCCTCCCTGTTTCAAGCGAAAAAAATGAAAATAAATTAAAAATAATAACTTTGTCGCAGGTTAGCGTAAATTGACACCTGCCGATAAAAGAGGTAGTGGCCAAGTATTGCACCGGGGTGGCCAATCCTTCTCTGGTGAGGAATTGCATTACGGGCAGGTGGTCGCTGGGAATAGTAAGGGATGAGAGGTGATGAGAGTATATTAGTAACCTGTGATTCGCTGATGACGTTGCCTTGATGAGTAACTCAGGAGACAAATTAGAGCTGATGATTACTGCAATGGACACGGAAAGCAGAAGAGTAGGTCTGAAAATCAGTATGCACAAAATTAATGGGCAGCAGTCTTGGCAGAAAACAACGCTTTGTGATAGGTGGAGAGACACTTGGAGTTGTAAAGAAATATATCTACTTAGAACAGGTAGTAACCGTGGAGCAAAACCATGAGAGTGAAATAACTAGAAGAATAAGAATGTGGTGGATCTCATTCAGCAAGCATTCTCAAATGATGAATGGTAATCTGCCACTAACCCTCGAGAGAAAGGTATATTACAGCTGCATCTTGCCGGTACATGCCCACGAAGCAGAAACCTGGAGGTTCAGCTTAAATTAAAGACGACGCAGCGAGCAATGGAAAGGGAAATGATAGGTGTAACCTTAAGAGACAAGGGAACAAACCGGGGTGAAGGATTTTATAGTTGAAATCAAGAAGAACAAATGGACATGGGCTGGGCGCGTAGCAAGTAGGCAGGGTAACAGCTGGTCATTAGGGTAACTGACTGAACTTCCAGAGAAGACAAACGCATGAAGGGGAGACAAAAAGTTAGGTGGGCCGATGAGATCAAAAGTTCGCAAGTATAACATGGCAGCAGAAAGCACAAGATCAGGTTGATTGGCAGATTATGGGAGATGCCTTTGCCCTGCAGTGGGCATAGTCAGGCTGATAATAATGATGCGTCTGCAGAAAACAAGGCGTGCTTCACTGCAGCACAAAGGCAACGTGCGGGCAGCCTATAACATGCTTCTCGCAATGTCGGCGCATCATGATTCACCCATTCTTTCTGGGAACAAATAAATTAAAAGACCGTTAGGTGTAATTCACAATGTACGCGAACCTTCGATCGCTGGTTGCTTCGGCAATTTGCGCACTTGCACTGCTGGCATTGGTCTTGCCTGCAATGCCTACTTCGAAAACTTAGTTGGAAAGCATCAATGATCATATTTTGCAGTCAAAAAACATCGCAAATTTTATAACACTGTGGCGAATGGTTGCATCATGACGTGCTGACGTAGAGTGATGAGCAGGCAACATGCTGCCCGAGTGAGGAGCAGGCAACATACTGTCCGTGGTTTCACTGCAACACAGTAGTGTTGCAGTGAAGATGTCTTGTTTTTTTGCTGGTTAATGTTGCAGTATATCAAAATGCTTTATTTTTTCTTCTTGATAGTAGCACTGAGGCTTGCCGTTCTACCATGTTATCGGCAAAATTGGGACTAGGTACTGCTGGAAAACATAACCCTTGGAGCTGGAAACTATTTGGAACAGCAAGTGACCCGCCCTGAATACTTCGAATTATTCAAAGTTCTTTGCATCCCACCTTTTGTATGTTCTGTTAATTTAAAAACCCACTTGATTGAAAATATCACATGGTCCCACTGACTTCAAATTAACGAGGTTTTACTGTGCATAATTTCATTATGCTCACCAGTGGTAAGCAATCACAAATCGGCTTGTACCTGAAACATCATGAAGACATCTTATGTACACTATACTTCAGATATATTAATTATTATTAAGACTATGTGTATTAATTAGCAGAAGCCAAGCACAATGTCCCAATAGACTATTGTGGGCCATTGACTGTATTTTAATTCCGCCCCTAGGTACTATGAAGTGGTTGAATATGCCGTATTTGCTCTCATTATTCTCGCACTTTTTTTTCACGAAAAATCGATGAAAAGTTGGGTGGGGCGATAATTGTGTGAGGAAAATTTTCTTCGAAACCAATAGAGTGGACAAAAAAACAGAATGCATGCAACACAACAGAGATGCAAAGCATTTCTTTCCTGCACCTCACCCGAGTCTAGACAGGAACAAGCATCTGAGTATCGACAGCTATAAACGAACTTTTACCCATACCCTGTGCACCTCCACAGGAGCTACCCACACTTATACCCGGACAATAAATGCAAACTATGCATAACAGAAATGGCGTCCTATAAACATGTAATATGGGAATGCCCCAACTTATCAACATGTTCTGATGCCCTCCGGGAGCGGTGGCGGCTAGTGCTGCTCAGCTCTGAGGTGCAAGACCAAAAATGAGCTATCCAGCAGGCCAGGGAGGCTGTACAGAGACAAGGTCTCTTGGTAACTCCCTGTGCCGACTAGCTCAGACCACAAACATACCGGGTCAGGAAATAAAGTTTATTCATTCACTCAATGGCCACAAATTAGGTTTCCCACATCAGCAACTCGGCAACTAACTACAACCTTTGAGAAGTATTTATCCAGACTTACCTTAACAACAAAACCACAGATTCAATGCAAGGTAAAATGTATTTCAGTCACAAAAGCTGCAAGCAATTAGTAGAGTTTTAGAATACTGTATGCAAACCTTGCGGGTGTAGCGCGAGCGTTTGTCACTCAATGTTTGTCCGCAAAAGGTTAGCGTACGACATCAATCTTTGGTTGATAGTCATCTTACTTGAAACCATTTGCAGTTGCCTTCTGATGAAATACCGTATTTACTCGTGTAATGAACCCACCTTTTTTTCAGAAAAGCTGACGCATATTTGGGGCAGGGTTCATTACGTGATAAAAAAAGTAGCAGGAGTGATAATAGTGAAAATTTCGCATGACGGCTTTGCTTGTTTTGGCCCATGAAATGCATCACAAATCTTGTTTTGTAGCCCGAAGCTTTTTTTGTTTTCTGCCGCAATGAAAGCGCACGTATTGACGCCGAATAGGGTTGCCACCTGCTGGGTTTTGGACCGGCCTGGCCGGTTCTTTAGACAAGGGGCTGATTGCCGGTCCGCACTAAGACTGGCCGTCATTGGCGGGTTTTTTATCATCGTATCACAAATATATTTTTTTTACTCCGTGTTCGCTGCACCCGTTGACTGAGGAATTCCACCTGCGCGGTTGGGGACTGACTGTACAGGTGGAAAGAAAAGACAGGGAAAGAGAAAAAGACGGGGAAAACGTGACACCCGCATCACTGCAACTACACCACGTTTCGATCCCCTACATCGATCGCCAGTGGCATTGAAGCAATATCCCGTATACTGAGAAACGCAGGGGTCGACGTAGCCCACAAGCCATCCACCACCATCGGCAGCTTCATCCCTCGGTCCAAAGATTGCGTACCTGCGGAAAAAGCTCAGGGCGTCACGTACCAGATTGCGCCGACTGCCCCGCTTCCTACGTTGGGGAAACCAAGAACTTCCGTGAAAGATTGTGGCAGCACAAGAATAATCTCTGTCAGTTTAACTGAGAAAGGAGCGCAGTAGCAGAACACTGCGAGCGGTTTGACCACCATATCCGTCTCGACAACGCCATGATTCTGGCAAAAGAAAGAAACCCTCGCCAGCGGCTCCTCCTTGATTCCTGGCACATTCAGCAGCAACAGGAAACAGCAACCGCTCTATAGGGACATCGCCCTCCCTCTCCTGCCAGGGCTTGCCAAGAGTCATGGCAAGCCTTGCACGCATCCTCGATCAATCCTCCTTCGCCCTCTTCTAGACGCTGTGCCGTGCTCTAGATGGGACTAAAGAAAACCACTTTCTACCATGTACCCATAAAAGCTTGAAGCAAGAACCCTTCAAGCCCACCGATTGTTGCAACGGAGTGGAAATCAGTATCAGTAGTTAGTTATGTGCTTCTTTTGCTTGCATCATGAGCATGAATTCTCCGCCTTTGAAAAATCGAAAAATATGTCTGTGCACGTTCCGGAAAGAGTGGAGATCTCAACCCGAGTACGAGAGCTGGCTCCTGCCCGTGGACGACGATGCCACAGCCGCAAGGTGCAAGCACATTTGATGGCGTCAGCGCTGTGAAGCATCATGCATCAACGCAGAAACATAAACAGAAGAGCCTCGCCTTGAAACAGTTGGCTACCGTCAAAAAGTTCTTTGTTTCGGCCATTTCTAGCGCAGAAGATAACATGACTGCTGCGGAACTGAGCACCATATTCTATGGAATCAAGCACAACTAGTTACTTGTCAATAGACTGGGGCAGCAAGTTGGCCCGGAGTCTTCTCGGATTCAGACATTGCTTCCGGAATGCGACTCGGATGAACGAAGACGGAACACCTCGTGAAACCTGTACTGGTGACTTACGCAGTGGAGTGCATAGTCGAAAAACTTCGTCCAGCAGGCCGCAACCTTCCGTTCGCTCTCTCCACTGATGCTTCTAACAAGGGAAACGGAAAACTTTTTCCCATTGCAGTGTGTTTCTACCATGTGAGTGGTGCTGGAATAACTGATGCTCTCATCGACTTTTGTGATCAGGCGGACGAGACTTACGGCGGCATCTGCGAACTTTTGGCAACTTGTCTGGAGAAGGTAGGCCTTTGTTTGGAGCGAGCTGTAGCGTATAGCGCGGATAATGCTTCTGTGAATTATGGGAAACATAACTCAATTTTCCAGAAGATGCAGAAAGCCCCGCCACGGTGGTCTAGTGGCTAAGGTACTCGGCTGCTGACCCGCAGGTCGCGGGATCAAATCTCGGCTGTGGTGGCTGCATTTCCGATGGAGGCAGAAATGTTGTAGGCCCGTGTACTCAGATTTGGGTGCACGTTAAAGAACCCCAGGTGGTCGAAATTTCCGGAGCCCTCCACTACGGCGTCTCTCATAATCATATAGTGGTTTTGGGACGTTAAACCCCACAAATCAATCAATCAATCAATCAATCAATCAATCAATCAATCAATCAATCAATCAATCAATCAGAAGATGCAGAAAGATCAGCTGGCCTTGTTGAAGGCCAATTGCAATTGCCATGTTGTGCATAACACTGCCAAGCACGCACTCAAGTCTTTAAAGTTTGACGTCGAAACTTTTGTACAAAAGGTATTCAAGGAATTTTCTTCTTCCTCGAAATGTGTAGAGGAATTGAAAATGTTTTTTGAATTTTGTGATCAGGAATACAGCGAAGTTTTGTGCCATATTTCGGTCGGCTGGTTAAGCTTGTTTACAGCCTTAGACAGGTTTATTAAGCACGGGACACCTATCAAGTCATACTTTCTTAGTCAAGGAGAGGAGGAGTGCGAAAAAATAATCTAGAGATTTATAGGCAACCAAGCCGATGCACTTTCAGAGGGTGTCACACTTCCAGAGTGCTACACGCACTTCATGCACTCGTTCCTTGCAATGTTCTATTCAGCAATCCTCACCCTCGAAAAGAGTCACCTTGAGCCGACAAAACTTTACGCTGTAATGACTAAGCTCAGGAAACAGCTGAATAATCGAAGCGATGATGTGTTCTTCGGTGTCAAGGCTAATCTGGAACTTGAAATCCTTCCTGGTGGACAAGTTGCGAAGCTGGACTTTGTGAACGTTTATGACAGGGCCCTTGCGTACCTCGAAAAGTAGGTTGACTTAGAGAACTCCCCGTTTAAGATGCTCACTGAATTGGATCTGCGCAAAAGTGCACCCACTTTTTCGACGGTAATAAATGTGGGAAACTTTTTTGGCATTGACTTTCAAGAGGAAAGACGAACTATACTCAGAGATTCGTCTTTTGAAGGATGCTTTGCCTGGACTTGTAAAATGTGACGAGAAATCAAGCTCGATGTGGCCGAAATTCTTTAAAGAGGTAAAGTTCCCCTTTTTGCAGAACCTAATGGAACATGTCTACTCTATTCCCTGCAGCAATGCGTTCGTGGAGCACTGAACAGCTCAGAAAAAATGAAGAAAACATGGAAATTCTGCTCGGAAGGCACGACTATTCCGATAAACAGACTTTATTTCACACGTTTTCGAACAGTTGGCCATATTTTTGTTTGTGTGCGGTGGCTGTACGCCAGCGCGAGCACGGTGGCTGAAAGGTGCACGGGTTCGTGCCCATTATCTCCCTTTCTCTACCTCTCCTTTGTATCCGCCTCTCCCTCTTCCACAAAGATGCTGAGATGTTACGCCTTTTTTAGGGGCTTTATCCTACCTGGGAACATTGTTCGCTGCAGGTGCCGCTCGTCGCGGTTTTAAGAGACGTAAAGGGGGCTGAGCGGGTCGAGAGACACCGGCGACGGAATGGCATTGTTGGCATGCCTGTTCGAGGCATGGCCGTTCAAGGAATTTGGAGGCACTCTAGTTGAAGGCACGGTGGTTTGTAAAAAACGCATTAAATTCATCAATTTTTGCAAGTTTCTGTCTGAAATGAAGGTTGTGTCTACGGATTTCAGCACCCAATTTTGTAGTTTGGCTGAAAATCTCGGCGGCGAATATTTTGTTCAGCATTTGTAATAATTTAACGCTCGTCTTGAGTGCAAACATTGTAAGACTTATGATGAGAGATGATATAGACTCCAACCAAAAGTTTGAAGAAACCAGACGTTTCGGAACCGACTTCGTTCCTTCCTCAGGGGTGACTGCGTAGGCTACGTAGCTGCAGCATCTTCAAAGCACTTGAGGGGTGGCTAATGACACCCCCCTCTCTCTCTCGTTTTGCCGTGGAGCATAGTCCGTGTGTGTACACTGGGGATGGGTTCCGAGAGAGCGGTTGATGTTATAGGCTGTTCTCTGTATGTGCCACGACTCGAGTAACAACCTTCTCCTCCAGTTCGGCTCGTTTCGAGGATGGTCGTAGCTTCCAAATTTATCTGGTGGTCCAATGCCTCAGCAAGTTCGGCGACTGCGCTGCGCTCTTTGTAGAACTTCCACACATCGTTGGCGTGTTGCTTCAGTCGTTCCGGTGGGTTCTTCGTCTCGCCGATATGCTAGCGGAGGAGTTTTACATAGCGGAAGAGTTTTACAGAGACTTGTACAGTAGCCGGGACAACCCCGACCTTAATACTATAAGAACTAGCAGTAACCCAGATGACAACCCACCAGTAATGACGGCAGAAGTTAGAAAAGCCTTGGAGTGCATGCAAAGAGGTGAAGCTGCTAGTAACATTACCAGGTAACATCAGATCTGCTGAAAGATGGAGGACAGATTGTGGTAGAAAAACTAGCCACCCTGTTTACGAGGTGCCTCCTGACGGGAAGAGTACCAGAGTCTTGGAAAAATGCTATTATCATCTTAAAGGAACACTGACATCAAATTTCCTCATGCGAGGATTTTTGCGTCAGCGAGTAGCTACAGGCCGCGTAGCAACGATTCGCGACCTAAAATGCAACTGAGGAATGAATAACTATCTCTTTTGTTGATTTATATTGCTGGGATCTAGCACTATTCAAAAACGGCCGGATATCCCGCCATTTTTAGCGCTGGGAGCACCAGCAGTGGCGCTACCTCACGGTCACCTTCAGATCACGCCAGATCTGAACAATTCTCAACAAAAAAGAGTGACGTCAGGCTCAGCTGCTCCACAAACATTTCGTCTGCTAGGCGGGCACATTAAGTCATGCCTAGTCACCTGCATTAGTGTCTTCACCGTACAAAGTGTCCACTCGGGTTCAATACGATGGTCTAGAGCTTGAAATCCGCGCGATTCACGACGTCGCGAAACATTTTTGCTTCGATCGACATTTTGCAAAACAGTGATTCCAAAATGGACGCCGTTACAAGCAGCACTGCAGAGCTGCCCGAGGATGCATGCTTCAGCCATGTTCGCTCGTGTGTCTCAGTTAACTGTTTTGGTGTGTTTTGGCGTGCAAAGCATTCAGGTATACGCAGAGGGGTCAATGAAGTATAACTATCGCGAATGAGCATCAGCGGAGAAATAGAATACGTTTCCTGCTTTTCAGGTTCTTTTTTGCGCCGCCAGATGGCCCCACTTATCCAGCCTCTCGTGGTTAACACGATATTACCACCTTTACGTGGACTCAAAGTCTACCGAAGAACTAAAATTCAACGATACCTGTGTGTTACTTGTTAGCGATAATATGTGACTACTCGCTCGTCCACTTTTGATATCCAGGGGTCGTGATGATGTGTAACACATAATCGATATGAAAAGACACCCTGGTTGCGCTATTTTTTGTGCTTTCAACTAGATGACTGTGACTCAGCTCCAATTCACAACAATTCCCTGACATGCTGACCGACAAGCACACGTTTATACATGCTCTTTTCTTTCGCCATACTTTTAAAGGTGGTTTTTATCTTGGTAATTTCACGAAATCATTCAAACCGGTGCGATGAAGATCAGACGCGACGAGCCACGGCCGGGCAAGACAGCACCTGCGTGAGCCAGCCCGGCCGTGAATGAAGGAGTGCGTTTCTGCACTACAGCGCCAGTCGGCGCCAAGATAAGAACACTCGAATCGTACACGTCATCTGTACTGGGGCATCGTCACTCAGGATGATATTTGTGGAATGTATCACATCGAACACGTAGCACTAGTGTCGATGTCGCAGGGCAGTTTCTTTTTCGTTTTTTCTTCTTAGCTTTTCTACGCTGTTTAGCATCGAACGAAAATAACTTTCACGCGTTGGATGCCGTTCAAGTTTGGCCAAGAAGACCAATGCATACCAAGCAATCGAATAATGGGCACATCTCGATCTTGAAATTTGATGCCAGTGCTCCTATAGTACATAAGAAAGGATATGACAAGGACTTGAAGAATTACGGGCCGATCAGCTTGCTATCCATAGTATGCAAGCTATTTACAAAGGTAATTGCTAACAGAGGTAGGAAAACATTAGAATTTAATCAGCCAAAAGAACAAGCAGGATTTTGAACAGGCTCCTCAACAATCGACCACATTCATACTATCAATCAGGTAATAGAGAAATGCTCAGAATATAGCCAACCACTATACATAGCCTTCATAGATTACGAGAAGGGGCTTGATTCAGTAGAAATATCGGCAGTCATGCAGACACTGCGGAATCAGGGCGTCGATGAAGTATATATAAACATCCTGGAAGAAATGTACAGAGGATCAACTGCTACCATATTGTTCCATAAAGAAAGCAACAGAATACCAATCAAGAAGGGTGTAAGGCAGGAGGATACAATCTCCCCAATGCTATTTACCGCGTGCTTACAGGAGGTTTTCAGAGACCTGGAATGGGAACAGCTAATGATAAGAGTTAACGAAGAGTACCTTTGTAACATGCGCTTTGCCGATGACATTGCATTGCTGAGGAACTCGGGACGAATTGCAACTCATGATTACAAAGTTAGACAAGGAGAGCAGGAAGACGGGTCTTAAAATTAATCTGCAGAAAACGAAACGAATCTACAACAACCTCGGAAGAGAGCAGCGCTCCGAGATAGGTAATAGTGCACTTCAAGTTGTAAAATACTGTCTACTTAGGGCAGGTAATAACTGTGGAGCCGAACCACGAGATTGAAGTAAATAAAAGAATTAGAATGGGGTGGAGCACATTTGGCAAGCACTCTCAATATCCCTCATGAGGAAGGTAAATAACGGCTGCATCTTGCCGGTACTTAGCTATGGAGCAGAATCCTGGAGACTTACAAAGAGGGTTCAGCTTAAATTGAGGACGACGCAGCGAGCGATGGAAAGAAAAATGGTAGGTGTAACCTTAAGAGACAAGAAGAGAGCAGAGTGTACTAGGGAACAAATGGGGGTTAAGGATATCATAGTTGAAATCAAGAAGAGGAAATGGACACGGGCCGGGCATGTAGCGCATAGACAGGATAACCGCTGGTCATTGAGGGTAACTGACTGGATTCCCAGAGAAGGCAAGCGGGTTAGGGGGAGACAGAAGGTTAGGTGGGCAGATAAGATTAAGAAGTTTGTGGGTATAAATTGGCAGCAGCAAGCACAGGACCGAGTTGACTGGCGGAACATCGGAGAAGCCTTTGTCCTGCTGTGGATGGAGTCAAGCTGATGATGATGATTATAATGTTTGTAACCAACCGCGCAGCTAGCGTACCGGCCAATCTGCTGTGTTGGGGGCTGGCTGGTCCCGACGAAGCAGAAGAAGACGGCCGACAGAGACGTACGCGGCCGGCGGAGACGCCGACCAGCCCGAACACGCGGGTTGGCGCAAAACGCCGAAGGAAAGAATAACCGCACTCCACGGTTACCCAACACACACTCTCTTTATTTTACAGTCACCTTGAAATCCTAGATGCCAGAACGGCGCCTCCTGGCATCCTCACATGTCAATCTGAAACTGAAACCGAAAATCCAGAACACCACACAATCGCGCCCTGCGCAGCAGGTGTCCCAACTAAGTTCCCAACGACAAACCCGACAACAATAAGGCAGCGTTGAATGGCGGTGATTCAACGTTGCGGTAGACGTTGTGGGAGCATGATCCATCATTGGTGCAGTGGGTGCGGTTGGGCTGAACATGGTCTCCGTGATGGAGGCACACGGTGTGTTTCTACGCCATGCACCCGCCATTTTGGAAGTTACGTGCTTTGTTTTTTGCCACGAAGCAAGGAAATCCTTCCTCTGTGTTTTTTGCTTCATTTTTTGCCACTGTGCTTGTGTGGTGCTATCAGTTAAGAGGTTTCTCCTGCACTTAACAGATGACGCTTTGCTGAAAATGGCACGACTTTCAAATTCTGACTGACGTCGTTCGCGCTCGTGCTGCTTACAGCTGTTTAGCATGATTGCGAAACTGTTTTGACTTTTATTGCATTGTTATTTTGGGATACAATGGCTTGATTCAACGTTGTTTTGATTTCAATGACACTGGCTATCATACCAAAATAAAGTGAACAGATTCATTAAAGAAATTTTTTTCCCGGTTTTTAAGGACCAAGGTGGGGGTGGGCTCATTACGCGAGTAAATACGGTGCTTTTACCATTCATCCCATTCTGGAGCACGTGGAAGGCCCAACGCATCTTCGTGGCTTTCAGCTGCTCACGCTGCCATCGCCAGTAGCAAACACAAAACTCATTGATTTCGAAGTGTGAACAGATGGCCCTGTTGCCATTATTTAGCGCACGCTCAATCACTTTCAATTTGAAAGCAGCCGTGTAGCTATCGTGTTACCCCATAGTGTAACTACAGCGTAACCACAGAACTTACACAATGTACCCTAACACGCGGCAAACTTTGGCTTGGGGTCCACGCAATAATAGTATGCATAATGCTTAAAAGATAGCGCCAGGCTGTTGTGCGCTGTCGTCATCATCAGTGTTTGAAAGGAGCAGATGACATTACGGCTGCAATTTTCGGGGGTGCGATAATTACTCGCGAAAAAAAAATTCTTATTTTTGTTTGGGGGGGGGTGTGCAGGAGTTATGCAAGTGTGAGGATTACGCGAGTGAATATGGTCACCTTCCCTCTAATGGTCTGAGGGGGAAGATACCATGCCAAATATTTAGCACCCATTTTATTTTTGATGTTCTGTACAGCAGTGTGAAAAAAAAAAAACAAGTTAGAACCAGTTGTATGACATGCATTATTCCCTGCTGCCCTGCAGGACCATTGTATTAATGTGCTATGTAGTAAAGGCGAGCCTTGTACTACCGTCTGGCTGTTCCGATAGAAACATTTTTTCTTGCCTTAAAACAAAAACTACTCGTTTGAAACTTTGTGCATATATTTCTAACAAAACTGGCTATGCAACAATATATAAGCCATATTTTTATTTAGACCGTTACATTTAGAAAATTATACTGCAATGTAAGTCAAAATGCTGTTTGTTTCAAATTCATTGCAATAATGTGGCAATGTTTATGCTTCATTTGCTCTCTAAATATTTTAATAATTTAATATACGAACATACAAAACAAAAAATGCAAATTCATTACTTGGAAAAGACATTCACTTGTTATAAAAAGCCCTAAAAATGCAGCATATTGCAATTTTCATGCAACAAAAAAATATGACCCATATAGGAGAAATTTTGATTGCTGCGAAGAACTTGTCGGGAGTGTAGCATTGAAACAAATACAATGACAACTAAATTACAGGCACTTCCATTTAAGCAGCAGTTTCTTTTAAGTGACTTGTTTGCCATGATTCTTATTTATTTTATTAAGTTGTTTGAACTATCCTTGAAGGATTTGAAATTGAGTGAGGCAATAGAGTACAGTTGCTGATGTGAAATTTTTTCATTATATTGTGCACTGTCAAGTCGTGCTATGCATGAGACCACAGGTATACTAAAGCTACACTGTAGCTTTTTGCAATTCATTCGTTGTCTTTTATTGAAATAGAGTATTCACGATTGTGAATAAAAATACTGGTGCAGCTGCTAATGAGCCTGCTTTTTTCAATTTGCAGTGAGAGTAGAAGTGCAGAGTGGCCATGTATTGCTTGTGGAGGAAGTCCAGAAGAAACCTGACCATAAGGAGCACAGATGTATTCGACAGTACCCTCAAAATGCTGCAAGTTCATTGACAGCGATTGACTCTTTTCATGTTGAGGTTGCCTTTTGCAATTTAGCTATATGCCAATTACCCGTTCAGTGTTCACCCGTTGTGGTGGTTTAGTCGATATGGTGTTGCGTTGTGAAGCATAAGGTCACAGATTGATTCTCAGTTACGGCTGTTGCATTCTTATTAGAAAATGCAAAAGTGCCTGTATGCTTAAATTGATTTTCACATGAATAACCTAAAAGAGTCAAAATATTCGGGAGACCACATTATAAAGAATCAAAACTCATGATCGTATTGTCAGATGGAAAGCTGCGATGTTCATTAGGCTGGTTCATGCACTGAGTGATGACGACGCTGATAGTGTATGACAGTTATGTATGTTGACAGTGATGACGACGCTGTATGTATGACAGTTATTTCAGAAAATGTTCCGAAAAATTTTTTTTATAAATTTCAGAAAACCAGATATGTGTGCACTTTCTGCAGAATTGCTTTGATTACAACAACATGCGACTTCAAGCTGGGGTAAAAATTTAGCCGTAATCAACTGAATAAAAATTAAATAACTTTCAAAACTGAACACTGATCTAATTGAACTACTGAAAGAGTGAAAGTTGTTTGTACTCGTAATTCATATGTATTTTGAGATTTGTTAACTGGTGACTCTATTTCTGCCCATTCATGAAATATGTCTAAACATTTCACGCAAGGAACTTAAACCAGCGCAGTATTCTTCATTTCCTATTGCTTGGCACGGATGAGCAAGCACCATTGTCAAGGAGATATTCTGGCAAATGCAATCAGGTGCAGCTACAAAACTAAAGGTATCGTTGATTGATTACATTGGAATCCCGATTTCACAACTTTCTCGGGACTGCGCAAAATCTTCGTAAAATGCAGGCGTCGTAAAATTCAAACATGAAAATTTGCGTCCACAAAAAACATTTAGCATGCGCATTAGCGAGAAACTTTAACGCAAACTACCAACAACTGCTACAGGGCTCTAAAACAAAGCGAAAAGAATATTGCTGCGCCGGTACAAGTTATGATTCATTGAAACGAACCTTGAGTGCACTGCAATTCACTGGCGCGATTCCCAACAGCCGTAGTGAAATATGGCACACACTTTAAAAAAATCCGCAAGCTTCTTCTGCACTTTCTTTAAGCCCATCTGCAAAAGCTTCCCCTTAAGCTTGGAAATGTCTAAAAGCACGTCCTCCAATGCATCACGTGTACAAACGTAGCTCCTCATGCCATCTATGTGCCGTAGCATATCGGCAAATGACATAAGGACGGTGGAATGTGCCGCAGCAGCGTCATCCTTGTCTGACGTCGCACTAGCGTTGCCACCGAGAAGTTCTTTCATGACTGCTTTATCTAGCGACTGTTCACCGCAGGTGGCAACGTTGTCGTCAGCCTCCACAGATTCAGCGAGCGTTGTAGCTGGGTTCAAACGCTCAAAGTTGTTGTCATCGATGGCGCTTGAATCCTCGTTCATCGAGGGTGTGGAGTCACCAGCAGTGGAGGTAGTCTCTCGCATAAGGCCACTACACTTAAATGATTTAGCAATTGTGGTTTGCGACACTGCACTCCACGAACTGGCGATCATGTGCATAGCTTCAAGCACAGAAATCTTCTTTTCCTCCTCCCTGCACTCCATTTCCACTAGCCGACGCTGCACAAGCTGCTTTCTGTAGCCCTGCTTCACGCACTTGATGATTCCGGCATCCAGCGGCTGCAGACGACTTGTGCGGTTTGGCGGGAGAAACACCATCTTGGTGTTCCACAGGCAGATCGTGTCGGGTGGGTGGCATGGCGCGTTATCTACAAAGAGGAGAATTTCTTTCACCTTTGTACCCATTTTGTTGTCTAACTGTTGCAGAAACTTGAATATAGCGGACGTCATCCACGTCTTTTTTTAATAAAGTAGTACCTGCAAGGCAGCGTCTGCATATTCCTGAAGCGCCGTGGCTTGCCAAGTTTTTTCATTACAAGCACCGCCACAGGCAGTCTTTTAGAACCGTCCTCGTTGGCACAGAACAGGGCCGTCAAGTGCTCTTTTCTATGTTTTCCTCTATGACAGCTTTCATCCTTCAAAGTAAGGGTCTTCTCAGGTTACATGTGGTAAAATATGTCACTTTCATCTGCGTTAAAAATGTCCCGAGGCTTGCATTTCGTGATCAAGTCCGGGAGGGACCCTTACCACTCCTGCACCGTGAAAACATCTATGAAGGAGCTTTCTTCAGAGGAGCGGCTCAAGACGATATTATTGCACTTTTTAAAGTGATCCGGCTACCTGTTTGATGCCTTTAAATCGTTGATGCCCAGACGCAACACCACAAGGTTGGCCTTCTCTCTGAAGATGGCGCCGTCAATATTGATTTCAGAGCTCCGTGCTTGAAGCAGCCACTTCACCAGCACTTCCTCCAAATTTTTGTGTTCGCCTTCTTTCGCTTCTTCTGCTTCAGCATGAACTTGATTGCATTCTGAAGAATCGAAGCCTTGTTAGCCAAAATAGTCTCCAATGAAGACTGCGCTATCTTTAGTAGCTCCCGGGCAATACTTGCTTTTGTGGCTCCATGCTGCTTCTCGGCTTCTTGGATCATTTTCAGCTTTTTGCCGAGCGAAAAAAAAGCTGTGAACTTTCGCGACATCTTGCGTAGCCGTGTGGTACGATCACGGACAACACGCGCACTCTAAAAAAAAATGAAAAGAGGGCCATGGTGCCCTAGGTGACTCTCTATAGGTATTAAGCTGACCCCTTTCGCAAGGTAGGAGCAGAAAAAAAGATTTGCATTTCAGAAGCATTTCAGTGGACTCTTGTGAAGGGCTTTTCGAGTGGCTTTCGTGATGAAGCCGCCATATTGCGCAGCTCATACCACGTGGCTGGCAGTTGGCGCCCGGCGCCATGATTCGTATGCGCTGTGTGCCTTGGCGCAGCGCATAGAGGAAGGAAGGGGCCGCGAATTGCCGTCGGCACGAGCGGGCCAGCGCTACCTCCTTCCCCAGTTTCTGTTGCCTCTCGGAGTACGTTGCGTGTCTGATGGTTCTGTGTTCGAGAAAGCGCGTGCATCTTCAATAGCGGGTACGCCATATTGTACGCGAAGGTGACTTGCTCGAGAAGACGCTCATAGAACGGCGTCCACGGGTTGTAGATGCATGACTGCGAGTTCAGACTGTTATGCACATTGTTGTTGAAGCTCCCCTAAAGGGAGCAATGCATTCATTTATCAAGGGTGATTGTTGATAGCAGATGGTAGCTGCACTGCTGAAGGTGCGTGACACCTTTTTAAAATTCACTTTTGTGTAAGTCCTAATAATGCAGCATTACATCACAATACATTACATCCTGATAATGCTCCCGCCCCCTCAACTAAGATGCTATACAGGTTAGCCTTTCCTAGACAAAATCCTTTGGACGCCTTTGCACGACGAAAGTGGGAGAGAGATGGTTGTTCAAAAAGAGTGAGAAGAATGGGTGAAACCACAACCCCGCCCTTTTACGCCGCTTTCACAGCCGCTAAGAGGGTGAAAGGAAGACGAATGAACGGCAGCTGAAAGCCGAAATGAACTGTTTTTTTCGAGTGTCCAGCATGCAAGGGGTTGCTCCGGCTGGTGCTGCAAAAGACACTCGCGGCACTTCCCTTTTGTTCTCCATTTGGTTCCCTCGCTTCGCGTGGATCGTCGTTAAATATGGGTTCGGCATAAAATGGCATCGAATAATTGAGTTCTTAATGTATTGCGTCATGGGGCTTTCGCCGGAACGGGACGAACCCATTGTAAAATGCCGGTCGTCGTGAAACCGGGGGACGTAAAACCGGGATTCCAGTGTACTATGCTTCCTCATTCTTGTGTGGCAGTACGCGGGAAACAGTGATGTCATAGTGGGTTTTACTGACATTCTTGTTGCCTAGGGTTTATGAGAGCTGTTCAAGTTATTACTAGATCGAACAAAGGGAGCTAGATCTATACAAACTTTACTGTCTGGTAAACACCTGAAAGTGGGGCTCGGCAGTAATGTTTGCACTCTGACGTTTGATTTGTCAACCGTGAAGATAAAGGGGTGATGCAATCAAATTTTGAGGCTATGACAAGCCTGTTGTGGGTTTCCTGTGTATGCAAGGACACTCCACGTACACGAAAGATCAGGCATAGCAGATAACTAGAATATATTTTGATTCACTTCCAAAGTGTGCCTAAATGCTTATTCTTCTAATCGAGACCCATGGCTAGCACATCCAGTACTGACGTAGCAACGAAAGTGGTAGTGGGGTTCTTAGAATTTTTGACCTCTGACAGCTCTCTGGCAGCCAGAGCTAGCCAGAGGGTCAGTCAGCTAGTTTTGGTAGGGACAAGAAACAGCGTCGTGCTCACTTGTTTGGGGAACTCGAAGCTGCCCGAAGATAGCAGAATCGAAAGCTGTAAACGTAAACAAACACTACCGTTGTGGCAGCAAACAAAACACAAAACAATGTGCCGCATGTGCATTGGTTTATTTCTGCATTGTCCCCCTAAAAATACGTGGCTAAGTTTGCAGAAGACCTGAAATCATAGTCTTGAGCATATGCACTTGGGATACGATTTCATGCACTCGCACAATTGCTCGCAACACGCCATGTCCGTGAACAAAACATGCCGCTGGCGCACCCACCTCGAGAAGGATAAAAGGTGAGCTGCCACGCTGTTAAGCTCAAGTCTTCTTAGTACAGTAAAACCTCGTCGTAACAAAGCGGGGTATTACAAACTATTGAATATAATGAAGCACTTATGACTCTTTTCAACTTCATTATAACGAGGTTTGAGTACATCTATCTATCACTGCAGAACACGACGCGAAATCACGCAAAAGTAATCGTATCCTACATAGAGCTCGAGAATGTATACCTGCTCAGCTATCGCGTAGGTATGTCGCAAGCACGCGTTGACCAACTTGCAGTTTTGTCTGAAGTTTAGACATGTGTTGTATCAGTACCACGAGTGCATGTCGTATGTAAAATAAACTTCCGCCTGACGCGTTTTGGGGCTCTCCTGGGCCTCTTTTCCAGTTTAAGGTGGCACTTACAAATTTATTCTCGTATCTCAAGCTTGATTAGAGCTACTATGTCAAAACTGTACATCCTGCAGGGCAACAATAATAAAAGCTGAAAGAAAACAAAGCCAGCGATGAAATAGGCAACAAGAGAATGTATACATTTCTGAATCATCTTTGTTTTTTTTTCTCGTGTCATGGCATGGTATATAGTCAAGCCCGCTTATAGCGAACCTGAGCGTGATGCGGCATCCGTTCGCTGTATGTCGAAACACAGCTTTTAAAGAAAGTTGCGAGTGAAAACACAAACATTTTATGCCCCAAAAAGTCGGTGATGCACGTGTTTCGAATAGCAGAAGGGATAAGGGCGGTCTCGAGTTCATTTAAAATGGCAGGGTGTTCGTTCGCCGAGGCCCGTGGCATAAGCTCCATGAGAAACTGACTCCAAAGTTTCGTCGTTCTCGCGATCCGATTCCTCCAAATCGCTCTAGCCACTTACTTCATTCACAATGCCCTAATCGTGCACGGTATTGCAGTGTCGGCATGATCATCGGCCGTAATAAACCATCGCAACAGATGTTCCACCCGCTCTCCCAGGTCTGAGTTGACGACGCGCTGCCACAAATCGCCGCCGCAGTGGTCCTGTTTGGAAGCTTCAGGCTCGGTATCTGGCCCGACGTCGACGAAGTCGGCCTCGCGAAAACAGTTTCGCGTGCATGTAGCCGTCACCGCCGCCCACGAAATATTCACCATCTCCACAGCTGAATACCGGGACGCCCGAAGTGGCAAGTTGTCTCCCAGGTTGTTAACAGCTATGAGCAAGCACTCCGCAACACGGCACCTAACGCGCGGATTACGCTCAAGCCAAGCGGTCACACTTTTGACGTTTTGTTGAGCGGCAGGAAAAAAAAGCGTGCTAGTCCTCCAGTCGACCATCATGACTTCACACGCACACCAAGAGCGAGCAAGACGCGCACACGCGACACACATGCCAGAACGCGTGGGACAGCTCTGGGCCATTTTCCAGTCAGAAAACGAAACTAATTCAAGCCAGCGTGGCGGGCGTCGTGGAGCGGTGGACACGGGCGAAAAGGTTGTTATCAAGAGAGGTGAGCAGACTTGTGAGAGAAGGGCAAGGAGTTGTAATAAAAAGGGGGGAGGATGTGGAGAGAGGGCAACCTTGAAAACCAAAACACATGGGACGGAGGCAGGTTGGGTAGCTTGCTTGAAAGGTCCGCGAAACTAGCACATATAAAAACTTGGAAAGAGTGCATGGGGCCTCACGAACTTCGGATTTTGCGATTTGTTTTGCGCAAATTAACAGCCGTTTTTGCGCTTCCGCACGCGCGCGGCAGGCATGCTGAGTTGAGTGCGAAGTGGGCGAGAACAAGTCCTAAACACGAAACGAATCGCAAATTATCAGAGTCGGTGGATTAGCGTACGCACGTGCACTAGACGCAGATTATCGGATACAGTCGGTGGCCGACGATGTTGGCAAATCGTCTGGTCACTCCAGCTCGGCGACGTCAATGACAGTACCAGCGATCAAAAACGAGGTAGATGGCTGACCGGTCTTCGAAAGATCGGTGGCAGTGTGGAAACACGGGCCTCGTCTGGCGATGCGGAATGCTCAGAGTTGTGGGGGGACAAAGGACGAAAGGGTGCGCAACAAAAGCGGTCGGGGAGAGCGGCAACTTGAGGGGCGCGGAGGCAGGGTTGGCGTTTAACAATAAGAATGCATGGGCTCCTCGCCGATGCCTGATCGGTGGTAGAAATTGGTTTCTCGGAAAGTCGGCAGACCGACTCCGTTCGCTGTAACCCATCAGCGGTACTCGAAGACGTTTAGTGTATATGCTGTTTTGTGCCCTTGAACCAAGGTATATTTTCACGGTCACGCGGATATTGTTCGTTTTAAGCGAAAGTTTGTTTTAAGTGGGGCCGTTTTATGTGGGCTCGACTGTAATATTAAACCACATATGCTGGCCTATAGATCGAAGTACGCTCGCACTTTGCGATCACTGTTATTCAATCAAGGCATTATATCACCATCGAAGGCCAACTAGTCAAGCTCTAAGATGTTCACGCACGCAAACATAGGATGGTGCGAGCCAGTTCGACTACAATCGTGTTCGAAGGCCAAGTGCGCAGAAAGCAGGCACCGCACCACAAAAAAGTAACTAGAAATTTGTCTCCATGCATGCGTACGACTGTGTACATAACTTTCGAGGCATGTGCACGACGCGGTTGGCAGGAAATAGTTTGCCGCATTGTTCGCTTCATGGAAACTTAACAAAAGCGATGAACAGTAGTTTCAAACACTCGCCGACAATCGTAATTGCTCCATCTCGCGCGGCGGAAAGGCTTTAGAATATAACGCCATGTGTAATGACAAGTGAAGGTGCAGTCCCCAAGCGCCCGCACTGCAATCTGTAGTCCTCACAAAGATGGCAGCGAGCTCGTATATGTTTTCGGCGTCTCCTAGCCTGAAACCTGCCCAAATCGTTCTAGAGAGCTTCCACGACTAAATTGTCCTAGAAGCGTCTGGCGACCATGCTCAACTGTTGGTTGGCTCATTACGTGACTAAATGCGGTAGCTCATAAAAGGTGACTCAGCCATTTAACCCCTGTTATAGCAGATATTGTATACCAGTAGCGTAGACAAGGGTCATCTTAGGGGGGGGGGGTGGGGGTGGTAACTACCCTTTCTCCTGAAAACGTTGCATTTAATAAGTGTAGATGCACATTCACACATACAAAGGCTCTAATATACTTAGCAAAATTTGGACCACGCCTCAATAAGTTTGACTATGCATGCATTGTAAATATTATTGTAAATGTGCTTTGCCAAAGTGTTGCTTTTTGTGATGTCATTATTGTGCTGCAACAGGACCCTTGCTTGGGATCAGAACTGTCAAAGTGTTGCTGTAGTCATTGGGTGGGGCATTTCATGTGGTTATGACATTTGGTATTTGGAGTGATGTTGCTCTCACTCTATAGTTGTGCCTTCTATTGTCAGTTGTAGGTCTCTAATCCAGCTGCCTGCATTGATACTTGTGGTGTTCCTACTTGAAAGAACGGAACAGCATTATAGCTTCAGTATGGAACTGGCATCCATTTTAATCTCATTTATTCCTAACTTCATTCTTCCCTTCTTTCCTGCCCCGGCTCTCGTGCTTCTTCTTCTCCTGTCCCAAGGCTCATACCGCTTCGATACTGTTACTTGCATTTACCACACTTGAGAGTGGCATTCTAGATCTGATGTAAAAACGCTGTGTTGAGCATGTGAATTTTCGTCTTGCAGGCTCAAGACGATCTTTAGCCCTTTAAGCGCGCTGCTTGATCAAATGACTGGGTGAGTCACCTTTTTTGTTTCTGTGCACTTTTATTAGAATGCTTTCGCACAACTAGAAATATACTGCACAAGTGGCACTTTTATTGTGTAAAAGTGACACACTGCACTTTCATCAAAATGCTTTCGCACAACTAGAAACACACTGCACAAGTGGCAAGTGACTTTCTGTGGAAACATAATAAAAAAATGCTGCATAAACTATATGAAAGCTGAAGCCTGGCAAGTCAAAGTATGAAAGAGAATTGATGTGATAACTGCTAGTTGGGGCAAACTTTACCAAGAGGTGACACACGCTACATCCTGCTACACTTTTGCAAAAAAATCTCGTAATTTCTGCTTAACACATACGAGGATGTTGTTCTTGCCTTCTGTCTTAAGAAACAAAAAACTGTGAATGTGCTTGCAAAACATATTCATGTAAGGGGTGTGCAAGTATTTGAAAGTTTTAAATATTCGCTGAATATTACATTTCTAATATTCGTTCTCAAATCAATGACCACATACTCAAAAGTTTCGAATACTCAAACTAACTTGAATATGCAATGTTCACAGCCCCGCCCGCCCTGCCGCGGTGGTCTAGTGGCTAAGGTACTCGGCTGCTAACCCGCAGGTCGTGGGATCTAATCCCGGCTGTGACGGCTGCATTTCCGATGGAGGCCGAAATGTTTCAGGCCCGTGTGCTCAGATTTGGGTGCACATTAAAGAACCCCAGGTGGTCGAAATTTTCGGAGCCCTCCACTACGGCGTCTCTCGTAATAATATGATGGTTTTGGGATGTTAAACTCCACATATCAATCAGTGTTTACAGACCCGCCGCCGTAGTCAAGCAATTAGGGTACTCTGCTGCTGACCCGCAGTTCGCGGGATCGAATCCCGGCTGCGGCGGCTGCGTTTCCGATGGAGGCGGAAATGTTGTAGGCTCGTCTGCTCAGATTTGGGTGCTCGTTAAAGAACCCCAGGTGGTCAAAATTTTCGCAGCCCTCCACTACGGCGTCTCTCATAATCATATGGTGGTTTTGGAACGTTTAACCCCACATATCAATCAAATCAATTCAACGTTCACAAATATTCGTTTGCATACGTCACTGTGAAGAACTTACAATTTCGCGCATTTGTGATAAGAGCCTCAGTATATTATGCGGTGGTTACTATCACTTTGACACATGTGCAGTGATGCCTGCATGGAAATTGATGGGAGCGTGATGACAGTTACCGACGAATGCGACGGCACGTCATTGCGACAAGCCTACCGACCATAAACATCTCAATCTAAATCATGTACTGCCTGCACGGCAGTATGTGTGGCTTATTCAGCGCACGCACTCCGCTGCCGCACCCTTGTGCGCTGGACCGCAAGTGCGTATCGCCTTGTGGAAATGAAAGCAACTCGCCGCTGCCGGATTGGCTCGACAAAATAGTTTTGACATCTTTGCTGGGTCCCGTGCTCCGAGCACGAGGGAAAAAAAAAAAACTCAGTTTCACCGCAAGGGCGAAGCAATGATTGTGATAGCAACAATTAAATAACTTGGGATATAACGCTGAGAGTGACTAGCAGGTCGAAACGCGCTGTGCACTGTTCACGCACGAAAACGACACACATACAGGATGAGAGCTAACTAACAACGTTTACAACTGGACGCTTCACGTGCTGTTTAAACAAAAACAACGCACGAAACATAATCACAGGTACATAAATGACTGCGAACTAACGAGTGTCCAGATTGTTACTTCACTGTGTTTGAAAAGCGCGCTCCTTTCGCAAACGGAGCCTGCCCAGCGATTGAAGTGACCTTTGTGGCCCAGGCAACTAACGTAATCTTTCAGGTGAAAGGCCAAAACGCACAATTTTCCACACCGAAGGATAAGCGCGCGCTCACGCACAAGTACCTAACCCCCCAACTCCCACCCCATCCGCGGAGCAAAGTATGCGTGGGAGATAAGCGTGCATTGGTGCATTGCGACGAGCCGGGTGCCGAGTGCGAGCGGCTTTTTTTTCTTTCTTGAGTTTTCATATATATATATATACATATGTATATATATATATATATATATATATATATATATATATATATATATATATATATATATATATATATATATATATATATATAGTGTGGGCATCTAGTATACCAATCATCTTCATCTGTACATTATCATCATTATCATGTGTTGCTCATGGATCCTCATCGTTGTCACGTAGCATCATCATCTTGATTCGTTCATCTCAGCTGTCGGCTGCCGGTTCCTCGGGCCTAATGAAGGTCTTCCAAACCAAGACTTCATACGTGGTAGAGGTGCTGTTAGATCCCCCGTCATCCTCTCGACCACTCTACCCCCTGGAGCTACGTTCAGGTCGCCGCTTGGGCCAAGTGTCCGGAAATATGTCACACCAAGAAGAGGTCGGTGCTGCAGCCGTTCCCACTCCGCCACCGCGTGCCGCGCCTTTTCACGTCATTAACAGCCTCCAGCAAAAGCCCCATCCCTTCGCTGGTATGCGCAGTGAAGATGTGGAGGAATGGCTGGACGATTTCGAACGTGTCGGCGCTGCTAACCGGTGGGATAGCACCTACAAACTCGCTTACGTGTCATTCTACCTCACGGGTGTCGCAAAGACGTGGTTCCTCAACCACTTCATCGACATCCCCGACTAGTCAGCCTTCAACGATCAGCTTCGCCATGTCTTTGGCACACCGGCTGTTCGTTCAGCTCTCGCAAAGAAAGCTCTCGCGACTCGGAAACAGCACATCGGGGAGTCGTATACATCCTACATCGAGGATGTCCTTTCACTTTGCCGCCGGGTTGACACCCCAATGACAGAGTCAGACAAGGTACGCCAGCTTCTTAAGGGGATTGCACCCGTCGCATTCAATGCCCTTGCAATCCAGAATCCGGCTACCGTTGCTGATGTTGCGACAACCTGTCAGCGCCTCGAAGAACTTGTGTCTATGCGCCTACAACCGGACAGTGACGCGGCCCGTATTACGGTGGATACAAACCTCCGAGACACAATACGGATGATTATACGCGAAGAATTAGAATCAATGGGATTCACACTACCTTCAGTGTGTCCCATTAAGTCTTCTTCAGCGTCATCGCGGGATGTCGTCAGGGAGGAGCTCACGTCCATGACCCACATGGCCCACCTGCAGCCCACTGTCGCTCGTACTCTCCCATCGTTCTCGCATGCCGTCGCCGCACCATCAGGCACCGTCAGCTCGGCGTCGCCGCCACGAACGTACGCGTCGGTTGCTGCCGCACCTCCCAGAAGCTTTCCCACGAGCTTTCCATCACCACCACTTGAGCCATTATCTGTCCCTCTTACTGCTTCCGATGCATCTAACACAAGCTACTACCCTCTTTATCGATCGACTCGCCCTGCGTGCTATTATTGCGGCTATCGTGGTCACATTTCACGCTTTTGCCGCAAGCGCCAGCAAGATGAGCGCCCAGGGTACGACATACGCGAACGTGACTATACCGCAGAAGCCTTGTACCAGGGCCGTTGTTATTCGTCACCACCGCGTCGGTCTCCATCTCCGCCAGCATCTGGTGAACTGCGCAGTAGTCATAGATCAACCCGACGCCGTTCACCATCGCCCTACCGTCGCTCCTCTTCTCCTCTTCAGCCTGCTTCCCTCGCTTCTGATCGGCGTCCGGAAAACTAAGCGATGCAGTTTTTGGAGGACAAACTGCATTCCAACACAGTACTCTAATTCTTCCAGCGCGCCCTTACAATATGATTGCAGTCACAGTTGAGGGAGTGGACGTTGATGCTTTGGTGGACACTGGGGCTGGGTTTTCTATTATTCGTGCTGATTTGTGTACCCGTCTTAAAAAGTCACGACGCCTTATGATGGACCAACACTGGTTACAGCCCAGAGAACAATGATTCGCCCTTCCGCTCTCTGTACTGCCCGTGTGCTAATCGACGACATTCTTCATCATATACCATTCGCTGTGCTATCCCCGTGCTCCTACGAACTCATTTTAGGCTGGGACTTTCATCTGCTTCCGCAGCTATTTGTTGTGCACAACGTGTCATCCATCTTACTGACACAGACCACTGGCTTAGTGACGAAACCTACAGGCCACTTCGACTCGTCGCTGCTGTAGACATTGAGTTACCCCCAAACGAACATCAATTAGTCACAGTTTTGTCCAACGACGTCGACTCTGGTGACATTTTGGTCACTCCATCGCCCCGTTGTCTTAATAAAGGCATAGCTCTCGCATCAGGTGTGGCTCGCTTCAACAATGGATCAGCTGTCCTCGCTGCTACGAACACCACACCAGATAAAATTTTACCGCCACGGGGCACTACTGTCGCCTGCGTTGCCGATTTGGAGCCTGTGTGTGTCGTGCCTCTTACCCCTGCCTGCTCTCAAGGCCATCCTGGAGATCATGCTGCTTCCTCGGCCTTTACAGCAGCCATCAACAAGGACTTGACAGACTCGCAGAAGCAGCAGCTGCTTGATTTGTTGGAAAAGCATGCAAACTCTTTTGACGTTCATTCACCCAGCCTGGGTCAGACAACTGCTACAGCCCATCGTATTCAGACCGATGGAACATCCATTGTGTATCGTCGTCCGTACCGCGTCTCCCTAGCCGAACGAAAAATTATTGAGGAAAATGTAGATGATATGCTGCAACGGGAGATAATCCGACCCTCAATCAGTCCTTGGTCGTCTACAGTGGTTCTTGTGCGTAAAAAAGACGGTTCCACACGATTTTGCGTCGATTACCGAGCACTCAATAAGATCACTAGGAAGGACGTATACCCCATGTCATGTATCGACGACGCCCTCGATTCCTTACAATGTGCTGAATTCTTTTCAAGCCTCGACTTGCGTTCCGGCTATTGGCAAATCCCCATGCACGAAGATGACAAAGAAAAAACTGCGTTTGCAACCCCGGACGGCCTATACGAATTCAATGTTATGCCGTTTGGTCTATGCAATGCGCCCGCAACTTTTGAGCGCTTGATTGACATTGTGCTGCGTGGCCTGAAATAGAAGACGTGTCTATGCTACCTCGATGACATTGTTGTTTTTTCATCGACGTTTCCTCAACATCTGCAACGCTTGGACGAGGTCCTGACTTGCCTTGCGTGCGCTGGTCTTCAAATTAACACCAAGAAGTGCCATTTCGCCAGCAGATCTATCAAGGTCCTCGGTCATGTTGTGAGCAAGGATAGAATTCTTCCATACCCTGAGAAAACTGCTGCAGTGCTTCGCTTTCCTCGCCCTGACAAGCCAAAAGATTTGCGAAGTTTCCTTTATCTCGTCTCTTACTTTCGGCGATTCATACAAAACTTTGCCTCCATAGCCGCACCACTCCATAAGCTACTTGCTTCTGGTACGCCCTTTCAGTGGTCTCAAGAATGTGAATTGACTTTCGACAGGTTGAAGAGTGCCCTCACGACTGATCCTGTACTTTCTCATTTTCTCGATGATGCACCGACCTTCCTCCATACAGACGCTAGCGGCCACGGTTTAGGAGCCGTGCTCCTCCAGTGCGACAACTCTTCGCGAGAGCGACTCGTTGCGTATGCCAGCCGCGTCCTTTCACAGCCAAGAGGAACTACACAATCACCGAGAAGGAGTGCTTCCCCATCGTTTGGTCAGTGCAGAAATTTTGTCCCTATCTTCACGGCCGCCATTTCATCATTGTGACCGACCACCATGCTTTATGTTGGCTTTGACGCTCAAGAACTTGTCGGGACGCCTCGGCCGCTGGATTCTACGTCTACAAGAGTATGATTTTGACATAGTATACAAGTGTGGCAGAAAGCATACGACGCCACACTTTCTCGCTGCCCACTTACCAGCGGCTCCCCTCAGCGTTTCCGCAATCACTTTGCCCAACACACCTTCGGAGTCCACGTCTACAGCGGTTTACTCTCTCGCCTCTGTGGACCAGCTGCCTTCAAACAACCCGCACGATTTTTCTTCTCGACAGCTGGCTGACCCATACTGTCAACGTATTAGAGGCTACCTCACTGGCACTTCCCGTCCACCTAATGCGAGGCTCCATCGCCAACTCTCGCAGTTTAAGGTGGACAACTCGGTGCTGTACCGAAAAATTTACCATCCTGACGGTCAGCGCTGGGTTCCCGTTCTACCCCGATCGCTTCGGTCCGAAGTCCTCAGAGCACTTCATGACCATCCAACGGCTGGGCACCTTGGTTACCACAAAACCTACGATCGCCTTCGAAGTCGGTTTTATTGGCCAGGTATTACCACTAGTGTAGCTCGGTACGTTGGGTCCTGCACTACCTGCCAATGTAGAAAACTGCCCACATCTGCTCCAGCCGGTACACTACAGCCTCTTCCATGCCCAGCCACACCATTCGAAGTTGTAGGCATCGATCTTTTTTGGCCCTCTTCCAGTCAGTGCTGCTGGAAACCGATGGATAGTAACAGTCGTTGACCATTTGACGCTCTACGTCGAGACGGCATCCGTCACTACCGGTTCAGCTTCTGAAATTGCCGATTTCATTCTGCGAGCCATTATACTACGTCATGGTGCTCCACGTGTATTGCTTAGTGACTGTGGAAGTGCCTTCCTTTCACAACTAGTGAACGAACTTCTTCGCGCCTCTGGCACAACTCACAAAACTGCCTCTAGTTATCACCCCCAAACTAACGGCCTCACGGAGTGATTACACCGCACTCTTGCTGACAGGATCGCCGCCTACATTCAACCAGACCACAAGAACTGGGATGTAGTTCTACCATTCGTCACTTTTGCCTACAATACGGCTATTCAGCGGAGAACCGGCTACTCACCATTATACCTAGTTTAGGGACACTCCCCTACTTCTTTCTTTCCTGGACGTCTCTTTCTTTACCTGCCATGCGGATTCATCTCTATCCTCTTCAGAGGAATACGTTTTACGGCTCGCAGAGAGCCGCCAACGTGCTCGTATAAACACTGAAGCCCGACAGCAAGACAGAAAGCTCGTTTATGATGAATCGCATCGTGCTGTATCCTTTCAACCTGGAGACGAAGTGCTCCTTTTGACGCCCATTCGCATGCCTTTTTGTACGACAAATTCCAGCCACGGTTTATCGGGCCGTACAGAGTTCTTGAAGAAACTTCACCAGTGAATTATTGTGTGGCGCCACTTGTAGCCCCAGCAGATTGCCGTTATCGAACTACTAAGGTCGTCCATGTCTCCCGTATGAAGCCCTTCATGCGACGTTCTTTCTCCCCTTGACTTGCCGTGGCCAGGCTGGCCCCTTTCACGTGGGGGGAATTAGTGTGGGCATTTAGTATACCAATCCTCTTTATCTGTACATTATCATCATTATCATGTGTTGCTCATGCATCCTCATCGTTGTCACGTAGCATCATCATCTTGGTTCGTTCATCTCAGCTGTCGGCTGCCGGTTCCTCGGGCCTAATAAAGGTCTTCCAAACCAAGATTTCATATTATATATATATATATATATATATATATATATATATATATATATATATATATATATATATATATATAATGATAAGAAGTATCACTACCAGGAAAAACAAGGGAAGCGCGGGTAGAGAATGAAGACGATGTTGCCTTCACTGCGATCCCTCTGAGTGGGTACGAGCAATGGCGGTGGAGATCGTCATCATCATACGGTGATCGCGGACGCAGCGCCCAGTAAAACCCCCCGCTAAGTTACCTTGCCTTGTGTAACAATTTGGTGGAAAGTGCTGGGTAGGACGAACCCAAAGACGGGAGCTTCACTACCAGGACTTCGTCGCAGCCGCCGCCTCGCCGGACTTCCACCTTCGCCGTTCGTAATGGCCCAAGAGCAGCCATCCAACGCTTCGAGGCCAACTCCGATGGGTTCTGTGCCGTACTACAGAGTGCCACCAAACTTCGGCGGAACCTCAGGAGAAGACGTCGACGTGTGGCTCAAGAACTACAAGCGGGTGAGCAGAAGCAATGGCTGGGACTCGAACGAACACCTCAATCATGTAGTATTCTCGTTAACTGACACTGCCCTCATGTGGTACGAGAACCACGAGGACATGTTCACGACTTGGGAACGTTTTGTTGATGAAGTGCAGAAGTGTTTCGGTGATTCGGATGCAAAGAAGAAACGCGCGGAGCAGACATTGTCTCAGAGGGCACAGCTTCCAGGAGAAACATGTACGACATTCATTGAAGAAATATTGAAGCTGTGCAAGATCGTTAATGGGAGGATGTCTGAAGAAGACAAAGTTGGACACGTTCTCAAGGGTATAGCCGAAGACGTGTACAATTTCTTGATTGGGAAAGACTGCTTGAACTCCGTGTCCGACGTGATGAAGCACTGTCGTACCTTTGAATCCCTCAAGATGCGACGAATTTCTCCTAAATTCGGCCGCCTGTCCAACGTCCCCACTGTGGCTAGTGTTGAAACAGTGCCGCCTAACGACCTTGCTTTCACCATACGGCAGATCGTCAGAGAAGAGCTTCTTCGATGTCAGGAGACCTATCATCGCCCCAGCGATTTTCAGGACGTGTACGTAAATGAACCAGAACGTGTGCGGACTCCTGTTTCTCTTCCACCATGGCAACCATCGATCAACGCAGCAGACGCTTATGAATATCAAGGCACACGGCAAGCTGCATTCCCACGTCAACCACCTCCAAACTATGAACAAAGTTTTCGCCCGCCTGTTCACTCAACATCGACTGCCTACATTGCCCCTGAAGGGCGGCGCCACTATCCCAAGCCTTCCGAAAGGAGTCGCTACTTTGAGCAGCCTCGCGCCCCTCGACCAATTCCGGTATGCTACAACTGTGGCGTCCCAGGTCATATTGCACGTTTTTGTGACCACCGCCCATATCAGTGACAGTCTTGGCAGATGTATCACCAACATTTCGACCTGCCGTACTCCACGTCACGGAAACCACGCGCATCTACCGGGACACGCTACCCCTCGCCGGCCTCTGATCGAAGTTTGACGCCTCCACCAGCTCCCCGTGCTCCACGATCGCCGTCGCCACGGCGACGCGCACGTGCACCGCCGCCGGAAAACTAGTCGGTGCGGCCAGTGGGGGTGAAGCCGCAAGATCACATGTGCTATCTACAGATATACCCCCGTCAGCGTTCATGTTGAAGAACAAAGTTCGTGTAGTTGTCGATGAAGTGGCTACTATGGCATTTGTGGATACAGGCGCGACAGTCTCGGTGATGAGTGTAAACTTTAAGAACCTGCTAGGACCAAAAGTGATGTTTCGCCTGAACCGTGGGGTGACATTTCGTGGTGTAAGCGGTGACGTGTTGTGTCCGGTGGGATACTGTACTGTGGACGTCTCACTGTGTGGCAAGATGTTTTGCACAGAGTTTGCAGTTATTCCACGGTCTACACATGACGTTATCTTGGGTATTGACTTCTTGTGTGAATGTGGGGCAACTGTAGACTGCAGAAGTGGGCATCTTTCTATACACGGTACTTTTCCAACGGCGCTCTTGCAAAATTCCTGTCCGGAGGAATGCATCTTTTTCGTCTCCGTGGATACAGTCGTTCCTGCATTTTCTGCTGTGTGTGTTCCCGTGACGTGTTCCAGTAACAACTGTAGCACGTTTGACGCTACGCTCAAACCGATTCTCTCGGCATGCCTGAAAAAGAACATTCTCATTCCCCATTGTATAGTGTCAGTCGTTGATGGACGGGCAGGTGTGTGGACAATGAACAGTTAGTTGTATGGAGCCTGCAATTCTCCCAGGTGGCATGAAACTTGCAGTATTTAGACCCGAATCATGTACGACGCTGGTTGCGCTTGTTGATGCTACAAGCCAAAATGAACATCTAGGCTTAGAAGGTTCAGAAGATGCCCACTTGCTACAAATGGTCAGCAAGTCACTTGACCAAAGTGAACGTCATACACTGCTCGACGTTCTGTCTAAGCACTCGAAAGTGTTCGATTTTTCTAAATGCAGCCAAAGACCCTTAATCCCAGCATCTCGGATACGTCATCAGATCCACACCGAGTCGGCGCATCCCATTAGGCAGAAACCTTACCGAGTGGCACCATCGGAGCGGAAGATCATCAACGAGCAAGTCCAAGAGATGCTGGAAAAGGGAATAATACAGGAATCGGCAAGTCTGTGGGCTGCTCCCGTCATCCTAGTGAGAAAGAAAGATGGTACATGAAGATTTTGCGTTGACTACCGCCGACTGAATTCTGTTACCAAGAAAGACGTTTATCCACTGCCGCGCATCAATGATGCTCTAGACTGCCTGCATTCCGCGTCCTACTTTTCATCTTTCGACCTGAGATCAGGTTACTGGCAAATTCCGATGCACGCAGCTGACAAAGAAAAGACGGCATTTGTTACGACCGACGGACTTGACGAGTTCAACGTTATGCCATTCGGATTATGTAATGCTCCTGCGACATTCGAAAGATTCATAGACTCTATATTGCGTGGTTTAAAATGGCATATATGCATGTGTTACCTTGACGATGTCGTTATTTTTGGACGTACGTTTGAGGAGCACAACACTCGCCTAGACATCGTGCTCAGCTGCATTGAAAAAGCTGGTCTTGTATTGAATTCAAAAAAATGCCATTTTGGCGAGCGACAGACATTGGTGTTAGGACATCTCGTCGACAAAGATGGCATTAGACCTGACCCACAAAAGACAGCGGCCGTTGAATCGTTCGAGCGTCCTAAATCCGTGAAACAACTGCGTAGCTTCATCGGGCTCTGCTCGTACTTCCGCTGGTTCGTACCCAAGTTTGCGGATGTCGTTCACCCCCTGATGAGCCTTCTACGCAAGAACAGCCCGTTTCAGTGGACCTCCGAGTGCGATGCCGCTTTTCACAAGCTGAAGCGTTTGTTAACTTCGCAGCCAATACTTCGGCACTTCAATCCTTCGTCGCCCACGGAAATTCACACAGACGCAAGTGGCATTGGTATCGGTGCCGTTCTCGTTCAGCGTTCTTGCAAGAAGGAACACGTTGTGGCGTACGCAAGTCGTTCTTTAAGCAAGCCTGAACGCAACTACACAGTGACCGAACAGGAATGCCTAGCGGTAGTCTTTGCCGTGCAACGGTTTCGCTCATACATCTATGGTCGCCCGTTCACTATCGTCACAGATCACCATTCCCTGTGTTGGCTGGTCAACCTTCGTGACCCATCCGGCCGCCTCGCACGATGGGCCATTCGTTTGCAAGAACATGTATTCATCATTTCATACAAGACTGGCCGTCTACACGCTGATGCGGATTGCCTCTCGAGAATGCCGCTACCATCGACAGATTGTGAAGGCGATAACTTTGACCACCTTATCGCTTCTCTGTCATCTGGCTTTCCCGATGCCGTGACTTTCGCCGCTGAGCAGCGTAATGACTCAAGCTTGAAAGCTCTCTTCCCTGGAGCGAGAAATTCATTAAGCGAAGGCCGCTTCTGCGTCCGAAATGGTCTTCTTTACCAGAGAAACTTGTCCACGACGGGCGCCCGCTTTCTGCTAGTTGTTCCTGCGTCCCTCCAAACGTCTGTTCTGCGTCTCACGCATGATGACCCCACCTCTGGCCATCTAGGCACCACACGAACACTTAGTCACACGAAAGAGCGGTTCTATTGGCTGAAAATGAGCAAGACAATTCAGAACTACGTGGCCAGCTGTACGCAGTGCCAGAGCCACAAGCAGCCCTCCTCAGGTCCAGTTGGTCACCTGCAACCTGTAAAGCCTCCCGGTTCTCCTTTTGAAAAGGTCGGCATTGATCTGATGGGACCATTTCCACGCTCCTCGAAAGGTAACCGGTGGATAATTGTATGCGCCGACTACCTGACGCGGTACTGCGAGACGGCTGCCTTATGCTCCACCACGGCAGACCAGGTTTCGGAGTTCCTGTTGCATTCAGTCATCCTCCGACACGGACCTCCTCGCGTGATAATAAGTGACCGTGGACGACAATTTACCGCTGATATTGTCGAATCATTACTTCGTTTGTGTGCCTCCAAGTTCCGACACTCAACTGCGTATCATCTACAAACTAACGGCCTCACCGAGCGCACAAATCGAACGTTGATCAACATGTTGTCAATGTACGTCGCCTCCGACCACAAAAACTGGGATGAAGTTTTACCATTCGTCACGTACGCCTTCAACACGTCGAAACACGAAATGACAAACTACAGCCCTTTCTATCTGATCTACGCTCGCTCACCTCGACATACGCTGGACACTATCTTTCCTTTTGTCGTCCATGACGATTTAACAATTGCGGAAACTTTGTGTCGTGCGGAAGAGACACGTCGACTTGCCTGCCTACGTACACTGGCAGCGCAAGAGTCATCTAAAACTCGCTACGACAGTCAACATAGGCATGTAACCTATGCCCTCGGTGATCTAGTGTGGGTGTGGACCCCAATACGCAGACGTGGCTTGAGCCAAAAGCTACTGGCACACTACGCCGGTCCTCTCGTGATACTCCATCGTCTCAGCGAGGTCAACTATAAAATTGCACGTGTCACCATTAGTGGCCGACGTTCATGCAAGACAGAGGTGACGCATGTTGCCCGCCTGAAGCCGTTTACACGAAGGATGCAAGAATGACTCGCCCAGAGGGCTTCGTCTGAGACCGGAGGAATGATAAGAAGTATCACTACCAGGAAAAACAAGGGAAGCGCGGGTAGAGAATGAAGACGACGTTGCCTTCACTGCGATCCCTCTGAGTGGGTACGAGCCATGGCGGTGGAGATCGTTATCATCATACGGTGATCGCGGACTCAGCGCCCATTAAAAACCCCTACTAAGTTACCTTGCCTTGTGTAACAATATATATATATATATATATATATATATATATATATGTATATATATGTATATATATATATATATATATATATATATATATATATATATATATATATATATATATATATATATATATATATATATATATATATATATATATATATATATATATATATATATACATATATGAAAGTTATCTTTTCACCCACTTTTATTTCTTCGCATTTACAATACAATTTGGTCTAATATCTTCCCCTATACTTCCCTTGGTATTATTATCTGTTAAATCTCATTAATATTGTGTGAAACACGGAAAAATGAGCCCTTAGGTACACACTTCTTTCCTTAATTCATTAACGAGGGTCTCGTACTGGCTGACTTAGTGCCTTTAGGTTGTATGCATGCAAGGGACTATTGGTCAGCTGCGGACTCGTAATAAGTTTACGTGCTACGTGACGCCAAACAGGCTCAAAAAAGAGTGTGCCACACTCGCTGCCATGGCCACTGGTGGCGCTGACTGACACTCCCACGTTTAAATTCACATATAAACCCAATAAAGTGGCTGGGGGGATAGCTGCTGCGGTAGCTCACTGGTAGAGCATTGAACGCGTCATTCGAAGGTCGCAGGTTTGGATCCTGCCCATGGCAAGTTATCTTTTCACCCACTTTTCTCAATTCAATTTGGTCTAATATCTTCCCCTATACTTTCCTTGGCATTATTGTCTGTTAAATCTCATTATTATTGTGTAAAACACGGAAGATTGAGCCCTTAAGTACACACTTCTTTCCTTATACATATATATACATACACACACTGTCGAGCCCGCTTACAACAAACCTGAGCGTGATGCGGCATTCGTTCGCTGTATCCCGAATTTAGTAGTAAATGAAACACAGCTTTGAATAAAAGTTGCGAGTGAAAACACGAACTTTTTTTTTGCTTCCAAAAGTACGTGATGCACGTGTTTCGAAGAGCAGAAGCGATAAAGGCAGTCTCGAGATCATTTAAAACAGCAGGGTGCTCGTTAGCCGAGGCCCGTGGCATAAGCTGCATGAGGCACTGACTCCAAAGTTTCGTCGTTCTCGCGATCCGATTCCTCCAAATCTCTCTCGCCACGTACTTCATTCACAATGCCCCAATCCGTGCACGGTTCTGCAGTGTCGGCATCATTATCGACCGTAATAAAACATCGCAACACATGTCTCACCCGCTCTCCTAGGTCGGAGTCGACGACGCGAAGCCACAAATCGCCGCCGCAGTGGTCCTGTTCGGAAGCTTCAGACTCGGCATCTGGCCCGACGTCGACGAAGTCGGCCTCGAGAAAACAGTTTCGTGTGCATGTAGCCGTCACCGCCGCCTACGAAATATTCACCATCTCCACAGCTGAATACCGGGACGCCCGAAGTGGCAAGTTGGCTGCCAGGTGGTCAACAGCTATGAGCAAGCACTCCGCAACACGACCTAACACGCGGATTACGCTCAAGCCAAGTGGTCACACTTTCGACGTTTTGTTGAGCGGCAGGAAAAAAAAAGCGTGCTAGTCCTCCAGTCGGCCATCATGACCACACACGCACACCAAGAGCGAGCAAGACGCGCACACGCGACACTCATGCCAGAACGCGTGGAACAGCTCTGGGCCCGTTTCCAGTCAGACAACGAAACTAATTCGAGCCAGCGTGGTGGGCGTCACAGAGCGGTGGAGACGGGCGATGCGGTTGTGACCAGAGAGGAGAGCAGACTTGCGAAGGGAGGGCAAGGAGTTCCGATAAAGAGAGCGGAGGATGCGGTGGGAGGGCGACCTTGAAAACCAAAATACACGGGAAGAAGGCAGGTTGGGTAGCTTGCTTGAAAGGTGCGCGAAAGTCGCACGTAGAAAAACTCGGAAAGAGTGCCTGCGCGTGCAGAAGTCAAAGCATGGCTGCTTGGATCGGTGCGCGCAGTGGTGTTCGATGAGTCGGCGGCCGTCGTCAAAAAATTGTTTTGTGTCGCCGGCGGGTTTGCGTGGCCCCACGAACTTCGATATTTCGAGATTCGTTCCGCGCAAATTAACAGCAGTTTTTGAGCTTCCACACGCACGCGGAAGGCGTGCTGAGCCGAGTGCGAAGTGAGCGAGAACAAGTCCTAAACACGAAACTAATTGCAATTTATCAGAGTTGGTGGGGCAGCGTACGCACGTGCACTAGACGCAGACCATTGGATACAGGCGGTGGCCGGCAACGCCAACGACAGTACCAGGGATCAAAAACGGGGTAGATGCCCAAACGGTCTTCGAAAGATCGGTGGCATTGTTAACACGAGCCTCGTCTGGCGATGTGGGGCGCTCAGAGTAATGGGGGGAGAAAGGACGGAGGAGTGCGTAACAAAAAGCAGTGGGGGCATGGAGAAAGGAAGCAACTGGTACTTTATTGCCATTACGGGATGGCAATGGCACTTTGTCTAACTCTTCTGATGAGAGGCTGTTGCCAACATGGTTTCGGTTTTGTTTACACGTGCAGGCAATTTTAGTACTCGATTTATCTAAGTATGTGCTTGTTGCACTCAGTATACTTTAGCGCTATGAAGTCTGTTCTTGCTGTTGTTAGAACCATAGCTCTGGTCATTGTTGGAGCCATTCATGGGTAAGATAGATAACCAGCCAATTTCATTTTATCTTTAATTTCATAGAGATGCAGGGGTGCCTGCCAGGGCCTTTGGCCAAGATAGAATCAACTAAAATATCTAACAAAGTCTGCAGTGTATGTATTTGGAATTACGTGATTAGTAATTCTCTAAAAGTTGAATTTGTTGCTATGAAGCAAGCTTTTACCTCTCAAAAAACGCTGCACCGAAGTGGCCTGGGCCAATCACACCACTGCAGTTGAGTACCTAGCGGGTGGAGTTTATCTAAACGATGAGTGGACGCTCCTTCCTAGTGTTTCTATATTCGTGTTGTGTTAGGCATCTGAAATTTTTCCTCGTTATGATGTACTCAAAGAAAAAGTACTTCTGAGCTGAGCTTTTGCCTGAAGGCAAGGCACATCCAACTGGCCTGTCTCTCGTTTACGTGCAACGTCTGTGACAAGTTTCCAGAATATGAATGAGAGATGGTAATCAACTAGTACAAATAGTTTTCAGTATATGGTCACTTAAATCTTGTCAGCTCCTTTGCTCATTGTGTCTGACTTCACTCACTTTGCAAATGACTGGGTGGGGACTGGTCCGGCTTAGACTATAGTTTGCCGTTCGTGTATGCCATGGTGTGAACCTGGCTGTTGCAACCTGTGTGCAGGTTTAGCATCTAGCAGTGACAGTGTTTCATTTCTGAGTTTGGGCTCATAGGTATGATCCTGACAACAGTGGTGGCATTTCAGTGGCTAATGTAATGCAAGACCACTTGCGTACTTCAATTCAGGGGAAAATGAAATAAACCCCAAAGGGTCAAAATTGATTTGAAGTCTCCTTCAATGTGTGGAAACCGCCAGGGGGCTGAGGTGTGTAGTCGCACCTCACATGGGCTCCTGCTCTTATTGCTATTTTCTGTGCAACCTTGCCTGGACACTGCTCGCGTTTGCTGACCGCGGATTCCTCACGTTGCAAGGCATCGTTTGACACCAGACTCATCACAGTGAGTGTACTTTGTTACTAGATATTAAACTCCAAACATATTGTGCCTGTTCGCTGGGACACAACATCGCCAAGGAATTCAGAGGATGCGCTGCACGCGAACGCCGCTGTGGCACGAGGACAGGCCTGCGAAACAAGCTGGACGCCAGCGTCTCGTAGGTGCACGAGCACGGTGCTCGCGCAACACAAAGACGCAGCGTCTGAGGTAAAGAGCTAACGCTCTCATGGAAACGCAGACGTCTAACCCACGTCAAGAAAACCCGAGTACGATGCAAGTGGACAAAACGGAGGGTAACTCAAGAACGGCATCACAATGAACGTTTGATGAAAATAGTGGCGAAACGACAGGCAAAGCCCACATTGAGTGGCTTCAAGCTGGCCGTAAAGGCATGTCAGCCAAAGAAGAAAAGTCAGCCGAAGAACGAGCTACGTAACCTGTGAAGCCGGACGCCGAATCTCAACCGCAACGTCAACGCAGCACTAGGATGCGGCCATTCCCTACTGATAACTTCAAAATTGTATTCCGCTCGCAACCAGGACTAGATCTTTCAAAACGAACATTCATCGAGGTTACACATGCCTTCGAAAGATTCAGTGGCGTGGCCCAGCAGGACTTCTATGGCCATGTGCGAGTGCAGGTGCAAAAAGTAGAGAATGTGATCATCGCAAGCACAGAAAGTACTGAACGAGCTTCCAAACTGCAAAGTGTAAATGCTATACAGCTCGGTGGAGTAGTATATCAAGTGAATACGCACATTCGACACCCCGATGATGTGTGCCGTGGAGTGATCTACGGCCTCGAACCAGGAACAAGCCCCACAGAGATTGTTGCAGGACTTCGCGTAGACCCAAGATACCACGTCCTCGGCGCGCACATGCTGCGATCTTCCACAGCTGCAGTTATCACTTTCCACGGGTAGCACGTTCCTTTTTACGTGACGTACCTCAGTGGAGACTACCGATGCAAGCCATACCGGAAGTCCATCCAATATTGCCGAACCTGTGGCGCCCTAGGTCACTGACAAGACTTCTGCCCTCAGCCGAAAGCGAACTTCTGCTACAAATGCGGCCATGACAAGGACACAGAACCACATGACTGCCAACCGATGTGCAAGATCTGCGGAGAAGACCATGAGACTGCTGGAAAAAAGTGCAAGAAGAAACTCCGCAGCAACCCCCCTCCTTATCAAGTAAGCTCTATAACGCCGGCAGCTCTATAACGCCCGCCCGTGAGAATCACTGGAGTGCTTGCACCAATGATTTACCCGTGTCAATCATCACACCAGAAATTTCACGGGCCCCCTCTTATCCCCCAAAATTTGACCGAAGTCGCTCTCGCTCTAAGAAAAAAGGTCGCTCTGGATCCCGCACGCCATCAAGGTCTCGCTCTGTTAGGGGAATTAGTTACGCCGCCGCGGTGACCGGTAGTGACGGGCCCAGTTCTCTAAATACTACAAGTGCCTTGACCATCTCGCCTGCTCAGACAGTGACCATCCGGGCTCTAGAAAATAAAGTCCAAGATCTACAACGAAGGGTACAACAACGCCCAACAGCCGAGTGTAGCACACTAGAACTTGACGACAGCATACTAAAACAGATGGGAGCCAGAATAATGAAGCGGGTGGAAGAAAAGCTGCAAGCACATGAAGCGAAGATGCTCAACCTCATTCAACGACACTTTGAAGCTTTCGAGAAAGCCCTCACTGCGAAACTCCTCGCATCCATAGACATAACCATAGATAAAGTGGTTACTAAAATTATGGAAAAGGTAGACCCACTGACCCGTGCTGTAAGCACGCTCGACGTCAAGCTTGATGGCTTCATGGCACAATAGCATAACTTCATAACATATGCATACAAAAACTTCGTTACCCATGAGCAGCTGGTGGAGCAATCAGGGACCAAGCGGACCGAGCGAAAGACTTTAGGGGATGAAACTGCAGCGGAAATTCAATCGACAGCACCGAACGACCGGCACCAGGCGGGAATCAACTGCCAGAATGGCAGCTCACACACATAGACAGTCTGAGCTACACCCCACTCTTTGAATTTGGCACTGAAATTGCAGATCCTACAGACCTCGTTCTGCAAACTTGCAAGAATATGTTAAAACAAATAATCCAGATATGATCGCGTTGCAGGAAATCTACACAGAAAAAATCAAGCTCCCTGGTTACAGCACTCTCGCATGCTCACCCCGCACCGCAATTCTCGTCAAGAAGGCTCTAACCGCACAAGCTCATGAAATTGAAGACATTGGCATCGAACACACCATCGTGGAGATAATACCTATCGGAAGACTCAACAAAGCTTATACCTGGCCAACCTTTACAGCCCTCCATGGGAGCAGTTACACCAATACGACCACTTCGTCCACGAGCTCCGTCAAATGGTTAACGGCAACCGACTCATCATAGTTGGGGACTTCAATGCTCCACACGCGGCCTGGGGCTATCACATCACCACCAAGAAAGGGGCGCGTGTTCACGATGCTGCACAGCAACACGGTCTGACGCTGTGGAATGACTTGCTCCATCCAACCCGAGTGGACAACAGCGTGTCAAGGGATACTAATCCTGATCTCACGTTCGCTAGAGACGTGCACAACGCAACGTGGACAAGGCTACCAGACACTCTAGGGAGTGACCATCACATAATTCAAATAGAGGTCGAACAGGCTCACCGCTCGCTCAAGACAGGAAAAGCTCGGCTCACGGACTTGACCGCCTACAGGAATGACATTGATGACGATTCGACTATCGAAGACATTGAAGCCTGGTTAAACAGTATTGTAAGTGTTGCTGACGGACATACCAAAACGATACTCTTGAACGAGGACAATCCGGCAGTCGATAATCATCTCCTTCACCTATGGGAAGCTCGAAGATCGCTTATTAAACGATGGCAACGGCAAACGCTCAACCGCAAGCTGAAGCGCCGCGTCGCCGTACTCACTAGAAAGGCACAGGAGTACGCCGAAAACCTTGCGAGCCAGAACTGGCGGTCCTTCTGCGACAAACTTCAAGAGACATTGAGCACAAAGAAGACTTGGCGCATTCTCGAGCCCTGATCGACGACACCCACACCAAAACTAATCAAAGAAATAGAATTCAGCGGCTCATACACAACTATGAGGGCACAGAGCACCAGTTACTCCAAGAACTTCAAGCAAAACTGCGTGGCTCGGTTAACCAGCAAGCTGCCTCCATCAACAATTCGACACCCATGGAGTACCGAGGAGTACCGAACGAAGCACTAGACCAGCCTTTCACACTGGCAGAGCTACACGCGGCCCTTGCTAAGCTTACGCGCAACACGAGCCCGGGAAAAGACGGAGTGACCAATAAGCACCTACGACAGCTACCGCTCCGGGCGCTGACGGCGCTCCTTCGGCACTATAACGACTGCTGGAGGAAGGGCGAGCTACCACAAGCTTGGAAGCACTCAGAGGTGACCATGGTACCCAAGCCAAACAAGCCAATCTTGATTGCGAATCTTCGTCCCATTTCCCTTACATCTTGTGCTGGGAAACTCTTTGAGCACATGGTAAACGAGTGGCTCACCACACATCTCGAATACAATGGTCACTATCCAAACACCATGTTCGGCTTCCGCCAAGTGCTCAGCACACAAGACGTCCTCTTGCAGATAAAGAAAGATATTCTTCTCCGCTTGAGCGAGCACAGTAAGTCATCTGTGCTAGCTTTGGACGTAAAGGGCGCATTTGACAATGTGAGCCAAGAAGCCATTCTGCGTAGCCTGGAAGATGTCGGCTGTGGTACGAAGACATACGCCTATATGCTGGCTTTCCTCACCAACCACACTGCCACTGTAGGGATTGCCCATATCAGGAGCGAGCTTTTTCAACTCCCTAACAAAGGCACGCCACAGGGCTCAGTGATATCACCAGTGCTTTTCAACTTGGCCCTCCTTAAGCTCCCACGTCTCTTGGACGCTGTCTCTGGGGTACATCACGCGTTATACGCCGATGATATCACTATGCGGACAAGAGGTTCAAGCACGGGTGAACAGGAGGACCGACTTCAAGAGGCGGTTAACATCACTGAAGGATATCTCAAGACCTGCGGCCTCCAATGTGCTCCGGAAAAGTCGGAAATGTTAGTACTTGCGGCACGCACCCGGGGTAGACCACCAAGCTATGACACTCCTGACCCACAAGTCTTTCTACAGGGAGTACGAATACCACACGTTGACACGCTTCGAGTCCTTGGACTACACATACATAAAGATGGGTCTGGCTCCGCTGCCCTACCCCGGCTGCAGAACACTGTGACACAGCTCACCCACCTACTTCGAAAGTTGGCTAATCGCCGCAGTGGCTTCAAAGAGCACGACACCCTAAAAATGGTACAAGCTCTTCTTTACAGCCGCATAACGTACGAAACTCCCTACCTCAAGCTGAAGACAGCGGAGAAACAAAACCTTAATCTGCTGATACGAAAGGTTACAAAGCTTGCCCTAGGACTGCCGCCAGCCGCCTCCACTGACCGACTGCTTCGCATGGGAGTTCATAATACGTGAGAAAAACTCACTGAAGCGCGCCTCATCAACGAGGTCGAGAGACTCAAGCTGTCACTCACAGCGCAAGCCGTCCTTCGACGCACAGGATACCAGACCACCCTAGAAGCCAACGAAGAACGCAAAGGCAAAATACCATCACAGCTGCGAGAAAGCCTTGAAATTCAGCAGATACCTCGGAACATGCATCCTCAACATCACTGAGAAAGGCGACTCGCCAGGGTTAACATGATCCGGAAAAAACATGGCAATGACCCGCAAGCGCGATACGTGGACGCAGCCAAATATCCGGGACGTAATGCCTTCGCGATTACCGTCACAGATTACAAGGGCGTGGTACTGGCATCGGCGACTATCCTCGCCAAACGTGCGGAAACAGCTGAAGAGGCTGCTATAGCACTCGCCACGCAGACGAGTGAGGATCCCATCATGGTATTTACTGACTCACAAACAGCGGCACGGAACTACCTGAAAGGCAGGGTCTCCACGGTGCCGATTAGGCTACTAAAGCGCATGGACAATCCTCCTCCCTACACATGCATCGTGTAGATTCCGGGTCATGAAGGTCTCGAGGGAAATGAAGCGGCACACACCGCAGCCCGCGAATGCATCAACCGGGCATTCCCATACGAGATCCGAGGCACCTCCCGCTCAACAACAGAATCAGAGGCAAGAGAAGTCATACCACTAACGTACCATGCATTACTGCAACATTATCGGCTCGAACGCAGGTTATACCCTCCGCCACATCCAAAACTCACAAGAGACGAAGGGACTGACTATAGGCGTCTTGAAAGCAACACGTTCACCCACGGCGTACTATTGCACCATATGAGGCCAACGTTGCACAGCTACATCTGCCCTCACTGCAATGTGGCAGACACTCAGTCGCACCTCCTACTGCAGTGCAAAGTAAGCGTCCCGAGACTACGAGCAGCAGCACCAGATGCGGACTAAGACAGATGCGGAACAAGACAGATGCGGACCAAGAAATGTGAAAATAACACTGTCCATTGTCCACAGATGGTGGTGTTGCACCATCTGTTACGTGTAACCTGCATCACTTCAGCAGTTTTATCTGTTGTGAAGACACAACACTACCTACTATATCCCTTCCTCAATAATAGAATGCTGGTCGAGTGAATTAAGATTTATGTAATATACTATATGCATAGAATAAAAAATCGGCACTGCTCGTGACAGCCCCAAAAATTTTTGTATTAACGAAATTATAGTAAAGTCACTGTAACTGCTGGCAATAGCCTAACAATGTCACTGTGATGTTAGTAAGCTCAGTGAGCGCAATCCCTGAACTTCACTGACAGTCTTGGCTCTCCTGTAGAATGACAGAGCCTCGACTCAGCTCACTGCTCGGAGATTTATGATTTGGCAGCCCAATCAGCACCTAGTGCCAAAGTTAAAGTTCTAGTTAGTGAACTTTCCAGTTGTGAGTGTCTGTGCATGAAGGCAGTGCTGACTACAGTGGTTTTGGAGGTGCTGACTACAATGTTGGTTGAGGCGCTGATGTACTATAGGCCATGGTGTTCTCTTTGGCCGAGGACGTCATCGCAGACCTAGGACTCGCATGTCAGAGTCCATATCCCTCTACAATGATTCTTGTTTCATCATTGCTTTTTTTTTTCGGTACAGCTTCATGGGCGCATTCGAGTGGCATTCCACATTCGACTGTCATCAGTGTGGAATGAGCAATGCCTTATGCACTTCAGGATTTGGTGAAATGTCAAAACTAAGGCTTATTTTCATACCATGCGCTGGTCAATTCACCAGCATGTAGCCACATTGAATTTTTACTCCCTGGCTGCTCTTCGCTTGTCTGCATATGCATTGTTCCTTTGTGAATTCTCGCATACATGGCAGTGAACTCTGCAGTTGACTGAGAGATGACATCTAAAGAAGTCCTCAAGTGGCTTTCTTGAAGCAATACTGCTTGGGAGAGACCACAATAACACTATGGGTGGTGGTGTGCTAAATATTCAGGTACTCCATAATAGTGGCCTTGTTATGTTTTCATATACAGCAAAACCTTGTTACAACGAACACCACAGTAACAAACATTTCAGCTTAACGATATTTTAAAAAATCCCGTGCGAATTTCTTATAGTTTTAATTTAAAAGTAATTCACTACTACGAACTTAAGAATAACAAACATTTCAGAATAACATTTGTTATTTAATTTCTTTGTCTTCTTAATAACACCTTAGTACTACAAACTTATATCCCAAAATGCGAAAGTTCTCAGATTTCAGTCAATGTACGGGTCATCGCAGTCGGAGCTGTAAGCTAGCAGACTACGCAGCGCAAGCGGACGCCCTTCCGCGAAAATCGGAGATGACGCCGGAGGAGAAAAACGTGAGCGGAGGACTTTTTTTTCCCCTCCTTTGTGGAGTGACGACGCATCAGGTTTTGTAAGCCGAGTGTGAACGTTGGCTGGGAAAACCTGAGACAGTGCAAGAGAAAAAAAAAAAGTTTTTTCTGATGTAGCGGCGACGACAAGGCGTCGCGTTTTTGTTGCATGCTTTATCAGTTGTTCACGTGCTGTCACTCGCTTCAGGCCTCCTTATCTTGGTTTTTTCTGCGTATTTTGTGTTAAAAGTGCGTGCCGGCGTTTGATTTTTCATGAACTCAACAACCCCTCCTACGGCGAAAAAGCGAAATCAGTTTTCGATGAGCGACGAAGTAGACATTCTTCGAGAAATAGAAGGCGGAAAGAAACAAGCCGTCGTGGCTAAAGAACGTGGAGTGGCGTGGTCGACGATCACCACGATTCTAAAAGACAAAGTGCAGATCTTCAAGCACCAGCAAGAATCTCCGCTTGTCCCGTCAAGGAAGTGACTGCAGCTTGGCGCAGCTGTGCTCACTGGTTTAAAAGGCATGAGAGCACAGAATGTGCCCGTGTCAGGCTCAATGTCCTACGAAATGGCGTGGCAGTTCGCTATTATTCTTGAAGTCACCGGACTCGAAGCGTTTTTTAGCTGGCTCCACCATTTTCGCCATCGAAACAACGTAACTTGGCAGACCGTGTCTGGCGTGGAAAATGCAGCTGATGAATCAGCAGCAGCCACGTGGAGAGAGGAAAGTTTTCATGAAAGGAACAAGTTTTATGCGGCGGGTGATATTTTCAATGCAGACGAGAAGGCCTGCTTTTATCAGCTGCTCTCGGACAAGACGATGCATTTTAAAGGAGAGCAGTGCAAAGGTGGCAAGAAGTTCAAGCTTCGAGCCACCATGCTGTATTGCTGCAATGCAGATGGCACTGAAAAATTCAAGCCTCTTGTGATCCGGAGGTTTTCGAAGCCTCGCTGCATGAAAAACGTATTGTCGCTGGCGTGCCAGTATCGGGCAAATCAGCCTGCCTGGATGACCCGCGAGCTGTTTACCGAATGGCTGCTGACGTTAGACGAAAAGATAAGGAAGGAGAGTCGGCACATTCTCATGATCGTTGACAATTGCTCGGCGCGCATTGTGAACGTTAGGTTTACGAATGTGCGTCTTGAGTTCCTGCTGCCGAACTGCACGTGAATACTTCAGCCACTTGACCAAGGCATAATAAGAAGCGTGAAGTCGCACTTCTGGAATCGCCTTGTTCAGCGGGTGGTCATAAACCTGTGCCTACAGTGCCCGACAGCCATCAACGTTCGAGAGGCCACGGAAATGCTTACAGGCGCATAGTGGAGCGTCACATCAACCAACATTCAAAACTTCTGGAGGATGGTCGGCCTGATGACAACAGATGGCCAACCCCAAAGTGATGAACCGGCAGCGAAGTAGAGCTCCTGCGAGCTCGGGAGCGAGGTGGCCGAGCAGCTAGTTGTCGATCCCTCAGCCACATTTGATGACTATGTCGAGTCTGACAAGGCGACGTGGGCATCAGTGGAGCTTACGACTTAATGACATCCTGCAGAGCGTCCAGGGCACAGAGAGAGACTCAGTATGAGGATTGGAGCGATGACATGGACGACGATGTCACGGCAGCACCTGAAGATCGCGACGAGTCTGCGTTGGTCTCAGATGCATTGGAATACTTGAGACAACTTCGCATATTCGTAGAAAAAAAAACGGAACAGTAACTGAAGCAGTGCATAAAAATGCGGATGGTCTAAAATCGTTCGTGATGCAGAATTTCTGCTCCACCCATCAAACAACGATCACGGACTATTTCTAATAAACGTGCCTTCTCTAATGTTCGTGTGCTTTGTTGTGAGAAACGACTTAAAAGACAAACCATTGCAAACGTAGGATGTTTGCATTACTGAAATGTTATTGTTATGGTGAATCTTTGGACTATCACTATAACAACCTTTCAGAATAAGTTATTCCGAGATTTTACTGTACTTAAATTGATGTGAACGTTGAAAAACCGCAGGTGCTCAAACTTTCCGGAACCCTCCACTAAGACATCTCTTATAATCATATCACAGTTTTGGAACGTTTCACTCCAGCATTTGTTGTTTATCGCTGCCAGATGCCCCGTCCGAGGAAGACAATGCCGGAGCGTACGCTAGGCCAAGAATGGGGAGGGGACTCTCCATTCAGAAAGTGTGCGTCAGCGCATAGCAATGGTTACACAATATTGCCATTGTGTGGCGCTATGTGGCACATCCCCCGAAACCGAAACTGGAGGCCTGTGACTCCGAGATCAGTTTTTTTTATTTTAGGACATGAAATGCCTGATACCACATCATCTCGCGCTAGAAGACGCGCATGAATTATACAGAACTAGCACCACAGTATGCAATCACAGTTGTTCCGAAAATTATACAGTGGCAAGGTACTTCAACTTTGACATGTAAAGTAGAATCTCGATGATACGATTACGGGATACGATTTTTGAGGTTGTGTCGGATGGACTACGTTGTTCAAAATACGCCGTAATTTGGTGTTATACGAACAGTTTCCTTAGACATTTCGGATATAATTACTCTCGCAATCCTCGCACTCGCATAATTCTCGCACCCCCCACATTGCCCAACAAAAATACAATTTTTTTCTTTGAGTGATTATTGCACCCCCAAAAATTATCGCAATAATGTTGCCTGCTCATTCCAGCCATTGATATAGATAGCGCACACCATCTGGCGCCATCTCTTAAGCATCAAGCGTGCTATTATTGCACGGAGATTCAATCCAATCCAAGCCCAGCGAAAGTGGCAAGTGCGCATTGCGGCGTGTTTTGTATGTTGTGTCCGTTATTTTGTCACGTTGTGGGGCGATACTGAAACTACACGGCTGTTTTCAAGATGAAAGTGATTGATCATGCACTAAACAACGGCAACAGGGCTGTCGGTAGGCCCTTTGGAGTAGACGGGTTTTGTGTTCGCTACTGGTAACGGCGGCTGAAAGCCACCAAGACGCGTTGGGCCTGCCGTGTGCTTAAGACTGGGGTTGATGGTCAACTTTATTAGATGCGGAGCATCTTATACTCGCGCCTTGTAGTGCGCCGTCCGCACCGCTTCTCGAACATTCGACAGCTGACGCGCGCGCATGCGCCGTCGCGCCGTCGCCCACTCTTCCACCATCTGTGCATCCCTTCCTCCTCTACACACCGCGCGCGCTTCACTCCTCCACCATCTGTGCACCCTTCCTCCTCTACACACCGCGTTCGACATCTACAATTCTCCTGATTCTCCAGTGGACGCGCATGTGGCGTCGCGCTTCGAGAACATTCAACAGCTGACAGTGCATGCGCCGTCGTGCTGTATATATACTCAAGGTCGGCGCTCGCTCGCTCAGTTGCCGCTCGTCGGTTGGTTTGTACGGCGCGTCGACGTCCAAGGTCGCGGTGAAATGAATTCCAACGAATCCACAAACACAATGATCGACGTCCCTTCGACCAGCGCCGCCCTTTCGCATACGTGTGTACGTGTTCACTCATTTAACACCCCCTCCTACAACCACGTTAACCAATTTAGCCATCGACCCAAGTAAGTCGCAATTTAACACCCCATTTCACAACCACGTTAACCAATTTAGCCATCGACCCAAGTAAGTCGCACTTTAACACCCCGTTAACCAATTATATGGTCCGCATCCTCCTCAGTGTTCCCCCGAGGGAAGCTGCGGGCAATTTTTTCTTCAAAAAGAAACTGCCAATGATTCTGTTAAATAGCCATCAGCCCAATACTGACGTCCTACGCTTACCGTTTGAGGGCTCCTGTTGAGTGACGAACGCTACCGCTACACCCGTAACACCCACAAGCATTGCATATGGTATTCTAATTCTTGACTGTTTGCGTGCACTTTTTGTGTTTCAAATAAATTGTACCTTGTTTTTAACCCGTGCTTTTATTGTTGAAGTAAATTATAATTAGTACTTCTCAAAGCTTGCTGTTAGTTGCTGGTGTGAGAATCCCGATTTGCGGCCAATTCGTTTTCTCTCTCGCTCTGTACGTTTTCGTGAAAAGCTTTCCCCACGTAATTCGAGTACCCCCTAACGTTGCATTCGTTTTTCGTCAAAAAAAGTTCAAGGATTATGCGAGTAAATACGGTACGAAGGCGCGAGTGACCGCTGCACGCTTGGGGAGCTACGGGGCTGGTCTCAAAGTGGGGGAGAGGCCACTGCGGCTGTTGATGTTTTTTTTCCCACCTCGATTGCCTTCACCTCCTGAGCTGCCCGAGCTTCCCAGCACTGCGGAGAAGCCCCGATATCTCTACTCACCTCCTTCTCATGGAAATGGCTATGCCCACCGATGAGAAAGGAAAAACATCTCAAGCTTGGGCACGCTTGTTTGAGATACGAGCCTGCGAGGAGAGTCTCGTCGAGGTATGCGGCATGGCAGAGCGGGCCGCCCTGTCTTGTTTCTAGGCTGGGTCACACGCCTGACAAGTTTGGTACGTCAGCTATTCTCTTGCAGATCATTGGCTACTGTGTGTTGTGTTGTTTTTTTATTGCTATGTGACTACGCCGCTGGGCTGCGAAATCACGTGGACGTGGTGCGGGCGCGTGCACAGAGGCTCTTGTTGTTCTCGTCACTCGTGTCGCTGCTGCTGCATAATCCGTGTGAGTTGCTGCTCGTATATTGGGAGACTGAAGCATAAGTGGACATGTCTCAGAAGCAGAAGGCCCTTTCCTTTAAGGAGTAATCTGAAAGACTGAGGAAAATCGGCGAAAACACCAAGAGGTAACACCCCAGCTAGGCAAAGGAGTTGGGCATAGCGCCGTCGACGCTCTGCACCATTGTTGGGCAACGGTACGTCATGTTGAAGAATGCACAGCACTTCGACGCTATTGTGAAGCAGGCAAAGACGGCTTGTTGGCTACCCAGGTGAAACTGAAATAGGTGACGTGGTTTCTTGAAGTCACAGCAGCTGGCGTCAACATAGACAACAAGGTGATATGGTAAAAGGAGGACAACATTGCGCTTTCCCTTGACATCGACGACTTTCAAGCTTCGGGCAGGTGACTGCACCATATTAAAGAACGCCACAGCCTAGTTTACAATGTTGTTAGCGGTGAAGGTAAGAAAGTGTATGAGTGACAGGTCAGCGACTGGCTGAACACGCTGCCGGCGCTTATTTTCGATTACCCTCCGTTCGACATGTTCAGCGCTGATGAGGATGTACTTTTCTTCAATCTCCAGCCGGAGAGAAACTTGTGCGTGAAAGGCCAGGCCTGCCAAGTAGGCCAGAAAAGTAAAGGACGGGTGACCGTGCTATTTTGCACAAATGCCAATGGCTCGAAAAAATTCAGCTGACCATCATTAACAAATCAAAACAGCCAAGGTGTTTTCGATTGGCAGGACGTTTGCTTTGCCTGTACAAAGGAAATAAGAAAGCTTGGATGACTGCTGATTTTTCCGTCAGTTTTACTTCTTTGGACTGTAAAATGGCAGCCGAAAATAGAAAAATTTTGCTTTTCTTCGATCAGTGTTCAGCCCATCTGAGAGAGTTCAACTGCAACAATGTCACCGTAAGTAAGGTTTCTGCCCGCAAATACCACGAGCTATCTGCAGACGCTGGACGCGGGAATCATTTGACACGTCAAGCACCATTTCGAAGGATTGTCTAATCCATATCGGAAGATTTTGAGCCTTGGGGCTCATCTACATGCGCATCGTCGGAGAGCAAATGTGGTAGCGATTCTGGAGCGTCCGTACATGACACATCCCTACCCAAGACATCTTCCCCCCCTTCGAAAAAGTCTGCACTGGGGCTGGGCACATCAGCTGTTTTTTGGGAAGGTGCCTGCTAGGTGGTTAGTGGAAGAGTCACGAACTGGAGTGTTGCAGAAGAACATGGAGTGGGAAGTACTTCTGGTGCACGTATGAAGAATTAGACCAAGGAAGTGAATTCTGCTGTTGAGTTTTGCTCAGCCTGAACCAGTACGAGCTTTGAAGAATTCCATACATTGCCATCAGTTAGGCGGAATGAATTCAGTCTAAGTTGACTAGTAATTGTATACGGACCCTTGTACTTAATCTGCTTGCCTGGAAGACGAACTTTGAGCCTAAAGCCCACCTGTCGTTTAGGAAATTCAGCTCTGCGCTTTAAATCAATGCATTGCGTAGTTGCCTGTTGCGTATGGAATACTTGTGTTCTCACAGGATCGAATGTTACCAAGAAGCAGAAGACTTTGGGTGTAACCCTGCAATGTCGATTCCAGAACACGGTTGGCGATTTTGCAAAAGTTGTGCAGGTGAAAAGCCTGTAGTAACTTGAGGCGTAAAGCGATACATGCCTAAGTACTGTGTAACAGCATGTTTTATTGGGTGCCATTTAAGTTCAATAAGTTGGCTGAATTTGCTCTTCAGAACTCTGTTGAAATGTTCACCTTGACCATTGGCTTGTGGATAGTAGTTCGACGAGCAAATATGCTGAATGCCTCGGTCTGAAAGGAAAGTTTCAAATAGTTGCAACTTGAACTGAAGTCTGTCGTCTGTAACAATTGCTTCAGGGAAGCCTCCTCTACTGAAAAGTGCTGTCGAGAACGTCATTACAGCATCAGAAGTGACTGCATGAGTAAAGCAAACTTCCAGTGGTAGTCAACTAATGTAATAGCAAATCTGCAGTTGTATGGAGTACGTTCAAGTGGACTGACAATGTTCATGCCTGGCATTTCCCACTGTTTGCTTGGCTACGGAACAGGCTGGAGGCGTGCTAAAACAGGTTTAGCAGATTTATCGGCTGTTTGACATACAATGCAGTTGCGAACAGCACGTTCAACTTGACTATCCAAGCTAGGCCACCAGTCTCTTTCTATAAGCTGTTGCTTCGTCTTGACAATTCCTGGGTGGCTTTGATGAGCCAATTGCACAAGTCTGTTGCACATTCATGAGGAACAGTGACTCTATTTGCTCGGAAAAGACGTTTTCTACACAGGACAGCTCAAATCTGACTGCAAACTAGGGCAGTAGTTCTGGTGGCAGAGATTTCTTGTCTGGCCAGCCATTAGCAATGACTGGAAGCACATGCTGCAAGCATCTTCAGCAGTTGCTGCCTGTAGGTCAGCTTTGCTTATGTAAAAAGTAATGAGATTTTTTGTTTCATCCCTGGACAGACTGGAAGCTGTAGAGGTAAACGAGAAAGTGCATCTGCCACAACTTTATGTGAACCCTTGCAGTACCGTACAGTGAACCTGTAGTATAAAAGTCTGGCACACCAGCGTGAAAATGCGTAATGGGCATCGACCCTCTGATCCAGCAGGAAGTAATGTGACAAGAGCATCATTATCAGTGCATAATGTATACCGTCTACGCCATAAATGCACATGCCATTTTTCACAAACAAAGAGGCAGGCTAGGGCTTCACGCTCACCAGCAGAGAATCTGCGTTCAGCAGGAGACGAATATCTCGAAGCAAAAGCAATTGTAATTAACTGGTCACCTTTGAGTTGCTGAAACAATGCACCCAATCCTATGTTGGACGCATTAGTCGTAATGATTATTGGAAGCTTCTCGTCAAAGAGTTGAATGACCGGGTTTGCAGCTAGTACTTCTTTGATATTGTTGAAAGCCGAATTCGCTTTGTTAGACCAATTGAATGTTTGGCCTTTACGCAACATGGAACGCAGTGGTTCAGCAGCATGAGCATAATGTGGAGTGAACTTTTAGTAATAGTCAGTGAGACCAAGAAATGAATGAAAAGTTTTAGAATCTGCAGGTGTAGGTGCATTAACAATAGCAAATGACTTTGGATTCGAAAGGAGACAATTCTTTGGCACAGACATTGTGTCCTGAAAATTGAATTTGCTTGACGGCAAAGACACATTTGTCGTTCAGTTTCATTCCCGTGTGGCTTAAGTGTCTTAGTACAACTTGTAAATTAGCATCATGCTCAGCACTTCTTCAACCTCAGACCAAAATGTCAAAGTAGCACAGTACTCCAGAGCAATCTTTCAAAATGTCTGACATCATTTTCTGAAAAACAGCAGGGGCAGATGCAAGCCCAAAGCAAACTCTACAGAATTTGAATAAACCATGTGTTACAAAGGTAGTTAAGTCTACTTGATTCTTGCAAGATCTAGCTTTGAAAAGTAAACAGCACCTGTAAGTTGCTGGAGAAGTTCTTCGATATGGGGTAGGGGAAACTCATCAAACACGATAGTTTTGTTTGGTTCACGCAATTCTATCATAAATCTTAAGGAACTATTCTTTTTCTTCCCCACGGCTAGTGGAGACACCCAGTCTGATGCTGAAACTGGTACGATGATGCCTGATTTTTCAAGATAGGAAAGTTAATCGCAGACATGTTGTCGAAGCAGGAATGATAAGCCGCAAAGTTTGGCAGCGACTGGCCGCACACCTGGACAGAATTTCACTTTGTGCATGTAGCCTTTCACCAGTCTGAGTTCCTGGGTGAAGAGGTGATGAAATTCAGAAGGAGAATTGACAAGAATTCTTGGGATTTCTCAACCTGAAACTTGTGAGCATGACAAAGTTGCACCATCGATGGTTATGTGACTTCGAATGGCATCCAATCCAAGAAGTGAAGAACCCTCTTTGGTCATGTAAAATGCGACAGCAGGAGTGGTATTTTTGTACTGAACGTTTGTAGAGAAATATTCGAGGTTGGGAATGTGTTTCGTTGAATAGTCCTGAAGAACAACGTATGTGTCAAGTAGTCTGGGCCCCGAAAAGTACTTTTAAAAAATTTTGAAGTTAAGCATTGATATGGTCGCACCGGTGTCAACGAGGAAAGTAATGTGGCCTTGACCAACTCGACCAGTAATCATCAGTGGCGAAGAACGGCTGGAGCATTCATAAATGTTCAGAATTGTAACTTTGTTTGTTAGAGCAGTATCTTGTGCTTCAGCTATGTTCTATAGAGATGTGCCGACATTTGATGAGTGGCTTACAGCTCGGTAGTGACCTTGTTTCCCGCTGGCAGAACAAGTGCGGTTGCGGGCTGGACAATTGAGAAAATTCGCATAGTGTTGATGCGATCTGGATCTGTAGCAGACACTCAATTTAAATCGGTGTGGTCCGTTCCAGTGGCTTGAAAAAATCGATGTATTAAGATGGGAGCCGTGATGCCCGTGGCTATGTTGGCTTCCTGCTGAGTTATGTCAGGGCCATAGTTTTGTTTTTAGTGTACATCTCGTACACCTGGATGTGATCCAATGTTTTCAACCTTTGCGTTGGCGAATTTTGGCATTTCGAGTTCGGTATGCTCTTCTTCTTTCACAATTTGAATCGCATGCTGTAAAGTAAGTGTAGGACCCAGTTGCAAGAGTCATCTTCGCACATTTTGTGTGGTTATTCTGCTGAACATTTGATGGCAGACCATGAAATCGGCGGAAGCGCCGAAGTTGCATTTGCTAGCCATTGCCTGTGAATCAGAAACATAGTCAGTAACTGATTCCCCTGGTATTTGCTTGCACATTTTGAAGCAGTGATGCTCTAGGACTTCATTACTTGGAGCCTTGAAATAGTTCTCTAGTAGTGTGAGTGGTGCGATGTATTCATCCTGCGTGTCTTCATCCAGAGTCCCATCTCTGCTTTCCACCTGGTCCTGTGCATTTCATAGTGTCCAGTAGAGATCAAGGCTCTCAACTGTGAGTGCGTTAAGTAGTAGACTCTTCTTGAGAGTTGGCCAAGTGGTGTATACGACAGCGACGTCAACATATGTCTGAAAGACATGGCACCATTTGGCCCAAGGCGCGCGAGGAATGCCCGGAGTTTGCAAGAATGGCGGAGGAGCAATTGCGGAAGTCATGCTGGAACGTTGAGGTACTGAGGAGTCCCCAGTATGCGTTGGCGAGTCACTAGTGCCAGAAAGTATTGGCCAAACGTGTAGGGGTGGCCGCAGTAGGCCTAACCCATTTTGTGCAGTATGCAAGTAGGGTGGTGCCCTGTAAATGCGCCCGAAAAGATGGCAATCCGCATAGAAAATCAGCAGAAGATGCCAACGAGTACGTAGGATGCTTACTTGTTGTTCATCTCGTCGCCAGTTTGTTGTATCGCCGCTGTTGCGACTGCGGGTCCTGCGGGTCTCAGTTTGGTAGCGAGCCCCCGTCCTAGGACCCATCGTCAAAACAATAAGCAGTTTTTAAATGAAAATGACTAAAGACCCTCATCAATTGTTGGAACAAAGTGCACAGTTCCATCACAATTAAGTGCACCGTGTTCCTCTTGCCTCATACGCTCACCCTGTTTGGTTAATCTGATTTCTGTGGCTTTTGGACTGGACAGAGAGATCCTTACACAATGAATTTTTAATCTGAGGGCTTGTAATTTCAATTGGAATGCAATATACATATTCGAGTAAAATTTCTATCGGCTTACGTAAAAATTCATACGGCCGCATAACATTTTGCCGTAATTTTACACCTCTCTTTCTATTGTGCCTCGTTTATGCTTAAAAATGAAAGTAATTTGCTATTTTTTATATTTCCTTGCAGGATTGGAGTGTACAGCACCACCGACCAAGCGGGCCGTGTGGATGCGAGAACGGTGCCAAGATTGGTGGGACCGAATTGTGGCTACCAATTTCAAGGACAATGACTGGCGGGAGAATTTTAGAATGTCGAGGCACAATTTGTGCCACCTTGTAGCTGCCGTGGCGTCATTCATGTCTCCTTGTGAGAACTACGTTCGTACCCCTGTTCCTTTCGAGAAGAGGGTGGCTATGGCTCTCTACAAATTAGCAAGTTGTGGAGAATATCGCATTGGGGCCAACCAATTCGGCATGCACAAATCAACAGTAAAGAAGTTTTTTTATATGTTTTGCCAATCGGTGACAACGCACCTGGCAAAGGAATATGTGAAGTTTCCGTCAGCAAATGAAGCAAAAAAATTGCTGAACGGTTTGAGGCAAAGTGCCACCTACCTCAAATTTTTGGAGCGATTGACGGTACTCACATACCAATCACCGCACCAAAGACCGGCTACCGAGACTTCGTGAACCGGAATTCTTCCAACAGGTCCTTATTTGCTCCCACGTCCACGTCAGGCCCTGTTCCTTCAAACATCTTTCCAGGTCCATGAATATGTCCTTATTTTTTTGCCGCTTGCTATCGAGCAAATCACTCAGTTTTTCCTCGTTGACTAAAGCTAGCAACGTCGCTATTTCATTATCTGTCCACATGGTGCGTGAAGCCCACGAGGATGTCATCGTGCCTAGCGCACGCGTACCGGCCGACAGAGAAAGAGCAACATCGGAGTGATGGGGACAGGGGAAGCGGAGACTGCGACGGGCGGGAGAGGTCACGAGCCGTCAACTCAGCGCGACTGGTTATACATGCCCTTTCTGAGCGTGGCGAGTTCGGTGAACCTACTCCCTGTCTCCGGGTCGACGGGACTCGCCGCGACGACTCTCCGCCCCGATGCCTCCGCTTATACATGGGGAGGGCGAGTCCAGAAAACCTGTTTATTTCGACTCAACGCGCCCTCGTCGGGTCAATGTAAACGGGCCTCTTGATGCTTTTAGTCTTGCACCTCGCGGTCGTTTTCTCTGTCGCTTATGCGATTACCAAAGTCCACATTGAGCACGAGCTCCTAGCCCAACTTTGCTATCTCGTCTCATTCGTGATTTTGGCCGCCTTTCTTCGTGACACCGAAGATTCCTAAAGTGCGGGAGAAAAACTCGCCATTGTCCTTTAGTGTTTGGTTCCACCTTGAATATAGGACCACCAGCCTTTCTTTCAGGAACTTGTCGACATCGTTGTCGACGCAAACCTGTTCCTTTCAACCGCCCCTTCCTTCTTGGGGACGCGTGTCCCTTTCCTCTACACCTATCTCGCCAATTTCGCCTGACCCTACTTGTCAAAGGAACTTTTATTGAATTGCCCGATGGCCAACCTTTCCGTTTTCGCTGCGGCGTGCTTTCTGCCTTCATATTTTGTGGTGCCACACGTCCCTGCTTCCTTATTTTGCGGTGGCGCTTACGTATAACCTTTCTTCGGTTGTTACAAACTTCCCTGGTTGCGTCATCGGCAATCTTACTGTTCAGGTGTGCCTGTGCACCACCCGTTCTGCAGCCTTTGCTCTTCAATTTCTCCGCGCCATTGCGCTGTCGGGCCAATTTATTTGCGCTACCCCTCAAAAAAAAAAAAAAAAACCAGACGCTGGGCCCTCCTCAGATCTGAACACTTGAAAATTTGCATCCTTCTTGATTTCCGGGTAGTTTTTAGCATCCGGCTGATCGTTTACGTGCCGCTGCACGAGGCACGTCTCTAACACCAAACAAACTCTGTTCATGCTGCTGGCATTAGACTTTTCCTCGAAACCATTCTTTACCGAACTTGTGCCTGTTTGTACACCTAACAGCCTCGCAATGTACCTTCTCACCCTCTGAGACATTTCCCGCGCTATCTGTAGGAAATACTTTCAACAGTAGGTCGCCCTCGCTTGTAGAACTGTCAGGTTTCAGTAGTGTTATGTCTTCGGTACACTTAGGACTACCTTTGTCGTCCTTTATTTCAACATCCGAAAGGTCATTCCCTTGCTGAGGCTCAAGCGTGGTCTCCAGCTCATCAATCTGTTCAATGACCCCACCAGGGCAGCTGTAACCAGCCTCGGTCTCACATGGAACACCTTTTGGACTTGCGACAGTTTGCTTACCAGCCACCGTCCCGCTCTATACATGCACTACCTTTGCGCCATCGGAGAGTTGCGTACCTTCGCTAGGCGCAATTTCACTAATGACTTGTTGCTCTGTTCTCTCCGCCGAAGGATTACTTTGCATGATGCACTGATAGAGACGCGTACATTTCTAGGGCGGTACCTCACAAACAGCGGCTTTCTCAGTGACTTCACACTCCACCGTCATCGCCACTTTATTGCACTATTCGGGCTTCACACATACCCAACATATACACGGTCAAAGACGCCTCGGATGCTGTGCCCGAACTTCACATTTCCTCCTTTCAGTGTCTTCGTCTAATGCTCGAATTTAGCCTCTTGTATACGTATCTTTTCGGCTTCTCTCTGGGCGTTTGCCTCTTTCCTCTGGGCTTCTGCCTTTCTTTCCTCAATGTACATGACATAGCCTGAGAGTTACTCATCATCCAACCCTGCCCCGACAATCCGCTGGATCAGTCCTGTTCTTGTTGTCGAGTCCGACACATCCAGTTTCATCTCCCTTGCGATCGCTAGCAACATGGGTTTTCGCAGGGCTTTCAGATTGACTGCTTCCGGTACTGTTTTCTGTTCCACGAATGGTTCCTTCTTGCAACTAAATAACCCGGAAAACAGCGACAGCTCTAGTTTTCTGCCTTGCCTCAAGTTACCTGTTAACTTGGTCTGCAAAAGCTTGCTTAGGCTCTTACACTGAATCCTGTTCTGTCACTGTTAACCTTGCCGTCACCCCAAGACTAAAGCTTAAACAAGCTATCTCACAATTATCTGCCTGACGCAAGTTATCCGTTAACCCAATGACTAAAACAGCCCTGTCACCGTTAACCTTGCCATCACCAACAGGCTATAGCTTAAACAAGCTATTTCCCAATTATCTGCCTGACACAAGTTATTTGTTAACCTGATGACTAAAATAGGTCTGTCACTGTTAACCTTGAGGTCACCCACAGACTATAGCTTAATCAAGCGATCTCACAATCTGCCTGACACCAGTTACACAATTACGAAAAAAAGCTATTCTCCCTACCAGTGTTTACTGATACAATAGCAAGTGCCTGGTAAAGTTTAACAGAGAAAGTCAGCACTCACTCGGCTCGCAGTCATGCCTCTAGCGTCGTGCATCTCAGCAGTGCCTTCCGGTTGCCTTTCGCAGTCAATGACCTCGTGTCATCCAAAAAGTGCCGTTCAGCTGTCTCTCAAGTCGATGAGCTCGGAGCATCCGACCATTGTCGTCCAATCGCCTCTCGAAGTTGATGGGGTCGTAGCATCTGAATGCTGTCGTCGAGTCATTGCTACCTGGGTTGACGCTATCCCACTACTACCATCCAGTTGTTGCGACTCCGTGTTCTGCAGGTTTCAGTTTGGTAGCGGGCCCCCGTCCTAGGACCCATCGTCGAGCAGGTCCGATGAGGACGAGAACGACAATTTATTTACATTGCTAGTAACTGAGCATTTGAAAGAGGTGATCAAGTGATCTAGTATGAGAAGTAAAGAACTATATAGGAGAACTGATGAACTGTAGAACTTAACATATACAAGTCTTCCGCTTATATAGCGCCCCATTGCCAACCCTGGGCTCATTGTCCGCGGCTTCAGCCAATACGTCGCTCCATGGTCTAGGTGCTCCACCCACGAAGGAGGGGAAAGACACCACACAATCATGTGGAGAGGGCACAGTTCACACGATGCCCAAATATGGTCACAAACGCACTGCACCGACGTTTCGCACACGTCACCAATTTGATAATTTTAGATGACCTTGGTTTCCAAGACTCTTCTGGCAGTTGGGTGAGGTTCGAAAAACCGGCTCCCGGTACACGTTTCAAACTTGCCTGACTGCGTTCGGGTAAGACAATGTAGTGGTTCACCAGCATATCGTCAAAACATGCCACTCCATTCAGCCGATCCTATGGAGAAAGGGGGAAGGAGGAGTGGTAGACTAATCCCTCGTTGTCGAGGCAGGCTCCCGCAGCAGATAGTGCCTTTTCCTTTCCTTCAACCCCACATTCCATTCCTCGTTTGCTAGAAGGTGTGGCTTAGCTGCAAATTTCCGGGGCTCCGGTTCTTCTCGAAAGGTGCAGCCACAACTAGTTTAGTTTTAGCTTTTAGCCCAAACTGCAAATACCATGCTGCTTCCGGTCTTTTCTGATGCTCGGTGACCTCGGAAATGGCCCAGCTGCCTCCTTGTTTGCCTCGGAAGCCTTGCTCAAGGTAAACACAATGGCCTTTCTTGAGTCGAGCTCACATTGGCTTTTCTTGGCTTGTGCGTTTTCTTTGCGCGAACTCATCGTGGACCCCTTGTTCACGTTTTGCTAACAGGAAATCAACGATTCTTGAAGGCACATTTTTGCTTGGAATACGTCAAAATATTTTCGTGTAGTTCATCAAGGCCGAAACACTTCCACAATGGCGATAATGGCGACCGTCATTACACCGCCAAATGCACCGTCCAACAGAGACAATGGGCGCTTTAGCGCCGGGGCGCTGTAAGGAGCGTCGCCCTAGGCCAAGAAGGGGGAGGGAACTCTCTATTCAGAGATTGCGCATCAGCACATAGCAATGGTTACCAATGTAGCCGTTGTGTGGTGCTATGTGGCACATCCCTCAATACCGAAACTAATGGGAGGTCCACGACTCCGAGAATAATATTCTTGAATTGAGGACATGAAATGCCCGACCCCACAGTTTTATGGCTTGATAAGTCGCTGCTCTAGTAGAGGTGGTTGTATAGATGATTTAAGGGGAGGTGCGAGTCGAAAAATGTGTTGTTTTTTTTGCAATATAAATATATTTTGTTTTTATATGTTTTCGTAAGTTTAGTTTCTCTACTTTCATGACAAAAAAACTGAAGACTGTAATTGAACTCGAAGTAGGTTAGAATCACTTTTAAAGAGCATGAGGTGGCTACTAAACAACTAAAGAAAATCATTGTCTACAGTCGCCTGGAAATGTTACCTGATTGCTTGTTGCCATTGCATTTCGCATGGGCGGTTTACTTAAGCCACATGCTCAAAATAACCATGATTGCCAAGCTCTCATGATGGAAGAAATCACCTTAAAAAACTTTGTGGGCTTTTGCCTATACCTATAAGAATGTGTTTTTCTCAAGATTCATTTTTGGGCAACTTCTTGAGTTTGGAAATCATGGTTTTCATGCTCCTTATAGCTCCATCGAGATGAAATTTCACCCCCATATTTCTTACCATGTTAAGGGTGCAAGTATCTCCTCTTAAATGTGGTATTGCCTGTATAATTATCGTACAATCTAAAGGAAGCAATTAGTGTGGTCTGAGGATTCTAAGAATTCTCCTTTTACCCTTTTTCTTGACCATCAAAATGTTTTGTACACATTTACTTGATAGCTATGTGCTATCTACAGTTAATGCACACCAATAAAAGCCATTATTGACTTAGAACTATAAAGGTTAGGTGTCATGAAAAGTTTGTCCAAAACACATTTTATGCATTGTCATGGCACAGAACAAAAACTGTGCAACTTACTATTACACCAATTACATATTTGAAATCAGCATAAAAACTTACATATGCAGTACTAATTTTATTGCCCTAGGATAAAGATTAACGCAACTTATGTTTTCGAATTTGCATCTTCCCATAAGGAGTCTGTGGAATATGTCCACCTCACCATAGTTTTGAGAGTGGTAAACTGCTTAGAGTAAATGTATAGAACACCTGTCTTCCAAAAAATTGTTAGAATTCACTAGACGTAAACTGCTGACTGTGATCCGAGACTGGTTCTGTAGGGGGACACTCTTGTTCAAATAAAGCAAGCAGGAATTTGATCACCCCACAGGCAGCGATGTCACTGCAGAGTACAAACTCCAATTATCAGGAGGTATAGTACACCACCATGATGACAGTCAGTCAGTGTACATTCAAAAGAGCCAATGATGTCTACTGATACTTTGTGCCAAAGTCTGTCAGGAAGTGGGACAAGTTGGTGCAGTGCATGTAAGTTCTCGGCATACTTGTCCAAGGGCTGGTAGACAACTTTAGATGGTGGCGTTAACTTGTTTGTCAAAACATGGCCACCAGTATTTCTTCCTGATGTGCTTCTTTGTCTTCACAATTTTTGGGTGAAACTTCTGCGCCAGTTAGATGAACGTATTGGTTAGTGTAGCAGGCACTACAATGCATTATGTGTGCAAGACTAGCTCGTCTACTAATGAGAATTCTTCCCAAATGTCAGAATAAGGCTTCATTGCCTTGAGAAGTTTTTTGCTGGGCTTTTATCACTGTACAAAGTGCATGGCCTGCTGTAGTATATAATCCTCAGCAGTACCAACCCAAAGATCTTCACAATAAACCGATGATATGTAAGCACACTACCTTTTCATCGACCTGGAGGGCACCTTGTGTTTCTTGAACTGGCAGTCGGTACAGAACATTTGGTGCTTGGTTGTGAACTCTACTGTAGTACTGAACCATGGAGTTGTAGTGCAGGAGCCGTGCGATCCATCTTGCAGCGTGAAGAGGCCGTTGTCTTGTGCTCCAAGATAAGAGGAAGGTGACTAGATCCTGGTGATCAGTCAGTAAGTTACCCTTTGAGGATCAAATTTTTAACACAAAAGTGTTTCATCCCGGGGTCCACCAAGACTTCAGTGACGTATATCTGTCATGGATAAGACGTTATAATAATAACGCTACCAAATGGGAAAGAAAAACATTCAAGGAAATGTTTCCCCGTTGGAAAAGGTTTCAGATATCGGGACTCCTTGGGAAACGAAGAGCGTTCACTGCTCTATTGACTGAGCTATTGCGGCAACTGCAGAAGTACGTACGAATGTGCCTTATATCTTTCATACATTCTCTCTCGTTCCGTGCTATCAGTTGGCTAAGCAGGGCAGTGCTACTGTCTGTGAGTACTCAACAGAACTAATGTGGCATGACGCATTTAAAGCATAACGTCCGAGATTGCATGCAAGCACAAAGTTTGGAAAGCTAGTGTTAAAGGTTCTCAATAGCAGTGAAAAACCAAGACAGAGAGGGTGAGTCACCGATGCAGTTGTGTTCTTTGCCTTAGCTTCGTGTTAGCGCATGACAGCTCGTTTTTGAAGTCGTACATCTTCCACATGAACCAAGAAAGTTTCACCGCCGGCTACATAGAGTGTGTTTGCGCCAGCTTATTTAATAAAACTGCTGCAGTAAGCACTGCAGGAAAGGTACAATGTCGACGGGCGAATGTTAGGCCTTGGAGAAGCGAAACTGAGACCAGCAGGACATAAAATGCTGGCACGCATTTGCGGCTTAAGCTACGAACTTCTGCGTCCCACGTTGCTGAAACAGTGTGTGTGAGTATTGGCATAGGTTTCACGAGCGCACACTGTGCTGTTTCTTGACATAACTGAGGATCTTTGAAGACGTGCGTATTGCCTCGTGCGTTTCTTATTTTCACTCTTGGTTCGTTTGGTTTCCATCCACAAAGCCTATCAGGAATGTTCGGTGCAAACTGTGCCTCATTGTTCCAGAAGGTTCTTGATTATTGTAGATCATTCTGTTAAGATTGCACACAAGACGCGAACACTACGAGACCATTCCAGGGTTTTCGCGATAACAAATGGTAAGACTGGAATATTCGCGTACATTCAGGAATTCCTTGTTATATACCCCAATAATGTAGTAGCAAATGCCTATGCACTAAATGTCCGGCTTGAAAGTTTCCAAAATTTGGCCATATTTATTTTAAATAATGTTTCTTTGAATTTCAAAAGTTGTTTGTTTTTGTTCAAAGTAAATGAATTTACCTCCAAAAAAATTAGTTTTGGTTTGTAGACAGCGCCGTAAACACTTTGCATACAGTGGTTCTTGCTTGTCATTTCTGTAACTGATGGAAGTTTCTGCTGAGCTTGCTGACCTGCTAGTGGGATCTACTACACCAGCTCCAATAAGAATAATAGTAATAAGCCTCACAGGATGGCGCAAATACCTATGTACAATTTCACCTTGTCCATAAAAGACCGGTTTGCAATACCGAAATACCGGTGTACAGCAACAGTGCTGGTAGTGATATTTTGATGGTGTATTATGTATAGGATTACGTAGAGCACATAAAGATGATGTTATCACTTTTGATATTGTTCTTAACAGGTGGTGTATCTTTCTCTGTATACTAATTAACGGGCACTCAGTTTTTCTTGAGATGCGTGCTGACACCGTGGCCTTTCCGCAGGTGATGCGGGCGCCCTGGTCCAAAAGCTCCCAGGCGACGAACAGGCGACGGGCGGCTTTGCGTGCCACCGTCCAGACAGACCGCGGCTGGGTCGCAGTCTGCCGGAAGTCGCCCTCCGTTTCACCTGAGAGGTAGGCCTCGGTGTCGTCCGTGTCCGCCGGTCGCCTCAGCCGCCTCGACACAACCCGGTTGAGCTCCTCCCTCGCTCGCTCCCGGACCTCAAGATCAGTCGACGACAGGAGCTTGAAGGCCCCGTCCACTCGGCAGATGTCGCTGAGCTCCGCCGCAAGAGGGATCCCTGCAGTGCAGGCATGTGCACTCCCGTACACATACTCATTTGAGGCTCTGGCCGGCACATACAGGGTCTTCTTGATCAGCGGGCGAAGCTCCTCGTCCAGGCGATGCCACTCTCCTTTGCTGGCAAGGCCCACCCGCATGGCGATGTTGAGGCCTGGATACAAAAATGTTTTAATGAAATCCAGCCTCTGCCATGGGGTGAGCATGGAGGAGAGCAGCCGTCTGCCGAGAAGGATGGCCTCGTCGACCGTCGTCTGGTCCGGTAGCACCTGAAACACCACAGGACGTCCCAGGAATCGGTGCCCCTCGAAGTCCGCCAGTGCCGGGACCGGGACGCTCCCCACGGTGAAAGTGGTGGGCCGTGTGCCCACCGGGTAGCGCCCGGACAGGTGGAGGGTGCGGCACTTGGCAGGCTTCAGTCACAGCCCAAGTGGGTCCGAAAGGGCCGTCACCACGTTGAAGCAGCGCTGCAAAGTGGCGGGATCCCCGGCGAGCAGCGTCAGATCATCGGCGTAGGCAAGGATGTTGTGTTGCCTATCGCCTCCCTGCACCACTCTGATGATGGGGTCCACCACCAGGTTGAACAGCAGGCCACTGAGGGGACAGCCTTGGCGTAGGCCTGTTCCGATGGCGATGGGCTCCTGGGTGCCGTCAGCTGCCACGACGCAAGTGGTGTTGGCGCGGTAGAGTTCCTCCACGATCTCCGCGAAGGGCTCCCTCGCGCCAGCGCCGCGGACAGCGTCGACGAGGGCCTGATGGGCGACCGAGCCGAAGGCGTTGGCGTAATCGAGGAACCCCACGCACAGCTCCCCACCTCCCGCCCTGGCGTCATCCAGGCGTCCCTGCAGCACGAAGTTGCGTTCGAACACCCCATCGTGCGGTAGGAAGCCCTTCTGACACCTGGACAGTACCGCATGGTCGCCCAACCACCGCTGCAGCCGGGTGGTGAGACACCCGGCATACAGTTTGGCGATCGTTCGACCAAGGGCAAAGGGTCGCCAGTTTGTGGGGTCCTCGCGGTCGCCCTTCTTGTGTATGAGGATCGTCCTCGACGACTTCCAGCTCCGGGGTGTGCGGCGGTATTTGAGGCAGACGTTGAATACCGCCGCAAGGTACCACCCTTCAGGGTCCACCTGCCTCCAGTGGTGGTAAGTGAGGCGGTCCTCTCCCGGAGCTGTACTCTCGCACCTTCGGAGCTTAGCTGCGACCTCTTCGTCCAAGAAGGGGCAAAGGTCCAGTTCCTCATTGGTAGGGGCTCGCGTCCTGAGGATTGTCGTGTCTACTGCTGCCGGGGACCAGAGGCGAGTGTAGTAGCCGTAAAGCATGCCTGGGTCAACGGGGCAGAGCTGCGAAGGGCCCTCCGCAATCAGCCGGACGGCCCGGCGCCGGTTCCTCCTGTAAAGAGCCTGTATTTGAGAGGGGTTATCAGAGTTAATCTCGCGCCGAGGTGGTGTTTGGCGCGAGTCCCGATTGGGCAGCCTTAGGTGGTCAGTAATGGCGGCCTCTGCGCGGTCCAGGATGGTTTCGTACCGCGCCACTCCTCCTCAGATACGGACAACCGGCTTAGTGCCCGCAGCTCCGCCGTCATCTCAGCTAAGACCCAGGCACTCTCTGGTCTGGCGGTGTCGGCCACTTCCTCCTGGGTGCCGTACGTGCTGCCGCTGTGTCGGTCGACTCTGCGGGGTGTCATCGCCTCGGGAGAAGGTGATGGTGGGCTCCCAATGGCTCGCCCCGCAGTCTGCTCTGGAAGCTCCCCCTCTGCAGGACTGCAGTACTCGTCCGAGGGGGAGCTCGGTCATGCTGCCTGGTGGTCAGCTGGGCCGCCCGCCGCATCCTTGACGCTGCTTGGCAGGGGGGTAGGCAGGACCAGCTGTGGAGAAGATCCTGCGGCGGCGCTTTGGGCGGATGAAGCGGTGGCCTGCTGCTGCTGGTCCGTCTCGCCCGGTGAAGAGCCGGCGCCACTCTGCAAGGGAGAGGGGGCCACCATTGAGGGTGCCCCGGAGTGGCGGCACGTCCGGGCGAGGCCTGCTGGTGGAGGCTGGTAGAGCCAGTGGCACTGGTCGGCCGCTGTCGGGGCACCTGCGGCGACGTTTTGCCTGGCCTGCTTCGCCTCCTCCCTCAAGTGCCACTGTTGATGGTTGTGAAGGCCCTTCTTTGCGGGGAAGGACCTTGGGCACTTTTGGCACTGGTGCCGGAAGCGCTGGGGAGGGGCGATGGTGGTAACGTTGGCCAGGCACTTGTTAACATGGGCCATTGGTCTTTGGCCCAGGATGTCGCCGCATAACGAGCAGATGTACGAGGTGCTCGTCATTCTGGTTCCGTGCTCCGCCTCCAGGTGCCGCTCCAGAGACTGCCACCGAGAGGTCTATGTGGCCGGGTTGTAAGTGGCCCCGCAGCCGAGCTCGCAGCACTCGATGGCAGGAGGCACGGGGAAGTACACTACAAGTGTACTCCCGTTGCGCACTGGCTGGCGCTCCTGCCAAGGGGGGTCACCGTCGTCCTCGCTGGAGTCCAGGGTTGGACCCCCGGAGGCCATGACCCTATGGCCACGCTGGGCGTGAGGGCCAGGGGGCCTCGGCGAGGACGGGGTGGTTGACGGCGACCATGGCGGGGCCAGGGAGGCCCTCGAGTGCGGCTGCGGCAGGACCAGGACCGCAGGCGCAGCACCGGCAAGTAGCTGGCAGGACCAAGCAGCAGGCACGACCCGACGGCAGGGCAGCAGGTCCTGAGGCAGCAGGACCAAGGCAGCAAAACCAGGGCAGCAACACCAAGGCAGCAGGCAGGCAGCAGGAGGCAGCCGAATCCGAGTAGCAGCAGTGAACAGGGGGTGGGTAAGAGCAAGGGAGAAAGACTCCGCTGTAACCGGGCGGGTATCAGGTTGCCTTTACGAAGATCAGGGAGTGCAGGGCGGTCAAGCCACCACTACACTTTGATCTTAGCCAAAAGGCTGAGAAGCGATACCTTATGCCTAGAAAAGTTACTCAAAGTAAAAGCAAAGTACGATGTACTCTGTAATTGGCAAGTAGTGTTGTCTGCCTTCGGTAATATGATCAACGGCATCTTGCTGCTCATGTGAGATTATCAGTTAACAAGACTTCATGAGTATTACACGTAGTCTGAATAGTAATTGCTGAGTGTTTGCACCCCAAAACCACATTATGATAATGAAGGACAGAGAAGTGGAGGCCTTCCGAAATTTTGTCCGTGTGGTCTCTTTTAATGTGCAATCAAATCTATCTAGATATGCCTCAAGCATTTCGCCTGCATTGAAATGCGGCCACCGCAGGGTTGTGCGTAATCTTAGCGGAACGGTCTGCGACAATCTCGAAGCCCCGCCACGGTGGTCCAGTAGCTAAGGTACTCGGCTACTGACCCGCATGTCGCGGGTTCGAATCCCGGCTGCGGCGGCTGCATTTCTGAAGGAGGCGGAAATGTTGTAGGCCCGTGTGCTCAGATTTGGGTGCACGTTAAAGAACCCCAGGTGGTCGAAATTTCCGGAGCCCTCCACTACGGTGTCTCTCATAATCATATGGTGGTTTTGGGACGTCAAACCCCACATATAAATCAATGAGACAATCTCGAAATTTATGAAATGTAGCGAGGTGACTTGCGCCAAGCGGTGATAAGTTTTTTGTTATTTAGAGCTGATCCCATCAAAACGAAAAAAAATTAAAAAATTAAGAGCCTGTGGCTGCAAAAACCCTTGCAGAACCATGCCACTATTCACTATATATCTGCCTGTTGCTGCAAATACCTGGTAATTAATAATAGTAAGAAGGAAAAGGGAGAGCTACAAAGAAAAAGTTATTGGTAATAAAATAGAAAAGCTGGTTCGTTTAAAGCATTCATAGAGAATAAGTTCCGATACACGATACAGATGGCACTACTAATAGCTACGAGAATCTGGCATTAAGTATTGTCAACTTACCTGCCAACTTAATGAATAGCTATGGAAAATACCTTAGGGGAAAACCACTAGCGGTGGAAAGTAGCTTGAAATGGCGCGTTGGAGCATTCAGAGAAAAACTGACCACTTGATATAACTAAAGACTAGTACTTCAGGCGAAATGCCTATTTTTTCCTGGAGTCCGTTTTGAGGCTATTTAACATATAAACACAAACTAAAGAATGCGAAACATTTTGATCACACATTTGATGTGCCTATAAGTGCTTATTTTGAAGTTTGTACTTATATCAGCTTTTCAGCGCCTAAAAATGCCCTTTCGCGTTCGCCGAGCGTATGGGCTGTTCATATGGAGGAAAACAAGAAGCACTTGGTGCGGTCATCACGTTTATAGCGTGCTCGTTGTTCTTTTTTTTCGTTCATGTTTTCAGCTCCTGGTAAGGTGCGATTATGGTTCGATGAAGGGTCGACACGTGCATACGCTATGTCGTGCTGGCAAAAACAAATTATGCGTCGACGCACTGCCACAGCCAGCGTATAACTAGACTTCGCCGATGCGCTCTGACGCATGTGACATTCGCCAACGCTCTGATAGCGTTGCACTATAAACGCGCTTTTACGTGAGCGGGGTTTGTACCCCAGCGAGTCAAAGCAAGGCTAGCATACATACCACTAGCGGGCCCCTCTAAACGATTTTTTTGTTGCTTGGTTCGAGAGTAGTGTAGAAGGCGGTTGCGTGAGGGTGGCTAAAATGTACTGTAGCGAAGCAAGCGGAGGCTAACGCTAGTGTATTTCCTGCCCCTTGAAGGTCCCTGTCACTAGGTTCGAGAGTAGTGTTGCTCGGTGGTTGCGTTTGGGAGGCTAGAGTACAGTGTAGCTAGAACGTACTCTAATAAGCCGAAACTAAGCTAGGCTAGTGCTGCCCCTGCAGCCTACACATAGGTTTTGTTGGCATTTATTTTCTTCATAATGGCACCTGTTGGAAGTCTGCCGAGCAATGCGAAATAGAAAGAAGCCGTAAAGTGTCCTTGTCAGGCAATGGACCAGTGTATCACAGCGTTAATTCGTCGATTGAAAAACGCTTCATGTGGAAAGCAGGAAAGAAGACATTAGAAAGGTCAATAATATTTTTAGTTTGATGTCCACTCTGAGCACGCATAGGCATAAATCTCCCAACATTTCTTACGCAACTAACATGTATTTTGCGGTCATTCCAACAGATTCCTTTTGTTATTTGTATGTCCGCATCTGTGAACTCGCATGCACCCATTACACTGAATGCAGTCACAGCTACTCTGACACGTGTCATCTTCAACTTCGTTGCTTACACTGTATAGTAATCTATAATTTAACCTTCTCGAGTAACATAATGCAATAAATGTGTGCACTAAGTGGTTGAACTATGCACCAGGGACAAAATATCACTATCGCGTTCAACGCTTAAAGGCAAAACTTAAATATACGCAGTATGAGGAAGAGCTTTTTAGAGACGAGCTCGAGCTGGCACACACTGATGATGGTATCTGCAGATGAGAAAGTTATACAAATGATGATGACACGTCCAATTGATAAAGAACAGTCGGGGACTGTGCTCACACTAATTCCCAGTCTGTCACACATGTTCCGTTTATTAGGGAGGCAATCGCCGGGCTAATTCCAAGGGCCGAAGTATCGGCCCCCCGAACCGCACCACGAAAGCGTGGACAATTTAGAAGTGGTCCTTATTGGCGCGCCAGCAGACGCCGGCTGTGGCCCAAAGAACAAGTCAGAGCCGAGAGTTGATGAACAAACAAAATTATATTCTCAACAATGGTAGATTGAAAACAATACACAAGAATGCACACTCCACAATAGTTACATACAATACGTCACCGATCAAACAACGTACTACACAGTACAATCAGCCACACTCAAAACAACGGACATAGACAACGATACGCCCTACAATGCAGTCGCATGCATTGAACAACCAAGACACTTAAAGACCAAAGAGATAGAAAACCTATCCAGTCCAAAGTTCTTGGAACAAAAGTTTGAATGATACTCTTCCGAGAATCACTCACTCAAGGTCCAGCGTTGTTGTTGTTCCGCAGCCCTCGAAGGTTCTCTTCCAGGAAACCTCGCCGAAGTTTCTCTTCTAAGAAACCTCCCGTCCTCAATAGGCCACTCTCCAAGCTTCAAACTTCTTCGCCCGAACACGTCGGCTTCACACACGCAGCTGTTGCCACGCGTCCTCGCTCGATAGCGGTAGACACACGCTCTTGCCTGTAGCTCGAGCCTTCACCCCTCAGGTGGAAATCCTCTTCATCTCCTGCTTCGTCCCTACGGACAAACCTTCGCCGACTACACGGCGGGATCCCTTCGCACTCTGGCGCAACTTCCGTCTTCTCCTGATCTCTCATCTCGGCTGCTTGGTTAAATACCTTGCGCGCGACATTCCAGACGGTTCTCGTCATTTCGTCGGCGCGATACGCAGTGAAGGCTGGGAAGAGGGCAAGACGGTTGGCACGCCCTCCGCGGCCGATGACTTAACTCGGTATGACCACGCCTCTTTCGTTCTGGAACTTTCGCGGGCTATCTTGGCCGCCGATGTGGGGCGAGGAGGTTCGTCGGCGAAGCCACGCTTCCGAGGCTAGAGCGCGCGCCCCGGGGGGGGGGGAGCCTTTAGATGTTTGTTTTCTTTTTTTTTCTTTTGACCTCGCGGCGCCACTCTCCGGCGCGTTATCGCAAGAATTTGGCGGCGCGCCCGTTTTTAGCGCTCGTTCTGTGACACCGTCACACTGGAAGCGGCCTTCTGGCCACGTGAGAGACAATACTGAGAATTGCGTCGGGTATACAGCTTCATCGTGAAACGTGCACAATTTCTGTCCCACGGCAACGGTGGTCGGAGGGAGCGTTAAGTGGTGAGATACGGTAATTAATAGGGGACGTTTGTTCAATGACCGTATAATGTCCTATAAAGCGACTGAAGAATTTTTCACCTGAGCCGGGCACGCGCACGGGAGTCCAGAGAACTTCCTCTCCTGGAGAAAAGGTGACAGCACAGTGAGTTGCGTCGTAGCAAGACTTGCGAGCTTCCTGAGAGATGCCGGGGTTGATTCGGGCCAGATAACGGCAGTGCTTGAGGGGAGACAAAAATTGTGCTAATGAAGGGCCAGCTAAGATAGCAGGAGCAGAAAAGAAGGAGACGTTTAGAGTTACACTTGGAGAGCGGCCATGGACCAGAAAATAGGGAGAAACGCCGGTGGTGCGTTGTGAAGCCATATTGTGGGCGAACGTTACGAATGGCAAATTGGCGTCCCAGTTCGTGTGGTCAGGGTTGACGTACATGGCAATCATGTCCGAGAGGGTACGATGAAAGCGTTCTGTGAAGTCATTTGTTTGTGGATGATAACTAGAAGTTGTCTTGTGGATGGTGTTGGCGGCGCATAGAATCTCAGCAACAATAGAGGAAAGAAAGACCGTGCCGCAATCGCTGAGCAGAACACATGGAGCTCCATGGCGTAAAAATATGTTACGCAGAAAAAAATCGGCTACTTCAGTAGCTATACCAGCATGCAACGAGACTGTTTCCGCGTAACGAGCGAAATGGTCAACAGCCGTCGCAATCCAATGATTTGCATTGGAGGTCATGGGAAGGGGGCCGTACAAGTCTATCCTGACAACTTCTAATGGCAAAGTGGGACAAGGAAGAGGTTGGAGAAAGCCAGAAGGAGCAGTAGTGGTTCGTTTGCGCCGATGACATAAGGCAGACGAAAAAACATATTTGGCAATGGCGGATGAGAGGCCAGGCCAGGTGAACCGACTGCGTATTTTTTCGTACGTTTTGTCATATCAGATGCCCAGCAGCAGGATCATCGTGGAATGTCTCAAGAATCTGACGTTGTCGACAACGCGGTATAACGGGGACCCATTTGTTTCCTTCAACATGGTAAATATAGCGATGTAAAACACCATTGTGAAGCTTGAATTGTTTCAGTTGTCGACGAAGTTGGGCGTTCGAAGGAGCGGATGTGCCTTCTAAGCGTGCTATTATGGAGCGGCAGTAAGGGTCAACGCGTTGATGCGACACAAGGGTAGATGGGCGGCCGGATCTTAGCCAACTGAAACCCGCAATTGGTAATGCCGCGGTGGAAATGGGTGACAGTGAGCTATCACGGTTGGGTAGAGGGCAGCGAGAGAGAGCATCAGCATGTTTCTGCTGACCAGATCTGTAGATGACATCGAAGTTGTGCTCTTGTAAACGAGCACCCAGCGGCCAAGGCGACCCGATAAGTTCTTCAGCGACGAAAGCCAGCACAATGCGCTGTGGTTGGTGACGACTGTGAAGTGGCGGCCATGGAGGTATGGACGAACTTTTTGTACCGCCCATACCACAGCGAGGCACTCTTGTTCGGTTATTGTGTAATTTTTCTCGGCAGCCGTCAAAGCACGACTTGCGTAAGCGTTGACAGGTTCGGGTGCAGTGTTGTCACGCTGCAGTAGAACGACACCGAGACCATGACTACTAGCATCAGTGTGAAGAATGGTGGGTGCACCTGGATCGAAGTGTTATATCACCGGGTCAGATGTCAGGGCTTGCTTCAACGCCAGGAAAGCCTCTTCACAGTCTTCGGACCAGACAAATGCCGTGTTACTTGCGAGCAGTTGATGTAGTTGAGATGCAAGCCTTGCGAAATCGCGTATGAAGTGTCGAAAGTAGGATGCTAAGCCAAGAAAACTGCGCAAATCTTTTTGACGCAACAGGCGGGAAAACTCGAGTACTGTGGCAAGCTTTTCAGGATCTGGTCGAATACCGTCTTTGCTCACTAAGTGCCCTAGAACCTTGATCGTCTTGCTTGCGAAGGTGCATTTTTTGTATTCAGCTGTAAACCAGCTTTTGCAAGGCAACCTAGGACTTCTCAGAAAAGTTGCAGATATTGCGAAAAGGTAGATGAAAACGCTATGATGTCGTCGAGGTAGCATGAGCAGGTTTTCCACTTCAGGCCACGCAGTACGCTATCGATCATATGTTGGAAGGTAGTGGGCGCGTTACAAAGTCCGAAAGGCATTACGTTCAATTCATATAGCCCATCTAAGGTGGTAAAAGCAGTCTTCTCTTTGTCAGATTCGGACACTGGTATTTGCCAGTAGCTCGATCGCAGGTCAAGGCTGGAAAAATACTCTGCGCCATGCTACGAATCTAGTGCATTGTGGATTCGTGGAAGAGGGTAAGCATCTTTGTGCGTTATTTTGTTCAGTGCCTGGTAATCAACGCAAAACGTACTGTTCCATCTTTCTTCTGCACCAAAACAACTGGCGAAGACTATAGTCTCGAGGAAGGACGTATGATATTTCGTTGCAGCATTTTGAGACGTTTTTCTCGATTATCTTCCTTTATGCAAGAGACGGCGGTATGGGCTTCGGTGAATAATTCGGGAGCCGTCAGTCTGAATTCGGTGAGTCGGGGAAGCTGTCATACCAATACCAAGGACATTAGAATGAACGTCAAACAGAGAGATGTCTGTTTAATAAATTCAGCAATTCTTGAGTCTAGGCTGCTGTCAGATCAGGGCTTCTCGTCACCGATAGAGGAGTGGGAGAGTTGACTGGTGGCGAGCTTGGCTCTGGTAGGTCTTCCCGACTTAGAAAAGCAACAATTTCAACGAGATACAGGTCAATAGCGCACGTGACTGTTAATCCACAGGGCACCAATAAGGGTTCAGGGGTATGATTTAACGCAGTAATAAAAAGAGACCCTTCAGAAAAACGAACAAGGCCTGGAATGATCAGAATGCTTCGATGTACCATGTGGCCATAAGTAGTAGAAGCATGTCGCCATCCACAATGTTGATGCAGTCAACGATAATTACTTCTTCTCGAGATGTCCAAAGAACATAACCTGAAGTCCTGACGAGGTGAATGCAATCTTCGTGTTTTGATACAAAAGAGTCAGTGGGATTGAGGTGGATGTGGTGCTGGCGACAAGATATAGAAGCGCATGCAGACGACAGGAAATCCCACCCTAAATTGAGTTCGTGGGTGCACTCACGGAGAACTGCAACGGCAACATGATGACGAATACCGTCTATGAAAACTCGAACTGTACACTGGGCGAGTGGGCGGGTAATGGCGTTTGTCGCAGCACAGGGAGACGGGCCCGATTAAGGTGTTGTGACTTTGCGGAGACGAGAGCAAAGGTCAGAGCGAATAATGGAAATAGGAGCGCCAGGATCTACTAGAGATTCAACACGTATACATGCTACTATCACTATTGACAAGTTCGATGGTCTGTCTGGAGGAATGGCTGGCTGTCCAGTGGATGCAGTTTCCCCTCCTAAAGCTGCATTGGGAAGTTTTCCGAGTGGGCATTCAGAACATTGGAGGCGGGTCACAGAGGCGACATGGAACGGCAATTGGGAGATGGTCAGCGGCGGCAAGACTCACGGGAGTTCACAGGCATACCCATACTGTAAGGAGGAGAGGGCGAACGCCGAAAGGAAGACCGGTAAGGCTTGCACTGGTAGTTCGTGAGTTGACTGAAGCGTCCACGTTCCTCTGGAGTGTAGCCACGTTGCTCGTTTTGTTGGCGCCTTATGCAAAAGCGAAATATATGTGACCCCTATAGCCCCAATAATAACTAATTGGATGAGGAGGATGTGGCATGGTGTAATACGGCTGTGGACTCATCGGTGGTGACAGTGACGCCACAGGTACATGGTCACCTGGTGTAGCCGCTGGGATAGTGGTGGGTGCTGAGAGCGCCGCAACTTGGGCGTACGTTGGTACCTGAGAAGGTCTGGATTCGGTGGAACAAGGTGGATGTGACGCAGATGCAATCTCTTGACTAATGATGTCCAGCAAGCTGGTTGGAGCTGAGGCTAAAATAGATGGCGGAGCGCAGGAACAGCAGCGCCCATGAAGCTCCTCACGAACGATGTCGCGGACCAGGGCACGGATGTCGAGAGCCGCCGGAAGACGAATGTCCGAGGCATCATGGCAGAGAGAGACGAAGAGACTGAAGTTCGTCTAGTCTCTGGCAAATGGTGATGACATCTTAAGTCATGATAGGATTTTGCGACGCAAGGGTGTTGAATGCGACGGTATTTATTCCTTTCATAATATGGCATATTTGGTCGCTTTGGGGCACAGATGAGTTTACATGCTTGCACAAGGCAAGAACATCCTCAATGTACGAGTTGTTTGCTTCACCCGCCAGTTGAATGCGTTCAGCAAGCTTCTTCGTTGCTGCCTCAGCGAGAACACTGGGGGAACCGAAAATCGGACGAAGCTCCCGTGCGAACGTGTCCCAGTCGGGAAGATCTTGGAGGTGGTTCCAAAACCAGGTTTTGGCATCATCATCATCATCATCATCATCAGCCTGACTACGTCCACTGTAGGACAAAGGCCTCTCCCCTGTTCCGCCAGTTGACCCGGTCCTGTGCTTGCTGCTGCCAATTTATACCCGCGAACTTCTTAATATCATCTGCCCACCTAACCTTCTGTCTCCCCCTAACCCGCTTCCCTTCTCTGGGAATCCAGTTAGTTACCTTTAATGACCAGCAGTTATCCTGTCTACGCGCTACATGCCCGGCCCATGTCCATTTCCTCTTTATTTCAACTATGATATCCTTAACCCCCGTTTGTCACCTAATCCACTCTGCTCTCTTCTTGTCTCGTAAGGTTACACCTACCATTTTTCGTTCCATTGCTCGCTACGTCGTTCTCAATTTAAGTTGAACCCTCTTTGTAAGTCTCCAGGTTTCTGCTCCGTAGCTAAGTACCGGCAAGATACAGCTGTTATATACCTTCCTCTTGAGGGATAGTGGCAATCTACCTCTTATAATTTGAGAGTGCTTGCCGAACGTGCTCCACCCCATTCTTATTCTTCTAGTTACTTCAATCTCGTGGTTTGGCTCTACGGTTAATACCTGCCCTAAGTGGACATAGTCTTTTACAACTTCAAGTGCACTATTACCTATTTCGAAGGCCTGCTCCTTTCCGAGATTGTTGTACATTACTTTAGTTTTCTGCAGATTAATTTTAAGACCCACCTTTCTGCTCTCCTTGTCTAACTCCGTAATCCTGAGTTGTAATTCATCCCCTGAGTTACTCATCAATGCAATGTCATCGGCGAAGCGCAGGTTACTAAGGTATTCTTCATTAACTCTTATCCCTAACTGTTTCCATTCTAGGCTTCTGAAAACCTCCTGTAAGCACGCGGTAAATAGCATTGGGGAGATTGTGTCCCTCTGCCTTACACCCTTCTTGATTGGTATTCTGTTGCTTTCTTTATGAAACACTATGGTAGCAGTTGATCCCGTGTAGATTTCTTCCAGAATGTTTATATATGCTTCATCTATGCCCTGATTCCGCAGTGTCTGCATGACGGCTGATATTTCTACTGAATCAAATGCCTTCTCGTAATCTATGAAGGTTATGTATAGTGGTTGGTTATACTCTGAGCATTTCTATATTACCTGATTTAGAGTATGAATGTGGTCAATTGTTGAGTAGCCTGTTTGAAATCCTGCTTGTTCCTTTGGTTGATTGAATTCTAATGTTTTCTTTACTCTGTTAGCAATTACCTTTTTAAATATCTTGTATACTACAGAGAGCAAGCTGATCGGCCTGTAATTCTTTAAGTCCTTGTGATCTCTTTTCTTATGTATTAAGATGATGTTAGCGTTCTTCCAAGACTCTGGTACTCTTCCCGTCAGGAGACACCTCGTAAACAGGGTGGCTAGTTTTTCTAACACAATCTGTCCTCCATCTTTCAGCAGAGCTGATGTTACCTGATACTCACCAGCAGCTTTGCCTCTTTGCATGCTCTCCAAAGCTTTTCTGACTTCTTCTATTATTACTGGTGGGGTGTCATCTGGTTTACTGCTAGTTCTTATAGTATTAAGGTCGTGGTAATCTCGGCAACTGTACAGATCTCTGTAAAAATCCTCAGCTATTTTAACTATCCTATTCATATTGGTAGTTATTTTGCCTTCTTTGTCCCTGAGTGCATACATCCGACTTTTGCCTATCCCTAGTTTCCTCTTCACTGCTTTGAAGCTTCCTCCGTTTTTCAGAGCGTGTTCAATTCTCTCCATGTTATACCTTCTTAAATCGTATACCTTACGTCTATTAATCAACTTCGAAAGCTCTGCCAGTTCTATTTTGTCTGTTGTACTTGACACTTTCATGATTTGACGCTTCTTAATTAGGTTCTTTGTTTCCTGGGAAAGCTTGCCAGTGTCCTGTCTAACTACACTGTCTCCAACTTCCACTGCACACTTCGTAATGATACTCGTCAGATTCATTGTATCTACACTAAGGTTGGTTTCCTCACTAAGAGCCTAGTACCTGTTCTGCAGCGACACTCTGAATTCCTGTACTTTCTCTCTCAGTGCTAGCTTATTGATTGGCTTCTTGCGTATCAGTTTCGGTCGTTCCTTCTTCAAGTCTAGGTGAATTAGAGACCGTACCATTCTACGGTCACTGCATTGTACCTTGCCAACCACTTCCACATCCTGCACGATTCCTGGATGTGCACTGATTATAAAGTGTATTTCGTTCTTATTTTCGCCATTAGGGCTCCTCCATGTCCACTTGCGGTTTTCTCGTTTTCGGTAGAAGGTATTTAAAATCCGTAAATTATTGCGTTCTGCGAATTCTACTAGTAGCTCTCTTCTGGCGTTTCTAGTACCGATGCCATAATCTCCTATTGCCTGGTCTCCAGCTTGCTTCTTCCCTACCTTTGCATTAAAGTCGCCCATCACTATTGTATACTGTGTTTTAGGGGCGAAGCTCCTTAGGGCGTGGGCTGTGCGTCCCCTGTAGCCTGTATGTAGCCACCCCTAGTTTAGTTCTTGCAGTGTTCACTAGATGGCGGTACCGTCTCCTGTATGTAGCCACCTCTCGTTTAATTCTTGTAGTGTTTACTAGATGGTGGTACTTGTAGCTGATGATGAAAAGATGCAAGATGTTATAAACTAGAAAGCGGTACTTGTAGTTGATGAAAGACGCGAGATCTTATAAAATAGGAATGATGTCACATATGGCGCGTGTCATTGGTTGAAGGCAATCGTTCGATTTAGTGCGGCGACGTACGCTAGGGGGAGCGTTGTAATAAAATCCGTTCGCTGTTGGCGCGCGCTCGGAGTCGCCGGATGGATAAGGCTGCACAGCGGAGAGAGCGCAAGGCGGCAGCAGCGCACGCTCGCAGACAGAATCCCGATGTGCGAGCGCGCGAGGCAAGGGACATCGCAAGCCATTCATCGTCTAAGAACAAATAAAAGTTGATTTGTGTATATACACACACAGCGTTTCTCACGTCTTTACATGACGATCGACAGGGCGAATTACACGGAAGATTCACAGTTTACCGATGAATCCCTCCGGAGCTTCGCCCATTCATCATCATTCACCCCGTGAATATGCCATAATTTTTTACCTTACTCATTGCCGATTCCACGTCTTCATAGAAGCTTTCAACTGAAGCGTCATCATGGCTGGATGTAGGTGCATAAGCCTGTACTACCTTCATCTTGTATCTTTTATTCAGTTTAATTACGATGCCTACCAGCCTTTCATTATTGCTTTAGTATTCCTCTATGTTGGCAACATCAGTCGGGTAGAAAGGAACCGTATGTAATTTGTGTAGAGTATCCCACCTGTTCAACTCGCTGATGAGGTCGTAGGTGTGTAGCCATTCTTCAACGTCATCACCTTTGATGAGACCCAAGAATACCGGTGGATCACGCTGGTGGCTGTGGATGGCCAGGGTCGACGGCGGAGGCTGCACTGGGTGGGCGGTGTTGGATGAACCAGGATTGTTTTGCACTACCATGGCAGGTGGTAGTAGACGACCCGAGCAGAGCTCCAGTGGTAACTTGCGAGAGGACTTGGGGATCGAGAAGCACCGTCCACCACTTATGAGGAAGAGTTTTTTTGAGACAAGCTCGAGCCTGCACACACTGATGATGGTATATACAGATGAGGAAATTACGCAAATGATGATGACACGTCCAATCGATAAAGGAGAGTCGGTGACTGCACTCACACCAGTTTTTTCAGATGTGCAGGAAAGGTTCGCCCTTTTTTTTGACAGGGTTGCCTCAAAACTTAAATCTGTCTTGAAAAGAATCCCGCATTTTATATGCTAAAGCAAGTGTCTAAAGTTTTGAGTAAAGCTAATTCAAACATTCCCGATGCAATTAAAGCATTGAAATGTCTAGGTCACAAGTATGCTTCACTAACTTCAGTGGATGTCGAGCGTTCGTTTTAGCAAAAAAGCAAATAATGACTGAAAGCAAGCACAATTCAAGCCTGAAAACCTTGAGATGATGCTGTTTTGTTAACATTCCCGATGCAATTAAAGAATTGATAGTGCTAGGTCACAAGTATGCTTTACTAACTTCTGTGGATGTCGAGCGTTCTTTTTAGCAAAAACACAAATAATGACTGAAAGCAAGCACAATTCAAGGCTGAAAACCTCGAGATGATGCTGTTTGGTAGCCTTTCCCAAAATGTCATACTACTTCAGCTTTCGCCTATATCTGCTCAAATGATTAGGCTTCTTGTTACCATATTTTCCGGTCTATAAATCGCACCCTTGTATAAGTCGCACCCCCCTCAAAATGGCAGTTTTTCCGAAAAAAAACGTATATAAGTCGCACCGGTGTACAAGTCGCACCTGCTTACCCGGCCATCGAGTGCCGCGTCATGAGAAAGCACAACGAAAATTCATGTTAGAGGCGGCCGTCGCGCTTGCAAGTTTCCAGCCGTTTGCACACACGCGTGCGAGCTCTTCCCAACATATAAACTCAATATTGCTACGTGCCAGTGCATGGAGCTGAAGAAGACAAAGCAGATAGACTGGCACGAGCTAATCTGAGTGGCAGGCACTGATCGCCTAACCGGCTGTAAATACATCGGTGACTACCCCTCTGAGTCAGTCTCCTTCCCGTAACATATTTGGTGGAGTTGTGCGATCCCCGTCCTCGCCACGGAACTCCGAAGCGGACGCTCCCTCGCGGCTTACAACATGACCACTCAAGACTCGGCTACATCCTCTCCGGTCGTTCCCCCTTCTGCCCGACCTGTCAACCTAGCGCCCGCAACAACTTTCGTGACGCTTCCCGCGCTCAAAGACCCCAGCGTGTTCTTGGGCAGCGAGGGTTCCGACGTCCACCAGTGGCTACGCCTCTACGAACGCGTCAGCGCCACTTACAGGTGGGATCCCACTCTTATGCTCGCAAACGTCATCTTTTATCTCGACGGAACCCCTCATGTTTGGTTTGATAACCACGAGCATGACATAACAAGCTGGGACAGCTTCAAGGCAAAGATCCATGAGCTTTTTGGCAACATCTATGGTCGTCGTGAAGCTGCGAAAAATGAGTTGTTGACTCGCACAGTCTTCCACGGAACCCTACATCGGTTATATTCAGGCTGTCCTTTCACTATGCCGCCAAGCTGACGAAAATATGTATGTACCTGAAAAAGTTGCGTATATCCTAAAGGGTATCACCGACGATGCGTTCAACTTGTTGGTATTCAACAATGTGTCATCTGTTGATGCGATCATTCAAGAATGCCGCCGATTCCAACAAGCTAAAAGCAGACGCATCTCCCATCAGTTTCAGCACCTCCCGAACACCACTGCGACGTCCTCGTGTCTCGACAGATATCATCCACAAGACACCTGTGACAACTTGACGCGAATCGTCAGGCGGGAGCTTGAAGCAGCTGCTCCAGCTAAAGTGGGACCAACGTCCCCTGACCCCTCTCCGCCAATTACGTTGCCTCTCATTCAAGCAGTCGTCCGGCAGGAAATCGCCAGCTTGGGAATTCACTCTATCTCACCTTCTCCCCACACCGACTACCAGCCCCGATACACGCCTGCACGTCCCTTCCCGACCGGCTCTCCCTCAACGTTACGTAATCCGTCCACATGGCGAACACACGATGACAAGCCGATATGCTTCTCGTGTCACAGAATCGGGCACATTTCTCGCCATTGCAGAATTCGCTGGGGTCCTCCTGCACAACTGTCCTCTCCTCCCTTTTATGCACGTCCTGCCTATCGCCATGAGACCAGCCGCGACCATTTTGCCCAGGAACCTGCCTCTGAACACCGCTACTCCCGCTCTCCATCCCCCCAACGTCGCCAGTCTCGTTTTCCACAGCCCCGCCGACCATCTTCCCCCGCCTTCCCACGAGGTTCCCCGACGGAAAACTAAGCGTTACAGCCCCTGGAGGTGGCGCTGCATCGTTCGGACTGACTGAAAATCCTCTTTTGACGATACCGACAAAACGGAACCTCATAGACGTACAAGTAGACGGCGTACGTGTCACTGCTCTTGTCGACACTGGCACCCAAATTTCCGTGATGACGAGTGATTTTCGCCGCAAGCTCAAGAAGGTTCTCACACCTGCGACCACTCGGTTTGTCCGTGTAGCGGATGGTAGAATAGCATCTATCGTTGGAATGTGCTCCGCTCGCGTGAGCATTGCGGATCGACACACAGTTGTTCTCTTCACCATCCTTGATAAATGCCCCCACGACGTAATCTTAGGCCTCGACTTCCTGTCCACGCATTCTGCCCTCATAGACTGTTCGACCAGAACGCTCCATCTACACTTGCCCGCAGCAGAACCTCTTACATAACGGCGGAGTCGCCTCTGCACAACGGGACACGTGCGCCTCCCTCCACAGACACTGACCTACATAGAGTTCGTCTCAATACCACCAGTTCCCGATGGTGACTATGTTCTGACCCCTATTACCGATGTTCTCATAAGCCGTGGCATTACATTACCACACACCATTCCGTCCGTCGCAGGAAATTCTACGTGCCTCCCAGTTGTCAACTTTAGCTTGACACCTCAAGTTTGGCCACAAGGGATCTCTTTTGCGTTGCTCTGCACCTTAAAAGACAATGCGGTAAATGTTTTCGCGATGGCCGCCCCTTCTGACCCCCACGCTCAACATCAATCTGCCACTTGCTCCGACAGCGCTATTACTTCGATGATCGCTTCCAACTTAACGCCGCAGCAGACTGATGAGCTCCACCGGGTTCTGCTGTCCTACATCGACGTTTTTGACATCAGCGGTCGTCCGTTGGGGAAAGCTACCGGTATGAGCCACCGCATAAACACTGGTAATGAGCATCCTATTCATAGGCGTCCATATCGGGTGTCGGCGGCCGAGCGTCACATCATCCAAAGTGAGGTCGACAAAATGCTTGCCGAGGACATCATTGAGCCATCCTGCAGTTCTTGGGCTTCTCCTGTAGTGCTAGTCCGCAAGAAAGACGGTGCAAGGCGTTTCCGTGTGGATTATTGACACCTAAACAAAATTACCAAAAAAGACGTCTCCCCTCTGCCACGAATAGATGATGCGCTTGATTGCCTCTATGGATATCCCACTAATTTCCCTCCATAGACCTTCATTCCGGCTACTGGCAGATAGAGGTATATGAAATGGACCGTGAAAAGACGGCATTCATCACCCCCGATGGCCTATATCAGTTCAATGTCATGCCCTTCGGCCTTTGTAACGCTCTAGCCACCTTCGAACGAATGATGGACTCCCTGCTCAGAGGATTCAAATGGTCCACCTGTTTGTGCTACTTGGACGACGTCATCGTCTTTTCACCAACATTTGAAACTCACATAGAGCGCCTCTCAGCCATCCTGGGAATCTTCCATCGCGCTGGCCTGCAGCTCAACTTGTCCAAATGTCACTTTGGACGCCATCAAATCACAGTGCTTGGCCATTTCGTAGACGCCAACGGTGTACAACCAGACCCGGCAAAAATTAGCGCCGTCAAAATCATTCCTGTACCACGATCTGCGAAGGATGTACGCAGCTTTATCGGACTATGCTCCTACTTCCGACGCTTTGTGAAAAATTTTGCGCACATAGCGAGGCGCCGCTTACGCAGCTCCTCAAGAAAGAAGTCCCATATTCATGGGGCTCCGAAGAGGCTTCTGCATTCTCGACTATCGTCGCTCTTCTCACTACACCTCCGATTCTGGCACACTTCAACCCTGCTGCCCCTACGGGAATTCGTACAGATGCAAGTGGGCATGCCATTGGTGCAGTACTGGCTCAGAAACAACATGGCCATGATTGCATTATTGCATATGCCAGCCGCCTCCTATCTGCCCCTGAACGTAACTATTCGATAACAGAGCGTGAGTGCTTGGCTCTTGTATGGACGGTGGCGAAATTTTGACCTTATCTATACGAAAGTCCATTTTCGGTAGTTACCGACCACCACGCACTCTGCTGGCTCAACTCTCTGAAAGATCCATCAGGCCGCCTTGGTCACTGGGCTTTGCGCCTGCAAGTGTTTTCCTATTCGGTGGTCTACAAATATGGCCACCTCCACCGTGATACCGATTGCTTCTCCCGGTACCCTGTCGACGATCCTGAGGACACTGACGAGCCCACGAAGAACTCTATCTTGTCAGTGTCCGACTTCCTTAATATTGGGGAAGAACAGAAGCGTGATTCAAAGCTGCTTGACCTCATTGTTGTGCCTAAGCATTTGCGCCGCTGTGTTCTCACCGAACTTCACGACGCTCCCACGGCTGGACACCTTGGCGTATCCCGCACGTACGAGCGCGTCCGGCGCCGTTTTTTCTGGCCAGGCCTTGTTCGTTGGGTACGCCGATACATTGCCACGGGTGACCTATGCCAACGTCGTAAAACATCGTTGCTGCTACCCGCTGGCCATCTTCAACCAATTGACATACCCGCGGAACCACTTTATTATGTTGGGCTAGACCTGCTTGGTTCTTTTCCCACATCAACATTGGGAAACAAATGGATAGCCGTTATTACAGACTACGCTTCACGCTACGCTATTACGCGAGCTCTACCGACCAGCTGTGCAAGCGACGTCGCTGACTTCTTGTTACGGGACGTTTATTGATTCACGGTGCTCCGAGACAGCTTCTCACAGACCGTGGCCGTACATTTCTATCCCAAGTCATCGCCGACATTCTGCGTTCTTGTTCCACGCAACACACACTGAAAACCGCTTACCACCCTCAAACAAACAGCCTCACGGAATGATTTAACTGCACTTTAACAAATATGCTCGCTATGTACGTGTAGCCCGACCACTGAGACTTGGACCTTGCCTTACCCTACGCAACTTTCGGGTATAATCCATCCCGTCACTACACAGCGGGCTTTTCACCGTTCTACTTATTGTGCGGAAGAGAGCCGACTTTACCACTGGACACAGTCATCTCAGCTCACACCTCGTCCACCAGCGAGAATGCCCGCGACGCCATTGCGCGAGCCGATCATGCCCGTTAGCTCCCTCGCGCTCGGCTGATGGCGTCGCAAACCAACCAATGCCGTCGGTACGATGTGGAACATAGAGACGTACATTTCGCTCCCGGTGCCCTCGTTTTACTCTGGTCCCCTCATCGTCGGCTGGGTCTATCCGAAAAACTTCTGTCTCATTACACGGGACCTTACCGTATATTGCGTCAAGTAACACCTGTCACCTACGAGGTCAGCCCCATCTGTCCATCATCATCTACTATGCGGCCCAGTGATATCGTACACGTCTCGCGGATCAAGCCCTACAATAATGCGTCAGATAACGACCTTTAAACCACCAGTACGGTGCCTCCACCGCCGGGGGTGGTGCTACGTGCCAGTGCATGGAGCTGAAGAAGACAAAGCAGATAGACTGGCACGAGCTAATCCGTGTGGCTGGCGCCGCTCGCCTAACCGGCTGTAAATACATCGGTGACTACCCCTCTGAGTCAGTCTCCTTCCCGTAACAATATTTTCAGTCTGAAGTATCTTTATTGCGATGGCTAGCAGCGTTTAATCAAATCCATCTAAGTCTTCTTCTTCTGAGTCGCTGACAAATAGCGCAGCTATTTCGGGTTGTACTCTGGGCACGTCATCCTCCGGCACGTCACTGTCGTCCTCCGACTCGCTCGATTCGGACTCAACATCGGTCACGCAGGGGATCAAACCAGCCTTGCGAAAGCCCGCCACAATAATCTTGTCAGATATTGAATTCCATGCTTCGCTCACCCATTTCGCCACTTCCCCTAACTCAGCGCGTCTCATGCGCCCCGTTTTAGTGAAGCTGTGTTCACTCTCCGACATCCATGATTCCAACAAACGTCGCAGGACGGCCTTAAAGCTGCGATTAACCAAAATATCGAGTGGCTGAAGCATCTTGGTCATGCCGCCGGGTATAGTTACAGGCATACAATTCTTCGAATCGATCTTTTTTTTGACAACGTTGGTGTTATGTGCCCGCATACTATCCATCACCAGCATTCTTGGCTTCACGTGGAAGAATCCGTCGGGTGGACGTGAAAAACAGCGGTCAAGCCACACAACCATCATTTCTTTGTCCATCCAACCCTTTGTGTTCGCCTCAACCACCACTGTAGAAGGGAAAGTACCTTTCGGCAAGGTTTTTTTCTTAAAAATTAGCACGGGAGGCAGCTTGGTGCCGTCTGCGCAGCAGGCGAGCACAACGGTGAAGTGAGACTTCTCGTGGCCTGTTGTCCTCACCGTGACAGTCTTTTGGCCTTTCTCGGCGACGCTTCTCCCAAGCGGGATGTCGAAGGTCAACGGCACTTCATGCATGTTGACGATGTGGCTCGTGCTGATGTTGTTCTTCGCTACTTCCTCCCGCACGAATAAGCTGAAGCGTTCCAGCTGCGCCTGGAAGTCGTCAGGAAGCTTCTGACACACTGTAGGGCGGGCTCTCATCACAAGCTGATTCCGCCGCATAAAGCGGAAGCACAACGACGAACCACCATTGAACCCCACAGCGTTTGTCTCAACTGCTAGAGCCTTCGCCTTCAGGCGCAGCTGCACTGTTGATAGGCCTCTTCCTTCAGCTCTCTGTTGCAGCACCCATGTTCGCAGGCTACGCTCTAGGTCCGGCCAGCGTGCCTTCTTGCCGCGGTTGGCCTTCTTTGTAGACTTCATTGTCCGGAGGATACTGTGGGCTTTGCGCCAGTCCCGAATCATTTTTTCGGCGACATCAAATTCCCTCCCTGCAGCATGATTTCCATGTTCTTCGGCAAATTCAACTGCGCGCAGCTTGAACTTGGCATCGAAACTTCGACGACTTTGCCTTCCATGTGGAGCCATGGTGCTGTTGTCAGATTAGCAAGGCCGCTGAGCCTGCGCCGCACGCTACGACTGGCACAACACACGCGACGTGCGCATTAAAGCAGCAGCCGCGAGTGCAGACGGAAGTGACGGCAAAGGAAGCGGCTCGCAAATCCAAACTCCCCTTTCATCATTTAAAAATTTTAAAATCCCTGCACATTTTCACCCCTCTTTGATTGTTCGTTTTTTGTGCTAAGCTACATCAGCTGTGTCATTTCTAGAGAGTTAATTTACCACTATTTTTATTTTATTTTAAAATGCGATTTCTGTGCATGGCAAAAGAGGGTGCATGGCGATATTCAGGCTGCCGAAGCGCTGAAGCGGCCGAAGCCGCGGCCGCCGCGGCATAAAACCCAGTTTTTACTTTATATAAGTCACATCGTTGTATAGGTTGCACTGAAAAAAAAATCAGAAAAAAAACCACGACTTATACACCAAAGAATACGGTAATTATTTTTACGTAAAAAATAAATTTACCTTTCCCAAAGCAGAGAATTTGTTTGCTGTGTGTTTTAAAAGTTGAATATTTCTCCTAACTACGCTACTGAAGTAAATACGAATATTGCCTGTACATACCTAAATGATAGTTCATAACACATATTTATGCCTAAATGGCAGTTCTTAGGGCATATTATAGGGGCCTAAAACATTCTTTTTTCGTGCCTCAAGTTCCGGTTTCTAGATATAACAATGTTTCACGAGTTCTTCTTTTATTATCTTTAGAGTGGCTCCTAATTATTCTGAATGTTGTACTGCAAACTCAATTTGATCATTCTACCAAGCAATAAGCAAACTTTTTGGTGCTGCACACTCATTGCACGTCCACATAATGACATAATTGGCATAGTGACATTTCGTGTGGTCATAGTCACACGCATTCTGGTATGTGGCGCTTGCAAGTAGCTATAAGGGTAAGTGTCATAGTCGCACGCATTGTGGTATGTAGCACTTGCAAGTAGGTATAAGGGTAAGTGTCATGACTCATGAATGAAAGCAACATGGGGAAGCACGCAAACGCAGTTACTGTAGAGACTGCACGAGCTCTGTCATGTTGCTCTGCTCCACCAAAAGAGATGTGCACACCTCCTCGCCTGCCCTAACTGATGGAGTCAAGCAGGAAGATCGATTTATGGAACTGCCTTTACTTTTATTCACAGGGCTTAGTGGCACCAGTAACAGCCTGAAAAGCGAAGTTGAGTCCCCATCTTTCACACGGCAGCGTTGCGACCCCAGTATGTTGTATCTTAAGATACACAGTACATAATCGAATGTAAGAAAAATACAGGTACTTGTCTTGTGAGACGTATCACGATACAGATATAAGATACGTAGAGTATCTAAGATAATATCTAAGAAACGTGTATCTTTCATACTGCCCAGCCCTGCATACATGTATATGCCGCATAATTGCGAGTACTAATAGGATTGCTTAAAGGAGCACTGGCATCATATTTTAAAATAGAGATGCGCCCATCATTCGGTCGCCTGTATGCATAGGTCTTCTTGGCCAAATTTGAACGGCATCCGTCGTGTGAAAGTTATTTTAATTAAATGTCAAACAGCGTAGAAAAGCTAAGCAGAAAAAAAACGGAAAATAGACTGAACTGTGACATTGACACTAGTGCTACGTGTTCGGTGTGATACATTCCATAAATACCATCCTGAGTGACGATGCCCTAGTAGCAATGACGTGTAGGATCTGAGTGTTCTTATCGTGGTGCCGATTGGCGTTGAAGCGCAGAGACGCACTCACTCGTCGAGTCTAATCTTCGCACTGGTTTGAATGATTTTGTGAAATTATCAACATAAAAACCACCTTTAAGAGAACGGTCAAAGAAAAGAGCATGATTAAACGTGTGCTTGTCGGTCAGCATGTCGGGGAATCGTGGAGTTGCAGTTGTCTAGTTCGAAGCACAGAAAAAGTGCAATAAGGGTGTCTTTTCATATCACGTGTGTGTTACACATCAACACGACCACAAGCTATCAAAAGTGGAACAGTGTATAGTCGGATACAGGCGCTAACAAGTAATACGCAGGTATCGTCGAATTTTAGTTCATCTGTAGACTTCGCGTCCACGTAAAAGCGGTAATACCATGTTAACCGCGAGAAGCTGGATAGGTGGGGCCATCAGGAGGCACGAAAAAGAACCTGGCAAGCAGGAAACGTATTCTATTTCTCCACTGATGCTCATTCGCGATAGCTATATGGCATTGACCCCTCTGCATATACCTGAATGCTTCGCACGCCAAAACACACCAATATAGCTAACTGAGACACACGAGCTAACATGGCTGAAACGTGCATCCTTGGGCATCTCTGCAGTGCTGCTTGGAACGGCGTCCATTTCGGAATCACTATTCTGCAAAAGGTCGATCGAAGCAAAAATAATTCGCAACGTTGCGAATCGCGGGGATTCCAAGCTCCAGACTATCGTATTGAACCTGAGTCTACACTTTTTACGGCGACGACAGCAATGCAGGTGACAAGGCATGACTGAATGTGTCCGCCTAGCAGACGAAATGTCTGCGGAGAAGCTGAGCGTGACGTCACTCTTTTCTGTGGAGAAGTGGTCAGCTGTGGCGTGATCTGGAGGTGGCCGCGAGGTAGCGCCACTCCTGGTGCTCCCAGAGCTAAAAATGGCGGGATGGCCAGCTGTTTTGAATAGTGCTAGATACCAGTGATATAAATCAATAAAAGTGATAGTTATTTATGCCTAAATTGCGTTTTAGGTCGCGAATTGCTGCTACGGGGTCTATAGCTACTTGCTGACGCAAAAATCTTGGCATGAGTAAATTTGATGTCAGTTCTCCTTTAAGTGTAATAAGTCACTGGGAATCATTTAGAGCACTGTATGACATTTCCACAGCCCTAAAAAAATTAGCAAAATTGTGTGGCAGTTTTTCTTTTGCCACTCCTACTCCTCATTTTTACGAATCTCCCGAACTTTAAGGTCACCAGCTGACAGATTGACATTTGTGTTGTGATCAGTCAAAGAGAGCGCTTTGTGTGATGCCTGGGTACGTGTGTGCAAAAATGTGTCGTGTTTTTGCGCTCAATTTATTTTTTAAACGTTCTACGAACACGCCCAAAAACAAGTTCTATAACATTGCATTTCTAGTACGGTGGGCCTGTCTTGTTACCTGTTAGATCTTGTGTCTTAACTGGTGAACTTGTTCACAACATCAATGAGGCCACTTGCCAGGTGCCTTCTGCATTCGCAAGGGCATCACCCCTAAAAAAGATTGTGCCTGAATTGCAGGTGTTCAACCATCCTGGAAACACGTGAAAAGGTTCTGCGAAATTCTCAAGGCGTAACTGTGGCGTCAGGTGCGTTTTTTTACAACTGGCTCTGCGTGGTCGACGGCAGCCTTTTCCTACAATGGCAGGCTGCTCAACATCTTTGAAGGCTGTGGCAGCAAGTGGGCTTACTCACGAAAGAGAGGTGGAAGCAGGTCCTAAATCCACTGCTCAAAATGTATGAAAAACAAAGGAGGGAAGCGCAGAGGTGCATCGTTGTGCTCGGGGACGCAGACGTTCTGACAGGTGTCAAGGAATGGCTTCAGAAACGACCCAAGTTTGCCGTTCAACCCATCATTTCTGCCCATGAACTTGTGGGATAAAAGAGGGATGTGTTCGCAAAGGCCAATCAAGACCTAGACAGATGCCTAGAAGATGAAATTGGACTGTTTATCAAAATGGGCTCCGCAGCCTCCAGGCTGACCCAAAGATAAAGGTTTGGATGATGTTGGTTCGTATTTCAAGGACATCAACTTACGAAAAAAAGAAATTAATGCTAGCAGACAAAGAAGATTGATTTGTAGTCATACCTGAGGTTTCGTATTACGAGAAGGCTCTAGCTGCCATCAAAAAGAACTTCCGCTCAGTTAAGAAGGGAGTGACTCGCATTAAGTGGAAGTGAGCGCAGTGCGTGTTTGATGCTTGGATATCTGCGTGCATGATTGTGTCGGTTGTTTGTGCTCAAATTAGTTTTTTGAAGAGTCATCAGAGTTTGTCGAAGGATCTGACAGGTGTGGCAAATGCTAATGTGGACTTAATCATTGTTTACTTAGTGGGCTGATTTAAAACACTACTTTTATTAAAATAGCAGTGCTCATATTTACTTTGCGTGATTGAGGGGATGTAGAAGGGTTTTTTCAGACAGTTTCACTGTTAAAGGGAACACTCGTGTGCAAGGTATGTTTGGGTTTAACTCTCCTACAAAAGCATTGTGGTTTATATTTGCATAAGACTAATACTGATTGAGAGTTCCGACTTTCTTTGACAAAATGGTGCAAGGCATGAACATTGTTTCTATATCCTCTTGCTGTTAGAGAGCTCGTAATATCAAGGGTGCTCATTGTAGTGTTCCCTTTAACAGTGGACGGTATTGTAGATATATTTTTTTTAAAGTAAGCCTCCTTTTTCATACCGTTCCAAATTTAGTTTTTCGTGATAAAAAATAAATGCTTTTTTTCTCGTATGCTGGTGCAAAGTTGGATTTTAGTGTTCCATTAGTAATATTTTGTAGCTCTAGAAATTGCTTTATATTCTATGCTGACTGTTGCCCCCCTATGTGTGCCACTATCGTCGTGGGAATTGGTGCAACCTTGACCTTGATGTAGACACCTGTGCCCTTCTTTGTATTGACCGCCAAAACGCTAATGACACTTGTAGCATTCTCTTCTGGTTCAATTTTCTGCACCTCAGCAGAGTGGCAATCTCATCTGCCGTGAGAACTCTGACAAGCTCTCCGAAAGTGTGTTATGATGTCTGCAGGCAAGGCATGTATGACTACAAGTGGGACATGTTAAACGCAAGCAGCTTGCTGTCAAGCAGTTTCCTTAGACATAAGCACTCCTAGTGCAGGGTTTCCACAGTGATGAAGAAATGAACTTCGGAGTTGCTCAGAGCATAGTGCATCATGATTTATTTCTCACAACGCGTGAACTCTGACGAGAACTGTCAGCTCATGCAACACGAGTTTACTTGCACTCTACTGTGCACCGTCCATGCCTGTTGGTTGTCTGTTTCAGGCATTCTGATGCGAGTCGCTGGAATTTCACTACTACCATCACCTTCTTTGTGTTCATTCACGTTTGTCGTATTTCATCACAGCGCGACAGAAACTACCAGCCTTCCGTATGGGCGCAATCACAAATGTGAGACATCTCGCGTGCAGAGTAAGATACTGAGCGAGTGTAACCTCACCAGCACCTGAAGGGAAGTGAAGGAAATGTATAATTGTGAATCTTTCGGCCAGGCGAGAAACGGGCGCTAGTGTTTAAACTGGAACTTTACCAGTCGACATGTATTGTCGCTAACGTTCTCGTTTCTCGCATTCAGGGTCACTGCTGAACATTGTTGAGCTTGTTGCTTCCTAGCAATCCGAAGTCACCCTCTTGTAATATGCTGCCTACTTGTAATGCTTGGTAGCTCGTGTCCTGGGTCGATCAGCGCCCTTCTATGAGACTCAATGGTCGTGTTGAAACGCTGAACGGTATAACGCTTGATGATTATGTCCCGAAAAGCGACGCTGCTCCCAACGCACACTTGACAGCTGGTGAAAATGAGGATGCCACATATCACAGGCAGGCAGCTTCCTCAATGTAACGTGCCAGTGGCTGGCGTGGAAGAGCACTTAAGGCTTTCAGTATTTCTGGCCATTTCTTAACTATTTAATAGAACATTTCAATGAGCGCTTTAAAAGGCATCGGAACACCTTGAAAATGCTTTCTTCACTTCTGCCACAGAACATTCTCGGATCTGCCACTCTTCCCACTGCTGAGAAGTTGACTGACGTGTATACTCGAACATCATCTTAACTTCAGCATTCCTAGGGGAGTTAACAGTATAGGCTGCAAAATGGAAGCGAAAAACGCTGAGCATGACTGCAATGCAAGCGGTTGCCAATTCTCCAGAGGTATTCTTCCAAAGCGTGCACCATTTTTAAAGGTTCCGGCAACTTTGCCGGTGAGCACACCTGAAGCAGAACACTTTTTTTCATCGCTGAGACACCTAAAGTTGTACCCGAGAGCTACAACACATGAAAATTGTTTGGCATCGCTCTCTGAACCTCCACCGTGAAATACAAGTCCATCTGGATGACATTCTCTTTGTTCTTTAACGGGTACGTAGTGGGCTTCAGCTGAATGTGTGTGAAATATCAATATATGCGCCAGCTCAATCAAGGATGATGGTTAACTAAAGTTATTCTTGGATTGAGATGTTATGAACAACAATAAAACATAGTTGATCGATGGGGTTTAACATCTGATGGGCAACTTCAATGCCAAGGTAGGGAAGAAACAGGCAGGAGACCAGGCAGTAGGAGATTACGGCATCGGTACCAGAAATGCCAGAGGCATCGGTACTAGAAATGCTATCAGTGAAATTCGCAGAACGCAATAATTTACGGATCTTGAATACCTTCTGCCAAAAACGAGGGAACCGTAAGTGGACATGGAGGAGCCCTAATGGCGAAAGTAAGGATGAAATAGACTTTATACTGAGGGCACACCCAGGCATCCTGCAGGATGTAGAAGTGGTTGGCAAGGTACGATGCAGTGACTATTGAGTGGTATGGTCCCGAATTCGCCTAAAGTGGAAGAAGGAACGACAGAAACTGATACGCAAGAAGCCAATAAATGAGATAGTACTGAGAAGGAAAGTATAAGAATTCAGTCTCGCTTCAGAACAGATACTCGGCTTTTATCGAGGAAACCAGCCTTAGCGTTGATGCAATGAATGATAATTATCGTGGAGTGTGCAGTGGAAGTTGGAGGTACGGTACTTGAACAGGATACTGGAGAGCTGTCCTAGGAGACAAAGAACCTCATTAAAAAGCGTGAAAGCATGCAAGCCTCTAATAAAACAGACAGGATAGGACAGGACAAACAACTTTATTTGGTCCTGAGAGGCAAGGCAGCGGGCCAACTATGTAGGTCCCCACCCAGCCGTTGGCTAGTCCCATGTCGGAACAGAGAGGCCATGCCTCTCCGCTCGTTCAGGGGCCCTCTGGACAGCCTGAAGCTGGACGTCTCGTCTAGGGTCTGTGATTGCCGTCGTCCAGTCTTCTTCTGTTTTAAAATCCTGTAACGCAGGGCACTGCCAGAGCATGTGACTCAAAGAGCTAAATTCACCACAATCTGGGCAAAGTGGATCAATATCCGGATGAAGCATGCTCAGAAAGCCCCTAGAGGGGTAAGACCCCGTCTGGAGCATGCGGAGCGTGCTTGCTTGTGATCTGTGGAGCTTATGATGGGGAAAAGGAAAAGTCTGTCGCTCTCCTCTGTAATGAGATGTTATCTCGTGAAAAGTAACGAGAGGATCACTGTGGACGAGCTCTCCCGAACCCACCCGAGAGACCACCCCGTCGCGGCTTGTGAAACCTCGCGCACAGTCGTGGGCTATCTCGTTTGGGTTCAGGTGACCCGGCAGTACGTCTGGTCCAATGTGAGCGGGAAACCAGACTATGTGATGAATAACGTCTGAGGGGGGTTTGCTGTGGAGAATTCTGGCTGCCTCTGTGGCTATCAATCCCGATGCGAACGCCCTAACGGCCGCTCGGGAATCGGTGTACACCGTGGTGCGTTTCGTGTCCAGTAATGCCAGCGCTACAGCAGCCTGTTCTGCTACATCGACCAAGGAGGTCTTCACTGAAGCTGCCGAGACACAAAATAAAATCGGCAGAGCTTCCGAAACGATTAATAAGCATAAGGTATCCGGTGTAAGAAGGTATAACATGGAGAAAACTGAACCCGCTCTGAAGAACGGAGGAAGCATCAGAGTAGTAAAGAGGAAACTTGGGATAGGCAAAAAACAGATGTATGAACTAAGGGACAAGGAAGACAAAATAACTACTACTATTCATAGGATAGTTTTACAGAGATCTGTACAGTAGCCAAGACAACCACGGCCTTAATATAGGAACTAGCAGCAACCGAGATGGAATCCCACCAGTAATGGTGGAAGAAGTCAGGAAAGCCTTGGAGGGCATGCAAAGAGGCAGAACTGCTGGTGAGGTTCAGATATCATCAGATCTGCTAAAATAAAAAACTGAGGGCAGATTGTGTTAGAAAAACTATCCACCTTGTTTACCAAGTGTCTCCTTATGGGAAGAGTACCAGAATCGCGGAAGAATGCTAATATCATCTTAATACATGAGAGATGACAAGGACTTGAAGAATTACAGGCTGATCAGCTTGCTCTCTGTTGTATGCAAACTATTTACAAAGGTAATTGCTGACAAAATTAAGACAATGTTAGAAATAAATCAATCAAAGGAACAAGCAGGATTTCTGACAGGCTATGCTCAACAAATGACGACATTCATACTATCAATCAGGTAATAGAGGAATAGTCAGAATACAGCCAACTACTATACATAGTTTTCATAGATTACAAGAAGGCGTTAGATTCAGTAGAAATATCAGTAGTGATGCGAACACTGTGAAATAAAGGCGTCGACGAAGGATATTGATACGTGTATGGAACTGTCGCCCCGACACAGCTGAATTGGCACCCAAATGAAAAAGACGACAACGTGGTTGTAGTGGGTTGGACTCTTGAGCTTCTCCCGTTGGCCTGCTTGACTGTGCGCTCTCTAAGCCGTTAGCAAGACCAGCTCTCGGTGAATAAATCTTCCCCGTAACATCTTTTGGTGGAAGGTGCTGGGTCTTCACACAACCCGGCTCTGGAACTCCGCAGTGGACGCCAGCTTTGTCCAGCTGCGATGCCTGAAACTGGCACTCAGGCCTCGCCATCCGCGCCGGCTCCATCACCTGTGATTCCCCCCCCCCCATCTTCTCGACCCTGGCACGTTTTCCGGGACGGACAGCACGGACGTCGAAGAATGGTTCGCATTATTCGAGCGCGTCAGCAAGCACTACAGGTGGGACGAAACGCTTATGCTGGCAAATATTCTATTCTACCTACGAGGTACGGCACGCAACTGGTATGAGACGCATGAAGAAGAATTAACCAGCTGGGACACATGCAAGCAAAAGCTTCGCGATTTGTTCGGTTGGTCAGTTGCTCGTCAGATGGCAGCCAAGCAGGAACTCGCGTCGCGTGTTCAATCATCGACGGAGTCGTGCGTCACGTACATCCAAGACGTACTGGCACTGTGCCGAAAGACTGACAAAAACGTGTCCGAGGCGGACAAGATCAGCAACGTGTTGAAAGGCATTGCTGGTGATGCTTTCAACATACTAATGTGCAAGAACTGCACCACTATCGACTCCATCATATCTGAATGCCGGTGATTTGAGCAAGCTAAAAGCAGGCGAATCACAAACCACATCGCGAGCCTACCAAACACTGCTGCGACTTCGTCTTGCGAAGATTCTGTAGCGCCCCGTTTACTTGCGCCTCCTGCCAATACCGCAAGGATTGTTCGCCAGGAGCTGGAAGCCATGGCACCCGCTTCCTATCAGCCCCCTGCGCAAGACAACTGGGCAAAAGTCTCGCTTATTCAAGCCGTCTTACGTCAGGAGTTTGCTAACCTGGGCGTCCAGGTTCCCCAGCCCGCCAGACTTATGCCGCAGCCCATGAGCACTCCCGTCCACAACGCTGACCATCACTCTGCTCCACTTGTCACTGCGGCAGCTTCGACTCCTCGGTTTCCACCACGCTACCGAAATCCATCTGATTGGCGCACGCACGATGATCGACCCATCTGCTTTTCTTGCTCTCGAGTTGGGCACATCTCCCGCCATTGCCGCAACAGGTGGTATTTTCGGCCAAGCTTTCGTAATGTAGATCGGCGTCAGGACCGCGGACACTATTCGCAACCCGGTTTTCCGGATGACCATATTCTGGACCCTTCAGCTCGCCGTTCATTTCCACGCTCCGAACCGTCCTACGCGGACGTCGTCGCCCAGAGAAACTGGTCTAGCCGCTCGCCGTCACCTCAGGGTCGGCCGTCACGCTCCCCTCAACGCCGCCGCTCTCAGTCACCGGCTTATTCTGCCCATTCCCTGGGAAACTGACGAGTGCAGCTCCTGGAGGTGGCGCTGCGTTGACGACTCAGAACGAAAACCGTCAACCGGCTACAAATTCAAGACGCAATTTACTTCGGGTGTTCGTTGATGGCCACGCCGTTACTGCTCTAATTGACACTGGTGCTCAAGCATCTGTTAGGAGTTCTACACTTTGATCTCGCCTGAAAAAGGTTCTCACACCAGCTATGTTCTCTACTGTTCAAGTTGTCAACGGAAGTCGAACATCAGTGCTTGGTATGTGCACTGCTCGCGTTACTGTTGCTGGTCACCACGCTTCCGTTCTTTTCGCAGTCCTCGATGCTTGCCCACACGATGTCATCCTTGGAATTGACTTCTTAACCGCCCACTCCGCCCTCATCGATTGTTCTACCGGTATCTTACGGCTCGAATTGCGTTTGTGCTCCGATTTCACTCCTCCATGTCGCACTCGGCTACGATCCGTGGAGTATCTACGGCTACCGCCCTGGCTGCTATGTACATTCCTCTGTCGCCATTGCCGTCCGTTCCTGATGGAGACTATCTGGTAGCTCCCCTTATTGATTTAACCCTTAAGCACCACATCGCACTACCACATACTATAGTGGTTGTTGCTAACAACACGGTGCTACTTCCAGTTCTGAACTCCTCTACGTCGACCCAAGTGCTTCCCCAAGGCATCACTTTAGCCGATCTTGCCACCCTTGATGAATGTTTGATTTTTTCTTTTACACCTGACACTAAGACCATGACGAAACCTGTCATCACGTGTCAAAATAAGGCGTTCCTCGACAAAATGATATCCAGCGACCTCTTACCTTCCCAAGTTGCGGCTCTCCGGGGTGTTATATTTTCTTACCTGGATATCTTTGACGTCGACGACCGTCCCCTGGGCCGCACAAGTGCGGTAACCCACCGCATCGACACCGGCGACGCCAGTCCACTCCACAAACGCCCTTATCGCGTGTCACATGCTGAGCGCCAAGTAATACAGACAGAGGTCGAGAAAATGCTGAGTAAAGACGTCATTGTGCCTTTATCGAGTCCTTGGGCCTCCCCTGTGGTCTTAGTTAAAAAGAAGGACAACACCTGGCGTTTTTGCGTCGACTATCGCCACCTGAATCGGATCACCAAGAAGGACGTTGATCCTTCACCTCTAATCGATGATAATAATAATAATAATAATACTTTTATTTCATCAGCATTGTGTACATGATGACAGGGGCCCGCAGTAAAAGCTGAAAAATCCGAGGATCGTTCCAATGAAAACTCCAAATGAAAAAACTAGCTTGACTGAGCTGCTGACCCCTAACTTGGCGAACAGCAAGGATTCAAGAATAAAAAAAAACACAACCAATTGTGCATAACATAACAGAAAAGAAAAATAAAAGACACAATACAAGGAAGTACACTTTTAAGGCACAGAAATCACGAGCAAACAGATAACAGGAATTATGAAAAAAAATCTGATGCACCCGACTGCCTCCACGGCACCAGCTATTTCTCGTCCCTTGACCTTCGATCCGGATACTGGCAAATTTCGGTCGACGACCGCGACCGCGAGAAGACAGCATTCATTACACCCGACGGCCTTTACCAATTCAAGGTCATGCCCTTTGGGTTGTGCAATGCCGCGGCTACTTTTGAACGTATGATGAACTCTCTTCTTCGCGGTTTCAAATGGTCGACCTGCCTCTCCTATCTGGATGATGTAATAGTTTTCTCACCCTCCTTCGAAAGCCACCTGTCTCGTCTCTCGGCAATTCTTGACGTTTTTCGTTGCGCTGGTCTCCAACTGAATTCGTCGAAATGCTCATTTGGACGTCGGCAGATTAAACTACTCGGCCACCTTGTTGACGCCACTGGTGTTCAACCCGACCCTGACAAAGTCCGTGCAGTCCGAGAATTCCCGGTTCCGCGTTCCAAACAAGAAGTTCGCAGTTTTATTGGGCTCTGCTCGTACTTCCGCCGCTTTCTCTTCAATTTCGCGGATATTGCTAGGCCCCTCAAGGATCTCCTCAAAAAGAATGTGGCCTTTTCTTGGGGAAGGGACCAAGAACTTTCCTTCGCGTCGCTAATTACCGCCCTCACATCAACATCTGTGTTGGCTCATTTTGATCCAGCGGCTCGAACAGAGCTTCGCACCGATGCAAGCGGCCATGGCATTGGTGCTATACTCGCTCAGATACAGAATGGCACCAACCGTGTGATAGCCTACGCTAGCCGCCTTTTGACGCACGCGGAACAAAATTATTCCATCACTGAGCGGGAATGCTTAGCCCTCGTTTGGGCTATTGCGAAATTCCGTCCGTACTTATACGGACGTCGGTTTGCAGTCATCACGGACCATCATGCGCTTTGCTGGCTGTCGACGCTTAAGGACCCTACAGGAAGACTCGGCCGATGGGCACTTCGATTACAGGAGTACACTTTCTCGGTTGTTTACAAATCGGGAAAGCTGCACAGCGATGCTGACTGCTTTTCGCGGCACCCTGTTGATCCACCTAGCTCCACTGATTTAGAATCCGATGCCTGCGTTTTAGCCATCACTGACTTTCTGAACGTGGCTGACGAACAGCGCTGAGATCCATCGCTGCTCACCATCATTGAGCGCCTTCAATCGCGTTATGGTGACTCTTCTCTTAGCAGATACCTGCTTTAAGACAACGTTTTGTACCGCCGCAACTTACACCCCAACGGCACGGAACTTTTACACGTCATACCGCATCACCTGCGAAAGGATGTTCTGCGACAATTCCACGACGCTCCAACTTCTGGACATCTAGGAGTCTCCAGAACTTACGACCGCATTCGACGACGAGTATTCTGGAAGGGTCTGTACCGCCCTGTTCGCCGTTACGTCACATCTGCTGACCTCTGCCTGCGCCGAAAGAAGCCTATGACTCCCCCTGCTGGTCTACTTCAACCTATTGAAGTTCCAGACGAGCTATTTCATCGAGTGCGGTTGGACCCTTTCCTACTTCTGCAACTAGAAATAAATGAATTGCAGTGGCCACAGACTATGCCACTTGGTATGCAATCACTCGAGCGCTACCAACCAGCTGCGCAACCGACGTTGCCGACTTCCTGCTGTACGACATTATTTTCCAGCATGGCGCTCCGACTCACCTGCTCACAGACCGTGGTCGCTACTTTCTATCTCGTGTGGTTGACGATCTACTCCGATCTTGCGCTACCCGTCACAACTTCACCACATCTTACCACCCTCAGACTAGCGGTCTTACGGAGCGACTAAACCGCACATTGACGGACATGCTTTCCATGTACGTATCTACCGGCCACACTGATTGGGTAATAGCTCTTCCGTTCGTAACCTTCGCCCATAACTCGTCGCGTCATGAAACAGCGGGCTACTCCCCTTTTTATCTACTCTTCAGACGTCATCCCTTACTGCCCTTCGACACACTACTTTTATCAGACCACCCATCCTCCACCTCGTACGCTCAAGATGCAATCACCCGTGCCCTCACGGCACGTGCGGTAGCGCGTGCTCGGTTATCGTCGTCGCAGACAGCACATAAGTCTCTTTATGACCATCGACACACAGATGCTGTTTTTTCTGCGGGATCTCTTGTTCTACTGTGGCTCCCATCTCGACGTGTTGGCCTCTGCGAGAAACTACTATCGCGATACGCTGGGCCCTACCGAGTCATTTGTCAGGTAAAACCTGTGACCTACGAGATTGCCGCTACCACGAACTCATCAGCTGCTGCACCCAGAACGGAAGTAGTCCATGTTTATCGTCTCAAGCCCCACAACGCCGACTCGCTCACCTAACAGGCACCAAGACGGTGCCTTACGGGCCGGGGTGATGATACGTGTATGAAACTGTCGCCCCGACACAGCTGAATTGGCACCCAAATGAAGAAGACGACAACGTGGTTGTAGGGGGTTGGACTCTCGAGCTTCTCCCGTTGGCCTGCTTGACTGTGCGCTCTCTAAGCCGTTAGCAAGACCAGCTCTCGGTGAATAAATCTTCCCCGTAACAATATATCAACATCCTGGGAGAAATATACAGGGATCAACTGCCATCATAGTACCCCTTAAAAAAAGCGACAGAATACCACTCAAGAAGGGTGTAGGGGAGGGGGATACAATGTCTTCACTACTATTTACCACGTACTTACAGGAGGTTTTCAGAGGCCTAGAAGGGGAAAAGTAGGGATAAGAGTTAATGGAGAGTACCTTAGTAATCTTCGCTTCGCCGATGACATCGCATTGCTCAGTAACTCAAGGGACGAATTGCAACTCATGACGATTGTTATAGCGCGAGAACAAACCGACAACACAGAGACAAGAAGGACACAAAAGACACTTGTCTCCTTCTTCTTGTCTTTGTGTCGTCGTTTTGTTCTCGCGCTATAACTATAGTCATGCCATACCAACTAGCCCAAGCTGCCACACTTCTATGCAACTCATGATCAAGAAGTTAGACAAGGAGAGTAAAAAAGTAGGTCTTAAAATTAATCTGCAGAAAACAGAAGTAATGTACAACAACCTCAAAAGAGAACAACGCTTCTAGATAGGTAACGCTGCATTTGAACTTGTAAAAAACTATGTCTACTTAGGACAGGTAATAACCGCCGAGCCAAACCGCGAGATTGAAGTAACTAGAAGAATAGGAATGGGGTGGAGCACATTTGGCAAGGATGTTCAAATCATGACAGGTAGATTGCCACTATCCCTCAAGAGGAAGGTATATAACAGCGGCATCTTGCCGGTACTTAGCTATAGAACAGAAACCTGGAGACTTGAACCCCACCTTGTCTTGAAATTTTTGTGAAGCAAGCTTTGTGGCTCAAAGGACTATTTCATTTGTGAAAAATCTCTTCATTGCATGCATTCCTGCTAATAATTGTGGTGCGCTTGCAGGGAGTATTTGGACCTACAAAAGGAACTAGATAGCCTGTCTCCCTGGAGGCCTTCAACTGCCCCAGGCCAGATCAAGATCAGTGGTGGCACCAGGCCAGGTCAACTGCCCCAGGCCATGTCAAGATCAGCGGTGGCACCAGGGCTGGTTCCACTACTGGATCCAGGAGTGATTTTCCCAGACCACTTTCAGCGAGGACGTATTCCACTTACATTCCCTTCTGATTGATTTGAGGAAGAGATGCCATTGTAATTTTATCCTTTTGTTTGTTTCTGAGCTCAGGAATGCCGGCTTACTATGAACTGCTGCACCAAGCTGGGTGATTGTTTATATGTATGGTTACTTGTAACTTATTTCTGAATAAAATGTTCCAAATGCAGTCCTATGAGTGTTACACGTTTTATGTCTTTTGAATCGTGCTAGGAATTCTGGCAGAATCGTCATTAATTCCTTTAGGTAGTGTGCCACAATCAAGAAACATTTGAGTAACATTGGCGGAGCAAGACATGTTGTTGGAAGGTGGTGGAAAGAGCTAGTCTCTTTCAGTATCAGCAGTGTCATGGTGCTCAGGGTGAGTGATGCCATGGAATTAAAAAGCAGCACCAATATAGAACAAAAATTGCAGACGTAAGCACATTTTTAATACAGTGTAGACCGCTTTAATGTAACCGCTTGTAATGCAGGACCGGTTACAATGTGGTATTTTTCGACTCATTTACCTTACCATAGAACACTATATATATGCATATTGTTACGATGTTAAGACCAGTTATGATGTGGTTGGCGTGAAAGTTTTGTGACAAACGCGGTAGCAAGTTGTGTCTGAAAGGAAGTGTACTGGGTGTGCCGCTGGAAAGCGAGCGATGAGGTCGTTATGGAGGAAGAGAAGATGCTGTGTGAACGAAGTAGAGTGAAGGCAGGAAAATTGACCACGGCACGCTGCGTGGGCTCGTCCAGAGAGGCGGGCGGTTGCCTATACTCCGTTTCCAACATCATCTGCAATGCTGTGGGGGCTAGTGAGACTTCTTGCAGTCGATGCGTTTGCATTGAAAAGTGGTTCATTGTTCTTACTACCAAAACAAAATTTTATTTCGTTGTTGCAGCGATAACTATTTGAAAAAATATATTTTGTGCTTTATAAAAAGGAAAGCGGAGTTGAAGGTATGTTACTGTGCTTTGGATAGCTCAATTTTCATATGACATCGCATACAGGAGGACACCACAGAGTTGTTCAGTGACTGTGTCCTTCTGTGCCATCCTCGCTTTCTTCCGTTCACCAGTTAGGCAAAGGCGTAGCACAAACACGGGAGTGCACTGGCACTAAGCAGGTGCCAGTGCACTCCCGTGCGAAGTTGGGCCAACAGCGCAAAGTGATGCATTTTGCTCGCCGAACTTCTTGACTAGCTTCCACAGCGTTCCACCTGATGTGTCAGACATAGTATAGACGATAAATACGCCTTTGCACTGGCGTCAACGCACATACAGTGTATACTATGGGTCGTTAGCATGATTTCCGCCGCTCCCTGTTGGTGAGGCCGCATGGCATGTGCAATCCCTTCCTTATCAGCTGTGCTTATTAAGAGTTTCCTGTCGGGAAAAGCATCGCCAGTATTGAGCTAGCCACGAATACCACACTTGATACCTTGTCCTTAAATTTAACAGCTTTTATTTTATCATGCGAGTTTTCGCCTTTGCTTCGAGTGTGCGGTCTTGCACAAGCTTGGCGGGTTTTCGTCGCAGCAATCTCGTACGTGTCCGCGCACGGTAACACTTCGTATCATGCATGCTGTTCTTAGTTCAGTGCTCGAGTGCGATTTTTTCGACGCTCGATCTTCATGTCATGGACAAACGTTTCGCAAAAAACTACCAAACGGCAGGCTGAGCCTTGTCAGCATGCATATTGGTTGTATTTCGGTCGCGGTGGCGTGCAAAGTTGCGTTACGGTACAGAATCAACAAATCCCACTGTGGGTGCACATACAGCGAAGGGATACATACCGTTAATCGAAACGAAGGTGGCATGTATAGCACTCAAATCGTCGTTCGCGATTCAAATGCGATGTCTTGAAATTGGGTGCTTGATTGACTGGGATTGATATAGGTGTTTAGCGTCCAAAACCACCATATGATTATGAGAGATGGTGTAGTGGAGGGCTCCGGAAATTTCAACCACCCGGGGTTCTCTTAACGTGCACCCAAATCTGAGCACACGGGCCTACAGCATTTTCGTCTTCATTGAAAATACAGTTGCCGCAGCAGCCGGGATTCCATCCGTTGACCTGAAATTGTGTGTACACCCGGGAAGTCGAATGACTGGTGTCTTATAGTGCGAGAAATTTCGGACGCGATTTCACTTATTTTCTGTGTAATGCGCATAATCGAGGTGATCTGAAAAGTCTGGAGTTAATTTCCAATCACCGCGATGGCATTTGCTTTCTTTTACTAGATCCCCCTCGCTCTCGTTCATTTTGTTGGCAACGTGAGTCTTTAGACGTTAAATTTTTTACCATTTGGAAATTCAAATGGTTGTAAGCATCATGCATTGTATGGTTCAATTCTCTGGCACACGAGGCTGCATGCTCAACACGTTTTGCACAAGTGCAGCCCTCGAAAAAGGTATTTCTGTTTATAGTGTGGTATTGCTTATAGTGTAGATATTCATGACTCTAGCGACTTACCCTTTAAGCGGTCTATACTGTACTCAATTAAACGAATACAGGCTGGGCATTTATTTCATGGCAAGCAAAACATTTTAAACACCCAGTTATTCTGACATCTTGCATATAAAAGTTATTGAACTGTTGATCAGTGTAGGTTCGCCTATATTTTTGATATGGCCCCGCCGCGGTGGTCTAGTGGCTAAGGAACTCGGATGCTGACTCGCACGTCGCGGGTTTGAATTCCGGCTGTGGCGGCTACATTTCCGATGGAGGCAGAAATGTTGTAGGCCCGTGTGCTCAGATTTGGGTGCACGTTAAAGAACCCCAGGTGGTCGAAATTTTCGGAGCTTTCCACTACGACGTCTCTCATAATCATGTGGTGGTTTCGGTACGTTAAACCCCACATATCAATCAAGATATTTTGACATGATGTTTGAATACCGGCTGTGGTACTTACATATTACTTTCAAAGAAGTGGTATAAAACGAATTTCATAATCGAGCCAGTACTTATCTGAAAAAAAGTGAAACATATATGTCCTGCCGACTCATGAAGGTACCATCATGTGATTGCATCACCAAGTATTCGGGATGAAACAGACAAAACAAGGGGCACAGAGTAGCACTTCTCAAATTGTTCTAAGGAGCGTTGTGCACACATTATTTTCATTTGCAGAACAGCTCGTGCACATTTAACAGGTGTTGCCCTATGCAGGAACGCAGCACTCTACAAGGCTGTGGCCTGTTACTGCAGTAAAGCTAGCTTCGCTGCATATACAAACAATCTTTTGTCTATTCTATTGTTCCTTTTTCTGCTATTGAAAATTGAAATGAACAAGTACTGATGCTGTCCCTGAATATTGGCCCACTTTGAAATTGGTATAATAAATAAAAACATTATTTCTGTGCACGTTATTCACAACTAATCTTAGCAAAGAGCATGGTCATTCCACAAATGATTGTGTTTTGATACATTTATTAGAGAAGTTACTGCAAAAATTTACAAAAACGCATCATGCCTGGGAGCTGAAATTGCCTCTCTTAGAAAACCAGAAATAGAGAATTGCTTGGCATTTTGAATAACACATTTTTTTTTTATTTTGAAGGAGAGGAAAATTCAGAAGTGTCTGTAAAATGCAACATGAATTTCAACAAAAGTATTTGAGAAGTACAAAGTAGCGTCAACTCTGTCCCTTTGCTTCTGCCTCCTAGCTCCTTTAGCAGCTGCAGCAGAATCTCTATTGTGTCCTGCAGGAAACTAGATGTTTTCCAGTTCAATAAAAACTTCTGTCTGCAATTGTACCTGTGCCATCACTGGCACAGCAGATAAGCATACCAAAGCGTTCAGAACCGCTGTACAGACAGACTCAAGTGCAGTCGACCATGCACCGTGCACCGATCAAGTGAACAAAGATGGCACACACATGGTCGTCTAAAGATTTAGTGCGCCACTCTTAAGAACTAGCGGTTTCCTAGCACCGCCGAGTTTTCAGTGCGGCTGCCATCAGAAGTGAGCATTCTTAATCATTATTAGATTATGTACTATACACTTTTATACTGCTGGACACAATGAAAATACGGCACTTGTTTCTGTGTATGCATTATATTGTTGTGTCGTATTCATTGCTGTTTTTTATACCCTTTATTTTGCGGCCGTTTCACTGTTTCATTTAGAACGTCAGTTCCCTTGAATGTTCTAATGGAAGATTTTCATAAGCCGCTCTTTCTGGCCAATACCCATGTTCCACGAGCTTCGCAGCTCAACTTAATTTGCATTCCACAAAGCACACGAGAGAAGAAATGCCTGTGCACAGTGACCGTCCAACTGGGCCAATAGCGCCATTTTGCTACAATTTCACATCCCTGCACTTTGTTGTGCACATTGTAGTACAGCTTGCACAAGCTGCGCCAAAGTAAACCTGTTTACACGGCATCAACCCATTGAAAGTCCAAAAATATTCTTCATCGCAACATACTCTACTTGAGCCTTTCTGTAATGCTCCTCGATACATCCCAGCGATGTGACAGTTTAGCATGCTATCAATAGTCTCTTTTGTTTGTTAGCGCACGTAGTAAAGTGATCTTTATCGTTCGTGTGTCTCTCTGCATACCGTATAATGTAGAAACCACGGCCAAGTGGCAACAATCTATCGGCACTGTGGGATGTAAGCGACGTCAATTCAGGCAAATGAAGATTCGGACGCGTAAAAGTTTGATGCGTTGAAATGAAAGAAGATGCCTCTTAATAGCGCTGTGCAACATGCTCTGGTATGTCTGTCGCAAACCTAAGCCTAAATGCCCACATTGAGCAATGTCGTGCAACTGCTGCTCATGCATGCCCCAGTTCTCGTCGCGGGTATTGATCTCGATTGCGAAACCGACTTATCGTGGTGGCAAGCCAACGTGTGTAGAACTGAGCGCAAAGTCTGCCTCAAATAAAGAACGAGTGCCTTCGCGCGTTGGAAACACCCTTTGAACAATCAGTGTTGTCATCAATCAAGAGAGAGAGAGAAAGCTCAAGAAAGTTGTCCTGGCATGTAAATCTTCCACACTGATTGTTTCCCAGGCCACCTGTTGTCTGCAATCGCACATTTACTGGCGTTGAGCAGCGCTTTCATGGAGATTTCTCTTTGTTCACGGACTACTTATAGCGTGCCGTGTGGTGGCTTCGTGAGGGAATGCGATTAGAAAAATTGCGTTAATATGTAGCCTAGGGCATTGAAATTTTTGCTGTATATGTAGTGTGGGAATTTGCTGTTCCCTTCTTCCTCACCTCTGCATGACCATAATCACCATCCTCTATTTGTCTCTCTGACCTCATCGTCATTGTGTGTCGTTATCGCCATCCTATGCATGCGTGCTCTGCCCTTTCTTTTTTCGGGGTCTTGCTATGGTCTTGCCTCAAATAAACGCCATATCAACCAAACGTCATAAGTGGTGCAGGTGCGGGGTTTTATGCTGCTTTCAAATACGTAATTAGCAGTTTAATAGTCCCTATATCGCAATTTTCATTTTGTTTTATGACAATGTGCAAGGCATAGTTCATTTTGGACAAAATTTTCATTCCAATAAACCTGTATGGTTCTGAGCCGTTAATGACCTATATTGCTCCAGATTAACTATAAAATGCAAATAACTATACAGAAAGTGCATATAAAACATTTTGATGGTCAAGAAAAATTGTAGAATACTCAGCTCATACTAATTTGTTAAATTAGGTTTGTAATAATTATACAAGCGATGTCAGGTTTTGAAGAAGATACTTGCACCCTGCACGTGTTGAGGAATATGTGGGCAAAATGTCACCCCGATTTGACTATCAAAAGTACCGAAAACATGATGTCCAATCTCAAGAATTTGACCAAAACTAGAATTAATTGATAACACATTTTAAAGGTTTAAGTGAAATTTCAGCAGTGCGAACAATATATATTGTTTAAGATGATTTCTGCCATCATGAGAGCTTGACAATCATGGTCATGTTGAGCACGTGGCTTCAGTAAACCCCTCATGCAAAATGCAATGGCAAACTGCCAGGTGACAATTTCCAGGCGACTGGGGACAATGAGCACATTTTTGTTTTTAGTTGCCACATTTTGCTCTTTAAAAGTGTTTTAAGCAACTTTAGGTTACTTACTATCCTCAGTTTCCTTTGGTTATGAAAGTAGAAAAATGAAATTTATGAAAGCAAATGAAAATGAAAAAAGATATGTAATTGTAGATCAAACTTTCTTTTTTCGGCTCGCACCTCCCCTTACGTCTGTACTGCAAAGCAAAACGGTCAAGTCTAGTTATATTTGTCCTCACTACCTGCTGAACCCTAAAACTTCTTTCCCAGGCCCAGTCATAGGACCTCTGTTACGGCAGATCCAAGGAGGGGCAATTGTGGAGAAGGGGGCAGTTCATCCATTCAAACATTGCCCCTCTCCAGACCTCCAGGAGGGGGGGGGGACAAAAAAAAACCTGTGGCACATCTATCTCACTAGTTGGTGGTCTAGTGGTTAAGGCACTCGGCTGCTGACCCGCAGGTCGCGCAATCAAATCTGTCGGTGGAGGGGAAAATGCTCTAGGCTTGTGTGCTTAGATTTGGGTGCACGTTAAAGAACCCCAGGTGGTCAAATTTTCCAGAGCCCTCCTTTCCGGCGTCTCTCATAATCATATGGTACCACGTGCTTTTGGGACGTTAAACCGTACATAATATTATTGATGGTTTCATAACCAGCAATTGCTCCTTGATAGCATAATAAGGGGAAAAATTCGTGAACACCAATTCAAGGGTTGCTGCTGAAGCCAGTGTTTCGACAAGCGGACTTGTCTTCAAGGCTGCCTTGAGGAAGAACAGCCCTTTTCTTTATACTTGGATTGATCACTCACTCTGGCTTGGTCATGATTCGTATTCTACCTGTTTTATTTTTACAAGACTTTTTCTGAATATTTGAAAAATTCAAAGTGCTCAACCCAGAGTCCTTGGCAGTGAAAGAAAGAAAATGTCATTCGGTGCTTACGCCTCTAAAATTTGAGTACAGTCTATTCGGTCATTCCAGCGACGCCGGCGGTGCCATGCAGCCGTGCTCCAAAGCTGTCACGTGGTGATAATCTGCGACGCAGTTCGGTCTCTCAGTAGTCATGAACCAATGAACGCGTCTTCACGCTCTGCGACGCTGATGTGCACGCTCGCGAAATCACCATTTAGTCCGCCATTTCGACGTACCGTTGCGCCGCCTATAGTCGCTGGAATGGTCGAATAGTGAGTTGTAGCGATTATTGAATTCACATGGCAATTTCAAACAGTATGTTCTCAATTTCAACGAGTCTATTTGCCTTCATTTTCTCTGCCTTCTTTCTTTAATTGTTAGACTCCTGATATTGTGGCAAGGGCTTTTTTCTTTTTGTAAATTACAACTCCTGTCATTCGCAGAAACGGCTGTCGTGTGCACGCAGGCTTTGTCACCAAATGTTGACTTCAACACACATTGTGTGCAGTGTAGTGAAACCAGCGTGTGACAATCTTCCGGGCTGAAAGCCTAAATAATGGCTGCACTACATATGTTGGCCTTGTATTCTTCTTTACATTACAGCAGTTTGTCCAGTACACTCACAAATAACATTTTTCACCGAATATTTTGAAGGGTTCTCCTCCAAGTTATACTAAATTCTTTGTTGTCTGCTCCAAACCTGCTTCAAAACACAGTTCCTCCTGCTCTGCATCTGCTTTACAACAGACTTTTTCACGCTTCAAATATTACTTCAAATCCTAATCTGGCTGGACCACCACTGACTGCTGTACACTGACACGAATGATGCAACTGTAGTCATTTTTAGGAAGTTTTATTTCAACGACATTGTGGCATACTAACACCATTTGAAACTGTGGTAAAAGATTTTTTTTCAAACCTGTAAGACAAAGGTAAGATAGCAGCCACTTACTACTGCACTAATTGCGGCTGTTGATGAAGTAGAAAACCTATTATACAGAACGAAAAATGGTCATACGTGTCCCACTGATGCTCAAAGGGTTGACCTAAGAAAAATGTTTTCGTTTTAACGTATTCTTCCCAGTGGCCACAGACAGTCGTCATTTGAGGAACGGGTAAAGACATATACATACTTGAGAAGCATGAAGTGCTGGGCAAGTTAGTAATTCATCTTAACTGTAGTACGTGAAAACTAAAACACAAAAGGAAGGCACCTAGACCTGGTTTGTGTGTGTTGTGTCTAGGTGTCCTCCTTTTGTTCTTTAATTTTTTTTTCGTGCACCACAGTTAAGATGGTAAAGACAGTTGTCATCTGAAAGTTTAAACTTGATGGAGACTGAAAGAATGCATAATAATCGGAAGTGTATACAAACTAGCTGGTTTGCTAGAATACAAGTGGTAGTGTGTCACACGGATGAAAAAAAAATGTTTTCCTTGTTCTTGGATCATCAGTTCTAATAATAACATCAATTTTGGTTGAATAGTATGAGTTGCATCTGTGTCTTCATGTTCTCCCATTCTCAGCACCAGACAGAACCTGTCTTATCACAACACCAAAATACATCATCACAAGTGCATGCAGTGGTAGAAAGTAATTACCTATACAAGAATATAGAATATTTCCAGTGAATTGCTTATTTGCACGTATCCTCCCCGCAGGGGCGCCTGCGCAAGTAGGCGTTTGGTGTGTAGCGACACCACGGACCCGAGCTAACGGGGGAGTTTCTACTCCCTCCCACGCCTAGCCGTGCGTGGCTTTGCCGTGTCCGGAGAAAAGAGGATCCTGGGGGTTGAGCCGACGCTGGGTGATTGGACTTTTAAGGCCCCCCGGCAGAGGCAACTCACCCCTTTGGCCCCGGCTTCACGTAGACGGCACCCCTGGGCTGACCCACCCAGGGGAAATCGGCAGTCGCCTTTTCCTATCTCTCTCTCCCTACATCTTCGTCTTTATCTCTCACTTTTTATCTGTCCTGTCTTCTGCTCTCTTCTGTTTACTTCCAAACTTCCTGGCGGCAAGGGTTAACCCTGTGCAAATAGCCTACCTTGGTCTAGGCGCATTGGGTTATAGTAGCGTTGTACGGCTGGCGTCTGCAGGTTTTAGCACCCGCAAACTTGTAGCGTCCCCTCGTTGGGCTCCGTGGTGGGTGGCCGCCAACGCTTCTGAAGAAAATTAAACTGGCATGCATAGAGCATTTCCATTATTAAGTGATCGTACCGCCTTAAAGCGCGTACGCACCGAAGACTTAGGATTTTTCAACCGATCAACTGAGAACATCCCCCATTTTCATGTTATACATAGTGAGATAAGCAGCAAGCAAGCCAGAACTGTATCCCCCTTTGTAGTAGCCAGATGTCTCACAGAAACTCTAGAAGCCGGGTACAAAGTTACCAAAATGGCCAGCGGAGACCTCCTCCTTGAAGTTCGAGAAAAAGAACAGTTTGAAAAGCTACAGAATCTTTCAACTTTTGGTGACACTCCCATCACTGTAACGCCACACTGATCCATGAACACAACCCGGGGAGTAGTATCTGATGCAGATTTGCTCGGCTTGACTGAAGACGAACTTCTGGAGGGGTGGAAGAGTCAAAATGTGACCAATGTACAAAGGATCACCATTAGAAGAGACAACAAGGTAACACCAACAAAACACCTAATACTCACGTTCGCTTCCAGTAATCTGCCAGAAAGTATTCAAACAGGGTACACTAAGACGTCGATCAGACCATACATACCTAACCCACGTCGTTGTTTCAAATGCCAGAAGTTTGGCCACGGCTCACAAAGCTGTCGTGGTCACCAAACTTGTGCACAATGTGGAGTGTCAGGCCACAACTCTGACAATTGCGAAGAACCATCACACTGTGTGAACTGTGGCGGAAATCATGCCGCATACTCACGGTCTTGCTCATTTTGGAAAAAAGAAAAAGAAATCATCACATTGAAAATTAAAGAAAATATCACATTCAAGGAGGCAAGACGAAGACCGTCGCCATTTTATGGCGCTACATATGCTAATGCGGCGCGTCAGGGGGCAACGCCGCACCAGCCCTCGTCACTCCTTCGGCCAGCGCAGAGCTAGCCGACGGCTGTGGCACCTGCCCCCAAGGCGGCAGTAGTTCAGTCTACTCCGCCGCCTAGCGAATTGAGGCCGGAGACTCCAGGGTCCTCTGGTCTCAAGGCCTCCCCTCACCAGGCGAGGCCTAAAATCCGAACCACCAGCTCGCATGTGCGGGCAACCAGTGCCTCTGGGGAGGCAATGGATACAACGGTACCCTTGGTACCAAAAGAGCGGCGCGCCTCCTTGGAGCGCGTTAAGAAAAATAAGAAACCAATAACGGGGTCGGACGACCGTCCTGCTGTCATGATATGCGCGGTAGGTTCATCTGGTGCGCGATGTTTGTGAGTTTGTGCTGTGCCGTACGCCGACGAAGATGACGATGAGACAAGGAAAAGGCGGAATCGTGTCGTCAAAGTCAAGCCAAGCCATGGGGAGAGAGAAGAGGAAGACGACGACGGGGCGTTCGAGAAGAAGGATCGGAACGAAACAGTGGCAGGCTGAAGCGCTCGTCGGGTCGTGGTCCCGAAGCCTACCTGTGCCTGTGGTCCGCACGAGCCTGGCTCCCTTCTACCGTGTGATCCAGCAGCCGGCGCCGGTCCGTTGTGCTCGGATCCGGGCGTTTTCCAGACCTGGGCCTACTACTGGCTGTCCGGGACGTGCTTGCCACACATCGACTCTGCCTCACGCTCCGCTCCGACCATGCCTGAGGCATCGCTGATGTCGGCGTAAGACGCAACGCAACGCATCGACTCATCTGCCTTCGACGTCACACGGTGAAGTGTTTCAAACCTTGTGTAGTGCAGTGGGGGACTACGCTAAGCGTCAGACCTTGTCTTTCGAGAACGTGTGTCGTGCTCGTACTTAAGGCAGTTCTTCGCTGTTGCCATGTAACACGCCAAGCTTCTTTATCGTTTTTTTTCTTTTTTTTCGTGGCATTAAAGCCTTATAACTCAAGTTGCAAATGTCTTCGTCAGTCTCGACAACGATTATTTAAGTTGCCGTGATTGCCCGAACCTTATCCCTCACAATTGGCGTCCGCGACAGGACGAAGCCGTTTGCACTGGGTTGAAATCTATAGGGAAGATGAGTGAGCAAGAGCTTATAACGCTAGCGGAACGCATGGGGCTTCAAGGAGCCGAGCTAAAGACGTGGGTAGACGCGCGGTTAGAGCGGGCTCATGAGGAATCTGTGCAAGCGCGTGAAGAGCGTTCCGCGGAAAAGCAGGCGGCGAAGGAACGTTTGGAGATAGAAGAGAGAACTCTTCAACTGCGAATTCGACTAGCTGAGGTTGAAGGTAGCCGAGAGCCAACAGCGCGGGACCGCGAACCTGAGAGGAGTCAAAGCCGCCCGTGCTTGATCAATCCTCACAACCTGATCCCAGTGTTTGACGAGGGGCGTGACGATCTCGATGCGTATCTCAAGAGGTTCAAACGCGTAGCAGTTGGTCAAGAGTGGCCTGAGGAGAAGTGGGAGACAGCGCTTAGTTTATGCCTCAGTGGGGAAGCATTGAAAGTCTTCGGTCGTCTGTCGCCAGAAGACTCAATGGATTACCAGAGTACGAAAGTGGCCTTGCTCCAGAGGTTTCGTTTCACAGCCGAAGGCTATCGCGAAAAGTTTCGGCAAAGCAAGCCTGAAGACGGCGAAACAGGTAAACAGTACGCCACGAGATTACAGAGTTACTTCGATAGATGGCTGGAAATGTCGGAAACGGACGAGGACTTTGCATCCGTGCGCAACCTCATTGTAGCTGAGCAGTTTCTGAATAACTGCCACGATCGCCTGGCACTTTTTCTAAGGGAGAAGAAATGCAGGACGGTAAAAGAAATGGCAGAAGCAGCTGATACCTTCTTGGAAGCCCAGCGGCAAACAAACTTGTTGGTATTTCGTACCAAGTCTGCAAACAATATTCCCAAGGAGCAAGAAGGATTTACTTATACCCAGCCTCCTCTTAGATGTTTCGTCTGTGATCGACCCGGCCACAGAGCATCTGATTGCCGCACGAAACCCCAACGAGTCTTCTGTGGGCACTGTCGGAAGCCCGGCCACGATGCAAGAGCATGCCCAAGCAACGGCGGGTCAAAGAAAATGACATCTTGCATCGTGTCTACTGACCAGAAGTCCGAGACGCCCCGATGTGCCGATGATTCATCACAAGATGAATATGTTGCTAGTGCACTCCGAACGCGCACCGCAACAGCTACACGAAACTTGCCGGTGTTACAGGGAGAAGTGTTTGGACATACTGTATCAGTCTTGAGGGATACTGGAAGCAACACCTTGGTCGTGCGACGTTCCCTCGTTCCCGATGATGCGCTGACGGGTACTACCGCCACTATTTTATTGGCCGATGGTAGTTGCATCGAGGTACCGGAAGCAGAAGTACGGATTCTATCGCCCTATTTCACCGGAAATGCGATAGTCAAATGCATGACGTCGCCACTTTACGATGTCATCGTAGGAAATGTTCCCGGCGCCCGTGACGCTAATGACCCCGACTCAACGTGGAAGGAGTCAGCGAGCCTGAAGTCGGAAACTAATCAGGCATTGAATTCTGAAGAGAAATCCAAGGATGGATGCGGGACGAAGAGCATAGTCATGGTTGGTGTTTCAAGCAAAGGACATCGCCGGAAGCTCACGACTGCTAAATTTGGAAACTTAGAGGTGACACAGGAGTCATTTCGCCAAAAACAAGAGGAAGACCGGTCGCTGGATGTTTGTAGGGCGAAAGTCGACACCCTCTTCCGCGGTAAAGGAGCCACATACCACTCATTTATGTTCGAGAAAGGAATCTTGTACCGCGTTTACCACTTGACTCCGGGTAAATCAGTTCAACAAGCGGTGGTTCCAAAGGCGTTGCGTGTCCATGTGTTGCACTTGGCACATGACTCACCGATATCTGGTCACCAGGGTATCAAGAAGACGAAGGACCGAGTTTTGGAGTCGTTTTATTGGCCCGGTGTACAGGAGGAGGTACGAAGATTCGTAAAATCATGCGACGCATGCCAAAGGACATATCCCAAAGGCAAAGTAGGCAAGGCGCCTCTTGGACGAATGCCTTTGATTGACACGCCATTCGAACGTGTGGCCGTTGATATCATTGGACCTCTGACGCCGATTTCAAAGAAGGGTAATCGGTACATTCTTACCCTTGTGGATTTCGTCACTCGGTACCCGGACGCGGTGGCTTTGCCCGCAATTGATTCGGCAACAGTAGCAGATGGACTACTGGAGATGTTCTCTCGAATAGGATTTCCACGGGAGATCCTCTGTGATCAAGCATCTTGCTTCACGTCAGGCCTGATGGAAGAGGTGAATGCTCTGCTTGCTATTCGACATTTGAGCTCGACGCCTTACCACCCGATATGCAATGGCTTGGTCGAAAGGTTCAACGGCACTTTGAAACAGATGTTGCGCAGGTTGTGCCAAGAGAAGCCGAAGTCATGGGACCGATTTCTTGCGCCTCTGTTATTCGCCTATCGAGAAGTACCTCAGGCCAGTATGGGCTTCTCGCCGTTTGAACTGATCTACGGCCGGCACGTCCGAGGACCCCTGGATATATTGAAGGAACTCTGGACAGGGGAAGACCTAGAGGAAGATATCAAGACTACTTACGGATACGTGCTTGATCTGAGAGAACCTCTTGAACGCACCTTGAAGCTGGCTCAAGAGAATCTTTCCCGAGCTCAACACTCGCAAAAGAAGTATTATGACCGAACCTCCAAAACCCGACAGCTCAAAGTTGGTGACCGGGCTCTTATATTGCTCCCAACCAGGGAAAACAAGCTTCTTATGCACTGGAAGGGGCCATTTCCGGTTACAGGAAAAAAGAATGACCACGACTATTGGTTGGACCTTGGGCACACCACGAAAATGTTTCACATAAACATGCTCAAGCGCTACGAAGAACGTCAACCAGAAGTCACTAGTCAAGCTTCATCGTTCGTTGTAGTCGAAGAAGGAGAGTCGGATTCACCCCTCCCTACATTTAAAGTAAATGAAGGGAAAGGTATTGAGTCGGTCACACTCGGAAGTAATTTAGACGAAGCACAACGCGATGATATGTGCAATCTCTTGGAGGAATTCCGAGACATATTTTCCGAAGTTCCTGGGAAGACGAACCTCCTAGAGTGCCGGCTAGAGCTTACTACAACAAAACCAATCAGCACGTCACAGTATCCGTTGCCGTTTGCAATGAAGGAAATAGTAGAGAAGGAGGTTCAAGATATGCTGAAGTTGGGAGTTATTGAACGATCCCATTCGCCGTATAACTCACCCTTGGTCCTGGTTAAGAAACCGGACAACAGCTTTCGCGCGTGCATTGACTTCCGTCACATTAATGAGGTTCTGGTGTCCGATTCTGAACCCATACCCAGAACTGACATTATGTTTGCTGAAGTCGGCACGAAGTCGGTTTTCTCAAAGTTAGATCTTACAAAGGGCTATTGGCAAGTACCCTTAGAGGAAAGTTCTCGTCCGAAAACAGCTTTTTCAACGCAATCTGGACACTACCATTTTCTCTATATGCCTTTTGGGATTAAGACAGCCTCGGCCATATTCACACGATTGATGAGGACATTACTGCACGGCATTCCAAACACAGTGCATTACATAGACGATGTTCTAATTGCCACAGCTACGCGGGAGGAGCATCTAGTGACATTGAAACAGTTGTTTCAGAGGATCCGAGAAGCAGGCCTACGGATCAAACCTCAAAAATGTGAGATCGGAATGACTTCTGTCATCTTCCTTGGGCATCACCTCGGCGATGGTACAATCCGCCCAGTAGAAAGCACGATAGCGAAGATCGCTAAAGCCCCAAGACCGGAAACGAAGAAGCAACTTCGCTCTTTTCTCGGCTTGGCGGGATATTACCGAGACCTCATACCTCACTATGCCCAGAAAGCGAAACCACTGACTGAAATGACAAGAAAGATGGAAAAGAACAAGTTAGCGTGGAATACCGAAAGAGAAGAGGCATTTGAAACCCTCAAACAAGCTCTAGCATCTACGCCAGTAGTCAAGGCTGTTGACATAAAGAAACCCTTCGTATTACGTACAGATGCATCTGATAGGTGTATAGGCGCTGTGCTTATGCAGGAACACGAGGGTCTTCTTCACCCGGTGTCATATGCCAGCCGCCAACTTATGCCCCGGGAAGAGAGATACTCTGCAATTGAAAGAGAGTGTTTAGCGTTAGTTTGGGCGATCGCGAAATTTCATATCTTCCTTTATGGAACCTCCTTCGTCGTTCAGACTGACCATCAACCGCTACGATACCTCTCTCAAGCCAAGCATTTGAACAGCCGGATCTTGCGCTGGAGTCTCGCATTGCAAGAGTACACCTTTCGCGTTGAGCATATCAAAGGATCAGAGAACGTAGGTGCTGATTATATGAGCAGGCTACAGGTGTAGGTGCTAGCTATACCACATTAATGTAATAATGTACCATATGCCTAGGGACTCTCCTATACAGACTATTCTCTTGGTGCAACAGTTCTGTACATTTGTTTGTCGTAAGTCTTGTCTCCCGCGCACTTTGGACAGTTTTTTTTTAAAAAAAAAGAAAAAAAACTTTTGAAAGGGGGGACTTTTGTCATGATATGCGCGGTAGGTTCATATGGTGCGCGATGTTTGTGAGTTTGTGCTGTGCCGTACGCCGACGAAGATGACGATGAGACAAGGAAAAGGCGGAATCGTGTCGTCAAAGTCAAGCCAAGCCATGGGGAGAGAGAAGAGGAAGACGACGACGGGGCGTTCAAGAAGAAGGATCGGAACGAAACAGTGGCAGGCTGAAGCGCTCGTCGGGTCGTGGTCCCGAAGCCTACCTGTGCCTGTGGTCCGCACGAGCCTGGCTCCCTTCTACCGTGTGATCCAGCAGCCGGCGCCGGTCCATTGTGCTCGGATCCGGGCGTTTTCCAGACCTGGGCCTACTACTGGCTGTCCGGGACGTGCTTGCCACACATCGACTCTGCCTCACGCTCCGCTCCGACCATGCCTGAGGCATCGCTGATGTCGGCGTAAGACGCAACGCAACGCATCGACTCATCTGCCTTCGACGTCACACGGTGAAGTGTTTCAAACCTTGTGTAGTGCAGTGGGGGACTACGCTAAGCGTCAGACCTTGTCTTTCGAGAACGTGTGTCGTGCTCATACTTAAGGCAGTTCTTCGCTGTTGCCATGTAACACGCCAAGCTTCTTTATCGTTTTTTTTCTTTTTTTTCGTGGCATTAAAGCCTTATAACTCAAGTTGCAAATGTCTTCGTCAGTCTCGACAACGATTATTTAAGTTGCCGTGATTGCCCGAACCTTATCCCTCACACCTGCCACCTGAATTAACGAGCTCACTACAACACAGGATATTCTTTGTACACACAGCAGTGTCTCTCTTGTTTAAATATGCAGACAGAAATATTACAGTGGAACATCCGAGGCCTTCTTCGAAACCTCGATGACTTACAAGAACTTCTCCATGAACACAATCCAAGAGTGCTGTGTGTACAGGAGACACACTTAAAACGAACTAACACAAACTTTTTACGTAACTACATAATCTTCCGAAAGGATAGAGATGATGCCATGCTACCATCCGGTGGTGTAGCGGTTATAGTAAGTCAAGGTATAGCATGCACACAATTACCCCTTCAAACTTCCCTCGAGGCGGTGGCTGTGCGAGCAGTTATTCTAAACAAACTTGTCACTGTTTGCTCTTTGTACATACCTCCGCACCACCGTCTCGAAAAACTTCAATTCCAGTCGTTAATCGACGAACTACTTGAACCTTATCTGGTCCTTGGGGACCTGAACGCACATAATGGTCTGTGGGGTGACTCTCGCTGTGATGCCCGAGGTCGTCTCATTGAACAATTCCTCATTTCATCGGGTGCTTGTCTGTTGAATAGGAAAGAGGCAACATACTATAACCTTGCCAACAAAACTTATTCTTCCATAGACCTCAGTATCGCATCTCCTTCACTTGTACCATTACTTCAGTGGAAAGTCATAAATAATCCATGTGGAAGTGACCATTTCCCTTTAGTTTTGAGTACACCAATAATAAACGAATGTCCTCCACATGTTCCCAAATGGCTGGTAAACAAAGCCAACTGGGAACGATTTCAAAAGCTTACTCACCTAAATTGGACTGACATATGCGGGTTAGGCATAGATGAAGCTGTGCAGTACTTCACGGCTTTTCTTACTGACGCAGCAACCAAGTGCATTCCACAAACATCTGCACTGCCCGGCAAACGACACGTTCCGTGGTGGAACACTGAGTTCCAGAATGCGCGAAAGGAACAGAACAGGGCATGGAGGTTGCTGCGGAACTCGCCGACAGCGGAAAACCTTGAGAGCTTTAGGAAAATAAAATCTCGAGGCAGGAGAACGCGTCGGCAGGCCAGAAAAGAAAGCTGGCACAAGTTTTTATCAGGGATAAATTCATATACACAAGAGGCTAAAGTCTGGAACATGGTTCGTAGGGTAGCAGGAAGACAAGTACACTCACTCCCACTCGTAAACACACAGGGTGATAGCCTGGAAGATCAAGCGAACTTCCTCGGTGCACACTACGAGCAGGTGTCTAGCTCGTCACACTACACTGAAGCTTTCCAAAGACACAAAGCAAAGATAGAAAAGCAGAAACTAGAATCCAAGTGCACAAATTACGAGGAATACAACCAACCTTTCAACTTAGCTGAGCTACAAACATCACTAAACTCTTGCAAAAATTCCGCTCCAGGCTACGACCGTGTCACATATGAAATGTTGAAAAACTTGCCGCTCGAAACGCGAAAAACTTTACTCTCTCTATACAATGCTATCTGGCTTTCAGGCACCATCCCTGCTTCCTGGAAAGAGGCCATTGTTATCCCTATTTTGAAACAGGGCAAGGACCCTTCCTCAGTTTCAAGTTATAGGCCCATTGCACTAACCAGCTGCGTTTGTAAACTTTTTGAAAAAATGATAAACCGCCGACTTTTACATTTCCTTGAAACACACAATCTGCTCGACCGATTTCAGTGTGGGTTTCGGGAGGGTAGATCCACCACCGACCATCTGGTGCGTATCGAGGCACAGATCCGAGACGCTTTTGTCCACAAACAATACTTCCTCTCAGTGTTTCTCGATATCGAGAAGGCTTACGACACAACATGGCGTTTTGGGATATTAAGAGACTTGTCTCACCTGGGTGTGCGCGGTAGAATGCTTTCCATAATCGAGAGTTACTTGTCCAATCGGAAATTCCGCGTCCGTGTGGGCAGTACACGGACGCGGAATCTCCCAAACATTTGTGCAAGAAACGGGAGTACCGCAAGGTGGTGTACTTAGTTGTACACTTTTTATTATAAAAATGAATTCCTTGCACCTGTCTATCTCCCGCAACATGTTCTATTCCACATATGTCGATGACGTCCAGCTTGGCTATAAGTCATGCAACCTAGCAATGTGTGAGCGACAGGTTCAGTTAGGTTTAAACAAGGTCTCCAAATGGGCAGAGGAAAACGGATTCCGGCTGAACCCAGGAAAAAGCACGTGTGTCTTGTTCTCCCGAAAGAGAGGCATGCACTCAGAACCCGACATTGAACTGAACGGCCAACGTCTGTCTGTGAATGCGGAGCATAAATTCCTAGGCTTAATCTTGGACAACAAGTTGACCTTCGTACCACACATAAAGTATTTAAAAACAAAATGTTTAAAAGCAATGAATGTTATAAAAGTGTTGTCATGGACTACGTGGGGTAGTGATAGGCAATGCCTCATGAACCTCTATAGAAGCCTTATTCGTACCCGCTTAGATTATGGGGCCGTTGTCTATCAGTCTGCCACTCAAAGTGCCTTGAAAATGCTGGACCCCGTGCACCATTTGGGCATCCGCCTTTCTACGGGTGCTTTTCGCATCAGCCCCGTAGAAAGCCTTTACGTTGAGTCAAATGAGTGGTCGCTTCATCTGCAAAGAACCTACATGTCCTTTGTATATTTCCTTAAGGGGAAAGCAGACAAGAGGCACCCCTCATACTCTACTATTAATGACTTGGCGAGCTCCATTCTTTTTCAAAACAGGCCTTCAATGAGGCAGCCCTTCTCAGTTCGCCTGAAGGGTCTAGCTGAGGACACTGGAGTGTCACTCGAACACAGTTTAATGGCTCCTGTAGCATACCCGCCACCGTGGCAGTGGCAGACTATAGACTGCGATGTGTCTTTCCTAGAGGTTACAAAACATGCACCTATTGCCCACACTTTCTGGAACACACTTTCTGGAACTTCAACACAAATACACACGTCCTGAGTTCTTCACAGATGCCTCCAAGACTAACTCCTCTGTGTCCTACGCTGCTGTCGGCCCATCCTTTTCGGATGCTGGCCCTCTACATCCACGCACAAGTATCTTCACAGCGGAAGCTTACGCAATACTGGTGGCAGCTAAACACATCAAACAATTACAAATACAAAAAGCAGTAATTTATACAGACTCCCTCAGTGTGGTAACGGCTCTGCACAGTCTTAAAAAACAAAAAAACCTAGTCATTGTCTCACTTTACTCCATTTTGTGCACACTCTACACACACAAACAACATGTTGTAGTGTGCTGGGTGCCAGGGCACCGTGAGATCCAAGGCAACGTGAGGGCGGATCAGCTCGCTGCATCCGTCCATGAGAGCACCGCCATTACATCTATATCAATCCCGGCCCTTGATCTTAAGCCGTCTCTCAAACGAAACCTCAGGGACTACTGGCAGAGCAAGTGGGATACACACACACAAAACAAACTAAACGTTATCAAGCCACACCTTGGCCATTGGCCATCAGTATCAAAATCACGTCTAACAGAGGTAACACTAACAAGACTCAGGATAGGACACACATACACGACACACACACATCTTTTATCCGGTGGTGATCCACCATTGTGTGATAAATGTGGTGAGACAATAACAGTTCTTCACGTTTTAATTCAATGTAAACATTTAGACACTCTAAGAAGACACCACTTCCCACTATCCTACCGACAACATATACCTTTACACCCTGCAATATTCGTCGGTAGGGAACCGCTTTTTAGTCACAAATCACTATTAGCGTTTTTAAAGGAAATTCATAATTTTCAGATCATATACCCGGGCATACCGTAGCACGACCTCTCTTGAGAGGTTTTTGCTGCGGTGGCTACACAGGAAAGTACTTGCCTCACGGCCCTTGGACGCAAGGGTATGAACGAGTGAGGCACTTGTGCTAATGCCATACATATCCACCATCGTCTTATTATCACCAACTTTTGTCATCATTCACACCACACACATCTTTCACGGCATGGTCATCATTTTATTACTTGTATGTTCTTACCCGCCTTATCGCGAGGAATTTTATGGCCCTTATACAGCCGCTTATCACAATCATTGTCCATATTTTTAGTAAGATGAAATGGCGCTCTTTGGCCAACAAATGGCCCTTGCGCCAAAAAAACACCATATATCATCATCATCATTGCACGTATCCTCGCCTTCTTCAATGATAATTCATCGGTGAAATATAGCGATGTGTTTTTATAGGGGTGTGCAAATATTCTAATTTTGAGTTGAATTACACCAATGTTTTATACCGTATTTACTCGCGTAATGCACGCACACGCATAATAAACGCACCCCCAACGTCAGTCGTCAAAATTTGGACATTTCCCCGCATATTAAGCGCCCCCCATACATTCATCCGCTGCAGTCCCACCAAAGTTTTTAGATACCATCAGTTGGAAAAGCTCGCTCCAGAGGCGGCACCAGCTCGTATCCGCTCCGAGGAGCGGCGCTGGTGTAGCGTTGAGATCAAGCCGCCGACTGGTATGGGAATGCCCACACAATCCACCTCCACAACCCAGAGCACAGCACAACACTGTAGGGTGAGAGGCAGCTCTGTCCAGCTCGGATCCGAAGACCCAAGAGGCCCTCGTGAGACGAACGAGGACAGCGGCCCGTGCCAATGGGATCCCTGACTAAGGATCACACTCACCGACATTCCTGCTTCGGTCGCAAATAAATGTTTTATTCTCTCTCAAGCCGCCATCGCCGCAGGCTTCCCGCGGCAGCTTTGAATGTTTTTTTTAGCTCGCTTGCTCAGACCACAGCGGCGGGAGCTTTAAGGGAAGGTTACATTTCGGTCATCGCAAATAGTACGAAGCATGTTACACGACATTCAAGCATGTTTGAGTATATTAGCAGTTTAGCATAGTAAACATGCCGACCTGCGGTGCACCGGGTTGTCGAAGTAGCCTCTGAGGAAAACACTTGCGAACGGCGGCACTTCTTCAAACCCCCAAAATTACCCCGAAGTTCTCAGGGCCTGAACAGCTGCTAATTCACGAAAAGCCTTCCTGGTGACAGTCAAGACATACGTTTCCACCTTACATTTTGAATCCGAGCACCTAATCACTTGCTACGAGCACATCGTAAGAGTAAACGTGAAACTTCCATGTGGTCCATAGGTGGACAGTTAAGGGCGGTGCATTTCTTCGAATTTTCCCGAATGTTCCGGCACACTTGTCTAAACCAGCAGCATTAAAGAGCAAAAGGAACTCAACGAAACTTACAGAAAGCGCGAATTTCGACAGCCGTGTGTCGGCAAGTGGTGGGAATGTGTCGGACGTTAATATGGAGAACAGCTATGTTGACGAAGCTACTGGCGTCTCCTCCTATCCTGAGTTGTGTCCAGAGGTAGCAACTTGGGTCCCTGCATTACAAGACCGGAAATGTTTCATTCCTGGAAGGCCGAGCTTATCCAAGAAAAATTTTTTTCTTCAAACTCGCTTTTTTGCTGCGCTGAAAGCTTCAAAGCAAAGTCAGCCAGAGGGTAGCGCTACGAAGCCGAGTGGCAGATTAGTACTTGCCTGCTCCTTAAAAATAGAGCCCTGCTGCTGCTTATAGGTTGATGTCAAAGGTGAACAGCTGTCTCCGGCGACATCATCACACCTAAACAAATAAATTATCAAGAGAATGCCTTGAGAAATCGTGTTCAAACAGGTTTCGCTCAGCAGCATCGGTTGTGCCGGAGCAAGGCTGGACATTAGTTAGTCCACTTGGCTTGTAGAACCGTTTGAAAGCTGTGTTTTCATTTATCGGATGTCGCTCTTCACTTTTTCTTCAAAACTGTGGCCCTATTAACCGCTTGTTTTAATTTTTCGGCAGTTGAGCGTAATTTTTGGTGAGGTTTCACTGGTTTCGTAGATTTCTCCTATTTTTTCTCTTCTACGGAGCTGACCGATTCTCCTTTTGTTCTTGTATGGTGGGCATAAGTCCTTCCGAGACAGCCTGAAAGGGATCCTCCACACATCCCGGGTCTTCGGGGCTGATGTTGCGGTCTAAATCGAAGGACGTCAGCTGCTCTGACAGCCCATGTATGTCTTCAGGTGATCAACATAACGGAGAAAAGTTGACATCATCTGCTAGCTCGCGAGTTTCAGCTGGCTTCCCAAACCACGTTCGCTGTATGCGCACGAGAGAACAAGCTTTTCCTTACAACTGAAGACAAAGGTAAAGCCTTTTGTTATCACCACGGCCTTGTCGATTTCCACAATACCTTTGTTTTGAACAACTTTGAAAAAAAAAGAGCTTCCTGGATAAGCTTGGCATTGCTGGATTGAAACATTGGTTGGTCGTGTACTGCAGGCAACCAAGTACCTGCCTCTGGACATAACTCTGGATTAGAGGGGACGCCAGTAGCTTCGTCAACATCGCTGTACTCCATGTCAGGCACATCACCACCGATTGCCGACACACGGCCCTGAAAATTCATGGTTTTTTCTAGTTTAGGGGGTTCCTTCTTGGACTTTAATGCCACTGATTTAGACAAGTGTGCGGAATATTCAGAAAAAATTGAGGAACAGCACCGGGCTTGAGTGCCAACCGACCACGTTGAATTTTGACGTTTCCGTCATGTGCTCGCAGAGAGGAATGAGGTCTTCGGATTCGAAATGTACGTCTTGACTGTCACCTGGAAGGCTTCTTCTGGAATAGCAGCTGTTCAGGCCTTGAGAACTGCAGGATAATTTGGATTTTGAAGAAGTGCCGCCGATCGCAAGAGTTTTACTGGTAGGCATGGCTACTTCGACAGCCCGGTTTGCATTAACTATCCTACTGCTAATTCACTCAAGCATGCTTTATAGTCGTGTAATGTGTGAAATACAAATTTCCAAAGAGTTTTTTTCAAACAAAATTTATTGATATACTGGCTGTATTTAATCTATTGAACTGCGTTCTATTTTTTCTTAAACTATTCTTCCATCACTTTGGAAGCCCTTCTTCTAACTCCTCGGATAATTTCAGCTACAATCCAAGGAGTTTGTGTATGAAATGCATCTTCACATAAAAATTATACCATTTTGTGTCAGCAGCGCCTGTGCCAGCTGTAAGGCTTGCAAGCTCACTGGTATAAAGCACAGCAAGATTGTGGCGCTAATTGGGCTAGACTGCAGGTGTGGCCTGACAATTTTTCCTTAGCGGTTCAAAAAAAAAATAACAGCCATTTCGAAACATAATCTTACATGTAAATAATTCGTTGTGTATTTACAACAGGCTCATTCACTAAGTTCACAACGGGAAGGCGCAGATGAACCCTATTTATTGCAAAGGCGTAGGCAGAAATTTTTGCGGGGGAGGGGGGGGGGGGTAGGGGCACCACTTTAATCTAAAGAGGGTTCCGCGCAGACAAATGTGGTAGAGTGTCACTTTTTGCTCTGTTAACAATAGCAAAAACATTTCTTTAGGGGCGAGGCTTCATACAGCGGCACCCGTTCTTCCCTCGTAAAAGTAGTAGTAGTGTGTAACCAATCTTACATTTTGACCTCCAAGGGGATGCTGGTGGGAGATTTCTTCTGTGCGTTGTTGAACAATAAAAAATTCGCAGAGTGCGCGTTTACTAAAAGCCGAATTCTCCTGTCTCTCATTCTCCCTTAGCAGCCACCTTCCGTACCTTGAGACTACAGCGCCGCCGCTACTGTCATCTGCTAGAGAAGCCGAGATGCGGCGCGGCCGCTTCGTTCGTTCCACTAGCCCCTTCTAGTACACTGTAACCACGCACCGCACAAGACCAAAGAGCCACCAAAACATCGACCAATGTTAGCAGTATGAGAACTATTCATGATGGCTACGCTGTGCTACCAAGAAAAACCAGAGTTATTCAATCATACGAGTTGCAAAGCTCCCCATAGGCTCCATGTATCAAAATCTAAACACAACATTGGCCAAAATGGCGGATGTGAGCAGATTGTAGTGCCACCTCTTAAAAATGAAACTACCTAGAAAACGCAATGTTTTGTGTTTTTGTGTTTAGCAAGATTGTGAGCGCCGTCGCATTCTGCAAAACAGCATGGTAGCGCCTATAACTCGTTCTTAGGGGAGTTGGTATCTAAGTGTGCTGACCATGTTACTTTGTCGCAGTGGTAGAGACGTGATAAAAGACAGAGGAGCTGCTCGTTCTCTTGATGCTCTGTCCTTTTTCATGTTTTCCACATAGCGCTAGGAGGCGGGTTCGTGCGGTGAACCTTTTTTTGGTTTTATTTCGGTTGCACTGCATTTGTCGCCGCTGAATTTCATTGACCGCACAGATAGCACAGCGTAATGGACGGTGCAGCGAAGTCGGTAGTTTACCAGATTCACGTGAAGAGCCCACGATGATGACATTTCGGCAAAATAGTGAGTGGCAAGGTGTGATGCAAGCGGGATGCCACGTTGATCCAACCTGTAAGTATGTCAACGGCAGCAGACGACGTTGCCCGAACAGAAAACGCCGGTGCCATTGGAAAGACTCCACGAACATCGCACCTGAAAAGAAAAGAGCGCTTGCAGTGCTAGTTGCAAGTAAATAGCAATGTTCAATGTTCCCACTTTCTTTGTCATCGGACTTTCATAATTTTTTGGTATCCCAGCTTGTGTCTCATCGATTTCACGATTAGTGGAACTCGACCGCTGCGTACAAGACAAAGCGGCTAATTCGCGGTAAGTACTTATAGGAACTGTTGTGCTTTGGTTTACACTCTACTGAATCTGTGTCTTCTTTGTGCGACCATCACTTACGTCGTGTTAATGAGACACATCGTGAACCGCAGAGCGGGGCAGTTAAAGGATTTGTCAAACTTCCCGTGAGCAATCGGTCACAAGCGCACATTTTCAAACGAGCAAACGAGGAGTTATAGAAATAACCAGGGTGCAGCGTTAAAACCGTCGTAGCACGAAATTGCAAGCACCACCTTCGACGAAATAAAACTTGACGCTTTGAGCCGGCTTTGATTACGCCTTTGCAGAGCGAAAACAGCTGACAGCGGCGGCGGGCGCCGTGCGAGCGAAGGGCAACGCCAGTGTTGTTGAGCCGCCAAAAAAAAAGAAGCGCACGCACAAGTGGCATTATAGTGTTTTGTACTGTCGCTCCCAGATGGTGCGACAATCTGCTCACTCCCGCTAGGTCAGCCAATGGCGTGTACAGGTTTCGGAACGCAGTTTCTCAACTCATATGATTGAGTAACTCTGCTGTCGACCACCGCTGACGTAGCTGAAGTGTCACGAAAAGGCTCTTGGCCATGCGCTCACGTGGTCCGTAAACTTTTGTGGCCGACTGTCCATCACATTAAACATTTAGTAACTACGTAGGCCCTAGTCGCCGTTATTGATATCTATGACGTCGCGACTTCAAGGGGCCGTCGCCACCCGCATGTGACTGTAACGCGTTTTTTTTCGCTTACGAAGCGCCTTCTACAAGTAAGCAAGATGCTTTTGGTATTGAGAGAGTAATAATTTTATCATTATAAAAAAATGCGTTTCTCTTAAGCATCTTTTTAAGGCGGTGTCCGATGAAAGAAATGTGCCTCGAAATTTCTTTCCTTAACTCATTCTAAACGAAGGTCTCGTTTCGACAGATGCGATGCCTTTAGGTTGTGTATAAGTACCGCTGTTCGCTCATCAAAGCACCACATGCATAGATCGGCAATACTTGCGGAGCTCTTCACACTCACTCATGAAGCATATTTAGAGCCTTGGACTCACTTGGACTTAGACTCACAAAAATTTCCTTTAGCCGAACTCACTCGTACTCAAACTCATCAACACATTACTCCCCCGTACTCACTCAGAGTGAAGGCTCGATCCGAGTCTGAGTGAGTGCGAATGAGTCGACTCATGAGCCGTTAGCCTAGAATTTTCTCCTAATTCGACCATGGTGTCGATGCTCTTCAACAAGGATGTCACACGTAATTTGTGCTCTTTTTGGCACCGTTTCACATAGAATCTTTGAAGACAAGTTCTGAGGGCTTGTAAACCAGTTTGACCATTTTTCTTAAGAGAGATGAAAGCATAACATATATTTATCAATAACTTACTTGGAAGAGTCGGTAGTGTTGGTGAAGGGGGGAGGGGAGGGTAAGATCAGCCTCATACGCAATCGACGCCTCTGATTATAAATATTGAAAGTGTGTATGAACGACGCTGCTTTGGAATACATGCAAGTATACGCGAGTATAAACGTGAACTCAAGTAATACCCCTGTCACACGGCCACCACCTAACTCCGTTGAACACCGTCAACGTAAATCTCCCCTAGGGGGTTTGACGGAGAAGGAGTTGTGGCAGTGTCACACGGCAATGACAAGGTTGTAACAGTTGCCACGAGGGGACTCAGCTGGCGCTGTTCGATTTTCGGAAAAGTATTCTAATTTGATCCCTATTAATTTTTTTGTGAATCATCGTTATGCGGTTTTTACAAAAAAGCACTATTAAGTAAGTACGCGACTAGCAAACCATTAAAAATATTTTCAAATAAAAACGCATTTGCTAAATGTAGCAATGCTGCTAGTGACGCTGGCCACATTGTGCTTTTAGTTGTTTTGTTGCCTGTGTACATGCCCGGTACGAAAGTTCTTATGCTTCCTTGCCTCGTGAGCGCACATTTTGTGTTCTTCAGCCATGAGTGACACAGCGGACGACGTGAGGAAGTGGTGCGATGTTGCGCTGGTAATGACGTTGATCGGCTGGCGCTGGCCGGCCCGACTCGCGAGGCACGGTGTGTAGGGCATCGGTGTTGAGAGTAAGTGAACTCTGGCGGGCGTAAATATTGTAAACAAACACGCGTTGTGAATGAGTAATACAACGAAACAACGTTTAATATTGCTAAAATGTATTATTCTTTCACTGCGGCCACTTTGTGCTCGAAATTTTTCTTTGACCTCTAGACTGCTGAGAACGAGAGTACCTCGTTTCGCTGCGAAGGGAGATCGTTGAACGTCCTTTGCGAAATGCTCCGTTCACCTTCGTTTGCGTAAGGGTGGCCGTGTGACACCGACCGCATCTTCGTTGTCGTAAAGACGAGGGAGTTAAACGGTCTTCACAGGTGCCCGTGTGACAGGGGTATTAGACTGATAGCAATGCTCAAGATGACTGGATAGGACGTTGGGTCGGCAAAAGAAAGTGGAACTCACTTAGACTCACTCAAGAGATACATGTGGCGATTTGGACACACTCGTACTCACATTCACCCAAATTTTCCTGAGCCGAACTCACTTGGACTCTGGTGTCAGTAACCCAGATGACACCCCACCAGTAATGATAGAAGAAGTCAGAAAAGCTTTGGAGAGCATGCAAAGAGGCAAAGCGGCTGGTGAGAATCAGGCAGTTCTTTTATAACTCTTTAAAATAGTCTGTGGTCCCTGTGCCGTGAAGTGCCGCAACAACCACGAAAGCATGAAACCATCGAGAGCCACCCATCTGTCAAATTATTCAGACTTGTGGGAAATTTCGAGAGATCAATGAATGTCCACAGAACACGCCTTTTTTTATTGATGTGGATGAGAAGACTTACGTATGCAGATTTTTAACATGCACATTTACAGTATGTGTGACAGAGAGAAATACCTTTATGAATATAAAAAGAATAAAAAAGTTCCATATATATCATTACAGGCAAGAAAATGATAAGAACAATCTTTGAAATCCAGTGAAGAGCAAATCATGACCGATGTAGCACTGAGCACTTCTGTAAACATGCCAGCATGCAGGAAAGGAGCAAACCTGTGAGATTGACAACCAGCTAATTAAGGAACGGGTCACCGCTTTTACGAGAATCACCTGGAACGTTTGGAAGAATTCCCGTTTATCGACGGATATACGTGTGAGATGATTTTCAAAATAATAAATGGTAAGAGGTTGCAATATGGTATGCACTTACTCAATTCTCCGGTATTAATGGTTTAATGGCGGATAATCAGTACACTCTTGGCGTATAGACGAGGAGCACGAATGACGAGAAAAAAACAAAACATGGCTGATCCTTTTGTCATACGAGCTGGTATAACACGAAAGTGAAGCGGGCCTTCACAGAAGTAGGTGGTTGTCTATTGTGCGTTAGTGTAAGAGAGCTAGCGTAATTTCTATTGATGTTTGGCAAATATAGCCAAACATCAATAGCTGGTGAATAATCCAGCTGCTATTAGAGGAAGATGCACCGTGAAACACGGAACGCGCTTTGTACCTTGTGTTATTGGTGTCGTATATCTTATTCCGCTTTCGTGCGAAATGGTACACATAGGGTAAACAAAAAGGTGCCTCAATGTGTTTCTTTTTTTTGACAATGCAGTCCCTCTGTGTGAAGAATGTATAGTGTGGAGCTATAGAGTCAGGTGTTTCATGATGTTGTTTTTCGTCTCCTGCTCTACTGCAATAGTGCATTGTTAAATAAATAAATAAATGAAAACACAAGGTGCAGCTATATAAAAAAATCAGATTCATAGAAGGATTAGTGTGTGAATAAAATAGGCTGAATTGTTGTCTATATTGTTCGTGCATCTTCTATTGCTTACTCAACCGCCTCACTAATTAGCCACTGTCAGCCATTAATAAACTGAGCACACGTAGTCGAAAAAGTTGCCATGTGTGTTATTGGATGTTTCAGCGATTATTATCTCCATGTTGTCTCTACGTTCGCTGTTAAACATGGGCTTTATGTTTATATGTAATGTTGATGCAATGTGATTAGTTGATTGTTGTTGCCACATTAAAGCCATCACGTTAGGACGTGATAATTTGAATGTTGTTGCCGCAGTAAAAACATTACGTTCGGACAACGTGATTATTTGGATGTTGCTACATCATTAAATGCACTGTGTTATGACAACGTATTTTATAAATGTTGGTGCAATGTTATATTTTACTGTCTAACATTGCCTCACATTCGTTGCATTCAAACCACGTTGATTCAACGTTCTGCGTTACTTGGGTAGGTACAATACTATGTTTTTTTATTAAATCATTGCACGTAGGACAAGCATTATACCTATCATTTTCCATCCTATTACGTGGTAAATGAGACTGTGTTGGTAAATAAGTAGGCGATTGTGTCTTAATAATTGCCTGAAAAGCCAGCCATGCACTCACCCTTGAAGCCAAAGAGGTCAGCAAGTTCTACTGCTCCTAAAAACATGCATCCATTTTTGTATCCAAGTACTATTATTGAAAAGTGGTTGTTGTAGATAATGTCACCATAAGCATACCAATATTGCGTATTTTGATGCGTACTTTGCATCAACCTTCTACCTTCTAATACGCTCATGCCATCTTTCTATTACGACGGCTGATTTACCTAGAGGTGAATGTATGGAATGTAAGAAGTTGAATCGCATTTCGTGCATACTGAAGTGCTCGTTCAAAAGTAGTGGTAAGTGCGCTTAATTTCTACAGCATTACCGCCTTTCCTGACTCCGCTTTATGTAAAAGAAAGAAGAAAAAGAACATTCGTACAGTATCACAACAGGCAGGCAACTGTATGCATTTGCGATTTGCTCCGATGGTTGGGTACACGCTAGAAATGTAGGACAAATGAAAAGACATGTAGGACAAGGGACAGCAAAGCCGACATTCCATACACTAGTGAGTTATGCATATGCCAACATATATGGTATTTGCTGAAAACCGAAAAATTGCACATTCAAAAGTTCCGCGTTGGCGGACGTGGTAGTTTAAACGGCAGCTCTCGTCGTATCGTGTCCTTCTCGTCTTCTCTCTTCGTTGTGTTCACGCTGATTTTTCAATGTATACCCGTGCGGTGTGCTCATATAACCTTTCACCAGGCCCGCAAGAAATTACAGTAGTGAGCACTGTACGCTGCCGTAAACTTAAAGCGACAATAACAAGAAAGATCACGTCGTGAATACCTTGCTTACCTTTCAAATTTGCGCTCCTATTCCCGATCGTCTTTCTTGAGGTGTCTGCAATGCTTGCACCCACACACACAAATATTTAACAGCACTGTGTTGTGTTTTCAGTGGACCTTCGAACTTGGAAGTAAATCTTGAATCCAAAATTGGCAGCCGCCAGCACCTGTTTTTACAGGAAGCAGATGGCGTTTCGCGCATCAAGAAACTAGAATTACTGTATACGCTACCTTTAGGTAGCGTATACAGTAATACAGTAAGAAAGAGGAGGCTAGCGCATCCTTCGCAGTATATATATATATATATATATATATGAGATTTAACAGACAATATTGCCAAGGAAAGTATAGGGGAAACTATTAGACCAATTGTAATGTAAATGTGAACTAAGAAAAGTGGGTGAAAAGATAACTTTCCGTGAGCAGAAACCGAACCTGGGACCTTCGAATAACGCGTTCGATGCTCTACCAATGAGCTACCAGGCGGCTATCCCCCCAGCCACTTTATTGGGTTTATATGTGAATTTAAACGTGGTAGTGTCAGTCAGCGCCACCCTTAGCCATGGCGGTGAGTGTGGTACACTCTCTTTATGAGCCTGTATGGCGTCACGTAGCACGTGAACTTATTACGAGCTGGCAGCTGACCAATAGTCCCTCGTATACAACCTAACGGCACTAAGTCTGCCAGTACGAGACCCTCGTTAATGAATAAGGGAAAGAAGTGTATACCTAAGGGCTCGTTCTTCCGTGTTTTGACACAACATTAATGAGGTATAACAGACAACAATGCCAAATAATGTATAGGGGAAGTTATTAGACCAATTGTAATGTAAATGCGAAGAAAGAAAGGTGGGTGAAAAGATAGTTGCCGTGAGCAGGAATTGAACCTACGACCTCCGAATAACGCGTTCGATGCTCTAGCACTGAGCTATCACGGTTGCTGTTCTCCCAGCCACTTTATTGGGTTTATATGTGAATTTATGGGAATTTAAACGTGGGAGTGTTAGGTCAGTGCCACCTCAAGCCATGCGGTGACCCACAGAACTTCTTTTTTGTACTATATATATATATATATATATATATATATATATATATATATATATATATTTATTATAATGTAAATGCGAGGTCAAAAGCGGTATCAGCGTCGGTACAGAAGCAGCAAGAGCTAGCCGGATGTACGGGCAGCGTCACAGCAGCAACCAGGCAGTCTTAGCTCGTGCCTCGCGCCAACGTGTCGATGTCGCTGCCGTAGTGGGCATTCCTCTTCACTACAATATATATATATATATATATATATATATATATATATATATATATATATATATATATATATATATATATATATATATAATTGTCCATAAAATTGCTATCGCAATGAAAGGAAAGAAGGAATAGAGCAAATTCAACATAAAAAATGTAGGAAAAATCATGCAAGTCCAAGGAATTTCGAAACGTAATTAAAAGCATGAGCGTAGGTTCTCTGGCTCTTTGACCAACGGAAGGAATTTTCCTATTATCGTAAAATATGTTATATCGATGATGGTTTTTTGTTTCCTGTGGCTGCAATTTTTAATTTGCCAGACCTGCCATTGTCATGGGAAGAAAATGATGTAACTCCATGCCACATACAGTCACGTCCCGACAATCACGTAACAATCAGTAACGTAAATAAAATTCGCCTTACATTGATTGACTAGTGATGTGACTAAAACCCCGTAACATCGCGTAAATATGGACTTTGACATGCTTCCGTCATAACTTCGGTACAACCGGGTGGCACGGGGTAACCTTAGCATCTTCGTTTGGCTCAATGTTGTACTTTCCCTCTCACTTGACTAAAATCAGGTCACGTGACTGTTTCCGACGTGAAATTTTCCCTCCAGAACCACGTAACACGTGCGTAGTGTGGCGAGCCGACCAGGCCTTAGAAGAAATTCTAAGCTCCACCATACCCTAGTATTACTAGGAAAAACTTAAAAAAAACTGGTCGAACACTAGCTTCACTGTTGGTTCTATTTTTGCGCAAGTAGTTTTTCACTACCTGGTAGTGAGGGCTGTTCCTAAATAAAACGGCTGACTCTTTGTGAAGTCATCGATAAGTAGGCCAATTTTACTGTGTTTCGCCCTCCTCCATCCGCGCTCTGTGACGGCTGCGCGATTTCGCAGGCATTAGAGAAAGCTTTGCCTATACAGCACTGACGAATTTCATCGAATATCGGCTTCCCTGGGGCTGATCATTTTGTGAAACGCGTAAACTAGAAGTTAAAATTACGAGGCTGCGCTGTGGTACAGTGGCTAGAATGGGGAAGTGTGATGACCGGTGAGCGGCTGCTACGGGAGGCGCTGAAGAATGAGGAGAGGGAACCGCGTGGGGGTGCTCGCTCCCGCATTAAATAGCAGAAAAGGAACACAGGCCCCTGTGGCTAGCATTTTTGGATATCAAGGGAGCGTACGATAGCTTGGTTCAAGAGGAATTGTGGGGAATACTGGACACACTAGGCATGGAACATGTAGTCACTAATCTTTTAAAGCATATCTATAAAGGTAACAAGGTAGTTATAAAGTGCAAAAAACAGGTATGCAAGCCTGAAGAGGTGAAACGGGGGCTCAGGCAGGGGTCCCCCCTGTCACCCTTATTATTCATGATGTACCTACAAGGATTAGAGGCCAATTTAGAGGGAAGTGCACTGGGCTTCAACCTCTCTTTAGTCAAACAAAGAAAACTCATTGATCAGGCACTACCAGCATTCATGTACGCAGAAGATATAGTGCTAATGGCCGACCACATGGAAGATTTGCAGAGATTGGTGGCCATCTGCGGTAATGAGAGAGATAGGTTAGATTTCAGATTCAGTAAGGAAAAATCAGCAGTCATGATTTTTAATGACAATGAAGGTAGTGAGCTTAGAATACAGGAGGTCACGCTAGAGATAACAGATAAATACAAATATCTAGGCGTATGGATAACCAATGGGACCGAGTACCTGAGGGAACACGAAATATACGTGACGACTAAAGGTAACAGGAATCCAGCAGTGATGAAAAATAGGGCACTGTAGAATTACAATAGGTATGATGTGAGAGGAATATGGAAAGGGGTCATGGTTCCTGGGCTGACCTTCTTGTGCATGAGATCAGACGTTCAAGCAAGATTAGAAATTAAGCAATGTGGAATAGGTAGGCTTGATTTAGGAGCTCACGGGAATACACGAAATCACAGAGTACACGGTGATATGGGATGGTCATCATTTGAGGGCAGGGAAGCTAGCAGCAAGATAAAATTCGAGAAGCGATTGAGAGAAGTGGGAGAGGAGCGTTGGGCTAGGAAAGTTTTCAGCTACTTGTACATGAAGAATGTCGATACAAAATGGAGGAAGCGAACCAGGAAATTTACTGGTAAATACTTAGAAAGCAGCAGGTGACCAAACCAAAAAGAACTATCGGTTAAGAAGAAAGTGAAGGAAACGGAGACTGACATGTGGAGAATTGGCATGATTAAGAAGTCCACACTAGAGATCTATCGAACTTTTAAGCAGGAAATTGCCAAGGAAAGGATCTATGATAATACTGGGGGTAGTTCTCTACTCTTTGAGGCCAAGACGGGAGTGTTGCGAACCAAGACATATCGGGCCAAATACGAAGGGGTAGACACAGTATGCAGTGCGTGTGGAGAGGAAGAAGAAACTGCCGAACACTTGATAATGCTCTGTAAAGGGCTTCACCCTACAGTTCGGGATGATGGCGCAGAGTTTTTCAAAGCACTGGGGTTTAGGGACAGGGAGGGCAAAATAGACTTTAAGCGGGTAGACTTAGCTAGAAGGAGGTTATCTGATTGGTAGCTAAAGTTTAGGCACAAGTGAAAATAAACTCTTTACTGCAAAGTACGAATGCTCAACCTCACTATTTAAAGGAAAAAGAAGATAAATCTAATGGTTAGTTCACTAAGTATTACGGCTGGGTGGCGTTAGCTGCCGCCCGATTTGAAAGGTACAGCCACGTCCGTCCGTCCGTCCATCCGTCCGTCCATCCAATCCATCCATCCATCCATTCATCCACCCACCCACCCACCCAAACCCACCCACCCACCCAGCCACCCGTCCGTCCGTTCGTCCGTCCTTCCGTCCATCCATCCATCCACCCGCCCACCCGCCCACCCGTCCGTCCGTCCATCTATCCATCCATCCATCCATCCATCCATCCATCCATCCATCCATCCATCCATCCATCCATCCATCCATCCATCCATCCATCCATCCATCCATCCATCCATCCATCCGTCCATCCATCCATCCGTCCATCCGTCCATCCATACGTCGCTGTACCTCCGCCGCGCCGAAAAGCGTGCTGTTTTTCTTTGTAGAGTAAAATGTGCGTGCGGCTGATTTTACGTATCTGCGTGCTAAGTTCGCCCCCCCCCCCGTCTTCCGTAGCTATGCCGCGGAGGCAGAGTCACTGTTTTGTGCCTGGGTGTACGACAGGCTAAAAGTCTAATAAGACTAAACTGTCCTTGTTTGGTGTACCGAAGGACCCAACCATGCTCGCAGGGTGTCAACGAGCTGTTCCTCGCGCCGACAAGAAACTGGAAGAAAATTGTGCTGTGTGCGAACTCCACTTCGACGACAGGTTCATTTCTAGGTACTTTGTGCACACTGTGAATGGTGAGCTCGTCCGCATTGACAGAACCAGGCCCGTGCTGCTTCCGGGAGCAGTTCCAACTCAGTTCCCGAACCTCCCTGCCCATTGCTCAAAGAGGCTACCACCGGAGAGAAAGCGCCCTACAAGGACTGAACAGTATGCCCCACCGAGAAAGAAACGTGCACGAGAAACTGCCTCATCAGTAAGTGCTGAGAACGCGATCGACAGTGTTGACATCGACAGCGATTCGTGCATGCCGTTTGACAATCTTGCCTTACCGTCGCCCTCGTGGGGGAAACATACGTTCAGTGTATCTCCTCTAATTGTTGGTTACAGCGTGTGTGAACCTGGAAAAGACAAAAGCATCTTGTTCGCCAGGAAGCTGGTTGTTTTCACACATAAAGAAAACGGGGTGAAGCAAAAAGTGTTTGTGAAAGGAGTGCAGATACTGCACGATGCGTGTGACGACCCTGCCTCACTGTTAGGGCAGGTAGACGCCCTAAGTGTGTGCTCAGGGGCTGGAACCCTTGAAGAATTTCCGTTTGCCATCGGCAACAAGAGGTACGCGGTCACTGGTACCGTAATATCCAGTTTAAAATGCCAGGGAAGTGTACAAGAGAAAAAACATTGCATTTCGTGCAAGCATCTTAGGGAAGGCCTCCTCATTCAAAGATCTGCGCGGAAACAACGCGGCCGGATTCGAGCTGTTCGTATGTCATTAAGGAGGAGGGCACAAACACAAGCTCTTAAACGATTAAGGGCCAAGCTTTCATGGTATGAAGACACTATGCAGAAACTGAAACAGCAAAGTGAGGAGCTCGAAGAAAACGTCCTTGAAAGCTGACTTAAAGATCTCACACCCAAGCAAAAGCTTGCCATCATGAAGTGTTTTCAGGGAGCACGACGTAAGTCGCCAAAGGGAATGAAGTACAACTCAGATTGGTTACTTGAATGCATATTAATGCGAATGAAGAGCCGTCGGCTCTATGAACACGTGAGACGGGAGGGCATACTCCTGCTGCCAAGTCGCTCGTGCCTGAAAGTTTACATGCGCGAGTATAAGGGCGGCTTTGGGTTTCATCCAATGGTGTTAGAAGGGATTGCAGAGATAACCAAGTTCATGGATGAATTCAAACGACACGGGCGCCTCAGAGTAGACGAAATTAAGTTGGCAGAGTGCTTGAGTGTTGGTGGAGCAGGAAAGGTTGACGGATTTGTGGATTTGGGAGAGTTCACACCTGAGAACGAAAAACACATTCCATGTGACTATGGTATGGTCATTCTGTTTCAACCGTTAACAGGCCCCTGGCACAAAATACTGGGAATTTTTATCTTCCAAAGGAAACGTCAAAGCTGCACTACTTTCAAAGATAGTTATGGAAGCCGTGCTGCTTACAGAGAAAGCAGGCCTCAAAGTAGACTTTATTACTTCGGATGGAGCCTCATGGAATCGATCCATGAGGCGCAGGTTTGGCATATCGGGGTCTTCAACATCGACAAAGTCTTCCGTACCACATCCTGTAGAGGAAGGCCGACGCCTTTTTTTATATCAGACTTCCCACATTTAATGAAGTGTGTTAGGAATGGCTTTATAAAAGCCCCTTACAAGACCCAAGATGGTGCTGTGTACACGGAGCATATCAAAGCAGCGTATGACGAAGATAAATGCGCCGTCACTCTAAAAGTGATGCCTAAAATCACCGCTTCTCATGTGAACCCCAACAACTTCGAGAAGATGAAGCTAAACTTAGCATTTCATTTGTTCAGTGCTGAAGTCCTACGTGGCCTATTTTTTTACAAGAATGAAGTGGTTAGACGGTGGAGCGACCCAACGCCAATATAGGCGTTAGTGCAGATGATGGTTAAACTAATCGAAGCAATGACGGCACGCATTCTATCACAAGGATTGAAGGTGAATTCTTCTCAAGAAACGAACATACTAAAGTTTCTTGAATACCTCAACAAGTGGGAAACTCCTTTAGAGCCATCCAAAATTGGGTTTATTTCGGGAAGCGCAGCCGAGGGACTGAGAGTCACTCTGCATGCTACCCTCGGCCTATTGAGGTACGCGAGTGAAAATCTGAACTTCAAGTTCATCCTAACAAGCCGTCTCAGCCAAGACTGCATTGAAAAGTTATTTGGCGTCATTCGCCAATTTCAAGGGGGCAACGATCACCCTACGGCAACGCAGTTTTTGATCACAGTCAACTGCTCGAGCTTTTATAATTTGGTGAAGGCCCCAAACAGTGGCAACTGTTCAGGAGGCTCAATGACTTCTCTCCTTGGAGATGGCAGTAGTGTCAAGCAAGTTGACTCGCTGATTGATAATGGCAAGCTCGAAGAAGCTTCTGGCGTACTGGAAAATTCGGCGCTTGATGTGGATCATGTGTATGCTGAAAAGACAAGCGACGCCCGACTTGTTTATTACATAGCCGGATATGTAGACAGGAAGACTGTCCTGAAAAGTGGCTGCCGTGACTGCTTCGATGAGGTTCTCGTAGCTCCGCAGGACGCAAGCAAAGACCTCGCTACGCTGACTCACTTTTGTGACAACTGTGGGCTACTCTATCTCTCGGAGCAGCTGTTCGCGTTTGTAGAAGCCCTGGAGATGATCTTCACGACGTGGTTCAGCTATATACACCATGACAGCTTGGCTGAGTTGACCTCGCGCCTGCAGAGGAATTCTGTCGTGCTTGAATGTTCGCAGCACGGCGAGAGCCTAACCAACCAGATGATAAAGTTTTTTTTTTCATAACGCGCCTCCATTTCTACACGAAATCCCTGAACAAGGAGCGTGCATCTACCCGCGAGAGAAAAAAACATCTGAAACTTAGCCGTCTGACATAAACATTCAGGCCACATAACTGCTTTCTCAGTTGTGCGACCGCATCTGTGTGTTTTTGTGTTGTGCTTAGACAAGTGTACAATAAAGTGTATTGTTGTGGTCCACATTTTTTTCAATAAGAGTTATTTAATAAATCTAAGGGCGAACTAAACTATTTTAATCGCAAGAATCCAACATCCTGTTGATCGTGTTTAGCTGATGGCGTTCCGCATCCGTGCAAGCTTCTGCCATCTGTTCTCGTCATAGTAGCATTACATATCATTGAGCTACAACATACAAAGTGTGTAGCCACATTAACTGAAAATAAAAAACGCGAAGTGGGATAACGAAATGCGGCGATACGCGGCTAGAGTACACTCTAACGCAGCCTGGGCAACGCTTCTGCTTCAAGCGCGCGATGTGAATACGGGCCGCAGCGCCATCTATCTTGTTCCCTGCAAAACGGCATGACCAAGGGGGTGCGCTCATCACACTTCCACATTCTAGCCACTGTAGCTGTGGGGTACCAAAATTAAATTTCTATCAACACAGGTCTGGTCAGGCTCTTTAGCCAAAGTGCATTTTCTGTGGCGTGCTAGAAACTACAGATTATTCTTTTTTACCTGTACGAAATTTACTACAGTTTGAAGATCTATGTTAGAGAGGCCTTTACATTCTGTTGGAATGAATTGATCTGTGGCCATATTCTTGTCTTTTGGAGCCTCTATTTCTGGGTTAATCATTTCAAAGTTTTCGGGGCTGTGCGAAATTATCTGAATGAAACCGAAGAACTACCAAACTAAACTATAGTATCTCGGTCGAACCATGCATACCTTTTGTTTTATTTATTTTTGTTTTTTTTCTTTTGAAAGTTAGGGTTTTGATTCAATTTATTTTATGTTCCTGCTAAAAAGTCCTATGCTTTGTACATTTCAGTGGGCAAAAAAATTTCATGTGACAATAACCTCTATTACTCTGAAATTCCACAAAATTTTATAAGACCACTCACTTCTTGGCCAATCCCCTGCAGTGTGTGCCACAAAAGAAGGTGAACAGAGATAAGAACTAGATGCGACGGGCATCGACTTGAAACCAACATTTATTCAGAAGCATGGTAAAATCTGCAACTCATTTAGTTATATCTAAGCTTAATTAAAAAGGAAGTAAAGCTTGTATGAAAGCTATATTCACCGAATGATTCATTTTTACGCGGCAGATGCAGTCAGAATGCTTGAATAATTCGGAAACACAAAAACAAAAGTAATATCTACAATACATGTTACTTGAAGCTGAGATTCGCCAACAACGACTTTATGCCGTGACGACTAAAATCCTTCTTTGAAGTTATAGGTAAAGAAGAAGAAAGCGCTTTTCTCTTGATTTCCGTCATCGTCGCCAGCGTGATCAACAACAACGAAGTAGAAGAAGAAGAAAAATGAAGACGAATCCCAAGGCGGATAGACGCTCTAAGCTTCACCAGCGTCGTCGCCGTCGGCGGCATGTGGTAGTGTTCTCCGAGATCCGGCTGCCCGACCAGACGCAGGCGCTGCTGGTGACCGGCGGTGCGGTCGCCTTCCTCGTGGCGCTCGTCCTGTCCGTTTTCTTGTCGCATGGCTCCTACCAACTGGCAGTCACCCTTGGTTCCAACTACACCAGCCAGTCACGGACCAGTCCAACCACTGAGGCGCGCAGGGCGGTGATGCATCCTCAAGCTACTCCCATGCCGGCACCCTACGCCGGGTACCACGTCGCCGTTCCCTCACTCTTCACTTCGGATCCCGCCGAGGGGGTCGTGCTTCCGGTGGACGACGAGATGTGACGACTAAGTGACTGCGTGTCCTCCTGGTAGTGTGGTTGTTAGCACATGTCTCCGTAATCGATGAGACAAATAGTTCCTTTTCTTTTTGACCTGCGAGTCAAACTGCTTCCCGGCAAGAGACTACTGCCGGCCGCCATTTTCATTGTTACGCACGCCTGATTGTCAATAAATGCGTGTACGATGGTATATCGTGTTAAAGGGGGTTGGGTAGGGATGCAGTGGGCATATAGATGGTAGTAAATAGATTTCTGGAATCATATAATTACAAGTGCATAGACAAGCTTCAACAAACGCTTTTGAAAGAATGGCACGCGCGGATATCATCATATGTATATTATTTATCTGCGGATAACGAATAAACCGTTCAACCACATTAGCAGACGGTAAGAAACACATTGTGCTTCAGATGGGGTGCCAATGCAGCACTTCTGTTTTTCCGAAGCTAGCTTTTTTTTTCAATTCGGGGGTAATGAGGCTGTGTGGGATCAAAAGAATATTTTATTCTTTAGCAGAAATATAATATTGATCTTGTTTTCAATAAGGGGCGTGATACTTGCTTTTTAACGCGCCTTCATAACAAAAAAAAGAAAGGCATAAGTTCAAAAACGCGTTAGGAACAAGCACTGACTAACACATTGTTTATATATTATGCATACATTTTGAAATTAGCGAAAATTGTCGTATAATTCTAGTTTTGGTCAACGTAAAGTGTACAAATTGAGGCGGCAGGTCAGATGCTTTTATAATGGAGATGAACTTACTATGTCACAATTTGTTCACCTTCTGGCTTTCCTGATTGACAACAGAAACGCCCACTTATCCCTAGCAAGCACCTTCATTGTCAAGACTAAGAATATCCGAATTCTGGGACTGTTCATACAACATCAGCGAAGAGTCGACATACCCTTGTGAATATCCGGAAGATTGCAGACAGATGGGTCGAATGGTTCGCCGGGTCTCGAACAAGGGAATGAGGTTACGAAGCGAAGACGCGGTATGACTCACTCAAGCTTTCGCAACTTGCCAGATCCTGTATTAGGTACCCTACCTTCTCTTACGGAAACACGCTGAAAACAGGTGGTAGGTATCGGCCACCTTACCAAAATGATGGCACCTGCGCTTCATCGTAGGATTAAAGTGTTTCAATGTTGCCCGGCACAGCATCGTGTCCAAAAAATAATGAAAAGGGATCTTGACCTCCCGATATCCACTTCCAACGGGCGTATTTTCGCCCTTGGGGTGGCAAAATTTTTTCAGGAGCACTAAGAATCTTGTTTAGTAAATCAATACAGAAGGTAAACACCAATACTATCAGGCCAGGAAATCCTGGCTAGACTACATACCCAACATCATTTTCATATACAGGGAAAGGGCACAGTGTCATAAATACTGCGACGCGCCATACGAGTTCAACCTCAACCAATAAAAATGCATGGAGAAGACCATAACGGACGCCGTGAAGCTAAGACGGAAGTGTCAGAACGTCAACGTGACAACAATCATTGAGGCTATTACGTAGATGTCACTGGGCCAAACCATGGTGTATGGTGTTTTGCAGCACTCGTACGTCAAGAAGCACAGGTAGGTGTTCTCACTTTTCGTACACCTGATACAACACAACCTGAAAAGGCGGCCATCGTCATGGTTGCCTCAGACTCGTATAAACATATTATTGTGAATCCGCGCGGGATGCGTCGTAGTTACACGACTAATTGGCTGACCATACTGGCAAACAATTACTGCGAAACTGCAGCAGGGATGTAGATACGACACCCCACTGTATCTTAAATAATCCGGGTCATTAAGGCGTTCAAGAGAATAAAGCTGCTGATGAGGCAGCCCAGACACTCGCTTACAGGGCGCCCCTTTCGACACCTGAAGACCTGTAACCACAAGGCAGTATTCTGTTAACGTCAAAAGACATCACAACGTATTATAATGATAGTCATCGCAAGTGCCCAGCTCCAGTAGAGGGACTACGTAAAGCGAATGAACGAGTGCTGCTTCGCTTGTACACAAACACAACGCTGTGCCCGGTAATAATCGATCACTGGCAGGGGCCAGTATTATGGTGAGGTGTCTGACACTTACCACATAGAGTGCGCCTGCAAGAAAAAAAGTCAGCTTTTATTACGTACTCAAACCCAACCAAAAAGAATTGGGAGAAGGCGCTGCTGAATTTTTAGGCCTTCAGGTCCGAAAGGCCTCGGTCAAGAGCTCCGGACTTACGGCTTCTACCGATGGAGTTCTGGACTAGGTACGTAGGGATACTGCGCGAGTCGAACTCTCTCGAGAGTTCAGTAAATGTTTTTCCCCAACTCGACCCGTTACACCATCAAAGTGCGCCAACCGCCTCCTTGTTTACGTTGCTCCACTCTCTCTTGCATCCCGGCACTGCCGCGTGCTGCGTGCTCCTTCATATTATCTCTGACGTCCTTCTTCACCAGTGGTCGCTGTTTTTAGACTCCTGATTAATCTAGCTGACTTCAGTGGAAAGGTTTATTTGTTCACGCGTGAAAGCTGCCTTCGGTCTCGACAGTTCGATGCTGCACCACCTGCTTCCGGTTTATTCTTTAAACTTTTAAAAGGGTACTGACACCTTTTTTTTTTGGAAACGAGTTTACTCTGCCATACAAATCTCCTGTATATGGCCAGCTCTGAAAACCGGAGTCTGGATTCCAGAATAGGGCACGTGAACGCGAATACAACATATGCGCTTATCAGAGGGCAAAACAATTGTTTCATTTCAATTTGCCCTATTGGTAACAATATTTTGCCATGTGAGTTTTTTGCGTCAGTGAAAGGGGAGACATAAGGTGCAAATTCTATCGATTACAGTCTGATTCGGTGCGGGGAGAAGCGTGGGTAGACTTCACACATCGCGGCCGAGGCAGCCGAAGGTTGGACGCCAACCAAGAAGAGTTTACCTTTTTTCACTGACCTTCACTCCGGACGCGTACACGCACAACATGTAGTTGCTGACGGACTTAGGATTGTCGACGAAGAACCAGTGCCTTAAAGGTCATGCCATTCCAACTTTTTGCGTCCCTGCCGATAAGTTGCCACACGTGAGGCACGCAGCAGATGATCTGAGAGCGACGCGCGGACGAGGATGCGTCATGAAAACTTGCGCTAGCGCGCATTACAGCTTCTTGGCACTTCCCATACCATGTCGTAATATCAGGGTAAAGTAGGAACCAAAACTAGCTTTTAAAAGCATGCTGTATTATTATTCCATTGCGCACTCAAGCTTACTGGTACGTTTCGTACGCTCTCGGGAGCTTGGCTTGTCATTTGACGCAAAAAAAAAAACGATAAGCGAAAACTTTCGTGTCCATTCCCCTTTCCTTGCCTCGTCTTTCCACTCTCCGAGATCCGCTGTGGTTCAGTCGCGTGCGCTGCACACTGTAAACGAAAAGATACCCAGCTAGGAGGAATCGGGGAATGATGTGTCTGCTCTGCTGCGGTGGCCTCACTCAAACCGGATTGTACCGGAGCAAATACATTCGGTTTTTACTGTTTTCCTCCGGTGGGTGCCAGACGAAGGAAACCGGAGGTAAATGGGGCCAATCCCCTGAACATGCTCCCTTGGTTGTTCCGGAAATGCTCCGACACATCGCGTTTGCTCCAGTGGATGCTCCACAATTGCTCCCCAATAGCTCCGGCTCATCGCTCAGCAGCATTCATTGGCTGTTCGAGGAGTGACGTATAGGAAGCCTCGCCGCCGGAAAGCCGTTCCCCACAAACCAACAGCGCTCGGAGCGTTTGGCCGCGTTGGAGAAAAGGAAATAATTCTGAACACCTTCTTGATATCAGAAGCGACAAGCAGCCACGAAGGTTACCAATGACAGAAGGAAGTTGTTCGAACGGTGATCGTGTGATGGTTCCCGGCAGCGAACGACACATTACGATTTCCCTAGTGTTGAGGAACCTGGCGGTTCCTGGTGCTGCGAAAAAATGGTGAGTGAGCTCTTCTTGAATTACCTAACGTTATTCTTGTGAGGTAGTGCTAAGATTGGATAATGTTGGGTTTATAAACCAAAAATGTTCTCAATAATAGGCTAAATTCTCAAGACGTCAATGAAAACTTAGCGAAATTCCAATAATGCGTTGTTTGGACTACGTGTTTTCTTTCTTAACATAACTTCGGTAAAGGAAAATGAAGAGGTGAGTGATTTAGTACAGATTAATTATGGCGTAAATGTAGCGCAAAAAAAGTGAAGAGCACAAGCACTTGTGGTTGTTCACTTTCTTGTACTCGTCCGTTTTTGCGCAGAGTTTACGCCATAATAACTTCGGTAAATTGAATCAAGTCACTGTTATTCTGGGAACACTAAATTGATTGATTGATATTTTGGGTTTAACATCCCAAAACCACCATATGATTATGAGAGACGCCGTAGGCGGAGGGCTCCGGAAAATTAGACCACATGGGGTCTCTAACGTGCACCCAAATCTGAGCACACCGGCCTACAACATTTCCGCCTCCATCGGAAACGCAGCCGCCGAGGCCGGGATTGCAACCCGCAACCTGCGGGTCAGCAGCCGAGTACTTTAGCCACTAGACCACCGCGGCGGGGCAGGGGGAACACTAAATAGATATGCAACAATAGAAAATACCATAGCTTTAGATTGATTCTATCAAACGTAAATATTTGTTATAGGTAAAGCTAACTGGTTAAAAGATGTTTTTCGGTCTTGTCAGTACACATAAACTGTAACAGTTTTTCGCTTTTCTTATGAATAAATGCGGCGTCGAGGTCTATCATTGCGTAAAAATTATTTTGATAGAATATGTAAGCTGAACTAATAAAACTTGAATAACTAAAATCAGAGTTAATTCTCTACAAATGTTGATGTAATTGAGGTAGGGTAATATGCTTGGTAGAGACTTTTAGAACACATACACGCACTCATACCTGTTAAAAATTAGTTTGGTTGGATAAGTGGTGTCTGAGATATTAATCTAGAAGTATACTGGTCTCTTCGTGAGACGTGGTGCTTTCAGAAAAATAAAGAGAGGGGAGATACTGACGGTACTAGAGATGAGGAATGCAAAAAAAAAAAAGAAGAGGAGTTGCTTGGCGGAACAAATCGTGGGGCGCTCGACATTTCTATGAAAAGAGGAGGGGGTATCAAAGTTAACCTAAATGACAGCCTGGCTCAACATTCTAAAAAGGAGGGGACAGTGTAGTGAAAGAAAGAGAGAAAAGAGAAGGCACCTATTCGAAAAATTAGCCATATTTTCTGTGTTGGTGATGGCAGAGATTACCATCCTTGCTGCTGAGTTTTTTTCTCTTTTCAGTCGTGCTGCCATGGCTGTGACTGCAGTTTTTTTTTTTTGGGGGGGGGGGGGGGGGAGGGGAGGGAGCGGAAATCGGGAGCGGTAATTGTTCTGGAACGTAGTTTCGACCTGGAGAATGCAACGACACTGGCCTGTGAGCAGAATAGAAGAAAAGAAAATTTATTCAACGAGCAGGCACTGGCACGTCGTGACGCTTCCACGTGCATCATCTTCTTTGGCCTCAGGGCGTTTCACGGACCTTTTAGTTGAGTGAACTGGTCGGCCTTTCCTTATTTCTGTGAAAATGCAGTTGGCTTAGGTGGCGTAAAGGTTGTGTCTTCTATTCCCTATTTAGTTTGATGCGTTGTAGTGAGGTTTTCCTTATTTTGTGCTTGAAGCTCTTTGTCTTGAAATGGATGCTAATACAATTACTTTGAAAAATGTTGACAACGACAAGTATCAAAACAGGGCTGGCAGTGCAAATTAAAAAAAAACAATGCCAACTTATCTCTCAAATCATTTTCAAAGAGAGATGAAGGTAGGGTTTCTCTAAAGACAGGCTGCAACTATGGAAAGTGTAAGGGCCCACATTGCTAGAAGTATGAAGATGAGCGCGTAATAAAATGTGGCTGTAATTAACAGAAATATTATTTGATAAAATTAGGAAATGATCGGGAGGGGAATTTTCGATGCCGTCTACGAGAATAACAAAATTGGATTATTTTTGTCAAAAATTTGTTTTGTATGTTTCAGCAAAGGTAGAGCTATCAATTTAGAAATCTCTAGAAAGCTTTGGCCAGTTTTGAACTTTGTTCGCTTCAGGAAGTGTTTTTATCACGTGGCGGCTGTTTCACACCGGATTACATACAATGTGGTCCTTGTTATTGCACGCTAATCCTGTCTTTGAACGCGTTTGTGTGTGTGTGTGTGTGTGTGTGTGTGTGTGTGTGTGTGTGTGTGTGTGTGTGTGTGTGTGTGTGTGTGTGTGTGTGTGTGTGTGTGTGTGTGTGTGTTTGTGTGGTCAGTTTAGGAGCTATTTCTTCTGATATACTCACCGACTGTATAAGATTCATTGAGTGTCCGTGGCTTCACTGTTCTCAGTTTCCATGCCTGTCGCCTGATTTGCACTTGTCATGTATAAATATATTTTTGGCTGAATTATGCGGGTAGCAATCAGCTGAACTCTTGCGTCGTCAACGAATCTGATAGATCGTCCTTCGGGGATGGTGAAGAGTTGTTCCCGGTGGCCGCCCTTTCTTCGTTTGTCGTGCGTCGTTTTGCATCATTATGGGCTTCATTTTGAAGTACTGTGCTTCAAATTTCAGAGCTCTTGATTTCAAGGGATCTGTCTTATTGTGTTTTGTTTTCGGTGGCTTTTTCGATGTTTGTTTGTTCTCGTCTTCTTTTCCGAAATGCTGGGTAATCATCCAAAAATGGCAGCTGATTTTGAAGAAATCAAGAACGCAAGTGTTTTCTTGAAATTCATCTACTATCTCTCTGAAAAAGAATACACAGAAACTCTGCACGGCTTGCATGAGACTCGGGACTCCTTTTATTTACCAATGTGTGAAACGATCAGCATACAATAAACAGTGGAGCAAACACTGTAACAAAGTAGTGATCCACCTCACTGAAATTCTGTCCGGACAAGTTAAGTACATTCGTAAAATACTCCGGATGTACCACACTAAAGCTCCAGATAGCGGCAGAAAAACACCCGTGAAAAAAGCTCCAGAGGCTCCACGTAATCAGTCCAGCCAGCCGGAGGAAAATGCCAGTAAAAAGTACTCCGGTGGAGCTGCGCAATCGCTTCGGTTGGTGGGAGTGAAATATTTTTTTAAAGTACTCCGGGTGCGCCACGCGATTCCTCCCGCGAGCCGGAGCAAAAATTGCCCCGAATAGGTGGACGCTAGAAGACAAGCGTATTACTCCGACCTTGGAGTAATTTTTTTTGTCAGTGCAGGGTTTCTCGCAACACCACCAGATAGTGATCGTCTGCACGTTTCATAACCATTCGTGGCACCGGTCACGCAGCGTTACTAGGAAGTAGAACTATTTTATTTCGCCGCAGTCTTTTCATTCTCTTCTTTCACTCCTTTTTTCTCCCCCAACTACTACCCCAAGCATGGTGCATTAAAACATGTGACATGCACGTTTGTGTAAATACAGTTATTTCACATTCAGAAAGCTTTGAGGTGAACTCGTTGCTGCAGTAAAGAGCATCGGCATTATTGACGACGTGTAACGAGAAGAAAAAAGGCTCCAAAAAAGGTGTCTAATTTAGCGGTGGGAGTGGCGTGAGGCAGAGAGTTCAAACTATTATGTTCGCCGTTCTGTCTAATACATTGGTATACCTGTTTAATATCCCACGGACGCCATCACGCACTGAAATAAAGGGCGTTCACACGTAGTTACCCTGTAACTAAGCAAAGTCACTCCAACTAGCTAGGTGCAGTAGATAAAACATGCCTTTGATGCTCCGCTGCCTCCGATGCTACCACATTCTTCACGCGTGGCACTGCTTTCGTTCATCGCCACTTTTCATCGGTCCACACCACCCTGTTAAACCTACAAGTCGGTGCGACCAACGTGTCTCTGCGTAATCCATTCCAATTCCCGATTAGGTAGCAGCGAGGTAAACGTATCGACTCAATGTAAGCTTTTGAAACTATAACTACTTTGGACGTTCCCTATGAATTATCATAGGTCATCGCCTTCCGCTGTAGTCGCCTTACTGTCCCTTTGACTGGTGACATGTTCAACCACGTCATCGACGACGGCCTTAACCTCCAACAACGGCGTGAGCATTTAGGTATCCTTGACAAATTTCTCCCAACTTTTGATAGCCACAGCACTTTTCGAGGTTGAACACCAGCTGTATGCTACCAGATCGACACAGGTAATCACCCACAACTACGTCAGCGACCATACACTGTATCGCATACTAAACGCCTCCTCATTGTTAAACGAATCGATGACATGGGGTGCAATGCAGGATGGCCCGAGCTTATTTGCAACTTTCGCCACCTAGAGAGCGCACTGGTGTCAGCCCAACATGGCTGTCGTTTGGGGGATCGTGCAGCCGACGCGCCGGCAGCCGCCACCAGTGTGCCCTTCGACACCAGTGTGTCGAAGGACCTGTGTTATATTTTTGGCTGCAGCCACCATTTTGTCAAGGCTTTGCTGAGAAGGTTATTTACTCTGGCATGTATTATATCCAACACTGCGTGTTGAGAAACGCGTGTGCGGCGTATATTTACGGAAAAGAAGTTTAGAACGCCGGGCACATTGTCTGCTGTGGTGTACAGCTTTGTGAACGCTGCTCGTGTCACGGCCGGGGAAGACCAAGCACCCTTGCTTGTGCAAAGCAGGAAACCTCGCCTTTGGCTGCACGGCTTCTGCACAGCGGCATCCATGATATTTTGTGATTCTTCTAGCTCAGCAAGCAAACAATCAAGACTAAATCATTGCTACTACGACTCGCAGTAACTGTCTGACTTCACAATAACTGCAGTTGAACTTGCCAGCGACAAAATATAAAGCTTCAGCGAGGCGCCAAAGTGAGGCCGAGTAAATGATGGCTTGGGCTGGTTTCATGGGCATCCCCCAAACGACAGTTACGACAGATGCCGCATATCGACGCCACCATCTGTGAAAGTTGCGAATCGGGTAGACAAGTTTGCTCCAAACCAGTTCTGCGGCGGCGAAAGAATGAAGACAGTGCGGAGCGCGTGATAGCACCCTTGATAAAAATGGCTACAGGAGCGTTATGCAGGTCCAGCCTAGTTTCGCCCGAGTTCCGCGAAACTCGGGATATACCCCAGGTCTGGCGACAGCCCCTTATGAACGAGCCAACAGTAAGAAAAAGTCAAATCCACCCCTCAGCACGCTGCGTTTTTTTGGTTACGGTAGAACCAGTCATCGCGTCAAGGACGGTCGACAAAGTTGGGTGGTGTTCTATGACCAGAGGCATCTCCTTTCATTTGTCAGTCATTCCATTGAGTGCAGAAGTGCACCCATGTAATGAATGTGTCAAAAACTTATTGTGACAGTAGTTTTCCTAAAGGCACGGGATGTTTAAATTTATTTTGAAGCTTTTATTGGCTCCACTAAGTCTGTTTTAGAATAATCAACACGGTGGCCTCTGAGATTTGTTTCGGCCGAGCACCTTACAACATCATGTGCGCAGCTAAACCCGAGGCCACGTGTTAATTATCATGGTCAGCCTGTACATTTTAGCGCACTGCTCGGCCGGTGCTCGTCGTCTTTGTCGTCATTGCCTGCTAGCACCCGAACACGTGCGGACGGCTAATTAGCTATTTGGCAGGGTGGTATACTTGGCTAGTCAGGCCGGGACATCCTATTACCAAGCTGATTATGCCAAGCCAGGGTAAGACCGAGGTAATTACGCCACAACAAATGAAGACCATGTTTATTAAGCTTCAAAAAGCTAGAACCGGGCTAACTGAAACATGCTAGTTGATGAGCTACTAAGTTATGCTATTTAACGCGACATTAATAATGAGAATGCTAAGTAAAACCATGATAATTAGTCCTAATTGAAGTGGTGATAAATAATTAGTATCAATGTAATCAGAATCACATTCATTAGCTCCATATTATCATGGACATGCTGATTGGGGCCAAAATAATTGCCTTTTAATTGAAGCCTTATCAATGAAGACATCTGAGTGTAAAATCTTTAAGCCTCAGTAAAATAGTACTCTCTGTAGTATGCAGGCTATATACAAAGGTAATTGCTAACAAAGCAAAGAAAATATATGAATTCAATCAACCAAAGGAACAAGCAGGATTTCGAACAGGCCACTGAACAATCGACCACATTCATACTATCAATCAGGTAATAGAGAAATGCTCAGAATATAACCAACCACTATACATAGTCTTCATTGACTACGAGAAGGCGTTTGATTCAGTAGAAATATCAGCCGTCATGCAGACACTGCGGAATCAGGGGATCGATGAGGTATATATAAACACGCTGGAAGAAATCTACAGGGGATCAAGTGCTACCATAGTGCTTCTTAAAAAAAGCAACAGAATAACAATCAAGAAGGGTGTAAGGCAGGGGGACAATATCTCCCCAATGCTATTTACCGCGTGCTTACAGGAGGTTTTCAGAAGCCTAGAATGGGAACAGTAGGATATAAGAGTTAATGAAGAGTACCTTAGTAACCTGCGCTTGGCCGATAACATTGCATTGCGAAGTAACTCAGGGGACGAATTGCCACTCATGATTACGGAGTTAGACAAGGAGAGCAGAGAGGTGGGTCTTAAAACGAATCGGCAGAAAACGGAAGTAATGTACAACAACCTCGGAAAAAAGCAGCGCTTCGAGATAGGTAATAATGAACTTCAAGTTGTAAAAGACTATGTCTACTTAGGGCAGGTAATAACCAGGGAGCCGAACCACGAGATTGAAGTAACTAGAAGGTTAAGAATGGGGTGGAGCACATTTGGCAAGCACTCTCAATTTATGACAGATAGATTGCCACCATCCCTCAAGAGGAAGGTATATAAAAGCTGTATCTTGCTGGTACTTAGCTGCGGAGCAGAAACCTGGAGACTTACAAAGAGGGTTCAGCCTAAATTGAGGACGACGCAGCGAGCAATGGAAAGAAAAATGGTAGGTGTAACCTTAAGAGACAAGAAGTGAGGAGAGTGGATTAGGGAACAAACGGGGTTTAAGGATATCATAGCTGAAATCAACGAGAAGAAAGGGACATGGGCCGGGCATGTAGCGCGTAAACAGTATAACCGCTGGTCATTAAGGGTAACTGACCGGATTCCCAGAGAAGGAAAGTGGGTTAGGGGGAGACAGAAGGTTAGGGGCAGATGAGATTAGGAAGTTTGCGGGTATAAATTGGCAGCAGCAAGCACAGGACCAGGTTAACTGGCGGAACATGGGAGAGGCCTTTGTCCTGAAGTTGATGTAGTCAGGCTGATGATGATGATGATGATGATGATGATGATGATGATGATGATGACGATGATTATAAAATTAGGACAATCAAAATGAAGACAGAGCTGATGTGGTCTTCACTTCGAAGCCGATCACACACATGACTAGACGACCAACTTAAAGGGACACTAAAATCAAATGACAATTTACGTCAGAGTGAAAGCTCAATGCATTACAATATCTAAAACGACATAATTATCAACAGCAGTGCCCTACTTACCGAGAATTTAAGGTAAACGTACAAGAGTACATGCGCCGCTGTATGACGTCCGACAAACCACCTACAATCAATCACTTGTAATTGATCTAGCTACACTAAATGAAGAACCTTTAGTGCATAAAGGATCGCAATAAAATGCTGCTTATTGCTTTCCGTTTGATTCAAGAAAAAAAAATAACCGCCCCACGTTATCATGGGAAATGGCGCAAGTGGTTCGAAAATTCAATTTTTGCGTGAATGCACTGGACAAGTCGTGCCAGAATTGCCCGTTGTTGCTGCTGTGGCCCCGCTGCATTCATTCTGTTAATGCGGGCCAACGTTGTGCACGACAACAACGATGTGAGTCGGTCCGCTTCTTGAGGCGGGTAAAATGAAGCACGCTAACCAGATTTGGGCCACTAAACATGATTTTATTTCAAAATAAGTCTTTTCTTCGCACAAAGGTAACACCAAGAGGTTTCTGGACCGCCATTTCAACAATCAACGCCGACTTAATTATTAGTTGCCTTAGAGTCCCTTTAAGCTGCAAGAAGCTGGGTTATCACAAGCTCCTCTATGGATCCAGCTTTGCACGAGTAGTGTAAGCTCACCAAATTATTTTATATGCAATGAAACTGCCGCTTAGCGCTCACCGCATCAAACGCTCCACAGTCAAACCGGCACCATCACAGTCACGAGTTTAACTAGGGCCTTCTAAGTATCAACAAGTTTGTATCCGAGTTCACGCATCAATCAGTTTGATTGACAGACGCCCGCGGCGAAGATCGGGTACGCCCACCATAAATTGCACTTGCCAAGGAGCAAAGGAGCAGTACTCACGTCCAGTGGCACGAATTATTTACCAGCTTTATCGTGCCCCGCCGCGGTTGCTAAGGTAATCGACTGCTGACCCGCAGGTTGCGGGATCTGATTCCGGCAGCGGTGGCTGCATTTTCAATGGAGGCGAAAATGCTGTAGACCCGCGTGCTTCAGAGCCCTCAACTACGGTGTCTCTCATAATCATATGGTGGCTTTGGAACGTTAAACCGCACATATCATCACCAGCTTTACCGTGCATATTATGCACAGACGCACGCAGAAGTAAAAGCGATGTCACCACGTGGCTACGATGTCTCGCATTCAACTTCGTAGCGCACACGACGTATCCAATCACCGCCGCGTTGCCGCCAAGATGGGAGCTCCCGTGGTGACCAGGGGGGCGAGGACATACCTTGGTGCCATCTGCCGGGATCCTTCTGTGGTGTATAAAACGACATCACGTGGTACCGGCTGTTCGACGGGTTCGACAACTCCTGTGATTCAGGCTGTTTTGCCGTGGATGTTCTCGCTTCACAAGGGTCACTTATGTCTGCATTAGCTGCGAAACAGTCTAGAATGTTTGCCAACAAACATTTGTAGCGTGGCAACGTACGGTTACCGCCACGCCGTGCACTTTGGAAGGCGCGCGTGCGCATGGCGCCATGGACGCGTTCTGGTAAAAGGCAGGTCGTTATGAAAATCATCTACTAATTTTTAAATATAAGCATTATCACATTGCGCGAACATTTCTTTGCTGATGCAAGCGTGATAGCGTGCACCTGTCTCATGCTTTTGCCCGGGGAGTATATGGCCTAGACGGTGACGTTCTGGTCAGGGTGGACAGCCACGCGGGATTCTCGGCAACACCTCACCCTTATAGTTTTCAGAGCGGTATCAAGTGGTCGAAGGGAGCAGTGGATGCTTTAGAATTGGTGGAATTCGCTTGTGCTCCATGATGACATCTAGAGCTTTTTCGGAGAAGAACATTTCTCTTCACAACAACCGTGGTTTGTGCGACCTGCTACTTTATTCAGAATATCCCTGTACAATTTTGTATAAGACGTATATTTCAACAAGTGGAACTTCACCTGCATTTATTTTGTCTACCTAATCCTCTCTTTCAGTACACGCGCTTCTTTGAGCGAGTTGTGTTGACTGACATGATGCGCAAACGTTGCAATGATACCTGCTTGCATCGTTTGCTCGACTATTATTTCCAATTACCGTATCTAGTTTTCAGTGACTCTGCTGGTCTCTGGTATCAACCAGTTTGTTTACCAGCAGCTCAGCACATCACGGTTGCTAAGAGAAGATACGTTCGAATACGCAACGCAATATGACAGCATTTAAGACGATAATACTCGCCGCGCTGAGCTGCAGACAGCCGAAAAGGTCTGTTGGCATGGCCTGAATAAATCACAAATCCCTATTTGTACATTCATTTCCGAAACGTGCCACGTCGTAATTATCCGATATCAACCCCAACGCAGTACAAAAAGTATTTTCGCGAAAGTGTTTGCTGCACGCGCGATAAGCAATGCTGGCGTTTTTTTCCCCTTTTCCGGGCAAGTTATCGAATATGCATCTTCTTGATTTAGCGTATGCACGAAAACTCGCACCAGGGCGAGCATTAAATACCGCATTATGCGTTCCTTTGGCCATAGAATGATATGCGGGGTATAACGGCCCAAACCACGAGATGATTATGAGAGACGCCGTAGTAGAGGGCTCCGGAAATTTTGACCACTTGGGGTTCTTAAGGGTGCACCAAATCTGAGCTTACGGCCTACAGCACTTCCACCTCCATCGGAAATTCAGCCACCGCAGCCAGGTTATGAACCCGTGACCTGCGGATCAGCAGCCGAGTACCAAAGCCACTAGACCACCGCGGCGGGGCCCTTTAGCCATAGAAGGGCCGATCACAATTGTTGCTGTGATTCCACGCTTCATCATTATTTCTAACCTGGTACAAATAAAGGCAAACAATTGCTATGCCTACAGATCTGAGAAGTACACCGTCATATATACCGAACATTTTATCTCGAATCGCACAAGCAAAGTATTGGTGGATGCACGTACCCCCCCCCCCCCCTTCACAAAAAAAAAGTGCCCGCTAATTCAGCTGCACAGCTGAGAGGACGAATGCCTAGTTGTTTCGCCAATTTCAGTTTTGCCGGGGAAGTTTATCGGTGCACGGCGTTTTGGAAGGGATATTCCCAGGTGCGCTGACTGTGCACGTTCACCTTTTTCTTTGAATTTGGCTGCGCAATGCGTCTGATTGGACACGGCCTCGCTGAATCAACCCAAGCGTTCTATCCAGCGCTGCTGTGGATGATGCTTAACGTACCCTGCAGCAAGTGGTCGCGTTCCAGATATTTATGGCCTCACGATTCCTTCCGGCGCATTTAACGAGTGAAAGCTCGCACAACGTCTAAGGCATGTTATGTTGCGCCACGAATAAAAGTACGTACCAAGCAGCCCTTTTATTTACAGGTTCACTCACCGAGAGGCTTGGCAGAAACAGAGGCATTCCCGCACACAATCTGCTGAAGGCAATTTCGGAGGATTTTCGTAAGACGCCAGGCAATTTCTTCTGGAGCATGAGGATGCCGGAACGTACTGCTTGAATTTACCTTGTCTGGCATGAAAACAGCGCCTTTGACTGTGACATACACTTGCCTTGCAACAGGTCTGCTGTTGCTGACTGCTTGGAACGCCATTGTAGCCACCATTCACTCTAGTTCTGGTTTCTTCGAGGTCTCACGAAAATGTAACGTAGTAAGAGTTGCGTTACGTACGCAGCGTCTCATTTCGGGCACACGCGCGCATCTCTGGAATCGATACGATATGTACTGCACATGCGCAGTTCTCTCCCGTGGCAGTGCTGCGTACCGGGGCTCGTTACGTACGCCCAACTAAAAGTGTCTATGAAGGCTCACTTGAATGCGTCCAGTACTGCGGCATCGAGCGTATAAAATAGTGTAAGTTTGAAAATGAACTGACTCTGGGTTGAAACCACGTGCACTGCACCGACGAGGGCAAAGGCGAGTCATGTGGTGCCGTTTATTACGTCACAGCGACCACAGTGCTGGCCTCTCCCATGTTCGCCCTCACTCCCAATTCATCTGCAATATTTGAGAGTAGGGAAACGAGCTGCACGAGAGTGCTGCTGTGGAACCGCCGCAGTGGTATAGTGGCTAAGGTACTCGGCAGCTGACCTGCAGGTCGTGGGATCCAATTGCGGCTGCGCCGGCTGCATTTCCGATGGAGGCGGAAATGTTGTACGCCCGTGTGCTCAGATTTTCGTGCACGATAAAGAACCCAGGTGCTCGAATATTCCGGAGCCTTCCATTCATCGTCTACTCATCGGCGTGGTTGGCTTCGTATTGAAGACCGCACAGGCTACGTCTTAATTTTATTGTTCTAATTTGCTGAGGTTTAACGTACATTATACTGAGCTGTCTTGTCTTCACCGATAAGGCTTCGAATAAAAGGCAATTATCTCGGACGCAAATACCAAGGTCATGATCAATATGAAGCTAATAACACAATTATTATTAGCAGGACACTAATTATTATCCTATTAGTAAGGGATAATTACCGTGGCTTTACTTGACGTGCTCATAATTAACGTCACGTTAATTAGCATACTTCAGTTAGCTCATCAACTAGCATGCTTTATTTGGCCCGGTTCTAGCTTTACATGGCTTCATTAACATGGTATTCATAAGATTTGGAGTAATTACCTCGGTCTTACCGTGAATTGGCGTTATAGTATATATGGCTTAGTCATAGCATGTCCTGGCCTAACTAGCGACTTTTAGCTGACCTTATACTGCCTACCACTCCGCTAAGCCAGTTGGTGGTAGCGCCACTGCGCATGCGCTATACGGTAGGACGCTGGGCATGTCAGTGGACCGTCGGAACGAGCGAAGGATCACGTGACGCGAGAAGAAACGACCAAAAATTGGGGGACCCTTAAGCTTCGCTTTTAGGAGTTGAATCCGATAGTGAAATCCGGCTCCTAGTGCACCTTTCAATCGCTAAGTGCATACTTATTCACATGTTTTGTTACATAAACACGCACGCACACTAACACGCACACAGTAGATTGGACCAGCACGCACTAATATTGTCAAATGGGCTAGTTTTGGTCATGACGCCTGTCGAACAAAATGCGTTAAAAGGGTCCCGAAACACTTTTTAAAGCATCCATGGAATGGATTCAATAGAAGAGCTTATTGCCTCACGAATTCAACGCAGTAAACATTTTAAGAATTCGTCCACTGCGAGTAGAGTTACAAAGGTTTGTCGCATGCTATATTTACGTTATCTTTTCTCTCGTCCCGGCAAAAGCGCTGCAAGCAAAGCGGGGAGGGGTGGTAGGGCAATGGTAGGGCAAATAAACTACCGCGCCTCGTGACGTTGAGCACTTTTTTTGTTTCTTCGAATGCGTGGCTTTCTCGGTGTGATCGCGCGCGCACGCGTTGACAAGTAGCGGCCTCCCACGGCTATCCGAGTAACTTGATTTTTCGGTCACAGACGCACAGACGATTTTTCGCTCACAACCAACGGGACTGACGCTGGTGGCGGGTTTTCTGCGGCACGAGCTTTTTAACGCTATTGCGTTAAAATGGCTATTTTCTGTGCTGCGAGTTCACGCTGTTCGGGAACCGCAGTGGTTGTTCGGCAAACACGCAAGCACCGACGGCACTTCAAGACACACACCTCTTCTGAGAAGTTATCGCAGCTAATCCCTTCGAGAAACCGTACATTGGATGTGGAGTTCCATGAAAAAATCTAAAAATTGACACTTGGGACTAGAGTGTTCCATTTCTAGAACACTGTACTTGGGACCATCAAGCAGCTTCTCGAGATGCTTCTTAAGTATTTCCATCAAAAATACTTCACGAATATTCGATAGTAAGCGATTTTATGTAAGAATAGTAACAATTTAGTGTTTAACAGCACCCACTCTTCCACCTATTCAGAAAAAAAATTTTTAGTTTGATTTGCCACAAGGCAGCGTAGTGAACGAGCTGCCTCAGGGCAGGGCGTTTGAAACGAGCTTGGGCTGTCTTGAAGGCTTCGATTGTAGTCCAGCTCTAAGGGAAGGTGACAAAAAAATTAAAAAAATACTCATGTGTCAAACAGTAAATGAATTCACACTCTTTCAAAACAGAATCTTCTATGTTGCTGCACGATAAAAAATTACGTTTGTTTTCATTTAAAACAACTTTCATGCACCGGTGGCGAGGCAGTATATAGCGTTGACTGAACGACACTTGACTAAAACTGAAAACATGCGTCACGCTCCGGTAACCTTGACCATTTGAGCAGAACGGAGAACGGAGCGCAAAATCACTCAGCTAAAAGTTCCCTACGAGTCAAGTTCACCGTCCAGCCCAAAAAATCGAAGCATATCCATGGAGTGAATGATGATCAGTGGGGAGAAGCTTCGGAGGATATTATTGGTAAACAGTAAATCATTTGTCTGTCTGTCTGTCTGTCTGTCTGTCTGTCTGTCTGTCTGTCTGTCTGCCTGCCTGCCTGCCTGCCTGCCTGCCTGCCTGCCTGCCTGCCTTCCTGCCTGCCTGTCTGTCCATCTGTCTGTCTGTCCGTGCGCACGTCCGTCCTTCTGTCCGTCGATGCTGAGTGATTCATCGAACTAGGCGGTCACGTACCACTAGCTAGGAGGGACCAACCCACAACTTTAGGAGCTTCGCCCCTAATAGCTAATTAGGGAAAGCTGGGAGTGAATGTCAGGGGCATAGAAAGATGTCACAGATTGGGAAAAAAGAATGGCAAAAAACGCCCAGTAATTATAAAAATACTCGATTACCGAGACAAGGTAGCTATTCTGCAGAGGTGTTCCAAGCTGAAGGGCACCGAGCTGTCGATAAGTGAAGACTTTTCCGCTCGTGTACGTGATATCAGAAAAAAGTTGTGGCAAAGTTCGTCGCGCGAGCGTGCAAGTGGATCTAAAGTGAAGTTAGTTTTTGACAAAATAAGCATTGATGGAAAGTTTTTTTTGCTGGGATGATAATAAGAATACAAGATATAAGTTATCTAACCAAATTAAGGTTCGGGGAAACTAGATGAACAATGCTTAGTGGTGTTAAATGTAAATTGCCGCAGTATTGTTAATAAGGCTGAGAAGTTGGAAGGCATGCTTTTAGCACATGACCCAGATATTGTATTGCTAACTGAGACATGGCTACGAGATGACGTTTTTGATAGTGAGTTTGTGCCGAAAAATTACAGAGTGTTCCGTAAGGATCGAAATGGGAGGGGAGGGGGCGTTGCTATTCTTTTTAGGAATAATACACGTGTCGTAAAAATGCCAGACGTTCAAGACATAGAAAGCATCTTCTGTAAAGTGTATATTGGCAATATTAAATATCTTCTTGGTGTCGTTTACAGGCCACCAAATGCTTCCCTTGATGTTATCGCAAAGCTTAAGGATTACCTTCATTGTCACGTAAAAACCGAAGATAAATTAATCATAGCGGGAGATTTTAATATGCCAAATATGAATTGGGAAACGTTTATATCAGACCCATGTCAAGCTGCGGATACTCAAATATCCGATATCATGTTTCAATATGATTTGACGCAAATAGTCACCGACCCTACCAGAATAGATCAGGGGACGAAATCTATCCTAGATATATATCTTGTAAGTGGCAATATAAAAGAAAGCATGTTGTGCAGCGTCACAAATGGCATATCGGATCACAAGGCTGTGGTACTAAAGCTAAAGGGAGTTGAACTTAGTCAGCAGAGGATGGTGAAGAAATTTCCCAACTTTTCAAAAGCAGATGATGAATCTATAATTGATGTTCTGGCCTTTGAATATGACCATTTCAATGCAAGTAATCGTAGCGTTGAAGATCTGTGGCTTTGCTTTAAGAGAATGATTGAAGATTGTGTGCAGCGTTTTATCCCTTTAATTACAAAGAAAGTAGAGAATCACAATCCCTGGATAACAAGAGAGACGTTACAGCTGAAGCGAAAGTTGAAACGGTTAAAAAAAAGGTCGAACAAGGCTAACAGTCCTAATTTAAAAACAACTATTTGCAATATACGTGAAGAAATTAAAGAAAAATCTTTTCGTGACAAAGAAAAGTATTTTAACGAAAAATTGCCGTCATTTATTAAAACGTGTCCAAGAAAATTTTGGAAAGAGGTCACTCCGGGCACGTGCTCTACCGATGTATTTCTTTTAGATGGAAAATTAGAGAGTGATGAAAAAGCTGTCTGTACGGCCTTTAATAACTATTTCAACAGCGTCTATACAAAAGATAATAATCATCTCCCACCTTTCGATGCGAACCTACCACCAATATCAGATGTCACTATTTCTGAAGAGGGTATCTTTAATTTATTGCTAAATCTGGATGTTAAGAAATCTGTTGGACCAGATGAGATACCGAATGCCTTCTTAAAACGGTACGCAGAGTGGTGCGCGAAATATTTGTGTGTGTTATATACTAGGCCTTTGAACGAAGGTGTACTCCCTGAGGACTGGAAGATTGCTCGAATTAAGCCTCTACACAAAGCAGGTGATAAAACTCAAATAAAGAATTATCGACCAGTTTCGTTAACCTCTACAGCTTGTAAAATTCTCGAGCACATAATTCACAAACAGATTGTTACATTTCTTGATGAACACAAAGTACTAACAAAAGCGCAGCATGGATTTAGACGTGGATATTCTACCACTACACAGCTGGTTGAAACCATCCATGATTTTGCTACCGCACTAAATGAAGGTGAACAGCTAGATGCCATTTTTATGGACTTCCAAAAGGCCTTTGATAAAGTTTCACATAAAAAATTACTTCATAAATTGCAATATATCTTGAAAAATCCGAAACTTATAGTATGGATACGAGCGTATCTTGAAAACAGGCAACAATTTGTTTCATTTAATGACAGTTGTTCCAGCAAACTTCCTGTGGATTCCGGCGTACCTCAGGGCTCGGTCCTCGGACCTCTTTTTTTTCTATTATACATAAATGATATAACGAATGACCTTTCTGTAAGTGTAAAGCTTTATGCTGATGATTGTGTATTATACACGAAGGTATCAACTGCTGGAGATCAGATAAGGCTCAATAATCAATTCAACAAGGTCGTCTCTTGGTGCCAGGAATGGCAAATGTCAATTAATTACAACAAAACTGTTTATATGAAAATAACACTAAAGAAAAATCCTTTATGTTATCAGTACGGCACAAATAGCGTCAATCTTACAGAAGTTGCAGAATACAAGTACCTTGGAGTATGGATAACTAATGATCTAAACTGGAACAAACACGTCGATATAACTACAGGTAAATGTCTACGGAAACTTTTTTTTCTAAAGCGATCCTTAAAATATTCTACCCCGTCTGTACGCATGTTGGCATATAAAACACTCATTCGTCCAATGTTGGAATATGCTGTAATAATATGGGATCCATTCACTAAACGTAACATTAATCAATTAGAAAAAGTGCAGAACAAGGGCTTACGTTTTATTTATAACTCCTACGGTAGAACATCCGTATCTGAATTATTGGTAAAAAGCGGTCTGCAACCTGTTGTGGACAGAAACTGCACTTGCCGGCTTAAGTTTTTCTATCAATTAATAAATGGTCATTTAAATGTTGACAATGCAGGCATTCTTCGGTATTCTTCCGGTTACGCAACTCGCAAGCGACATAGTAAAACGATAACTCCTTTACCTTCACGGATTAACTGCCACAAGTATTCGTTCTTCCCTAGAACTATTAATGACTGGAATAGCCTGACAAATGATGTCGTTTTACAGAACAAACTGTCATTGTTTGAAAACAGCATCGCCTAAACCATCACTACACATTGCATTGTATTATTTGTTTTATTGTAATTATTGTGTTAGTCTATAACCCGTATTCTACGTGTTACGTTATTATGTGTTATGTTACTCGAAAAATTTGTTGAAATAAGCGTTTGTGAACCTTCGCATTGTATATTCAAATCGTACGATTTATTGTGTTTTCATTATTTTTTTTGTATGTATCGATTCTCGAACATTTTTTTCCCACCCTGCCATGATCTTTCAGCTGAAGGATCGCAGTATTTATAAATAAATAAATAAATAAAATAAATAAATTAGCCGGCCTATAATGTGCTCGGTGCTAGCGGGCGAAGAAAACAAAGACTACGCGCACCATACGAGGAGCGAGCTACAATGTATAGGCTGGCCATGATGATTAACACGTGGCCTTGGGTTTAGCTGCAATCGTCACGTTGCAACACACTCGGCTGGTGCTGATCTCAGAGGTCACCATGCTGATTATTTTAAAATAGACGTGATGTAGGCATTAAAAGCTTCCGAATAAATTTAGCACCCAGTACCACTAAAAGTATGACCACAAAACGTTTCTGACACTTTTTTTCATGGGTGTACTTTTGAGCTCAGTGTAATGAAAAACAAATGCAACAAGATGACTCTGCTTTAAAAACACCACCCAACTTAGTCGTGTGTTCGTGACGCGAGGACTGGTTTTATTGTAACCATTGAAACGCAGCGTGCTGAGGGGTGAATTTGACTTCTTTGTACTGTTGTCTCGTTCACAAAGAGGTATCGCCAAAGCTCGAAAGATCCCGAGTTCCACTTTAAAGAAAGAAACACCAGACCTTTGCGGAAAGCGCAACATTGTCACTGCGAAAGGTAGAAGAGTTGCGCTTTTTGCGTCTGCCGTTCTCTTTGAGATTATCAATACAAGAGCCCTTGCGAAGTACCCAGTACAACATGAATCATAATTTTTTGAAGTTATAGCAAGCACCCACTGCATAATAATTCGTCATTTCAGGGGAAAGCGAGGTACCCGCCACACATTTGCAAAGCATTATGTGTACTGTCTTGATGTGGTGGCTGACGACGACGAAGAATTATGCCTGCACGAGCCGCACTTGATGGGCCAGTTTTGTCCATACTGCCAGATGTAGAATATATCACGGCTATAAGATATCGAAAATCAGCAATCTCTACTGATACGATAGAAAAAGTAATTACATGGACAGACTATAACCACCTCATGTTTCCATGGCAACCCCACTGGAGTCAGTCCAGAAAGCTCGAAGTCTTAATTACTAAATTTCTATGTCGTGTCCCCCCCCCCCTAAACCTGTATCTACACAGAGCTGGTCAGACAACATCACCCCTCTGCGCATTCTGCGGAGAAATGGAATCACTAGATCATTATTTTTTGTATTGTCGCCGCTACGAGATACTTAGAAAAAGGTTACTAGTTATGCCATTTCGGAAAATAGGCCTTAGATTGACGGCGGAAACGGCGCTAAGCTTTGGCGCCTCAGCTTTGGGACATTGCCACAGGGATGCTTTCAATGCCGTTGGCGATTATATTCAGGCAACCAAGCGTATACCTTTGTGATCTTCAATAAAAAAAATATTAATTACTCTCAAGGGCAGAGTGAAGTAAACGCAGCTGAGTGGTAAACATAACACCTCAAATCTCAAAATTGCTCAACTTGATTTTTTTTTTCATTTGCTCTTTTTATGTTGTTTTTATTTTTACATTAGTCCTATTATAATACCCATTCATTGCACATAGTTAAAATGATCACAGAAAAACTACACTACACTTTCTTGGCCAATCCCCCTGAGTGGGTATGAGCCAACCTCCCAGGGAAACAAAACAAAACAAAACAATAATCGGTTGGAGGTTTTAAACGAGCCACAAGAGAAGAAAAAGAAGAAAGCCTTTCGAGCCATCGGTCGTTGACGGTGGTGGTCTTGTCTCACGAACCTTGCTCGCCTGGCTTGCGTTCCTCTTCGAGTTCCTGTTTAGCTGTCTTCGGCGTCCGGGCTGTGCGGCCAATGCAGGTGGTGGTGATTTGAGCTCCGTTGACTGATGTCTGTCGCGTCTCCCAGCCAGGCAAACTCTACGTGGTCGGCATCCCTCACTAATGGTGAGTTACCCACTGATCTTTTCTTGCGCAGTGGTCTCAGCAGTGTTCCGGTGGCTCTGGTCCCAACAAAGGCGGCTTGTAGTCACATGAAATACCCCAAAAGCACACAGGAGAAGCTACGGAAGGTGGCCGAACACTTAAACTCATCATCGAGTTGCGACAGTTTGGTCGTAGAGGTATTCTGTGCTGTTCCCCAGATTGGGCCTGCGTATCAGATCTGCTAAAATGCACATCGTTTGGCTCTCTCCCGGTGAGCCATTTTGTTCCTCCTCACTTGACCTGTGTGAAAGGTTTAGTTCGTGGGGTGGACTTGAGCCTGTCTCCGCCCGAAATTCTAGAGATGTTTTATGCAGTAGGCGTGGTGGCAATCTTTCGCTGTTCACGTACGTAGCGCTGACAGAAATAAGATCCCGACAGTGTCGGTGATAGTTACATTTGCTGGAACTACTAGACAAACAGAGATAAAAGCGTGGCCACTGATATATCGGGTCGAAGCGCGACCCTCCTCCAGTGCAGTGCCTCCTCGTTCACTGCAGTGCCGTAAATGCTGGCGTTTTGGGCACATCATAAAGAATATCCGATCAATAGAGCGATGTCAAATGTGTGCAGGACAACACAACTCTAAAGAATGCAAACCTCAGGAAACGTCTTGCTGTCTCTGCGGTGGCACTCACCCATCTGATGATGGCACATGCCCTGCGACAACTCAGGAGATTCAAATATGAAAATATATGCGCAAAAACGTTCTTCAAGACGCGAAGCTCGAATATCCATCACAGAGCGCTCTCGGGGGTGCGCTGTTGCTGCGATTCGTCATAACCAAGTCATGGATTCGTCACCCTCAGAAAACAATTACAAAGCTATTGGAGAACCTTTCTGTGACGCTGGCGGAGTCATTTGCTCAAACAGTAAATGCACAAATAGCTCAAGTCTTCATGAATGTTAATCATCCACACGCAGCCACTATGCTTTCATCAGCTAATGAGGTGAACACAGGATCTGTAGAAACAGGGCCTTCTAAACCAAGCCTCCTGATCACAACACCTGTTTAAGAGTTATATACATCAAGAGCTGGTCCGCCGGAGTGCGGCCGTAAAATATTCCCCATTGAACATTTGAATTGGAGCTCTGATTCAGGTTCGCAGGACTCACAACTGGAATTCGACATAAAAAAAATGAAACAGCGGGGGTCGCCACGAAAACATGGATCTCCAGTGAGTTTTAAAGAGAAAAGTTAAAAATATCAGAGAAATAGCTTTAAAATAGGATTTTTTGAAAGATAGCTTATTGCAGAAGGCAGTGAATGTGGTCGGTATATCCTCGAAATAGGTGGATTGAGAATCTTGCAGTGGAATTGCCGGTCAATTTTTTTCCGCAAATACTAACTTATTTTGCCTTTGTAATCAGCATTCCCCAGATGTTATAGTGTTGCAAGAAACTTGGCTCTCTAAAGAAAAAAATATTTAATCTTTAAAACTACCGAACATTTAGCTTAGACCACCCCTCTTGAGGAGGTGGTTTAGCATTGTTTATCTATTCAAAAAGTGTGCATCGTGTAAAAGTTACAGGTCAAATCATGAATTTAGAAAGTGAATTTTTAACATTAGATATCTCTCTTCCGGGACGCCTTCCCTTTTCGTTAATAAACGCCTATTTTCCGCCAGGTGTTCAAAATTCTGGTATTTTAGATACCGTAATTTTGTCTTGCAGAAAAGACATTTCTACTAGCAGCCGGACGAGTCACATTGGCACTGAGGGATCATCATGAGTGACACAGAGCAGTACAAGGCAGCAGGGTGTGGTGCCTCCCAGACGTATTCTGTGCAGTGCTCCTTCTCTTCGCAAGAACGGATTTGTCATGCTCAAGAGCAGGCCCTGCCACATCGTCGAGATGACCACGTCTAAGACTGGGAGGCACGGTCACGCAAAGGTTTATTCAGTTGGCCTGGACATCTTTACTGCAAAAAACATGAGGATCTGTGCCCTTCAACTCACAACAGTGATGTGCCCAATGTCAACTGCCATGAATTCCAGTTGATTCACATTAGTGATGATGGCTATGTCACACTAATGAATGACAAAGGTGATACCTAAGACGACCTCAAACGTTACGACCTCAAGAATCGAAAAAGATGGACAGGTGTTTTTCAATTCGTTTACTCGATTTTACACGTATTCATCAAGCGGAATTATTTGCGATTCTCCTAGCGTTATGAAAATTACCTCAATAAATAAAAGATGCTAATATTCTTTCAGACTGCTTGTCTGTGTGTAGTTCATTAACTGCGCCTAATATGTCCAATGCTTTAAAAGTGTCCACGCCTTTGCCCCAAGACATTTACGACTCATTCGCTTGGTGCGGATACCAGGAAATGAAGGTTTAACCCTCAATGAATATGTAGATGCACTCGCAGTGGCCTCAAATGATTATCGCACAATTCATATATTGCTGACTCTAGTACTTATTGTCGTGGAAATTATTCATATCAGATTCGTCTGAAAAATCTCGCTTGGCATCATCTGATTGTTCTCATCGTAAATACCCCTGGAAAAATATATGGTGCTCCTCTAAAGTGGTGGACTAAGATGCCGAGTCCCCCGCCCCCCCTCATGAACTTTTATCTACACAGGTCTGGTCTATGCCTCCACTGCAACGAGAGTGACTACCTTTACCATTTTCTCTTAACATGCAGGTTATATACAAACCGAAGGAATAGACTGTTGAAAGAACCTCTCTGTAGGTTGACTTCAAATTTATCTCTTCCGGTGGTCCTGTCCTTTGAAGCAACTGAAAAGGGATTTAGCCGCAGGAACGTTTGCCAGGCCGTGTGCGATTTTCTAAAGGCAACAAAACAAATAGAATGTTAAGCTGAGGCATAAATTCACTTTGTTTCAAACAATATTAGCTTATTCGTTTTTGTATTACCTTTAGGTATTTTATTTCAAATCTATCGTTTACCAGTTGGTTCTTTGTGTAAACATCCTTATATAAATATTCCGGCTGGTAAAACAATTCCATCTCAGAAATGAGGCCCGACCCGTTCCATGGCCGATCACCAGTGGTGGGTTGCTCCCGAACTCTGAGGAACAAACAACCAACTCCAAGGTACGTGATTCGTATGACGCGTGGTCGTTCCGTTATTTCCTTGCAACGCGATATTACACGCCTGAATGTGACACAGAACTTCACAGAGGTCCTAAGGAAGCGGACCATCGGGACCTTATGTGCTTCCTCTGCAACTAGTACAAGTGCACTTCCAAAGTATCAATTAATTAATAAATCATCATGTAGTGAAGCCTTGGAACTGTGTATTGGGTCATAATAGGGGCAACTCAACTGGCTGGTGACGGTTGATGCGACAAAAAGCATCTGCACGGGATTGCTATGGCCCACCAGTTTTCCGGCGTAGCCACATACAAAGCAGGAGGGCGGTTGTCAGACATGCGCCATTGGTTCGAGGGGAAAAGGCCCACCGGTTTACCTGAACGTGATTCACAAAGCGATAGCTTATGGGACTGCTTGGTGGGCTGCAGTCAGCGCCAATGGATGTTGTTGGCCTACATAGCCGGCACACCCGCTTTGAAGAACGGAGGCCTATATCGGCGGCTTAGGTGAAACTGAGCCGGGCAGCAAGAGTGCTGTCCCGCTCAGTAGCGCCGCGCTCATTTACACCGAAGCCACCACTAGACCTCCCTTATCAGTCTTTCTTCAAATGAATGAAGATGGGTAGAGCGTTTTCTCAATGCTTGAGGAGAAATTGACGGCTAGCATTACACAGTGGGCGAGGTTATCGCATGCACTCTGCATGGGACCGCGCTCATCTCCAGTACTCACATGCTTTTACTCCCGAGTAGAACATACGATTTCCGGGAGATGTTATTGATTGGGACATTACATGAAACATATGACGGCAACGGCGAAGGCAAGAACCCGTTAAAAGGGTCCGATAGTAAGTATCGCAATATTATACGGCGGATATGTGCCACATCTTAAGCGTTCTCAGCCACTAGTAAAACCTATTTCAATGCTTTGTGACAAGCTATTTTTTAGTGGACCTCTATTTCCGAATGTTCGCCCAACTACCCCTGATACCAACTGTAAAATTTAGCAGCAACTCTTCACAAGTAGTTGCGGCTGGCCATTATTTGCTTTTTTCCCTCTTACGTGAATCCCCGCTCAAAAACGAATACTCCTGACGTATTTTAGCCGGCGTTTGTTATTTAACAAACATCACAAGTTCAGAACTCCGTAATGCAAAATCACCTTGCGTTAAAAAGCGCCACGAATTTGTATTACATGTACCATACTTAATGACTTATGGTAATTGTTCAGCGTGAGTGCTTTGCAGATGGTGATATTACCAAAACAGACACATCGTTTATGCGTCTTTATTGAGATACTTCCCGTCATACGTCATGTGCAACGCTATAGAACCAAGTGAGACTTATTTCAGTAAGTACGCTCGAGTTAAAAAATAATTACTAGATTTTTGACAATGATGTTGCCATTTTAGACTAGATAATATAGGAAGGTAAGCAATAAATAACGAAGCGATAAATGAAGAAGTAAACGAACCACGTTATTTCCGCGGTTGTCAATAGGTTTTCTAGATCACTTAGCACCCCTTTATTTTCGTACCTTGGCCGAAGCCAATCGTGGAGGCCACGTCTAACATTACCAGTGCGAAAAGCGCGGACTTGTATTTTGCTGACCAAATTTCTTGCACTTGATCAATGAAATGAAGCATAACTGCTGTGAGCCACGCCCATGTAGATTGCGGGAAAGGAAAGCAAAAAGTATTGAAAGAAACTTTGAAACAGGGTGCACTCGTGAAGTGCACGATTGAGCAAAGGGCAGTTATGCGACTGCGTTTACGATAGCGCCTGATCGATTACCATTACAAAATCAGTAAAGTGGGCTTTCTGTATGCCCACGGTCATTTTCTTTACCGTTTATTACCCGCAACATACCAGGTCTCTTTTATTCTCCATGTGTACTTCTCGGATCCTGAATACAATGATGAAGCCATAAGCTAGCATCAGGAAAATGAAGCAAATGGTGACATCAGAAATAAGGCGGCAAGGGATGCTTGTGCATACTGTAGCCTGAAAAAAAAGATACAGAAGCAGTGACAGCTAAGTGATGGCATGAGCAAGCGTCTATAAATACAGTGTCTCAGCTAACTCGAGCCGCAGCTTAAAAAACGCCAGGCCTGTATGGAAGGCGCAGCACAGTCACAGCGAAAGCTAGAAGAGCGCCCTTTCAGAGCCTTTTAAAAACACTCGTTGCGTAACTACTGGAAAAACAGTTGCTGAATACCTACTAGGGCATTATTAATAAACTTTCGGGTAGCAGGCCAGAATTTGCTATGCTATTTTTCGTCATTCTTCAATGAAGCGTGGTATCCACTAAACACATGCAAGAAATTTGATTGATTCATTGATTTGTTGAGTTTAATGTCCCGAAACCACCATATGATTATGCGAGACGCTGTAGTGGAGGGCTCCAAAAATTTCGACCACCTGGGGTTCTTTAACGTGAACCACAATCTGAGCACACGGGCCTACAACATTTCCACCTCCATCGGAAATGCAGCCACCGCAGCCAGGATTTGATCTCACGACATGCGGGTCAGCAGCCAAGTACCTTAGCCTCTAGACCACCGCGGTGGGGCGGCAAAGGATTTCGTACGAATTGTTCACGCAGTGGTTAACGACGATGAGAAATTGCTGCTCAAGTCGGTATGCGCCACAGTTAATATGGCAACAAGAAGAAGCTTTTCTAAGGAGTTGGAACATTGGACAGCCCACTCGTTACGCTATTTGCATTGTGCAACGACTGGCGTTTCTTTCGCTGTTTTAAAACGCTTTATAAGCCGTATTAACGCTATTACTTTCCCGACATCAAGCACGCCTAAGACAAGGTTGCCAACAAGTCACAACCACCGGCGTGGCTCAGTGGTAGAATACTGGGCTGCTATTGTCACGGGGTCGTGAAGTGGCCGAAGACAGGAGTCTTTATGTTGGGATATAACTGTTTATTTGGGCGAACCTGTACCCGGTAAACGGAAAGTTCGATTACTAAAGCAGTCTTGCACAGATAGCAACGAAGAGAAGTTTATTGACTTCCAACAAAGGATAAAGTACATGACAAAAACATCGAGCTTCACGACTACAAAGGGTGCATGTACAATCAGGAAAGGACCACTACCGAGGTACAATGTATGTGGGGGAATGTACCCCTCTATTTACTGTACAGCGCGTGGTGCTCCAGCAGGCTTAATCATGCGCGGCGGTAGGTCTTCTCAACACGCGGTTGGAACAAGTAGCGACTTAGTGCTGTACAACTCTAGGTATTATTTCTTTTTTGTCACCTGAAACAATGCTGCTTTCGTACACAGTAACTGCATGCCCGGAAGTATAAAAGAGGCCTTGAGGCTGGGGGGCGCAGGGGGGGTACAAGTGAGTGGGGGGGGGCTCTTGTCTCCCTCCAAATAAGGCATCAGCAACAATCTGCGCGTAAAAAACTGACTGAAGGCGCCAATCAATAAAGAAGGCGCTATACAAAAATTAACTCAAGTGTCGACCAGCACACTTTGCCCGAATCGATTACAAGTAACAACGACAATGGGGTGATGAAATGAAAAAGGTGACACAGATATACATATATATATATATATATACATATATATATATATATATATATATATATATATATATATATATATATATATATATATATATATATACACATATACACACAAGTCCCCTTTTGCATGTGCTAGACAGTGGGAGGGGGGTCACCAGGTAATGATTGGGGCGACTAGCTTGCCATTCCTCAGAAAAAAGAATTTGGTATGCCAGCGACGAAGGAAGTTTTCCTCGCCGCAGGCCTCGAGTTCGCCGGATAGGTGGGCCCATAGCAACCGCCGGATACGCGAGACTACCGGAAACGCGCTCCGCACAGGCTTTCTACGCGCCTCCGCTAGCGATATCCTTTGCCAAATAGCTAGCATCGCGAAGATCAGCACAAGTTGGCAGAAGGCACCTTTGTTGCGCTTGTGGTGGGGAGGTGGGCGGATACCAAAGGAGTGGGCTATCATCCGCCACACGGGTTTCACCCCCACGCATTGGAACAACGCGTGATCCTGTGATTCAACTGCGTGACAGTTCGGATAACGTGCATCCGGGACTATTCTAAATTTATGCAGGCGTTGTCTGGTGGGGAGGACGGCCCAGGCCTTTTTCAGGAGGAAATCCTGTGCGTCACGGGGGGTGCCGCAGCGGAGCGAGAGTAATTCGCACCTCGCGCGCTCAGCTCGTTTTTGTTCAGTGTCGCTCAGCTGCTTCCGCGTGATGGCTTCAACGATGCGCGCTGGCGGGTCCTCATCCACATCGCCTTCGGGCACTTCTTGCCTCAACATGCGCCAGGTAGCCGACGCCGTTTTATAGAAGGGCGCGGGTGCCTCAGCAAAGGGCCTGGTGTGGCGGCCTGCATCCAGCCAGTCGTGCTTCACTCCACTCTTGTAGAGGAGTAGGTTGCGCCCTAGGTAATCGCTCGCGCGCGCGAGCATGCGGGCGGTTTTCAGAGCCAGGACTCTGCTCGTGGTCAACACATGTGGTAGGCCGAGACCCCCTTCTTACACTGCCAGTTGTAGCAAGTTTTGCATCAATGGTGGTGGTTTCCCATCCCAGAGGTATGCGTTAATGTGTTTGGTCAACTGGCTTGCTGTTCTTGTGGGCATCACCGCTACTCGGCTCGCATGCGAGGCTAGGGCGCAAATGCTTGTTTTGACGGCTACTGCTTTCTCGCATAGCGTCAGGCCTTGTAGGCTAGCGCTCTTTGACAATTGTGCAGCCCTGTCCACGACTCGGGACCACGTAGAGGCCGTAACTCCCTCGCGGGAAAAGTATATACCGAGGACCTTAACAGCGGTGACTACCTCGAAGTTGCCGATCACGTGCGCCGGGAAATGGCCGAATAGAAGGGCTTTACACTTCCTCTCATTTAGCTGTGCACCTGATGCTAGGGCGTATGACGCGAATACCTGGTGAAAGCGCTCGAGACTGCTTAGATCTCGCACAAAAAGGGAGATATCGTCAGCGTATGCGAGGACTTACAGGTGCGCAGTTCCTGTCAGAGGAAGGCCCCGGATGTGCTTGTCGCTTGCCAGGGATGTAAGTAGCGGCTCTATCGCGAGTACAAAGAGGGTTGGGCCAAGCGGGCACCCCTGCCTAATCCCTCTTGTGTACTGAAAGGTGTCCATCGTGGAGCCATTTACTACTACGTGGCACCTGAGGTCTGAGTACAGGAGCCTTATCACTTGTACAAAGTTTGCCGGTAGGCCAAACTCTCGCAGGGTTTCGAAGAGGTAGGCGTGCCTGACCCTATCGAAAGCCTTGGCCTGATCAAGTGAAAAACAGGCTCCACTGACTCTTTTCTCCGAAGCGTACTGGAACACGTCCCTTGTCGTGGTCAGGTTGGTGAACATAGATCTGCTCGGGACTGCGCAAGCCTGGTGTGGAGCAATAATATCCGGCAGAAAGATATTTAGTCGACTGTTCAAGATTGACGCCACCATCTTGTAGTCTACATTTAACAACGAGATCGGGCGCCAAGAAACAAGGTCGTTCGGCGGTGCACCTTCTTTAAGAATGAGGACTACGCGCCCCATGCCGAAGGAGGCAGGTTTCGCGTGTCCCTCGAGGACCGTGTTGACTATGGCTAGGAGCGGTTCACATAGGCTCTCGAAAAAGGTGGCGTAGAAGCCCGCTGTGAGGCCGTCCGCACCGGGAGCCCAGTTTGGTGGCATTGACTGGATAGCGGCCCTTAATTCCGGTAACGTCGCTGCGCCGCACATAGTCAGGCATTCATCCTCTTCCAGACGCTTAAGGAATTTACACAGTTCCGACAGGGACGCTGGCTCCAAGGCGATCATTGTGGCGTCCGGCTCGTGAAAGGCTGTCTCGAAGTGGTACAAGAAGGTCGCCTCGATCTCGACCGGGTCTGTTACGAGGGTACCATCTGGGCGCTTTACTTCTGCAATACGCACAGAGCCGTTTCCTTTTACTTCGCGCGAGACTACCTCTGGCCGCTCGTTCGAGGTGGCCCAAGTCGCGCGCTTTTCGCCAGTAGCTGCCCGAAGAAGCCGTTCGTACTGCACCTTGAGCGAGGCTAGGTAATCTCGTGTACAGGAGGTGAGGGTGTCAGCATGCACTCTGAATGATACGCATTCTGCGCAGTAACTCGTTCATCTGGGACGTCAAGCGCTTTTTCCTTTTACGGCCTTCGTCTTGGAGGAGCACCTTCCAGGCCTCCTTGAGGTCGTCCCAGGTAGTCGATGTTACGCGGGGGGATGCTCTAATCGAAGTCTCTATGAGCGTCTCGATCTGTGGTGCAGACACCGGATCCTTTAGTAGTGCAGAATCCAGGCGCCACGATGCGTCGGCTGGTTTGGGGCCAGGCTTTGCACGGAGGGTTGTTAGCAGTGGCGCGTGATCAGACAGAGCGGCCAGAGGTGGTGGCAACAGGACCACCTCGCACGCTGTTTGGGATGAAAATAGGAGCTCCGGTCAGTACGCGCGGTCTAGCCGGCTAGCGGTGACCCTCGACACGCGGGTGGGGCCGAAGTCGTCGTTGTGGAGGCGGACCCATGCGACTGAAAGTCGGAGGCGTTCGAGAACTTTGATCAGTTCTTTTGCACGGTTGGCTGAGCCTCCGCAACTTGGTCGCCGGATATCCCTCGCAGTGTCGACCACGCAGTTAAAGTCTCCAAGGACTACGTGCGGGAGGGGGGCCAGCGGGTACTCGCCAAGCTCCCTGAAAAAAGGGTTCGTCTCCGATCTAGTTACTGGCACGTACACGTTCACAAACCGAACTTTCTGCCCATCCATGAAGATGTCAAGCATTAATGTGCGGCCGTCAGCGCCAAACGCGCAATGGGCTTTTGCCTGAACCTCCCGGTGACGAACACAACCCCAACCCCGCATGACCTGGTCCTCGTCAATGAGAAGAAGGCTTCAACGTGACAGAGGCTGCGGAAGCGAGCGACGTCGAGGGGGGATCGGAAATTCGTCTCCTGGACGAACAACAAGTCGATGCTGCGGGCTTTCGCAAAGGATACGACCGCGGTTTGTTTCGTCGTGTCGCGGAAACCGCGAACATTCCAAGTGGCGAAATGGATTCGGTCAGCCATCAGTCGCACTATGGTGGAGTGGAAACGAAGGGGGTACGCGAGTGTGTGGAAGGGAGGGGTGGGGGCAAGGGGAGACAGCGCATGGGGGAGTGAAACAGGAAGGGGTAAACGGCGGCGCCGGCGTGCACGGGCACTGCCGTCTGTAACGAAGCGAAAGTTTTATCAGATCGGCTCACTGGCTTTAGGGGGCGGTTCCCCTTTGCCTGCGGCGCTTTGGCCGAGCTTCTGCGTCTTCGCCTTCGGTGGGGCATCGCTGTCGCTCGCCGTCGCTTCTGACCCAATTCAGCGTTGTCGCGCCTCTCTGCTTGTGGCTCTCCCTCTCGTTTCTTTCTTGTTCTCCTCTCCCTGGCGTCGGCGCGAGCGCGAACGAGCTCTCTGCTCACGGCCTGACACCCGCTGGGACGCGAGTGGGTTTTGAGGTCGCTCGATTCCGTTTCCGATGACATGTTGGCGGCATCGTCAGTCTTCTCGGGCTTGTCTTCCTCGTTGGCGGATAAATCCGCCGCAGTGCTTCCTGTGAGCAAGCTAGCATCCGTTTCGCGGCCTTGGGGGGAGGGAGGCCTTGGGGGGGCGCGGGCCCCAGTCCTGGGTACGAGCACTTGTAAGCGAGAGGGGGGTTCACCTGGCTTCTGCGACGAGGAGCCACTCGGCTGGACCGAGTTCGACGCGAGGTCCGATACCGAGGGGAACCTACGAGCGGCTGACGCATAAGAGCGCCTCCTAAAACATTCTTTCGTTCCATGGTGACCCCCGCAACGGTTACATTTGGCTTAACAGCCCTCAGTTTCATGACCAAAAGTTCCACATCGTTTGCAGTATGGTGCGGAGCATGCGGTCGCCATGTGGCCGACCTCTCTACATCGCGCGCACACCCGCCTCATTCCTCTATATTCGAACATGACCCGGTGCCCCGCAATGGTCGCAAAGTTGGGCACCGGCTTACTTATTTCGATTTTTACGACTCTGACGCCGTTCAACTTATTTTTGGCGGGTGGCCACAGTAGCAAACGAGATGCCCCGCACCTTACCGTACTGTGCTAGGGCGTCGCCAAGTATCTCGTCAGACAGGTAGGCGGGGTATCGGTAGACGTTCACGTACGTGACCGGCGGCCCGACAGCCTCAACCGGTACGCTTACTCCATTAACCTTGAAACCTTCAGCCACCATTAACTTTGTTGCCTGGCTGGCGTTACGTGTACAGACGAGAAACTTGGCCCCGCCTATATGCTGCATAACAAGAACACTATCACCACCAGCTTCTAATTCAATAGCGTCTATAAGATCATCAAGGGATACGTCGCCGTCCGGCGCTGTGAAGAGGAAGCAGTTCTCCCACACTGGTAGGTCGGTAGTGACCGCCATTCTGGAGGGGCTGTCGCCAGCAGAAGGGGGCGTGACTTGTAGAAAACTAGTAGCGTGCAGTCGAGCCGCACTCTGGTAAATCTGCGGCTAAGCCTGGGGAGACGCCGCTCGGGATCAGGTGGGCTGCAGGGGGGCTCCGGGAAGGTAGCGTGGACCGGCAAACGTGCTCCTCCTGGCCTAGGGGTGGGGGCTCCGGGCTGGAAGGCCCGAGACCCAGAGGTGGCAGTCGCTCGCACGAGGCGGCGAAGCCGGCAGGACCTGGTCTGACCGTGAAATCCAAAAGCCGAGAAGCGATTGCCCCGGCACCAGATAGCAGTGACCGGAGCCTCGGCCGTCGATCAACTACTGACAAGCGGCGAAGCGCGTCGGCATTTATACTCTTACCGTCGAACGTTCTAGCGTTATCGCTGGCGGTGGCGTTGGTTCCAGAATAGTCTGTACAGTTCGCAGGGTAGGCTTGATCTTATCGAAATGATCTACTACCTTCCGGAAGCTTCTCGAAAAATGCAGGCGCGGTTTGCGCAGAGAATTGTGTAGTGTTTTCGGACGATAACAAACCTTGGGAAATGAAACGTGGCACTATCTAGTGTACTCGGGTTTGAGCCCCACTGGGTCTTTCGTGCTATAGCTATGTCAACAAGTCACAAGCACCGGCGTAGCTCAGTGGTAGAATGGTGGGCTGGCACCAAACAGACCCGGATATTGAGCCCCACTGTGTCTTTGGTGGCAGTTTTTTTCCCTACTTTCAGGCGTTGTGGCGTTGTGGTTACAGACACCGGCGGCGGCGGCGGCGGCGGTGGCGGTGGGGGCGGCGGACAACTGCTTGGGATTCGAGTTGGGATCTCATAACAGCTTTTGCTGTAAAATGTACCTATGTCCACTTTGGCGCTGTGACAAATTGTACTTATTATATCTTTGGCTTAGGGTTTTACGCCGTAGTATAGGGCTCCGGAAATTCAAACCATTTTGTGTCCCTTAATGTGAACTGACATCGCACAGTACAGGGACATCTACCAGTTCACCTCCACCGAAGCGCTATCGACGCGTCCGTGATTGACCCCGAGATCTTTAGGTCAGCAGTTGAGCACCGTATTTATTGATCCATCATGGCGGACATGATTTGATGCATATTCCCAACTGTTTCATGACGTTTATTTTTTGTGAACTGCTTACAAAGCGTCCAAATAGGCCGCTTCTAATGTTATATCTATTACGTTTCAATGCTTTCCTGCTTATTACAGATGCCCACGAAAGGTATTTTTTATGCACACCTTGAAATACACATCTGGGCCCACCGTGATATAAGTGCTCCCAAACTCTTCACGTGTGGTGCTCTGTAACTATCCACGATATCCATAGCATCTGGCGAGTGTGCTGCCATTCGAAAAGGGTACAAGGTAGCGACAATGGGCGTCGTTGTGCAATGAAGTGCGAGTACTACTTGTTGCTCGCGACAGCACATCCGATAACTGGTGCGTCTGCTTATCGCCATCGAGAACTACTGCGAGGGAAGAATGTGGTTTTACGCAGAACGTTATGTAGCCCTGCAATCATGGCACACAAGTGGGCATTTCACGTTTTTTTTGTGTTTCACAGGCATCTAAAATAATGAAAAAAAAACATCGGCACTTAACAGATTTTTGTACAGTTAAAGACTACAGTTATACAGTTAGAGACAGTTGTAGATGTGGTATTGCAACCACATCTACAAATGCGTATTCTATTTTTTATCCAGCTTCATTTCTCTATAACCATGGTTAATTATTCTTGCATATTTGAATTTGGAAGAAGACAAAAAAATCGTGTGATCACAAGCGCACGAGTGGCCACGTGGTGGCATCCCGTTGCGGCCACGGTAACTATGCAGCTCTCGATGCTCAAGCCAGTCAACATTCACGGACTTTGGGTATACGGTACAGTAATATTGGTATATGCCATAACTTCATTTGCAGAGAAAATAGGGCGCGATGTTTGGCCTAATTTGAGAACTGACTGTAGATTTCATACCACGTGCTGTACTCTGGTGTTCTCAGGAGCCTCGACTCTCGATCGACAGCGTTATCTCACCATGCTCCAAAAGCATAGTAGGGTCCTTTTAAACATGGATCTCAGCTATAAATAACGCCATTGTGGAATCACTCTTTTTCATTCTCAGGTAAGCAGTTCAACATAAAAAGTCAACCAAGCACGTATGACACGTGAGACATTATGGCGATATAAACGTGCCTATATGTGCGCCCTGAGTGCAATAAAGCAATACTCGAAAAGCACTTTCTCGATAACAAATTAGTCATCAGACACCAATTTGTCAAAGGAAAAATAATTTAGCCCATGACAACGTGATGTCAATCCGTCTAACTGTGCTTGGTTTTCGCATTTCGCATAGTTAACATTACTAACACAATAAAGAAACCAAAATTGTGATATAGTTTATTAGCTAACAACGTAAGGACAAAACAACGTGGCGCAAAGAGTAGCTGGAGGAGCTAACGATAAAAGAGTCACAGCTTTGCGACAAAGACGAAGCAATGAACGCGATAGCAGTAATTTGAAAGCTCACGCGCAGAATCCCAAAAACACAGCAGCGGTAAGCAGTAGATATATATAGTTTGGCGTTTGAACGGTGCAGAACGTTCTCCGGAGTGGCTCAGTGGTTAACGTCTTGCTTTCACGTCGCAGAGGTCCTTCGTTTAATTCCGTGCGCCGTAATGCTCTTTTCCTGGATTTTTTTTCTTTCTTGCGTTTTCACATATATTGATAAGAATACATATACGGTGCAAGACAACGATGCCGAAGTCGACGTCGACTCCTAGCACGCGCTTGTGTGTATGTGGGCGAGTGCTCGCGTGCGTGTGTTATTTTGTGCGTGCGAATGTTTGTCTGTGTGCACTCTTTCGTAAGTGAGTGTGCGTGAATGTGTGTGTATGTGAGTGCGCTCGTCTGTCTGTGTGGGTGTTTGTTCATTTGCGCGTGCTTTTGTGCTTGTTTTTGTGTCACTGCGTTTTTTCATGCGTGAAAAAAACCCGCCTCCTACTTGTACCTCAAACGCTAAGCGTCGTCTGCGTCTGTATGCAAATTAACGCTGGTTACGCTCAGCCATCACTTTAGACGGAGTTGCGAGACGCGTGCCAAACCGGACTGATTCGCGTAGGAGAATTTTTGCAGGAAGATCCACTCCCGTAGCTTTCCCTTCGTTGCCGAAAAATATTGTCCGCGAGTAAAGCAGGTAAGCTTGCGCATTGAAGGCTTCAGTACCTCGAGGTGTATCTGCCAGCATCCACGATGCAGTTCAGATATTCTTCAGGTCGTTTCTTTCTTCTGGAAGCGATGAACAAAAAAATTATAATGAATCAGTTGGGTTACTTCACTCTCCTGTGTACTCTCTATTGATGTGCTGCACAGTAGGGCACCAAAATTTTCTTGAAAACTGGCTCACGGGTGTCTTCACTTCGGTCACAATCATCGCTACAGTCGCTGGGGCATGAAGAAAAAGGGAGAATATAGCACCAGCTACCATCGATTCTATTTGTTTTATTTGAGGTGGTCGGCGAGCGAGGGAAGATAAGGTGCAATGCTGACCAGTGGTCTGCGGTTTCTACAAAGCGACATCTTTAAGCTCCGATAAGCATCCCGCATAGACAGCAAAGAAAAGGAGGGGTCGTAGGCGCGCGCGGCCATGCTACGAACGGAGCGGTCACGCCCCCTTTTGCAATTACGCCTCCTCCTTACGCCTCCTCCGTCCGATTGAGACGGCCGGAGCAACCTTGCCGCGCGCGCCCGATCCGGCGGCCGTGGAAACAGCACCATGGTACATACATCCCTTTCTCTTCAAGCTACGTTTTCACTGGCAAGGTTCCCGTATGAAGCTTGAAAAAGAAAGTTCTAACACTGGGTGGTGTCCACATGTTCCTCACTTGTTTCAGTACATCTTGTACAAAGGATGTTTGATACTTTGAACGGTAAAGGGGCACAGGAAAATCATTTTGTATTAAGTTTCTCATAAGACGCTTTCTTTTCACTTTAGTTAGGTAATATATTGAAAACCTTGACCTTAAGAAACAATATGAGAACCAAACTTCGCGCAAGAACGGTGACAAGGTGTGTCGTTCTCCCTTGTCTGAAGATACAAATACGTCAGTCATGTGGTGTAATAGCGTTGTTTGAAATAAAGAACACAGAAAGCGTCTCTTTGGTCTCTTATTGGCAGAAAACGTGATATTATTTGGTTAAGAAACAGATGGCACTAAGACAGCCCTCCGGCACAAAGACACACCGAAACAAGTTCGTTCTAGATGTACGCTCCCATGTAGAGCTCTAGATTAACGTGGCGGAAATCCTGTGGAATTTATGAATGTTTTTACGCATACAACTAAGTACTTCTAAAAGGTACATAATTTTAGCATCCAGAAACACGTTGCATACAGCTGACCGAGAGCAAATTGATAAGTCACGATCGCCGCATCATTTGGCCGTAGCGCGCAGTTTCTCAGCCTTTTCAAGCCAGAACGCTTCACTGTCTTAATACCTGTCCAATGGTACCCGTAGGTAACGACTAGGTATCGTGAGCCACTGAATATTTTCCAAGGAACAGGGCATGAGGTCCCAATTACCATGCCTTAAACTAATGCTTTTTTTCTTTGTTAATTAGGCTTCCACCCATGTCACAAAACATTTCAGTGATTTCTAATAACGAAGTGACACTCTCTATGAATTGCAAAAATGCAATATTATCGGTATGTGCCAAAACACATACTTCACATGACTGCAGCCTGAAACCCGACATTAATCCCTGCGTGGTGAATCACTTTCTGACACAGTGGTTCCAAAAACAGAGCAAAAAGCAACGGACTTCGGCTTTTTTTGGAGACGGACGTGTGATGGCTCGATCCGTGCGAGGTGCTTCGGCGGCCGCTGCTGGCCGCGGTGTTAGGTTTCCTTCTGCACCATCGGCATACCGGTTTTTTTTTGCCTACATTGTCTTCGTGTGACAGTTTGGAACAGTGCTTGTTTCTGCATGGTGATTTAGAAAAAAGAACATACCAGTTGGAAAATATTCCGGCCCCGTTAGAAGTGGAACTCCTCAAGGCAATCACTGGCATTGGAGCCTTCCAGATGAATCACATCCGGCAGGTGAAGATGCGAAGCAAGACTGACACAGATGCATTACTCAAAACGGGTAGACTCTAAGTCAAGGGTGCCTTCTGTGCTATTATCGATCCTATCCAACAAAAAGTCACCGGGAGTGTCCACTGGGTTGACTTTGCCGTCTCGAATGAGAGCATTCGACAAGCGAAATTGGTGAATTCTTGGGGGTTTCGAATGACGACTCGACCGTCGCGGGCTTTGAACACGCGACATCGATGACGAGGGTGGTGTGACTGAAACTGAAGGAAGGCGTAGTACTAGAAGACTTGCCGCATCTTTTTAAGTTTAGAGGGGGCACTGTCCTTCTTTTACCCCGGATTAAGCACCGCGTTGTCTAAGGTGTGACATGCAAGGAAATATATGACGAGACTGCCAGACTCCCCACTATGGTTTTGCCGAGCGTTTAGACATGAAAGTCAAAATTGCGTCAGGGGTTATGCCAGAGTTGCGAAGACCGCGCTGCCAACAGACGATGCCCAAGAGAATCTGATGGACGCCGAGGAGGATGAAAAGATGGCCCCTGGCAGCATTTCCATGGTACGTGACGCAACGGTTCAGGCCCCTTGAGAAGAGACAGCCGACACGCCAACGCAAGACGGCAAGAACTGAACGAACGGATCAGAGGAGTTCGCCGAAACAGCCGGCAAGCTGGATATTCAAACAACGATCGAAGAAGACATGGATACCAGTGGTGAGATCGGTACACCAGAAGCCAGCGCAAAGTCTCCGGAAGCGACTGCGGAACGTGGCAGGCGTACCCGAGTGGAAAGCACGGAACGCAACCGAAAACGCCCGGAGCGTTTATTGCATCGCGTCACGGGCGCTAAGAGTAAAAAATATGCCCTCGAAACCCGGTCGGCGTCATCGTCGCCGGTTCGGGGACAGGATCGAGACGCGTAAGACCCTGGTTTTCCCACTCCACGGTATACGAGGCACGGTAAGCACAGTATTGTATTTTCATCTTAGTCATCTACATAACTAGCACGACTGCGCCTTTACGCAGTGGTACGGTGAATGTACGTGGTCTAGGAGCGCGTCGCAAACAGTACCAGTTGAAACGCTTGTGCAAGAAAAACACCTTGACTTGCTTGTGGTCCAGGAGACTAAAGTTAGTACTGAGGACGTGACTGATAGCTTGGTATCAGAATTTTCATTGTGGTACAATGCGTGTGTGAGCCATGCGGTGGGAGCATCAGCCGGATGTATTATTTTTGTTAAGAACTCTGATGGTATTGTAGTAAAAGAGGTGACGAATTGCTTACATGGGTGTTTCGTTTTGTATGACTTCTGTTAGGGAACCCTAAATTTAGAGTTATCTGTGTATACGCACCTACAAATTCGAGAAACAGATGTTTGTGTTTCCATGAAATGTAAGCGTACGTTGAATTTCACAGATGTGTGGTTCTGTTGGGTGACTTCAATGTGTTCTGGCCCAAGAAGATTGTACGTATACTGCTAAATTAAGTGATGAAACGTTGATTTGCTTATAGAGATAGCCCTGATAGTATTTTTTCCTTGACGTGGCTCTGTTTGCGAAGGGTGGTAGTCGCCAACACTTCACACAATTTCAAGACTCAAGTCAGGCACGACTACTAGATCGAGCATATGTTTGTTCTGAGATAGCACTTTTATGTCAGAGCTATGCCGGTTATGCTGTTTCCTTCAGTGATCATTGCTTAGTCTCGTTTGAGCTAGGTCGAAAGTGCAAAAAAAAGGTTGTACGGGAGACAAAAAAAACTGAATACTAAGATAATTACGCATGAATTGTTTGTTGATAAGACAAATAAAAAATTGAGAATTTCTTCAAAAGCGCAGTAAGGAGTGTGACGGCAAGATGGGAATCATTTAGGCAAAGCAAAAAATGATGACAATGGAGTGTGGTTGCCACATGCAGTATCAAGCTCGAAATCAGGAACGCGAGCTCCAGGCTGAGGTAAGTGATTTGGTGAAAAATGAAGCAGAGAACCCGGGATTATTTACACATCAACTGCAGGTTGTCAAAAACAAAGATGAATGTTTTGAAGAGGATAAATATAAAGGCGCAATTATACGCGCAAGAGCCGAGATATACCTCGTTGGTGAAGCCCCGACAAAGCGAACCTTGTCAGATGAAAAAGCATATGCTCGAGCTCAAGACATACCAGAGAGAGAATTGAATGGTAAAATATTTAGAGAACATAAAGATATCATGAACGCTTTTGAAAGTTACTGTCGAGAATTGTTTATCGTGAGCCAAAGGAGCTGGGTTTCGTAGATGAGTTAATAGAAATGTCGACACTTATTGCCGAGGACACAAATTTATCGGAAATGTCTATTAGTATATGGGAAACTGAAAAAGCTATCGATGATCTTGGCATGGGCAAATCGCCTTGTCCAGATGGCATTGATGCCGCCAAGGCGTTCAAGGAGAATATGACTGCAGCATCTTATGATGCTTTTTCAGAGTCTTTACATCGAGGAACTCTACCTCCATATTTTAATCATGCGCACATTGTGCTGATTACTAAAGAAAAAGAGCAACATGTTTTATTCAAAGTGACAAGATATAGGACAATCATGCTGACAAACGTGGATTATAAGGTGTTTATAAAAGTTTTGGCTATAACGTTGCAAGGAGTTTTATACAAGTTGGTCGGGCCACGTCAGACTTGCGACATCGGGCGTAGGAAAATATTCAACAAAATTTATGTCGCAAAGAGCACTTTGGAGTATTGTGATGGTGCACTTTTGGAAGTAGCCATGTTAAAAATTGATCTAGCCAACGCTTCCGACATGGTTCCACACAATATAATCTTCACGCTAGCTGAGTACATTGGTCTTGGTGCGATCATATGTAAAGGTATTAGATTTGCATACAAAAGTTCAACCACAACAGTTTCACCACAAAGGCTCTGAAAGGCCGCTCTTCTAGCTTTCGCTGTGACTGTGTTGCGCCTTCCGCACACGCCTGGCGTTTTTTCTTATCTTCGCCTTACTACTGTATGTGGTCTCTCTTTCCCGTACTCTATCTCTATCTCTATCCCTTTTAATCCTTCTTATCTTTTTTAATCCCTCCTTAGCCCCATCCCTCGTGATCCACTGTTGAGGCACCGCACTATGATGCATACAGTTTCGGGGCTCACTTTTGTCTTCTTTTAAGGATCACTTACACAAGCTGCACCACACGAAGTCACCTCACGCTGTTTGGCTCTGTCTCGATTATAACATGCTACAGAGAACAACACTCACTGTGTCAAGCCCGATAAAGAACACATATTAGTGTTCTTTTATTCCAGTCAACACGTGAACGACGTACATTGTGCATTTCTCCAAGAATGTATACGGCACGGCGCCGTCGGCGTTGTCTCCAGGGGAGTGGTAGAAGATCGCCGTGTCGCGGGGCGTGGCGGAACTTCTCCGATTACATTTTTTCAAAGGGGCGCGCGGTGAACGGAACGGCCTGCAAACACCGCCGCGCGTGCCCGATCTAGGCAGCCGTGATGTTTCTGAACAGTTTAGCGTTTCTAATCTGTAGTATTACTATTACTTCTTTGCTATCTGTTAAACATATGCTTAGACCCCATTCTTTCATTTTGATCTGAGTTTGAGCACTGCTAGCCTTGTTATGGCCTGTAGTGAGCGCATTACAGTGAGCGTGATGAGATCACCTCCCGTGATATCAATGGATGAACGACAAGCCACACCCCTGAAGCGTTCCGCACCGAAAAAAATTTCAAGTAAGAAATGAACTTCATTACCGATATTCCAGGCACACACGCAATCGAGGCCGTCGCATCTTCCTGTAAGGGGCCTTTGGTGATAGTATTTTCGTTGGCAGTACATTACGCAGTCCAATTCTTCACATTCTGAAATACAGAGAACATTGACCTAAGACACAAAGAACAACTCACTCGCCTGCTCCACTTTGGATAGAAGTCGCGTATACAGTGTCAATTGTTATAAAAGTGAACACGGGAACGCCTGGTTTGCGCGCTCTGGAAACTGCTGGCAGCGCGTTCAAGTGGGAACGAGAGCAACCACAGTCTCTTTTCGCGTCATCTCGTGGCGATCAAAACAGTTTCTTGCTGATATAAAACGAGCAGCAAGATTGCGACCTCCCCCCCCCCCCCTCTTCAGCCGATTGGGCGAGAGCCGGTAATCGCCTTTAAGGGGGAGGGGTTGCAATCTTGCCGTTTAATATCAGCAACCAACGGTTGTTTTGCTCGCCGCGAAATCACACGAAAAGAGACTGTGGTTGCTCCAGTCCCCGAAAACTGTCAAGTTCAAGTGATTACTTGTAGAGGGCGAAAAAATCAACCGCGGCGCGTTTCTGCTGCAAACACCCAGAGTGAATCTACTAACCTCTCTCGGCACTCGCGCTATTGCACTTTCTTATAGGATCGCCCTCGTCGGGGCCAAGTTTCAATTTTAAATGATCAAATACTACATCTTTGCGTACCGTTACACATAAAACATAAAAAAACAACTTGCTCTTCTAGCGAATAGTTTTTCTTAAGCATGTGCTGCGCCATCAACTTTTTGTAATAGTTTTTGCTGTAGCTGACTCGATATGAGTAGCAGCCTATCGACATCACTATCCTCATTTCAAAGTTTTCGGCAGCCAACGGTTGCGACGGCAGGTAACGGCTCGCGGTACGTTCGGATGTGTCTCGGACTGTTTTGTTTCGCTGTGTTTCGAGCCTCTGCCGACCAACACGCTGTTTCTTGTGTAGTGGACGCTGAGTGCTATGTTAATCCTCTAATGGATGGCGCTGTCGGATGCGCGCGCCACCTCATGTGGGGTATATAGCAGGGGGGCAGTTGGGAATAAATGGGGTCTTCTTGTTGTTGCTATGAGCCATGCTCGTGTCTTACTCGGCGTCTCTGAACATGGTGTCAGAAGTGGGCGTCTAACGCGGAGTTATGGAGGAGACAGACGCCGGACCTTCTCAGCTCAACTTCATTCACGTCGGTACACCGGGACTTCAGCCTCCGTCGCCTTTCAACTTCACCAGCCCTGGGGAATGGACAACATGGATAACGAGGTACGAAGATTACGCCTTCGCGGCCGGTATCAACACAGCCACCGACGAGGTGCAGGTGCGAACTCTTTTATATTGCATGGGTTCCCAAGCACGTAGCGTCTTGTCGTCGCTAGGACTGTCTGCTCCGGAAAACCGCCCGTTTGCGGAAGTCAAGGCTAAGCTCACTTCGCATTTTGTCCACCCTATCAATGAGATTTACGAGAGCCGCCGATTTCACCGCCGAGTGCAACAACTTGGGGAGCCGGTTGATGAATTTTTCACCGCGCTCAGGAATCTTGTCAAGCGTTGTGGGTACAACAACGCCGAGATCGAAGACCGCCTTGTGCGAGACAAGTTTGTCGTTGGATTGCGGAATGAGAAGCTATCGGATCAGTTGTGCCGATGTACGAAACTTACAGCTGAGGAAGCGTTGTGCCAAGCGCGTGTTCATGAAGAAGCCGAAAAAGAGCGTCTATCCCGTGAAATTCCCAGCGAGAACGGGGCCTTTGACAGCTTAAACGTGGACGCGGCGCAACGCGCGAAGAACGCTTCATAGCGTCGCAGCAAATCTGTGCAGCCAACTCAGTCTACTTGCGATTACTGCGGCCGTGGTCACCACTCTCGAAAAGAATGCCCAGCTCGCAAAGCCACATGCAATTTCTGCAAGAAGCAAGGTCATTTTATTGCTGTTTGCCGGGCCAAGCATCGGAAAGAGCTGTTAGGCTCAGTGGAACTTCACGCGCTCAGTACGCGTCGGGCACGATATGCCGACATTCACGTGAATGGTCACCTCGCACACTTCAAGATAGACTCAGGGGCCGAAATAACGGTGGTTTCACCTTCTTTTCCGGCATTACCTACTGTTTTGGATAAAGTGGACGCCGAGGTATCCGGTCCTGGAAATCAAAGGCTGCACGTTCTGGGATCTTTCACTGCTACCTTGCAGTGGCGTAACAAAGTGTCTGTGCAAAGACTGTATGTTATCAAGAACCAGACGACACACCTCCTGGGATTACCAGCAATTGAAGACTTGGGCATCGTTCAGTTTTTGGACTCTGTGGATGGTATTCCGTCATCTCAATCAAAAATTTTTCGTGGGCTTGGCGAAGTACAGGAAGAATACCACATCCGCGTCGCTCAAGATGCTCGTCCCTTTTCATTAAGTGTTCCTCGACGAATACCTCTGCCTCTGCTAGAGCATGTGAAGAAGGAATTGGATGAAATGGAAACCCAAGGAGTCATTCGCAAGGTTGACACGCCTACCGCATGGTGTTCAGGCCTCGTCGTCGTGCCGAAGTCGTCGGGCGGGTACAGGCTCTGTGTCGACTTGACGAAGCTTAACAAGGTTATCCAGCGGGAACGCTACATTCTGCCGACAGTTGAAGACATCTTAGGTCAGCTTGGTGGGGCACAAATTTTTTCCAAGCTCGATGCAAGATCCAGCTTCCACCAAATAAAACTAACTCGTGAGAGTGAAGAACTGACGACATTCATCACACCTTTTGGCCGATATTGCTACAAGCGTCTTCCCTTTGGCATTGCGACAGCACCCGAGTATTTCCAACGCTTCATGTCGAGACTGCTCGAAGGCATCACCGGAGTCGTCAACATGATAGACGACATACTCGTCTTTGGTAGGAACCATCAAGAGCACGACCAGCGTCTAGCTGACGTCTTGGCACGGTTGACTCAAGCGGGTGTCACTCTTAATGAAAAGAAGTGTCAGTTCAGGGTCTCTTCTGTCAAGTTCTTAGGAGTTGTCGTCAGCCAGCAAGGAATTAGTCCAGACCCGGACAAAGTCAAGGCTATCATGGATCTCCCACCACCAATCGATGTTAGTGGTGTTCGCCGATTACTTGGAATGGTAAACCATGTGGCTCGATTCATTCCAAAACTGTCTGAGATCTCCGCACCTATTCGTGCACTCCTCAACAAGAATAACGCGTGGAGCTGGAGTTACAACCAAGAGGAAGCGTTCAAGAAGATAAAGTCTTTGCTCAGCTCCGACACATGTATGGCTATGTACAATCCCCATTACCCAACTATAGTATCGGCTGACGCAAGCTCTCATGGCCTTGGTGCCGTTTTACTCCAAGATCAACCGTCAGGAATTCGACGAGCAGTTGCCTATGCTTCCAGATCTCTCACTACTACAGAAGGACGCTACAGTCAAACGGAAAAGGAGTCTCTGGCTGTCACATGGGCTGTCACCAGGTTCGATCAATACCTACGTGGACTAAGCTTTGAGGTCGAATCCGATCACCTTCCGCTTGTAGCTCTCCTGTCAAGTAAAGATCTGGACATCTTGCCACCTCGAATTCAACGTATGCGAATAAAACTGATGCGCTATCAGTTCGCCGTCAAGTATGTTCCTGGAAAACTGCTAGCCACAGCGGACACACTATCAAGAGCACCCTGCGACTTGCCAACTTCTAAAGCAGTCAGCAGCTTGGAAGTCTATATAGGGGAAGTTCTCAAGGAGCTACCTTTACAACTGGAAAATCAGCTAGACGAGATCCGTCGTCTTCAAGCTCAAGATAGCGAGTGTTCTTCTATTATGACTTATTGTGAGAAAGGCTGGCCGTCCAAGAAGAGAGTTCCGACCCATTTAGCACCATACTGGAAGGAGCGAGAAAGACTGAGTGTGTACGATGGGTTACTCTTACTGGATCGCCGCATTGTCATCCCGTCAGCCCAACGCAAGGACATTCTCGCACTACTGCACGAAGGACATCAAGGTGTCCGCCGCTGTCAAGTGCGCGCCCGCGAGTGCGTTTGGTGGCCCCATTGCAGCCAGCATATTGAGGACCTTGTGGCTCAATGTGCTAAGTGTGCTGAGACGCGAACCTTGCGTTCTGAGCCACTGTCACCAACGCCAACACCGGAACGACCATGGCAACGCCTGGGAATCGACTTGTTCCACCTGGAAGGACGCGACTACGTCCTCATTGTCGACTACTACTCCCGATTTCCAGAAATAGTCACACTGGGAACTTCATCAGCAAAAGCGGTTGTTGCTGCGGTCAAGAGTTGTTTTGCCCGTTTTGGGATACCAGACGTTGTGCGGACGGACAATGGACCTCAATTCTCGTCCAAGGAGTTCGCCGACTTTGCAACGGCGTATCGATTCTGCCACGAGACCAGCAGCCCTCGATACCCTCAGAGTAACGGAGAGGTAGAGCGCATGGTGCGTACCGTGAAAGATTTGCTGAAGAAAAGCCCGGATCCGTACCTCGCTCTACTCGCATACCGAGACACACCTGGAGTTTCGGGCGTCTCTCCAGCTCAGTTACTCATGGGAAGGAGACTACAAACTCGTCTTCCGGTTCTGCCTGAACGACTTCTTCCGGCCTTACCCAATCACGAGGAATTTCAAGCACAGGATACTGCGGCGAAGTTGAAACAGGCGAAGGACTACAATAGCCGTCACAGTACTACTCCTCTGATTTCTCTCAGTATGGGGGAGGATGTGTGGATAAAGGATTTAGGTTGCAGCGGTCGTGTCCTCAGCCCAGCTCAGCGACCAAGGTCATATGTGGTCGAGACTCAAAGTGGTGTTGTCCAGAGGAACCGTTGCCATCTGGTGCCGTTTGTAGATGACCAAAATGTCCAACAGCAAGCATCAATGGCTTCATCACCGACGCATGGAACCTTGTCATCAAATCCGCCAAGAGACTCAGCCTCGACCTCAGCGTCGGAATCATTGTCTCCAAGTGCTTCAAGTGCTTCGTGCGCATCACCTGTGCCGCCTGTGAAGATGCCTCCCTCGCCTGAAGTGCAGACGCTACCTGTGCAAGCAAGTGCGCCTCAGTGTGATGAACCTAAGCGTACGCGTTCTGGCCGTGCCGTGAAACCGCCGCGCAGGTTGAACATGTAACTATCCCGGGAGGGAAGATGTAGTGGACGCTGAGTGCTATGTTAATCCTCTAATGGATGGCGCTGTCGGATGCGCGCGCCACCTCATGTGGGGTATATAGCAGGGGGGCAGTTGGGAATAAATGGGGTCTTCTTGTTGTTGCTATGAGCCATGCTCGTGTCTTACTCGGCGTCTCTGAACATCTTGTTCTGTTTATTTTGACTCGTTCAAATGCTTTCGCGAAGGGAATTCAAGTGACTTCCGGGGAACGAAGCGACCGTTGAAGCTTCGAACACCCGTTGCAAGCTCGGGCCGGTGAGTAGAAATCAATTCAGTTTTTTAAGGACAGTGGCTTGCGGGGCTAGTTGGTTTATTTCAACATATCTAGTTTTTTTGTCAATGCGTAAGCGTCACATGGTGGCAGCAAACTGCAATTGATTGATATGTGCGGTTTAACGTCCCAAAACCACTTCATGATTATGAGAGACGCCAGCAAACCGCAATAATAAATTTTAAAATTGTATGACGTCTCAATCTGCAAACGGAAAAACGGTGCGTTACTTGCAGCTTGGCTTCGCGTGGGAACGAGTCGCTGACTCAATAGTTAATTCTGAAATTCTATCGGCAGGTAACACCAACTAGGCCATTGCGATGAAAGAAGGCAAATAAATAAATCACTGTTACCTCGCATGTGTCTTCGTATCTAGCCCATACATTAGTGCTAAAAACCTACCAGTTGATAGTTTACTGCAGTAGCGTTTGAAAAACATCACATAATTATTGGTGTGGTTCTGCATTTTTGTGACAAAAAAAGCGTCACATGAATCACAAATACTTCTTTCTCTGCCACAGCCTCCTGGCCCACCTGACATGGAAGCAGCTCTGTACAATGGGCAAGGAAGCTGCTACATGACATACCTTATGAAGAAGCAGCCCTGAGTGATACACGTGTTATGAGATACCACTACATATATGTATAAAATACTGCTGTATACTAGTTAACTGATTTTATTTGTTTATTTTATAAAATTTCATGCATTGATTATGCATTGATTTCATGCATTGATATCTGGTGATGTTACTTGCTTTTCGAGACTGCCATGCAATGACAGGATGACTACCCCCGAATGTCCACTCCGGAAGCACGTTGAAACATCTGAATATCCACTCCAACAGGTCATCTCGAACCTCACACATGCAATGCTGTATTTGTGAATGTTTTGCCACAAATATCGTCGAGGGATGCTTTAGATTGGCCACAAGCATGGAATGTACACTTCAATAACTTTGAAACTGTAACATTATTAGTTAGATTGTGTGGCACTGCTGAGATGAACAACACAGGTTTGATCCCAGCCACAGTGGCCATATTTCGAGGGGGGTGAAATGCTAAGACGCTTGTGTGCTTAAGGGTTTGTTCAATTCGCCTGCACAACATGATCCGTTTTAGAAATGGCTGCACCTCGCCATTCATTTCAGTGGAGCAGCAATAGTATCTTCTAAACCATGCCATTCATTTCAAAAAGCGACGGAAAGGTACAGCACTAAACCTAGTGTATGACTTTCCAGAGCCTGCTACTCTGACGGCGCTCGTCTGGTGCAGCTGCACGCACAGCCTAACAAACAACATTGCATTAGACGTAGGTGCCATACCCGCCTGTACAGATGTGGCGTGTTTTGCCAAGATTGCACCTCTTTAAAATAAGCGAACAAGGATAAAGATTCCACCTTGTCATTTACTTCTGATGCCGCACTGCTGAACTCGGGCTGCAGAAATTCTGAACTCCTTGTGCACAGCTGGGAACCAGTTCCCATCGGTGCAGGTGAACTAAACTGACCCTTAAAAGATGGAAGTTTGAAAATATGAAAAATCTGTTAACATGAGGTGTCAGAGCAAATGTTTCGAAGGCAGTCTTTTCTCCTGCGAGGCTACATTGTCATTTGTTTGAACCCCTTGAAGCCAGAATCAATCTAAATTTGCCCACTACTGTACGAGCCACGATCCCTTCATAGTTGGCATGTGAATCGTCAGAAACTATCAATTGCATTACAATATGAACACCCCCTCAATGCGAGGATTACCAACAATTAGTTGTGCCTTGTGAGACAATTTACGATCTATACTCAGAATTATTTTGTCTTAATTACCTGTGTTTAACTGTGTTAGTTATACAAGTTTACAAACAATATACACCAAAGCTCATAAGGCTGCACTCAATTGCTTTAGCTTTGCACATATGCTCAATAGGATCCTAGAATAATAAATCATAAAGGTGATGAGCACCTGCAGCATCGCTTCATCAAAGTTGTAAAGCTGTCGTGAAGAGCAAGACTGTGTTCATTGGATGTGGTACTGTTATGTTTTTCATATAGCCGAGAAAGATCTTAGATTTCTTTGAGCACGTCTGCTTTTGTTTAAATTAAGTTGTTTTAGCTATAGTGTCTACCACTACCAAGTGAAATCCTGTGCACTACAGCCATTTAAAAATCTGGGAAATTGCACAGGTAGTTGAAACATACATGATCTTGACTTATCCACAGCCACACTGCAATATATTACGTTTTTCAAGTCCTAACCTCTAAAAGTAGCAGGGAGAAAACAACTTCAGCTTTCAAGCACAAGTATACTTAAAAAGTAAACACAATAAAGTGTGTAATAAATGTGAATTTTATTGGTCGAGTATTTAGACAGATTCACAACATGTACCCCCAACTGATTTCAGGAATGCTTGCTTGGAAGAGAGTGCTCAAGTTCTATTGATATGTCTATGCAAAACAGAGATTGAGCTCACAGCTGAGAATATAGTTTACTGTAAGAGCACCAACAAACATGTACAAACAATAAAATCATAAAATTGTACAATGCGTGCCTAAACATTATTTTCTTTGAATCAGGCCTTTTCGATCTGTAAGCACAAACCTCAGAACTGTTCCATACATGTTTGCTGCATACTCAGCAGACCGATCATTACCTGCGACGAGAAATTCTAGCTGTAGTAACTGTGTAAGTCAACTCTAACATTAAATGTAGCAAGCCTGAAATATTTTAGGCCCATCACCTAAATACATTTTACCTATGATATGGGCTCACGGCTGAGAATCAAAACTTGTGCCTACCCTGTCGACACGACGCGACATTGCACAATTGTGAAATACTCAATGTAGCATTGTATAGGGAGAAAAAATCAGAACTGCACGCATCCGCAATCGCTTATTTAACAAATTTAGCGAAACTACATTGCTCTCAATTTTTTAGCTATCTGTTGGCAATGTGCAAGTTTCCTTTCCGTTTCCACATCATGCATTCACTTCACTTGAAGATCATTACTACAGGGCAAGCGCCACATCTAACGGCAGAATCCGACCCTTTTCTTGAAGCCACGCTAATAAACTAGAACGCCGCAACACAATGAGAGCGACGCTCATTCATTGATCTCGATGTTCAGTTATATGCATATGCTTGCTAGCTTTCCAAGAGTCTTTACACATCGGTTTAAAGCTTTCGATATGTATGAGCGACTTGTTTTGTTCGGACCCGACCATATACATTGGTTGTACCGGCTTGGACACTCGCAATAAACGATGCAAACCTTACTTGATTGACGTTGTTTTTTGCCAGTCGAGGCCAACTACACAAAAAAAGAAGTTAACTTCTTTGGCGCAAACAATACGGAAAAAAGGAAAAAAGAAGGCGAGGAAAGAAACAGATTGACGCCAAAGAAGTTAACTTCTTTTTTTTGTGCTATGTACCAACTAGACCCAACGCAAGTTTTACTGGAGGCCAACTAGGTCACCTGGTGATAATTACTGACGCAAAGAGCGATTTAGCAACGAAAAAAAATACCAGAGGAAGCGAGCAGCGCGAACCAGCCACGAACCTCCCCCCCTCCACCTACGGCAAAAAAAAAAAAACGCGTCCGTTTATTGATGATGGTAGTGCTACCCGCGCCTTCTGGCCTCGCGGTATTGCAGTTCAGTACGCCGCTGCTACGTATTTGCATGTTATTTTGATACAACAGCCCAAAAGTACAGTTTCCGTTCTCTAAACTGGCAGGTGTTCTGTGGTCGCTCTCACTCCCGCTTGAACACGCTGCCAGCAGCCGCCGGAGCACGCAGATCATGCGTCGCCGTATTCCCTTTCATAAAAATTGACACTGTACATTGTGTGGGCGAACGACGTGGTGCATTTCGGTCACATTATTGATGTGTCCCCGCTAAACAGCTCATTATCTTTCGAGCCATGAAATTTGCAGCATCACTATAGAGAGTTTTAGTGCCACAATTCCAGTGTTGTACGGAACAGTGTTCCAAGGAAGAACGTTTCGGGAACAGGCTCTCTTTTGGGAGTAATGGAGGAACGCCACTGTTTTGTTCAGAATCCATGGAACTGTCACGGTAAGGGCTGGTTTCACGGTAGCAGCAAGCCTGCCGTTATGGCACAGTGCCGTAGATCGTCGGCCGCCGCCGTCTGCGGGAGAGCTCTTCCCTCCTACAAACATGGCAGTCCTTCCGAATGCAGTTGTCGACCGTCTCTTATCTACCAAGCGGCTGTCGTGTGCTCTGTAGCTTGTAAGCTCTGTACTGATGCTGCCATTTGCTTTAGACTCATGTCCTTTAGCTTCGACAATACAGTACTCGAATCAATTCGGCACCGATTTTGATAACCATACACAAATATATGATGTTCTAGGCCTAAACAAGCCTTCCTGAATCTCGGAGGTCATACATTACACGTTTTTTTGTTGTTTTGTAATGCTAGATAGCTGGCGCCAGTTGTCCAAACACCTGCTTTGCAAATGTCATTTTGAACTGCTCTGCGCCTTTTAAATACCGGACAGGCTAAAACACTATATTCAGTGCTGGAGCGTAGGCTGGGAACAACACGTACGACATAGCGTGAGAATTTCGAAACAAGGAGCTAGCAGCGCTCAAAGTGTCCCTCGGCAGATGCAGCCCCTGTGGCTAAGCGCGCATTGGTACCATGGCATATGTGTCGGCAGGAGTAATGGCGTTCCTTTTCTAAACGTTCCACGGGATTTAACAGGACGCGCATGCACGCAGCACATCATGCAGAACAGAGTGGAAGACTGTCCAGGTCACTTTTGTGACTATGCTGCATCCTTGGGAGCTATTTCTTCTCATAAACGATTTCGCAGTAGGTCAATAACAAATGAGACCGTCTTGGGACCTTGGCCTGGCACCAACGGCGCAACTATGGTCATAAGAGTGGTTATAGCCTTTTTGGAAGCAACTGAACTGTATGCGCGACTAAAACGTTTTTCTCAGCAGGAACGGATTGTATATACTCACCTCTCTATCTCACCATCGTCAACCATTACTCTTTCTTTTCCCCTTTTTCCTCCTCCGGTGTAGAGTATCAAGCTAGAGCAGGTTATCGTTCAGGCCGACCTCTCTCCTTTTCTGTAAATAAACCTCTCTCTCACCCTCTCTCTCTCTTTATTCTTGTGGTGTCCAATTCATAGACATGTCCGATTCAGCCTCCCCTGATTCACTGCAGCGCACAGCCAGTTTACAGTCTTTCTTCCGCAACGTCATTATTTTGACGCCACGCAGCTTTCTAAACTCTCGACAGAAATTAGAAAGGTGGAATGCGTTTCGCCATAACAAATGCTGCCTCCAGAGATCCGCCTGTAGACGCACAACTTTGAGGCCATGCATAGACTCCATTCACGCGTCATAGTCCTTGAAGAAGGTTTAACGTGCCAGCCCGTCTGACGTACCTGAAAGGTCTGTACGCATTTCCTGCATTAGTCTTCAAACACCTCAACACGTTAATGCGCACCTGCAGACTAGTCAAGTTTGTTTTAAGTAGTGTTACTCCACAAAAACGGCGATGGCGTAGTGGTTTGAGCATCTGACTCGCATGCAAAAGCTCTGTGGTTCGAATACCAGTGCCGTGCCATTCCCAACCAGACAAAAAAAACCGCGTGGTGATGGAACTGCATTAAGAGCCCTGGGATGCGGCCTCACCAGTGACCACCGCCGGTAACGCACTCCATCACTAGACGAGGATAGGCCACCCTGGTACAGTCCCTGGCCACCACCTCCAACATGCATACGTCGATCAACTCACGGCCCTCAGTCCCCAGCAGCTGCGAAACGACTGACCACGACGGCGGTCAGATCTTCAACGCAGCAGAGGGTGCTAAGAATCTCTGGATCCGGACAGGCCATCATTGGAACCTGAACTTGGCAACATTAACGCTAGAAGCTTATCTGGTGAGGCAAGTCTAGCTGTACTGTTCGAGGAGCTAGATGGTGTTAAATGGGATATAATAGGGCTCAGTGAGCCTCATACGGCCTATATGGTGCTACAGAATGTGCACGATTTTTGCTATAGGGGCAGAAGAGAACTTGGAGCGGGGTTCCTAATTCACAAAAACATAGCTGGCAACATAGAGGAATACTATAGTGTTAATGAAAGGGTGGTAGGTATCGCAATTAAACTCAATTAGAGATACAAGATGAAGGTGGTACAAGCTTACGTGCCTACATCCAGCCATGATGACGCTTCAGTTGAAAGCTTCTATGAAGACGGGGAATCGGCAATGAGTAAGGTAAAAACACAGTGTATTATACTGATGGGAGACGTTATTGAAAAGGTAGAGAAGAAGCAGGTTTGAGACCAGGCAGTAGGAGATTATGGCATCGGTACTAGAAATGCCTGAGGAGAGCTACTAGTAGAATTCGCAGAACGAAATAAAAATTAGGATTTTGAATACCTTCTACCGAAAACGAAGAAACTGTAAATGGACATGGAGGATTGATTGATTGATATGTGGGGTTTAACGTCCCAAAACCACTATATGATTATGAGAGACGCCGTAGTGGAGGGCTCCGGAAATTTAGACCACCTGGGGTTCTTTAACGTGGACATGGAGGAGCCCAACCGGATAATATAATGGCGAAAATAAGAACGATATTGAGTTCATATTGAGTGCACACCCAGGCATCATGCAGGATGTGGAACTGGTTGGCAAGGTACGATGCAGTGACCATAGAATGGTACGGTCCGAAAGTCACCTAGACTTGACGAAGGAACGACAGAAACTGATACGCAAAAGGCCAATCAGTGAGCTATCGCTGAGAGGGAAAGTACAGGTATTCAGAGTTTGGCTTCAGAAGAAGTACTCGGCTCTTAATGAGGAAACCAATCTTAGCGTAGTTAAATGAATGATAATCTGACGAGTATCATTACGGAGTGCATACAGTGGAAGGTGGAGGCGCGATAGTTAAACAGGACACTGGCAAGCTTTCCCAGGAAACGTAGAGTATCATTAGGAAGCGCAAAGCATGAAAGTGCCAAGTACAACAGACAAAAAATAACTGGCAGAGCTTTCGAAGTTCATTATAAGCGTATGAAGTTCTATTTACGAAGGTATAACATGTAGAGAATTGAACATGCTCTGTAAAACGGAGGGAGCATCAAAGCAGTTAAGAGGAAACTTGGGATAGGCCAAATCGGATATATGCACTAAGGGACAAAGAGGGCAAAATAACTACCAATATGGTTAGGATAGTTATAATAGCGGATGAGTTCTACAGATATCTGTACAGTAGCCGGGTCAACCACGATGTTAATACTATAAGAACTAGCAGTAACACAATTGACACCCCACCAGTTATGATAGAAGAAGTCAGAAAAGCTTTGGAGAGCATGCGAAGAGGCAAAGCTGCTAGTAAGGATGAGGTAACATCAGATCTGCTGAAAGATGGAGGACAGGCTGTGTTAGAAAAACTAGCCACCCTGTATACGAGGTGTCTCCTGACAGGAAGAGTACCAGAGTCTTGGAAGAATGCTAACATCATCTTGACACATAAGAAAGGAAATGACAAGGACTAGAAGAATTACAGGCCGATCAACTTGCTATCCATAGTATACAAGGTATTTACAAAGGTAATTGCTGACAGAGTTAGGAAAACATTAGAATTTAATCAACAAAAGAACAAGCAAGAGTTCTAACAGGCTACTCAACAATCGACCACATTCATACTATCACTGAGGTAATAAAGAAATGCAAAAAATATAGCCAACTACTATACATAGCCTTCTTAGATTACGGGAAGGCGTTTGATTCAGTAGAAATATCAGCAGTCATGCAGACACTGCGGAATAAGGGCGTCGATGAAGCATATGTAAACATGCTGGAAGAATTCTACAGGAGATACTGCTACCATAGTGGTTCATAAAGAAAGCAACAGAATACTAATCAAGAATGGTGTAAGGCAGGAGATACAATCTCTCCAATGCTATTCACCGCGTGCTTACAGGAAGTCTTCAAAAGCCTAAAATAGGAACAGTTAGGGATATCAGTTAATGGAGAGTACCTTAGAAACCTGCAGTTCACCGATGATATGGCATTGCTGAGAAACTTAGGGGACGAACTGCAACTCGAGATTACGTAGTTAGACAAGGAGAGCAGAAAGGTGGGTCTTAAAATTAATCTGCAGAAAAAGAAAGTAATGTACAACAACCTCGAAAGAGAGCAGCGCTTCGAGATAGGTAATAGTTCACTTCAAGTTGTAAAAGACTATGTCCGCTTAGGGCAGGTAATAACCGCGGAGCCGATCCACGAGTTTAATTACCTAGAAGGATAAGAATGAAGTGCAGCACATTTGGCAAGCAGTCTTAAATTATGACAGGTAAATTGCCATTATTCCCCAAGAGGATATAACACTATCCCTCAAGAGGAAGGTATATAACAGCCGTATCTTGCTGGTGCTTAGCTACGGAGCAGAAACATGGAGACTTACAAAGAGGGTTCAGCTTAAATTGAGGACGACGCAGTGAGCAATAGAAAGAAAAATGGTAGGTGTAACCTTAAGAGACAAGAAGAAAGCAGATAGGATTAGGGAACAAATGGGGGTTAAGTATATTACAGTTGATATCAAGAGGAGGAAATGGACATGGGCCGGGCATATAGCACATAGACAGGATAACCGCTGGCCATGAAGGGTAACTAACTGGATTCCCAGTGAAGGCAAGCTGGTTAGGGGGAGACAGAAGGTTGGGTGGGCAGATGAGATTACGAAGTTTGCAGGTATAAATTGGCAGCAGCAACTACAGCACCGAGTTAACTGGCGGAACATCGGAGAGGCCTTCGTCCTGCAGTGGACGTAGCCAGGCTGATGATGATGATGACTACAAATCGTCCACTTAGTTTCTCTTTACACTGGGAACGTGCTGGCTGGTTCGGTGCGCCGATGTGGTGCAGCGTGCCATGAATCAAGAGTCACCGTTTTTTTTTTCGTAACTCAGCGCGCTCCGGAGGATTAGACATGCCCAAGAATAGGACAACACGAGCAAAGCTTCCCTGGTTGTAACTTCAAGGGGCCAGCCAGAGGGGCAGGCAAGTGCTTGACGCGAGACCCACCGCGTGTGAAAGGGGCAGTTGATTTTGTACAGCAGAGCCCCTACGCTCCAGGGTTGTCGTCTATCGCAGAAAGGAAATTATCATCGTGATGAGGCAGCACGCCCTCTCCTCATCCTTTTCTATTTTAAACTCAAAACACGCGCATTCATTTGTCCGGTGTGGTATGCAATGACTATAGTCGGCGAGAGATACTGTAAAGAGAGAGCAAAAGGAAGAGATATAGGTGAAGGGAAAGAAATTCATTGCAAAAAAATCACAGCTTATCCACGGAGTGAATGGTGATGATTGGGGCGAAGCTTAGAAGGATGTTAGTGGTAAACCGTGAATAATTCACTGGCCGGCTCCGTCCATCAATCCGTCTGTCTGTCTGTCCGTCTGTCCATCTCTCCATTCATCTCTCCATCCGTCTGTCCGTCTGTCTCTCTGTCTGTCTCAAGGAGGTTTAAAAATTTTTTAAACCTCCTTGGTCTGTCCGTCCACGTGTTTGTCCATACATCTGTATGTCCTTCGTCTGTGGTCTGCTTGTCCGTCTGTCTGTCCGCATGCCCATCTGTCTCTATGTCTTTCCGTCCGTCCATTTAGTAGGTGATTTCTCCAAGTGCCTTCATCTCGCATCTTTTCACCATATATTTATCATATACAAGTACCGCCATTCAGTGGACATTCCGAAGACTAAAAGGAGAGGTGGCTACTACATGCAAGAGATGCACGGCTCACGTCTTGAGCTTCGCCCCTTAAAAATTCTTGGTGAGGCGAGTTTGGAAACCGCCTATCCACAATCTGAAGGCGACCGTAGTATCCGCTTGTCTATCCATTTTTTTCTCTTTTTTTATAATATTTTTATACGGACAAAAACTGACACAATCCCTCTGCTCGTATCACAGTGCAACGACAAACTCACAGCATTTAAGAATCCCTATGCATCTTTAGATGGAATATACGGAGGTCTTTTGTAATCATACACCACAACAGCAGTAAGGGTGGATAAGCACCTTACTATTCTAAATGCCATTCTGGCTGACCCTCAATTTGCTCATATATAGTGTTAGTTGAGTGGTCATCATATGTAGGTGGTTGATTTGACTCGATAAGTGGGGTTTAAAGTCCAAAAACAACCATATAATAATGATAGACGTCGTAGTGGATGGTTCCGGAAATTTAAACCACCTGGGGTTATTTTACGTGCACCCAAATTTGAGCACACTGGCCCGCAGGATTTTTGCCTCCATCGAACATGCAGCCGCCGCCGAAGGGATTCAATCGCACGACTTGCGGGTTAGCAACCGAGTACCTTAGCTACTAGACCACCGCGGCGGGGCCCTAATTAGGTGGTATGTTGATGAAAATATTGGTGATGTGTTTATCTGTAACATGCGCGTACGCTAAAATTGCGTAACGGACCTTAGTATAGCAATGAGTTCGGAAAGGGTAGTGAGTGTGAGGGGGGATGAAGTGAGTGAAAAACGAATATGAAAATTGACCGCAAGAGATTGAGAAAGAAAAACAGAAATAGATATAAAGATAGAACGCGAAAGAATGAAAGAGCGATTACAGAGAGATAGATGTATGAAGAAAGAGAAAAAGAAAAGTGGGAGAGATTGAAAGAGAAGGAAAAAAAAAGAAGACAGGAAAAGAAAGAGAAGCACTCAGAAATATGTTGTCCGACTGCGAAGAGGAGTTGCGCAAAATCGCAAATCTGTTTTCTGGACATCAGTTTCTACTAGCACTGAAAAACGCCTGAGTATTGTCCCTTTCCATGCGGTTTTCTGTGAAAGAGATTTAATGATATAGATGAAGTGCAGGATCTTGAGTGTATCTTTGAAGACCGGCTTGGCAAAGTGCCACATGCATTGGACTTTAAAATGACGAACGCCGAAACTGTAGTCTCTGGACAATTCGATTGGGTGCAATTATTTGGATTTATTTTACCTGCTTATAACAAGCTGTCGGCAATGTCATAATCTTAAAATATATGTTGCTTAATATCAGCTTTAGGTTGCGTAGTTTTTTGTGCTCCAGGATTAAGTAGAGTAAAAAAACTGAAGTGGCATAACTAGGATTAACTGGAGTGTGAATTTTCGTTATGATATTTTGTAGAAGCACTCTTATAATAACTCATTTTCTCTTTGTTTCTTTTGCGATGGTCTCAACCTTGTACTCAGTGTATTTTGCTCATGTAAATGTACTCTCCTCCTTACCATTCATAACATGTATGTCATGAATATTATATTATGAATTTCATGGTCTTGCTGTTCGTGCGGTGGTTTCGTTCAGATGGCACATGGTAAAAACTGATATGGTACGACATGACTGCATGGCGAACATAGGTGACAGGTCCTAACGTGGAAATGATGACATGCATGGCATGTAAATTTCGTATAACGCCATGCTTATGTTGCGCTCACAGCCGTTTCACTAGCTTCACATATAATAAATTTGGTGTTACGTGACGTCAATGAACGACGAAGGTAAATGACAAGTCCACACATGATTATCATGACATGCGTTTCATGTGAGACAAGACTACACGCTACGCTCATAGTGCGCTTGCGGCCGTTTAGCTAGCTTCACATATACCAAATATTGTATCACGTGACCTGAATAGACGACGAAGGTAAATGCCCAGCGCAAACATGATAAGCATTACAAGGAAATCATGTACGACATAATTTACGTCCGCCTCGTAACGTTGTGCTGATTTTAAGTTGACATATGAAACTTCCTCATTTGTGCTTCACATATGATCGATGCCCACTGTACGTGGGATATGCCCCCCACCTTTTTTTTTTTAGCCTACGGCGTCTTTCTGGCGTCTCACTGCTCTACGGCGGCTGCGCTGCGAAGCGCGGGATGCGGGGCAAAAAAAAAAATGGGGTCACGGCGTTTTCACCCTTTTCAAAGAACGGATATACCAGGATATACATTTGGGGAAGGGGGGGGGGCGGCTCATCGAGGCACACTTTTTAAAGCGCGCCCTTCTTGCTATCTCACGGCTGATAATGAACACTGAAGCGTGTCTGAACTCTGCGTACCACCAGTAGTAAACGGTTCATATAAATAACTCGCCGTTAGGTGTTTTGAGGCAGTTTGCCGTATGGAAGATTTTGCAAGCGCTGCTCGTAGTGGAGCGAACGCCCACACGTTCGAAGACACAGTCACACAGTCGTGTGCTTCAGAAGATTCTGGTTTTTCATTTTAATTATGCTCAGTACGCTCGATTATAATTTTCGCGTGAGACGAAACGAAAAAGCAAGAGGCACACAACTGTCGAGGCGGGGAGGTTGAGGCAATTTTTTACTTGTAACAACAAGTTTTATCTTTTTATAGCAAGTATTCAGAGCGACAACTCATATTCTCTGACCATCACTCTGGAAAAAAAATCTCGGCATATCCACGAAGTGAATGATGATGAGTGGGCGAAGGAGTGGGATTGTTTGGTGTTACTGTAAATCACCCGTGACATTGACCACTAACACATGTAAATGAGTGCCAAGCGGTGTACATACAGTGATACACAATGTTTATTGGTCATGACTAACATGTTGTATGAAGTTGTGCATTTTTGCCTTCCATTATTACTGCTTCCTTGTTGTATCAGATATAAAGCCTCAACTTGGCAAAGATTACGTCTGGGCACGTTTCCTAGGTGGTTGTTCGTTTTTAGTCATACGAAATGCATCGTAAAGCGTATTAAGACGTCGCTTACTCTGAAGCAAGTTGATGTTCATGATCATCATTGTCATCAGCATCACCGTAATTGTCAGTGACGGCTACGGCACCCACACCAGCGCCAACGGACAAGCCTCGACATTAAGGAGCTTCGCCCCTAAAATTGGCAAGCTTAGAACGTTGTCCACGGCACATACGTATCTTTGGTGCTGTTTCATGATAATGTGCTATAGCAAAACTCAAGGTTCTTTTTCGGTTGGGAAACCAACTCTCACCACTCGGCGCCCGAGACGCACCACCTGAGGTGGTATATATAGCAAAGTGGGAGAAGAAAAGTACGACTGCTATGCAAATATCGGCGTCTGGCTTGCTGGTAGCTTGAAAGAGAAGTAAGAACATTGGAGAGGTTCTAGTAGAGCGGAGAAAAACTTGTATTTACAGACTCTGCAGAATTTACATGAGAGAAGACATCAAAGTTACCAGCGAAAAAAAAAACACTTTGGAAATGAACCGTCTTCTGTAGAGTGGCCCATGGGATTCGGGGAAGTCGGTGGTGCCTAACACCGTAATAGTGGTTCAGAACACTTGGCGGAACTTCAGGGCCACTTCGTTGTCCCTCAGTGCTCCGCCCTTACAGAACTATTTGGCGAATCGTCACCTGCTTTCCTATGATAAGACATTAAACTTGGTCGATCAAAAACCTGCCACAAGGACGCCACCTTCGTGCTCGTGAGGGCGCATGCCCTCTCCCCAAATAAAACCAAAACTAAAATTTAAATAAAAGAAAACTTTAAAAAGTCAAAGATGCAAGGGCAAGCTTAGCAGCGCATAATTGTCCATAATTAGAGCCACACGTACTGGGGTTTCTGGCCGCAACAGTGGCATCCCTGTAACACGTCCACTTCTTGATGACGGGGCAATTTCCCGCCTGTCCCCTGTGCGCTGTAGGAGGAGCCACTCGCTGACCACACGTCGCTCCACTTACGAGCTCATTTGCAAGGATTCACGCGAGACCAGTGTCAATGCGACAATACGAACCAAATCGCCGACCCGGCACTCGATCATTGCGACATCAGCCACGCTCTCACGTGTCCCCAGCCCACGTGCTTTAGAGAGCTACTGGAGCTAAGCCGGACCGAGACGAAAGGTTGAGGGTGATATCACGGTATCGCAACACACGCTGCCGAGTTCCAGGGGCCCGAAGAGTGCACAGCCGGGCCCTCAGCAGAACTGATGCCAGGGTCACCCCGCCACACTGAGTCCTGGAAATAACCCATTCATGTGCGGGCCGACAGTGCCGTGAGGTAACCAGAGGTCGTCACAATGAGGTTTTAATCCCATTCCCTTTGTTCCGAACGTTGGAGTCGGTTTCTTTTTCCTGAGTTAACAGGAACTCGAAACGCTCGATAGTCTCAGGTGCTGCGGCACTTCGTGGGGTGCCATGCGGGCGCCGCAGTGTCTGTGTGGTCAGGGCTCATCCGGTCGAACACGCCTCGACTGAGTGCCATCAAAGCAGTACTGCGAGCCGAAGCAAATGGAACGCAACGGCTGGCATGTATCCCAAAGCTTACCTCACAAAGTAAATAAAAGTAAACAAAAACTGCCACGCAACCACTTTTCACTACGGTCCTACAATGGACCTTGATGTCGAACTTGTCACCATGAGAAATGTTCTCGTCCCAGGCACGTGGTGCAAAAAAAAAAAAACCCTTCACGTCATGAAGCATGGCAATGCTGTCGTGTTCGTAGTACTGCTAATTTCAAAGAATCAGAATCTACATAATTTACGAAACAAAAAAGAAGGGTGTGGTATGCGCGTCGATTATCTCGCCCTCCCCCTCCTGCTTTTGTTTCCACTGCTTTTCTGAAAGAGAAGGGGGCCGAGTCTAAGCGTCGAAATGGGCGTCACCGTCTTAAAATGGCTGATAAACAACGCAACTAGAATTCCCAACTAACTGATACGAATCTCCGGCGGAGCAAAAATATTCGTATCATAAAAAAACTAGAAACACTTTTAAATCACGCCATATACGCAAAGAGACATCAATATTCGTTAAGAGAACCTGCGTATGTTTTTCTAGGGCGTATGTGAATGGACCATTAAGGAGGCCGGCTGCCCCGAAAGCATGCATCAAAGTTTCGCTAATTGAAGACGAATGAAAGCTAAGTGCCCTATTAAGCTTCAATCACATTGACTGCAATATAGTCATAGGCGAAGATCGACGTAAAAGTCGAAATGCTGCGTAGGTTTTGTACAATTTCATTGCTTGCAAACTACACTCTTGAAAAAAATGAAGTGACGTTTGCTCCATTTAGAGACAAACGGCGATGTCACCAATGTTTGCATTTAAATAGGGAAAGGTTGCTCCTTTTACCACGTAGAAACATGTTCCTCCCTACAAAAATCAAGATGGCTAAACCCAAATTAGCGGAGGGAGTTGGCTTCGCAAATGCATCGATTTTCGACTGATAAGGAGTACATGAACCTGACAGTTACAAAAAACGGTCCCGCTGAGCTTGATATCGAACGAAATGATTATAAAAACAAGCAGACGAACCTGTGTTGATGAAAACATCACGAAAAAGAACGACGGGGATAGTTGGTTTCGTTAGGCCAGCGAGGCGACGTTCACTTTGAAAGACACGGATACTGCAGAGTCCTCACCCAAAGAGTGCATGCTAGGCTTCCTGTATTTATTGCTTGCTGATTCACATAGTGTAGCGACGTTATCCACACATTTACGGGGCCGCAGGTCACAAGATGTGCCTCCAAACAATAGACTATATTGTAGCGAAACCATTCCGACTCATGGAGGAAGGAAAAACTAAGGAGAGGCCCTATCGTAGCCCAATGCATTACGAGAAGTGTGGCGGAAGTGACGTCAAACTTGTGGAGAAAAGAAACTGGTATAGGGAAAACAAAACAGTTGATCCTCCGCGGCGTGCTCTAGGCGCTGGTTCGCTTCTGCGCGGACCTATAGCCCCGGCGTACACTTGACGCGTATTGTATGGTTTGCATGCAGTGAAATGTTGCGAGCACACCTTTTCGAGACTGTTCGTGAATGGCAGGCCCACGCGCGGCGTCCTGAAATACTTCGTGGAGTGTTTTTGTGCAACGACACAGAAAGCACCGGTACGTGTCGTAATCAAAATTATTCAGCCTCTGCATCATCTTATTCGAACTTACCCGGCAGTGACTTACGCGTTCTGCTCGCCGCAAGACCTTTTTCTTTCTCGCTCTTTCTCTCTTAGCCAGATATCCTGATCTATGAATATTAGCAGTTTTTCGCTCGGATATAGTTTCAGTGTGGCAATGCATGAATTTGAGAGCTTGCTTCGTAGCTATTCCGCGGAACGCTAGCCTTGTACTTGACGTACCTCACGTAGGTAAAAAGGCACAGCTGTATTGTATACGCGATCGTGCACGTAAAGTGTGTAACTACAGTGCGCACACAACTAACACTCAGTGGGCGCACATTGTACATTACATACACACTTAGTTCGATAACAAGAAAAGTTTATTTTCCTTCTGTATGAACGACACAACTTCTAAAAACGCGACAAGATGCCTTCAACACTAAAAACGAAAGTTCGCGTGTATTCTTAGTTGACACAGTGAGTATAGAAACAAACGGAGCGTACACCTGAGAGCTCCACATGCAAACGACATCAACAGTGAAGCGAACATACGTTAAAAGTGCCACAAGTACATCCGGCGGTGCACGTGATTCGCACCGAGTATGCACAACAGCTAGGCATCACACAGCTTTTCTAAAAAAACACGCAAAAGAAGCAGCACCCGTGAATTCACTCGCTGCCTGCTGAGAACACCACTTCCAAGGCCGCTGCTGCGGCTGCTGGCCGGAAATCGTGAAGTGTTCATCTGCTTCTCCGCTAGGAGGTGGTGCGGGTGTTTGCGCTGGGGCGGCTTCACGGATATGACGTCATGGCCTCTCCTATAATTTTTCTTCCTGCATGTTCCGTCTCAGTAGTGCAGCTTCGATAGATAGATAGATGTTCAATGTTTTATAAGTAGCTGGAGGAGTGAGAGAGTCATAGCCGTGAAGTAGGCAGTAGCTGGCCTCATCTGAAGGGGCTGAACGATACTAAAAAAATTGGCCCCGTATCTGCAAGTTAATCTGCAAATGTCGTCGAAAGACGATAGCCTTGCGCGTGGAGAGAGTGTACAATACATTTATTTGATGTTGTGTGCAAGAAAAGCTGTGAATGGTATTCTGGAGGCACTGCGTTTGCGGATGAAAAAGCGCACGGCCGTGCGCTCTTTCATTTAGCGGCCGTGGCAGCAAAGGCGAAGGAGCACATCACGTCACCTCATATGTGAGACATGAGTGCCATCTGGCAGTTTTCTTCAAAATAAAGCGCGTGCAACGCTTGCACGAAAATGAGTGTGTTTCCAACGCTTTGTTTAAACGAGATGGTGGTGGCACCTGCCCGTCGCCTGCGTTCTACACTTTCTCACCTCTGAGACGGGCGCGCACACCCATCTCAGAGCCGCATGCTTTATTTTTGAAGAAAACTGCCAGATGGCACACATGTCTCATGTGTGACGTGACTTGATGCGCTCGTTCAGCTCCTCTGCCACGGCCGCTAGATGAAAAAGCGCACGGTGCGCTCTTTCATCCAGTGGCTGCGGCAGCGGAGGGGAACGAGCGCATCAAGTCACGTCATGATGGATGGATGGATTGATATGGCTGTACCCTTTAGATCGGGTGGTGGCTATCGAGCCGTAATACTTTGTGAACCAAAAACTATATTTATTTTTTTTAAATAGTGAGGTTGAGGACACGCAGTGAAGGGTTTCATTTTCACTCGTGCCTTGACTTTAGCCACCAATCAGATAACCTCCTTCTAGTTAATTCGACCCGCTTAAAGTCTATTTTGCCCTCCCAGTCCCTGAACCCCAGTGCTTTGAAAAACTCTGCGCCATCATCCTGAACTATAAGATGAAGCCCTTTACAGAACACTATCAAGTGTTCGGCAGTTTCTTCTTCCTCTCCACACGCACTGCATACCGTGTCTACCCCTTCGTATTTGGCCCGATATTTCTTGGTTCACAATACTCCCGTCCTGGCCTCAAACAGTAAAGAACTATCCTGAGTATTATCATTGATCCTTTCCTTGGCAATTTTCCGCTTAAAAGTTCGATAGATCTCTAGAGTGGACTTTTTAATCATGCCAATTCTCCACAAGTCAGTGTCCGTTTTCTTCACTTTCCTCTTAACTGATAGTTTTTTTTTGGTTTGGCCCTGTGCTGTTTTATAAGCATTTACCAGTCAATTTTCTGGTTCGCTTCCTCCATTTTGTATGAACATTCTTTATCTACAAGTAGCTGAATACCTTGCTAGCGAAACACTCCTCCCCCATTTCTCTCAGTCGCTTCTCAATATTTATTTTTGCTGCTAGCTTCCCTGCCCTCAAATGATGTCCATCCCTTATCACCTTGTACTCCCTGATTTGGTGTATTCCCGTGAGCTCTCCTAAGGCAAGCCTACCTATTCCGCGTTGCTTAATTTCTAATCTTGCTTGAACTTCTTATCTCATGCACAAGACCGCAATGCCGAACGTTAGACTAGGAACCAAGACCTCTTTCCATATTCCTCTCACAACCTCATATCTATTGCAATTCCACAGTGCTCTGTTTTTCATCACTGCTGCATTCCTGTTACCTTTAGTCGTCACGTATATTTCGTTTTATCTCAGATACTCCGTCCCAATGCTTATCCAAACGCCCAGATATTTGTATTTATCTGTTATTTCTGGGGTGACCTCCTGTATTTTAAGCTCACTACCTTAATTATCATTAAAAATATTGACAGATGAACTTTTCTAACTGAATATGATATCTGACCTATCTCCCTCATTACCGCAGAAGTCCATCGATCTCTGCAAATCTTCCTTGTTGTCGGCCGTTAGAAGTATGTCATCTGCGTACATCAATGCTGGTAGTGCCTGTTCAATGAGTTTTTCTTGTTTGTTGAAAGAGAGGTTGAAGCTCAGTCAACTTCTCTCTAATTTGGCCTCTAAACCTTGTAGGTACATCATGAATAACAAGGGTGACAGAGGACACCCCTGTCTAAGCCCCCATTTTCCTTCTGCTGGCTTGGATACCAGTTTTCCCCACTAATAACCGCTTTGTTACCTTTATATATATTCTTTAAAAAATTAGTGACTCCATCATTCACATCTAGTGGGCCCAGTATTCCCCACAAGTCCTCTCGAACCACGCTATCGTATGCTCCCGTGATATCCATAAATGCTAGCCACAGGGACCTGTGGTCATTTTCTGCTATTTCAATGCACTGCGTCAGTGAGAACAGATTGTCTTCCAACCTCCTGTGTTTCCGAAAGCCATTCTGCAGTTCCCACAGCACCCCCTCATCCTCTATCCATGCGTTTAGTCTTTCCTTTATAATCTGCATCGCCAGCTTGTAGAAAACTGATGTCAACGTTATGGCACGGTAGTTCTTGATGTCAGCTTTGTCCCCCTTTCCATTATATATCATGCTCATCCTGCTAAGTTTCCCTCCAACGGGGACATTACCATCGATTATTATTTTGCTCACTGCCTCTCTCAAAGCCTGCTTAGACTTCGGAACTAATGTCCTTATCAGCATAATTGGAATGTCATATGGGCCTGTTGATGTACTACTAGGAACCTTCTGCTCAGCCCTTCCCTCTCTTGTTGTGAAAATGGAGCCATTGTGCCACTCGATTATTCCTTGTCTATTGTGGTGCATAAATTACTCCTTTGTTGAAATGTTTCTGTCACCCTTGCTCTTATATACTCAATAGCTTCGTCCCCTTCTAGCCTAGCACCTTGAGCTGTAGCTATAAACCTCTGCTCTATGCTCGTCTCATTTCATAGGGAGTTTAGATGGTTCCAAAGTTTTGCAGCTGCATTTCTATGTTTTTTATGTACTTTTGCCAGCCACTGAGCCCCCTTGCTTCTAATCTTTTCATTGATCAGAAGGGATGCATTTCTTCTACAGCTTAGAAAGATTTCCCATTTTCTTTCAACATCATCTGTCGGTTCACCCCGCTGCTTAGCATATCTGTGTTCCCTAGAGGCTTCCTGACATTTTGCTAAGGCTCTCCTAACTTCCTGTTCCCTCCAACTTATGGGTTTGTGTCTTCTTTTCCGGGTTGACTTGGCACGTGCCTTAGCAAGCTCTAGCTCAAACAGTCTAAATATTTATTTATTTATTTATTTACAGGTTCTGCAGGCCTATACTTAGGCCCAAGCAGGAGGGGCAAAAACAACAAAAAAGTACAATGTCACAGCACTTAATTAGACAACTTATAGTGCACTTGCACAACAGAGTTACGGCACATAAACAGTGATCAGAACACTCATGCGCAGCAGAAGTCAACTAACTACATTACTCGGGCACTGCGAATACACACCATATGGATACATCATTCAGAACTAAACAAAAAAAGTTTCAAGCTGTTTTTCAATATCTTCGGACTGAAAAGCACTTATTGGTAAAGAGTTCCAGTCAGCAATAGTCCTAGGGAAAAAACTATTTTTAAAAGCAGTGGTACGGGCAAAAACTGGCGCCAATGAATATTTATGCTTATGTCTTGTTTTTCTAGAAGATAGAGGTTTCACACAGTTGGGCAGACTTGTTGTAACTTTACCGGAAAGAATTTTGTGTAGGAACGTTAACCGATTAATTTTCCTGCATCAACAGGGAGAAGTCTAGGGAAATGTCGCTGAAGCTGGGGCCCAGCTTCAGCGACATTTCCCTAGACTTCTCCCTGTTTGTAAACAGTGTGACGTCACTACGGGCACCCTGCCCCCTACACCCTCTCTCGGAGCAGGTGCTGGTTGGAAAGAAAATTCCTCTGGCGGCAACTTTATGCATAGCAGAGCTGCGTGTCTGCATTATTTCGACAAAAATAAATTCGTGTATGTCCACACTGTTTTATTATCCTCAGTGATTACTTTCTCAGTTTGTTTAGTGGCTATTTCAATATGCCTTTCTGAATAAAAATTTTCCTGATGTTGCTCATCTTGTCTTCTTCCCACTTTCACTGCTCTACCAAAATTTAGCTTGATACGTTTGTGATCACTACCCAGACTTCTGGAGCCACCTTCATTTATATGCATTTATCTGAGCTTATCATGCATCCTATGAGACATCAGTGGAAAATCTATCGTCGACTTCAGCCTTTCTAACTCAAAAAATATTTGCCCTTCACACTTATCGGTACTGTTACAAATGATAAAATCATGTCTTTCACACATATGCATGATAATTTCGCCTGTTGGGTCGGTATACCTATCTATATCTTCTATGTGCACATTCATATCTCCTAGTATAATTATCTCACACTCTCATCTTAACTCCTCATTGTCCTTTGATATACACTCTACCGTTGCCTGGTTTTCCTCTCTGGCCTTTGCTCCCGTCCACAATTACACGAAACCAAGGAGTGTCATTTGACCTGCCACTTTCCCTTTTAGCCATAAATGTTCCTTGCACTTCTGCTTGACCCTTTGCCACTCTGTAATTTTATGAATGAATGCCCCAATACCACCCCCCTTTCTGCTGCCTTCTGTTCTATTACAATATTCCCACGCGTAGTCCGGATTTTTCGGAGGTTGTTCCATGTCCCTGAGATGTGTTTCTAAAAACCGTATACCATCGGCCTCTCTTCCCTTAGCTGTTCTTCTATCTCTTCCCACTTCAGCCTGTTCCTACCACCCCGCATGTTAATATACCCTGTGTCTTTATTGGCTCGATGCTCGTGCCTACGTCTATTTCTCACCCGGAGTCTACCTACCTTAGATACTGGTGCTACTTTGGAATCGTATCTGTCCATACCTCCTGTCAAAGAGTCTCCCTGGTTGTTTTGCTCTTTACTAGCTATCCTGCTCCTGGAAGGGACCGCGTCCCCCCCCCCCCCCAACGAAAAAAGCTACTGCACGTCCTGCAAATCGCCAGCCCACCTCATCACCTAGCCGCTCATCGAAGTTAATTCGGTGTCGTTGAAAACCACCCCACCTATGCACCTCTCTGTTTATTTCCACCACGCCGAAGCCTTTCTCTCCACTCATCCGCCATATCTCTTGGTTTGCGTTGACAACCGCTTTTTGCAGGTTTCCGTCACACACTGGTACTTCCGGTATCGTGCATATCACTACCTGTACCTCAGGAGAAATGGCGCGCATGTCATCGACCCCTTTCGCCAGAGTGGTCGCTAGTCCGGCCGTATCTTCATTTAGGACATCGTTTAAACCGCCTGAAATTATCACGAGCTTTCGTCTATCAGCTATAGTTTTGAGATTTGCGCTCGCTTGCCTCATGACTGCTTCCAGCTTGCGTCCTGGGAACGTCCCTAATGCGACCCTCTTGTCACCTCTTAACCACTCTTCTATTGCTTCTGCGCATTGAATTAAATTCGAGTCCCCAGCGATTATCACATGCTGTGACTTTTCAGGTGGAGCGTCCTCCACCTGAGGGCTACTTGCACCTTTGACACCAGCTGCTTTGTCTCCTCCCAATTCCACAACTACTTCACTGAAGCTGGGGCCCAGCTTCAGCGACATTTCCCTAGACTTCTCCCTGTTTGTAAACAGTGTGACGTCACTACGGGCACCCTGCCCCCTACACCCTCTCTCGGAGCAGGTGCTGGTTGGAAAGAAAATTCCTCTGGCGGCAACTTTATGCATAGCAGAGCTGCGTGTCTGCATTATTTCGACAAAAATTTCTACATTGCTATGTTCTCAAGGCACAGCTTTTGAAAGAAGGGGGTCGCGGAAGGGTCCCTGCTCATAGTGGGGGAATTCGCTCGTCGTAGTTAGATGAAGAAACTTTGTTTAGAGTACTGAGAGATGCGACTAGCACGCAGTGGGCTTCACCACGAAGATGGCAGCCATGAAAAAAATTCTGATCTTGATTCTGATCTGATCTTGATTTACAATGTCAGATCGTAAAGTTTCATTCACAATTGGTTACTGAAACCGGTTCACAACTAATGCCATTGTTTTCGCAAACAGGACGCATCGCATTATTCACAATGCACACATTCCCAGTTTCACCGCCCGTAAAGCTGAGCCAATATTGTCGATGCCTTTCAACGCACACTACACGCCACAGTCACAGTCAACACTGCACAGTTTCGAAGACGATGCCGCTGTTCCTCGCACAGGCCGCCACGTGTGTTCACTTCTCCGAGATAAACAGCCCGCCAGCGTGGCGAATATTTCATCACGCACTTCCTCACACACCTATATGTTCTCTGACACATGCCACAGCTACTGTTGCCAATGTGAGATGAAGAGTAAGGTTTCAAAAAGAAAAAAGTAAATGCCTCAAACACCGAGCAACTGCACCCCACTCAGCCACGGGCGGGAGTGTTTTGCCAACCACCGCCTTGCACGTGCACCGGTGAAGTCACGCTATGACGTACCCCGGTCGTGGTCTATTGAACCGGCGGAACCCTTTTTTAGGGGCGAAGCTCCTTAGGGCGTGTGCTGTGCGTCCCCTGTAGCCTGTATGTAGCCACCTCTAGTTTAGTTCTTGCAGTGTTCACTAGATGGCGGTACCGTCCCCTGTATGTAGCCACCTCTAGTTTAGTTCTTGCAGTGTTCACTAGATGGCGGTACCGTCTCTTGTATGTAGCCACCTCTCGTTTATTTCTTGTAGTGTTTACTAGATGGTGGTACTTGTAGCTGATGATGAAATGATGCAAGATGTTATAAACTAGAAAGCGGTACTTGTAGTTGATGAAAGACGCGAGATCTTATAAAATAGGAATGATGTCACATATGGCGCAAGTCATTGGTTGAAGGCAATCGTTCGATTTAGTGCGGCGACGTACGCTAGGGGGAGCGTTGTAATAAAATCCGTTCGCTGTTGGCGCGCGCTCGGAGTCGCCGGATGGATAAGGCTGCACAGCGGAGAGAGCGCAAGGCGGCAGCAGCGCGCGCTCGCAGACAGAATCCCGATGTGCGAGCGCGCGAGGAAAGGGACATCGCAAGCCATCCATCATCAAAAACAAATAAAAGTTGATTTGTGTATATACACACACAGCGTTTCTCACGTCTTTGCATGATGATCGACTGGGCGAATTACACGGAAGATTCACAGTTTACCGATAAATCCCTCCGGAGCTTCGCCCATTCATCATCATTCACCCCGTGAATATGCCGTAATTTTTTTTCCAAACGTGCTAGCTCTTTCTTCTCCGCCGTTCTGGTTTTCGGTGCCCTACTGTTCTCTCCGTCATCCACTCCTTTGTTCACGCTGGCTAGTGCTTCCTCGGCGAACTTCAGACTTTCTTCCATTGCCCTCGTTTTTTCTTGCTCTGTCGCCAATGCAGTCTCCAGCTCGGTGATTCTCAACAGCAGTTCACTCTGGGTAACCATAGTTTTCTCCATTTTTTCCTCGACCTCACATTGCCTACGCTTCGCGTCAGCCTCCTCTCCATTCGCTTTTGCTATTAGTCCATTTTCAAACTTACTCCGCATCCTGAACACTTTACAGCCTTTAAGCATGTCTTTATGACACCAATTGTCCGTATGACTTGTCTCACTCGATAATTACAGAATACGATCCCTGCCCTATGAAAAAGAGAAAGTCCAAGCTCCACTACAAAAATTTGCGTGTTCAGTGTACATGCACCTACCCCACAGGGTGGCAAGAGAAGAAAAAACACAAAGAAACACACACACACACGCACAAACTAGTAAAGACCACCTGTAAAGCCCTACAGTGTAAGAAATGCTACAAAGATTTTAACTGCTGCCTGATAATTATAAAGGCAAGCTCAAAACATGCAAAACAACTTCTCTGCGCAGTTAATCGGGAGCGCTAAAAAAACACGTCCATCCACCGTTCCAGTCACCACCCAGTCCATCACAAGTGAGACATGAGCGCCATCTGACAGTTTCCTTCAAAAATAAAACGCGTGGCTCTGAGGTGGGTTTGCGCGCCCGTCTCAGAGGTGAGAAAGTGTAGAACACAAAGCGACGGGTATTTGCCACCACCGTCTCGTTTGAGCAAAGCGTTGAAAACACACTCCTTTTCATGCAAGCGTCGCATGGCCAGCGCCGCTTGATAAGCGCTACGGTCCTGAAATCTACTTATGTATGCATTTTTTAGTAAAAGACGCACATGCAGAATATATGTGTGTTGTTATAGTGCACCAGACATGCGCGAAATTGCTTTTTAATCGACAATTGATAAGTATGAGCGCTGAACATTGAGCAACCTTGGTGGGCACTGCGTATGGGGTCTGCCGTTTCAAGTACCTAAAGCTGCTAAGATCGGACAAACAGACAAATGTACAGACATACGGATCAAAATTCTTGCGTTGAAGCTCCCCAAGAAAGAATGTCTTTTTAAAAAACGTTGCCTGCTGCGACATACGTTCTTATACCCCAGCACGGCTCCTCATCTGATAGTTGGTGACTCAAGCCAATACATGGATTACCCGACGCCTAATATAATGCTGATCCAATACATATAGCTACGCATGCACACAGGGGCATAGACTACACATAGTACGCATATAGAATGAACGCAATAAACAAGAGTACTATCTACAAGTTTCCACAGCGGCACACATGCAGACGTGTTTGCTCATATATGCTGATGCAATGCTACGCATGCGCACAAGGACACATAGTTCGCATATAGAGTTAACGCAATGAACAAGACTACAATGAACAATTTTCCACAGCGGCGCACACTCAGGCTCGTATTCACAAACGCTCCTTCAATCAAGGGCTCTCCTCGACTTGACGAAGTCAAGGCGGAGCGTGCTCCTCCACTCAAGGAGCCACTGCATTTCATGAACGCTCCTCCACACTTCCCTCGCCAAGGGAGGCATCCGGAAGGCTCCCTCCACTTGAGTGAACTTCGTGGGCCGAGAAAAGCGCCTGATAACGAGAGTATTCGCAATGGTGGTTACGAAATGGCTATCTCTGTATAAAAGATGAACTGTTTTTTTTACTCATTCCTTTTTTATAAATTGACTTAACAGCAAAATATGTGCATTTAGAGTGGTAGCATGGTTTCCTAAAGCCTTGAACCGGTAGAGTTAGCGAAACCTCCACATCAAGTCTGGCAACAGTTGCGCCCAGGCAGCTGAACGAACAGCTGATGGCGTTTCGTCTGCTGCTGAACGTTTTTACGTGCTTAGTTTATTTCGTCTCGTGTGCGTCTATTATTTGCTGTTTATATTTACGGTAGTGTCTGAGTGGCTGTTTGAGACCCTGCTTTCGCCGGGGTGTCTAACGAACTACGTGAGTGATAGCAGGAAGCAGAACATATGGTTTGTTGCTTCGTTTACTTTCACTTTGCTGAGAGCCTTCTGATCACTAGTGTAGCCACCGAACGTGCAATGCGGTGGGGTGAGTAATTTCTACTTTATATCACATTACATTGGTGTGCTTTTAGAATTCACCTCCGACAAAGATTACTTGTACGTGAATTCGTTTTTGCTGCGGGAGTACGTGAAGAGTTCCTGATTTCATAGGTTTGTGCTATGTTCATTTTTCTCATTTACTGCGAATTTCAAGGTGGCACTTTCGTAGTTGTTCCTCTGCATGTAATAGAAATTTTGGAAGACAATGCGAACAACTTGTAATCAAGGTTATACCAGGGTAGCGTAGATTCATTGATATGTGGGATTTAACGTCCCATAACCACCATTTGATTATGAGAGACGCAGGGTAGTGCTAAAAAGTAGACATGGTACACTCATGGCTGAGCGTTTGAATAGGACTGTTGTGCAAATTAAAAAAAAGCGATCGTGTGCCTTTCTTCAACTAATGGCGAAAACATCATTTTAAAGTTGTTATTTTCTTCAATTAGCAGCATATATAGTTGGTGAACAATGCGTGTTTGTGTTTTTTTTTACAATTGAATCATTTCAATCTTCCAAGGATGCCTGAGTAAGCAGTTATTTTTTCTATCTTCTTTTCGCCCTGCAATTGTGTGTGCTCTAATATGACAGATTCGAATAGACGTAACCTTTAAATCTCTGTAGCTTCCGTCTCCAAGTTCACACAGCGGCCCCGTCTTAAAATTTTTGTCCTGTCTTCTTTACCTGCAAGCTCAGAAGCACATTCGTTAATGCAGGATTGAACTTTGCACTAATGCTTTGGCTTTTATTTGTAGAATATTGCTACGTAGCTGACATATCAGCGGTCAGAAGACGACAACGAGGAAGTGGTCTGTCGGTTGTGCGTGCTGTCTTTCATCTTAGTCGACGCCATAAGCATCAGTTTGAATATAGATTTTAAATAGACACGCCTCGTGTCATTTTTACGTAACATCTTTGTGGTGAAGGTGCTGGGTACTTCCCTGTATACATCACGAAACTCCGCAACGGCCACATCATCATAGGTCCAACCATGTCACAGGTTGAAAACCATTGTCTTCGCCACCTGCCCCTACTGTGACCTCTACATACGTCGTTCTACCTCCTGCTCGTGATCCCGGTGTATTTTCCGGTCAGGATGGCGTTAACGTCGACAAATGGATCAACCGGTACGAACGGGTCAGCGCAAGCTATAAATGGGACCCGACTCTTATGCTTGCGAATGTGCTTTTTTACCTCGATGGCCCACCGCGAATGTGGTTCGCGATGCACAAAGCAGAGATTACGAGGTGGGACTCCTTTAAAAAGAAGATCCGCGACCTTTTTGGCGACACCGTTGGGCGGCAGATCGCAGTGCGGAATCAACTGGCGGCTCGTGTACAGACGTTGACGGAGTCGTACGTCGCGTACAGTCACGACGTCATCGCCCTATGCCGCCAGATTGACGAGCACATGAGTGAGTCTGAGAAAGTGGCCCATGTGCTGAAAGGCATAGCAGACGACGCATTTAATTTTCTAGTTTACAACAGCGTTGCCACCGTCGACGCCATCGTTAAAGAGTGCCGGCGGTTCGAAGAAGCCAAGAGCCGCCGTATTACTCAGCGATTCACACGGCTGCCCAACACGGCCGCAACCTCATCGTGTGAAGCCGCCCGCTAGTCCCCCACGTATGACAACGTCACACGCATTGTTCATCGGGAAATGGAAGCCGCCTGTCCGGCTCCTCTTCCGCCACCCGTTTTCGCAACGCTCGCCTCTGACCAACAACAGCCGTCAGCGGCGTTAATACAAGCTGTGGTGAGGCAGGAGTTTGCGAACCTCGGCCTTCCATCAGCAAGTCCCTTGACTCGCCCTGAAGTCCTGTCCTACTCCCAAGGACATGCTCACTGTTCACTTCCAACAATGGCCTTCCGTAGCCCTTTGGAATGGCGAACACCCGACGACCGGCCTATTTGTTTTTCCTGCCACCAGCCTGGGCACGTTTCTCGCTATTGCAGCCACCGTTGGTCAAACCAACCACGTCAGACTTTCTCTACCTCGGCGCTCATACATCCGACGACCCCTCGACCTTCAGTCGCCGCACCCTTCCATTTCTATTCGTCGTCATCTTACGAGCCTTCCACTGACGACCCTTTGTCCGGTCACCACTACACTGACGCCCCTTCGTCCGGTCGCCGCAGTTCTCGCTCCCCGTCACCGCTACGTCGCCAATCCCGCTCTCCGCCACTTCGGCGCTTTTCCTCGCCGAGCTTCTCTGGACGACCGCAACAGGAAAACTAGATATTGCAGCTTATAGAGGTGAAGCTGCAATACCAATGATGGCCGAAAATCCTCTACTGACGCTTCCCACGCACCATAGCCCGCTTAAAGTACAAGTCGGCCATGTTCCTGTGACCGCCCTTATTGACACAGGTGCGCACCTATCTATCATGAGCGCTTCTCTCTACGCTGCCGCTTACAAAAGATTATGACGCCATCTACGACGCAGGCAATACGTGTTGCCGATGGCGGTACTGTACCAGTAATCTGAATGTACACTGCTCGTGTCAGCATTGCCGTCGTCACGCCGTGGTCCTTTTTGCCGTGCCAGCCTGCTGCCCTCATGACCTCATATTGATTCCCTTTCGGCACACTCGGCCTTAATTCATTGTTCGTCTGGTACCCTCAGCCTTGATCTACCAATCTTTGCCGACTACTCTGCAAAGCCCACCAGCCGCTTGAGCCCAACCACTTTCGTTCACCTGCACCCTCGAGCCGTCACTTACGTGTCTTTGTCATCGACCCCTCCCGTTCCTGACGGTGAATATATCGTTACGCCAATTACTGACGTTCGGCTGACGCGCTGTGTTACTGTGCCCTATACCATCACGACCATAGCGGATAACTGTGTGTTACTTCCGCTCCTTAACTTTGGTTTCACCTATCAAGTGTTGCCCTGCCAGATGTCTCTAGCCCAGATAACTGCCATAACAAAGGACGATGTCAGTGTTGTCGCTGTATCTGCTCTTGATCGAAGCGCAGTCTCACGGTCACCCAGCTCAGACGATGGTATTTTTCGAAACATGATTGAATCGGAGCTGTCGCCTCACCAGGCCGACGCTCTCTGCCAAGTTTTGGCCTCATACAGGGACATTTTTGACACCGACAATCGTCCCTTGGGCCAGACTAAAATTGTCACTCACCGAATCAACACTGGTGACTCTGCGCCCATTCACCGTCGGCCGTACCACGTGTCAGCGTCCGAGCAAGAAGTGATTCAGAAAGAAGTGGCCAAAATGCTTACGAAAAACGTAATCGAACCATCAACGAGCCCTTGGGCATCTCCCGTGGTATTAGTATAAAAGAAAGACGGCTCATGGCGTTTCTGCGTTGATTATCGCCACCTCAACAAAATTACCAAAAAAGACGCGTACCCTACCACGCATTGACGATGCCCTTGATTGCCTTCATGGCGCCACCTTCTTTTCATCTCTCGACCTCCGATCTGGCTACTGGCAAATTGCTGTAGATGACATGGACCGAGAAAAGACCACCTTCGTTAGCCCTGACGGTCTTTACCAATTCAAGTTCATGCCATTCGGGCTCTGCAACGCTCCAGCGACCTTCTAGAGAATGATGGACATCTCCTACAAGGATTTAAATGGTCGACATGTTTGTGTTACCTGGACGACGTGATCAATTTCTTACCTACCTTTGCAACCAACCTTGAACGCATTTCGACCATTCTGTCCATATTTCGACGGGCCGGCCTGCAGCTCAATTCCTCCAAGTGCCACTTCGGTCTTCGTCAGATTACCTTTTTGGGTCACCTTGTTGACGCTGCCAGCGTATGGCCAGACCCGGCGAAAGTACGCGCTGTAACAAACTTCCCAGTCCCACGCTCTGTCCATGATGTTCGCAGTTTTGTGGGCCTCTGCTCTTACTTTCGCCGGTTCGTTAAAAACTTTGCGGCACTCGCACGGCCACTCACCGACCTTCTCAAACAAGACGTCCCATTTTCTTTGGGCAGTAATCAAGCTGACCCCTTCTCTCAGCTAATCACCGCTCTAACGACACCTCCTATTCATGCACATTTTGACCCCGATGCTCCTACAGAAGTGCGAACAGACGCGAGTGGTCACGGAATTGGTGCGGTTTTGGCGCAAATTCAGCGAGGCAACGACCGTGTAATCGCGTACGCAAGCCGTCTGCTCTGTATGTCTGAACGCAATTATTCTATGACAGAACGGGAAAGTCTCGCTCTTGTTTGGGCGGTTTCGAAATTCCGTCCTTACTTGTATGGCCGCCCTTTCCGTGTCATCACAGATCATCACACGCTGTGTTGGCTTTCTTCTCTGAAGGACCTCACTGGACGACTTGGTCGTTGGGCATTACACCTACAGGAGTATTCCTACTCGGTTGCTTATAAGCCTGGGCGTCTCCATCTGGACGCCGATTGCTTATCCCGCTGCCCTGTTGATCAGCCCGACGAACCAGACATCGAGCCCAGCTTCAGCATCATGTCAATGTCCCAGTTTCTTCAGATTGGTGATGAACAACGTCTTGATGCTTCTCTGCGACAACTTATGGACCGTCTCGAATCTGCTCCGAACGACACGTCACTTCGCATGTACGTCCTCCTGAATGGCACGCTGTACCATCGTAGCCTCCAGCCAGACTGCCCTGAGCTCCTTCTTGTCGTGCCTAAAAATTTGCGTTCAACCGTGCTGCACCCGGTCTGTTCGCCGTTACGTGTCCTGCGATAAATGCCAACATCGGAAGCGACCTACTGCGCCCCCGGCTGGACTTCTTCAACCGATCTCGATCCCAACCGAACCTTTCTTCCGTGTTAGTATAGATCTTCTCGGTCCTTTTCCCGAGTCGAAATCGGGCAACATGTGGGTTGCCGTTGCTTTAAACTACGCTACTAGCTATGCCATAACTCGAGCGCTCCCCACCAGCACCGCTACTGACGTTGCGGACTTTTTGCTCCACGACGTCATCCTACACCATGGCGCTCCTCACCAATCACTCGCGGATAGCGGCCGCGCATTTTGGTCCTGTGTGATCGGCGATCTTCTGCGCTCTTCCTCGACGCACCACAAGCTGACCACATCTCACCATCTCCAAACAAATGGCCTTACCGAACGGCTAAATCGGACCCTAACGGACATGCTCGCTATGTATGTGTCCTCCGACCACCATGACTGGGACCTGGCGCTACCTCACGTGACCTTCGCATACAACTCTTTGCGCCACGACACTACTGGTTATTCACCTTTTTATTTGCTTTATGGCCGTGATCCGAAGTTACCACTCGACACCCTACTTCCAACCACTACAACGCCGTCAACCGAATATGCACGCGACGCTATTGCTCGTGCCGACCACGCACGTCAGATCACCCGCTCTAGACTTTCGGCTTCGCAAGCCACCCAGAAAGTCATCTACGACAGCCGGCATGCTGACGTTCACTTCTCACCCGGTTCTCTTGTTCTCCTGTGGTGCCCAGTTCGTCGAGTTGGCTTATCAGAGAAGTTGTTGTCTCGCTACATTGGTCCTTACCGTATCATCCGTCAGGTAACCGACGTCACCTATGAGATCATTCCTGCATCTGAGACCACAAGCCTGCCTGCAACCACACCCAGTGATGTTGTGCACGTCAGCAGGCTAAAACCTTACCACCTGCCTACTGAAGACCATAGTTAATGTGCACCGAGACGGCGTTTTACCGCCGGGGGGGGGGGGGGAATGCTACGTAGCTGACATATCAGCGGTCAGAAGACAACAACGACGAAGTGGTCTGTCGGTTGTGCGTGCTGTCTCCCATCTTAGTCGACCCCATACGCATCAGTTTGAATATAGATTTTAAATAGACACGCCTCGTGTCATTTTTACGTAACAATATTATTGCCGCGAATAGCTCTTGAAAGTGGTCGTGTTATCTATGCTTCATTCTAAAGCCTCATCAGTACATAATTTATAGATGTTTTATTCTTTTGGAAATGATAAAATTGAGGATGCTTGACTTTTGGTGTTGTTCTGTCTTAAAAACGACCGTGGTGGTTAACTGAACTTTGGAGAAAGATTCGTGAAGAAGCAGAGTACTTTAATTTGCTGATTTAACAAAGACCAGTGCAACAAAGTGGTAAAAAAGCTCAAGAGTATTGGAGACATCGCGGATATGACTGGTGAAACCCCTGTAAATAAAATATCCGCTATGGTTGCAACATTAGAATGCCCACACACTGGAACCACGCCATCTCAGTTTCATGGGAGTGGTGCTGGTGTATATAAAACAAGCTTATTTTTGTAGAGCTGCTCTCCTGTAGAATCGGAGAAGAGGTTTTTGTGATTCTGTTTCATCCTGAAAAGACGAATGTGATGATAATTATGTACTCCAAAATTGAACAAAGTAGAAATCGCGAATGGCAAAGTCAACCTTTATTACATTTGGCTGGTGAAGAGCCACGTGACAAACACAAGCGTGACTGCAAAGTGTGCAATGATCAAGCATATGCAGCTGACACACTGTCGAAATAAATTTCGAGATTGTAAGACATCATAAATAAGATCAAGGTAGTAGACACCATAGCGTGTGTTTTGCAGTGCAGCTGCAAGCATTCACTGCAGATTTTGTCCTTTTGTATACAGTCGTGCAAACTCTGCAATGCATTGCCAATACGGCACGTTTTAGGAAACTTTTCCTCGGTGTTTTTCCGTCGGCAGCGTTGCCCCTACACATGAGAGGCAAGACATAATATTAAAAAACGTAATAGCTTGATCAACAAAGCTGCATTTTTTTTATTTCTCGGGATGCCCTCATTCATTATATTTCTTGCGTTAAAGAACCGACATGGTTGAGTTATTGAGCTTTACCTATTTTGACACATATTTGGCTCAGGCACTTGGGCAGCTCTCTAGGCTAATGGTTATGTAATTCGATAACCTAATTGCACAAAATCAATAGTGTAGCCAGAAATATCTCTTCGGGGGCGGGGGGGGGGGGGTTCAACCATAAAAGGCAACCTTATAATGTATCTGCTGTATTTCTATTTGCCATTTTCATTTTTATATGACACTCCATGCATTCTTGCATGCGTGCACGTTTCACAGAGCACGAGCCTCTGCTTGATTCCATAAAGCGGGGTGTGGTTGTTCATTGGTATTGTGAGCTGCATAGACACTGAATATCGAAGCTATGTTTCACGCGTAGTAGCAAGAACAGCACACCTATTGGGCCCCATTGCATTGTGTTTTGTTCTTCTTAAATTGTATGTTAGAGTGATCTGACCTGAGCAGTGGGGGAAATGAACATAAAAAAACAACAAAAAGGAAAACTTACCCTCTCGTAGATACAGACGATCGTCTAGCGAAAGTGTGCTTCGCCGTATATTTCGGCTAGGGTAGCAAAGATTCACCGGAGAGGAAGCCGCTCAGGAGTGCGGTGAATGCAGGGCATCGAAAGTTTGCTATTACGTTTTCTCTCAGCTTGTTTGTCAAGCTTTCGTGCCACGCTGGAAATGGTGTGGTGTGCAAGCTTTATCATAACACTTGAAAGCACTGGCGTCCGCTACTGCGGACGCCAGTGTGACTTAGAAGTGTGGCAGCTTGCGCTAGTTGGTATGTCATGACGGTAGTTATAGCGCGAAAAGAAAACGACGACACAGAGACAAGAATGACACGAAAGACACGAGCGCTAACTTCCAACTGAGTTTATTGCACAGAGCATGAAAATATTAGAGGAGACAGTAACCATGTGATAAAATCGTTATGGCACAAAGAGCACAACATGAGTAAGAGAAAATCAAAGACAAAAAACAAAAGCACAAAAAAACGGCAAAGAAAAATTTGCAAGAAAACGAAACAGAAAAGTAAAGATACTATAACTACTTGCGCGCACTAAAACCTTCGAGAAACCTGAGTTCCTTCTCGGACAGAGCCACGGAGGGCTTGCTAATACATGGCACATGTTCGCGTGCCATCTGCGCAGCCTCGACAATGACTCAAGTGCGCTCATCTCTGTGCTTGTACAGCGTCGCTGTGTCCTTGAAAAGGGGCGCACAATTGCACTCAGTCCAGTGTTGAGCAAGAAAACCATCTTTCCCGTTTCTAACATAATTAGCGTGTTCTCTCAGCCGATCGTTCAGACACCCTCCGGTCGTTCCGAAATAACAAGCACCGCATGAAAGGGGGGTCCTATAGACAACTTCCGGGAGAGGGCCGCGTACCTGTTTCTATGTTGAACACTGCATTCCGTTGACGACTGCGTTTTCAGAGGGTTTGTTTCAGGGGGCAGTAAATTAGAAAAATGAACATAGCACAGTCCCCTGAAATCAGGAACTGTTCACGTACTCCCGCACCGAAAACGAATTCACGTACAAGTAATCTTTGTCGGAGGTGAATTCTAAAAGCACACCAATGTAATGTGATATAAAGTAGGATTTACTCACTCCACCGCGTTACACGTTCAGTGGCTACACTAGTGGCCAGAAGGCTCTCAGCAAAGCGAAAGTAAACAAAGCAACAAACTATATGTTCTGCTTCCTGCCATCACTCATGTAGTTCGTTAGTCACCCCGGCGAAAGCAGGGTCTCAAACACCCACTCAGACACTACCGTAAATATAAACAGCAATTAATAGACGCACACGAGACGAAATGAACTAAGCACGTAGAAACATTCAGCAGCAGACAGAACGCCATCAGCTGCTGCCTGGGCGCAACTGTTGCCAGACTTGAAGTGGGGGTCTCGCTAACTCTACCGGCTCATGGCTTACGGAAACCTTGCTACCATTCTAAATGCGTGTATTTTGCTGTATTGTCATTTTATAAGACGAGATGAGTAAGAAAAGCGTTCATTTATTATACCAAGATAGGCATTTATTAACCGCAATTGCGAACACTCTCGTTATCAGGCGCTTTTCTCAGCTCATGCAGTTCACTCAAGTGGAGGGAGCATTTCCGAGGCCTGCCTTGGCGAAGGAAACGTGGAGGAGCGTTCATGAAATGCAGCGGCTTCTTGAGTAGAGGATGTTACGACCGGCCCTACGGAACCAAGCAAGAAGAGTTTGGGGGAGAACCGGTTCTTGACCGACGGTGTCGTCCACCCCCACCTCCCCATTCAGGCTCCTCCTCTCGCCGGGAGAACTCCGGAATCTGCTGTGCGTTCGTGACCATGTTTGGCAACATTTTAGGGCGCCGTGACCATATATGGACATCGTGTTAGGTTGTGCCACTCCATGTGTTGTGAGAGGTGTTTCCCCCTCCCTCGTGGCCGAGATGCCGGGGACACAGTATTGGCTGACGATGCGGACAAGGCGCCCAGTGTCAACAACGTGGCGCTATAAAATGCCGAAGACGTTTTGTATCACTCTCACTCTTCTCTCTTTGGGTCAGTTGACCACTTCTCCACATGTAAATAAATCTCTGTTGTTCGTTCGGGCGCTTCTTCTCGCTGAATTGTTGGACGATGGATCCTGCGACGGGGCCAGCTACCAACAACGAGACCGGCAGGACCCGGAGTCCCAACAACTGGTGGCAGCGGTGTGATTCGAACCCACGCCCCCAGAAAGCCAGTTGTTAAATCATGTTCACTCCTTGGGAAGCTCCTCCGACGGAAGCGATAGAAGACAGTGTTGAGTTTCGGCCTAAAGAACGCGCCTTACTGTTTTTCAAACTTAATGGATAAGGTTTTGCGGGGTCAAGAGGACTTCGCATTGCCTTACTTGGACGACGTCGCCGTGTTTTCCTCGTCCTGGCCAGAACACTTGGCGCATTTGAGAGCAGTACTGACACGCCTACGTGAAGCAGGTTTAACGGTAAAGGCGCCCAAGTGTCAGCTAGCACAAGCAGAGGTACTCTATCTCGGGCATGTTATCGGTCGACGGCATCGCCGTCCCTCTGAAATGAAAGTGGCAGCTATCCGAGACTTTCCCCAGCCCCGAACAAAAACCGATATTCGGGCTTTCTTGGAATAGCTGGTTACTATCGTAAGTACATCCCTAGATATTCCGACATTGCCAGCACTCTTACTGACGCGTTGCGCAAGATCGAGCCCCAAATGGTCGACTGGGATGAGGAGAAAGAAAAGGCTTTCCGCGTTTTGAAAGCGGCCTTGTCGAGCCAACCTTTGCTTAGTTCACCGGACTACTCGAGGCCTTTCATAGTCCAATGCGACGCTAGTGACTGTTACGACCGGCCCTAGGGAACCAAGCAAGAAGATTTTGGGGGAGAACCGGTTCTTGACCGACGGTGTCGTTCACCCCCACCTCCCCATTCAGGCTCCTCCTCTCGCCGGGAGAACTCCGGAATCTGCTGTGCGTTCGTGACCATGTTTGGCAACATTTTAGGGCGCCGTGACCATATATGGACATCGTGTTAGGTTGTGCCACTCCTTGTGTTGTGAGAGGTGTTTCCCCCTCCCTCGTGGCCGAGGTGCCGGGGACACCGCATTGGCTGACGATGCGGACAAGGCGCCCAGTGTCAACAACGTGGCGCTATAAAATGCCGAAGACGTTTTGTATCACTCTCACTCTTCTCTCTTTGGGTCAGTTGACCACTTCTCCACATGTAAATAAATCTCTCTGTTGTTCGTTCGGGCGCTTCTTCTCGCTGAATTGTTGGACGATGGATCCTGCGACGGGGCCAGCTACCGAAAACGAGACCGGCAGGACCCGGAGTCCCAACAACTGGTGGCAGCGGTGGGATGCCGATAACCCCGAAAGCGACCACTGGACGGAGTGAGCCCGAAGTTCAACAACGGGACGACAGGAGAAGGATGACACGAGCTCATCGACTTCCAAAGAGAATCGAACGGCACTTCTGAGAGGCACGACGCCGGAGACATGACTGCGAACTGGGTGAGTGCTGGCTTTCTCTGTTAAATTTTACCAGGCATTTACTCTATGTGTTAGGTAAAAGCTGGTAGAGAGGGGCTGTCTTGGTCATTGGGTTAACAGGTAACTTGCGTCAGGCAGAAATTGTGTGATAGCTTGGTTAAGCTCTTTCTGTCAGTGGCGTCAAGGTTAACAGTGGCAGGGCAGGAATCCGTATAAGAGCTTTTGAAGCTTTATTTGTAGACTAAGTTAACGGAAATTTTGAGGCAAGGCAGGAACCTAGAGCTGTCGTTGCCGTCAAGGTTAATTAGTTGCAGGACAGTAATCTTTGTGGAACAGAGACAGCGGTAGTGGAGGCAGCCATGAATCTGAAATCCCTGCGAAAGTCCATGTTGTTGCTACTTGCAAGGGAGTTGAATCTGGAGGTGTCGGACTCTCAAAGAAAGCCAGAGCTGATAGAGGCGATTCTCGCATTGGGGGCGGAGTATGACGAGCTGTCAGAATGTGTCGAGGAGATTCAGGAGAGGCAAGTGGCAGAGGCCGAAAGAAAGGCGGCCGCGGCTGAGGCCACAGAAGCCTAGGCAGATAAGATGCGAAAGCACGAACTTGAAATGAAGCGCCTCGAGCTAGAGATTAGCCATAATAGTAGAGCAGTAGGCAGCGAGGCATGCGGTACAGCAGAGCGGGTCAGGTTCAAAATGACGGACCTAATGAGATCGTACAAGCTAGGGGAGGACATTGGGCTGTTCCTCGTCAACTTTGAGAAAACTTGTGAAAGGCAAGGTTTCAGCCAGGATACATGGCCTCAACGCTTGTTGTCCCTACTTCCGGGGGAGGCCTCAGAAGTAATCGCGCGCCTCACGAAAGAGGAGGCTGACGAGTACAGTCAGGTAAAGTCGAGCCTTCTCAAGAAATGCAGGTTGTCAGCGGAAGGTTTCAGACAAAAATTTCGCAACGCCGTAAAAGAGAACAATGATTCATACCTGGAGTTTGCTTACAAGTTAATGGCCAACATGGGGGAGTGGCTCAAAGAGGCAAAGGCGTATGGGAATCACGACAAGGTGCTCGAGTGTATCGGTCTGGAACAATTCTATCAAAGGTTACCAGAAAAGGTGAGGTTCTGGGTGCAGGATAGACCGGACGTGAACACCGTAACGAAAGCCGCAGAGCTCGCTGAAGAATTCGTTACGCACCGCCCCCTCGGGGCGAACAGCGAGCCTGAAAGAGAAAAATTCCTACTACCGAATAAGGCGCCGTTTAGAAAACAACCGACAAGTCTCGCACAAAAGGGTGAGGAAAACAAGGCTTCTAACCATGAGGCGTCGGCAGAGGCAAGCAAAAGGAAATTTGAGGCAAAAAAAACCGGCGGCTTGTTTCAATTGCCACGAAACAGGGCACTTCGCGAAACATTGCCATAAAGAAAAGGTGGCCTTTTTATCTATAAATGAAGCCGACGAGAACATGAAGTTGTTAGAGCCCTATATGCACGACCTTACCGTGAACGGCAAGCAGTGTCGGGTTCTTAGAGACTCCGCAGCCACTATGGACGTAGTTCATCCGTCCTTTGTTCAGTCCGGACAGTATTCAGGAGACTGTGCCTGGACTAGACAAGCCGTAGAAGCAAACAGTCAGTGCCTTCCCGTAGCTAAAGTTGTCCTTAAAGGCGCATTTGGAACGTTGGAAACGGAAGCCGCGGTATCGCCATATCTACCCCCTCAGTATCCTTACTTATTTTCAAATAAGTCAGATAAAATGCTGAAGGAGAAAGGTCTAACGTTGGGAGAAGGCATAGTGCAGGCACTGACTAGATCGAAGGCACGTGCGCTAGCTGCGAGAGCAACATTCACTGAGGCAAACAAGCCTCAAATCGACAACGGGCCTGGTTGCGAGTTGGACACCACGGTAACAAATCGACTTGTGCGAGAACAGGCTGCAGAAGCCGTAGTCGCGGAGGCAACCATTCCTAAAGGTGACGATGAACCTCCTCCCGAATTGGAAGGGGTCAATTACGCCTCGTTGACCAAGCAAAAAGAAAATGCCGTTGCTCCCCAGCCGCTTCCTGGTAGTACAGAGGATAGCACAGAGGGTGACACATTCCAGGTACTAGGAACTACAAAAGAGTTGTGTGTCATGCCAACTTCGGATAATTTCAGTCGGCTGCTGCAGGTGAGCCCCGCTTCATTAATAACCGAACAAAAGGGGGACCCGACGCTTAAGCAATTCCAGGACAGTTCGAAAGAGGGAATCGCCAAACGAAATGTGAGATTCCAAGAGAGGAGCGGCATACTCTATCGAAAATATCTAGATAGGCGAGGAGTAGAGTTTGACCAGGTAGTCTTACCTCAGGCGTATCGTCAGGATTTGCTTAGTTTGGTGCATGGAGAATCATGGTCAGGCCACTTAGGCGTAAAGAAGACGAAAAATCGTCTTTTACAGGAATACTACTGGCCTGGATGCTTTAAAGATGTAGAGAGGTTTGTAAAATCTTGCGATGTGTGTCAGCGAGTGGGTAAGCCGGGAGATAAGGCGAAATTTCCAATGAAGCTGGTACTCGTAATCACGGAGCCCTTTCGTCGGTTGGTAATTGACACAGTAGGTCCTTTGCCCACGACAACTTCAGGCTACCGTCGCATCCTGACCTTAATCTGCCCAGCTACTAAATTTCCAGAGGCGGTCCCGCTAAAAGAGCTAAGTTCCGTGGAAGTAGTGAACGCACTTCTGTCCGTGTTTGCCCGGGTATGCTTTCCTGTCGAGATACAATCAGACCAGGGCACCATTTTCACGAGTGCCTTAACGACAACCTTTCTAGAGCGGTGTGGCGTGAAATTATTGCATAGTTCAGTCTACCATCCGCAGTCGAACTCGATAGAAAAGCTTCACTCCGTGATGAAGCGAGTGTTAAGAGCCTTATGTTTTGAACGAAAAACTGACTGGGAAATGTGCTTACCTGCAACGATGTTTGCACTAAGAACTGCACCACATGAGACAACAGGGTTTACGCCAGCGGAACTTGTTTACGGCCGCAGACTGCGGTCTCCTCTTCGTATGCTGAGAGAGTCGTGGGAAGGTCAGGGTGATGATCCTGTAGTAGTGGAATATGTCCTCACCTTATTGGATCGTCTAACAAAAGCCCAAGAACTGACCGAGAGTGCGATGACCAAAGCACAGCAGAAGGCTAAGCTTTACTACGATCGGACAGCTAAAGCACGACACTTTGCTGTAGGAGACAGGGTCAAGTTGTTGAGGCCCTCCCAAAAGAATAAGCTTGAAGTGCAATGGGTCGGCCCGGCCGAAATTACTCGAAACTTGTCTGACACCAACTATGTGGTAAAATTACCAGGAAGTCGTAAGGCACACCAGGTGTATCATAGCAACTTACTCAAACCCTACAAAGAGAGGGAAGCCATCGTGAACTTGACTTTAAATGTTCCGGAAGAGGTTCCGGCAGAAATCCCTGAATTAGCTCCCGAATCGGACGAAGTCCCGATCGAGAAAAGAGTTGAGCATTTAGTATCAAAGTCACAACTGACAACGAAGCAGAAGCAGGAATTGCGTGGTCTTTTGACCGAGTTTCAGGACAGATTTGTAAGCGAGCCAGGCCGGACATCTGTCTTCACTCATGACATACAGCTTACCTCGTCAGAACGGGTAAGATCTAAGACGTATCAAGTGTCACCTCGCCGGCTTGAGCTAATAAAAGCAGAGGTTAACAGGATGTTAGAATTGGGCGTGATTGAGCCGTGTGAAAGTGATTACACTTCCCCGTTAATTCTTGTGGAGGTACCCGGCAAAGATCCGCGTCCTTGCGTAGACTATCGTAAGTTAAACCTCATCACCAAGGATCACACATACCCAATTCCCCACATTGAGGAACGCGTCGAGAGGGTAAGCAGCGCGCAATTTATCTCAATGCTAGACCTAGTGAGAGGTTACTGGCAGGTGCCGCTCACCGAGAGGGCGAGCCGGTATGCTGCATTTATTTCACCATTGGGGACATTCCGCCCTAAAGTGTTGAGTTTCGGCCTAAAGAACGCGCCTTACTGTTTTTCAAACTTAATGGATAAGGTTTTGCGGGGTCAAGAGGACTTCGCATTGCCTTACTTGGACGACGTCGCCGTGTTTTCCTCGTCCTGGCCAGAACACTTGGCGCATTTGAGAGCAGTACTGACACGCCTACGCGAAGCAGGTTTAACGGTAAAGGCGCCCAAGTGTCAGCTAGCACAAGCAGAGGTACTCTATCTCGGGCATTTTATCAGTCGAGGGCATCGCCGTCCCTCTGAAATTAAAGTGGCAGCTATCCGAGACTTTCCCCAGCCCCGAACGAAAACCGATATTCGGGCTTTTCTTGGAAAAGCTGGTTACTATCGTAAGTACATCCCTAGATATTCCGACATTGCCAGCACTCTTACTGACGCGTTGCGCAAGACCGAGCCCCAAATGGTCGACTGGGATGAGGAGAAAGAAAAGGCTTTCCGCGTTTTGAAAGCGGCCTTGTCGAGCCAACCTTTGGTTAGTTCACCGGACTACTCGAGGCCTTTCATAGTCCAATGCGACGCTAGTGATAGAGGCATGGGGGTAGTTCTTAGTCAAAGGGATGAGGGGGATCAAGAGCATCCCGTTCTCTATGTTAGCCGGAAACTCACCCTTCGCGAGCAGGTTTACAGTGCTAGCGAAAAGGAATGTGCGTGCTTGGTTTGGGCAGTCCAGAAACTGGCTTGTTATATTGCCGGAAGCAAGTTCATTGTGGAAGTGGACCACTGTCCTCTCACCTGGCTACAGACCATGTCCTCTAAGAACGGCCGCCTGCTGCGTTGGAGCCTCGTTTTGCAACAATATACGTTTGAAATACGCTACAAAAAGGGTGTACTCCATGGCAACGCTGATGGCTTAAGTCGATGCCCCTGACGCTAGAGGATGTCTCGAGAACTCTGGCATTTTTTTTCCTGACCTAGACAAGAGCTAGTGATTGTTTTTTTACTCTTTTAGGTGTACTTGTTTGAAAACGTTGAAGACACGGCTATCCAGGGTTTCGGGTTCGGTGTGCTTCTAGTGTTGTGGTTTGTGTCACCTTAAAGTGTGAGTAACATTTTGAATAAATTGTGTATTTCCTTTAATATCAGTTAAAGGGGAAAATTGCCTGGTGGAGTTTGGCGGAATTGTCCGGCGCTCACCGGCTGAGTAGTTGTGTTTTCATGTGCGTATGTGATGTCTGTTGAGCCCACAATGAAGCAGGTGTTGCCCTCTACTTCATCAAAGATGGTCGTCACCAAACCGACTGCCGGCGCTGATCTCTCCGGACAGTGGCTGCAAACCTCAGCCCATCGAGATCTTCACCCCCCCCCCCGCGCGAGAGACTGTTACGACCGGCCCTAGGGAACCAAGCAAGAAGAGTTTGGGGGAGAACCGGTTCTTGACCGACGGTGTCGTCCACCCCCACCTTCCCATTCAGGCTCCTCCTCTCGCCGGGAGAACTCCGGAATCTGCTGTGCGTTCGTGACCATGTTTGGCAACATTTTAGGGCGCCGTGACCATATATGGACATCGTGTTAGGTTGTGCCACTCCATGTGTTGTGAGAGGTGTTTCCCCCTCCCTCGTGGCCGAGGTGCTGGGGACACCGCATTGGCTGACGATGCGGACAAGGCGCCCAGTGTCAACAACGTGGCGCTATAAAATGCCGAAGACGTTTTGTATCACTCTCACTCTTCTCTCTTTGGGTCAGTTGACCACTTCTCCACATGTAAATAAATCTCTGTTGTTCGTTCGCGCGTTTCTTCTCACTGAATTGTTGGACGATGGATCCTGCGACGGGGCCAGCTACCGAAAACGAGACCGGCAGGACCCGGAGTCCCAACAAGGAGCACGCTCCGGCATGACTTCGTCAAGTCGAGGGTAGCCCTTGAGTGAAGGAGCGTTTGTGAGTACGGGCCTGAGTGTGCGCCGCTGTGGAAAATTGTTGGTTGTACTCTTGTTCATTGCGTTAACTCTATATGCGAACTATGTGTCCTTGAGCGCATGCGTAGCATTGCATCACCATATATGAGCAAACACGTCTGCATGTGTGCCGCTGTGGAAACTTGTAGATTGTACTCTTGTTCATTGCATTCATTCTATATGCGTACTATTTGTACTATATGTCCCTTTGTGCATGCGTAGCTATATGTATTGCATACACATTATATTAGGCGTCGGGTATTCCATGTATTGGCTTGAGTCACCAACTATCTGCTGGGGAGCAGTGGTGGGGTATGAGAACGTACGTCGCCACAGGCAACTTTTTTTAAAAAAAGACAGTCTTTCTTGGGGACCTTCATCGCAAATATTTTGATCCGTCTGTCTGTCTGTACCTTTGTCTGTTTGTCCATACTTAACAGCTTCAGGTACTTGAAACGGCAGACCCCATCCGCAGCGCCCACCAAGGTTGCTCAAGGTTCAGCGTTCATACTTGTCAATTGTCGATTAAAAAGCAGTTTTGCGTATGTCTGGGGCACTATAACAACACACATATATTCTGCATGCGCGTCTTTTACTAAAAATGCATACATAAGTAATTTTGAGGACCATAGCGCTTATCACGCTGCGCTGACAATGGAAAGCTTGCATGAAAAGGAGTGTGTTTCCAACGCTTTGCTTAAACGAGACAGTGGTTGCAACTACCCATTGCCTTGCGTTCTACACCTTCTCAACTCTGAGACGGGTGCGCACACCCATCTCAAAGCCACGCGTTTCATTTTTGAAGAAAACTGTCAGATGGCGCTTATGTCTCTCGTGTGATGGACTGGGTAATGACTGGCGTGATAGCTGGACATGTTTTTGTTTTTTTATTGAGCGCTCCTGATCGACCGTGCAGATAAGTGATTTTGCATGTTTTGAGGTTGCCTTTATAATTATAAGGCAGCAGTTAAAATCTTTGTAGCACTAATTACACTGTACGACTTTTCCGGGGGTCTTTACTAGATCGTGCGTGTGTGTGTGTGTTTCTCTGTGTTTTTTCTTCTGTTGCTACCCTGTGGGGGAGGTGCACGTACATTGAACACGCAAATTTTTGTAGTCGAGCTTAGACTTTCTCTTTTTCGTAGGGCAGGGATCGTGTTCTGTAATTATCGAGTGAGACAAGTCATAAGGACCATTGGTGTCATAAAGACATGGTTAAAAGGCTGTAAAGTGTTCAAGATGCGGAGTAAGTTTGAAAATGGACTCATAGCAAAAGCAAATAGAGAGGAGGCTGAGGCGAAGCGTAGGAAATGTGAGGTAGAGGAAAAAATGGAGAAAACGATGGTTACCCAGAGTGAACTGCTGCTAATCATCACCGAGCTGGAGCCTGCATTGGCGAAAGAGCAAGAAAAAACGAGGGCAAGGAGAGAAAGGCTGAAGTTCACCGAGGAAGCACTAGCCAAGGTGAACGCAGGAGCTGCTGATGGAGAGAACAGTAGGGCACCAGCAACCAGAAAGGCGGAGAAGAAAGAGCCAGCAAGTTTGGAAAAACACGTTCCGCCGGTTCAATAGACCTCGACCGGGGAACGTCCCAGCGTGACCTCACCGGGGCACGTGCAAGGCGGTGGTTGGCAAAACACTCCCGCTGGTGGCTGATTGGGGTGGAGTTGCTCGGTGTTTGGGGCATTTAGTTTTTTCTTTTTGAAACCTAAATCTTCATCTCACAGTGGCAACATTATCTGTGGCATATGTCAGAGAACATCTAGGTGTGTGATAAAGTGCGTGATGAAATATTCGCCACGCTGGCTGGCTGTTTATCTCGGAGAAGTGAACACACGTGGCGGCCTGTGCGAGGAACAGTGGCATCGTCTTCGAAACTGTGCAGTGTTGACTGTGACTGTGGCGTGTAGTGTGCGTTGAAAGGCATCGACAATATTGGTTCATCTTTACGGATGGTGAAACTGGGAATGTGTGCATTGTCAATAATGCGATGCGTCCTCTTTGCGAAAACACTTGCAGTAACCGATTGCCCATAGAACTTTTTGATCTGAAATTGTATTCAAGGTGAAAATACATTCGGCGTTATCATCTGTGAGTGGGTACATCTCAGCGTATGCGCGGCGTGCAGAAAAATAAAAGTGCATGATATCCTGGTGATATATACGACTACGCACGAGCTCTAAGCATGTTGTTGCGTTGCCGATTCTGCATATATGTTTCACCATGGCTATAACTTCTAATATCGGATACCTGATACGTGTTAATGGAAACAGCGGAGATTTCGGTTTCTTATCTACTTTGTACTTTTAGGGCTCGATCCTTTTGAAGTGAAAATGTTTTTAGAAGTTTGTGTAAAGGCCTAAAGGAACGATAGCTACAAAAACGCGTTATAGGTGTCAAACGCAGCAAGGTAACTGTGCCAGATAATATTATATAATATTAAGATGTAACGTTTTACATCACATGAATTTTCACTGGGTTTTCGAGAAACGCGGCGGCATCACTTCACTTTGATTTTCTCGAGAATATGTTAACATCAGCCTAACCCACGGCAACAAGTGTTTTTTTTTTTCATTCATCTCCGACGAGACTTTTGGGCAATGAATGAGAATCTTATCCGTGATTTTGCGCACAGAAGCTCAAAACCATGCGGCCGCCAATGCTGTACCTCGTTTAAAACTGCATTGCACAAGCTACGATGGAAGTTGAGCAATTTTACATTCATGCCATGCAAATATTTCTCAAAGTACCAGCAATTGTGTACATTCGAAACGTTCACTTTCGAAAAAGATCAGAATTTTTTTCATGGCTGCCATCTTCGTGGTGGAGCCCACTGCCTGCTAGTCGCATCTCTCAGTACTCTAAACAAAGTTTCTTCATCCAACTACGACGAGCGAATTCCCCCACTATGAGCAGGGACCCTTCCGCGACCCCCTTCTTTCAAAAGCTGTGACCTGAGAACATAGCAATGTAGAAATTTTTGTTGAAATATTGCAGACACGCAGCTCTGCTATGCATAAAGTTGCCGCCAGAGGAATTTTCTTTCCAACCAGCACCTGCTCCGAGAGAGGATGTAGGGGGCAGGGTGCCCGTAGTGATGTCACAGTGTTTACAAACAGGGAGAAGTGTAGGGAGATGTCGCTGAAGTTGGGCCCCAGCTTCATTGAAGTGGTGGTGGAACTGGGAGGGGACAAAGCAGCCGGTGTCACAGGTGCAATTAGCCCTCAGGTGGAGGACGCTCCACCTTAAAAGTCACAGCATGTGATAATAGCTGGGGACTCGAATTTAAATCGATGCGCAGAAGCAATCAAAGAGAGGTTAAGAGGTGACAAGAGGGTCGCATTAGGGACGTTCCCAGGACGCAAGCTGGAAGCAGTCATGAGGCAAGCGAGCGCAAATCTCAAAACTATAGCTGATAGACGAAACCTCGTGATAATTTCAGGCGGTTTAAACGATGTCCTAAATGAAGATACGGCAGGACTACCGACCACTCTGGCGAAAGGGGTCGATGACATGCGCGCCACTTCTCCTCAGGTACAGGTAGTGATATGCACAATACCGGAGGTACCTGTGTGTGACGGAAACCTGCAAAAAGCGGTTGTCAACGCAAACCAAGAGATATGGCGAATGAGTCGAGAGAAAGGCTTTGGTCTGGTTGAAATAAACAAAGAGGTGCATAGGTGAGGTGGCTTTCAACGAGACCGAATTCACTTCGATGAGCGGCTAGGTCATGAGGTAGGTTGGGGACTTGCAGGACGCGCAGTAGCATTTTTCGGGTGCACGCGGGCCCTTCTAGGAGCAGGATAGCTAGTAACGAGCAAAACAACCAGAGAAACTACTTGACAGGGGGTATGGACAGGCACGATTTCAAAGTAGCACCAGTATCTAAGGTAGGTAGAGTCCGGGTGAAAAATAGACGTAGCCACGAGCGTCGAGCCAATTAAGACATAGAGTATATTAATATGCAGGGTGGCAGGAACAGGCTGAGATGGGAAGAGATAGAAGAACAGCTAAAAGAGGAGAGGCCGATCACATCTTAGGAACATGGAACAACCTCCTAACAATTCGGATTACGCGTGGGAATATTGTAATAAAACAGAAGACAGCAGAAAGGGGGGTGCTGTTGGTGCATTCATTCATAAAATTACAGAGTGGCAAAAGGTCAAGCAGGAGTGCAAGGAACTTTTATGGCTAAAAGGGAAAGTGGCAGGCCAAATGACACTCTTTGGTTTGGTGTACTTTTGGACGGGAGCAAAAGCCAGAGAGGAAAACCAGGCAATGGTAGAGTGTATATCAAAGGACATTCAGGAGTTAAGAGGAAAGTGCGAGATAATTATACTAGGAGATATGAATGTTCACATAGCAGATATAGGTGGGTATACCGACCCAGCAGGAGAAATTATCATGGACATGTGTGAAAGAAATGATTTGATCATTAGCAACAGTACCGATAAGTGTGAAGGGCAAATAACTAGTGAGTTAGCAAGGCTGCAGTCGACGATAGATTACACACTGATGTAATATAGGATGCATGATAAGCTCAGGGGAATGCACATAGATGAAGGTGGCTCCAGAAGTCTGGGTAGTGATCACAAACGTATCAAGCTAAGCTTTGGAAGAGCAGTGAATGTGGGAAGGAGACAAGATGAGCAACTACTGGAAAATTTTTATTCAGAAAGGCAAATTGAAATAGCCACTAAACAAACTCAGAAAGTAATCACTGAGGATACTAAAACAGTGTGGACATACACGAATTTATTTAGACTGTTTGAGGTAGAGCTTGCTAAGGCACGTGCCAAGTCAACCCGGAAAAGAAGACACAAACCCAAACGTTGGTGGGATGAGGAAGTTAGGAGAGCCATAGCAAAATGTCAGGAAGCCTCTAGGGAACACAGATATGCTAAGCAGCGGGGTGAACCGACAGATGATGTTGAAAGAAAATGGGAAATCTTTCTAAGCTGTAGAAGAAATGCATCCCTTCTGATCAATGAAAAGATTAGAAGCAGGGGGGCTCAGTGGCTGGCATAAGTACATAAAAACATAGAAATGCAACTGCAAAATTTTGGAACCATCTAAACTCCCTATGAAATGAGACGAGCATAGAGCAGAGGTTTATTGCTACAGCTCAAGGTGCTAGGCTAAAAGGGAACGAAGGCATTGAATATATAAGATCAAGGGTGACAGAAAAAGTTCAGCAAAGAAGTGATCTATGCACCACTATAGACAAGGATTAATCAAGTGGCACAATGGGTCCATTTTCACAACAAGAAAGAGAAAGAGATGAGCAGAGGGTTCCTAGTAGTAAATCAACAGGCCGGGATGGCATTCCAAATATGCTGATAAAGACATCAGTTCCGAAGTCTAAGCAGGCTTTGAGTGAGGCAGTGAGCAAAATAATAATCAATGATAAAGTCCCCTTTGCATGGAAACTTAGCAGAATGAGCATGATATATAAAGGGAAGGGGGACAAAGATGACATAAACAACTACCGTCCTATAACAGTGGCATTAGTTTTCTACAGGCTGGCTATGCAGATTTTAAAGGAAAGACTGCAGGCATGGATAGAGGATGAGGGGGTGCGGGGGGAACTGCAGAAGGGGTTTTTATAACACAGGAGGTTGGAAGACAATTTGTTCTCACTGACTCAGTGCATTGAAATAGCAGAAAAGGAACACAGGCCCCTGTGGCTAGCATTTATGGATAGCAGGGGAGCATACGATAGCGTGGTTCCAGAGGACTTGTGGGGAATACTGGGCCCACTAGATGTGGAAGATGGAGTCATTAATCTTTTAAAGGATATATATATATATATATATATATATATATATATATATATATATTGTAACGGATATAACAACCTCACAACCGGGACGTCCTATTTACAAGGTTTAATAAGGGCGAACTTGTGCCCAAAGCCAAAAGAACTACACAGTAGCTGGGAGAAAGCAGCGAACGCTCGTCGTCCTCTTCTTCTCTTCTTTTCCGCTGCTCGGTAGCAGCTCGTGCACAGGCTGGGCCGGCTCGTGCCTTCCGGCGGGCTTCATGAGTCGTAGCGATGCCGTCAGCGTTCCTCTTTTAACAACGTCTGCGTTGTACTGCGCCTTAACAATTCCTCGTGGCATTATCCCCCCTCTCAAGCGGCATCGCCCCGATGCTTGCGATGAGGCTGTTTTTTTTTTTTTTTTTTTGTGTGTGCAAGTTTGTAAAAATGAGGTTGCAGTACGTCAAGGTATTGGGGTGGCTAGGTTTGGAATCGGTCGTAGTACGGTTTCATCCGTACAATGTGTACACGCTCCGTGGGATTGCGTCGGCTCGAATGCAGGTGGCCTGCAGGCTTGACTTCGTAGACGAGGTCATTGTGTCGCTGTACGATCTCGTAGGGGCCAAAATACCGTGAAATGAGTTTTTCGGAGAGGCCTCGTCGTCGTACTGGAGTCCATATCCACACTTTGTCGCCAACGTCATATCGCGTGTCAAGTCTTCCTCGGTTGTAGCGGTCGGCATCGATGCGGTGTTGGTGGCGTATTCGGTATCTTGCTAACTGGCGGGCTTCTTCCGCTCTTTGTAGAAAGTCGTCAAGATCGGGGGGGTAGTCATCTTGGTCTATTGGTAACATAGCATCCAGTGTTGTGGTAACAGCACGACCGTAAACTAGTTCAAATGGGGTGATTTTGGTGGTCTCTTGCACAGCCGTATTGTAGGCGAAAGTGACGTATGGTAAAATTTCGTCCCACTTTTTGTGCTCGACATCCACATACATGGATATCATGTCTGCTAAAGTTCTGTTAAGGCGTTCGGTCAGGCCATTGCATTGAGGATGATATGCAGTGGTTTTCCTATGAACAGTGTGAGTCATGTTGAGCAGGCACTTCAAAAGTTGCGCCGTGAAAGCCGTTCCGCGATCGGTGATTACAACCGTTGGAGCGCCATGTCGCAGGACTATTTTGTGTACGAAGAATTGGGCCACTTCTGCTGCCGTTCCTCGTTCCAAAGAGTCTGTTTCGGCGTATCTAGTTAAATAATCCGTGGCCACAACGATCCATTTCTTGCCGAGTAAAGATGTCGGGAAGGGTCCAAGGAGGTCCATTCCAACTTGGCGGAAAGGCGCTTTCGGTGGATCTATAGGTTGTAGAAGGCCCGCTGGTTTAGAACGTGGTGTTTTTCGTCTTTGGCACTCGCGGCATGTTTTGACGTAGTGTTGCACTGAAGCTAGTAGCTTGGGCCAATAATAATGGAGACTGATCCTTGCAAGCGTTCGCGTCACACCCAAATGTCCAGATGTGGGCTCATCGTGACACGCTCGAAGTATTTCTTGTCGCATAGTTGCTGGAACGACAAGCAGGAACTTTTCGCGGTTGGGCTTGAAGTTTCTCTTGTAGAGAACGTTTCCTCGGAGGCAGAACAATGCGAGGCTTCGAGAAAATATACGGGGTACTTGTACGTCAATTCCTTGCAGGTGTTCGATAAGCGGGAGTAATTCTTTGTCTGTACGTTGGAGTTCGGCTATTTGAGTGGTCTCGACAATTCCTACGAACGGAAAGTCGTCTTCTTCTGATAGTGGTGTGTCTGTAGGAGCCCGTGACAAACAGTCGGCATCGGTATGTTTTTTGCCAGATCGGTATACGACGGTTATATCGTATTCTTGCAGTCTGAGGCTCCACCTTGCTAGTCGTCCAGATGGTTCCTTTATGTTCGCCAGCCAGCAAAGCGCATGGTGATCGCTGACTGCCTTGAATGGTCTACCATATAGGTACGGCCGAAATTTACTGATGGCCCAGACGACGGCAAGGCATTCTTTTTCCGTGGCCGAATAGTTTGTCTCTGCTTTTGTTAGAGTCCGACTGGCATAAGCTATCACTTTTTCTTCACCTTTCTGCCACTGTATTAGAACGCATCCAAGGCCGATGTTACTGGCATCTGTGTGTATTTCCGTGTCGGCTGTCCCATCAAAGTGAGAAAGAATCGGGGGGTTTTCTAACCTCTTTCTCAATTCGTTGAAGGCGCTTTGTTGCTCGTTTTGCCACTGGAAAGGCACATCTTCTCTCGTAAGTCTCGTTAAGGGTTCTGCGATCTTTGAAAAATTTCTCACAAATCGTCTATAGTACGCACATAGACCTAGAAATCTCCGTACTGACTTTTTGTCTGTTGGCACCGGAAACCTTGCGACGGCGGCCGTCTTATCGGGATCAGGGCGAACACCTTGGGCGCTGACGACATGCCCAAGAAAACGAAGCTCTTCGAAAGCTAATCGGCACTTCTCTGGCTTGATTGTCAAATCTGCCGAACGGATTGCCTCTAACACTGACCGAAGGCGCTTGATGTGCTCCTCAAATGTAGCCGCGAAGATGACCACGTCGTCTAGGTACACTAGGCAACACTGCCACTTCAATCCGGAAAGCACAGTGTCCATCATGCGTTGGAACGTTGCCGGCGCACAACAGAGACCAAACGGGAGAGCCTTAAATTCGTAAAGTCCGTCCGGGGTAACAAAAGCAGTCTTTTCGCGATCACGTTCATCAACCTCGATCTGCCAATATCCCCTTTTCAGATCTAGTGATGAGAAGAACTTGGCACACCGAAGTCGATCTAACGTGTCGTCGATGCGTGGAAGGGGATATACATCCCGTTTAGTCACAGCATTCAGTTTCCTGTAGTCGACACAAAACCGTAGCGTGTTATCCTTCTTCTTGACAAGCACCACGGGAGATGACCACGGGCTGTTAGAAGGCTGGATAACATCATCTTCAAGCATTTCTCGTACCTGCTTCTTGATGACTTCCCTTTCCTTAGGGGAAACACGATACGGGTGCTGGCATACCGGCCTGGTTGTCTCGTCCGTTATGATCCTGTGTTTTGTAATGCTCGTGCGCCGTACCTTTGAACTGTTGGAGAAACAGCTGCCAAATTCCCGCACGAGGTCGTATAGCTGTTGACGTTGAATCTCTGAAAGATTAGGATTTACGTATATTGTGTCGCAGGCATCAGATGGAAGTTTCACATTCGGTGACGTCGTTTCAAGACTGCATATTTCTGTCACTTCACAGAACTCATGAAGAAACGCTATTGCCGTCCCTTTTGCGATGTGCTGGAATTCGTTACCGAAATTCGTCAAGAGGATGTCTGTGCACCCGTTTCGCAGCTGGATAATCCCTCGTGCCACACAAACGCCTCTTTTCAAGAAAACATCCACGTTGCTCTCCGCCACACCCTCGTAGTCGCTGAATGCATCATTATGCACGAGAACCATTATACTGCTCCGTGGCGGTACAGTCACATCATCGTCGACGACGCGCAGTGGAGTGGTACATCGTTCATCTGATCGTGCTACCTTTAAAGCTTGCTCCGTCGAAAAGGACACGCTCGACCTCTGTAAATTGATAATCGCACCATTAGCTTGTAGGAAATCCATTCCCAGTATCACTTCCCTCGAGCACACAGGCAGGACGACAAAGTCACCGACGTAAGTGAAGCCCCGTATCATGACCCTTGCGGTACATCGGCCGGAAGGGGTTATGAGGTGACCACCTGCAGTACGTACTTGAGGTCCACCCCATTCGGTCAGAACTTTCTTGAGTCGCTTCGCTAATTCGTAACTTATCACAGAATAATCCGCACCAGTATCGATCAAAGCATTGAGCTCTAGTCCGTCAATCACCAACGGCAAGTCTGAAGTAATTTTCTCTGTACTGCACTCCTTTACCTGGAAACAGTCGTCGTTATCAGGCTCGTACCGCAGTGGAGGATCTTCACATCCCAAGTCGCCAGCGGCCTCGCCTCCACAGGTCGCCCTCTTCAGTTTCCCGGATTTGGGCTAGGCGAACGCTGCCTAGACGTGCTTGGGAAGGGACGTGGGCTAGACGAGCGGTAGCGCATAGGGGATGGTGAGCGTGGTTGATGACGACGAGGCGGGTCAAATTCCCGACGTGAGCATAGGTATTCTTCAATCTCGGAAGGTCTTTCGCCGTTTCGCGGACACGGTGCATTGATGGCGAATCCCCTAAGACCAGCTTGACGATATCGGCAGAATCGGTACAGGTGGCCAGCCTCTCCACAGTGGAAACACAAGGGCCTACGTGTGGCATCTCGCCACACATCGCTCTTCCGTGGCATCATCTCTCTCGCACGAGGTGGAGTGCGTGTTGCCTCTACGATTTCAGGCGGGCTGCGCATTGTCTGCACATAAGTACTTGGTGTCTCGATCGGCGAACAGTGCAGAGTAGGTCGCCTGAGCACCTCGGAGTACGTTACCGCCCGTCGTGTCGCCGGCACATCACTCCGCGGCTCCCGCATGGCCTGTCGAATTTCGTCTCGGACAACTTCAGCAAGAGACAGCTCGGGGGTGACATCAGGTGACGAGCTCGCGCAATGTGTCAAGATTATCCACGACGCCTGCTGAGTAGACTCCTGCGGATGCACCGGCTACGTCGCGGTTGTACTGTCGGGCTCTCTGCTGAAGCGTCGTTTCGATGGTTGTTGCTTCCGACCGAAACTCAGCAACAGTACGGGGCGGATTGCGGATGAGTCCCGCGAACAATTCTTGCTTTACCCCGTGCATGAGGTGGCGCACTTTCTTGTCTTCCGTCATGCCAGGATCAGCTCGCTTGAAAAGGCGGGACATGTCTTCGATGTACATCGCGACAGTTTCGTTCGTTCGTTGAATCCGTGTGCGGAGAGCTGCTTCCGCCTTTTCCCGGCGATCACTGTTGGCGAACGTACTCAGTAGCTGCCGCCGAAACTCTTGCCACGACGTCAGAGATGCCTCGTGGTTTTCGTACCACACTCGTGCAGAGTCTTCCAACGCAATGTAGACGTTACGCAGCTTGCCTTCCTCGTTCCACTGATTTAGATTTCCCACTCTCTCGAAATGCTCTAACCAGTCTTCGGCGTCCTCGTATGGGTCACCATGAAACACCTTTGGGATGACCGGTTGGCTTACGATGAGTTGTGCCGGCGTAACTTGGCTCGTCATGGTGGTGGCGGCGCTTGTCTCCGTCACCGATGCCCTTGATACAGAAGGGAGTGGCCCAAATTCTGGCAACTCTCCTCGGATACGGCGGCTGACTCGTTGGTGCACCGGTGTAAGCTCCACTGGTTGCGGCTGGTCAGTGCTTGGACTTCGCTCTTGCGTGGGGCTCGGAATCATGTACCCAGCACCTCCACCAGAAAATGTAACGGATATAACAACCTCACAACCGGGACGTCCTATTTACAAGGTTTAATAAGGGCGAACTTGTGCCCAAAGCCAAAAGAACTACACAGTAGCTGGGAGAAAGCAGCGAACGCTCGTCGTCCTCTTCTTCTCTTCTTTTCCGCTGCTCGGTAGCAGCTCGTGCACAGGCTGGGCCGGCTCGTGCCTTCCGGCGGGCTTCATGAGTCGTAGCGATGCCGTCAGCGTTCCTCTTTTAACAACGTCTGCGTTGTACTGCGCCTTAACAATTCCTCGTGGCAATATATATATATATATATATATATATATATATAAAGGTAACAAGGCAGTTATTCGTGGGAAAAACAGGTATCCAAGCCAGCAGAAGCGAAACAGGGGCTTAGGCAGGGGTGTCCTCTGTCACCCTTGTTATTCATGATGTACCTACAAAAATTAGAGGCCAAATTACACGGAAGTTGACTGAGCTTCAGCCTCTCTTTCGTCAAACAAGGAAAACTCATTGAACAGGCACTACCAGCATTGATGTACGCAGATGACATATTTCTAACGGCCGACAACACGGATGATTTGCAGAGATCGATGGACTTCTGCGGTAATGAAGGAGATAGGCTAGATTTCGGATTCAGTTAAGAAAAATCAGCCGTCAATATTTATGATAATGAAGGTAGTGAGCTTAAAATACAGGAGGTCACCCCAGAGATAACAGATAAATACAATTACCTGGGTGTATGGATAAGCATTGGGACCGAGTACCTAAGGGAACACGAAATATACGTCACGACTAAAGCTAACAAGAATGCAGCAGTTATGAAAAACAGGGCACTGTAGAATTACTATAGATATGAGGTTGTGAGAGGAATATGGAAAGAGGTCATGGTTTCTTGTCTAACGTTCGGCTTTGCGGTCTTGTGCATAAGATCAGAAGTTCAAGCAAGATTAGAAATTAAGCAACGTGGAATAGGTAGGCTTGCCTTAGAAGAGCTCACGGGAATACACTAAATCAGGGTGTACAAGGTGACATGGGATGGACATTATTTGAGGGCAGGGAAGCTAGCAGCAAGATAAAATTTGAGAAGTGATTGAGAGAAATGGGGGAGGAGCGTTGGACTAGGAAGGTATTCAGCTCCTTTACATGAAGAATGTCGATACAAAATGGAGGAAGCGAACCAGAAAATTGACTGGTAAATACTTAGAAAAAAGCAGGGGGCCAAACCAAAAATACTAATCGGTTAAGAAGAAGGTGAAGGAAGCTGAGACCGATATGTGGAGAATTGGCATGATTAAGAAGTTCGCACTAGAGATCTATCGAACTTTTAAGCAGGAAATCGCCAAGGAAAGGATCTATGATAATACTCAGGGTAGTTCTCTACTGTTTGAGGCCAGGACGGGAGTATTGCGAACCAAGACATATCGGGCCAAATACGAAGGGGTAGACACGGTGTGCAGTGAGTGTGGAGAGGAAGAAGAAACTGCCGAACACTTGATAATGTTCTGTTAAGGGCTACGCCCTATAGTTCAGGATGATGGCACAGAGAATTTCAAAGCAATGGGGTTTAGGGACAGGGAGGGCAAAATAGACTTTAAGCGGGTACAATTAACTAGAAGTAGGTTATCTGATTAGTGGCGAAAGTCAAGGCACGAGTCAAAATTAAACCCTCACTGCAAAGTATGAATCCTCAACCTCGCTATTTTAACGAAAAAAAAATTAATTAGTTTTTGGTTTATTAAGTATTGCAGCTTGGTGGCACTGGCCACCGCTCAATCTAAATGGTACAGCCATATCCATCCATCCATGATGCATCTCAACAATGGTGGGAGAGCCATACGCTGTCCCTCTCTACGGCCACGATCAACTATTTTTGTGAACACAAGTAATGACTTTGAGCACGTCATGTGCTCCACTATGGGAGAGCGCTACAGGCCGTCCCTAAATGCCACCCGTGGTTCCTTGTGAATGTGTTACACTATTTCGGAGTGGTTGTCCTATCGACCACTTCAACGATGACTTATTGCAAAAAGACCTCCACGCCAAATCTGGTTGAAACAAAAATTTTGCTTTTTATTCAAAAATATTATTCAAAACCTAAAAAAGCAAGATACCACAAGAAAGCACACTTTGTTTAAACTTCATCTTTTATCCAAACACATTGCTTGAATCCCTGATTTTCTCAGTTCATGCTAAAATCAGACCCTCGAGTATGTTGTCTCTACAGGCCCTCAAGTTTGCGCAGTGCCGTCAGCGGCCCTAGCGGAGAGACGACAAATCTCCGGTATCGCGGCTGGGCCGAGCTTTGTTGGTCGCGCACGTAAAATGTGTTTCTTTGGGGTTCTATTTCGCATTTTGGACATCATCCTGGAAAGCAGGCACTTCTGCTGCATTGTAAGCTGCTACAAAAAAAAAGGAAATAAATACGACGATCTGAAAACTACCCGTAAAATTCTACCGTTGCCATTGTAAGCAGAGTGAGCAGCAAAGGCGTCAAGAGTGGATTATGGCAGTTCGCCGCCCTAAGCGATAGTTCCACAGTCTGGTCGCTTTGAACAATTTTTTGTCGTAGATAGTCGAACTATGAATGGAGAGAAAAGTGATGGCTGGACTCATTTTAATGGGAAGTTCATTTGTGAACTGAAGCTGCAGCAAATATACAGCTTCTGTACTTCTCGAGAATGCACGCTGCTTTTGGATCAACTGCTTGTAATGTGACAGCGGCGGAGCTTATTAGCTTAATACACCACAGTTTACAAACCGTTGGGTGAGCACTGCAAGTGTTTTGTTGACCTATTGCCTGTATACTTCCCGTCGCCACTGAATGTAAACAGATTTAAGCGGCGTTTTTGCACTGATCCTTCCAAAGAACAAACGGCGATTACTTAGAAGGCTAATATGTTCCGCTGCTAGCATCGAGGTCGTGAGTGTGATTTCCGCATATGGCAGCTGCATTAAATTGCAACGAATTTAGTAACCCAGGTTTGGGCTAAAAATGATAAATCTGCTCAATCCTTGTGCCGTTCCACAATAATCCTCATATAAGACCTCAAGAGCCATCGGAACAACGCGCACAGTGAGGCCAATGTAATTCGCGCTCCACGTCGGTTCTGCGGTGCATGATATGCAACAGGCTTCATCTTCGTTTCACCGGTGACGGTAATGGAACCATGTAAAGCCAGAGAATAAAATGAGAAAATATTCATTCCCGCCATTCTAAGAACATGGCGTCCTTTTGAAAAGCGAGATTCGATTTCACGGGAGCGCGTTGAAGTGGCGATCGCGGTATTTCCGGAACAGGAGTCGAAAGGAGCGACGACGGCGGAGAACGAACGGGGGAGTCACAAGTGAGGTGCGCGATCGTCGCTCGTGGCCTCCGTGCTCACGACAGCTCCGACGCCCGCGAAGATAATGAGCCGCCCCGAAAGTGACACTGACGCGCGAGTGGCGGACAGCTTTCGCCTCCAGAAAATGGGTCACGGCGCAGGGAGGAAGCGCGAGAAGGCTTGGCAGAGAGTGAGATGCTTTCGTGGAAGCCCGGCCGGCGTATCGCTGTCCCAGGCCGCTGTCTCAGTCACCGCCGCCGGTCACTGGGTGCGTCGGGCTAGCAGCCCACGCCGGGTAGCCTCTATGCCGCCGCCCCTGGGAAGAAGCTCCCCGCAGCGCCAGAACCTTGTGCCGTGACATGAGCGACGCCTACGCGCGCGGGCCGCTGACGCCAACTCCGGCGGCACGCAAACATCCGACAAAAGGCAAGGATGTCGAAAGGGGTTTCACGTATTGGAAGCACGCAAATGGTTTGAATGAGCTCTTCACTCCTGAAATATTTACGAACCAAGGGCGCTGAAATTGAAGTTCAGCGCGAGCAAGCACGAAGGCTTTATTAAATACTTTTACGTAGGAGTGCCCGTATTTAATTAAGAACGATGCATTATCCAGTCGGGAGAGCACTCAGCGTCTCAACCGCCGCTTCTTGCCCCGTTACGTCACATAATGGTTGCAGAGTCATACGCTGTCCCTCTCTACAGCCGCGATCAACTATTTTTGCGAACACAACGATTTTGAGCACGTAATGTGCTCTACTATGGGAGAGCGCTACAGGCCGTCCCTTAATGCCATCCGTATGTGATTAGAAAAAGTAGTTAACGATTTAGAGTATTAGGTACCCTACTATGGGAGAGCATAAACCGTCCCGTCGGCCTCTTCAGTAGACCAATTCTCTCTTCATATTGTTCAACTGTTCTGAGTAATCGCCCTATCGACTACTTTAACGACAACTTGTCTCAAAAAAACCTCCATGACAAACCGGGTTTGACCAAAAAATTTTGCTTTTTATTTGGAAAGATTATTCATTAGCTAAAAAAAACGAGATACGGCAAGAAAGCAAACGTTGTTTCAACTTCAGCTTTTATACAAACATATTGTTTACATCTCTGTATTTCTCAGTCATGCTAACAACAGACCCTCGAGTATGTTGTCTCTATGGCATTCTAGTCCCTCAAGTTTGCGCAGCGCCATCCGCGGCCCTAGCGGAGAGACGACGTGCTGTGTTTTTTTCCCCGTGGTTGTCGCCGACAGCTGGTATTTAGAATAGAACAGGATAGACTGCTGGAGAGGTCGGCAGTATGTGTGCTCACATGATGTTACGGGTAGCAGTAATGCAAGTAAAAAAACTTTTTTAAAAGACTAAATTATCAGGGTGGAGTGCTAGCGATGGATAGTTCCTTTATAATGCAGTGTACGCCTCATTCATCAGTAATCCATTAATTGGTGACACGAACAGAGGTTTTTCAAAACCTACGACGTCGTGGAGGGCTCGGGCGGAGACTGGGGGGCATGGATGCTCATCTTTGATTTTGGCGTCTCTTTTTTGTTCTCGCTAAGACTCCGCTAGTGCTAACGCTGATGTTTCTCATATTCAATGGATATAGTTGCAAAAAAAATCTCTCCGATGTCCCTTCAAACGGCTTTCAACGTGTTGTGGAAGGGTGCCGCATATACCACGAGTGATCACTATACTCAAGTTCCGACACCCCTCTTTGCTTTCGTTGGCGCACCACATACAGCGGAGATCAGCACAGTGGGCGCAGTAAAAAAGCTCATGGAGCACGGGCACGCAGGAAATAGGAAGCGTTGGAAACTTTATATACGGTTGCATATAACTTCAGAAAACTGAAGAGGCCCACTCGCTCTCAGGATTTCGTGCTGACCGCTTGTACCCCCGCGATCTCCGACGACAGCGCAGCTCTGGCCAACTGGGATCCCTATACGCCATCTCCTGCCACTGACATGAGCTCTCGCTGAGTGGTGCCCCGTTCTCGGACTCCTGCGACCGTTTACATCTTTCCCACCTCCTCTTTACTTCCGTCGTTTTCTGTCGTTCACTGTGCCTGCGCCTCGCTCTCTCCTTCCTCTATCTATTTACCTTTTAGTCCTATCCTTTTAATCCCTTCTTACCCCCATCCCTTGTGAGCTTCTGTTGAGGTGCCGCACTCTGATGCAGACAGTTACGTGGCTCCCTTTTCTCTTCTTTTCTCTTTAAGAATCACGTAAGAAAAGAAGGCCCTGCCCAAACGATGCATTCACGACAGCTCATCCCTTCCGCGATTAAAGGCACTTGTGAACTTGGAAAGTTCGGAGAACATTGCCAAGATACAGTGGACGGCTTATCTATTATCCCTCGCATACTACCTGAAGGCCTCGAATTCGTGAGTACAAGACCCTCGCTATAAAGAGAAGTGATTTTCAAGGGTTTGTTTCTCCGTTTGACACAACCTGAATGTAAGCCAACCTAAAAAGCCCTTCCATGTGAACGCTGCACTGCATTCGCATGTACTGCAGACATTTATGCTACATGTCTTCAGCGTGTCACGCCTGTGTGACCAAGAAGGTCCGCTGATAAGAAGCCTGCAGTGCCGGCGCGCTGTCAGCGAGAAATCCGGTTTGGCGACCGGTAGTGGACCTGCAGTCGGCTTCGATAATATCAGGGTACTTGAATACTTTGAAGTATCGTGTTAACATGTTGATTTTGCCACGCTCACGATGATGCGAAGCACTTCTTGTCAAAAGGTGTCCCCCCACGTGCGCTGCGGATAGCGTGTGCACAGGCCCTAAAGAATGAGTTCTTAAGGAAACCACCGTGGAAACACACAACCCCGCTCAGAAAGCCAAGTTTTCCCTCTCTCTCTCTCTCTCTTCTTTTTTTTTTGCAATGCTTCAGGGTTGTACGAGAACATCGATGGTCGTTGCGGCTGGCATCGACGCAGCACTACCGGAGTGCACGACGAATTGGAATGGAGACAATTTATCCAGGAATAAAGGCGTAATAGTAACGCGATAAAAATAGTCACGGGTCTTGTGGGAAGGAGTAAAAGGGTTATAGTGGGCTGACAATTCATGGTAGCAGCGGGAGCGGCGCCAGCAGAACAACCGGGTAAGGTCGCAGAACAGCATGCGGACGAGCAATGCACGCATCGAGAGGAAAACGAAGAATATAAGGAAAAAAAGACGCCGCCGTGGCAAGGGCCGCTGCAAAACACGTTAGATTCGCTCGCAGGATTTCAAGCTGGACGGTTGTGCCCTCACGATCTTCGACGCCAGCGTAGCTCCCGCCGACTGGTTTGCCCTCCGCGGTCTCCTGACACTGTGCAGCTCTCGCAATGTGGCGCCCCGCCCTTGGACTGCTTTGACCAGATCCCCGCTTTCCCGTATCCTTCTTTTTTCCGTCGCTTGCCTGTCTATTTCTTCATCTATTTTCCTTCTATTCTTTTTATACCTCCTTCCCCCCACCCCTATAAGGCACTGCGCCATCTCGCCTGAAGGCAGACAGAAATTAGGTGCCTTTTTCCTCTTCCTTCTAACCACTACCACCACCACCCCACGTTATGGAGAAACGACAGCAGAGACGGCCTGGAACAAATACCCGGTCGACGCCGCACGTCACGGTAATGAAATTAAGAGTGGGTCCACGCTGATATCGGGTTGCAGCCGCTAATTATAAAGATTTCAATGTGGTTTTGTTGTTGTTGTTTTCTCGACGAAAAGGGGGGTGTTACAGACATGGCCGCTTTATGGGGCCTTGACATTCAGTGTCGTGTCAACGATATCCCCCAACTCGCACATGTAAAAATTGGTTCGGCAAGGAGAGCGTCCTCTGACCATAACTGTCACTCCTTCGTACGGCGTCGCTGTCCACCCAACTTGCGTGCCAAGCCCGGCGACCTGAGTGTAGCACCGCGGCGGCGTAATGTTCCACCCACTTGGATGCACAGAACGTGGCGCGTATAGGCGTTTTCACCGCACGGACGGAAGAGCTAACGAGTTTTACGAAACACGCCTTCGCTTGCCAAGCTCACGGTCACCCCGACTGCGATACTCGCGTCGCGGTGTATACACCACAGCTGTTTCAAACAAAATGTGCAACACGCAAACTCCATAATCATCTGAAGGCCACGAGGAGAAAATGAAAAAACAGAGGAATAAACGCGCGTTTAAGCTTCCAGCAGCTCATAGTTATCAGGCGCTTAATCATACCGAGCCGAAGGCCGGGATAGTTAGCAGCGTCAGGTTGGCCTTGGCAAGCCCTGCTCGAGGGAACCGCGCGCGCAAGAAGGCGTGTTTCCTGCGAAGCCGCGGCGCACTGCAGAGGTGGCCCATCGAGCAACATTTGCCGGCTGCGCTCGCTCGAGCCGCGACACGAGGCGAGTACGTGCGACCACAGAACACCTACCAGTTTAGAGAACGGAAACTGTACCTTTGGGCTGTTGTATCAAAATAACATGCAAATACGTAGTGGCGGCGTACTAAACTGCAATACCGCGAGGCGAGTAGGCGCTAGTAGTACTATCATCATCAATAAGCAGGCGCATTTTTTTTTTTTGCTGCAGGTGGTGAGGCCTGCGGCTGGTTCGCGCTGCTCGCTTCCTCTGTTTTTTTCTTTTCGTTGCCCAGTCGCGTTTCGCGTCTGTAATTATTGCCAGGGGACCTAGCTGGCCTCGACTGGCAAAAACAACGTCAATCAAGTAAGGTAAGCATCGTTTATTGCGAGTGTCCAAGCCGGTACATCAATGTATACGGTCGGGTCCGAACAAAACAAGTCACTCATACATATCGAAAGCTTTCAACCCATGTGTAAAGACTCTGGATAGCTAACAAGCATATGCATATAACTGAACATCGAAATCGCCGAATGAACGTCGCTCTCATTGTGTTGCGGCGCTCGAGTTTAGTAGCGTGGCCTCAGGTCAAGGGTCCGATTCTGCCGTCAGATGCGGCGCTTGCCCCGTAGGGTTGATCTTGAAGCGAATGCATGATGTGGAATCGAGACGGAAACTCGCACATTGCAGATAGACAGCTCGCGCAGTTAGAGCAATGTAGTTTTGCTAAATTTGTTAAATAAGCAATGGCGGATGCGTGCGTTTCTGAATCATTCTCGCTCTGCAATGCTACATTGAGTACTTCACAATTCTGCAATGTTGCGTCATGTCGAGAGGGTAGGCACTAGTTTTATTACTCAGCCGTGAGCCCATATTATAGGTATTATGTATTTAGGGGATGGGCCTGAAAATATTTCAGGCTTTCTACGTTTATTGTTAGAGTTAAGTTACACAGTTACCACAGCTTGAATTTCTCGTCGCAGGTAATGACCAGTCTGCTGAGTATGCAGCGAACATGTATGCTAAAGGGACACTTATGAGGTGTGTGCTTAACGATCGAAAAGGCCCAATTCTAAGAAAATAAGCTTCAGGTACGCATTGTACAATTTTGTTGTCTGTACACCTTTTTTGGTACTCTTACATCATACTATCTGCTCAGCCCTGATCCCAATCTCTTTTTTTTTTTTGCATAGACATATCCATAGAACTTGAGTACTCTCTTGCAAGCAAGCACTCCTGAAATCAATTGGTGGTACATCATGTGAATCTGTCTGAATACTGGATCAATAAAGATCACATTTATTACACACTTGTTATTATGTTTACTTTTTCAGTATACTTGTGCTTGAAAATAAAGTTGTTTTCTCCTTGCTACTTTTAGAGGTTAGGACTTGAAATACGTACTATATATCTTGCATTGTGGATGTAGATAAGTGAAGATCATGTATGTTTCAACTACCTGTGCGATTTCCTAATTTTTTTTTCATGTTCGTAGTGCACGGAATTTCACTTCGTAGTGGTAGACACTATAGTTACGACCACTTAATTTAAACAGAAGCAGATGTGCGCAAAGAAATCTGTAACATTTTTCTGCCAAAAAAAAAACAGTACCACATGAAATGAACACAATCTTGCTCTTCATGATAGCATTCACGTCTTTGAGGAAGCTGTGCAGCAACTGCTCATCACCTTTATGGTTGATTATTTTAGGAGCCCATTGAACATATCTGCAAAGTTAAAGCAATTGTGTGGAGTCTTATGAGCTTTGGTGCATCTTTCTGTAAACTTGTATGAGCTAAACACAGTTACTTAAGACAAAACAGTTCTGGGTGTTGTTGGTAAACTGTCACAAGGCACAACTAAATGTCGGAAAGCCTGTTAATGCCCATCACTGTGGGTGTGTTCATCATGTAGTGCAAATAATAATTTCCGACGATTCACATGCCAACTATGAAGTGATCGTGAGTCGTACAGTAGTGGGCAAATTTAGATTCATTCTGGCTCCCATGGGTTCAAACAAATGACACTAGCTTCACATAAGACAAGACTGCTTGTCGAAACATTTGCTTTGACCCCTTATGTTAACATATTTTTCATATTTTCAAGCTTCCATCTTTTAAGGGTCAGTTTAATTCACCTGCACCAATCCGAACTGGTTCACAGCTGTGAACGAGAAGTTCAGCGGTGCGGCATCACAAGTGAATGACAAGGTGCCGACAAGGTGGAATCCTTATTTTTGTTCGCTTAATTTAATGAGGTGCAAACATCTTGGCAAAACACGCCGCATTTGCATAGGTATGTACAGTACCTACATCGAATGGTATGTTGTTTGTTAAGCTGTGTGTGTGCCTGCAACAAACCAGCGCAGTCAGGGCAGAAGGTACGGGAAAGTCATGAACTAGTTTTGGTGCTGTACCTGTCCAGCGCTTTTTGAAATGAATGGCACGATTTAGAAGATGCGAATGCTGCGCCACTAAAGTGAATGGCGAGGTGCAGCACTTTGAAAAATCGATCGTGTGGTGCAGGTGAATCAAATAAACCCTTAAGCACACAAGCGTCTTAGCGTTTCACCCCCATCGAAATATGGCTAGAGTGGCTGGGATCAAACAGTGTATTGTTGAGCTCAGCAGTGCCACCCAATCTAACTAATAGTGTTACAGTTTCAACATTATTGAAGTGTAGATTCCATGCCACGGTAGGCAGGCAATGCTTGTGGCCAATTTAAAGCACCTCTCCCCGATACTCGCGGTAAAACATTCACAAATACAGCATTACATATGTGAGGTTAGAGATGACCTGTTGTAGTGGACATTCAGATGTTTCAACGTGCTTGCAGAGTGCACATTCGAGGGTAGTCATCCTGTCATTGCATGGCAGTCTGAAAAAACATGTAACATCACCAGATATCAATGCATGAAATAAATGCATAATCAATGCATGAACTTTTCCAAAGTAAACAAATAAACTCAGTTAATTAGTAAACAGCAGTATTTTATACATATATGTAGTGGTACCTCATAACACGTATATCACTCAGGGCTGCTTCTTCACAAGGCATGTCATGTAGCAGGTTCCTTGCCCATTGTACACATTTGCTTCCATGTCAGGTGGGCCAGGAGGCTGTGGCAGAAAAAGAAGTATTTCTCATTTATGTGATGCTTCCTTTATCACACTATAGCAAAACCAGACCCATACTTATGTGATGTTTATCAAACACGACTGCAGTAAACTATCAACTAGTAAGTTTTTTGCTCTAATATATGGGCTAGCTAAGAAGACACATGCGAGGCGACAGTGATTTATTTGCCTTCTTTTATCGCAACGGCCTCGTTGGTGTTACCTGATGATGGAATTTCAGAATTAACTATTAAGTCAGCGACTCGTTCCCACGTGAAGCCATGCTCACCCTAAGTACCGCACGTTTTTCTGTTTACAGATTGAGACGTTCAACAATTTTAAAATTTCATACTGCAATGCGCTGCCACCGTGTGACGCCTACGCAGTCACTGGCAAAAAAACTACATATGTTAAAATGAACCAACTAGCCCCGCAAGCAACCATCCTTAAAAAACTGAAGTAGTTTCTACTCACCGCCCCGGGCTTGCAACTGGTGTTCATCCGACGAAAGCTTCAACGGTCGCTTCGTCCTCCGAAAGTCACTCAAATTCCCTTCGCGAAAGCATTTGAACGAGTCAAAATAAACAGAATGAGAAAGAATGTGTCGGTCGGCAGAGGCTCGAAATATTTACAGCGAAACGAAACGGTCCGAGACACCTCCGAACGTACCGCGAGCCGTTACCTGCCGTCGCAACCGTTGGCCGCCGAAAACTTTGAAATGAGGATAGTGATGTCGATAGGCTGCTACTGACATCAAGTCAGCTGCAGCAAAAACTATTACAAAAAGTTGATGACACAGCACATGTTTAAGAAAAACTACTTGTTAGAAGAACAAAATGTTTTTAATGTGTAGCGGTACGCAAACATGTAGTATTTGATCTTTTTAAAATAAAACTTGTCCACGACGAAGGCGCCTCTACAAGAAAGTGCAATAGCGCGAGTGGCGAGAGAGGTTAGTAGATTCACTGGGGGTGTTTGAAGCAGGAACGCGCCGCGGTTGATTTTTTCGCCCTCTACAAATTAGCACTTGAACTTGAGAGTTTGCGGGGCCTGGTGCAACGCCGTCCGTGGCTTTCTACGTTGCACAGACTACACGACTTAAGCTAGAAACGCTGATGTTACCTATGCTCGCTCTAAGTAGTACCGCGTGCACGCGGGCGTACAGATCCCTTGTTTTTTTTTCTTTTTTTTTTCAACTGCCTTTTCCGTGCTGTTGGATTATGCGCATGCGCGGGTGAAAGTTAGTCTCGGAATAACCATCGCAGGTTGCCTAGGAGGTCCTCATAAGGACATAAGGCAAGAACCAAGTGGACCTCACAACCTGGGCTTTGCAGGTCGCCTCCACCGAGGCCATCTATAAGTCTCAGTAGACTCCTATAATTCAAGGAAATTGCTTTTTCCTCCGACGCCTGCGAGTCAGTGGAGGCTATAGAAATGATTAAAAGTGGTCGCAGCGGCAATGTATCGAAGAGGCATGGTGGGGGGCGTGGAATAAACCCGCCCCATCGTTTCCTCTTGACACTCCCTTAATTCATGACCATAACTTTTGTTCTTGCAACGAAAATTCTCCTTCAAAATTTCCGGAAAATAAGGGCACGTATATACGAAGACGTCACCAATGACTGCTACGCGGCACATCGGCACAAATAAGAAATTAGAAATGACTGCCATTTCTTCTCTACTCTGCCCAAATTCCTTCCCACCAGGTGACGCTCATCAGGAAAACAAGTAAAGTAGAAGTGAATTGAACAATTGGAACTTCCGGAAGTGTGTGAGATCAGGACGATCACCCCACAGTTGGAAGTGGGATTCAATGTTGTTGGTATAAATGCACGTGATCATTGTCGTTCAATGTCTTGCATTGGGACATAAAAAGGGGGGAAAGACGGGGAGGAAGAGACATTTTGTTTTCAAAGCACTGCGCATTATACGACACGTGTGTTCTAGTTGTGACATATTTAGCTTGTGCGAGGGTGATCGTGATTCGTTAATAGCTTTTGTATTTCAATTTTGTGCTTTTGTGTCGACTGGTGAAAACATTTTTGCTATTTTCGTTTTCTTTTCTCGGAGAAGTGTTAAAGAGTAGATAGAAAAGGAGTTGCATCATTAGCCTCCCTTGCCTTTATCGCCTATTTTCTTAAACCAAACACGCGTGACATTAGCTGAGGTTTTCGACCCTGAACCAGGCTCTCAATAGTACAGCGCACCTTGGGGTCATTAGCAATTGGCTTTCTTGGCATTCCCTCTAGTCCCAACATTATTGAAATTTATAGATGAAAACATGGGATTGTCAGGTCTTCTAGAGTGCTCTGTCAGTGACACCATTCTATAAAAAACGAGATTATGTAAGTCTGGAAGAGCTAAAGAAAATTTGAATGCTGTAACCGAGAAAAATAAATAAAAGGAAGAGACAGGGAGCTTAGGTGTAACTGACAAAGCGTATGATCACATAAAGAATTTGGTTTTGACGCTCTGAAAAGCCGCGTCCGAGTCCCGAAAAACAACCCATTTCCGTTGCGGTGGGCCAGCGGCATGTATAGACCGGAAGTTATGCCATATATGTGTATGACACCTAGAATTTGATTGCAACCCACGTGGCTCGAACTACGACAGTGGCTGCACAACATGGCAGGCAAGGCCTAACTATCAGTATGTGGTCTCTTTACGTGTCGCATGCAATCTCGTGCTCTTTTCATCTCGGAATGACCGACGCGCTAATGATGTGTGACACGTATCGCCCTGAATAAATTACATCGGATGCCTAGTTGTGTATTTACCCTCGGCATTCTGCACGCATATCTAAAGGTGTCAGTACACCAACGGTACTCTATAGTAAAACATCCCCTGAAACAAAAACCTGCGGACATTGGACACGTTCTTGAATGGCAATGAAAGCTGTCCATACAGTATTGTAGCTTTTTAAAATTAAAAATAATGGCCTCAGAGACTGATGGTAATCCTGCCGTGTCTCCTGTACTGCTGCGTCATTCATTGTACATTCTATATCTTTGCCTTTCAATTTCCCTTTATGCTCCCCACTGCAGCACAGCAAAATATAGGCACCTGCATGTCCCATAGTTCTTTCTTCTCTTTGCCGTCTTCTTGCCTTGTCAAGGAGGTCCACTTTACACAGATTTACTTTCGGCTTAGAAGTGTGGCAGCTTAGGCTAGTTGGTATGGCATCTCGACAGTTATAGCGCGAGAACAGAACGACGACATAGAGACAAGAAGGAGACGAAGTACACGAGTGCTCGTGTCCTTCATGTCCTTCTTGTCACATGTGTCGTCGTTCTGTTCTCGCGCTATAACTATCGTTACTTTCGGCATTTCCTGCCGCTGTCACGCTGTCCGTGGTATATGCTGCCGTCGTTTCAGAGGCAGCTCTGACTGCGAAGCGTCTCCCCCTCCGCCGACTTGAATGTCCGATCATTAACGCACACACGGCGGAGAAAAAAGGAGGGAAAGAAGGAAAAGAGAAGAAACGCGATGCTCGCGCGCGCTTGTGTGTGTGTGTGTGTGTGCGTATGTGTGTGTGTGTGTGCGTGTGTGTGCGGGTGTACGTGTGTGTGTGTGCGCGCGCGCGTGTGTGTGGGTGTGTGCGTGCGTGTGTGTGTGTGTGTGTGTGCGTAGGTGTGTGTGTGTGTGTGCGTATGTGTGTGTGTGTGGGCGCTTGTGTGTGCGGGTGTACGTGTGTGTGCGCGCGCGCGCGCGTGTGTGTGGGTGTGTGTGCGTGTGTGTGTGTGTGTGTGTGTGTGCGTATGTGTGTGTGTATGTGTGTGCGTGTGTGTGCGGGTGTACGTGTGTGTGCGCGCGCGCGCGTGTGTGTGTGGGTGTGTGCGTGTGTGTGTGTGTGTGTGTGTGTGCGTATGTGTGTGTATGTGCATGTGTGTGTGTGTGTAAGTGTGTGTGCGCGCGCGCGCGCGTGTGTGTATGTGTGTGTGTGTGTGTGTGTGTGTGTGTGTGTGTGCGGGTATACGTGTGTGTGCGCGCGCGCGCGTGTGTGTGGGTGTGTGCGTGTGTGTGTGTGTGTGTGTGTGTGTGTGTGTGTGTGTGTGCAGCGAAAACGAATTCACGTACAAGTAGTCTTTGTCGGAGGTGAATTTCAAAAGCACACCAATGTAATGTGATATAAAGTAGGAAACACTCCACCGCGTTACACGTTCAGTGGCTACACTAGTGGCCAGAAGGCTCTCAGCAAAGCGAAAGTAAACAAAGCAACAAACTATATGTTCTGCTTCCTGCCATCACTCATGTAGTTCGTTAGTCACCCCGGCGAAAGCAGGGTCTCAAACACCCACTCAGACAATACCGTAAATATAAACAGCAATTAATGGACTCACACGAGACGAAATAAACTAAGCATGTAGAAACGTTTAGCAGCAGACAAAACGCCATCAGCTGCTGCCTGGGCGCAACTGTTGCCAGACTTGAAGTGGGGGTCTCGCTAACTCTACCGGCTCAAGGCTTACGGAAACCTTGCTACCACTCTAAATTCATGTATTTTGCTGTATTGTCATTTTATAAAACGAGAATGAGTAAGAAAAGCGTTCATTTATTATACAAAGATAGGCATTTATTAACCGCAATTGCGAATACTCTCGTAATCAGGCACTTTTTTCGGCCCATGCAGTTCACTCAAGTGGAGGGAGCATTTCCGTGGCCTCTCTTGGCGAAGGAAACGTGGAGGAGCGTTCATGAATTTCAGCGGCTCCTTGAGTAGAGGAGCACGCTCCGCCATGATTTCGTCAAGTCGAGGGGAGCCCTTGAGTGAAGGAGCGTTTGTGAATACGGGCCTGAGTGTGCGCCGCTGTGGGAAATTGTTGATTGTACTCTTGTTCATTGCGTTAACTCTACATGTGAACTATGTGTCTTTGTGCACATGCGTAGCATTGCATGAGCATATATGAGCAAACACGTCTGCATGTGTGCCGCTGTGGAAACTTGTAGATTGTACTCTTGTTCATTGCATTCATTCTATATGCGTACTATTTGTACTATATGTCCTTGTGTGCATGCTTAGCTATATGTATTGCATCAGCATTATATTAGGCGTCGGGTATTCCATGTATTGGCTTGAGTCACCAACTATCCGCTGAGGAGCCATGCTGGGGTATGAGAACGTACATCGCCACCGACAACTTTTTTTAAAAAAGACAGTCTTTCTTGAAGAAATTCAACGCAAAAATTTCGATCCGTCTGTCTGTCTGTCTGTACATTGTCTGTTTGTCCAATCTTAACAGCTTCAGGCACTTGAAACGGCAGACCCCATCCGCAGCGCCCACCAAGGTTGCTCAAGGTTCAGCATTCATACTTGTCAATTGTCGATTAAAAAGCAATTTCGCGCATGCCTGGGGCGCTATTACATCACACATATATTCTGCATGTGCGTCTTTTACTAAAAAATGCATACATCAGTAATTTTTAGGACCGTAGCGCTTGTCACGCTGGGCTGACCATGCAACACTTGCATGAAAAGGAGTGTGTTTCCGAGGCTTTGCTCAAACGAGACGGTGGTGGCAACTACCCGTCGCCTTGCGTTCTACACCTTCTCAACTCTGAGACGGGCGCGCACACCCATATCAGGGCCACGCGTTTTATTTTTGAAGAAAACTGCCTGATGGCGCTCGTGTCTCACGTATGATGGACTGGGTGGTGACTGGCATGGTGGATGGACGTGTTTTTTTGAGCGCTCCCGATCGACTGCGCGGATAAGTGGTTTTGCATGTTTTGACCTTGCCTTTACAATTATAAGGCAGCAGTTAAAATCTTTGTAGCACTTATTACACTGTACAGCTTTTCTGGGGTTTTTTACTAGTTTGTGCGTGCGTGTGTGTGTTTCTTTGTGTTTCTTCTTCTCTCGCCACCCCGTGGGGGAGGTGCTCGTACATTGAACACGCAAATGTTTGTAGTAGAGCTTAGACTTTCTCTTTTTCGTAGGGCATGGATCGTGTTCTGTAATTATCGAGCGAGACAAGTCATAAGGACAATTGGTGTCATAAAGACATGGTTAAAAGGCTGTAAAGTATTCAGGATGCGGAGTAAGTTTGAAAATTGACTCATAGCAAAAGCAAATGGAGAGCAGGCTGACGCGAAGCGTAGGCAATGTGAGGTCGAGGAAACAATGGAGAACACGATGGTTACCCAGAGTGAACTGCTGTTGAGAATCACCGAGCTGGAGCCTGCATTGGCGACAGAGCAAGAAAAAACGAGGGCAATGGGAGAAAGTCTGAAGTTCGCCAAGGAAGCACTAGCCAAGGTGAACGCAGGAGCGGCTGACGGAGAGAACAGTAGGGCAGTGGCAACCAGAACGGCGGAGAAGAAAGAGCTAGCAAGTTTGGAAAAAACAGGTTCCGCTGGTTCAATAGACCTCCACCGGGCTACGTCACAGCGTGACGTCACCGGTGCACGTGCAAGGCGGTGGTTGGCAAAACACTCCCGCTGGTGGCTGAGTGGGGTGCAGTCGCTGGGTGTTTGGGGCATTTACTTTTTTTTTTTGAAAGCTTAATCTTCATTTCACAGTGGCAACATTAGCTGTGGCTTGTGTCAGAGCACATCTAGCCCCCGTATTCAGAAACGCTCCTCGACTCGACCCTTCACTCAAAACGCTCCTTGAGTAACGTTTTTCCATTCATAAACCGCCCTTCACTTAAAACGATTCCTTCACTTGGAAAAATCTCGAGCGTTTCCTCGACATTGTCAAGGAAGTGATCGAGCTACCTTGAATCGTCCCTCTAGTGAAGTTCCTGCGCCAACGTCGCGTCCATGGCGGAGCCCGTCGCGCTTTGACGGCGTTTAACGATCAATTTGGCTGCCACCGCCGCGTTTTTTCAAGAGTGGCGGTGCACGTTCACTACGGAGCTGTCTTGTAACGGTTCGACAACGGCTGCTGTGGCGCTGGGACAGGCGGGCGTGGTGTCCAGCGGAGCTCTCACCAGTGCCGTGATGTGTTGTGTTTCGTGCATGAGCCAGTGGATTACCTGCCTTCGGGCGTGCGTATACTCGTCGTGCGAGTGCTCCAAGACTTACTTCGGACGCCAGTGCTTTGAGAAAAATGAGAAAAATGAACATAGCACAATCCAATGAAATAAGGGACTGTTCACGTACTCCCGCAGCGAAAACGTATTCACGTACAAGTAATCTTTGTCGGAGGTGAATTCTAAAACCACACCAATGTAATGTGACATAAAGTAGAAATTACTCACCCCACCGCATTGCACGTTCGGTGGCTACACTAGTGATCAGAAGGCTCTCAAAAAAGTGAAAGTAAACAAAGCAACAAACCATATGTTCTGATTCCTGTCATCACTAACGTAGTTCGTTAGTCACCCCGGCGAAAGCAGGGTCTCAAACACCTACTCAGACATTACCGTAAATATAAACAGCAAACAATAGACGCACTCGAGACGAAATAAACTAAGCACGTGGAAACGTTCAGCAGCAGACAAAACTCCATCAGCTGCTCGTTCTGCTGCCTGGGCGCAACTGTTGCCAGACTTGAAGCGGAGGTTTCACTAACTCTACCGGCTCAAGGCTTTGTGAAACCATTCTACCACTCTAAATGCATATATTTTGCTGTTGTGTCAATTTATAAAAAAAGAATGAGTAAAAAAAGCGTTCATCTTTTATACAGAGATAGCCATTTCATAACCACAATTGCGAATATTCTCGTTATCAGGTGCTTTTCTCAGCCCATGCAGTTCACTCAAGTGGAGGAAGCCTTTCTGAGGCCTCCCTTGGCGGAGGAAGTGTGGTGGAGCGTTTATGAAATGCAGCGGCTGCTTGAGTGGAGGAGCACGCTCCGCCTTGACTTCGTCAAGTACAGGGGAGCCCTTGAATGAAGGAGCGTTTGTGAATACGGGCCTCTAACACTGAAGAAGAAACGTTGCTTCTTCGGTCCTTGCCGCAAGAGGGCGCGACAAGTTAAGCTTCAGTGTACTGGTCTAGTAAAGCGCCCGAAAAGGAGAAAGTCGCCGCACCGAAGGACAAACAAAACCCGTTTCTCCATTCTCGCTCCCTCCCTTTTTTTAAGATTAATATGGCTGCGTCAGCCACTCCCTTCGGAGCTCGCAGTGACGATGATCGCGTCACAACGACCGCAGTTTCATGGGCGGTGGTTGCGCCAAACGGTTGTTCCATTTTCTATCGACATGTTCGGGCCACCCACATGCCTTCAAGAATTGGTCATTTGTTATCTATGATCGCATCTGCCGGAATTTTGTGTGCAGCATTTGCTGAAAGCCGCGTCACTTGACTGTGTAAGCGTTAAAAGTGCGTGCAGTTTCCAAATTATGTCAGCTACGTCGTCGCCATCAAACATCGTGACAAGATCAACCGCGGTTCGGTCCGGCTGTTGTGGCAAACGACTGCCACATTTCTGACAGTGTTTACGCTAGCCGCACACGTACTGCCGTAGCTTTCAGTATGCTCCTCTCGGCCATCGCTTGACAGCTAGCTTGGTACCAAAGTTCGTATCTCCCACCGCGACACGGAACATCCGAATTTCAGCCTGTCGGACTCACTTGAATTCAGCTGGGGAATTTCCCAAATTTGTTTCAGCGAGATTCTACAAAGCCTCTCAAATTGGTTCGTACAATATGATAGTTTTTCAAAACACCTGGATCAGATTGGGTTGAAGTTTAGTCAATGCGGCTAGTGCATGCACAGAAATTTTGATTTCTAAGAGATTTTCCTGCCAACCGCGAACCCGGAAGAAATGGTCGAAATCCTGGAGCCTCTCGGAAAGTCCGGGAGAGGTATGTGTATACGATTTCAGAAACACTTGGAAAAACTGTGATGGCTTCGAGCCTGCCATTGAATTGCGAATACGATACGGGTTATGACACGCTGATGTGGTCGTTTGAGTGCGCTCAGATTGTGTTTACTAAAGCCTCCGTAGCGCTTGAAAACAACTAGTCGAACATACCACTAAACACAGCAGTCGTACTACGTCGTACGCGGCAGCCTGTAATACGAAAAGCGACGCATTTTAGTCCTAACCACGACCTGCACACAAAAGGTACAAGATGAAGGTGGTACCGACCTACGCGCCTGCATCAATCCATGATGATAATTTGGTTAAACGCTTCTATGAAGACCTAGAGTCAGCCATTAATAAAGTAAAATCACAGTATACTATTTTGATGGGCGACTTTAATGCCAAAATGGGCAAGAAGCAGGCCGGAGACCATGAAGTGCAAGAATATGGCATCGGCTCTACAAATGCCAGAAGAGAGTTATTAGTAGAGTTTGCGAAACGTAATTATTTACTGATCTTGAATGATTTCTTCAGAAAATGGGCTAACCCGGTTGTAAGTGAACGTCTTAATGGAAAAACTAAAAATGTAATAGACTTCAAGATCAGATGCAGTGATCTCATAATGGTTAGACATCGTATTCCGCAAGATTCAAAAAGTCCAAGGAAAAACTGATACGCAAAGAGCCAAATAATAAACTAGTGGTGAGAGGTATAGTACAGGAATTCAGAGTTTTGCTTCAGAATGGTCGAAGAACTAAACTAGGTAACCGATGTAAGCGGTCTCACAATGAACTACAATCTTACAAGTGCTTTCAAATATTGTGCGATGAAAGTAGGAGGTACTGTCATTATACAAAACACTAACACACTATCTCAAGAGACGAAAAATCTTATTAAGTGACGAGAAACCATGAAAGCCTCAAATGCAACCGACAAAGAAGAGCTAGTGAAGCTTTCAAAGTTAATCAATAGGCGTAAAGTAGCCGACATCAGAAGGTATAACGTGGAAAGAGTTGAGCAGGCTAAAAGTGGCAGAAGCCTAAGAGCTGCAAAGGCAGACTTGTGGATAGGCAAAAATCAGATGTATCCATTGAGGAACAAAGAAGGTAATGTCATAACCAATATGAATATGATAGTTGAGGTGGTGGTGGAGTTCTACAGTACAGAAGCCAAAATAACCAGGATGATAATGTTAGAAACAGTAATAGTCCAGAGAAATTTGACATCCTACCCGTGGCGACCGGGGAAGTAAGGAAAGCCCCGATAGGAATGCAAAGAGGTGAAGCTGCTGGTGAGGATAAGGTAACAACGGACCTCCTGAAACATGGCGGACAAATTGTGTCGGAAAAACTGGCCACCTTATATACGAAGTGTCTCTTGACGGGAAGGATATCAGACTCTTAGAATAACGCCAACATCATCTCAATCCATAAGAAAGGAGACGTCAAGGACTTGAAAATTTACAGGGTGATTAGACCACTGTCCGTTCTTTACAAACAATTTAAAAATACATTAGCTAACAGAATAAATGCAACATAAGAGTTCAATTAACCAATAGACTAAACAGGGTTTCATACGGGCTACTCCACAATGGACCATATTCATACTATCAATGAGGTAATATGGAAATGTGCGAATACAACCACTACCATTACATGGCCTTCACAGATTACGAGAAGGCGTTTGACTCAGTCAAGACATTAACAGTATTGCATGCACTACGGAATCGATGCATTGAAGAACCCTACATAAGCATACTGGAGTAAATCTACAGTGTATTTACAGCCAACGCAGTTCTTCATAAAAATAGTGACAGAATACAAATAAAAAGGGTGTAAGGCAGAGAGACACGATCTCCCCAACTCTATTCACCACATGTTTACAGAAGGTTTCCCGGACCCTGGTTTGCGAAGAGTTAGAGATAAGTGTTAATGAAGAGTATCTTAGTAACCTGTGACTCGCTGATGACATGGCCTCTATTATAACTCAGGAGACAAATTGCAGCTCAAGATCACTGAACTGGACACGGACATCAGAGAAGTAGGTCTAAAAATTAACATGCACTAAACTAAAATAATGTGAAACAGTCTTGGCACAAAACAGCACTTTGCGATAAGTGGAGAGACGCTGGAAGTTATAAAAGGATATGTCTACTAGGACAGGTAGTAACCGCGGAGCCAAACCATGTGAGTGAGATAACTAGAGGAAAAAAAATTCCGCGAGCATTCTCAAATCATGAACAATGTGCCACTATTCCTCAAGAGGAAGATATATAACAGGTGCACTGTGCCAGTACTCACCTACTGAGCAGAAACAAGGAGGCTTACAAAAAGGGTTCAGCTTAAATTGAGGACGATGCAGCGAGCGATGGAAAGGAAAATTATAGGTGTAACCTTGAGAGACAAAAATAGAGCACAGTGGGTCAGGGAACAAATCGGGGTTGAGGATATCATAGTTAAAATCAAGAAGCAGAAATGGACATGGGCTGGGCACGTTGCACGTAGGCAGGATAACCTGGTTATTAAGGGTACATGACTGGGTTCCCAGAGAAGGCAAACGCATGAAGGGGACATGGTAAGTTAAATGAGCCGATGAGATTAAAAAGTTCACAGGTGTAACGCGGCAACGGAAAGCACAAGACCGGGTATCAATGATTGGCGAATCATTGGAGAGCCATTTGTCCTGCAGTGGGCGTAGTCAGGCTGACTGAGATTTTGATGATGATGATGAGGAGGATAACGAGGAGGAGGAAGAGGAGGAGGAGGAGAATATGTATGAAGGAAATGCATTCTACCATTTGTTAAGCAACGCTTCGGGTGTATTGCCAGAGGTCTTGCTTTTTAGCGTGCCAAACTGCCATTGATTTCGGTGGATCTCAGAAAGATTAAATGTTTCAGCAAAGCAATTAAAGAATAGGGAACCTACCGGGGCTGCCTGAGGGCTTCGCAGATGAAGACGGGATATAGATAATGTTTAATATTGGCTCCCAGATGTTGCCATCGCTTTCTATTAATTATTCGTAGATTACAAATTAAAGGTGCCTTGATTACAAATTGCAATAGTGCAGAACTGAACAATAACACCAGTTCGGTATACCATATTATGCTAGTATGCAGTCACAACTCACGAGCCTGCTGCTTGCAGGGGAGTACCCAGAAGCTACTATCTAGAGAAGGAAAGTGATCTGGGCGTACTCTGTGATAAGAGCAGCTCTGACGGTTCAGCCATAATATGAATTGAAGGAAGTATACGAGTTTCTATTAACGTTACTCTAAGATGTAAATAATTTCTCAGTATCTATCTATCTATCTATCTATCTATCTATCTATCTATCTATCTATCTATCTATCTATCTATCTTCTTACGTCTTAACGCTCTCAGGATCACCTCCCTCACTTGGTAAAAAGCGAAATTGGCATGGGGGAAGATGGGTCTTTGACGAACACGACATGCAGGTTTTATGACATGATTAACGCAACTTACCTGCCACGCGCAAGCCCCGCCGCGGTGGTCTAGTGGCTAAAGTACTCGGCTGCTGACCCGAAGGTCGCGGGATCGTATCCCGGCGGCCGCGGCTGCAATTCCGATGGAGGCGGAAATGTTGTAGGCCTGTGTGCTCATATTTGGGTGCACGTTAAAGAACCCCAGGTGGTCGAAATTGCCGGAGCCCTCCACTACGGCGTCTCTCATAATCATATGGTGGTTTTGCGACGTTAAACCTCGCATATCAATCAATCCCTGTCACGCACGCCATGAAACCCTTTCCACCAGTCACGTTTGGCACATATCGGCATCCCAAAGCCACGTTTGCGCCGCGAGTGATTCACAGTCTTTATCAATAAATCCAGGCTTTCAAAATGCTAACGCGATGGCGTGAACGGGTCCGGGCATGTCGAGGAATATGTGGTGCCGGCGTCGAAAGCGCTGTCACTGGACTACAACTCTAGGTGAAAGGAAATAATAAAAGAAACGGCTAGAGTTGGATTCCAACTGAGACACTTAGTGTGAGTTAAGCTTTTTACCACAAAACGACGGCTGTGCTTCAAACTGTTTCGGAAAGCGACCCTATATACTAACGTCCTCTTGAGTCAACGTTAACTATGGTGGCAGGGCTTTAATAGGAACTTGATAAACATTACAGTCATAGACCTACTACTCCACCAGCTATCGAAGCGTTGCTCGAATGAGCCAGTGACACGACATGCGCATCTTAACACCGTGCACTGATAGCGTGCGCTTCGTTGCGAATAAGCGAACGTCTCTGCTCCATTGTAAATACCGTCGCTAAGTGCAAACCTAAGCTTCACGCTTTGCTGGCCAGTGTACTACCACTGCCTGGCAAGCCCGCGATGTGTGCTTCACTCCTCATTTAAAACAAAAGCATTAACCCAGCTCAAGTTACTTAGCTCAAAGCGAAAAAAATACCGCATATATACAGTCGAACATCACTATCGTAAAATAGCATCAGTACCATCAGTTAGTTTGTCATATACAGCATTCATTGTAGCAGTATAGATAAAGATCGGCCCTTACAAATACGTATTCTGGCTTGTCCAGAAGTATTAGAAACAAAAACGCGTTATTCTGGGCTTTGAACCGACTATATATATGGTAATGCTGCCCTGTCACCTCGTGGAATTTCAAGCTTCCGTTCAAACGGTCAAATTCACCTTATTCAGATAATTGTGTGCTTTGACGGCACGAGCTTCGAGTGACACCATTTGTCATCTTGCAGACCACCCTGTCTAGCGTGATACAAATAACAACATATATAAAAGAGACGACACGTATTAACCGAACATTTCTGTGTGAGAGAGTAGAGATTAAGTACGTTGTAAGTTGAAACTGTAGTCTCATAATCAGTGCAATATGTGAAGTAAACAGCAGTTACATCTCAAGTACACATTGGATGCGGCCTGTTGCGACCCCTGAGAAATCGGATCTTAACCACGCGCTTCCTCTTAAAGGGCCTCTAAGCCACCTGTGATATTTTCTCAAACATATCAAGTAAACACGCGCATCGTGTGCAGAATGCCATTGCGATCAACGATTATACACGTGGCAGCGCTACGAGCCACTGGCGCACCACCAATTCAAACAAAAAAAACAAGCCCTCCTTCTTTTCGGGTCTTTCGGTCCTCCGCGTGACGGGCGGTTTCATATCTCTGACGCGCCGAGCCAAATACGCTGTGATTAGTCGAGCAAGAGCCTACGACTTCCAGTCCGTCTGCAAGCAGCTGACCGCGCTGCTTGTTATTGTTGGTCGTGTTGTGCGCCGTGTGCATGTGCCTCATCTCGTGCGGAAGTTGTCTGGCCCGGTGTGTCCCTGTGAGGGTCCATCGCGTTGGTGATCCTTTGAAGGCGTGCGCACAAGGCAGGGTCCATACCGGCACGATTACGGCAGCCACAGTTTGCCAACAAGTACGCAACAACAACGCAACTACACTGTAAAGCAACTGACGGATTCGACGGCTCGTGTCGCGGCTACCGGAAGTAGACGGTGTTTCAAGCAGCGCGTCAGTGATAAAATATGCCACACGAGATTGGGAGGGGCATAGGAGAGGCGCTCGGCGAGAGGGCGAAGCGGCTTGGAAGAGAATACCAGCGGAGTGAAGCAAAGAGAGAGCGAAATGAACGATTGTGGTGGTTTCGATAATCAAACGCGCCTAACTCCGTTATTACTGCACAATTTCGAAAAAAATCTCACGGCTCCGTGTTCGTCGTACACTCGTGCACCCTTTCCCCACCACAACTAAATTCCGACATCTGGGTGGTTTACGGACCCTTTAGGTGTCTCGATAGCGCCTGAAACACATTCCTAAGACGTATATGCGAGAGATGGAAACGACGCAAGTGCCACTCCAGGAACTCTGAGGGTTGCGTTAGGGTCACCTTCGAATTGTTTTTCGTTCTCTCTCTCTCCAAGGATGGCAAGCAAAAGCTGTCACCAGAGCAGCTTCCCAATTTTAAGCATGCTCATGTTCATCCAGTTGATATCTTCTAACAGATGACGTGAGATTCAGAGCAGCACAAGAAAATAAAGAGCTGAGTCTCTGGATTGAAATTAAGCAGGACAACGGCACCGTACTTGGTCTTTTCTTTTTCGGAGCCCCAGATTCTTTTTTCTGCTTCATACTTCTAGCTGCAAGCGATCGTCGACGTAGGCGGCTATGTTTCAATCCGGTGGCATCTGAAAGGAGCAGAATTTATGTTCTATTCACCCGCAATGCAACAAACTTATCAGAAGTCCGACAAACGTTTACTCAAGCCGCAATTTACTACAACTCGTTCATTGCTGGTGAAATACGGCCCCTAGGTCTTGCAACTTAAAGGAGCACTGACATTAAATTAAGCTCATGTCAAGATTTTTGCGTCGACGAGTAGCTATCGACCCTCTAGTAGCAATTCGCAACCTAAAATGCATCTGAGTGACGAATGAGTATCTGTAATATTGATGAATATATTCGCTACCAAACGTGGTTGAAAATGAGCGGATAGCCCGCCAAATCGTAGTGCTGGTAGTGCTTCTTTGCGGCCACGTCGAGGCAGCTGCACAGCTGATGCCGCTTTCACAAAAAGTGGAGACGTCACACTGGCGTTTCGTCTGCTAAGAGCGCAAGTACAGTCAGTCCAGCTGTGTCTCTGAAGGCGTAGACATGCCTCTGTCGCCAACATCGTCGTCCTCGCTATCGTCATGGTCAACATCGGCAAGTGATGATGACAGAGACCTCGTATTGGGTAGCGCCGCCATTCGCGACGATCTTTGCTTGACAAGCTCCGCGTTAAATGCAATATATTTATCAGTCCTGGCCGTGCTGTCGGAGTTCAGGAACACCAACTACGCACCGCACGTCACGGTCAATTGGCGAGTGAATCGCTGCTTTCAGCTGCAGCAAGGCACATGGTAGGAATAGCCCCAGCCTCGAAAAGAGGCCTCGTACTCCCAGTGAAACCCAACTGGTTCACCAACACAGAACTTACCCTGTAGCAGCTCGCCACAAAGTTAACGGGCAAATGAGGCTGTTCTTCACGGGCGTCCAGAGCTTCTGTCCAATGGCGCGTACGAAGTCAACCCACTGGCTGCGTTGAGGTTCGTGGCTTGGAAATGCATGAAACGCCACGCACTTTCCGCTTTTTCCTTGCCTGGACGTGCAGGTTCTCACTACGCAGTAGTTCCCCGACATTCTGGCACGTATTGTCGCCCTGAATTGTCAACTCACAGGCTGTGGAGCACGACGCAAATCAGTTGATGCGGCACGATGCATCGCATGCACGCTTCAACACAGAAAGCAGAGCCATGGTGAAACAATGGCTGGGAGTCGGCTCCAAACACACTCAGAGATCGTCGACGTCATAGTTACTAGCGTATCGTCACTCAGGATGGTATTTGTGGAATGTATCACACCAAACATGTAGCACTATTCTCGCTGTCGCAGGGCAGTCTATCTTTCGTTTTTTCTCCTTAGCTTTTCTGCGCTGTTGACGTCGAAATAAAATAATTTCGACGTTACGGACGCCATTCGAATTTCACTATGCATACCAAGTGATCAAATGATGGGCAAATATCAATCTTAAAATTTGATGTCAGTGCTCCTAAAAAAAAAACTACACACTCGCCCTTGACGGAAGGCTTTGAATGAGTTTTCCGTCGAGCCTAGCAAGTCACGTACCTTTAATAGCTTGCCTATAATACCCATAATGTATGCAAGTAAACGTATTTAGCAGACGTTATACCGAAACCACGGAAATGGTGTAGTCTCTAAACCAAAATACTTATTTATAGGTAAAGAGATACCTTACTAACGAAGATCTGTCTGCCATAGTGGATCAGTGGTCATGGTGCTCGACTGCCTCGCTGCGGATGTCTAGTGGCTAAGGTACTCGGATGCTGACCCGCAGGTCGCGGGATCGAATCCCGGCTGCGGCGTCTGCATTTTCGATGGAGGCAGAAGTGTTGTAGGCCCATGTGCTCAGATTTGGGTGCACGTTAAAAAAACCCCAGGAGGTCAAAATTTCCAGAGCCCCCCACTACCGCGTCTTTCATAATCATATGGTGGTTTTGGGACGTTAAGCCCCACATATAAATCAACCAATCAATGGTATTTGACTGCTGACTCAAATGACATGTGTTTGATGACGGCCATGAAGGTCGCATTTCGGCGGAGACAAAATGGTAGAGGCCTTTGTACTGTTCAATGTAAGCGGACGTTCAAGAACACGAGGTGATCGAAATTTCTGGAACCCTCCGCTGCAGCATCCTTTATAACCATATCTGGTTTTTCGGACATAACGCCCAGATACTATTATTACTAACGAAAACAGGCCTACCGACGTCGTCGCACATTGAGAACGTGGAAAAATATTGAGCGCGCTTTAAGCCATCCTATTTAAAGTCGGTCACGTGCTGCTTATTACCCCTTTCTGCACTCCCCCTCCCAACAGAAAATGTATAAAAGTCAATCTCACGCACTTCAATCCATTCTTTTCATAGTACCCATACCCAAATCCAGGTTTTAGCAGCAGAATGTGTGGATATTCGTAACTTCTCGAATGCACCATGTTGCGTGACTACGGCTCAGAATATTAGCGCAAAATGAATAATAGCGCATTCTATGTGTTCGCTCCAAAATTAGTCACATAATCTTGAACAGTTTGACAACTAATACTGCCGTAATAATCTGTATACACATTATCAGCCGACGGGAATAACCAATTCATGAGTTCCACTATTTACACCGCAAGCTTGATCCGCAACAATGGTTAAGAGCTTGCAACTCAATTGACTCTGTTCGCCATCACGCTCCAATGTCACGTTACAACGGCGAGAAAACGCAGTTTTGATGCTCCCTTATTTTTTTCGTATTTCTGTTGGGTATCTCTTTAGTCACCTGATCTTAATTTCTTCATTCTTGCACTTTCGTTTATTGTATAGCTAGCATTGCACACTTCTCTCACTCCCGCCGTAGCCCTATACATATAGGCTGCAGTATAAGTAAAAAAAATATATACGATTTTTTTGCACTGCAAAAGTTTCAGCGGTGAAAGTAGAGCCATTTCCGTTTGCTTTGAACGTAGAAAAAGATCCAGAGAATACATGGGTGTAGGATCAGTTACATAGTTCATGCGTCTGTGTGCTTATTCTACAAACTTGCTAAAACACACAACACGCGGTGGCTGCTACAGCGGATGCAGCTGTTAATCCAGTGATGTTAGAGGCGCTGGTCTCCACGAAAGAGCTTAATACTGAAGCACGTCAATGTTAAAAACCTTTCAGTCATCATAATTGAAAAAATGCAGATCCCACGTACAGTGGGAATCACTGATATGCGAAGCAGCAGTGAAGAAGGTTGATATGTCACTTTATTATAAGCGCAACGTTGTGAGGCGGACGTAAATTATGCCTTACTTGACTTCCATATCATGTTTGGACGTGTTATTTACGTTTGTCATCTATTCACACCACGTGACACTAAATTTGATACGTGTGAAGCTTGCGAAACGGCAGTGAGCGTGCTAAGAGCGTGGCATGTAGTCATGTTTTGCATGACTTGCATATCATAATTATTATGTTTGGACGTGTCATTTACCTTCGTCGTCTATTCACGTGACGTAATACCAATTTTTTATATGTGGAACTAGCGAAATGGCCACACGCTATGAGCATAGCATGTAGTCATGTTTTACATGACATGTATGTCATGATTATCATGTTTGCATAACATATACCTTCATCATCCATTAACGTCACGTAACACCAAATTGGGTATATGTGAAGCTAGCGAAACGACCACAAGCGCACTATGAGCGTAGCATGTATTTGTGCTGTTACATGACACCCATGTCATGATTTCTACGTTATGGTCTGTCACTTGTGTTTGTCATGCAGTCATGTCATACCATACCAGTTTTTTATATGTCATGTGAACGAAACCACCACAGGAGCAAGAAGATCATGAAATGTAAGTCATGACATTCATGACATACACTTGATGATTCTCATGTTACGACTAGTCACTTATGCTCGTCATAGAGGGATGTTATGCCATACCAATTTCGATAATAATGCCATTATCTAAACGGCCAGGACAGCTAAAAGTCGTAAGTGGATAGATAGATAGATAGATAGATAGATAGATAGATAGATAGATAGATAGATAGATAGATAGATAGATAGATAGATAGATAGATAGATAGATAGATAGATAGATAGATAGATAGATAGATAGATAGATAGATAGATAGATACGCCCAAAGTGTGCAACGTTTGTGCGGGTAATAATATCTGAGGTGCAGCTCCAGAACCCCAATTTGATTATAAAAAAGGCAGTTTGAGATTTTATACGATAACTACGCACAAAACTGCTTTCTTTGCGTTCTATCCACGCGTCTCTCTTGCTGAGAACAAGCACAAACATTGCACTCCAAGACGACATCTTCTGTTGCGAAAACAGTTCAATTGACGCTGCCTGAATATTATTGAATCAGAACATGAACAACGCCAAAGCATTTTAGATTTATTTGTTGTGCAACTTTTACAAACGCGAATAACGTGTGTTTGCTCTGATCTTTATACACGTGATTTCTCTCTCCGAATTGAAACTCGTAAGATGTGTAAGTGGTCGCACGCATTATGTCATTGTCGAGATAACAACGAACGTCATGGGCGCGCGCGATAACGTAGCCACGAACGAAACGTGACAAAAACAGGGTGCGAAGTGAGTTCATTCGACCGATGCCACCTAGATAACTTCAGGCCTCCGTATACTGTGTTTTCCGCGGGCTCTCACGTCACTCCGCTTTGACTAGTGTATTTCGCTGCAAAGACGCGCCTACACTTGCCCCCGTATTCAGAAACACTCCTCGACTCGACTTTCACCCTTCGCTTGACATAGCTGCGCACTGCGCCGCTGCTCGGGTAAAAATGAGGCTGCGCTGCTGAGAACAGCAGCAAATTATACTAATATGCAGTAAATTTTTCTGCCTAGAGATGGCGTTTTTATTGGCTTTCTCAAGTGAAGGTGAGCGTTGAGTGAAGGGGCGTTCTGGAATACGGGCCTAAAGTCTCGTCACTCGACAGAAATGGATCAACAAGCCCGACGAACGTTTTCGTGGCGTGCTGGTGTGCTTCTTGGTGACTCAAGAGGAAAATCTTTTTCTTCGTCCGTGAAATTATATGTGGATATGTGATGCATTTTGTACAGTGAATATTCGCCACCTCTACAGCTGCAAATCCGAAGGGTTGGGCGATGCTGCATGGCAAATAGTCACGGCAAAGGACACCGAAGTTGCGAGTGCTCTCGTTTCCTAAAGGCAACCGATGAGAAAAATGGGAACGTGCTGTTCATCAAGCTCAAGTGGGCATTCGTTGTGTGTGTGTGTGTGTGTGTGTGTGTGTGTGTGTGTGTGTGTGTGTGTGTGTGTGTGTGTGTGTGTGTGTGTGTGTGTGTGTGTGTGTGTGTGTGTGTGTGTGTGTGTGTGTGTGTGTGTGTGTGTGTGGTGGGTGGGTGTGGGTACACTTGCCCGTACTACATATTTTTAAGTCTTTCCAATAACCTCATATCAACCATGTTCTGTTTTTACGTTAAAATAAAGGTGTTATGTGTGCTTGTGGCTTGTGAATGTAAGCCCTGGGATAAATAATTAATGAGCGTGGCAGTACGTTTTCAGAGCAGGCGTTTTTACTTCAAGATCGGTAAACATATGGCTATTGGCGATTACCGCCGCGGCCTTGTATTACCTCAGTTCACATGTTTGAGAAAAACGGAAGGAATGCTGTTGCATAACTTAGTGCACCGGTGTTGTGCGTAGTATTTTTCTGCCGGTGTTCCTACTACTATATTGCGGTATTAGAGAGTTTTAGTATTGCGGAATTGCGCTACGTACGCATCACGCAAGCGCCTTGCGTTTCGTGGCGTCGTTTGCCACTAAACGGCTTTTAGTACGCCGTAGTACCCGCGTACGTAACGAGCGTGAAGCGTGTTGCGCCATCTGGTAGATCAAAATAGAAGTACGTGTTGTTGACAGCCAATGTGAGCCAATCCAAGTGTTATAGCCAGATTATGGCCATATTTTAAGTCACAGAGCCAGTCGGTGCTTGCCTTCGATGCCGCCATTTTGCAAAACGAAGTCTCGCGCTGTCACGAACTTGTTCGAGAGCGGCGCGATCACCTCATACGTACTCACGCACGCATGTCATGCATGCATACGTAGCGGTTGCGTACGTAACGCGATACGTGCGCGTTGCGGTCTGCGTATGCGCACTACGCAGAACGTGGCGTCCTTACGTACGCAACACCACCACGTACGCAGCGTACGCAGTACTAAAACTCTCTAATATTGTGGCCACCAGCGTAGTCTAATACATTTCTTTGAAATTTAGATGCGTGTAGACACTTACGGTAAAGCGCTTTCTTATTTGGTTTTCAGGTGTGTGATCTCTACTACAAGCAAGAATATTTAGGAATCACTACCAAAAATATACCAATGCAAGAAACAGCATTGTAGTAGAAGCATCCACGGGGGCTACACGGTTAAATGAAGACGCAGCAACAAAATGTTTCTCTGGCCCGAAGCTATATGACCGACTACTCACCACTGTGAGAGGGGCCAGAGCAACAGAGGAAACGCTGCTTCTTGTGTCGGCCACGAGAGATTTTTGTGCAAAGAAAGATGTTGTTTTCTGTTGCTATGGTCATCTCATCACCCTGATCTTGGGCTAAATATCATACTTGTGGCGTCAGCACGCAAACTCCAACATAACTACGTATCTATGAAGACAGATGTTCGAAAGAATGAAAATAAAACTGCAGAATCTTTGCAAATTAGTTGCAATAGTTTCTCTGCAAGCTCTAGATTATGTGTGTCTGAATAAAGAGTTAATAAAGAATAAATAAAAATTGTACCCTATTTTTTTGGTTACTTTGTTGGTCCGTCACATTTCGCACTTATAGATCGACTACACGTTAGATTGTGTATAATCTTAGAATTTTTCGTGGGAGAGATGGCTCACAGATGAATCTTCAAGAGCTTTCACGTGCAGTAAATCTCCTGAACCAGCATCTTTACTTTACCCAAATGGCAGAATATAGCTGTTAAGTATCTAAAACTCACCGCGAACGCTCTATATTTTTACGACAGACGATGGTGGCATTGGATTCACAGCTTCTCGTACGTGCGCTTGCTCGAGCAAAACGAGTCAAGTCATGGCGGGACTGAGCAGGCCTGATAATATTCTCCTAGGTGGCAGTTATTCGACCCACTGGTCAGGCAGACTGGAAATATAAATTTTCTAGTAAAACCTACGCGAGCTACATCTATTGTTAACACAGGAACCATATCATGTTCAGCGCTTGGTGGCTCTGACCTCAGTTCAAATAAGCCGATGCCACGCATCAGAGTGTTCGAGTTAGAGCTGCTGACGGCTGTACGCGTAGCTAGAAGCGTTTCAGATGGTGTGCACGTAACGTACGTGAACTTTACGGGTGCACGTACATGAAGTTTTTACGTACGTTAAAATGCAACTGCCTCTTGACATTCACGCATGGTCATATATGTATTATACGCGGTATGTAATAAATCCTCGGTTGGCAGACGGCGCTTTTCTTTCAATCCTCAGGTGAATATCAGCGCTTGTCGGTGGCACCATAGGGCAATCACACAATATACGAATAGCTCAGAAAAAATTTACTCATTCGTCTGTTTGGATTGTCTTCACAAGGATGCCTTTAGCTGTGGTGCTTTTTAAAAGCAAAAAGTGGTGAAAGTTAGAACTGTCGGGAAAATACTTGCCGAATATTGTTTCTGTTATGAAAAACATCGCAGATGCTGCGAATTGACGCAATTGATTTCATGAGAAACAGTCAGCGAGTAGCTGTTTATGCTACCTTTTTCGACTTTGAGGCAGGTGTTACGAGGTGGATCGACGTATTTCTGTAAACAGAGAAGTTGCCTGTACATCGTGTGTTTACTAGGCACGTCAAATACACTGGTATTTAAAAATAAATTATGGCACGATGTAACCTCAGCACTCAAGTAAGAGCCTAAATGTAAGTTTAATTAAAACAAAGTGCTTGCAACGGCGCTGTGATATGAATATCACACATAGCATTTGTTAGCGTGTTTCTCTGCAGTCAAGCAACGTTTGAATGTAGCTTGACGAGACATAAATGCAATGATTATTGCACCTATTTGAAACGTCGTCAGACATTGCATACTTCTCATATTGACTGGTTATTAGACTGTTACAACGCGAAGCCAACACCAGACTGAAAACTGACATTACCCTGACATGAAACCTGAATTGAAAGAATACATATGTAGCTTTTATTAATTTCTTACTAAACTAAATATCCAGCACTGTAAACACAATTGATGTTGCAACGAAAAGATGTCTGCATCGTTTTTTTTTCCAAAGCAAGTGTAAGACCTGGCACGTGTCTGAAGTAAAATACGTAACTGAGTCGCAGAATGTGTGGGTGTGTTGCTGTTTGGTCCTGATTTTTACTATTTGCATTCGTCGAGTCCAATGTCTATTTCGATGCCTGTTCTCGCCGTTCTGGGTAGATATAAACTATAAATAACATTTGGTGCACACCATAATTGCATACAGCAGGCCATGGTGTAGGTGCATGCCACACGTGACTGGAGGAAATGGTTTCATTGCGCAAACGATAGGATTATTTTGTTATTTATGCCATCAAGAGACATTCATATTTTTCATACTCTCGTGCTCCGACGTGTAAATTTTTGTTGATACCAAGTTAAAGAGGCGACCACGAGAGCATTCAGAGGTAGGCGGCTAGAGAGAAAGAATTTAACACTGAAAGTTCCTTTGGTTCGCTAAGAAATGCTTCGCCTTTTGTAACACCCTTATCAAAGAAGCATACGTTCAATTGGTCATGCTGGGGTTGCTTTATCTGTTGTTTCATGCGAGCCACAACCAGTGACGTAATTGACAGCCTAAAATATCATTCTACGTAGACACAGCTAGTGTACTGGCTACGAATAAAAAAAGTTTCAAAAGCCGTGTAACTGCCGGTCAATCTCAGACTTATGGAAACGCTGTACTTTACATATCACCTGTAGAGATCACAACCTCGTATTTCCTTCCTGCTCTCTTAATGAAACTGAGATATATGTCATAACGATATTCTGTCTGACTGTCAGAGAAGGCGATTGATTGGCGATATCAAAGCTCTGACACAGCAGGAATGGGTAAAGCATATTTAAGGGTTGAAATTGTGATTGAGGTTATAAATATGAACCACTTTTACGCAAGCTACCTTCGAAAACTATAGCCCTGCATTTGTTTTTATTTTTTGTAACCGCTGAAATCAGAAATGTAAAGAAAGAAAGAGGGGAACATTTTTGCTCACGATCTTCCCAGATGCATCTGCACAAGTACTTCTCGCATTCTGCTCGTAGTTTAGGCTTGGCGGCGTGGTGCGTGTAGCAGGACCTCGAACACACGTCCGCAGTACAATCTGCGCACACAAGCGTCATCTGCCTGTCGGAAGCTGCCCATGATATAACTCATATATATATATATATATATATATATATATATATATATATATATATATATATATATATATATATATATATATATATATATATATATATATATATATATATATATATCGTTTGCAGCAAAACAAAGAAATGTCGGCAGCTCTAGCTTCCACTAAAATGGACCCACACGCACACGCTCCTTGGCGGAAGCACGGTTATGTGGTAGAAAAGGTGCTTTGTTGGAGCGACACCTTTGCAACCACTGGGACAACCCTGTCTTGGTGTTCTATATGTTTCTGGTCATGCCAATTGTTGATGATGGTATTTCGGATTTCTTTTGTTATTTATGCTGACTTTTGATGCTATTTGAGTGTTCTCTATCGTAGCAGGGATCCCGCGCAGCGTGCAGTATATGGGACGGTATTCAAACAGTGAGAATTGGTGTCATTTCTTTGTCTAACACGGCCACCATATTTATCCAGCTATAATACGTGACTCACTTGAAAAAAAAAAGTATTTGGTTTGTACGCTGCTCCAACACACTGGCCAAACGCCTCGATTGCAGCATCGGGACAATGGCTTATAAAATACTCTCACGTAAGAGAGAGAGGGGGAGCATGAACGCGAAGATAGAAGCGAAGTTGGCCGTAAAAGCAACGTTAATAGACTAATTTCGTTTATTCTGGTAACATTGCGTAAAAGCTCTGTCTTCAGCCTGCTAGCTTGCGTAGAGAAAAGGAAGGCACAAGATGAGAGAGTGCGAACAGCGATGACGGTGTGCAGAATGTAAGAAGGGCTAGGCTATCCACCTGCACCACAAGGAAGACAGTGCACAGTAAACTGTGTGCGTACAGTCAGCCTAAAAAGCTCAGAATACAATATGAAACAAGAAAGAAGGTTAGTGTTCTCACCGCTGCTGCAGAAAGCCTTGCATTTAAATGTGTAGCCTATTCTAAAGTACACTCACCACATGCACTGTACAGATCGGCTAAATACTGTACCGAATTTCTGAGAAATTCAGTTTTTGTTTTTTAAATCTACTGTTTACCAAACTTTCGACGCCGACTGTATACCAGCGTGGACAACTTAGCTCTTACTTAAAATATAGGTGACCTGTTATCGAAGTAGGAAAACCGTTTACGGGAGAGTGTTTTGTACAATTCGTTGGCCAGCCTACAAGGACTTGTAATGACCACTTTTGTTGTTGTACTTTTTTCTATCTTCATTATAAATCATTCACCATACATTTAAGCTTTATTCTCACATATCGCAACGAATTCCCCTCTTAAACCAAGTTCACCACACGTCTTCCTTGTTCACTGCCTTCAAAGCGCACTTCGTTTACCATGCGCATGCAAAAACCTTTAAAGACACTCCCTCGGAATAGCCGCTTTCACAGGTTCATGATTTATTCCCAGAATTTTACGTCCAAAAGCCATGCTATGATTATGGGGGACACAGTAGTGGCGGACTCTGTAAATTGTGACCATCCGGTGTTCTTTGCAGTGCACCTAAATCCAAGTACACAAGCCTCTATAGCATTTAGTTTCTATCTAAAATACGACCACCGCGGCTGGGATTCAATCCCGCGAATCTCGGGTCAGCACTGAAGCGCCATAACCATTAGACCACCAAGGCGCGTTGCTGTAGCATAGGCGCTTACACAGTATTTTGTGAAAGAGTTCATAACGCTCTTGTACCAAAATATGTGTCAGTATTACGAATATACATGCCAGGACCACGATGTGATTATGCGGAATGCTGTAGTGAAGAGCTCCAGATTATTTTCGCTGTCGGAGGTTCCTTGACGGGCAACACAAAGGTCTCCAATGTGAGTGCAAAAACATGAAACGAAACTCTTTATAACCCCCTTAAAGAAACAAAAAATAAAAATAAGTAATAGAAAGTGACTAGAAAAGAAAAACATCCAGACAGAGGCAGCACTGTAGATCTCACAGTATCTCTATATGTGTATCTAAAAGCATCAGCTTTATAGCAAAAGTCTTCAATTTCTACCCTAAAAGAAAAGTCGTTTTTTTATAATTTGGTGGTTTATGCACAATTTGATCAAGTTCTTCTATGACCTGACTGCATTTTTTGCACGAGAACACCACAGGGATGAAGAAAGATGTACACAACCTGTGTGTGACCGTCTTGTGTGTGTATTTCATTGTGTATGTCTTAATGTGGCTGGTAAAATGTACTCGGTTGAAAAAACAACTTGCTGAAATAACAGTCCTAATTCTTCTATAAGACGTTATATTTAATTCTGGAAGCCAAGGCCTTCAATATTCTAGTGTACAAAGCATACCGGATGACTTAGTTGCGAACACAACCATCGCGTACATTAGGCCCATAAAGTATGTTTTCCTTCTTTTCCGAAGGCTTTTTAAATACGTAATCATTTCAATGACGACTCAATGAGAAAAAGGAGCCTGTCTGACGTGTAAGGCTAATCATGCAGTATATAAAAATAAGCGTATAAAGTAAACTAAAATTTGCTGGCAGCGATAGGTTTGAAACCTAAGTGTTACACGGCGCCATGAGCAGAAGCCAGGTGTACACATGCAGTATATAAAAATTGTGGGCCTATAATAAAGGAGCTGCTCTTTGAAAAATCTATGCTGAATTTCTTTGTCATAGAAATTGGTGTAACACGAAAGCGAACAGTGTCTTCACAGGAGTATACTTGATTGTTGTTTATAGTACATTGATGTATGAGCGCTTGCACAATCCTATCGGCAACTGGCAGCTATTATGAACCGTTTTACATGCATGCACCTACATTGGCGCCTATATAGTGACACATCTCCATCCTGACGACCAACGAGAAAGATCATATTTTAACCCTTGGGTTAATCATGACAAAGATCATGAGTTAACGCTTGGGTATAATAATAATCTATGTCGATGCGTCAAAGTGATGTATTCGATGGGTATTCGATGAGTCAAAGTGAATGATAGAGTAGCGAAGTAGTTAACATTAACTTTGACTCATCAAATACTAAATACTTGAAAAATATGGAATCAACACGCACATAATACTGGTACTTAGTATGAACCGATTCAAAGCATCGTAATTCGAGGAGACAAAAGCCAAGGTGTGTGCTCCCAGTAATGGGTTATCCTGCGCCTGTATTTGTGCACATGCCACACAGCACTACACGAACGCGAGAGGCAAAGTTTATAGCTCGAGTCGTGAACGCGGGAACAGCTTTCTACTACCTGCTGGCCTGTTTCTAGCTACACCGAAAGCTGGAAATCCCGAAGCGCTCACTGTCAGCGCTCTTTAGTGTTATGATTCAGTACTTCACCGATTCCAGACGATGACACCACCGCCCCTCAACTAAGCTTACTGGAAAAGGAAAAAGGTGTGAGATATACCGACACGTTTGCGAAGCCTCATGCATGGGCGACAGTAGCACAGTGGGTAGAGCATGGAACTTCTCGTATCGGATCAATAAATCCTGGGTTCGGCCGCAACATCATCGAAGTCAAAGAAAGTTTTAAATGCGAATGCGTTTCTTAGTTAGACAATGTCAAGCGTCCATCGTGATGCGTCCACCACCCTTTCCCATATCAACAGCTGTGGGCACGCACGTCCCTAACGACTAGAGCCCCCCCCCCCCTTCCATGTCTTGCTTCAGCGTCGTCAGCTGTCTGCAACATCTGCGGGCGCTCGCGCTTATCCTCGCCCCTAGCAACCGGTGCCCCCTCCCCCCCCCCCCCCCCACCCTGCTTGACTTGAACTTGACTTGCCACCACCTCAATACAGTGCGTTTGAAAGGAGTTTGTAGCGTTTTGCTGCCAGCGTTTGTGTAGCGTTTGTGTAGCGTTTGTACTCATAAGACGCTGACATTATGACCGTCAGGTACAATGACAGGTGCAGCGCTTCGCCACCCTTTCTCTCGCCGGTTCCATCCGGAAATGTGTGCTCGAGACGCCGCTGCGAAACGTCAACGCTGAGCTGAGAACGCAGTTTTTTTTTTACTTCATGGTATGTTTTAACCCTGCACACCAGGTACTAGAGCTGGAAGCGGCTGCACGGTGTAAGAAAAAAAATTATTCTTCTAACGCTGTGTTCTCACGTGCAAAACAACCTTACGGGCGCTACGCAATATATTCGCATTTCCTCACAATTGCCTTCGATGAGGTGGGTCATTTTTTTTCTTCCGCCTTTTTTTACTTTAATTAGCATTTTATTGATGTCCCAGTCATGAAAAAATAATGTCAATGAAGTCTTGGTAGACCCCAGCATAAAACCGTGTCATATTTTAGAAACAATAGAAAGGAAAATTGACTGTTCGACGTTCAGCGTACACCAGCGTGTATGTATATGTTCAGCGTAGATCGGCGATCATACAATTCTGTGCGTGAGGTGCACGAGATACAAGAAAAATAGGCGATGACAAAATGTCAGACTTACATGTGCGACGATTGCAGCTGCAGTACGTTGTACCATTGTCGAACTTAGCGCATGCACCAGTTACATTGAATAGGGGCCCTCCAATCAATTTCACGCAGTAATCGTCGCAGGATTTGTCCGCGCATGGAACCGGCGCTCTGCGTAAAGGGCACAGGAAACGTACAGGGAACACGCACTGTTCAACGAAGTAGAGAGCAAAAGCCACCTGTTGAAAGTGATCCAAACTATTTAGCATGGCTACATTGTGTATAGAAGGAAGGGTGATAACAGATATCGCTGAAATCCGACATCTTCACACGTACTGCTATTCAACAGGAAGTGCATAGAAAAGGAAAAAAAAATCTCTCAGGCAATTATTATAATAGCACCAACAACTTGTTGATGGAACCAAACAATATTTTAAAAATTAGAACCCCTGACCTTATTGAAAGAATGCGGGCAAACGTAGCGTGGCATGAGCTTGCCTTACCTACCAACCTACCTACCTACCTACCTACCTACCTGCCTGCCTGCCTGCCTGCCCACCTGCCTTTCTTCCTTCCTTCCTTCCTTCCTTCCTTCCTTCCTTCCTTCCTTCGCTTTCTTTCTTAGCTTTTTTTCTTGCATTGGGATAGCTATAATATGGACACTCTCGATGGTGTTCCGAGGTCACTGTTGGCGTCATGTTCTTTATAAAGTCCTAAGAGATAAGCCGTCCTACCCTCGGTTGAAGGTACGCAAGCCAGGGTAACGAACGCGGCTTAAGTATAAGAAGAACGAGCCGGCTACTTATTCATCTGCATATACACATATACCATGTCTAATATGTCATGTAAAATTCTATCATGTTATATAACCAGAATTGAATGATCAAGAAATAGGTTTCAAGTGTTCATTGAAATGCTAGGGTTGAGAAACTTTTGGACAAAGCATCGCATCAAAATTAGAATTTAATCTGGGCAAGCTTTTACGAAAACAGCAAACTATGCAATTAAAAGGTGAAGACAGCGCCAACTAAAGCTAGCGGTCGTTGAATCATATGATTCTTTTTATAATTATATTGTTTTATTTATTGAGGCCCTCAAGGCCAAAAGGCATTAGAGAGAGTAGTGGTCAAAGAAAAATAAATACAGAAAACGAAATTTCAAATGCAAGTGCAATGTTTCTGGGTTATGCATTATATATAATGATGTAACTATTTACGAACAAAAGTAATAAGGTATAGTACAGAACAACGAACACGTTTTTCTGGCCTCAATATACCATATAGGCTCAGTTATTTTGGAAGGAAGCCTTGTCTTGGATGCCATCTGTCAAGCTGGGAAGGTGGTTCCAGTATACTGATGTGCGGGTAGCGAAGAAATGAACAAATGTTTGTTTGAAATAACGGCGCGGGTAGGTACACCTACTCTGTGGGAATAATCTAGCCTGGTGGAAATGAAAAATGGAGGAGGTATGATTTCGTCGCGTATGTTAGGACATGGGTAAAAATTTTATGGAAGAAACATAAGCGTGAAACTTGGCGTCGATATGCTAGAAATTGTAAAATAAGAGTGTTTTTCATGGTGGTGACAATTTCTGTACAACTGTAGTTCATGAAAATGAAACGGGCAGCGTTGTTTTGTACGAGCTCAAGTGCCTTAATAAGGTTAGCCGAATATTGGTCCCAGATGGCTGATGCGTGTTCCATAGATTACCACAAACAAGCGTTTTGTATAATGTTAGTTTGAAACATGCTCTTAGCAATCTTAATTATGGTACTGACATGGAGCGAACAAATTGAATAAGAGTTTATATGTTGTGGTGTACACGTATCCCGAAGGAGTACGGCCACCAGCGTGGGTCCGGTCTTAGCGAGCCGCAGGGCACGCGTTAACCGTCGCCGTGGCGGGAAACACGATACTGCTCAAGTCGCAACACTTTATTGTGGCAACACCAAACGCAGTACAGCCCGTTGCAAAAAAAAGGCGCGGCGGGAAAGCAAGTAGGCTTATCCACGCCACGGGCACAAAGTACTACACAGGGTGCCACGAGCACGTCTCCGCGGTAAAGGTGATCCACGGAGACACCGGGACAAAGGGCCCGGTTGCTCGAGCGAGGGCAAAGGCGCTCGCGTTGGCTTCGAAGGGAGACGGGTCGGCGTAGCTAGGCCACGCACTAGGACACCGTACTGCCCTTCGGCCGTGAGTACGCAGCGGGGCAACAAAAGATGAGCGTTCGCATCGGGCGCGAGGCACCGTCAGCGAAGTCCGACGAGCCCCGAGCGACGGGACTCGACGGACGGAAAAGAATGCGTGGCTCACCGTTTGAAGTCCCGGACTGTACTCACCGTTCCCGACGCAGCGCGCGAAAACCTCTCGGGAGGCTCCCCGCGCGGCGCCACAGTCAACATCCGCTACCGGGTGAGGGAGTTAAACGTCACTCCGCCCTTCCCAGCGCGGCAGACAGCAAAGGAGGGCAGACATGTCGGGACATGAGAATGGCAGAAAAGGCGGGAAAGCCCGCGCAAAGGCAGCGGGCCAGCCTCAATTCCCACATCCCCCTCTCCTAAACTTGTCCTTTACCGGTCTGCAAAAGGCAGCCGGACGTCACCCATGCAGTTAAAATAACACTGCTATGAGCGGTAGCTAACCTCAGTCCAGCCCTGCTGCTTAAAAAAAAATACGATTACAAAGGAGAAACAAAAACATAAATAACAAAATAAACACACGACACTATAAAGATAACTGCGAAAGGGAGCACAGAAAAGTGGGACTAGTGTTCGTGGTGCTGAAGGGGGATAGCGTCCACTGCGCGGAGGGGCGGAAAAGTGCGTGAGTGTCCGCTGGGTGCGATGCCCGAGTGCGAGGTCAGATGTACCGGAAGGGGGGGGGGGGGCTCACTGATGGCTCGTTGCTGGTCTTGATAAGCAGCGAGTCCGACGAACGCTGCCTCGGCTGTGCTTCGGAGGCCCCGCATTTCTGGCTCGAAGATGAAGCTGGAACGTTGCGCGAAGCCGGGCCTCTCCAGTGCTCAGGGAGGCCGACCCAAATTGGCTGCGAATGGCGTTGGCCGGCAGCATATAGCTGCTTTCAGCTGGACTCGCGCAGGAGCCATGGTGGTAAAGGCAGCGGGGCTTCTTCGACGACGGCCGAGAGCAGAGCACAGCCAGATGGTCTGACGTCAGTGGGTCAATGCCCCCCAGCACCTCCAGCGTCCGCATCGATGGGGGGAAGCCATGACGCACTCTTCGCGGGCTCGCACTGAAGCGTCACGCACTTACACAGGCACGCACACACACCGCCGACGGCTGCGCGAGCGTAGGCGCAAAGCGTCCTTCGTCTCTCTCTCTCCCGGCAAGCACCGACACTCAAGGTCACACACAGCTCCCTTCGCGGTAGACGAAACGAACACGGGAAAAAAAAGTAAACACAGAGCAAAATGACACTCAACATATGGCGAAAAACATAAAACACAAATAACACTTAATATTAGACAAAAATAAACATAAAATACACATGAACACTTCAAAAAAAAAAAGAAACACTGGCAGCAGACAGGGCGGGGTCAACTCCTTTACGAGAAAAGGCCGTAAAGAAGCTAACCTATACTGAGGCTAGACAGTAAACTGAGGGCCTTCGGTTGCGGAGAAGTCCGCCGTCCGGCGCGAAATCACAAAGGTGACCGCTTCCTCAGATTATACCGGTGCGGGGTCCGAATGCGGTCCGCCGCTCCGGGTGTGCCCGTTGCTTGCGCGAAGTGCCGCAGGGCACTGGCGCAAGCTCGTCAGACCATGACAAAGGGCTTCAGGTCTGCGATGTGGGCACGGCTGAGTTTTCCCAAAGGGGATCTTTCAGCTAGTACGCGCCACGGACGCTCACTGACAATCGGTTCATAAGACCGGGCGGCTTTCCAACCCTTGGCTCAACCGTTTGTCAGACGTGGCAGGCACGGAATAGCGATAAAAGCCACGCTTCGTGCCGGGCCAGATCACAACATTGCTCAGTTTGCAAAAACTTTCGAGCCACTCAGGTGACCGGCCATGGGTTCGTCGTGAGAGGATCGCAACAGTGCGGCTCTCAGACTTTTGGGCATAACCACCTTAAACGGGTCTATGGACTCGTCGTCAGTGGCTATATATTTCAGCAGGAGCCCGTCATGGTCCAGCAAAATGAATCCGCCGGGGACTCAGCGACACACGCTGTTTCAGCCCCCTAATTGCGCCCGCCGCAGAACAAGCAGCGTAACGGCGCTCCGCGCCTCGTCAAGACGGTTTAACGGCGCCCGCCGCAAAGCAAGCAGCGTATACGGCGCTCCGTCCCTCCGAGACTCGAAACGGATCCCTCTGCTGAGCCTTCAGTAGCTCTTCGCTGCCGAAAGCAATTCCCATTCTCCCAAATGGGGGGAGTCTGGTATCGCGCCCACTCAGGACCGCAGCAACCGCCGCTTGAGTCGGCGTTACGGGTTCGCTCTCGGCCTCGTGGCCTTCGGAAAGCTCCCCCGCTCGGCCGCTTCGCGGTGCGCCGCTTACCTGGTTAGCAGCCAAGGTTTGTCCGCATGGGGACTCACCCTCCTCGCCGAATGGCGGCGAAGCCGCTGTTTCGCCCCCGACGCTTGCATGTGCTAAGGCACCGCGAGCGGCCGTCGCACCGAAATCCAGGTTTTCGGCAGACAACAGGGGGCACGAGGTAGCGCGTCAGCTACCACGTAGGAGTGTATTCACCACAAAAAGGGGTGACGACACAGGCGAGCGCCGAAGGGCGCCCGTCGATAGAGGCGGTGGCCTCTTGGTGCAACGCGGCATGCCACGAAGCAGACATAACGTTCGGGTAGGGCAAGAGGCCCATTCCGAAGCGACGCGCCATCTCCAAAGGGAGAGGCTAGGCGCCTCGTGTCGTCACCGCAATAGGGGGTGCCGACACGGACGGGTGCAGAAGGGTTCCCGTCAATAGAGGCAATGGCCTCCGTATGCAACGCGGCATCCGCTAAAAGGGACAGCGGACAAAAGTCCCGCGAAGCAGCCATGTTGCGACGAGCCCGAATCGCGCAGGCGAACTGACTCGCTAAGAGCAGTCAAAAGCTAGAGCTTTTGATACCGCGTTGGGCGCCAGTGTGGTGTACACGTATCCCGAAGGAGTACGGCCACCAGCGTGGGTCCGGTCTTAGCGAGCCGCAGGGCACGCGTTAACCGTCGCCGTGGCGGGAAACACGATACTGCTCAAGTCGCAACACTTTATTGTGGCAACACCAAACGCAGTACAGCCCGTTGCAAATAGGCGCGGCGGGAAAGCAAGTAGGCTTATCCACGCCACGGGCACAAAGTACTACACAGGGTGCCACGAGCACGTCTCCGCGGTAAAGGTAATCCACGGAGACACCGGGACAAAGGGGCCCGGTTGCTCGAGCGAGGGCAAAGGCGCTCGCGTTGGCTTCGAAGGGAGACGGGTCGGCGTAGCTAGGCCACGCACTAGGACACCGTACTGCCCTTCGGCCGTGAGTACGCAGCGGGGCAACAAAAGGTGAGCGTTCGCATCGGGCGCGAGGCGCCGTCAGCGAAGTCCGACGAGCCCCGAGCGACGGGACTCGACGGACGGAAAAGAATGCGTGGCTCACCGTTTGAAGTCCCGGACTGTACTCACCGTTCCCGACGCAGCGCGCGAAAACCTCTCGGGAGGCTCCCCGCGCGGCGCCACAGTCAACATCCGCTACCGGGTGAGGGAGTTAAACGTCACTCCGCCCTTCCCAGCGCGGCAGACAGCAAAGGAGGGCAGACATGTCGGGACATGAGAATGGCAGAAAAGGCGGGAAAGCCCGCGCAAAGGCAGCGGGCCAGCCTCAATTCCCACAATGTATGCCAAGGTAGAGGTATGACTTTACTTGTTCGACTAAAGTGCTATTTAGGTAATATGTAGCGGGAAAACAAGATGATGTACAAAAAACGCGTAAAACTTTACGCTTGGGTGAATTAAGCTGCATTAGTCACGAGGTACACCATTTCCAGACTGAAGTGAAGTCATTTTGTAGAATACACAAGTCGTTGTTGTAATATTTTTTAAGAAAATACACAGTAATCTGCGAATATGTGTATATTAGAAACTACGTAAGTTATTCATCTAAATTGGAAGCCTGCCGCGGTGGTCTAGTGGCAGAGGTACTCGCCTGCTGACCCAAAGGTTGTGGGATCGAAACCCGGCTGTGGCGACTGCATTCTAGATGGAGGCGGTAATGCTGTAGGCTTGTGTGATGAGATTTGGATGCACGTTAAAGAACCCCGTGGGTGGCCAAATTTCTGGAGCCCTCCACTACGGCATCTCTCATAATCATAAGGTGGTTTTGAGACGTTACATCCCACACATCAATCAATATAAATTAGAAACAAAAGAGGACCTGATACAGACCCCTGAGGCACCTCAGAATGGAGGGGGCTTTGCTAGGAAGTGGTATTGTTAGCAGTTACAAACTGAGAGCGTTTGCAAAGCAAGCATTCAAGCCAAGAAAAAAGGCTAGAAGCAAGGTTTAGTTTGTCCAACTTAAATAGTAGTAGTTTGTCGCATACTTTTTCGAAAACTTTCGCAATATCAAGGAAAATGCAGTCAATAGTAGAGCTGCGATCAAGAATAACATAAATCTTATGGGTGAATGAAGCTGTGTTTCCCACGATGAGCCTTTACGGAAGCCATGCTGTGTGTTGGTAAAAAGTGAATTATATTTTAGGAAGCTTGCAATGCCCGAGAATATTATGTGCTCTAAGGCCTTACATGGAATGCTAGTCAATGATATGGGCCACTAACTGAGAAGTGAATTTTTGTTCCCCAATTTGTTAATCGGAACAACCTTCCCCATTATCCAGTCAGCCGGCAAAATACCAGAGTCAAGAGTCTGCTTTAAAATCTTAAAAAGTATAGAGCAGTAAGCTATTGCACTTTTCAGTATTTGTGTGGTAAATAAGTAAACAGCTTGGCTGGAACATGATTTTAGCTTGCCAATTACTTTGATGCCGTAAGGTTCGACAAACATAGAATTCATTGTTAAGCAATTGTAAGTATTTGTTTGAGGAAAAGTGGTGTTGGTTGATAGAACAAATTGCTGTATAAATTGGAGTTTATTACTGTTGATCATTTTGCATCTGGGATAGCCAAACCACTATTGTCTATTAAGGTAATGTCATCTGGAGGATTAGGGTTCACGACATGCCCAAACGTCTTGGGATCAGTGGTAAGACTGTTAAGACTATATTGAAATAGGTTGTATCTAGAGCCTTTATTTACACATACTTAAGTGTGACTGGCATTACAATGGGCTTCCCAACTTTCGTTAGTACCGGACACTTGCGCGGTAAAAACATTTCTTCTGTTGGACAACCATTTAAGGTACGACCAAACGAGTTGTAGCAGTGATACCCTGGTGCTCTTGAGTGTGGTGGAATTTTTGTTGTGGTATATGCTGGTCTGTAAATCCTTATTTTATTCATTTCCAGATTCCAGATACCTACTGCAGTGCGATCATCGAAACCGTCCCAGAAAAAAAAGTATAGAATATCGGTAAGGTTCAGGTTTATGGCATTGAAGTTAGCTTTCTTGTCGTCACGGATGTATTTAGAAATTACTTGAACCGATGCAGTATTGGTGGTTATTTCAAATGAAAGCGATAAATAGGCATTGATCCCAGCTAAGTACGCGATGTCTGGGGCGAGGTTCGGTGGAAGGGTAAGCACTAAATGAAGAATGTTCGCAGTTGTTTCCGTAATTCTTGTTGGTTGAGATACTAGTTGTGAGAAGGTGAGAGTGCGCAAAGGTATAAGAAATCGGTGCTTAGACTAGACAACGAGCTTCGGATAGGAGGGTTAGAACTTGGAAGGCCAAGATATGTTTGGAAAGTTCAAGTCACCAAGTAGGAAGATCGATGCCTTCGGGTGTACACAGCATTTATCGCGTCACGTTGATTATCAATGAAACTAGCTGAAAGATTCCGAGGGTGGCAGCATACCCAGAAAATGAGCTTTAGGTGCGCTAGTTCTACACATGTCCAGACAAGCTCGAGATCTGTTAACAGCATAAAAACGAAGACTTTCTCAAGCAGTTAGGAGAACACCCCCATGCTGACGAGATGTGCGGTCACAGCAGTAAGAGTATACCGGGATGAGTTATTGAAAAATTCAGTGTTACGTACATTAGAATGAAGCCAAGCTTTGGTAAGTGCATTGGTATGCGCATTACGTGTATCGGATACGGAATAAAACGCATCCGGTTTACCTTCTTACATTAGCGAGAAAAACAGATATGTGTGGTATATTCGACGACTGTCTCCTAACGCTGTGCTATGAAGAGTACACGGTATTCAGTGCACGAGAGGAGGCTGACAGCCGTGTAACCTTTGGTGCTGGAGCAAGCTAGAGTGAACTAGCTCAGGCCGACCTCTCTGCCTTCTAATAAATTCTCACTCCGCAGAGGAGCCGGTTATATTATAGCTTCTAGTTTAATGATCATACATGTACCACATGTTGTTAATGGTAATTTGTTACATCGTGGCTGAAACTTGGCTCCATCGTCGTGCTGAGCTGGCTTTTGGTGAATTCTGGTAAGTGTTTTCTTGCGGAACGGGTGGCTAGTGAAAAGTTCTCGCATACGAAAATATTATCAGGGTTGAGCTTAGTCGGAACGAGATGCTAGAATCCACGCACGATTTTTGAGCGAGCAGAAATTAGTGATCACTGGCCAGGAACATTGCGAAGAAAACGTGCCTCTGCGGTGTGCGCGCTGGATTTGAGGTTTGAGAGAGTCGTTGACGAAGGCACTTGAAAAAGTAGCAATCACTGTTTGTTCAGCTTGTTCTCATGTTTCGTGGGCATCCACACGAGCCTCTAATTTCTTCTGTTGTGAGGTTAGGTGCTGAACGGTGCACTGGTTCGAGGCAATGTCAAGTTAAATGCCATCAAGATATTTGCAACAATTCTCAACTTGCTCCAAGTGCTGAAGAGCATCAAACAATCTAGCTTTAAGGTATTTCTGGCTTGCTTTAATTGCATTGGCATCAGCGCATAGTTTGGCTTGCTTGTCGTGGGGGCAGTTGTTTTTTTTCGCTTATGGCGTTCAGCAATTTAACAACCTCACTCATTTTCTTGGGTTCACGTTCAGGTTTGGACGGGTTGGTCGATCGCGTGTTGGGACCGGGGTTAGTTTCAACATCGCCGAAACAGAATAGTAATTGAAAGAAATAAAAAAATACCAAAAAGTGTTGTGCATCGCACTCGGGCAAGGTATTTGATTGATTTGTGGGGTTTAACGTCCTAAAACTACCATGTGATTATGAGAGACGCCGTAGTGGAGGGCTCCGGAAATTTCGACCACCTGGGGTTCTTTAACATGCACCCAAATCTGAGTACACGGGCCTACAACAATTCCGCCTCCATCGTAAATGCAGCCGCCACAGCCGGATTTCATCCCGTGACCTGCGGGTCAGCAGCCGAGTACCTTAGCCACTAGACCACCGTGGCGGGGCACATGGGCAAGGTAGAAAAACGAGAAATGTATTTCCCCATTTTAAGCGAAAAGAGTGTTTCGGTTACACACCTGTTGTGCAAATAGCAGAAAAAGTTAACAATGCTGGCGCAGTGGCTCCTGTCTTGTCTATAGATGTCCATACTGCAGTCGCTCGAGGGTCGTAGGCACTGCATGTGCCCGAACAGATGTGATGTCAATGCTGTGTTGACAGACTTAATAGCAGGCACAATGACGGGGTATGGTCACTTGGTGTAGACGCATGCGTGGTCGTGTTTTCCACTTAGCACGGCATTCGGAGTAGAGCCCCGTGCACGCGGCCCGACAGGACGCGAATTGATCAGATTGACACCGGAACAATAAAAAAGAGCCAATCAAATTTTTCAGGGTCACTGGATTCCGTTTTTTGTATAAATGACAAACTGAAAACTATTGAATCGCGCTGCGATGACGCTGAGAATCCGCTCCGGCGCTCAAATCTACTTTTTTTGGTATACCTGACTTTCATGATGAAAACTGGTTGTGTGCGGGAAAAAAAAAAGTGATGGAATTTCGTTCGCAGAACCTTGGGATAAGTATCAAACTATCGCAAATTGAACGTTCACATCGCCTTGGAAAGTACAACACTGACAAGTGCAGACCAATTATCAGTGAACTCACGCTTTTCAAGGACAAAGCAGAGCGTCTTAGAAAATGGATTCAAACTGAAAGGCAGCAAACTAACGCTACGCGAAGATTTTTCCTTGCAGACGTGAGTAGCTAAGAAGAACTTGCTCCATTTCGCGAATTCACAGGGCATGCCATACAAACTGAACGTTGATAAGCTGCGAATTGATAATAACACACATTTTTACGATGCCATGTCATGCGCAGTTGTTCAATCTACGCGATAGCTAGTACGGAATCACACCACAAATACCATGCGTTTTTCACAACTACAGCGCCAAAAGAATGCGCCGCGGCATTTATCTTTCGCCTAGACAAACATACACAGCATTCTGTCGAAACAAGTTGAACTAAAATCCTATTTTGAAAACTACGAGGGTGAAATACTAGCTCTAACAGAAACTTGGCTTAATTCGGGTATCTTAGATCAAGAGATTCTACCAGACATTGACTACGTGGTCTATCGCAAAGATCGCGAAGCTAAAAAAGGAGCTGGCGTTTTAATTGCCGTTAAAAACAGCGTAACATATCCTTTATTGTAGACATTCCCAGCCCGCTGGAGATTCTATGGGTCTGCATCACGCCATCCTTCAGTAACTCATTAATTGGAGTCTGTTACAGACCACCAGACAGTTCTGCTTCCTTCATTTCCGACTTGCGCACCAATCTAGACGCTATTTTAGAAAAATATCCCTAATGAACTGTATTGTTAGCGGGCGATTTTATTTTACCCTTACATTAACTGGCCCGCTTTAAATTCTTGCTCCCGATCCTCGAATGAATTCATAAAACTCACCCTCGATCTTTCATTGGTACAGTCAGAAGACCAACCTACCCAAGGAACCAACACCCTCGATATCAGTCTTGCGTCAAATCCCGAGGTTACTAGTGCTGTTCCTGTCATTGATGGCTTCAGTGACCACAAAATCTTGAACCGAACTATTACCATTCCCTCACATTCACGAGCCACTACTCCTAAGCGTATCTTCAACTATAAGAAAGCCGATTGTACTGCCAGTAACTCGGGTCTCCAGATGTTCATTGATAAAGTACAGCCCACTTTTGCCTCCCGTACCCTCGATGAAAACTGGACAACCTTCACACACAAGCTGCTGGCAATAAAAATGATCATATACCACTAATGTCATTCAAATATAACGTGTCAAATCCATGGAATCACAGATCTCTGTGAACTCTACAAAATAAAAAGAAACGTTTTTTTTAAACAGCTAAGCGACTAAACACTCCTGCACATAGGTCGAAACAAAAATCTTGTAAAACCACATACTGTCGCACCGTTCCTGAAGCTAAGAATAAGAATTTTTTGCATGACTTACAGTCTCTAATGACTACCGATCCCCAAAAAACTTTGGCATGCTATTTGCCAGACTCCCTCTTCAAATAACATAGCACTACAAGATGGAAAGTGTAATTTGATGGAAGAAGAAAGATGTGCCGAAGTCTTAAACAACTGAATATTTTACATCGGTATTCACAAAAGAAGACTGCTCAAATAATCTTAGTGTCACCGACGTCACTTATAGGTATATTAACCGCATTGAATTAACAGTGGAAGGTATCGCATCCGCTATAAGGAAACTTAAGGTATCCACAAGTTCTGGTATTGATGGTATCAACACTAAGATTCTCAAACTAACCATTGTTCCTTGCAGTTTAATCCTTTATCACATCTTTAATCAATCATTATCCACTGGTACACCTCCACATGATTGGAAAATTGGCAAGGTGATACCTATCTGCAAATCAGCAAATAAAAGAAATGTAAACAACCATCGACCCATATCCTTCACTAGCATTCCTTGCAAGATACTTGAACTCATTATTGCATCTAATATTGCCCAGCATTTAGAAAATAACCTTTACTTTTTTTCCCCAACAGCATGGCTTTAGAAAGGGTTTGTCTTGTGAAACCCAGCTTCTTGAATTCACCCATGATCTTCATTCTACTATGGATGGCAACTCACAGAAAGACTGCATATACGTGAATTTTTCTAAAGCATTCGATCGTGTCGTACATTGTAGTGTAATTACTAAACTGTCTTCCCTTAATCTTGATTATCTATCCATATCTTGGCTCCGGAACATTCTATCGTCTCGCAAGCAATTTACGTGGGTCAGTAACACCTCATTTCATTATCTGACGTTACTTGTGGAGTTTCTCAGGGCAGCGTCCTGGGTCCTTTATTAGTTCTCATCTACATTAATGACATTCCATCTCGTATCTCGTCAAACATCTGTCTGTTCACCGGTTATTGCATCATATACCGCAAAATTATTACTCTAGCAGACCATCTGGCATTACAACAGGACCTCGACCAAATGACATTTTGGTGCTCAAAATGGCGGATGGCGGTAAGCACTGCAAAATCTAAACTAATGACAATAAGCCAAAAGCAGTCAAACTCGACTTGCACATATTCCCTCAACAATAAACCTATTTTGGCAACAGACCGCTATAAGTACCTTGGCATTAACTTCACTTCGAATCTATCCTTGTCAACGCAGATTGAAAAAAAAAATTACTGCCACAGCATCGTGCACACTCGGATACCTGAAACATAATCTTCATATGGCGCCATCCATAACATGTAAACGAGCACATTAAACATTTGTCCATCCACAACTCGAATACGCATCATCCATCTGGTCACCTCGAAGAGCCTATCTCATCGACTCACTAGAATTTGTGCAAAACAGCGCGGCACGTTTCATTGCGCGTGACTACAATCGCTATTCCAGTGTGACGAAGCCTTCAGTTTGGTCACACTGGAATCGCGCAGGAATACAGCTACTCTATGTTTATTCCAGAAAGTCACCTACAGCACGCACGTAAATACATGACCACTAACAAAGCCCCATTGCACATCTCGCAAGCTTCATAATCAGCAGAGTTTTGCTCGTCATTTCAACCGCATCCAAGCATCTAACGCATCTTCGCTTGCACGTGCCAAAGTTCAATGGAATAACTTTCCGTGATGATGTGGTATGCATTCGTGATCACGTGGCGTTTAGGAATAAAATACTAACTATAAATGATTGTGTTTCCCAAGCATGTATTTTATACTCGTGTTCATTCATTGTACATTGACATCTCGAACCGTTCAAAAATGTATAACGCATATTAGTGTCATATTACTACAGTGTATGTTATCAAACATTTTAGCAATTGTATAATACGTGGCTTTTGAATTCTTTTCGTTTGTTTTGTGTTCTTTTCAAATAACTACTGTATAGTCCTCCTTATATAATGCTCCTACTTGGAGCCTGTAAGGTATTTGTAAATAAAATAAAAAATAAAAATAAAACACGTCGCCTGAAACAGCAGCGCTCTTGGTTCAGAGGGCAGACGCATTTTGGACATGCTGGCGCAATGGCTCCTATCTGGTACTTCTACGTCATTTACGTGTGCGATTGTGACTGTACATTTCAAATCAGCCGATAGTACGTTCTACCACCGTCTAGAGGAGAACGTTCCCTGGTCCAGCAGCTGCGCGGCATGCTTCACTGTTCAAACATGCGTCTTTTCACATGATGAGCTCATCACGGTTTGTTAGAGTTCACTGTTCGTTAAGCTATATAATTGCCAAGAATAAATAGATAGATGGATCGCTGAAAACATTTATTTCAATCCTTCAGCTAGGACACGCATTTTTGTGCATCTGGCCGCTTCCACGCATTCTTGCTAGTGGAGGCTACTTTGAGCCTAATTGACTGGTGACAGAAATATCAAGTCCGCTCTACGACTACTTTTGGGGCAGTGTTAGCGTCTATTTCACTGCTTACTAGCCATTTTCTTTCCTATCTTGAGATAATTAAGGTATAACAAGCAAACCTAAAGATAATGGTTGTTCGAAAGATTTCTTTTCGTGTTGCCCTGTGCCTGCACATGTCCTCCCCACGCCGGCGGTGAGTACGCGGTCACCCAACGCGTGGTTGGCACCAGATACAAGTGCTAAAACACAGCGCGTTTAAAGACATCCACATTGATAATTGATTATGATTGATATATGGGGTTCAACGCCCCAAAACCACCTTATGGTTATGAGAGGCGCCGTAGTGGAGGGCGCCGGAAATTTCGACCACCTGGGGTTCTTTAACGTGCACCCAAATCTGAGCACACGGGCCTACACTATTTTTGCTTCTATCAAAAATGCAGCCGCAGAAGCCGGGATTCAATAGCGCGACCTGCAAGTCAGTAGCCGAGTGCCTTAGCCACTAGACATTGCACTAGGGGCATTGTATCAGATGATTGTTGAAGTCAAGAGTTGCTCCTAGAGACACAGAAATTATGATTTAAAAAATTTTCCTGCTGCACACATTTAAAATTTCACAGACACACACACACACACACATACACACACACACACACATATATATATATAGTGGAAGTAATATCTCAATGGGCCAGTTAGTCTTCGTGAAGGTATGGGATATGGCACAACGGGAGCGTTGTCACCAAGGATAAACATATTTATTTCCCAACAATTTCGGAAGGGGTCCTCTCTTCATCAAGGGGGAGGACCCTTCCCGATAAATATATTTATCCTTGTTGAAAACGCTCCCGTTGCGCCATATCTCATACCTATATATATATATATATATATATATATATATATATATATATATATATATATATATATTGTGGGCAATTGTTACTTACATAGTCCTCATCCCTGCATGATCACAATCGCTCTCATCCGCTTGTCTCTTTGTCCTCATTGCCACTCTGGGTCATCATCATCGTCATCGTCTGTGTACTGGCTCGGCCCGTTTGTTTTGCGAGGTCTTTCCTCAATTAAACGCCGTCGCAACCAAGACTACCAAGACTTCATGCGTGGTGGAGGTGGATTTTTGGTCCTCTTACCTCCCACAACCCGCTATGCCCGCTGGAGCTTTGTTCAGGCCGCCATTGCGCCCACTGTCAGGCAGCATGTCCCTGACCGAGCCTACCGGAGCTGATGTCATCAACCACGCACTGACGCAAGCTGCCCCTCCTATTTACATACACGGACATCAGCGGGAACCCCCGCTCTTCGCTGGTCTTCGTGGAGAAGACGTAAAAGACTGGCTCGACGACTACGATCGCGTAAGTGTCGCTAATCGGTGGGACGAGGCCGCCAAACTGCGTTACGTCCCTTTTTATCTGACCGGAGTCGCAAAGACATGGTATTTTAACCACGTCATTGACCTACCCGACTGGACTACCTTCCAGCAGCAGCTGCGACACGTTTTTGGGACCCCGGACATTTGATCCGCCGTCGCGAAGAGGACACTTGATACTCGCCGACAACATACCGGTGAATCGTACACTTCATACATCAAGGATGTCCTCGCACTGTGCCGGCGTCTCAATCAATCCATGCCGGAATCGGACAAAGTGCGCCATATATTGAAAGACATTGGGCCTGCTGCCTTTAATTCACTTGCTGTGCAAAACCCAGCTACCATCGCTGATGTCGTGACGACATGCCAGCGCCTTGATACGCTGGACTCTGTTCGCCTCCAACCGGACATTGACGACCACCATTCTACGTCTCATGGCCAGCTGCGTGACCTCATCCGGGACATTATACGTGAAAAATTGGGGTATATGGGCTTCACACCTCCTACACCACGTCCTACACAGTCTTCGGGAGTGCCCTTGCGTGACATCGTCAGGGAGGAACTTACAACGCTGACGGCGTTGTGCCCGTACAGCCACCTGTTTCACGCCCCATACCCACGTACCCAGAAGTTGCTGCCGTGCCTCCCAGCGACGCCCACGCGACATTGCTGCGTTCATACTACGCATCAGTTGCTGCCGCTCCCCCGGTAAACTACCATTCCGTGCTCCCAGACCCTCCGGCCCACCTGAACGCGCTATCTCCAGGTGCCCCGAATGACTTCTATTCCCCACAGTGGCGCTCGTCTCGCCCTGTATGCTACTACTGTGGCTATCAGGGCACATATCTCGTTTTTGCCGAAAGCGCCAGCAAGATGAGCGTCGGAACGACTTGCGCGAACGGGATTCGTACACTGGGGCGTCTTATCAAGGTCGGCGTTATTCTTCTTCCCCGCACCGGTCTCCATCTCCTCCGACATCGACTGCACCACGAAACAGCCGAAACACGAGACGCCGCTCGCCTTCGCCCTTCCGCCGTTCCACTTCTACACTTCGGCCCGCCTCATTCTCATCTGATATTCATTCGGGAAACTAAGTGATGCAGTTTGTGGAGGAAATAATGCATTCGGAATTAGAATTGAAATTCCTCCATCAGGCCCGTGTGTGTAACACGCTTTCTGTGGAAGTGGAAGGAGTGCGAGTCGATGCTTTGGTGGACACAGGTGCCTCATTGTCTGTGATACGTGCTGATTTGTGTGAACATTTAAGGAAAGTAACGACGCCTTACGATGGCCCCATGTTAGTTGCTGCCCAGGGGAACGTCATTCGCCCTTCCGCGTTTTGTACTGTGCGTGTTCTCATCGACGGAATTCGCCATCATGTCCAGTTTCCTGTCCTGTCCCGCTGCTCTCACCAACTAATTTTAGGGTGGGATTTTCTATCATCTGCTTCCGCGGCAATTTCTTGTGGACAACGCGTCGTTCACCTCGCTGACACCGACTACATGCTTGACGACGACAATCACAAGCCACTTCGTCTGGTCGCTGCGAAAGACATCGAACTGCCTCCACTACAAGAGCAAATTATCAGCATTACGTCCAATGACATCTATCACGGTGATGCATTGGTCTCATCGTCACCACTTTTCGTTCGTAAAGGTATAGTTCTTCCGTCCGGTGTCGTTCGTTTTTGCAATGGCTCTGCACTCGTCACCGCTGTCAAATCTACAGCGGAGATCTTACTGCCACAGGGCACTACTCTGGTCCATGTTGCCGGCTTTGAGCCTGTATTTGTCACGACACTTCAGGCCATCACATCCAGAGAACCTTCCCTCGGTGAGCATGTTTCTTCCTCCGCCTTTACCACCACTATCAGCAGCGAATTCACATATTCACAGAGGCAGCAGCTGCTCACACTGTTACAGAAACATGAAAATTCATTCGATTTTTTCTCGTCTAAGCTGGGCCGCACTAATACTACAGCACATCGAATTCAAACTGTTGGGACATCTATCGTACACCGCCGACCCTACCGCGTGTCTCTAGCTGAAAGAAAAATTATAGAAGAAAACATTGCGGACATGCTTAAACGGGAAATCGTCCGTCCCTCATCTAGCCCTTGGTCGTCTCCTATTGTTTTGGTCCGCAAAAAGGGTGGCTCTGTGCGTTTTTGCGTGGACTATCGGGCGCTCAATAAAATCCCACGCAAGGACGTGTACCGTATGCCACGCATTGACGACGCCCTTGATTCCCTACAAGACGCGGAATTTTTTTCAAGCATCGACTTGCGTTCTTAGTACTGGCAGATCCCCATGCATGAAGACGATAAGGAGAAAACGGCGTTTGCAACCCCCGACGGGCTATATAATTTCAACGTTATGCCTTTCGGGCTCTGCAACGCACCCGCGACTTTTGAGCGCATGATAGATACCGTGCGGCACGGCCTGAAATGGAAAAGTTGCATTTTCTACCTGGACGACATTATTATCTTTTCGTCAGCGTTTTCTGAGCACCTAGAACGACTAGATCAAGTTCTGACGTGCCTTGCCGGCGCCGGGCTTCAAATAAACACTAAGAAATGCTATTTCGCTAGAAAATCTATGAAGGTCTTAAGACATGTCGTTAGCAAACATGGCATCCGGCCCGACCCTGACAAGATTTCTGCAGTCCTTCCCTTTCCGCGTCCCGAAAAACCAAAGGAGCTTCACAGTTTCCTTGGTCTTGCCTCACATTTTCGCCGGTTTATCCAGAACTTCGCTTCTATTGCTGCTTCATTACACCAACTACTCGCTTCCAACGTCCCCTTTCTGTGGTCTCAAGAATGTCAAACGGCATTCGAGCTGTTGAAGCGGGCACTCACGTCTGAACCTCTGCTCTGCCACTTTGACGAAGCCGCACCGACAATCCTTCATACCGACGCTAGCGGCCTTGTTATAGGAGCCATTCTTCTACAACGCGACAAGTCTTCCCTAGAGAAAGTTGTTGCATATGCCAGTCGCGTACTCACCCCTGCTGAAAAGAACTACACTATAACTGAGCTAGAGTGTTTGGCTGTGGTTTGGTCGGTCCAGAAGTTCCGTCACTATCTCCACGGCCGTCAATTCACAATCGTTACAGACCACCATGCCTTATGCTGGCTTTCTACACTGAGGAACTTGTCCGTACGCTTGAGTCGGTGGACTCTACGCTTGCAGGAGTACGTCTTTGACATAACTTACAAGTCAGGCAGAAAACATCAAGACGCCGATGCTTTATCTCGTTGCCCGCTTCCAACTACCCATATGAGCGTTGGTGAGAACTCAACCGCCACATCTACCAAAGTTCATACGCTCGCATCAATAACGCAACCCTTTTCGGACGACGAGCCAGACTTTATCTCCCGCCAGCGATCCGATTCATACTGCAGACGCATGATGGACCACCTTTCGGGAGTTTCTCATCCACCAAACGCGTGACGCCGTCGTCAATTCCTGCACTTTAAGCTGGACAATGGGGTTCTCTACCGCCACGTCTACCACCCTGACGGTCAGCGCTGGGTTCCTGTACTGCCACGCTCTCTCCGACTTCAGGTGCTCGAAGCCTTCCACGACGACTTGACTGCTGGTCATCTTGGTTTTAAAAAAACTCTTGACCGCATTCGTTGTCGTTATTACTGGCCTGGCCTTTCTTCTAGTGTAGCGCGGTACGTCGGTTCCTGCTACCCATGCCAGCGTCGTAAACTCCTTACGTCTGCACCTGCTGGACCTCTACAGCCACTTCCGTGCCCTTCAATGCCTTTCGAGGTTGTAGGTGTTGACCTTTATGGGCCTCTCCCCGTCACATCTGCTGGCAAACGATGGATAGTGACTGCCGTTGACCACCTGACACGCTACGCTGAGACTTCCTCTGTTATTACAGGCTCAGCTGTGGAAGTTGCAGACTTTATTCTTCATGCCATAATCCTGCGGCATGGGGCTCCTCATGCACTGCTTAGTGATCGCGGCAAAGTGTTCCTGTCACAAATGGTAAATGAAATACTGCGCGCTTCTGGAACTACTCACAATACAGCTTCAAGCTACCACCCTCAGACAAATGGTCTCCCAGAACAATTTCACCGAACCCTTGCAGACATGATAGCCGTTTACGTACAACCCGACCACAAAAACGGGGATACTCTTTTACCATTCCTGACATTCGCTTACAACACCGCTGTTCAGCAAACAACTAGCTACTCACCGTTTTATCTCGTGTACGGACGCACCCCGACTACCTTTCCCGACGTCTCCTTCTTTAGCAGCCATGGGAAATCATGCCAGTCTTCTAGCGAGGAATAATATTCCCGCCTGGTCCAGTCTCGCCATCAGGCTCGCATCAATACTGAAGTGAGACAACACGAGCGGAATATCACCTGTGACGAATCCCACCGCGTTGTGTCTTTCCAACCTGGTGACGAGGTGCTGCTTTTGACACCTATTCGCACTCCTGGTCTCTGTGACAAATTCCAACCACGCTTCTTCGGGCCGTACATTGTTTTAGAACAGACTTCGCCGGTTAATTAATGTGTGACACCACTCGTCACCCCAACAGACCGCCGCTACCGCAGCACAGAGATTGTCCACGTTTGTCGCATGAAACGTTTCCCGCGACGTTCCCCGTCACTTTGACTTACGGCGGCTAGAGTGTCCGCTTCCAAGTGGAGGGAATTAGTGTGGGCATTTGTTACTTACATCGTCCTCATCCCTGCATGATCACAATCACTATCATCCGCTTGTCTCTTTTTTCTCATTGCCACTCTGGGTCATCATCATCGTCATCGCCTGTGTACTGGCTCTGCCCGTTCGTTTTGCGAGGTCTTTCCTCAATTAAACGCTGTCGCAACCAAGACTACCAAGACTTCATAATATATATATATATATATATATATATATATATATATGGCTAAGTAATGGCTGACTGCACCATCACAAGAAACCACACTCAAGGTACAATAGATTGTCAAGAGCGAACTAAACATTTAGCTCACATTACCCATGCGTGTCTGCTCCCTTGTCGTTCACTGAATACGATAATGCTGTCACAGCGGCGAAGATCACCGATTGGTAAATCATCGTTCCAAGGGAGTCTATCAGTTAAGAGAAGTCAGTCATGCTGGCGAGTGAGCGACAAAAAGAGAAAGAGATCACATTGGAGAGAGTGCGAGATGTGAGCGTCTTTTCTGTGGCACTTCGCTTTTTGTCTTTTTTTAACGACCGTTTAGCGAAGAAAAACTTGAGGTCTTCAGGGCTCATCCTACAAAAGGATCAAAGAGCAAGCCGCAATGGAATGGTTGTGAAGCTGCCTTTTATTAGCACTCCGCGATATACAGTACTTAATGTTGCCTCTGAGAAGAGGAATTGCGAAAGACAACGAGACTCTGCGAGACTGACCAGCTGGTGTTAGACTGAACGTGGTTTATTTGCTTCCTCGCAGTCTTCGTAAGAATACCGCGCAAAAGCATAAAAGCAGCTGTTCAGGAGGTTCTATCCTAATGCAGCTGCATTTAACGACTTCAATACTCTAAGGGCTATCAAACATAAGCGAAAATGTTTCAAAAAAGTCTCATCCTCTTTTTTTTCGAAAGCAAGTGCATTCTTAACAGAAAGCAAGCCAGACAGAAAAGTCTTAGCTGAAAAAGTAACATTTATGAGAAGAAGAAAAAAAGGAGACTGAAACAAAAAAAAGGGCTTCACTGCACATAGTTAAGAACGTGAAACACCCTTCAGCTATGCTTATTAACAAGAGCGAAAACAACGCTACTCAATTGAAAAATCATTCGCACAGGTCAAACCAACCTCTCTGATTCAACATGTTTTTATTTGTTTTTTGTTTTTTTCTTCATTTGTTTTCCGGCGCAATTTAAACAACACTTTGACTCCTCTTTTTTTTTCAAAAGATGGCTGACCACGTAATAAGCCAGCGCCTGTGATTTCAGTCTTCTATCAGTTCATTTTTTACATCGGTCGTTTACCGTAACCACACGAAAAAAAAAAAGAGGGAGAAACCCGAACCGTATTGGGAGCTGCGCGAAACGTAAAGCAACGCCGGATAGCGGAGTTCGGCGTTCATCATTCCTGCGAGTACACTCACTTCAATAGCTGAGCACAAATTCCGTCAGAAAATGATTTTCCAAGACATTAAATGCTACTCTAAGACATTTTTTTTCTATCTTTGTCTTAGTTACATGCCCTAGCTCAGATAAAATTTCGGTGTTCTTGAGTTCTTCAAAGAAACCGAAACAGAAAAAAATCCCACAAGAGTGGTTATTTATTAATTTTTATTTATTATTTTAATTATTACGTTATGCTAATGTCTTGAGACCGACAAAGTACTAATAAATGTCAAATGGTATATTATGATCACTTTTTACGTATAAAAAACTGGTAACTTCTACAAAAGAAATACATGAAAAAGTTGGGACAACAATAGAGCACGCCCAACGTTGTAATTAGTGGGATGACATGGCTTGCTCAAGAGCTCTGGTCGTACTAGATAAAAAAACAATCCAAGTGAAAGAATTACACTGCTGGATTTAAAGAACATGGTGGGAAGAAATAACTAAAATGTCAAACCATCAGCGTAAAAGCCAAGTGCTAGTTAACAAATCGGAACGTTATACGAAGTAAGGCTAGTTGCTAAATGCTTTGCGCCATTCCTATCTCATGTTTATATACGATGTTCTAAATCACGAAATTATTTTCTTCGGGTGTCAATCGTCAGAACTACGAGAACCCCACGGGTGCTTTGCGTTCGGCTTCACCAGTACAATTGATTGAATTGCATTACTACGCATAAATTACCAATGGCCTCATTTTAGAAATGGGTTATTCGCAAGAACCATTTTTATTTATCCGGTTTAACTTGAGTATGATTCTTTATTCTAGACATGCATAGGTTGAGAATAAGAGAAAAACAAGATCAATCGCGGCTTGGCAATGCTCCCTTCCCTCACGTATATATAAATCGGGGCTGCGGTATGCACAGAATCAAGACAGCAGACATCATTGATGTTGAAAGAAAAACTACAAAAAACAGAGAAAAGGAGCAACAAAAATACGGTACACAATAAAATTAACGATGCTACAAATACAACCCGTCTCTTATTTGTCTTATCGATAGTCTGCTCGAATAAAACTAAACTATTTATAATTTACATATTTATAAATAATATGTATGGACTCATGACGTTGGTCGCCACAAAGAAAAATAGCTATGGAGTAAACGAGCAAATACCGCATTTTCATCATTTTTGAGCATTTTCGGATAGATTCCTTGAAATACCACGGCGCGAGCGTCAATCACAGCGTGCAAAGTTGTGGTGCCAAATCCAAATATTCCTGATTTATATTCACTGAAATTAAAGCCCAGCTTTAATGGATTGGAATGAAAACACTTTATTTCAGTCCTGCAGGACGCGCTTAGTGCGTAGCGGGCGTCTCCAACGTAGGACCGACAGGGAGTACCTGGCGGCCGCTTCGTGGGCCTGCTGGACGGCCCATTGCTGGTCGGCGAGAAGTGAGCTCCTGAGGGACCTCTCCCACTTGCTTGAGGTAGAGTCGGGAGGAGTTGTTCTACACTCCCAGAGCATGTGTGCGAGTGCCGCTGTGTGTCCACATGATGGGCATGTGTCGCTCGGGTACGCATCGGGATAATTAACGTGAAGCGTGGCAAGGTTTGGGTACGTGTGTGTCTGTAATAGGCGTAGGGTTATTGCCTGTGGTCGGTTAAGTTTCGGATTTGGGGGTGGAAAAATGCGGCGTTCCAAGTAAAAGTGCTTTGTAATTTCATTGTACGTAATTGGTGCATCCCGATTGGTATCTAACCCAGCAAGATGAGGTTGTCCTGAGGCAGTGCGGTCGGTAAGTGCGCGCGCTGCATCATGGGCGATCTCGTTGAGGTTGAATAGGGCACCCGGCACCTGGCCGAGATGGGCGGGGAACCAGATGACAGTGTGGGGCTTCAGGGCACTCAGGTCCGCATTGCGCAGGATACGTAACGCCTGGTCGGAGATGACTCCGTGTTCGAAGGCTTTGATGGCCGGCCTGGAGCCGCTGTAGATGAACTCCTGTTTGCTGTCGAGCATAGCTATAGCTATAGCAACTTGCTCCGCTACTTCGGGGTTTGGGGTGAGGATTGTGGCTGAGTTAAGAGTCTGCTGCGCGGATGATACCGCGACCGCGGCGAAGGCTTGGTTGTTGCGATAGGCAGCGGCGTCCACGAACGAGACGTTGTCCGCTTCCATGTCTATGCGCTTGAGAATGGTGGTCGCCCACGCAAGGCGCCTGCCCCTGTTGTATTCGGGGTGTACATTTCGTGGTATGGGAGCGATCGTGATAAGGTCGCGGATTTCACGGGGAATTAGAGTCAACTCTGGGGGGTCCCTGGCCCTCGAGGAGAAGAAGCCGAGCTCGCGCAGAATATGGCGGCCCGCCTTGGTGGTACTGAGTCGGGTCAATTGCACACGTTCCTGAGAATCGGTGATCTCTTCTAGCGTGTTATGTATGCCAAGCTCGAGGAGTTTTTACGTTGGAGAGGTGGTAGGGAGGTGAAGGGCTCGTTTGACCACCTTGCGAATAAGCGCATTGAGTTGATCGCGCTCAGCACGTAGCCATTTGTAAATAGCGGTAACGTAGGTAAAATGACACAAAACAAACGCGTGTACGAGACGCAGCAGGTTGTCTTCTTTGAGGCCATGGTGCCTGTTGGCTACTCTACGTACGAGTCGTATGGCATTCTCAGTCTTAGTCCTGAGCTTGTGTACTGTTTGGGTGTTGGTTCCGCGGGACTCGATGATCATGCCGAGGACCTTGATGGTGTCTACCTACGGTACAGTACGGCCATCTCTGGTGTGGAGGGTGATATTGCGTTCCGCCGGAGGTTTCCACCCTTTGAGCTTGGCACCCCGGCGTTTGGGCAAATATATCAACAGCTCCTACTTCGCAGGTGAGCACCTGAGACCGGTGTGGTCGTGGTAAGACTCGGCGGTGTTGATAGCCTCTTGCAGGGTGGACTCAATGAAGCCATCCGACCCTTGTGGAGCACCATATGGTTACATCATCCGCATAGATAGTGTGATTTAGCCCGTCAATTTTTGAAAGCCGTTCATAAAGCCCGATCATCACGAGGGTGAAGAGCGTGGGCGAGAGGATGGATCCCTGAGGAGTTACCCGCTGTCCGAGCTCCACTTCCTCCGACACTAGGTCTCCTACGTGGAGGACGGCTCTGCGTCAAGTGAGAAAAGAGCGAATAAAGTAGTTAAATCGATGACCTAGGCCGAGGGCTGTGATCGCTTTCAAGATTGACGAGTGCGTTATTGTATCGAAGGCCTTTTCTAACTCGAGACCGAATATTGCACGAGTGTCCCGAGTGTTTCAGCCATCTAGAATTTGATGCTTTAGGAGTAACATGGCGTCTTGAGTGGATAACCCTGGTCGGAAGCCAATCATGTGGTGCGGGATGCAGTCGTTATCTTCGAGGTATCGACCAACCCTGTTTAAGACGACGTGCTCAACCACTTTGCCCACGCACGACGTGAGAGATATGGGGCGTAGGTTATCTAGGCTCGGCGCCTTTCCCGGTTTGGGTATGAGAACCGTGTCAGCTAGTTTCCAAGCATCGGGTATCTCACCCTTTTTCCATATCTCGTTGATAGTGTCGGTGAGGTAAGTGAAGGAGGAATCGTCCAGGTGGCGTAGGAGCTTGTTGGTGATGCCATCGGGGCCAGGGGCTGAGCGGCCATTCAGCTCATGGAGAGCTCGGCGCACATCTTCAATAGAGAAGTCGGCGTCTAAGTTAAGGTTGTCGGTGCCAGAGTAATCAGGGTGAGGGGTCACAGGGCCCGTGGGAAGCGGGCGATATTTTTCCACAAGGTTCTTAACAACATCTTCCGGTGTTACTGTCCGTTTAGCCTGATGAAGTATCTTCACGATCAAATGACGCTGATTTGTGTGGGTGTTGGTTTCATTGAGGAGGTGTTTGAGTAAGTTCCACGTTTTGCCATTTCGAACCTGACCATCAATCGAATTACAAATTTTGTCCCACTGCTGTTTTGAAAGGATGCGGCAGTGATCCATCATGGTCTTGTTCAGCTGAGATATGCGTTTGCGTAACCTCTGATTAAGGCGCTGGCCCTTCCACCGGGCCAATAGAGATTATTTGGCCTCTAGTAGGTGGGCGAGACGACTGTCCATCTTTTCGGTTGGAAGGTCTGTGCTGATAGTTTTGGTTGCCTTGTTTACATCAGCTTTGAGCTGGGCCGTTCACGTCTCGAGGCTCGGTGGGGTATCGGGAGGAGGTCGTTCTGCGCGGGTATTACGAAGGAGGTCCCAGTCTACCCACGTGTACGACTTGGTCTTCCTGCTTACTGTGGGGAGGTGTACAGCCAATACGAAGTGGTCGCTACCGAGATCTACCGCGAGGTTAGACCAGCGGGCGTCGGAGATATTCTTGACGAAGCATAGATCCGGCGTAGTATCTCTTTGCGTGGACGTACCAGTGCGAGTGGGGAAGGCCTTGTCCGTAATTAGAATAAGGCCCATGTCATTCGCATTTTTCCAAAGCTCGTTACCTTTGGGTGTGTCGTACGTGTAGTCCCAGGTGCTATGCGTGGCGTTAAAATTGCCTGCAATCACTAGCAGGTTAGGCCCCGCGAGACGGTACGTCCAAAGCGTATACATTGAGCTTGTGTACGCTTTGTTGTGATATGTTGCCAGGGGTAGTTTCGACCATAAGGTGTTCAATTTCGGGCACACTGAGACTGTGCGCTGTGCAGGTAATCTTGTTAGTGACCAGGGTGGCAATACCGCGTCATCCCGAGGGACCGGGCAACCACTGGTATCCGGAAAACGTGGCGGTTGGTACTACAGTCTCTTGTAATAGCATGATGTGAGGTTTGGCTTCGTGGCAACGGAGGTATTGCTGCAGGAAAGCTTTCTTGTGGGTGAAGCTCCTGCAGTTCCATTGCCAGATTCACAACTCGTCAATTGGCCTGGCCATCCTGAAGCATTTAGGAGTCGGCCTGAGCACCCGGCGTGTGCATAAGGGCCACGTGGTGCGGTAGACTGGGCACGGCTGTACGTTGCGACAACGGCTTACCCGCGGCAACTGCAGGTGTGACAACATGATCAAGATATTGCGCCACTTGGCCCAAACGATTACCGTATACCGCGAGAGTATACTGCACGAGAACCATGCTTTCGCCAAGAAAGCGAAGGCTTTTCCTAATCGCCGATAACGTGCTCTTAATGTCGTCTAACTCTGCCTTTAAAGCTGGCTGGTCGTGAGCAACCGCGCGTTTCTTGGATGCGCTCTCGCCGTCGTCGTTACCGGCGCCTACGGGTTGCGGCTGCAACGGGGTAACTGCATTGTCGTCGTTGTCGGTTGTGGGCGTAGCAGCGCGTGCGTTTTTGTCAGTTTTTAGTTCGGCAATTGCGACTGTGAGTTCGCGTACTCTTTCTTTCATCATCGCATTTTCATGCTTTAAGATCGCTATCTGAGATGTGGTGTGTGTATCATGCTCTGGGAGTGAAGCCGACCCTACCTGTGATGTAGTGTTTCCTTTTCTCCGGACGGTGTCCGCCCAAGTGAGAGGTCCCCTCTTATTCTTGTTGGCGTTGCCTGGCGATGGTGGTGCCGATGGGCTAGGCGATCGTTTACGCGAGACCCCGGTGAGACTGGGGTGAGGCCTGGAACCGGCGTGAGGCCCGGAACCAGAGTGGGAGCCGGAGCGTGACCCGGGCCGGGAACCTGAACGGAAACCGTGACGTGAACCAGAACGAGACCTGGAGTAGCCTCGCGGTATAGATCTGGTTGGGGTCCCACTTCGCGTGCTGCGGGAATGGGTCCGAGGGTGGCTCCGGGACCTCGATACACGCATGGTGCGGTTCCTGGGACGACTCCGCGATCGGAACCGAGATCGGCTGCCATCGGATCGACCATCTGTAGAAAGCGTCGAGGCCTGGTCGTCGTCAGCGGGTGCGTTGAACTCGTTCATTGCTTTGTAACTGTTGTGTCGCGTCGAGTGTGCTCGCTCTCATCGTCATCGGCGTACCACGTATGGAATGTGGTAGCGTTCTTTACATTCCCTGTCGGCAGTGAGGTGAGCTCCTCCGCAAAGCTTTCATGTTGGTGTGCAGCGGTGTTATTTTTCGGGATTCGGCACCATGCAGCCTCTGCAGATAACGTCTCCAGGGTTTGGGCACACGTCCGCTCGATGGCCGAGCCGACCACAGGCGTAGCAAATATCTATCTGTCTACAGCATAGTGTACAATGAAGTAGCACCGATCCGTATCGCATAAAATTGGGCACAAGATGTCCATCGAAGGCCATGATCACTGCAGTGGTACTTCCGATGCGCTTGGCAGCCAAAGCTAGTGAATTGCGGTCGTTGACAATCTTCGCATCAATGTCCGCCGAACCGTCTTGCACGGGAATTCCTCGAATGACGCCTTTGTATGTAGAATGTGGTGCCGCTTCGTAGGCACTAACTTCATAGGTCTGGTCAGCGATGCGGATTTCTTTAACGCGCACGTAGCGATTAGCATTTTCTCTCTTCGGCGTGTTTGCTACTAAGATATTCTGTTTAATGTTGGGGCAGAGCCTGTCTGCTTGTTGTTCCGATGGGCTGATACCTGGCGAAGCGAAAATGGCTTCAGCGATTGTTGTTGGGCCAACCCTAGCGATGTTAAGACCCCCTCTGGGCCTAATGATAATGCGAATGTCGTTCTTTGGTAGGTGAGGCATTCGGCTTGCTCGAATAATTTTGTTCTTCACATTTTCTCTGTTGCGGGGCTTGTGCTCGTTGCGTTTCAAAGCGCTATATGACGGCACACGTTTGGAGCCTTCATTTTTTGCTCGGCGACACGAGTTGGTCTGCCAGCCTTGGTCTGGCGTGATTTCTTTAGGGTCAATGTCTTCCCCTGTCACTTGGTACTCCATCACTCAGCGAGACAGTGCGGCTACGGGGCGCGCGAGCAAGCACGCGCCACGTTAGAGCAAAGAAAACACTCGTCAGGGCTAGCTGTTGGTGGCCGAGCGACGATGGCGGAGGCGAAATAAAATGTATGAAGCAAGCACTCACTGCGCCAATTGTGTCGGCAGAGTCCCTGTGTCTTCTGGAAGTCGTTGCACTAATATGTCGTTGAAATCACAAAGTGGCGTCGCAAAAACGTTGAAAAAAGCAGGAGCTGTAGTGGAAGCGTTCGCACACTTCGGCTTCTTCTTCTTCTACAACCCTCCGCTTTAAGCAAGGATATTTTATGCAGCTATCGTCAGCATTATTCTCCCCGCGAGCACCATTGTGATCGTTTTTTAGCAGCAGCGTAAAAAAAAGTGTGATAGTAGTTATTCGTTTCACCAACCAACGCTGTTTTTTTTCCTCTAGTTTTGGGGGCGAGGACATACCACGGCACCATCTCCCGGAATCCTTCTGTGACGTATGAAACGACACCACGTGGTACCAGCTGTGCGGAGTGTTAGGCAACTCCTGTGATTCAGGCTGTTTTGCCGAGGCTGTTCTTGCTTTGAAAGCCTCAATTGTGTTTGTATTAGCTGCGAAACAACCTAGAGTGTTTGCCGACAAACATCTTTAGCGAGCCAATGTACGGTCATCGCCGTGCCGCGCACTTTCGACGGGGCGCGTGCGCATGGCGTCATGGACGCACAACCTGGAGAGGCGCTCTGATAAATTGTGAGTTGTTATGAAAATCATCTAGTAATCTGTAAATAAAAGCATTCTCACATTGCGCGAACATTTACGTTTACTAAGGTAAGCGCGATGGCACGCACCTGTCTCCAGGTTTGCGCGAGTGTACAGTCCAGAGTTACCGTTTTTATCAGTGTGTACTGACGCGCTGGATTCACGGCAGCAGCTCACCGTAACTTTCAAAGTGGTATCAAGCAGATGAAGGGAAACGATGCTTTTGTATTGGTTAAGTTCGCTTGACCTTTCATATGGGTATCTAGAGCTCTAATTCCGCAATTACATTACTCTTCACAGCAACCGTGGTTTGTGCAGGCTGCTACTTTCCCCAAAATTATTACTGGATGATTTTTTACAAGATATATATTTCAATAGATAGAACTTCACCTGCATATATTTCGTCTCCCTGATTCTCGGTGTACTGACGGAAGTGATCTCATGCACTAACGTTGCAGTCATGCCTGCTCGCAGCTTTTGCTCGACTATTACTTATCGTAACTTGTTTTCAGTGACACTACTGGTATTTGGTGTTAACCAATTTTCACCAGCAGCTCATCACATCACAGATGCTAACAAAAGAGATGTCCGAATATGCAACGCAAAATGACATTATCAAGACAACATAACTTTTGCCGTCTTGAGCTACAGACAGCTGGAAAAGGCCTGTCGCCTGGCGTGAATAAACGTCGCAAATTCCTATGTGTACATTCCGGGAAAATTTTACGTCGTACTCACCGTATGTCAATCCCAACGCAGTACACAAAATATTTTCGCGAAAGTTCATGCCGCACACGCAATAAACAGTAATGCTGGGTTATTTTCCCATTCTCGCCTTCATCAAACATACATCCCACTCCTTCATAGATAGCGTATGCAAGAAAGCTCACATAAGGACGACAAGTAGATACCTCGTCATTACATCCTTTAACCATATGAAGACCTAAGAGAATGGTTGCTGCGATTTCACGATTTGGTAGTCGTTCTTCTCCGCCTGGTGCTAATAAAGGCAATAAATTCCTATGTCTACACATTCGTGACGAACACCGCATTACATACCGAATTTTTCTCTCTGAATGAACGCGCACTCGTAAAGAAAAAAAAGGGTGGCCGGTGAGTGACCTGCACACTAGAAGATGAATGCTGAATTCTTTCGCCAACTTTAGTTTTATCAGTTAAGGGTATTGGTGCTGCAACGCTTTAAAAGGGCTCATTCACACTAAGACTCCGTCTAATGCATCCGATATTGTGGCGATGAACGTATATAAAAAGCCTGTAGGTTAGTAAATGAAGTGACTCGTTGTTGAAAGCAAGCGCGCTGCACTGACAACGGCATAGGCGAGTCACGGGATATCCGTTTACTACGTGACAGCGACAGCTGCGCTGGGCTCTCCAGTGGTCGCCCTCGCTCCCAATAATACTTACCACTCCTATCCCAACTAGCAGGTGAGCGCAGCAACTGTTTACTATGTAGGCCCGCACTCAACCGCGCTTTACAGCGCATGCGTTCGTTGACGTACACATTGAATGCAGCAATATGTAGAGAGGAAAGGGGGGGGAGGGCTGTTATACCATACTATGCCTTAAATACCAAGTCACAAAGCTGTACCCTATAAGAAATGTCAATCCGTGTGTACAATTATAATATAGCTGCTTCTCTATGTAGCAACAAAACGTGTGTCATTTTGTCCTCTTTAAGTGTGTCTGTTCGGGGAAGGATGACATAGATTAATGCTTGCGTGATGATGTGTCCGTGAAGTGCTTCCCGTCGTCGTTGATTGGCGCAAAATGTGACTGTTTTCCTACGCTGTTTTATGGACAAACTAATCTCTATACCCAGCAGCATACTGCACATAATTACGCCAAAAAATCTTGACTCTTCGCCTATTCAAGCAAATTCTTTGTTTCACGGTATTATCTCAAACAGATATACAAAAAATGGCGTACCATGTGCGTGAGACACAGCTGGGAAACTTCATTCATCTAGTGCAAATCGCGTTACTATTGCACGATCGCTCTTTTCCAAGAAACCTGAAATGAATCGGCGCCAGACGTTAAAACCGTTAGTCCTCCAAGTGGTTGCAACGTAGAATTGTGTTCATAAAGTGCCACAAAAGAAATGCCCATTATGATGAGTGTGACGGTCAATAATAGCAACACATATTACCCGCATGCATGCGAGACGTGCCCATGCACCTATATATATCATCACTTGAGAGGCCTTCGCAAATAGTAATTTTGTGCTCAATATGTTGAGATTTTTAATAGGTGCGTAAAATTTGTTTTCTTTATTGCCGTGTATTTTTTGTAAGAGCATGTGGCACGCTAATAACAGCCGTAGTCATGCCATACACAATCTTCGAACCACACCACACTAACACGCTCAAACCGAAAAGCGAACGCGAAACTTTTTTTTTCCGAGTACGCAAAGCGCTCGCATAACCAACTGGAAGCCCCGCTGCATTGGTCTGGTAGCTGAGGTACTCTGCTGCTCACCTGCAGATCACGGAATCGAATTCCGACTGCAGCGGCTGAATTTTCGATCGAGGCGAAAATGCTGTAGGCTCATTTACTCACATTTGGGTGCACGTTAAAGAACCCCAGGGGTCGAAATTTCCGCAGCCCTCCACTACGGCGTCTCTCATAATAATATATAGGTTTTGGGACGTTAAGCCTCACATCATATATTGTAACCAACTGGAAGCAATACCACAAGGTTGCCGCTATGGACTGTGCACCGCCCCTCGAAAGGAACGTAAGAACTTGGCGCGTAATTATGAGCCGTTACACTACAAGTGACGATTTTGAAAAGAAGCCCTTTTTATGCTGGTCGCATAAATTACTGTCTGATTGTATATCAAGCATCAGTGATCGCAGCCACTTCATATTCTTTATTTCCTTATTTCTCGATTTCACGCAGCCTACCCCAAGAAAGGTTTAAAGAAAATTGGTGTGTTGGAAGCTTCCGCAATGGCTTGCCAGCAAAATTGATGCCAGCCTTTTCCCACGAAATATCTCGGAAACATGTTCTTTGCAAGTAGTGCCCACTTAGAGACTCATTTACTTTGATGTGTTAGTGTAAAGGCTACGTTATTCATAAATTAAAAAGATTGTTGCTCCCGACAAAACAGCACATAGAGACGAGTATCGGTAGCTTAATCTACAATAAACTTTGTCTCTAATTAAAGGCTTATCAAAAAAACTAGTAAATTTAAGACACACTTAGAACACTGTCTATAAGACAGACTTGGAGCTCCCGAAAAAGTTGCCACATAAAACTTGCTGGACGCGCGAGGAACATGCTCCGTTTTTATTAATGAATTGATTGTGTCCCCGGTATAATGGCCACAGCAGCTGCCATCTTTTGGTAAGTATGGCTTGTTAGGTACGGTGCCTGAGCTTACGAAGTAGCGGCTTTCATTTGATCCCCAAACAAGTAGCTGAACAGCTGGCGGCCTCTGTCAGCCATGTATTGTCCAAGCGAGGTGCCATGCCGTCGGGAAACGACGACAAGTGTAGCAGCTTCCTTGGGAGAGACGGCGGCGGCGGCTGCAAATCACCCCGCTGATTGAGCGAGCTGTTCGGCAGACCCCTGTGAGCTTGGTTACGGCGGCCCTTTTGATGTATGCCGTCGTGAGCGTGGGACCCCTCGCCCAGCGGGATGCACACGACAATTAGGAGAGACGTTGGTGACACAGTGAAGTGCAGCGACCAAGCCTCAATATTTATCGATATTAGCAGCCTCAATATCAGCAGCGACCAAGTTTAATTTGGTGCCCTTTTCACCATCCAGGGATCTTGGGAAACGGTACTGGTTATAATCAGCCGTCGCGGGCTGCTTCGTGCGCTTTTGATGCTGATGCCTTCTCGATGTAGAGCGTTCAACGAGATCATCGTGATGTAGGACGACACCTTCGTCGACATGTTCGTCATGTGGCGAGAAACGTTCACTTGCAAATGTTGTAAGATAAACCTTTGTAAATATCCCCCGAAGAAAGAGCTTTCCTCCCTGCAAGATGGGCTAAAAGGGTCCGGTGGCGCCGGCCAGCTACCAACGACGAGACCCGCCGTAACCGAGCCGCAACGCCTGGCAGTAGAATTGGTATGCTGTCAGACCCCCGGTCTTAACAGGCTTCACTCCTAGGCAATAATGTCTACTCCACCAATTTAACAGTGCATTCTGGGCCCACCCCTATCGGAATTGTCTGGTTCCGGACCCCAGTGCATGAATTGACCTATGAAAAGTCGGACGCCGTAAAAGCATGAAGCAAGGGTTAAAAAAGCAAAAGTTTTAGAAAATTGGTATTGTGTAATCATCAAGAAAGAATAATCATCAGCCAGCATTATATTAGCTTGCATAACAAAAAATATGTCTAGCAGTTATCTCTCGCATTGAGCAGCGTGCACGTACCATACCTGAGCATGCGCAGATAAGTTTTGTGTTGCCTCGCCACACTGCACCCTTTCAGTGTATCTGCGTTCTGTCTCCATTCATGCATTACTGACCCTTTCTTACTACGAGAGGCAAAAAGGGGCCATGACGCAACTGTCGGACATGGGGCCCAATTTTAGAATACTTTCCGACAGGTTGTCAGGTCTTTAAGGCACCACAAATTGATCCAACTTTTATGTTTTCCTTAACTTTTTTCTCTGTTTTCTTTGTTTATTGTGTGTGCGTGTGCGCGTGTGAACACACACACACACACACACACACACCATTCAGGGCTCTGCAAAGCGCACGCATTGAAGCAATGCGACGCGATAATTCATATCCCCACAAACAGACATACAGCTGAAATTGCCGCGGTCGAAGAACGAGAATCAAGGCAAAAAAACAGTAGTTTTAGCTTACGGCTATGAAAATTGCTAGAAATATATCGCATATATTCTGTATTTTTCAGGTTAAAATGGGGAATTTCAGCATGGCTCTGTTGCTTATAACTGGCAAGTATACCATCATATATCAACGCGTAAGCTTTGAATGGAATATAACTTTTGAATTGAACAGTCCCCTTAGACACCGGCATTGAATGGAACACTAGAGAGCAACATGATCTTTCGCGTATTTGTAAAGTACAATTTCGCGATCCCGAAACCACCATTCTTACCGCGACAGTACGTTGGTTAGCGAGAAAACTGGAAAACAAATGTGGGTGATGACATGACCTTGAGATTCCTGCACCAAACTTCATGGCGTCATGAATTTTGAAGGCGTCTTCTGGGTCCTATTGTATACGTAGCTTCTAATTGATAAAAACGAAGCACATTCTCATGTTTGACCTGCGGTTGTCATAGACCTAGCATATGAAGCTTCAGAAAATTTCGTCCAGCTAATGATGCGAAAATACAAAAAATACATTTCGAAATTTCTGACGTCACGCGCTGAGATTTCAGTGCGAAGTTTAGACATAACACTTCACCCTTAATTTTATTTGCTAGTAATGAACTTATCATAGTGAAACATATATCATTAGAGTTCTCAGAGCGCACGTTTTAAATCTAAACAAGATCATTGTTTCTTGTTAGTGACCCTTTATTAGGAACTGTGAGAAGGCCTGTGATCTGGGAACCATCCAAGGTAAAAACGTCAAAGTGGGTTTAAACATGATAAAGTAGAGATTTAATACAGTATAATTGAGCTCTAACAGAAAAAAACATGACCCCAAGTTAGTTCGTTATATCCGTCATTTGTTGCAACAGTGTATTCGGAAATTGGCACAAACATATCACCAATCTGGCACGTTAAAAAATCTACAGATAGACAAACGAATAATTCTACGCTTCAAACCCTCTGTAAACGAGGTAATCCTTACCGGTCTTCTTAAGGTGCTTCAATGTACAATGATCGCAACAGGAGAACGTCAAATTACGTCAGAGCAAAGTTCATTTCAGGAAAGAGGCCTGCATTCACAACACTTGATCAAGGGTATAACCTAACTTTAACCAGCTATAGAGTGCAACATTCATGAAAAAAGGTTGTTGTGAATGCATGGTGTTTCAATAATTTATTTTAGTTCGTTATAACCGACAATTTACCACATCATAATTCACTATAACAAAGTTCAAAACTAGTAGTTTCACATTAAGAAAGTCATTTATTTCTGCAAACGACGGTGCATCATCTTGGGGGAGTGGGTGGGTGAGGGCACTCGTAGAAAAGGGCGAAGAGGAGGGACAGCTTCATGAGATGAGTGCCCATACAGTTCTCCAGAGAATTATCAATTACCTGGGCTCAACGGTTCCCATTTACAGCGCCTAGAATAAGGAGTGCAGTGCACAATACCCATTAGGTTACAATGCCACTGACAAGATGGGAAGTTTGGCAAACGAAATATTGAGAATGCAGTACTTATTTTCCTTAGTTGTACAGACATTTGTTCACTTGATTTCTTTTTTTACTCGTGATATGCATGAACACCTCCCATCGCCAAGGATTACGCTGCTTCACGAGATAACATGCCTGACAGTGACAGCTGTGGTTATAAGGAAGACACCCTTAATGTAAACGTTTCTTGATTGATATGTGGGGTTTAACGTCCCGAAACCACCATATGATTACGAGAGACGCCGTAGTGGAGGGCTCCGGAAATTTCGACCACCTGGGGTTCTCTAACGTGCACCCAAATCTGAGCACACGGGCCTACAACATTTCCGCCTCCATCGGAAATGCAGCCGCCGCAGCCGGGATACGAACCCGCGACCTGCGGGTCAGCAGCCGAGTACCTTAGCCACTAGACCACCGCGGCGGGGCTATAAACGTTTCTTGACTTCCTTCTGATATAGCACTCATAAACAATTAAAATAAGTGCTTTTAGCCTTTACAAAATGCTTTCCAGGTGAGCGCACTGTCACAGCGCAAGGAAACGAATAGAAAGGCAAATTTTGAAGCCATAGAATTAGTTAACAAAAGACATACTCCATGCTTTGAACTGAGTGCTTTGGGCAGACGGAATCAGCCTTGCTAGCAATCTGCCATCGATAGACGGCAGGAATCTTTCCAAAGACGTATTAATATACTAACTTATAGTGTCTCTGCAAGCAGCCTCGTCGATTTGGCTTTTCGGTACTCGTAAAAGAAAACAATTACGGCGAGTTCCAATTGATAATTTTTAAAATGTTAGCTCACTTACGCCGCTGAAACATTACAGAAAGTAGCAGGCAGAGTCGTCACTTACGGGGTTACGTAATCGCAGTGGAGGGGGGGGGGGGGGGGGGGCAAAAGTGTTTTCACTTGGTCTGCAGCATACACTAGCAGCCCAAAAGCTCAAATCGTTTCATTACCCTCATTAACATTTTATTATATGTGTTTCCTTCATTTATGTGAGCACGAAGTTGCATGTACCGTTTATTCGACTAGCACGATTATCTGTGGAATACATGCTGGCATTATTACCCGCCGTTTGCTCAAGCATCAGAACAATTACTGATTTTCTTCTGCTAACACTTTCAACGAGGTATATCAATTCACCATCACCTTACTCGTTTAAGTCCCCTGAATGTGCTAAGTGAACTACCCGTCTGCATACATCAACCATGGGCCCACTGTCGCACTGTAAGCCCCAATAAAAACATCATTCGTTTCCGGTAGTCATCTTCATTTATGACTTTCAGCCTTTCGTCCTGGCGCCTAACCTCGTTTGAGGAACGCGCAAGACGTGGAGAGCATATTTACGAAACAAAGTTGAGGCTAAAACTGAAGAAGACAGAGAGAATAAAGTTCATGCAAAACAGCTCACGAACGGAGCAAGACGTGGTTTTTCATTCTTGCCTAACACTTGAAAAAAGTAAAGTACTATAGACTACCCGACAGTAAAAAAAAATACTCACTACAGTTAGCTTTGTCAGCATAGAAAGTCCTATATTTTAAGTTTTTTTTTATTTTTCTTTCACCTCAGAGCTTGGTAGTTGGAACCACATGTAGTATACACCTAAAAATAAATGAATAAAGGCATATTGGGGGGCGGGGGCTGCTTCGTTTGTTTGACACAACCCTAATGAAAACCAGCAGATGATGAAGTCGAGGAAGGGAACGTTGATCGTGCTGCTTTTAAGTTTAATAGGAGTAACTATGATATAGACGAGAAGAGAGTGGAGAAAAAGACGACTTACCACTGGCAGGGACCGAACCTGTGACTTTGAGATCGCAGATTTGGTTCCTGCCTGATGCAAGTTGTCCTTCTATTCTTTTTAATTTCTCACATTTGCATTCCAATTATTACAATGCACTTAAGACAGTACAATTAACATCCCATATACGTTCCTCCGCTTCATTATTTGCAGGTTTTCATTGTGGTTGTACGGTTGTGCTATACGTTTAAAAAGTATCTAATAAACATTCTGGACTTTCTCCTCGTCATGACATTTTCCCCAAATCACTGTAACATGGTTAAGAGAACCACTCTCAGAGCACGCTTGCTCTTGTTTTTCAGACTTCCTTTCATTACGCGTTCTCTGTTTAGCCGTTTTAGCCGACGCATACTTGGTGGTGCAACATAAGCAGCAACTTGAGCAGAAATCATTTTCGGGGTAATTTTGTTGACGTTTTACAGCGTGCTCGAGGTGTTTGAGCGAGAACATTTTGTGATGATCCGCGGCGGACGCTATGCCCAGGATCTCTGGCCTCGGGGAATGTCATTGAGGACCTCAAAGACGTCTTGGAGCGACTGAAAGAGCTGGAAGTGGGAAAGAAGGTGAACGAAGTAATTCCGCTGCCCAAGATTGATGTTGACGTCTACGTCGACGCAGAAAGCCCGCTCGCCGTCAATTTCTCACGTGAGCCAACGTGCTTGTCAGCAGGCCGTATGCTGGCACCCATGCTTCCCAAAGCATGGGCCTAATTTCTCTTGTATCTTTATTTGCACATTAATTAGAAAACTTAATATATAAAACAGGGAAGGTAATATAAAGGGAATTGCAGAATAAAAAGAAACAAAGCCGTGACGTATTTTCCCTAAAAATTGTTCACCGTACATATATATGGTGTGTAAACGGTACCAAATATATTGACGAATTAAGCGTAGCATCTTCTCAGGGTTGCTTCTCTACCATCCAAGTATTTGCACTAAGTACAAAAAAGCAGAAAAATCGCTGGCGTTTTACGTTCCCAAATCGTTAAAAGATCACAACGGACGCCGTAGTGGAAAGCTCCGGAAATTTCAACAAAACGTATTTTGGGTTACGCACCGATGCCATATTATAGGGGCAAGTAAGAACAGCTGTGGTCTATTTATTTTGTCATAGCCTTAGCTTGTTGAAAGACTTGCGTGCTCTTCTTCGAAATTTCCGTGTTTTTATTGACGAGTTATACGCCAAAATCACGGTGGCGACGATATACCTACACCACACAGCACTGTTTGGTTATGACGCCGCAATGTACACCGAAATGATGTGTCGATAAAATAAAGCGTTCTAAAAAATAAATCATTACGATGATTATGCTCCCTGAGCACATAGAGACTTCCGTATATAGGATATCCTTTCTTGGAGCCACACATATGTTTGGCCAGGGTTGGGTATAGTATTGCTATGTATTGTATTTGTATTTCAGAGATACTTCTGAGTATCTGTGTTTCTGTATCCAGACAAAGTTGAAAAGGTTGTTGTATCTCTATAGTGAAATAATTTTATGATTTATAGATTTTATCACGATACCATGCAGGACACTGTATCTCGTTACTTTTTTTTTCCATGAAAGAAATGAGCTGAAGCGTGTTTTAAAGGTTAAGATACACGTGTTTTGTTTGTGTTTTTTTCAATATCGTGGACAAGCAAAGGCGCACTGCCAGTCGAACACATAAAAAAGGTAGAGATTGTTCCATCTCAAGCACAGAATGGCGCATTTAGTAAACCTCGCGACGCTGTTGGAGGCGGGATCATGAAGACAGTGTTGCCGGCCTCGTCAGGCGAGGGACTGACGCTGACTGCTGACCAAAACATTCCCTCACTTGCAAACACTACACAAGATGTACCCCGACAGACATGAAACAAATATGCTCCTGGTGTGAAGACACACCAGTACTTCAACCCATCACCAATTGGTCGTGGGACGCGCGACTCTCCGACCTTGTCGTGGGAAGCCAGCTGGCAACCCTCGACCAGGCCCGGTGAGCTGCAGAAACCAGTAGGGCCCTGTAATAGGAGCTCCACCCTTATGAACCTTTAACATACGTGAACATCCATAAAATGTCGTTTTGTTTTTCTGTCTGTCGCTTGATTCAGTCATCCGGCGACAGTTTACGCCTTGCTCAACGTTCAGCCATATTGATGTGGTGGCTGCGTTCATACTTGTGAGCACTGTCGATAAGTGCAAATATTACGGATATCTTAGGCTCACCATCAATACATAAGTATTTCAATAACACGGAAAGACGGTCCAGTTAGTTTTCCGGCATACTGAAGCTTCAGCGCACACACACGAGGACACAGGTGAAAGGAACAGTGCACTGGTCCTTGTGTTCCTTTCGTTTGTGTCCTCGTGTGTGTGCGCTAAAGCTTCACTATACATAAGTATGTGTTCACTTTACTAGGAAATGCATAGATGCGTAGTTTAAAGACCCTATACTCGGCGACAACTTTTTTTGGCATTGGAGCAAAGGCTACAGAGCGAAATCACGAGCATCCTACCGCCAGTGAATGCAGTTCCACAACAGCACCCGTATTTTCACCGTCAAATATAGACGCTCCCCCTCAATATTCTACGTGGACCAATTTGAGACAGGATGCAGCTCCCACCATTCAGATAGCTGTGTTTACTTTAATTTATTCATCGTGACTTCGCGTTCTTGAACCCGCGAGAAAGTCCCGTCTTTTTACGTGCACCTCAAATGCCAAACGGGATCTTTGTCTACATGAAACGCTGATGGTGTGCCCTCGCCACTTTCCATATATATCATTACGGGACGTGCGCTAAAACGGACTTTTTCGCGTAGTGCTACAAGTGCAGAAGCTCTGCCTCTGTCGCTTTCCCTTCAGGGCCAAGAAAAGTTGTCGCTTGGTATAGTATTTCTTAAGCTACATGGACAATGCCATGCCATGCAAGAAAACCGGGTATTTACCTACGCTACGCGAAGAAAACCCGGTGCTGCCACGTACAAGTGGCTCTGCGTTATACGCAAGCATTGGTACCCCGGCATTACTGCTAGATGGCGTCCATATTTCAAGCAGCCTAAGGTCCCTAGATGAAACAAGTTTTCAAGGTAGCGTCACTCATTGTTCTCGAGCTGTCCTGCTCTCTTTCTCAATTACCCCTCTTTTTCTCTGCCATCCACACCTGTAGTTGGTGCATTCTTTGCACGTGATCTTGCAAATGGTTGCTGGTGTTATTTATTATTATGCAAGAGGTTCAAAACGAGTGCACGCGCGCATATGGCTCCAGCTAGATTCTCGCTGTCACCCAAGATGAAATCGTAGCCAAGACATAAACCGAGCAAGAGGAGCGTTTCAGTGTGCGCCAGGTCGACTAAGATTGCTTCGCTGTGTTCGTTCAATGCGACATCCACGTTTTTCAACAATGCTGAGTTGCGTAATACAACAGAAAACAGTTTCGCTCTCTTAAACTTACCTCGCGCTTTCCGATGTGAAGCTACCGTGAAGTGTAGCTATGAAACATTTTACGCGAATGCTTTTGTGCAACTCCATCGATGTACGTCGACGCAAATCTGCGAAGTGAGTTGGTCTTTTTTTTATCGAAAGACCAACTCTCCGCTCAGGAGCTCAGGACTTGCACATCAACTCTGGGCTGTACAGAAGGCCCACGACGCGGCGGTGAAGCTCGGCTACCCGTTCCGACGTGGGAGCGGCCCGCTGCTCTACCTCCTTGAGGTAGTGTTCCTCAGGACCTCAATAACGTTCTGTGTCTAGTGGCAAGCCATTACTCCGTGACTCCCCAAGCGAATAGCGTCTTGAAACAGAGGCTTGCAACGCTTCGCACGCGTTCAAAGTGGAGGCGCTTCTAAAAACGTTCCCGTGGGCGGCGGACTAGAAGATGGCTATCTTTGTCTCGCTATCAGGCATGCACCAACTTTCCCAGCAACGCATTTTATTATAGTCTACTTGAAAGCAGTTGCGAGACCTAGCGTGGCTCTGTGGTAAAATACTTGATTGCCGCTCAGAAAGCTGGGGTTCGATTCCTGCTAGGACCAAAGTATTTGCTGCATGCGTTCATTCGGTCAACGCTGCCAATGCCAGATTTTAGAGGCAAAGCTCCTTAGGGCCGAAAGGCCGACCTAATTGGCATTCATCCATCATGCCACACAGAACCCAAGCCGAGAGCGAACACCTGAACAACAAACAAACACATATGTGTGAACAATCGTGTTTATGTGTTATCATAGATAGATATGTGGGGTTTAACGTTTCAAAACCACCATATGATTATGAGGGACGCCGTAGTGGAGGGCTCCGGAAATTTTGACCACTTGGGGATGTGTTATCACCTATATACGACAGCACAACACACTATCACCTGCGCCGACCGTCTGTCTGTTCCTTCACGTACTCATCCGTCCACCCGTCAATTTGTCCGTGCGTACGTCGACCTGCCGTCCATCCGTGCGTCCGTCTGTCCTTCTGTCGGTCCTGTGTAGCAGTTGGTAACTACTATGTAGACATTATGAAATTAGCTTCGTGCACTTGTCGTGATTCCCTTCATAGAGATGCACTGATTTTTTTTAAATCTCTATAATTAAACTTACAAATGTCCATTCGTGTCGTTCATTAGTTGATATAAACTGTCAATCCCCTTCAGTGCATTGTGCTTAACAACCGTTCATCTTAACCCGACGTGATGGCTGTATAGTAGATGTACTTCATATGTGATGTTTCCAAAATTGGATAGCCATCGCTGCATTCCTAAATGACGCTTCACGAACATTACAGATTATTTGAAAAGCAGTTTCAATACCTTGTGTGGCCTTGTGATAGAAAACTCCTACACAGAGTGCTGGGGTTTGATTCCTGCTGGGACCCAGATATTTTTTCTTTACTTTTGTCGGGTCAACACAGCCATGCTGTCAGCTTTTTCGTAACAATCACGTATTGAAAGTACCAATGTGTGTTCTTGCCCTTTTTCGGTGGATATGAAATGTCAATCACCTGCAGCACATACCTCCATACAAGTGGCGGGTATGTGCCATTGTCAGGCGGAAAGTGTTTCACGACACACGCGGCGGGATTGTGACATTATTCATGTCTTGACCAGTGATTCCTATTTGTCCAACTATTTTACCCTCCCATACACGTCAGACCCTGCCCAGGCGGTGCTGCGAGAAACGCCACCACCAGCGCCCGCATCGCCACGCTGGCCATAACTGGGTACTGTAAAGAGAACGGTCCGCTTGTGAACATGCATAAGTCCTCCTGTTGTGTTGGTTTTAAGGTGCGATTTCCTGAAAATCAAGGACCGGGCAAGCTTCTACCGTTAATTGAACCTCTCTTCAGAAAAAGCAGGAAGCTCATCAAAGCGATGTGTGGGCACAATGCTAAAGATGTTTACGTTATTTCGGCATGCTGCAACTCGAAATTTCAGTGTCAGTGAGCATCGAATACTATCGTGTTAGAGACAAACACTCGGACATGCGTTCAGGGACGCCTAAATGCGTTAAATGTGGCAATACACATGATGCCAATGAGATGTAGCGCGCACACGATCAATGTATCTTACGATCAGTCGTACGGATCTCGCTTTATCCGCCACGAATGGCCCCGGTAATATTTGCCTGGGCATTCTCCATTTAACTCTCGCTTTCTGTGCATTGCACTGTTTTTTACGCATGCTAGCATGTTTTTTGACAGTAGTCTTTCGTTTGTATATCATGTAAATGAGAACACATGCGTGTCCACTTTTTCGGTGTACAACAAAAGGCAAAACGAAAGGTCTTTGAGATAGCTCAGGCTAGCGCGGACACCAAAAAGGGCACGGCGGCACTCTTGGCATGCGGGTGGATAATCCCTTCGTATTTTTCATGCAGCTAATCGTTGCCTCACTGCTGATACCGGCAAGGAGCAACGCAGAACAGCATCAAGCAGAGGCGATGATCATGGTCAACGGCGCAGGCTCCATATTGTGTCCCACGCCCCCGATCCTGGATAGCAACTGGAATCGTCAATACCACTCGTCGTCGGAGACATTCTGCGGCGGCGCGAAAACATGTGGCGCCCTGGCGGTGCCCGCTCTGCAAAGTATAAAGGCCATCCGCGATCCTCTGCGCAGCAAAGGGCACGGCGGCACTCTTGGCATGCGGGTGGATAATTCCTTCGTATTTTTCATGCAGCTAATCGTTGCCTCGCTGCTGATACCGGCAAGGAGCAACGCAGAACAGCATCAAGCAGAGGCGACGATCATGGTCAACGGCGCAGGCCCCATATTGTGTCCCACGCCCCCGATCCCGGATAGCAACTGGAATCGTCACTACCACTCGTCGTCGGAGACATTCTGCGGTGGCGCGAAAACATGTAGCGCCCTGGCGGTGCCCGCTCTGCAAAGTATAAAGGCCATCCACGATCCTCTGCGCAGCAAAGGGCACGGCGACACTCTTGGCATGCGGGTGGATAATCCCTTCGTATTTTTCATGCAGGTGAGAAAACATTACTGTAAATGCTTCCGTTCCGATAACCCCTGCATTATTGTGCTGCTGTGCCCAAGGTTTCTGTGCTCATGTGTTTATGAACTAGCGTCGTGCCTTACCGAACTACTATTGCTAGCTGGCGATGTCGAAACCAACCCCGGACCCAAAACGGACGAGCTGCTACAAAAGTTAGAACTGATTGCTGGCGACATCAAGGAAACTAAAGAAGATAGACTTCAATTGACAAAAAACTAGAAAATCTCGATGTTTTGGCCACGAAAATTTCGAGCTGTGTTGAACAAGTTGCACATTTACAGGAAGTTGTGTCTGCCCTCGAACTGAAGGTAGACGATTTAGAAAACCGTTCACGGAAGTGCAACTTAATAATATACGGAATACCTGAAAACCAAAATGAGGATAATTCCACCCTAGAAGAGACTGTTACTGAAACAGTGTTTAAAGAGAAGCTCGAAATTGATGGTGTCGGTATTGAACGAATACACAGACTAGGGAAGCCAGCCACAAATAAAACTAGGCCCATAATTCTTAAGCTGCTCGACTTTCGAGACAAAACGCGAGTGTTCAAAAACTACCACAAGTTAAAAGGAACAGACTTATCGGTTAGCGAAGATTTCTCGGTGCGGGTACGGGACATAAGAAGAAACTTGTGGAACTGTGCAAAGGCTAACAAAGAATCAGGGGACAAAGTTTCACTAGTCTATGATAAACTACGAATAAACAATGTCTGGTACCAATGGGATGATGCAAAAAAAGACAAAGTTGTTGTACGTAACAACTCGAGTGCTTCTTCAATTGAAAAAAAAAAGAGCAGCGAGTCGAAGCACCGTCACTACGCCCTCGGCACCCAAATCAACCCGCCAAACCATAGTCTTTGCCAATGTGAACGCACGAAGCATTCTAAATAAATCCGAGGCTGTTGAATCGTTACTGCTTTGCATGAAACTCGACTTCTTAGCAATGACCGAAACATGGCTCACACATGACGTTATAAATTTTGAAATTACACCGCCCGGCTATGTTATCGTACGGAAAGATGGAGCAACACGTGGAGGAGGCGTGGCCATCCTTATTAACAAAAAAATACCTTACACTGTTATGCCTGAAGCTTTTGATGTAGAGGCAATATTCTGTAAACTGATGTTTGGTTCACGTAACGTTATTGTAGGATGTGTTTATCTAAGCCCCGATTCCGGAACAGATAGCTTGCAAGCCCTGCATGGCTACATGCAACGACATGTTGCTGGTGCAAGGGTTATCTTGTTGGGGGATTTCAATCTCCCGACTATTAACTGGGAAACATTACGATTCCAATGCGCACGCTCCAAAATACTTTTTAATTTATTGTTGTCTTTTAACCTCAGCCAGATCGTGAAAGAGCCAACACGTGTTCAAGGAACGAAATCAAACATACTTGACCTGATTTTTACAAGCGACCATTTCCCAACACATGACTCTAAAGTTTAAATAATGACCGGTATATCAGACCACAAACTAGTTCTATGTACCTCCCACATTCAAAGAAGTACAACTGATTCACTATCACGGACCACATTAGCGGACTTCGCAAACGCTGACGATACAACTATAATTGATTATCTTTCCTTTCAATTAGAGTCATTCGTAAATGATTCGGGTCATCCCTCCGCCGATATAGATACAGTGTGGCAATTATTTAAAAACATTGTACTACACTGCTTTCACAATTACGTACCAGTAAAACAAAAAACTAATAAGCATAACCCATGGATAATGCGAGACGTTATTCATGCCAAACGCAGGGTTAAAAGACTTAGGAAATCGCTAAAGCATAAACCTAATCCTTCTAGGAATTCACTTTGCACTGCCATAGTTGAAATGAAATCTAAAATTAAGATGGCAAAATGTCACTATTTTAAAAACTTTCTATCGAGCTTTATTCAAAACGCACCAAAAAATTCTGGGATTATCTTAACCCTAAAAAACGTACTGACAAACCGATCACGGGAACAAATCGCACAACAGCAGAGTCCTTAAACACGTACTTTACATCTGTTTTCACTATCGATGATGGTAAACTACCCCCTATTGACTCATGTGACGAAAATCACCTCGAACCAGTCTCAGTAACTGAAGCAGGCGTACTCAACCTCTTGCTAAGTCTTGACATAAAAAAAAGCCCTGGCCCTGACAAGATTCCAAACCAATTCCTAAGAAGGTATGCCGAATCGATAGCAAAGTATTTATATGTCATTTTCAACAAATTCCTCCTGACAGGTACTGTCCCAAAAGAATGGAAGAAGGCAAAAATAATCCCGATACCTAAATGCGATAACACAAATGATGAATCAAACTACAGACCAATATCTTTAACATGCACAGTGTGCAAAATTTTGGAACACATAATTCTTAAACATTTGACCACTTACCTCGAGCAAAAACGCTTTTTGTCACCTTCCCAACATGGGTTTCTTGGAGAACTATCGACAGTAACTCAGCTAGCTGAACTGATACACGACTCGTCTTCAAGCATTGATAACTAAAAACAAGTAGACCTCATCCTACTATACTTTTCAAAAGCTTTCGATCGTGTCTCACACAAAAAATTAATTAAGAAACTTCAGTCAGCTATAGGAAATTGCTCGGTTTTTCGCTGGATTAAAAATTACCTATCTGATAGGACACAGTACGTCGAGATAAATAATGAATCTTCCTCTATAGCAGCAGTAACTTCCGGAGTACCTCAAGGCAGCGTCCTAGCACCTTTGCTGTTTCTTATATTTATTAATGACTTACCGCTGAATATTCCTGTTACCGTAAAGCTTTTTGCCGACGATTGCATACTGTACAATGAAATTAACTCCCACGAAGATCATATACCGCTAAACAATGCCCTAGAAACCGTGTCAAAATGGTGCGATGATTGGCAAATGACAATTAACGCCAAAAAATCCGCTCTTCTGACAATAACTAGAAAAAAAACAGGTCTACTTTCCCCTACATCATTAATAACTTTCCCCTGCTACGAGTTTACGAACATAAATACCTCGGCCTAACAATAACCCAGGATCTCAAGTGGGACTCCCACATATCCATAGTAACCTCAGCTGCGTTACGGCGCTTGATGTTCCTTAGACGACGCCTTCGATTAGCTCCTGCAGAAACGAAACTAATTGCGTACAAAACGTTCGTCAGACCTGTGTTAGAATATGTCAATATTGTTTGGTTCCCATTTTCTGTCACCAAAATTAACAAGTTAGAAGGAATTCAGAGGAAAGCAATTAGGTTTATATACAATAAGTATCGATTTTCTGACTCACCCACTGAACTTATTAAAAAAGCTTGAATCCTAACTCTTCAAAACCGAGCCAAATTAGCACGACTACGGTTCATGTACCAACTGATACATGGAGAAATAAAGAATAATACATCCAAATACATTTCTATTGCACAAACAAGACTGACACGTCACACACATTCTGAAATGCTTGACGAGGGCTCATTTCACACAGATTCATTTAAATATTCATTCTTCCCATTGGCAATAAGGGAATGGAACCGGCTGAGACCTTCTATACTTCACTGTACTTCACTGGATAATTTTACCGCGGCAGTAAAAGAGCATATACAAGGCGACAACGAATAACCCGTCTACATTGCAGACTCTCTGAATTACTCGTGTTCTGTACAAATTTTGTGTTTTTGTTAAATCAATAAAAGAAGGTAGTTGTTGTCAGGTTGTCATAGGTACAAGTATGAACATTGATTGTTGTTTTATTCTATATACTGCGGGACTTGTTTGTCATGCTCGTCACACTAGGTACGATGCAAATTATGTTACGCCTTTACTGTTCGCCCCGCCGCGGTGGTCTAGTGGCAAAGGTACTCGGCTGCTGACCCGCAGGTCGCGGGTTCGATTCCCAGCTGCGGCGGCTGCATTTCCGATGGAGGCGGAAATGTTGTAGGCCCGTGTACTCAGATTTGGGTGCACGTTAAAGAACCCCAGGTGGTCGAAATTTCCGGAGCCCTCCACTACGGCGTCTCTCATAATCATATGGTGGTTTTGGGACATTAAACCCCACAAATCAATCAATCAAATCAATCAATCATTACGCCTTTACTGTTCATCCTTTTTCCAAACAATTACCCTGTGCTAAAAAGTGCCTAGCCCTCAACATGTATTCCCCTCGTGTATGTATGTGCTATAACTTGAAAGCCCAAATAATTTGTTTTTTTTTCTTTTTATTGTTCACATTCTATGAAATGCCCTTCCTGCTAAAATCCCAAATGGGATTAGCAGTATCTGTAAATAAATAAATAAATAAATAAATAACGTAAAAAAACCTTCTTGTGGTCACGACCAACATTCTTCGATTAACCTGTATGACGAACGTGTTCTAGTTCGAAGGATCACGTCTGCACCCCAGAATGCAAGTTGTGAGGGGGTCCGCATCCCAGGGCAGACAAGACGTGTAAGCATCGTTTTCAAGTGCCCTGCATAGTTCGTCGACGAAGACGAGAGCGACTGATGCAATCTATGTTATATTTAGAGGAACAAGATGTCGACGACATGAACTTCGCAAATGGTGGAGGACACTTCCCATCGATACCAGCCGTTGCAGGCGGCCGCGCTACGACTTAGCGCCCGAGCAGCAGCTGGCCCCCACCTGACGTCAGCCAACAGCTACAACCACCGTGTGGGCGATCCCGTTCCCGAGGCAGACCAAGTTGCCGTTCGAGATCCAGAGGACATTCTAGATACAAGGGCCGTTCCAACTCCCGGGTGCCTACTGTCCGCAATGGTGTGCAGCAAGGAAATTAGCACCAGAGTTGGGCATCCAAGATCAAAGGCTCCCAATTACAGGTGAAATAGGGTACCAATCCAGAGGAATGCTCAGGTATATATGCGCAGATGCAAAGGGAAAATGAAAGGGAAATTACCTCGTTGTTATCAAAAGCCGTTACGATCGCTAGGAAAGTGGACGCACCTATAGTGATAGTGGGAGATTTCAATGCACCCATCATGCTAGGGGCTACCCTCGCACCACTGCCAAGGGAGCCGAGCTCTGGCAAGTGGTATTAGATCTGAATCTGACATTGGTCACTGACCCCACGCTTTCTACCCGCACTGGTATTTCTTGCTCTAGGGATTCTACCCCAGAACTCACCTTTGTCGCAACCACGGGGGAGGTATCATGATTAAACTTGGGAGAGGACTTCGGAAGCGATAATGATATTCTGAGTACGACATTACGAATTCAGACAAAGCCCCCTAAAGCTTTCAAATTTACAGAGTGGGACCTCTTCTGTAAGATCAGAGTGGAGAGCACCGAGGATATTAGTGACCCACCGGATATCGACAACGGGCTGTTTCAGCTGGACGAAGACATCAGGTTGGCCACCAAAATGATAAAGACTGATCTTACAGTCAATCATATGGATAGCAGGCTTGCCCATCTTCTTCAGGCTAAAAGCGCCCTCTTTGTCAGGTGGAAAGCACACCGTCTGAATCGAAGACTGCGAAAAAGCATCGCAAGCCCTAACCAGGAAATCACCGCTCACTGTCAGACGCAAGAAAAACAGCATTGGGACGATCTTTGCAACACAGTGGCAGGTCAGATGAGAGTTGGGGGAGATTGAACCTCCTGAAAGACTTGCTGCAGGAGACCAAATCTAAATCCAACCAGACGCGCTTGGTATGACCGAATACTCAACTCAGAAAAAAAGGTTAAATCGGACACACAAATAGCGGAGTGTCTGCCACAGAGATACCTCCCTTTGGATACAACCCGGCCTCCTTCTGACTACGCGTAATACACGGGATCACCAGCCTTCAAATTAGACAAGCCCTTCCAGGAAGCGGAGTTCCAGACCACCTTAAACAATCTTATTGGGAACTCCACTCCGGGCCCGGATGGCATTACAAACAAGACACTACGCAACTGAGTAAGACGATGACTCTGTCATTATCCTCACCAAAAAAAATCTATCGTATTTGGGAGACGGGGACTTTCCCTGGGCATTGAAAAACGGCGTTGGTTATTCTCATACCTAAACCTGGTCAGAGTCCCAGTTTTAGCAACTTAATTTCACTTACGTCTTGTACAGGCAAGGTCGCCGAGCATGTCATCACCGATCGGACATCTAAGTTAAAGAACCCCAGGTGGTCGAAATTTCTTAAGCCTTCTACTACGGCGTCTCTCATAATCATGTGGTGTTTTTGGAACTCTAAATCCCACATATGAATCAAATTAGATATCGGAGAATATAGAGAAGACTAACCTGTACCCGCACAACATGATAGGTTTTAAACCACACCTATCTACTCAGGACGTCATGAAAATGCTGAAGCATCACATCATAGATCGGGAGACGAAAGACATTAGAGCCATTCTCGGACTCGATCTTGTAAAGGCCTTTGGCAATGTCTTGCACTCCCACATACTTGCCTCCATCTCTTCTCTCAACTTAGAAGCCAACTTTTTCAAGTTCACCAGCTCGTTCCTCAGGAATAGAAAAGCCACTATACAGCTAGAAGATCTCAAGTCTGAGCCCTTTGATCTCGGTTCCTTCGGTACCCCGCAGGGCTCAGTCGTTTCCCCACTGCTGTTTAACATCGCAATGTGCGCCCTTGCTGCCAAGCTCTCAAACCAAGAAGGCATCAAGTTCACCAACTACGCAGACGACATCACTATATGGAGCGTCAGTGGATCGGAGGCCTCTGTGGAGAGCTCTCTTCAAGAAGCCGTCGACTGTGTTAAAAGCTACATAAAGGAAATGGGCCTCAAGCTCTCACCATCACAGTCCAAAGTTCTTTTATATCGACCCACGAGACGGGGACCCAAACTCAAAAAACTGGCAACCACTGGCCGATGTCGACATTTGGCTGCACACGGCATCGGGGCAGCATATATTAAAGGTGGACTTCAAACGCGTTTTGGGCATGATTATCTAGGCTAATGGAAAGGACGGCCGCACAATCTACAGTCTCACTTCCAAGGCGGAAGTGTTCATCTGACTAATCTCACGCATTTCCAACGATCGGTGTGGTCTTCGAGAGGACAACCTCCTCAGACTGTGCCCTGCATTCTTGATGACCCACATAAGCTATGTCCCATCTATGCACACGTGGCAACTCCATGAGAGAAATAAATTGAACATCCTCATAAGGAAAAACATCAAGAAAGTTCTTGGCATTCCTATGCGCACAATCACTGAGAACCTTGTGAAACTTGTAGTCCACAACACGCTTTAAGAAGTTATCGAGGCTCAACAAACGGAACAGGTTGCATAACTTTCGACCACACCAGCGGAGAGAAAGATGCTGGTTGACATTGTAGGCAACCCCCTGACACTCGAAGTGCAAAATACGCCACTTGACGATTATATACGCTCTCGCATCAAAGTGTGTCCCATTCCACAAAATATGCATCCACAGTTCAACGTGAGCAGGTGCGTCGCTCGAGCCTCATCTCTTTTAGCTCTAGCTCACACCCACTCATCTGTTTCATGCTTTGTCAATGCCGCCCATTACGGCGTTTCCGCTCACTTTGCAGTAGTATCCGTAGACACCAAGGGTCAGATTTTATCCTCAGAGTAGGTTCGAACCACTTCTTCTTACAAAGTAGAACAGATGGCCATTACTAGCTCTCCTTGATCCACAAAGGACTGATATTTATACGGACTCTAAATACAATGCTAGGGCCTTCGCTTCTGGTTCCTTGTGCAAGAAAGTTTTTAGAACTCTCGCTCACAAGGAACTCACCCACCACACTATTATTTGATTCCCCGGTCACCTTGGTCTAAGGTCAGGGGCCTTCCTAAGTCAACGAGCTAGCCCACTCCAAGGCGTGAGGCTTCCCTTATAGCGCCGGGACTTGTGCTTCTCAGACACAGGATTCAGCCCCCACAACCTTCAATTTAGGGACATTTTGACTACCTTCAACGAGATCACGAAGCACTATCAATTAGGCCGTAGGTCTTTTCCATTGCCACACGAAAAGTTGTCTTGGCCACAGGCAATCTCTCTTCGCATGCTTGATACAGGAACATAACCTAGCCTTGTAACCTGTAGCCAATACTCCGATATTTCAGAACTTTGTCTGGACTGCCACAATTGCAGGGATTTTAACCACAAGTTCTGGAGGTGTGCCTCTTTACAAGAAAAAAATGAAGAAGTTTTCAAAAATTTCTTTCATTCAATGCTCACGAGTGCAGTTCTCATACAACTCAAGGTTGTCCAGAAGGCCCATGATGCAGTGATGAGGCTAGGCCTCCCTGTCCCTACGTGGGAACGGCCCGCGATCCTACTCCTCCAAATCGAGGGTGGAATCTCTCGGTATCCCAATAAAAATTTTCGTCCATCCATCCATCCATCAATCCATTACATCCGTGGCAACTCACAATGCGACTGTATAGCGTAGACTAGGGTCATTTTTCGCATTCCCAATGGAAGCGGGAATGTTGTAGGCCCGTGTGCTCAGATTTGGGTGCACATTAAAAAACCCCAGGTGATCGAAATTTCCGGAGCCCTCCACTACGGCGTCTCTCATAATCATATGGTGGTTTTGGGACGTTAAACCCCACATATCTACTGGGGCCATTTTGGTAGAGCGTGGAGCTGTTGCGTCTGCTCTTCTTTTTGCCACAGTTCTGGTAAGTGCACCATGCAGTATTACCTTAATTGCGGTTCAGTGACGCGTCCGGCGAGTGGAACGAAATTCGTAGCTTGTTTTGTGTCTTTGATGCGCAAAAACTCTTATTATTTCTCTCAATCGTTCTTTCGCACGTGTAAATTAGTGATTGTGCAGCAAACTGTGCAGAAAGGTCGGGCTTGATCCTACCCAAAACAGCGCCCACAGGTGTTGCTACGTGTCTGCAAAACTACAGAGTCCAACGTCTAACCTAATCTTGGTTTACCCCAAGTGAAGGGGGGGGATAACAAGAGCACCTAGATAGATAGATAGATAGATAGATAGATAGATAGATAGATAGATAGATAGATAGATAGATAGATAGATAGATAGATAGATAGATAGATAGATAGATAGATAGATAGATAGATAGATAGATAGATAGATAGATAGATAGATAGATAGATAGTGCGGTGTAGTAGTTTGCAAAATGCGAGTATTGCAGACAACACCACATCTCTTAGAAGGTGACAAAAACGAATGAACATTGAAGCTCGTTCATTGAAGAAAAGGAATAGAAGGCACTCTCGGATAACGGAGTTGTTGGGACGCTGACAAGACGACGCAAGAGCGCCTACGGCGAACCAGCAACAACGTGCGAGGTTCAGAAGGCCTGGTTTCTGTCCTCGAGCAGTTGACGTACTCGGGGCACGGCGTGTCGGCATGACCAGGCACGAGTTCTGGGTGAGTGATCCTGCGGACATCTCAGGCATGGCGAGCGTCCTGTAAAAGACCAGAGCTGTTGACCACGCCCAGCGAACCGACGTCGCTGACAGTGTGCGGCTACGCCTAGGTCTGGCGAAGCCTTCGTCACCGAGACGCTGACCTGTGCACCCAAGCAACCACTGCATCTGAGCGCGTAACGTGTCCCACTCAAGACACCAGGCTATGCACCGATTCGAGAGACTGTTTACTCTTTTTCCCATGTGTGTAAACCACGTACGTGCACAACGTCTAGTACTGTTTTTGCAATGGGTGTTTCTCGTTCAATATAATTTCATTTTGTTTTCCGAACTGCCTCCATCTTTCTCGCGTCACATGCCTTGCTACGTGACGAACCTCACCACCACATATCTGGCGTCCGACTGGTCTGCTTTTGTTCCATCTAAGAAGAACGTCACATCGCGTCAGCGTGTGTGACGGTCGATGACGGACGCAGATGAGGTGCCGGCAATCAGAAAGGAATTAAGGTTAAGTGGCTCAGCACTAAATGATCGGATGAACCAAGAATGCGCACGCGAAAAAAGCGGCACGTGACGCTCATCTGGCTGAGCGAAATGCCGCGAAAGAAGCCGAGGCAGAGGCAGTCGCTAGATTAAAAGCAGAAAATGAAGATCTGGAGCTCAAGTTAAGGTTCCATGAGCTAAGTGCGACAGCAGGTAGCACAACTACTGGGCAGCTCACTGAGGGTGCACCCGTAGGCATCGCGCAGAGCTACCAAAGTCCGCATAAGTTCATTTCAGCCTTTAGCGAGAAATGCGATGCGCTGGGCGCATATATACAGCGATTTGATTGCGTCGCTACTAGTCAAGACTGGGTGCATGACAAATGGGCCATATCGCTAAGTGCTTGATCGGAGACATCTTGAGTGTAGTTGGTATAGGATGGCACCTGAACATGCCATGGACCACGTAACGTTGACAAAAACGCTACTACAACGCTTTAGGTTTATGGAAGAAAGTTATCGAACAAAATTTCGTTCAGCGAAGTCTGGTGATTCTAAAACGGGCATGCAGTTTGCCGGGCGTCTGTTAGGTTATTTTGACCGTGGGCAAGAAATGGCCAAGACACATCAGACCTACGATGCTCTACGAAACAAAATTGTCTCGGAGCAGTTTCTCACACAATGCCATGAGAAACTCGCTGTGTTTCTTAAAGTAAGAGACTGTGAAAGCCTTGAAAAACTTGCGGAGGCTACAGACCACTACCTGGAGGCCCAGGGGGTGATAAACCTTGGCAAAAGTAAAGACGACAATCTGAGCGAGCCCCCAGGTCGAAGTCGAACATCTGAGCGGAAAGACGAAAAAGATAGACCGCAGTGCTTTTTTTGTACAAAAAGGGTCACAGAGCTGCCAATTGCTGGAAAAACACAATGGGTCCAGGTATAAACTACCCTAAAAGGTGTGTCCATGGGCGGGTAAACGAGAATGATTATAAGGTGCAATAATGTAAGAATTGTCACCTAATTGTCGACTGTAATTATTGGGGCTGTGAGCAACACATACTTCGCTTTTTAGAAGGTGTGCTAGGCAAGAATTGGTGAATAAAGGCTAGCTTGGAACGTGTATTTTGCTTTGTTTTCCGTTTTGTTTGTTCTTTCACACCTATATTTGCAATCATGTTTCGTATTACGGGGTCAGTTGAAGCACTTGTGTCTCTTACTTCTTGTGTATGGCGGTGCTTTAGTTGTGCACCGCCTAAAAAACGGACAAAATTAGTAGCCATGCGTAGGAACGAAGAAAAATATCTGTCACTATCTGGCTGATACACGCAAGCAAAAGCAAATATGTTGCTTTTAAGTCTGTAAAGAAACCGGACGACTGTTCTATCTGTATACATTTTAATAACGCTCTAATGAAACGCACATAAGTTTTAAAATTTCTCAGAGTACTTTTTGATGAAAACCCGAGTTTCACGCAGCGTGTCACGAAGGTTCATTCCAGAATCTGTAAGTCAACTGGTACATTGTGTGGGATCAGGGACTTTGTTCCCTTTTCGTTAAAACATCGTTTGTATCACGCACTAAGTCCATCTCACCTTAGTCACGGCCTACTGATATGGGGAACCACATGTCTGAATTGGTTAATAAGTCTTCTCAAGGGAGCAGTTCACTCAATAGGTTACCTTGGATATCGTGATCATACGGCCAATGTTTTTTTAAAACATGACCTTTTAAAAATAATGGCCTATATTATTTTAAGCTCGCAATATACATACGAGGCCAACTGCATAAAACTGCAACCTCTTTTTTTTATCAAAGGTACCTTTCAACTAAACTCAATACAACTTTAGCAACGATAAGTTTAGAGTTCCTTTTTGTGGAACATTATGCGGTACTAAACAGCTGACATACTTATTTCCATCCATTATAAATAGACATCCCATTATTATCAGTATTGCGCGAAACTACACGTCTTTAGGTTACTATAAAAATGCCATGAAGAGGTACTTCCATTCTGTAGTGACTGAGTTCATTGCAAGGTCTCTTCTTTTGGACGTTTAGTTTTGGTTCAGTGCTGTATACCTAATTATCTTTTTACTTTTCTGCATTGTCAGTGCTACTTTGTGCTTGTATACGTTTTTTTGTTATTACAAATTGTATTAGCGTATACAAAGTATTTATTTCTTGAAATTTGTTGTCGGTTTTTTCTGTCATTTATATTTAACACATTTATGTTGATTACTCTATTACACAAACTTTATGTATACTATTTGTGTTTTATGCCACCGCATGCGGCCGCATTGTTGGATCAATGTATGGGTGGGAATGCCTTAGTCAGGCAATGTTCTGCCTTTTGACTTGCCATCCAAGACTCACTCTGTGTGAAATGAATAATTTATTATGCTAAGCAGCAATCTAAGTAAGCTGAAAACACGAATAGCACTTAAGGTTTTAAGCGACACTTGTGAGTTTACCAGAGTTAATGCATTTATTTACTGTGTTCAATGAAACATTGAAGGGCCGATGCCCCTTACAAGAGCCTCTATAAATGGTCTCGTAATTTTGTACTTAGTTTTAAACATTCAAGATTTTAGCACAATTTCCCGAAATAAGTTTTGAAATATAATTAGGGATGATTTTATTGTCTCTTTACCATCCACCAGAACAGGATAAATGTGTACCCAGACACTTTTCCTCGTTTCCCCCGAAAAGTATTCCTGTTTTTTCCCATTTTCTGCTGTCGATGTACCATTGAGTTATGTCCACACGATCAAACAATCTTCCTCTTTCTTCTCTTACAAGTTACATCGTGGTACCATGTCCTAAGGAGCGCTGCAACAGACCTTTCTGTGGCTGTCACGTAAGAATCGTAACTGATTAGAAACGCTACATATGGCGTCGTCGTAAGAGCGGCACGTCATGTTCTGGTAGTAGAAATGTGTGAGCCACTCAGCGGCATCTAACACGGCGTAGTCACATTGGATGATTAACTTAGGTCACGTGACGTCGATCACTTGTCGACCATTGTGGAGAACATATTTTTTTTTCGCCTCATCTTAGCCTGGTATATGTGGCTCTCCGAGAGGAATGGTTAGAGAGCTTGTGTTTAAAACATTTCGACCATTTTTTTTTTCATGCAGAATAATAGTGCACTGTAGACACAATCGCCAGCGTGCGATGTGTGAGGCGTGCTATGGTTGATCGGGAAGTATAGTTTAAAGAAGAATCCTGTTTCCGTTACCTTCTTGCAGGTTGCCCTTTCGAAACGGACCTATGCATTGTGGAGTGCTACAACAGAAACAAAACAAAGCCTGCCAGGGGGCACTGCGGCGGACTCTTGTGGCTGAAGTGCGTTTGTGAAGGCAATTACACAAAATAAAAAAACTGAATTGCAAACAGAAACTACGTCAGTGCATGCATGGCTACAATTCTTGCGGTGTTCCTGGCGTCGGCCCACAAGGGTAGCTTAGCAGTTAAGGTGATAGGTTATTGCGCTGGAGGACGCGGGTTTGATTAGCGGCCCCGGTAGACTGTAATGACGCATAAATGCACAAACATCCGCGTACTTAGTTTTGGATCTTGCTGGATTAAGCAACTCAGGCTATGAAAGACTTCGGTCATGCCGCATGAGGGGTTCTTTACCGCACGTGGTGTTGCGTTTGCGTGGCGTTCCTTGATGAATGACTGCGGACAAACCATGGGGCTTTTGTTTTGTACACTAGGCCAAATATTGAACTATCGTGCACACACTGCAGTTTTGTCTCTTTCTTTTCTATATGACTGAATGAAGTTTCAAGAACGGTGTGGACATGTGCATGCTCACAAGGCACATGCGCACACAACAACGTTTTGGAACTTCGTTCTATCATATAAGGTTGACATACAAAAAAGTGGCCGCTGCACTTATTAGATAAAATTTTGGCCAGCAGTACACCTTTTGGGCAAGAATGCCGCATTGAAACGTACGTTCTGTCTTCTCACGGTGTCTTCCTCTCCCAGTTCAGCCAAACGTAACAGCGGACATCACGCAATAAACGGACTGCTAGCATGTCACCTCCGTCTATATGCAACCGTCGTGGCTAGAATCGATTTCACGTATTTTATGTCAGCAACCAAGCATTGCAAGCACTGAGTCACAGTGGTGGCAAGAGCACAGCATCAAATTTCTTTATCGTGCCCTCCATAGGATTGCAAACATACCACTTACTGTTCCTTACGTATCACTTATTCAAGATTCTTGGCGTTGCCTGGGTGGGGGGCTTTACCCAACAAAACTTTTCAATTTTTTTTGCGTGGGCGTATATACACGCACACTTACAAACGCACACGCGAACATTTAAAAACAACGCGGCCTTCATTTTTCTGGTTCAACCAGTTACGGATGCACTTTATTGAAAGCACGGTATCGACAACAAAAATTAGCGGCCTTGAATTGTCTGCTGAATGTGGGTACACAATGTCTATTGTGTTGTTTTTTGAAAAAAATGACATTACTTTTCGGTTCCCAGCGTTGTTATCAGTGATAACGACAATTACTGTAACTAACGTGGTTGCTTGGGCGAGTTGGTACGACATGATTCACATAAAAAACAGCGCCAAAAACGAGAGACAAGAAAAAGAAGGAGACAGACAGCGGCACTGAACTTACAACAAGATTTATTTGCCAGAACCGCACAATATATACTTGGGCAGCTTCTAACGAAAAAAGAAAATACAAAACAAACAATACAGAATCCACCTAACAACCACATAGTCATCTTCACAACGCACCATGAGCAGCACGTGTGCTAACGTGCCGAAGGAAATCTATTTCTTTTAATGATAGCGCAATCGAAGGCCTGCTGACACATGCACTGCCCAGCCTTTCTATTTCTGAAGCCTCATAAATTTCACGTATCAACTGGTCCCGATGCCGCCTGATGACGGTACAAAGCTGAAAATTAGGGACACAGCCGCAGTCTCGGCAATGAATGCCGAGATGGCCCGAAACTGTAGAGGAGACGTTGTGAGCGTGCTCTGTCAGCCGCTCATTTAAACACCTGCCTGTTTGGCCGATGTACCACTTGCCGCAAGACAGGGGTAGTGAGTACACCACTCCTTCAATGCATGGTACGTACTTCTTTCGATGCTTGACTTTGCAGCCTCGCTCGCCCCTCGAACCAGGATTCACGGCTCTGCACAACCTAGCCAGTTTTTCTGGGGCAGAAAAAACCAGGTCTACGTCGCACCTGCTGGCTACTTTTTTGAGATTGTGGGTGACGCCGTGGATATAGGGAATAACGACGAAGTTTCGTTTCCCACGTCCCTTATCATTTGTATGGTTCTGAGCATTATTTTCTGGGCTCGTTCTGATTTCTCTGAGTAGACACTCAGCAACGGCGGTCAAAACGTACATCGGGAAACCAGCTTCTGTAAGGCGTTTAGTTTGCTTATTAAAGCTGGACAGAATTGTGTGACAGCAGGACTTTCGCAAAGCGTTTTTGTAGCAAGTCTTAGCAATAGCGCGCTTCACCACTTTCGAATGTGCTGAACCAAAAGGGAGGATTGGCTTGTTGGCGCGTGGCTCATAGGCCCAACACACGTGGGAAGGACCCAACGTTAACATTAAATCTAGGAACCTGATGACTCCTCTGTCCGGAAGTTCATGTGTTATAACAAGCGGAGAAAGACACTTACTGAAAATTTCTAAAATACTAGTCAAAGGCGGACCATCCGAGGAGGTTCCAGCTTGAAACAACACAAGGAAATCGTCAACATAGCGGAATACTCTCTTAACAGATGTGGATCCCAAGCAATTCTGAATGGCACGATCACGGCTGGCTAAAAATAAATCACTCAAAATGGGCGCAAGGCATGATTCTATGCACACCCCTTGACGTTGCAAGTAAATATGATCGTCACATTCTGCAAATGTCGACCTATATATAAGAATCTATAAGAAAAAAGCAGGTGAAGCGCTTTTGTCTGTTTTTCAGCCCCAAGCTAATGTGTCGCTTCCGAAGCTTAAAAACTATGCAAATAGTATCTGTAAAAGATTGAATCTTGATGGATTGGCAAAAAAGATAGGTGGCGAGAAAAGCCTTAGCATGGAAATTTTCTTTAACGCGAAAACGCACAAAGTTAACTGTCCTTTTCGTGTTATAGTATCAGAGGCCAACTCGTGGCAAAAAATACTGGCACAATTTCTTCAGGGAAAACTGATGTTATTAAGCATAGACGATCCATTCCTAGCAAAAAGTTCCGATGATGTGATTTCCGTGCTGAAAGATAACAAACTTTATGGCTACCAGGCATGCTCAATAGATATTAAAGATCTGTACTACTCATTGCCACACAGTGAGCTTCTAGCTTGCATTCGCGGGTGCATTGACAGTTTTGGCGTTGTGAATTACCAGAATGCAGTAGGCATATCTGTTGAAGGTTTTATGGAACTGCTACAGTATTACCTGAGGTCGACATTTGCAGAATGGGACGATCATATTTACTTGCAACGTCAAGGGGTGTGCATAGAATCATGCCTTGCGCCCATTTTGAGTGATTTATTTTTAGCCAGCCGTGATCGTGCCATTCAGAATTGCTTGGGATCCACATCTGTTAAGAGAGTATTCCGCTATGTTGACGATTTCCTTGTGTTGTTTCAAGCTGGAACCTCCTCGGATGGTCCGCCTTTGACTAGTATTTTAGAAATTTTCAGTAAGTGTCTTTCTCCGCTTGTTATAACACATGAACTTCCGGACAGAGGAGTCATCAGGTTCCTAGATTTAATGTTAACGTTGGGTCCTTCCCACGTGTGTTGGGCCTATGAGCCACGCGCCAACAAGCCAATCCTCCCTTTTGGTTCAGCACATTCGAAAGTGGTGAAGCGCGCTATTGCTAAGACTTGCTACAAAAACGCTTTGCGAAAGTCCTGCTGTCACACAATTCTGTCCAGCTTTAATAAGCAAACTAAACGCCTTACAGAAGCTGGTTTCCCGATGTACGTTTTGACCGCCGTTGCTGAGTGTCTACTCAGAGAAATCAGAACGAGCCCAGAAAATAATGCTCAGAACCATACAAATGATAAGGGACGTGGGAAACGAAACTTCGTCGTTATTCCCTATATCCACGGCGTCACCCACAATCTCAAAAAAGTAGCCAGCAGGTGCGACGTAGACCTGGTTTTTTCTGCCCCAGAAAAACTGGCTAGGTTGTGCAGAGCCGTGAATCCTGGTTCGAGGGGCGAGCGAGGCTGCAAAGTCAAGCATCGAAAGAAGTACGTACCATGCATTGAAGGAGTGGTGTACTCACTACCCCTGTCTTGCGGCAAGTGGTACATCGGCCAAACAGGCAGGTGTTTAAATGAGCGGCTGACAGAGCACGCTCACAACGTCTCCTCTACAGTTTCGGGCCATCTCGGCATTCATTGCCGAGACTACGGCTGTGTCCCTAATTTTCAGCTTTGTACCGTCATCAGGCGGCATCGGGACCAGTTGATACGTGAAATTTATGAGGCTTCAGAAATAGAAAGGCTGGGCAGTGCATGTGTCAGCAGGCCTTCGATTGCGCTATCATTAAAAGAAATAGATTTCCTTCGGCACGTTAGCACACGTGCTGCTCATCGTGCGTTGTGAAGATGACTATGTGGTTGTTAGGTGGATTCTGTATTGTTTGTTTTGTATTTTCTTTTTTTGTTAGAAGCTGCCCAAGTATATATTGTGCGGTTCTGGCAAATAAATCTTGTTGTAAGTTCAGTGCCGCTGTCTGTCTCCTTCTTTTTCTTGTCTCTCGTTTTTGGCGCTGTTTTTTATGTGAATTACTGTAAGTCCCGATTTTTCAAGACCCAAATTTTTCAGGATATCGTGCAAATGGCTGGCTTTAATGCTGAAAACAGGAAGGATGTGTACCACATCTTTGAGCGCAGAAAGCAATGAATTTATTATGAACACGTGTGCTGTTTTTGCCGCTTCAGAGGAATTCGATACCGTCCCTGTTAATGAGCCACCCTTATACTTAAAATATTGCTGGATGTGGATTTCATCTGACATGAGCGTTACGACTCTTTAGTGCGGCTTTAGAAGGCTCACTTTTTTGTAATGTACTGCAAAAAGCCTTCTTCGCTTTGTTCGTTTGCAGGACTTGCATTGTATTTTCTGCACAGCCTTATATTGTGGAAGGATGAGGTAACAATAATTTCCCAGTGTTGCAAACGAATTTGTATGCGTGAGGAGAGATCATATGAAAAATGCTAGCTAATATAAGATCTGAAGAATATCTCATAGCTCCTCGCTTTTTAGGTAGAAGGCGCAACTGTTCCTTAAGGAACTCGAACGCTTCTACTTTCTCTTCTGGCAGGAGGTCACCATCAGACAGGTCATCAAGAATAGAAAAAATAACGTGGAAGCAGGCTTTCAATTTTTCTTCTTTTTCGCAGACGTCTGGAGCATTGAAATGCTCCACACTTTCAAGAATAGCGTGCAAGCTCCGAATGTCCTCTAGTTTTTCAGGAATGGGAACATCAGCAACGTGCAGCTTCATCTTTTTCCAGTAGGCAGGAATGTGCAATTCATCGGAAACAACCACAGAACGTTCCACCCCTGGAGGTAGTGTGTTACTCTGAATATGCAGAAACATAACTGCAGCTTCCGTGCTGCTCACTATACAATAGTCGGACAACTTAAGTTGTGAGAGTTGTGACACGAGCTGCTCGAAAGATGCCACTCTATTCTTGCGTTCCTCCTTTTCGTGCGAAACAAGCGACATCTGAATTCTTTGGTAGCTGGTCTGCCTCACGGTGCTTTCGTTTTGCGTCAGGCTCCTTGCGAACGGGGGCACAGTCGGATGCGTAAGCGGGGCTGTTCGGAAACTTCGTCGGCACTGCATCTTCGGTTAGTCGAGTAAGGCTCATCGGAACTTCTATATTCTTTCCGTTCCTATCCGTGTAAGTGGTGGTAGACCTCAAATACTCTGCTTTGAAATGAAGTTCAGAGACCTGCGATATGCAAAAGCAAAAATAATGTTTTGAAATATTTCAGCAACATATTATATATGTTTTCCTGCCTGATTACATTCTAGAACATTATAATTAGCAAGGAATTAGATCTGCCCCGCCGCGGTGGTCTAGTGGCTAAGGTACTCGGCTGCTGACCCGCAGGTCGCGGGTTCAAATCCCGGCTGCGGCGGCTGCATTTCCGATGGAGGCGAAAATGTCGAGGCCCGTGTGCTCAGATTTGGGTGCACGATAAAGAACCCCAGGTGGTCAAAATTTCCGGAGCCCTCCACTACGGCGTCTCTCATAATCATATGGTGGTTTTGGGACGTTAAACCCCACAAATCAAGGAATTACATCTAGAGTGACGCTGCTCCGTAATGCACTGCACTAGCACAGATCCGCGACACAGAATTCGCTTTATGTGAAGGTTTATTGGTAAAAATTTTAAGTTCTTTCCTTCGGATCACGCAGAGTGTCAATGTCGACGTCCTCGCGACGAATAGCGCGTTTCCATTTTATCCTGCGGTCGTCTTTAGGGAAGGAGAACAAGCGGACCTTCGGTCCACCGTCATCATTTCCACGACAGTTCGGCACGCAGCAGCGGCCCATCCTGTGAACTTCCTGGTAATTTCACGCGAACAAACTTCACTGCTTGGACTCCAAATAAAACAGCCAGGGCAAAAACTTGCACATATCTCCAAACAACGTCCACCAGCACTATTTCAAAATTATTGTGCAGCCTAGCACCTCTCTTTGCTAGGGTCAAACAAGTTCTAACAGGCTCGCCCTAACGAAGGGAGTCACTGAGCCTGCATTCCCCAACCGGTTCTCACAATGCCCACCAGTTCGTCGGGCTAGGTGTGCTGACGTCATACAAGGAAACGAAGGGAGTGAAGGGGCTTGCAAGTTCTAGGAGGCACTGGCCTCTCCCTTCTTTCCCTGTATTAAGAAAGAGGCCATGTGTGAACAAAATTCTACTATGCGTGTGAACGAAAATGTATTTCAGTTATTTATGTGTGAACAAAGTTGCATTGTGTGTTTGAACGGAGATATACGTCATTTATTGATGTAACCCTCCTGCTATAACGCCTTCAGGCGCTGCGGGGTATCTGATGAATAAAGAATAAATACACGTAGTGTTCATGTCTTTACATGTTTTCTTTTACAAAGTGCATTATAAAAACGTCGCTGCAGAGCAACATTTTTTACAATGTGTGTTTGTCTTATGCTTTAACACAAAACCTACTGTCCGAGCAATGTTTAAATGCCCATTACTTATACAAAACGCATGTGAGCCTCTCTTCTGTGTCCCTTCTGTATCCTTGTCTTTGTCGAACGCGCACTATATGTGTCACGGCACCTCAACAGTCATAAATTGAATGAAAGCATACCGCGCAGCATTGCAGCTGGTAGGCATTGATGGTATGAGCGCTCCGCCGGCTGCTTCCTCGTCCCCCCAGCTTTCAGGTGAAAGATGTCCTTCCCAATCCTCGCTGTCTGTGGCACCAAGGGGGCAATAGGCAGTGGAGGATGCTGTGGACTCCTTAAGGAGAAAGTTATGTAGCACTATGCACGCTCCGATGTATGCCTTCATATTGACTTTTTTCGCCTTAACGGGTCGGCGCAGCACCCTCCACCTTTGTGCCAAAATGCCAAAGGTATTCTCAATAGTGCGGCGTGCCCTGGACATCCTATAATTGAAGACGCGACGCTCGTAGGACTTGTCGTCGTCATATTGACTTCTTTCGCCTTAACGGGTCGGCGCAGCACCCTCCATCTTTGTGCCAGAATGCCAAAGGTATTCTCAATAGTGCGGCGTGCCCTGGACATCCTATAATTGAAGACGCGACGCTCGTAGGACTTGTCGTCGTCTTCATGCAGTGCTGAAAGGACAACACTGAACATTGTAGCAAAAATAAGCTCACAAGCCTTATATACCATAACGCTATCATTGGTGATAACAAATGAAACATGCAGTGAGCCGTGCACTGTCACAAAGGTCCAGCAAAGATGCTAACTTGCCATCACAGATGTTTCTGTAAGAGACCTTCAAAGGCCCCGATAAACTATAACTCTAGTTACCTACATACGTGAAAGAAAAAAATCTCAAAATTCAAAACAATGATCACACAAGGAAGCAGAATTAAGCGCACTAGTCGCCAGTGTGTGCTTAAAGAGCACGCCCTTGTTTCGCTCCTCATTCTGAGTTTTGGTGGCTGTTCTCGCATTACACCAACCAAATCATTTTTGCATACTTCTGAAGCACGATTTCCTACTCAAACACTTCTCTATTGCATATTGCTTTTAACAAATCTCACAGGTCATTTGTCGAGTCATATAATGACGAAACTTGTACCTCTCTTTATTTTTTTCAAATGTAAGCAGCGAGGTCCTGCGTTCACCCGTGTTTGAGGCATAATTCGGACCACATATTGCTCGGGTGTAATGTGTTGTAATTGTACCAGTGCAAGCACCTTCTTTCCCACAACATTAAACACGTGTCCAATCACGAGAGAGGTGGGCCAACATTTTTCCCTAAAATTCACGCATAGTCTACATTTCCACAGACACATCACGGTGCAACAATTCCTTAGTAAAATTAAGATGGTACGTAACAGCTACAATACAATGGCTTTAGTCCTGAAAGCTTGTGCTGTTACTTACAAAATAGTAAACACAAACAGGTAAAGATGTCTTGAGCCACCTATCTGATGTGCAAAATCACCACAGGGATCAATGTAGCATACCTTCTGCAAAGATCTTGCACATAAATTGAAAAAAATTAAGCATTTCTTTCATACATTCTTAACTTACTCCGTCTTGCGTATGGCCGCATTACATACTCCTTTAACGGGAAGGCCTCGTCTCCGACGAAGAAGTAAGGGAGGGGACCCTCGTTGCCCATGGTGCTCACTGGTGGCAGGCCCAGTGCTCCTTGCAAAATATTTTTTTCGAGATTGAAGCGGGAGAAAATCCCACCATCACTTTCACTTCCAGAGTGCCCGAATTCCACGTATATGAACCTGGGTGCAAAAGTACTGTAGTTATAAGACTTTCAGCAAAGGCCAGCCACCAATATTCAGAGCATGTCTTGAAACCCATTGTCTTTCTATGAAAAATGTTATTTGACCATGCACTGTAACTGCGTCCGCATACAATACTCATTGTTACGTCAGTGGTGCACAAAATAACTAGACACCTATATTGTTTTGTGCAGCATTCATCTCTAATGAGTTACCAAGTCGCGCAGCAGTCCGCCACTCTCAAGGATGGACTACTGTATAGCCTTCTAAAGTTCTTTGTACACGCATGCACACATGGCAAAGGAAAATCATACACATCACTCAACCTCTTGAATATCACTTGTTACTTTGCGCATTAATGAAATTGTCAACACCTAGGCTCATAATGCTGATGCTACCTTACTAGTGTACACATTTCAATACAAGAACCCAGAATCACCTGTATTATGCATCACACACAGCAAGCAGCGACTTGCTGAATGAGCCCTTATAATTGAAGTCCACAGACCCGGAGTTCGCAGGGCACTCTATGGTCACGTACTTGCTATCTATATATAGCACCGAGACAGTGAGGGATGTTCCACCTCTCGTGAAATTCTTGTGAAATCTGCAAAAAAATCCAACAAATGATCACCTTCACACACGTTGCCACTGCTACGAAATGTACATCTGGCTGCTTCAAATACTCAAAACTTTTTGTAGCCAAAAAGCATTTGTAGCTAAATATGTGCCTCTCCTGAAGGAACTCTTAAGTCAATATGACAAACGTTATGACACTGATGCTATGCCAAACAGGTTGCCTACAGGTTTTACAATGATCTCTGATAGGCAACCTGCATTTCCTATTGAAACGGAATGTTTACTTCAATTATATGCAAGTTATTGAGTACTAATGAACATAAAGCCCATGGTGCAATGCATTTTGCATATGATTACCCTCATGTGCTCCCCTGTGTTGAGAGGGTCAGGACTACGATGGGCTAAACATAAGCACATAATTCCCAGTTGAGTTAAACATACATTTCTCCCTTCCTGTAAAGGTGTGTTTCCAGTGTTTTGCCACAATATATTTGGGTTAACATAGGCTGATCGGGCTTGAATTGCACTCGTTACATGCAAGCACATTCACTTTTTCATGTCATTTCTCAGTTAAAACCGAACTCTCAAACATCAATCATGAGTATTTTGGTAGAAAACGTTGCAATATTACACACTCCTTTATTGACTGAGTTACCTTTACGTTGCGTTGTATCGACTTTACCAGTAAAGCTGCTGCTATTGAGTTGTGTTTCAACCACCTTCACTCTGAACACACGATAACTTGTCTCACCAATGCATACACAAATCTATCGAATAGCGATTTTATGTCCTTACTTGTTCCAATATATTATGCAATGCCTAAAAGGCAGTGTCCTGTAGTGTGTGCTATTTTGGTAACGTTCTAGCTACATTTCAATTACACCACACAAAGCAGCACAAGCCAGCAATGTGTCACTATCGTTGCTGCAAAAATGTTGGAAATACTAGCCTGCCATACCTTCATCCACTCATCTGTTGTTGAAGGGTGCCGGAGGTACAGTGGCCGAAGTACAAGCCAAAGGGCCTCACTGACCTCCGACAGTATGGAGGAAACGGTTGATCTTCCCGCTAGGAAGTTGAAGGCCACGTTTCTCTGGGTTTCGCCTGTCGCCAGAAACCTGGCAAGGCAATGAGATGCAGCAATGAAACACTGAAATTAGCATGCATTAGGTACACTACTCGGTCCTTATGACGGCAATCCTTTCAGATAGAGCTTTCTTTGTTAATTGAGCACCTTTACTAATTACTTTACAGGTGACTGGACATTTAACAATTAGAACCTCCCTGCACTGCTTGTGCACTCTGCAAGCTTTCGTATATGCTGTGAATATTTCTGTGCGTACACATTTTGGCGAATCATAAGCATGCATCAACCTTTTCATGGAAGAGCGTACGTGCTCATATCACTCAGGTTGAAGAAGGGCAACCTAAACGTACCTGTAGCAATTTGCTTAGCATGGATTTCTGAAAAGCTGTAAATTCAAGGAGAACCTATTTCACAAAACGTACGTCACTCAAGTCTATTGTTTAAATTGCTTTCACCCAATCTGCTTCCATCCACAATACGTTATGCCACTGCGCTACTGTCCACAGAGTATTGGGTCACTGTCAATTTAACAGAACATACGTATAATTGTAACAAGGTTCAGGGGTTAAATGCTGCCCATGTTTGTAAGAAATTTCCCATGTGTACTTGTGCAAACACACACCGTCGTGCATGCAGATACATAAAGGGTGGTTGGTTGAACCTCCTCCCTCCCCGAAGCTGAAAAATATTTTTGGCATGAATACTCTTTGAGTGCCTCGAACAGCACATCAATTTGTCCTAACAATTTGTGCATATTTGTACTCGCAAAGCTTAGGATTGTGTTTCACTTATTATATAACATCATTAATAATTGCGCTCTATATAGTACCTGTGCATCAGGATAACAAAAAACGGGAACTGACACGTCCACAATGTGATGTCATTGGGTAGCGCAGAATCCCATTTTCTGGGATTTTACAAGCGGAAACCACGTTCTGATTACGCAATAAGCCACAACAGATGGTTTTCAAATATTCACCACCTGAGATTCTTAACGTACGTGCGCAAGAAACGCGCCAACTTAAGTGCATTTCGCCTCCACCTAAAGACGATCGATGCGGCCGTAATCAAACCCGTCACCTACGCGTAAACTGCCGACCGCAGTAACGGCTGCACCATCGGGCCCGTATACGTCATAAATGCAATTCGTTCTATCCGCCCAAGCAAAACTTCCTTACAAGCGAAGCGCAGCCGCAAGCCACAGCATATTAATCTTCCGACCACACGCTCTTACCTAATGGTCTTGGCCAGGCAGTCGTGCTCCGAAATTGCAGGCCGGTAGTCTGTGTCCTGCTTGGATATTGCGGGGCGCAGCAGTTCGAGCAAAGTATCGAACGTTCGTGGCGGCATCCGCATGAAGCTAACCACCAAAAAAAGAATGAGATAACATGTTACGCACTACTTTATAAGCACGTAAAACAACCATAAACTTACTCTCGGAAATACTCCTCGTCGTGCGAGCGCAGGTCGAGAAGCAGACGCCCTGTGTGGCCAACCACTTCTCGCGAGCGAAGGAACGGTCTCACCCACCACCGCCTTGCTTGCTTTGAACGTTTTCGTGCTGCCAGCGCTGACACGTTGGCTGAGCACATCAGCACCGCGACAAACTCTTCTTCATCACTCGACTCGAAGTCTATGATGCTGCCGGGAGAACGCTACGCAAACACAGCCGTCAAAAACAAACGTGTCGCGCTCAGCGGGCTCCGTATCTGATCAGCTGATCGTCGCCGGTCGCCCAAGTTCTCGTTGATAACGAGATCTGTACGTGACTCTCCGGGTTTGCGACTTCCGATCGCTCGCATGAAGCCTTAAAGCTTGCCGGTGTGAACGTCGCTGGCAATTTGGTCGCCAGTCGCAAATGGTCGCGCGACCGCGGCTAGTCGCCGGTGTGCTCCAGCCTTTTAGTGTTTATTCCCTCCACACATAGTCGCGCTTCAATCGCAGCTCCCATAACTCTTCATGCTAATCTCGCTATAGCAATAAATTTTGAACCGTTTTCGCCCGAACTTTCGCGATCATTGAAATAGATATTCAAACTTGTTTCACGATTTTGAGTACTTCGTATGAGCCGTCTCGATATTAAGTGAAGAGTAATGTACAAGAGGGAGAGAGGTTACAAAAAAGTGGTCAACGATTTAGGGTACTTGGTACTCTACTATGGGAGAGCAGAAAGCCGTCCCGTGGGCTTCACACTGGATGAGGCCGCATTGACTAAAGTTACGAAAACATCACTGTGTTTAGAATAAGTTGTTAACGATTTAGAGTACTTGGTACTCTACTATGGGAGAGCTGAAAGCCGTACCAACTATGGATATTTCCCTAGAGTTAGCAGCACTGTATGTTTAGATACAAACACAGTGGAAAATGAAACGTGTGCACGACGCTGTCCTGGAACATCAAACTTGGTCCATCCGTCATTTACATAAACCTCCATGGTGAATCAAGTAATGTTGTTGATTTTGGATACTTTTACGCATTTGCTTGATTTGTAATTTGTTCAATAAAACATTATCAAATGTATTAATCGGCTCCAAATTCATCTTTTAATGAAACTAATACGAGATAAATGTAGTATTGAGAGTAGCCCTATAAAACATCAAAAGTTATCACAGGCTGCGGGTGCTTTGTTTGAGAGAATTCCCCTGTTCTAGTGTCTCCAGATCCTACCGAGAAAACAAGTGCATACTCGTCGCAGAGGAAGCCCATTTAGTATAAACATTGAATTTTACCAATCTTTAAATATCTTTAATTATGGTAGAAACGCCAGGCCTGCGCTGGAAGCACCGCACAGTAAAAGCGAAAGCTGGAAGAGCACCATTTTTAAAACGCGTTGCAAACTCTCTTGGCGTTACTATAATGCAACCGCAATTTCAAAGTACCCACTACTGTATTAATTGATTTGGTGGCTGCCGAAAATAAAGAATTATCTCCTAGTCTTTGTAATGAGTTGGAAGCATTCAGCGACCCATTCATAATGCAGTTCACAAGATGTTATGCCTACTTACACAATTCGCATTCTGTAACGCCTGGTTGTTATTTCACTCTTCTACGCATTACATTGCTTAAGTCAACGCGATTCCTTCACGACATAACGCTTGTATAAGGTTTTTGTGCAAGACAATTTCTAGCACCGGCGTGGCTTAGAAAAAAAAAACAGCATGGCCGGATGGTAGAACACTGGGCATGGAGCGGACACCGATTTGAACGTTCTCCTAATTTTGATATATGCTTTTTTTGTTTCGTGTTTTTTTTTGTATCTCGTGCGATAGCAGTTAAAAGACGCCGGTGGCGCGGTGCACAATAAGGCACCTTGTTGTGATCTCATACCAGCTGTCGCTTAAAAAAATGTTTACTCAAATACTAAAGAGACTTTAAACAGTCGCCTAACTGTTTTGTGCAGAGTAAGGATGTGCAACTATTCTTTCCAGGGTAGTTGCACAAAAACTCTCTCCAGGGTAGTCCTCATTCAGCGGGTACATTTACCAGCGCATGATTAACGTGCGCGCGGGGAACTCTCTTCCCACCTAGTCAACTAAAAGGGGGCAGACGCTAAATCTGTCCCACATATAGACTTAGGAGGACGGTGGCGAAGGCGGGGAGCGCTGTGATGAACTTTCACCTCCTCCCCTGATGGGGAACCCAGCGCATGGCTATGCACCCAACTACTCCGCCATCGACAACCACACTGTTAGTCAACTACAAATACGTATTCGTGAACGCGATGATGGGTAGATATTGGATAATGGTAAAATGCCATTTTTGTTCCTTGCTCTCCTATCGCGCCATTTTGATATATGACCATACGTTAGAAGTTAAGAAGGGCATTTAGAGCATTTTTTTCTCTGTCTGTAAATGCCTATTTTGGGCGTTCCTGTCAAAGCGCCCATAAGTGCCTATGAATAATTCTTTTTTTTTTCGCTTGTATCAACATTATTTACCTCATGTTTCACTTTCGCGCGTAGTTTTAGGCGGTTATTTATGTTACTATAGCTTAACCCTTAGCCGCATATTCCTTTTATTAGGCTCAACCAACTCTCGAAAAGCAAGCGCTCCTGCCCTTGTTTTCGCGCCAGCCCTTTCAATATGCATAACTAATTTCAACATGACCGAATGTCAATCCCTCTAAAGTTCACGCTTGCCGCTTGAACGATGACAACCCCTTCAGGTCCCCCCCCCCCCCCTTCTCTGGCGTCTCCGGCGTCCGTGGTCATTCGGAAGTGCAAAGACGGGCGGCACGTTTGCTCTCGTGTTGAAAACCAATCGATGTGCAGTTTTCGCAAGCGGGATGATGCTATAATATGCGCCCTCCGTGCCCTCCATGCTAGGTAGTTTCTCGTCCCCCCCTCACATGCTTTCTCTTGCTCGCATGCTACCGGTTCGGACTTTACACCCAACTTGACACTGCGAAAGATTATAAAATTCAGAACTGTATGCACACACACAAAAGAGGCAACCGATGCGCCATCGCGGACGCGTCCGAACTGTACATCACTTGAATTGCGTTGGGAAACCTTGTCACACGCCGATAAAGCGAGTGATTAGGAGAGTGGCAGTGAAGAAGGCTTTCAAAGCTTCACTCACCATAACCGACGTTAACGAAAAGTGCAGCGCGCTAGTGCACGCACTGCGAAAGAAGCACGTGAGACAGGCCACTTACAATAAAATAATAATTGTTGGGGTTTAATGTCCCAAAACTACCAAATGAATATGAGAGACCGCTAAGTGGACGGCTCGGGAAATTCAGACCACCTGGGGTCTAAATGCACCAAAATCTCAGCACGCGGGCATTGAGCATTTTCCCCTCCATCGAAAACGCGGCCGCCGTGGTGACGATTTGATCCCGCGAACGCGGGTCAGCATTCGGACGCCAGTGGACCACCGTGGCGGGTCGATCTGCTTGGATTAAGCCCTGCCGCGGTGGTCTAGTGGATAAGGTTCTCGGCTGCTGACACGCAGGTCGCGGGAGTGCATCCAGGCTGTGGCGGCTGCATTTCCGAAGAAGACAAAAATATTGTAGGCCCGTGAGCTCAGATTTGGGTGCACATTAAAGAACCCCAGGTGGTCGAAATTTCCGGAGCCCTCCACTATGGCGTCTCTCATAATCATATGGTGGTATTGGGACGTTAAATCCCACATATCAATCTAATCCGTTTGCATTAAAGCTGTCAACCTGTTCGTGGGTACAGTTGTCTCAGCACACAAGCGTGAGACAACACGTGTTGGAATATTTTACTCTGACTTTAAAGTTTCCATCACCTAGCATCTGCAAGCCCGTTCCACCACAATAGATATTATCACGACAAATTCACACAGTTCACTTGATTTGTAAAGTCTGCCTCTTCTTGCGTGCAGCCTAAATAACAAAAATTAAAGTCAGAGTTGCTGGACGATAAATTACTTATCTTCGTTTACGTGAACGACGAGAAAGACTCACAGTAAATGATAAAGCTGGTACTGCATTCTTTGACTTTCAGTATTTTCGTGACGTCAGACTTGTGTTGACGCCACACTGAGAAGCTGCTTCTTGAATACTAAAAACAAGGTGCTTTTTCACGATAGAAGTGTTCAACACATAATCGCTGCTTTTCCAAGCACTTTGACACTGTTGCTTAGGTTCTCCACATCCGTGATTTTATGTATACCAACATGCCGAAAAAGTTTCGATTTTGCGTCCGCACTCCATTAACGTCTGATGATTGAGAACGTTCGCGGTAGTCGTTATACAAGACCAATTTCTGTGCCCCGCAATGCCACCTAATCAGTACCCCTTGCTGTTCGCTATTTCATTCCAAGACATGGCTACACATGCAGAATTCAGGAAATATTCTCGCGTTGAATCGAGCAGCTCGGCATTGAAGCACTGGAGAATGAAGCACTAAAAGGCTACCGAATATGATAGCTATCAGCTGAGCTTATCACCTGCCTTGCTACTACATATGTTGTGGGATGACATTACTATGCATACGCACAGCTGCACACACACACACACACACACACACACACACACATAATTATATATATATATATATATATATATATATATATATATATATATTGTGAAGAGGTTTATTAGCCGTTAAAGGCAGCGACGAGACAGCGTGATGAACCGTCCAGCGATCGGCACAGCAACGAACCGAAGCACGAGCCGAGAGAGCCGGGCGTTGGCGATGCTGCTCGCTGCAGGCACATCTTCTTCTTCACAATCGCCCCCGCTGAAAAAGGAGCCATCCTGGCGAGTTAAGAAGTTTCAGGCAAAGGCTCATGGTACGGTTTCAGTCGGGAAACATGGACGATGTCACGTGCACGCCGGCGCATGTCGTCCGATCGGGAAACTGGTTCAATTAGGAAATTAACCGGAGAGGTTTTCTCCAAAACGGTGTAAGGCCCCTCGTACCGGGGGACAAGTTTCGAGGAGAGTCCCGGTGTTTGGTATGGGATGGCAAGCCACACAAGAGACCCTGGGGCGTAGCTGGGATCCGGAAGAGAGGTGCTACGGGTTTCTTTCTGGCGTTGTTGCTCTTCCGACGTGAACGTACGGGCGAGCTGGCGGCACTCTTCGGCTTGTCTAGCAGCATCGGAGATAGGTGGACACTCGGAAGCATCAGGACGGTAGGGAAGTAGGGTATCGATTGTATGGGAAGGCTCACGTCCGTAAAGAAGAAAGAAAGGTGAGAATCCCGTGGTGGTTTGTACTGCGGTGTTATATGCGAACGTGACGTATGGGAGAACACGGTCCCAGTTGCTATGATCAGATGCCACGTACATTGAGAGCATATCACCTAGCGTGCGGTTGAACCGTTCCGTTAGTCCGTTAGTCTGCGGGTGGTATGCTGTCGTTTTCCGATGAATGACGTGGCATTCCGAAAGCAGAGTTTCGACGACCTCGGAAAGGAAAGCGCGGCCTCTGTCACTAAGGAGCTCTCGAGGTGCACCATGTCGAAGGATAAAGCGTTGCAAAATGAAAGAGGCGACATCCTGAGCTGTAGCGCTCGGCAAAGCGGCTGTTTCGGCGTAGCGTGTCAGGTGGTCAACCGCCACTATAATCCACCGATTACCATCTGGTGTCAATGGAAGGGGACCGTAGAGGTCAACGCCGACGCGATCAAATGGCTTGGCAGGGCATGGAAGTGGCTGCAATGCGCCAGTCGCACGTGGCAGTGTTGATTTACGTCGCTGGCAGTCAGGACAGCACTGCACGAATTTACGTACAAAATTGTACATGCCGCGCCAGTAATAGCGATGGCGAAGGCGTTCATATGTTTTGAACACTCCGGCGTGGCCACATTGTGGATCGTCGTGAAGGGAGGCGCATACTTGCGATCGTAAAGTGCGTGGAATGACCAGCAACCACCGGCGGCCATCGGGAGCGTAGTTGCGTCGATGAAGAAGTTGATCGCGGATGGCGAAATGGAAAGCTTGACGTCGGAGGGATCGAGATACTGGAAGGTTGGGCGTGCCAGATAAATATTCGATAAGAGATGCGATCCACGGGTCACGACGTTGTTCGGTGGCAATCGAGTCGAGATTTAGCGATGACAAGGTCTGGAGGCAAGTGTTTCCGCACGTCTGATCTGGTGGTAAAGGTGAGCGGGACAGGGCATCAGCGTCAGAGTGTTTGCGTCCGCAGCGGTATACGACGCGAATGTCGTACTCCTGGATGCGGAGTGCCCATCGCGCAAGGCGGCCAGAAGGGTCTTTCAACGTGGAGAGCCAGCAAAGCGCGTGGTGATCAGTTACTAGATCGAACGGGCGGCCGTATAAGTACGGCCGGAACTTTCCAAGCGCCCACACCAGAGCCAAACACTCTTTTTCTGTCACGCTGTAATTAGTTTCGGCTTTCGTCAGAGTGCGGCTTGCGTAGGCTACAACGTATTCTGAATAGCCGGGCTTTCGTTGAGCGAGGACCGCGCCTAGCCCGACGCCGCTGGCGTCGGTGTGCACTTCGGTAGGAGCCGTCGGGTCGAAGTGGCGAAGAATAGGTGGGGAAGTGAGCAGACGGCGCAGAGTAGTGAAGGCAACGTCACACGCAGGGGACCAGGAGGTGAGGTTCACGTCACCGCGAAGAAGCCGGGTTAACGGTGACATGATAGATGCAAAATTTCGAACAAAGCGCCGGAAATAGGAGCATAGGCCTACAAAACTGCGAAGTTCTTTCATGGTCGTCGGCTTGGGAAATTCTGCGACTGCTCGAAGTTTTGCTGGGTCTGGTAATACGCCGTGCTTGGACACGATGTGGCCTAGGATGACGAGCTCGCGTGCAGCGAAGCGGCATTTTTTCAGGTTAAGCTGCAGTCCAGCGTTGGTCAGACAACTCAAAACGTGCCTGAGGCGAAGGAGGTGCGTAGGAAAGTCGTGGGAGAAAACCACGACATCGTCGAGGTAACAGAGGCACATATTCCATTTGAGGCCACGTAGCGTATTATCCATAAGACGCTCAAACGTGGCAGGCGCGTTACAAAGCCCAAAGGGCATGACGTTAAATTCATATAGTCCGTCTGGTGTAATAAATGCCGTTTTTTGGCGATCGGCTTCTGCCATTGGGACCTGCCAGTAGCCAGACCGCAAATCTAGCGACGAGAAAAATTCCGCTCCGTGAAGGGTGTCAATGGCGTCATCAATGCGCGGCAAAGGATAGACGTCCTTTCGGGTTATCTTATTCAAACGACGATAGTCCACGCAAAATCGGATAGATCCGTCTTTCTTACGCACCAGGACGACGGGAGATGCCCAGGGACTGTGGGATGGTCGAATGACGTCTCTACGAAGCATATCTTCAACTTGATCGTTGATGACGCGGCGCTCTTCAGCGGAGACACGGTATGGTCTTTGACGCAGTGGCTGGTGTAGGCCGGTGTCAACATGATGTTTGACTTGTGATGTGCGGCCCAGTTGAGGTTGCGACACATCGAACGAACTCCTGAACTCACGCAGAAGATTCAGCAGGTCGGCATGTTCGGTGGGAGTGAGAGTGTCGGCGATGGCGCTGGAAAATGTATCATCGGACGACTCCCCGAGTGCCGACAGTGCTTTGGGGTGGTCGCAGTAGTCGTCCGGGACATCAAACAAAAACGAAGGGTCGAGATCCTGCACGCGGCCGAGACATTCCCCCGCAAGCAATGTGACAGGTGTGGAAAGCGGATTGCTTACGAACATGTTGCTTCTTCCGGCGGCAAGATCAATTGTTGCGAAAGGCAGCGGCAAAGCTCGACGACATTTGAAGATATCGGAAGGCATAAAAAGAACTGTAGCGTCAGTGTAGGCGTTGCATGAAACGGGAACAAGGGCGAAATTTCCAGGCGGAATATCGGTATCTTCATGAACGAGCAACTTCGGCGGCTGATGAGCAGCGTCCAGTAATGGGACATCACACAAGGGTGAAAACTCAACTTCGGCGCGTGCGCAGTCTATGACGGCATTATGGCGGGATAGGAAGTCCCACCCGAGGATGACGTCATGCGAACAGACAGGAAGAACAATAAACTCCACGATGTAAAGAATGCCTTCGATGGAGACTCTTGCAGTGCAAGCTGCGAGAGGCGTTACTTGCTGTGCGCTTGCGGTGTGAAGCGACAGTCCCGAAAGCGGCGTCGTTACTTTGCGTAATAAACGGCAGAGATTAGCGGCAATAACAGAAACAGCGGCGCCAGTGTCGACAAGGGCGAAAGTACAATAACCTTCAACAGTTACTGCGACCACGTTAGCAGGAGAGGAGCGAGGGCTTAGACAGTTCGAAAACGGCGCAGTTCTTGCCTCTTGAACTGCGTTGCTTAGTTTTCCTGGTCAGAAGGTCTGGGCCGGCGACGCATTGGGGAGGGCGATCGCCGACGAGGAGAGGGTGCGCGCGGCGTCACGAAGTCGGGGTCGTTAGGAGGGGCATAGCGAGGTGACGACACCGGCCCGTATTGCGCGAAGGGTTGGCTGCCGGGTTGCGACGATCGGACATAGTCGCCGAACGTCTGAGGTCGACGGCGGCAGTAGCGGGCAACGTGTCCGGGAGTAAAGCAGGCGTAGCATATCGGTCGGTTATCACGCGTCCTCCAAGAATTGGCTACTGGTGGTGCCGCCCAAGGTGCAGTATAAGCAGCCGGGTGTGCGGGCTGTGAGCGCGAGGTATAGGGTGGTTGCGGAAGCCTACGCACAGCGTCTGCATATGTGAACGGCGCTGCTACAGGCTGTATCACTTGCGAGCAGGCGACAGGAGGAGCCACAGGCTGCTCTGCATACGTTAGGGGCGCGACCACAGGCTGCACGGCTGGCGGATAGGCGACAGGAGGGCCTACCAGCTGCGCGGCACGCTGGCAGTGGGCAAGGCTGGATAGAGGCGGCTCGTGGTGCGCAACAGAAACAGCTTGGGCAACCTCTTCCGAAATAGCAGTGCGAAGCGGGGCAGGTAGACGGGTGGTGGTCTCGTGAGTGAAGGGCACTAGGGAAAGTTGGCGGGCGACTTCCTCACGGACGAAGGCTCGAACTTGCTGAAGCAGCGGTGAATTGTCGGGCAGGGTGTCAAAACTGCACAGTGACTGACCACCATGCTGAGGCTGCCGAGTCAGAGTGCGTTGCTTGTTCAACTCGTCGTAGCTCTGACACAAGCTGACGACTTCGGAAACTGTGCTCGGATTCCTTGCCAAGAGCATTTGAAATGCGCCGTCGTCGATGCCCTTCAGGATGTTTTTGACCTTGTCAGATTCGGGCATGGTGTCATTCACACATCGGCAAAGGTCGACGACGTCCTCAATGTAGCTGGTAAAGGTCTCGCCAGTTTGCTGAGAGCGGACGCGCAAGCGCTGTTCTGCCCTCTGCTTGCGGACAGCCGGCCGACCGAACACTTCAGCACATGACGTCTTGAAGACGCTCCATGTGGGGATGTTGTGTTTGTGGTTATTAAACCACAATTCGGCGACGCCAGTGAGATAAAATATCACGTGGCCCAGCTTGTCGGCTTCGTCCCACTTATTGTTGGCGCTCACCAGTTCGTAGTGCTCGAGCCAGTCTTCTACGTCGGTCCCATCCGCACCGCTGAAGACCTTCGGCTCCCGTAGCCTGGGATGGCCAGGGCAGTTGAACTGGAGCGAAGGCGTCGATGTAGTGGCGTTGGTAGTCATGACAGGTGGTAGCGTGCGGCTTCGCAGCTCCAGGGTGTAGCAACGGGGATTAACAGCACCTTCCACCAAATGTGAAGAGGTTTATTAGCCGTTAAAGGCAGCGACGAGACAGCGTGATGAACCGTCCAGCGATCGGCACAGCAACGAACCGAAGCACGAGCCGAGAGAGCCGGGCGTTGGCGATGCTGCTCGCTGCAGGCACATCTTCTTCTTCACAATATATATATATATATATATATATATATATATATATATATATATATATATGCGATGGAGTAAAAATTTTTATTCAAGTGTGTAATCCTTGAATACGCCCATAGCCCTTTCGTAATGCGCATCGCACAGGCGCTGTACTGCCCGGACAGTGGAGGTGCCGCCGCAGCTCCAAGCTCGAGCTGGATTGCAAATGCGGTGCTTGAGCTTGGGTCGGAACAATGCTTTCTGTTTTGTTTCTTTGACGTACTATTTTATAATTCCATATCATCGCAACACCGCATATATGACTCGTATACTTAAGAGTTTGCACACTAATGTTCATTATTATCTCCATAATGGGAAACGAATGTACTGGAAGTAAAGATCGGAAGAAAAAAAAACGTTTTAGCCTCTGCAGGGACCAAATAAAGTACGATGTAAATATTGAAATAACTAAATAATGCGTATACCTGACATTAGACACTACAGAAACTGAAGAAACTTCCAGGGTGGGCAAAAGGCAGCATCGAAAGAGTGACAGCATGCGTAAGCAGAAAAAAAGAAAGGGAAGCTTCTTGAATACTGCGTAAGAAGTTGTTTACACAACTATGCTTGCCATCTCTGTTCACAAGCACAATCTATTGCGCAATTTTAGACTTGAAGTTATTATTTCCGAGAAAAAAAAAACACTTTTCTAACAATGCTCTCGTTGTTTTGAAGAGTTTGTAGTGAATTAGAAAGGCAAAAAACCTTTCAAGTTTTACGGAGTAATTCACAGGTCCTTCTTTTTTTCGTGCGAAAACACCTTCGAAATGGAGTCCCCAGTGCTATCCAAACTTAGTGCCTAGTGTGGAAACGGATCATCAGCCGTAAAAAAAATCACACTCTTCCTCTTTTCTTCATCTGTTGGTTAGCACTCTTCCGCTGTTGGCTAGCAATGGCAGTCGACTACACCTGCGCCTGTGTGGCCGCTACTTCAGATCAAGAACGAGCCCCGCCTTCCACCTGCCCTCACGAAATGAAATAAAGCTTACCAAAGTATGTTTACCACCACGGGAAATTTTAGGTTCGTTCTTTTTTGTTTGTTTTTTCCTCTGTGTTTATTTGTTTCCGAACAGCACCGCTCTTCCATGGAGACCACCGTATCAGTCAAACTCGCTGTTGCTAAGTAGGAACGCTCGTCACTGCTGTTCAATCAATAGTTTCACTTGAAGTACGCGTCTATTACACAGCGGTAGAAGTCGGTGTTCTCTGGCTGATTCCATAGTTTTTTTCTTTTATTGCGATAGCAATATATGTAGACACTCTCGGCTGGATTTCGCCAAGCGCGTCAACGGGGACGTTGGCGTCGATCTCATGCATCGTATATGTCTAAGTATCTCCATATATGAAGACGCAAGAAAGAGCGAAAATACCAGAAAAAACGGCACCTGCGCGTGGAATCGAACGTGGGACCTCCACGTCGTGAATACGAGGCGTCAACCACTGAGCCACCAAAAGGCACCTCCTTCAACGTTCAAACGGCAAGCTATTTGTTTCTACCACTTACAGCTCGTGGCAGGCATCTTGGGGGGGGGGGGGGGGGGACCTATCGTGCTTTCGGCATTATCTGCAAAATGGCGCAGCGAACGCGCGGCAGCTTTCGTCTCTCACGCGTACTTTGGCCCGCGTAGACAATAGGAGGATGTACGTTCGATTGCTGGCTCTTATCTTGCATCGGGGAGGATCGTACGTCTTGGCTAGCCTTTCAGTTTCCTTGGAACGATTCTGTTGTAGCTACTGGGAGCACAAAGATCACTCCAATCGTTGCACAGCCTCCATTTGTAAAAGGGCGCGCATTCTATACACAGCAAAGTAACAAATGAGACGCTTATTCGCGTTAATCTGTACCTGTGAGTACGTTTCATGCGTCCTTTGTGCGTGAGAAACGCGGGGCGCATTTCGATCTGCATGCCTTTCTGCGCGTGACCGTCCAATTTGTTGCTATCGCGCTCATTGCTTTGCCTTTGCGGCAAAGCTATGCCTCTTTTTTTTACTTGGTCATTTGTGTTCGCCCTGGTGATATACAGTAGCTACAGTACTCGGCTGCTGATCTAGATGTCGCAGTTTTGATCCGTACTGCGGCAGTAACCCTTCGATGAAGTCATTAGAGGATTTTAGTCTGTCCGGCGCACCGCTATACGGAAAAAAACGTTTGCGGATACCGGTGTACCGGGTCTGAACTGTGCATGCGCTTGCCTTACGGGCGTTTACCGGACACGCTCAAACGCCCAAACGCCCGACCAACGCCTCCTCTAAACAATGCCTGGGGAATGGCTCGTGCTCCCAGCGGAGTTGCGGAGTTGGCCTGCCTTCAGTTTTGAGCAAGCACCGCGCGGTGGCGCTCGCGCTCGCGACCGCGACCGAGATGCAGCAGACGCGACCGCGACCGAGATGCAGCAGGACTAGCAGCCACACTGGCGAAAGGCGTCCATGACATGCGCGCCACTTCTCCTAAGGTACAGGTAGTGATATGCACGATACCGGAGGTACCGGTGCGTGATAGCAACCTGCAAAGAGCGGTGGTCAACGCAAACCAAGAGATATGGCGGAGGAGTCGAGAGAAAGGCTTTGAGGTGGTGGAAATAAACAGAGAGGTGCATAGGTGGGGGGTTTTCAACGACACAGAATTCACTTCGATGGGCGGCTAGGTCATGAGGTGGGTTGGCGACTTGCAGGACGCGCAGCAGCTTTTTTGGGGGGCAAGCCTGCCCTCGTTTTCTCTTGCTCTGGCGACAGAGCAAGAGAAAACGAGGGAAATGGGAGAAAGACTAAAGTCCGCCGAGGAAGCGCTAGCGAAGCTGAACAAAGAAGCGACCTAGCGAGAGAACAGTAGGAAACTGGCCACCAGAACAGTGGAGAAGGAAAATCAAGCAAGTTTGGAAAAAACAGGTTTAGCCGGTTCAACTGTCGCAAGGCCCAGCTTCAGCGAGGTAGTGGTGGGGCCGGGAGGGGACAAAGCAGCCGGCGTCACAGGTGCAAGTAGCCCCCAGGTGCAGAACGCTCCAGCTGAAAAGTCACAGCATGTGATAATCGCCGGGGACTCGAATTTAAATCGATGCACAGAAGCCATCAAAGAGAGGGTAAGGGGTGACAAGACGGTTGCAGTAGGGGCGTTCTCAGGACGCAAGCTGGAAGCAGTCATGAGGCAAGCGAGCGCAAAGCTCAAAACGACAGCTGATAGACGAAATCTCGTGATAATTTCAGGTGGTTTAAACGATGTCTTAAATGAAGATGCAGCAAGACTAGCAGCCACACTGGCGTAAAGCGTCGATGACATGCGCGCCACTTCTCCTAAGGTACAGGTAGTGATATGCACGATACCGGAGGTACCAGTGCGTGATAGCAACCTGCAAGGAACGGTGGTCAACGCAAACCAAGAGATATGGCGGATGAGTCGAGAGAAAGGCTTTGAGGTGGTGGAAATAAACAGAGAGGTGCATAGGTGGGGGGTTTTCAAAGAGACAGAATTCACTTCGATGGGCGGCTAGGTCATGAGGTGGGTTGGCGGCTTGCAGGACGCGCAGTAGCTTTTTTGGGGGGCAGTGAGCCCTTCTGGGTGCAGGATAGCTAGTAACGAGGAAAACAACCAGGGAGACTCTTCGACAGGTGGTATGGACAGATACGATTCCAAAGTGGCACCAATATCTAAGATAGGTAGAGTCCGGGGCATAAATAGACGTAGCCACGAGCGCCGAGCCAATTCAGACATGGGTATATTAACATGCAGGGTGGTAGGAACAGGCTGAAGTGGGAAGATATAGAAGAACAGCTAAGAGAAGGGAGGCCGATGGTATACGGTTTTGTAGAAACACATCTCATGGACATGGAACAACCTCCGAACAATCCGGACTACGCGTGGGAATATTGTAATAGAACAGAAGGCAGCAGAAAGGGGGGTGGTATTGGGGCATTCATTCATAAAAGTACAGACTGGCAAAGGGTCAAGCAGGAGTGCAAGGAACATTTATGGCTAAAAGGGAAAGTGGCAGGTCAAATGACACTCCTTTGTTTCGTGTACTTGTGGACGGGAGCAAAAGCCAGAGAGGAAAACCAAGCAATGGTAGAGTGTATATCAAAGGACATTCAGGAGTTAGAAAGAGAGTGCGAGATAATTATACTAGGAGACATGAATGCACACATACAAGATATAGATGGGTATACCGACCCGACAGGCAAAATTATCATGGATATGTGTGAAAGGCTTGATTTGATCATTTGCAACAGTACGGAGAAGTGTGAAGGGCAAATATCATGGGAGGTAGGAAGGCTTCAGTCGACCATAGATTATGCACTGATGTCACATAGGATGTATGATAAGCTCAGGGGAATGCATATAGATGAAGGTGGCCCCAGAAGTCTGGGTAGCGATGACAAACGTATCAAGCTAAGTTTTGGAAGAGCAGTGAAAGTGGGAAGGAGACAAGATGAGCAACTACAGGAAAATTTTTATCCAGAAAGGCAAATTGAAATAGCCACTAAACAAATTGAGAAAGTAATCACGGAGGATAATAAGACAGTGTGGACATACACGAATCTAATTAGACTCTTTGAGCTAGAGCTTACTAAGACGCGTGACAAGTCACCCCGGAAAAGAAGACACAAACCCAAAAGTTGGTGGGATGAGGAAGTTAAGAGAGCCATAGCAAAACGTCAGGAAGCCTCTAGGGAACACAGACATGCTAAGCAGCGGGGTGAACCGACAGATGATGTTGAAAGAAACTGGGCAACCTTTCTAAGCTGTAGAAGGGATGCATCCCTTCTGATCACTGAAAAGATTAGAAGAAAGGGACCTCAGTGGCTGGCAGAAGTACATAAATAAGATAGAAAGGCAGCTGCGAAATTTTGGAACAATCTAAACTCCCTAAGAAATGAGACGAGCCTAGAGCAGAGTTTTATAACTACAGCCCAAGGTGCTAGGCTAGAAGGGGACGAAGCTTTTGAATATATAAGAACAAGGGTGACAGAAAAATTTCAACAAAGAAGTACTTTATGCACCACAATAGACAAGGACGAATCAAGTGGTGGAATGGCTCCATTTTCACAACAAGAGTGGGAAAGGGCTGAGAAAAGGGTTCCTAGTAGTACATCAACAGGCCCAGATGGCATTCCAATTAGGCTGATAAAGACATTAGGTCCGAAGTCTAAGCAGGCTTTGAGAGAGGCAGTGAGCACAATAATAATCGATGGTGAAGTTCCCGGTGGATGGAAACTTAGCAGGATGAGCATGATCTATAAAGGAAAGGGGGACAAAGCTGACATAAACAACTACCGTCCTATAACAGTGACATCAGTGGTCTACAGGCTGGCGATGCAGATTATAAAGGAAAGACTGCAGGCGTGGATAGAGGATGAGGGGGTGCTGGGGGAACTAACGGCAGAATGGGTTTCGGAAACACAGAAGGTTGGAAGACAATCTGTTCTCACTGACGCAGTGCATCGAAATAGCAGAAAAGGAACACAGGCCCCTGTGGCTTGCATTTTTGGATATCAAGGGAGCGTACGATAGCGTGGATCAAGAGGAATTGTGGGGAATAATTGACACACTAGGCGTGGAACATGTAGTCACAATCTTTTAACCGGTATCTATAAAGGTAACAAGGTAGTTATAAAGTGGAAAAACAGGTATCCAAGTCTGCAGAGGTAAAACTGGGGCTTAGGCAGGTATGCCCCCTGTCACCCTCATTATTCATGAAGTACCTACAAGGATTAGAGGCACAATTAGAGGGAAGTGGACTGGGCTTCAACTTCTCTTTAGTCAAACAAGGAAAACTTATTGATCAGGCACTACCAGCATTAATGTACGCAGATGATATAGTGCTAATGGCCAACAACAAGGAAGTTGATCAGAGATTGATGGAAATCTGCGGTAATGACGGAGATAGGTTAGATTTTAGATTCAGTAAGGAAAAATTAGCAGTCATGATTTTCAATGACAACGAAGGTAGTGAGCTTAGGATATAGGAGGTCACGCTAGAGATAACAGAGAAATACAAATATCTTGGCGTATGGATAAGCAATGGGACGGAGTATCTGAGGGAACACGAAATATACGTGACGACTAAAGGTAACAGGAATGCAGCAGTCATGAAAAATAGGGCACTGGGGAATTACAATAGGTATGATTTTGTGAGACGAATATGGAAAGGGGTCATGGTTCCTGGGCTGACGTTCGGCAATGCGGTCTTGTGCATGAGATCAGAAGTTCAAGCAAGATTAGAAATTAAGCAACGTGGAATAGGTAGGCTTGCTTTAGGAGCTCACGGGAATACACCAAATCAGGGAGTATAAGGTGGTATGGGGGATGGACATCATTTGAGGGCAGGGAAGCTAGCAGCAAGATAAAATTTGAGAAGCGATTGAGAGAAATGGGGGCAGAGTGTTGGGCTAGGAATGTTTTCAGCTACTTGTACATAAAGAATGTCGATACAAAATGGAGAAAGCGAACCAGGAACTTGACTGGTAAATACTTAGAAAACAGCAGGTGGCCAAACCAAAAAGAACTATCGGTTAAGAAGAAAGTGAAGGAAACGGAGACTGACATGTAGAGAATGGGCATGATTAAGAAGTCCGCACTAGATATCTATCGAACTTTTAAGCAGGAAATTGCCAAGGAAAGGATCTATGATAATACTCGGGGTAGTTCTCTACATTTTGAAGCCAGGACGGGAGTACTGCGAACCAAGACATATCGGGCCATATACGAAGGGGTAGACATAGGGTGCCTTGATGCCCGCGTGCTTCGCGGGGGCGCGCGCATCGAGGCACTCTAGGTAGACACAGTATGCAGTGCGTGTGGAGAGGAAGAAGAAACTGCCGAACACTTGATAATGTTCTGTAAAGGGCTTCACCCTATAGCTCAGGATGATGGCGCAGAGTTTTTCAAAGCACTGGGGTTTAGGGACCGGGAGGGCAGAATAATCTTTAAGCGAGTAGACTTAACTAGAAGGAGGTTATCTGATTGGTGGCTAAAGTCAAGGCACGAGTGAAAATTAAACTCTTCACTGCAAAGTACGAATCCTCAAACTCACTTTTTAAGGAAAAAAAATAAATATACTTTTTGGTTCATTAGGTATTACGGCTTGGTGGCGCTAGCCACCGCCCGATATAAAGGGTACAGCCATATCCATCCACTATCACGGCAGCGGGCGGTAGAGCAGTGCGCCGACTGGTCGGCGCGCCGCCGCCGCCGCCGTCGACATTTTTCATCGGTGCAATCGGAGCGCCATTTATGCACCAGTACCGAATTTTCACAGATTTGTCTTTTTCTTTTTCAGCTTGATTTATTGCTTCGTTTCACATTTATGTAGCCAGTAAAAACAGGCTTCTTAGTTATCTTCATTCAGCTTCACAGACCGAGAGTACCACTATGAACAGCGGCACAAGTTCGGCAGCCGCTGCATGAAATGACATATTGAACAAATTGACAAAAAATAAATGTAACAGTTACAGTAATGCATAGACGCTGGCATTTTAGGCTTAAAATCAATTTTTACTGGTTTTCTATGTCGTAATTAGCAATGATTCTGGTCATACAACGTTGAATGTACTGGCCCAGCGTGTTGATGCATGCGAGTTCACCGTAGAACTATTCGAATATTCATATGGATGCAAAACGGCATCATAATCAGTCCAAGATGGCAGCCTATGATCGTGCCCGAAGCAGAGCGTATACACAGAAGAAATGAAATGGTAGCAGTGCAGCGCGATTGCAGTGCGTTAGGTGAAGAACTACACCAAGCCCCGAAGGATGAAATCGAAAGGGAGAAGTTTAATGGAGATTAGAAGCGTCGAGACATAATACATGCTCGAACCTACTCAGGGTATATTATCACCTGTCCGTGGTGTTAAAGTTGATAATTTTCGAGAATGACCACTTATATGCAGCTTCTCAACATGCTGCAGAAAATATTTGATGCCTTTTAACTCAGGCATCAGATATCCGGGATGAAGATGCCAAGGCAGTAAGATGGCAAGAGAGAGAAAGGAAGGCTGGGGGATTAACCAGATCTTGGCATCCGGTTTGCTGCAAAGCACTGGGGGTGGAGAAATAGGGGCAAGAAAGGGGGTGTAGAGAGACAGAAAAGAAAACCCATGTGCACTCAGGAGTAGGATGGCAAACTTAACAGAGGATTTATTACATTCTGTACAGACAGGGCGAGAGATCTCTTGCAAATGAGCTGGGTGGCTCATTATAAAGTGTGCGTTTTGACTAAATCAGGGAATTGGTCCAGAATGCGCTGTTGAATTACGGGGGACACACACCATTTTGACGGTGCCGCTAACGCTCGCTCACGTCAACGTTTTTGATTGGGGCGTGGCCACCACGCTGCACCTGTGACACCAAGAAACCACTGTGGTCGTCACGTAGAACGTCTTATGGTGTCGGAATGCCACCTCACTTCCCGGCTAAGATGGACAAAACACGGCTGGCAGCCCTTCGGTGACTTGTTTGACGAACAAAGAACGCCACTCTCCCCCGTCGGCCCAGGCGCCGCGTGTAACAACGCTATATAAGTGGTGAGCAGAGGCGTAATAAGCTTGTCTGAGGCTTATTTTTTACCAGTTTAAAACAAAAAAAAATAAAATAAAAAAACTTGCCAGCAAAAAGTTTACAAAAGACAGCTGGATTCGTCAATAATGCGGAGACAGACACTTGAGCGACATGTCATATATGACGTACTCCAGCAAACATGTTTTCATCACGTACCTTGAACGGACCTACTGGCACTGTGAAAGATGAATAATAATTGTTGCGGACAGTGGTGATGTACTTCTGTTGCGAAATTATTGCTCAAAATTAACCAAATAAATCTTAACTTTATATTCAGGTCTTGATAAAAAAGTTTGTGAAGTTAGAAAGCTCCTCAATTGGCTAAGTAATAAATTACTTCACCATACTTTATGGTGAAGTATTTTGCAAATAAATAATGCAACCTCTGTTTATTTGATATTCAATGACGTGACTGCAATCAACGGTGTGTCGTCGCTATAAAACTGGAACGTTATCTGCGGACACGAGCGGGCGAATGCAGCGGATAACGAATATGTCACGTAATAAAAGCGATGTGATGTCGCATATATTCACCTGTACAACTCCGTGCCCTTTTGCTTGCTCGTGATGTATTCGAAGGAGCTAGCCAAGCCTCGGCTAGAAGTCGAGCAGAGTAGCCGGGGCTGATAAGAGGAACGTTTATATACACTATTTACACACTAAAGGTAGCTATATGTTGATGGTAGCATCATGGAAGCGTGATGGGAGCTTCTCAGGGATGGCTCAGAGCGTCTTGGTGCTCACGCTTTACGCCCTGGTCTTCCTAAAATTATCTGCAGGAGAAAACAGTGGACAGTTTGCAATAATCTGCTAGGCAGCTTTTCTGTAAGGTTAGTTTTTCAACCAAGAACTCACGTTCACAGGCTGCTTTTCTCGCTCTTTTCGTTTTTGCCATTTCTTTTTTTTTTTTTGAGATCTTGTTGTGCTCGCGTGCCTTCGCTGGAATTTGGAGACGTGACATTTTGTTGTACTCGCGTGCTCAAAATGAGAAATAAAAGCAGTCCGTGAACGAGAGTTTTTGGTTGAAAAACAAACCTTACAGGAAAGCCACCTTGCAGATGACTGTAAACTGACAGACTGCATGTCAATTCAGTTCAGGGCAGTCCGAACAAATTGTCGTTTTCATCTCCGTCCGCCAAATGGGAGGGGGGGTAGTGGAGGGGGGTAGTGGTTATAAGAAGGTGCCTGATTTCTCCAGCCCAGCAGGAAGCGCAGGGAGCAGCGAATAAGGATTAAAAAGAACGAGAGAGGGAGAAAGAGAGAGAAAGTCAAACACTGCCTTCTTTTCAACCCAAGAAAGAGAGAAGGTGCACGTTCAGTTTGTCACACGGCGAGAGAGAAACATAACGTAGGTCACAGTGCAATAATACGCACAACACATCACAGTGCAATAACATTGCATCGCATGTGCAGAATAGGGTCTGCAGCGCTAGGCAGGCTAGGACTTGTGAGAATGGAAGACTTGCAAGCACCACAGAGTGTGGGAAACATACCTGACGAAGGATCCCAAGCTCTCGGCTAATTGTTCAGCGCGTCTCTTGGCACGTCGAACAAAACAAGCAGCTTTGGTTTCAAACTGCTCTTCCTATAGGCCGTCAGTCAGTCAGGCGTGTCCAAAGAGTTTTTGACGAGGGGAGCCAACAGCCCTAAAGAATTTTCGAAGTATGACTTTCGTGTTGTCGCCGCTTTTGGCGCACTTCGAGAGCGTTGATCCGGAACAAATCAGGGTAGGCTTAGCTGCAATCGTCTCGCGCGTCCAAGCGGCGCCCAGCCAGGGAGGCTGATCTTAACATCTTCTACAGACACACGCACATAAGCACGCACAGTTTCACTCCGAGAGGAAATTGGTCGCAATGACGTATGTAACGTGCATCTTCTATAAAAAGGCGTGCAGTGTATGCCATAGCTTCTTTTCTTTGAAAGTCTTGGAATTCTAGTATATTTTCATTATATAAATGAAGTATGAGACGGTTGTTAGTCGCATATATTCGGCTTCAAAGTACTACAAATATTTATTCGTCACGCATGACTTCTGGAATTGATACTCCAAAAAAAAGGTAATCGCTCCAATATTTTTTAAACTAAGTTCGCACGTGGGAGTACTTGTTCTCTGTCTTCGCTTTTCCATGATTCATGAGTGTTAAGCCCCGCTGCTGCTTCTATAGAATGATGTACGATAAGCAATATCAACGCAGTGACAGGATTTCCTACAGACTACCAAGCATTCAATCACCAGGAATTTCTCCTCCGGCATATTTTGATTGAAAGAAGCGACATATTTTTGCTGAAAACCCGGTTTATGCACGGGGGCCCGGTGCACAGATGTTCCAAATTGCAACTCTTGATCATCGCGAGCGCGAAGACGGCAAGTCAAAGCCACTATGCTGCTGTCTGTACGGCCAGTGTAACGAAACCCTCCAGTCTTGAGGGTGTTGGGTGAAACCATGCACTTTGCCCATTGCTATTTTTCATCGTGGCATTTGTCTATTAACTGGGTGGTGCTATTTGGTGCTGGTACAAAAAGAAAACTAGTTTGGATCGCTTCTTCAATGAGTCCTTCAATTAAAGCTATGCTAGGGGGCTTCATAGAAGACTATACGCCTGACAAACTTGGAAAAGTAAAGCACATTGTAAGAGACCACTTCTGCTAATTGAAGGACTTGTAGACCATCACCATATAGACTTTGTTGTTCTGCAGAAAACCCGGTTTATACACTGGGGCCCGGTGCACAGATGTTCCAAATTGCAACTCTTGATCATCGAATTGTGGGGTTTAACGTCCCAAAACCACTATTTGATTATGAGAGACGCCGTAGTGGAGGGCTCAGGAACTTTTTACCACCTGGGGTTCTTTAACGTGCACCCAAATCTGAGTACACGGGCCTACAACATTTCCGCCTCCATCGGAAATGCAGCCGCCACAGCCGGGATTTAATCCCGCGACCTGCGGGTCAGCAGCCGAGTACCTTAGCCACTAGACCACCGTGGCGGGGCAACTCTTGATCATCGCGAGCGCGAAGATGGCAAGTGAAAGCCTCTATGCTGTTGGCTGTACGGCTGGTGTAACAAAACTATATATAAAAATATTTTGCTTTGGACTCACTCGGACTGAAACTAACGAAATTTCTCTCTATTTAAAGTCACTCAGACTCACCGATGTTTTTGTCAGCCGGATCCACTAATACTTTCTTCAAATATACCCACTCATACTCAGACTGATCAAAACATTCCTCCAGCGGACTCACTCGGACTAATACACTCGCCAAATGTTTCTAAAACAGACGCACTTGGAATGAAAATGAGCGATATTCGACTTGGTCCGGCTCATACAATAAACGTCATAGGAGCACCATTGCAAGACACATGTGAAAGAATTTCAATTGCCAAGTAACCTATATATATATATATATATATATATATATATATATATATATATATATATATATATATATATATATATATATATATATATATATATATATATATATATATATATTAGCTTTCAACATACAAAAACAAGTTATTTCTACTGCCTCTAAATAATAACATTAAAGAGAAACTTGGCATTACATTCAATTTCCGCGATAGGTACATGCGCGCTGATAGCACTAAATACAATAAGTATCATATGAATTGGCTGCTGTAAATACCTGCGCCATTTTGAAATTCGGTGATACTATGCTGGTATATACATTCGCCCACGCTTGTACTTTGGTCATCGTGTGGATTGCTGTAATATAAAATGTTTGTCAGCAGAAAATCTGAGAACCATGACTTGCCAGAGTCGCGTTCTTTAAAAAGTCTGTTACCTGTCCCGAGTTTCGTATCAGGTGAGGTGCATTCATGGTTCATTATTCATGAAGTCTTCCTGCAAACACTGCAAGAAAAAACTTGTCTTCATTGGAAGGACCTGTGGTTAGTGCACATGTATGTGTTATCCTACATAAGCTGAGTCTCTCGACAATAACTCATCAGTTGCAATACAGCGCCTGTGTTCGCGTCTTTTTAGGTGGGCATAATTGTGGTGTATTGTATGCTGCTTCCTCAAAAGGAAAATAATGACTAGGTCGTTAGCTACCTGCTGCAACAAATAAAAAAACAAGATGCAACATTTTTTTCTTTCAGTACTTCTCTTTCTGCCCCCCCACCCCCCGCACACACACGCACACCAGAGCTATAAGCGTCCAAGAAGGAAGAGGGGCTGTTTACGGTTGCGCACCTGTCATTGCTTCTCTAAATGTTTTGGTTTGAGGGGGTTTATCGGAGCAGCGAGGATATAATGTACGACAGGAACCAAAGGTGAACATTCGACATAAGCCTGTCTGTTTTGGATAGAAACTGAAGGAATGAGAAATCAAACCAAAATATATTTAAGGAAAAAAAACCAGATGTTTTGAAGCTGGTCCGGCTTCTTCCTCAGGGGTGAGGGATTGGCTTCAAAACGTCGTTTTTTTTTTCAATATGTTTTGGTTGGACATTTTTTATTACTTTAATGTACGAATAGAAGTGGGGATGGGTTGTAAAGGAAAGGATGACCCCAGTGGCTTTCGCAATACTTCATCAGGAAAAATATCTTCTCTTTTCATCTTGCTGTGTAATCTCCTATAGCCTTCTTATGACTCTCGGCTAAGCTTTGTTTTGTGCTCGGTAGCTCAGGGTGAGGTGAGTTTCCGCGAACCTTACCTGCCTTCCAAACTAGTTACTGCATGCAAGCTTCCCCTGAATGGATGAATCTGTGGTTGAAGAACAGGAAAAAGACACAATCTTTCCTTGCGAGAGCAGGGCTCAGTGGCTTGAAGGGAGGGGGAGGGAGTGGAGAAATGAATTTAGAAGTAGGAAGGAGGAGAAGGTTTCGAAGAACGTGACGGCCATGGCTGCCAGAGCAGAAAGAGAATAGAGGCCGTTGGCAGGGCAGTCCGAGTCGTAGGACTTGGAAATGTGGAGCTGCAACCACGTACGCACATACCTATGGCCATTCTCACAAGAAAAAAAATGTCCTAGATTACCTTTCTTAGGCAAGAATACAGAAAACTAGCTAAACAAGAAAACTAAAATGAATAAACAACCGATAATCCAACCACCCATTGTTGCCACAGCTGTGGAAGGAAGGAAAAACGTAATCCGTGACCTCGGCACCAGCGGCTACACAGAGGCATTTATTCGCAGAACACTGTGTATAAGAAAATACACGGGAAACGTGATACCAATGGCACTGCAATGACGCCCCATGTTGACCCAACTTGAGCGCAAGGAACAGCGAACGGAGCGCAATGGCAAAAGACTGCGACACCACTCGCAACATGTTTGCCCCATACCAGTCCCGAAGGCACGGTTTAGAGCTCGTTGCGATTTGTAGTCTTTCTGCCTTCCTTGAGGAGCACATAGAGCGCGAAAGATTGGGTACGAGAAACTTGAGCGTGAAAAACGACCTCACCATCAAGCCTTTTACAGTGTGAACTGGAAAAACGCAATGATGGGTGAGGGACAACAGGAAGTTCTTACCTGTCTCTCTCGTTCTTCTTAACGTCTTGTTTAGCGCTCACAACTTTCCCAATTGCCACATTTATTCAAGAAAAAACTGAAGTGGCATCTGAGGGCACAAGCAGTTCAACGCAATAGAGAGAGAGAACGGGTGCTTGATTGCTCACGAATCGTGCTGCTTTCTCGTCCTTGAAGCCACATTAATAATGAATCTGGAGCTTAGCACTTCTTCTCCGTTGATTAGGTACATAATCATAGATCAAGCTCAGTGTAGATTTTGATGTCACGTAATAAAGGTGACCTGGAGTGGCACATGTGTCACAACAAGCTGCAGAACCCCATTCCATCCCTTCGTACCGTCATGCTCGTTTAATACAAACGTTTGTAGATTGGATTACAGAAACAACATTAAAATACCGAGAAATATTTGATTCCTCCGTTCGTTAGTAACGCACTTCGTTATGTATTCTGTTCTTTGAGAGCAGATCACGTGATTAATTATTATAAATTGCTGTTTCTATTTCACCACAGTCAGCGAACGGTGTACTCTACAAACACATCACCTACAATAAACTTCGTGCCAGCACAATGCATACAATCCTCAATTACATCGCAAAAAATAAGGGTTGCCCGGAAAGAATTTCCTCATGCTTCGTTATATATTGAAACGTCAAATTTAAAAATAGCACCACCATGAACGGGATTGACTCTATGGCCGAATTTCACTGCAAAAAGCGCTTGAAGAACTGCACATTCCAGGTATGCAATATACATTGCATGAGGTTTTAGATGTGTGGTGACATCATGACTGCAGGTTACATTGTTTAAGTGTAGAAATAGCTTTTTAGTCACGTTTACTATGCTTTTTAATGTTAATAGGTCATTTCATTTCCCCATCCTTAAATTAGAGTTATGAATAGTTGATATCCAAGCATTTTTTTAAATATATATCACTGGTGTTTATCAAAGAACCTAGAATGAGTTCCGGGGAGGGAGAGATATGAACAGTTTTATCATTTGAAAAATAAAGTTTTCGGCTTTACAAGCCAGAACGTCAATACGACAACAAGGCACGCCATAGTAGGAGGTTTTAAATATTCAGAACCATGAGTCGGCAAAATAAATGGAGCCTACATAGACTCGCTCAGTAAATGTGCTTTTAATTTAGAACTCGATAATGGGCCCAGCCTATAGCCGGTATTTTGGTCACATATAGGTGACCAAAAATAATTTTCTCTGCAAAACATTTCCGCAATAGACTGCTTTCAATGGAGTAAATCATCCCGACATTTTCGAATACACCAAAGATAGCCACCAAAACGCCTTGGACGTTTGGTGTGGAATCACCGATCAAACTTTACGTCGATACCTATCACTTTTCGTCTCCACTGTCTCTTTCCAAGTTCGTGTTCTTCCTTTCTTGACATTCAACTTCACAGTAATTTAACAAATCCACATTATATTGGTTCTATAGAAGAAAATAGCTTGTGGTGTACACATCTTAAATAAAACTTGGCCGTGCACTTACGCCCCATCTTACTGTTTTGTATCAATCATTTCACCGTTCTCATCTTACTTACCTTATTGCCACGTGGTTACGACGGCAAAGGATATGGTACTTGGGTTGCTCAAGACGACACTTTTTATTTCGTGAACATGTGCCTAGAAAAGTACAAAGTACTAGAAATTCACGCTTTACGCACATAGCGGTGATCAGAGCATTGGTCTTCGGTAATATGATCTGCGCGAAGGTACGTCGCCATATATACCCGTGGCATCAAATATCATCCATATTGTAGGTGTCTCGAGGTTATCAGAAGATTCTAAAATAATCTAGAATTTTCGCAGACTGCCAAGCGTGCTTTGCGCAAGGCAATTGATTAATATGAGGTGTTTAACGTTTCAAAACCACCATATGATTATGAGAGATGCCGAAGTGGAGGACTCCAGAAATTATGACAACCTGGGGTTCTTTAACATGCACCCAAATCTGAACACATGGGCCTACAGCATTTTTGCCTCTATCGAAAATGCAGCCGCCACACGCGGGATTCGATCGCGCGACCTGCGGGTCAGCAGCCGAGTACCTTAGCTACTGCACCACAGTGGCGGTGTCTTTGCGCAAGACAGTGACATCAAAATACAAGCGAAGTGGCAGTATAATAGTGTTGCAATAAAATTTCAGCAGATGCGACAGGCTCCACTGTGGATGCTATTTTCATACAGAACCGCCAGCGGGTAGCCACGCGTTGCTAGGTGGATCGACGTCTTTGGGTATTTCGAGTAGACTAAGTTTCTACCTAAAACATACGGCGCGACGACAGCACTCACGTTGACTGTAAATTTTAGCGAAACGAAGTGCACGCTTCGGTTGGATGATATGTATATTATTAAGAACCTGTTGTGTATTCCTCAAAGGTTGAGAACATCAATGGTCGAGTGAACCTTCACTATCACGTGCTGGATGAAAGGAGTATATCTATGTAATGTTTACAGCCATCCTATCGACCCCAACCACAACTGACGGTGTGGGCCATCACTCCTGTAAGTCTATATATTTAGGGTTGTATCCGTTACAGTAAAAAGTAACTAAATACGTTACTCGTTACTCTAATAAAAAAGGGTGCATTTCACGGCTCCATGTTATATATATGCATAAAAAACGTAACGCACTACCATTACCGTAACCAAAAAAACATAACGAATGTTACCTCTGCCATAGCTCCGGAATCATCAGTTTTAATCCATGTGTCTTTGCTGCAGAAACCCACAATGAGAATTTTTAAATTTCAAATTTATGTTTCACACATACTAACCCAAGCAAGGAATATCCCCAATGTTAAATTAAAGAGAATTTTTTGTACAAATGTGCTGAACCTTAGCAATGTTATATAGAGGCTTAATGATGCCTGCCCATGTGATGGCTTCTGACTCTGCAGTGACCCAGGGTGAAACAATATTTTTTTTCATTGGAGCCTTATACACAAAGTGAGGTTCTATAATATACGGTATTCACAAAGAAGCTATCATTAAACTCTCAAGAAATTTACAACAATCGGCCTTTTCTTGATCCTTCAGCACCTTCAATAAAGCATGTCGAAATCGGTACTGTTGGTCCTAGCAACCGAAATGGCCCACCGTGCGCCAGTAGGCAATCAAGGAGGCCTACGGAGGACTACATCGGTGCCTTTTTATTGGGGAGGGGGTATTGGGAGATGTCGTGGGGAGGAGGAGGGCACTTGCAAGTTTGTGACACCAGATGTGGCTTGCAGACGCGTAAGTCTAGAGAAATCACGAAGGGGTACACACATCTTGCAATAGAAGCCATATTGTTTTAATATTTCGCAGGTTTTATTTTTGTTTATATAAGAATTAAAATCATGCCTAGAAATCAAATTGACAAACGAACGTAGGTTCCCAGCACTCGTAATTGCATTCTTCTATTGAGTCTTCTTTTCCGGAACCAGTCGAGAGTAGCAGTTGCGATTTCAATTGCCTCACACACCTGATGGGTATTAGCACGTGTACACGGTACAAAAAGCATTAAAAAGTTGAATGTTTTATCCGTACTTATCAAGCATTCTTATTTGTGACGTTTTTAAGAAAATTTTTAATGGGGCCCACTTGCAAGGGGCGTTCCCCTCCCCTCACCGAGCACAAAGGGGTCGGGGAGTCAACGTTCTTTGCAGGCGTGGTCGACGGGCCTCCAGGTCGTGACCAGTGTGGACTGTGTATCTGAGTAAATATTGCATTTGCTCTCATCTGCACATATGGCCATCGACAGGTTTTTGTCATGGGGGTAAGCAAATCTTTCTTTCAACTTGCATCATGGCTGAGGGAGGGGGTCATGTTGGTGTCGCTAGAGTGGGTAGCAAGTGCTGGTGCGGCTTGAAGGGGTCAAGTGCCCCTTTTGCACCACCCGCCTCGCCCACGCCCATGTCTACACTTCATTCTTTGAACACTGCGGTGAGTACTAGTTGACTAAATGCACAGATTTGTTTTCTTCCGCATCTTATACCGCTACATAAAACATTCTCATATTGTGATCTTCCGCATCTTATACCGCTACATAAAACATTCTCATATTGTGAAAAGTAGGTATATCGATTTGTTTGAAGGAAAGTAAAATCCAAGGCATGACAGATACTCAAAAGAGCGGTTTCCTGCAATCGCAATAAGAAAACTCGTAGCAGAGGTGCTTCTATTTTCGTGACGCGTACAATATAAAAGTGAGATCCGATTCGGAAAAAGCGAACTGAGTGACGTGCGGCGGTGCTTGCTCAATGTTCAATGAAAGAAGGTTTCATGAAATATGACGTAGCCAACCACAGAAACAAACTGCTGCATCTTAAATTAAAAAAAAAACATGCAAAGTGCTGCACATTCACGTGTAAAGCGCTGCACATTGGTAGAACATGGACATATATTGAAATACGCGTATTTTATTACGAAAGCGAGATGAAAACTATTTTGCAAAACGCTTAGAATTCATCGTGATGTCGACACATCTGTGTAGTGTCATTAGTGCTATTTGGATGAAGATCCCTGAATTTCAACTAATTCAGTAACCTGTGGCAGAAGAACCTTTTGAATTTTTAGTTTCGGTTTCCGCGCCGCCGGCGCCGCCGCCGTCGATGAAAATTGGCCGCGCGCCGCCGTTGATGAAATAACCGGCGTGCGCCGATGACGCCGCCGCCACCGACTCTGAACGACACCCACGCCGCCGCCGGTCGAAATCGCCTCGGCCACGGAGGAACGGCGCACACCTCTAGCGGGCGGTACCAGCTAGGCGTTTTTCATCTGGGAGAACATTTTCAGAATGAAGGCAGGAAAGGGTGTGGCAGCTGTTTTTCTTCTCATGCGGCAGGCATCTTCCTCGAGGAGGCAAACCTCTTTTTTTATGTTTTTCTTCTCATGCGGCAGCCATCTTCTAGAGGAGGCCAACGCCTCCTCTAGAAGATGCCTGCCGCATAAGAAGAAAAACGGCTGCCACACCTGTTCTCTCCTTTATTTTAGAATGTTCTCGATCGCTAGCGTCACTTGTGGCGGACGGTGCAACAACGCAATACTTTGCATAGCCTCCGAAATAGCAGTGTACAGTTGCAGGTCTCGAACAACTCTCGACTGACGCGCCCCTATAGGTTGCAGATGTAAAACGCTTAGCTGGTAGCATAGAGTTTCTCAAAGTTAACCTGAGGGCATTCTGGCGCTGCGATCGTTCAGCGATCATGGAAATGATGGGTTCTGTAGTTAAAGTCATGACCTACTACACTCCTGACCTGCCCAGAGAGCACCTCTTCCAGCGCCCACGTTCTAGTTCATACCTTCTGCCGCTAGGGCCGTCACCTACGAGCGGCGTGGCGCTAGGCAGCACCTGTTCGCTGACGTCACCTTCACTCTTTGTAGTCAAATTTTAACCAACAAAGCACTCGTAGTGCGAATTTATGATCCACAATTTAGAAATATCCAGAAATAATAATACTAAAAGACATTCAGAATTTTTTTTGCAATAAAATGCACGCGACAACGCATAGGCTGTCCAAAATCATGTAAATCCACGGGTTTCCACGTTTGTCAACCAGTGTGCTATAAATTCTTAAGCGCACTGAACAGCTTACTTGACCAGCAATGTATGGGAAGAAATAGTCACATATATGCCGACAGTTCACCACAGAAAGCAGGCATTCTTATACCAGCGCCTACAAAACAACCGTAAAGAAGCAGACGAACAGGTTATAGGTAGCGCCACCTACGGCGAGCGATTGAACGAGAGCGGGGACACGCGCTCCCATAGGAACCCCGCTATCTGAACAGGTCAGGAGTGTAGTAGGTCATGGTTAAAGTGTTCTAGAAAGGGGTAGTGGGCACTTTATGTCTCACCTGGTAGATGGCGCCACCACCACCTGCAATGGAAGCGACGCGTTGCTGCTCTCGGCCAACGCAGCGCTAACACATGCGGTGGTCCAAGCCCATGACGGTTGGCACCCATCGCGCAGGTAAGCACGCACTTCTTCGAATCGAATCATGCGTAGCGCCTTATCAAACGTTATCGAAGCGCGTCCCGCGGGCTATGGGTGCTGTGCCGATCTACACTAGCCTTCAACTTTTTCGACGGGGTGCCGTTTGTGTCGACCACGGACCGAAGGATCTACCGCGGTAGTGACCACAAACGAGCGGCCACTTGTTGCGTTCATTTCAGGCCTACGTGCTTGAGCGAGCCGCGCAAATTCAAACCGCTGGCGTCATTTGTCCTTTATCTTTTTTCTCTTTGCGAAGCGAGCCTTATGTTCGCTACGGTTTGTGGCACATCGTTCAACCCGCGAGAAGCGCTTCGCACCGATCAATTCTACCGCGGCACCGATCGCAAGCAGTGGTGTTTCGACCTTACGTATCCTAGCGAACGCCGTGTTTTGTTTTTATCTTCGCTCAATGACGTTATTCTTCTCTTTTTTTTTTAGGCTGCACATCTAGCATGTGTCCCGCACGGTCAAGTTTAATTCGCGTATCCGAACTTCCAACTTGGAAAATTATGTGCCGGTGTTTTTAGTCACCCGGCCCGGCGTTGTAACTTAGGTAAGTCGGTTCTCCGCTAAACAAGGGTGGCGCATGCTTCATACTAGCCGTAACTACTACGCTTGTCGCTAGTAACTTTCTTACGGATGCACTAGAAAGCGTAAACGAGAGAAACAGTGCGTATATTGCACTGCAATGCGAAATGTGCTCGAACAAAACGACCCTTCTCCCGGAACATATGGCACCGCTGTGTGACCGACGCCCGCATTTGTTCGATTTGCATAACGAATTGATCTCCGCCGAATGCGTCTGTGCCTTTGAAAATCTGGCACCGGTTGCCACGTGTGGGCGCACGTGATTTTTAGCCACGCTTGGGCCATCGCGGCGACTGCTCGACTGAAACAACTGGCCGCACCGTCAAGTAGTACTGAGTGTGAAAGTCGCGCTAGTTAAATTGGTCAGAGTACTTTCAAGCTAACTACAGCAGCCTCAGCAGGGCCCATCGTCGTGTGTACTTCGCCGCGTTTTCAAGCAGCGCTATTTTTCTTCGTGAGAGATAGACTCGCTTTCAGTAGTTTAACACGAGACGCGTCTGCATCACATATACATGACTCCTGTGGCTGCGTTTTTGCCCTTGTTTTAGTATGTTTGCATGTGAAACTTCTGAATGAGTAGTATTAAAGCTGTCTTGTAGCAGTGTTGTTGGCGTCGCGCATTCTTTCGTCTGCTAATTTTAAAATAAGGGACGTTTCTTTATTTTGATTTCTTGTTCAGGTGGGGTTCAGCTGTTGACTTATGTTTTTCTTTATTTTTTGCATTGTTTGATGACGTGATAACTTAGTGGAAATCAAAAGGCATACGTTCAGGAAAAAGGTGGAAGCTGAAAAGACGAAAAATTCATCAACACGAGTTGTCACTGGAGCCATTGTTTCGACAAGCGAGCTTTTTTTCTAGGCTGCAACTTGAAAGTTCAGGGCTGCTTTGACGGAAAATACACTCATAAAAATGTCGGTTCCAGCGACAACACATGTTCACGAATTTTTCATCTGGCAGAGAGAAGCATTTTTGCGTTGTTTCATGATGTGAATGACGAGTTGACCGAGAAACACTCTTTTGCATTGTTTGACACTGTGTCGTCTTCCTTTACAGCACATTAGAGTGTGCTTCATACACCCTTGTGGACCATGATAAATGGAAGTGGCAAGTCGCGCGAGGCGCTCAAGGAGTTCCTCCGCAAGCGAGTCGAATCTCACCCGGGCATCACCATCCAGAAGTTGACTGGCCACCTGTCCCAGCTTCCTGCTGAAATCCGCATGAAGTATGGCGGCAACGTCGACTCCATCCGCCGGGTGCTCGAGCAGTTTCCAGGCATCTTTGTTATTCGCAACCATGATCAGGTTCACGTGACCACGTCGAAGAGTTCCAGCAAGACGACGGGAGCATCGTCGTCTGCGGGTGGCAGTGATGACGAAACTACCACCCTGACAGGTGCCAAGGGAAAAGTTTATCGTCTGTTCAAGACATACGGCTTCATTTCGGTGCAGCACCCAATTAGCACGAGCGTTTACTTTAGCCTGCGCTCGTTTGAAAACGGACAGCATTCGAGTCTCCTCTCATCTGGCCTTCAGCTCGGAGACGGTGTCGTTCTAGACACGGAGGTGGGCCCCAATGAGTGCGAGGCCAAATTTCGCGCCAGCAGGGTGGCACGTATTAAGGGCGAGAATGCCGCTACTCCGTCCGATTCGTCCTCGCCGGCGTCGGAGACTCCGGTGTTTGCACCACTCGTGAACCGAACTGGTGCCATAGAGACTCTGAAAGATGAGTTCGGTTTTATCAAATTAGAAAAAGAGCAGGAGTGCGCGTTTTTTCACGCAGCCGAAATCGAGAGGCACCTCGGGACGGCTGTGCCCGCTCTGCCAGAGGTGTCGGCCGTCGGGGACAAGATTCGCTTTGACGCCGACCTCAACAAGAACACGACTGCACGGGCCAAGTGGGTTGTGACGACCATACACAGCATACAAAATGTTCCTCCGTGCCATTCGGGTAGCGAGACGGAAGGCAGTGAGATAGCTCCGGGTACTATCATCAAGCGAGATGGACTCATACAGATGGTCAAACCGGAGTTTGGTTTCATCAAGTTTGGTACGAATTACCGTGACCGCGCCTTTTTTCACCTTAACAATGTTGTGATGCCGCAGCGCGACACTATCAAGAGCCTATCGGACGTGTTCGCCATCAACGATCGCGTGCACTTTGAAGCCAAGCCTAGCCAGAAGCCTTCTGTGAAGGTCAAATGGCAGGCGATGACGGTATGGATCAGTGATTTTGGGCCCAAAGGTGACGAACTTGATTCTGCTGATGAGAGCGGTAATTAGGTATTCCTTTCAGACGACGAATCGGACATTAGGGACCTGATACAGGAGCGACTGGCCTGATGACGACATGGACGACGACATTTTGGGAGCGGGATCGAGGCTACTGGCCGCCTCTGCAAATACGATAGTGGATGGACTGAAGAAGTACTTGCGACCCGTCAGCCCCGATTCGTTGCCTCTGCCGAAGGACACGAAAAGTTTGTTCGACTTTGACAAGGACGATTCCTTTAGCCCGGTGCCCCAGTCGGTCGAGCCATCCATAGTAATCTTTCGGGGCGCAACAGGGCTTGTCACTGACATCACTGACTTCGGTGGCACAATTGAGGTCCAAGACCAAGCGTGTTCAGTGGGCTCTCTGAAGGTGAACTTCCTCAGTGGTGTTTTTTACAGCAATGGGGTGGGGTGTACGAAGCGCCTGTGTGAGGTGCTCGGCTGCGGAGACGTGGTGTCGCTGGACTTCATGGTTGGAAGCAATGGAGGACATGAGGAGGTGTGGTGCGACCTGGTGTGGCAGGGGGCGCGACCCCAGGGTGTAATTCAGATGAGCCCCGAGGATTTTTGCCGTCAGCTGCAGATCAAGGTCCCCGCACGTCATGGGGGACCCTCGTACGAAGACTTCCAGCTGGAATTGTGAGTCGGATTTGCCTTTGCGCACCTTTCCTGCTTTTGTCCGTAGTCTCAACACCATCACTTATTTTAGCATCACTAACAACGTTACAGTGCTAAGAGCATTTGGCTGAGTGGCTCTGTGTTCATGGTGCTTGGTGGTAGGCAAGGCTGCTGGTGTTATTTTAAACAAAACTTTTGCAACTTGCATATTTCAGTGCCAAGGTTGCTTTGGGAAAACTGGTGCCAGGGAGGGTACAACAGTGGGATGCTTGAAGGTGCGCTGGTCACCTGGGTATTTTACTTGCTCTCTCTGGAAAGTTTTAATCAGTGCAGGAGTATGTATGAATTTCGCAGCGCTGACGTGGTGTGCATGTCATTCCCTCTCTTCTAGTTCTTGTGTTACTTTGTCCTAGATATCTCTTCATATCTTGCCAACAAGGCAGAATCTCTCCCATAGCATTTGCACTGTTGTAAAGTACACCTTTTAGGACATTGAAAGTGGGTTTATTTTGAGGTAGAAATTTCAAGATCGCTTCAAATGTTTTTAATATTGGCGAGTCTTCTGCTAATGTTTCATGTGAGGGTTAATTCTCTACACTAGAAAGGCATATATGTTGAATTTGTCAGCTGGCTATTGGGTGATTGGCTATTTCAGGGTTTGGCAACATTTTAAGAGGGAGGGCCCCATTGAATGAAGTAGACCGTGGAGGCTGAATGGCTAATTAAAAAGGGGTGGAGCGCTTTGCTAGCATAGAAATAAAAGAAAAAGTAAACGAATGGAGTATTATGCAAAAAACTAGAAGAAAAGTCATGTTTGGTTGTCAGTATGCATATCGCTAAGTTGTAATTTTCAAGCATAGGTACTAAAACCCCACTTGAGGTCCAAACTTCCATCCATGCCAGCCTTCAGATAGTGAGTCACAAAGGGAAGGTTCTTGGAATGTGCCCTTGGCTGTGTGAATCGAGAAAATAAGGCTTGTGCAGTTTGGACTTATGTTCGTACTGTGAGCCCCACTTATACTTTTTCAGTCAACTCTCACGCTCAGCAGTTGAAAGCTGCTTGTCATGGAAAAAAAATTTAATTTTGCAGGCGGCCTGGGAAGTGTTGTTCACTCGCAGTAGCATGGGCCGAGATCTTGTACCCACTCCAAAAAAGAAAAAAAGGAACAAATGGTGTCGCTGCATGTAATTGGTTGAAGCTTGCATGAATGTCTCTTATGTGTGACGTATGCAGGACAATCGACCAATGGCTCGAGAAAAAGGTAATGTGTACAAGATCCAGGTCTTGGTGTTCATCTGATTTAGTTTAAACAAATGATGCAAGCAGTAGCTTAGCGGGTTCTAAGAGCTGGATATATTAATAGAGTACAATTGACCATTGAGGCAGTAGTGCTCACCAGTACTAGACTACGAGGGGCGTTAGTACTTCCTTGACCCTCTTTTTGCTGTACTTGTGTTCCATGCAAATTGGCAGGAGCTGGCTGCCCACACCCATGTGTCAACATTAGCTTTTTTAGATTACAAGGCAGTTGTACTGAAATTGCAGATTGAGAACAAGACAGCTTTAGGTGGCACATATATAGTGGAGCGGTTGCGAAGTATATTACATTTCGAGTAAGAGAGAGTAGATGCGACACCCTGTAGTGTTCATATTATAGGTTGACGAGGACGAATGCTGGGCATGGAGCTGTGGTTTTATTTCTCGGCTGTGACACATTTACCTAGGAGGTGAAGCGATTAAAAAAATAATGAAACCTGCGCACATTGGTGTAAATGTGGTTTGAAAAAAGCCCAGATAGTCAAAAATAATCTGGAGTCCGGCCCTGCCCCTGTAACGCAGCGAATGTAATGCCATTGCTTACGTACACTAAACCCTAGAACTTGACTCGTGCGGCTTCACTGTACAAGTGAAACTGTTCAAATGACTACAGCGCCCTTTTTTTTTTGTCGTAACAGGGAGGAGGCGGGCCACTGCATGTCCGCGCACACAAGTATATCGAACAGCATCAACCTACACAGGAGAAGGAGCCACCACAGTCCGCCATCCTTCCCGCCAACGTCCAGCGAAGCTTTGCCGTCTTCGCCATCAAGGAGCATTCACTGGGATCGTGCCATTCCACATGGCATCTGCGGTGAGTTAACAACAATGCCGCCCTCAACCAACCGAGTACTATTAAAACATGTCACTCTGCAGACTACTTTGCTGATAGCTTTGCCGCCATAGCGACGCTACATAATACTGAGCAACCCCCTAGCGTACCTATGTTTTCCGTAAGAATGCTTTCCCCCCAAGTCATGTCATTCCCAGAGTGCCGTGGTTCTATTGAGAGGTCAGAAGATGAATGCAGACGGTTTCGCGTGCATAGTCAGCCAGAGTGATAGCCACAGCTATGCACCTGTTGCCAGAGGAAGACAGGGGAAACTGGCCAAATAGGTCTAAGCCAACGCGAAATAACGGTTCTGCTGAAATGTCCAGGGATCGAAGGCGACCCCCTGGGAGCGTCGATGACGTTATGTGGCACTGACCACACACTGCAGTGTATCCACATATGGAGCGTGAAAGCCTGGCTGACGGAAGTGTCGGTGGATCTAGTCGCAAGTGCGCGATACACGAAGGTGACGGGCGGTTGGAAGGTCATGAAGTGTGTGAAGAACATCCGAGCGGAGCTGTTTCGGAGCAGCAAGTAGCAGGGTTGGTCTGTCAGGGTAAAAGTTGTGGGGTTAGAGCGTACCATTTCGGAGGACGAACGAGCAATAAGTCTGTTTGGTGGTCGACGAGTCTAGGCGTTCGATGATCGTATGCAAAGACGCATCACCGTGTTGCGGTGCATCATTGATGGACGTTTTGCACTGCCTCCGTGATAAGCCAGTCTATGACCAAGTGACATCATGTGATGACATCATGTGTCGTTCACATAATGTGACGTCGAGGATATGTTTTGAAATTTGGCTATCTGGTTATATCACGTTGACATCATATGTTGATAGCGTGGCGATTCTTTTTTTGCATCAGTTGTGTTGACACGGATGCCATGGGATGCCAACCAATGCTTTAGCCTCAAAAGAGAAAAAAAGCACTGTGCACTAATCTTTGCGTATACAAGCTTTCATGTAACCTGAAAAATATGGTAACTGGACATAATAATAACTTTTCTGCCCATTGTAAACTCTTTAAAGCTTGTGTCCCAGTCAAATTACAATGGTTCAGTTGCTGACTGCAAGTGTGATTTTGTCTACGAAATAGCACTCGGCTGCACCAAAATCTACATTTGACAGGCAGGGCTGTCCTCTTGAAGAACAACACACGTGTTTGCTGACAATGTGAAGAGTGCATGTGACAACACTCTGGCATGTCATTACGAGGAGTGGTCAGTGCACCCTTCTTTTTGAGTAAATTAGATTTCTTATTAAAGAAAAAGGGCTGAAGCAAATAAAGACAAAACATCAGAATAAAAGCAGCATTTAGGGCAAGTTGGTACAAACTCGGTAAGACTGCTGAACAAAAAGAAAAAGGGCACAGACAGCAGAGAAATCTTCTCTGTTGTCCGTGCCTTTTACTTGTTGCATAGTCGTACGGAAACATCAGAAGCATTCTTTGTCAGGAAGACAGAAGATTGGTGCATCAGCATGCCATTCATTACTTCGCCTTAGTGACGAGGAGTTATCGTTTCTTGGCCATTATTTGCAGGGTAGATAATGTTATATCTAGTCTTACTCTCCATGGGTCTAATTCCTATTTTCTGAATTTTGGAAGCTTAACTTATAAGGGTAGAGAAATGGCTGGCCTTTTTCATTAATAAAATGCATTGAAAGTTGGCACATGTACTACTACATCTTTTCTTGTTTTTGTTTTTTCACTATTATTTGCATACTACACCTCCCACATCTAGTTTAGCATGTCCTGTTTAGTTTTTAAATGTTGGCTTTGCTGTCGCTGTGTCCCTATTCATTTGCATTTGGCAGACTCATGGGGCTCGGTTATAAATAGCCGGTCGTGTTTTTTTTCTTTTTCAGTTGGAAATTCTCTCGCAACTAGTGCTCTCTTTTCCAACGACATAAGCCTAAGTACTGCACTCTTGATGTCGAACCCATCAGCTTGTGCTTCACTGTGTTCGATTTTTGGTGCATTTCAGTAAAAATGTTTTCTTTAAGATGCACCAGAAACACCATCACTTGCAACACATGATATTTGCAACACCAGATGCACCAACATTCTCACTTTAATGCAAATATTGGTGCAAACTTGAAACTTGTCCAACTTTTGGCACGCTAGTGGATTCATAAAGTAATCTACCCATTGTCTGTTGCGCTTTGCTATCAAATTCAAGGTCACAGGTTCGATTCCCAGTCATTTTGCCTGCTTTGCGACAGGGTTGAAGTAATTGTGTTTGGCTTGTGCAAGTGCCTGTAGCCCTCATGATTGCCTGTGCATTGCTTTAGGATACTGCGTAAATGGGTCTGATATTTTTGTTCAACAGTGGTCAATCTGTTGCTGTTTTGTCTAGTCCTGCAATAGCTGGAAAGCACCAACTACTGTTGCAGTCAAAGCCTGCTTCAATGACTGCTGCTTCAGGGAAATTTTCGGTACAATGAAAAATTCACTATTCTCCCTCAGCACGCCTTGGGAGTAAATGCATAAATATCTTCATAATGAACACTTTTTTTTGCCATTTGCTTAAACGAAATTTGGCAATGCAATTTCAGGCCCATATATGTAATGCGGGGCATTAAACACAATCTTGAACATTTTTATGCATGGTTTGAACACGGAAAGTAGGTGTAAGAAATTTAAATCGTGTGCTGGCACCATCAACAAGTGCTGCGTTGACAGAGCGGGGGGGGGGGGGGCACCATTACATAAAGATGGCAATGAGATTGCCCTGCTTTTACCACTGGCTTGATTCTTAGCCGCAGACAATCCAAAGCTGAAGTTCAGTTGCTCGGTTGCCCATACTGCCGGGCGCAATCTCGAAACGATGCCTTTTTAAATGCAAATCCTTTCTGTTCTTCATACACTTCGCCAGTGTGGTCACTGGTCAGAATGACTGTTCATCCGCGTTATTAACGAAATCAGCCTGCCACGACAAGTGGATGAAAAGACTATCATAGAATAACGTGCAAGTTACCACTTCGTAATACCACGTCTGCTTCTCGGGGTTGTCAGATACCTTTTGACGGCGGACAACTGCTAAACGGGCAACTGTTTGGTTAGTTCACGGAACCCATTGTTTCAGTGTGCATTTCAACTTGCCGTCACTATGCATGTGCGAGCATTGTGTCACAGTGCTGCTGGGAAAGAAAACAAAGCAGCCGACACTATTTGAATTTTGCGAATAAAACTTTCTTTGTTTTGCTAGTTCAGGTCAACTATATTTTTTTGGATTTCGCTTCAATGAAAATTTGTCCGCGCCCCATCAATCTTATTGTAGCTGGTTTCAACTTTACAGTAATACCTCGTTAACTCAAAGTTGTAAAAACCGGGGAACATTTTATGATAAATGGATTTTCGAGATAAGCAAAGTTGCACATTGCCGGGAAAAAGCACTTTTCAAAAAAATCATTATTACTTGCCGGCTCTTTAATGGTAGTTTGTACTCTTTTTTCTCCTGCAGGTATAAAAGAGAAAAAAATAGGCGTACAAGAGGCTTTAACCGGCTGGATTGCGCCGCGCTGCCATTTTATTTAGCCTAGAAAAACTGCCTAATGCTCCTCTGCTTTCCGGTCGTACTCGGGCCTAGACAGGCGTCCTCTAGCTGCTTGACGCATCGCATCAGTCTATCTTCTTTGTCGTTGCACTCGACGTTATTTCAAAGCAAGCGCAGCTAATTTCTCGTCTCTGAAGATGTTTGCATCGTCGTCTCCACCGTCCTCTACAATGTGGCCGTTAGAATGATTTTGGCGTCCGTCATTTCTCCAGTCACCGCCACATTCTGCTCAAACAGCATAATTTTTGGCGGCACCCTTACCTCTAAGCTTGATAACCTCTTGACAAAGTTTCTCACAGTCTCTGCTGAAATTCATCCAGCACCTTCTGCTTGTTTTTCAGCATCGTCGAAAGCATAGACAAAGGAATTCCTAATTCCTGCTCGATGCTCAATTTCATTCGGTCTCCTTTCTCCGTTTTCTTAATGAGGGCAACCTCTTTTTTTAGCATTAGAAACTTGCACTGCTTCGACACCGTGCTTGCTGCACTCACGCTAAGCTGCCGTTCCTCACAGTCGTTGAAAAATCTGTACTGTTCTGTTCGCACAGGTAAACGGAAATCACACCTCAGGGAAAATCACAAGCACTGCACTTGCAGTGAGCAAAAAAGAATTATCACGTGGTTTGTGCAGATGAACAGAAGTCACACATCGGGGAAAATTATGTGCCCTGCACAAAGTGAACAAGGCAAACTACGCGAAACATGGCCAGAGGGCGTCCCTGCTCAGCCCATGTGTCACATGATGTGCCTCAGGGTTGCTTCACAAAGTTGATATGTTGCAGGGCTGAGACTTCGCGCACTTTGCATTCCGTGTGCTCAGATTGGGGTGCACGTTAAAGAACCCCAGGTGGTCTAAATTTCCGGAGCCCTCCACTACGGCGTCTCTCATTATCATATAGTGATTTTGGGACCTTAAACCCCACATATCAATCAATCAAATCACTTTGCATTCACGAAAAGCATTGATGTAGTCGCAGGCGCAGCTAAATAAGAAAAAAAATCAACGGATATCAGGCATGGCAGCATTGCGCAAACCTTGTGAAATGTTGCGGCGGCGGAATTTTCGTTCCACTCCCAGTCAAGGTTTCGAGTTGTCCCCTATCCGACCCAAAAATACTTTGAGATGAAGGGAAAAGTGTACATGGGATGTACAGGAACGTGTTCGGTGCTGGTGAAAATTTCTCCTTAGCAAATTTTTTGAGATATGTGTTTGAGTTAAAGAGGTATTACTGTAGTTTCGTTACGCGAGGTACTCTTTCGTGATGAGGCACGGGATGCTCAGAAATTGTGCGTTTCCAGTTCGGTGGTGTGGTGCGGGTACTAGAATTGGTTGGCACAATGCCGACACGGTGCAAGCTGTGGAACAGTTTTTTAATTTTCACACGTTTTTCAAGGTGAAAACACAATCTACCTTGCACAGACATAATATATGTGCATAGGAAGTGTTTTAATGACATCCACGTCTGCGTGCTGTGTTGTGTGTAAATATGCAAAATTTCTGGCAATCTTGAGGAATTAGAAGAAAACCTTTTCTTTTCACGTTTTTTTTTCGAAATCTTGAGAAAAATAAAAAATAAGTGTCTTTAGTATATGGCAATAGTTTTGCCAAGTGTCAAAAGTAATGGCTTTTGTAGTGTATATAACCGAAATTAAATGTTTTTTTCCTTTTTTCACAAACGAATGCGGCATTCAACAGATTGAAGGCAGCCAGAAGCATCACCGCGATCTCATTTAGCTCTCATTGAATGGGTGCGGCTTCCTAAAATTGCTATGGCGGTTAGAACAAAAAACCCAGAATTTGGTCATGGCTTCGACTAAGGATCAAGATAGTAAAAAGATGAAGTCCAAACTCTTATTCAGAGTTAGCAGCCCTGGCTTCATCTGTAGCTTTCATCATCTCAAGATGCACTTGGAAAAGCGCAGCTGCTGTGCCAGTGCTTACAGACCTGTTTCCTGCCACAGGTCTCCTTGACCGTGAAGTACATTCACGCTTCTTGAATTAGCCCAAGCCACGGAGGAAGAATTTTCGAGCAGGCGAAACTGCACTCGCTCAAGCGCCCTCAAAAAGTCACGAAATCGGGCACAGCACTTATGAGCCCTTTGTCCTGAAATTCCGCTAACGAAGAAGGTAAAATCTGCACGCCGCTCTCATCACACTCTCATTCAAGGCCACTGTGCTCCGATTTGCCGTTCGTGCTTCACGTCCGACTGGGTGTTTCTATCCGGCTCCAAATTTTAACGCGACAACATAAAAGCTCGTTTCCCAGGAAGGCTGACGTCAGCATCGTTAGTAGGGAAGGAAAAATTAAGGTTCTCCATGACTGTGAAATTAAGAAAGATGCAAATGTTTGCGGTTCTAGGCATGTTTTAGATAGAAATCGCATTCACACATTCTTCATTGCACACAGCTGTTCGACTTCAGAGCTACAACACTGCATGAAGCTACTTTGAAAAAAAGAACTATGAATGTCATGCAGTGTCATGTAAAGTGGATGGGCAGAGTCGCCATCCGAGAAGTGCTTTCCACAAACGTAGTCACGAGGCTTCAGCTGGCGATCTTTCCTAGGTATGGTGCGAGCCCACATTTCCAATGTCATTGGGTCACTAACTACATTCTCCTTGCAGGATGTGTAATTGCTGTTGCATTTTGACCGACCATGTTTCCGCCTCATCCTGAAGATGAATCTTGCTCGAATTCTGCAAAGCGATCTCCCTTGTCGCGACGTGAAAAGGGCGCGCAATCAGTCGGCGCAGCTGGCACAACGCAGTGAAGGCACCGAGATCACCACAGAGGAAGGGAGAGCATTAAAGAAACAGAAAGCCTGCATATTGCAAAGGGATTTGCGGCAGCTTGTGGGGAACTTTTTCTCCCGATGTAACCCGCGCATACGCACCCACGACATGCGAGCGAGGAGCAAGAAACATGCTGCAGACGTTGTCTAGTCTTGAGCCATTACTAGCAGCTCGTTTTGATCGCTTTGCGGCTCGTAATTCGAGGAGTATCAATTAGTAACTGATGCTGAAATATCTGTTGCATCTAGTCATTCATGTTACACACAAAAATGGGGAAAGTTTTGCTGTGCATGAGGCGCTATTATGATTTTTATGTGTAGCGTTCATAGAAGCGCGTGTAGAAGATGGCAACACGTCAAAAGCGTCACCTGCTGAGCGTTGCCGCAAACCACATCCCTCCGTGATGCTGTCGCGTTGCCCTCACCCGCTGGCACGTCCTGGGAGTTTCTCCTCCTCAAATACTTCTTTCTGTGTGGTCGAAAGCATTGCAAAAGCTGCTTGCACACTGCTTTTTAAGCAGACTTCCCCCACAGATAGCAGCTTTGTATGAGGGAAAGTCAAAACTGAACAATAACGGGTACCAAAACATTCAGAATCTCCCCCCCCCCCTCGCAACATGACCACATCAGATCACACCCGATCAATGAAGCTACGCAACTGTAGACTCAAGCTAAGCTGATGCTGGAGGAGCCGACTTCATGTGATGTCGATGATCTAGTAGCGATCTGCAATCTAGTAATGATGTGCCTTATGAATTAAGATACGACCATTATAGAATTCCACTTGTCCGAACCGCGTGTTGAACGCAAGCGCTTACATATTTAATTCCCAGTCTTCTCAATAAACATTCACATGGTGTAGAAATCGCTCAGAAATTTTTGTCTCTGAGATCTTTCGAAAAATATATCAAAGCTTACCTTCTATCCTGTCCTCAAGATTGATGCCGTAATTACTCGAATCTAACGCTCACCTTTTTTTTCGGTTAAGCGAGTTCATAAATCGCATGCGCGTTAGAATCGAGTACGAAAAAAAATGAATACGGTCATTCAATTACCATCGGCATTTCCAAAATGGCCGCCTGCTACGTGCGTCAGCATAGCGCGTCGGCTATTTTTGCCTATGTGTTTCCTATGTGCGGCACTTCGTACGTGTGCTAAGGAGTTCGTCATCTTGTAGTGCATTAGCGTCGACGGCGTGGAAATGCCGGCTCCAAAAACTCGAGTGCACACGATGCCGCTTTTAAAAGTCATCGCGTGTGCAGAAACGGACAGAAATCGGGCCGCATCGCGGTCGTTCGGAGTTCCAAAAACGTGCATTCGAAACTGGCGGAAACAAAAGCAGAAGATTGTCGACAGCAAAGCTTCACGCAAAAGCTTCAGTGGACCACAGCAGGGTTGGTTTCCGCAAATTGAAGAGCTGCTCGGCGAGTATGTGCTTGAGCAGCGAGCGGCACAGCCACCCGTGGCGACAGAACTGCTCCAAGTGCGGGCTATGCAGTTAGCCTTGGAAAAAGGGCTAATGTGGAGCAACTTTAAAGTGAGCAGGTGCTGGCTAACTAACTTTATGAAGAGGAAAGGCTTTTTTCTTTAAAGGCGAACGGGCATATGCGAAAAATTTCCGGAGGAGTACGATGAAAAGCTTCACAGTTTTAAGAGGTTCATCCTAAGCTTGTGGCACAACAACGGCTAGCTGCTTGGGCAAATCGGGAATGCCGGTCAGACGCCTCTTTACTTCGACATGCCTGGCACCACAACCATCGAGAAGAAGGGGCGAAGCAAGTTCGCGTGCTGACATCGGTCCACAGTAAAAGTACAGTGACAGCAATGCTCTGTTACACGTCAGATGGGGGCACAAGCTTCCCCCGTACCTCATATTTAAATGGAAGACGCTCCTGAAAGGAGTAGTTTTTTCGAGTAGTGTGATTGTGCAAGCCAACGAGAAAAATGGGTGCGCGTTGCAATCGATGTCTTACTTTTCCTTTTTCATCGTGTACACTGGGTGTGTGTTACAATTGAGGGCGCGGTAGAATCGAGTAAATACGGTAAATTGTGTATATAGCAGTCATATGTTTCTCTAGTTTCGTTATTTGTAGTGTTACGACTCTTGATTTATTGATTGATGATTGATTGAATCGATTGATTGATTGATGAGTGATCCACTGTCATTTGGTGTTTTGGTATGATGTGCGATGTTTTGGTTTCACTTTCAATGCCTAAGCTTTATTTCTGTGCCTTTTCGCCCTTGGAAATTTTGGCCAATCTTTTCAACTGCGCCGAAATAAAATGAAAAAAAGTTTTTTCGTAATTTTTCTTCTTTTTTTTCGCACTTCGCATCTATAGTCGTCTGGTGCATGGTTGTTTTGCACCGGCACGCTTGTGCCAAGCTGGCCCTGTAGGAAGAGAGCGCGTGGAAAATTTTCGAACCGTCCTGTCATGTGTGAAACCGCTGGCATTGGTGTTCCACCGCATTGGTGCAGTGGTTACAGTTCTCAGCTGCAGACATGAAAGTTGCGGGCCCAGTCCTGGCTAAGGTGGCTGCATTTTGGTGGTGGCAACTTGCTGTCGGCGGCCCGTGTTCCGTGTTGTGTGAATGTGAGTTGGAGAGCACCAGGTGGTTGACATAGACCTTTTGCACAGAGTGCCCACTTGGTACTTCTTTAGTGTGTACCTTGTGCTGAACAGGGCGTTCTTGCGTATGTCACGCTCTTATGGACCTCATGTACACCGTGGTAAAACCTTGTTAAAAGATCTTTCCATTCCTGAACGTCGCGGGGTCTCTGACCGACGCTTCGCGATTCCCATAAAAAAGGCTGAGTGACTGGGACCGCTGACTTCCCCCTTGCTGAACCAGAATGACCGTTTCTAGGCTAGGCGGCGCAGCTAAAATAGCCGGAGCTAGAGATGTCTGTGCGGGGGAACTAAATCGCCAAAGTCCGAGACCTTTCGATATCGAACACAGATGCTCTGCTCTCTGAAAGGTTGTAAATAGAGTAAATAAACGTCATGTTTGTGGCATAAAAACCCATCGCAAGTGAGTTATTATAATCGATCTTTTTTTTATAACAAACTTGCTAATGTTGGATTGAACGGCTTATATCAGCTTGTGTTGGTGAACTGGTGGTTGATGTCGGCTTGTGTTACCGCATGTTGCTCTATACCTATATATTTCTTTATTTTAGGGAACTGTGCTTCGTCGTGTTGCCAGGATGATGGCCGAAGAGCTTCACGCGCTGCAGCATCAGGAGCGATTGGCCAAGGGCTCGGTTCGTGATGTGGCTACGCAGACAACAGAACGCGGCGTGCATTCCGTTCCGTGACGAGACTCTATACACGAGGAGTAAGAAGACATAAAGAAACGACGAAGAGAAATAATGGCGCTCTTATCGAGTGCCCGACTAGCCTCGACGACCTTGACGTTGTCACATCGTGCCTTGGGAAAACGGAGGGTGGGGGTGGAATTAATTGTGTGTAGTTGCCACGGTTAGTTGTGCGTTGCATTTTTTTTTGAGGGGGGGGGGGAATGTCACATCATAATGGGAGGGAATCTGGTTCCACAACCCTGCTTGCTTGTTGTCCTTATTGTTATTTTTTATTTGTTGTCTTTTTCGTTGTTATATTCTTTCTGTTTATATTCATTGTTATATTATTTCATTCCTTTCATTTCATTCCAGTCGTGCACGTTTTTTTTCGTACTGGCAGTTCTACAGCTCTCTCACCAATATATTTTTATAGGCATGTGGGTGCTTTTAGCATCAATGTCGGCACATGAACGTTGTCTATGATGTCAGGGTAGCGCTGTAACTGAAACGGCACTGTCGTAACCTCTTTACGAGCTGGAAAATCGGTAGTTAAATGTTCAGTCTTGGGAGTGGTAGCGCTGAAGTGACGAATAACTAAACAAAGATGCAAAACATACCTGATTCACCTCGTCTCTCCATCATTTCGTGCCAGTTTAGCTCTACCTCCTAGACCGTAAACTTTGCCCACATTTCGTTCTTGCAAAGCATTGCTTTATCAGGCTGTGAAAATCAATCTCTGCATTGAGTGTGATCTGGCATTGTTCGACATTTGTGCCCACAATTGCGCGTGTTTACAGTTTCAGATAACACTGCCCACGCCTTTCCTGAATGGCACGTGAGCCGAGAGTCAAGCTAGCGGACTGTTCTTCGGTGAGTTGTAGAAAACTCAGCTCAATATTAATAAGCATTTATCACTCCATAATCGTTGTTGAAGAAGTAGCTAGTGATTTGTTTATACAATGGGGAACATTAATTGGCTCATTATATGCTTGCTATGTTAGTACAAAATGAGTATGAATAGGTGTCAGTTTCGCTACTGAATACAAAGCCACGATTAATGAGCTAAATTTTGGCAAGTACATTGTGGAGGAAATTATGTCAACAAGCGCATTGCTTGAAATATTCATTGCCCATGTTTTAAAGTTTGACAAGAGTTCTTATTAAGTGAACGGAAGTAAATTGGTGCTAACCCACATAAGTGCATTTGGAATCGGAACAAAGAGCATGTAGTCGAAGTTCCATATGCTTTGCATTTCAAATAAATAGCTTTATTGGTTAACAGGAATCAACACTGTGTGTAATTGTACGTCGAGAAGGCAGGAGTATATATTTCAACATTCTGGCAGACCACGGTGCCAAAAATTAGTTAAAGAAGAGAGATAGAATAGATGAAGTTCATAAGCATACTCAGTGGCAAGCAGGCGAAAAATTTTTTTTAGGTTCACCTCATTATTGTTTAATGTACAGTTAGGGATATGAAAAGATTGCTGCAGTTTACCTGAAAGCTAGCGCTTTTAGCACACAGGCCCACATTGACAATGGTCTTTATCTGTGTTGTAATTTCAGACGAAACTGGTATTATTATGCATAAACGTATCTTATATGAATTGACATTGTGCGATATGTAACTGAACACGTAGTACCCATAATCAGTGTTAACACTACTAACAAATCAGTTATAAAGTAACTAAAAGTTAGACTGCAAACTGTGTTGGAAAACATGTATGTTTCTAAGGTTTCTGTGTTCACCGGCTTCCCTGCCACACATGTTTTCCAGCACTGTTGGCAGTCTATGTGAAATGAAGCCACTTGGTAATGTTTTTCGATGAAATTGATTGACAGGTTCTGTTTGTTGTGATGTCCCGCTTCGCCGAATTGTAGCGAACAGATTAGCTTGGTGCCATGTGCGCAATGGTGGCAAACGAACCACTTGTGCAATTAGTACTTATATTGATCCACGCATGACGCTCGAGAATGCACGAGTCTTGAAGGGAATTTTTGTTATGCCTGTTCTTCGGCACAGTTTGCAAGCTTGGCTAACAGGTAAAGTTAGGAGCGTGTCTTGACAGAAATGTTGGACACTGCCCTCTGTGCTTCTTTGATTGTGAAGTGGTTATACATTTCGTATTTTTCTATGCTCCCGTTGCAACCTGACGTACTTTACCATGAATGAATTGACGTCGATTGACGCAGAAACAAGTGGGTGTGGAACCACGTCCCATCTTGTTAGTTGTTTTTCCCCTTCTGTTGGTACTCAGTTTATTCGTGATAGCGGCCTCGCTGGCGACTGTTCATGCCTTTGGTGTGCTTGTTAAAACACACTCCACGGCTATCCTCATCTGCGTGTGCCAAATTGTGAATCGAAGGGACTAGGAGGCAAGACTGATATTTTGCAGGCCCGAGCATTCGAGTATTCGACCCCCTGCATACAACGCCGAGATCGCTATTGTTGCATTTTTTTTTCTACAATGGGTGTTGTAGGCTCACGACGTATATGGATTTTCTTTCCTTTACAATAATTTCAGATCTGTACAGATTTCTACAATGCGCAGTTCTTTTTCCCTCAGAAGCTTTTTTCGCTCCTTTTCTTACTGAATGAATTTTCAAAGTGCTCAAGATTGTAAGGTTCCAACAATGTGCACGTCTCTTTCTATCTATTGACTTATGTTGTCTCTTACTTTGTGACATAAGGTGTAAAAATAAAGATGAACCTTTCACATGTTTCTTATTGTTCAATAGAGTTGCTGCCATAGGTGCTTGTCTGTTAATCACAACCAAGTGTGTTTTGTTAAACACAAGCAAATGAATTGAACAGTTAGGCCAGGGAAAGCATAGATGACGTTGTCTTTAATCATAGAGATGCAAGTTTAAGTGAATTAAAGGGGACAAAAGTCACTCTTTAGGCCAGTTTAATATGAGCTGACCACCTTCAAGGTTTCCTTCTGATTCTCTACCAACAGACTTTTTTCATAATCCGCAGCTATGCTTCCTTGTGCTACATATTTGCCCAAATAATGGCGGAACCCCTCCTTCTTCAGCACCATTTCCTAGTTGCACATACTATGGCTTGTATATCATGCATGTTTGTATCAATTATGCCCCTTAAATTTCCCCACATCATAGGGCAAGTAAATTGCGCTTGAACATAGCGTTTGCTGAATGTGACTAGCCACAATTAGTATGGCTAATTGCATTGCAGAAAAGCTGGCTTTACAGTTTTGAAAAGGCTCTATTGAGCTAGGACAAAGGTGCCTCCCATCCACTTCGTTGGATGTTTCTGTGCATGTATTTCTAATAATGTTAGCTGATGTAAACGAGTCCCTCAGTGAAAATTCTCCTTGTTTCATACTGAGACTGGCACCTATAAAACAAGTGGGGCAGCCTGTGCTTCTCATGCTTGCATGGACTTGATTGGCTTGGTTTGATTGCTTTATTTATAAGCAACAACATTCCCAGTTTCACTACATAGCATTAGTGACGTGGCATGGTATTCGTACATATGTGGTCCAGTGTCATGTTGTGCTCTGTATGCTGTAGAAAAAAGAAAATGGTGGGGGGCGGCGGGCCTATGTGCCATCCCTGGCAGCGCCACTGCATGTGAATAAGCACAGCAAAGGCTGCATGTGCAATCCTTTATTCTGTCATATGTTCTGTCTCCCTCTCTTCTCACCACCTCCTGACATCGATATATTATCTCATTCAGGCGTACAAAGTGCAAATTATTTCCGCAATAGCACAAGGGCACAGTAAGTGCAGCTGCTTTGCTGTGGTGGCAGTGTGAACAAGAGGGCCTATCCCAGTGTCACAAAACGAGCGCTCAAAAAAGGCGCGCCGCTAAATTCTCGCGACGAAATGCCGGAGTGACGCCGCGAGGTTAACGATAAAAAAAAAGAAAGAAGAAAGAAAACAAGCATCCAAAGACTCCCCGGGCACGCGTCCTTCTCCCATCGGAAGCGTGAACTCGCCGACGAACCTCCTCTCATCGGCGCCCGAGCAAGCCCTCGAATGTTCTAGATGGAAAGGGGCGGGGTGATGCTGGGTTGCGTCATCCGTCGCGGACAGCCTTCGAACCGTCTCGCCCTCTCCCCAGCCTTCGCTGCGTATCGCGCCGACGAAATGACGAGAACTTTCTGGAATCTCGCGCGGAAGGTATTTAATGGAGCAGCAGAGGTGAGAGGTGAGGAGAAGACGGAAGTTAGCGCCAGAGCGCGTAGGGTTTCCGCCGTGTAGTCGGCGAAGGTTTTGTCCGTAGGGACAAAGCAGGAAAAGAAGAGGATTTCCACCTGAGGGGTGAAGGCTCGAGCTACAGGCAAGAGCGTGTGTCTACCGCTATCGAGCGAAGACGCGTGGCAACAGCTGCGGGTGTGAAGCGGACGTGTTTCCGGCAAAGAAGTTTGAAGCCTGGAGAGGGGCCAAATGAAGATGTCAGGTTTCCTGGAAGAGAAACTTCGGGGGCAGCGGAACGACAGAGGTTTCCTGGAAGAGAATCTTCGGGGCAGCGGGACGACAGAGGTTTTCTGGAAGAGAAACTTCGGGGGCAGTGGAACGACAACAACGCCGTGAGTGAGTGATTCTCGGAGGAGTATTATCCAGACTTCTCTTCAGAAAGAAAGATCTCTTTAGTCTTTAAGTGTCTTGGTTGTTCAATGCATGCGACTGCATTGTAGTGCGTATTCTTGTCTGAGTCCATTGTTTTGAGTGTGGCTGATTGTACTATGTAGTACGTTGTTTGACTGGTGACATATTGTACTCGACTATTGTGGAGTGTGCATACTTGTGTATTGTTTTTGATCTGCCATTAGTGAGAATATAATTTTGTTTTGGTTATCACCTCTCGGCTCTGACTTGTTCTTTAGGCCACAGCCGGCGTCCGCTGGCGCGCCAAAAAAGACCACTTCTAAATTGTCCACGCCTTCGTGGTGCGGTTCGGGGGGCCGATACTTCAGCCCTAGGAATTAGCCTGGCGATCGCCTCCCGAATTAACGGGACCCGTGACAATTAATCTGGCGTCCGCGACAAGACCTTTTGGTGCACAGTGTGTCCAAAGTAGTGAGAAAGAGCCTCGAGTTCTAGATAGTGCTATCCGAACGATTTGTGTGTTGCTCAGTGTTCTCGTTAACAAGTGCAGGAGAGTGTTCTGATATACTGATTCAGGCAGATATTTTTTGCACACGGCAAGGTTTTATTTGCGAGACACAATGGATGTCGAAAAGTTAGTCGCTCTTGGAGAGAAGATGGGTCTTTCTGGCGCCGAACTACGGAAGTGGTCACCCAGAAGGAAAAAGAAGAAAAAGAAAGGGTCGAAGAAGAAAAGGCAGCTGAGCTGGAAAAAAAGTCCGCACTAGAGATCTATCGAACTTTTAAGCAGGAAATTGCCAAGGAAAGGATCTATGATAATACTCAGGGTAGTTCTCTTTGAGGCCAGGACGGGAGTATTGCGAACCAAGACATATCGGGCCAAATACGAAGGGGTAGACACGGTATGCAGTGCGTGTGGAGAAGAAGGAATACTGCCGAACAATTGATAATATTCTGTTAAGGACTTCACCCTATAGTTCAGGCTGATGGCGCAAAGTTTTTCAAAGCACTGGGGTTTAGGGACAGGGAGGGCAAAATAGACCTAAAGCGGGTAGAATTAACTGGACGTAAGTTATCTGATTAGCGGCGAAAGTTAAGGCACGAGTGAAAATTAAACCTTTCACTGCAAAGTACGCATCCTCAACCTCACTATTTTAACGAAAAGAAAAATAAATCTAGTTTTTGGTTCGTTAAGTATTGTGGCTTGGTGGCGCTAGCTACCGCTCGATTTAAAGGTACAGCCATATCCATCCATCCATGATGCATCTCAACAATGGTGGGAGAGCCATACGCTGTGCCTCTCTACGGCCGCGATCAACTATTTTTGTAAACTCAAGTTATGATTTTGAGCACGTCATGTGCTCCACTATGGGAGAGCACTACAGGCCGTCCCTCAATGCCACCCGTGGTTGCTTGTGAATGTGTTTCTCAGTTGTTGCCCTATCGACCACTTTAACGACGACTTATTGCAAAAAGACCTCCACACCAAACCTGGTTGGCACAAAAAGTATTGCTTTTTATTCGAAAAGATTATTCATAACCTAAAAAAACAAGATACCACAAGAAAGAACACTTTGTTTAAACTTCATCTTTTATCCAAACACATTGTTTGAAACTCTGATTTTTCTCAATTCATGCTAAAAACAGACCCTCGAGAATGTTGTCTCTATAGGCCTTCAAGTTTGCGCAGCGCCGTCCGCGGCCCTAGCGGAGAGACGACAAATCTCCGGTATCGCGGCTTGGCCACACTTGGTTGGTCGCGCACGTAAAAATGTGTTTCTTTGGGGTTCGATTTTGCATTTTTGACGTCATGCTGGAAAGGAGGCACTTCTGCTGCATTGTAAGCTGCTACAAAAAAAAAGAAATAAATACGACTATCTGAAAACGGCCCGTCAAATTATACCGTTGCCATTGTAAAGAGAGTGAGCAGCAAAGGCGTCAAGAGTGGATTATGGCACTTTGCCGCCCTAAGCGATAGTTCCGCAGTCTTGTCGCTTTGAATAATTTTTTGTCGTAGATAGTCAAACTATTAAGGGAGAGAGAAGTTGATGGCAGGACCTATTTTGAGATAAGTTCATTTGTGAACTGAAGCTGCAGCAAATATACAGCTGCTGTACGTCTCGAGATTGCACGCTGATTTCGGGGTCAACCGCTTGTAATGTGACAGCGGCGGAGCTTATTAGCTTAATACAGCACAGTTTACAAACCATTGGGTGAGCACTGCAAGTGTTTTGTTTAGCTGATGGCTGCATACTTCCCGTCTCCACTCAATGTAAACAGATTTAAGCTGCGTTTTCCACTGATCCTTCCAAAGAAGAAACGGCGATTACTTAGAAGGCTGAGATATTCCGCTGCTAGCATCGAGGTCGTGAGTTTGATTCCCGCATATGGCAGATGCATTATATTGGAACGAATGTAGTAACACAGATTTAGGCTAAAAATGATAAATACGCTCAATCCTTGTGCGGTTCCACAAGAATCTTCATATAAGACCTAACGAGCCATCGGAACAACGCGCACAGTGAGGCCAATCTATTTCGCGCTCCACGTCGGTTCTGTAGTGCATGATATGCAACAGGCCTCGTCTTCGATTGACCGGCGACGATAACGGAACCATGTAATGCCAGAGAATAAAATGAGCAAATATTCATCCCCGCCATTCTAAGAGCATGGTGTTCTTGTTAAAAGCGAGATTCAATTTCACGGGAGTGCGTCGAAGTGGCGATCACGGTATTTCCGGAACAGGAGTCGAAAGGAGCGACGACGGCGAAGAACGAACGGGGGAGTCACACGTGAGGTGCGCGATCGTCGCTCGTGGCCTCCGTGCTCACGACAGCTCCGATGCCCGCGAAGATAATGAGCCGCCCCGAAAGTGACACTGAAGCGCGAGTGGCGGACAGCTTTCGCCTCCAGAAAATGGGTCACGGCGCAGGGAAGAAGCGCGAGAAGGCTTGGCAGCGAGTGAGGTGCTTTCGCGGAAGCCGGGCTGGCGTATCGCTGTCCCAGGGCGCTGAGCCAGTCACCACCGCCGGACACTGGGTGCGTCGGGCTAGCAGCCCACGCCACGTAGTCTCTATGCTACCCCTGGGAAGAAGCTCCCCGCCGCGCCAGAACCTTATGTCGTGACATGAGTGACGCCTACGCGCGCGGGCCGCTGACGTCAACTCCGGCGGCACGCAAACGTCCGACGAAAGGCAAGGATGTCCAAAGGGGGTTCACGTGATGGAAGCAACGAAATGGTTTGATTGAGCTCTTCACCCCTGAAATATTTCCGAAGCAAGGGCGCCGAAATTGAAGTTCAGCGCGAACAATCACGCAGGCTTTATAAATACTTCGACGTAGGACTGCCCGTATTTAATTAAGGACGACGCAATAGCCAGTCGGGAGAGCGCTCAGCGTCTCAACCCCCGCTTCTGGCCCCGTTACGTCACATAATGGTGGGAGAGCCATACGCTGTTCCTTTCTACAGCCGCGATCAACTAATTTTGCGAATACACCGATTTTGAGCACGTAATGTGCTCTACTAAGGGAGAGCGCTACAGGCCGTCCCTTAATGCCATCCGTATGTGTTTAGAAAAAGTAGTTAACGATTTAGAGTATTAAGTACTTTACTAAGGGAGAGCATAAAGCCGTCCCGTTGGCCTCTTCAGTTGTCCTATTCTCTTTTTATATTGTTAAACTGCTCCGAGTAACCGCCCTGTCGACTACTTTAACGACAACTTATGTCGAAAAAACCTCCACGACGAACCGGGTTTGAACAAAAAATTTTGCTTTTTATTTGAAAAGATTATTCATAATTAAAAAAACGATATACTTCAAGTAAGCACAGGTTGTTTAAACTTCATCTTTTATCCGAACACGTTGTTTACATCTCTGATTTTCTCAGTCATGCTAAAAAAAAAACCTCGAGTATGTTGTCTCTATGGCATTCTAGTCCCTCAAGTTTGCGCAGCGCCGTCCGCGGCCCTAGCGGACAGACGACGTGCTGTGTCTTTTTCTCTGTGGTTGTCGCCGACAGCTGGTATATAGAATAGAATAGGATAGACTGCTGGAGAGGTCAGCAGGATGTTTGCTCACATGATGTTATGGGTAGCAGTAATGCAAGTAAAGAAAACTTTTTAAAAAGACCAAATTATCAGGGTGGAGTGTGAGCGATGGATAGTTCCTTTAGAGTAGGGATGTAGATACGATACGATTTCAGGGATGTAGATACGATACCCCAATGTATCTTAAGGACTCCGGGTCATTAAGGCCTTCAAGAGAATAAAGCTGCTGAGGAGGCAGCCCAGACACTCGCTTACAGGGCACCACTTTCCACGCCTGAAGACCTCTAACCACAAAGCAGTATTCTGTTGACGTCAAAAGACATCACAACGTATTATAAAAATAGTCATCGCAAGTTCCCAGCTCCAGTAGAGGGACTACGTAAAGCGAATGACCGAGTGCTGCTTCGCTTGTACACAAACACAACGTTGTGCCCAGTAATAATCGATAACTGGCTGGGGCCAGTATTATGGTGAGGTGTCTGCAAGAAAAAAGTCAGATTTCTGCAAAAGTCAGGCACCTGCAAGACAAAAAGTCAGGCACCTGCAAGAAAAAAGTCAGATTTCATAATCTACTCAAACCCAACCAAAAAGAATTGGGAGGTGGCCCTGCTGAATTTTCAGGCCGTCAGGCCCGAAAGGCCTCGGTCAAGAGCTCCGGGCTTGCGGCTTCTACCGATGGGTTTCCGGACTAGGTACGTAGCGATCCTGCACGAGTCTACCTCTCTTGTTTAGTAAATGTTTTTCCCCAACTCGACCAGTTAAATCATCAAAGTGCGCCCACCACCTCCTTGTTTACGTTGCTCCACTCTCTTTTGCATCCCGGCCCTGCCGCGCGCTGCGTGCTCCTTCATATCTCTGACGTCCTTCTTCCCCAACGCTCGCTGCTTTGCAACTCCTGATTATTCTAGCTGGCTTCAGTGGAAAGGTTTATTCGTTCACGCGTGAAAGCGGCCTTTGGTCTCAACAGTTCGATGCGGCACCATCTGCTTCCGGTTTATCCTTTAAACTTTTAAAAGGGTACTGACACCTTTTTTTTAAGTGGGGGGGGGGGGGGGGAACGACTTTACTCTGCCATACAAATCTCCTGTATACGGACAGCTCTGAAAACCGGAGTCTGGATTCCGGAATAGTGCACGTGCACGCGAATACAGCATATTCACGCGAATACAGCAGAGGGCAAAACAATCGTTTCATTTCAATTTGCCCTATTGGTAACAATATTTTGCCATGTGAGTTGTCTTGCGTCAGTGAAAGGGGAGACATTTGGTGCAAAATCTATTGATTCCAGTCTGATCCGGCGTGGGGAGAAGCGTGGGTAGACTTCATGCATCGCGGCCGAGGCGGCCGAAGATTGGACGCCAACCAAGCAGAGTTTACTTTTTTTCGCTGACCTTCACTCCGGACGCGTACACGCACAACATGTAGTTGCTGACGGACTTGGGATCGTCGACGAAGAACCAGTGCCTTAAAGGTCATGCCATTCCAACCTTTTGCGTCCCTGCCAATAAGTTGCCACACGTGAGGCGCGCAGCAGATGATCGAAGGAGCGACGCGCGGACGAGGATACGTCATGAAAACTTGCGCTAGCGCACATTACAGCTTATTGGCACTTCTCATACCATGTCGTAATATCAGGGTAAAGTAGGAACCAAAACTAGCTTTTAAAAGAATGCTGTAATTATTATTCCAGTGCGCACTCACGCTTACTGGTACGTTTTCTACGCTCTCGGGAGCTTAGCTTGTCATTTGACGCAAAAAAAAAAACGATAAGCGAAAACTTTTGTGTCCGCACCCCTTTAGAGCTTAGCTTTCCTTGCCTCGTCTTTCCACTCCCCGGGATCTGCTGTGGTTCAGCCGCGTGCGCTGCACACTGAAAACGAAAATATACCCAGCTAGGAGGAATCGGGGAATGAGGTGTCTACTCTGCTCCGGTGGCCTCACTCAAGCCACATTTTACCGGAGCAAATACATTCGATTTGCACTGTTTTCCTCCGGTGGGTGCCAGACGAAGGAAACCAGAGGAAAATGGGGCCAATCCCCTGAATATGCTCCCTTGGTTGTTCCGGAAATGCTCCGACACATCGCCTTTGCTCCGTTGGATGCTCCGCGATTGCAACGGCTCATCGCTCAACAGCATTTATTAGCTGTTCGAGGAGTGACGTAGGCAGCCTCGCCGCCAGGAGGCCGTTCCCCACAAACCAACAGCGTTCGGAGCGTTCGGCCGCGTTGGAGCAAAGGAAATTGTTCTGAACACCTGGATATCACAAGCAACAAGCAGCCACGAAGCTTATCAATGACAAAAAGAATTTGTGTGAACGGTAATCGTGTGATGGTTATTGGCAGCGAACGAAACATTACGATTTCCCTAGTGTTGAGGGACATGGTGGTTGCTGGTGATACGAAAATGGTGAGTGAGCTCTCCTTGAATTACCTAACGTTATTCTTGTCAGGTAGTGCCAAGATTGGATAATGTTGGGTTGATAAACCAAACATGTTATCAATATTAGGCTAATTTCTCAAGACGTCAGTGAACAATCAGCGGAATTACGATCATGCGTTGTTTGGAGTACGTGTTTTTTTTTTCATAACATAAGTTTGGTAAAGCAAAACGGAGAGGTGAGCGAGTTTGTACAGATCCATTATGTCGTAAATGTAGCGTAAAAAGCGTGAAGAGCACAAGCACTTGTGATTGTTCACTTTCTTGTACTCATTCGTTTTTGCACTGAGTTTACGCCATAATAACTTCGATAAATTGAATCAAGTCGCTGTTACACTGGGAACACTAAATAGATATGCAACAATAGAAAATATCATACCTTTAGGTTAATTTTATCAAGCGTAAATATTTGTTATGGTAAAGCTATCTGGGTAAACGATATTTCTGGTCTTGTCAGTACACGTAAACTGTAACAGTTATCCGCTTTTAATATCATTAAACGCCGCGTCGAAGTCTACCATTGCGTTAAAATATTTTGATAGAATATGTAAGCTGAACTAATAAAACTTGAATAAATAAATAATTGGTATTCTTTACAAATATTGATGTAATTGAGGTAGGGTATTATGCTTGGTACAGACTTTTAGAACGCATACACGCACTCATACCTGTGAAAAAATTAGTTTGGTTGGATAAGTGGTATCTGAGATATAATTTAGAAGTATGCTGGACTCTTCGTGAGACGTGGTGTTTTCAGAAAAATAAAAAGAGGGGAGATACTGACGGTACTAGAGATGAGGAATGCAAAAAAAAAAAGAAGAAGAGGAGTTGCTTGGCGGAACAACTCGTGGGGCGCTCGACGCTTCTATGAAAAGGAAAGGGGAGTCAAAAATTGCTTTTGTATGTTTAGGCAAAGGTAGAGCTAATAATTTAGAAATTTGTAGAAAGCTTTGGCCAGTTTTGAACTTTGTTCGCGTCATGAAGTGTTTTTATCACGTTGCGGCTGTTTCGCACCAGATTACATACGATGTGCTCCTTGATATTGAACACTCGTCCTGTCTTTGCGCGTGTGCGTGTGTGTTTGTGTGGTCAGTTTAGGAGCTATTTCTTCTCATATACTCACAGACTGTATAGGATTCATTGAGTGTCCGTGGCTTCAGTGTTCTCACTTTCCGTGCCTGTCGCGGATTTACACTTCTCATGTATAAATATAATTTTTGGCTAAATTATGCGGGTAGCAATCAGCTCAACTTTTGCGTCGTCAACAAATCTGATAGATGATCCTCCGGGGATGGTGAATAATTGTTCCCGGTGGCCGCCCTTTCTTCGTTTGTCGTACATCGTTTCGCAGCATTATGGGCTTCAGTTTGAAGCTCTGTGCTTTAAACTTGAGAGCTCTTGATTTCAAGGGATCTGTCCTATTGTGTTTTGTTTTCGGTGGCTCTTTTGCATGTTTGTTTGTTCTCGTCTTCTTTTCCGAAATGCTGGGTAATCATCCAGAAATGACAGCTGATTTTGAATAAATCAAGAACGCAAGTGTTTTTTTGAATTTCATCTGCTATCTCTCTGGAAAGGAATACACAGTAACTCTGCACTGCTTGCATGAGAATCGGAACTTCTTTTATTTACCAATGTGTGAAACGATCAGCATACAATAAACAGAGAAGCAAACACTTCAAAAAAGTAATGGTGCGCCTTACTGAAATTCTGTGCGGACGAAGTAAGTACATTCTTAAAATACTCTGGAGGTACCATATAAAAGCTCTGGATAGCCGGAGTGAAAAATCCGCAAAAAATGCTCTGGAGGTGCCACGTAATCAGTACGGCCAGCCGGAGGAAAATGCCATTAAAAAGTACTTCGGTGGAGCTGCGCAATCGTTTCGGTCGGTCGGAGTGAAATATTTTTTAAAAGTTCTGCGGGTGCGCCACGCAATTCCTCCCACGAGCCGGAGCAAAAATAGCCCCGAATAGGTGGACGCTAGAAGACAAGCTTATTACTCCGCCCTTGAAGTAATTTATTTGTCAGTGCAGGGTTTCTCGCAACACCGCCAGATAGTGATCGTCTACACGTTGTATAACCATTGGTGGCACCGGTCACGCAGCGTTACTAGGAAGTAGAACTATTTTATTTCGCTGCAGTCTTTTCACTCTCTTCTTTCACTCTTTTTCTCTCCTCCAAATACTATTCCAAGCATAGTGCTTTAACCCATATATGCCCAAACTAAGAAAACATGAAAAAACAAATATTTTTTGTTACAAAGAGGACACTGGCACTCTTAGCAAAAGGTACAGGTTATTTTATTTACACTCACTTCAAGGCAACACTATTTTCAAAGCCGTCCTACATGTAGGACACTGGGCTTTAGGGGTGCTATGTGCGGGTGTGGTAGACCTTGAAGCACTGCACGTGCACACCCACGTCGCACTTCTCGCAACGAGTTGTTGTCTTTTCGTGGCAATGAGCGCACCTTGTCTGCTTGGCTTGCGGAATAACAATATGATCAGTGCGGTCAAAACGACTGACTGCTTAAATGGCGGACTGGCGGGCTTTTCCATGGGAGGGCTTGCATCCATATTTCTTCAGGTAGGCCATAGCAATAGACCTCCGAAAACAAAGATGCTCGATGTTCCCATTTTTCAGCTTATACAGCTGCAAAGTATTGTTCACGGATGCATCGAGAAGGTAGGTAAACAGAGATGAGTACCACTTTTTTCCTCTGATGGCCGTCTGGTATTTTGAGATGTTTTGGTCCATTCTGTCTACACCTCCCATGTTTACATTGTATTTAGCAATCAATAACGGCTGGTTTACCGCAACTTTTGCCTTTTTTTCTCTAGAATATCGTTTCACCTGCTGCACTGGCTCTGCTCCATGTGCATTTGAAACAATAGTAACTACACTATTGTCCACTCAACGGCACACAATTACTTCACTCTCACTGTCCACTCTGTAATCGTATGTGTCGCGTTCTTTACCTTTCATACTCTTTTGTGCTGGAAGTGGACATTTTTCAATCCAGTTTTCACGGAAAGTTCCAGTGGACTTCACGCCCAAAGTGGTGAGTTTTCGAACAAGCTTCAAGCTCGTGAAAAAATTGTCAAAAAACTCGTGAAAACAAAGGTCAGTTTTAGACTCGAGCCTGCCAACCATGTCCACCACAATGGAACCTCCGAGACAAAGGTCATTTTTGCTTTCAGGGGCCACGCCATATTTTCCTTGGTAGGGCTCAGTTGACAACAAGTAGCCGAGAGGTGTGCACAGGCACCACAGCTTGTATCCAAATCGGATTGGTTTTCCTTTCAAGAACTGTTTACACCCGTGCTTTCCGAAATATTCACACATGCTTTCGTCGATGCTGTAGCATTCTGGAAGTGGTGCGTACAAAAGAAACTTCTGATTCACAAGCTTGAATAATGGCCGCTTCTTGGCAAATCTGTCATCCAGAGGCAGGTTGTTGTTGTCGGCAACATGCAGATTCGAAAATATTGCTTTGAAACGGTTACGCCTCATGGAGTTCGCAACAAGTTCGTTGTGGCAGTCTTCAGAAATTTCCCACAACATTCTCCGGCGAGGTACAGGCACGTACCCGCTAAGAAGAAGCATGCCTATGACAAACTTCATTTCTTCTTCTGTCACTCCTAGGCTCCGATTTTTTTGTTCGGTATATCGGTTAGTTTCCTTCACGAGAAGAGCGATGACGTCGCCATCAAAGAATTTCTCGAATGCATCTGCGGGAGTGAGGAAACTTTCATCCTGTTCCTCTGCCAACCACTCACTTTGAGGTGGCTTTGTCTTCAAGTCTCTCTTGTCCCAGTTTGCGCTGGATTTTGCGACCTTTTTGGCTGGCTCACCCTCGTCATTGTCACTTGATGCATTGTCCAGGCCAACAATTTCCGCTCGAAGGACGCTTCCAGGCAAGCGAGCCATGTCAGTGTCATTTTCATCCCCGCTTTTTTTGTCAGTCGCTGTGGCTGCGAAATTGTCCGGCGGTAATATTGCCAGTGTGGAGGGCCCGCTGCCACCAGCATCAACAGGGTCTAACACATCGTTCAGAATTCTTCGTGGCGCTGTTTCCGCATAAAACACCGGACACGGTATTCCCTCCCTGCAAAAAAATCATAAAACATGATCAGGTCGAATTCATAATATCTACTCAGTGTAAATGTTAGCTAGTGCATTTTTTTGTATTATTGTAGAGAAAGAGGCGGGATTAATGCAGTGTGGCGAAAAAAAAAAAACCGCGAACACAAGGGTATTATCACATCCTTTTCAAAATACCCGCAGATAACAACAACTCGTCCTTCATACACCAGATGGCGTAACATGTCCACAAGCCTTGCGTGAAAAAAGCACTATCGTCATTATTGTGCTTACCCACATCGTGAAACTACGTAGCGGTTGCTTTTGGGCACTTACACCGCCCCATGACGCCTAATTTGCCCAGTGTCCTAAATATAGGACGGCTAGGTTTAGCGCATTGTAACTTATCACTTCCTGCATTTTGAACAACACTACTGAGCCTAGTTAATATACATACTCTTATGAGGCGGTCGACACATTATTGAAGTTTTTCAACAGTGAATAATTTGTCGGTACTTACTTTTTCCTCGGCTTCATGGCGTCTTCCGTACAGCGTGTGTGCTCGGACGGAGAGTGGAGTCCACCACGCGGCAAAACGAAGGGCAAGCTCAGTGTAGGCTTGCGCACATCAAGGCAGGTGCTTGTTTGAAGCATTGTAGGGTGGCGCTACTGTTCATTTAAAAAATAGAGATGTTTGCGCACATTAAAAAAGCGTCATACATGTAGGACACTGGGCACATATGGGTTAAAACATGTGACATGCACGTTTGTATAAATACATTTATGTCACATTTGTAAAGCTGTGAGGTGAACTCATTGCTGCAGTAAAGAGCATGGGCATTATTGACGACGTGTAACGAGAAGAAAAAAGGCTCTAAAAAGTGTCCAAGTTAGTGGTGGGAGCGGCGTGAGGCAGAGAGGTCAAACAATGATGTTCGCTGTTCTGTCTAATACATCATTAAACCTGTTAATATCCCACGAACGCAAGCATGCACCGAAATGAAGGGCGTACACACGTATTTACCCTGATAACTAAGCAAAGTCACTCCAACTAGGTGCAGTAATTGAAAGATGCCTATGATGCTCCGCTGCCTCCAACGCCATTACATTCTTGACGCGTGGCGCTGCTTTCGTTCATCGCCACTTTTCATCGGTCCACACCACCCTGTTAACTCTACAAGTCGGTGCGACCAACGTGTCTGTGCGTAATCCATTCCCATTCCCGATTAGGTAGCAGCGAGGTAAACGTATCGACTCAATGTAAGCTTTTGAAACTATAACTACGTTGGACGCTCCCTGTGGATTATCATAGGTCAACGCCTTCCTCTGTAGTCGCCTTACTGTACCTTTGACTGGCGACATGCTCAACCACGTCATCGACGACGGCCTTAACCTTCAACAACGGTGTGAGCCTTTAGGTATCCTTGACAAATTTCTCCCAACTTTCGATAGTCACAGCGCTTTTCGAGGTTGAACACCAGCTGTATGCTACCAGATCGACACAGGTAATCACCCACAACTACGGCAGCGTCATACACTGTATCGCATACTAAACGCCGCCTCATTGTTAAATGAATTGATGACATGAGGTGCAGTGCAGGATGGCCCGAGCTTATTTGCAACTTTCGCCACATAGAGAGCACACTGGTGTAAGCCGAACATGGCTGTCGTTTGGGGGATCGTGCAGCCAGTGCACCGGCAGCCGTCACCAGTGTGCCCTTGGACACCAGTGTGTCGAGGTACCTGTGTAATATTTTTGGCTGCAGCCACCGTGTTGTCAAGGCTTTGCTGAGAAGGTTGTTGACTCTAGCATATATTATATCCCACACTGCGTGTTGAGAAACGCGTGTGCGGCGTATATTTACAGAAAAGAAGTTTCGAACGCCGGGCACATCGTCTGCTGTGGTGTACAGCTTTGTGAACGCTGCTCGTGTCACGGCCGGGGAAGACCAAGCGCCCTTGCTTGTGCAAAGCAGGAAACCTGGCCTTTGCTGCACGGCTTCTGCACAGCGGCGTCGAACATACTTTGTGATTTTTCTAGCTCAGCAAGCAAACAATAAAGAGTAAATGAATGCTACTACGACTCGCAGGAACTGTCTGACTTCACAATAATTGCAGTTGAAATTGCCAGCGACAAAGTATAAAGCTTCAGCGAGCCGCCAAAGTGAGGCCGAATGAATGATGGCATGGGCTGGCTGCATGGGCATCCCCCAAACGACAGTTACGACGGATGCCGCATGGCGACGCCACAATCTGTGAAATTTGCGAATCGGGTAGACAAGTGTGCTTCAAGCCCGTTCTGCGGCGGCCATAGCATAAAGACAGTGCGGAGCGCGTGATAGCAGCATTGATAAAAATGGCTACAGGAGCGTTATGCAGGATCAGCCTAGTTTCGCCTGAGTTTCACGAAACTCGGGATATAACCCTAGGTCTGGTGACAGCCCCTTATGAACGAGCCAACAGTAAGAAAAAGTCAAATCCACCCCTCAGCGTGCTGCGTTTTATTGGTTACGGTAAAATCAGTCATCGTGTCAAGGACGGCCGACACAGTTGGGTGGTGTTTTATAACCAGAAGCATCTCCTTTCATTTGTCAGTCATTCCACTGAGTGCAGAAGTGCACCCATATAATGAATGCGTCAAAAACTTATTGTGACGGTAGTTTTTTAAAGGAACGGGATGCTTAAATTTATTTTGAAGTTTTTATTGGCTGTATTAAGTCTGCTTTAGAATAATTAGCACGGTAGCCTCCGAGATTTGTTTCGGCCGAGCGCCTTACAACATCACGACCGCAGCTAAACCCGAGGCCACGTGTTAATTATTATGGTCAGCCTGTTAATTATTATGGTCAGCGCGCTGCTCGGCCGGTGCTCGTCGTCTTTGTTGTCATCGCCTGCTAGCACCCGAGCACGTGCGGCCGGCTTATTAGCTATTTCACTGGGTGGTGTACTTGGCTAGTGAGGCCGGGACATCCTATTACAAAGCTGATTACACCAAGCCAGGGTATGACCGAGGTAATTATGCCACAACAAATGAAGACCATGCTGATTAAGCTACGTAAAGCTAGAACCGGGATAACTGAAACATGCTAGTTGATGAACTAACTGAGCTATGCTACTTAACGCAACATTATTCTTGAGCATGCTAAGTAAAACCATGTTAATTAGTCCCTAATAATATGATGATAAATAGTTAGTATCAATGTAATCAGAATCACATTCAATAGCTCCACACTTTTCATGGCCTTGCTAATTGCGGCCGAAATGATTGCCTTTTAATTGAGGCCTTATCAACGAAAACATCTGAGTGAAATAATCTTTAAGCCTCAGTAAAATAGTACAATCAAAATGGAGACAGAGCTGTTGTGATCTTCACTTCGAAGCCGATCACACACATGAGTAGACGACCAACCTAAAGGGACACTAAAATCAAATGACAATTTACGTCAGAGTGAAAGATCAATGCATGACAACATCTAAAACGACAAAATTATCAACAGCAGTGCCCTACTTACCGAGAAATTAAGGTAAACGCACAAGAATACATGCGCCGCAGTATGACGTCAGACAAACCACCTACAATCAATCACTTGTAATTGATCTAGATACACTAAATAGAGAACCTTCAGTGCATAAAGAAACGCAAGAAAATGCTGCTTGTTCGTTTCTGTTTGATTCAAGAAAAAAAATAACCGCCACACGTTACCATGGGAAATGACGCAAGTGGCTCAAAAATTCAATTTTCGCGTGGATGCACTGGACAAGCCGGCCCATAATTGCCCATTGTTGCTGCTGTGGCCCCCGCTGCATTCATTCTGTTAAAGCCGGCCAACGTTGTGCACGGCAACAATGATGTGAGTCGGTCCGCTACTTGAGGCGGGTAATTTGAAGCACGCTAACCAGATGTGGGCCACTAAACATGATTTTATTTCAAAAGAAGTCCTTTTTTCACACAAAAGTAACACCAACAGGTTTCTGGACCGCCATTTCAACAATCAACGCCGACTTATTAGTTGCCTTAGAATCCCTTTAAGCTGCAAGAAGCTTGGTTATCACAAGCTCCTCTATGGCTCCAGCAATGCGCGAGTAGTGTAAGCTCACCAAATTATTTTATATGCAATGAAACATCCGCATAGCGCTCACCGCATCAAACGCTTCATAGTCACACCGGCACCATCACAGTCACAAGTTTAACTAGGGCCTTGCCAGAATCAACAAGTTTGTATCCGAGTTCACGCATCAATCAGTTTGATTGACAGACGCCCGTGGCGAAGATCGGGTACGCCCAACATAATTTGCCCTTGCCAAGGATAAGTACTCACGTCCAGTGGCGCGATTAATCTACGAGCTTTATTGTGCCCCGCCGCGGTTGCTAAGTATTCGGCTGCTGACCCGCAGGTTGCGGAATCTAATCCCGGCTACGGCGGCTGCATTTTCGACGGAGGCGAAAATGCTGTAGACCCGTGTGCTACAAAGCCCTCAACTACGGCGTCTCCCATATTCACATGGTGGTTTTGGAACGTTAAACCACACATATCATCATCAGCTTTATCGTGCAGATTATGCAAAGACGCATGCAGAAGTAAAAGCGATGTCACCACGTGGCTACGATGTCTCGCATTCAACTTCATAGCGCTCACGACGTATCCAATCACCGCCGCGTTGCCGCCAAGATGCGAGCTCTCGTTGTGACCAGGGGGGCGAGGACATACCTTGGTGCCATTGGCCGGAATCCTTCTGTGGTGTATAAAACGACATCACGTGGTACCGGCTGTTCGACGTGTTCGTCAACTCCTGTGATTCAGGCTGTTTTGCCGTGGATGTTCTCGCTTTGGAAGAGTCGGTTATGTCTGCATTAGCTGCGAAACAATCTAGAATGTTTGCCAACAAACATATTTAGTGAGGCAACGTACGGTCACCGCCTCGTCTTGCACTTTCGAAAGCGCACGTGCGCATGGCGCCATGGACGCGCTCTGGTAAAAGCGGGGATGTTATGAAAATCATCTACTAACTTGTAAATGTAAACATTATCACATTGCGCGAACATTTTTTTGCTGATGCAAGCGTGATAGCCTACATCTGTCTCATGCTTTTGCGCGGAGAGTGCATGGCCTACACGGTAACGTTCTGATCAGGGTGGACATCCGCGCGGGATTCTCGGCAACACCTCGCCGTTATAGTTTTCAGAGCGGTATCAAGTGGCCGAAAAGAGCGGTGGACGCTTTAGAACTGGTTGAATTCGCTTGTGCTTCATGATGACATCTAGAGCTTTTTCGGAGAAAAACATTTCTCTTCACACCAACTGTGGTTTGTGCGACCTGCTACTTTATTCAGAATTATTCCTGTGCAATTTCGTATAAGACGTATAAGACGTATGCAGGCGAAGTTCCACTTGTGTGGAACTTCGCCTGCATTTATTTTGTCTCCCTAATCCTCGCTTTCAGTACACGCGCTTCTTTGCGCGAGTTGTATTGACTGACATAATCAAGGAACGTTGCAATGATACCTGCTTGCATCGTTTGCTCGTATATTATGTCCAATTGCCGTATCTAGTTTTCAGTGACTCTGCTGGTCTCTGGCATCAACCAGTTTGTTTACCAGCAGCTCAGCACATCACGGCTGCTAAGAGAAGATACGTTCGAATACGCAACGGAAAACGACAGCATTTAAGACGATAATTCTCGCCGCGCTGAGCTGCAGACAGCCAAAAAGGTCTGTTGGCATGGCGTGAATACATCGCAAATCCCTATTTGTACATACATTTCCGAAACGTCCCACGTCGTAATTATCCGATATCAACCCCAACGCAGTACAAAAAGTATTTTCGCGAAAGTGCTTTCTGCACACGCGATGAGCAATGCTAGCTTTTTTACCCTTTTCTGGGCAAGTTATCGAAGATGTATCTTCTTGATTTAGCGTATGAACGAAAACTCGCACCAGTGCGAGCATTAAATACCGCATCATGCGTTCCTTTGGCCATAGAATGATATGCGGGGTTTAACGCCCCAAAACTACGAGATGATTATGAGAGACGCCGTAGTAGAAGGCTCCGGAAATTTTGACCACTTGGGGTTCTTAAGCGTGCACCAAATCTGAGCATACGGCCTACAGCACTTCCGCCTCCACCGGAAATGCAGCCAACGCAGCCAGGATATGATGCCGTGACCTGCGGATCAGCAGCCGAGTACCATAGCCACTAGACCACCGCGGCGGGGCCCTTTAGCCATAGAAGGGCCGATCACAATTGTTGCTGTGATTCCACGCTTCATCGTTATTTCTAACCTGGTACAAATAAAGACAAACAATTGCTATGCCAACAGATCTGAGAAGTACACCGTCATATATACCGAACATTTTATCTCGAATCGCACAAGCAAAGTATTGGTGAATGCACGTACCCCCCCCCCCCCCCCCTTCACAAAAAAAGTGCCCGCTAATTGAGCTGCACAGCTGAGGACGAATGCCTAGTTGTTTCGCCAATTTCAGTTTTACCGGTGAAGTGTATCGGTGCCACGGCGTTTTGGAAGGGTAATTCACATTAGACAATTTTAGTTGGGCGTACAGGAAAGAAGCGTACTCTGTGAAAATTACTTTGCGTACGCTGCAAGTGAAGCATGCAACGAATCTTTTAGTTTAACGCACATTGATGCGTTTCACTCAACTAGATAAGTCGTATTCGAGATGCAAGGGTTCGTAATGTTTATCAGCGCCACCCACGTTAGAAGTATGCTATGTCCAAGTAATAACGTGTCCTCTGTGATCTGCACGAAAAACATCTTGACGGCCAGAGTAAGGGCCCCGAGTGTACCAGTCAGGCCGCTGTGTAGATTTTTAGCATCGTTTCCAGGTGCGCTGAATGTGCACGTTCACCTTTTTCTTTGAATTTGGCTGCGCGATGCGTCTGATTGGACACGGCCTTACTGAATCAACCACAGCATTCTATCAAGCTTTGTTGTGGATGATGCCTAATGTACCCTGCAGCAAGTGGGCGCGTTCCAGGTATTTATGGCCTCACAATTACTACCGGCGCATTTAAGGAGTGAAAGCTCGCACAACATCTAAGGCATGTTATGTTGCGCCACGAATAAAAGTACGTACCAAGCAGCCCTTTTATTTACGGGTTCACTCACCGAGAGGCTTGGCAGAAAAAGAGACATTCCCGCACACAACCTGAGGCAATTTCGGAGGATTTTCGTAAGACGCCAGGCGATTTCTTCTGGAGCATCATGATGCCGGAACGCACTGCTTGAATTTACCTTGTCTGGCATGAAAACAGCGCCTTTGACTGTGACATACACTTGCCTTGCAACAGGTCTGCTGTTGCTGACTGCTTCGAACGCCAATGTGGCCACCATTTACTCTAGTTGTGGTTTCTTTGAGGTCTCGCGAAAACGTAACGTAGTAAGAGTTGCGTTACGTACGCAGCGTCTTGTTTCGGGCGTGTGTGCGCATCTCTGGAATTGGTACAATACGTACTGCACATGCGCAGTTCTCTCCCATGGCAGTGCTGCGTACGTGGGCTCGTTACGTACGCCCAACTAAAAGTGTCTATAAAGGCTCACTTGAATGCGTCCAGTACTGCGGCAACGAGCGTACAAAATAGTGAATGTTCGTAAATGAACTGACTCTTGGTTGAAACCAAGTGCACTGCACCGACGAGGACAAAGGCGAGTCATGTGATGCCGTTTAATACGTCACAGCGACGGCAGTGCTGGCCTCTCCCGTGGTCGCCCTTGCTTCCGATTCATCTACAATGTTTGGTAGTAGGGAAACGAGCAGCACGAGAGTTCTGCGTGTGCCCCCTCACTGCCTTCGATAGTGAATATTTCCATGCGGCCTGAGCAGCAAAAGAACCTGTCCGGAAGATGACATACGGCTGCAAACACGCCTGTGGAAGGCGCTTGTTGAGTTGGCAAACGGATAGCGCGACAATCACACTGACGTCGCTGCACTATTAAAATCTTTACTGAGTGGTGAAGCTAACGTATTCGCACGCTGTGTTTATTCGATAACCATCGAAAACATCCCACGTGCGTTTCCAATGTCATGCGCGGTACTGTCGTGCTATTCAGGATAGCGCGAGCTTCTCGGGCAGACGAGTTTGCTCCGAGTTCTCTCTGCGGCAGCCATGGCATGAAGACAGTGTGGAGCGGGTGATAGCAGCATTGGTAAAAATGGCTACAAGAACGCGCGTGGCATTGGAAACGAATGGGCGACATTTGCGGCGGTTATCAAAGAAACACCGCGTGCGTAAAGCCTCTGAATACGCGTGCGAACACGTCAGTGCTGCCAGTCTTTCCCTTGTTTACAGTGCAGCGACGTCATTGTCATTATCGCGCTATCTTTTTGCCAACTCAACACGCACCTCCCACAGGCATTTTCTTGGGCGTATGACCTCTTTCGGCCAAGTTCTTTCTTTCCACCTGCAGCATGAAAATTGCCACTCTCGAAAGCAGCAAGGGTGCACAAGCAGCACTCTCGTGCGGCTCGTTTCAGTTCTATCAAATATTGCAGATAAACATAAGGACATGTTCTCACCAGGGGCGCTCGTTTCATGGTGGCAACGCGGCTGTGAGTTCACGTCGGGAGCGCACTGAACTGTAACGCGAGGCATCTTAGCCACGTGATATTACTTTTATTTCTTCGTGTTTGTGTGCATAGTCTACGCGATAAAGCTGATAGATATATAATCTCGCCGCTTGACATGGATAGTGCTCATCGGGAAAAGCAAACGTAGTGGGCGTGCTCGATCTTTGTCGCGGGCGTCTGTAAATCAAACTGATTGGCATGTGAACTCGTATACAAACTCGTTCTTTCTGAGAAATCCCAAATTCAACTAATGACTGTGATGGTGCCGGTGTGACTGTGAAGTGTTCGATGCGGTTAACGCTACCAGGCAACTTCTTACCATATAAAATAATTTCGTGAGCTTACTATACATGTACAAGGCTGAAGCCATAGAGGAGCTTGTGATAACCTAGCTTCTTGCAGCTTTTTAAGTCCATCGTCTAGTAATCGACGTGGTTGGCTTCGAATTGAAAACCGCATCAGCTGCGTCTTAATTTTATTGTTCTAATTGGCTGAAGTTTAACGTACATTATACTGAGCTGTCTTGTCTTCACCTATAAGGCTTCAAATAAAAGGCAATTATCTCGGACGCAATTACCGAGGTCATGATCAGTAGGAAGCTAATAACACAATTATGATTAGCAGGACACTAATTATTATCATATTAGTAAGTGCTAATTACCATGACTTTACTTGACGTGCTCATATTTAACGTCACGTTAATTAGCATACTTCAGTTCGCTCATCAACTAGCATGCTTTAGTTGGTCCGGTTCTAGCTTTACATAGCTTCCTTACATGGTATTCTTAAGATTTGTTGTAATTACCTCGGTCTTACCGTGACTTGGCGTTATAGTATACATGGCTTAGTCATAGCGTGTCCTAGCCTAACTAGCGACCTTTAGCTGACCGTATATTGCCTACCGCTCCGCTGAGCCAGTTGGTGGTTGCGCCACTGCGCTTGCGCCATACAGTAGGACGCTGAGCATGTCAGCGGACCGTCGCAATGAGCGAAGGATCACGTGACGCGAAAAGAAACGACCAAAAATTGGGGGACGCTTAAGCTTCGCTTTTAGGAGTTGAATGTGATAGTGAAATCCGGCTCCTAGTGCACCTTTCAATCGCTAAGTGCATACTTAATCACACGTTTTGTTACATAAACACGCATGCACACCAACACGCACACAGCAGATTGGACCAGCACCCACTAATACCGTCAAATGGGCTCGTTTTCGTAATGACACCTGTCGAACAAAATGCGTTAAAGGGGCCCTGAAACACTTTTTAAAGCATACATGGAATGGATTCATTAGAAGAGCTTATTGCCTCACGAATTCAACGCAGCAAACATTTTATGAATTCGTCCAGTGCGAGTAGAGTTACAAAGGTTCGTCGCATGCTATAATTGCGTTATCTTTTCTCTTGTCCCGGCGAAAGCGCTGCAAGCAAAGCGGGGAGGGGTGGGAGGGCAAAAAAACTACCGCGCCTCGTTATGTTGAGCACTTTTTTTGTTTCTTCGAATGTGTGGCTTTTTTGAAGTGATCGCGCGCGCACACGTTGATAAGTAGCGGCCTCCCGCGGCTATCCGGATAACTTGATCGGTCACAGACGCACAGACAATTTTTCGCTCACAACCAACGGGGCGGATGCTGGCAGCGGGTTTCCTGCGACACGAGCTCATTCACGCTATCGCGTTAAAATGCCTATTTTCTGTGCCGCGAGTTCACGATGTTCGGGAACCGCAGTGGTTGTTCGGCAAACACGCAAGCACCGACGGCCCTTCAAGACAAACAAGGACCTGTACCTCTTCTGAATAGTTGTCGCAGCTAATCCCTTCGAGGAACCGTACATTGGGTGTGAAGTTCAACGAAAAAATCTAGAGCTGACACTTGGGACTACAGTGTTTCATTTCTAGAACACTGTACTTGGGACCATCAAGGCGCGTCTCGAGATGCTTCTTAGGTATTTCCATCAAAAATAATTCACAAATATTCGATAGTAAGGGATTTTATGTAAGAATAGTAACAATTTAGTATTTAAGAGCAGCCACTCTTCCACCTATTCAGAAAAACATTTTTTAGTTTGATTTGCCACAAGGCAGCGTAGTGAACGAGCTGTCTCAGAGCAGGGTGTTTGAAACGAGCTTGGGCTGTCTTGAAGGCTTCGATTGTGGTCCAGCTCTAAGGGAAGGTGGCAAAACAATTTTGAAAAATACTAATGTGTCAAACAGTAAATGAATCACAGTCTTTCAAAACAGAGTCTTCTATCTTGCTGCAAGGTAAAAATTACGTTTGCTTTCATTTAAAACAACTTTCATGCACCGGTGGCGAGGCAGTATATAGCGTTGACCGAACGACACTTGACTAAAACTGAAAACATGCGTCACGCTCCGGTAACATCGACCATTTGAGCGGAACAGAGAACGGAGCGCGAAATCACTCCGCTAAAAGTTCCCTACGAGCCAAGTTCACCGTCCAGCCCAAAAATCAAAGCATATCCATGGAGTGAATGATTAGTGGGGCGAAGTTTCAGAGGATGATATAGGTAAACAGTAAATCATCTGCCTGCCTGCCTGCCTGCCTGCCTGCCTGCCTGCCTGCCTGCCTGCCTGCCTGTCTGTCTGTCTGTCTGTCTGTCTGTCTGTCTGTCTGTCTGTCTGTCTGTCTGTCTGTCTGTCCGTCCGTCCGTCTGTCCGTCCGTCCGTCCGTCCGCACATCCGTTCATCTGTCCGTCCATGCTGAGTGGTTCATCGAACTAGGCGGCCAAGTACCAATAGCTAGGAGGGACCAACCCACAACTTTAGGAGCTTCACCCCTAATTGCTAATTAGCCGGCCCATAATGTGCTCGGTGCTAGCGGATGACGAAAACAAAGACTACGCGCACCATCCGAGCAGCGAGCTACAATGTACAGGCTGGCCATGATGATTAACACGTGGCCTTGGGTTTAGCTGCAATCGTCACGTTGCAACACACTCGGCTGGTGCTGATCTCAGAGGTCACCATGCTGATTATTTTAAAATAGACGTGATGTAGGCATTAAAAGCTCCAGAATAAATTTAAACACCGAGTACCGCTAAAAGTATGACCACAAAACGTTTCTGGCACTTTTTTGCATGGGTGTACTTTTGAGCTCAGTGTACTGACAAACAAATGCAACAAGATGACACTGGTTTAAAAACACCACCCAACTTAGTGGTTTGTTCTTGACGCGAGGACTGATTTTATTGTAACCAATGAAACGCAGCGTGCTGAGGGGTGAATTTGACTTCTTCGTACTGTTGTCTCGTTCAAATAGAGGTATCGCCAAAGCTCCGAGAGATCCCGAGTTCCACTTTAAAGGAAGAAACACCAGACCTTTGCGGAAAGCGCAACATAGTCACTGCAAAAGCTGGAAGAGTCCCGCTTTTTGCCTCTGTCGTACTCTTTGAGATGATCAATACAAGAACTCTTGCGAGGTACCCAGTACAACATAAATCATAATTTTTTGAAGGTATAGCAAGCACCCACTGCATAATTATTCGTCATTCCAGGGGAAAGCGAGGTACCCGCCACACATTTGCAAAGCATTATGTGTACTTTCTTGATGTGTTGGCTGACGACGACGAAGAATTATGCCTGAGCCTTTTATAATCGGTTGGAGGTTTTAAACGAGCCACAAGAGAAGAAGAAGAAGAAAACCTTTAAAGCCATCGGTCGTTGACGGTGGTGGTCTTGTCTCACGGACCTTGCTTGCCTAGCTTGGGTGCCTCTTCGAGTTCCTGTTCAGCTGTCTTCGACGTCTGGGTGCACCCTCCCGGGCTGTGCGGCATTGCAGGCGGTGCTGATTTAAGCTCCGTTGACTGGTGTCTGTCGCGTCTCCCAGCCAGGCAAACTCTGCCTAATCGGCATCACTCACAAATGGTAAGTTACCCACTGATCGTTTCTTGCGCAGCGGTCTCAGCAGTGTTCTGGTGGCTCTGGTCCTAACAAAGGGGGCTTGTACTCACACGAAAAACCCCAAAAGCACCCAGGAGAAGCTACAGAAGGTGACCGAACACTTTAAACTCATCACCGAGGTGCGACAGTTTGGTCGTGGAGGTATTTTGAGCTGTTCTCCAGATCGGGCCTGCGTATCAGATGTGCTAAAATGCACATCGTTTGGCTCTCTCCCGGTGAGCCATTTTGTTCCTCCTCAACCGACCTGTGTGAACGGTTTGGTTCGTGGGGTGGACTTGAGCCTGTCTCCACCTGAAATTCTAGAGATGTTTTGTGCAGCAGGCGTGGTGGCAGTCTTTTGCTGTTCACGTAGCGCTGACAGAAATAAGATCTCGACAGTGTCGGTGATAGTTACCAGTGCTGGAACTACTAGATCAACAGAGATCAAAGCGTGGCTACTGATATATTGGGTCAAAGCGCGACCCTCCTCCACTGCAGTGCCTCCTAGTCCACTGCAGTGCCATAAATGCTGGCATTTTGGGCATAGCATAAAGGATTGCCGATCAGTAGAGCGGTGTCAAATGTGTGCAGGACAACACAACTCTAAAGAATGCAGAGCTCAGGAAAGGTCTTGCTGTCTCTGCGTTGGCCCTCACCCATCTGATGAAGGCACATGCCCTGCGAGAACTCAGGAGATTCAAATTATGGAAATAATTGTGCAAAAATGTTGTTCAAGACGCGAAGCTCGAATATCGATCACAGAGCGCTCTCGGGGGTGCGCTGTTGCTGCGATCCATAATAACCATGTCATGGATTCGTCACCCTCAGACGTGATAGCCTCGACCATTGAGAAAACAATGACAAAGCTATTGGAGAACCTTTTTGTGACGCTGGCGGAGTCATTTGCTCAAACAGTAAATGCACAAATAGCTGAAGTCTTCATGAATGTTAATCATCCTCATGCAGCCTCTATGCTTTCATTAGCTAATGAGGTGAATACAGGATCTGTAGAAACAGGGCCTTCTAAACCACCCCCTGATTACAGCACGTGTTGAAGATTTATATTCATCAAGAGCTGGTCCACCAGACTGCGGCCGTAAAATATTCCCAATTGAACATTTGAAGTGGAGCTCTTATACAGGTTCGCAGGACTCGCAACTGGAACTCGACACAAAAAAAAAAATGTAACGACAGGCGTCGCCACGAAAACATGGATCTCCTGTGGGTTCTAAAGAGAGAAGTAAAAAATTATCAGAAAGAAATAGCTTCAAATTAGGATTTTTTGAAAGATAGCTTATTGCAGAAGGCAGTGAATGCTGTTGGTATATCCTCAAAATAGGTGGATTAAGAATCTTGCAGTGGAATTGCCGGTCAATTTTTTCTGCTAATACTAATTTATTTTGCCTTTGTAATCAGCGTTCCCCAGATGTTATAGTGTTGTAGGAAACTTGGCTCTCTAAAGAAGAAATATTTATTCTTTAAAACTACCGAGCATTTAGCTTAGACCACCCCTCTCGAGGAGGTGGTTTATCAGTGTTTATCTATTCAAAAAATACGCATCGGGTAAAAGTTAAAGGTCAAATAATGAATTTAGAAAGTGAAATTTTCACATTAGATATCTCTCTTCCGGGACACCTTCTCTTTTCGTTAATAAACGTTTATTTTCCGTCAGGTGTTCAAAATTCTAGTGTTTTTGATACCGTAATTTCGTCTTGCAGAAAAGACATTTCCACTAGCAGCCGGACGAGTCACATTGGCACTGAGGGATAATCATGGATAACACAGAGCACTACCAGGCAGCAGTGTCTGGTGCCTCCCAGACATCCCCTGTGCAGTGCTCTTCTCTTCGCAAAAACGGATTTGTCATGCTCAAGAGCAGGCCCTGCCACATCGTCGAGATTACCACGTCTAAGACTAGGAAGCACGGTCCCGCGAAGGTTCATTCACTTGACCCTGGACATCCTTACTGCAAAAAAACATGAGGATCTGTGCCCTTCTACTCACAACATTTATGTGCTAAATGTCAACTGCTGTGACTTCCAGTTGATTGACATTAGTGATGATCGCTATGTCACACTAATGAATGACAAAGGTGATACCCGTGACGACCTCAAGCGTGACGACCTCAAGATACGAAAAAGACGGACAGGTCTTTTTTGATTCGTTTACCCAATTTTACACTTATTCATCAACGGAAAACTTGCGATTCTCTTAGCGTTACGAAAATTACCTTATTCAATAACAGATGATATTATTCTTTCAGACTGCTTGTCTGTGTGTAGTTCATTAAGTGCGCCTAATATGTCCAATGCTTTAAAAGTATTTTACGCCTTTGCCCCAAGATATTTACGACTTAGTCGCTTGGTGCGGATACCAGGGCGTGAAGGTGTAACCTTCAATAAATATGCAGATGCACTCGCAGTGGCCTCAAATAATTATTGCACAATTCCTATATTGCTGACGCTAGTATTTATTGCCGTGGAAATTAGTCATATCAGATCCGTTTAAAAAATCTCGCTTGGTATCATCTAATTGTTCTCATCGTAAATACCCTAGAAAAATCGATGGTGCTCCTCTAGAGTGGTGGACTAAAATGCCGAGTCCCCCCCCCCCCCCCACCGGAACTTTTATCTACACAGGTCTGGTCTGGCACAGTCTCCCCTATGCCTCCACTGCAATGAGAGTGAATACCTTCACCATTTTCTCTTAACATGCAGGTTATATACAAACCAAAGGAATAGACTGTTAGAAGAACCTCTCCATAGGTTGACTTCAAATTTATCCCTTCCGGTGGTCCTGTCCTTTGGAGCAACTGAAAAGGGATTCAGCCACAGGAACGTTTGCCAGGCCGTGTGCGATTTTCTAAAGGAAACAAAGCGAATAGAATGTTAAGCTGAGGCATAAACTCACTTTATTTCAAACCATATTAGCTTATTCGTTTTTCGTATTACCTCTAGTTATTTTGTTTCAAATCTAACGTTCACCAATTGGTTGTTTGTGTAAACATCCTTATATAAATAATCCGGCTTGTAAAACAATTCCATCTCACAAATGAGGTACCACATGGCCGTTCCCCCGTGGTGCGTTGCTCCCGGACTCTGAGCAACAACCAACCAACTGTTACGTGATTCGTATGACGCGTGGTCGTTCCTTTAATTCCTTGCAACGCTATATTACACGCCTGAATGTGACAGAGATCTTCACAGAAGTCCTAAGGAAGCAGATCATAGGTACCTTATTAGCTTCCTCTGCAGCTAGTACAAGTGCACTTCCAAGGTATCAATTACTTCATAAATCATCATGTAGTGAAGCCTTGGAACTTTGTATTGGGGCAACTCAACTGGCTGGTGATGGTTGACGCGACAAAAAGCATCTGCACGTGATTGCTATGGCCCACCAGTTTTCCGGCGTAGCCACACACAAAGCAAGAGGGCGGTTGTCAGACATGCGCCATTGGTTCGAGGGGACAAGGCCCACCGGTGAACCTGAACGTGATTGACAAAGCGATAGCGTAAAGGACTGCTTGGTGGGCTGCAGTTAGCGCCAATGGATGTCGTTGGCCTATATAGCCGGCACACCCGCTTTGAAGGACGGAGGCCTATAGCGGTGGCTTAGGCAAAACTGAGCCGGGCAGCAAGAGTGCTGTCCCGCTCAGTAGCGCCGCGCTCATTCACGCCAAAGCCGCCACTAGACCTCCCTTATCAGTCTTTCTTCAAATGAATGAAGATAGGTAGAGCGTTTTCTCAATGCTTGAGGAGAAATTGATGGCTAGCATTACACAATGGGCTAGGTTATCGCATGCACTCTCCATGGGACCACGCTCGTCTCCAGTACTCACACGCTTTTACTCCCGAGTGGAACATACGATTTGCCGGGAGATGTTATTGATTGGGACATTACATGGAACATATGACGGCAACGGCGAAGGCAAGAACTCGTTAAAAGGGTCCGATAGTAAGTATCGCAATAATATACGGCGGATATGTGCCACATTTTAAGTGTTCTCAGCAACTTGGTAAAATCTATTTCAATGCTTTGTGAGAAGCTATTTTTTAGTGGACCTCTATTTCTGGATGTTCACTAAACTACCCCTGCTACCAACTGTAAAATTCAGCAGCAACTCTTCACAAGTAGTGGCGGCTGGCCATTATTTGCTTTTTTTCCCTCTTACGTGAATCCCCGCTCAAAAACGAATACTCCTGACGTATTTTAGCCGGCCTTTGTTATTTAACAAACATCACAAGTTCAGAACTCCGTAATGCAAACTCACCTTGCTTTAGAAAGTGCCACGAATTTGTATTACATGTACCATACTTAATGGCATATGGTAATAGTTCAGCGTGAGTGCTTTGCAGATGGTGATATTACCAAAACAGACACGTCGTTTATGCGTCTTTATTGAGATACTTCCCGTCATACGTCATGTGCAACGCTATAGAGCCAAGCAAGACTTATTGCCATAAATGCGCTCGATTTAAAAAATTATTACATAATTTTTGACAATGATATTGCCATTTTTTGACTAGATAATATAGGAAGGTAAGCAATAAATAACGAAGCGATAAATGAAGAACTAAACAAACCACGTTATTTCCACGGTTGTCAATAGGTTTTCTAGATCACTTAGCACCCCTTTATTTTCGTACCTTGACCGAAGCCATCGTGGAGGCCACGTCTAACATTACCAGCGTGAAAAGCGCGGACTTGTATTTTGCTGACCAAACTTCTTCACTTGATCAATGAAATGAAGCATAACTGCTGTGAGCCACGCCCATGTATATTGCGGGAAAGGAAAGCAAAAAGTATTGAAAGAAACTTTGAAACAGGGTGCACTCGTGAAGTGCACGATTGAGCAAAGGGCAGTTTTGTGACTGCGTTTACGATAGCGCCTGAATCATTACCATTACAAAATTAGTAAAGTGGGCTTTCTGTATGCCCACGGTCATTTTTTTACCATTTATTACCCGCAACATACCAGGTCTCTTTTATTCTCCAGGTGTACTGCTCGGATCCTGAAGACAATGATCAAGCCATAAGCCAGCATCAGGAAAATGAAGCAAATGATGACATCAGGAATAAGGCGGCAAGGGATGCTTGTGCATACTGTAGCGTGAAAAAAAAAGATACAGAAGCAGTGACAGCTAAGTGATGGCATGAGCAAGCGTCTATAAATACAGTGTCTCAGCTAACTCAAGCCGCAGCTTAAAAAACGGCAGGCCTGTGTGGAAGGCGCAGCACAGTCACAGCGAAAGCTAGAAGAGCGGCCTTTCAGAGCCTTTTCGAAACACTCGTTGCGTAACTACTGAAAAAACACTTGCTGCATACCCACTAGGGCATTATTAAGAAACTTTTGGGTAGCAGGCCGGAATTTGCTATGCTATTTTTCCTCATTCTTCAAAGAAGCGTGGTATCTACTGAACACATGCAAGGAAATTGATTGATTGAGTGATTTGTTGAAATTAATGTCCCAAAACCACCATATAATTATGCGAGACGCTGTAGTGGAGGGCTCCAAAAATTTCGACCACCTGGGGTTCTCTAACGTGAACCCCAATCTGAACACACGGGCCTACAACATTTCCACCTCCATCGGAAATGCAGCCGCCGCACCCAGGATTCGATCTCACGACATGCGGGTCAGCAGCCGAGTACTTTAGCCTCTAAACCACCGCGGAGGGGCGGCAAAGGATTTCGTACGAATTGTTCACGCTGTGGCTAACGACGATGAGAAATTATGGCTCAAGTCGGTATGCGCCACAGTTAATATGGGAACAAGAACAAACTTTTGTAATGAGTTGGAGCATTGGACAGCCCACTCGTTACGCTATTTGCATTGTGCAACGGCTGGCGTTTCTTTCGCTGTTTTAAAACGCTTTATAAGTCGTAATAACGCTATTACTTTCCCGACATCATGCACGCCTAAGGCAAGGTTGCCAACAAGTCATAACCACCGGCGTGGCTCACTGGTAGAATACTGGGCTGCTATCTAGTGTACTCGGGTTTGAGCCCCACTGGGTCTTTCGTGCTATAGCTATGCAAACAAGTCACAAGCGCCGGCGTAGCTCAGTGGTAGAATGGTGGGCTGGTACCAAACAGACCCGGGTATTGAGCCCCACTGTGTCTTTGGTGCTAGTTTTTTTCCCTAATTTCAGGCGTTGTGGCGTTGTGGTTACAGACACCGGCGGCGGCGGCAGCGTTGGCGGTGGTGGCGGCGGCGGACAACTGCTCGTGATTCGAGTTGGGATCTCATAACATCTTTCGCTGTAAAATGTACCTATGACCACTTTGGCGCTGTGAGAAATTGTACTTATTATATCTGGGGTTTAGGGTTTTACGCCGTAGTATAGGGCTGCGGAAATTCGAACCATTTGGTGTCCCTTAATGTGAACTGACATCGCACAGTACAGGGACGTCTACCAGTTCACCTCCACCGAAGCGCTATCGACGCGTCCGTGGTTGACCCCGTGATCTTTAGGCCAGCAGTTGAGCACCGTATTTATTGATCCATCACGGCGGACATGATTTGATGCATATTCCCAACTGTTTCATGACGTTTATTTTTTGTGAACCGCTTGAAAAACGTCCAAGTAGGCCGCTTCTAATGGTATATCTATTACGTTTTAATGCTTTCCTGCTTATTACAGATGCCCACGAAAGGTATTTTTATGCGCATCTTGAAATACACATCTGGGCCCACACTGATATCAGTGCTCCCTAACTTTTCACGTGTGGTGCTCTGTAACTATCCACGATATCCATATCATCTGGCAAGTGTGGTGCCACTTAAAAGGGTACAGGGCAGTGACAATGGGCGTCGTTGTGCAATGAAGTGCGAGTACTATACTTGTTGCTCGCGACAGCACATCCGATAACTGGTGCGTCTGCTTATCGCCATCGAGAACCACTGCGAGGGAAGAATGTGGTTTTACGCAGAACGTTATGCAGTCCTGCAATCATGGCACACAAGTGGGCATTTCACGTTTTTTTTTGTGTTTCACAGGCATCTAAAATAATGAAAAAAAACATAAGCAGTTAACAGATTTTTTTACAGTTAGAGACTCTGGAATATGTTGTATATCAACCACATCTACAAATGCGTATTCTATTTTTTATCCAGCTTCGTTTCTCCATGACCATGGTTAATTATTCTTGCATATTTGAATTTGGAAGAAGACAAAAAAAGTTGTGTGATCACAAGCGCACGAGTGGCCACGTGGTGGCATACCGTGGCGGCCACGGTAAATTGCAGCTCTCGATGCTCAAGTCAGTGAACATCCGCGGACTTTGGGTATACGGCACAGTAATATTGGTATATGCCATAACTTCATTTGCAGAGGGAATAGGGCGCAATTTTCGGCCTAATTTGAGAACTGATTGTAGATTTTATACCGCGTGCTGTACTCTGGTGTTCTCAGGAGCCTTGACTCTCGATCGACAGCGCTATCTCACCATGCTCCAAAAGCATTGTAGGGTCCCTTTAAACATGGATCTCAGGTATCAATAACGCCATTGTGGGATCAGTCTTTTTCATTCTCAGGTAAGCAGTTCAACAAAGAAAGTCAACCAAGCACGTATGACACGTGAGACATTATGGCGATATAAATGTGCCTATATGTGTGCCCTGAGTGCAATAAAGCAATACTCGAAAAGCACTTTCTCGATAATAAATTAGTCATCAAACACCCATCTGTCAAAGGAGAAAGAATTTAGCCCATGACAACGTGATGTCAATCCGTCTAACTGTGCTTGATTTTCGCATAGTTAACATTACTAACGCAATAAAGAAACCAAAATTGGGATATAGTTTATTAGCTAACAACAAAAGGACAAAACAACGTGGCGCAAAGAGTAGCTGGAGGAGCTAACGATAAAAGAGTCACAGCTTTGCCACAAAGACGAAGCAATGAACGCGATAGCAATAATTTGAAAGGTCACGCGCAGAATCCCGAAAACACAGCAGCGGTAAGCAGTAAATATATATAGCTTGGCGTTTGAACGGTGCAGAACGTTCTCCGGAGTGGCTCAGTGGTTAACGTTTTGCTTTCACGTCGCAGAGGTCCTTAGTTTAATTCCGTGTGCCGTACTTCTCTTTTTCTGGATTTTTTTCTTTCTTGCGTTTTCGCATATATAGATAAGTATACGTATAGCATACCATCGACGTCGACGTCGACGCCGAGCGTGCGCTCGTGTGTGTGTGGGCGAGTGCTCACGCGTGTGTTATTTTGTGCATGCGAATGTGTGTCTGTGTGCACTCGTAAGTGAGTGTGTGTGAATGTGCATGTGAGTGCGCTCGTCTGTCTGTGTGGGCGTGTGTTCATGCTTTTGTGCTTGTTTTTGTGTCACTGCGTTTTTCCATGCGTGCATAAAACCCGCCTCCTACTTGTACCTCAAACGCTAAGCGTCGTCTGTGTCTGTATGCAAATTAACGCTGGTTGCGCTCAGCCATCACTTTCTAAGGAGTTGCGAGACGCGTGCCAAACCGGACTGATTCGCGTAGGTGAATTTTTGCAGGAAGATTCACTCCCGTAGCTTTCCCTTCGTTGCGGAAAAATGTTGTCTGCGAGTAAAGCAGGTAAGCTTGCGCATTGAAGGCTTCAGTACCTCGAGGTGTATCTGCCAGCATCCACGATGCAGTTCAGCTTTTCTTCAGATCGTTTCCTTCTTTTGGAAGCAGTGAACAAAAAAAAATTTTTAATGAATCAGTCGGGTTAGTTCACTCTCCTGTGTACTCTCTATTGATGTGCTGCACAGTAGGGCACCAAAGTTTTTTGAAAACTGGCTCACGGGTGTCTTCACTTCGGTCACTATCATCGCGACAGCTGCTGGGGCATGAAGAAAAAGGGAGAATACAGCACCAGCCACCATTGATTCTATTTGTTTTATTTGAGGTGGTCGGCGAGCGAAGGAAGATAAGGTGAAATGCTAACCAGTGGTCTGCGGTTTCTATAAAGCGACATCTTTAAGCTCCGATAACCATCCCGCATAGACAGCAAAGAAAAGAAGGGGTCGTAGGCGCGCGCGGCCATGCGACGAACGGAGCGGTCACGCCCCCTTTTACAATTACGTCTCCTCCGTCCGAATGAGACGGCCGGAGCAACACTGCCGCGCGCGCCCGATCCGGTGGCCGTGGAACCATCGCCGTGGTACATACAACCCTTTCTCTTCAAGCTACCTTTCACTGGCAAGGTTCCCGTATGAAGCTTGAAAAACAAAGTTCTAACACTGGGTGGTGTCCACATGTTTCTCACTCGTTTCAGTACATTTTGTACAAAGGATGTTTGATACTTTGAACGGTAAAGGGGCACAGGAAAATCATTTTGTATTAGGTCTCTCATAAGACGCTTTTATTTCACTTTAGTTAGGTAACTTATCGAAAACCTTGACCTTAAGAAACAATATGAGAACCCAACTTCGTGCAAGAACGATGACAAGGTGTGTCGTTCTTCCTTGTCTGAAGATACAAAGAAGTCAGTCATGTGGTGTATTAGCGTTGTTTGAAATAAAGAACACAGAAAGCGTCTCTCTGGTTTCTTATTGGCAGAAAACATGATATTACTTGGTAAAAAAACAGATGGCACAAAGACAGCCCTCCGGCACAAAGACACACCGAAACAAGTTCGTTTTAGATGTACGCTCCCATGTAGAGCTCCATATTAACGTGGCGGAAATCCTGTGGAGTTTATGAATGTTTTTACGAGTACAACTAAGTACTTCTAAAAGGTACATAATTTTAGCATCCAGAAACACCTTACATACAGCTGACCAAGAGCAAATTGATAAGTCACGACTGCCGCATCCTTTGGCCGTAGCGCGCAGTTCCTCAGCATTTTCAAGCCAGAATGCTTCACTGTCTTGATACCTGTCCAACGGTACCCGTAGGTAACGACTAGGTATCGTGAGCCACGGAATATTTCCCAAGGAACAGGGCGTGAGGTCCGAATTACCATGCCATAAACTAATGCTTTTTTGCTTTGTTCATTAGGCTGCCACCCGTGTCACAAAACCTTTCAGTGATTTCTAATAACGAAGTGACACTCTCTATCAATTGCAAAAAGGCAATATTATCGGTATGTGCCAAAACACATACTTGACATGACTGCAGCCGGAAACCCGACATTAATCCCAGCGCGTTGAATCACTTTCTGAGACAGTGGTTCCAAAAACAGAGCAAAAAGCAAAGGACTTCGGCTTTTTTTTGGAGACGAACGTGTGATGGCTTGCTCCGTGCGAGGTGCTTCGGCGGTCGCTGCTGGCCGCAGTGTTAGGTTTCCTTCTGTGCCATCAGCATACCGGTTTTTTTTGCCTACATTGTCTTCGTGTGACAGTATCGAACAGTGCGTGTTTCTGCATGGTGATTTGGAAAAAAGAACATACCAGTTGGAAAACATTCTGACCCCGTTAAAAGTGGGACTCATCAAGGCAATCACTGGCATTAGAGCCTTCCAGATGAATCACATCCGGCAGGTGAAGATGCGAAGCAAGACTGACACAGATGCATTACTCAAAACGGGTGGACTCTAAGTCAAGGGTGCCTTCTGTGCTATCATGGATCCTATTTAACAAAAAGTCACCGGGAGTGTCCACTGGGTTGACCTTGCCGTCTCGAATGAGAGCATTCGACACGCGACATCCGTGAAGTCTTGGGGGTTTCGAATGACAACTCGACCGTTGCGGGCTTTGAACACGCGACATCGACAACGAGGGTGGTGCGAATGAAACTGAAGGAAGGCGTAGTACTAGAAGATTTGCCGCATTTTTTTTAAGTTTAGAGGGGGCACTGTCCTTCTTTTAGCCCGGATTGGGCACCGCGTTGTCTAAGGTGTGACATGCTAGGACATATATGAAGAGACTGCCAGACTCCCCACTATGGTTTTGCCGAGCGTTTAGACATGAAAGTCAAGATTGCAACATGAGTTATGCCAGAGTTAAGAATACCGCGTTGCCAACAGACGACGCCCAAGAGAATCTAATCGTCGCCGAGGAGGCTGAGAAGTTGTCCCCTGGCAGGAACGCCAGGGGACGTGACGCAACGGTTCAGGCAACTGGAGGAGAGACATTCGACACGCCAACGCAAGACGGCAAGAACTGAACGTACGGATCAGAGGAGTTGGCCGGAACAGGCGGCAAGCTGGATATTCAAACAACGATCGAAGAAGACATGGGTACCAGTGGTGAGATCGGTACACCAGTAGCCAGCGCAATGTCTCCGGAAGCGACTGCGGAACGTGGCAGGCGTACCCGAGTGAAAAGCACGGAACGCAACCGGAAACGCCCGGAGCGTCTAATGCATCGCGTCACGGGCGCTAAGAGTAAAAAATATGCCCTCGAAACCCGGTCGGCGTCATCGTCGCCGGTTCGGGGACAGGATCGAGACGCGTAAGACCCCGGTTTTCCCACTGCACGGTATACGAGGCACGATAAGCACAGTATTGTATTTTCATCTTAGTCATCAACATAGTTAGCACGACTGCATCTTTACGCAGTGGTACGGTGAATGTACGTGGTCTAGGAGCGCGTCGCAAACAGTACCAGTTGAAACGCTTGTGCAAGAAAAACACTTTGACTTGCTTGTGGTCCAGGAGACTAAAGTTAGTACTGAGGACGTGACTGATAGCTTGGTATCGGAATTTTCATTGCGGTACAATGCGTGTGTGAGCCATGCGGTGGGAGCATCAGCCAGATGTATCATTTTTGTCAAGAACTCTGTTGGTATTGTAGTAAAAGAGGCGATAAATTGCTTACATGGGTGTTTCGTTTTGTGTGACTTCTGTTACGGGTACACTAAATTTAGAGTTATGTGTGTATACGCACCTACAAATTCGAGAAACAGACGTTTGTTTTTTCCGTGAAATGTGAGCGTACGTTGAATTTCAGAGATGTGTGGTTCTGTTGGGTGACTTCAATGTGTTCTGGCCCAAGAAGATTGTACGTATACTGCCAAATTAAGTGATTTGATTGATTGATTGATTTGTGGGATTTAACGTCCCAAAACCACCATATGATTATGAGAGACGCCGTAGTGGAGGGCTCCGGAAATTTCGACCACCTGGGGTTCTTTAACGTGCGCCCAAATCTGAGCACACGGGCCTACAACATTTCCGCCTCCATCGGAAATGCAGCCGCCGCAGCCGGGAATCGAACCCGCGACCTGCGGGTCAGCAGCCGAGTACCTTAGCCACTAGACCACCGCGGCGGGGCTGCCAAATTAAGTGATGAAACGTTGATTTGCTTATAGAGATAGCCTCAATAGTATTTTTTCCTTGACGTGGCTCTGTTTGCGAAGGGTGGTAGTCGCCAACACTTCACACAATTTCAAGGCTCTAGTCACGCACGACTACTAGATCGAGCATATGTTTGTTCTGAGATAGCACTTTTATGTCAGAGCTATGCTGGTTATGCTGTTTCCTTCAGTGATCATTGCTTAGTCTTGTTTGAGCTAGGTCAAAAGTGCAAAAAAAAAAAAGATTGTATGGGAAACATAGAAACTGACTACTAAGATAATTACGCATGAATGGTTTGTTGATAAGACAAAGAAGGAAATCGAGAATTTCTTCAAAATCGCCGTAAGGAGTGTGACGGCAAGATGGGAATAATTTAGGCAAAGCAAAAAAAAGATGACAATGGAGTGTGGTTGCCACATGCAGTATCAAGCTCGAAAACAGGAACGCATGCTCCAGACGGAGGTAAGTGATTTGGTGAAAAATGAAGCAGAAAACCCGGGATTATTGACACATCAACTGCAGGTTGTCAAAAGCAAAGATAAATGTTTTGAAGAGGATAAATAAAAAGGCGCAATTATACGCGCAAGAGCCGAGATATACTTCGTTGGTGAAGCCCCGACAAAACGAACCTTGTCAGATGAAAAAGCATATGCTCGAGCTCAAGACATACCAGAGATAGAATTGAATGGTAAAATATTTAGAGAACATAAAGACATCATGAACGCTTTTGAACGTTACTGTCGAGAATTGTTTATCGTGAGCCAAAAGAGCTGGGTTTTGTAGATGAGTTTGATAGAAATGTCGACACTTATTGCTGAGGACACAAATTTATCGGAAATGTCTATTAGTATATGGGAAACTGAAAAAGCTATCGATGATCTTGGCATGGGCTAATTGCCTGGTCCATGGAGATGGCATTCATGCCGGCTTTTACAAGGCGTTCAAGGGGGATATGACTGCAGCATCACATGATGCTTTTTCAGAGTCTTTAGATCGAGGAGCTCTACCTCCATATGTTAATCATGCCCCCATTGTGCTGAATACTAAAAAAAAGAGCAAGATGTTTTACTCAAAGTCACAAGATATAGGCCAATCACACTAACAAACGTGGATTATAAGGTGTTTATAAAATTTTGACTATAACGTTGCAAGGAGTTTTATACAAGTTCGTCGGGCCACATCAGACTTGCGACATCAGGCGTACGAAAATATTCAACAATATTTATGTCGGAAGGAGCACTTTGGAGTATTGTGATGGTGCGCTTCTGGAAGTAGACATGTTAAAAATTGATCTAGCCAACGCTTCCGACATGGTTCCACACGATATACTCTTCACGCTAGCGTTGCTACTCTTCACGTTGGTGTTGGTGCGATCATATGTAAAGGTATTAGATTGGCATACAAAAGTTCAACCACAAAAGTTCAACCACAAAGGCTCTGAAAGGCCGCTCTTCTAGCTTTCGCTGTGACTGTGTTGCGCCTTCCGCACACGCCTGGCGTTTTTTCCTATCTTCGCCTTACTTCTGAATGTAGTCTCTCTGTCCCAGTCTCTATCTCTAACTCTATCCCTTTTAATCCTCCTTATCTCTTTTAATCCCTCCTTACCCCCATCCCTCGGGATCCACTGTTGAGGCACCGCAGTATGATGCATACAGTTTTGGGGCTCACTTTTGTCTTCTTTTAAGGATCACTTACACAAGCTGCACCACACGAAGTTGCCTCACGCTGTTTGGCTCTGTCTCGATTATAACATGCTACACAGAACAACACTCACTGTGTAAAGCCCGATAAAGAACACATATTAGTGTTCGTTTATTCCAGTGAACACGTGAACGACGTCCAATGTGCATTTCTCCAAGCATGTCTATACGGCACGGCACCGTCGGCGTTGTCTCCAGGGGAGTGGTAGAATGGCGCCGTATCGCGGGGCGTGGCGGAACTTCTCCGATTACATTTTTTCAATGGGGCTTGTGGTGAACGGAACGGCCTGCATACACCGCCGCGCGTGCCCGATCTAGGCGGCCGTGATGTTTCTGAACAGTTTAGCGTTTCTAATCTGTATTATTACTATTACTTCTTGGCTATCTGTTAAACATATGCTTAGACCCCATTCTTTCATTTTGATCTGAGTTTGAGCACTGCTAGCCTTGTTATGGCCTGTAGTGAGCGCATTACAGTGAGCGTGATGAGATCACCTCCCGTGACATCAACGGATGAACGACAAGCCACACCCCTGAAGCGTTCTACACCGAAAAAAATTTCAAGTAAGAAATGAACTCCATTACCGATACTCCAGGCACACACGCAATCGAGGCCGTCGCATCTTCCTGTAAGGGGCCTTTGGTGATAGTATTTTCGTTGGCAGTACATTACGCAGTCGACTTCTTCGCATTCTGAAATACAGATAACATTGACATGAGACATCAAGAACAACTCACTCGCCTGCTCCACTTTGGATAGAAGTCGCGTCATCATCATCATCATCATCATCAGCCTGACTACGTCCACTGCAGGATAAAGGCCTCTCCCATGTTCCGCCAGTTAACCCGGTCCTGTGCTTGATGCTGCCAATTTATACCCGCAAACTTCTTAATCTCATCTACCCACCTAATCTTCTGTCTCCCCCTAACCCACTTCCCTTCTCTGAGAATCCAGTCAGTTACCCTTAATGACCAGCGGTTATCCTGTCTCCGCACTACATGCCCTGCCCATGTCCATTTCTTCTTCTTGATTTCAGCTATGATATCCTTAACCCCCGTTTGTTTCCTTATCCACTCTGCTCTCTTCTTGTCTCTTAAGGTTACCCCTACCATTTTTCTTTCCATTGCTCGCTGCGTCGTCCTCAATTTAAGCGGAACCCTCTTTGTAAGTCTCCAGGTTTCTGCTCCGTAGCTAAGTACCGGCAAGATACAGCTGTTATATACTCTCCTCTTGAGGGATAGTGGCAATCTACCTGTCATAATTTGAGAGTGCTTGCCGAATGTGCTCAACCCCATTCTTATTCTTCTAGTTACTTCAATCTCGTGGTCCGGCTCTGCGGTTATTACCTGCCCTAAGTAGACATAGTCTTTTACAACTTCAAGTGCACTATTACCTATCTCGAAGCGCTGCTCCTTGCCGAGGTTGTTGTACATTACTTTCGTTTTCTGCAGATTAATTTTAAGACCCACCTTTCTGCTCTCCTTGTCTAACTCTGTAATCATGAGTTGCAATTCGTCCCCTGAGTTACTCAGCAATGCAATGTCATCGGCGAAGCGCAGGTTACTAAGGCATTCTCCATTGACTCTTATCCCTAACTGTTCCCATTCTAGGCTTCTGAAAACCTCCTGTAAGCACGCGGTAAATAGCATTGGGGAAATTGTGTCCCCCTGCCTTACACCCTTCTTGATTGGTATTCTGTTGCTTTCTTTATGAAGCACTATGGTAGCAGTTGATCCCCTTAGGATTTCTTCCAGAATGTTTATATATACTTCATCTACGCCCTGATTCCGCAGTGTTTGCATGAGGGCTGATATTTCTACTGAATCAAACGCCTTCTCGTAATCTATGAAGGCTATGTATAGTGGTTGGTTATACTCTGAGCATTTCTCTATTACCTGATTGATAGTATGAATGTGGTCAATTGTTGAGTAGCCTGTTCGAAATCCTGCTTGTTCCTTTGGTTGATTGAATTCTAATGTTTTCTTTACTCTGTTAGCAATTACCTTTGTAAATCGCTTGTATACTACAGAGAGCAAGCTGATCGGCCTGTAATTCTTCAAATCCTTGTCATCTCCTTTCTTATGTATTGATTGATTGATATGTGGGGTTTAACGTCCCAAAACCACTTCATGATTATGAGAGATGCCGTAGTGGAGGGCTCCGGAAATTTCGACCACCTGGGGTTCTTTAACGTGCACCCAAATATGAGCACACGGGCCTACAACATTTCCGCCTCCATCGGAAACGCAGCCGCCGCAGCCGGGATTCGAACCCGCGCCATGCGGGTCAGCAGCCGAGTACCATCGCGGCGGGGCATTTCTTATGTATTAAGATGATGTTAGCGTTCTTCCAAGACTCTGGTACTCTTCCCGTCAGGAGACACCTCGTAAACAGGGCGGCTAGTTTTTCTAACACAATCTGTCCTCCATCTTTCAGCAAATCTGATGTTACCTGATCCTCACCAGCAGCTTTGCCTCTTTGCATGCTCTCCAAATCTTTTCAGACTTCTTCTATCATTACTGATGGGGTGTAATCTGGGTTACTGCTAGTTCTTATAGTATTAAGGTGGTGGTTGTCTCGGCTACTGTACAGATCTCTGTAAAACTCCTCCGCTATTTTAACTATCCTATTCATATTGGTAGGTATTTTGCCTTCTTTGTCCCTTAGTGCATACATCCGACTTTTGCCTATCCCAAGTTTCCACTTCAATGCTTTGACACTTCCTCCGTTTTTCAGAGCGTGTTCAATTAAGTCGCGTAATCAGTGTCAATTGTTATCAAAGGGAACACGGGAACCCGTGGTTTGCGCGCTCTGGAGGCTGTTGGCAGCGCGTTCAAGTGGGAACGAGAGCAACCACAGTCTCTTTTCCCGTCATCTCGTGGCGATCAAAACAATTTCTAGCTGATATAAAACAAGCAGCAAGATCGCGACCTCCCCCCCCCCTCTTCAGCCGATTGGGCGAGAGCCGGTAACCGCCTTTAAGGGGAAGGGGTTGCAATCTTGCCGTTTAATATCAGTAACGAACGGTTGTTTTGCTCGCCGCGAGATGACGCGAAAAGAGACTGTGGTTGCTCCAATCTCCGGAAACTGTCAAGTTCAAGTGATCACTTCTAGGGGGCGAAAAAATCAACCGCGGCACGTTTCTGCTGCAAACATCCAGAGTGAATCTACTAACCTCTCTCGGCACTCGCGCTATTGCACTTTCTTATAGGGTCACCCTCGTCGGGGCCAAGTTTCAATTTTAAATGATCAAATACTACATCTTTGCGTACCGTTACACATAAAACATAAAAAACAACTTTCTCTTCTAGCGAGTAGTTTTTCTTAAACATGTGCTGCATCATCAACTTTTTGTATTAGTTTTCGCTGCAGCTGACTCGATGTCAGTAGCAGCCTATCGACATCACTATCCTCATTTCAAAGTTTTCGGCGGCCAACGGTTGCGACGGCAGGTAACGGCTCGTGGTACGTTCGGATGTGTCTCGGACTGTTTTGTTTCGCTGTAAGTGTTTCGAGCCTCTGCCGACCAACACGCTGTTTCTCGTTCAGTTTATTTTGACTCGTTCAAATGCTTTCACGAAGGGAATTCAAGTGACTTCCGGGGAACGAAGCGACCGTTGAAGCTTCGAACACCCGTTGCAAGCTCGGGCCGGTGAGTAGAAACCAATTCGGTTTTTTAAGGACGGTGGCTTGCGGGGCTAGTTGGTTTATTTCAACATATGTAGTTTTTTTGTCAATGCGTAAGCGTCACATGGTGGCAGCAAACTGCAATATAAAATTTTAAAATTGTTTGACGTCTCAATCTGCAAACGGAAAAACGGTGCGTTACTTGCGGCTTGGCTTCGCGTGGGAACGAGTCGATGACTCAATAGTTAATTCTGAAATTCTATCAGCAGGTAACACCACCTAGGTCAATGCGATGAAAGAAGGCAAATAAATAAATCACTGTAACCTCGCATGTGTCTTCGTTGCTAGCCCATACATTAGTGCTAAAAACCTACGAGTTGATAGTTTGCCGCAGTAGCGTTTGAGAAACATCACATAGTTATGGGTGTGTTTTTGCAATAGTGTGACAAAGAAAGCGTCCCATATATCACAATTACTTCTTTCTCTGCCACAGCCTCCTGGCCCACCTGACATGGAAGCAGCTGTGTACAATGGGCAAGGAACCTGCTACATGACATACCTTATGAAGCAGCAGCCCTGAGTGATACACGTGTTATGAGGTACCACTACATATATGTATAAATTACTGCTGTATACTAGTCAACTGATTTTATTTGTTTATTTTGTAAAATTTTATATATTGATTATGCATTGATTTCATGCATTGATATCTGGTGATGTTACTTGCTTTTCTAGACTGCCATGCAATGACTGGATGACTACCCCCGAATGTCCACTTCGCAAGCACGTTGAAACATCTGAACATCCACTCTAACAGGTCATCTCGAACCTCACACATGCAGTGCTGTATTTGTGAAAGTTTTTCCACGCATATCGTGGAGGGATGCTTTAGATTGGCCACAAGCATGGAATCTACACTTCAATAACTTTGAAACTGTAACACTATTAGTTAGATTGTGTGGCACTGCTGAGATGAACAAAACAAGTTTGATCCTAGCCACAGTGGCCATATTTCGAGGGGGGTGAAATGCTAAGACGCTTGTGTGCTTAAGGGTTTGTTCAATTCGCCTGCACAACATGATCCGTTTTACAAATGGCTGCACCTCGCCATTCATTTCAGTGGTGCAGCAATAGTATCTTCTAAACCATGCCATTCATTTCAAAAAGCGCCGGAGAGGTACAGCACTAAACCTAGTGTATGACTTTCCAGTACCTGCTACTCTGACGGAGCTCGTCTGGTGCAGCTGCACGCACAGCTTAACAAACAACATTGCATTAGACGTAGGTGCCATACCCGCCTGAACAGATTCGGCGTGTTCTGCCAAGATTGCAAATCTTTAAAATAAGCAAACAAGAATAAAGATTCCACCTTTTTCATTCACTTGTGATGCCGCACTGCTGAACTCGGGCTGCACAAGTTCTGAACTCCTTGTGCACAGCTGTGAATCAGTTCCCATCGCTGCAGGTGAACTAAACTGACCCTTAAAAGATGGAAGCTTGAAAATATGAAAAATCTGTCCACATGAGGTGTCAGAGAAAATGTTTCGTAGGCTGTCTTTTCTGCTGCGAGGCTACATTGTCATTTGTTTTAACCCCTGGAAGCCAGAATTAATCTAAATTTACCCACTACTGTACGACCCACGATCACTTCATAGTTGGCATGTAAATCGTCAGAAACTATTATTTGCATTACAATATGAACATCCCCTCAATGCGAGGATTACGAACATTTAGTTGTGCCTTGTGAGACAATTTACAATCTATACTCAGAATTATTTTGTCTTAATTAACTGTGTTGAGCTCATACAAGTTTACAAAAGTATACACCAAAGCTCATAAGGCTGCACTCAATCGCTTTAGCTTTGCACATATGCACAATAGGTTCACAGAATAATAAACCATAAAGGTTATGAGCACCTGCAGCACCGCTACATCAAAGTTGTAATGCTGTCGTGAAGAGCAAGATTGTGTTCATTGGATGTGGTACTGTTATTCTTTTCATATAGCAGAGAAAGATCCCTAATTTCTTTGAGCACATCTGCTTTTGTTTAAAATAAGTTGTTATAGCTATAGTGTCTACCACTACCAAGTGAAATCCTGTGCACTACAGCCATTTAAAAATCTAGGAAATTGCACAGGTAGTTGAAACATACGTGATCTTGACTTATAAACAGCCACACTGCAAAATAGTACGTATTTCAAGTCCTAATTTCTAAAAGTCGCAGGGAGAAAACAACTTCAGCTTTCAAGCACAAGTATACTGAAAAAGTAAACACAATAGCAAGTGTGTAATAAATGTGAATTTTATTGGTCGAGTATTTAGACAGATTCACACCGTGTACCCCCAATTGATTTCAGGAGTGCTTGCTTGGAAGAGAGTGCTCAAGTTCTATCGATATCTCTATGCAAAACAGAGATTGAGCTCACAGCTGAGCAGATAGTGTACTGTAAGAGCACCAACAAAAATGTACAAACAAGAAAATTGTACAATGTGTGCCTAAAGATTATTTTCTTAGAATCAGGCCTTTTCGATCTGTAAGCACAGACCTCAGAACTGTTCCATACATGTTCGCTGCATACTCAGCAGACCGATCATTACCTGCGACGAGAAATTCTAGCTGTAGTAAGTGTGTAACTCAACTCTAACAATAAATATAGCAAGTCTGAAATATTTTAGGCCCATCACCTAAATACATATTACCTATGATATGGGCTCACGGCTGAGAATCAAAACTTTTACCTACCCTGTCGATACGACGCGACATTGCACAATTGTGAAATACTCAATGTAGCATTGCATAGTGAGAAAAAATCACAACTGCACGCATCCGCAATTGCTTATTTAACAAATTTAGCGAAACTACATTGCTCTCAATTTTTGAGCTATCTGTTGGCAATGTGCAAGTTTCCAATTCCACATCATGCATTCACTTCACTTGAAGATCAACACTACAGGGCAAGCGCAGCATCTGACGGCAGAATCCGACCCTTGTCTTGAAGCCACGCTAATAAACTCGAACGCCACAACACAATGAGAGCGACGCTCATTCAGTGATCTCGATGTTCAGTTATATGCATATGCTTGCTAGCTTTCCAAGAGTCTTTACACATCGGTTGAAAGCTTTCCACATGTATGAGCGACTTGTTTTGTTCGGACCCGACCGTGTACATTGGTTGTACCGGCTTGGACACTCGCAATAAACGATGCAAACCTTACTTCATTGACGTTGTTTTTTGCCAGTCGAGGCCAACTACGTCACCTGGCGATAATTACTGACGCAAAGCGCGATTTAGCAACGAAAAAAAATACCAGAGGAAGCGAGCAGCACGAACTAGCCACGGACCCCCCCCCCCCCTCCACCTACGGCAAAAAAAAAACGCGTCCGTTTATTGATGATGCTAGTACTACCCGCGCCTTCTGGTCTCGCGGTATTGCAGTTCAGTACGCCGCCGCTACGTATTTGCATGTTATTTTGATACAACAGCCCAAAGGTACAGTTTCCGTTCTCTAAACTGGCAGGTGTTCTGTGGTCGCTCTCACTCCCGCTTGAACACGCTGCCAGCAGCCGCCGGAGCACGCAGACCATGCGTCGCCGTATTCCCTTTTATAAAAATTGACACTGTACATTGCGTTGGCGAACGACGTGGTGCATTTTGGTCACATTATTGGTGTGTCCCCGCTAAACAGCTCCTTATCTTTCGAGCCATGAAATTTGCAGCATCACATTAGAGAGTTTTAGTGCCACAATTCCAGTGTTGTACGGAACAGTGTTCCAAGGAAGAACGTTTTGAGAACAGGCTCTCTTTGGGAGCAATAGAGGAACGCCACTGTTTTGTTCAGAATCCGTGGAACTCTAACGGTAAGGGCCGGTTTCACGGTAGCCGCAAGCCTGCCGTTATGGCAAAATGCCGTGGATCGTCGGCCGCTGCTGTCTGCGAGAGAGCTGTTCAAAGTGCACGGCAAGCTCCTCCTACAAACATGGCAGTCCTTCCGAATGCAGTTATCGACCGTCTCGAATCTACCAAGCGGCCTTCGTGTGCTCTGTAGCTTGTAAGCTCTGTACTGGTGCTTCCATTTGCTTTAAAATCATGTCCTTTAGCTTCGACAATACAGTACTCGAATCAATTCGGCACCGATTTTGATAACCATTCTCAAATATATGATGTTCTAGGCCTAAACAAGCCTTCCCGGATCTCGGAGGTCATACATTACACGTTTGTTTGTTGTTTTGTAATGCTAGATAGCTGGCGCCAGTTGTCCAAACACCTGCTTTGCAAATGTCATTTTGAACTGCTCTGCGCCTTTTAAATACCGGACAGGCTAAAACACTATTTTCAGTGCTGGAGCGTAGGCTGGGAACAACACGTACGACATAGCGTGAAAATTTCGAAGCAAGGAGCTAGCAGTGCTCGAAGTGTCCCTCGGCAGACGTAGCCCCTGTGGCTAAGCGCGCGTTTGTACCATGGCATATGCGTCGGCAGGAGTAATGGCGTTCCTTTTCTAAACGTTCCACGGGATTTAATAGGCGCGCGCATGCACGCAGCACATCATGCAGAACAGAGTGGAAGACTGACCACGTCATTTTAGTGAATATGCTGCATCCTGGGGAGCTATTTCTTCTCATGAACGATTTCGCAGTAGGTCAATAACAAATAAGACCGTGTTGGGACTTTGGCCTGACACCAACAGTGCAACTGTGGTCATAAGAGTGGTTATAGCCTTTTTGGAAGCAACTGGACTGTATGCGTGACTAAAAGGTTTTTCTCAGCAGAAACGGATTGTATATACTCACCTCTCTATCTCACCATCGTCAACCATTACTCTTTCTTTTCCCCTTTTTCCTCCCCAGTGTAAAGTAGCAAGCTAGAGCAGGTTATCGTTCAGGCCGACCTCTCTGGTTTTCTGTAAATAAACCTCTCTCTCACCCCCTCTCTCTCTTTCTTTATTCTTGTGGTGTCCAATTCATAGACATGTCCGATTCAGCCTCCCCTGATTCACTGCAGCGCACAGCCAGTTTCCAGTCTTTCTTTCGCAACGTCATTATTTTGACGCCAAGCAGCTTTCAAAACTCTCGACATAAATTAGAAAGGTGGAATACGTTTCGCCACAACAAATGCTGCCTCCAGAGATCCGCCTGTCGACGCACATCTTTGAGACCATGCATAAACTCCATTCACGTGTTATAGTCCTTGAAGGAGGTTTAACGCGACAGCCCGTCTGACGTACCTGAAAGGTCTGTACGCATTTCCTGCATTAGTCTTCAAGCATCTCAACACGTTCATGCGCACCTGCAGACTAGTCAAGTTTGTTTTAAGTAGTGTTACTGCACAAAAACGGTGACGGCGTAGTGGTTTGAGCATCCTACTCACATGCAAAAGCTCCGTGGTTCGAATACCGGTGTCGCGCCATTCCCAACCGGACAAAAAAAAAACCGCGTGGGGATGGAACTGCATTAAGAGCCCTGGGATGCGGTCTCACCGGTGACCAACGCCGGTAACGCACTCCCTCACTTGACAAGGATTAGCCATTCTGGTGCAGTCCCTGGCCACCACCTCCAACATGCATACGTCGATCAACTCACGGCCCTCAGTCCCCAGCAGCTGCGAAGCGACTGACCACGACGGTGGTCAGATCTGCAACGCAGCAGAGTGTGCTAAGAATCTCTGGATCCGGACAGGCCGTCATTGGAACCTGAACTTTGCAACGTTAACGCTAGAAGCTTATCTGGTGAGGCAAGTCTAGCTGTACTGTTCGAGGAGCTAGATGGTGTTAAATGGGATATAATAGGGCTCAGTAAGGTTACGAGGACAGATGAGGCCTATATGGTGCTACAGGATGTGCACGTCCTTTGCTATTGCGGCTGAAGAGAACTTGGAGCGGGGTTCCTAATTAAAGAAAACATATCTGGCAACATAGAGGAATACTATAGTGCTAATGAATGGGTGGTAGGTATCGCAATTAAACTCAATGAGAGATACAAGATGAAGGTGGTACAAGCTTACGCGCCGACATCCAGCCATAATGACGCTTCAGTTGAAAGCTTCTATGAAAACGGGGAATCGGCAATGAGTAAGGTAAAAACACAGTATAATATACTGATGGGAGACGTTATTGAAAAGGTAGGGAAGAAGCAGGCTGGATACCAGGGAGTAGGAGATTATGGCATCGGTACTAGAAATGACAGAGGAGAGCTACTAGTAGAATTCGCAGAACGCTATAAAAATTAGGATTTTGAATACGTTCTACCGAAAACGAGGAAACTGTAAATGGACATGGAGGAGCCCAACCAGATAATATAATGGCGAAAATTAGAACGATATTGTGTTCATAATGAGTGCACACCCAGGCATCATGCAGGATGTGGAAGTGGTTGGCAAGGTACGATGCAGTGACCATAGAATGGTACGGTCCAAAATTCACCTAGACTTGACGAAGGAACGACAGAAACTGATACGCAAGAGGCCAATCAGTGAGCTATCGCTGAGAGGGAAAGTACAGGTATTCAGAGTTTGGCTTCAGAAGAAGTACTCGGCTCTTAATGAGGAAACCAATCTAAGCGTAGATAAAATGAATGATAATCTGACGAGTATCATTACGGAGTGTACAGTGGAAGGTGGAGGCGCGATAGTTAGACAGGACACTGGCAAGCTTTCCCAGGAAAAGTAGAATATCATTAGGAAGCAGAAAGCATGAAAGTCTCAAGTACAACAAACAAAAAATGACTGGCAGAGCTTTCTAAGTTGATTAATAAGCATATTGAATTCTATGCACGAAGGTATAACATGGAGAGAATTGAACATGCTCTGTAAAACGGAAGGAGCATCAAGGCAGTGAAGAGGAAACTTGGGATAGGCAAAATCGGATGTATGCACTAAGGAACAAAGAAGGCAAAATAACTACCAATATGGTTAGGATAGTTATAATAGCGGAGAAGTTCTACAGATATCTGTACAGTTGCCGGGTCAACCACGACGTTAATACTATAAGAACTAGCAGTAATACAAATGACAACCCACCAGTTATGATAGAAGAAGTCAGAAAAGCTTTGGAGAGCATGCAAAGAGGCAAAGCTGCTAGTGAGGATGAGGTAACATCAGATCTGCTGAAAGATGGAGGACAGACTGTGGTAGAAAAACTAGCCACCCTGTTTACGAGGTGTCTCCTGACAGGAAGAGTACCAGAGTCTTGGAATAATGCTAACATCATCTTGACACATAAGAAAGGAAACGACAAGGACTAGAAGAATTACAGGCCGATGAACTTGCTATCCATAGTATACAATCTATTTACAAAGGTAATTGCTGACAGAGTTGGGAAAACAGTAGAATTTAATCAACTAAAGGAACAAGCAAGATTTCGAACAGGCTACTCATCAATCGACCACATTCATACTATCAATCAGGTAATAAAGAAATGCTAAGGATATAGCGAACTACTCTACATTACGCTTTCTTACATTACGGGAAGGTGTTTGATTCAGTAGAAATATCAGCAGTCATGCAGACACTGCGGAATCAGGGTGTCGATGAAGCATATATAAACACGCTGGAAGAATTCTACAGGGGATACTGCTACCATAGTGGTTCAGAAAGAAAGCAACAGAATACTAATCAAGAATGGTGTAAGGCAGGGGGATACAATCTCCCCAATGCTATTCACCGCGTGTTTATAGGAAGTCTTCAAATGTCTAGAATAGGAACAGTTAGGGATATCAGTTAATGGAGAGTACCTTAGAAACCTGCAGTTCACTGATGATATGGCATTGCTGAGTAACTTAGGGGACGAACTGCAACTCGTGATTACGTAGTTGGACAAGGAGAGCAGAAAGGGGGTTCTTAAAATTAATCTGCAGAAAAATAAAGTAATGTACAACAACCTCAGAAGAGAGCAGCGCTTCGAGATAGGTAATAGTTCACTTCAAGTTGTAAAAGACTACGTCCACTTAGGGCAGGTAATAACCGCGGAGCCGATCCACGAGATTGAAGTACCTAGAAGGATAAAAATGGGGTGGAGCACATTTGGCAAGCAGTCTTAAAATAAGACAGGTAAATTGCCACTATTCCTCAAGAGGATATACCACTATCCCTCGAGAGGAAGGTATATAACAGCCGTATCTTGCCGGTGCTAAGCTACGGAGCAGAAACATGGAGACTTACAAAGAGGGTCCAGCTAAAATTTAGGACGACGCAGCGAGCAATAGAAAGAAAAATGGTAGGTGTAGCATTAAGAGACAAGAAGAGAGCAGAGTGGATTAGGGAACAAACGGGGGTTTGGTATATTACAGTTGATATCAGAAAGAGGAAATGGGCATGGGCCGAGCAGGTTGCGCATAGACAAGATAACCGCTGGCCATGAAGGGAAACTAACTCGATTCCCAGTGAAGGCAAGCGGGTTAGAGGGAGACAGAAGGTTAGGTGGGCAGATGAGATTACGAAGTTTGCAGGTATAAATTGGCAGCAGCAAGTACAGCACCGAGTTAACTGGCGTAATATGGGAGAGGCCTTCGTCCTGCAGTGGACGTAGCCAGGCTGATGATGATGATGACTACAAATCGTCCACTTAGTTTCTCTTTACACTAGGAGCATGCTGGCTGGTTCGGTGCGCCGATGTGGTGCAGCGTGCCATGACATCAAGAGTCACCGTTTTTTTCGTAACTCAGCGCACTCTGGCGGATTAGACATGCCCAAGAATATGACAACACGAGAAAAGCTTCCCTGGTTGTAACTTCAAGGGGCCAGCCAGAGGTTCAGGCAAGTGCTTGACGCGAGACCAACCGCGTGCGAAAGGGGCAGTTGATTTTGTACAGCAGAGCCCCTACGCTCCAGGGTTGTCGTCTATCGCAGAAAGGAAATTATCATCATAATGAGGCAGCACGCGCTCTCCTCATCCTTTTCTATTTTAAACTCAAAACACGCGCATTCATTTGTCTGGTGTCGTATGCAATGAATATAGTCGGCGAGAGATCCTGTAAAGAAAGAGCAAAAGAAAGAGATATAGGTGAGGGAAAAGAAAGAAATTTATTGCAAAAAATCACATCTTATCCACGGAGTGAATGGTGATAATTGGGGCGAAGCTTCGAAGAATTTTAGTGGTAAACCGTCAATAATTCACTGGCCGGGTCCGTTCGTCAATCCGTCTGTCTGTCTGTCCGTCTGTCCATCTCTCCATTTACCTGTCCATCCGTCTGTCCGCCTGTCTCTCTGTTTGTCTCAAGGAGTGAGTGAGTGAGTAAAAACTTTATTGAACATGTCCGGCGTCATTGAGCGGGGTTGGGCTACAAGCACCCCGGCCTAGGTGACGGCCTCGAGTACTTGGACAAAGGAGGTTTAAAAGTTTTTTAAACCTCCTTGGTCTGTCCGTCCACGTGTCTGTCTGTCCATACATCTGTATGTCCATCGTCTGTGGTCTGCCTGTCCGTCTGTCTGTCCGCATGCCCATCTGTCTCCATGTCTTTCCGTTCGTCCATCTAGTAGGTGATTTCTCCAAGTGCCTTCATCTCGCATCTTTTCACCATACATTGATCATATACCAGTACCGCCATTCAGTGGACATTCCGAAGACTAAAAAGAGAGGTGGCTACTACATGCAAGAGACGCACGGCTCACGCCTTGAGCTTCACCCCTTAAAAATTCTTGGTGAGGCGAGTTTGAAAACCGCCTATCCACGATCTGAAGGCGACCGTAGTATCCCCTTGTTTATTCATTTTTTCTCTTTTTTATAATATTTTTATACGGACAAAAGACTGACACGTTCCCTGTGCTCGTATCACAGTGCAACGACAAATTCAAAGCATTTAAGAATCCCTATGCATCTTTAGATGCAATGTACGGAGGTCTTTTCTAATCATACACCACAACAGCAGTATGGGTGGATAAGCACCTTACTATTCTAAATGCCATTCTGGCTGACCCTCAATTTGCTCATATATAGTGTTAGTTGAGTGGTCATCATATGTAGGTGGTTGATTTGACTCGATAAGTGAGGTTTAAAGTCCAAAACAACCATATAATAATGATAGACGCCGTAGTGGTTGGTTCCTGAAATTTCGACCACCTGGGGTTATTTTACGTGCACCCAAACTTGAGCACACAGGCCCGCAGGATTTTTGCCTCTATCGAACATGCAGCCGCCGCAGAAGGAATTCGATCCCACGACTTGCGGGTCAGCAACGGAGTACCTTAGCTACTAGACCACCGCGGCGGGGTCCTAATTAGGTGGTATGTTGAAGAAAATATTGGTGATGTGTTTATCTGTAACATGCGCGTACGCTAAAATTGCGTAACGGAGCTTAGTATAGCAATGGGTTCGGAAAGGGTAGTGAGTGTGAGGGGGGTTGAAGTGAGTGAAAAACGAATATAAAAATTGACCGCAAGAGATTGTGAAAGAAAAACAGAAATAGATATAAAGAAAGAACGCGAAAGAGCGAGAAAGTGATTACAGAGAGATAGATGATGAAGAAAGAGAAAAAGAAAAGTGGGAGAGATTGAAAGAGAAGGAAAAAAAAGAATACAGGAAAAGAAAGAAAAGCACTCAGAAATATGTTGTCCGACTGCAAACAGGAGTTGCGCTAAATCGCGAATCTGTTTTCTGGACATCAGTTTCTACTAGCACTGGAGTATTCTATTCATCAGTTTCTACTAGCACTGAAAAACGCCTGAGTATTGTCCCTTTCCATGCGGTTTTCTGTGAAAGAGATTTAATGATATAGATAAGTATCTGAAGTGCAGGATCTTGAGTGTATCTTTGAAGACCGGCTTGGGAAGGTGCCACTTGCATTGGACTTTAATATGACGAACACCAAAACTGTAGTCTCCGGACAATTCGATTGGGAGCGTTTATTTGGATTTATTTTACCTGCTTATGACAAGCTGTCGGCAATGTCATAATCTCAAAATATATGTTGCTTAATGTGATCTTTAAGTTGCGTAGTTTCTTGAGCTTCAGGATTAACTAGAGTGAAAAAAAACTGAAGTAGAATAACTAGAAATAACTGGAGTGTGAATTCTTGTTGTGATATTTTGTAGACGCACTGTTATAATAACTCATTTTCTCTTTGTTTCTTTTGCGATGGTCTCAGCCTTGTACTCAGTGTATTTTGCTCATGTAAATGTACTCTCCTCCTTACCATTCATAACATGTATGTCATGAATATTATACCATGAATTTCATGGTCTCTCTGTTCGTGCGGCGGTTTCGTTCACATGGCATATGGCAAAAACCGATATGGTACGACATGACTAAATGGCGAACATAGGTGGTATGGTCCTAACGTGGAAATGATGACATGCATGGCATGTAAATTTCGTATAACGCCACGCTTATGTTGCGCTCGCAGCCATTTGACTAGCTTCACATATAACAAATTTCGTGTTACGTGACGTCAATGAACGACGAAGGTAAATGACAAGCCCACACATGATTATCATGACATGCGTTTCATGTAAGACATGACTACATGCTACGCTCATAGTGCGCTTGCGGCCGTTTAGCTAGCTTCACATATACCAAATATTGTATCACGTGACGTGAATAGACGACGAAGGTAAATGCCCAGCGCAAACATGATAAGCATTACAAGGAATTCATGTACGACATAATTTACGTCCACCTCGTAACGTTGTGCTGATTTTAATGTGACATATGAAACTTCCTCATTCGTGCTTCGCATATGATCGATGCCCACTGTACGTGGGATCTGCCCCCCACCTTTTTTTTAGCCTACGGCGTCTTGCTGGCGTCTCACTGCTCTACGGCGGCTGCGCTGCGAAGCGCGGGATGCGGGGCAAAAAAAAAGGGGTCACGGCGTGATCACCCTTTTTAAAGAACGGATATCCCAGGATATCTCCTTTGGGGAAGGGGGGGGGGGAAGGCTCATCGAGGCACACTCTTTAAAACGCGCCCTTCTTGCTATCTCACGGCTAATAATGAACACTGAAGCGTGTCTGAACTCTGCGTACCACCAGTAGTAAACGGTTCATATAAATAACTCGCCGTTAGGTGTTTGGAGGCAGTTTGCCGTATGGAAGATTTTTCGAGCGCTGCTCGTAGTGGAGCGAACGCCCACACGTTCGAAGACACAGTCACACAGTCGTGTGCTTCAGAAGATTCTGGTTTTTCATTTTAATTATGCACAGTACGCTCGATTATGGTTTTCGCGTGAGACGAAACGAAAAAGCAAGAGGCACACAACTGTCGACGCGGGGAGGTTGAGGATATTTTTTACTTGTAACAACAAGTTTTATCTTTTTATTGCAAGTATTCAGAGCGACAACTCATATTCTCTGACCATCACTCTGGAAAAAAATCTCGGCATATCCACGAAGTGAATGATGATGAGTGGGCGAAGGAGTTGGATTGTTTGGTGTTACTGTAAATCACCCGTGACCCTGACCACTAACACATGTAAATGAGTGTCAAGCGGTGTACAGTGATACACAATGTTTATTGGTCATGACTAACATGTTGTATGAAGTTGTGCGTTTTTTGCCTTCCAATATTACTGCTTCGTGGTATCAGATATAAAGCCTGAACTTGGCAAAGATCACGTCTGGACACGTTTCCTAGGTGGTTGTTTGTTTTTAGTCATACGAAATACATCGTAAAGCGTATTAAGACGTCGCTCACTCTGAAGCCAGTTGATGTTCATGATCATCATTGTCATCAGCATCACCGTAATTGTCAGTGACGGCTGCGGCACCCACACCAACGCCAACGGACAAGCCTCGACATCAAGGAGCTTCGCCCCTAAAATTAGCAAGCTTAGAACGTTGTCCACGGCACACACGTACCTTTGGTGCTATTTCATGATAATGTGCGATAGCAAAACTCAAGGTTCTTTTTCGGTTGGGAAACCAACTCTCACCACTCGGCACCCGAGACGCACCCCCTGAGGTGGTATATATAGCAAAGTGGGAGAAGAAAAGTACGAATGCTATGCAAATATCGGCGTCTGGCTTGCTGGTAGCTTGAAAGAGAGGTAAAAACATTGGACAGGTTCTAGTAGAGCGGAGAAAAACTTGTATTTACAGACTGTACAGAATTTACAGGAGAGAAGACATCAAAGTTACCAAAAAAAACACTTTGGAAATGAACAGTCTTCTGTAGAGTGGCCCATGGGGTTCGGCGAAGTCGGTGGTGCCTAACACCGTAATAGCGGTTCAGAACACTTGGCGGAACTTCAGGGCCACTTCTTTGTCCCTCAGTGCTCCGCCCTTACAGAACTATTTGGCGAATCGTCACCTGCTTGTCCTATGATAAGACATTAAACTTGGTCGATCAAAAACCTGCCACAAGGACGCCACCTTCATGCTCATGAGGGTGCATGCCCTCTCCCCAAATAAAACCAAAACTGAAATTTAAATAAAAGAAAAATTTAAAAAGTCATAGAAGCATGGGCAAGCTTAGCGGCGCATAATTATCTATAAATAGAGCCATACGTATTGGGGTTCCTGGCCGCAACAGCGGCATCCCTGTAACTCGTCAACTTTTTCATGACGGGGCAATAATGCGCCTGTCCCCATGTGCGCTGTAGGAGGAACCACTCGCTGACCCCACGTCGCTCCACTTACGAGCTCATTTGCAAGGATTCACGCGAGAGCAGTGTCAATGCGACAATACGCACGAAATCGTCAACCCGGCACTCGATCATCGCGACATCAACCACGCTCTCACGTGTCCCCAGCCCATGTGCTTTAGAGAGCTACTGGAGCTAAACCGGACCGAGACGGAAGGTCGAATGTGATCTCACGGTATCGCAACACACGCTGACGAGTTCCAGGGGCCCGAAGAGTGCACAGCCGGGCCCTCAGCAGAACTGATGCGAGGGTCACCCCCCCACACTGAGTCCTGGGAATAACCCATTCATGTGCGGGCTGACAGTGCCGTGAGGTAATCAGGGGTCGTCACAATGAGGTTTCTAATCCCATTCCCTTTGTTGCCAACGTGGGGGTCGGTTTCTTTTTCCTGAGCTAACAGGAACTCGAAACGCTCGATAGTCTCAGGTGCTGCGGCACTTCGTGGGGTGCCATGCGGGCGCCGCAGTGTCTGTGTGGTCAGGGCTCATCCGGTCGAACACGCCTCGACTGAGTGCCATCAAAGCAGTACTGCGAGCCGAAGCAAATGGAACGCAACGGCTGGCATGTATCCCAAAGCTTACCTCACAAAGTAAATGAAAGTAAACAAAAACTGCCACGCAACCACTTTTCACTACGGTCTTACAATGGAGCTTGATGTCGAACTTGTGACCATGAGAAATGTTCCCGTTACAGGCACATGTGGTGCAAAAAAAACCCCTTCACGGCATGAAGCATGGGAATGCTGTCGTGTTCGTAGTACTGCTAATTTCAAAGAATCAGAATCTACATAATTTACGAAACAAAAGAGAAGGGTGCGGTATGCGCGTCGATTATCTCGCCCTCCCCCTTCTGTTTTTGTTTCCACTGCTTCCCTGAAAGAGAAGACCGAGGCTAAGCGTCGAAAGTGGCGTTGCCATCTTAAAATGGCTGTTAATCAACTCAACTAGAATTCCCAACTAGTTGATACGAATCTCCAGCGGAGCAAAAATATTCGTATCATAAAAAAAACTAGAAACAGTTTTAAATCACGCGATATGCGCAAACAGACATCAATTTTCGTTAAGAGAACCTGCGTATGTCTTTCTAGGGCATATGTAAATGGACCATTAAGGAGGCCGGCTGCCCCGAAAGCATGCATCAAAGTTTCGCTAATTGAAGACGAATGAAAACTAAGTGCCCTATTAAGCTTCAATCACATTGACTGCAATATAGTCATAGGCGAAGATCGACATGAACGTCGAAGTGCTGCGTAGATTTTGTACAACTTTATTGCTTGCAAACTACACTGTTAAAAAATGAAGTGACTTTCGCTCCATTTAGGGACAAACGGCGATGTCCCCAATGTTCGTCTTTAAATAGGGAAACGTTGCTCCTTTTACCACGTAGAAACATGTTCCTCCCTACAAAAATCTAGATGGCTGACCCCAAGTTAGCGAAGTGAGTAGGCTTAGAAAGTGCATCGATTCTCGACTGTTAAGGAGTACATGGACCTGACAGTTACAAAAAACGGTCCTGGTGAGCTTGATATCGAACGAAATGATTATAAAAGCAAGCAGACGAACCTGTGTTGACGAAAACATCACGAAAGAGAACGACGGGGCTAGTTGGTTTCGTTCGGCCAGCGAGGCGACGTTCACTTTGAAAGACACAGATTCTGCAGAGCCCTCACCCAAAGAGTGCTTGCTAGGCTTGCTGTATTTATTGCTTGCTGTATTTATTGCATTCACATAGTGTAGCGACGTTATACATCCGTTTAAAGGGCCCCATATCACAAGATGTGTCTCCAAACAATAGACTCGATCGTAGCGAAACTATTCCGACTCATGGAGGATGGAAAAACTAAAGAGAGGCCCTATCGTATCCCAATGCATTTCGAGAAGTGTGGCGGAAAAGACGTCAAATTTGTGGAGGCAAACAAACTGGTATGGGGCAAACAAAACAGTTGACCCTCCGCGGCATGCTCTCAGCGCGGGTTCGCTTCTGCGCGGACTTATAGCCCCGGCGTACACTTGACGCGTATTGTATGGTTTGCATGCAGTGAAATGTTGCGAGCACACCTTTCCGAGACTGTTCGTGAATGGCAGGCCTGAGCGCGGCATCCTGAAATACTTCGTGGAGTGTTTTTGTGCAACGACACAGAATGCGCCGGTACGTGTCGTAATAAAAATCCTTCAGCCCCTGCATCATCTTATTCGAACTCACCCGGCAGTCACTTACGCGTTCTGCTTGCCGCAAAACTTTTTTCTTTCTCTCTCTCTCTCTTAGCCAGATTTCCTGATTTACAGGCCAATTAGCAGTTCTTTGCTCGGATATAGTTTCAGTGTGGCAATGCACGATTTTGAGAGCTTGCTTCGTAGCTATTCCGCGGAACGCTAGCCTTGTACTTGACGTACTTCACGTAGGTAAAAAGGCACAGCTGTATTGTATACGCGATCTTGCACGTAAAGTGTGTAATTACAGTGCGCACACAACTAACACTCAGTGAGCGCACACTGTACAATACAAACACACTTAGTTCGATAACAAGAAAAGTTTATTGTCCTTCCGTATGAACGACACAACTTCTAAAAACGCGACACGATGCCTCCAACACTCAAAACGAAAGTTCGCGTGTATTCTTAGTTGACACAGTGAGTATAGAAACAAACGGAGCGTACACCTGAGAGCTCCACATGCAAACGCCATCAACAGTGAAGCGAACATACGTTAAAAGTGCCACCAGGTACATCCGGTGGTGCACGTGATTCGCCCCGAGTATGCACAACAGCTGGGCATCACACAGCTTTTTTAAAAAAAAACACGCAAAAGAAGCAGCACCCATGGATTCACTCGCTGCCTGCTGAGAACACCGCTTCCAAGGCCGCTGCTGCGGCGGCTGGCCGGAAATCGCGAAGTGTTTATCTGCTTCTGGGCTAGGAGGGGGTGCGGGTGTTTGCAATGGGGCGGCTTCACGGATATAACGTGCAGGCCTCTTCTATATTTTTTCTTCCCGCATGTTTCGTCTCGGTAGTGCAGTTTTGATAGATAGATATTCAATGTTATATAAGTAGCTGGAGGAGTGAGAGCGTCATAGCCGTAAAGTAGGCAGTAGCTGGCCCCATCTAGAGGGGCTGAACGATACTAAAAAAATTGGCCCCGTATCTGCAAGTTAATCTGCAAACGTCGTCGAAAGACGATAGTCTTGCGTTTGGAGAGAGTGAACAAAACATTTATTTGATGTTGTGCCCAAGAAAATCTGTGAATGGTATTCTCGAGGCACTGCGTTTGAGCGCCTCGAGTGTGCAGCAGCACGGCCGCTGGATGAAAAAGCGCACGGCCGTGTGCTCTTTCATCCAGCGGCTGTGGCAGCAGAGGCGAACGAGCGCATCAAGTCTCCTCATACGTGAGACATGAGCGCCATCTGGCAGTTTTCTTCAAAAATAGAGCGCGTGCAACGCTTGCACGAAAAGGAGTGTGTTTCCAACGCTTTGTTCAAACGAGACGGTGGTGGCACCTACCCGTCGCCTTGCGTAGTACACCTTCTCACCTCTGAGACGGGCGCGCACACCCATCTCAGAGCCGCATGCTTTATTTTTGAAGAAAACTGCCAGATAGCACTCATGTCTCATGTGTGACTTGACTTGATGCGCTCGTACACCTCCTCTGCCACGGCCGCTGGATGAAAAAGCGCACGGCCTTGCGCTCTTTCATCCAGTGGCCGTGGCAGCGGAGGGGAACGAGCGCATCAAGTCACGTCATGGATGGATGGATGGATTGATATGGCTGTACACTTTAGATCGGGTGGTGGCTATCGTATTTTTTCCTTATAAATAGTGAGCTTGAGGACACGCAGTGAAGGGTTTAATTTTCACTCGTGCCTTTACTTTAGCCACCAATCGGATAACCTCCTTCTAGTTAATTCGACCCGCTTAAAGTCTATTTAGCCCTCCCAGTCCCTGAACCCCAGTGCTTTGAAAAACTCTGCGCCATCATCCTGAACTATAGGATGAAGCCCTTCACGGAACACTATCAAGTGTTCGGCAGTTTCTTCTTCCTTTCCACACGCACTGCATACCGTGTCTACCCCTTCGTATTTGGCCTCATATTTCTTGGTTCGCAATACTCCCGTCCTGGCCTGAAACAGTAAAGAACTACCCTAAGTATTATCATTGATCCTTTCCTTGGCAATTTCCTGCTTAAAAGTTCGATGGATCTCTAGTGTGGACTCCTTAATCATGCCAATTTTCCAAGAGTCAGAGTCCGTTTGCATCACTTCTTCTTAACCGACAGTTCTTTTTGGTTTGGCCCTCTTCATTTTTCTAAGCATTTACCAGTCAATTTTCTGGTTCGCTTCCTCCATTTTGTATCGACATTCTTCATGTACAAGTAGCTGAATACCTTGCTAGCCGAACACTCCTCCCCAATTTCTCTCAATCGCTTCTCAAATTTTATCTTGTTGCTAGCTTCCCTGCTCTTAAATGATGTCCATCCCATATCACCTTGTACTCCCTGATTTGGTGTATTCCCGTGAGCTCTCCTAAGGCAAGCCTACCTATTCCACGTTGCTTAATTTCTAATCTTGCTTGAACTTCTGATCTCATGCACAAGACCGCAATGCCAAATGTTAGACCAAGAATCAAGACCTCTTTCCCATTCCTCTCACAACCTCATATCTATTTTAATTCCACAGTGCCCTGTTTTTCATCATTGCTGCATTCTTTTTACCCTTAGTCGTCACGTATATTTCGTGTTCCCTTAGGCACTCGGTCTCAATGCTTATCCATACACCCAGGTAATTGTATTTATCTGTTATCTCTGGGGTGACCTCCTGCATTTTAAGCACACTACCTGCATTATCATTAAAAATATTTACAGCTGATTTTGCTAACTGAATCTGAAATCTAACCTATCTCCCTCATTACCGCAGATGTCCATCGATCTCTGCAAATCTTCCTTGTTGTCGGCCGTTAGAAGTATGTCATTATCGTATATCAATGCTGGTAGTGCCTGTTCAATGAGTTTTTCTTGTTTGACGAAAGAGAGGTGGAAGCTCAGTCAACTTCCCTCTAATTTGGCCTCTAATCCTTGTAGGTACATCATGAATAACAAGGGTGACAGAGGACACCCCTACCCAAGCCCCCGTTTTGCTTCTGCTGGCTTGGATACCTTTTTCCCCACTAATAACTGCCTTGTTACCTTTATATATATCCTTTAAAAATTAGTGACTCCATCATCCACATCTAGTGTGCCCAGTATTCCCCACAAGTCCTCTTGAACCACACTATCGTATGCTTCCTAGATATCCAAAAATGCTAGCAACAGGGGCCTGTGTTCCTTTTCTGCTATTTCATAGCACTGCGTCAGTGAGAACAGATTGTCTTCCAACCTCCTGTGTTTCAGAAAGCCATTCTGCAGTTCCCCCAGCACCCCCTCATCCTCTATTCATGCCTGTAGTCTTTCCTTTATAATATGAATCGCCAGCCTGTAGAAAACTGATGTCAATGTTATAGGACAGTAGTTGTTTGTGTCAGCTTTGTCCCCCTTTCCTTTATATATCATGCTCATCCTGCTAAGTTTTCGTCCAACGGAGACATTACCATCGATTGTTATTTTGCTCACTGCCTCTCTCAAAGCCTGCTTAGACTTCGGAACTAATGTCCTTATCAGCATAATTGGAATGTCATATGGGCCTGTTGATGTACTACTAGGAACCCTCTGCTCAGCCCTTTCCCTTTCTTGTTGTGAAAATGGAGCCATTGTGCCACTCGAATAATCCTTGGCTATTGTGGTGCATAAATTACTTCTTTGTTGAAATTTTTCTGTCACCCTTGTTCTTATATATTCAATAGCTTCGTCCCCTTCTAGCATAGCACCTTGAGCTGTAGCTATAAACCTCTGCTCTAGGCTCGTGTCATTTCATAGGGAGTTTAGATGGTTCCAAACATTTGCAGCTGCGTTTCTATGTTTTTTATGTACTTCTGCCAGCCACTGAGCCCCCTTTCTTCTAATCTTTTCATTGATCAGAAGGGATGCATCCTTTCTACAGCTTAGAAAGATTTACCATTTTCTTTGAATATCATCTGTCGCTCCACCCCGCTGCTTAGCATATCTGTGTTCCCTAGAGGCTTCCTGACATTTTGCTACGGCTCTCCTAACTTCCTCATCCCACCAACTTTTGGGTTTGTGTCTTCTTTTCCGGGTTGACTTGGCACGTGCCTTAGCAAGCTCTAGCTCAAACTGTCTAATTAAATTCGCGTATGTCCACACTGTTTTATTATCCACAGTGATTACTTTCTCAATTTGTTTGGTAGCTACTTCAATTTGCCTTTCTGAATAAAAATTTTCCTCTAGTTGCTCATCTTGTCTCCTTCCCACTTTCACTGCACTTCCAAAACTTAGCTTGATACGTTTGTGATCACTACCCAGACTTCTGGAGCCACCTTCATCTATATGCATTCCCCTGAGCTTATCATGCATCCTATGTGACATCAGTGCAAAATCTATTGTCGACTGCAGCCTTATTAACTCAAAAATATTTGCCCTTCACACTTATTGGTACTGTTACAAATGATAAAATCATGTCTTTCACATATATCCATGATAATTTCGCCTGTTGGGTCGGTATACCTATCTATATCTTCTATGTGCACATTCATCACTCCTAGTATAATTATCTCACACTCTCCTCTTAACTCCTCAATGTCCTTTGATATACACTCTACCATTGCCTGGTTTTCCTCTCTGGCCTCTGCTCTCGTCCACAAGTACACCAAACCAAGGAGTGTCATTTGCCCTGCCACTTTCTCTCTTAGCCATATATGTTCCTTGCACTCCTGCTTGACCCTTTGCCAGTCTGTACTTTTATGAATGAATGCACCAACAGCACCCCCCTTTCTGTTGCCTTCTGTTCTATTACAATATTCCCACGCGTAGTCTGGATTGTTAGGAGGTTGTTCCATGTCCTGTCAAAGAGTCTCCCTGGTTGTTTTCCTCTTTACTAGCTATCCTGCTCCTGGAAGGGCCCGCGTGCCCCCCCCCCCCCCAAAAAAAAAGCTACTGCACGTGCTGCAAGTCGCCAACCAACCTCATGACCTAGCCGCTCATCGAAGTGAATTCGATCTCGTTGAAAACCACCCCACCAATGCACCTCTCTGTTTATTTCCACCAGTCCAAAGCTTTTCTCTCGACTCATCTGCCATAATTCTTGGTTTGCGTTGACAACCGCTCTTTGCAGGTTTCGGTCACGCACCGGTACCTCCGGTATCGTGCATATTACTACCTGTACCTGAGGAGAAGTGGCGCGCATGTCATCGACCCCTTTCGCCAGTGTGGTCGCTAGTCCTGCCGTATCTTCATTTAAGACATCACTTAAACCGCCTGAAATAATCACGAGGTTTTGTCTATCAGCCGTAGTTTTAAGTTTTGCTTCGCTTGCCTCATGAATTCTTCCAGCTTGCGTCCTGGGAACGTCCCTACTGCGACCCTCTTGTCACCTCTTAACCTCTTTTTGATTGCTTCTGTGCATCGATTCCAATTCGTGTCCCCAGCGATTATCACATGCTGTGACTTTTCAGCTCGAGCGACCTGCACCTGAGGGTTACTTGCACCTGTGACACCGGCTGCTTTGTCCCCTCCCAGTTCCACCACTACTTCGCTGAAGCAGGGGCCCATCTTCAGCGACCTCTCCCTAGATCTCTCCCTGTTTGTTAACAGTGTATCGTCACTACGGGCACCCCGGCCCCTACACCCTCTCACGCAGCAGGTGCTGGTTAGAAAAAAAGTCCCTCTGGCGGCATCCTTATGGATAGCAGGGCTGCGTGTCTGCATTATTTCGACAAAAAGTTCTACATTGCTATGTTCTAAAGTCACAGCTTGTGAAAGAAGGGGGTCGCGAAAAGGTCACTGCTCATAGTGTGGGAATTTGCTCATCGTAGTCGAATGAAGAAACTTTGTTTAGAGTACTGAGAGATGCGACTAGCACGCAGTGAGCTCCACCACGAAGATGGTAGCCATGAAAAATAATGCTAATCTTTTTCGAAAACGAACGTTTTTAATATACACGATTACTGGTACTTTGAGAAATATTTGCATGGCATGGACGTAAAATTGCTCCACTTCCATCGTGGCATGTGCAATGCAGTTTTAAACGAGGTACAACATTGGCGGCATAGTTTTGAGCTGCTGTGCACAAAGTAAAGGATAAGATTTTCATTCATTGCCCAAAAGTCTCGTCGGTGATGAATGAAAAAAAAAACACTTGCCGTGGGTTAAGCTGATGTTAACATATTCTCGTGAAAATCAAAGTGAAGGTCTGCCGCCGCGTTTCTCGAAAACCCAGTGAAAATTCATGTGATGTAAAACCCGACTTCTTAATAATATATAATATTATCTGGCACAGTTACCTTGCTGCATTTGACACCTATGACGCATATGCGAACCTATCACTACTTTAGGCCTGATACACAAACTTCAAACGAACATTATCACTTCATAGGTATCGAGCCCTAAAATTACCAAGTAGATAAGAAACCGAAATCTCCACTGTTTCCATTAACATGTATCAGGTGTCCGATATTACAAGTTATAGCCATGGTGAAACATATATGCAGATTTGGCAACGCTACAACATGCTTATAGCTCATGCGTAGTCATATATATCAACAGGATATTATGCACTTTTATTTTTCTTCCCGCCGCACATACGCTGAGTTGTACCCACTCAGAGATGATCACGCCGAATGTATTTTTATCTTGACTACCATGTCAGATCGTAAAGTTCCATTGACAATCGGTTACTGAAACCGGTCCACAACTAATGCCAGTGTTTTCGCAAACAGGACGCATCGCAATATTTACAATGCACAGATTCCCAGTTTCACCGTCCGTAAAGATAAGCCATTATTGCCGATGCCTTTCAATGCACACTACACGCCACAGTCACAGTCAACACTGCACAGTTTCGAAGAAGATGTCGCTGTTCCTCGCACTGGCCACCACGTGTGTTCACTTCAACAAACTAAACAGCCCGCCAGAATGGCGAATATTTCATCACGCATTTTATTACACACCTAGATGTTCTCTGACACATGCCACAGCTAATGTTGCCACTGTGAGATGAAGGTTAAGGTTTCAAAAAGAAAAAAGTAAATGCCACAAACACCGAGCAACTTCGCCCCACTCAGCCACCGGCGGGAGTGTTTTGCCAACCACCGCCTTGCACGTGCACCGGTGAGGTCACGCTGTGACGTACCCCAGTCGTGGTCTATTGAACCGGTGGAACCCTTTTTTTCCAAACGTGCTAGCTCTTTCTTCTCCGCCGTTCTGGTTGTCGGTGCCCTATTGTTCTCTCTGTCACCCGCTCCTTCGTTCACGCTGGGTAGTGCTTCCTCGGCGAACTTCAGCCTTTCTCTCATTGACCTCGTTTGCTCTTGCTCTGTCGCCAATGCAGGCTCCAGCTCGGTGATTCTCAACAGCAGTTCATTCTGGGTAACCATAGTTTTCTCCATTTTTTCCTCGACTTCATATTGCCTATGCTTCGCGTCAGCCTGCTCTCCATTTGCTTTTGCTATGAGTCAATTTTCAAACTTACTCCGCATCCTGAACACTTTACAGCCTTTTAACCATGTCTTTATGACACCAATTGTCCGTATGACTTGTCTCAATCGATAATTACAGAATACGATCCCTGCCCTACGAAAAAGAGAAAGCCTAAGCTCTACTACAAAAATTTGCATGTTCAGTGTACGTGCACTTACCCCACAGGGTGGCAAGAAAAGAAAAAACACAAAGAAACACACACACACACGCACAAACTAGTAAAGACCCCCGGGAAAGCCCTACAGTGTAATAAATGCTACAAAGATTTTAACTGCTGCCTGATAATTATAAAGGCAACCTCAAAACATGCCAAACCACTTATCTTTGCATTTGATCGGGAGCGCTAAGAAAAAAACACGTCCATCCACCATTCCAGTCACCACCCAGTCCATCACACGTGAGGCATGAGCGCCATCTGGCAGTTTTCTTCAAAAATAAAACGCGTGGCTCTGAGGTGGGTTTGCGTGCCCGTCTCAGAGGTGAGAAAGTGCAGAACGCAAAGCGACGGGTAGTTGCCACCACCGTCTCGTTTGAGCAAAGCGTTGGAAACACACTCCTTTTCATGCAAGCGTTGCATGGGCAGCGCAGCTTGATGAGCGCTACGGTCCTTAATTCTACTTATGTATGCATTTTATGGTAAAATACGCACATGCAGAATATATGTGTGTTGTTATAGTGCACCAGACATACGCGAAATTGCTTTTTCATCGACAATTCATAAGTATGAATGCTGAACCTTGAGCTACCTTGGTGGGCGCTGCGTATGGAGTCTGCCGTTTCAAGTACCTGAAGCTGTTAAAATTGGACAAACAGACAAATGTACAGACAGACAGATCAAAAGTTTTGGCGTTGAAGGTCCCCAAGAAAGAATGTCTTCTTTTAAAAAGTTGCCTGCTGCGACGTACGTTCTTATACCCCAGACCGGCTCCTCAGCGGATAGTTGGTGACTCAAGCCAATACTTGGATTACCCGACGTCTAATATAATGCTTATCCAATACATATAGCTACGCAGGAACACAAGGGCATATACTACACATAGTACGCATATAGAATGAACGATATAAACAAGAGCACTTTCTACAAGTTTCCACAGTGGCACACATGCACACGTGTTTGCTCATATATGCTGATTCAATGCTACGCATGTGCTCAAGGACACATAGTTCGCATATAGAGTTAACGCAATGAACAAGAGTACAATCAATAATTTTCCACAGCGGCGCACAGTCAGGTTCGTATTCACAAATGCTCCTTCACTCAAGGGCTCCCCTCGACTTGACGAAGTCAAAGCGGAGCGTGCTCCTCCACTGAAGGAGCCCCTGCATTTCATAAACGCTCCTCCACACTTCCTTCGCCAAGGGAGGCCTCCGGAAGGCTCCGTCCATTTGAGTGAACTTCATGGGCAGAGAAAAGCGCCTGATAACGAGAGTATTCGCAATTGTGGTTATGAAATGGCTATCTCTGTATAAACAATGAACGGTTTTTTTACTCATTCCTTTTTTATAAATTGACATAACAGCAAAATATGTGCGTTTAGAATGGTAGCATGGTTTCCCAAAGCCTTCAGCCGGTAGAATTAGTGAAACCTCCACTTCAAGTCTGCCAACAGTTGCGCCCAGGCAGCTGAACGAACAGCTGATAGCGTTTTGTCTGCTGCTGAACGTTTCTACGTGCTCAGTTTATTTTGTCTCGTGTGCGGCTATTATTTGCTGTTTATATTTACGGTAGTGTCTGAGTGGCTGTTTGAGACCCTGCTTTCGCCGGGGTGACTAACGAACTACGTGAGTGATGGCAGGAAGCAGAACATATGGTTTGTTGCTTCGTTTATTTTCACTTTGCTGAGAGCCTTCTGATTACTAGTGTAGCCACCGAACGTGCAACGCAGTGGGGGGAGTAATTTCTACTTTATATCACATTACACTGGTGTGCTTTTAGAATTCACCTCCGACAAAGATTACTTGTACGTGAATTCGTTTTTGCTGCGGGAGTACGTGAAAAGTTCCCGATTTCATAGGTTTGTGCTATGTTCATTTTTCTCATTTACTGCGAATTTCAAGTGGTACTTTCATAGTTGTTCCACTGCATGTAATATAGAAGTTTCGGAAGACAATGCTAACAACTTCTAATCAAGGTTATACCACGGTAGCGTTGATTTCATTGATATGTGGGATTTAACGTGCCATAACCACCATTTGATTATGAGAGACGCAGGGTAGCGTTAAAAAGTAGACATGGTACACTCATGGCTGAGCGTTTGAATAGGACTGTTATGCAAATTAAAAAAAAAGCGATCGTGTGTCTTTCTTCAACTCATGGCGAAAACATCATTTTAAAGTTGTTATTTTCTTCAATTAGCAGCATATATCGTTGGTTAACAATGCGTGTTTGTGTTTTTGTTTTTCAATTTATTCATTTCAATCTTCTAAGGATACCTGAGTAAACAGTTATTTTTTCCATTTTTTCGCCCTGCCTTTGTGGATGCTCTAATATGACAGATTCGAATAGACGGAACCTTTAAATCTCTGTAGCTTCCAACTCCAAGTTCACACAGCGGCCCCGTCTTAAAGTTTTTGTCCTGTCTTCTTTACCTGCAAGCTCGGAAGCACATTCGTTAATGCAGGATTGACCTTTGCACTAATGTTTTGGCTTTTATTTGTAGAATATTACTACGTACCTGACATATCAGCGGTCAGAAGACGACAACGAGGAAGTGGTTTGTCGGTTGTGCGTGCTGTCTTTCATCTTAGTGGACGTCATAAGCATCAGTTTAAATATTGATTTTAAATAGACACGCCTCGTGTCATTTTTACGTAACATCTTTGTGGTGGAGGTGCTGGATATTCCCCGTCTTCATCACGAAGCTCCGCAACAGCCGCATCATCATATGTCCAACCATGTCACAGGTTGAACAACCATCGTCTTCGCCACCTGCCCCTACTGTGACTTCTACATACGTCGTTCTACCTCCTGCTCGTGATCCCGGTGTATTTTCCGGTCAGGATGGCCTTAACGTCGACAAATGGATCAACAGGGACGAACGGGTCAGCGCAAGCTATAGGTGGGACCCGACTCTTATGCTTCCCAATGTGCTTTTTTACCTCGATGGCCCACCGCGAGTGTGGTTCGAGATGCACGAAGCGGAGATTACGAGCTAGGACTCTTTAAAAAGAAGATCCTTGACCTTTTTGGCGACACCGTTGGGCGGCAGATTGCAGTGCGGAATCAACTGGCGGCTCGTGTACAGACGTCGACGGAGTCGTACGTCGCGTACATTCACGATGTAATCGCCCTATGCCGCCAGATTGACGAGCACATGAGTGAGTCTGAGAAAGTGGCTCATGTACTGAAAGGCATAGCAGACGACGCGTTTATTCTTCTAGTTTACAACAACGTTGCCACCGTCGACGCCATCGTTAAAAAGTGCCAGCGGTTCGAAGAAGCCAAGAGCCGCCGTATTACTCGGCGATTCACCCGGCTGCCCAACACGGCCGCAACCTCATCGTGTGAGGCCGCCCGCCAGTCCCCCACGTATGACAACGTCACACGCATCGTTCATCGGGAAATGGAAGCCGCCTGTCCGGCTCCTCTTCCGCCACCCGTTTTCGCAACGCTCGCCTCTGACCAACAACAGCCGTCAGTGGCGTTAATACAAGGTGTGGTGAGGCAGGAGTTTGCGAACCTCGGCCTTCCATCAGCAAGTCCCTTGACTCGCCCTGAAGTCCCGTCCTACTCCCGAGGACACGCTCACCGTTCACCTCCAACAATGTCCTTCCGTAACCCTTCGAAATGGCGAACACCCGACGACCAGCCTATTTGTTTTTTCTGCCACCAGCCTGGGCACGTTTCTCGCTATTGCAGCCGCCGTTGGTCAGACCAACCACGTCAGACTTTCTCTACCTCGGCGCTCAAGCATCCGACGACCCCTCGACCTTCAGTCGCCGCACCCTTCAATTTCTATTCGTCGTCATCTTACGAGCCTTTCACTGACGACCCTTTGTCCGGTCACCACTACACTGACGCCCCTTCGTCCGGTCGCCGCAGTTCTCGCTCCCCGTCACCGCTACGTCGCCAATCCCGCTCTCCGCCACTTCGGCGCTTTTCCTCACCGAGCTTCTCTGGACGACCGCAACAGGAAAACTAGATATTGCAGCTTATAGAGGTGAAGCTGCAATACCAATGATGGCCGAAAATCCTCTACGGACGCTTCCCACGCACCATAGCCCGCTTTAAGTACAAGTCGGCCATGTTCCTGTGACCGCCCTTATTGACACAGGTGCGCACCTATCTATCATGAGCGCTTCTCTCTACGCTGCCGCTTACAAAAGATTATGACGCCATCTACGACGCAGGCAATACGTGTTGCCGATGGCGGTACTGTACCAGTAATCTGAATGTACACTGCTCGTGTCAGCATTGCCGTCGTCACGCCGTGGTCCTTTTTGCCGTGCCAGCCTTCTGCCCTCATGACCTCATACTTGGCCTTGATTTCCTTTCGGCACACTCGGCCTTAATTTATTGTTCGTCTGGTACCCTCAGCCTTGATCTACCAATCTTTGCCGACTACTCTGCAAAGACCACCAGCCGCTTGAGCCCAACCACTTTCGTTCACCTGCCACCTCGAGCCGTCACTTACGTGTCTTTGTCATCGACCCCTCCCGTTCCTGATGGTGATTATATTGTTACGCCAATTACTGACGTTCGGCTGACGCGCAGTGTTAATGTGCCCTATACCATCACGACCATAGCGGATAACTGTGTGTTACTTCCGCTCCTTAACTTTGGTTTCACCCATCAAGTATTGCCCTGCCAGATGTCTCTAGCCCAGATAAGTGCCATAACAAAGGACGATGTCAGTGTTGTCACTGTATCTGCTCTTGATCGAAGCGCAGTCTCACGGTCACCCAGCTCAGACGATGGTATTTTTCGAAACATGATTGAATCGGAGCTGTCGCCTCACCAGGCCGACGCTCTCTGCCAAGTTTTGGCCTGATACAGGGACATTTTTGACACCGACAATCGTCCCTTGGGCCAGACTAAAATTGTCACTCACCGAATCAACACTGCTGACTCTGCGCCCATTCACCGTCGGTCGTACCGCGTGTCAGCGTCCGAGCGAGAAGTGATTCAGAAAGAAGTGGCCACAATGCTTACGAAAAACGTAATCGAACCATCAACGAGCCCTTGGGCATCTCCCGTGGTATTAGTATAAAAGAAAGACGGCTCATGGCGTTTCTGCGTTGATTATCGCCACCTCAACAAAATTACCAAAAAAGACGCGTACCCTATACCACGCATTGACGATGCCCTTAATTGCCTTCATGGCGCCACCTTCTTTTCATCTCTCGACCTCCGATCTGGCTACTGGCAAATTGCTGTAGATGACATGGACCGAGAAAAGACCACCTTCGTTAGCCCTGACGGTCTTTACCAATTCAAGGTCATGCCATTCGGTCTCTGCAACGCTCCAGCGACCTTCTAGAGAATGATGGACACGCTCATACAAGGATTTAAATGGTCGACATGTTTGTGTTACCTGTACGACGTGATCAATTTCTCACCTACCTTTGCAACCCACCTGTAACGCCTTTCGACCATTCTGTACATATTTCTACGGGCCGGCCTGCAGCTCAATTCCTCCAAGTGCCACTTCGGTCTTCGTCAGATTACCGTATTGGGTCACCTTGTTGACGCTGCCTGCGTATGGCCAGACCCGGCGAAAGTACGCGCTGTAACAAACTTCCCATCCCACGCTCTGTCCATGACGTTCGCAGTTTTGTGGGCCTCTGCTCCTACTTTCGCCGGTTCGTGAAAAACTTTGCCGCACTCGCACGGCCACTCACCGACCTTCTAAAAAAGACGTCCCCTTTTCTGGGGCCCTAATCAAGCTGACGCCTTCTCTCAGCTAATCACCGCTCTAACGACACCTCCTATTCTTGCACATTTCGACCCCGATGCTCCTACAGAAGTGCGAACAGACGCGAGTGGTCACGGAATTGGTGCAGTTTTGGCGCAAATTCAGCGGGGCGACGACCGTGTAATCGCGTATGCAAGCCGCCTGCTTTCCAAGTCTGAACGCAATTATTCTATAACAGAACGGGAATGTCTCGCTCTTGTTTGGTCGGTTTCAAAATTCCGTTCTTACTTGTATGGCCGCCCTTTCCGTGTCAGCACAGATCATCACGCGCTGTGTTGGCTTTCTTCTCTGAAGGACCTCACTGGACGACTCGCTCGTTGGGCATTACGCCTACAGGAGTATTCCTACTCGGTTGCTTATAAGTCTGGACGTCTCCATCTGGACGCTGATTGCTTATCCCGCTAACCTGTTGATCAGCCCGACGAACCAGACATCGAGCCTACCCTCAGCGTCATGTCAAGGTCCCAGTTTCTTCAGATTGGTGATGAACAACGTCGTGATGCTTCTTTGCGACAACTTATTGACCATCTCGAATCTGCTCCGAACGACACGTCACTTCGCATGTACGTCCTCCTGAATGGCACGCTGTACCATCGTAGCCTCCAGCCAGATGGCCCTGAACTCCTTCTTGTCGTGCCGAAAAATTTGCGTTCAACCGTGCTGCACGAGCTTCACGATGAACCAACTGCTGGTCATCTGGGTGTATCTCGGACGTACGACCGCGTGCGTCGCCGCTTCTTTTGGCGCGGTCTCACCCGGTCCGTTCGCCTTTACCTGTCCTCCTGCGATAAATGCCAACGGAGAAAGCGACCTACTGCGCCCCCGGCTGGAGTTCTTCAACATATCTCCATCCCAACCGAACCTTTCGTCCGTGTTGGTATAGATCTTCTCGGTCCTTTTCCCGAGTCGAAATCGGGCAATAAGTGGGTTGCCGTTGCTATAGACTACGCGACTAGGTATGCCATCACTCGAGCGCTCCCCACCAGCACCGCTACTGACGTTGCGGACTTTTTGCTCCACGACGTCATCCTACACCACGGCGCTCCTCGCCAATTACTCGCGGATCGCGGCCGAGCATTTTTGTCCCGTGTGATCGGTGATCTTCTGCGCTCTTCCTCGACGCACCACAAGCTGACCACTTCCTACCATCCCCAAACAAATGACCTTACCAAACGGCTAAATCGGACCCTCACGGACATGCTCGCGATGTATGTGTCCTCTGACCACCATGACTGGGACCTGGCGCTACCTCACGTGACCTTCGCGTACAATTCTTCGCGCCACGACACTACTGGTTATTCACCCTTTTATTTGCTTTATGGCCGTGATCAGAAGTTACCACTCGACACCCTACTTCCAACCACTACAACGGCGTCAACCGAATATGCACGCGACGCTATTGTTCGTGCCGACCACGCACGTCAGATCGCCCGCTCTAGACTTTCAGCTTCGCAAGCCACCCAGAAAGCCATCTACGACAGCCGGCATGCTGACGTTCACTTCTCACCCGGTTCTCTTGTTCTCCTGTGGTGCCAAGTTCGTCGAGTTGGCTTAACAGAGAAGTTGTCTCGCTACATGGGTCCTTACCATATCATCCACCAAGTAACCAACGTCACCTATGAGATCACTCTGCATCTGAGACCGCAAGCCTGCCTGCAACCACACCCAGTGATGTTGTGGACGTCAGCAGGCTAAAACCTTACCACCTGCCTACTGAAGACCATAGTTAATGTGCACCGAGACGGCGTTTTACCGCCGGGGGGGGGGGGGGGGGGTAATGCTACATAGCTGACATATCAGCGGTCAGAAGACGACAACGAGGAAGTGGTCTGTCGGTTGTGCGTGCTGTCTTCCATTTTAGTCGACACCATAAGCATCAGTTTGAATATAGATTTTAAATAGACATTCCTCGTGTCATATTTACGTAACAATATTATTGCCGCGAATAGCTCTTGAAAGTGGTCGTGTTTTCTATGCTTCATTCTAAAGCCTCATCAGTACATAATTTATAGATGTTTTATTTTTTTTGAAATGATAAAATTGATGATGCTTCTGACTTTTAGTGTTGTTCTGTCTTAAAAACGACCATGGTGGTTAACTAAACTTTGGAGAAAGTGTCGTCAAAAAGCAGAGTACTTTACTTTGCTGATTTAACAAAGACCAGTGCAACAAAGTGGTAAAAATGCTCAAGAGTATTGGAGACATCGCGGATATGACTGGTGAAACCCCTGTAAATAAAATATCCGCTATTTTTGCAACATTAGAATGTCCACAAGCTAGAACCACGCCATCTCAGTTTCATGGAAGGGGAGTGGTGCTGGTGTATATGAAACAAGCTTAATTTTTGTAGAGCTGCTCTCCTGTAGAATCGGAGGAGAGGTTTTTGTGATTCTGTTTCATCCTAAAAAGACGAATTTGATGATAATTATGTATTCCAAAATTGAACAAAGTAGAAATTTCGAATGGCAAAGTCAACCTTTATTACATTTGGCTGGTGAAGAGCCATGTGACAAACACAAGCGTGCAACTGCAAAGTGTGCAATAATCAAGCATATGCAGGTGACACACTGTCAAAATAAATTTCGAGATTGTAGGACATCATAAATAAGATCAAGGTATTAGACACCATAGCGTGTGTTTTGCAGTGCAGCTGCAAGCATTCACTGCAGATTTTGTGCTTTTTTATACAGTCGTGCAAACTCTGCAATGCATTGCCAAAGCGGCACGTTTTAGGAAATTTTTCTCGGTGTTTTTCCGTCGGCAGCCTTGCTCCTGCACATGAGAGGCAAGACATAATATTAGAAAAACATAATAGCTTGAACAACAAAGCTGCATTTTTTTATTTCTCGGGATGCCCTCATTCATTATATTTCTTGCGTTAAAGAACCGACATGGTTGAGTTATTGAGCTTTGCCTATTTTGACACATATTTGGCTCAGGCACTTGGGCAGCTCTCTAGGCATATGGTTATGTAATTCGATAACCTAATTGCACAAAATCAATGGCGTAGCCAGAAATATCTCTTCAGGGGGGGGGGAGTTCAACCATAAAAAGCAACCTTATAATGTATCTGCTGTATTTCTATTTGCCATTTCCATTTTTATACGACACTCCATGCATTCTTGCATGCGTGCGCGTTTCACAGAGCATGAGCCTCTGCTTGATTCCCTAAAGCTGGGTGTGGTTGTTCATTGGTATTGTGAGCTGCATAGACACTGAATATCGAAGCTATGTTTCACGCGTAGTAGCAAAAACAGCACACCCATTGGGCCCAATTGCGTTGTGTTTTGTTCTTCTTAAATTGTCTCTTATAGTGATCTGACCTGAGAAGTGGGGGAAATAAACAAACAAAAATTAAGAAAAAGGAGAACTTACCCTCTCGTAGATACAGACGATCATCTAACGAAAGTGTGCATCGCCGTATATTTCGGCTAGGGTAGCAAAGATTCACCGGAGAGGAAGCCGCTCAGGAGTACGGTGAATGCAGGGCATCGAAAGTTTGCTATTACGTTTCCTCTCAGCTTGTTTGTCAAGCTTTTGCGCCACGCTGAAAATGGTGTGGTGTGCAAGCTTCATAAAAACACTTGAAATCACAGGCGTCCGCAGTAACTTAGAAGTGTGGCAGCTTCGGCAAGTTGGTATGGCATGACGATAGTTATAGCGCGAAAACAAAACGACGACACAGAGACAAGAAGGACACGAAAAACACGAGCACTAACTTCCAACTGAGTTTATTGCGCAGAACACGAAAATATATAGAGGAGACAGTAACCATGTGATAAAATTCATATGGCACAAAGAGCACAACATGAGTAAGAGAAAAACAAAGCAAAAACAAAAGCACAGAAAAACAGCAAAGAAAATTAACAAGAAAACGAAACAGAAAAGTAAAGATAATAAAACGACTTGCGCGCACCAAAACCTTCGAGAAACATGAGTTCCTTCTCGGACAGAGCCACGGAGGGCTTGCTAATACAAGGCACCTGTTCGCATGCCAACTGCGCGGCCTCGACAATGACTCGGGTGCGCTCATCTCTATGCTTGTACAGCGTCGCTGTGTCCTTGAAAAGGGGCGAACAATTGCACTCAGTGCAGTGTTGAGCAAGAAAACCATCTTTCCCGTTTCTAACATAATTAGCGTGTTCTCTCAGCCGATCGTTCAGACACCTTCTGGTCGTTCCGAAATAACAAGCACCGCACGAAATGGGGGTCCTATAGACAACTTCCCAGGAGCGGGCCGCGTACCTGTTTCTATGTTGAACACTGCATTCCGTTGACGACTGCGTTTTCAGAGGGTTCGTTTCAGGGGGCAGTAAATGAGAAAAATGAACATAGCACACTCCCCTGAAATCAGGAACTGTTCACGTACTCCCGCAGCGAAAACGAATTCACGTACAAGTAATCTTTGTCGGAGGTGAATTCTAAAGGCACACCAATGTAATGTGATATAAAGTAGGAATTACTCACTCCACCACGTTACACGTTCGGTGGCTACACTAGTGATCAGAAGGCTCTCAGCGAAGCGAAAGTAAACAAAGCAACAAACCATATGTTCTGCTTCCTGCCATCACTCGCGTAGTTCGTTAGTCACCCCGGCGAAAGCAGGGTCTCAAACACCCACTCAGACACTACCGTAAATATAAACAGCAATAAATAGACGCACAGGAGACGAAATAAACTAAGCACGTAGAAACGTTCAGCAGCCGACAAAACGCCATCAGCTGCTGCCTGGGCGCAACTGTTGCCAGACTTGAAGTGGGGGTCTCGCTAACTCTACCGGCTCAAGGCTTACGAAAACCTTGCTACCACTCTAAATTGATGTATTTTGCTGTATTGTCATTTTATAAAACGAGATGAGTAAGAAAAGCGTTCATTTATTATACAAAGATAGGCATTTATTAACCGCAATTGCAAACACTCTCGTTATCAGGCGCTTTTCTCTGCCCATGAAGTTCACTCAAACGGAGGGAGCCTTCCGGAGGCCTCCCTTGGCGAAGGAAGTGTGGAGGAGCGTTCATGAAATGCAGGGGCTCCTTCAGTGGAGGAGCACGCTCCGCTTTGACTTTGTCGAGTCGAGGGGAGCCCTTGAGTGAAGGAGCGTTTGTGTATACGGGCCTGAGTGTGCGCCGCTGTGGAAAAATATTGATTGTACTCTTGTTCATTGCGTTAACTCTATATGCGAACTATGTGTCCTTGTGCGCATACGTAACATTGCATCAGCATATATGAGCAAACACTTCTGCAAGTGTGCCGCTGTGGAAACTTGTAGATGTACTCTTGTTCATAGCATTCATTCTATATGCGTACTATTTGTACTATATGTCCCTGTGTGCATGCGTAGCTATATGTATTGCATAAGCATTATATTAGGCGTCGGGTAATCCATGTATTGGCTTGAGTCACCAACAATCCGCTGAGGAGCAGTGCTGGGGTATTAGAACGCACGTCGCCGCAGGCAACTTTTTTAAAAAAGACAGTCTTTCTTGGGGACCTTCATCGCAAATATTTTGATCCGTCTTTCTGTCTGTACCTTTGTCTGTTTGTCCAATCTTAACAGCTTTAGGTACTTGAAACGGCAGGCCCCATCCGCAGCGCCCACCAAGGTTGCTCAAGGTTCAGCGTTCATACTTGTCAATTGTCGATTGAAAAGCAATTGTGCGTATGTCTGAACAGTGAAAAATTTTACTCCCAAAAGGGTGTAAAAAGGTGCTTTTACGGTAAGCACCCTTTGCCGCACCCTTTAACACCTTTAAATGGTCGATTGAAAAAAAAGCACCCCTTTGTTTGGGTGCTCGCCTCGATAGCACCCTAAAATAGGCTCTAAGGGTGCTTTTGTGCCTGAGAAGGGTGTAGGTGACGATTCATCAGATGGAATATGCAGCATAAGAAGAACACATAATTATAATATTTGGGATTTTACGTTGAAAAAACCTCGATATGATTCTGAGGGTCGACGTAGTGGAAAGCTCTAGAGATTTTGACCAGATGGTGTTCTTTAATGGGCACTGATATCACACAGTGCACAGGCTTCTACCTTTTCGCCTAAGTCTTAATTCGACTGCCACGGCCGGCATCGAACCCGCGAACTTCGGATTGGTGGCCGAGCAGCGTAGCTACTGTACGACTATGTGGACCTTGCGTTAAATGACGGCCTAGACTTAGAATGTGTGAAGGTGCTCTCCGAATACAGCAGAATGCCAGCAGAAGCAAATTGCGTCTCATCTCTAATGGCAATTACCTGCAATCAACGTTACGAAAGCTCACCTTAGCGTTGGTTATAAGCTACATTTTTGCTATGGATTATATACATGATTCTGTTTCTTCCGCTATGTGCGATATTGCCTGGTTTGTACGCGACTGTGTATATTTGCTCGCCCACCCTGTATGAGCCTGAGAAAGGCTTACAGTAATAAATAAATGAAAAAAGATAATGTTCGCCTGAGTATGGGTGTGTGTGCGTGAGCCTGCGCATGTGTTCGCGTGTAAGCGTGATTGTGTGTACACCCGTGCATGTGGGCGTCCGCGTGTATGTGCGAGTCCGTGCTTGTGTTAAGCGTGCCTGTGCACATGTGTACGCCCATGCACGCGTGCGTTTACGGTCGCATGTGTGTGTGGCCGTATGTGTGTATACGTGTATGTGTGTGCACCTGTGAATAAGTATGAGTGTTTATCAGCCCGTGCGCCCTCGAATTTCGTGTGTGTGTGTGTGTGTGTATGTGTGTGTGTGCGGGGGGGGGCACTGCTTCTTAGTGTTTAAGGTCCCACACCTGTTCAGACTGGGAGTCTATATAGGAGGTGGCTTAAGAAATGGCGGTGGTCATCGCACTGTACACGGACTATTCAGTACATGCAAAACAGCTGCACATTTTCGTACCTCATCATTGCTTACGAACTTGCTGTGGTAACTGATTAGGTCCGCTGAGGCGCTTCTACGCTCGAAAACGTGGGTTATGACCAATTCACACGGAAAGCTGTCACTGCACTCATGCACAACCATTGTTTATATTAACAATGTTTAACAAGAACTTGCCCTGCTTTTGCTATAGGTGCTTAGCTAGCTCATTGGGCAACCATATGGAATTATGTGCTGATCATGTCGTCAGCAAAAAGTTTGTTATAACAACCTCGGCACGTTTCGTGGTGCGTGACAAGCCTTCTAAACACCCGTGACTGTGGATTAATTTGTTCGAGCTTCGACTACGCATTCAGTGTTTGCGGCACCATACGCGGAATTGCCAGACACACACAATGCGAAAAGAAATTCCTCTGGAAAAAGATGTAGCGATGCTCTCGCGCCATAGCCACTGAGGACGAAATAACTATTGTTTCTGGCCATTCCATGGTGCACTTTGTTTTCCGCGAGTTTTGCTTCACTATTTTTCGCCCACTGCAATCGCATTCCGTCAAAATACTCAAAGAACCCGAGGCTGGTAAATAACCTGCGTCGCTGTTCGGCTGGCTGGAAAGAGAGTTGCCATTTACAAGGAGTCATTCTTGAAGCGCAATTCAATTGCCTTCCGCGTCGAACCACCGTTCGCCGTATGCGCCATAGCGCTTGCCTTTCGGCGCCGTCTTGGCGGGTTTCCCGCTCCTCCCCCCCGCTCACCCCGGCCAGCGTTGCCCCCCCCAGCCGCGGTGTAGATAAGCAAATAGTTGCGTCACTGAACACCTGCGTCGACAGCTGCGGAGCCGCCACCAGTGCCTCCTTCTTCTCTCAACGTTTCCCTCTCTGTCTCATCTATCCGTCTTTCAAATGCGTTGCGTTGGTCTGGGGTCTTGGTCGCTGTGTGAGTTCTAGCAAACAGGCGCATATTCAATGGTGGTCACGCATCACCACGTGTTCGAAGTGACACTCGGATTAAGGAGTATTCATGGAGTGGCGGACACGGACAACGTTGGCCTGTTAACGGTGAGTGTACTGTTTTCGTAGGTAGCAATCATACAGCGCTAGCTGGGCGCCTGCAGCAGCTCTGCCGAAGTAGGCTGCCAGCCATTTACAACGGCATGCGTTCGCGGACCTGTTGCAGATGCCCGATTAAACGTGTGACTTAACGAGTTCACACTGCTATGCGCGATGTTGTGTAAGTGCCTACATCACTCATACAGTGAGTGATGTGATCACTTAACAAGGGCGCGATTCGTTGCTGATCGCAAATTGTCTCTACACTGCTCAAAGTGATTGATATTGTTTCGATATGCGCTTTAGTCTACATCGTAATAACATTTCTATTAATACTCAAATCTGCAGCGTGCTTCTGTAGGTGTAAGCGTAAAAAAGAAAGAAAAAAAATTATGTACAGAGGCGCACTGTACGAAATGGTTTTTCTTGCTTAAAGACGGTATAGTTTGAGGTGCTGATATGTCGCGATGCTCCCAGCACGTTCGCGTCGGTCTTTTAAAATATTTGGGACACGTGTCACCAGCAACAGGGAAAGATCTAGTAGACTTCGAAAGGCGCGTTGTTGTGGCCATCGCCGTGCGTTGTTTTCTCTCGTTTCTGTTTGCTGTTTTCGTGCTTTGCTTTCATCTGCGATAATGTTCGGCGTTATAACAAAATCGAGAGAGTATACGTGACTGTGGGAGCTATGTGCGGTAGCTCTAGCACAAGCCATGGCTGCTGCAACGTAGACGGCGTCCGCGCGCGTTTGTGTCATTCGAGCGCTCCTACTTGCTTGATTGTGTTTAACTGAGTATTTAGCACGGTTTGCCTTTGTAAATCCCGTGGTCAATAATCGCTAATAGCGTGCCCCTGATGCATATACTGTGAAGTATATATAGATCCAGCACAAGTTCTTACTTGATTGTACATGTTTATATTTTTGCCCACACGCAATGAATGGAGCTCGATAGTTGGCGCACCTTTGATAATCAGGACCACTTTCTTCAAGTAGTGTGTAATTAGTGCATGCTGATATCTATTAGTACAGTCTAAAAGAATACTGGCACCCCTGCCATGGGCACTCAACACCCTTGTGCACTCTTCTCGCACCCTCCTCAGAGGGGGCTAAAAAAGTGAAGGACATCGAAGACACCCTTCCTTAAGGGTGTTTTTGTAACACCCTACAGTTTTTTACATGTACACCCTATTCTAAGGGCGCATGGAAAAGCACACCAGCCACTATAAACTTGATTACCTTGTAGTAAGCCATAATTTAAACTTATCGAGTAACGTCATATAATCAAAAAAATCACAGCATATCCACGGAAAGAATGATGATGAGTGGAGCGAAGCGCTGGAGGGTTTCATCGCTAAACCGTGAACCACCTGCGATTATCGCTCACTGCATCATCAAAGACGTGACAAACACGGCATATATTTATACAAGAAATTTTATTATTTGTAAGTGCTAGCTATACGTCGCTTCCGTTCCCCATTCATTATAACGGCTTTATGGTAGGTGAAGTGGTGGATCGGTGACGGGGCGTAGTGGGATGTTTGCAAGGACGAAGTAGTGGACAGTTTGCAAAGGTGGAACTATAGGCGGTCACGTATAAACAAGGGATGAACACAGTAGGACAATCTATGGTTCTGTAACGCGCCGCTGCATACAACTGCACAGTCATCTTGCACTTCATATTGCCGACTTCTCAACAGTACTTGTTTTATGGTCAGTCAAGTGGGGAATCGGTGATTGGGCGTAGTGGAACGTTTGCAAGGATGAAGTAGTGGGCTGTTGGTATAGGTCACACTGTAGGGGGTCTCGTACATACATACCAGAGATGGACAGACCCACACCTTCAGGAGCTTCGCCCCTAAAAAGTAGGCACTAAGTTGTAGAAGTACGCACTAGGGACAGGATATCGCTGTCGTGTTGAACTCCTAAAGGCGAAGCTTAAGGACTCCACAATTTTTTGGTGGGGGGAGGGGGGGGACTTACCCTCTATTTCAGCCATAGATGACATGCACTCTTTGCTAGTTAGGTTGCACGCGGGCAAGATAACCGGTGGGCATCAAGCGTAGCTCAATGCATTATAAGATAAGACCAGCGCATAAGGTGGAGACAAAAAGTTAGGTGGGCAGATGACATTAAGATGTTGGCAGTGATAACGTGGCAGAGCCAGCAGCAAGAATAGGACTGGGTTGATGGGCCAAACGTGGGAAAGGCATTTGACCTACCCTGGGCGCAGGCCAGCTGATGATGTAATAGGTCCTCGCGCTAATCGCCTTCGAAACTGCCCACCTGTGTCCTTTCTATGTACATGCTTCATTCCGCATCGTATGGAAACGATGACTGCGCGCAAGACATTAGCCATTTCAAAGTATTATTGAATGCCTATACTGCAAGCAGAGTTGCCAAGTGCCCACTATATGCCATAGTCCATTTGCGAATCAGTGAACGCCCCGCTACACGTTCGTAGGACAACGCGTGAACCTAAGCAGCTGTTCACGTTGTTGATGCTTCTGCTGCTCATGATGACTAAATATGTCTGAGTGCGTTGTAATACATGGGACTTCAAAACGTCCACTCGTTCTTTAATTCACATCTTTTGACACCTGGCGTGATTCTACGCTTCTGCCACGCAATGCATCACATGCATTAAGGAGACTTCCTCCACTGCATGACATTCATATAAGCGACATTCCAAATGAATTTAAACAATTCTTACATTATTTCTGTGAGGATGCATCTGTGCGCGCGTGAGTGAGTGAATGAACTACTGCCATTTTTATGCTTAATAAATACCACGAAACACAAAAAGTCGCATGATTCTGAGGCAGAACACCTGCTTTCCACGCGGACGGCCGGGGTTTGATTCTCACTCTGGCTGTGAAATTTCTAATGTTTATATTATTTACATCTTTGTTGACTTCTTGGTGACGCACAAAATAACAGTTTTCGCGCCCAACCAACGCGCCCAACCAACAAACCCGACGCCTACGCCGAAATTTCGGCAAAACGAGCTCTTTAACGCCACTGCATTCATCCATGCTCTTCTTTTTTTTCACAGAGAGTAGTTTACTAGAATAGTATTTCGGTACACTATAGCTGCAAATTTCGCCCGGAAACTGGCGTGGCGTGCAAGGTCGCTTGAAGCCATTTCTTGGGAAAGACACTGCATAATTTTAAACTCATTACAAAAATATGTGTGTCACGGTATTGTGAAGATTTAATTAACTGTAGCGGTTAGTACTCCTGTTGTGTCGTTCTATAACACATTACAATATAGATTAATTTTTCAGCGCACAACAGCGGCAACACCTAAAAGAAGCACCTTGGTGCAATATTAGTGGCTTGGCTGGTTGGGCACACTTTCGATGGGTCTCGACCAGAAAATCAGTTCACTGCTGCGAACAGAGCGCCGACTTGCAACATGTTGTTCACTCGCCGCTGGTGATTGGGGCGTGAGCGATTGGCCGTTTTTTTTTTCGCGGTGATCAAATTCGCAGTCTGCAAATCTTTGTTTTCTGGGTCGTAGAAAGGGCCTTAGGAAATATGACGGTCGGACCAACCCTACATTTGTTAGTGATCACCTTGCGGGAACAGGCGAATATTGATTCCATCATCGATGAATAATTCCCTTGCAAGAATTACTTACTCAAGTTGGCTGAGCTAGCATATAAAATATTAAGCTTAGAAAGTGTCATATGTCATTGTTTCCAGCTTACTACATCTTTATTCGTTGCGCGAGTGCTGTGATGGCAGCACTGACGAGAGGGGGCTTATTCAGTCTCCTCCCCTTTTTCAGTTTTTGGCAGAAAGAGATAGTTCATTGTTGCGGCAGCACACACAGGTAGATCAGACTGGCGGGACAAAAAAAGTGCACATGGCTGAAAAGAAATGCGGACAACGCCTGCACGAACAACAGTGGTACTGCCGTGCTGTGATTTTGACTGTTGCCGATGGCTTCCGCGAGCGCGAGTCGGCGAAGAAGAAGGCGAAGAAGTGAAGCGCGGGCTCCCCGCGGAGTTCGTGAAGACGACGAGCAAGAAGGTCACATCAGGCCAGGGCTCGCATTTGACGGAGCCATCCCACTGACGGGATCAAAATTGGGCGCCGAGTGCAGCGGCTGAAGAGCCGAGTGCATGGATGGACATCGCTGCCTGCGCTGACTTCTTCGTGGTGAGCCAAATTCTCGAGTTCGTGCCCGTCAGCGATTTGTTCAACACAAGCGAAGTCTGCCGCCTCTGGCAAGCCGTCAGCCTCGGTCTGCTGAGACGGAAACTGCGCTACCTCTGTTACTGCCACGTGAGTCGCACGGCCAGTTTCAGCCATTATACAAGGGCCGCTTTAAAGCGAGCTTCCTTTATTCAGTATATCTGTGAGTGGGCACGCGGTTCGAGTGGAGGGCGCATTCGCGCTTGTAAAGAAGATAGTGACGAGAGCAGGGATAAGTGCCTTGAGATATTCAGGATAGTGCAAAAGGATCAGGAGAAGGGTGCGAAGGCGTTGTCGCTGTCTTGTCTTACAGTGAGGCTTGCTTGGAGGAACTTTTGAGAACCGTTGGTACTCCAATAACCGGTGTATGATTATGAATATTATGAGGTGGTTGGAAACGTAAAGAGAATCATAGAGGTGCCCTTGTCGCGCAGAGATGCTAGGCCACATAATATGCTGTCACGTATTTTACCCGGCCCATAGCGGGCTTTACGTTGATGTTTGAAGAACAGTCTCGAACTAAATGGAGCGACTCTCGTGACCTTGTATAGGACTAAAATTAAAAAGGCAAAAATTGCTAGAACCTTCTTGTCGATGGCTACAGTTGGCGCTATACTTGTACCGACTCGTTCCCGGACTAAAATTAAAGAGGCAAAAATTGCTAGAACCTTCTTGTCGATGGCTACAGTTGGCGCTATACTTGTACCGACTCGTTCCCGTTGGCCGTGGTGGTTGCTGTTGGGAGGTACACCTGGCACTTTACTAGCGAAGTGATGAACTTAGTTAGGGCTCATTTCATTCTCTGTCTAATCAGTGTACACGAGAGTCACCCCTACTGCACTTCTTTGTTACTGGATGCTATGAAAGCGGCGGAACATCCCACAGTCTTAATATGTGTAGCAACGCAGTAATATCTGTGCGAAACAAAAGTGAAGCATTCTTCGAATAGCTGGAGAGTACTCCGTGCACGACAATGGTACCTGCTGATTGTTTTGGCACTGCATACTTGCAGCTGGCAGCGTGAGTGAATTCACGTGCCTATATACTTTGCGTGGTTAATCACATGACGGCGTTTTATAGCTGTTCTTTTCTTCGAACAGCCTTCACCGTCATTTTCTGTTCTGTTTCGGAACCGGCTATCCCGCACCTTTTCAGGTTTGCCATACTTACCGAAATCTCTGCGAACCCTTCAATTTTACGGCACGAATTTCCTTTGTTTGAGGTCAACGCTTTTTATACAAGGCAATAGGCTCTGACCGGCAATTTTTAAAGAAATAAGGGCCACTTCGAAATAACAAAATATAATAAAGTTTGTAAAAGTTGACGCTTGCGCGTGTTGGCAAGGGTACATTTTGAACGCATTTTGAACGCATACAAAACTTTAAAAATGTCACAGGATATGCATCCAGACAACTCACAAAATTATCGAGGAGCTAATGATAAATTAGTGACATGTGTGTTTGCAAACCAAGTGCTCTGTGTAATCGTAAAACAGGTTACTCTCCCCCCTCCCTTCCGGCTTTAGGCCAAAAGTGAGTGCCTGTTTGATTGTGTGCATCTAATGTGATAGTATCCTGATTACACTTTTTTGGATGGTTTCTCTCTCTCTCTGATTATCTATGCATGTACTTTTTATTGTAATAAATCCAGTTAGTAGCCGGCTCTCTTTGCTTCAGCCTGCTCTGACGCACTTCCAAATCTTGTATCCACTTCGAATACTTTCTCAATTCATTGGTGTTATGCTAGAAATACCTGCATATTCAATCAATCAATTAATCAATCAATCAATTTGTGATCCCAGGAACAATCACCAGGTCTTCGCAAATGCACAGAAAAAAAGAGTGCTAATCACAAACATTGCAATAGACAGTGTAAAAGAAGAAATACGAAAAAGAGCAAGAACGTGAAACAAGAAAAGATAGCAGTAGACCAGCAAAAATATATATAACCCAGTATGACGTATACAGTGTTCCTCAGTAAACTCTAGCTAAGCTTTAAGTATGTACCGATGCACTTTATGACGACACGACCAAATTACATAGCTGACTGGTGAACGAAGTAAGGTGCGAAATTTTGTATTTTGCCTAATTGCTTGAATAGGCGAGATTAGTTACCTATTTAGGCAACAAAACTCGCCAATTAATTTCAACAAAAAAGTTCTATGTCTGTTTACAAAACGTCCTATTAGGCTGTTTCTCACTTGTAGCAATCATTAGTGTTTTATGCTTTTTGCAGTTGCCCGTGAAATGCCCGCTTGCGAGCCGTGATTGCAGGAGTTCTTAACATTCCGCGTGCAGACGATATGCTTCCCTCGCGGCGGCTCATGGCAGTGATTACCAGAAAGAGCGGTCTTTGCTTGGGCTGCTGCTCGTCAACGTACAACCAATATATACCATTGTCGCGGGCCTGTCAACTTTCAGGCCGCAGCGTATTACGTGCCCTTGCCGTTTGCAGCGAGAAAGTTTTGGGAGCAGAGCAATCACGGCACGCGTAGGCGCCCAAGTGGGCGTGTCACGCCCTATAGGTTTGTATTGGACGGGCGCGTGCAATAAAGCAGAACAACACTGTTATACTTAAGAAATAAAAATTAAAATTGGATGTTTTTGAAAGCGGCCTACAACTTCCTCATTGCGATTTTTTCACAAGCTTTGTCGCTCTAGAAGTGAGTTAATTAACCTTGCCTGATCAATGAAACAAAACTCGTAAAATAGAAACGCCCTGTATGCAACACTGAGTAGCATTCATTTGGTAGACTTGTCATGAAGGGCGACGACAAGCTTCAAAACTCTGGCCAGAGTTAGCTGGGGCACCCGGTTTAGCAACGTCTCCAAAACGCGGCCCTCTCACCTTCTGCTATCGGGCCGACCCGTACGCGTCTGTTTTTATACTGTATTTTTGATGAGCCATCATATCTGGTAAACATGGTTTTTTTTTTCACTTAATCGTGCAGCAAAAACTTCGTTTTTTGAATAGGCGTCCACAGTTTAGTCATTAGGGTGTTCATTATCCATACATACATCAAACCTGTATTCCCAGTTTCAGAAGTTACGTTTACGCGAGATAGGGGAAAAGCGTTCTTTCCAATTGAAATAACAACAATAGCTGACATTTTCTTTGAACTTCACCCCCCTACCCTTCACTTCAACCTTCGTCACTCTCCGGGTCCTTAAGTGGATTGAGTTTTGTGACTGTGGCCCACTAGCTAGCTAAGGTGAGTTTGAGACCCCTGTTGCATAGGGCAAGATTAATTTTGCTGCATACAATAACACGGGAGGTTGGCTGAAATACTTTCATGAGTGTTCCTAGTTGGTCAAGTCGGTTCATACTTATCTTCGAAGGAAGTAAAAAAAAAGTTGCGAAAAAAAAGAAGAAAAAAATTGGCCCCGTATCTGCATGTTATACTGCAAATGTCATCGAAAGACAATAGTATTACGTCTGGAGAGAGTAAACAAAAGGTTTATTCGATGTTCTGCGCAAGAAAATCAGCAGTGATGGTATTCTGGAGGCGTTGCGTCAGAGTGCCTCGAGCGTGCAGCGGAGGCGAACGAGCGCATCAAGGCACGTCACACGTGAGACATGAGCGCTTTCTGGCAGTTATCTTGAAAAACGAAGCGTGCACGGCGTGCACGCACATCTCGAAGGTGATAAGGTGTAGACCGCGTGGCGACGTGTAGGTTCAACCACCGCGTCGTCTTAAAAAAGCGGTGGAAACACTCGCCTTTTTGTGCAAGCGTTGCATCGTCAGCACAGCCTTATCTGATAAGCGCTACCATCCTTAGATTTACTAAAGCCTTTTCTAATAAACAGGCACCCATACAGACTATTGACGTGTTGTTTTTGTGCCTGAGATATGCGCAATAATTGCTTTTTTTACAATTGAACAAGTAGGAACGCTGAATACTGAGCCTTATTGGTGGGCGCTGCGGATGGGGTCGGCGGTTTGGGTTATCGTTAGGTGCTGTTTGGACTTTAGGGCATCGTTAGGAGTCCATGAACAAACCAACGAATGGACAGAAAGACCAAAATGTTTCCGTCGAAGGTCCCCAAGAAAGACTATCGTCTTTAAAAAACATGGAGACAGAAGCATACACAGTGACGCAGATGTGGCTAGAAACAACGCCTTCTCCAAAGTCCGTACAGAGCATGCGTGAAGTCAACCTGCTAGATCACTGAGCCAATTTTATTCATTCAAATCACTCCTGTTTACGCAAATCACGCTCTTTCTTGGCCAAAAGAAGAGAAGGTGCACTTACACATATTTGAGGTCTAAGTTTCCAAATATAATAGGTATCAGTCGGTACACTTTTCCACTGCGTCTTATCCTTATGCTCAATAGAAACATTTCCAAACATGGGTGTACAACCTCACTGCTTAAGGTTTCGCGGAAGGTTACCACCAGGGGTAGCCAGTAAAATATTTGCATGCTCTCACAAATAAACGTTACTACATCGACCAGAGAGTCTGATGTATTGCTCATCAGAACTGAGCAGAAAACACTAAAAAGGAATATTTCTTACGTAGTAGTCAATTCCGAATTTGCAATATCGGAAGCGTAACTCTTACTCAGAGAACAAGCTTGATCAGCAAGAAACGCATGAAAAGAATATGTGGGTGGCAGCGCCAACTTGGAAGTTCTTACCTCTTTAGTGGCATTGCTAGCTACGGAGTACATTGTCCTTTGTGAAGACGACCGACCTAACATAATAAGTTCCACAAATTTCGTTGGACTAATGTTGCCAAAGTATAAAAAATACACTTTGAAATCCATAAAGTAACGCGTGGAGACCTCAGCGCAAATTACGAAAATGATACCTAGACCTCTATTTTTTGTGAATGAACCTATAATTGTGAAAGTAACGAATATGGAGTTTGAATAGTATGATTTATTAGTCTCAACTCATTCATCATTTCAGTTTTTGCGTCGAAGCTCACCTCGACGCAAGTGCCTTACGTGTGGTAGTTTAGCACTATTTGTGTCACATTTCAAGACACCTGGTTTGTCGCTGGCTGTTACGGGGAACTTACGATTGCAGTACAATTGAAAGCTCCGATACTAAATGATCATCAGTAATTGCCTAATCCCCACGTGCCACAGAGTACACCACAGTAATAAGAAAAGTGACCTTCCCTTTCTGATCGATTATCACAGATAAAACCGGAGGAAAAATGCCCGCCAACAGCAAGCGGACTGCCAAAGTTCCTGGAAGACTTCTGCCGGGATCTCCGGCGGTTTATCCGAATTGCCCGACAAGCGGGTTGCAGCCCCACGTTCGGCTTCCTGTCGTATTCGTCCAACCCGAAGGACGAAAAGGCTGGTGAGTGAACACTCGCATTTCTCAATGTGAACGTGCTTGGCATTTAAAAAATGAACGAATTGAATTGTTGTGCTTCTTTTAGCTGCGTAAACGAGGATATACTCAAGCCGCCGTGTATTGTAGTGGAATCCAAATTAATTTCTGAGCACCTTGGTTTTCTATAATACGAAGGATTCCTTATCAATCTTTAGACAGGGCCTGGCCAAGTGTTGCTAAGTCTCTCCTGAGTGTGTATTAGGTGTAAAAAGCAAGTGCAGCTCTTTTAGAGGAAGTTCATGTTTTACGAGCTCTGTTTCTTTGATCAGCCAAAGTTAATTCACTCTCTTCTAGAGCCACACAGCTGGTGAAGTGATTGTATTGAGAAAGCTGTAGGCGCCCCGTCGAGGTGGTCTAGTGGCTAAGGTACACGGCTACTGACCAGCAGGTCACGGGATAAAATCCCGGCTGTGGCGGCTGCATATTTCATGGACGCGAAAATGTTGTAGGCCTGTGTGTTCAGATTTGGGTGCATGGCAAAGAACCCCAGGTGTTCAAAATTTCCGGAGCCCTCCACTACTGCGTCTCTCATAATCATAAAGTGGTTTGGGACATTAAACCCCACATATAAAAGTTTTGGGTCGCTTTCAAAAACATCCGATAAGGCTGTTTCCAACTTTGTTAAGTATAACAGTGTTTTTGTGCTTACTGCACACGCCCGTTGAATACTAACCTATATCGCGTGACATGCCCACTTGGGCGCCTATGCGTGCCGTGATTTCTCTGCTCCCCAAACCTTCCCGCTGCAAACGACAAGGGCACGTACTATGCTGCGGCCTAAAAGGCGACAGGACCGCGACATTGGCAGTGGCTGTACGATGACGAGCAGCAGCACAAGCAAAGACCGCTCTTTCTGGTAATCACTGCCATGAGCCGCCGCGAGGGAAGCATATCGTCTCCACGCGGAAAGTTAGGAATTCCTGCAATCACGGCTCGCAAGCGGGCATTTTACGGGCAACTGCAAAAAGCATAAAACACTAATGGTTGATACAAGTGAGAAACAGTTTAATAGGATGTTTTGTAAACTGGCGTATAACTTTTCCATTGAAATTTATTTGCCAGTTTTGTTGCCTAAAGAGGTAACTACTCTTGCCCATTCAAGAAATTAAGCAAAATACGAAATTTTGCGACTTACTCCATTCATCAGTCAGCAACATATATTTGGTCGCACCGCCATAATGTGCATCGGCATAATTTTAAACTTTGGCTAGAGTGGACACACGCATTTGACAAGGCGAACGTGCTTGGCCTTTAAAACAGGAAGAACGAATTGTATTGTTGCCTCCTTTTAGCTGCATAACCATGATATAATTAGGCCACCATGTATTGTAATGGAATCCAGATTAATTTCTTACCACCTCGGTTTTCTGTAATGCGAAGAATTCTTTATAAACCTTTTGACAGTGCCTCGCTAAAGATCGCTAAGTCTGTCCAGTTTATCGGTTAAGTGTTTTTTTTTTGAAAAGCCTATGGCAAATGTAACTCAGTTATGGTTGTATACATAACCTAATCTAAGAATAATATATAGGATTTAACGTCCCGAAACCACCATATGCTTGTTATAGGCGCCGCCGTGGAGGATTCTGGAGGGAGTCCCTCTCGAGCTTTCGAAGAAAGCGGACGGGCGTTTTTTGCCCTTGCGTTTGTGAGAGACGCTCTCGCGTCTTTTGCAACGCTCCCGCTCTCTTTCGCGTAAGCTTTTTGCCAGTGCTTTAGCGTTTCCCCCCACATTCCTGCCGCGCCCCGTTGCCCCCGACATGAAGCACATGGTTGAAAGAACCACGATAATGGTAGAAGTATGGTTGGACGGCTCTTGGCAGCCATCGCCAGGTTTTCGCGCCTAGGAGAAGCGACGCCTCGAGCTCCGCCAGGCAACGCCGCATCTAAACGGCGCCCAACAAGTGACGCTCCCAAGTAACGACCTGAAACTGCGCCCGCCGCCCCTGCGAAGACACGGTTCACTACCTAGGATGTCGCCTGACGCCTCCACATCGTGGGACGGCCAAAAATTCCCGTCGAACTTACGAAGCTGCCGCCATCGCAACTGTACGAAGCCCTGCTGAAGGCCGCGTCATTATGGACCAGCCACCGGCGTCCCGCGCCAAAGTGCGGGTTCACCCCACAAACAACACATTCACCCTTAGTGTGCGAGAATCCGTCCGAGCACAAGCCTAACTTCGCATCACGTCACTGCACATCGCAGTCCGGACCATCGAATTTCACGTTTACGCCCCACCACCCGACGAGCAATTTCGTGGCATCATGTTCAACGCCTACGACAACTTTACTGAGGCGAAAATCTTGAAAGACTTGCAAGAGAGCAACCCAACTATGCCTGTCGAGAGTGGCCGTTGCATGGGACGGGCGAACCACATAATTGTCACCATGCTTGGAGGTTGTTTGCCACGATGGATCTTCTATCACGACGTCTACATTCGCCTCTACCCCTTTTACCAAAGAGTAGAAGCGTGCTTTAACTGCTGCAAGTTGGGTCATCCAACTGATGTTTGCCCCCATCCTAAACGCAACCGCTGTGCGCGCTGTGGCGAGGAACACCCACCGATCCCTGAGGGCACCCAACCGACATGCCGTGCCTACTGCATCGGTTGTAAGGGCGGTCACGCAACGAACAGTTCCAACTGCAAATACCGTTTCGTTAAGAAGCCTACCCTGTCCAGCTACGCACCGGCGCAAGCACCTGACGAAGAGCCCCAACCGCAGCAGCCGTCAATCCTTCTCACCAATCACTCACCATCCCAAGAGCAGTCGTACCCACCTCTCGGCCAGCCACAGCAGCAGAAACAAACTGAGCATATTGGACCCCGCAACCATGGCTGCTCCCGGTCGAGGTCCTGGTCCAGGCGCCGGTCCAAGTCCAGGTCCAAGTGGCGGTCCATGTCCTGATTGTGGTCCCATTCTGATAGCTACCTCAACTCATCCTCGTTGCTTTTCTCCCCTTCCCCTGGTTCGTCCCAGGAATTGACACAGTCATTATCTGTAGCTGGTCCCAAGAAGCTTGCGTGGGCTCAAGGACCCCCAGCGTCGCTCAAATCGTCACCGACGTCGTCGCAGGATCCACAGGTGAGGGAGTTGGTCAGGGAAAACTCCTCATTTAAGGCACAACTTTCCTCGCAGCAGTATCAGCTCCCTAAACTAATGTGCCAAATGGGAAGCCTCACGTAATACATCCAGTCATTAGAAGGAAAGCTAGAGAAAACCCTTGAGCAACCAGCCATGACCGCGTCGGAACCAATGGAGGCCGTCTCTTCCCAATCCTAGCCCCAATCGCAGCTCGCGGGTAAGCGCAAAGCAAAAAAAAATCGCTTCTTGCCGAGATCGATATCGTTACGGCGGTCTCCAAAGCGGTATGTGCGGCTCTCACAACCCTAGACACAAAGTTCGAAGTCCATTTCAACACTCTGCAACAAGCATTTGCAGACACGAACACCTCACTGAACGCCCTGAAGAGTTATACGGAGGCAACCAATAATTCACTGAATGCTTTAAAAATTACACGAAGTCCACCACCGCCAAACTCTATTTACGGCCCGAGCACCGCGAGCATCCGCCTACGTTCTGCCAACGTGCCACACTGCAGGCGCACCCCAAGCCTGCAATGGCTTCTTCATGGTGTGTCCCACACTGACCATATGGAAGTGAAACTGCAGGGGATACCGTAAGAAACGGAGCCACCTGTAGCAGCTCGTACAGAAACTGCAAGCTGATCCGCAGGCAACGGAACCAGCCTCGGATGTTATCGCCTTGCAAGAGACGTCTACTCTTTCCACCCTCTTCGGTTACGAGGCCTACTATCAGCTTGATACGCATGCGTGCCCCTGCACATTGCCACTCGTTAACAACAGCCTCCCAGTTATACAGCACGAATTGGAAGCAACGGGCACTCAGCATACGATCGTAGAGATTCTACCACGCAAACGCAGAGGCAAGTCATTCTTCGTCCTGAATGTGTGCAGTTCACCCCGTGTGAAAGCGGCAGACTTCTCTCGCTCTTTACTGAGACGATTGGTCTCGTCGGAGACGTGCAGCTGCTCTTGCTCGGCGACTTTAACAAACGACATTCCGATTGAGGCTACACGCATACAGATTCGAAAGGCAGAAAGCTATAATCATTATTACAAGACCTTCGTCTTACCCTTCCTAACGATGTGCAGTAGCCGCCCACACGAACAGACAACGGTGTGTGCCGTGGCACATCGCCGGACCTTACATTGTGCAAGAACGTTACGCGTTCTAATTGGGACAATACGGGCCTTTTAGTGGGCAGTGACCACAAAATCCTCGCAATAACAATTCAAACGTGCCTCAGCTAGAAGCCAATACCCACAGCTCGCATTACGGATTGGCCGAAATTCTGCCAGTTGCGTGAAAAACAAGCCTCCAACACCGTTATGGACATCAATAAATGGAATAATTCATAGCGAGAGCATGTGCAAGTCAATCCGTGAGGTGGAGACTAGCACCGACTTGCCCTCTACCGACTCTCCCCTCCTCCACATATGGGACACACACGCTGGCCTCATGCGCAGGAGGCGCCGGCAGCGTCACAACAACAAATTACGCCGCCGTATCGAAGCGCTAGCGCGTGAAATTGAGAACCACAGTTTCGCCCTCGCGAGACAGCAGTGGGGTCAGCTGTGTGACAGTCTCCACAGGCAGATCAGCTCCAAGAGAATGTGACACCTACTACGACACTTGCTTGATCCCTGTGCGTCCAAGTCGTCTGCGCAAAAACAGCTTCACCGGCTGCTACATTGTTACCCTCAGACAGAGGCCGAGCTGCTCGAAGAATTGGCTCGTTGTTACGTGAACCTCGCTCAGCCGAACGCGCCACTGGAGCATTTTCCCTCGTACAGCGGCCAACGAAACCCCCGACTGGGCGAAGATATTACGGAGGCGCAAAATCTACGCGGCAATGCTCAAACTTCGCACAACGTCGGCACCTGGTCCTGATGACGTAAGCAACAAATTCCTCCGAAATCTCGACGTGAAATCAGTGGCTGCGCTTACATGGTACGCTAGCGAGTGCTGGCACTCTAGCCACATATACCACAGGAGCGGAGACACGTGAGGCTCCTATTTATCCTCAAACCAGGCAAGAAGATGGACATCGCCAACCTATGCCCAATAACACTCACATCTTTCATTGGCAAGCTAATAAAACTCGTTGTACTTGCACGATTACAGACGTACGCTGAAGAAAATGACATTATTCCTCCCACGATGCTCGGCTTTCGCACCCACCTCTCGACGCAAGACACGCTACTGCAAACACACCAAGACCTCCCTCGTACTCCACTGAAGGCCGGCACTCGCACCATGCTCGGTCTAGATCTTCATAAGGCATTCAACTCGGTGCGACACAAAGCCATCGCCTCAAACCTGGCCGCCATTAACACGGGTGAACCTACGTATAACTACGTATGCGACTTCCTTTCGAACCATAATGTTGAAAAAATCGTTTGCTGGTGCCTCCACCTCTAAACACCTCAAACTCGGAGACAGAGGCACCCCTCAAGGAGCGGTTTTGTCACCATTTTTCTTTAACCTTGCTATGCGCACGCTGTCATCTGTACTTGATGGCATTGCCGGCCTTCGTCATACCATCTATGCACACGACGTCATGCTTGATTGATTGATTGATTTGTGGGGTTTAACGTCCCAAAACCACCATATGATTATGAGAGACGCCGTAGTGGAGGGCTCCGAAAATTTTGACCACCTGGGGTTTTTTAACGTGCACCCAAATCTGAGCACACGGGCCTCGACATTTCCGCCTCCATCGGAAATGCAGCCGCCGCAGCCGGGATTTGAACCCGCGACCTGCGGGTCAGCAGCCGAGTACCTTAGCCACTAGACCAACGCGGCGGGGCAGACGACGTCATGCTGTGAACGACTACGGGCTCAGGCAGCGAGATAGAGGAGACCTTCCAACGTGTGGCCGGCGCCGTCGTTAGCCACGTGACGCAGGCCCTACGTACTCGTCGAACAAGTCGGAGCTCTTGCTGCTTCGTTCTCCCGACTGCCGTCAGAACAAGTACCCTCCCCAACCGGTCATCCAAATTTATGCCAATGGTGTAGCCGTACCGCAAGCTGACCTTATGTGAATTTCAGGCCTATTCATTCATTAAATCAAATCAATGGAACACCATCGCACTGGAACGCCTCAATGTTGCCGTCACTCAAACAACCTGCCTCAATGCTCGCGTGTTTAATCGATAGCAAGGCATCTAATCCAGCTTATCCACGCCTTCATCATTTCTTGTCTCGTCTACGCGCCACCATACCTGCGCCTACTGGGATGCGAGATGGACAAACTGGACCAACTTATTCGCAAAGTGTAAAAGATGGCTCTTAGACTCATTGGCACGACCTCTACGTCGCATTTCTTCAGCCTCAGCATCCACAATACTGTCAACGAACTCATCGATGCACGTCGCACAGCACAGATTCAGAGACTTCGCAGTTGCAAGACCGGCCGCTGTATACTCGCTCGCATAGGACTCACTGCTTCGCCATCTGGATCAGACCCGGCCTCTATACCTCCGACTTTACGTCGTAGTTTGCTCATAAAACCACTGCTGAAAACATGCTTGCAGGCACCACGACGGTAGATGGCAAGCCCGAGCCCAAGCCTTACATGACGACTACGCCTCGCGGCCCGATGTGGCCTACGTGGACGCGGCTCGCTACTCCTCTCAAACAAGCGCGTACGCACTTAGTGTAATAACTATTCGCACCCCCTTCAACAGCGACGCAATCTTGCGAGTAGCCGGCTTAGTCCGTGCCCTCCACCCCGCGGAAGCCGAGGAAGTGGCCATAGCTCGCGCGGTGTCCTCCGGGTTCACTGCAATCCTCAGTGACTCGAAAACTGCTATCTCCCATTACGCTCGTGGTACCGTTGCTCCCGGTACCTTACGGCTCTTTGAGTCCCTCGCCTGCCTCGAAGACGAAGATCCATCTTCCATATTCCTTATCTGGGTCCCGGCGCACGGAAGAAACCCGGGAAACGACGCCACCCACCGACAAGCTCGAGAATTGGTCAACTAAGCAGTGGGCCCCGTCACGAACCAAGAAAACACCGGCGAGCCCCTTATATCCTATTACGAAACTGTTCAGCACTACCACCTCGCACGTCGGACAAAACCACCGCCGCATCCCATACTCACGAAACCACAAGAAATCACATGTCACCGCCTCCAAACAAACTCGCTCCCGTGCCCGCGGGTATACGCCCACATTTACCCCGATCCGCATTGCTCAAAATGTGGCTCCGTCGCATCCCTCTCTCGTATACTATGAGACTGCAGCGAGGATCCACCCCCGGCTGATCTCCTGACCACTGCCTCGTCCGAGGCATGAAAAAGAGTGCTCCGAGATACGAGCCAAGAAGTACAGCTCCGGGCCATACAGCGAGCTGAGGAGGTAGCAGTCAGACACGGCCTGATCGCCATACCACTGCAATTTTTTTTTCACTTAAATAAAGTTCTTTCTCTCTCTCTCTCTCTCTGGAGGGTTCCGGAAATTTCGGAATTTTGTGGTTAACTAAGGTGAACCTAACTCTAAATACAAAGGCCTCAACATTTTCACCTCCGTCGAAAATGCAGCCGCCGCAGCCAGAATTCGATCCCGCAACCTGCGGGTCAGCAGCCGAGTACATTAGCCACTAGACTAACGTGGCGGGGCGTAACCCGACCTTGAGTACATCAGAAAGTGTGCTGGTTGCAGACACTATTTTCCACTCGACTACATGCTTCAGTAAAACCTGCATATATTGAGCGCGATAGAAAATCAGCCAATGTGATATACCGTTTCATTGGATACAAAGTTTCTCAATCCTATAATGAATGCAAATTTTGGGGCGCAAGCTGCCTTCACGGCACTGCTAAACTATAGTGAAAAAAGCGCCCGTACAACAATAAAAGGGGCCTTCTTTGTTTCAGTTTTTCCGAGCCTTCTTGTTAAGGGTAGGGTTTATATGCAGTGGCGGGTTATACGCAAGAAAAATGCTTCATTGCTTTAAAGAACTGAACATCTTCACATGCAGCTTTGCGTATTCATCTTCAATAGGTTTCCTTGTAACGCAGATAAAGGACAAGACAATACTTGGTCAGTAGAGCATCGGACGCGTTATTCGAAGGTCGTAGGTTCGCTCCCTGCCTATGCCAAGTTGTATTCTCATCCAATTTTCTTTCTTCAGATTTACATTACAATCACTTCTAATAATATTCCTTATACTATCCTTGGCATAATTTTCTTTCAGTTTTCAGGATTACTGTTTGAGTAAACGACCCCTTAGGTTTACCCTTCTTTTTCTTCATTTATAGAGAGGTTCTTGTTCTGGTAGACTTAGTGCCTTCAGGTGGCATGCTAAGAATTTGTGGTCAGCTGACACACATGACGTAATAAGATCACTTGCTACGTGATGCCCATAGGGAACCAGCACTTGAGTTTCCGCGGTGGAGTGACGGCTGGTAGAGGCAGTGCGGGTGCGCATCGCCCTAACAAAACCACAAGGCTCTGGCAGTACTTCCACGTATTCAAGTGCATCAATATGTAGAAATGGCGGAGGAAATATCGGACAGCGTTTTTTTCTCGTTAATTACATTACTAAGAGAGCAAGCGGCGTTGTATTCAGGCTGTCAGGCGAGTTAAGTATGGTCAGCTCTCCTGTCTAGTGATGTTAGGGGGTTTTTAAACCGAATGGTGCCGGTCTGCTATATTTATATGACAGTGAAGATGGTCATCAGTGGAAACCAGCACCACACAGTCGAATTTAAACGGCGTTTTGCCGGAAATAAAACAAGCGTATAATGCAGCATATGATCTATTTAATTTTTTTATCAGCCCCGCGGAGTAATAAGTCTTGCACCTCAACACAAAGTTGCTCATAAGTCCATTCATCCGACCACCACCAACGAACTCCATCTTATGCCACCACGTGAAATTAATGATATGGTAGGCAGGTAGTCAATTTTTTGTAAACAGTTACGTATAAAGGAAGCTGCCTTGTCCACAAGATTTGGGTGGGGTCTACGCCTCTGAACAGTTATAAAAGATACTCTCGCGGTAAATAGTCGATGCTGAGATGCCTCTGTTTAACTTACTTTGTGCTAAATGCAGAGTTTTTGTAATGAACAAAGCAGCGGACTACTGGAACCTTAGCCTTCTATTGTCTACCCATGCGGTAAGTTTTTTTTTTTTTTAGAGGGAGCCGCTGATATAGTATCATCGGAATTCATGCCTTGCTAGAGAGGTATTAAATGTCTTCGATTGTTACTGTTCCTTTAGTTCAACTCACGCACAGTTTAAATTTTCGTGCTTGCCGGTGTCCGCTTAAATCAACGTTCAACATGGGTAAATGTTAGGCATTCGTATGTCAAACAAGATATTATCTTGAGGCGCGCTGTAGTATGGGGCATCAGTATTGTGACCGCTTGGGGTTCTCCAATGCACACATATATCTTGGTTCACGGGTGTTCTTCGTATTTCACCCCCATCGAAGTGCGGCCGCCGTGGTCGGGAATCTAACTCGCGCCCTCAAGCAAAGCAATGCGGTACCTCACGTGATCAAGGAAACCACCGTGCGATAGTGGTTTGCATGGTCAACGTCGCCGTGCATACATACCGCCTACAGGGCATGCGTACAATGCCAGGAAAAAAATGACGCAGCTACCACTTCCTTTGTCTTTGTTTGTTTTGCTTTGCTGCAGTTGTGTGCAGCGCGGTAATCGTCGCAGCACGGACTTATCAATGGGGGCTTGTCAGCCTGCACTAGCTTAACACAAAACCCAGCACGCAACCAGAAAATGAGGACGAGGGAGTCACCATCACGGCACAGCACTGTCCATATGCATAGAAGCAGTCCACTTTGCAGAACTTCCCTCCATTTTTTAGTGTTATTCGTGGGAGAGTAGCGTTCAGACAAAGCTATTTCTTTAAACCACAGTGCAGTACTGCTGGCGCCATGGCTTTTCGACGCACGCGCGGGCTCCCACCGGGGTACACCGCAGCCGGTCGTCTGGAAGCAAGCAGCTAAGTTGTGTCGCGACTATCCGCCAGTTCTTTTTCGGCGCGCCACCTATCGAGTGCTGGTCTCCCTATGGCAAAAAAAAAACCAGTGTCTCAGACTCGCCGCAATGGCAACAGGCGGCGCTGACGCTGATTGACACTCCCACGTTTAATGCACATACATACATCATTATATGAATAGGGGGAACAGTTAGTAGAGCATCGGATGGGTTATTCGAAAGTCACAGGTTCGGTCCTTGCCCACGGAAAATTATCTATTCATTCACTTTTCTTTCTTCACAATCACTTGGCAATTACTCCTTTTAATATCCACTATACCTGGCATAATTCTCTGTCATTTGTCATTCTAGCTGTTTCTGGGAATGTGAACAAGCCCTTAAGTTTACACTCTAAAAAAAGAGCGAGAAAAAAGGTTGTCTTTTTGTCCCACAACAATAATCGTCATCTACACTGCGTTCCATCCTTGCGCTATCGCCCCGCGCCAGGTACATTCCGGTCACGATCGACATGCCCATTATCAGGGTTACATTGCATTCTCAATAAGGAAGTGGCCAGCGCTGAGTTTTCAAGAAAGGAAGCGCACGCAAGCCTGATGACGATTATTGTTGTGGGACAAAAAGACACCCTTTTTACTCGATATTTTTTAGGGTGTACCCTTCTTTTCTTCAAGACTGTAGTGTAGGCGCGCATGTACGCACAGGGTGTTGACTTCCACGAGTGACTTGTATTAAGTCCACATTGGTGTATCGGTGCTCGAGGTGATTGCCTGTTGAGCCGAAGGTCACAGGTTTGATCCCTGCCATGGCGGTTGTATTTCGGTGGAGGCTAAATGGTCTGTGTACTATGCGATGTCAGTGCACGTTAAACAATAACAGCTGGTCAAATATTTTCGGAGTCCTCTACTACGGAGTCTCATGATTATATCATGGTTTTGGGGCGTAAAACCCCAGATACTATTATTGGTTCATATTCAGGGTATACTTATGCGCTCACAGTTCGTAGTCATAGCTACACAATCATGATGGGCAAAGTCGAAATTGCATTGTTATCTCAATGCATGCACAGATTTACCAATTGTCGCGCCGAATGAACAACCACACAAAGAAAGAAACACCCATAGACACCACGGGCGAAATGCTATAGAAAAGGAACGTATGTCACAATAAGTGAAATGTGCCTAACTCTCACGGTAAATAAATACATGTTCAATACAGAGCAAATTCAAATGGTGCAAGCATGTACATTGAAGATACTGGAAAATAAAGAGTAAGAAAATTTAAGCATGTACATTGAGTGTAGTGATAACTCACCATGTTCTAATACGTATAATACTTTTTAAAGATAATAAAATTGCTGGCGGCACGAATTACGCAAATGATAGGAACCCAATAAATTCAGTATTGTTAGCATTTTTTAAAAAAGGAAGCTGTAAAGCACCGAGCATGTTTATCCTCTGTGGTATCTCAGTGAAAAGCAACGATCATCACACGACGACCATAGAGATTATTTTCCTGTCATATGTTTAAATTCACGCACGCAACCTGCCATGTGTTGTGTTGTCTTGTAGATGACAAAGCGAGCCACTGTATGCCTGCTGTCTTAGTCTTTGTATGGTGCGGCTGCTGTGGTCAGTTCAGTTGCACATCGCGTTCTAGTGCCAAAATTAGCCAACTATTGCGGCCACGTCAAATAACCACTCGGCAGCGCATTAATGTTCGTTCTCACATGCAACCATGCATCCCCTGGTGGTGACGTACGCCAAATAATCGATCCGTGAAACACTGTTGGAGTTGCGCCTCAGAAGCATGCACATCACCAGCTATATACACGCGTTGTTGTTCGCGCCATGCAACGATTACAGCAACGTTTCGCACCTTGATGAATTCCCGCTGGACTTTGGTCCAACGTTCTGATCAGAATTACCTTGCATAGTACGCGAGCCTTTTTAGATGCGGCCGCCATAGGAATGCACCCGAGATGACGTCTGTACTGTTCAATGCGGCAGCCTCTGCATATCATGGTGCGTTGGCACACATCATCAGAGTACTCATGTTTACGTGAGACTGTAGTGAATTGGCATTGTGAGTTTTGTGACAGCCTTTCTCCGTAAAGGGGCGGACCTTCCGGGGTTGTGCATTGGTTATGGTGCTTAAGTACTGACCCACAGGTCACGGGATTGAATTCCGGCTGTCGCGGCAGCAATTTATTAGGCAAAGCGCTAGACGCCCGTGTGCTTGGGTTTAGTTTTACGATTTAAATTCATGAGGCGGTGGAAATTTCCGAAACACTCCACCACAGTGCTTGTCATAATCATATCGTTACGAATTGAATTTCCCAGAAGTTAGTAGCAATAAATATATTGCTAATAACATTATCATAAACTATATTTATTATATGTAAAACGCAAAATTCTCATTTGAACTAATTTCGGAGATTACCACGCGAAGTAGGCCTATAGCTGTGTGAAGTTTCTGAGCAAATATACCCAGCCTAACCATGGCAGATATAACCTGGGTAAGCGACTATGGTATCAGTCACTCCACACGGACACTGACGTCAATCATTCATTTCGGAGAGTTTTCTGATCATTTAACCTCAAACGAAGTCGAAAAGTTGCACTTCGAAAATATTGTATGGGCTCACTTTGTGAACTGAAGTGAAACCAAGGTAGGGTCCTCAAGACGAATTTGCTAAAGGCATATACAGCCCAACCTACTAATAACCATACTCATGTGCCTCGAAAATTATTCCTAATAAACCGTAATTGCTATAAACAGGTTCCATAGAAAATCAGTATAGGGGGAAAGCAGGCTGCCGAGAGAAAAATATATTGTCAGATAAAATATGCCAACAGTGCACACACATGAACACAAAACCGATGACACTGTTTTTTTTGTGTCCATGTGTGAGCACTGTTCTATCATGGTCTACCAACTCGCCCAAATAGCCGCTTAGCTCAGATTTTTCAGACACCCTTTAAAGTGCGATAACTTTCACGGGACCACCACAAACCCAGTCGAGTCAATGCGTGACAACGCCTGATGTTTCGGACACTGAAAAACTTTGGATTCTCAACTTTCTATTCAAATTAGATGTCTGACAGGTCATTAATTGAAACCACCACGGCGTCTTTGCCATTGCAGATTTTGAAAGTTAGTTTTGTCGCTACGCCAGGTTACTATGCCGTGAAGCATATTGTAAATCCGAAAGGGCGCTAGGAGTCGTTGGCTATGTGAGTGAAGAATGGGCAGCTTGAGTTTGTCATTTTCTCCTTTCTTTTCAAGTATTTTTCCTTCAATTTCCTTTTTGCACGCACACCGAAAATCCAGAGCTCATCGTTATAGCCTATAGTGTCGCACAGAGGCATTATAGTAAGCGGTCTTTTTCACCATAAAAGGCATATGAAAGTGGATGGTGTAGCAGCTTCTTGTTCTATTAACAGATATGTTGTTAAAACTGGTATAGATATAAGTGGGTTCGACTGAAGTATTGTGCCTGCGTATACGGATTATAGGACTCCCAGATATGTAAACATAACTTAGACTGGAAATATTGCGAAGCATCGGGTCAGAGTTTATGCATGGTAATGTTTCCACGGCGTATGATTAAGCTTCAATATCGCATGACGAGAATAGTTTTTTTTTAATTTGATACAAGGGTTCTCGCAAACGCTCGAGTTTTACTTGGCAGAACCACGGCATTATTATGAGGTGCTCCGCAGGGGGGCGGGGGGGGGGGCTCCCGAAAAGTCGACCACTTGGGGCTCTTTAACAACCGTCTGAATTAGAATACACCGGTCTGTAGTATTATCTTCTACACCGAAAATGTGGCAGGAGGTGTATGGCCTGAACTTTCAAATCAAGAGCCCGCTTTTTTCCTGCGCTTCTGCCAGTGTGTTTTTTTTTTTTCTTAGGCGCACTTCGCACCTCCGTACGCGCTGCCCTTTTAAGGGCTATACATGGAGACCAAGTGGAATGTCGATGATTTCTTCAAAGGACAGGGGCCAAACTCCCTGGCCTACCATCACACATGAAAGCAAGGGTGCTGTACGCCGCCCATACGCAGCGTTGAGCCAAAGTAGTGGCCCGGCTTAGGCATAAGCTGCAAGCAGCTGCTCCCAAAAGCGTGAAGAAGAAGACGGAAGTCATTGAAAAGATACCTGATACACAAGCCTCGTCAAAGCCTGCGGAATCGGTGACTGATGTCATCACCGCAAGCTCCTTCTCAAGTCATTCCGACAGGGCGCGCCACCAACGCCCGCGGGCGTGAAAGAAAAAAGCTGCATTCAGGGCACCCCTTCTCGTGCGGATTCAACAGAAACCGACACGTCATCAGTTCCAGCTCCTCCTGGGAGCACCACACGCAGCCTCGTTGCCAGCCACATCAGACTCGACGAGCGAGCGAAAAATTGGCCCCGTAACTGCTTGTTATACCGCGACTGTCATCGAAAGATGATAGTCTTGCGTCTAGAGAGAGTGAACAAAACGTATATTTGATGTACTGCGCACGAAAGTTGGTGAATGGTATTCTGGAGGCGCTGCGTTAGAGTGCCTCGAGCATGCAGCGGAGGCGAACGAGCGCATCAAGTCACGTCACACATGAGTTATCCTGGAAAAAGGGGCGCGCGCCATGCGCGCCGGTCTCTGAGATGATAAGGTGTAGAACGCAAGGCGACGGGCAAGGGCCACCACCGTGTTGTCTCACCAAAAGGTTGCATGGTCAGCGCAACGTGATAAACGCTATGGTCCTTAGAATTATGTATGCCTTTTCTAGTAAGAGACACACATATATAATATTGACGTGTTGTTATGCTGCCTAATATATGCGAATAATTTCTTTTTGATTGACAATCGCACATGTATGAACGCTGAATCTTGAGCAATATTGGTGGGCACTGCGGATGCGGTTGGCCGTTTGGAGTATCGTTTGGTAACTTTGGTGCCGTTTGAGGTACCGTTAAGGGGGGACTAACAGACACAGACAGACAGACAGACATACCGACAGACAGACAGACGGATGGACGGACGGACGAACGGACAGGCAGACGGACGGACGGACGGATGGACGGACGGACGGACGGACGGACGGAAATTTTTTGTTGATGGTCACCAAGAAATACTATTGTCGTTAAAGGGGAAGCCACTCTGACTTTCTCTTTCCTTACTCCGACCATCTCTCCCAACCAAGCCACCAACGTCAACACGACCTTGGTGCTTGAGCCTGTGGCCCCTGCCTCCCGCACAATCGTGAGGAATCGTGATGGCACAGTCTTTTACCGACCGGTGGAAAAGAAGACAAACTTTCTCGCCGTGTGTCGCGATTCCATTAAGCATTTCTCTCAAAATTCGTCGCCCCCCGGTGCGTCTGCGTGGTCAGGGAGGAACTACACAAGCTGCAGCCACCCGCTTCACCGGAATTGTCTATTGCGGATGTTGTCCGAGAAGAAATTCGGCAGGCCGCACGGGAGCCCCAGGTGATGCAACATTGACACCTGAGGTGCCCAGGCGGCCTGCTGTCCACTGTGCGCCTATCGAGACACAAGGTACTCACGCACCGACAACACGTAGCCCGCGCCATATTGTAGAGGCAACTTGCAGCGTACCTCTTTCGACAGAGACAAGACCTCGAAACAGCGATGTATGACGAGATATGGAACGTAGGCCCCTGTGCTTCCACTGGGGAGAGGCTGGCCATCTGTACCGGTTTTGCCGATGCTGTCAAGCTGGTATTCGGGGATTCGCGATCAACGCACCGAGTCCGCGACATGGCGAAGGCCATCCGACATCGAGGAATACTTTTGCTCACGTCAGAGCTTCGACCTGCATCGTCGTAATCAACCGTGGTCACCATCCCCTCAACGTAAGCGCTCGCCAAGCCCACATTCCTTTCCAAACGCACCTAGGCAACGTTCGTCTAGTCCAAACCCGGGAAACTGAATTGGGCGACCTGTGGAGGTGAGGCTGCTGGTGATTCGAAATATCAAGATCCGAAGGTCGGTAGTCCTTGTGAGCCTCTGCCTCGAGCACCCTCGTTCTCTTCTTCACGCGCGTTGGCCGTTCGGTGGGGTACCGTGCGCATGCAGGGCCAGCTCGTGCATTGCGGCTGGCTTCATCGCTCGTAGTCGTACCGTTAGCGTTTCTCTTCGTTCCCGAAGTCCGCGTTGCCCAGAGCAATGGCAATTTCTTGTGGGAATATTTTTCAAGCTATGCAGACTGCTTCATCCACACCAACTTCAGCCCCTGCCATGCGCCTGTTTTGGCCGGTACGGCAACACCACGAACACTTGCTCGCGTGACGAGCTCTGCCTCCGTTGCGGCGGCAGCAGCACGAACGTATTGTGCTCTGCAGAGTTCACTCACTACATAAACTACAGTGGCGAACATCCAGCCAACGAACCGCACTACCCTTCCTGGGAGATTCAGTGCAAGGCCGCCGTCATTCTTGCTTCTTCGGATGGCCCCATGACGTGCCGCCGAGCGCTGGAAAAAGCCAGGAACGCGGTCAACATGACAAGCGTGGTGGTGCGGTGATCGTGAAAGGGCTGCTCCTTTCGTGATGTTCTCAACGGTGGTCACCGATCGACGTCGGCAACCACCCCTCGACGCCCTACAAGTGCGCCTCCTGCGTCGTGTCGTCGAGCTCAACGACCCCCTCGCCAGCCTCTGAGCTCGACCCCAAGGACGCGGTGATGGTGGCGCTTGCCACCACGGTTCGTGCTGTACTTATGATTTTGCCGGTGGACTCTCCGGTGCGTGGATTATGTGCTGTAGCCCTTGCTTCACACGAGGCCACCGAGCAGAGGATTTAACCGGTTGTATTACGACCACATCGATACCAACAGGACTCTCACCCGTGAGTTGAACTGAACTCGTTTTTTTTACTCGTGTCTGGGCTACGCGCCCAGCAGAGTGCTTTGCGCACTTCCATCATTTAGGGTGCTACTTTGGCCTATCATTCTTCTTCGTCGAATAATTTCTCCGGCCTACTCGGAGGGCTTTTCCAGATGGTTACGTGTTGCGGTGGCTTGGGCGCGCTGAGGAAGGCAGATCGAGTGTGTCCTAGCTATTTCTCTGTTTATTATTTTCTCTTGTGTTTCCCTCACTATATCTTTTATTTCTTTTACCCCAGCCCTGTGTCGACCGGTTAAGGTGTAATTTTAAAAATGAACAGTAACGGGCGAAACATTTCACTACTTTTTTTGCATAATCATTTAGAGAGAGATACAACTCCCACTTTTGTAGGATCTAACTCATGACATTCGGGTGTAACGTCAAGGACTGTAAGCACTGTACCACCGCGGCGGCTGATGCAAGGGTTCTTGGTAGTGGCATTCTGAGTTCTCTTTTGCCGCCCCTGAAATCTGCTGATTTCCATACAATATAAGAAAAGGTGGATCGCTGTACGACACACCAGGGTGGAGGTTGTTGTTCTACTCTGACCACCATGCTGTTGGTTCAATTGATGGCTGTGGCGGCCTTCTTTCAGCAGAGGCAGAATGGAAAAAAAATATGAAGGCACACTTATTCGGGACTCTAACCCAGAACGTAACTTCGAAAAATATTTTTTTTTCATTTATACCAAACTATTCTGGCACGTGAAACGTCCTCAACATTCAGAGAGAAGCCACCTCAAAGCTTAATGATTCTAGACTGATGTAGGTTTGCTAGAATAGACGTTTTCGAATGGTTTCCAAACCTATTACATCTCAAAGAGTAGTCCATGAAGTTTTAGGGAGGCATCGATAACAGTATTTGATACGAAATGTGTTTTTCTGCCCTGCAAAGCTTTCATTTTTCGCTTTACGTATGGCCGCTTTGGAGATTTAAAGGCCTAGTTTACAAATGCAGCTTATGGTATCCACTCTCTGCAATGTATTATTATTTTTCATTTACCTCTTTAGTGAATTAAATTGCCGAAAACATTATCTTGATTCTTTTAGCGAGCTATATGCACTAATATAGTTTTCAGTGAATTTCCGCTCGCATGATAATTTTCATAGCCAACGGGATCTAGCTTCATCTGGCCCCTAGCAAATCTTGCCGGATTTACCCACCGTGGTGGTCTGGTGGCTAGGGCACTCAGCTGCTGACCCGTAGGTCGCGGGATCGAATCCCAGCCGCGGCGGCCGCGTTTCTAATTGAAGCGAAAATGCTTGAGGCCTGTATGCATAGATTTGGGTGCATAGTGCTCCACTACTACGTCTCTCATAATGTTATGATGCTTTTGGGACGTTAAACCTGGGAAATTATTTAAAAATAGTCTTGCCAGACTCGCGTTGGGGCCATACACGGAGAGCAACAGTACGATATGATGTTGGTACGCGAAACACGGTGTGCTCATAACGGTATAGTTTCGATCGTGAACAAGTAATTACCCGTGTTGAATTTTGTTAGCACGTCTTTCCCGCGTAGAGTTGTTAGAGTTGAAGCAGTATTAATGTTGTTAGTGTTAAATGAATGAATAATTATTGAATGTGCATCATCTTGCGCAATAGTAAGTACTATTAGTCACCCTCTCGGCTGCAAAGTTCCCGAAACGTTCCCGACATCGTTCCCGTATTTGAAAATGGCACTGATTTTTCTACACGTTAATGGCTAAAGGTGTACGTGTTATAATAATGTGGGTTGTCACAGAGGACGTCCCTTGTTATGTCAGTTGCTTTGCATGCTTACTGTCAGCGCTTGGGGCGCTGATGGAATGTTCTCGTGCTTTCTCGCAGTTGTTCAACAGGTACAGAGCCAGCTGTCCCCAAATTGTGTGGTTGTGTACCACCGGTCGAAAACTATAACTATGCGACGTCGGGACGACCCTACCAAGGCGTGCAGTGTGCACCGAGGAATAACGGGAGCCTTTCTGTTCGGCCCGTCCCCACTTACACCTTGCCCCCGCCGCCGCCGCCCCAGCAACAGCCGCCACCTCCGCCGCAGCAGCAGCAACAGCAACAGCAGCCCTGCTGCAGCGGGGGAGGCGGGCAACAGCAGTTCGTGCCCTGCTACGGTGGCTCGCGATGCCCTGGCGCCCCAGTACCGCCGCCAGTGCAATTTCAAGCGCAGCCGGTTGGAAAAATTGTCCAAGCTGCTCCGACGCGCTGTACTGCGGCGACCAGTTCGAGACCCGTGCCTGCGGAATGTGGCACCGGGTGTCATGCTGTTCCACTCGTTTCGTATCCCAACGGAGGACGGCCGCAGCCTGACAACCCATTGGAAAGAAGAACATACGGGGAGAGTTGTGGCCGTGTCCCTCATGCGCCTGTTCCAGCAGCGCGATGCAATGCATGTCCGCAGCCTGCTCAGCAGTTTTCGTCGAGAGTTCAGCCCATGCCGCAGCAGCAACCACCCTCGCAGCAGTCGGTGCGCCCACATCTCCTGCAGTACTCGACCCACTCGAGTCGGCAGCAGTACCAGCAACTGCAGCCGAGACAGCAGCAGCAGCAACATCATCAGCAGCAATTGCAACAGCCCCAGGGACACGTTTGTTATCGTCCTGCAGAATTGCATGGAGGATACGCAGGAACTTCAGGAGCTGGTGGAACTGTTCCCGCAAGTGCCGGTCATGTCCATCAGTGGTGAATTTCTCCGTGACGAGGAACTGCTGCGCATGGGAGAGCCACTTGCCAGGCGCAAGGTAATCCTGCTTTACACTTATGTACTTATATTTCTTAATGTGTATATACTGAGCTTATGTGCGGTGCTGCAAGAGCCGATTCAGAAATAATGACACACACATATATGAGTGCCGTTCGTTTCAAGCCGAAGCGGTTGAGTGGCATTCTTATTGCGCGCGCATGACACAGGGCGCCCCTGTTACATGCTGACGTACTCTATGACGACGTGGCATCTTGCTTACAATAGCATGGAGTAAGTCCCACTGCTTTGGCAGTGTTGAATAATTGCTTATTAAGAAATAATATTCCAACTTTTAAAGCAACGAAGTCAGGCAGTAAGGTCAGTTTATATCGCTTGCAAAATTTTTAGACAATAGTGACTTTTTAGTTGTTACTACAGAAGCCCCAAAAGAAAACATATTTTACCCCGTTGTCACTGATCCTGTTAATTGGGGAGGTGCTGGCCGGGCTAATTCCAAGGGCTAAAGTATTGCCCCCCCCCCCGAACTGCACCACGAAAGCACGGACAATTTAGAGGTGGTCCTATTTGGCACGCCAACAGACGCTGGCTGTGGTCCCGTGAAAGAGCCAGAGCCGAGAGTTGATAAACAAAACAGAAATATGTTCTCAAACACGACCGATATAACAACACACAATTATGTACTCTCGGCCATAGGCGAATACAATATGTCACCACACACACAGCGGGATACACAATACAATCAGATACACTAAAACAACGGACACAAACAACAATACGCGCTACGATGAATTGCCCCGCCGCGGTGGTCTAGGGGCTAAGGTACTCGGCTATACTGACCCGCAGGTCGCGGGATCGAATCCCGGCTATGGCGGGTGCATTTCCGATGGAGGCGGAAATGTTGTAGGCTCGTGTGCTCAGATTTGGGTGCACGTTAAAGAACCCCAGGTGGTCGAAATTTCTGGAGCCCTCCACTACAGCGTCTCTCATAATCATATGGTGGTTTTGGGACGTTAAACCTCAGATATCCATCTTAGCCATGCTCATCAGCGGGTGAATTGCTTTAAACTGCTGTGTCACTGAAGTGAGTCTGTCTCCAATTCCTTATCATTTTTATCAAATTCCTATCACTCATTCATGAAATAATGTTGAGCTTTGATGTCTCAGCTGGTGAAATAGCTGGAAGTCAGTTAACAAAGCACGTATTAAAAAACAAAAATATAGAATCTGCACTATGTAATCGCAAACAAACATAGCAAAAACTCTCCCTTGAAATTCGTAAAAGGGCAGTCCAAGTATGGTGCTGTGGCGGTAAACGACACTGACCCCTGTGGTGCATATATTGCATGATGTCAGCATTTGCAGAGCATCATCTTTTGTCACTCAATATGAAGCTATCATGCCAATTTCTGAACCACATCCACTTGGCAAGCTGCGTTAGTGTCATCTGGCTTTCTCTCTCTCTCTCTCTCTCTCTCTGTGTGTGTGTGTGTGTGTGTGTGTGTGTGTGTGTGTGTGTGTGTGTGTGTGTGTGTGTGTGTGTGTGTGTGTGTGTGTGTGTGTGTGTGTGTGTGTGTGTGTGTGTGTGTGTGTGTGTGTGTGTGTGTGTGTGTGTGTGTGTGTGTGTGTGTGTGTGTGTGTGTGTGTGTGTGTGTGTGTGTGTGTGTGTGTGTGTGTGTGTGTGTGTGTGTGTGTGTGTGTGTGTGTGTGTGTGTGTGTGTGTGTGTGTGTGTGTGTGTGTGTGTGTGTGTGTGTGTGTGTGTGTGTGTGTGTGTGTGTGTGTGTGTGTGTGTGTGTGTGTGTGTGTGTGTGTGTGTGTGTGTGTGTGTGTGTGTCATGACACTTTGTTGATTGCTGTGTGGTGTTTAACATTCCAACTACCATAACATTATGAGAGGTGCCATACTGGAAGGCTTCGGAAATTTCGACCACCTGGGGTGGTTCCTTAACGTGCAGCCAAACCTGAGCACGCGGTCCTACCACAATTTTCACCTGCTTCGAAAATGCAGCTGCTGCAACCGGAATTCAATAGCACGACCTGCGGGTCAGCAGCCGAGTACCTTAGCCGCTAGACCAGCGCGGCAGAGCGTGCCATGACATTTTGTCTTAAATTAAGGTGAATTAAAGGGGATGAAAACTCGCACGTTTTGTCGGTGCGATTCCCGTGATTTTTCTTCTTCTTTAGATAACTTCAGTTTTCTAAAACGTCTACGGTTCAAAAACTCAAACAATATCCCCTATGCTTGTTTTTTGAACGAAATGCATGTGGGTTTCATATATAAGATGTGTAAAAGCATTTCTCTCCCAGCACTGATAAATAAAAATATCATAACACTACAGCTAGAGTTGGCGAATATACCTAAATAAGGAGCTAAATTTGGGAAAAAATGCTAGAATAGCTACTCGTAGCTAAACGAAATTTCTCTGTAGCTGGCAGAGTCCAAAAGTAGCTAGACCTAGCTACAAAGTAGCTAAATTGCCCACACCTGGGCCCGGCCGTCTCCGCTGCTCGCTTAAATACCTTCTCGCTAGTTTCCAGAAAATTCTTCGGTGCGTTGCACAGTCAAGGCTGGGAAAAGGGCGCGATGTTTCGAGGAACATCGACATGACCATCAGCGACAAATGGCGCAACTCTATCATGACGCCCCTTGAACAACTTTCTAGCGATATCTTTTTCATGCAAGGAGGTTGGTCGGCGAAACTGTGCTTCCGAGGGGGAGTTACAGTGCGCCCGAGGAGTCCTCTGGTGTTTGCTTTCCTCTTTTACATTGACCTTGGCGCGGCACTCTGGCGCCTGGTATCGTTGCTGTCAGCGAAATTCGGAGGTGCGCGATTTTTTGAGCACTCATTTGTCACACACGTGACGTGCCCACATGCGCGCCGCGATTGTAACGCTCCATAAAATTCAGTGCAGAAATGGTATGCTTTCATTGCTGTGATTTATGGAAGCAATAACAATACTCATCGGTAATTGCTCGTGCTGCCGAACGCAACAAGTGTTTCATATCACACTGACCTTTTCATTGACGCTGCACACCCGGCCGAATGATATGATTATTTCCACGCGTTCGTTAAGGAGCATAGCAGTCCCAGCGTGCATAGGCGCGCAAGCTATGTTACGGGGTATTCCGTACCTGTAGCAAGAACAAAATTACTAATATATGATACAAAAAAAACCTCGAATAGGATGATATTCAGGGCTATCTACAACTTTCTCACTGGAATTTTTTGCCAGCTTCCTTGTTTCAAAGGAAAACTAATAATGCCTAATGAGGCGAATAACAAGAATACAAAAAGTAGTGCCAGATACTACAGGCAACGGTCATCAACATGCATTTGGTTGCGTCTTCATCGAGTTTGTCAGCATATTTTTAAACTCTATCTATAGTTGTCTCAAGCGCCATGCACGCCAAGTGACGAAAAGTTCGATATTACCCTAAAGATACGGTGACGACTGTCTCAAATTTCGAGCAGCTTTTGTGACGTTTAAAAAATGGGTATTGCAAAAGTCGTTATGCACTATACAGCTCTCCATTATAAACAACGACCCTCAGGAGAACAATTAAAGGTTAATAAAGTAGCATTGTTAATCATTCGCAGTGGTGTCGTTTAAGCGGCTGCAAATTATTTCGCCATGGCATATATTTACTGCTACAGGATTTTTAGCAAAAATCTGTATTGTCTGAAAAGGACTCGGGAACTGTGCTAACTATATATCGTCCATTACGTGCTCTGAAAACAATGGCAACTCATGCGTGTTTGCAGCGGTGCTCTTCAACGCCCAGATATCACCTCAGCCACCCGTTTCCCACTGAGCGGAAGTCCGCTGACCAAGTTATCGATGAAATAATGTGCTTGCTGCGTCCGCGCGCACGCCCGTGGTGAAATCAATATACTTGCAGCTTGTGCTTGCTTAAACTAGTTTCTTTTTCTTTTATTCCTAATTTTTCTTGTTTTTGTGTTTCTTTTTGTACATTACTGTCTTGATGATGGAATAGCCGGTTCTAACGTAGCGTACCTTCCCATTTACTACCAAATATAAATATAAAAAATGTACAAGCAGTGCAGTATAGCTTCATTCACTTACATGCTGAACGCCAAACGTGCAGTTAAATTATTATTGTTTTGTTAGTAGTCATAAAGTTAGTACGGGCCCAAGGTCTTATAATTAACATTGGTGAAAACGGGAAACAGGTACTTGCATGCTGAGAAACCGCGAGGGTGAAGGCAATGCCGAAACTGCCCCTTGTTCCTTGCCAGAAAAACATCCCCGAATATTAAATTACCCAAAGGCGGTCATATGCTTATGATGTCACTAGCCGTCTCCGACAACTTGTTCATATATAGTTAACATTTTTCGTGGCTTGTAGACATTTGGCTGCAGGTGTAACTGAAGAGTCGTGGTAGGTAGCGCAGAATTTTACCGAGGACAAGTACAAAGAAGACATGCCATCAGCGCCTACTTCAACTGATTCATTGGGAGATGGGCGAAAATACATATATGTGCAATGAAACCAAAAGAAAAGCAAGCTCCAGGGGCAAGATGGACAGCCATAAATTTGTGTCCGTAAAAAAATATCACGAAGATGGTTGAAATATCCGGAGCCTTCTATACTATAACGCACCTCATAATCATGTCGTGGTTAGCGCACGTAAAACCCTGTAAATAATAATAATAATAATATTAATGAGTACCCCACCAATATAGCGTAGTCTTTTTGTAGTTAGTTAAATTGATAATGTGCTCGCACACGGGGTGTCGACACGTTTCAATTAGGCTTCATCAATGAAATGGGTTCAGAATTCCCTGTTGCAATAAAAAAAAACCCGTGTTACAATATGGCACTCACCCTCAATCGCTACAATATATAGCTCGGCGTCCAAGGGCACGTTTTCGCACCTTGTAATCATGCTGTCTAATCCACTGATTAACACATCTTTCGGCTTTTATTGTGAGGCAAGAAAAACAAATCCTCGGCCGGCGCCATAAACATATAGCATGTTGCGTCTTTACGACCAACCTACAGGCGCAACCAATTACTTTCACACGAAAAATTGTTTCCGAGTACATCTCTTGCGTACCGGTGCGTCTGTCGTTTAAGGAGCCTGGAACACTTTTTTGAGAAACCACGGAATTATTTCACTGCAACAGCGTATTACCTCACAAATTGAACACCGCAGAAGTTTTAAGAATACCTCTAGCACTAGCGGAGTTCCAAAGATTTGTCACACGCTTCAATCTCACTCTTTCTTTTTTCGTCCCGACAAAAGCGCTCGAAACTGAGCAGGGAGGGATAGGAGGGGCAAATGAAAAACGTCACTCATGCCTCGTGACCTTGGCTATTTCATTCTTTCTTTTTTTTTTGAATACGCGGCTTTGTCAGTGCCCCGGCAAGTGGATGAAAGAGCGCATGGGTACGGCCCGCCGCGTCCGACCTACCTGCATATTGGGAGATCGCAAAAATTATGCCGATCTACAAGTCAGGACACTGATGTACCATCCAACCACAGACCGATTTCCCTTACGAGCACATCACGTAAAATTTTGGAGCACATTGTACTCACGAACTTCACCACATATTTCAAAGAAAACATTCTGGTTGATGTCAGACATGGTTTTAGAAGAGGCTTATGGCCAGTCACTCAGCTTACAGAGGTGCTTCATGATCTCGCATTAGGTATTACCAACCATAATTAAACAGGTGCACTTCTATTAGACTTCATTAATGCATTTGGCTGTGTGTGTCATACCAAAATATCTGCCAAAATTACTGCTGTGATTGATGACAGTCTCAACACTGCATAGAAGAAAATATTTTTATTTGATCGATTCCAATTTGTAATTATCGAAAACATCTCATCTGCTCCTATGCCGGCGACTTCAGGCATCCCACGGGGCTCAGTAATGGGAGCGCTGGTATTATTTATTTTCCTCAATTACATAACAACGGGCATTGATTGTAAACTGTTCGCAGACGAGTGTACAATATATCAGGAAATACGCAACAGTTAACATCACGTTTTAGTCAATAGCACTCTAACGAAAATAACCGATTGGTGTAACAGGTGTCAAATGAGCTTTAATACGAAAATCAATTTTAAATGAGCTTTCATAAAATGGGATGCATTGTGCAGTGTGTTGATTGTAGTTATAAACAAAAACAGTTGTCAACCGGGGCTTAATTGCATCTATGTGTATGCTGCCTTCATCTCAGTCGACTGTCTGTATACAAGCATGAAACAGCTCGCACGATTCCAAGAGCTAAAGTATTTATTACAGTAGACTCACGCAGCTTACGAGAATCAAGAGCACCACCCGAGAAGCTTTTGTTGTACTGGAATTGCAAGCAGTCCACCATGGGTGAAAATATAGGCCTAAGGCAACAGATAGGCATCATTTCCTCGAAAAATCGCTGCAATTAAAATACTTGTTTCCTACAGATCGTGCAGAGCAACTCGCAAACCTTATTTATATAATGAACACATATCTACGAAACCTCGCCAGTGAAGCTTTATGACACTGCCCACATGCAAGTGACTGCTCATAATCTATATATGAAGCCAGCTGTCTCGTTGCATCACATGAATCTGCACCATTTGGTAACACAGTGCACACTTTATGCGTGTATTATAACATTCAGAACATCTATGTTCAAACAAGTATTTTAATTGACAGGTGCAGTACTAACTGCACGCAGCTCGAGACAATCAGTGTTGCACTGCCTATCGAGCAGGTCGCTTTCGTTGCATAGCCATCTAGCCTGATTACTCAGGATCAATCACAATCGCAAATGCACCGTGCCCCGTGTTAAAGTTATAGGTAGCGGCACCACACACACTACGCGTCCATTATTCGTAGCGTAGCGAACGCATGAGGTCTACTTACATATGCAGCATTAAACTGTGGGATTCTGCACTACTCTAAGCGGTTATCAAAAGAAAACAAAGAGAAAAGTACCGACCCGTAACTGTCTCTCCTTACGAGGGCACCTCAACTGGTTGGCAGAGGGATGGAGTATGAGAAGGGGAGTGAAAGAGATAGGAAGAAAATAGAGGATGATAGTACGAAGAGAACCCACACACAGAGGTAGGGAAGAGATAGGAAAGATGGAAATGGTCACAGAAGATCTAGGACGGGGTGGGCCGATCTGGTGAGAGCTACAGAGCACCAGAGTTGACGGATGACACGCCGATCGGCGAGGGCTACGAAGCACAGTCAATCGAGACGACTGACGGCACCAAAAGTTCGCAGGTGACGAGATGATCGGTGAGATCTTCACGGGCAGGAGATCGTGGTCGACGTAAAACCGTTCAGCTTGAGTTCCTCTTAACGAATCCTGCACGCCTAGCGAGAAAACCACAGCGTATTAGGATGCGATGTGTGCACAAGTACGGCTTGCATACTGTTACACCGCGCAGATAGAGACAAGTAAAGCACCAATCTGATGAAGTGTGATGCTTTCATATCCAATTTGGCTAGTTTGGCGCTTTCCACCGAAACATGAGCCACTGAACCCTATCTCTCAAATGTCTACGAGCAAGCATCTCGAAGACGCACGCTTTTATGGGGCCGAGGAGAATATTTAACCGTTTTCACAATTACAGCTCAACTCGTTGCGCAGTTGCACAGTGTCCCGAAACGGCTTTGCCGCTCTCGCTTCAGCGCTCACCGCTAGCAGACGACAGGGCGCGGAAGGATACACTTAGATGTGCTCGCCCTCCTGATTGGTTTAGAAGTCCTGTAGCTTCCACAGTGCTGCATGGAACTTCTGGAACGGAGTATAGTTCCCGAAACATCACTGCGGTGCCACCAGGGGGGGGGGGGTGCAGTTTTTGCAAGGGCCTACGGAATCGCGTACGCGGCGCGCTTGTGGCAGTTACAATTGAGCGCGTGCATCTCTGTGCGACCCACGAAATCTTTTAATATCCGTCTAGCGTGTGCCCACCAGGTAATTACCGATCTTGCTTTTACATAGCTGCAGCCCTTGCTACTTTTCGGTATTGTCTTGCCCGAGAATCATGGAGCCTTGCACACCGATCCTGTTTCGCGGAAATAAGAATATTGAGCTCATTTTACTCGGATCCTACAAGATCACAACTAACTGATCTGGAAGAGCTACACCTTTCCTAATGCATCGAAATTCATTATAGTAAATGTTAGTATGTCGCTTCAGAAAACGTTGCTTCAAATTAAATCATTTCGTTTAGAATAAGCGACCTCAGCAATTGCAGTTGCCACAGTTCATTTAACACAAAATAAGATAGACTTTTTACTTCCTTCAAACACGTCTATAGTATTCATACAAAACAGTATCAGATGTAACAGCCACGTAATATAATTAGCATGTGTGCGACCTTATAACAGTGGACTCGAGCCTCTTTGAAATTTTAGTGACTGTAACTTCAGTGCTGGCAATAGAGTGAGCAGTTATGTAGTGAATATTATGAAAACTGTGAGACGATAAGAGCGATGAAAGGCTAAATATGCGAACACGACTATTTGCGTTCCTGCTATTTAGAATGTTTTTGTCTATTTTCCTTCACGACGTTCTTAATGATATTGCAACCTATTCAACCTTACATTCAACAGTGAACACATGATCAGAACAAATTGCGTGAAAATATTTTGTTTCTTCTCAATTTAGGGCTGATCCTGGAATTTTATAATTTTATTTACTTCATTACACCTTTGCGCAAAAACCAGTTGAAAATTGCTTCACAGCTAGGTAGGCAGTGTTTTTCAGGGAGAATATGCGAGTGAGTGCATATTAGTTGGCGACAATCGCTCTCACACACAAAAAGTGCCCCATTCGACGACCGACAAGCACATATTTACGTTCCCGCCCCCAAAGCCGCTGCCTGCAAACGTTGTCGCATCCAGGAGTTTTGGAGCCACCTTCCCGTTTTCTCTTATCTGTAGTTTTTTTTTTAATTCCCAACTAATCTCTAGTTTTCTTCTAATGCCTACCTTGAAGCACTTGGCACCTTTGTAATTAGTTCCGGTTATTTCCGAACGCTGTTTTGTTGTGGGGTCATGCATCTCCCGCAAGGCCATGTGGAACAGATGTTCGTTTTCGTAAAACAGCTCGAGCACTCCTTCCAGTGAAGAAGTTTGGCTTTTTGTGGTCATTTGCGGAACGGCACATAGACTCAAACTTACATCTGCAAAACATACGATGGCAGAAAGGTGCCGAAAAGCAGCTGGTCGCTGACAAGATTTTATATATGAAAAAATATATATATACTGGCTGCCGACACAGACGTTGGGAGCCACTAGCTGGGAGATTGTGAGGAGGGTCGTTTCGGATAGAGCTGTGGAAGGAAAAAAAAGCATAAATAATCTGCTATAATTGTCTCTGTTTACTTTTCACGTTATTCGTTATTTTTGTTTTATTCTGCCTCCATCTTGTGCGCCAAACTTTTGGCTTATGTGTCTATTGAAAATTAAACCATCCATTCGGTATTTTCATAGTAGCCTCTCCACGGGCACTGGCGAATCCCGATAGCACTTCAACACGTTTGTCTTCTGGCAGTCCGACATGTGGTTCTGTCATTCATTATTGTTTGTTTGTTCTACTAAGTATCATCGGCTAATTGGCCCCTGTGCTCGCTGAAACGAAGGCACGTGTATACTCGACTGCCCTACAGCAGCCATGGCTTTGCGATGTGTAAACATTGAAACGTGGTAGTCACTTGACGCGGCCATGTATGTATATATATATATAAACTTGGGAAGTGAATGTCATGCATAAATGAGTATAGCTTTAGTTTATCCATTTCATGGTTTTGTCTCAGGAGTTGAGGCCTATTATTGTCAGCGTCATTGCTCTATATATAGGCCACTCCACGCGAGTACACACACACACACACACACACACACACACACACACACACACACACACACATATATATATATATATATATATATATATATATAGCCGAAATGCTGGAAGAAGTACACTATGTTGTAAAATTTCCTCGTAACAATTTCATTCTTCATTCTCCCGTAAGGACACACATGATTGAGTGATTACAGTTGAGATGGAAAACTACGCCTACCCCAATGTGCAGCCAAGAGTGACCACTGTAGAAAGTGTGGGGGGGCTCTACCCCCCCCCCCCCCGCTGATACGCCTGTTGTGCCAACATTTTCTTGCCTAGTATGAACTATGAAGAAATTCGTACGCCACTTCTATTGATGTACACTTTCGCAGCCTCTTCAATACAGTTGTGAGGACAGCGTCACCATGTTTGTAGAAACGACTTTGAATCAGCGTTTAAAGCTCAATTACTTTCTGTGAATAACATAAAAAACATTCACATCATGTTTCTTTCATACGCTTTCAGCATATAAAATATGTGAACATATAATACCAAGTGTTTATAAAATTAGTTTTCAAGCATTTTTGTTGAAAAAACACGAATGTGCTGAATAAACATCACAAAAATTGAAATACTTTAGTTTAACACATCTTCATAAATAGAACAATGACTTTGTCACGCGTTCAGTGCCATATAATTCAGCTACATGTATTGTAGATTTTCCTTCAGCCTCAAAGGAAGAAGCTGGTTGTGAAAAAAAGCACAGAACTACCGCGAGAATTATCGTAGATTTTTTTCACTTGCGATTTCCTGCGTAAAATTCTGGTAGGTCTCCAGTGATGATTTCGTAAGCATTTCCATCTTCCACATGTTCCTTCCTGTTTCTTTCACCTTTTTCCTAACCAATATTTCCTTTTGCCTTGGTATTGTGCTGTTGTCTAAATACTTGCTTCACAATTTTCGAGTTCGTTTCCTCCATTTAGTATCGAAATTCTTCATGTACAAGTAACTGAAAATTTTCCTAGCCCAATGCTCCTCTCACATTTATCTCAATCGCTTCTCAAATTCAATCTTGCTTCAAGCTTCCCTGCCCTCAAACGATGTCTATCCTGTGTCACCTTGTACGCCCTAATTGGGGGTATTGCCGTGTGCTCCTAAAGCAAGTCTACCTATGCCACGTTGCTTCTTTCCAATCTCGCTTGAACTTCTGATTTCACCCACAAGACCGCATTGCTGAATGTCAAACCAGGGACCATGACATCTTTCTAAATCCCTCTCACAACGTGATACCTATTGTAGTTCTACAGTGCCCTATTTTTTATTACAGCTGCATTCCTGGTGTCCTTAGTCACTACGTATCTTTCGCGCTCCCTTAGATACTCAGCCCTATTATTTAACTATACACCCAAATATTTGTATTTCTCCACCCTTTCTAGCGTGACTTTCTGTATTTTATGCTGACTGCCTTTGTTATCATTAAACATCATAATTGTCAATTTTTTCCTGCGGAACTTCAAATTTTACCCATCTCCTCATTACCATAAACGTCTATCAATCCCTACACATTTTCGTTGTTGTCGGCTATTATTCCTATATCATCTGCATACATCAATGCTGGTAATGACTGCTAATTGTGTTTCCCTTGCTTGGCAGAAGAGAGGCTGTAGCCGAGTTGACTCTCTCTAATTTCGCCTCCAGTCGCCGGAGATACAGCTTAAGTAACAAAGCTGACAAGGAACATCTCTGTCAAAGCCCACATTGTATCTTTATAGGTTCAGATACCTGTTCTTCTAATTTGAAAACTACCTTGTTTATTTTATAGACATCTTTTAGAAGATCGTTATTCCATCTTGCACATCTTGTGTGTCTAGTATTCCCCACAAGTCTTCTTGAATCACACTATTGTAAGCTTCCTTGATATCTAGAAATGCCAGCCACAAGGGCCTGTGTTCTTTTTCCGCTCTTTCAATACACTGCATCAATGAAAACAGATTGTCCTCCAACCTATTTCATTTACGGAGCCCAATTTGTAGTTCTTTCAGCACCTCCTCATTCTCCACCCATGTCTGTAGTCTTTCCTTTGCTATCTGCATCACAAGCCTGTAAACTGCTGACGTCGCTGTATAGGAAGGTAAATGTTTATATCGGCCTTGACCACCTTTCTTTTATAGATCATGCTCACCATGCTTAGTTTCCACCCATTAGGGGCTTCATCAACCATTATTGAATTACTCGCTGCCTCTTTTAAGTTTGCTTAGAGTTTCATCCTTGTTTCCTATTAGCATGATGGGGATGCCGTCAGGGCCTGTTGATGTGCTATTAGGAACCCTTTTTTCTGCCCTTTCCCGCTCTCGTTGTCCCAGTAGAACCACTGAGCGAATTGGTCCATCCACATCTGGTACAGTGCACGCAGCGTTTTCTTTGTGTTTAAATTTTCGGTCATCATAGTTTTGTATATTCCGTTGCCCCGTCCCCTTCTAGTCTGACCCCTTGAGCTGTAGTTACAAACCTTTGTTTCATGCTTGTCTTGTTACTCAGAGAATTGAGATGTTTCCAAAACTTTGCAGCTGCCTTTTTATCTTTTTGTTTACTTCTGCCATCCATTGGGCCCCCTTTCTTCTAATCTTGTCACTGATCAAATCGCACGCTTCCCTTTTGCAGCTCAAAATGTTATCCCGTTTTCTTTTGACATCATCTTCCGGTTCACATTTCTGTTTAGCATACCTATGTTCTCTGGAGGCTTCCTGACGTCCTACTATGGCTCTCTTACATGCCTCATCACACCAGCTCTTGGGTTTCTGTCTGCTTTCCTCGGTTAATTTGACTTATATTTTAGCAAGCTCTAGCTCAAACAATCGAGTTATACTTTTTTAGGTCCGCTCTATTTGCCTTTCTGAATAAATGTTAGCGTGTCGTTGCTCGTAATGCCACTTTTCTAACTTCATTTCGGTTTCAAAACTCAGATTGATACATTTGTGATCACTACCTAAGCTTCTTGACCAATATTCATCTATGTTGATCACCCTTCGCCGATCATACATCCTATGTGACATTATTGCGTAATCTATTGTAGACTGCACCCTTCCCACCCCCCATGTTATCTGCCCTTCGCGTATCTCGGTGCTGTCACAAATGAATAAATCATGCCTTTCGTACATAACCATTAGCATTCTGCTTGTTGGGTCATATCCATCTATATCTTCTATGTGTGCATTCATATCTCCTAATATATTTACCTCGCACTCTTCTCCTAGTTCGTCAAAATCATTTTCAATGCACTGCACCATTTGTTGGTTTTCTTCTCTCGCTTTTGCCCTGTCCGAAAGTATACAGAACCCAGGAGCGTCATTTGCCCTGCCACTTTCCCTTTTAGCTATAAACGTTCCTTGCACTCCTGCTTGACCCTTTGTATGTCTGTACTTTTTTGAATGAATGCCCCAATATCGCCCCCTTTCTGCTGCCTTCTGTTCTATTACAGAATTTCCATCCGTAGTCCGGATCGTTAGGTGGTTTTTCTATGTCCCTAAGATGTGTTTCTACTCTAGTAGCTAAGGTTCTCGGCTGCTGACCCGCAGGACACGGGATCGAATCCCGGCTGCGGCAGCTGCATTTCCGATGGAGGTGGACACGTTGTAGGCCCATGTGACCAGACTTGGGTGCACGTTAAAGAACCCAAGGTGGTCAAAACTTCCGGAGCCCTCCACTACGGCGTCTCATAATCATATGGTGGTTTTGGGACGTTAAACCCCACATATCAATCAAGATGTGTTTTTACAAAACCAAACACAATTGACTTCTACTACATTAGCTGTTCTTTTATCTCTTCCCACTTCGGCCTATTCCTGCCATGTTGCATGTTGATATACCTTACGTCTGACGAAGTGATTCTTAAAAATAGAAAAGAAGAGAAAAGTGAGCCCCGTTATTGTCTGCTTCAGTGAGCGACACCACCACAGTAGCTCACGAGGGATGGGGGTGAGGAGGGATAAAAAGGATAGGAGTAAAGATGTAGGAAAGCCGAAGAAGGAGAAGAGAGGAAGAGACGTGAGGTGGTAAGCCAGAGCGAGAGACGACAAAATGAGGGGATAGAAGAGATAGAAGATGGGAGCACGGTCACTGCAGTCCGAGGATGGGGCGCACCTGCGAGAGCTCCTTTCGGCGTCGGTGGATGGCGTAGAACAAGTCCAGTAAGTCAGAGCTGCACTGTCGTCGGAGGTGGAAGGTCGTCGGCGGCAGGAGATGACGTAGGGCGAGCCCAGTCGGCCAGAGCCACGCTGACGCCGGAGGTCGCAAGCGCGCGGAGCGCGTGAGCGCACGACCTGTCGACCCGAAATCCAGCAAGCGAGTCACCTTACGTCTGAACTTGCTCGGCCCTCATGGCTACGTCGATTTGTGCCCCGGACTCTACGTGTCTTAGATACTGGTGCCACTTTGGAATCGTATCTGTCTTTACCACCTGTCAAAGAGTATTCCTGGTTGTTTTTTTCTTTACTAGCTATCTTGGACCCTGAAGGACCCGCGTGCCCCCCCCCCCCCCCCCAAAAAAAAGCTACTGTGCGTCCTGCAAGTCGCCAGCACACCTCATGACCTAGCAGCCAATCGAAGTGGACTCTGTCTCGTTGAAAACCACCCCACCTATGCACCTCTCTGTTTATTTCCACTTATCCACCATATCTCTTGGTTTGCGTGACAACTATTCTTCTCAGGTTGCTGTCACGCACCGATACCTCCGGAATCGTGCATATCACTCCTTGTAACGGAGGATAATTGGTGCACATGTCATCGATTCCTTTTGCCAGTGTGGTCGCTAGTCCTGCCATTTCTTAATTTAAGTTATCATTTAAACCACCTGCAATTTTCACGAGAATTCATCTATCAGCTGTATCTTGGAGTTTTGCGCTCGCTTGCTTCATGACTGCTTCCAGCTTGCGTCCTGCGAACGTCCCTACTGCAACCCTCTTGTCACCTCTTACCCTCTGTTTGATTGCTTCTGCGCATCGATTTAAATTTAAGTCCCCAGCAATTATCACGTGCTTAGACTTTTAAGCTGAAGCATCCTGCACCCGAGGGTTACCTGCACCTGTGACACCGGCTGCTTTGTCCCCTCCCAACCCCCCCCCCCCCCCCACTGCTTTGCTGAAGCTGGGTATCGTGACCATTGAAGTGGCTAAACCTGTTTTTTTTTCAAACTTGCTTGCTCTTTCTTCTCCGCTGTTCTGGTGGCCGATGCCCTACCATGCTCTCCTTCGGCCACTCCTTTGTCCACCTTCGCTAGTGCTTCCTCGGTGGACCTGAGCCTTTCTTCCATAGCCCTCGTTTTTCTTGCTCTGTCGCCAACTACTCCAGCTCAGTGACTCCAGCTCTGTCATTCTCATCAGCAGTTCACTCTGGCCAACCATCAGTTTCTCTATCTTTTCCTCGACCTCAAACTGCCTACATTTTGCGTTAGCCTCCTCTCCATTCGCGTCTGAACTTGCATGCGTTTTCAAACCCACCCCGCATTCTGAACACTTTACAGTCAATTCAACCATGTATTTTTGACACCAATTATCCTTATGAATTGTCCTACTCAATAATTAGAAAAAGAGGCGTATGACGAATCCTACCCTACAAAAAATGAAAGTCTAAGCTCAACTGCAAAAATTTGCGTGTTCGGTGTACGTGCACCTCCCCCACGGGGTGGCAAGAGAAAAACACACAAACAAACAAAACACACACACAAACAAGTAAATAGCTGGTGACTGGCCCCCGAAAAAGCCGTACAATGTAATGAGTGCTACAAAGTTATAAACTGCTACCCTAATAATTATAAAAATAAGCTGAAAACATGCAAAGCCACTCATCTGAGCAGTCGATCGGGATCGCTCAAAAAGCACGTCTATCTAACGTGCTAGTCCGAACTCAGTCCAAACGCGTGGACAAGTGACGGCCTCTCGCGGCGACCTATGTAACAACCGAGCGTGCCACGTTCAAATCAGCCAATGACTGATAGATGGGCTTACTGGGCTTGTTTTCCGTGATGTGTTGAGAGAAGAGAAAGCCACTTTTAGCTGACCTTGATAATTTATTCTGAATTTTAGTCCACGTGCTGCGCTATATTATTTGGCTAGCGTGTTGTCGGGAGCCTCTACTACCAATCGGCGACGTTTTCTGACCATGCTCAAAAACTGTTGCAGGGCCATTTTAAAGAATACCTGTGACCTGCGTTAGGTGCTCATGCCGACGATGGGCATACCTGAAGGTGCGCCCATGAGCTGATTAGGATGGTAATTAAGAGCAAAAGCACAGTGATAGTAACCTTATTATGAATACGAAATGATAACACAGGTACTTTTTATGGTCCTCCCACTTGCTTGATTAAGAAGCATACGTTAATTGTGATGGTATTGACTGTGTGAGCGCTCCAGTATTTCATTTACTAAAAAAGAACTTCGCTTTTTGGGGTGCGCTATACAAATGTATGATTGTTTGGTTTTTATTGTAGGCTTTTTTGTTTTTGTTTCACTGCACCTATACTGGTTATTTCAGAAAATATGCGCAAAGTTCTGAAAAACCGGGGAAGTGTGATACTTGCTCGTTGTCTTCACAATTCGATTCCCTGTAGTGGCATGAACCTCAGATGGCTTAAGGCTTTAGTTAGAACAGTAATTAAGAAACTTAACATATTTCATGGTGGAGCTTTATGATAATTTTCATTTAGATAGCTCTTCATGCGAAGAACCATTTGCAACTTTGGAAATTTGAAGAATCAGCCTCTAGCAATTATTTTGGAGTAATAAAGCTCCAGCTCCAGCAAAGTAAACGTCTAAACCCAAACCGAAGCACTGGTTAGCGCAACAAGCAAACCAAAGGAATGTCACCGTTCAAGAAAGACAACGATTACAGAGGTGCAGGTCCTGCATATTTTTAAAGGGCTGCTGAAAAAACATTTTAACCTCGCACTTTTTTTTCTGCAATGTGTTGCTGGAGTCTTCGTAATCATAACCCGACACATCGTTTGCAACAGCACGCTATAGATATTACAGGCCTCTCATTATCAAACAGGTTCAGTTTTGGTTTGATAGAGCTTCAAAGACGACAAGCCGCTGGGTACAACTATCGACACCTAGCGTGTTCAGCTCTCGACCACGTCAGCACACAGAACTGTGACGCCCTTCCACGTGGTTCAAATCAAGAAGTAGATCAATTGTCGCCAATCACAAAATTTTACTTTCAATGCGTGCACCGCGGCCACGCACTCGCGACCAACCACTGAGAATTATTTACTGCAGTAACAAACGTGGCGAAAATGGCGGCTATGACGTCATCATAACTTGTTTTATAAACTGTAGCATGGTGATGCAAGGGATTTAAGGGGGTCCCCATGGCATTCTTGTTGATCGTTTCAACACCTCCGAAAGTCAAGCTCGGAAATTGCTGTAAATACCTTCCAAGCTATATTCATTGGTAATATCTTGCAGATTACATAGACATGTTCACGGGAATCAATCTTGCAGGCCATATCAGCCGGGAAATTAGGTGTCAGTACCCCTTCAACGTATATATGTACACCATGCCTGCTGATGTTGCAAGTGCAACTACCGTAACCCCCCAACAAAGTTAGCCGATGGTTCATATAACGACGCTCACTCATTCTGAATGTATAAAAAAATAGTACAGTCGCACACTCTTTCATCATGTTTTAGTTTTGGCTTTGCTGTTGAATTTGAGTGAATTCCACTACTTGACAATTATTAGCAGAGGCCACGTTTTCGAAATCTAAAAGCTGCAATTGGCTCTTCGCATGAGGTGCCTGAGTTTTCCCATTGACATAATCACCCAACTCCACTACTAATAAGGTTACTTCAGTTAACTTTCTTAACTATTACTCTGAATGTTGCCTTCAGCTGTCTTAGGATGCCCACGGCTACACAAGTTATTGTGAAATCATCGCCTTTTTATCATTTTAGAAGACTTTTGAAACATTTTTAGAAGACTTTTCAAACATGTATATGCGCATCTTGCAATAAACTTTAAGGTAAAGCTCTGCTGGCCTGTCTTCTTGGTACCTGTCCTTGTAATCTTTCATGCTAAATGATGGATTGTTACCAATTAGCTCGATCATATCGTCTGTTAAGACGCTTAGGCAAACAATGTACAGTAGTGCAACGGCTGGCCAACACAACAGTGACTGAATTTGTGTCGACCTTTCATTTTATTTCCAGGTGATAGTCATGGTCTTACAGCTGCTTCCTCCCGGCGCCGAAGCCTACGTGATTTTGGATGACGAAATAGAGAAATAAAGCGAAATCGGCCCCTGGCCTGTAGAATGTCAATGTTTCTGATTGAACACTGCTTAGTGCTTTCAGTTTCAACTTGTTAAAATAGCTGACGCAGCGTTGTGGGCCTCTTTGTTTATACAAGATCTGGCGCAGAACAATCCAGCCGTACCATGCTTCTGATATGCACTGGCAGTTGAATTCCAAGGAAATGTAGTAATGTTCAGGTTTTATACACGTGATGCAATGTGTATAAAACATTTTCAACGGCGCAGCAACGTTGAAAATGTGTGTTCTTCCTCATTCAAAAAGCTGTGTTTTCTTCGAGTAAAACTACGAAACGCAGCCAAAGACGTCAAACTGATGGCATATAAAACTTTTATTCGGCCTGTTTTGGAGTATGCTGCCGTAGTTTGGAGTCCCCACCAAAAATGCCTAATAAATAAGCTGGAAAGAATCCAAAGACTTGCAGCCAGGTTCATATGTTCAAGATACAAAAAAAACAGACTCAGTTACCGAGATGCAAAAATCATGTAAATTGGAACTGCTTGAAATTAGGCGACAGAGGAACAGAATAAAATTATTATTTTGGATTCTCCAGGGTGAAATAAATATTGATAAAAGTATGTACATACTGGAACCTGGTAGAAGTAGCAGAATAATAAACCATAGTGCAGCAATCAGAACATATGTCACCCGCACAAACGTCTTTCGGTATTCGTTTTTCCCCAATGTTATCGAAAACTGGAATGCGCTACCTGCACATATTGCTGAGTGCACGGATGCAAGGGCTTTTGAACATTTGCTTGACAACTATATGTTACCTAAAAATCGTTGGATGATGTGTTGATGTTTTTCTTTTCTTTTGTCATGCCAATGTTGATGATTTTTTTTGTAATTATTGACAGTTGACATTACTTGAGTGTTTTTATATACCAATTATTACTTTGATGTACTCCCTCCCTGTAATGACCCACAAATGTGGGATAACAGTATGCTCAAATAAATAAATAAATAAATAAAATGGAAGAATTACGAGTGTAAGAATACTGTATTTTTCGAATACGAACACGAATAAGGAGCTCAACCATCGTCATCGCATAACCACCGTTTTCACGGAGAGGAGGAGCGTAGCCTCGAACAGGTGCGTTTTCGTCACTGTCTCTTTCTCTCCCGGCTGTTCGGGAACTGCCGCTGATGTGTGAGGATTGTGGCGTTTTGCATTCGCGGTGCGTGAGAGGTCAATGTGTTCCTCTCCCTTTTTTAATGTATTGACGAAGTTGTGCTGCCGAAAATTGAAATATAGAAAGAGAACAGGGGAGCTATTCATGCGGTGTCCAATTCATACATATGTATAATTCGGTCTACCCTGATTGACTGGAGCGTGCCGCCTGTTTCTGGGCATTATTCCGCAACATCCTTTTGACGTCTCACATCTTTCACAGCTGTCGACACTAATGAGAAAGATGAAATGCGTTTCGTCACAATGAATGCTGCCCCCAAGGACCCGCTTTTTCGCACATCTCTGAGGACGTGCATGGACTCCAATCACGTTAGCCCTTGAATTAGGTTTAACGCCACTGCCCTCCTAACACCCATGAGAGGTATGTACACATTCCCTGCATTGCTCTTCAAACATCTCAACACGTTCAAACGCAGGTTCGTTTAAGTTTAAGAGTCCTGTTACTCTACATTTCACCCACTTAGTTTCTTTTTACGCTGGGAATGTGCTGGTGGGTTTGCTGCACCGACGTGGTCAGTGCACCATGACGTCACGACTCACTGTTTTTTTTTGTATAACTGAACGCGCTTCGGTGAATTAGACTTGTCGACGAAGTGCAAACCACAAGAACAGCTCCCACAGTCGACAGACTACTATGGTGCTGTCTGTGCCAGTGGCATTTATTGAAAGCACAAAAAGCTAGAGGCAAAGACATGCAAGGAGCACTTTGCTTCGCAATTGTTTTACTTAGGTGACAGGCATTCTTCTTCAACAAATATTTTGTTGGAGAAGTGGTGTCTGTCCTTGTGGCTATTTGTTCATTACACCAGTTTGTGATTCTGGTGAGGGGCTGGTACACTTCATTATTTGCAGCAAAGAAGCTACGTCGAAGGTGACGGTTATTACAGAACATAATTTGCCCAGACTTGTTGTGTTGTAACATCACTATTCCCAATTTGTACGCAGCAGCACGTGAGTTGCAATGGCTGCGTTGCATTGCCTGAATTCCAATGCTGAGTTGCAATCTAAGTGCGTCGAGTTTCAAGATTATAGGATGAGCATTTTGAAAACTGCATGTGAGAAAGGCCTGCATGACATAAGTGTTCTTTGCCTCAGGAAAATGCTCCGCCGTGGTGTTCTCGTGTCTAAGGAACCCGGCTGCTGACCCGCAGGTCGCGGGATCGGATCCCGGCAGCGGCGGATGCTTTCCAGATAGAGGCGGAAATGTTGTAGGCCCGTGTTCTCAGATTTGGGTGCACGTTAAAAACCCCAGGTGGTAGAAATTTGCGGAGCCCTCCACTACTGCGTCTCTCATAATCATATGGTGGTTTTGAGATGATCAACTCCACATATCGATCAATTTGGCTCAGCAACGTACCTATAGCGTTTCTTCGACGGCACGTAATTTCTCAACTTGTCAATGGGGTGACGATAACTAGGGCAGTTTCATGACAACCACCTTTTTTTTTTTCTCCGCAGCCTGAGTGTCGTGAATAATCGAATAACCACTGTTGAAGCCAGGTAATTACCTGCTGCGCTCATCGGGGATGCTTCTTAACAAACAAAAAAAAAACGATGTGACAACAATGTCACCTAAAACGGGTGGATTTTCGACATATCGCTAATGGCACTGCTCGTACAAAAGCACTTTTATCATGCCATGCTTGCAGATCCGTTTATTTTGATTTTCTTTTTGCGTTTCTTCTACGCGGAAGTTTGAGCTCATACATCGCGCATCCGCTTGTTATCTTGCGCAACTATCACAAGCTTTTTACTACTACAACGGCAAGAATCGACCGTCATACGCGTTCATGTTGCTTTAATTTCATAAACTTTGTATTGCGACGTTATGAGCCAAACCAGAATATATGCCAGCAAGTGCTCAGTTAAGGTAAACCGTAAGAATCACGGAAAAGAAACTTGACGGTCATTTAGAACCCTAATACGCGCACTTTAAGGGCAGCTGGAAATTGGCGTAAGTATTCGCTCGTCTCCATTTACGTTTCGCCCATTGCTTCGAGAGTGGTCGGAAAAGTCAACGCTAGTGCATACTCCCAGGATTCCACAGGGCCAGCAATAACAAAACACACTAACCAATACCTATTTACACGTGCTGCCTAGGCAATGCGTTGAAATTGTATTCACCTTTTATCTTTCGTGAGCACTGCAGTGGGAACGTCTACTGGGTTTCCCTGCTTTCTGTTTCAGAAATTTCGATGCTGACAGCGTAGTGATTGCTTACTAGCGCCTTTACACTCTCGAAGGGCTGCTGTGTTTTGACCGTGTAAAATCGGGCATTGGTATATTTTCCGAGACGTTCAATTGTTCATTTTCCATAAGACCTCCCAATTTCTTTTCAGTTTCTTCCGCGCAATGGCATTATGGAAGCTCAGCCGATCAATCTCAAGTGAGGCCATAGTTAGATACTTTATTTTTGTTCAGCACTCACTAAAGAAATCACAGCATATCCACGCAGTGAATGATTATGAGGGGGGTGGAGCGCTGGAGGGTTTCATCGCTAAACTCAGAACCATTCGCGAATATCGCCCACTACAACATCAAAGATGTGACAAAAAAGAAATTTTATTATTGGTAAGTAGTAGCTATACGTCGCTTCCATTCCCCGTTCATTATAACGGCTTTATGGTCGTTGAAGTGATGGATCGGTGATTGGACAAAGCGGAATGTTTGCGAGGACTAAGTAGTGGGCAGTTTGCTCAGGCGGAACTATAGGCGGTCTCGTAGAAACAAGGAATGGGCACAGTGGAAACATCTATGGTTCTTTAACGTGCACCTGGATACAAGTACACAACCATCTTGCATTTCAAATCAGCTACTTCTCAGCAGTATTGGCTTTATGGTCGCTGATATGGTGGATCAGTGAAAAGGTGTAGCGGGATGTTTGCAAGGTGGCTACATACACCAACGGAGGAAGCATAAACCCACACCCTAAGGGGCTTCGCCCCTAAAATACCTTTTCTCAATCATCACGTGGCTTTGGGACGTTATTATTATTATTATTATTATTATTATTATTATTATTCTGACTTCTATCTCGAACTTTTCCTTTTCTGTTCCCTACCTACACAACTCTAATCAGATTGATCTGGGTACTGTGCTTCAAATGGAGAAAACTTAACAAAAATGACGAAATAGCGGACGCTCCAGCGATAGGCGCTCTAGTGATCTGATAAGACAGATTGAGAAGGCGAGTAATAACTTCACCCAAAGTAATTTATCCCTCACCTATGCGAGTATTGGCACTTCTTGTTCCCTTGGCGTAGCGATTTCTGTTAAACGCGAAGTGTAGTCTAGTTACTTTTAAGAAATTACGCTCTCGCTTTCCGAAATCGAACCATAGTATATACGCACAGAGGTGGTCTAGCTCCTTCCTCTCCTTGCTAGTGTTGTAACAAAGACGAAACAACTGAAAATTGTTTCTTATGATGCATCCGCTTTAATTCACTAAGGGAAAACATTTTCAAAACGGTGTTTATTCGAATCGGATTGGACTTCCTCATTTCAAATATTATATTCTTGGGAGCCCCTCATTGTCATTTAACCGTAGACTTCCATTCTACGGTAAAACTCCTTCAAACTCAGTTAGTTTCATTAAGTTAGTTTAATTGTTATATAAACCTTTAGTCATACAATTATTATGTGAACACTTTTTATATAAATAATTAGTTTCTTGGCCAGCCCCGAAGAGTGGGCGTGAGCCATACATATAGGTAATATTCATCACCCCCCCCCCCCGCAGGGACGTCTGTGCAAGCAGGCGTTTCGTATGTAGCAACACGATGGACCCGAGCTAACGGGGGGGGGGGGAGGGTTTCGACTCTCTCCCACGCCAATCTGTACGTGGCTTTGCCGTTTCCGGGCAAAGAGGATCTTGGGGGTTTAGCCGACGCCGGGTGATTGGACCTTTAAGGCCCCCCGGCAGTGGCGACACACCCCTTTGGCCCCGGCTTCACGTAGTGGGCACCCCTGGGCTGACCTACCCAGGAGAAATCAGCAGTCGCCTCTTTCTGTCTCCTTCTCTCACTCCATCTTCGTCTTTTCTACTACTTTTGATATGTCCTGTCCTCTCCTCCCTTCTTTTTACTTCCACAATCCTCGGCGGAAGGCTTAACCTGGTGTAGATATCCAACCTTGGGTAAATATATCAGGTGATACCGACCATGTACGGCTGGCGCTTGCGTCTTCGTGTCTCGCAGCGTCCCCTTGTTGGGCTCGGTGGTGGGTGGCTGACATGGCCGCCGAATAAGCTACCTAATTCATGGGAGCTCCTAGCTCTCTCACAACCGATCGCTCCTCCAAGAGGCGGCGCACCGATGCAGTTTTCAAATTTCTACCAAACAAGAAAGATAACTTCCCGAAATACCACATCATCCACTGTGAAAGTACGGAAAAGAAAGCTAGAAGCATTTCATCTTTCCTTGTGAAAAATGCCTTATAGAAACGCTAGTGCGGGATACAAAGCCACAAAGACCACCAGTGGTGACCTGCTACTCGAAATAAAAGACCACGCACAGTACCAGAGACTGCATAACCTTACATCATTTGGTGATCAGCCTATCACAATCACACCGCATCGAACCATGAACACCGTGAAGGGTGTTGTATCAGAGGGAGACCTGATTGACCTCTCTGATGAGGAACTTCTAACTGGCTGGAAAGACGAAAGTTTGATCCAGTTGCAGCATATCAAAACAAGAAGAGATAAGAAAGAAACCCCAACGAAGCAAATCATACTCACTTTCGCATCTAGCACTCTTTTCGCTGAAATAGCAACGGGATATCTTAAACTGCCCTTCAGACCATGCATGCCCAACCGGCGGCGCCGCTTTGAGTGTGAAAGGTTCGGGCACGGCTCCCAGAGCTGCCGAGATCAGCTACCTGCGCCAAATACGGCACCAAGGTCATACCACTGACGATAACTGTAAGTTACCTTTCCCCTGCGCAAACTGTGAGGGTGACCATCCCGCATATTCCAGGTTATGCGAGGCCTAGAAAAGGGAAAAAAATAATAACCACATGTTATGAATTGAACATGAGCTTCCGTGCAGCGCGGCAGCGCATTTTCCCGCATTTTTCAGGGAACACACCGTATGCCAAAGTGGTGTTAGGGGGGTCAGCACCACTTCGGTTTTCAGCAATGTCTTAGATCACGCCTATAGCGTGCCGAGGCAAACGCCAGAAGCCCCCACGGGGAGAGCAACCTCGGCTGCCCCACTTTCCCTAAATACAGCCCCACCGATGGCGCCTGTGAATCCTGGCAGCAGCCCGGGCACCACACAAACTAAAGAGGTCTCCTCGACCTCAAGCCCGGTGTGGTCAAAGGCTCCGTTTTTCGCGAAGAAGCCTACAATGAAAACAACATTGTCTGTCGTCTCTCCTGGGGCGATGGACACATCCAGTGCACCAGCGCAGACGGCGCCAAAGGAGCGACGAGGTCCCCTCGACCACTCTAAAGAAGACAAAGCAGTAATTAAAGGGCTTCCTAAAGGCTCTGTGAGATAAGTCACTTTTCTCTTTGAGACGCCAGCCACACTCATTTCGTACGCACAGCACTTCTTTTCTCCCAATATAGAGACACAAATTATACAACCGAACGTCAGAGGACTGTCTTCGAAACCTCTACGTCCAAGAACTTCTACACAAGCATTCTTCAAAAGTGCTGTGTGTACATGAAACACATCTAACATCCAAGCCTTGGATGTTAGGTGTGTTTTTTTGTTAGGTGTGATACAAATTTTTTGCTTCAATATGTTGTCTCTCGAAAGGACACAGATGATGCTGTGGCGTCATCTGGTGGCGTAGCCGTTATTGTTAATTGATTAGTAGCATGTTCTCATGCTCCACTACTAACATCCCCAGAGACAGTGGCTGTTCAAGCAGTTCTATTGAATAAGCTCGTCACCGTCTGCTCTCTATACATAATGCCGCAATACCACCTGGAAAACATGAATTCCAGTCTTTATTAGATGAATTACCAGAACATTATCTGGTTCTAGGGGACCTGAATGCGCACAGCGGTTTATGGCGTGACTGTCGATGTGATGCACGAGGTCGTCTCATCAAACAGTTCCTCTGTTCATCAGGTGCTTGTCTGTTGAATAGGAAAGAGGCAGCATATTACAACCTTGCAAACAAAACTTACTCCTCCATAGACCTCAGTATTGCAACTCCTTAAATCATACCATAACTCCAATAGAAAATTATAAATATTTCCTATGATGTGACCATTTTCTTGTCGTTTTGAGTTCAACCACATCACACGAATGTCCTTCACGAGTTCCCAAATGGCTGACCTACAAAGCCGACTGGGAACAGTTTTATAACATTACTTATTTAAGTTGGACAGACATATGTGGGTTAGGCATACATAAAGCTGTGCAGTACTTCACAGCTTTCCTTGTTGACGCAGAGGCCAAGTGCATCCCGCAAACATCTGGACGGCCCGGCAAGCGACGCGTTCCATGGTGGAAGACTGAGTGCCGTAACGCGCGAAAGGAGCAGAACAAGGCACGGAGGTTGCTTCGGAGTTCACCAACAGCCGAAAATCTTGACAGCTTTAAGAAAATAAAGTCTCAAAGCAGGAGAATACGTCGGCAGGCTAGAAGAGAAAGCTGGCACAAGTTCTTATCAGGGATCTATTCGTATACACAAGAGGCTAAAGACGGGAACATGGTTGATAGGGTAGCAGGAAGACAAGTACATTCACTCGCACTCGTTAACACACAGGGCGACAGCCTGGAAGATCAGGCGAACTTTCTCGGAGCCCACTATGAGCAGGTGTCTAGCTCATCACACTTTACTGTAACTTTCCAAATATATAAAGCAAGCATACAAAAGCAGAAACTAGAACACAAGTGCACAAACTATGAGGCATACAACCAACCTTTCAACTTAGCTGAGCTTCAAACATCACTAAACTCCTGCAGTAATTTTGCCCAAGGCTAGGACCGTGTCGTGCATGAAATGTTGAAAAACCTGTCACTTAAAACGCAAAAAACATTACTCTCCCTATACAATGCTACCTGGCCTTCTGGTACCATCCCTATTTCCCGGAAAGATACTATATTTATTCCCATTTTAAAAGAGGGCAAGCACCCTTCATCAGTTTCAAGTTATAGGTCCATTGCACTTAGAAGCTGCCTTTGTAAACTTTTTAAAAAGATGATAAACCGCCGACTTTTACATTTCCTTGAAATGCACAATCTGCTCGACCGATTTCAGTGGACGTTTCGAGAGGGTAGATTCAGCATTGACCACCGAGCGTATCGAGGCAGAGATCCGAGATGCTTTCGTCCACAAAAAATACTTCCTCTCTGTGTTCCTCGATATTGTGAAGGCTTACGACAGAACATGACGCTTTGGCATATTAAGAGGCTTGTCTAACCTGGATGTGCGCGGTAGAATGTGTTCCATGATCGAGAGTTACTTGTCCATTTGGACAATCCGTGTCCGTGTGGGCAGTATTCTCTACCAAACATCTGTCGAAGAAACGGGAGTATTGCAAGGTGGTGTACTTAATTGTACACTTTTTATTATCAAAATGAATTTCCGGCATCTGTCCATTCCCCGCAATATGTTCTATTGTACATATGTGGACGACGTTCAGCTTGTCTTCAAGTCATGCAACCTGACAAAATGTGAACGGCAGGTTCAGCTAGGTTTAAACAAGGTCTCCAAATGGGCAGAGGAAAACCGATTCTGACTGAACCCACAAAATGCCACGTGTGTCTTGTTCTCCCGAAAGAGAGGCATGCACTCAGAGCCTGACATTCGACTGAACGGTCAACGTCTGTCTGTGAAAGCCGAGTATAAATTCTTAGGCCTAATCTTGGACAACAAGTTGACCGGCATACCACACATCAAGTATTTAGGAACAAAATGTGTAAAAGCCATGAATGTTCTAAAGGTGTTGTCACGTACTACGTAGGGTAGTGACAAGTAATGTCTCATGAATTTGTATAGAAGCCTCATTCGCACCCGCTTAGACTATGGGACCGTTGTTTATTAGTCTGCGACTTAAAGTGCTTTGAAGATGTTGTACCCTGTGCACCATTTGGGCATTTGCCTTTCTACGAGGACTTTCCGCACATGCCCTGTGGAAAGCCTGTATGTGGAAATCAATGAGTGGTCACATCACTTACAGAGATGTTACACATCTTTTGTAGACTACTTCAAGGTGAACGCAGACAAAGAACACCCCTCCCATTTCACAATCAATGATCCGTCTTACTCTACCCTGTTCCACAGCCGTCCTTCGTTGAGGCAGCCTTACTCACTTCGTGTGAGAGGCCTCGCTGAGGAAACCAATGTGCCACTTCCAGAACACTGTTTGATGACTCCTGGTGCATATCTGCCACCGTGGCAGTGGCAGTGTATCGACTGTGACGTATATTTTGCGGAAGTCACAAAGAATGCGCCCGTTGCACACATCTGCCCATAGTTTCATGAACTCCAACAAGAACACAGTTGTCCCGAATTCTACACCGATGCCTCAAAGATGAACACTTCTGCCTCCTACACTGCGGTGTGCCAATCCTTTTCAGATACCGGTGTTCTTCGTCTTAAAGGGCCACTCACCATGTTTGACAATTTTGAGCTTACAAGCGCAATGCGTAGATGAGGCGTTCATGATCACGTCTGCCTAAATTTGCAACGCTATGCGCAGCGGAAATGGATCAAGTTTCAAGATGGAAGCTGTTCCCCCTCCCCTCTGCCAGGGCACGCGTAGAGAATTAGGATATGACGTAGGCGTAGGAATGGCCCTACGTACACTACACGGCAACGCGGCGACGTTGGTACTCTACGTAGACGACTCTGCTCTGACGTCGTCAACAGTATACCACGTGACATGGCAAAAATCATTTACCACAACATGCGTACTTTATGTATTTGTTGCTTTAGGAGATGAATAAAACTTTAAATAAATAATGAGACGCCAAAAAAAGTGTGCGTGTTTTTGTTTCATTTTTTCCCGTGAAACGCTACGAGATGCGGGGCTAATGTGCTAGCGTTTCACATGCGTTCGTGTCCCCACGGTCAGCGCATTCAGCAGACGACCGCCGTGGAACGCTCCTACGCGTTCGCGCACTCAATGTGCTCAGCTACTCTACCGCGTCTAAGCCAGCGCTTCCAAACAATCCCGCAGTAACAGGCAGAAGATCACAAAATAACGCTGGTCAACAAAGCAACGCTGCTCGCGTGTACGGGGGCTGGGCTTGTTCGGGCACGTCAGGCGCACGTCACCTCTTGGTCGGATGCCAGAGAGGGTGGGGAAGAGATTTGGCTTGCAAAAGCTACGCGGAGGAGCTGCAAGGGTGTCGAGCTCGCCCCTCTCACCCTCGTTTCGCGCCGCTTCAAAAAAACCTGTTTTATCCGCTCGTAATGAACAAATCCGACAAATTTTTGTGACAAAACGTTCCTCATCGGGCACCCAACAACTTGTATTGCCTAACTAAAATTCGGTATTTGGCCTGGTGAGTGGCCCTTTAAGACAAGCATCTTTACTGCAGAAGCTAATGCGATACTTGCGGCCGTTAAACACATGAAACATACAAAACTAGAAAGCGCTGTAATATACAGAGATTCCCTAAGCGTGGTGAAAGCCCTGAAAACCCTGAAAAAAGACGAATATTCCGTTCTTGTATCTTTTTACTCGCTCCTGTATGCACAGTATACTCACTCAAACTGCATGTCGTAGTGTGCTGGGTGCCAGGACACCGCGAGATAGAAGGAATCGAATAGGCGGACTACTTGGCTGCATCTGCCAAGCCAACTAATGCCAATACAACAATGGGGATCCCTGCACTCGACCTGAAAGCTCTCCTCAAACGAAACCTCAGGGCTTTTCAGCAGCGCACATGGGATACGCACACGCAAAATATACTGCATGTTACTAAGCCGCAACTCGGTCAGTCACCGGCAGTATCTAAGCCACGCCGCACACACGTCACACGGCTAATGATAGGACACGCATACACGACGCACTCACACCTTTTGTCTGGTGACGATCCACCATTGTGTGAGAGATGGGGTGAAGCACAAACTATGCTTCACATTTTAATTGAATGTAAGTAATTAGACACCCTTAGAAAACAATTCTTACCATTACGCGTTCAACAAGAAATACCAATCCACCCTGCAATGTCCATTGGTAGGGAACCACGTTTCGAACTCTAGTTATTGCTGTCAATTTCAAAATAGGTGCGAGATGTTCAAGTATTTTCAACCAGGGTACTCGTAACACGACCTCTGAGGAGAGGTTGCTGCCGTGGTTATTAAAAAAACACAGCACATGCCTCCCGACCCTTGTATTCAAGGGTGTCCAAGAGGCATTTGTGATAATGCCAAGGGTCACCACTGCTTTATTATCACGATACTTCGCCACCCACTCTCACTTGACACCTTTCACGTCACTGTCATAATTTTAAAACTCCTATGTTTTACCCACCACAGTTTGTGGAATTTTAAGGCCCTTATACAGCCACCTACCATAAACATTGCCCACATCCCTTGACTCATTAAATGGCGCTCTTTGGCATCATACGGCCCTTGCGCCAAAAAGCATCCTACATCATCATCATTTTAATCATCCTTATCATCAAAAGGTGGAGCGGCTCCAGGTGAAAAAATTAACATAAGTAATGACAAGAAACGAACAATAGCAAAAATAAAATTGGCTGTGTCCCGTATGCGTCAGTGTACCTCCAGAAGAGGAGACCAGGAAACGAGTGAGGCTGCACCAGAATGTTTGGCCACTTTCGCAATTGTTAATAATTGTTCTGGATAAGATTACACACTGGACACGAGTAGTAAATCTTTTTTTTTTTCAAACTTACGTGAGCACCAGAGATTACACTGGAAAGTTTGATCACAAATTTAGAGAAGATTTAGAGAAACCAAGAATGCGTTTTTGTACCGGTTTAATCACGACGCACATGTGCTCTCTATGCTTCATTAGCCGATACATAGACACGTTTCCACCGCCGGGCCTACCTTAGAATTATTTAGGCTGACGGAATCGCTAGTGGGATTCACTTCATAATATATAAGCACGAACTGCTTGAGTAACTTTTGGATGGATATGTAGGGTTTAACGTCCCAAAACCACCATATATGAATATGAGAGACGCCGTAGTGGAGGGCTCCGGAAATTTTGACCACCTGAGGTTTCTAACGTGAGCCCAAATCTGAGCACACCATCCTACAACATTTCCGCCTCCATCGGAAATGCAGCCGCCGCAGCCGGGATTTGATCCCGCGACCTGCGGGTCAGCCACTAGACCACCGCGGCGGGGTGCTTGAGTAACATTTATTTCACAAGTTGAAAGCGGCCTTTAGGAGCCTAAACGAAAATGCTCGTAAATTGCGTGCTTGCATATTATGGCAACGCTTCCTAGAATTTGACAATAGTATATAGTGCATGCAAAGTTCGACACTGCCACAGACTTTCTCCGTTTCTGTGGACAATCATTCTGTCACAAAGTGTTATTTTTTGTTAGAGCGTTTTTTCTGATTTTGTTCGCAGAGAGCAATCCTTTGCTCTGTGCGCTTTGTATGGCGCCAATGAATCTGATTAGTGCTATATCTCGCAGTATCTCAATGAACAAACGCGTGCTTTCTTATCTAATGGGATGAAGTTGTTTGTGCCATGGTGATTCGCATTGCAGTGTTTTGTCCACCACGCGCCTATAACTTGTTTTTGATGCGCATAGAGTCTGATTGCGGTGAACTGCTCCCTATAGTTTACATTTTTCAACCTCAACAGGGTATTTTAGCTGAAATTGCGAAGTATTGAAAAAAATTATGCATGAACACAACCCGTCTCTAATTAGCGCAGTAGGCTTCTGCATCATATAGAGCAAGTCAGCAATTTTTTTGTCTGTAAAGCTTTGCAAATCACAAAAAAATGCTTAATGAACATTGTAACAGTGACTCTGTAGAAAATTCCTTATTCCGAGTTTTGTAGCGCTGAAACAGACATAATGAAATTTTCATTCTGTGGTAAGACAACTCCACTGCTTAGTTTTCGCCAGCATGGTTTTAAAGTTCGTGAAATTGAAACCACCTTCCCTCTTCCGTTGTAACAATAACAGACCCTTTGTTATTCAAGTCTGCAATTTCTCAGCAATGCTTGTAACTATACGCAGTTTCCATTATCTATCTTTGTCTTGTATGTGCTTGAATTCTTACACATTTTTAGTTGACTTATGTTGCCTTCCTGATTTGCGCATCTGACACTTGTTTCTTTATTTTGTCTTTTTTTTCTTGTGTGTTATAAATGTTGTACCCACCCCCTCTGTAATGCCCTACGGGCCCTGAGGGTATTCTAATAAATAAATAAATAAATAAATAAATAAATAAATAAATAATCACATCACTGCTGCCTTACGCACTGCATTTTTAGCGTCCTCAAATGTAGGTTCAAAGAATTATCAACTACTGTTCACAAATGAAGGTCGCTTCAACAGGCTATTGTGACTACGATGGACGTTAAGCGATGGCAGAAGGGTACCGATAAAAAAAGACCAAAAAAAAGACATTGACAAAAAGCGGCCGACATGTGCGAATGTTATACGAGATTACTGGTAGAATTCGACGCAGCGCCAGCATTTGTTGTTTTTTTTTCTTTCCAGCAATTAGTGAGCAGCAGAACGTTGGTGGCGAACTTGAGGCGAACAAGCAATGTGCGCTTGCTTTGTTCTTTAGCTGATGAGCCATTATTGGGTTTGGCTCCGGAACACAGTGTGGAGGGCAGTATGATGAGCATCGAACACTTGGCTAATTGAATCTATAGGCAAAACATTATTGCGAAAAACACTTGTTGCGTTGAATTTTCTTTTTCGTTGTTCTCATGAACTCTGTTGTATAGTGCTGACATAGGTACCTGCTCCAAGTAAGTCAAAAGTAAAGACGACATACATGTGGTCACGCCTGAACTTGGCCTCTTATATAGAGATTACGCTTTGAACGGCGTAAAGTGGCATTGCGGCAACAAAACTAGTGTGTCATCAGTTAATACTGCCAATGAAGTTATGCTGATCAGAAGATCACTGCATTGGAGGAGTGGTTATGGAGCTCGGCTTCCGACCTCGAATTCCCGGGTTTGATCCCGGCCGGGGGGGTCGCACTTTGATGAAGGCGAAACTGTAGTGGGCCGTGAACTGTGCAATGTCAGTGCACGTTAAAGAACACCAGATGGTCAAAACTTCCGGAGCACTCTCTTTCGTAATTATCTGGTGGTTTCGGAACGTAAAAATACAGATAATACTATGCTGATTAGGAAAACAGAGTGGACTAAAGAAAGAACGTGTTCAAAGAGTGTTGTTTTGCCTCACAAAAATACTCCTGAAATTTTGCATGCCTCTGAATGTATTATCAACGCGCTTCCACCACTTTCACTCAAGAATAGCAAGCATGTTATCAGCCCGACACACTTTTTTTTGTTTGTTTGGTAGGAAAGTGGTGAGCGCTGAGAATTGAAGGAAAGAAACGCAAGCCAGTCGCAAAGAAGCCGATGGAAGATATATCTGTCGTTACTATAGCAACTATGTGCAGCTAAACTTTGTCGTGTTTCCGCGTCTGCTTGCCCGCTGTTCTGTCGTCTGTTCCACCCATATAGGCCCACGCCACCGTCGCGGCTGACTTCTGCCAGTCAGCGATGGAAAGGGGGAATGTATTTCTACATATAGTATTTATACTCGTGCGTTTATTTGTATATGTGCGTGTCTACTCATACAAAACTTGAAAGTTTCAAAAGGAGTTCAAGCACCACTCTTTCGCCTACGCGATTGCTGGCTAGTGAGGAGTACATCCCAGCAACGCGCCATCTCTGACGCCTCAAAGCGGCAAATTTACTTGTATGTAGATCGTTCCTGCCAACGTTTTCTAACAGTTTAAGTCGCCGTAGGTCGTTAGTTTTTGCCATAAATGTTATGATGTGTTTTCCGTCCTACGTTCGCATACGCAATTGTGTTTTTTGGTACCCCCCCCCCCCCCCTGAGTACAGGAAAGGTGGAAGCGAAGTGAGCCTGTTCGCCAAGGAAGCCAGTAGTGCAGTTAACCTAAACACCCCCGCTTCACATCCATTATTCTAACAAATTGTCTGTAACTATGCTCTACTTTGAAAAAAAAAACTGCTTTTATACCTGCAGGTAATCTTTTCAATTTCTTCATGGGCGTGAATACAGGGAAATAAAAGTATTAGTGTAAGTTCCTCCAGAGGGATCGCAAGGGCGAGGAATTTTCAGCAATACATCAGTGGTGCCTGCTTTCTATCCCGCTTCCGCCGCGGTGTGATTGAATATGTTTACACTGTCGTGACACCATATCCGATCACACAACGGAGAAGTGCGGCATAAACAATTATGAATATAAAATGTAGCTTTTTTTAATGGTGCGCATTGGGGCTGGAACACCGAAGATAACAACAGCGTTTGTCTTCAATGATTGCTAAGCCCCAATTAGGGCTGCGAGTCTTCGGATAAATAAAAAAAATGAATAAACTCACGCCTGTAAAATATTTCACCATTATGTTTTTTTCTATCAACTGCCATTTTATCGCAACAGCGTTAAAAAGCTCGTTTTGCGAAAATTCCGGCAATGGCCTCGGCTTCGGCGTCGTTGGTTGTGAGCGAAAAATCATCATATGCGTGCCCGAAGTCTCGATAACGATGCAAATAGAATAAATAACGAAGAATCTTGTATCAGAGTGGAGATCATACCCAGGTCGTTTGGGTCCAAGTGAAAATCGAACATGCGTCATTTCAGTGCCAAGCGATTGTTCTACCACACGGCCTATTGTCTACTTGTGAATACATTGAAAATAACTTATTCTTCATGGAAATGCGGTAAAAGTGACACCTGTTTTACAAACACATGCATCCTATATGCATCCTTCACAATCCAACATGAAATATTGGTGTAGTATTGCACGGTACAAGCGCCCATGGAAATTAGGGGTCAGAACATGTGATTATCATAATGACTTCGTGATTTAAAGCCGGTAACCCACTACACAATGCACACACGCTACTGCGCCTGTTTCCTTGAGGCTATGTAAAGGGTGCGTAGCTAGTTCGGAAAGGTTTCATGAATTAGGTGTTTGAAGTACAAGCTTGCTCTGGTCGTCTCAGGGCCTAGAGCAAGTGTGCCTTCTTCATCTCAGAAGAACGGGTCACCGTCCCGGTCACCCTCTGGACTTACAAGAGTGAATGGGAAGACCTTTCCACCGATTCTTGTTCAACCTAATGCTTGTGTGTAACTTGTTTACTCATGTGTGATGAACCTATGTCGTCTCCGTCTATGTTTCTTATGGTAAAAGGGCGCCTTTCGACTAAAAAAGTACACACTATAGGAACAAAATATCGCTATCATGGTGAACTCCGAAAAGCGAAGATTTATGATTGTCTATTTTTTAACGACCATTGTAATCTTGTTCCGCTTTTACAAAATGATCATGATCTAAGCTGTCATTGACACGTCAACCGCAACGACGTAGGCAGAATTTTTTTTTTGAAGGGGGGGAAGGGTGCAGTGGGCACTTTTTTGATGTGGGCCTGTTTCATTGAGTATGCCATAGCGAGGAAAAAGTTTATGAAAAGGGCGCGGGAGGGGTGGGGGGAGCACGGGCCTGGTGTGGTGCCGCGACATGACTACATCATCGGTCGACCCATTCGGCTAATATAGACGTCCCCTTAGTTTTGTTGTGTAGCTACGGAATTCGGCTGATGGATCTCTCGGACTCTTTCGAATCAAGTGTTTGGTGGCACGCGCGATGCCAAGTACTGAATAACTATACCAGAAATTTAAAAAAAAAAACAAAGAAAGGGCAAGATGGAAGCTTGCGATGAACAATCCGTGGACAGGGCTTGTGCCGAGACTTGTCTTTTTCAAGGCTAGAACAGAACTGACTTTTTTAGCACTAGCGTGTCTACGCTTCATACCCTTTCCTCAATACATAAGTAACTTTATGAAGATAATGCGAAAGACATTGCGTCGACAGACCCTTAAATGAAAAACTGCCCCATTCTCATCGAAATCGACATGTCACCGGAGGCTCGCTGATAATAGGCAGAGACAGTTTTTGCGACCATTTGTGGCGAGGAGCGTCCGAGGAGTAGGACCACCATAATATAGTAACAAGTGGTTCAGCACAGCAAAATATCACTAAATGTATGTTGATACTGTTACGCCTGTGAGTCTACACTGAACGTCAATGCCTCTGCAAGGACAATCTGTATCAAGGCCAGCGCTCGAGTCCACCTGACGCGATCAACCGATCATCTCTACGACGTCATCAAGTGGCGGCGCCGGTCTGTCACGCAACGCACAGCGAGCTCCCTCAGCCCACGAGCCCGATGAAGCAATCGGCGCTTTCCAGTTTGGCAAGTCTTACGCAATGCGTGGCAACATACCTCGTCCTTGGGTGCAACCACGCGCAGCGGCGGGTCTCAGCTGGAGGATTCTGACATCACGGCCTGTGGCGCTTCTGGTGACGTTTGGTGACTCAAAGGATCCACCCGGTGCCTATAAAAAAAAGCCCTGTGGCGCGTCGCCAGCAGTAGACCTATGTCTCAGAGAAACCTCTCGTTGCTTCGAGCACTTTTGCTGTCGGCGCGGCGGGTGTTCTTGCAAGCGGCGAGTTTCGTGGCACGCATCGTAACCTCGTCGGCGGTGCGCTTCGTAGCAGTGGACCTATGCGGCAGAGAGAAGCTGACGGATGCGTGCGAAAGAAGACATCTCGGCTCTTCGAGTCCCTAACATGTCGGCCCCAGTGCCGAATTTGTAACGCCTGTATTTCTCTGCTGTACATAAACCTTGGCTTAACTCACCGTCGTCTCGTCCGCTCGTCTATTAGCTCTGCGCAGAAGCAGTCACGAGCTGAGAAACCTACGCTACCAAACGGCTGGTGACCTTGGCGGCGGAGTTCGGAGCAGTGGCGCCTTCGGGACCGTGTTGGCGTCTCGCGCCTTCGTAACAATACACCCCTTCTTCAGAGGCCGGGAATCACCACTCGGAAGGAGTGCGCTTCAATCAGTGACAAAAACCACGTGAAGTATTCTTGCATTGATTACAAGTATACATTTGCGTATATTACCATAAGTTTAAGGATTGTTATACGGACAGAGTACCTTATTTAAGTATTTCAACTTAACTGTGGTTCAGTTTGTGGGCGCCTCCCTGACAGTTAATTTATACTCCATATGTATTGATGTTCTCATCTTTATATCCCACCTAATCTCATTTTAGAGCAACGTGGAAAAACTGAAAAAGCAGACGGCAATTTTTCACAGAATTGGGGATTAGCAAAATATAAACTGCCATAAAGGGCATATTTTCCCAAAAAAGTAACAATAACCTCCGAAAGAAAGCATGCGAATTTTAAGATTTAAGCAACCTAAAGAACATCTAATAGAATGAGACCCACCCCGAACAGTGATATTTTGGTAGCCCTCATAAAAGCTTTTCTCATTCATGAAAAGCCGTTAGTCAATTTGAGGGTACCTCAATGCCGGATAAAGCTCGGAGTTGGAGCCACTCTCATCAGTTTACCATTCACTCAGTTGTAATATTGTTTTTTTTTCGGCAGACGTTGATTATCTCATTTGTTGACGTCGTTGCCAAGACATAGTCGCTGTCCACTATTCTGTCAACAGTATCAAAAGACATGTAAAATGAAGTCTGAGTTGTCACAGTGGTCAGACACTGCTGTATCGGCCGTCTCAATGCGGAAAGCGGACAGCTGGCTATACTTTCGAGCATAAATATATGTATGTGCGCTTTTCACCAAGAAAGAAAAGACGGAATGGAGCAAATGAAGCATGAAGAAAATGTAGACAGAATCATACAAGATCCCTACATTTTTAAACGCGATAAAAGTACATGAGCGCAGGTTCCCCTGGACTTTTTAGCAACGAAAAAAGACTTAATCATTATCGTAAATTATGTTTTATCGATGACGGCTTGTTGTTTTTGTGACAGCTCCAGTCTTTGAAACTTTCTAAAAGCTTTGATTGACATACGTCTTATCACACAGACTTATCCGATGCAGCGCACCGAGCTGTATGATGGTTATGAAAGAATGCATGCTCGTCATTTTCTATTCACGCAGCACTTTAGATGTGACAACTTATGCGAAAACAGCTTAGTTTCACCGCAAAGGTGATGCAATGAGTGCGGTAACGACAAACTAATGCGAAATTTTTACATCCAGTGTTGCGCTACTCTACAAAACGCTGTTGCACCAGAACACAGCCACTCGCGGTAAGAAAGGGGAATCCGCACAGTCGCTTCTCGTTGAGAGCGAAAAACATAGAAGGGTATACAAGCCGTCCGCTGATGGCTATCAATAAAGCATTTGCCACCGCATCTTTATAGTCAACCTTAACAGCGGTGGCTCGAACGCTCCTCCCCCATATCTCCACCTTCACCTCCGCGTCTTGTCATGCACCTTCAAAGCAAACAGGGCGTTTACGCTTTGCTTCAGCAGCATTTTATGGTATGCTTCAACCGCCGGTTAATCTTATCGCATGTGCCTTCTGATGAACGGAGATGGGCTGATACGTTTGATCAGCCATGCTCGTCCCCACCGTTCTCGCGCTTTTACGCGCGCGTAGATTATACGGTACACAGGGGAATGACGACGATGGGGACTTCTTTAGGAAACATGACGGCGATGGTGACGTCGATGGCGATCCTATGGAGAATGTCCATATGGTTGATATCGTGGTAACACACGGATGAGATAAAACACGTAAATATAGGTTTACTGAAACGCTATTTTTTTAGCCTCTCCAAAGAAGCTCTACAGATTGACATACGTTCGATAACATAGACAGGAAGAACCTTTCATCACTTTATTGGCAGATCTCACGTAACATCTCACGTAACAGACAGACAGACAGACAGACAGACAGACAGACAGACAGACAGACAGACAGACAGACAGAAAGATAGATAGATAGATAGATAGATAGATAGATAGATAGATAGATAGATAGATAGATAGATAGATAGATAGATAGATAGATAGATACTACGCAAAGAAATGCTTCACATTCAAAAAACAACGGCAAAACGTGTAATTTTACATTCCTATGCCTTGCTTCTTTACTCTTAGCACGTGTTCTTTACATCAGTGAATTGTAGGGACCTGAGAAGAGCAGAACGAAATCATGAAAACGGAAAAGAAGTTTACATTGTAATATGCGTACGAAAAAGCGAAGTAGCTTTGTTCACCTAACTTTTACATACTGTACGCGTACGGAAAAAAAGAGCTTTATTCACCTAACTTGATCGAGCGTTGTTTTCTATGGGATGTGTAAAAGAATAAAGTAACAATTACAAATGTACATTTTAAAACTGTTATATGCATGAAGTATTTAAAATGCACTAAAACCTAATGAAAATGAAGAAAAACAAGGCTCGTCTAGCTCACAGTGACACATCGAAACTGAAACAGAAACTTGTATTGTTTGTTTTGGTAGTGATATCTTGTGGGATGCTGTGGAACTAATTCACGGGCTGAAAAAGAAAACGTTCCGCCGCGTGCCATTGAACCTATGACGAATGAAGAAGAAGCGTCTCCTTGTCTCGAACGATTATCATCATCATCGTCCTCGGCGTCGTCGTCGTCGTTTGGAGTTGTTGAAGCGCCAAGGCAGAAACGACCAACCGAAAAAGAAGCAGAAGTGGCAAATCGCTCGAGCGTGGCGCATTTGTGCTGTCTACGTCGAACCTTCGAAGTGACGTGGTGGCTTGCTCGGACGTTGTTCCTGACTGCGGCAGCGAACGCAAGCGGTTAGGCGGTTCTCGGTGCGGGTTGAGTGGCTGAGTACTGGATACTTTTCATTTTTTGCTTGGTATTTGGTGTGGTTTTCATTATTTCATGCAGGATAATTTTTGTTTTCTTGATCTAGTCTCAACGCTGTACTGATGTAGAGAAATTCTCCGGATCAGGAGCGTTCCCTGTGGACGGCCTATCTACACAATGATGACTTACCTCTCGATTTCTTTCTCCGCAGTGGCGTCAGCAATATTCCCGTCGCTCTGGCACCTTTGAGTGGAAGTTTTATTAAGTTGAATAATTCTAAGGCGACACAAGAACATCTCCATGCCGTGAACCCAAACTACCAGAGCATAACCGACGTGTGGCAGTTTGGTCGCGGTGGCATCGTATGTCGGACACCAGATCAGCAATGTGTAAAGGATCTTCCTAAGTGTTCTTCCTTTGCTTCGATCCCGGTAAGTGCGTATGTACCACAACATCTCGCATGCACTAAAAGCATTGTACGTGGTGCACAACTAAGCCCTGCGGAGACGCTCGAGAAGCTGTCGATGGCAGGTGTGGTTACAGTTTACCGGTGCACTAGTTTCGTTGACAACAAACAACATCCCACAGAGTCAGTGATTGCGACTTTTGCAGGTACGTCGTGTCCGTCAGAAATTAAAGCATGGCCATTAGTATTTCGAGTAGATCAGTTAGCGTCCCGCCCATTGCAATGTCAGAACTGCTGGAGGTTTGGACATAACTCTTGTGGCTGCGAATTGGAGGGTCGATGTCGTAGATGTGGTGAACGCCACTCAGATCAAGATTGCAAGGCCCAAGATCACTTGTGTTGCTTGTGCGGTGGACATCATGCAGCTGATTTCGCAGAGTGCCCAATGCGCCATGAAGAAGTACAAATACTAGAAATCCTAGACAAAAGGAGATGCTCTAGAAAGGAAGCCATTACAGCTGTTAAGGAGAGAGCCCATGGCTATGCTGGCGTTACAGCACGTCATGTATGTCAGGATACTATTGCCACGTTCCATTTCCCAAGTTTTTGTTATCGTCCCAAAACACCACACGATTCTCAGCGCAAACCGCGCCTGCAGTTTTCTAGAGGGTTCCGGACTGTAGTAGATCATTTCGATAAGATCACGTCCACTGTGCGAATGGTACAGATTGTTCTGGAACGCACGCCGCCGCCAGCGATAGCGCTGGAACATTCGACGGCGGGAGTATAAATGCCGACGCGCTTCGCCGCTTGTCAGTTGTTGATCGAAGGCCGACGCTCCGTTCGCCACTATCAGTCTGAGACTGCTATCTCTGCGAGACTGCTGCTGTAATTAGACTTTCTGTTTACCGGGCAAAGGTTCGCCCAAATAAACAGTTAAATCCCAACAAGAAGTCTCCTGTCTTCGGCCACGTCACGACCCCGTGACATTTGGTGGAGGTGCTGCTTCGTTCATGTACCGGACGCCCCCGTCAAGCCGTGAACCCAGCCCACGTCGCGAAGAAGACGCCGACGCCAACCAGGAGCAGCGAACAAGCCGCCGACAGCAAGGGCTACCACCGGAGTACGGGCTTCTACACGACAAGCCGCGGAAGACTAAGGCCATGACCGCGACTGCAGCCACAATGACAACCGCAGCGTCCCAGCCCACGATTGTCATGCATCAACCTAGGGAACCACCAATTTTCCATGGGTCATCGTTCGAAGACCCGGAGTCCTGGCTAGAGACATACGACCGTGTGGCCGCCCTCAACCACTGGGACCATGACGAAAAGCTGCGTCGTGTGTTCTTCTATTTAGAAGACACCGCAAGGACCTGGCTCGAAAATCGGGAGTCCACGCTCCGAACGTGGGATGTTTTCTGCGGCGCATTCCTGCAAACGTTCGCGAGCGTCGCTCGAAAAGAGAGGGCCGCTGCTTTATTAGAGACCCGGGTTCAGCTACCAAATGAAAATGTCGCCATTTTCACAGAAGAAATGACCCGACTATTCCGTCACGCTGACCCAGACATGCCTGAGGAGAAAAAAGTTCGTTTCCTCATGCGAGGGGTCAAACAGGAGCTCTTCGCGGGGCTGATGAGAAACCCACCGAAAACCGTCCAAGAATTTGTAGCCGAAGCGACCACTATTGAAAAAACCCTGGACATGCGCACCAGACAGTATAATCGTCGCCTGACTGCAGACTGCGCTGCTGCTCAAGCCAGTAACTCCGGAGACCTGCGTGAAATGATCCGAGCGATCGTGCGAGAAGAGCTGCGCAAGCTGTTGCCTTCGGCGCAGCCTCAAGTGGATTCGATCGCCGACATTGTGCGAGAAGAAGTTCGGCAATCGCTTCAAATTCCCCACGCACCGCTGCCCGAACCGGAAGCTATGAGCTACGCCGCTGCACTGCGCCACAACGCTCCTCCCCGTCCACGCCAAAACGCCGCCCCATCGCACTTCCGTCGACAGACGCCACCGCCGCCACCACCCCCACCGACGTCATACCGTTCGCCAGCGGCCCAGCGCAGTGCACCGAGGAAGACTGACGTCTGGCGCACCCCTGACCATCGCCCGCTCTGCTACCACTGCGGCGAGGCCGGACACACATACCGCCGTTGCCAGTACCGACAGATGGGATTGCGTGGCTTCGCCGTCAATGCACCGCGCCCACAGCCAGGAGAACGACCACGTGACATCGCCGACTACCTGACAGGAACTCGGTGGACACCACGAAGCCCTTCGCGTTCGCCGTCGCCCAGCCGCCGCATGTCACCGCACCCCCGGCTGTACTCCGGCCCAACGCGGGGCCGGTCTCCTAGCCCGTATCCGGGAAACTAAGGGCAGCAACCGATGGAGGTGCGGTTGCTGTGTGACCAACTACCGAAGATCCTCCGACGACGACGACGCCGCGACGGAGCTTTCCGAACACAACGCCAACCAGGCAAAGCCCTGACGGCGAAAGCTCACTTACCGAAGGTGGCCTGAGGACGCAACATGGAAGCAGTGAAACAAGCCGACGCAGCCGTGACCCGACGCCACGCCCTAACTGTAATGCGAGACGGCGAACTAGCGACCTCGACGTTCTTATCGACGGCCACAGTGTGACCGCTCTCGTCGATACTGGTGCCGACTATTCTGTCATCAGTGGGTCGTTCACCGCGAAGTTAAAGAAAGTTAGGACAGCTTGGAAAGGCCCTGAAATCCGCACAGCCGGAGGTCATCTCGTAACGCCTGCAGGAGTCTGCACAGCGAGAGTCACCATTAACGGCCGTATTTATCCTACAGACTTCGTAGTCCTACAGCGTTGCTCGAGAGATGTCATCCTTGGCATGGACTTCTTATGCCTCCATGGTGCTGTCATCAACCTAAAAACAAAGTCGATAACGTTATCCACAGAAGAAGCACTACCGCCGCGCACGCCGTTTGGACACTATGCCTTGAATGTGCTGGAAGAACAAGTCGCCATTCCGCCTCGCTCAAGCGTCATTATTTCAGTCGGCGCTCCTGAATCACCTGACTTCGAAGGCGTCGTTGAAGGCAATCAGCATCTGTTGCTCACCCGAAATATTTGCGTCGCAAGAGGAATTGCAGAGTTGCGGGGAGGCAAAGCAACGGTTATGCTCACAAATTTCAGCAATGAGTACAAACATGTGAACAAAGGAACAACGGTCGCATACATCGAAGAAATTGTCGAAGCCACCAGTGCTTTCGCCCTCGCCGATTCTGCGGAACCTGCTCAGAGGAACCAAGCCCCTCCCATAGCTTTCGACGTCAATCCCAGACTTCCGAACGATAAGCAAGAACAGCTCAAGGCCCTGCTCCTGCAATACGAAGATTGCTTTTCGTCGTCATCGAAAATTCGGCAGACCCCAATCACGAAACATCGCATCATAACCGAAGAAAATGCCAGACCACTCCGTCAGAGTCCGTACAGGGTTTCGACGCGAGAACGTGAGGCCATCAAGAGACAAGTTGATGAAATGCTGCGGGATGACATTATCCAGCCGTCCAAGAGCCCATGGGCATCCCCCGTGGTGTTAGTGAAGAAAAAGGATGGGACCCTACGTTTCTGCGTCGATTATCGCCGCCTGAACAAAATCACAAGAAAGGACGTGTATCCTCTCCCACGAATAGACGACGCACTTGATCGGCTCCATAACGCCAAGTACTTTTCGTCAATGGACCTCAAGACTGGCTATTGGCAAATCGAAGTCGACGAAAGAGACCGAGAGAAGACGGCGTTTATAACACCGGATGGCCTCTTCGAGTTTAAGGTGATGCCCTTCGGCCTTTGCTCAGCGCCTGCAACTTTTCAACGCGTTATGGATACAGTACTGGCAGGTTTGAAGTGGCAGACTTGCCTTGTGTACTTGGACGACGTCGTCGTGTTTTCCTCGAGTTTCGACGAGCATCTTCGGCGCCTTGAAGCTGTACTTCAAGCCATCAAGACTTCCGGACTCACACTGAAGCCAGAAAAGTGCAGATTTGCGTATGAAGAGCTCTTGTTTCTGGGGCACGTTATCAGCAAGTCTGGAGTTCGTCCTGATCCACGGAAAACAGCCGCCATCGCCGAATTCCCGCCGCCCACTGACAAGAAAGCCGTGCGCCGATTTCTGGGCTTGTGCGCCTATTATAGGCGGTTCGTGAAAAACTTCGCCCGCATCGCCGATCCTCTCACTAACCTTACCAAGGCCGACGTCGAGTTCAAGTGGGAAACGCCACAGGAACACGCTTTCCAGCAGCTTAAACATCGCCTCCAGACGCCTCCGTTACTTGCCCATTTCGATGAATTCGCCGAGACAGAAATACATACTGACGCAAGCAGCGTAGGTCTTGGCGCGGTTCTTGTGCAGAGGGCTGACGGACTTGAAAGGGTTATTAGTTACGCCAGCCGATCGCTATCCAAAGCAGAAGCAAATTATTCCACAACAGAAAAGGAGTGCCTCGCCATCATCTGGGCTACGTCGAAATTTCGTCCATACCTCTACGGCAGGCCCTTCAAAGTTGTGAGCGACCACCACGCCTTGTGTTGGCTAGCCACTTTGAAGGACCCTTCAGGTCGCCTCGCACGATGGAGCCTGAGACTTCAAGAATATGACATTACTGTCATTTACAAGTCCGGCAAAAAACACTCCGACGCCGACTGTCTCTCTCGTGCGCCTGTCGACCAACCGCTACCCGACGACCCGGATGACGACTACTTCTTGGGAACGATAACTACCGACGACTTCGCTGAACGACAACGGGCCGACCCGGAACTTAAGGCCCTAATAGAATACCTCGAAGGCAGGACCGCCGAAGTCCCGAAGGTATTCAAGCGCGCACTTGCGTCGTTTTTTCTACGAAACGGTCTTCTACAAAAGAAAAACTTTTCACCGCTTCGGGCTAAGTATCTCCTTGTGGTGCCTTCAGCTCTGCGACCAGAACTCCTGCAGGCCCTGCACGACGATCCGACGGCAGGGCACCTCGGTGTTTCTCGCACGCTCGCGAGGATACAAGAAAGGTACTACTAGCCGCGTCTTACCACCGACGTCACTCGTTATGTGAGGACATGCCGGGACTGTCAGCGACGCAAGACACCGCCGACAAGGCCAGCGGGGCTTCTGCAGCCAATTGATCCACCTTGCCGACCTTTCCAGCAGATTGGTATGGATCTACTGGGGCCGTTCCCGACGTCGGCTTTCGGAAACAAGTGGATCGTGGTAGCTACCGACTACCTCACCCGCTACGCCGAGACAAAAGCCCTGCCAAAAGGCAGTGCATCCCAGGTAGCTAAGTTCTTCGTCGAAAATATCGTCCTACGTCACGGCGCCCCGGAGGTCCTTATCACCGACAGAGAAACGGCATTCACTGCCGACTTAACTCAAGCGATCTTGGCATACAGCCAAACAAACCACCGCCGGACGACAGCGTACCACCCGCAGACCAACGGCCTCACCGAGCGGCTTAACAAGACGATCGCCGACATGCTGTCAATGTACGTCGATGTCGAACACAAGACGTGGGACGCCATTCTTCCGTATGTGACCTTCGCATACAACACGGCGGTGCAGGAGACGACGCAGATATTTCCATACAAATTGGTCTACGGAAGGAGCCCGGCAACGACGCTCGATGCCATGTTACCCAACGTCACCGACGAAGAAAACCTCGATGTGAGCGAGTACCTTCAACGCGCCGAAGAAGCCCGACAACTTGCGCGTCTCCGTATCAAAAATCAACAGACGACCGACAGCCACCATTACAACCTTCGACGACGCTATGTGGAATACCAGCCCGGTGAACGTGTTTGGGTGTGGACGCCGATACGCCGACGTGGACTAAGTGAAAAGCTTCTGCGACGGTACTTCGGACCGTACAGGGTGGTTCGACGTCTCGGCCCACTTGATTACGAGGTTGTCCCCGACGGCATCACGAACTCTCAACGACGCCGATCGCGACCTGACGTCGTCCATGTCGCACGCCTCAAGCCGTTTCATGCGCGTTAACAAACTGAAACAGTGTTTTTTTGTATTATTGTTGTATCGTAATTTATTCATTGTACTTTCTTGCATTATTATTGTACCTTCATCTTTAGTTAAAGCATCGAGACGATGCCTTTTTCAGAGGGGGGCAATGCCACGTTCCATTTCCCAAGTTTTTGTTATCGTCCCAAAACACCACACGATTCTCAGCGCAAACCGCGCCTGCAGTTTTCTAGAGGGTTCCGGACTGTAGTAGATCATTTCGATAAGATCACGTCCACTGTGCGAATGGTACAGATTGTTCTGGAACGCACGCCGCCGCCAGCGATAGCGCTAGAACATTCGACGGCGGGAGTATAAATGCCGACGCGCTTCGCCGCTTGTCAGTTGTTGATCGAAGGCCGACGCTCCGTTCGCCACTATCAGTCTGAGACTGCTATCTCTGCGAGACTGCTGCTGTAATTAGACTTTCTGTTTACCGGGCAAAGGTTCGCCCAAATAAACAGTTAAATCCCAACAAGAAGTCTCCTGTCTTCGGCCACGTCACGACCCCGTGACACTATTATCGCGCAGGCAGTTGAGGTTGCGGTAGGACGAGCTATGGCTACAGTTAGGAACCAATTGGTAGCTAGCATCTCGGAATGCATAGCACAAGTTTTCAGTAATCAAATTACTAAACTGTTCATTCCAACTGCTTCGGGTAATCCTGATCCTAATAAAACACCGACTACCAGTGATGCTACTGCAGTATGTAATGATGAGCTGAATAATGCGGATAAAATCCAGGGCTCCTCAAGGTGCATAACAAACGTTGAACGAGATCAAGTGTTGGACCTAAGTGTGTCTACTGATGTCAAGCTTGATGCCCGGGCACAGAAACGCAGCTGGTCCCCATTGAACCATGACGTCTCAAGTTCCCTTACGTCAAATCCCAAAAAGACGCTATCTAGTAAACTACTTAGAGAAAGTATTTTGGAGAAACCTATCTCCGCAACAATTCTTACACCAAAATAGCGTCTCTAAGAGTTCTGCAGTGAAATTGTCGTTCTCTATTTGCTGCTCTTACTGATTTACATATTTCCTGTGGGATAAACTAAATCCCTATTTATTCTTACTTCAAGAATCTTGGATTGCTCCTGATACTGATATTCATTTTAAATATTACCGTTTGTTCAGACTAGACCACCCTACGAAAGGTGGCGGAATAGTGACAATGATTTTGAACGAACTTTGCCACAAATCCAAACTGATGGTAATGTTACTTTCTCCGGCATACGAAATATTAGTTGTAGGCTTAACTCTCCAGAGCGGGCAGGTTTTGTCAGTAGTAAATGCTTACTTTCCTTCAGGCGTACATGACACTCGGCCATTAGATACCTTAATAACCACGTGTGGAGGAAACGTTTTACTAGCAGGTGACTTCAACTCCCACCATGTCACATGGGGAATGAAAACTGATATGTGTTGCAGCCGGTTGTGGCATTGGGCCCGAGATAATAATTTTTCATGTCAGAATTCGGGAAGCCGAACATACGTATGCAGTCATACTTCTTCAGTGCTAGATTTAACTTTTACAAGCTCCAACCTTAATGTTTCATCTTGGTCAGTCGTTGATTGCGCAACAAACAGTGACCACTTACCGATTACTTTCGAAATTGAAAGTCAGATAGCCTCATCAATTTGTATTATTCGTACGCATATTAACTACTTAAAATTTAAGGATTCCTTCCTTTCTTCACTGTCTTCATTGTCAGATAATAGCTCGATGACAAAGGCTCGGAGCTTATATTCTTTCTTAAAGAATTCCCGTGAAAAATCTGAATTCGTGGTGTCGTCAGCGAATCATAACTCGAATTCTCCTTGGTGGAATGACGATTGCTCGAGGGACTATAGACGCAGAAAGGCAGCATAGAAAAAGCTTTCATACAATCAGTGCCCTCAAAAGTTGGAAAGACTACCAGTTCATTGCAGGTGTTTTTAAACGTACAGTTGCCAATTCAAAAGAAGATTACGAAAGGCGGAAGTTCGATTATCTTTCTAGATCCAAGAATAAAAAAGCGTTATTTAGATTTCTACGTAGAAAGAAAATGATTCCGCAATCAACAAATACAGACTCTATCATTTTGTCGGCTGAAGAAACAAAAGCTTCATTAGAAGTGATTGGTAAGGGATTAGAGCAACGTTTTTCCAGCCAACTATCACCACCTCCTTCATCGGCGCGAAGGTACGAGGACTTCACAGACGTTTCCAGGCATGAATTATCGCAAATGTTAACTAACTTGCCATCAGCGGCTCTGGGCCCTGACGGTGTTACCTCGTTCGTGTTGAAACTGATGCATAAAGAGTGCCAAGAATACCTATTGGATATAATCAACTATTTTTTAAGTACGGCATGGCTCTCATTTGAGTGGAAAATAGCAAAAGTAATACCAATGCTGAAAGCTCCGGGTAAGGGATACGTTTTGGATAACATTAGGCTCATTGCGTTAACCTCAAACTTTGTAAAGGTAATTGAGAGAATCTTGAACGTTCGAATAACAAATTTCATCAATGAGAGAGAAATTCTGAATCCATCCCAAATTGGCTTCAGATCCGGATGCTCCACATGGCAGGCCCATATATACCTTGAAAGTCGCATAAAGTTAGCTAAGCGGGAAGGAAAATATGCTGCGCTCGTCACTCTCGATATAGCAAAAGCGTACGACAGCGTTGAGCATATAGTGTTAATCAACCAGCTGCACAACCTTAATTTCCCAAACTATATACAATCATGAATAGCAGAATTTTCACGCTATAGAACGTTTTATTGTTACAAAAACGGCATCTCGTCTCACAAATATGTGCAAACAGTAGGTGTCCCGCAAGGGGCCGTCCTTTCCCCGGTGTTGTTCAATATCTTGATGAGCTCTGTACCTCGGCACCAGGAAGTCCACACTTATGTATATGCGGACGACATCGCATTCTTTTCAGCAGCAGAGGACATTCATAGGCTATTTAAAATATTACAGACATACCTATCGGCCATAGAAATGTGGCTTGATAGCTTACATTTGTATTGAAATGTCAAGAAATGTTCTGTTTTAACATTTCCACTCAAAGACCCTTTTCAGATTTCGCTCTCCTATCACCTGCATCATATCCCTCAAGTAGTGAATGTGAAATATCTGGGGGTGACCTATGACCAATCAATGTCTTGGAAGACACACATTGAAAACATTGCAGCAAAGGGAGGTCGTAGATGGGAATATTAAGCAAAATTAGTAATAGTCGCTTAGGTATGCGGAGAAATGCTCTTATCTCAGTGTATTGTATGTACATTCGCCCGGTGCTTGAGTTTGGGTGTGTGTTATACGCGGGGGCACCTGCCTACAAGATACAACCTCTGGTAGTCATAGAGAGACAAGCCTTGAGACTATGCTTAGGTCTCCCCAAGTTTGTTTCAATCAAGATCTTCTATCTTGAAGCTAGGGTTCCCTCACTTGCGACCCGTTTTAAATCGTTAGCTACACAGGCATTTCTTAGGCTCTTTGAATCACCGGCAAGGCGCTTAGAAACCGATTTTTATTGACCGTCCTGACTTGTTTTTTGGACAATACTGGCCGAGAACTCGTACACCACAAATTTTGGTTATACAGCGCTTTCTAGATGAATTAGATGTTCAAATTGATGCTGTTCCTTTAATCAGTACCAATAACAGTGCTATCAAAAACACTTTGATGATATATTTCCGAAAAATCCAAAATTGATGCCGCTCAGTTTTTTAGAAGCTGTATTAAGAGATTACCTGGAACATACGCCAATACAAGCAGTCATAGCAACTGATGCGTCACAAAAGGAAGAAAAATGTGGAATTGGTATTTTCTTCTCCTGCCCTAGACTGGTCCTTTTCGCTTCGCCTTCCTGATTATGTGCCCATATTTGACGCAGAATGTTTTGCGAGAATTTTAGCTCTCCGTAAAATAACTGCTTCAGTAAGAACCGCAATAATTTTAACAGATGCACTATCAGTATGTGCCTCCCTTACTGCAGATGAGAACTCGCATGCTCAGAATGCTTTCAAAGCATTAGTTTCCTCGCATCTCAATCCGATTAAACTGGTCTGGGTTCCTGGACATAAGGGCATTTATATGAATGAAATGGCAGATGCGTTGGGCAAGTCATCTTTAAATGGGCCTGTACCGGCATCGAAATTCTTGATAGGCGCTAGATTAAGAAGGAAACTACCGTTAGAGGAGTTTTCTACACCTTCACTAACAGCCACACCAGAATTCAAGCATTTGTTATACCAATGGAATAGTAAAATATGTCAAACGCGAGGAACGGAAGTCGCAATCACTAGACGGCGCTGTCAAATTCCACAGCTGAATTTATATTTACACAGAGCTGGTCTCGCCGCCTCCCCTCATTGTCCTGTTTGTGGAGTAAATGAGTCAACAGAACATTATCTCATTTATTGTAATAGATTCTCTGTCTTACGTAAAAACACTTTAGGAGCCGTTTGCCCCCCTTCTTGGAATAGATTTAAATGCTGTAAATGTGCTTTCTTTCGGGGCTTTGTGTCTAGGCCACAGCGACGGGAAGATGGTTGACGCATTGCAGGAGTTCGTCAAAAGTTCTAAGAGGTTTAAGTGTTGAAATCAATGTTCGGTAGATTTTGAAATTTCCAAATTCAAATAACTCAAACACGACGCTTTATTGCATTACACTACAGATCATTTACAATTCAACCATCAAAATTGTCGTGTTGCATATTTTTATGACTCGTTAATGGATTAACTTTAATCTGTTAATAAACAAGAAATTCATGAAAACTATCCAGTTCTTGGCCAATCCTCCAGCGTGGGTATGCGCCACATCGGCAAGGATCTTGACTTGACTTGACTTGGCAGTGCACCTTCTGACCATCACAGGTCAGAAGAAGCGGCTGGACCCCGTGCAGGGCTGTTCTGCTTCACAGGTTCCAACGTTCCTTGTTCCATCCTCAGGGTTGCGGTCAAGTAGCCGGTGGTTACTTTTATTTTATTAGATCTACCTCTTGTTCCGCAACTGTTTTAGTGCTATAATACGTGTAACTTCTTATTTCATGTCTGTTTCTTCTCCGGGCCAGAGGCCTGCCCTCTGGTCAGCCTCTGTTCCCCCTCAAGATCTTCCCCTAGAGTTGTTTTTCCGCAATGGAACCCGTAGCGTTCCTGTCACTTTGGTGCCGACCACCGGTGGTTTCATTCACATGAAAAATCCCAAGACAATCCAAACGGAACTTCGTGCGATCACTCCCCACTCTCTACTGATAACAGAGGTTCGTCACTTTGGACGCGGGGGGATACTATGCTGCTCACCAGACAAGGCTTGCATCCAAGATCTTCTGAAGTGCACTACTTTTGCATCACATCTGGTGAGCTCTTTTATCCCACCTCATCTAGCTTGCTGCAAAGGATTGGTTCGAGAGGTAGACGCAAGTGCAAGCCCAGCAGCAGTCTTGGACATCTTTTCCCCAGCAGGTGTTATTTCTGTTTACCGCTGTACAAAAAAGGAAAACAAACAGAAATTTCCCACTGAAACTGTAATTGTCACATTCGCTGGAACAGATCGCCCTTCGGAGATCAAGGCATGGCTGCTTATCTGTAAGGTCGAGGCTTTAGCTCCCCATCTGTTGCAATGTGCTAAATGCTGGCGCTTTGGACACAGTACTAAAGGTTGTCGATCGGAGACTCGATGCCGCATATGCGGGGCCGTATACGGGGTTGGTCATGGTACTGCTGAGTGCCAATCAGACAATAAGACATGCTGTTTGTGCAAGGCCAATCACGCTGCAGACGATCCTAAATGCCCTGCAAGATCAAAGGAACTTCAGGTGATAGAAATTATTGAAAGGAGACAATGCCCTCGTAGAGAAGCAACTGCAGAAATTCAAAGCAGGAATCAGGGTTATGCCGGCATAGCAGCTCGTACACCTCTTTCTATGAATGCATCACATTCTCAGTCCATTTCTCCTATGACAGAAAAGGCCATAGAAAAAGTATTTGAAAAATTTTCACTCAATCTGTATGACTCACTCAATAATATCATGGATTCACAGATGTCGGGCGCACCTGATCGAATAACTAAGCGTATCCAACCTCCCAGTGCCTCAATTAATAAACCTGCCGAACATCAGTCAGATGCCTCTATTGATAATGAGTCAATGCCTTCCAGACCTAACACAACTGAGCAGGAAGGTATATCTGATTCAGAATCAATAAGTAATTGGGATGTAGATATGGATGCTCGCCTTTTGAAACGCACCAGATCACCCACTAGCAAACTTATTAATTCTGATCATCTAAAAACAAAAAACAGTGTAAAGAACCTAAAACTAAAGCGGACTTCATAAAAGACAGTATCTTAGATCAAGCAGTTGCTACTGCTTGCTTATCATCATAGCGTGCCTTAGAGTACTTCAGTGGAACTGCCATTCAATTCTTTCTGCAACTACAGACTTATTTCCCTAGTTTCTTAACAATCGCCAGACGTCATAATGTTACAAGAAACTTGGCTGTCTGCTGATCAAAACTTCTATCTAAAAATTATCAGTGCTTTTGACTGGAGAGAGACTCACGTGGTGGAGTATTAATGTTTTTGACTTCATCCAAAATTTGTCATAAAGCACACTTAGTTTACCAACAAATATCACACGATTATGAAGTATTGGTTCTGGAAATTCACTTTCCCGGATGCGCGCCACTATCTATAGCCAACAACTACTTTCCGGCTTGAATACAAGATGAAAGAGCCCATGACGTGACTGAGTTTTTGCAGAAACAGTATACTATTTGCGGGAGACTTCAATTCCCATCACGTGTCATGAGGATCCAGCACTGATTCATCTGGAAAACGGTTGTGGGACTGGACTAATCGGAATAACCTTATTTGTTGGAATTCCACATTTCAAACATTCGTTCGATGTAATTCGAGGTCCGTCTTACATTTGACATTTGCTAGCTCAAGTGTGACAATATCGTCTTGGACTGTTCTTGATACCGCTACAAGTAGTGATCACTGCCCCCTGGTATTTGAAATCAGCATGTCTTTGGTGACGGTAGATCGCCATGTGCAAAGTTTTGTAAACTACTCTAAATTTAAAAAGAGTTTACAGTCAACACTGTCTTCCTTGCCCAATATGGAAGCAAATATAAAAGCTATGAGCCTTTGTTCCACCCTAAAGTGTACAATAAAAAATCACAGTTCACTATATCTTCAACAAAGGGAAAATTCATATCTGCCTGGTGGAATCTGAATTGTGCCAGAGAATATAGACGCAGCAACGCTGCATGGAAAAAACTCCTTACCAACCAATGTCTGACTAATTGGAGGAATTGTTTGTTTGCTAAAGCTACCTTCGAGACAACAGTTTCATTAGCGAAAGACGATTATGAAGAAAAACGGTATAGCTATCTATCCAAGAGCGGCAACAAGAAAGCTCTATTCAGATTTCTCCGTAATCGTAAAGCTATTCCAGCACACGTAAATATTGACTCAGTTATTTTTTCTCCAACTGAGTTGGAAGGTACAATAACTGACATTGCATTAGGATTGGAAAAAAGATTTACATCACAAATCAAAATAAAGTGTGCAAAACCGTCATTAGGAAATGATTTTATTGAAGTAAGTAGGGATGAACTTGCGCACGTTGTTCGTATTCTAGCAAACACAGGTCCTGGACCAGATGGCGTCACTTCAGAAATGTTAAAAATATTATTCGACATCTCTCCTGAAGACCTCCTTAACGTAGTCAACTATTCACTTGAAAATAGTTAGATACCTCCTGACTGGAGACTTGCAAAAATAATACTGCTTCTTAAAAAACAGAGACTAGGAATGCAGATAGATAACATTAGGCCAATCGCTTTAACATCACATGTAGTTAAGTTATTAGAAAGAATACTTAACACTAGAGTTACGAAGTTCATAACAGATAATGCGATAATCAGTGCGTGCCAGATTGGATTTAGACCAGGTTACTCTATATGGTGGGCGCATGTTGATTTAGAGGCTCGTATAAAGTTTGCTCGCCACAGACGACAATATGCGGCCCTAGTAACCCTTGATTTAGCCAAGGCATATGACAGTGTTGAACATGCTATTTCTATCAATGCCCTAAAAGAGCTTACGTTCCCGCAGTACATAAATTGGATATACGAATTTTTAAAAGACAGAAACTTTTATTGCTTCCAACGAGGTGTTTTCACACCGAAGTATAGCCAAACGAGAGGTGTTCCTCAAGGCTCTGTTCTATCGCCTGTGCTATTTGACATTTTGTTAAGTTCAATACCACAGAGTGATAAGGTACAAGTATATCTATATGCAGTTGATATCGCGTTCTTGGCATCTGACAGTGACATTTATTTACTACATTCGACTTTACAGTGTTATTTGGCCACATTGGCAACCTGGTTTCAGAAAATTCATATGAACCTGAACGTAACTAAAAGTGCTATAATAGTTTTTTCAATGGACGTACCAAATACTATTTCTCTTCAGTACCATCAAGAAATAATTCACCAGCTTAACTGTATTAAATATCTGTGTGTAGTGTACGATCATGAACTGAGCTGGCGTGACCACATTGAATATATTAAAATTAAGGTTACACGCGCTGTTGGGATGATTGGTAGGCTTGGTCGCCTACGTTCCGGTCTTCGCAGAGATACGCTGATCATGATTTATCGCATGTACGTTCGTCCTATTCTTGAATTCGGATGTGTACTATTCTCTGGTGGACCAGCATACAAAATAAACCCCCTGATTTTCTTAGAGCGGGAAGCTTTCCGTAGTTGTTTAAGTGTGCCCAAACTCACGGCTAACAATGTTTTGTATCAAGAAGCTCGGATACCCACCCTTGCTTGCAGAGTCCGTATTTTAACAGTCAAAACCTATTTAAAATTTTTTGAATCCACTTTAAGAAGGCGACAGTTTGTATTCTTTGCCGAGCCTAGTGTATTTTTCAATGAGCATTGGTCCCGTGTATATAAACCCCAAGTGCTATTTGTTTAAACACTTCTAGATGCTTTAAATGTTAATATATTCAAGATCACACCATCTGTCAAACCAATCGGCCAAGTGCGAATAGAGTTTGACGATATCTTCCCCATGAATGCTAAACACTTGCCCTCTAAATATTTGATTTGTTTATTAGAACAACACCTGTCTCAATTAGGTACTAATATAGTACTTGCAACGAATGCATCTATGAGTGGCGAGAAGGCAAGTGTGGGTATTTTTTCTCTCTCATTATTCTGGTAGTTTTCATTACGCCTCCCAGATTATACACCAATATTTGAAGTGGAATTAATGGCCGTTATACTAGCTATACGTAAACTTCCTGCGACTCATTCGACTGCTGTGATAGTGACTGACTCGTATTCCGTGTGTTCATTTTAACATCGTCGTTGGCATCAGCAGTACTAGAGACTTTTAAATTACTAATCCCAACAAATATTCGTCTAGCTCGAATGATATGGGTGCCAGGCCATCGTAGTATATTTATAAATGAGATGGCTGACACACTTGTGCGAACATCTCTTGATCTTCCGATTGTGCCAATCATGCCTCCTACAGCTTATGGAACAGCAGCGAAGTTTAGAAAACTTTCCCATCTTGAAGACTTATATGAAGACTTATCAAAAATCACGATACCGAATCCAAATTTCCCGCACCTGCACTTCACATAGAATAATAAATGGTGTCCCATGGGTAAGTTGGAAGTCATGATAACAAAATTACGTTGCCGTGTACCACCTCTTAATTTCTACTTAAACAGGTCTGGTCTGGTGCCATCCCCTCTGTGCTCAAGTGTAACGAACCTGAACATATTGACCGTTTTCTTATCACATGTCACCGTTTCAAAAATCAAAGAAAAAATTGCTTCTAAATTTTATTTAAAAAACTACGAATATCATTTAATACTCCCAATATTTTGTCTTTTGGGGCCGCTTCATTGGGACACAGCAACAGGAACATCTGCGGGGCTCTCTGCGAATCCCTATATAACACAAAAAGATTACCTTGCTGAGTCAGTGATCAGCTCTCGAATTTTACTAGCCACACTACCACTTACTATTTAGCTGATACACTGCAATGATTCAACTTTCAGAAGAATTTCATATAACGGTTACACTTCAGATATTCAACAAATTCTATTAATTCTCCCCACCCCCTTTTTTCTCTTTTTTTTACATTGCGCCAAATTATTTTCACAGTCAAAACACACTAATCATATTCCCCTAGTCTACATAACCTAAAGGTATTGACTAGCATTAACCACCGGCTTCTTGGCCAATCCCCCTTCGTGGGTGAGAGCCACAAAAGAAAGGAACAAGCAAGCAAGAAAACCTATGACGGCGCGTTGATGTTGCACCCCGCAACTGAGCGATTACCGCACTCGGCCACGAAAGTCACCGAGCCGCTGGTGATAAGCAAGAGTTTATCAATGCACCACAAGCGTTTGAAGGACTGCGTCGAAAAAAACGCGTTAGGGAACAATGTTATGCCAATTACGGCGCGTTTAAAATGACTTCAATCGAACGTTGAAAGTCAGGACTACATAAAGCGCACTGACCATTGTTAGAACCTGCTTAGTTTTACTGCAGTGAAAGTTTTTGTCTCGAAAAACAGGTCACTTTTTTGCATTTTCCATGGACTCTCAATATACAATCTTTTACTGCTCTAAAAAACAAAATTGAAGCTTACGCCAATATGATCACTGCAGCATTCTCGTCCGTTTAGGTTCCCAGGCGCGCTCTAGCTGTTGTCTGTTTTTCAACATTAATCTTCAACAAATATTATTCGAGAAAAACTCACTGATTCCATTGAAAACGCACTGGCTTCGAGCCGGGCCGCCAGGGGCGCTGGCTGTTACGTGTCCAGAAAAGTTGGATATGCTCTCTTTTGTCCCGACCAAAGCACCGGAAGCTAGACAGGGAGGGGCGGCAGGGGCTGAGAAGCTACGTCACCCACACCTCGTTACCTTGAGCACTTTCTTTTTTTCTTCGAATGCGCGCCTTTTTCAGTGAGATTGCACGCGCACGCGTGAACAAGTACCGGCCTCCCACGGTGATCTAAGTAACAAGCTTTTTCGCCCACGGATGATTTTTCGCTAACAACCAACGGGGCCTGTGCCGATGGCGGATTTACTGCGACACGAGCTCTCTAACGCTACCGCGTTAAAATGCAGAAAGTGTTAGGATTGGTCACTTGTCCTGGGCATTGTTAGTACAACTTTGAATTGAGGCCAGAAGGGAGAAAAGCGTCTTACTCCATCCAGCGTGAAGGTATTTGAAAACATCTTAACTTGTATTAGAGTTAACGAGGGGTGGAGGAGCACTTTGCAGGGTACGCATGTATTAATCGTGCTTACACATCTCTTATTTATTTTTGAATGTTTGTGGAGATGATCTGTTATTGCTATTTATTACGGCCACAAAAAAAGTGAAGTGCTTCTTTTTCCCCTTTTGTGAAATATTTGTGAAATATTTTGCTGTATGTATGGAGATGACGTGCTTTTATTAAGGTGTTGGCATAGTTGTAAGGGTGAAAGCTATGCAGGAAGTGTGTTTTTGTTATGGTTTCTTGCCTATTGCATCTGCCATGACGTGCGTGCGCGATATTTATGCGAGTGTCAAGTTTAGTTGTTATATATTTCCGGTTCAAGTAGTAATGCTTTCAGCTCAAAAGCGCTTGTGGTGTTCTCTTTCATGTTCTTGTATTTTTCTCGCGCTCCTTTTACGCCACAATGAATCAGTGCTAGCCTGCTCACCTCTCCATTTTTCGCAACTTAAGTAGTTTATGATACCCCATTTCCCACGCCTAGAAATATGCACATATGAAGGGAGGTATTTTCGGCCGAATGCGGTCTCGTAATTCCCTGTTTTAAAAAACAAGCACGTTCTCATATTGCACAATTTTGCACTGAGTGCTCTAGTTTATAAAGTTCCAACTAACAAATAGGTGTTATGAGATTAAAGTTATCACAAAGTTTGCTTCGAAGAAACAAATGCATCTATAATTTGAAGCATGCGTTTCTGCACGCCATTAGATTACTTTTGTAGTGAAACGAGCTCTTTCTTGAACAGCTAGCTGTTACTGGGAGTCTTCACGGCATGTTCCTCGACTTTTTCACGAAGTGCCATAGGTCGTGCAGAACTGCGCTTGCTGGGCGCTTTTTACTCTGCCTTTTCCTGCTCTCGTTGCTGATCGTGCCGTTGCTAATACTTCTAGAGTGCCGCAGTCTGCTGCCTGTCCTTGGGTGTCCGCTGTAGAATTCTCATGCACGCTGGTTTCATTGTCAGCTGTCGCAGTGGTTCCCCTCACCTCGCTGTCATATACAGCTACAACCTAACTGGCCGCTGGTAGATAGATAGCGGGGGTTTAACATCCTAAAACCACCGTATGATTATGAGATACGCTGTAGTAGAGGGCTCTGGAAATTTCGATCACCTGGGGTTTTTTACCGTTCACCCAAATCTAAGCACACGGGCCTACAACATTTCGGACACCATCGGAAATGCAGCCGCCGCAGCCGGGATTCAATCCCGCGACCTGCGGGTCAGCAGCTGCGTACCTTAGCCACTAGACCAGCGCGGCGTGGCTGCTGGTGTTTCGTCAACTAGGGGCACCTGTGCACGACTGGAAAGGAAAATATGTATTAACAAAAGTGTACTTCTTTGGAGCTCGCTAGCAAGAAACGTCTTTGATTGAACATTGACCTGTTACAGCAACTCGCAAAATACTATTAATTAGCTTAAACGAAATTCACAATGGCCATATTTATGCATGAGCTTGATTATAACGAAATGCAGCTTCAATGGTTATGTTGGTGGCTGTAATGTTTTGAATGTTTTGTATCGAAATAATAAATAATGCTATGTTCAGTTCTTTCTTGATAAACTTTCACTGGGGCACTCTAGCAACATCACATGCAACGTTGTATAGCATACTGAGAACAGGCGCCAAGCTGGCTTATAGCAATAAAATGTTAGAAGTTGTAGCGTTATGGTGAAAACAGCTGATTACCTCCGAACGTTCCTCGATCCGGTCACTTTCGTTTATTGGCAGTGATCCGAGAAAAAAATTCAGCTGCCAATAAAACAGCCATTCTATCCTTTTAGGACCAGTGGTTGTGCCACAACCCCTCATCTTTCTGCAAAAAAAGTTTCAAAGGACACATGAAATTTTGCAGCATTTAGCCATGCATATGCAGTATTTCTGCAGGCCAAATAAATAGAATTTCAAAGAAGAAAACTGACAGGTGCACTTGGAAAGAAGCACAGACGTGCCTTTGAAGTTAGACACTGAAAAAATTGACATAACAAAGATAATGACCACAGCGATACTGCAACACCCCATTCAATAAACACATCATACACTCTGCCATAATTCATTCATTTCCAAAATCTTTACGGCCTTGTGAAAAAACAGCTGGCGCAGGAGTCGTTCATGGCAGAATTATACACAGCATCACCTAAAGTTGATCAACCTAAAGGCCTCGGCTCGTTTGAGTGATCCATGTGTTTATTAGGCCTCAGCAATAAGGACATGGACGAAAATGTCACCTGAACGCATGCTTCGACTTTTCGTTTGTGTAGGATTTGCAATTTTTTTAATGCAGCTTTAAAAAGAAGAGCGGGCTTGTCTCGGAAAGCAGCAGCACACGCTCATGCATGTGCTGCTGCTTTCGTCCAGCTCTCCGAGCACGCCACAACACCAACAGTCACCAGCAAAATAAGAGGAAGGACTAAGCAAGTAGAGAGGAGGAAAGCTGGTGTCGTTAACCACAGAATAGACACTGCCCGCCTCTCCTGTGCGTTTCATCACTGTGAAGACTAAGTGTGGTTTGCACGCGGCACGCATCCCTCTGTGGTTACTCCTCAACGGTCGATCCGTTCATCGCGTGCGCCTATTGGGCTCCGTTACTTCTTTTTCGGTTAATTTTGCCTTAAAGTGTGCCAACGGGCATGGCTGCAACGAGGACGCAACACGCTTTTCGAGAGGTGACCAGCGAGTCGCAAAAAATGTATCACACCGAGAGGATCAGTGAGAACGTACTTGGTCGCTAGCTATGTGTAAACGAGCGACACAGCTGATACAATACCCTAGCTCACACAGAAGGATCCACTCTCTACAGCGAGCAAAATTATCCTGTCACCGAAACGCAGTGTTGGTCGCACTGAACGAGCACCATACCACTGAATCCGCCGAAACAAAGTCCTTTAGCAATAGCGCCCCACCTGCCGAGTGGAGATTCAATGACGGGGCAAGCACGGGATGGAACTGCTGTTCCCAGGATGTTGTCGGCGGCCTGCAACTTCAGTGGGCCTTGAAGAGTTAGATCCTTGTGTTTTGCACGTTTCAACGCTCGTTGCAACTTTGAAGAGAAAAGCAACTACATCACAAGATGCCCGTGATTTAATGAGCAAGGCAACACAGGAACAGGAACTCGTACTTACCAGTCAATCCGAGCTGGCTTCTTACTTTACTCCACAAGTCGTCCTTTAGCAAACTGTCCTTGTGTTTGGGGTGACGTTTGTCGTATAGGACGGGGTGGTTGTACAGCAACTGAATGAGCATTTTTGCTAAGCGCACGTACTTCACTGTGACCGGAAAAGCGATTCGGAGTTGGTCGCCCTTTTTTTTTTCTCAAATTTCTTGGCTAGCGCTCTTATTCGTTCGCCGTGAGCCAAAACAGCGGCAAAAATCAGTCCGAGAGCAATCGGCGTGGAGAAGGCCCTTTCGGCGAATCTCGCCACCACCGAATCGGACTTGGCGGCTGTAATTCTCGGTGTGAACGCGCCATTACTACAGGTACGACAGCAGTCTCAGCGTGGCATTATTGTTATAAAACACTTTCTCACCCACGTTAACGCTATTTCTCACGCCGACATCAAGCCTGCATGTGGTCATTTGCAATGGAATTTTAACCAGTGGCATTGCTCATTGGTACAGCACTGGTCGTCATGCAGGGTGCCCGGGTTCAAGTCCTATTCTATCCTCCATCCCATTTTATCCATTCTATCCAAGTTTTTATTCTATTCGTGTGATAGTGGTGACATGCACCGGCGGCGGTGGACAATTATTCTGCCAAAATCGGCCCTTGTTATCTCATAAAAGATTTTGCTGTAATATAGTTATTTTGGGAATTATCAGGGTCACCAGTGCCCTCTTGTCGTTCGCTAATACGGCATTTGTCGATGACTGAGTAGTTGTGCTTGGGCATGCGCAGTGATCCCCATTCGGGTGAGGGGGGTGTAGGTTCATCGTAGAATTCCCCCTTCGACCTACTAAGTCAATGTATGGGGCACATACCCTCTCCTTTAGGAAACGATAGGAGAAAGTGCGTGTGTCTCCCGACCCGCCCCCCATGCACATGCCTATGGTCGAGTGTTGAAGTCAAACATACAGTACAGGAATCAATAAGTAACATTCAGGCAAGAGCGTAGATACAATGTGCTAGAAGGGCTGACAGGACTCGGCACTGACAAACAAACACGAACATTTGATTCGTTGGTGAACAATTCTATACGCTTCTTGGGAAGCCGAAATACTAAGAACTTCAGTTTGGAAAAAAGCATTATATATTTCTGCACCTACGAATTAAACGCTCGGGTTTTAGTCAGTGCCAAGTCCTGTCACTCTTTTCTGTCCCGTGTATCTGTGCTGTTTTCTGCTATGAAGCCAATTCAACGAGCCGGCGTGTATACCTATATAAAGTTCGACAGATAACGTTAATCATGTGGATCATGTGCTTCCGATCGTGCCTTCAACTGAGTGCCTGCAGGAGACAATGTTCAGAAGTAGCTATGTGCTTTCGTTCATTGTCCCGCACATTTTCGCTGCACAAAACAGTTAGGTGTTTTTTTAAAATGTGCTTCGCATTTGAATGCATTATTAATCATAAAATGAGACAATCGTAAGATTCTTGAAAATAATTAAAGTTACCAAGTTTCCACTTGTGTTGTACCTATTTTGTGATAAGTATTCACTTTTTTGCTCAGTAGCAGTGACAAATTTGTCTGGACGTGTCCTCAGTGTTGCACAGATGAACTTGGGCCTGACGAATTTGCATAAATTCAAAAAATACGCACTCAATACACGTCATAAGAACACCACTATTTACAAGCTTTGTCGGGTAACCTCCTCCTTGCCACAACGCAAACTTACCAGTACCTACTCTGTGCTTATTAGGCAATAAAATAGATCCTAATCTGCTGCTCACTTCTCTCACTTAATGGAACAACGCTCTGAATGCCTTCTTTGGCGAGGACGGCCTCGGCCAGTGTCTGAGTATCTTTTCATCCGGCGATTGGCGATTGTTGAGTCTATATGGAGCTTTTGAGAGTTATTTTCTTCGGGCACTGAAGCGAGGACACTCGTAGAGAAGATGGCAAATAGTCTTCGCGCAGCCACAGTTGCCCATGTCAGGCTGCTGGCCATTCCGATTTGAAACGAACAAGCATTCATTCTCCATCGCAGGGCAGCACAGGGTAGCCAGTCAGTCGGTGAATCGGCTAAGCTCACTGTTCTTCCTTCTTTCTTCTTTCTCCACTCCTGACTTAATGCACTTATAATAAGGAAACATCACATAAATTTCAAAAACGCGGACAAGAATGTTGCAAATCTGAAGGCATTCTCCGGGTGCGCCCACCTTCAACGCCTCTTCGCTTAAAAGCACAGATTCTTGGGAATTCATCCACCCACTTTCAGGAGTCCAGGACATCAACAACTTGACCGTCCGGAAGGCCCGTCGTATTGCAGTAGATCAAGGCCTACCAATGCCGTCATGGTTGAATTCATCTGCTTATCTGCAACACTTTTTTTTTCGCAATTGGGAGCTAGTACCCACTTATTGCAGCTGGAAACTGTGCTTGCACAAGTGCACGATAGTTATTTATTTAGAGACGTTTTGAGAGCGCCCAGCAGCCGCTTCGGTTTCGAAGAGTACAGAGCTGGGGAAGAGCAGTTCCGGAGGCAAGGTACACACAGCTGGCCACAAGACCACGCAAAACTGTGACGTGGTGGCCTGCCCAACAGTGGGCGCCGCTCTGGCAGCCAGGACTCGCAAAGTCACAGGCGCGGAGGAAGAAATCGAGTGTAGCTCAAGCGAAAAGCGCGTGGAAGCAAACAGCCAACAGAAACTTGTGACATAGATTTGTTTACACCCGCCGCAATGATGTCGAATCAGCGAGGGACCTGAATCTCGCTCAGCATGCACTGTAAAATTTACTTTACCTATGTATAGGCTACATTTGCCCTTGAGATTTTGTAGATGTTGTGTATGTCTCCAGATAAATCTATCTGACTCAATACCTGGCCTCCAAATACTTGTGTCAGTGCTCTTTTATTTTAATATATATTTTTTTCAAATAAAATGCGCTCATCCGCCAAGGTGATCAAATGATTATGGTACTCGACTGTTCAGTAAGGTCACTGGGTTGAAGCCCAGTGGTATTTTCGGTGGTAGCACAATGAGAGAGGCCCGCGAGATTAGGTATATGTGCTCGTTAAACAGCTCTGGGTGGCTGCACTTTCGATGGAGGCTAAAATGCTGTAGGCCCGTGTGCTCGCAATTGCGCGCACGTAAAGAACCCCAGGTGGTCGAAATTTCTGGAGCCCTCCACTATGGCGTCTCTCATATTCATATATAGAGATTTGGTACGTTAAACGTCGTATGCCAATTAATCAAAGAAACCCGGGCATTCAATATTTCCGAAGTGCTTCACTGCGATGTTTATCACAGTGGTTATGTGATGCTAAGCTCCACCAATTTTTATTGTTTTTAAGTTCTTGGTTTAGCTTACGTTAGAATGCATCTGTAAAGGGCACTTTTTTGAACAATAAGTATACTGTGAGCGCAATCTCAGTCACATCTCAGTCGGACACGAGCCTATTGCTTGTGATTAGTGCCACAAAACACAGCCACCAACCTGAAGCCCCCGTTTCACGTTTTTAAATCTTCCTATCTAAACAGGGATAGGCATGGCACCTGGAATTTGAAATCGCATGCGCTGCGATGCTGACACGAGGGCCTTGAGTACAGGTGGTCAAAACAAGCGCTGATAAAGGTGTGCATCTGTTACCATGACTTGATAATTTTGCGCATCACTAGCGCCGCCGAGATTCCATTTTTCTGCACGCTAAAACAACCAGGGTACCCTTTCGCAGCAACTGGATTGCCGTCACAAAATTCGGTGTTGTCACATTGACGAGGGCGCTGTCACATCGGCGATTCATGCTGTAGACCACTCCGTGTGCTTTGCGCCGACATTTTACCGCAATGAAGGTGTCACTGTTTGTGATTCACGTGCACCTTTCGGCTACTTCAAGACACCCCACAGCTTCTCTTCGTGCCATTTTTTCGACACTCATCGGCGTTCCGAAGCAACAGCGGCGGCACACAGGACGTTGAGGAATTACAGCTTCTCGCGACTGCACCAGTTCACACTTTCTGTCTGCAGTTTCGTGTGTCCCCCCTGAAGTATTTCCCGTCTGTTTTCGTCCAGTTCACATGGAAGCGTCAGCGGAGAATCTGAGGGCGTCCCCGAGGAGCTTACTGTGGGCAGCGATTGAGAGAGTCTCAGAGCGCGCATGCCCACCTTCTTCGGAAGTTCCTGGATTTTCCGAGGAGGAAACGAAAAACAATCAATGTTGCGCAGAACACCTTCAAGACTTTCATGAACTGCAACCTGCCACGTCGCCAGGGCGATGTTCACCGATCCTTGGGGCACCCACTATGACTTCGGCGTCCGCAATCATCGCCGATATGGTGGCCACTGCTCAGTTGAAACAGTGTCCGCTACATCTGATGTTTACTTCAAGGTGTGGCCGATTTTTTCGGAACGGAGAAAACTTTGAGTGCATCGTTGGCAGTGATGGCCGCCTTTCGGCGAGAGTCAACGCAAGGTAGGCTTTTTTTTTGTGCCAGGTGGGTGAGCAGCTGTGTCTATCACCAGCATGTGTTGTGCTTATGCTATGGGTGTACTTGTACTGTTCCAGGGAGTGCCTGCCTTATGAAACCATTTCTTGTGCTCATTTCCTGCAAACAGTATTGTCATCCATGCTATTGCCGCAGTGTAAAGAAAGTTTGCAGAGATGTTCTTACGCATGAGCTCAAACGTTGTTTTCATCATACTCGTATCTCGGCGTTCCGCCATTCTCTTAGAAGTGAAATGAAACGCCTAAATTCCTGCCAACGTCATTGCTTTTATTTACCGTATTGTAGCGTAAATTTTGGCTGAGCAGTGATGAGCACGTTCTAAGCCGGGTAATGAGTATGTGCTGTCGATAACAAAACTAAGCACACCTGAGCTGGTCGTGAGGGGGTCAAATACCAGCTGGCGTGGGATTTGTCAATACCCTTTTACGGCGAGAGCTGTTATCACAGAAAGGGCCATTTTTATAGCACCGCCGTGAGTATCCAGGACCGCTACCACGAGAAGAAAAAAAAACACGAGAACTAAGAAATATCCAGGATAGAACGGGGTTCAAACTTACACCTTCTCCGTAGCCGCAGAGTATTCTACACCAAAGTGCCATGGCGATTTTCTAATCTCCTTTGCAAAAAAAAATGTCAGTGTTTTAGGAGTTGATTGTCTTGTTTTGCTAACGCTGACTGTGACGATGACAAGCTGCGAAAACCATGAACCGTAAGGAAACTTCTTTATCGTAGTAAAATGATTTGCAATGATTTTGTGCTGCTCAGGGGTACTATCAGTTTGGCTAGCAGATCAGTCAATATACAGAAGACAGTTTTCATTGTAATATACGTTACTGTAGATAAAAAATCACCATTTTAAACATCTCAGGGGACGGCGATGACTGCATCACTGTGCTAAGAATTCATTTCGGGGTCACTGCTTCGGCTGACATCGTCGGTCGATCGGCATAAAGCGCAGCACTTGTTGAGTGCATTGAGATTTCCTTTTTTTTACTTGCCCTCAGCGCGCTATTGGATACATCAATTAGTCGCAGCCAGATGCTTATTTGAACGCTGATTTTGGTCAAGCTGCACGGCACGGTGGCCCAAAAACACTACACTCATACATGGATGGCGCCGAATAATCAAAATGCGGCACTTGTTTAATGCACTTCTTTTTCTTCCTTTGTGTGCCGTCTTGGCGCACAGTTTGACCAAAATAAACTCAAATGAACTTGTCCAGCACTACGTGTAAATTTACTCTTGAGTGAAGCTTTCGCATTTTTTTTTTTTTGTAATATATATGAGTGCAATGGCCGGCGCTGATCTCGTACGGAAGGCCGATTTCGCCCGCGCGTTTCTAATATTGTTACAAGGTTTTGGCTGACGGTAACAGTGCATAGTGAGACATACCAAAAAAGTGCACACCATACCGAAAATAAAGTTGGCGTTGTTGGTGAGCTGCGTTGTGGCTGCGGACGGTCTACTGTTATTTTCACGTAACAATATCTTTGCTAGGCGCACCTGCGCGACAATTCATTTCTCGGTGTAATATTCGCAGCAAATTCATGCGTAAGCTTTTTATTATAGCGAAAAATACACGTACAAGTTATAAAATGGTCTTCGCACACTCTGGCTTCAACGCACACTCTGGCTTCAACGTTTGGTATTAAAAGGCTACCTGTCACTGTGGCTCACCTCACAGCCGTGGTCGACCTAATCTTTTTTTCTTCAATCCATGGAAATCAATACCTACGTTTGCCTTTCACGCTCTCATCGGAGAAGCCAACGGCTGAACCAAACATAGTTCATCAGCACTATAAAAAATATTGAGTAAAAAGGGTGTTTTTTGTCCCACAACAATAATCGTCATCAGGCTTGCGCTGCCTTTCTTGAAAACTCGGCGCTGGCCACTTTCCTATCGAGAATGCAATGTAACCCTGATAATGGGCATGTCTATCGTGATCAGAAAGTACCGGGCGCGGGGCGATAGCCCAAGCATGGAACGCAATACAGATGACAATTATTGCTGTGGGACAAAAAGACGCCCTTTTTACTCGCTCTTTTTTTAGAGTGAGGAGGAAGATAAACCGGCGAGCGCGCGCGCGAATCCCGAAAAATGTGAGGCATGCGGTGGAGCGGTTCGCCGTCATCTGCTCTTCTCGAACCGGAAGCCGGATGCAGACGGTGTATCCCACAATCCCTCGCTCTTTCACTGGTCACCTATTCCACGCGAAGAAAATGTTTGGCTACGCCCCTGCTGTGAGGGGAGCTACTTCATCGTCCGCTAACACGCGCTGCCGTGCCTCGAATAGTCGCGAGACGAACCGTTCGCTAGACGAACGAACAACGTGCACGGGGCTATAAACGCCTGCGTAGAACTCGCTTCAGCCCCCGGCCTGCGGTGGCAGCCGCGCCCTCTGAAGTTCCCCTCAACAGTAGACACCTATGTACGCTCGAATGACTTCCTCGTTTGTTTTTGCTTTATTTAAATGCCTCTGCTTGCAGAGCTGTCTCGCTCCCCTTCGTGGTTCATCTTATCTCGCTGTCACGAAGGTTGTCATTGAGTAAACTACGAATTACCACACCTAATGTCAGAAACGCCTAGTGAAAGAAATTATGAAACTTGTTTGGTGAGATACACAACCGCACCATTCCGCGATGCGTTAATCTCTTACCGAAGGTGTAGTTGAATGGCTTCTTGTTGGGTTGCGATAAACAGTTTTTTTTTTAATCATGCGTGTCCTCCACTTTCAGTCCCCGCTACATTTACATGCGACTCCAGGGGATGAAGTCGAATCATCGTTACTTCGTCTCCATCAATGTCGAGCTGTGTGGCGGCGATACAAGCGATCGAGACAATGACGTCGGTGAGTTTAAATAGCGTGTACTAAAGCCAAGATTTCTGCGGGATTTTTCACCTCTATCTAAAGAAACCCATTCACAAAGGCAAAAATAGTTCGCCTAAACGAAAACTGTTTGCTTGAATTTCACCGTTTTACTTCGCGTAAAATGTCTACCTCTAGACAATAAGCACGGATCTGTCGTAGAAAAGGTGTTAAGCTACATTGGAATGGCAAAATAATTAAAACGAGCGCGAAAAAAAACATGCCACAAGAATAAGAAAGTCACAAGAGAGGCTTTCTTCATTGTTTTCGTGCTCCTTTCCATTGTGTATTAGTATCATAACTTTGCACTACAAGAGATTATTCGCCCATTCAAAATCTGAGTCAATCACCCTAATTTCTTTCAAGCTTCATGCTCACTCCCGTTCATACTCACGTAAGCTCACGCCCATAAATATTCTTTGACAATTGCCTAATTTTTATTCATACGATAAGCCACTAAATCACGTCCATGCTGAAAAATTCTCATACTTCAGGATGCACACTCCAGTTCACACTCGTGTGCACTCACTCATACGTAATACCTTTTGCTCAAACTCACATATACGCACAATCTGATTTACTCATTCAGCTTCATACTAACGTGCACTAACGCCCACATATACACACGTTCATACTCGCATATTTTCGCCGCTAAACTGCAGCTACTCACTCACGTTCATATCCGAATCTATTCACACGGAAATAGCACAATATCACTCATGCTGCTTATTCTCGCACTTCAAGCTACTCATGCTCATACTTAAGGGAACTCGCACACATAAGTACACACCGATGTTTAAAATCACGTCTGTTCACTCAGGCTCAGAGCGGGTGGGCGGGCGGGCGGGTGGGTGGATTAATGGATGAATAGATGAATAGCCTCAAAGGCGCCAAAGTTCACTAAAAAATGCTTCGTATTTAAAATTGAACTGAAAGAGTGCGACCAAAATGAAAATGGCTAAAAATTTTAAAAATGACAAGTTGGTTTCCGCATGATATGGCATTGTTCACAGACATCGTTTGTGAAATCTCATGTGTATATTGCGAATGTGTTTATGTCGGTAAAGTGGTAGCTAAAAGACCGCATGAATGACGTGAAGAAAAAGAACGGCGTGTTTACCGCACTTGCAGAACAAGTGGCTACATTTTATCTGAACAATGACTTGACCAAACCAACCGTATTGGCAAAGGGAAGAAATGTGTGTTCACATCAATATCTAGAATTCCGTATGATTCGCACTACGAAACAAACACTGAAAAGAAATTACGGCGATCTGCCATCAGCGTACGCCAGGTGTCTCAGCAGAGTTCTAAAACTCGCATAGGCCGGCTTCACTGGGCAACTTTACTGTGAACACGGCTACTGCATACGGTAGCCGAAACGTCGTTTTTTTATTTTATGGGCTAAGCTCGTAAAACAGTAGGTTTGCGTTTTTACTGGGATCAATTCGTGACCGCCTAGTTTATGGATGACTCAGTAGGTGTCGCTAGTGTGACAGATTGACGGACGGACGGATTCACGGCTTACCGATAAAACTTTACAAAGATTCGCCCTAATCGATCATCATCCGTCGATCACTCCATGAATATGCTGTGATTTTTCGGTTTCTTTTAAAGCTTTTTTTTAGTTGGCACTCTTTCACGAATGTTGATACTCACGTGCACTAATATTCATACGTGCTCACTTACGTTCATACTGATATACTCACACTCCAACCGGCTCAGTCACGTTGATACTGATGTCTGCTTCCCCGCATACGTACGCACTCGCTTTCATACTCATGTCTATTGACACTTGCAAACATTCATATTCATATTCGCATCAGCTAACACTATAGGTCAGCGAACTCGCTCATCTGTCGACTCCCTCGGACTCAGACTCAGCTCAAGCCACGAGTCTGAGATAGTCCGGGTGAGCAGTATTTTGGCAAGCTTGAGTCTGGGAGAGTCCACTTGAAGACAACTTTCGTGAGTGTGATTACGAGTGAGGTTGGCCCAGCAAAAATTTGACGAGTCCGAGTTCCACTGAGTCCAAAACGCAAGGTATATTTTTTGACTGAGTCTGAGTGAGTTTCACTTTATTTTGCCAACCTGCGGTCCTATATTCTCATCTTCAGCGTACTATCAGCCTTATCTGAATTAACGTTTATAGTCACGTGTATTCACACGTATTCCAAAGTAGTTCTGTTCATCACGATTTCAATATTTATTGACCAGAGGCATGTATTACGTAGAGGGTACTCCAACGTCCCCCTCTCTCATTTCTTGCAGAAAAAAATTTAATTAATATATCTTACATGTAGTCATCTCTTTTAAAAAATGACCTAGCTGGTATGCGAGAATGAATGACTCGAATTTGAAGGTGCTATACTAATTGGCGTCTAGAAGAGCACCGATTATGGGGTATAATGGTGTTCAAGTGCATTGACATCTTGGTCGAGAGAGCGTATTATAGGCTAATGGACTAGTGAGTCGACTCGCTCAGGACTCGGATCGAGTTGCGGCCGCCTGGCTGAGTCCGGGTGCGAAATATTTTAGTTAGTTTTGAGTCGCAGTGAGTTCGGTTGAATAAAAGATCCATGAGTGCGAGTCCGAGGGAAGCTGGCTCACAAAAAGTTTGACGAGTTTGAGTCAAAAGGAGTTTGAAGCACCAAATGTGTGAGTCTGAAAGAGCTCCACAGGCTTTGCCAACCTATGCCTCCCACTCATAGGTGCTCACTTCTGTTCATACTGTGGTATACTTACGTTCTAACCTACTTACGTTCACAATAGTGAGTACTCAGTCTCAGATGTACACATGTTCACTCACGCTCATACTAGCATCAGCTGACACAGCTACCCCCGTTCATATATTAACGTCTACCTTCGCTCAAAAGCGCTCACTCACTCACCTCATTCCTCACTTTCATTCTTTCGGCTATTATTACTTAAAGGCATTAAGTCACGTTCTCTCTCGCGCACTTTATTAACGCTCAATTACATCACCACTCTCAGCGATGGGTACTCGTGCTCATACATAGTTCGCTAACACTTGTTTCTCGTATTCACTCGCTCTCGCCGTGTGTCAGACTCCCCTTACTCTTGCCTACTCACCATCATGGGCTCTCGCTCGCGTTCTCTAACTCACTGCAATTCTCTCGGCTATTCATGCTCAGAGGCATTCATGCTTCCCTCCCTCTTCATGTTGGTCTCGTGGCTGTATGGTACTTGACTAGTCATAAACCCCAAGGACAGGATTGAATCCCAACCCTCGAGGCGGCATTTTCAGTGGAGCTGAAAAGCTTGAGGCTGGTGTACTTAGTTTTAGGCTCAACTAAAGGAAACAAAAGTGGTCAAAATTTTCAGAGTCCTCCACAAAAGCCATCCTTCATACTCATGTCCTGGTTTTCACTTACTACCGCAGAGCTGTTATGGCCATGGTTTGCCCCGTGTCGTCGGTAAAAAAAAAGCTATAACGTACTGGCACGTGCTCTCTTCATCCTCTACTGCCTCCTCTCCTACTTCACTGCCAGAGCACGTGGCACCTATAGAAAGCCATTAACCGTGCGAGCACAGCGAAAGAGCGAGGTAATAAGATAAAAGTTTTCAAGGCTGTTTTTGCGTTTTTGTGTTAGCGTTTAGAAAGTCCGCCTGTTTCTTTTTGAATGGACTGTATTTGATTGATAGAGGAGCAGCAAACATCAGGGAGTTTAACCAGAAAGACTTGCGGCTGACTACCATAAACTTAGAGATTAGGAAAGTTGACAAGAGATACCAGAAAGAGGGCGAAAAGAAAAGACGGAAAAGAAAATAAGGAAGAGACCGGCATTACATTCACTGCAGCGCGTAGAACTACACCGCGAACCAGTGGCGTTCGCAGAAATTCGTCGTCTTCAAAAAGCGCACGAAGGCTTTCGACAGATGTGGACGGTGCTGCGGTAGCACCTGCACATAAAGTGGCCGACCATCCAGTGGCCGCAATGCATTGGCAAGTACTTGTCTCTTCGAGGCAAGTCGAGGACACTGGCACCAGCAGGGATTTGATATATTCGTCGGTGCCTCAAACATTGCATGCCACACTGTTAGTTACTCCGGATACTTAACATGGCATATGCCTTATTGATAGCAACTCCCAACCAAAGACGATAGAGAAGCGAACATTAGCGTTGATGTAGGTCAAATGGAAGTCGGAGTTGCAGTGAAGGGTCGAGTTCATGTATTCTGGTATTTAGTAGGACTTTCAATTATCCCACTGCAATCAATATAGTACGTGAAAAGTTCATACTCACTTTACTCACACATGTTTCGGTGTTAATACCCTTGTGTACTCACTATCGCAAAAGAATTCACGTTAACACTCTCAGCTCCTCACAATTATAAGCTTGCCCACTTCAACATTTAGTTTTCACTTGTAGGCACTCACCATCCTACTCGCGTCTACTCACACTCGCATGTGCTCGCAGGTAAGTAAAAACTTGCATTCATACTGGCTTATCACACCCAAAGGCACTGGAAGTCATGGTCATGAGTACCCTGTACCATGGTAACCCTCATGAGTACCCTGTAACCCTCACATGAACTAACACACAGGGACTTATGTTCACGTACTGTCATGAGCAATATGAGTTTAAAAGCTGAATTTCTATTTATTTCACAATTACTTGTAACACACTAGTATGAACGAGGGGTAGAAAAATTGCAAAAGATACATTTCCATTCGACCACTAGGTGTGCTGAACACTTCTATGCCCGCGCTTCACCCCTGGTACTATTAAAAAATAATTTGTGTTCCTTGTGATTTTGCCTATTACTATACTATACTATAGAATTCACAGCAATCTTTGAGTGTACTGATTCAAAATAAATCCGTGCTTTAGCCGCTGGAAAGCAAGCTTTCTGTCCGAAAACAGCACAACTTATTTTTCTCTGAAAAACTTCGTCACCCCTGCCTGGAATTCCCCAAACACAGACAACTTCGACTACACCCATCTTGGTCGCATGAGGATGTCGACTCTCGGGTGATGATTACACGAATGCACAATACGCACTCCACACCAACAGCAGAAGTAGGTTTTTCGGTACTTAAATACATTGAATAAAAGTACGCCGATCATTTGAAAGTTCTCACCAATGAATCGGTTGACGTAGAGCGCGGAGCAAGCGCTGCAGCGTTCGCGATCCTGCCTTACAGGTGTCCTGGACAGCGCGACTCGAGTGCGTTCTTTCATCGACAGCATGTGAAAGCGTGGCAATTCAGGCAGCCCTGAAGAAACTGAAATTTTGTAGAAAACACAGTGTTCTCTTGCCTAACTTAGCCGTATTTATTCCGCACCGCCATATAAAGTTCCACCACGCCACTACAAGCGTTTACAATAAACTCTGCTGCTAGTTTAATACAGCACCTTGCTCAATTTTCATCTTCAATCCTAGGTACATTTACTGGTCTATCACAATATGAAAAGTATAAACAACACACATAATCAGCTTTATCAATGCCAGTGCTCACACTGGCTGTCCGCATTCTGGTCAGAGCGAAATATTTTTGCGAGGTGCGCCTCTTTCTGATAAGACTATCCTGGTGCTGCCGATGTTTGCTCTGGATCACACTTAACGTTCTTGCGTACAAGAACTGTCTTGCATGTTCTTAGACACGAAGAGTGACCAACGTTGGCGCAATATTGAAATTAGTCCTATAGATGGTCAAAATAATCTCTAATCGTAAACTATGACTTGCCCTCTCATCTGTTCACAATGTTGCCACATCAAAGGCCAAAATTTACGTAAAGATATGCTGACGAAGTGACAGAGATCGCAGGCGCTTTATTACTCGTGCATTTGTGTTTAGAAACACTGCATGCAATTGACTCAGGGTGACCGAAGCATGACCAAAAATCAGCAAGAACTTGGTGTTGCTAAGACTTTTAACGTCAGCGTGTTAAAAAGCCCACGTAGGAGAAATTCTGACGTTGGTTGTGAGGGAAAAATCTTCGTCGTCCGTGCGCAATAGATTGAGGTGTAAGAACAAAATTCGACAGATCCCACCTACCACGAGTATTGACATCATGCGAAATGTGTGGGGCGAAAGTGACAGTGGTGTAACTCTTTTGTTGCTGTTGTTGAGCAACACGTTAAAATGACACTGAACAAATGTACAAATGTTATGCGCACGGACAAGGATATTGAACAGCCGCAAATGTTTTGTACAACCGCTGTTGCGTAACGATGTCAACAACATAAGTATTACCGACACCAGATGTGGTAAGCTGAAGCGTAGTGTTTGTGCCTGGGAAGACGGTAGCTCTGGATAGTTCTACGTAAACCAACTTTAACGAATGGTGCTTAACTGCCAATGACGCTCAGGCGTAAAGCCTGCTTCATTGCAGTGCCCATGTAATGGTTTGATTGATTGATGAGCGGGTTTAACGTTCAGAAACCACCACATTATCATGAAAGACGCTGTAGTGTAGAGCTCCAGAAATTTAGTGCACTTGGAGTTCTTTAACGTACACCCAAATCTGGGCACATGGGTCTACAGCATTTTCGCCTTCATCAAAAATGCAGCCGCTGCAGCCGGGCCGGAACTTGATCCAGCGCCCTGCGGGTCAGCAGCCGAGTACCTTAGCCACTAGACCACCACGGTGGGGTATGGAATCTTTATCAAATCAGATAGGCTGCACTGCGACCATAATTGGCGATACACCAACATTATTGCTGCCTAGGGTTTTCCAAAGTAGATCCGAGGCCTGGCATGTCAATGTGCAGAATGTTTGGATTTCATTCCTGCTGGGACCGAAACATTTATTCCTCCACTCGTCGGTCCAATGCTGTTGATGTCATTATTTTTAATGCTCTCGTATTTATATTATCACTTTCCCTTTTCGCCGTTGTTCTGTAGATATAAACTGTCACACCTGTGACGCGTACTCGCCCACTAGGGCACGTGGTATACGGATATATGACACTCGTGTGTGGAGAGAAGGGTTCAACGTGGTATGCGACGGAATTTTCATAATATTCATGTCACAACCAGAGTCATAATAGTCAAAGCTTTTTACCCTTTCATACTTATATCTGTTTACTCAACGTTAATGAGGTGAATACAAGGGCACCGCGACGTACATAGATATGTGTGTGTGTGTTTGTGTATGGATAAATGGAAGGAAATGCTCAGTGTTTGCCATACGCAAAGAAATTCTTCGAATGTAATAAATTGTTATGCTTGCTCATAATTGCTTAATAAATGGTTCCAGTGAGCAACGGAGTCAGGCCTTCTGTGCTGGCATTTGGTCGTAATATTATACAGCTATGAACAATAAATCAACACTCTGATTCTTTGGTGCAGTGCTTACGATACTCGGCTGCCAACCCGAAAGTTGCAGGTTCTATCCCGGCCGTGGCCGTCGCATTTCAGACGAAGATGAAATGCCAGAGGCCCGTCTCCTGTATGATGTCGACATTCGTAAAGAACACATGATCTGAATTTTTGCAGCCTTCCCCTACAACGGGCTTCACTCATATCGTGATATTGGCACGTAAAGAAACCCAAAAGCGTATGTTATGTACGACCTTGCGACTTGCTTTTCGATATGGCAATATCATGGCACAACAGTGTGGTTCAAACAGCCTAATACTTCGTTCAAAAAACGTGATGAATTAAAATATTTCCCAGCAGCCATACCAGCAGAAATTCCTTGAGGATGTGTTGAGGAGAGTTCGGATTCACCTGCTATATTTCTTCTCAATAAACAAAGTAGTATGGTGGTCACAAAACTCAGGGGCTCACCTGGAGGTGACGGGTTGGATCCCGGCCACAGCGGTCGGTTTTTCGTTGGATGCGAAATATTATAGAGGCGCGTACCTGTACTGGGTGATGTTGGTGCACGTTAAAGAACATCAGACAGCCATATTTTCAGGAGCGTATCACTACGGCGTCCCCTATAAGCATAAGCAATCTAGAACGTAAGATCCTGCATATTATTAAGCATCATGCAAGTTTCTTTTCTTGCAACGTGAACGGCAGTACGGACGGAAATGTGCATTATTCTTGGCCATAATTACCTTGTTTACGGAGAGTGTACAGTAATCTTTATCAATGACATACGTCATCAACAATTTCATAATGTTTCTTTAACTACTTACAAACAAACTGTTTTCAGGCACTCAATCACTTTTTTAGTGTGCCGTTGCAAAGGGTAATACTCTAAGAGAAAAGTGAAATGATTCTGTTGTACCTTCCCGTGTAAGAACTTTGGGGCAGTACTGATTGTTAAATGTATTCGTTATTTCACGTTGGTTTTCTGGTTTTATTATAAGAATCTACATAACAATTAGACGATGCAGCTGTTCAAGGCACTTTGGTACATACTATATTCAGTAAATCTCCCACATTTTCTATTCGCAAGCACTGAAAGTGATCGAAGCCGTATGTACGCAGGGCCTTCTACAAGAAAGTGCCATCTTAGCGATCATTCATTAACTTCCCTACAGCTCTCTCATCCCAGTGCGCTCTCCCGAATCCGCAGTTTGTTATGCTTGCCATTCGTGTCTTGGTGTTTTTCTTTTTTTATTCTTCACTGTTAGTGGTGTTGTTCATTAGTTATACCGAGTTGCCGGTTCTTATAGCCTGTAATCTGGCTTTCTTCCTTTTCTGTACTGACGCAGCAGGTTACGTGGTACCTGAGCCAAACCTGCTCGACGGTTTAGGTTGGACAAACAGCACGCTGTTCCTTGACGTGACTGTACTCCTCGAGAAGTACCCATTGGTGAGTGCTGTGCTACGCGTGATGACAGGCATAGAGCAGAGCATTCAGCTAAACAACGACGCACTAGGTGTCCTAGAACCCTATGCTATTTTATGGGCGAAGCTTCTTACTGCGTGGGCTTCTCTGGCGTAGTCGCCTGCATAGAGTAATATAAAAGGTCCAAAGAGGACACTTCCATACACTCCTTCAGCTGATTTGTGCTCGCAGCGCACTGAATGGGTGTGGTGAAGCTTTGCAGCGCCTGAGATGGCAGACGCAGAAAACAGTCTCGAAGGCCATTTTATAGTGGCTAGAAATATTAGAGCCTCCGAGACCACTCCTACATGCGTGTGCCTTTCTGAGACCATACTTTCATTTTTTAACGCGTCGTTTGCATGCATCGATGAGCTTCGTGTAAGCTGCACCGCTACAGCGGGAAGCACACAATGCCAATGTGTAGCTATGCATATTTTAACTAGAACATGAGAATCATTGACGGAGCGAAAACCTTTGTTGTCAAGTGATATTTTTGGTAAGCGCATGCCAGCTTGGTTAATGTTTCATAAATGCAAGCACAAAGAGAGGCTCATTGCACTGCGAGACAGGTAACAGCTGCCATATAATGAATATAACTTACACACAAGAAGGAAACGCATAGGAAACAATATAACAAGAACTGCAGCCGAATAAAACTGCAACAAACGCACACAAATACGCATACAGGGCACGATGCGACACGGCAGTAGTTGCCTCAGCACTTGACTTCAGCTTGAACTAAAAAAAAGAGAAGAAAAATGTTGGCTACATCTTCTTTCCCACATCCGGACTAATTTTTTCCAATACACTGTACATTCCTCTTTCGCTAAAAGCATCCACAAACAGTTTCCACAGCAAAAAGAAAGCAAGTTTATGTGTCATGCAAGCCGTTAACGAGACAGGAGTGTTTTATCAAAGATTACGTTCTAGCTTTAGCAATAGAGCAAGCGTTTTTCCAGATTCACCACTTCTCTTAACGCGTTAGTTTGAGCTTTAAGCAATTTGGAGACGAAACAGATAACGGTACTGAGCATAGCTGCACTTCTCATGAAATTTCACTCATGCAGTGAATTCGAATACGTGTAGCAGCACAAATAAAACCTAACAACGCGAGCGGGGACTCAATGTCTTGAGCCAAAAATTTTCTCGCAAACCTGGTTCAAAGCATTCCAGACAGTTTTCTTTCGTGCGAAGCAATCCAAGAACACAGTATGCGAAGTGAATAGCACAAAAAAGATGTTTTCGCTGAACAGCACAATGCCAGAAACGTTAGGTTAAAGCTTCAATGACAAATTCAATACGCACCTAACACAGTATTAACGTCGACCTACCAGTAGCCAAGCTGAGAGGCAGCCAAAACAAGCGAAGTCCGCGACGCACGCCAGCCACGTTATCGCACTTCTTTTATGGCATCTCCCTGCTGCTGCCCATTCTTCATTGCCGCAAATGCTAATGAAAACGGAGCATGAAAACGTTGCCGTTGCAACAACACCATGGGCACTTCTCTCGCGTCTGATTCATGACCCATATCAGCCCGACGTTATCGCACCGTATAATCGCATACGATACAGAGGGATTCAAGCCACTATGCCATACGCAAAAACATGTACACGTATAATGCACTATAAAAGGTACTGTATTGAATAATATGCGTGTTTCTTTGAAGCAGTAAGTGATGTGTTGCCACCTTACGGCTGAGTTGAAGCTGCGTATAGCTCAGTCGCTTTTTTAGCCCGAGTGACTACTCTTGTCATTTTTATGTTACTCTATAGTCGTCTGTCGTAACCACTCCTAATATAACAACTGTTCACTAGATGGCGCTCGCATCGCTCAAGAGGTGAGAAGGTGAATATGTATGTACGTTGTGAGACGTCAATATTTATGACGTCTTAGAACTTCATGCCTAATGTACAACGTCATTTAACAGGTATGACGTTGTGAAAGGGTTTTGAAAATGTCTTGATGCCGAGTTTGACGTTCTGCAATGCGGTCTTGTGCATGAAATCAGAGGTTCAAGCAGGATTAAGAATTAAAGAACGTGGCATAGGCATACTTGCCTTAGGAGCACACTGAATTATCCTAAATCAGGTGGTACAGGGTGTCATGAGATGGAAATCGTTTGAGTGCAGGAAAGCTGGCAGAAAGATAGAATTTGAGCAGCGATTAAGAAAAATCGGAGAGGCCCGCCGCGGTGGTCTAGTGGCTAAGGTACTCGGCTGTTTACCCGCAGGTCGCGGGATTGAATCCCAGCTGTGGCGGCTGCATTTCCGATGGATGTTGTAGGCCCGTGTGCTCAGATTTGGGTGCACGTTAAAGAACCCCAGGTGGTCGAAATTTCCGGAGCCCTCCACTACGGCGTCTCTCTTAATCATATGGTGATTTTGGGACGTTAAACACCACAAATCAATGCAAAATCAGAGAGGAGCGTTGAGCTAGGAAAGTTTGACCTACTTGTAGATAAAGAATGTTGATACAAATGAAGGAAGCGAACTCTAAAACTCTCGAGCAAGTAATTAGCCAGCACGGAATACCAAGCCAAAAGGAAACATTGGTTAAGAAGGAGAAGGAAACAGAGAAGGACATGTGTAAGATTGGTAGGCTTACGAAATCATCACTGGAGATCTATCGGACTTTCAAGCAGGAAATTGCAAAAGGTCTACAATAGTTCTCTGGGTAGTTCTGTGCTGTCCGAGGCCAGAACGGGAGTATTGCGGACCACGACGTACCGAGCCAAATACGAAGGCACAGACGCGGCATGTAGTGCGTGTGGAGAGGAGGAGATAGCGGCTGAACATTTGATAATGTTCCGTAAAGGCCCCATCCTATAGTCCAAGATAATGGCGCGGAATTTCGCAAAGCATTGTGGCTTACGAACAGTGAAGGCGAAATGGCCTTTAAACTTTTAGAAATAACCAAGAAGAGGCTAACTGATTGGTTGCAACAATTAAGGTGCGAGTTAAATTTAATTCCTAAACACATAGTGATAGTAAACTTAACTTTATGGGTAGGTGACGTGAGCCACCACCCGATCCATAGGGCACAGCCGGATACATCCATTCATGTTTCGATGAACAAATGGACGGACGAACGGATGCTTCACCCCGCTCGTCATCATTCACTCCGTGAAAATGCTGCACTTTTTCCCTTTCGTATACATAATAGATGCACTTGGTTGCTTTACAAAAAATATACGCCCACGAATAGTACGGAGAAAGGCAGTATAATGAATTCGCATTGAAACATTTTTCTCAGAGGCAACGATAACAGCCTCAAAACCGACACCAGGTTAACGCCCTTCTTTCTCCCCTCTATTTTTTATGGTATTGTATTGGTGTGAGCTGCGTACTTTCCGGAAACATAAAGAGAAAATAAAGCTGGATTTATTTCAGTGATTCTGCTGGCGTAGAATTATAGGGGTATCATGACTTGCCAAACGTACAAATGTCTTATAAATTATCAGTCAGTCCTAAAAGCTTCAAAGCGAGAGTAATGAAATTAAAGGTTTCTTTATTAAAATAGAAAATAAACGAAGTTGATGCCATTATTTGGCGATGGCTATCTCCTTGCACCTAATTGTAACAAACAAAGAATTAAAAAAACAAAATAACATATATATACATATGTACAGTCTTATATAGGCGAGTACAAAAGTTCTCATATGGGCAGAACAAACACGTAGCCGCCACGTCCACTTCCAACGAAGTCCACTCAGTATAGGTCACATGTCATTATTTTGTCAAAAAACGTTATTTTTTATGTCACGCGAGCTGTCAGTTAAATCTAGTGAATAGTAATACTAACGAAAGAAAAATTTACGGCAATGCGATGTTTTCTAAGCACAGTGATGGTTGTATTCTGGAGCCCACAAGAAAATAAATTACACTTAAAATGGCTCTCACTGGCACCTATTTAGTCATGGTAGCACTGGTGTGGCCATCGAAGAATACACAAAGCAACAAAAACTGGAACAGAGCATTGAATAAGCAGCAGCACTATGAGATGATATTCCAAGGCACAGGAGTGCCCACGGGGTGCGATGATGGGGGAGGGTGTACCAGTTCTTGAAGGGAAACACTGCACCCGCTTAAGTTTTGAATCGTGCCATGCAAAGCCTGGCGTATTTGATTTCCGTATTGTTTTGAGTTACTTTCCCAATCAATTTAAAACTGACTTCGACTCCACTTTGAAACAAAGTGTCGTCTGTATAACGTTTCAATTTCTGTAAAAATTGCGTTTTTGTTACGTTTACGCTGTGACACCGTTGCCATAGGTTCCGGTCTGCACTACTGCTGAAGATTGCGGCAACGCCCGGTACAAAATCTTTGTTCGCATTCTCCAACTGTCTGACGACTTCTGGCCAGCCGGTGTGGAGCCCATCCTGATTACTCTGAGAGAAGGCCCCCTCGTGGATATTCTGTCAGCCAGACAGCAAGTGAGTCAAGATTCAAGCGCAGTCTCTACAGCATTATTTTGGCGGCAATGCACAGAATAGGAATTCTTAACAGGGCCCTGCAATAGGTTTTGAGCATGATGAGAAAACGCTGCTAATCGGTAGTCAGTTCCGCGAACACGTGAGCCAAACGATGTAGCGCCGCTCATAGCCAAGAATTTACTGTTCACTAAGTAAGCTAAAAATTGCAGCTACTCTCTCCCAATGGTCGCATTACACAAATTACTGCGCCATATACTCAAGCCCATGGCTTCAGACACTTTAGAAAATTCAGTCTGGCAACATGGCTCTTCCGCCATGTCTTGTTCACTCGTGCGAGCTTGCGGGCTGTGTGTCTCGGCGACGCCGATGTGCGTTTCCTGCAGCGCACAAAGACACCGCTTGCGTTCCCCCAGGACGTTTACCGCATTTGAATGGTACGCCAATGGAAGTCCCTTCGGTGATCAAGACATGGTGGAAAAATGTGTTTTTGCTTTCGTTCGGGGGCGCTGAATTTTGAAAAAGGTGTATTGTCTGATTTAAGCTTCGCGTGCTGCGCAGTCGTAGCCGCGCCGCGCGATGCTGACGTGCCCGTGCACACGCGCTCGCTGTCAGACTTAAAGCAACCGCGTGTTCAAAAAAAAGTGCCTTTTGTGACTAAGCTCGCTGAAAAGGGCCTCCCAACCTTGGCCAGGGGGTGATGCACCACGCGTGTTTCATGGCCCTTTTAGCAAAAGCCGGTATCTCGGTACCCCGCTCTCGCCTTCTGCCTGCGCTATCTAAGCTCGTTCATGCGCCTGCACGCTTTTTAATTTGGTCACCCTCCACGTGCAGCGTCATCTGTGACTTGCTCAGAAAGTCTAAAAAGATTATAAAAACGTGTTGACGGTGTGAATCTTGTTAGAACCGAGAGCAGTTCATTGACAACGTTTGCGGGACCAAACAAGTTAAACACGATCTCTTTTGACGAGTGCTATGGTAATGTTGATGGTGAACAGCTGCCTTTCTATGATAATAAAATTGAGCTGCGGCAGCTGCGTTTCTGATGGAGGCGGTAATGTTGTAGGCCCGTGTGCTCAGATTTGGGTGCGCGTTACAGAACCCCAGGAAGCTGAAATTTCCGGAGCCCTCCACTACGGCGTCTCTCATAATCATATCGTGGTTTTGGGACGTTAAACCCCACAAATCAATCAATCAATCCGGAGCCCTCCACTACGGCGTCTCTCATAATCATATGATGGTTTTGTGATGTTAAACTCCACATATCAAACAATAAAATTGAGGCGATGACGCAAATTCTATATGCATGTTACCGGTAAAGCGCGCATTTGCTGCGGCATTCGTTTCTTCTCGGAGCTGCGGGCAAACTACCACCATGATTTCACGTGCATTTGTATATAGCGTTCGGATTTCTATTGCTTGAATGCCAAATGTGCCTCGCGGCATTCAATTTATTAGGAGGTCAGTGTGAAGAGACTTAACTTACGTCTCCCTGTTCAGTCCCAGGCACCATTTCAATGCGGTGTGTTCAGTTTCATAAGTTTCCCTTTTGCCGAGGTTTTCATCGGGTGTTAACAAGGTCGTATCGTAAGTTCAATGACACCTTTGATTTTTCGCAGCTCTTTTGAAAGTATAATGATGCGCAAAAAAGAGTATTTTATGTCCACTTCTACTACGCATGTTTCTCATAGTGCATGTTTCATTTCGAATAATATCCGCACCTTATCACGCAGCGTGTTCACTGATTCGAATATCGATTACAGGACATCTCGCTTGGTGGTCGTCATATCGCACAATGCCCGCTAAAGAGCGAGCAAGTTTTTAGTTACGCAGAGAGTCAGCCCATATAACCTCGTCAAATTTCAAGAAACCTTGGCAAATTTTATTTCTGCTGGGTTTTTTCCCCAACTCGTTTTTATAGCGGCAGTTACATATCATGCGCCACTCGGGCGCATGCAAGGACATATTTTGGGAGCCAAAACCATCATATCAGTAGGAGGCACGCCGTGGTTTGAGACTCCCAATTGATTCCGGCCACCTGAGGTTTTTTAACGTGCACTTAATACGGTGCGCGCTAATACGGTGCGATAAGAACGGAAAGAGGTTGCACACACACCGATCGTCACTTCCGTTTACATTAAGCGTCGTACCACTGTACGCTTGAAATATGCAACACCGACACGTCCTGTCTGTGATTCTTGCACCAAAGTCTGAACGCACGTTTAATGCGTTTCGCTACCGTGGAAATGCAGCTGGTGTGTGCGGGAATCGAACTCATGACTTCAATACTAGCATCACAACACCTTATCATGTTAACTTATCGGTGGGTGTTGCTTGCAAGACCTGTACGTATAAACGTTCAGCGCGAACCCACAGCACAAATATGTTTACACTGAGCGGTGACGAGAAGTCTACAGCCATCAGCTAAATAAATCACTTGCAGGGCTCACAGCATGGTCTTTTATGTGTAGTACGCAAGCGAGCTCCACCGCTTTCGCACTACCAATGGTTGCCTTGAAAAGAGAGCCCAATCGCAAATTGTCTGTTTGCTGTTTTTTAGTTTACAAACACGCTTTCATTGAGTGCGGTGATCGCGTTTTCTTCAGGTGATTAATAGCTTGTAGTACTGGGCACGACCAAAAATTTTCAAAGTAACAAGAGCATGGAGTATCGGCAAACTGCCATAATCCATTTTGACGCCTTTGCTTCTCGCGCTGCTTGCATTGGAAACGGTAGAAATTGACGGGCAGTTTTAAGGTCTTCGTCATGTTTAACCTTTTTTCATCAGCTCGCAATGCAGCAGTTGTGCGTGCCTGCCCTGCAGAATGACAAAAGAGCACTCCATATGACGTGTAAAATGCGAGATAAGCGTTAAAAGGAACATGTTTTCTGTGCGCGCAATGCGAAAACCAAGCAAGCGCAACCCGTCCGAGTGACCAGAGCTCTGTCCGCCAGAGCGGTGAACGGCGCTTCGCAAACTTGAGCCTGCCTTCTCTAAAGGGAGGAAATTTTCGCCTCTTGTAGCATTCGGAACACTCGCTGGATCAAATGGAGAAAGAAAGCGCTTGAAGCAGGCGACCAACCCTTAGAGTACCGGTCCCACTTAACACGTGCTAAAATATTCTTTTACATGTGATTCGCTAAGCGTCTCGCGCAAATAGGAAAATTATTCCACTGTTACTTAGAAACGTGCTGCCGTGCCCCTTTAACAAACGCAACTGGTCGTGATGGAAAGCAAAAGTAATTGAATAGACGTCGCCTGTCCATTAAATATCACATTAGCGTGTTTTAGTAACTTCAATTTTGTGATCTTATTCCACCAAGACGACAAGCATGGCTTGTACTAGTTTACTAGTATGACGCCATCAAAAATTTTTAAAGGCGCAGCTTGTCAACTGCAAACTGAGAATGCATGTGACTGTGTAGGAAAACGTGAATTTTTCAAACTCGTTCTTTTATTAGCGATTGGACGTCTTTTTCTCAACGAGGAGCAAATAAGTCTACGAAAACGTGATAATTCCAAGACAGTTGTTTCCAATCGTCTCCGCCACGTTGGCTCATTACATTTCTAACGCTATGTACCTTGAAACAGCTGTGAAATGCATTGTCGTGAATATTCAGGAACAGATGCTACATTTTTTTTGGATTTGAAATGTGTAAGCGAGCGAACGGTCGACAGCCGTTTTCGTGAATTTTAGGTTGACGATCCATGAAGAGGGGTCGAAGATCAGTTTTTTGAAATATGTCAACCATAAGTTGCCGAAGGTAGGCTGCCTTTATCGTGTTTTTTCTTGTTTTCTTATTTTTTTCTTTTGTTAGAAAAGTTTCAGCGTGCAACGCCAAATAAAGCACCTCATTCTAACGTTCCTGTTACACCAGCCTTAAATATAGACGTCAACTTCTCTGTCAGGCTATTTGTGATGATAGTCTGTAGGAGGCTTATGGTTTCGTCAGTTAAACAGTCCTATAAACGTAGGCACGTACTCTTCAATTAAAGAACCAAGTATCAGCACATGTTCATCAGTTCGATTCATCTACAAGTTGGCTTTAAAAACTTTATAGCGGTATGGACATTTAAGTTGTCTCGTCACCACAACAGCTAGCAAAGCCTGCTTGATTATTTGGTTGATATGTGGGGTTTAACATCCCAAAACCACCATATAGTTATGAGAGACGCCATACTGGAGGGCTGTGGAAGTTTACATCACCTGGGGTTCTTTAACGTGCACTTAAATCTGACCACACGGGCCTATACATTTCCGCCTCCATCGGAAACGCAGCCGCCGCAGCCGGGATTCAATCCCACGACCTGCGGGTCAGCAGCCGAGTACCTTAGCTACTAGACCAACGTGGCGGGGCTGCTGTATTATTCGAGCAGGTAGTTTGATCTGTCGTGTATTTGGTCTCTCATTTTTTCCTTTTATTTCGTTAGCAGTTATATAGACACTCCAAGCTGCATTTCTTCGCCGGTGTCGATGTCATGCACCGTATATGTATACGTATCTATATATATGAAAACTCAACAAAGAAAAAAATCGCATTAAAATGACTCCGGCGAACGGAATAGAACGTAGGACCTCCGCGTCTTGATTGCATGCGTGGCTTTAACGACGGAGCGTCCGAAGGGTACCTCCTCAACTCTCAAACCGCAATTTATTTATATCTACCACTCACTGCTGTTGGCAGGTGTCTCGGAGGGAAACTATCGTGTTTTAGTATTATCAGCAAAATGGCGCAGTGAGTGCGCAGTGGCTCTCATCTCTCACGGGTACTTTGGCCCGTGTAGAGAATAAAGGGTTGTTCGCTCGCTCGTGCGCCCTTATCTTGCAGTGTGTGTGTGAGGGGGGGAGTGATTTCAAATGAAAAGAAGAGAGAAGTGAGCCCCATAACTGTCTCTAAGGGGGAGAACACCTCAACAGTAGCTCACGAGTGGTAGGGTGAAAGGAGGGGTTAAAAGAATAGGATTAAGAGGTAAAGAGATAGAGAGAGAAAGGAGAGAGTGAGGTGCAGGGACAGCGAACGATGGAAGTGAGGAGAAGACACGAAAGATGGAGACGATCGCAGGAGTCCGAGGACGGGGCACCACTGACGAGAGCTCTTGTCGGCGACAGGAGATGGCGTAGTGCTAATCCAGTCGGCCAGAGCTACGCTGTCGTCGTCGTCGTGGACCGGCGTCAGGAGGTTGCCTAGGACCAACCCAGTCAGCCAGAGCTGCACTGTCGTCGGAGATTGCGAGGGCACAACTGGTCGGCACGGAATCCAGCGAGCGAGTCCTCTTCAAGTGGGGAGAATCTTACCTCTTGGATATCTTTTGGGTTTTGTGGGAACGATTCCGTTGTGAATACCAGGCGCACAATGGTCACTGCAATCGTTACACAGCCTCTGTTTGCGAAAAGGGCGCACTTTTCAGACACAGCAAAGTAACAACTGAGAGGCTTACTCACGTTCATCTGACTCGCCCGCTGGATTTCGTGCCGACCGGTTGTGCCCTCGCGATCTCCGACGTCAGCGTAGCTCTCGCCGACTGGGCTGGCCCTACGCCATCTCCTGACGCCTTTCTTCGGCGACAGCGTAGATATGGCCGACTGGACTCGCCTACACCATCTCCTGACGCCGACTAGGGCTCTCGCCAGTGGTGCCCCATCCTGGGACTCCTGGGACTGTCTCCATCTTTCCTATCTGCTCGTTACTTCCATTGTTCACTGTCCCTGCTCCTCGCTCTCTCCTTCCTCTCTCTCTCTTTACCTTTTAGTCCCATCGTTTTAATCCCTCATTTACTCCCACCCCTCGTGATCTGGTGTTGAGGTGTCCTCACTCTGAGAGACAGTTACGGGGCTCACTTTTCTTTTCACTTAAAATCACTTACACCTCGCGTTCATCTGCACCTGTGAGTACGTTTCGTGCGTCATTTGTGCGTGAGAAACACGGGGCACGTTTCGATCTTCTTGCCATTCTGCGCGTGACCTTCCAATTTGTTGCTATCGTGTTCATTGCTTCACCTTTTTACCTTCCTGGCGACAATCAAAGAGCCATTAAGACAGAAATGCCACGTTTGCGTTATACCTGTTTTGCAGAGAATGAATCAACCAGGAGTGTTTCCTTTTGGAATGCAGGACGTCACACGTCTGAGTGACAACCCAATGGTCTCAGGCATGTCGCTCATACCCTACAGGTTGGTGAACTTAAAGTTGTGTACTTTGCACGTCATGCTTATTCAGCTCATTTTTTTTCTATGTCGACGACGTTTTTTTTAAGTTGAAGCAGCAGTTAAATGAAGTAATGCGACCGACGCCTGGGCTCACGAGGAAGTGACGTTCTTTTGATCCTCAAACAAGTCGCTGAACTGCTGGCGGCTTATGTCTGTCATGTGCATTGTTCTTACCAGCCGGGAAGTGAGGCGCCGTGCCGTGTGTTGCCGTAAGCCGATTCACGAGACAAGTGTTCACGTGGTGGCAACATATTCCTTGGAAGAGACAGCGGCGGTAGCCACAAATCGTCCCGCTAATTGAGCGAGCAGTTCGGCGGACCCTTTTGAACCACTGTGGTAGCCCTTTTGATGTATGCTGTCGTGAGCTTGGGACCCATCACCCAGCGGCACACACACAAAGAGACACGTTGGTGCCACAGTGCAGTGCAGCGACCACGCCTCAATATTGGACGTTTGCTTGGTCGTGTATGGATGTCACCCTCGCAGGTTTTGTTAGACCCATGATTGGACAGTGCAATATGCACCCATTCCCTGATCTAGGGATATGGGGAAAACGTACCCTTTATAACAAGCCACCCGGTTCATTCGAATGGAGCTCGCCATGTAGTGGAGCTCACCTTTAACGATAGCTCACCATGTATATAATGCAAACAAACCTTCCGTTAAGTTCACTTTTCTCCTGCTTCGACATCCACCTTCATCCCGGATCTTCAGTAGCCCCAAAGTCTGGTCGCAACAAGTGGTATATATGAGTTCAGCACTAGCATTTGGAGAAGTTGAGTGAAGTGAGCCATTTCAAGAGTTATCAAAGCTGAAGTCAGAAGACTAGTGAATGGAAGATATGAGCCTTGTGATACATAAATAAAGCGAGGACATCAAAATTCATCTTCAACACACGTACCTCTGCGTCAGTGTGAATAAACAGCAACACTATTGTCAATAATCCTCTGCAGTCTCGTAGCGCATGTTCTCATCTCTTACAGCATCTGTCAGTCTGCTTGTGCGCTGTACTGACTGTTGCGACTCCAGGTCCTGCGAGTCTCTTTTGGTACCAGGCTCCCATCGTAGGAACCATCGTCGAAAAAGTCAGATGAGGTGCTCGTATTATCAGCAATATATTTACACGGCTGAGAAGCTGAAAAATGAGCTCGGAGAACTCAAGCTCGAGGACTCCGGCTCAACGTCTCGCTCTAAACGAAGCTCGCTGAAGAGAAGCTGAAAAACGCACGTCCCCTTCTTTTAAAAGCAGCGTAGTACAGCCTTGTCGCATTGTCCACTCTTTCGGACAATGCAATGCAATGCTCGATGACTGGCCAGGTGACTTTGAGGTGGAACCACCTTTCCGCACGGTGGGGTAGAAAAGGAAAGTCCACAGAAAGAGCTTACGAACGTGTTTCGCACCACAACACTTCGATGCCCGGCCTCTTGATAACATGCGCGTCCGAGGAATTTGGCTTTTCCTTGAAAATTCCGGCCAGCCCGACGACGTGGCGCATCTGCCTCCAGCCAAACTGCCGACGCTCAGCAGCAGGCGATTCCAAGAATCGGGACACTGGCGTGGCCAGCGAATGCATCTCGTTCGTTGCCTGTAAGCCACGGCGAGCCTTGAGCGGTGATTAATCCTGCCTTCCATTGCCCTTCGGATCAATGTCCCGTGCGTTGGTCTTTGTTCGAGATGGAGGAGTCGTCGCATTTTTCTTCCAGGAATGTGGCTGTGCAGGCCTCTCCTCTCGCAACTTACTTCGCGAGGCACGAGCACGAGGTCACTTATAACACGACTGAAATTATATTTTTATCGAGTTTGGATACTTGTCCTACTATTATACTTTCATGCATTTTTAATTTCTATGCTCGAGAATTCACTCCGCTAGACTCGGTCCCTAGCTTTCTCTCTCCTCTCGTGCATCACCATACGAGAAAGATGGGCAACCTATGTGCACTATGATTGCTCATAAAATCTACCTGGAAAACCAGTGCCACAGTTCCGTACCGGGAGGTGTGGAGTGGTGCACATGTTGTGTGTGTATGTGTATACATCGATTCGGGATACACAAGTGAACACTAGGGTGAATTGACATGAACACTGACATAACTGAGGGTGACAAGTCGCAAGGGGCACGTTGTGCATATCGGAACATCGTCAAACTATGAAACTGTTGTGTACACCCTTGGATTCATGATCTCTGGTTCTTTGAAGGCAGCCACCGCAGTGGTGCTAAGTTTTTACCGCATTCAGCTGCTGGCTTGGAAGAAGCGAGTTGGATACCGGCCATGATGGTCGCTTTATATTGAGGTCGAAATAATAGAAAACCCGCGTACTCTGCAATGTCATTCACATGTACACAAGAACAGAAGAAGTAGTAGAAAGTGGCCTGACAGCTGCTGCATCGAACACGCCTTCCTGCTCTTTCTAGAGGGAAAAACATTAAAGGAAGATCGCACAAAAAAATAAAACAAAATATGCAAGTAATTAAAACAAATGGTGAGGACTTGTTTAAAATTGAGTAAAACATGACACAATTTATGCGGGTGACCAGATCCGTTTTGTTCATAAACAACGCGTCATCGTATAAGCTAACCTCGCAGTAGGTGACTTGACGCGATACCTTGCAAAAATGATGGTGTGCTGGCCACTTATGGATTCTACGCACAATATTGATCGATACCAATAGTAGAAATAGTAAAACAGGCTTCTCGTTCCAGGTTCTCATCGTTGGATTCTCCCAGCTGCTATCCACGGCCGGAAGAAGTCTGCATGCCAGTGACGCGTGTTCTGGAAGAAGTGACCCCGCAGTTCTGCACCCGTGAAGAATCGCAGTCGGAACTTTCCGAGAACCTCGTCAGTACCGGCTTCTTGTCTGCAGCCACGTTCAGCAGTGACCACGTCATTGTGGAAAGAGGGCGCACAAACTTCTTCCGAGACCTGGATGGCGAGGCTTTCCTACGCCAGTTACACCTGCGCCAGCGCCGTCCTCCGGTGACGCCACCTGGGGAGAGTCACCGTCAGCAGTGCAGTAGCAGTCTTTGGGACGATGGGCATCTCGCTATGCCAGATGAAACTACTTTTGAGTAAAATCATCTCGACGGGAGCTATGCTTGCTCATCGCAGACGCTATATTTTTCTAGTAATATTTTAAATATTTTTAGCATTTATTTATGTATTTAGCGTGGACATACTTGTAAATTAAGTTGAAATTTAATTAGTTTGAATATTATTTAGTTTTAATCGTTTACCCAAGTTTCGGCGGGCAATGTTAGCGCACTTAGAAGTCGGTGTCAAGTGAAACGGCAGCACTGGAATGCGTGAGTGATTGCAGTACACACTATAACTTCAGTTCATCTTCGGAAATAACCGCCCGTATGTTGTGTAGCTACTAGCAGTGTTTCTTTATTAATTATTGTATGGACAAGTTCAGGTGCCTAAAACTCTACTTCATGCAGAAAACAGCCAGTCTGTTTGTGTTTGTGCGACCTTATGATCGCATGCTTGGCTTCGAAGACGAGCTCGCGTGGCACCAAAGCGAAGTTACTCCCGCTGCAGTCGAACGTGATATGCGCAGTTCTGGAGCACACCACCTTTTCCTACGCCCTCTAGTGCTCGCTTTTCAATAAACCAATATTGTGACAGTCTTTTTTCTTATTTCAAACCGTACTCGGTTTTTGTTCACTTCACACTTTTTGGAGTGTATATTCAAGAACTTTCTATACACAGTTTTGTTCACACGCGTTGACCTAATAAAAAAAAGCACCCCCGAGTGGTCCATTTTTTATTTTTCAAAACAAGATTACTTGGAGTTCGCTGGCTCCTCGTGAGAACATTTACTATGCTCTGCGTGTAATAAACCATTTTCATAAATACGCTCCCTAACAGTGAGTAAATCATGTTTGTTATATCGACGCACGTACTTTCTTACAGGACTTGAGTACCAAATAAGACTTAAGTTCAGAGAAATGGAGAGGTTTGAAGCGATCAGAAACTTCGGAGAACGTTGCTGTAAACGGTTTCGGCAAGTTGGCTTGTTAGCGTCAGGGTAACAGCATGGCCTTGATGAAAAGTTCACTTGTGAAAACCTTGGCTCATGTGACATTTCCTGAAAGGAATTTCTAAAAGCATTCAGTTCATCACATGCAATATTGTGTCAGTATTGTTTGAGTAATGCCACAAAGTTTTACACCACGACTACACAAATTGAGCAAAAAGGAGCCTCCAATTGCTTCACATCAATAAACAGTACACGCCAAAAGGGAGAGATGCAAAAACTTTTTATCCGAGCCTCAGGAATACAAGCCTTTCATTAAATGCTTTTACTGACAGCAGCTTGGCTGGCGGCATGGCACTTTTGTCTGTTTATCCTGGCTTGCAGAGAAGTAGGCGTACTCGTGTACTCGTGTAAACCAATACATGCCCCAACAAAATGCCCAAATATTTGCGCGCACCCTTTATCAGTTGTAAACCTGAAATACCTTCACAGAGCTGGAGATCTCCGGGTTAGCACAACGCGCAGTCGCGAAAAACAGGTGTTGCCCGATTTAATTTTTTTTTTTCAATGAATGGTTGTTTTGCTCGGCGTAGCTCACTCTAGCTTTTGGACTTTTTCACGATACAGCTTTTTGTCTTATATGTCTCGTACTTGGCACACAGAGAAATATACTTTCGTAGAGAGTGGCCACTGCAACAATTTGCGGCCAGGCAAGGAAGGGTTTGAACAACCGCTAGATGACGTACCCAGGCTTGCTTTTACTCGTTAGTCAACGCATAAAATAGCCTCCTCAAGACCTCAGGAAGACCACGAAGACCAATGTTTGGCATCAAATTGTTTTCAAAAAGCGTTCTGCATTGATTTGTTCAATTCTTCATGTCGGCCGCACATCATGTCCAGATGAGGCGTTTATTGCGCTACCACAAAAATCAATGACTTGTGTCTGAAAATTGTGTCTCAGCATTTGTTTTGCACCAAAGGTATACATTCATGTGGTTTAAATGTACATGTATTCCATTTCCAGAAGTATGGGTGTGTAGCCTAGTGAAGAAGACACTTGCTTTCGGAGCTAGAGGGTCCGGGTTCAAATTCAGCATCAATTTTTTTTGTTTCATTTATGCCCAAGACATTATCTGTCTGACCAGCTGCTCGTGGTGCTGAAAGCAGTGCATTAGCTCACCCGCTTGGTGCTACGAGTGTGTCCGCTCTTTACATAGGTATGTTTCTCTATGCTTGACACCCCAACCGAGCAAGATAAATGAGCACCACCGAACTTTTCATATCGCTGAGCAATGAAGTGAAAGAACAGAGGCAAGCGCTAAACTCAAGTGTACCACGTCTTGCGCTTCGCCGGCGATAACATTCAAAAAATAGACAACAAACAAAACCAGATATTTTACAGAAATATCGCATGTATTTATTTAGAAATACTGCTGAAAGACACTAAAAGCTAACATTCACGTCAACCTCTCTCCATTCGACAAGATGGCCCGGCCACCTCTGCGAGTGTGCATTTTCCTTGCAATTGTAACTAGCGCTGACTTCCCGGGGCCACGTATAAGGCCTTTTTTACCAATACCCACTGCACCCGACTTTTGAATTAGCCACAAGGGCCAGGTTTTCGAGGTTAAATGAAGGAAAGAACTACGCCGTTTTTCATGCTGTGCACAACGCGAGCTTTCTCCTAGAGTAAATTTGTTAAAATAAAAAAAAATGTTTCCTTAGTGTAGCAGGTTTTAAGAAGTAGTTTGCCTACCTAAAGGCACATCGTGCCTTTATTTAACATATTGGATTTTTACATAGACTATTTGCCCTGTGTGAGAGAGATGGAGTTTTTGCATTTATTTTGAGTTTACCTGCGCCTTTGTTGAGGTACAAATGATATTCTCATGTTGACGAATCAAAGAAACTGTTTAGAAAGCGCGGTGAAATTAGAAATCGACCCAGTTAGAATAATAAAAGAAACAAGACCGGGCGCACACATGCGAGTACTTCAGCACCTCCATTCCACGTCGCCGCAACGACCAACACTTGTCTGAAGTAACAATGACTACCATTTTATTGATGTGGAGTTTGTACAAGGGGTAATTAGTAACTGTCTCTATTGAACGGGGAGGAACAATGACACACGTGTTCACTAGAAATTGCCAGAACTGTCACTTTGTCGCCTTTAAAACCATTGTAACATTTAAAAAAGGCCTGCATCTCCCAGTTGAACGTTATGAAGGTCATTAGGCATGTCACCAAGATGTAACGCTTGGCGGTTAGGTGATATCGACCCACTGTAGTTTTGTCCATAAAATGACAAAAACAAGCCAAAGAACAGAGAAAATAGAAAGTTTAAAGTTTAAAGCAGAGTCGTGGGATGAATATATGACTAGTTGCTACTAAATATCGCTCGTTACATCTTTGAAAAAAATGGAATATCCTAAAACAAGAAAAAGATGTTATTTACCATCATGAATAAACTAAATAACGCTACAAAGCTGCTGAGCGAGAATGGTTTACGTACGTGAAGTATATATCATTTCTGGAAGCTTCATTTAAAAAAAAACTGCCTTGCTAAATTGCTAGTTATTGGCAGTTGAAATAAATTTTTGATGAATGCGCCGCCGATGTTGTAGTGTTAACGGAAACCTGGCTTACCCCTAACATTGCAAGTGTAGAGCTGTTCGATTGTGAAAATAATTATACCATTTACAGATGTGATAGAGAAGAATCGCCAGGAGGTGGTGTACTTATAGCCGTAGCTGATTATATAGTTTCTAGCCATATAGTAATAGCATCACCTTTAGAATTTGTCTGTGTTTCCCTCCATGTCAACTATCAAAATGTCATATTTTGTGGCTGTTACCGCCCTCCGAGTGCGACACCAGAGTTTTGCGAGCAACTGCATGATGCTTTGAATGATATTGTCAAAAGGCACCCGCATACACCTGTTTTTATTCTAGGTGATTTTAACTACCCGAAAATAAACTGGTCACTTCCTTCCTGTTCATTAAGCTCACTTTCAGCCGACAGTTTACATTTCGTGGAACTGTGCGAAGACTTTAACCTTACCCAACTCGTAACGCAACCAACAAGAATGGGCCCCAATTCATCAAATGTTCTTGATCTGATTCTCACCACTGTACCTGACCTTGTCCATTCTATTTGATATATCTCAGGCATAAGTGACCATTGTTTCGTGCACTTCAATCTAACAGGTTCTTTAAGGCGTCGGTCAAACAATTGGAAAACAATAAGAGACTACTCACGCGGCGATTATGACTCAATCAACAGTGAACTCGAATCGAATTTTGAGAGCTTTGCTAATGGCTTCTTTGATCGCAGCGTTCAACAAAACTGGAACTTGTTCAAAATGAAAGTTGAATCTTTAATCACGCGATACATTCCCACATACATTATCAAGGGTCGCCAACGCCCCCCTTGGTTCTCAACTGACTTAAAAAAATTGCGGAATAAAAAGAAACGGTTGTTCCGTCAGGCAAAGCAGACTAATTCGTTAGCCCGTTGGCACGTGTACAAATCTGTCCTTTCCGAATACAGAGCAGCTATCAAAGAAGCCAAGCGCGTTTTTCTTAATAATACCCTTCCCTCAATTCTTGTAACCAACCCTTCTAAGTTTTGGAAAACTGTTAAACCTAGGGAAAAGAAAAACATTTCGCTTACGAACTCAGACGGGCAGCTAGTTCGCTGTGAAGAGTGTTGTATTGCATTAAATGATTTTTTTTGTTACTTCTTTTTCAAGTTGTTCTGCTTCTGCGTTGCCGCAAATGCCTAGTCGTGATTTTTTACCCATGTATCCTGTTACCGTTGATGCCGTCGGAGTGCAAAATTTAATTCACAAGCTTAAGTTATCCTCTTCTTGTGGCGTAGATGAAATCAACTCAAAGTTTCTAAAAAACACTGCATTGTATTCATCAATTTACTTGTCCTTAATCTTTTCGCAATCTATTCAGACCTCCACTTTGCCGCTTGACTGGAAGGTGGGGAAGGTGGTCCCTCTGCACAAATCTGGTAACACACAGTCTCCTCTCAATTACAGACCAATTTCCCTAACCAGTGTTCCTTGTAAAATGTTAGAACATATAATTTACTCCAACCTTGTCTCATTCCTAGAATCAAATTCTTTTTTACTCCCTACCAGCACGGATTCCGAAAAAGTTACTCATGTGAAACCCAACTTCTTTATTTTACTAATGACATAGCATCGGCTTTAGATCGCGGCTCACTTGTGCATTGCATTTTTCTTGACTTTCAAAAAGCTTTCGATAAAGTACCTCACCAATTACTCCTCCTGAAAATTAGTGCCTTAAACATTGACCCGAACATTCTTAAATGGATTGAATGCTTTCTGACTAATCGCATTCAGTTTGTAACAACTAATGGCTATAACTCACCTCTTTCTAAAGTAACATCCGGCGTACCCAAGGTTCCGTATTAGGCCCTTTACTCTTTCTTATATATATTAATGATCTCCCAGACAGCATTAACTCCGCTATAAGGTTATTTGCAGATGATTGTGTAATTTACCGCGAAATAAACAATGAATATGATAACCAATTTCTACAGTCAGACCTTGACACTGTCTCAACCTGGTGCAATAAATGGCTTATGACTCTCAACTCTAACAAATCTAAATGCATGTTAATAACCCGGCAATCTATTTCTCCCCCCTGTACCTACAGAATTAACGCCGTTCCCCTCCAGCATGTCTCTTCATATAAGTACCTCGGCGTTTACATTACCAACAATATATCTTGGCACACGCATGTTACCTACATCTGTAATAACGCTAACCGAACGCTAGGATACTTACGCCGCAACTTTTCTCGCGCTCCGCTGTCCCTCAAAATTCTATTATACCGATCACTAATTCGCCCAAAGCTTGAGTACGCGTCCGCTATCTGGGATCCCGTGCAGAAAATTTAATTAACGCGTTAGAATCTGTTCAGAACCGCTCAGTTCGGTTCATTTGTTCTAATTATTCCCGTACTGCTAGCATATCAGAAATGAAATCTAACCTTGACCTACCAAATTTAACTGTCCGGAGGAAACTGGCGCGACTGCATTTTTTTCATAAGATATTTTTTCACAATCCATCAATGAAGCGAGACCTCATTTCACAACCGTCATACCACTCATCGCGCATTGATCATCAGCATAAGGTTGTCATTCCGTTTTGCCGCACCAAATTCTTTTCAGCAGCCTTCTTACCGAAAACAGCCGCCGATTGGAACCACCTTCCCTCTTCCGTTGTATCAATAACAGACCCTTTGTTATTCAAGACTGCAATTTCTCAGCAATGCTTGTAACTATACGCAGTTTCCATTATCTATCTTTGTCTTGTATGTGCTTGAATCCTTATACATTTTTAGTTGACTTATGTTGCCTTCCTGATTTGCGCATCTGATACTTGTTTCTTTATTTTGTCTTTTTTTTCTTGTGTGTTATATATGTTGTACCCACCCCCTCTGTAATGCCCTACGGGCCCTGAGGGTATTCTAATAAATAAATAAATAAATAAATAATTATCATTCTAGCTCCGTTTGAAAAACGCCGACTAAGAAAATGAAAGAAACCCCAACGTATAACCGATAGAGTCAATTCAGATTTTGTGGGACCGGGCAAAAATGTCAGAAATAATTGAAACAAATATCTCTTATATCAGATACCCTTTTACCTTCTTCATGAATGCGTGATTCTCCTACTTATCTGGCATAGTCGAAATTTCGGTCATCCAGTGACATCTCTCAAAATGTGACCACTGCACAGGACTTCACGTTTATTTAGCGCAAAACATGCTTTGTGCCATTACTGACACCACCACGCGCACGTCGCGATAGTTTTCCGGGGGCATAACGGTGGGCAATGGATCGCTCGTTCATCGCGATGTTGGATGAATGGATGGATAGATGGATGGATGGATGGATGGATGGATGGATGGATCGATGGATGGATGGATGGATGGATGGATGGATGGATGGATGGATGGATGGATGGATGGATGGATGGATGGATGGATGGATGGGGTTGTACCCTTTACATCGGGTGGCGGCTAACGCCACCTAGCCGTAATACTTAGTGCATTAACCATTAGATTTATCTTTTTTTTCTTTAAATAGTGAGGTTGAGGATTCGTACTTTGCAGTAATGGGCTTATATTTTACTCGTGCCTTGACTTTCGCCACCAATCAGATAAGCTACTTCTAGTTAATTCTACCCACTTAAAGTCTATTTTGCCCTCCCTGTCCCTAAACCCCAGTGCTTTGAAAAACTCTGCGTCATCATCCTGAACTATAGGGTGAAGCCCTTTACAGAACATTATCAAGTGTTCAGCAGTTTCTTCTTCCTCTCCACACGCACTGCATACTGTGTCTACCCCTTCGTATTTGGCCCGATATGTCTTGGTTCGCAATACTCCCGTCCTAGTAAGCGAGTTTAACGCCCCCAAGCGGACAGTGGCAGAACGCTTTTCATCCTAACAGCTTCTGTGATGTTTCAGTGTTGTGACAATGTTCACCTGCTATCAGCACGACAAAATGAAAGGGCTTCTGGCCGCAACCACATGTGGACGAATCCAAGCTCACTAGTAGATAAAGACGGCGATGCGGACTGCGCCACTTTGTTCCGGCTGTCCGCGAACGCCTTTCTCGCTCTTTTGCGTCAAATGCTTGACGAGCTCCGAAAGCCATCCGATTTATTCCGTTTCCTGCTAATTACGACTTATTTAGGTAGAGTTTGATGCCATTAAATAATGTATATGTTGGCTGAGACGCGTCCAAATTATCCGGACATCTCAATTCAAGGAGATTCAAATTAACGAGCTTTTACTGTGGTGGTTGACGACAAAATGAATCTTAAAGAAGCATTAAAGTACGTAAGAAGTATAGGGCCCTGTGTCCTCAATGATTTCGGCACAGCTTGGTGTTGCATGTGGGAAAGCGAAACAAATAGCACCTTTCGCACTTAGGCTGTTGGTAATAAGAAAGCGTAGACTTCCAAACGTTTTATTAGAGGGTGAAGCACCTCAAGTTCTATATGCTAGTGCGTTGTGCGTTGTCCCTTATTGGCCTAGAGGGCCTCCACTGGAGGGCTCGGCCCTGCGATCGTTTTTACGTCACCCATAGGATGCAAATGCTCGCCCAGTTCGTCCACTGTGTGGTTGTAGACTCGAGGAAAGTAAGGCCCGGGTGAGATTGCGGTGTGCGACGTTGCAGTGTCAGCTTGTGAAGCGCATTTTCGCCCACCTGGACATTTCACCTCTTGGAGGTATTATCGATTCGGGCCTAATTTTCAGGCCAGCAGTTATGGTGGTGTACTGTTCAATGCCACGGTGTCGGACGTATGCGACGGAGCCCGGTGTAAGCTTTCACCATTATTCCAAATGTTAAAACAGCTCGAAACTGAGCCCGTGAAGTAGAAAATGAGTGGAAACGCCTGCGCTAGCTCTCGAGCGTGCAGCAAACACTTTCACGAGGAGGATTTCGAGTACGCCACCGCAGCAAAAATGTTCGGTAAGTAACAGCTGACTGGTGCGCGCGAGCGCTCCTCGCAGCTTATCGCGTTCGTGTATCATCCGTGTCACTTACGAAAGCTGATTTGTGGCAGGCTGGAACATGCGTTGGCTTGTGCCCGAAGCTGTTCCGTCTCTGAACCTCTCTGTGCGCCCTTCGGACCCACCGCGACGCTCCGAGCGCACTCCAAATAAGACTCAAAACAAAGGTGAGCAAGTGTAGTTTCACCGCATGGTCGAGTTTGTTATGAAGACCCAGATTGTTATGAAGAATCGAGAAATAAAGAGATACGATAGCAATGACGAAGGCTGGTGTCCATCTGTACACCCCATTCGCTTTTCTTACTCGTTTTACAAAAATTATCGAAACTTGTCTCGTATGTCACCCTATTTCCTAGAAATTCCGATGCGCAGTAATTGCTTTCAAATGAGCAGACATAGGGTGACATGGATCAGATCTGTTGAGGTGCTGTACATGGATCACATCTGTTGAGGTTGTCTTTGTTGTGCTTTTTGGGAGTCTTGTGTTGTTTCCTCCACTTCAAATATTTTTGGCTTCTTTGCATAGGCGCTCGCCAGAAGGAGGGGGTGGGAACCTCTCTAGTTATGCCAGAGGGGTGGCGAAAAATCTGTCCCATAGATTGAGTTAGTAGGAAGCGGATGTACTGCGATGAGCGTTCGTCTTCAGACTTGAGAAGTGCCTACATTTGAACGGGTTTCTTTATGAAGTGCAGGGATTTCACGTGTTCAGTAAGCCCTGTTTACATTCTACTCACCATCAAATCACATAGATAAGTGATCAGTGCCTACTAAATATACGGTGATGATTCATTCACCAGGAAGCTCTATGTAGTATTTATTCATTTATCTTAGCAGGCTCTCCCATGTAGGGGAATACATATGCCCTCACAGATTGTATGCACATACACCTGTATAGCTTCTAAGTTGCCTTTAATCCATCTTGTTTGTCATAACATGCTTTCATTACTTGTGGCACAAGATGTTAGCTATTAATTTTGAAAGGAATTGTTATGCTACTCACCCAAACCTAAATTGTTAACAAGAATCTTGATTTGCCAAAAAAGGGTGTTGCATGCTTGTCTACTAGACCAAAATTCATAAATGTGCAACCGGGAGTTGTGATAAAACCATAAATACATCCGCATGCTGTAGGGCCACTAATGAAGAAATTTCAGTATTATTAAGTTCTCAACATATATTTGCAGAGCACAGACCACTGGCTTTTTTCTTCCTTAAAAGCTTGGATTTATTGCCCATTTGTGAGGAACAGCCCAGCACCACTGCAATGGACATTGGTAATGAGGAATTTAACCTCATTGACGATGGCATTCAAGGTACTTGTAGTTTTTAAAAAATTGTAAACCACGTTTATGGTATCGGACTGTAGACTCATGTCACTTGACATCACACAGGCAAAACCTTCTATAGCATAGCCCTGTATAGCGTAACAAAGAGGCGGCCAAGGGAAGTGACGGTGAGCGGGAGAGATATGAGGGTTGCTAGAATGGGAGGAGGCACCACTGCATTCTGAATAAAGGCTTCCTTTCTGACTGAGGCCGACGAGTAGCCTGCACATTCGAAAAGTCAGCCCGTTATTGCCTGTGAATGCGAGCGTCAGCGACGGGCAGGTAAACTACTGCTCCGCACTTCCTACAGATTTCACATTGAGTGCAAATGCATGAATTTTTTTCTTTTCTATAGTTTTTTTCGTTTTTATATTCAGTGATTATTGCATAAATTGACATTTATTCATAAGGTGTGCCTTCTGAAGTCACAACTATGGCTAAAAAATTATGACTTGTCATGTATACTTTTCTACCAGGCTCCTTAGCCAGCCATTAAGCTCTTCAATGCTACAAGAAGAAAGAGAGCTCAACGTACTCACTGGGCTCCCTTGCTTTGAGTTATAACAATTGTGTCCTTTACACAGAAAGTAGCACACTTTCTCAATGTAAAATCTGCCTCTCCAATGAAAATGTGGTGACATGACCCCGATTAGGTTACGCCACAATATGTCCTTTTCGGTCATTGCTGTGGATTTAGGTATACATCGACACATCATCGAAAATTTTAAAGTCCACCGTGTCAATTCTAGCAGTAATTTTTGCGAAAGCTGTGTATTGGCAAAGCAAAGAAACTGTTGTGGAGAATTTACCTGTGCACTTTCAAAAATACACTAGTGGAAGGGAAGTGTTAGACTGCACAAAAATTTATTATTATGTGAAACATCTGGAGGCCACATAAGCTACGTAAGCCAGGTGTGTGGCGGAAGAGCATCTTACTCTTTCATCACAAAAAAAGAGTAATATTATGGAGAAGTTTCTGCTGTCTATCGATAGTGTGATGGTGAAGAGTTTTTTTTTTTTTTAATTGACCGAATTTGCCTAGATTACCACATTGAAATAGTGAGACCACTGTTCTTGCGTAAGACTAAGCGACTCGCAAAACGTGGAACCGAAAGAAATCAAAGCATAGCCGCTGCATGTGTGCATATTGAATGAGCTATTCAGCGCATGAAGAAGTACAAGATTCCAACAAGTAACTTAGGCATTGAACTCTTTCCTTCCATTGATGATGTATTGCAAGTTATTCATAACATTGTAAATCCTTCAAAACTTATATTCATCCCTCATTTCTGGCACAACACATGGTGACGTCAAGTAGTGGCAATGAGTAAATTTTACTGTGAAGTCAATGCACAAGACACTGACTGAGGAAACGTTTACTTGTATACGAAGCACACCTTAGAAATTAAAAAGGCCAACCTTCTGACTCACCAGCGGGTTAAAAAGGACACTAAAAAGAAACAATGACTGGGTTTACATTGACAAAGTGAGGTCGGTGAGCTCTTGTGTCATTCTCTTCATCACCATAGATTTATTATTAGGAGAAAAAAATCAAGATCTAAATTTCATTTTTAAATTTTTCACAACTTTGTAATCCGTGATGTCGAACATTTCAAAGAGCATTTATGGTATTCTGGTGCCTCTGGCACGACGAAGTTTTTTCAATCTCAGCTGCTGAAATTTCTGGCCCCCTGAAGGGACAATGTTCAGCCACAACCACAACTGTGTAGAAGACGCGAGCAGCCAGATTTCGCCTGGAGGCGCAAAAGCTTGAGGCACTTTCGGGCTCTGAAGTGGGGTATAAGGAGCATGCATGGTCTAGTTGTCAGGCTGACTGCGTCAGAGTCCGATGCTCCCTCAAGATTTCGTGCCGCAGAGTAAAAACTGACGGATCGCATGCTCTACACAGACGTGGCTGCGGCTGTACTTCATTTCACATTTCACAATTGACCATTTTATTATTTTTGTCGGCTTTCATTTATTATACTGCTTTTGAAAGGGCAGTGCAAATACACAGGGAAAAGAAAGACACAAAAAGAAAGAGCGCTGTTTTTCTTTTCCCCTTTTCTTTGCGCTTCCCTTTCAATATGATATGATACAGCTAGCCCAAGCCAAAGTACTCCTCATTCATGCTACACAACAGAGCACAAATATTAATTAATGTCACGTGCAGCACTCTTAATGAGGCACCGTTTAATATGAAAGATATAATCAGGAGACGGGATATTTTTTGTCCATTTTTTCTGAACATAGCTAGCACTTACTGAAGTTCTGATGAAGAGCGTACGGTATGTAACGTCAACCCTCCAATGTCAACTTAAAGGAGCGTCGTAAAAACAGGACCAATCTTTGCTGTACGTCACTTCCTAGATCTTGAGGCTCACGTGCGCGAGTAGGGCAAGTGGCATTCTATAGAAGTCGAGCGTTTTTCTGCGACATGTAATTTTGCAAATCTTAACAGGAATGATCTGGAGGGCGCAGTGCACCATTACGCTTGTCAGCTCAAAATGCCCAAACGTATTGAGGAGCCCTTTATGGTGTTCACCGATAGGAGAGAAATGACTCTAACGCGATTAAACCTGGATCCCTCTCTTCTGGGGTGTCAGTGGTCTGGTTATTGGCTCCTGCGCTGCCCTCCCAGCCACAACGAAACGAAAGAAAACCAGGAGGGCGTTAATTGAATGGTGGAAATTTAACGCACAATGCTAGACACTAAAACGAAAAACCACATACTGCGAATTGCGGGGAAAATGCATGCCTATGTTGAACCGTTGGTATCTTTTTGCTATCCTAAACAATATCATTTTTGTTTGCTTCTTGCCGTAGGTACAAGTCACCAATGTCATTTTTTGTGATATTTCAATTTTTGTACAAGTTTATTGTGCCTATAATTACGACTTTTAGGGCCTCAAACGGTGTTTTACCTGCCTGCCTTTGGCACCCAAAACACACTTTTTAGTGCCTGAAAATCTGGCGTCTAATAAAGACTACCGAGTGAATATTTGACAAAGTACCAAATAAAAACAGACAGCAAATAAAAACACACACCCAGTAAAGAAAAAAAAAGAGCGAATGCACTGCCAACAAAAGCGCGGGCGTCCTCATGAGAAGCACAGCAGTCTCTTAAACAGTTCTCGGCTGGTCTCAGAACTCATGCGCCTAATCAGGCGCTCGTCTTTTTGGGCACTCAAGCTAGGTGCCGGCTGCCTCATAGCACGAAAATGTTCCATCTCTTCCGATGGTAGTGAATTAAAAAAAAGCTGAATCACTTCCACCATCAGTGTGCGCTAGGGTGGGTAAAAAGTGCCATGTGTTTGCGAGGTTCTTCCGCAGCACCTTGTCGCAACAGCACTGGCGCTTGAGGGGAGACGCTGCTGCTTAGCTGCATCTTGTCGCTGGTTCCGGTAATTGATGGAACACAATGGGCATGAGTTCACGACTCCTACCAACTGTACCACACTAGAAAAAATAACAATACTTTATTAGACCAGGTATAATTGTCGAAATCACGGAGGTGGAGGAATTCTACAAAGAGCTGTACAGAAGCCGAAACAACCAGGATGATATCGTAAGAAACTATAATTGTCTACAAGAATTCGACATCCTACCAGTAACGACCGGAGAAGTTAGAAATGTTCTAGAAAGTATGTAAAGGAGAAGCCACTGGTGAGGATAAAGTAACAACGGCGTCCTGAAATATTTCGGAAAATTGGGTTAAGGAAACTGGCCACCATTATATATACGAAGTGTCTCTTGACGGGAAGGGAACCAAAATTTTCAAAGAACTCCAACATAATCTTTCTATGGTCTAATCAGTGTTGGGTATAGGTCTAATCAGTGTTGTGCATTTCGTGAAATGTAATCAAAACTACCTCAATAAAACCTTAATCTAATGTTAATCTGTATTTATAAGAAAGAAGAAGTCGAAGACTTCAACAGGCCAATCAGCTTTCTTTTCGTTCTATGCAAACTATTTACAAAAATATTAGCTATTATAATTAATGTGACACTACAGTTCAATCAACCAAAGGACCAAGAAGGATTTCGTACGAGCTACTCCAAACAGACCTTATTCATACTATAAATCAGGTAATAAAGGAATTCGTGGATACATTCAATGTCTATACATATCCTTCATATATTACAAAAGGTGTTTGAGTTAGTCAAGACATCAGCAGTAATGCAGGCACTACAGAATCCGAGTATCGAAGAACCCTACATAAGCATAATGAAAGAAATCTTTAGTGGATCCAAAGCCACCATAGATCTTCATGAAGAAAGCGACAAAATCCCGATAAAGAAGGCTGTAAGGCAGGGAGACATGATCTGTTCAATGCTATTCTCCACGTGTTTACAGGAAGTTTTCAGGACACAAGAATGAGAAGAGTGAGGGATAAGAGTTAATGGAGAATGTCTTCGTAACCTTCGTAATCTTCGTAAAGTTACTGAAGACATTGCCTTCACGAGAAACTCGGAGAACGACTTACAGATCATGACTACTGAACTGAACACGGAAAGCCAAAAAGTTGGTCTAAAAATTAATATGCAGAAAACTAAAGATATGTGCAACAGTCTCGGCCGAAAACAGCAAATTTCGATGGGTGTATAGCCGCTGGAAGTTGTAAAGAATTATGTCTAAATAGGACAGGTAGTAACCGCGGAGCCGAACCATGAGAGTGAAATAACTATAATAATAAGAATGGAATGTATCCCATTCGGGAAGCGTCCTCAAATCACGAATGGTAATGTGCCACTTACCCATTGGAGGAAGACATTGAACAGCTGCATATTGCCTGTACTTACCTACGGAGCAGAAAATTGGAGGCTTACAAAGAGAGTTCAGCTTAAATTGAAGACGACGCAGCGAGCGATATACAAGAATATGATAGGAGAAACCTTTAGAGAAAAGAAGAGGGCAGTGTGGGTCTGCCGGCAACAAACAAGAGTTAAGAATATAATGGTAGAAATCAAGAAGAAGAAATGTACATGGGCTGAGCAAGCACATAGGCAGGATAACCGCTGGTTTTTAAGGGTAACTGACCAGATTCCCGGAAAAGGCAAATGCACAAAGTCGAGACAAAAAGCTGGTTATGCTGATGAGATTAAGAAGTTTGCAGATATAACGTGGCAATGGAAAGCACAACTCCGGGTTGATTGGTGGATCATGGTAGAGGGTTTTGCTCTGCAGTGGGCGTAGTCAGTCTGATAATGATGATTACAATGACTTGCGTAGGCACCGAATAATAAAACTGTGCTGAAAGGGGACAAATGCGGCTAGAAATGTATCTGCTTGTCTTACAACTATTTACTTACTCTGGTCTGCAATACACCCCATGAGCTACGTTTTGTTCATTTTTTCTTCCTGTTTTGGCGATGTTTAGCAAATTATTAAGCTCCCCACCCTGTGAAAGCTCAAAACATTTACAATAGTTATTGGAAATTTGCTATGCATGACCTAGATGTGAAGTCATTAGTGACCTTCTTTAATCAACTTCACACAGCATCGGAGTCAATCGGCTCCGCAGGACTTCTCTGAGGACGATCATCGCGGTCTTCGATGCCCTCAAGAAGTGTCTCGGCAAGGATCCTCGACATTCTTTTGCGCACGTAGTGCAGGCGTGAACGAGCGTAATTGGAGTCCACCCCGACTTGTTTCCATATCTCAGTGACGTGATGTATCTTTGTTCTTATCTCTTCGCACGCATCTTCCACAAGCCTGGACCTGCATTAAAAAATAAGCATGAACACGTTGTGGCAAGTTCGCTGTTCTTCTGTAAAGGCTATTTCTTTGTTCCAGAAAAGTTCTGCCCAATAGCTCTTTTTTTACAAGCACCAAAGAACGTGTAGCAAGAGTGCCATCTACTTGTCTTCCGCAGCCTTCTTATGAGCCATGTATTGGCTTACGGTAATAATAAAGTCCGTTGACACATGTGTCTACGCTCTCGCGTTTACGTGCCCCTTCAGTATTTATTTCTGAGAGGCCCGACTTAGGAGGTGGCGGTAACATATTCGACCTGCTCCCCTACTTCTTTCCATTGAGGTTCTTGAAAATATCTCGAGGGTCACGCGTACTCCATAACAATGACCTTAGGGCATCGCAGCAACTGATAACCCGTATTTTATCAAGAGGGGTATGATAGAGCACCTTTTTGTGAGATATTGACATTAAATATGATTGACGCTCTCATTGAGAAATACAATTTTATGCTCACGAACTTATGGGTCAACTCACTCAGTGTCTTGCCTCGCACTGAGTGTGAGTCCTTGCGAGCCCTGGCGAGTAATATGCTGGTGATTCGGAGTCCGAGTGTGTCCAACTGAGGCAATTTCGGTGACTCTAGTCTGAGGGACCGCTCAGAGCAGATTATATTTGTTGAGCGAGACTGGTATGACAAATGGTTGCTGTTACGAATTGCAGCGAGGTACACCCCGTAGAAGCAATGTGTGTTTTCTGCGCGTCATTTTTCAATATTTTTCTGTTGTACGATTTCTCTTTATCACCCACTATGTTAAAGGGCCAGTAAACAGGTTACGACTTTTTTTACACCCTCATACAAGTTCAGCAATTCGTAGATTAGACCGCAGCAATCACGTTTTTTTTTAATTCTACAGCGTTGCGCGCCGCGCAGAGCCTCTGTTTTGAAAAACGATTCCAGCGCATCTTTCCTACGCCTGACCAACCCTCTTGCACACACAGTGACGTCAGCTCGGCGATCGATGACGTGACGTACACGCAGCTCACCGATTGGTCTAAATCAGGTGTGAAAAATCAGTAGTGAAGTTAACGTCAGTTCCTGTTCCCACCCACAGCAACGAAACAGTCCCTTGTTTCTTGGCACTGCGGTGAAAGAACCAGCCTCACAGTTGTCGCGTGCACGTGTACACTCCTCACTCCACTACAGCGCCTGTGCGCACGTACGAACGTACTTCGCCCTTGACATGAGCAACATGGGTAAAAAGCCTTGCTCAGTCATCGTCTGCAAATCGAGCGACTTGACAGCGGAGAAGCATCGGCACCGCGTGCCTCACGATGGGGCCTGCGCGCTGCATGTCTGAAGCGAATCGGCCATCGAGAAACGTGCGTCGGGAACCTGATCGTTTGTGGTCGACACTTCGCTCCTGACGGTTACATGGTTGACCCGCGGCTGGTGCGGCAAACGGTAAACAAACAACCAAGCTACAGTGGCTACTGTAACCTAGCTTCGCAGCAAGCGGAAGTGCATTGCGACTGATCGCGTTTGCCGATGACGTCAATCACTGACGTGGTATCACGTTGCCGAAGTGGGTGGAGCCACGACGATGGGCTACGCCTTTCCTTTCATGGAAGGCAGAAGAGGGGTGAGGCCACGCGAAAATTTGATACTCGCTTAGAGCGATGTTCTAACCCCTGGAATTCCCTTATTATAGCACGTATTCCCAAAATTTTTGTGGTAGCATGTTCGCAAAGAAAAACTTCACATATATTTCTTTTTAAAATTTTTAGATCTCAGGGCTGTTTACTGGCCCTTAAAGCTACAAGAAAATCTTATGTTCGTTCACGCTTGTATGTCCACCAAAAATCAACAAACGCGTTCATGTGAGTTCGTGAATTCTCAGTGCTTCACATAAATAACAAGAAAAGTGTGCAAAGCAGGAAAGACGGAAGAAAGCCGGAGTTCTTTAAAGCCTTTAGTCTGAATCTGTCATCTTTTTTTTTCTCTGATTCAATAAAGTGGTGGTATTGCATGGAATATCAGTGTTCCACTTACTAACTCAGCTAAGCCAGTTAAATAGTGTAAAAACGCCGCATTGCACCGACATGGCGATGAATGCTCTAATAACTGAGTAACAATATTATGCCCCAATGTTGCGATACGATATGAGATGTGGCAGAGTGGAGGGTGCCAGCTGTTTTCACAATCTGGTATTCTTTAAGGTGCACGGCCATGGCACAGTACACGGGCCGCTGGCATTTTGCATTTATTGAAATGCTAACCCCGTGGCCGGGATCTAATCTGGGATCTTCGGGACAGCAGCCGAGAACAATAACCACTGCTCCAACACGGCGGATTACAATGTACACTGAATTGATCGTTTATTAAAGTGTGAAGCGCATGAGGAGTGCATAAAATAAACAAAAGAAAATTGGCAATGTGGACGTGTAAACTTCGTGTGCAAGGTCACCTACGCCGCAATGCTTCTCTAGAAATATCAACTGCTAGTTAAAAGTACGTAGCGTGACGGGGGCGAAACAGGAGTAAAGACCCCTTGCCTGGTGCAACCGCTAAAAATCACAAGAGGCCATCGTACCGAAGCTGGCCCACCATGCTTGCGCTGCGTTTTCTCAGGTGCTATTAACACCAACGTAATGTCATTGCCGCTAGGAGAACAAAACTGGGAATATCCGATACCGGCGACTCTACCATGTGAGTCACGACCAAACTCACTCCAAGTACTTTAGAAATCGTACTCACGTAAGCCCTTCGTCCGACTGGCTGGCCATGACGACTCGAGTAAACAACTCGCCTTTTCGAGAGATGAGTCGTCCAAGTCGGCACTAAGGTTCACTATCGCCAATAATACAAGAAGATAAGACCAGCACGAAGAATTCTACGTACAAAGAGCAATCGGAACCAACCGCACGAGTGAGCACCCGTGACTGCTGCTCTTCTTCTTCTTCTTTACCTCTTCCTCTGGTTGCTCACGTTTCTTTGAGCGTTCAGACCAAGGAGATTTTAAAAAATTGCTCAAGTGGAAGCTCCCGCAATGCTTTGCCACCAGTAGTAAGGCCAGTTTTTGGCATTCAAAGATCTCGGAAACATGCTCAGCTGGTGGTAACCAATTCGGCATCAAGCGGTTTTTATTCGTTAGTTTAATGGCTACGTTAATTACACTATAAAAGATATTTGTTTCCGAAGAAAATATTCGCAAACACGAGTATTGGTGACTTAATCTCCAATAAAATATGCCTCGAATTCGAGGCTTACTAAATATATCTAGTAACACAAGGACGCAGTTTGAGCACTATCTGACCTGAAAATGTTGCCACGCTAAACTCGTTGGGTGTGCGAGGAAAACGCTCTTTTTTCAATCACCGAACGCTAACAGCTCATCATGCGCCTAGTAAGATGGCTGCCACAGCCACCATTTTGTGGTAGGCACGGCTTCACTCGTGGGCAAGAATTTCCACTCCAGCATTGTTTTCTAAACCTCCTTGGTTCAGACCATGCATGAGACCCATACCCACTTCAGTGTGTGGGCCAAAAATTTGTCGTTTTGAATTTCGTACATAAATTGAACAATATTGAATGATAAAGAACATATAGGTAAATAAAAAGAATACTGGACTACATATCTCATGTATGCTTTGCCACTATGCGATATTGCTAATAGACCAGACTGGCGTAACCTGATCATAACGCTTTCTTTTCATATATATAGCATATCAAATTACAGGATTACAATGGAGTTCATTTACAAGCTTAAGTGCACTTACAAACAAATTAATAAATATTTTTGGCGAAGTCCCAAACCTTAGGCTCCAAAACTTACTTTAATTTCATCAGTTGAATTTAGCTCTACCTTTGAAAGCGAATTAACTTAACTCATGATACACGCTCCTTCGTTTTCGTTTATTTGTAACAACAACATTCGAAACGTTTGAACAGTCCTCAACTAGTCCTGATAACTCGTTACTTCCAGGGCGAGTCAATGTTCGTAGTTGGCCCTTAGATGCTTGGCTCAACCCACAATGGGAGATCGGCCATGAAATGGGCGGTACATTATTTTAGAAATCAAATTGTTTCACCAGCCCAATATATTTAGACAGGAATATTTATTTCTTTTTAAAAAGAGCAAATTCGTAAAATAAACCTTCTGTTTTCACAATAAAATAACTGAAATAAAAGAAAAAGGAAGTTGAACAAGCTAATAGGTTGAACATAACGTGAATTTTTGCTTATTTTAACATTAATTTATTTCTTGGAAAATCGCATGCAGCTTTGCAAACATTCCTATTGCTAAAGCCGTTTTCAGTTGCTCTAAAGGAAAAGGCCAACGAAAGGGATAAATATAAAGTCAACCTTCCGAGAGGTTCTTCTAACAGTCTTTTCCTTTGATTTGCAAACAGCCTGCATGTTAAGAGGAAATGCTGTAAAGATTAATTATCGTTGCATTAAAGGTATAAGAGTGACCATACCCGACCAGACCTGTGTAAGTAAAAACTGTGTGAAGGAACTCGGCATCGTTGTCTCGTAGTTTATATTTCCGCCCTTCTAAAGGAGCACCATCAGTTTTTTCAACGCTAATGTAGATGAGAAAACTCTGATGCTACCAAACGAAACTTTGCAAGGTTATCCGATGCGGCAAATTTTTCAAATCGTGCAACGTTGATAAGTGCTAGGGTCGGCAATATGAAAAATGGGACCATTATGTGAGGTCATTGCAAGTGCATTTGCCTAATCCTTGAGGTTTGAACCTTCACGACCTGATACCCATATCAATCGAATGAGACGTAAATGTATTGGGGCAAGGGCATAAAACACTTCTAAAGCATGCTAAATATTCGGTACAGTTATGAAAGAACAGAAAGACAAACAATTGGAAAGAATAACAACATGTGTAATAGAGGCAATTCGGGTAATGCTAAGACAATAGCAGGTTTGCCGCTATATAAATAGGTGTAAAATCAGGCAAACAAATTGGTTCGACACCGAAGATGCAATTCGCACTCCTACCTTTTTTCACAAACTGGAGCATCAGTTCCTATTATAATTTTTTATTTATTCCTGCCAGGAGGTCTTTGAAAATGGCCTTTAGGTACCTACTGGGACGATCTTTGCTATTGTCAAAAAATATATTGTCGAATTTCATTTTAATTGTTTCAATAGGTTTGCTTAATACCGGTATTCCACGAAGGTTTATTTGTAATGTTTCCAACAGCTTCCGTATGACGATGACTGGTGGTTATTATAGGCTACTATTAGTAAAAATGGCCGGCGGCTCATTAATGAAGACATAGTGTGACCTCCTCTTTGTGGATGCATATATATTTAGAAAGGTACGAATGGTTAGTATTTCGAACCATGTAAGAAGAAAAGGCAGGCACGCTTGTTTATATACAGTATTATTTGCGACAAAGTTAGGAAGCCCAAGACATAATCGCAATGCTTTGCATTCTAGAAGTACCTGTGGTCAAAGTTCGTAGGCGGGTGCTACATATTGGGCGAATGTACATAAAATATATCATGACGAGGCCGTCATGACGTAAAGCAGATCGTTTACTTTGTTTAAGAAGCATGCCTGTCGCCCGTGCTCTTTTAGCTGCTATATTTTCTATATGCGGGCTCCAATTCAGGTTTTCGGTATAAGTCACTCCTATTACTCCAACAGTTCCACCTGCACGGTAACGTCCTTTCTGTAAAAACTGCACAGGAATGAATAGCGGATAATTTAAGATTTTGGCTTTCCTGATGTTTATTGATAAATTGATGTCGTCCAACCACGTGTCCAGAGCTTTCATATAAACTGTACTTTCTAATGCAGTGTATGTATGCCTCCTGCTGTAGCAAATAGAGCGATGTCATCAGCGTATACATACACTTGTTAATCATGTGGGCAGGAATCGGGCACAGTAAAACATTATAATTATTGTAATAATACTGAACCTTGGAGGAGACTTCTATTTTGTTTATGCTTGGAAGAAGACACACCAGATTAAGAGCACTAAAATTGCCTGTCTTTTAAATAGAAGTAAACCCATGCAACAAAGTAAACTGGTAAACACATTATCATATATATATATATATATATATATATATATATATATATATATATATATATATATATATATATATATATATATATATATATATATATATGTATATATGTATATATATATATATATATATATGTATATATATATATATATATGATTCAACAGACACTAATGCCAAGGATGGTATAGGGAAAGTTATTCGCCCAATTGTAATGTATATGTGAAGAAAGAAAAGTGGGTGAAAAAATGACTCTCCGAGAGCAGGAACCGAACCTGCGACCTTCGAATACCGCGTTCGATGCTTTATCACTTAGCTACCATGGCGGTTGCCCCCAGCCACTTTATTGGGTTTATATGTGAATTTAAACGTGGGCGTGTCAGTCAGCGCTACCTGTAGCCATGAATGCGAGTGTGGCACACTCTTTATCAGCCTGTTTGGCGTCACGTAGCACGTGAACTTATTAAGAGGTGGCAGCTGACCAATACTGTCTCGCGCACAAGCTAACGGCACTGAGTCTGCCAGTACGAGGCCCTCGTTAAAAAATAAGGGGAAAAGGTGTATACTTAAGAGCTCGGTTTTCCGTCTTTTGACACAATAATAAAGAGATCTAAAAGACAATATAGCCAAGGAATGAATAGGGGAAGTCATTAGACCAATTATAACTTAAATTTCAATGAAGAAAAATGGGTGAAAAGATAACTTACCGTGAGCAGGAACTGAATCTGGGACCTTCGAATAACGCGTTGGATGCTCCAACACTGAGCTACCATGGCGGCTCTCCTCCCAGTCACTTTCTTGGGTTTATATGTGAATTTAAACGTGGTGCTATCAGTCAGCGCAACCTGTAGCCACGGAGGCAAGTGCGGCACACTTTTCGTGAGCCTCTTTCGCGTCATGTAGCACGTAAACTCATTATGAGCTGGCAGCTGACCAATAGTCCCTCGTATACAACCAAACGGCACGAAGCCTGTCAGTACCAGACTCTCGTAAATGAATAATGGAAAAAGTGTGCACGTAAGGGCTCGCTTTTTCGTCTTTTGACACAATATTAATAAGACTTAACCGACAATATCGCCAATGAAAGTATAGGGGAAGGTGTTGGCCAAATTGTAATGTAAATGCGAAGAAAGAAAAGTGGGTGAAAAGATAACTTTCCGTAAGCAGGAACCGAAACTGGGACCTTCGAATAACGCGTTCGATGCTCTACCAGTGAGCTACAAGGCGACTATCCCCCCAGCCAGTCTATTGAGTTTATATGTAAAATAAATGTGGGAGTGTCAGTCAGCGCCACCTGTGGTCATGGAGGCGAGTGTCGCACACTCTTTATTAACCTGTTTGGCGTCACGTAGCACGTGAACTTATTAAGAGGTGGCAGCTGACCAATACTGTCTCGCGCACAAGCTAACGGCACTGAGTCTGCCAGTACGAGGCCCTCGTTAACAAATAAGGGGAAAAGGTGTATACCTAAGAGCTCGGTTTTCCGTCTTTTGACACAATAATAAAGAGATCTAAAAGACAATATAGCCAAGGAATGAATAGGGGAAGTCATTAGACCAATTATAATTTAAATTTCAATAAAGAAAAATGGGTGAAAATATAACTTACCGTGAGCAGGAACTGCTGGGACCTTCGAATAACGCGTTGGATGCTCCACCACTGAGCTACCATGACGGCTCTCCCCCCCGCCACTTTCTTGGGTTTATATGTGAATTTAAACGTGGTGGTATCAGTCAGCGCGACCTGTAGCCACGGAGGCGAGAGCGGCACACTTTTCGTGAGCCTCTTTCGCGTCATGTAGCACGTAAACTCAGTATGAGCTGGCAGCTGACCAATAGTCCCTCGTATACAACCAAACGGCACGAAGCCTGTCAGTACGAGACCCTCGTTAATGAATAATGGAAAAAAGTGTGCGCGTAAGGGCTCGCTTTTTTGTCTTTTGACACAATATTAATAAGACTTAACCGACAATATCGCCAATGAAAGTATAGGGGAAGGTGTTGGCCAAATTGTAATGTAAATGCGAAGAAAGAAAAGTGGGTGAAAAGATAACTTTCCGTAAGCAGGAACCGAACCTGGGACCTTCGATTAACGCGTTCGATGCTCTACCAGTGAGCTACAAGGCGACTATTCCCCCAGCCACTCTATTGTGTTTATATGTAAAATAAACGTGGGAGTGTCAGTCAGCGCCACCTGTAGCCATGGAGGCGAGTGTCGCACACTCTTTATTAACCTGTTTGGCGTCACGTAGCACGTGAACTTCTTACAAGGTGGCAGCTGACCAATAGTCCCTCGTACACAAGCTATCGGCACCAAGCCTGCCAGTACGAGAACCTTGTCAATGCATATAGGAAAGAGGTGTATACTTAAGGGCTCGTTTTTCCGTCTTTTCACACAATGATAATAAGATATAACAGACAATATTGCCAAGGAATGTATAGGGAAAGTTAATAAACCAATTGTAATGTTATTGTGAAGAAAAATAACTGACTGAAAAGATAAGTTGCCGTGAGCAGGAACCGAACCTTCGACCTTCGAATAACGCTTTGGATACTCTACAACTGAGCTACCCGGAGGCTATTTCCCGGTTGCTTTATTGGGCTTATATGTGAACCTAAACATGGCAGTGTAAATCAGCACTACCTGTAGCCATAAAGCCGAGTGTAGCACACTCTTTATGAGCCTGTTTGGCGTCTAATAGCACGTGAACATATTACGAGGTGGCAGCTGATCAATAGTCCCAGGTATACAACCTAACGGCAACAAGTCTGCCAGTACTAGACCCTCGTAAATAAATAAGGGAAATTGATGTACACTTAAGGGCTTGTTTTTTCGTCTTTTGACACAATATTTATGAGATCTAACAGACAATAATGCCAAGGAATGTGTAGGGGAACTTATTAAACCAATTGTAAAGTAAATGCGAATAAAGAAAGGTGGGCGAAAATATAACTTACCGCAAGATGAAACCGAACCTGCGACCTTCGAATAACGCATTTGATGTTCTACCACTGAGCTACCACGGTGGCTATCCCCCCAGCCACTTTATTGGGTTTATATGGGGATTTAAACATGGGAGCGTCAGTCAGCGCCACCTGTAGCCATGGAGGCGAGTGGGGCACACTCTTTATGAGCCTGTTTGGCGTCACGTAGCACGTGAACCTATTAGGAGCTGGCAGCTGACCAATGGTCCCAGGTATACAACCTAACGGCACCAAGTCTGGGAGTACGAGGCCCTCGTAAATGAATAATGGAAAAAAGTGAATACTTAAGGGCTCGCTTTTTTGTCTTTTGACACCATATTATAAGATATAACAGACAATAATGCCTAAAAATCTATAGAGAAAGTTATTAGACGGATTGTAATGTAAATTTTAATTAAGAAAGGTGGGTGAAAAGATGACTTACCGTGAGCAGGAGCCGCACGCACCTGAGACCTTCGAATAACGTGTTGGATGCTCTATAACTTAGCTACCACAGCAGCTGTCCCCCTAGGCACTTTATTAGTTTTATATGTGAATTCAAATGTGGCAGTGTCAGTCAGCGCCACTTGTAGCTGTGGAAGCGAGTGTGGCACACTCTTTATCAGCCTGTTTGGTGTCACGAAGCTAGTGAACTTCTTACGAGGTTGCAGCTGATCAAAAGTCACTCGTATACAAGCTAACAATACCAAGTCTGCCAGTACGAGACCCTCTTTAATGAATAAGGGAAAGAGGTGTATACTGACGAGCTCGTTTTTGCCGTCATTTGACACAATTTTGATAAGATCTAGCAGACAATAATGCAAAGAAATGTATAGGGGAACGTATTGTACAAATATTTATGTAAATTCGAAGAAAAAGATGTGGTTGAAAAGATAACTTTTCGTAAGCAGGAACCGAACCTGGGACCTTCGAATAACGCGTTCGATACTCTACCACTGAGCTACCATGGCGGCCATCCCCCGAAATACTTTATTGGGTATCTCTGTGATGTTTTTTTTATTTAAACTTGGGAGTGTCAGTTATACGAGGTACTATTGGTCAGCTGCCCACTCGTAATAAGTTCACGTGCTACGTGACGCCAAACAGGCGCATAAAGAGTGCACCACACTCGACGACGCCTTGGCTACTTGCGGCGCTGACTGACAATATATATATATATATATATATATATATATATATATATATATATATATATATATATATATATATATATTATATATATATATATATATATATATATATATTTATGTGTGTGTGTGTGTGTGTGTGTGTGTGTTGCGGAGAAGAAAACGCATCGTTGGCAAGCAACATCGCCACTACTTGGCTACTTGGTTCTGGGCTTCTCTCGCTGGCCTCGTGCTGATCGTCACCGGCATCAGCTTAACCATTGCTCTGGCCCGATCATGTTTTCATCGTGAGGCCACCGTCGCAACACACGCCAATAAACCCTTTTCAATTGTTGAAGGGTGCTGACATTCCCCGTCGCCTGAACCTGGGTGCTGCCATTCGCCATCGCCTGAACCTGGAGCTGCGCAACCGAACGCTACCTCCCATCATGGCCACCCACAACGCGCAACCTGGCTCTTCCACTCCATTCTTCAGCAACCCCGGCGTTCTTGCTTGCGAGAGCCCAAGGTCTTTAGCGGAGCTGATGAGACCGACGTGGAAGACTGGTTCACCAACTACGAACTGGTGAGCGCAAACTACAAGTAAGATAACGCGGACAAGTGTACTAACGTAAACTTTTACCTCGCTGACGTGGCCGAAATGTAGTATAACATCCACGAAAACGACATTACGACATGGTCCATCTTCAAAACGTCATTTGCTGACGTTTTAGGCCGACCCACTGTCCACACGAGCTGAACAACACTGGCGGACTCGCGCACAGAAGCCAACGGAACCGCTCAACAGTTACATCGAAGACATTATTGGTCTTTGCAACCGCGTGAACACCACCATGCTCGAGTCAGAGAAGATTCAGCACATCCTCAAAGGGAATAATGACGGTGCATTTCAAATGCTCCTGGTCCGTAATCCTGCCACCATTGCGAAACTTGTAACTCTATGTCAAAGTTTCGACGAGTTGAGGAAGCAGCGTGCCCTGACTCGGCCATTTTCCTAACACGCCGACTCGCTCTTCAGTCTTACTTCTGTTCCCGATCACTCACCAACCCTGCAAGAGACTAAAGACTTTGTGCGTGAAGAAGTAGCTCGGCAACTGTCGTTGATTCCCTTCACGCAGCAGCCACCGTCCTCTCGTCTGCCCTCACCACTCCGTGACGTTATTGCCGAAGAGGTAGCTCGGGCTGTTCCCGTCTTTTCCCACCAGACCTGTGGCCATGCCTGTTCCCCATGCACCGGCTATACAGCCTGTGGCCGTGCCTCTTACGTATGCCCAGGTGGTACGCAGCAGACCCTGCCAGCAGCATTTGCCACCCATGGCTTCAGTTGCTCCCAACTCCGCCCCTCTTTCGACACTTTGGGCTGCACCACGAGTCAGCAATTCCTGGCGCACTCCTGACAATCGAACAATCTGCTACGCCTGCGGTACTCCAGAACACATGGCACGATATTTTCGCCGTCGCTTCCAACCACTCCACGACGCTACGCGGCCATCATTGTATGACCCACAGCCCATGCACCTACACTCTAAGGCAAAAGGGTGTTAAAAGGGTGTGTGGCTTGTCCTTTTGGGGATAATGGGGCTGCCACAACCATTACTTCTTTTAAGGCCTAACGGCACCGGGTCTAACAGTTAGTTCCCTCAAGGGGCTAACATTTAGTCCACACATTTACACCTTAGTGAGTAACCGTTAGTCCCACAGTTCACCCCAAAGGACTAACATTTAGTCCTCACAATTGCACCTTATACAACAACAGTTAGTCTCCACATTTACACCTTACCGGGCACCCTTTAGTCCTCACAGTTGTACCTTGCCGGACAAACGGTTGATCCACTCAAATACTCCAATCGCAAAACTTTTTGTACCCAGTTCAAACATTGTTTTTGTTTATTTTCCGCCAGGCCTAATACTTTTTCGCCTGCTTTTCTGCGCAGTTAGCAACAAATTCCGCAGAAAAGAATACGCGATAAAGTAGTTAGCCACCTATGTGTAACTGCTTTCACAGTCACGGCAACAACGACAGACAAAAGTAAGACATCGAAATCTTTTATTTTTCTACATACACATGAAGTTTCCCCATTCTTTTAAGTGAATTCATGGTGAAGTGTACAAGTCCAGTCTCGTTGTCAAATCTTGTTCCCCCTTTGGGGAGCTCCTCCTACAGAAGTCATAAAAGACAGGCATTGCAGACGCCAGGACGCACTGCACGCAGCCTCCTGCCTGTTGTGTTCCCACGGCTGCACGTACAATAATATAATAAAAATAGTTAGGCACACGTCAAAGAAAATGAAGATGCACGCATATGACAAGTACGTGCACGTTAATATAAAAACAAGCGTTAAAACAAGACACACAAATAACTTTACCTTCAGATTTTGCACAGTCCTTCTGAAGCTGCTCTGACGAAAGAGATGGATGACGGGCATCGCAGACGCCAGTGCACAGTCTTCAGCCCGGTGTGTGCCCATGGCTGCACAATAAGTATGTAATATAGTGAGTCACACGTGACAGAGGATGAATACAAATGCATATGAGAAATACGTGCAAGGTGAAACGAAAACATATGTGAGATATGACATGCTAATAATTTTGGCGTGATATCACTCATCGTCAAAGACTCCTTTCGATCCCCGTAGAGCAACAGCTTCAGAGCGGCGGCCGCAGTCACAACTCCGCGAACCACCGCGCCGCTAACAAGTCGGCAACTCCTAAGCGAGCGACGTCATTTAGCTCGAGCAAGCGAACGCGAGACCAAACATGACACTGAACGCGGAGTGTATGCCGCCAGCGAACTTCAAACAGGATAGCGAGCGTACGCTTGGCCGCCGCCACGAACAACGCCGAGCTGGTTTGTAGCTAGCACCGAAGAAATCGACAGTAATGCGGCCCTTTTCCACAAACTCGAGCGAGTGCAGCGCGCAAACGCGAGTCCGCCACCGCGGCCAGCGGACGGCTCCGGGCTGCTTGCAACCGACTGGCGGGAAAGCCAACTGTAATGACGACCAATTTTCAGTGAGTTCCGACGCTAGCGAAAGCCCCGCCAGCCCGTGCAGGTGCACTTACAGCGCGCGACACACTACAACCAAGCTCTTTACGAGAACCCGCAACGTGTTTTTAACGACTTCCAACACAGCGACGAGGTCTCAGCCCAATATCGTCAGCACGGAGCTCATCGCGGCGGCGAAGACAGGCGAGCACTCGATGCGCGAGCGTACGGGAGGCCGACGGCAATGGCGGACTGAAGCACAGGCGAACTGAAAGCACCGAAGCTGACCTTCGCGATGCACTTCGAGCGTGCGACATTAAACACGACCGAGCCCGTTGCCGGCAAGCGCGATCCGTATCGCACACGCGACAAGTAGAGTAGACTAAACAATGATAACCTACTTGCCTTAGAATCCAGCGCTCTTTTCTACCCTGAGTCGGACTGAAGTATATATCCGATAGGCCTGTTGTTTTTTCGGCCGCCATATTGGCCTTTCCAACTGTTGCTGTCGTGTGCTGGTCGTGACTATCTTGAAGCCAGAGATATACAGCGCAGCGTGGTGACCTGTCGAGGCTTGCTCCAGACTTCATGGGTGCAGCGAAACGCTAAAGCAGCAGCCCACGCTCATCCATGCGTACACACAAGCACTACGTCGTAGTTCTTAGATCGTCGAATTCAGGAAGCTGTGCTCGAGCACTCCGAGCGTGACGCTACGCGACCGCCACCGGCAAAATACGGAAAAAGACTGAGCCAGCAGAGGATGAGAAGGACATGTGTTTTGTGGAGAAGGAGGACTGGCCACTTAGGCAACGCTTTTCGCGCTGCCTGCAATGCCCGGGCGGTTCATCCCAGGGGAGACTAAGTGGTTTCGCGCCACACGCTTCCCTCGGTGGTTGCTCCTCAACGCTCTATCCGTTTATCGCGCACGTCTATTGGGCTCCGTTACTCCTATTTTGGGTAATTTTGCGTTAGAGTGTAACTGCTCCATATCTCTCACCGCAGTATGGCTACACTAACTTTCCCGAGTCTAACCTCCGAATGCAGAGGTGTTACTTGGCTTGCGACTTCAACTGAACTTGAGCAAGTCGGCGTGAAGCAAGCAGTGGACTTCAAAACACCCAAGTCAGCCTTCGCGTTTCATAGATGTTCAGGCTGTCTTGGTTGGTCAAGTCAAGATCGAGCTTCAAAGCAGACACACGCTGCTCGCCTGCTAACGAGGGTAATAATGAAGTTGTTCGCGTAACGCATGCATTACAGCAAAAAAGACCATTCGTTTTAAAATAACTATAAAAACGAAGGGCCACAAGCATATTCTTGCCATTTTACGGCTAACGAGCGACACGTGGTGCCTGCCGCCACAGCGATGCGCAGTGTTGCTTCTGTAAAGCGTTCGTTGCCCGCTGGTTTTAGTGGCCACCCAAATGCGACGCGTTTCTCCACGGTTGCTTGTTTTGGAGGCGAAACAAGCATCGCGTTGGGTTCTTTCGTCGTTTTTTTTTCTTTTTCTATCGAACGCCATGGCATGTATTTTTGACGCGATTTTCACGGTGTTTGCCTTTCTGTTCGCCTGCGTGCATGCCTGTAGTAGGCTAGGTCGCAGTTATTGAAAAAAAAACAAGTTCTGGGAACAAATGTCATTCGTATCCTTTTGTTGAGCTTGGTAAACAAGAGGAAAAGCGGAGGTCAGGACATGGCCCTTAGCCGAATTCGGTCTCGCGGGGTGCAGTAGTGTATTGCTGCATGATGGTGAAGCGGATAAAAAAACCCGTGATAGGGGCACCTCTTTTTTATGTGTGTGTAATTTTACGTAGTGTTGTGCTACAAGCGATGGATTTCTGAGCGAGAAACAGTGCCCTAGACGGGACGAGAGGATAGACGAGGCACACGGACACAGCACCGAGTCAATTTTTTTACCGAAAGAGACGGAAAATGTCGTGGTGTTATAGAAAAACAGAAATAGCCTTTGCGGTTTCGGAACACTTCGGCGTCATCGACATTGGGGCTATTAATACGCACGTGTGCGTAGTCGACACAACCTGTAATGCCAGGGAACTCAGCCACTTCATAAAAGCCCCGCATAACTATAGAAAGTGCCGCCGGCTGTGGAAAGCGCACCAGCATCGCGTACAGGTGCTTTGCGGTGAGTAGCGTAAATTTTCCGACTGCATGGCACACTGTCGACTACGTAATGCGGACGAGATTTCCGGTGACTGGTTGGAATGTGCCAGCGCCGTAAAACCGGAGAGCCATCAGTAGCTGTAACAATGGACGCACGGGCTGTCTTCGGTTGTCCCCACTTTCACGGAGCGGCAACATAGCCAGCAGCTGCCCCACGGCGTTCTTCGTGAATCTGTACCGACCGTGGAATTGTTGCTCGTCGTACAACTCTATCGGATTTCCTCGGTCACGTAAAGCGGGTGCAAGAATCTTTTGCAGGCAGTGCGCCTCAAAAAATGCTACTCTTATGGCGAGGCAAGCGAATTCAAAAGCGGCCACCCTTCACGCGACGTCCATTCGAGAGCGGGTGCAAGAATCTTTTGCAGGCAGTGCGCCTCAAAAAATGCTACGCTTATGGCGAGGCAAGCGTATTCAAAAGCGGCCACCCTTCACGCGACGTCCATTCGAGAGGTGGCCATGTTGGAACGACGCATGAAGTCACTTTCAAGCTAGCCCCGCAGCTGACTTGAAACTTGTTCTGACTTCGACCGAGCCAAGTCGCCTTCAAGTCGTCCGCAAGTTCGAAAACAATTTATGGCGACCGGCAAGACTGTCTTGAGTCAAGAACGAGTCAAGTACGAGTCAAGTGACATCTCTGCATTCGGGGGTAAGTCACCCAAGCCCCCATCTCATACTCACTCTCCCCGCTCCCCGTCTTCTCGCAAGCGATCACTGTCCCCAATGCGTCTTCGACCCGCTTCTGCCAACGATAAAACTGAACGCCGCAGTTCCAGAGGCAAGAACTGTGCCGTCGTCGAAATGCCCATGTCCTCGCAATTCGCCTGCTAACGTCGTCGCCATATCTGTCGATGGCGTTTCTACCTTTGCCCTCGTCGACACAGGTGCTGCCGTTTCTGTCATAGCCGCCCATCTCTGCCGCTCCCTACACACTGTGACCACGCCGCTCTCTGGACTATTGCTTCGTACTGCTAGCATACAACCAGTTCGACCTCTCGGCGCCTATACGGCCCGCATATTCATCCAAGGCTCTATGTACGTTGTCGAGTTCATCGTCCTTTCTGTGTGCTCGCATGACGTTATCTTCGGGTGGGACTTTCTGTCACATCATCAGGCCGTCATCGACTGCGCACGTGCTGAAGTTCAATTTTAGAACCTGTGGGACGAACCTTCGCTTGAAACTCTTGAGTGGTCGCCAAAACTCGTCGTGCGTAGGGACACTGAAATTCCGCCAGCCTCTTTTGCCGTTGTCCCTGTTTGCTGCGATGACCATAACGATTCTACGATAATGTTTACACCTTCCGACATTTTCATGAGTAGCAGAGCCGTTTCCTTGCCTTTCGCTACACTTGAAGTCACTGCTGGCCGAAGCAATATTTTCGTCCACAACCTTCTTTCTGCACTTCTTACGCTATACTTGCCGGCGAACGTCTCGGTCGAGTGGAGCACCTTGATTCTTTTTTATTCCTTAACATGTCCGACTAATCGCGCAGTACCGCCTTGACCGAACTTCATGCCCTTTCCCCAGTGGAATGCTCAACGAGTGAAATCTTCTCGAGCTCCACCGCCGACACCTTAAGTGGTCAAGAACGCGCCGAGCTTCTTAATCTCCTCCAGCACTTTGCTAATTTATTCGACGTTTCTCAGCTGCGATTCGGTCACATTTCCGCAGTGCACCACTACATTGACACCAGTTCGCACCAGCCATTGCGTCAAAGACCTTACCGTGTCTCTGCTGCAGAACGTCACGTCATCAACGACCAGGTCGAAGAGATGCTACGCCGTCGCATTATTCAACCATCGCACAGTCCTTGGGCATCTCCTGTCGTTCTAGTTCGAAAAAAGGATGGATCGATTCGATTTTGCGTAGACTACCGGCGATTAAACAAGGTGACGCGGAAAGACGTCTATCCATTACCACGCATCGACGACGCCCTTTCCTCTCCTTAGACTTACGATCTGGATACTGGCAGGTTCCTATGGCAGAAGCTAATCGCCATAAAACTGCGTTCATTACACCAGATGGCTTGTACGAATTTAACGTAATGCCGTTTGGGATTTGTAATGCTCCTGCCACGTTTAAATGACTCATAGACAACACACTGCGTAGACTGAAGTGGTCTGTGTGTCTATGCTACCTCGACGACATTGTCGTTTTCTCTTCCAATTTTCTTACACATCTGCTTCTGCTCCAAATGGTTCTGGGGCGTTTAACCAACGCTGGGCTCCAACCTAACCTTAAAAAGTGCCGCTTCGCCACGCAAGAGCTGTTCATCTTCGGGCACATAGCGTCCAAGCATTGTGTTCTACCCTACCCTGCAAAACTGCGAGCAGCCGCTGATTTCATAAAACCTACTACACTGAAAGAATTATGCAGTTTCGTCAGGCTATGCTCGTACTTCCAGCACTTCGTTCGAAATTTTGCATCGATCATGTCACTACTGACCAACCACCTACTCCTACGCGGTGACGCAGACCTTTCTTCTCAGACTCCTGACATCAACGTCGTGTTTGCCACGCTCCGTAGTCTGCTAACATCTCCTCCCATTCTTCGGAATTTCTACCCAACCGCTGCAACGGAAGTTCACACAGACGCTAGCATGATTAGTTTTGGCACTGTCCTCACCCAACGCAAGCCGGGCTACTTCGAATACGTCGTCGCTTTTGCGAGTGGCACGCTCACTAAAGCTGATGCCAATTGCAGCGTCACTGAAAACGAGTGCTTAGCACTAGTGTGGGTGCTTCGCAAGTTCCGCCCTTATTTGTACGGTCGCCCATTCGTCCAGGTAACGGACCACAATGCACTTTGTTCGCGTCATTTATCGCAGCGGACGCAGGCATTCGGACGCCGACTCCCTGTCCCGTTCGCCTTTACCTCCCGACTCGGCCTGCGGAATCACTGGTACCAAGTCCGTCACATCTCTCGACCTCGACTCCTTTGCCAGTGAACAACACAAAGACCTTTCTATGCTTCGCTTTTTGACTGTCTCTCTGGATCGTCCACCACTGTGGTATCCCGATCTCTCCGACGTCACGCTGCTCATTTCGCCATTCGTGATCCGCTGCTACACCAACGCAACTACGCCCCTGAAGGTCGTTAGTGGCTCTTGGATGTCCCCCGCAGCTTGCGATCACAAATATTCGCCTCCTTTCACAACGATCCCCGAATCGGCCATGTTTTCAAAACTTGGAACGCCTTCAGCATAGCTTCTATTGGCTTGTAATGTATAATTTTGTTCGAAAAATTCGTTATGGACTGCCCTGACTGTCAAAGCCGTGAATCACTGCCATTCCACTAGTCCGGTGCACTTCAACCACTCCCGTGCCCTGCCAAACCTTTCGATCAGATCACAGCTGATCTCTATGGCCCTCTAATGACAACATCAGATGAAAATCGGTGCATCATTGCCTCTGTGGACCATTTAACACGCTATGCTGAGACCGCCGCCCTTCCAAGTGCCACTGCGCGGGATGTGGTGTCCTTCGTCCTCCATCGCTTCATACAATGACATGGTGCACCTCGAGAACTACTAAGTGACCGAGGTCGAGCCTTCTTATCTGAAATCGTCATGGCTCTGCTTTCTGAATGCCACGTTGTTCATCGCAAGACCACGGCATACCACCCGCAGACTAACGGGCTCACGGAGAGATTTAACCGCACCCTCGGCGATATGCTCGCGATGTATGTGACATCTGATCATACTAACTGGGATCGCATTCTTCCATTCATCACGTTCGCATACAACACCGCGGCACAGTCGCCACTGGATTTTTACCTTTCTATCTTGTTTATGAACTCGAACCATCCCACACTATCGACACTCTCCTTCCATACCGTCCTGACGCATCCGAATGCCCATCTGTGTCCAAAGCCACCCGAAAAGCGGAAGAGTGCCGGGAACTAGCATGCACCTTTACGTCCCAAGAACAGCAGCGCCAGAAAAAAAAGAACGCCGACTCTTCACGAAGCTACAGCTATTCCCCGGGATCACTTAAATGGCTGGCTATTCCTTACAAACCCCCGCCTTTTCTCAAAACTCGTCCCGAAGTACGAGGGCCCTCACCGCGCTTTGGTGCAAACCTCGACGGTGAATTTTCGCATTGAGCCAATTTCCTTATCTGACGACATGCGCCGGCGTGGACGTGAAACGTCCACGTCGCCCGCCTTAAGCCATACTATAGCCCTCTGCCTTCAGACTCTTAGGTCGCCTGGATGGCTCTTTTTCGGCGGGGGAAAATTTTGAAGAAGAAAACGCATCTTTGGCAAGAAACTTCGACACCGTTTGGGTACTGGGTTCTGGGCTTCTCTCGCTCGCTTCGTGCTGATCGTCACCGGCATCTCCTTGACCGTTGCTCTGTTCGGATCGTGTTTTTATTGTAGGCCACCGTCGCAACACACGGCAATAAATGCCTTTTCCATATATACATATATAGCATCGAACGCGTTATTCGAAGGTCGTAGGTTCGATTCTTGCTCAAAGCAGGTTATTTTTCACACACTTTTTTTTCTTAATATTAACATTACATTTGTTCTAATAACTTCCCCTATACATTCCTTGGCATTATTGTCTGTTAAATCCCATTATTGTTGTGTCAGAACACGGAAAAACGAGCCCTTAGGTATACACTTCTTTCCCTTTTATTTATATATATATATATATATATATATATATATATATATATATATATATATATATATATATATATATATATATATATATATATATATATGCATACCACTGTCACCCATCAGAGTTATTGCATCCCCAGCCGAACAAATCAGCGTACGTGTTCTGGGAGAGAACAACACGTAGGGATTCACGAACAGGAAAAAAAATGCCCCGTATCTGCATCTTAAAATCTGCAAGTGTCATCGAAAGACAATAATCTTGCATGTTGAGAGAGTGAACAAGACATTTATTTGATGTTCTGCGCAAGAAAATCGGTGAATGGTATTTTGGAGGCGCTGCGTTAGAGTGCCTAGAGCGTGCAACGAAAGCGAACGAGCGCATCAAGTCACGTCACTCGTGAAACATGAGCGCCATCTGGCAGTTTTCTTCAAAAACAAAGCGCGTGGCTCTGAGAGGGCTGTGCGCGCCCATCTCAGATGTGCTAAGGTGTAGAACGCAAGGCGACGGGCAGGTGCCACCACCGTCTCGTCTTCGCAAACCGTTGGAAACACTCCCCGTTCCGTACAAGCATTGCATGGTCAGCGCAGCGTGATAAGCGCTACGGTTCTTAATATCACCTATGTATGCCTTTTCTAGTAAAAGACGTTCATGCAGAATATATACGTGTTGTTATGGTGCCCCAGACATGCACAATAATTGTTTTATTTGGCAATTGCACAAGCATGAACGCTCAATCTTGCGTAACATGGTTGGCGCTGCGGATGGGGTCGGCAGTTTCAAGTACGCGATGCTGTTAAAAGCGTACAAACAGACAAATGTACAGACAAACAGACAGACAGACCAAACTTTTTGCGTCGAAGGTCCCCAAGAAAGACTATTTTCTTTAATAGGAGAACGCTGTTTTCAGCTTCTCGTTGTTTGTAAACAGCTCAACCCCGTTATCGATGGAGAAGAGGGCGCATGCCGGTTGGGAGCTCTGTCGTAAAGAGAGGAAAAAAGAAACAGACAATTGTTCTCGTACGTGGTTGGTCTGGCTTAGAACGCTTCCCTGGCTTCTAAGTGAAAACCACGACACACTATGGTCACATTACACGTGAGTGCTACATTTTTTGTGCTTCACGTAGTCATCCATCCACAGACAGACTTGGGTATTTGTAACAGTACAGATTGCTACGCGAAACAAAACTGGCTATTTCGGATCAGTTGTGTGGGTAGCTGGATGACAATGGCACACTTTTGATTGATATGTTGGGTTCAACGTCCCAAACCACCATGTGATTATAAGAGACGCCATAGTGGAGGGCTCCGGGAGTTTTGACCACCTAGTGTTCCGTAAGTGCATCCAAATCTGAGCACTCGGCCTTACAGCATTTTCACCTACATCGAAAATTCAGCCGCCACAGCCGGTACTCGATTCCGGGACCTTCGGTTCAACAGCTGAGTACCTTAACCACTAGACCACCGTGGCGGGGTAATGGCAGACATTTAGACAACCGATATTCAAGCTTGGCTGCTATGAACACCTTTACATATTGTCACGTGGTCGTGACGTTGAGAAGGTTGCACTCTATGGTTGGAAAGCTTAACATTTTATTTGGGCGAGCTTGTGCCTGTAAAACTAAAATATAACGCCGAGGCGATTCACACTGTGAACTGATAGCGATGTGAGCATGCAGCCGTCATCTGTCGAGTAATCTGATCACTGACGAAGCACGTCGTCCTTTTATGCAGCAGTCATCAAGCGTTACCGCGTTATCACTGACGCTCGCGTAAGCTCTCGAATAAGCCCCGCCGCAGTGGTCTTGTGGCTAAGGTACCCGGCTGCTGACTCGCAGGTCGCGGGTTCGAATCCCGACTGTGGCGGCTGCATTTCCGATGGAGGCAGAGATATTGTAGGCCCGTGTGCTCAGATTTGGGTGCACGTTAAAGAACCCCAGGTGGTCGAAATTTCTGGAGCCTTCCACTACGGCGTCTCCAATAATCATATTGTGGTTTCGAGACGTTAAACCCCATATATCAATCAAGCTCTCGAATAAACCTAATAATTGGCGTTCTCCGCGCCATCCTAAATACCAATCCTAAAGAGTCGAGCATTGCGGCGCGGTTGGTGCCGATGGTTGCAAGCCGTTTTTGTGCTGAAAGTCGCGAACAACTCGCTACTTGAACGAAGGTTTTGTTTTCTTGCAGTAACTCTGCCTGTACTCCAGAAATAAACCACGATTTGGTAAATAAACAGAAAGTCGCAATAGGAAGAGGGTAAAATACACCACGAAATATGTACACTGTGCGTAAGGTTGTGGTACGTAATAAATGAGACGACTGCAGGAAGCTTGAAAACTTCCAGACTGTTTGGGTTGAAAATTAAAAAAATGTGCATCTTTCACTGTTACAACTCACTAAAGTTTCCGAGAAATCACTACTAAGCCGCATTTTCAATATCTTTGTCCAACCCTTTAGCATCATTTACCTAATGCGGATTCTTGTAGCGCCAAGCCATTGGGAGCCCCTTATAACCAGTGTTGTTTGCCCGTGGGTGTTCCACTACTGTGAACGTTCCAGCCTTTATATATGAGCTCATCCCTGTGTCCAGAAATAAAACAGCCTGTCAACCCCTACTTTCGACGAACCTTAAAACTTCGGATAGTAAATTATGCAACGAACTCTGCTGTTCAAACTCATGCATATTTACGACACAAGTTTTACCCCACTTTCTTCCCACAAAGTTTTATTACACAAAACACGTGCACGGAGATCTGGACTAGAGTGGACTTCGTCGATTTTGAAACATATCATCAGCACAGCGGACGTACTTCGGTGTGTTTAACGTTGAAAAAAATGCAGAGGCCCGGGGAAGATGGAAGCATGGAGAGGTGGATAAATTCATGAACACCGGGTGCACTGGAGCTTAAGTTTTGAGAAGTGAGCTTGTCTTGGGGCAGCAAACTTTTGCTGCTGCAGCCTGAAGCAGTCGCAGTCTTGAATAAAACAGGCCCACTAGCCAAAAAATACCCCGTGTTCGCGTATTTTCATTTGTGAAATTGGGTGCTGTGCAGGAAGGAGCTTCCACAGTTTTTCAAGTTAAGCAACTATGTACATACATCATGGTCCACTCTTCAGGAAACGCGTGAGCGCGGCCGGTGGTCCACGGAATAAGAGACCTGGAAACGTGGATCATGCGCATATAATCGCTGAGAGTCCAATTCGGCGATGTTCACGAACGAGAAGTAGGGACGATGTTGAACGCTATGCTGCCAAATAAATGCGATGACAATGAAACGAGTGCCGACGCGTTCACTAAGCGCGCAGAGAAAGCCAGGCAGCTCACACGTGTGCGAATATATCAACAGCAAGAGTACGACGCATATGTCGCTATAATCCACGTCATACACCTGTAACGTACGAAACTGGGGACAGGGTACGTGTGTGAGTGCCTGTACGAAAACGGGGACTATCCGAAAAGTTGCTCAGGCGATACTTCGGACCTCCTTGTCCAACCTGTACAAGGCGTCGACAACACCGACCTGAACTTGTGCACGTAATGCACATTAAACCATTCGTCAGCGAGTGAATCTATGAAGCACCGTCCCTTGTACAAAGTGACTTTATGCCCTTATGAATGGCTCAGCTGTAGCATCGGGGCGATGCTCTTTTAAGCGCAGGCAAATGCCACGCTCAAAATAGACAGAAAACGAAGACGATGTGCGCGCCAACAGTCTCGTGAAATGAGACACTGACCGAAGAAGACGACGTGCTTTTGTTTATGTCTTTGCTCTTTGTTGCTGCATAAAAACATGCCGTCAGTTCTCGGACTCAACGTCTCGGTAGTCTGCTTACGTCAAACCGTGACAATATGTATATGCATGCTTGCAGGGCATAATTCTTTGAGCGCCGGTACACCGCTAAATAATATGGTGACACGTCGAAGAACAATAACCATGCGTTTTGCTTTCTACTTGTATCTTTATGTATATACATATGGCTCATTCAGTTGAAGGCCAAGTTTTTGAAAAAAGCCGTTTCAGAAATCTCTGCGTGATATTTTCGTATCTGCGACGTTCTGTGAAATAATGCTCTATTGTTTTTACGTGCTTGCAATATTACGTTGAAAGCAAGGAACAAAACCAGGCCCGTGGCAATAAAAACTCATTGAAGATACCCTGCATCGCAGTTTAATAAACAATACTTTGAAATGCCTTTTACTAAAGCATGTGCTGTTCCACGGAAACAGTTTAGGCCAGGCCAACCCCGCCTGTTGCAACACCATTACCACCACCACTACGAAAACGTAAGCGGCCGGAAATTCATATCGTTTAGGACAATATAAATTTAGTAAGTTCGTCTTGGAGGGAAAATTTTTGAATCATGCGATCGTGCTACTAGAGGACGGCCTTAGTACATTTAGGACAATTCTTTTAACGGATGCTACCACCAGCGTCTGTCGCTTTATTTGTTGTCAATCCAGTATGACCTAGTGGCCATAGCAAACAGACGTGCCCTACCTGACTGGGCACATATGAGCAAAATTTTGTTAGTAGGCTGGACGACTGTGTTGCTTTTAAATCTGCGCACAGAGACAAGAAATCAACAGATGTAACTGCTAAAGAGATGATTTCTGGGAGTTTTCACAAGAAGAAAATATTAGAGGTTAATGCTGCCTGAAGTATTGCCATGAAGTCTGGCAAGCGAAGAGAAAATGACCAATTTAGTAGTGCTGAATACATTCCCACTTGTGCCTTCTCGTCATTTATTTCTGCCTTCTCGTCATGCATTGACACGCCCCCACTATTACTTACAGCACCACGAATCCCGAACGGTGAGCTCCGTGCTCTCCCGCTTACAGAGCCCGCACCACGAGAGCGCAATCCGCAAGCCAGTACGCACTCAATTTTTACGTTTCACCTTCTGCTTCGCTCCCATGAGACTTGAAACGGATTGACCAGCGTGAAATACCAGAACCATAAAGAACCATCTGAACTAACAGAACCATCTGTTACGAAACAAAAAAATACGTAACATCACTTCATAACCAGTCGCGCGAGTACAGTCGACTAGCAACACGCACCACGCAAGAAAATGGTGTCACTGAAAATCATGGAACATCTGGTTACAATACTAAAATCACGCAACTACGTCTTACGGCACAAAAACTCACGTAACACTCAAGTGACTAAAATCACGTAGTATCGCGTAGCTATCAAGTGACACGAATAATACAGCGTCACGTAAGTGCTCGGGTGACAAAAAGCCTAAAAGAAAAAAATAAAATTACGCACAATGAGGTAAAAGCCAGTCGCGTGATACATTCAAGCCAAAAACTACGTGGCAGCTAGTCACGTGGAATGTCGAGCCGAGTGTTGCCGTACCTTGCACTACTAGGACAAAATCCCCGCCGCGGTGGTCTAGTGGCTAATGTACCCGGCTGCTGACCCGCAGGTCGCGGGATCGAATACCGGCTGCGGCGGCTGCATTTTCGATGGAGGCGGAAATGTTGTAGGCCCGTGAGCTCAGATTTTGGTGCACGTTAAAGAACCCCAGGTGTCTCTCATAATCATACGGTGGTTTTGGGACGTTAAACCCCACATATCAATCAATTAAAGAACCCCAGGTGGTCTAAATTTCTGGAGCCTTTCCTTATGGCGTCTCTCATAATCATATGGTGGTTTTGGGACGTTACACCCCAGATATCAATCAATTCCTAGCAAAAATTTGTCATCTCTAGAAAAAGCTTCACATTACTAGCAAATCTTAGCTTGGTCGAACACTGCCTCCGCTGATGGTTCCAGCCTAGCGCCAATATTGTCTGAAGCTTTCAGCGCGCATTACCCTGGTGTGTTTTCAGTAATGATTGTTTTACCAACGTATATTTTTTTCGGGCTTGAACGTACAACCTGCATTTGTACTCACCAGATATGAAATAAACGCAGGATGATTCGTAGTAAGCCAAATTTTTGTTGCTGTAAGAGCGACTAATGCGGCGACGTTTTAGGCATAACACATTTACGTCAATTTTTGCTTGCTTGTCATTTGCTTTAGAAGACTGAAGGCGGTCCTTAGCACCTGGCCCTATTTGTGTTTTCGTTGTTTTTTATGTTTTGTTTCAACTAGACCTATCGCAACGCGAATAAACGGCGTAATTATTGCGATTGCAGTGACTGCGACAACTAAGAATAATATCTGATGTTTAACGTCCCAAAACCACGATGTCATCATGAGAGACACCATAATGGGGGGCTCCGGAAATTTCGATCGCCCGGGGTTCTTTAACGTCCACCGAAATCTGAGTACGTGGGCCTCGAACATTTCCGCCTCCTTAGAAAATGCAGCCGCCGCAGCTGGGATTCGATCCTAGAACCTTCGGATTAGTAGTCGAGCGCCAGAACTACAAACCATTGCGGCGAGACAACGCAAGCGTTCCGACACCGAAAATCGAACGACTGCAATAGCACACAGTCAGCTGCTTCTTCGTGAACAGGCGCAGAGAACATCCACAATTACCGAAAAAACTTCACTAAATTCCCAGGGTGATCCCTGAGCGAAAGCGGAAACATCTCACGTCCTTTTGATCAGCCCATGTGGCAGTGTGGGTGAAGTCTCGGTGAATACAATCTATATGCTATTACCGCTGTGCACTGCTTGTCGTCGCGAGTAAACAAAGTGGTCTCGATAATTGTCATGCTCAGAAGCCCGAGTGTGTCGGTACGGAGTCCGCTATCTATCATGGTCAACATCTTCGAAATGCCATTTAAACTGGTGTCGCACGGGCACTTTTTCGTAATCAGGGCTGAGCCGGATGGTATTTTTTTGGCCCCGATCCACAGTGCTTGCTCGAGCGCAGCCACAAGTAATTCAGATTGAGTTTGGCGGACACAAGAGCTGAATTGTGGTGGGGTTAAAACGATTGCGATAGCAACCTCTATCTCTAACGGAACTGATTGTATATAAAAGGGACAGTGCAACCGTGCCTGATCCGGATCGAGCCTAATGCAGATGTGCTCTGATTAAGGGTACCCGTGTGACATTGGCACACTTTCGAGTGGGATCGAGATGAATTTGTGCATCACGATTGTCTGTATAAGGTGGTTACTGAAGCTACATAACTGCGGTGGAGATTTGCGATTGCGAGCCCAATCAAGACGAGTTTCTTTATACTGATCGATAATGCAATATTTGGCTTTGGAAAAAGACCTACAGAAAACAGTCTTGTCTAGGTCTTCTTTCTTGTGCCTTAAGTGTTTCGTTAAGCTTCCATGTATCATCGTGAGCATTATTTAACACTATAGCACTTATTAGGTGCAGGTGACTTACATGCCAAAAATTACCATACATGTCGGCGGGAATCTAACAATGAGAGACGTGAAGCCAAACACGTCAACTCTACAGGGCCGACTAAAGATAGCCTCGCTATAAGGAAAATAACAGATATAATTTAGCAGACACGCCATAATGAACGGCTCAGAATAACTTAGACCACCTGGGTTTACTTAACGTGCACTGACATCACACAGCACACGCACCCTTCGGACTCCATTAAAATGCCATCGGGATCAAAACAGGCCTTTGTCGGGTCAGCAGCCGAGCACCCTAGAAAATTTTACTTCATATAAACACCAAGCAAGTGCCTGATCTGCGACATTCGTCTTCTTATGAACGGTTAATGTGCGCTCTATTAATTAAATTTTAGTTTTCAGCCTTGAATCTAGGTCGCCCTTTCCACACTCCACTGACATAAAGGAATGTTGTGCCGACAGCAGCTGCTGCACCTTATACACGTGAATAGTCTCATGTAAAACGATGTTCGATCAACAACAAGCGGCCTGCAGCTTTGATTTGACTTGTGAGGTTTGACGTCCAAAAACCACGATATGATTATTGGAGACGCCGTAGTGGAGGGCTCTGGAATTTTCGGCCACCTGAGGTTCTTTCATCATCATCATCATCAGCAGCAGCAGCAGCAGCAGCAGCAGCAGCAGCAGCCTGACTACGTCCACTGCAGGACAAAGGCCTCCCTCATGTTCCACCAGCTAACCCGGACCTGTGCTTGCTGCTGCCACTTTATACTCGCAAACTTCTTGCCCCGCCGTGGTGGTCTAGTGGCTAAGGTACACGGCTGCTGACCCGCAGGTCGCGGCTTCGAATCCCGGCTGTGGCGGCTGCATTTCCGATGGAGGCGGAAATGTTGTAGGCCCGTGTGCTCAGATTTGGGTGCACGTTAAAGAACCGCACGTGGTTGAAATTTCCGGAGCCCTCCACTACGGCGTCTCTCATAATCATATGGTGGTTTTGGGACGTTAAACCCCACATATCAATCAATCAATCGCAAACTTCTTAATCTCATCTGCCCACCTAACCTTCTGTCTCCCCCTAACCCGCTTGCCTTCTTTGGGAATAAAGTTAGTTACCCTTAATGACCAGCGGTCATTCTGTCTACGCGCTACTAGCTTTGCTCATGTCTATTTTCTCTTCTTGATTTCATCTATGATATATCATTAACCCCCGTTTGTTCCCTAATCCACACTGCTCTTTAACGTTCACCCAAATAGGAGCACACGGGCCTACGAAATTTCCGCCTCCATCGGAAATGCAGCCACCACAGCCGGGACACGAACCCGCTACCTGCGTGTCAGCAGCCGAGTACCTTAGCCACTAGACCACCACGGCGGGGCGCGGCACGAAGCAAACCAACCGATGAGGAATAATGATAATCGGTATATATATTGATATTGAAGGTGAAATTCGTTAAGAGCTCGCACTACAGGCGACCACCGTGATAACATGATTTTCTTATATATTTTGAATAAGAAGCAATTTTAGCAGACCGAAAGCACTTTGGGAGTTTTGTCTATATATCTATCTATCTATCGATCTATCTATCTGTCTGTCTGTCTATCTATCTATCTATCTATCTATCTATCTATCTATCTATCTATCTATCTATCTATCTATCTATCTATCTATCTATCTATCTATCTATCTATCTATCTATCTGTCTATCTATCTATCTATCTATCTGTGTATTTGAATTACACAAATAGAATAATATCCAGTAATCGCTGGTTTGAACTGCGGCATATGAAGTGCGGAATATTTCAGCTTTTTCATCACAATTCGCCAAAAGGGGCAGTCGCACACGTTACATGGAAGCCCAAAGCCGTCTTGCCAGAACGAATGATCAAACTGGGCCTTTGTTTCAGTGAACTTTTTAATGGATCGAACTAGAGCACCGCGTACCATTGTGTAGGTGACACACACCTTAAGGTGTGGCAGGCAGTGTTACGGAACGGGCGCCTCTATTCCATTCCATGATGATTGATATGTGGGGTTTACCGTCCCAAAACCACCATATGATTATGAGAGACGCCGTAGTGAAGGGCACCGGAAATTTCGACCACCTGGGGTTCTTTAACGTGTCTATTCCATTCCAATTCCATTCCAAAGTATCAGGATTTGCCGCAATTCTATTCCTTTCAATTCCTCGGAATTAAAAAAATGGCCCATTGACACTCCGGTAATGGCGGAACAATTCAATTCCAATCCTGCAAATCCTCAATGTATTAAAGACATGTTGATAGTTCAGAATGAACACCCCCATAAATATGGTGTCATCAGAGGCACTAAAACTGCAAAAGTACGTAACACACATTACCCTGAAGCACCACACTGTCATCTGGTTCCCCGACCATCTCGGCCAGGTGCCGGGTGCCCATCCAACCTCAACGAGATCGCCCATGATGCAGCGCGTGCACTTACCGACCGCGGCGCCACAGGGCAAACCCATTTCGATGACTTAGAGAGCATTCAGGATGCACCCATTATGTACAACGGCATAACAAAGCACTTTTACCTTGAACGCCGCATATTTCAACCCCACATCCAAAACTTAAGAGACCACATGCGCTAACCCTACGCCTATTACAGGCACACACGTACCCAAACTTTGCCTAGTTTCACGTTTATTATCCTGATGCATAGCCCAGCGACACATGCCCCTCGTGTGGACACAAGGCTACACTCGCACACGTGATCTGGGAGTGCAGAAACACTCCTCCCGACTCTACTTCGGACAAGTGGGAGAGGTCCCTCAGGAGCTCACTTCTCGCCGACTTACAATGGGCCGTCCAGCAGGCCCACGAAGCGGCCGCCAGGTACTCCCTGTCGGTCCCTACGTGGAGACGCCCGCTACGCGCTAAGCGCGTCCTGCAGGATTGAAATATAGTTTTTTTTATTCCATTCTACGTTACCCATGTCGAGGGTTAGTAGCTTGGCGGCATATCTCATGCAGTAAACCGCCCTACTAATTCCTCTAGGAGCACTTCTCCCGCTACATTTAGTATTGACATGGTCAGCATGTTTGAACGAATCGTGATGTTTTTTAAGGCTTAATTTTTGTTGTTTGAATGCTGAAATAGCGTAATTTTATGCTGACAAAAGCAGTGTTCAAGAAGAACAAGCGTTTTTGCCACGCGCTTGAAGCTGTCGGGAATATGAAGAAAACTGATATTTAGATAATGGGGGACGAAAACTCTCTAAATCTGCTGGTATTACATGGAACGGTACACCACCACTCGGGCACCTTGTGCCTTTGAAACGAATACGGAACACAGCACGCCGCACTGCTCACTAGCCCTCATGCTTTTCAAGCACGCCTCACAAGCATGGGTTGGGTGATGAAAACTTTCCGGGTTAGCATGCGCACAGATATCAATGTTTTTAGATACAATATCTAAAAACGTTGGCAGGTATGCATTCTCATCCTTATCGCAAATGTTACATACGTGTGCCTGGTACTAAACTGATCGTAAGATATAGATCAGGTCGTGAATATAGTATTCGCCCCTTCCGTGTGGGGGGACAACCAACTTGCAGTAATAGTTTGTATTTCCCTTCAGTATTCATTGGTTAATGCGTATGTTTGTACGCTAACTTATACCGAGGTTTCTCTTCTACAAATTGATGGAGAGATTGTTCACTTTTGCACCAGGCCTATCCTTGGCTTTGGCTAACTAAAGGTGGACCTAGAGAATGCGTTGTGGCCTTCGACTTCAATAGAGAATGTACTGAGGCTTACATAACTAATTAGAACATGACGTTACAGTAGTAGCCAATAAGGGTGTAGCAAAAAAATACGGTCCTTCACAATGTCCTTTTTGCTTGGCGATGCGAACACGAATATGCGCCGAGTCGTAGGAACCGAATGAAGTTACAAAAAAAGGTAACAATAATAATTAAATGATCCCACCCCGGAGGACTGGGTGTGCGGGATGACTAGCTCTCAGCTAGAGATTCAGGAACGTATGATTTCCTGAGCTTCATCTCCCGAACGCCTGATCTCCCAACAGGTTCGGCATTTGGTCACTAGCTCTTTGGTAACTAGGTCAACAACATAAAAAGTTCTTAATCGCCTTCGTGATTTTCAAATGGTCCAATAAATATCGCAAGCAGTACAAGGCGCAAAAAACGCTTTATTTTTGTTCAATAATTGAAATTTTGCAACGAATTCTTAGTAGCTAAATGCTGATTTTAAAACCTGAATTGTGACTGGACATTTCTTTCGAGGCTTGGTTAAACAAAAAAAATGAGAGAATACAATTGTCGTCTACCTAGGGGCGCATCACAAATATGAGCTCCTTAAGCTTGAACCACTACACACAGGAGCCTCTGTAATTGTGCATTACGGTGGTGCTTCTCTAGCCGCCAACAGGCGCGGCAGCGGCGGTGGCGCCAACCGGGCCTCCCTCCATCCTAGAACAGAAAGAACGAGGGTTTCCCTTGGCGCGAATCGTCACATCGGGTCTTGGGGATACACCGTAGAGGCCGTGGTTACGTAGGCTTTCCTGCTTCAGGTGGGTTTCGGGACAAATTTTCGTGTACGACTGTGTGATGCGCTGACCAACAGACATTCGCTGACAGAGTTTCGGGTGAAGGTACCCATGTCTATATAGGAGGGACAGTATTTCAAAGGGTGCGGGGGAGTACGAGGTGAGACGATGGCGCAAAGTGATATACGAAAACTTGCAGTGAACAAAAGCATCGCGCCAGCGTCAATAAGCATCACATCTTTGAAAAGCATTTTTTTAATATGCGTCCAAGTCGCCCACGGCGAAAGAAGCTAGCACAAAGAAGTGAAGGGTAAAGAGAGGGAAGTCAGGTGTGGACTGTGGCTGGGGTGCCGCCGAGGGGGAAAAAAGTCACAAGGCGTAAAAGGGGTTATGCTGCCGCCATGGTTCCGCTCCACCACGGGTACGCGAAGACCAGCGACAAACATCAGAGGAGCACAATTGCTATAAGAACAAAGTTGTAGTAAGCGCGCTGCTTATAAATGTACCGTGCTTGTAATCAGCCAAAATATTTTATGAATATTGCTTTAGTGTTAAATTCAAGGCTCTGATTCACTAATGTTTGAAGTTTAAAAAACAGTATATAGACGAAGACGGACTCCATTTTCGTAAAAAGACGTTATTGCATTCCGATTCCATTCTGGACAAAATGTGCTTAATTCAATTGCCATTTTATTCCTCCAAGCGCTGTCCCCATTCAATTCACATTCTATTCAGGAGTTTCAAAATTGTGGAATGATTCTGGAATCATCCCCATTCCGGAGTGGTCCCTCCGCAACACTGGTGGCAAAACGTAATCAAACGGGGCCAGAGAAGAGAAGACGTGGGCTGGAGTGGCCCTCGTTGCGGCTAAAGATACTGAACCTTCTGTCCTACGGAGAACCATCATTTTTTGTGGCTTTCTAATCTTTCTTTTTTTTATTCCGAGCCTATTTTAATGAGTCCTAGTAGCTCTATTTTTTATAAACCTTCGAATGTACTAACTGTCACGTAGTTTATTTACGTATAGACCTACTGGAAGGCAGGGAACGCCACAAGAGCGAGGAACGTTAACAGGCCGAAAATACAAGACAAGCGCAAGCTCGGGTCGCGCGTGTGCACCAACGCTGTGGCTTGCCATTTCTTGCTTCTTCGTCGTCGTTCGCATAGTTTTCTACATTGGCCCCCAGTGAATAGCGTAGCCAACCTGGCGACTTAAGGCGTAGTCACTATAGCGGAGTCGTAATACGGCTTCAGGCGACTCACATGCACAATTTCTCGGCCACGACGGCGTAAGTCATGAGACTGTGTCAAAGGTTCAATCTCATAATTGACTGGTGACGTACGGGCGAGAATGCGGTAGGGCCCGTGGTATATGCCAGTAATTTTGAGGAAAGGCCAGGAGTATTCGGTGGAATCCAGAGCCAAACAAGAGCACCAGTCGTGAAAGTAGAGAGATGTCGGTCGGTGTCATGCCGTAGCTTCTGGTGGCCTTGGTCCTCGGTTGTCAGTGAACGGTCCAATCGTCTAAAATCTTCTGCGTACCTGGCAACATCTAAAATTGCAGTGTACTCAGAGGAGTCGGGCGTGTATGGGAGGATAGTGTCCAGCGTGCACGATGGTTCGCGTCCGTACAACAGAAAGAAAGGGGAAAACCCTGTTGTCTCGTGCGTAGCGGTGTTATACGCATACGTGACGAATGGAAGGACAGTGTCCCAATTGGTCTGGTCTGAAGCTGTGTACATCGTCAACATATCGCCGAGGGTAAGATTACATCGTTCTGTGAGGCCATTCGTCTGTTGGTGATATGCTGTCGTCATGAGATGAACCATGTTGCACTGAGCGAGCAAGTCTTTAAATGGCGTCAGACAAGAAAACACGCCCCCGGTCGCTCAAAAGTTCGCGGGGAGCACCATGGAGAAGAACGAAGTTGTGCAAAATGAAAAACGCAACTTCCCTCGCGGTTGCTGCGGGTAGTGCTGCTGTTTCCGCGTAACGCGTGAGGTGGTCCACGCCGACAATTATCCACCTATTTCCAAGAGACGACGTGGGAAGCGGTCCGTATAAGTCGATACCGATTCGGTAAAATGGACGCGCTGGACAAGGCAGAGGCTGAAGTGCACCGGCAGGGCATTGAGGTGGGGCTTTACGTCGCTGGCATGCAGTACAAGCACGTACGTACTTGCAAAGAAATGTGTACGTGCCACGCCAGTAGTACCGCTGACGTAGACGGTTGTAAGTTTTGAGAGTGCCGGCGTGAGCGCTTTGCGGGTCGTTGTGGAAAGCTGTACAGATTTTCGAACGCATGTGGTTGGGTATCACTAACAGCCACCTCCGACCTTCAGACGTGTAATTCCGCCGATAGAGGAGGTCGTCTCGAATAGCGAAATGTGTGGCTTGACGGCGGATAGTTCTTGAGACCAAATTAGCTGACGGATCAGTCAGAAAGGCAAGGAGTTGGGAAATCCACACATCTTTGCGTTGTTCCGATACCATGTCTGTGAAGTCGATTGGTGTTATGACAGCTGAAGAAGGTGACGAGGTGGTTGGGTCAGCCAGTAGCGGTGAGCGTCGGAATGCTTGCGGCCGGATCGGTATACAACACGAATGTCGTATTCCTGTAGGCGAAGCGCCCAACGACCAAGGCGCCCGACGGGTCTTTGAGCGATGATAGCCAGCATAGAGCGTGGTGGTCCGTAACGACTTCGAAAGGGCGGCCATAAAGGTATGGGTGGAACCTCGTCAAAGCCCTGACAATTGCGAGGCACTTTTTCTCCGTGACGGAATAATTACACTCGGCTTTCTTGAGGGTTCAACTCGCGTAAGCGACCACGTATTCTTGGTATCCTGGTATTCGTTGAGCCAATACAGCACCAAGACCGACACCAATGGCGTCGGTGTGGACCTCCGTAGGCGCATCAGGGTCAAAATGACGTAGTATTGGAGGTGATGATAATAACCGCCAAAGTGCGGTGAAGGATTCGTCGCACTCTTTTGACCAAGCAGAAATGCCTTTGGAAGTTGTCAACAGGTTGGTGAGAGGCGTGATGGTGGAAGAGAAGTTCCGCACAAATCGACGAAAGTATGAGCACAGGCCGATAAAACTTCGAAGCGTCTTGATGGAATTGGGCTTCGAATAGTCGGCCACGGCGCGGAGTTTCGCCGGATCCGGGAGAACATCCTCTCTGCAGACGACGTGACCCAGTATAGTGAGCTGTCGTGCGGCAAAATGGAACTTCTTGATGTTAAGTTAAAGGCCAGCAGAGGTGATACACGTGAGAATAGCACGAAGACAAACAAGGTGAGTCGAAAAGTCGCGAGAAAAAACGACGATGTCGTTTAGGTAGCAAAGGCACGTGTTCCACTTGTAGCCGCGAAGGATGGTGTCCATCATCCGTTCGAAGGTAGCTGGGGCGTTGCAGAGTCCGAACGGCATGGCGTTAAACTCATACAGCCCATCAGTTGTTACAAATGCAGTCTTCGATCGGTCAGGATCAGCCAATGGAACTTGTCAATATCCTGAGCGTAAATCTAAAGAGGAGAAATATTCTGCTCCTTGCAAGCAATCGAGAGCATCATCGATGCCTGGCAATGGGTACACATCCTTCCGAGTTATCTTATTGAGCCGGCAGTAGTCGACACAGAATCGGATAGACCCATTCTTTTTGCGCACAAGTACAACTGGGGACGACCAAGGGCTCTGCGATGGCTGGATGACACCACGCTTGAGCATATCGTCGACTTGTTCATTGATAATACGGCGCTTTTCCGCTGAAACTCGATATGGTCGTTGGCGTAAAGGAACATGAGTACCGGTGTCAATGTGGTGCGTGATGTTCGCTGTACGACCCAAAGATGGTTGAGCGCAATCGAACGCAGAACGGAACTCTCGAAGAAGGGACAAGAGTTCGCGTCTTTGTGTCGGTGATAGCTCAGCGGCCACAGAGGGCTGGAATGAGTCTGGCGCGGGCAGTGTGGCCACAGGTGGCGTATTAGCATTGAGATGGAGGTGAGGTGGGTGTTCGGCAAACTCCAGAGGGCGCAAGAGGTCAACGTCTTGTATGTTACCCAAACATTCTCCGCAAAGTAAGGTAACTGGCGACGATAGCGAGTTCGCAACGAGCATGGCGGTAGCACCGGGTTCCACGGTGAGTATGGCAAAGGGCAGGTGTAGGCTACGGCGGCGGGTAAATACGTCAGACTGAGTGAACAAAACAGTTCCGGCAGGAGCGGCCGTACAGGTCAGGGCTACAAGGGTGGATGTTCTCGGTGCTATTTCTGTGTCTGCAACAACGACAAGATTGTAAGCTTCAGAAAGAGAATCTGCCAAACACACTGAGAGCTTTGTAGCGGTGTAAGGGCAACGTCTGCACGTGAGCAATCTATGATGGCCCAATGACGCGAAAGGAAGTCCCATCCAAGAATGACTTCGTGGGAGCATGATGCCAGCACAAAAAATTCAATGGCATAAAGTTCACCTTGGATAATGACACGTGCAGTGCACACAGCTGTAGGTTCTAGCACTGCGAGTTGGCCATGCGGAGCATCAGGCCCGAAAGAGGCGTCGTCACCTTTTTCAACTTGCGGCATAAAGTCTCACAGATTATGGAAACGGCGGCTCCTGTGTCGATAAGCGCTTGTGCGGTGGTCCCGTTTTGCGGCGAGAAAGGTGGAGGCCTTAAGCAGCTCGAATGGTATGCAGCTGTTGCCTCCGGAGCTGCAGCTATCAGTTTCCCTCTTCTGTAGCAGGTCGACGATGCATAGGTGACAGGGAGCGTCGTCGGGCGATGGTGACCGATGGTTTGCGAAGGGTTGATGACCGTCAGTGGTGTACCTTGATGGCGTCCTAGACGACGACGCAATTGGCCTGCCCACGGTGTCAACTGGAGGGGGATCTCGGCGACAGTGGCGGGCGACGTGTCCAACGATACCACAGGCGAAACAGATGGGCCTATTATCTGGCGTCCTCCAAGCTTCTGCTCGACGGTATAATGGAGCAGAAGATCTCGCGTAGGGATACGGCGCAGCAATAGGGGTTGTAGGCACGACATAGGGCGGCGTGGCAGGTTGAGCATACGGCATACGCTGTTGAGTAGGCCGAGCAGCGACGGCGGCATACGTGAGAGGCGTAGTGACAGGTGGTTGCTGATGCATCGGTGCAAGGGCCTCAGCGACTTGGGTTCGAATGGCGTGTTGGAGGTCCGGTGCCAAAGCTTGCGCGGGCTCATGTGTCAGTGGCAGCAGTGACAGCTGCGCCACCTCTTCGCGGACGAAGTCCTTGAATGTAGAAAGCAGCGGCTGCTGATCGGTAGGATGGGCAGCTAGGTGCAAGCTTGCGAGCGTGTCTGGCGTCGTGAGGGCTTGACGAGCAATTGCGCGCTGCCTACGCAACTCATCGAAGCTCTGACAGAGAGAAACGAGCACAGCTATTGGGGGGGGGGGGGGATTTCTCGCGAGCAACATCTGAAAGGCGCCGTCGTCAATGCCTTTCAAAATGTGCCTGATTTTTTCTTCCTCAGGCATGATAGAGTTCACGCGGTTGGATAGATGCAACACATCTTCAATATAGCCCGTGTAGGTCTCGCCTGGTTGCTGCGCACGGTGACGTAAACGGTGCTCGGCTTGAAGCTTCCGTGCCCCAGGTCGTCCGAAGACATCCGTAATAGCAGTCTTGAATGCAGACCACGTAGAAATGTCAGCTGCGTGGTTATTAAACCACAGTGGCGCGGTGTCCGCAAGGTAGAACGTGACAAAGCCCAGCTTACTTGGGTCGTCCAATTTGTTACTTGCGCCGACTTTGTCGTACCTCGCCAACCAATCTTCGACATCCGACTCAGTGGAGCCCGTGAAGATAGGAGGGTCTCGTTGAGGATACACGGCGCCGCAAGTGACGTGGACGGCCGAAGGTCCCACCTGGAGAGGCGTCCCGGTGGCCATGTTCGTGTCCCGTAGAGGGGGAAGCTTACGGGAGCGAAGTTCCAGGTTTGTACGGGAGTCCACACACCTCCACCAGATGTCACGTAGTTTATTTACGTATAGACCTACTGGAAGGCCAAAGAATGCCAGAAGAGCGAGGAACGTTAACAGGCCGAAAATACAAGACAAGCGCAAGCACGGGTCGCACGTGTGCACCAACGCTGTGGCTTGCCGTTTCTTGCTTCTTCGTCGTCGTTCACATAGTTTCCTTCATAACAAACATCATCGATAATATGGTGCTTTTATTTGGCTCAGTATTGGTAAAGTTCTGAAAGAATCTGAATCTGGTAAAGAATCTGAAATTATTTTATTTTGGAGCGCCCACACAAAAGTGCCCCAACCGCTGATGTGAGCGCCACATTTAGTGAAGTGTACACAACCCGACGTGACGTGACGAAGAGGGTTACGTGCACTGCTCGCTATCGTACAGCTTGTATTTTTCTGGGCCGCATTCATTGTCATAATACTGCAGGCACTCGTCCGACACAGAATCCTTGGAGTCTACCTTCACCCACATGATACATTCTGCAAAAGATGAAAAATTTGTGTCAGTGCCGGCTGCAAAAAACACCTAGGCTATATCACAGCACGTTAAAGCGACACTAAAGAGAAACAATGGCTTGGTTTAAAGTGATAAACTGCGCTATGCTGCACTATCATAATTTTTTTTATTGTGGGAGAAAATGAACGTTAAAGTTTCGTTTTTTTTTTAATTCAAGCCGAGAACTCCACGCGTGACGTTAACTTTTTCAGAAGACTTCTTCTCATTTTCGTCATATCGACTCAATAACAATTTTTTCAAAAGTCGTATGCTAAGCCTAAGGCAGCCATAGATGACAATTTACTTCAATTTTATCAATGAAGCCACGTATGACCCAGTGGACGCCTTCAAAATCTACAACCTCACGATGTTTGATGCGGGAGTCGAATACAGACTCTCCATCCACATTTTATTTTGGCACGTTTTTTAAAAAAGTCCGAAAAGGTGAAAAAAAAGTGCGAAAGAAAATGTGGATGGAGAGGCTGTCTTTCGATTCCCGCATCAAACACCGTGAGGTTGTAGGTGGTGTTTTCGGTATTGTGAAGCATTAATTTACCAAGGCGCGACACATAATTATCCTCTTTATTGCCCCTAGAAGCGTCGCTTTCGTAAAAAGTTTGACTATATTTCCCAAAATGCTTTTCGAGCACTACAGCATATTCCTAAATATATGTCCGATAATCTTTAAATATAAGAGAAATACCATATTTGCTTGCTCCCTCAATACTTAATTTTTTTTCTGTTGCGACAGATATGATTGGTTGATTGATTGATATGTGGGGTTTAACGTCCCAAAACCCCTATATGATTATGCGAGGCGCCGTAGTGGAGGGCTCCGGAAATTTTGACCACCTGGTGTTCTTTAACGTGCACCCAAATCTGAGCACACGGGCCTACAGCGACAGATATTATAAAACATGCCTAAAATATCAATTACTGTAGTATTCAAACAAATGTAAGTTAAGAGCTTTAATTGGTGAAAACGTATGGTTAGACCAAATAGAAAAAGTATAGTCTTTGCTTCAAAGAGTCCAACGCCCTTTCCAGATTTCCAAAAAGCGGCCGCTGGTACTTTCAACACATCTATAAACTCTGACCAATTTCGCCGGTGAAACCGCAACGCAGAAGAGCTCAGATATCCCGTTTTTCTGGTACATCTCAAATTATTTAGGCTTCTGTATCAACCATCGATCGACTTCACACTATTTTCACTATTTGTGTACGGGACGCACTTGAAATTTGAGTACGCATGACGCACGCACGTCCATCATTGTAGAAGAGCTAACACCACTTCAATCTTCGTCCTCAACAGTGCCGTCATTTTGGTAGTCTAGTAGTTTCGGTCATTCGCGCCTCCATTTTCCTCGAAAATTTAGTCCAAATTCATTACTCTGCAGAAACTATTAGAAGTTGCTTTTTTGAAACCTGAGAGCGGCGATGGATCTTCGCTGAAAAAGCGTTATATTATAGTTTCGTTAATTACCGCTGTAGTTAACTTTCTCAGCCATTTTAAGAAGTAATGCCGCTACTGAAATAGCAACTATGTAGGCAGCAAGCAATTATTCTATTTTCTTTACTCTCGAGCGTTATATATGCATATATACATGCATAAACTTGGAACACTACATAACGAAAATCAGGTCTTGAGTAAACGCTGTTTTTCTTAACTTTGTTACAATACTTCGGCAACAATTTTACTTCATTTGCTACCGCAGTAATTTATTGACCTAATATTGAAACAAATAAAACACTAAATGTAAATATACTACTGGTAAAAAGATTTGTGCTTTCTATAAAAAACGTTAACCATACAGCCTATTCCAGTTCTTCGCTAAAGCGAAAAAGAAAGAAAGTTAAAACACAAATGATTCAACTATGATAGTCATATTCACAAATTCACATATACCTCCATGATTTCTTTCAACATATTCTGAGATGGTCAAAAACAGGCCGGGTGCAATTATATATATATATATATATATATATATATATATATATATATATATATATATATATATTTCCACCAGTCCACTCAGTCCTGTGCTGCCAATTTATACCCACACACTTTTCGAGCTAATTTTCCCACCTAACCTTCTTTCTCCCCCTAAACTGCTTGCCTTCTCCCAGTTAGTTACCCTAAATGACCAGCAGTTATCCTGTCTACGCGCTACATGCTCGACTAATAACAATTTCCTCTTCTTGATTTCAACTTAGATATCCTTAACCCCCGTTTATTCCCTAATTCAATAAATAAATGCTCATAATATAGCCAGCCACTCTACATAGCCTTCATATATTACGAGATGGCGTTTAATTCAGTAGAATTATCAGCAGTCATGCAGACACTGCGGAATCAGGGCATCGATGAGGCATGTATAAACATCCTGGAAGAAATCTACAGTGGATCAACTGGTACCATAGTGGTTCATAAAGAAAGTGAAAGAATACCAATCAAGAAGGGTGTAAGGCCAGGGGATACAATCTCCCCAATGCTATTTACCGCGTGCGTACAGGAGGTTTTCAGAGGCTTAGAATGGGAACAGCTCAGGGTAAGAGTTAATGGATAGCACCTTAGTAACCTGCGCTTCATCGATGATATTGCATTGCTGAGTAACTTAGGGGAATAATTGCAACTCATGTATACAGAGTTAGACAAGGAGAGCAGAAAGGTGGGCCTTAAAATTATGCTGCAGAAAACGAAAGTATTGTACAGCAACTTCGGAAGAAAACAGCACTTCGAGATAGATAATATTGCACTTCAAGTTGTAAAAGACTATGTCTACTTAGCGCAGGAAATAACCGCGGAGCCGAACCACGAGATTGAAGTAACTAGAAGAATAAGAATGGGGTGGAGCACATTTGGCAAGCACTATCAAATCATGACAGGTAGATTACCACTATCCCTCAAGAAGAAGGTATATAACAGCTGCATCTTGCCGGTACTTAGCTATGGAGCAGAAACCAGGAGAGTTACAAAGAGGGTTCAGCTTAAATTGAGGATGATGCAGCGAGCAATGGAAAGAAAAATGGTAGGTGTAACCTTAAAAGACAGAAGAGAGCAGAGTGGATTAGGGAACAAACGGGGGTTAAGAGAGAGAGAGAGAAATAATTAAAAGGAAGAGACAGGGAGGTTAACCTAGACGAACTGGTTTGCTACCCTGTACGGGGGTGGGGAAAAGGGTCGGAAAGAGGATAGATATAAAATAAATTAGGAAAAAAAACCACATGCACACACATTCAGGGAGTTCCGATCACAGTCGAAAGATGTCATAGTTGAAATCAAGAAGAGGAAATGGACCCGGGCTGGGCATGTAGCGTGTAGACAGGTTAACCGCAGATCAGTAAGGGTAACCAACTGGATTTCCACAGAAGGCAAGCGGGTTAGGGGGAGACAGATGGTTAGCTGGGCAGATGAGATTAAGAAGTTTGCTGGTATAAACTGGCAGCAGCAAGCAGAGGACCGAGTTGACTGGCGGAACATGGGAGAGGCCTTTGTCCTGCAGTAGTTGAAATCAGTCTGATGATATATATATATATATATATATATATATATATATATATATATATATATATATGGTCGGAGTTTTTTCTGGCTACCATAATAAAAATTATAAACTTCGGGAATGGTGCGGTATAGGAATCAAAACAATAATGTATTGATTCATTCCTAACAGTTTCGGCTGGTGGACCAGCCTTTTTAGGAAGATCTAGGCTTAGGTCATCTGAAGGCTGGCCCACCAGCCGAAATTGTTAGGTAAAAATAAATAAATTATTGCTTTGTTTCCTAAACTACATTTTTCTCGAAATTTATAATAAATAGCTCTCAGACCCGAGCATTATTGCCTGTTGCATCTCACTAATATTTTGTCCCACAATGTATATATATATATATATATATATATATATATATATATATATATCAGTCAGAATCAACAGGCAATAATGCTAGGGAATGAGAGCGGATTTTATTAGTAATAAATGTAATATAAATATAAAGAATGAAATGCGGATGAAATAGAACTTGCTACCAACTGAGCTACCCGACCACTTTATGGGGCATATATGTCCATTCAAACGTGGCATCGTCAGTCAGCGCAACCCCCCCCCCCCCCCCCGGAGCCATGACTACGAATGTGGAGCACTGTACGTGATGAAGCTGACCAGGTGTGTAATGAATGCCGCTTGTGTTTCGCGAAAGTTATGCGACCCCAGTTTCACAAACGCGAACCAAATGATGCATCTCGAATGTATAAAGGTCTTATCTTCATGAACTAATTTTCAGAAAAAAATCCATAAGCCGCGATAGATATATACACGTCATACTTCAGCCTATAATATAAAAACCCTCATAACGCACATGCAACGGTCTATCCTGAGTATGTGTGTGAAGTTTCCTACTATTCCGATCGCCGCTATGTCAATTCATGCGTAGTGAATCGCAAGATGAAACTACTCCTATCATTTTTCAGCGAGAACGCTTGCTGTAACCGCTGAAGATCCCGTGTATAATGTTTAACACCTTTGGTTCTAGCGAAAAAGTGTCCTCCACTTACGCTGAGTGCCGGAAAGGGGAAATATGCCCCCGAAGCAGCTGTGACCGTCAAAGAAGAGCATTTGAGCCGTGCCAAGAGACCCTATGTCTGGAAAACACAGGAACATTTTTTTTCAGGAGCGCAAATCAACCACGCCGCGTAAATCAGCAGCACGAGTGTGTCACAGAATCACTCGTGTCCGTTTATGTAAACTGCGAACATGAGCCTTCATCAGCTGATTGTGCATATTACAGGTCGGAAACCTTCAGCTCTCGGTTTTCATGGTTGGGAGGCAGCAATATCTGGCCTCTGACGGGAGCCTCTTTAGGCTTCCTTGCATCACAGGCCATGTTTCCTCTAACGCAGCCTGCAAGCGCCCGCGCTTTTTCTTTTTCATTTCGGGTAAGGTAAGCAACGCAAACTTAAATCGGCAAGATTCGCTCTCATATGTGAGTTCTGTTTACTGGCGGAAACGAAGGAAGTCACGATTGAAGTACAGAGTGGTAAACAATGTCATTAAACAAGGCACGACGTCTTCTTACCAATATTCCTCCTTTTTTACTTCGGGAATGCACTTTCGAATCCTTAAAAAGGTGTCAGTTAATTGTCAGAAGTTAGCCTTGCCTGGATTTCGATATCTAATAGGCACCTCGCAGTAATACTGCACATATAAATTGTGTGCCGTGTTGCATCGCTTAGCCGTCCCACGTGTGCAGCGACACTTTGGAGACCAGCCATTGGCTCCAGGAGTTTGAGGTCTCAATGCCGCTGCGCGGGCTATTAACAACTCCACCTTTTAACTTACACCTATAGAGCCAACCGCATGAGTGCTTTCACACTTGGCCCTCCTTCCCCTCTTCCTACTCTGTGGCTGCTAGCGCCGACAAGGGAACCGTTGAACACGTGCTCAAGAGCTGAACGACCGCACGCAACCAGTTTATTCATGCGGCAGGTATGTTAATCAGGTGTGGCCGCTTCCGCTGACTCAACTACATTTATTGCAGATATAATCGAGGGCAGCTTTGTGACCTCATTGTGCTCATTCGTGGCAGATATATACTGAAGTGAAGCTTCTATATACTGAAACGGTTGAACTGTGGCTGCTGGGATGTTGAGGAAATGAATAATTTCAATTACCTCATCACTACTTATGAATAAATAGAAGCATAATCATCTCTTATGATGGGCAAGAATGGAAATGATTGGTTTTAAGGCACTGATCAATGAAGAAAAAACAGTGCATTCATGAGAGTCCACTTACCATCGCATGGACCGAAGGGAAAGTTTCCAGAGTCAGAAGCAGTAATATTGACGCAGTAGTCGACTTTAAAATTGCTGGAAAGTAAGAAATGGTTAAATTAAAAAGCGAGAAAACAAGCTCCAACGGTCAGAAGCTTCAAAAACTGGACCTCGTGGCACACATGAAAGGAAGTTTCTACTTAAACTACGCATTTAGGCGAACAGTATTTATGTACCAAATACGTCAACGTAGTTAAAAATAAACAGAAGCCTTACGTCCTGCGACCATGTTCTTGGTCGTCATTTTTGTGTGCCAACGGAGTTCACTCTCCAATCAAAAGTGGCACCGGTGTAATGCGCGCGCCCGCCGCCATGAGTGGCGCACCTCCCCGGATCACCCACTCAGTTTAGCCAGGTTATTAGCTCAAATTAACAGCTTCATTTAGGCTAAGGCCGTCATCATCGTTTTTTTGAACATGTCATTTGTGGCGCAATACTTAGAACATGAAGACACGAAAGAAAAGCAGATGAGTGCCATCTGTCTACGTTTTCGTTTTCCCCTATTCATGTTCCAAGCATTGTGCCACAAATAACACCTTCAACAAACATGCGAACCAACTCACCAAGATAAAAGTTCTTCTATCACCATCATTGTCAGCCTGCTTAAGTCCACTCCCAGACAAAGACCTCTCCCAATGACCTCCAATTCGCCCTGTTCTGTGCCAAGTAATTTCATTTTATACCACCTTATTTTGTCGCTCCACCTAGCCCGTGGCCGTCCCCGCCCACGTATTCACCTTACCTTAACTTCAAACAAAGTAGTTTATATTTAAATAAAAAAAATATTAAAGTGGGTTTCTTCGGTGCTTCTTGGTAAACCACATACGTGTCGGCAGAATATTAAATTTAAAATGTAGAAAATCCAAGACAGTTATTTAAAGAGAAAGACCAAATACCGTAGGCAATATCCACCGTGCTTTATTATTTGCAGTTTCAAATACCTACATTTTTAAATTCCTGACACTCACCTAACTTAAACAATTTACCATGTTTGTCATTTTAAATGCGAAATATTTTTTTCTGTACTGCAGGTACTTTTAGCATATATATATATATATATATATATATATATATATATATATATATATATATATATATATATATATATATATATATATATATATATATAGTCCAGTAGATCCTCCGTGAGCGGTCACAACGTGGTTTATTTCGACGTTTCGGCCTAGAGTCAGGCCTTCATCAGGATGAAGGCCAGACTCTAGACCGAAACGTCGAAATAAACCACGTTGTGACCGCTCACGGAGGATCTACTGGACTATATGCAACGCTACGGCCACTCAACCACCATATATATATATATATATATATGTATATATATATATATATATATATATATATATATATATATATATATATATATATATATATATATATATATATATATATATATATATATATATATATATATATATATATTACAGAGGGTTTATTTAGGAACGCGGACAGTGGAACTCATAGAGACGCTCTCAAAGGAAGGCCGCTAAGATTGTCGTCTTCTTCACTCACCTGCGCTGCGCCTCTCGAGCTAATCCGCGATCTTCCTTGTTGTCGCTATTTCGCCGCTAAATGCAGCTATGCACGCGGCATTACCCTCCCGTCAGAGTGAGCGTCGTCCCGATTCTCAACAGGTAGAGATTTGGCCAATGGGTGTTTACATCACTCAGAGTGGTAACGTTTTATGCGGGCCACGTGCACTGCCTCGGGCAGATGCTGACGACGTTTCGAACAGGAGGAGGCGTCGGGCACGACTTCGTACGTCACGTCCCTAAGACGGCGCAAAACCTTGTAGGGTCCAAAGTATCGGCGTACGAGTTTCTCCGAAAGGCCTCGCCGTCGTACAGGAAACCAAACCCCGACTCTATCTCCTTGTTGAAAAGTGACGAATCGATGGCGAAGGTTGTACCGTTGGGCGTCAAGTTGCAGGTGGTTGATTATTCAGACGCGGGCAAGCTGCCTTGCTTCCTAGGCGCGCTCAGTGAAGTCTGCGGCGTCTGTGTCGATCATTGCAATCGTAAGGCAGCATGGCCTCAAGCATTGTAGTAACTTCTTTGCCATGAATTAGTGCGAACGGTGTCATTTTCGTTATTTCCTGGCATGCCGTATTATACGCGAATGTGATGTACGGCAATATTCGGTCCCAATTCATGTATTTCACGTCGACGTACATGCAAAGCATGTCAGCGATTGTCTTGTTAAGTCGTTCTGTAAGCCCATTCGTCTGTGGGTGGTAAGCTGTCGTCTTCCTATGCGCTGTGCCGTTGGGCGTCAAGTTACTGGTGGTTGATTATTGAGATGCGGGCAGGCTTATGCGCTGTGCCACTGAGCGTAAGCACAGTGCGCAAAGGCTCGGCTGAAAACGCGGTACCTTTGTCTGTTATGACGACAGCTGGAGCACCATGTCTCAGGACAATGTTCTCAATGAAGAACTGGGCCGCTTCAGCTGCAGTGCCTCTCGCAATTGCCTTGGTCTCCACGTACCGGGTGAGGTAGTCCGTCACCACTATAACCCATTTGTTGCCGCTGTCCGATGTTGGGAATGTGCCCAGCAGCTCCATTCCTATTTGAGAAAACGTAGTTTATGGCACGGGAACAGAATGTGATAGCCCAGCGGGTTTGACAGGTGGTGCCTTGCGCCGCTGACAGTTAATACATGTTCGGACGTAATGTTTCACCTCTGCTGCGCTTCTTGGCCAGTAATATTTTTTTTCTTTGACGCGTGTCAGTGTTCTTGTGAAACCGAGGTGGCCCGCAGTGGCTTCGTCATGACAGGCTTCTGAAATTTCGCTGCGGAGGGCTTCAGGAACTACCAGCAGATAGCTTCTACCAGTTAATGAGAAATTCTTTTTGTACCGAATTCCGCCCCGTAAACAGAATGGCGATAAGTTCTTCGAAAACACTCTTGGTGCATTGGCGGCTCGTTCGTTCAAGGATTCTATAAGCGAGTTGAGCTCCCGATCATCTTGTTGTTGCCGAGAAGTGATAGCCGCATCAACAACTAAACAACAACAACCTAAAAAATTGGGAATTCATCATCCTCTTAAGCCGGTGATTCATTCGGTCACCTTGAAAAACAGTCGGTGTCTAAGTAATGCCTTCCGGATTTGAAACTACGGCCATGTCGTACTCTTGGAACCGTAAGCTCCATCGTGCTAAACGTCCACATGGGTCTTTCATGTTGGTCAACAAACAAAGACAGTGATGGTGGCTTACGACTTGGAAAGCGTGGTCATATAAGTACGGGCGGAACTTCGCAACTGCCCAAACGACAGCAAGACACTCCTTCTTCATTGTTGAGTAGTTGGACTCGGCGCGTGTCAACGTTCTGCTAGCGTAGGCAGCTATTCTCTCCACACCATCTTGGCATTGGACAAAAACAGCACCTACGCCCTCATTGCTGCAGTCTTTATAGATGGCTGTTGGTGCATTCTCGTCGAATTGCGCGAGGACGGGTGGAGCTTGTAGACGCTGTCGCAGCTCTTTGAACGAAACTTCTTGCTCTTCACCCCATACAAACGCAACGTCTTCCCTTGTAAGGCGGGTGAGTGGAGAGGCGATGTGTGCAAAGCTTGCTATAAATGACCGGTAGTAGGCGCAGAGACCCAGGAAACGCCTGGCCACTATCTTATCAACAGGCCTTGCAAACATTGCGACGGCTGCAGTTTTATCTAGGTCAGGCTCCTTATCTACACGACTGACCACGTGTCCCAGGAACTGGAGTTCTTCGAAGCCGAAGTGGCATTTTTCCGGTTTGAGTGCGAGTCCAGCGGACAGTATGGCTTGAAGGACTGACAGTAGCCACTTCAGACGTTCTTCAAACGTTACCGAAAAAACAATCACGTCGCCGAGGTACACAAGGCATGTTTTCCATTTCAGGCTGGACAGAATGGTATTCATTAGTCTCTGAAACGTGGCCGGGGCGTAGCATAGACGGAAAGGAAGGACTTTGAATTCATAAAGCCCGTCTGGTGTCACGAAGGCGGTCTTTTCTCGGTCGCGCTCCTCTACTTCTAATTGCCAGTATCCACTTTTAAGGTCCATTGATGAGAAGTAGCGCACATGCCGTAGCCTGTCCAAAGAGTCATCGATTCGTGGTAATGCATAAACATCTTTTTTTCGTAACGTGGTACAGCTTACAATAATCTATGCAGAAACGCAAGGTACCATCTTTCTTTTTGACGAGTACCACTGGCGATGCTCAAAGACTCTTTGATGGCTGGATTACGTCATTTAGTAGCATCTTCTTGACTTGCTGCTGGATTACCTCACTTTCTTTCTCAGCGACGCGACATGGGTTCTGTCGGAACGGTCTTGCTGTGTCTTCAGTAATGATGCGATGCTTAGTCAGAGCTGTTCGACCCACTCGTGATGTCGATGAGAAGCAGTCCTTGAACTGGTTGAGCAGCTTCATAAGACTGCATCGTTCAGTCGGTGTTAGACTCGGACCGATATAGACTGGTGGTGTATGCGGAGGTGATTGACCTGTGGCTTCCCCTTGCATAAGAAGACAGTCGTGAGAGTAGTCGAGCTCTTCAAGGTGCGCCACAGCCATGCCTTTACCGATGTGCTGGCACTCATACTTGAAGTTGGTCAGAAGCACCTCTGCGCGCCCATCCACTAAGCTGACGATGCTGTGAGCGATGGCATTGCCATTTCGAAAAAGAGGGGCAGGGATGTGTTCGGCTAAGGCGTCATCATTACAGTGCACACCGCAACACACAGAAACAAGACTACATGACAGTAGTGGCACGAAGACGTCGTCGTTGACATCACGTAACACCCTGGGTTCTTGGTCTGGATCATAGGTCACAGGCTTGTCAGTGACGAATGTAATCACACTATCACGTACGTTGACCACAGTACTGTACTCTCTTAAGAAGTCTATACCCAGTATCAGAGGATTGCAGCGCACCGGTAGGATCAGATGTGGCTACAAAAGCCACATTCTCAATCGTGAGTCTTGCTGTACATTTTCCCGTGGGTGTCATTATCTGGCCTCCAGCATTTCGGATATAAGGGCCCGTCCATTCTATCCTGACTTTCATGAGTTTGTCTGCCAATCGTTCACTCATTATAGAAAAGTCTGCACCCGTGTCGACTAAGGCCGTCACTTCAACGCGATCAATCGTCACAGCGGGGTCGGCAGTCACAGTTTTCTCGGCGGAGTCTTCATCGTCGTCTCTCACGTGTTTCGGCAGCAGTGGGGGTTTTCGGCTATCCGACGGCTTGCAACCTTTCCCCCAGAGGTCACTGCTTTCAGTTTCCCCGCTGTAGGCTCGGAGACCAACTTCTGACAGCGTCAGCAAAACTACGGCAGCTTGGTGAACGAAAACGAGCCGGGGATGGTGAGCGCGTCCGGAAGGTAGCAGAGCCTTCCCGCCTGCCAGCCTGGTCATCATGGATGGGGGCATGGCTTTCGTTGAACTGTCGGCGCGTAGCGGTAGGTACACTACCGCGGTATTCAGATCGGCGATGTGGGCAAAAACAGTATATGTGCCCTGGCTCTCCACAGTTGGAGCAGAGTGGTCGGGATCCACAGTGTGCCATATGTCAGTCTTCTGCATATAGCGTCGCCTGACAGAATCCTGCTGAGCCCAGGCTGCCACAAGATACGGTTCGAAATACTGTGGTGCTGGCATGGGCTTGTGTTGATGAACAGCGTCTGCATAGCTGTATCCATTCAGCTGGTAGGATACTTCTGGAGCCCAATGGACGACGCACAGCGTCTGCGTAGGTACACGAGTTTAGATGTTACGATTCAGTCGAATATTGCTGAGCGGCAAACGCTTGTCGAGGTTCATGGCGAACGACTTCAGCGACGGAGGCTACCAAATAATCTTGCTGCGGGGGCGCCTGTGACTGCAATGTGTACTTTGCGTTCTCCTTCGCGATGTCCTCACACACGATCTGTCGAATCAGGTGGCGTAGAGAAAACTCATCATTTGCGGTAAGTGCGGTGGCGCCTGCAGCTGCGCTGGTGGCCGGGCGATCAGACTATCTGTACCGTTGCTGCAGCGCGAGCTCTATTGCGATAGCCTCCCTGGTGAACTCGTGCACTGTTGTTTGCGGATTGCGCACAAGACCAACAAAAAGCTGCTCTTTGACGCCCCTCATGAGATGGCTTAGCTTTTGAGCCTCGGGCATGTTGGGGTCCACGCGGTGGCACAGACGCACCATATCCTCAGCAAACACGGCAACGCTTTCATGCAGCTGTTGGGTGCGTCCTTCAACAAGGCGTTGTGCGTTTTCGCGTCGGTCGGCGTTACCAACGGTGTCAAGAAACAGATGACAAAACTCCTCCTATGTCGTCAATGTTACCTCGTGGTTTTTGAACCACGTCTTGGCGCCGTCTTCAAGCGCGAAGTATACGTGGAAGAGCATTCCATCGAGACTCTAGAAATTTGATTTAGCTACCCGTTCAAACTGCTCAAGCCAGTCTTGCGCATCTTCGTTCGGTCGGCCATGAAATGGTTCAAAAATGTGCATATTCTGGACTGTCACCTGTGCAGGAACCTTGCAAATGCCATTTCTTCAGTAGGGGTGGCTGTCTGAAGTGTTGCTCCTTCTATGAGGCCAAATTCTGGTTCAAGAACTTGAAGGCGAGAGCTTGAGCGGTGCACAGGCGTCTCCACGCGTGGCTGTCTCGTAGGGCTGGACTCAGGGCTTCTCACAGAGGTGCCTATCATGAGGTGGTAGTACACAACTCCTCCACCAGTGTCACGGGTTATAAATTACAGAGGGTTTATTTAGAAACACGGACAGTGGAACTTGTAGAGACGCTCTCAAAAGAAGGCGGCTAAGATTGTCGTCTTCTTCACTCGCCTGCGCTCTCAAGCAAATCCACGACGATCTTCGTTGTCATCGCTATCTCGCCGCTAAATGCAGCTATGCATGCGGCAATATATATATATATATATATATATATATATATATATATATATATATATATATATATATATATATATATACAGTGATATCCCAATAAACGAAACTTTTTTAGACGAAAAAGACGCATCAACGAAACTATCTACCCATAATTGCTTGGTCATCCGTATATTTAACGATAAAAAGTTTTGGGCAATCGGAACATTTTTTATAGGTTTCATCGGGTAAATTAACTAAAATGACCAAAAGCCATGAACGGCGGAAGTGGCCATGGCAGTCTAGCAACCATGGAACGAACGTCAAAGTTAGCCTAGGCAAGCCAACCCAGCGATTGCACATTCCCGGGCACGCTGAGAAGCAATCGACGTCTCGTCGTGAACTCGAGGAGACAGTCTTGAGGAACCCATAGCTCAAAATCAAGATTAAGGCTTGTGCTCAAGTGCTAATGACATGGTGTGTGATCCCAAGCCCATTTCAGAGGCTGACAGTGCAGCAAGAGATTCTGTCATTGATTATATGGATTGGCTCCTGTCAGTGAAGGAAAAGAAGAGGAAGGAGAAAAAATAAAAAAGAAAAGAAAGTAAAAAGAAAAAAGTGGAATTCTACGATAACCGGGACCACTTATCCGTGCGTTCCGGCTGTGCTTGAAGTGGCAAGACGATAGTTATAGCGCAAGAACAAAACGACGAAACAGAGACAAGAAGGACACGAAAGACACGATAGTTATAGCGCAAGAACAAAACGACGACACAGAGACAAGAAGTCATCGTTTTGTTCTCGCACTATAACTATCGTCATGCCATACCAACTAGCCCAAGCTGCCACACTTCGAAGCAGCAAACCATTTCTCTATTGCCAGATGTATACGCTTATAGCTTTGTTAGGGGGTAATATTATTGTATTGTTGCAATGAGAGGCTAGGGGCAGAGTTCTGAATAATGAGGGCCGTTTGCGTCTTTTAGTGATTGTAACGCTGACAGAGTGCTTGGGTTTTCTTTTATTCTGTTTTTATCCTGTTGATTTTTTTTTTCTTCTGTTTCCTTTCCTCCTGTTTCTAGAAGCTATAAGAAGACAGGAAAATGTGTATATAGTATTATGCCTTGAAAAAGACGGGGCTCCCGTCGAGACGTCGGGACGTCGGCTGAATAAACAAGTTGTTATGCGAAAGCGCATCTACTTTTACACTTTGAATATATATATATATATATATATATATATATATAAAGTAATAGTAAATAAGTAAATAAAGTAAATGAAAATAATGAACTATCGATGTCATTAAATAGTAGTGCCTTGAGATGAAGGAAAAATTGTTTCGTAGTAATTGACTATATTTAGAGCGACACAGTTTCACTTGGGTGCTAAAACTTTAAATCACCCTCCAGGCATTGTCAAGTTATATAACCCCTCAATAACTACGTATCACATTCACTTAAAGCTGTACAATATTTTCAGCATGATCGGAGATTGTCCGAAATCGACAGGGTACATCGGCGTGGGCCCGTCCATGCGAAGGCCGGGTGGCACAGATCGGGTGACACTCAGCGTTCACTCAGTCTACCTTTTGGCGAACACAATGTTTTGGCCTGTTGTATCAATAAAAAGACCCAGTAAAACCGCTATAGTAAGCTTCAGTTAATGCGACTTGTGCATAAACAATCGAATCGTCTTCACATAGCAAGGCAAGTAGATTATACTTACGAGCAAACCAAAGCTGGTTGTCCAGCTGTGCGAGCCGGTTTATCCTTCACTACATTTACGGCACATGCTACCCTAAAAAAGGAATATACAGTGTCCCACAAAAAGAACGCGTATGCAGCGGAATCACAAAAAAAAAGCCAGGCTTGCGCGGCAGGCGCAGCACAGTCACAGCGAAAGATAGAAGAGTGGCCTTTCAGAGCGTTTTCTGAACACTTGCTTGATGCCCAATATGGCATCAAGAATAAAAGTTTTAGGGCAGTAGGCCGGCATTCGCTATGCTATCTTTCGTCATTCTTCTGAGAAGCGGGGTAAACGCAGAACTATTGCGAGGAATTTTGTGCCAATCGCTCATGCAGTGGCTGATGGCAATGTGTAATTATGCCTGATGTTGGTATGTGCCACACGTATTAGCTGAACAAAAACAAGCTTTTGTAATTGGTTGGAGCATTGCACGACCCACTTGTTGCGCTATTCGAATTGTGCGATGACTGGTTGTTTTTTTGCTGCTTCAAAACGCTTTATAAGTCGTATATTAACACGATTGCTTTTCCGACATCAAGCCTTCCTAAGGCAAGCTTGCCATTATGTCCCAAGCACCGGCGTGACTCAGTGGTAGAACACTGGGCTGGCGCCCCGCGCACCCGGATTCAAGTCCCACTCTGTCATTGGTAATAGTTCCTTTTTTTCCTAATTACGTGCGCTGTGGTTACGGACACCGATGGTGGCGGTGGACAACTATGGCACTGCGCGAGACCTAAGTTGTGATCTCATAACAGCTTTCGCTGTAAAAATCTGAGGGAACAAGCACGCTCACCGTGGAGGGCAGAACTTGGCAGGCCACACTATCTTTCAATGGGTGGTCGCGATCAAGCTTTCACTTCTCACGCAGTCTTTAAGCATATCCGAGCGACGCATGTAATCATCCCAGTATCATCAAATCAAACTAGTAAGCTTGGCATAGTCACCCATTTTGGCTCTGATAGTGAAAAGTGAAGACCGCTTTGGCCTCCTCAGGGATGAACACTGGCCGCTCTGCTGTCATGCACTTCTCGCTGGGATCGTCAACCGAGCTGAAGTAGGCGACGGTGTCTTGCATCGTTGCCACAGCCTGTAGCAAGGTTGCCGTGTCATCCTGAAAGAAAAATTGCAAAAGAACGAAGCTCATGAATAACATCGACCTTAGCCCGATTACAGCTCTGTCAGGATACAACTGTGATACTATATTACCGCGATAATGTGTCCTCAAATGAGTAGCGTATGGTAACCAACACCCCTGTCATAAACCTCATTGAAGACGCCACGCCAGGCCCTGGAAACTCTCAAGTTCTACAAACCATCATAGAGGGCAAAAAGATCAACCATGGTGCGCTCCAGCTTCCAACACCCGGAGTGGATCTACTGACCTTTGTGTTATGATCACATGGGCGCCGCCATTCGCGCTATTGCACTTTCTGGTATAGAGGTGTCCTCGTCGGGGCCAAATTTCTATAATAAAGTAATCAAATTGTGCATCTTTGCGTAACGCTACACCTAATAAAACAATTTTCTGTATATACCAAGTAGTTTGGCCTAGCTGGGTGCTGAGTCATTACTTTTTGTAATAGTTTTTGCTCAAGTTGGTTCGTAGTTATCAGCAGCCTATCAACATCATTATCCTCATTTCAAAATATACGATGGCCAACGGCAGTGACAGAAGGTAACGGATCGCGGTGCATTCGAATGGCTCTCGCAGTTTCATCTCGATGTAAATATTTCGAGCCACTGCCAGCCGACACACCTACTTTCGTTCTGTTTAACTCGTTCAAATGCTTTCGCGAAGCGCACTCGGGTGACTTCGAAGGAGCGAAGCGACCGTTGTCGCTTTCCTCGGACAAACACCCGTTTCAAGTTCAAGAATATACGGCCTGGACTCATGGGTGTCCGCAAGAGGGGGTCATCTGCCTTCCCCTGTAACTCGGGGTATATATGTGAAAGATAGGCGGGGGGGTTACTTTTAGGCTTGTACCTTGGTCAAAGTTTTCCCAAAGCTGGAGTGGGTCGTATGTATCTCTTCTCGTGTGTGCACGGCCCAGCGCTGCGGGCTAATCGCGGAACCATCTGAACTCGGACCATGTGCGTGTGATGTGTAGAAGCGACAATTCTCTTTTCCGCAATACCTTGGTCGCTTGCTCAGGCTTTTTTTCTCTACCCTACGAAGATAAGACAGGCATAAACCACCCACCTCCGGCAGCTCTCCGTCTTTCCTCCTGCTAATTTTTCTCTCCCTCCTGTGAAGCAATTGTCGCTGTTGCTGCCTTCGTTACTTCTGTTTTTCTTTTCTTTCTCCTTTTTTTCTTTTCTTTTTGAAATTCTTGTTTGGCCATCAAATTGGCCGGGTGGCACGATGCGGCACTTAGTGGCTGCGCCGAACTGGGACTGGGACTGCCTGCTGCTCCCCACCACTGCACGCTTTTATTGTGCACGCCCGGATTCCAGACGCTTCTGGTGCCTTCGCTTGTGTGAAGCACAGTGGAAGCTACGGATACGTCGAGTCTTCTCTGGAACTTTCCGCCGACGGTGAATGAATGTGCGGTTGAAGGAGAGGAAAAGGCACTATTTGCTGCAGCCCATGTGAGAGCACGGCTCAGCGCCTCAAGGGGGAAGGGGGGTTAAGTGGAGAAAAGAGTCTAGGAATAGGCTGGAGGAGAACGTTTGGAGAAACGTGCGGCGGCCATAGCAGGTAGAGCGGAATGCGGTCAGGAGCCGGTGGCAGGGCAGTCCGAGTCGTAAGACCTGAGAGTGTGGGGCTACAGAGATCACGAAAAGGTCCTGCAGCTTCGATGATATCCCCGTGGAATCCAAATGTTCCAGGAAGCTCTTGAAGGCCCCTGGCAGGTTGCCAGAAAGAGCAGGTTGTCTTGGCTGCGTTGCAAGTGGTGGTGGTTGCAAGTGGTGGTGGTAGTGATTAGAGGAAAGAAAAGACGCCTCATTTCTGCAGCCCGTAAGGGAGCACGGCGCAGCGTCTATTGGCCTTCTCTCCTTACTACATTGTACGCTTCTCGTCAATCTCCTGCATCCACTCTGGAGCACTTCCTTTTCCCGTGTCTCCCCTATCTGCCAGAACTTCGAAGTCTGGCGGAGTTCCTTGAGAAGACGGGAATCGCGACCTACCACTAAAACCAGATCACCCTTTCCCACACCCTTTCCTGCCGGCGGCCTGCTGTTCATGCCATTAACCAAGCCTCGTCATGTCTAAAAACACCTTCTTTCCTCTATCCACTTTCATCACATTTCCTCTACCCAAGACACTGCACCATGCTCCCTACAGGGCTGCAGAAATTAGGTGTCTTTTTTTCTTTGAACCACACATTCATTCATGCCGGTGGATGTTTCGAGGTTGCAAGGAGGTTGACTCGCCACCACTTGGTGTCTGACATGGTGTCGCACTGTCTTCGATGGTTGTTTTTTCGTTGCGCGGTCTTGAAAGGAGAACCCGCTGGCGGCCCGACTGCTTTCTGTCGTTCGAAGGCGCACTCATTTTGTGACATTCTGACAGCTTTGCCTTCTCCGGTCCTCAATTATGGATATCCGACGATTCTTCACGCGTCCATTGATGCATGACGGAGTGTCACTGAGCTGTCCGGCGGACGATTCTAGAGTGGCGTGTGACAATTTTGCTGCATTTCACCAGCCTAGTGATGCAGACTCCCACCAATAGACAGTGCCTGGGGTCGCCGCCACCGTGGAAGAGGTTTCACCATCAGTGAGCTACTACGGCACAGTAAGCCTCGATGATACTTCTCCGTGCTAGATAATAAATAAAAATTACAACAGCAAGCAAGCAACTAACATTTCTCGAGAATATGACTTAGGAGAGTTCCTAGACAAATCTAAACATGCCGGCATCCCAGAAAACTTGAAGTTACGACTTCTGACTATTCCATGGTCGCCAAATGCTACATATGACTTTAAGAAAAATGTAACACTTGGCAAGAGGACTCTTCGCTACCAATGGCTGGCAGATCATGCCCCTTGGCTTGCGTACTCAGCGACACTGAAAGGCACCCTTTGTCGTTTCTGCGTCACCTTTCCTCGAAATGTTCATCGGCGCACTGAAGGTAGCTTTATCGGGCGCACTTTCAGTAACTACAAAAAAAATGCACGAGGCGTGCACGGATCATGTGAAATCCCAATGACACCAGGAAGCAACGGCCGCCTCACATAACTTTATGAGTGTGATGTCAGACAAGAAATTACCCGTTGTACAGCAGCTAAACAAAGCCCTGCACGAGCAAGTTGGAAGGAACCGCCAGAAGCTAATTCCGATCATTGCCACCTATATATTTTGTGCAACGCATGACTTGCCAGTACGCGGCAAACAATCTGACAGTGGAGTTCTTAATGATCTTCTTGACTTTTTTGTAGAAGCAGGAGATGCACGGCTTCAAGAACACTTTGCATTGTCTCCTAGTACAAGGCTAAAACTCAGCTTGCATTGCCGCCGCAATCTTGAAGTTTTTAAAGGATGCTGGGCTGAATATTTCGAACCTCGTTGGACAGGCGTACGATGGATGCTCGACAATGGCTAGAAGATAAGCTGGAGTTCACAAAGTATTGCAGAAAGAGCTTCCAAGTGCATTATTTTTCCACTGCGCAAGCCACAAACTGAATCTCGTGAACAACAGTTTGAACGGTCTCTGAAAATTCGAACACAATAGGGATCATTAAGCAAACCATAAACTTCGTCTGTGAGAGCATACTTCGCAAAAAATTGGTTCCCAACATTTTGATGCTGCGTGAAACAAGGTGGTCTGCAAAATACAAGTCAGTTAAACTCTTCTGTCCACATTACGTGGCCATAGTTGAAGCACTCGAGAAGCCCTCATGAATGAAATCAACCTCGAACGCTGCAACTAGGCAACGACCTCACATCTTCTACTGTGCAACGACAAGCTCACCTTTGTCTGCTTGCACATCGTAGCGAAGTACAGCGCACGACTGGAACCTGTTACGAACGTTCTACAAAGTGTAACCATGATCTTTTATTCGGTACACGGCCAAATCACTGAGCTGCAGAACATACTTCGCGACCACCGTACTAAGGCAGAAGAGCAGTTCTTTGACATCAAGAGAGCAGCAGGGGAGGCAATCGCTTAAACATATTCATATCTGTGCCAAGGCAAGCCTCTCGTCGGACCCACCGAGACAACTACGAGATACAGTCGCCGGAGAAATATTTCCGCGTGGCAATTTAATGCTACGTAGCTGACGTATCAGTGGTTAGAAGACGACAACGAGGAAGTGGTCTGTCGGTTGTGCGTGCTGTCTTCCATCTTAGTCGACGCCGTACGCATCAGTTTCAATATAGATTTTATATAGACACGCATCGTGTCATTGTTACGTAACATCTTTGTGGTGGAAGCCTGGGTACTTCCCCGTCTTCATCACGAAGCTCCGCAACGGCCGCATCATCATAGCTCCAACCCTGTCACAGGTTGAACAACCATCGTCTTCGCCCCCTGCCCCTACCGTGACTTCTACATACGTCATTCTACCTCCTGCTCGTGATCCCAGTGTATTTTCCGGTCAAGATGGCGTTGACGTCGACAAATGGATCAACCGGTACGAACGGGTCAGCGCAAGCTATAGGTGGAACCCGACTCTAATGCTTGCCAATGTGATTTTTTACCTCGAAGGCCCACCGCGAGTGTAGTTCAAGGCGCACGAAGTGGAGATTACGAGCTGGGACTTCTTTAAAGAGAAGAACCACGACCTTTTTGGCGACACCGTTGGGCGGCAGATCGCCGCGCGGAATCAACTGGCGGCACGTGCACAGACGTCGACGGAGTCGTACGTCGCGTACATTCACGACGTCATCACCCTATGCCGCTAGACTGATGAGCACATGAGTGAGTCTGAGAAAGTGGCCGATGTGCTGAAAGGCATAACAGACGACGCATTTAATCTTCTAGTTTACAACAACGTTGCCACCGTCTACGCCGTCATTAAAGAGTGTCGGTGGTTCGAAGAAGCCAAGAGCCGCAGTAATACTCAGCGATTCACCCGGCTGCCCAACATGGCCGCAGCCTCATCGTGTGAAGCCGCCCGCCAGTCCCCCCCGTATGACAACGTCACACGCATTGTTCGTCGGGACATCGAAGCCACCTGTCCGGCTCCTTTTCACTCACCCGTTTTCGCAATGCTCACCTCTGACCAACAACAGCCGTCAGTGGCGTAAATACAAGTTGTGGTGAGGCAGGAGTTTGCGAACCTCGGCCTTACATCAGCATATCCCTTGACTCGCCCTGAAGTCCCGTCCTACTCCCGAGGACACGCTCACCGTTCACCTCCAACAATGCCCTTCCGTAACCCTTCGGAAGAGCGAACACCCGATGACCAGTCGATTTGTTTTTCCTGTCACCAGCCTGGGCACGTTTCTCGCTATTGCCGCCGCCGTTGGTCAAACCAACCACGTCAGACTTTCTCTACCTCGGCGCTCATGCATCCGACGACCCCTCGACGTTCAGTCGCCGCACCCTTCAATTTCTATTCATCGTCATCTTACGAGTCTTCCACTGACGCCCCTTTGCCCGGTGGCCGCTACCCTGACGCCCCTTCGTCCGGTCGCCACAGCTCTCGCTCCCCGTCGCCGCTACGTCGCTGATCCCGCTCTCCGCCACCTCGGCGCTTTTTTTTGCCGAGCTTCTCTGGACGACCGCAGCAGGAAAACTAGATATTGCAGCTTATAGAGGTGAAGCTGCAATACCAATGACGGCCGAAAATCCTCTACTGACGCTTCCCACGCACCATAGCCTGCTTGAAATACAAGTTGACCATGTTCCTGTGACCGCCCTCATTGACACAGGTGTGCACCTGTCTATTATGAGCGCTTCTCTACGCTCCCGCTTACAAAAGATTATGACGCCATCTACGACGCAGGCAATATGTGCTCCCGATGGCGGTACTGTACCAGTAATCGGAATGTGCACTGCTGGTGTCAGCATTGCCGGTCGTCACGCCGTGGTCCTTTTTGCCGTGCTAGCCTGCTTCCCTCATGACCTCATACTTGGCCTTGATTTCCTTTCGGCACACTCGGCCTTAATTGACTGTTCGTCTGGCAACGTCAGCTTTGATCTACCAATCTTTGCCGACTACTCTGCAAAGCCCACCAGCCGCTTGAACCCAACCACTTTCGTTCGCCTGCCACCTCGAGCCGTCACGTGCGTGTCTTAGTCATCGCCCCCCCCCCCCGTTCCTGACGGTGATGATATCGTTAGGCCAATTACTGACGTTCGGCTGACGCGCAGTGTTACTGTGCCCTATACCATCGCGACCATAGCGGATAACTGTGTGTTACTTCCGCTCCTTAACTTTGGTTTCACCCTTCAAGTGTTGTCCTGCCAGATGTCTCTAGCCCAGATAACTGACATAACAGAGGACGATGTCAGTGTTGTCGCTGTATCTGCTCTTGATCGAAGCGCAGTGTCACGGTCACCCAGCTCAGACGATGCTATTTTTCGAAACATGATTGGATTGGAGCTGTCGCCTCACCAGGCCGACGCTCTCTGCCATGTTTTGGCCTCATACAGTGACATTTTCGACACCGACGATCGTCCCTTGGGCCAGACTAAAATTGTCACTCACCGAATCAACACTGGTGACTCTGCGCCCATTCACCGTCGGCCGTACCGCGTGTCAGCGTCCGAGCGAGAAGTGATTCAGATAGAAGTGGCCGAAACGCTTACGAAAAACGTAATCGAACCATCAACGAGCCCTTGGGCATCTTCCGTGGTATTAGTAAAAAAGAAAGACGGCTCATGGCGTATCTGCGTTGAATATCGCCACGTCAACAAAATTACCTAAAAAGACGTGTACCCTCTACCACGCATTAACGATGCCCTTGATTGCCTCCATGGCACCACCTTCTTTTCATCTCTCGACCTTCGAACTGGCTACAGGCAAATTGCTGTAGATGACATGGACCGAGAAAAGACCGCCTTCGTTACCCCTGACGGTCTTTACCAATTCAAGGTCATGCCGTTCGGGCTCTGCAACGCTCCAGCGACCTTCGAGAGAATGATGGACACGCTCCTACAAGGATTTAAATGATCGACATGTTTGTGTTACCAGGACGACGCGATCAATTTCTCACCTACCTTTGCAACCCACCTTGAACGCCTTTCGACCATTCTATCGATACTTCGATGGGCGGGCCTGCAGCTCAATTCCTCCAAGTGCCACTTCGGTCTTCGCCAGATTACCGTATTGGGACATTTTGTTGACGCTGCCGGCGTACGGCCATACCCGGCGAAAGTACGCGCTGTAACAAACTTCCCAGTCCCACGCTCTGTCCATGATGTTCACAGTTTTCTGGGCCTTTGCTCCTACTTTTGCCGGTTCGTGAAAAACTTTGCGGCACTCACACGGCCACTCACCAACCTTCTCAAACAAGACGTCCTATTTTCTTTTGGCCCTCCTCAAGCTGACGCCTTCTCTCAGCTAATCACCGCTCTAACGACACCACCTATTCTTGCATATTTCGACCCCGATGCTCCTACAGAAGTGCGAACAGACGCGAGTGGTCACGGAATTGGTGCAGTTCTGGCGCAAATTCAGTGGGGCAACGACCGTGTAATCGCGTACGCTAGCCGTCCGCTTTCTAACTCTGAATGCAATTATTCTATAATAGAACGGGAATGTCTCGCTCTTGTTTGGGCGGTTTAAAAATTCCGTACTTACTTGTATGGCCGCCCTTTCCGTGTCATCACAGATCATCCCGCGCTGTGTTGGCTTTCTTCTCTGAAGGACCCCACTGGACGACTTGGTCGTTGGGCATTACGCCTACAGGAGTATTCCTACTCGGTTGCTTATAAGTCTGGACGCCTCCATCTGGACACCGATTGCTTATTTCGCTACACTGTTAAACAGCCCAACAAACCAGACATCGAGCCAACCCTCAGCGTCATGTCAGTGTCCCAGTTTCTTCAGATTGGTGATGAACAACGTCGTGATGCTTCTCTGCGACAACTTATTGACCGTCTCGAATCTGCTCCGAACGACACGTCACTTCACATGTACGTCCTCCTGAATGGCACGCTGTACCGTTGTAGCCTCCAGCCAGATAGCCCCGAGCGCCTTCTTGTCGTGCCGAAAAATTTGCGTTCAACCGTACTGCACGAGCTTCACGATGAACCAACTGCTGGTCATCTGGGTGCATCTCGGACGTACGACCGCGTGCGTCGCCGCTTCTTTTGGCGCGGTCTCGCCCGGTCCATTCGCCGTTACGTGTCCTCCTGCGATAAATGCCAACATAGGAAGCGACCTACTGTGCCCCCGGCTGGATTTTTTCAACCGATCTCCATCCCAACCGAACCTCTATTCCGTGTTGGTGTAGATCTTCTCGGTCCTTTTCCCGAGTCGAAATCGGGCAACAAGTGGGTCGCCGTTGCTGTAGACTACGCGACTAGGTATGCCATCTCTCGAGCGCTCCCCACCAGCACCGCTTCTGACGTTGCGGACTTTTTGCTCCACGTCGTCATCACCATGGCGCTCCTCGCCAATTACTCACGGATCGCGGCCGCGCATTTTTGTCCCGTGTGATCGACCATCTTCTGCGCTCTTCCTCGAAGCACCACAAGCTGACCACTTCCTACCATCACCAAACAAATGGCCTTACCGAACGGCTAAATCGGAGCCTAACGGACATGCTCGCGATGTATGTGTGCTCCAACCACCATAACTGGGACCTGGCGCTACCTCACGTGACCTTCGCGTATAATTCTTCGCGCCACGACACTACTGGTTATTCACCCTTTTATTTGCTTTATTGCCGTGATTCGAAGTTACCGCTCGACACCCTACTTCCAACCACTACAACGCTGTCAACCGAATATGCACGCGACGCTATTGGTCGTGCCAACCACGCACGTCAGATCGCCCGCTCTAGACTTTCGGCTTCGCAAGCCACCCAGAAAGCCATCTACGACAGCCGGCATGCTGACGTTCACTTCTCATCCGGTTCTCTTGTTCTCCTGTGGTGCCCAGTTCGTCGAGTTGGCTTGTCAGAGAAGTTGTTGTCTCACTACATGGGTCCTTACCGTATCATCCGCCAGGTAACCGACGTCACCTATGAGATCATTCCTGCATCTGAGACCACAAGCCTGCCTGCAACCACACCCAGTGATGTTGTGCACGTCAGCAGGCTAAAACCTTACCACCTGCCTACAGAAGACCGTAGTTAATGTGCACCGAGATGGCGCTTTTACCACCGGGGGGGGGGGGGGGTAATGCTACGTAGCTGACGTATCAGTGGTTAGAAGACGACAACGAGGAAGTGGTCTGTCGGTTGTGCGTGCTGTCTTCCATCTTAGTCGACGCCATACGCATCAGTTTAAATATAGATTTTGAATAGACACGCCTCGTGTCATTTTTTACATAACAATATGTGCCTTACTTGGACTCTCTCACTGCTTCCTTGGCAAGCCGCTTTTCTGACACTAATGAGAAGAGCTTGAAGCTTCTACAGCTTCATCCAACCAAAATGAAGTTTTTGAGCCTTGTTAAGTTGGCTGTCCTTGCTGATAAACTCCAAGAATTTCACAGCATCGAAAACTTCAAGGAAGAGATCAAACCTTGGTACGAGTTGTGGCACACCAAAACCAGGGACACCTCAAAATTAAGCTATTCTGAACTTTTGCTTCAGGCCAAAACATTCTTCCCTGCTGTCGCAAAAGCCATTCAGGAAGCTCTGACATTGCCAGTTACCACCTGCACCGTCGAACGCTCCTTCGGTACAATGAGGAGAGTCAAAAAATGGCTACGATCAGTGATAAATGACAGGTTGGACTCCCTTTGTATGATGATTGTGCACAGCGAGCGTGTTATGAGACACAAGGATGAATTTATCACGCGTGTCATCACGCAATTCGCCCAGAAAACCCCCAGACGGTTGCAGCTGCTATTCCAAGAAAACTGGCGAACTGGAATGCAGTTATATATCGATGACAATGGTGTGCTTCTGTGCGCTGGTGATGATCAGTTCACACTGGTTGAAATCCCGCATGCAGCGAGACTGAAATCCCGCATGCAGTGAGTTTGCTAAACGTGTTAAATTTGGCGCAAAGCTTAAACATAAAACAGCGTCTTCGGAGCAGCGTGAGCGGTGCTTACTGGAAGGTGACCGTCTCCAGAGATTTGCGCTCAAGACAGCAACTGAACGCCAGGTGCACACTTAAAATCGCGTAATATATTTTTAAAGACAATGAGTTATGCATAATGCAACTGGACAGAAAAGACAGTTTTGTGACATTGGCTCGATGGGCCTTTAAAGAAAAAGCCTTGCAGGCTGTTATTAAGAATTTCAAGTGTGTGAAAGCGAGCTTGACGAAAGTCGAGAAGAACGTAGACAAACTGTGTGAAGTTGGGGCTAAGCGTTCGTCCAAGCAGATTTCGAAGTCCAAAGCAGATAGCTTGCTAGTATTTTAACGCTAAAACCCACAAGGTCTATGTACCATTCCGAACAATTAACAGTGCGCGGGGAACTTATAGTGTTGAGTTTTTTTGTTTCAAAGAAAATACAGAATATCTTTTCAGTCGATTTGAATGATGTTTTTATATTGTTTCACTTTGAACTGTTTCTGCAGTTAAGCACTGCATTGAAGTAAGTGGCGAGGCTAATTTTGTAGCTATCTCAGTTTATCTCAAATTTTTCTGAACAGCATCTTATCTTCTTTTAACGGTGGCATTTATGTACAAAAGAAAGGAATTTGTATCAGGTTCAGTGTAGCACCAATTTCAGTATATATTTTTATGTCGCACTGACCAGGCAGTACAATGTGTTTCCACTTCGTTTCATCCATTTTCTGTTCAGGTATATGTTGACGATACTTCAATTTTTCAATATAAGATATGCCATGTTCCTTAACATGAAACGGTAGTAGAACCGAAAGGTGGGCGAGTTGGAACTTATCCATAGTGGGCAGCGCACAAAATGAAAACCCACAAGAGAAGGAAACAGGACAACTCCTATTTGTCCGGTTTCCTTCTCTTGTGTGTTTTCATTTTGTGCGCTGCCCACTATGGGCATGAAATGGTATATTTCATTTTAGGTGCCTTCAAGAAAGATTCTAAGGGACTAACTTGCACTCATGACCTTCAGACCAAATATTGTGTGCAGTTTTAGATGTTTGCCCGGCTGTGAAAATTGATTTAGTTTCTTGCATTTATACTTGCCTCGACGCACAAAGGCGCTATTGTCTTACGGTTTTTAAGTGTGCGTTGCTCTGTATTTCCTTGAATCTGTGTTGCGCAGGTCGGGTTTGCGCATGATGCACTAGAATTTGCACTAAGATTTTCAAACTCGATAAGGCTGGCTTCCTTCGAATGGTCTTGGTTGACGTAGCCGAGTCTTTGCCGAGGAAAGTGAAAATGAGTACTGTGGAAGAGCACTTGAGAGCATGGGAGCGTGCAAAACAAGTGCTGCCGTGCGTGCACAAAGTGAGCCATAAACAAAGGAAGGTGGCCACTATGCGTGTACTTCCTGTTGTGTTTGCCGCTCCAGTTTAACTGGCGCAGCTGTGCCAGCAAAGCTCTAGTACTAAGCAGCAAGGGTGCCCCGCTGTGGTGGTCTAGTAACTAAGGTACTCGGCTGCTGACCCGCAGGTCACGGGACGCAATCCCGGCCGCAGCAGCTGCATTTCCGATGGAGGCGGAAACGTTGTAGGCCAGTGTGCTCAAATTCGGCTGCACGTTAAATAACCCCAGGTGCTCGATATTTCCGGAGCCCTCCACTACGGCGTCTCTCATAATCATAAGGTGGTTTTGGGACGTGAACCCCACATATCAATCAATCAATCAAGCAGCAAGGGTGCCTAAAGAGGCACGCGAAACCCTTCAGGCGGGGTGCCGAAGGTGTTGTATACCGAATTCCTGTTAGCTGCGGGAACAGCAAGTTCAAACGGGACGTAATGACCGCCTAAGGGAGCACGCCAATAGATAGGTAAAAAAGAGGGTGCACATCTTCCTAGAGCAAGCTAAGAACCTTGGCAACAGCAGAGACCAAACGTGTGAGATAACTTTTAGAAGCGTTTCATATTTCAAGGAATGAGTCCATCTGTGTCAGTGGTACATCAATTGTAGTGTATCAATCTCAGATATCCTTTTTTAATCGACAGCTTACCCATTGACATGCTTACGTCACAATTTCACGCCGTGGCACATGCGTACAAGTTTTATTGATTTCTCATCTCGGACGGCAATAAAAAGTGCGTAGTTTGCTCCCCTCTGACTATTTTCTCTGTCATTTTACGTTTCGTATTCTCTCTAGTTTTGCGCCAAAATTAACACGTTGAAATCGATGCTAAGTTTTCGCGTTTTGCTCATTCCTTCTAGTTATTTGTTCATTAACAAAATCCAATGTATTTTCCAATCAAATGATTCGTTGTCTCGTTTTTTTTTTTTGCATGTGCGTAACTCTGAGGATAAATATTGCTCTTTTAGAGCTAACCTACAATACCCCCCGCCAACAAGTGGTTGCCCCCCCCCCCCCCTACCTGAAAAAAAATTCTGCGGACACCCTAGGGCCTGGTAAGTAAAAAACCACTTCGGTTTTTCGCCACTAACATTGCGCAGGCGTCACACGGTGGCAGCGCATTGCAATGTTAACGTTTTCAGCGTGTCATAATCTGTCGCCGAGAAAACGTGCGCTACTTGCGGCATGGCTTCACGTGGGAGCGAGTTGCTGACTCATTAGTGCATTCTGAAAGTTTATTACCAAGTAACACAAACCAGGACGCTGTTATGAAAGAAGGCAAATGCAACACTACCACCTCGCATGCGTCTTTGTGCCTAGCCCGTAGATCAGCAAAAAAAAAAAACCTACGAGGTATAGTGTGCCGCAGTCGTACCTGAGAAGCATCACAGAATGAGTGTACTTTCGCCTCAGTGTGACGAAGAAACGATCACTTAAATGAGAAATACTGCTTTTTTTCTATCATAGCCTCATGGCCTACCTGACATGATGCAGCTGTGTACAATGGCCAGAGTATCTGCTACATGACACGCCTTGTAAAGAATTAAAGCCAACTGATACACTTGTGTTATAAGGTACCATTACATATATGGGTAACAGACTGCGGTTTACTAGTTCTCAAAGTTTATTTGTTTACTTTTGAAAAACTTCATCTTCATTCAATAAGTTTATCAAAGATGTTGTTACTTGTTTTTTTTTTTGACTGCCATGAAACAACGGGATGACTACCGCAAAATGTCCACTCTGCAAGCACGTTGAAACATCTAAACGTGCGCTACCACAGACCATCTCGAACCTTCCAATGCTGTAGTTGGGAATGTGCTACATTGCCTCGCGTGGAGGGGGCTTTTGATCGGCCAGAAGCATCGAATGCCTGCTGTGTCATGGAATCTACACTTATAGCGTTGAAACTGAAACACTACCTCTGTGCATTAGTTGCGTTACGGGACACTGCTGAGCTCAACGACACATGTTTGATCCAGTGGCCACATTTTGATGGAGGTGAAATGCAGACACACTCGTGTGCATAAGGGTTAGTTTGAGTCACTTGCACCACATGATCTATTTCATGAGGTGCTGTACTTTGCCGTTCATTTCAGTGGTGCAGCAATGACGACCTCTGAACCACGCTATTGACTTCAAAAAGGTGCAGGAGATGTGCAGCACTAGTACAGTCGCAGTTTTTTGGGAGTAAACACAGAAGCGCATGGCTTTCAGTACTACTAGTGCCGTTAGACGACACGTCACAGTATCTGAGCCCATGCGCGAGCGGGGCAGCCTCACTTCGCGCGCATCACGTCATCGCAGCGCTCGTTTGTCGTCTGCTAGCTGATTTTCGGCCTTCCTGCGGATCCTATTATGATGGCAACAAAAATTTGGGTGCTTTCAGTTCAAATGCCTTGTCTTTTATGCCTGCTGTGTCACTTGGTTTTCATCATTTTTTTCTATTTTTTCATCCTTTTTGTAGTACAACGAATAAGTGAAAAAACGCAAACACCCAAACTGTTAGTTTGTGTACGTTAAATTTGACGAAAGACTGGTACGTTTATTTAGGTTCTGTCTGTAAGCTGGAATAGTTTCACCTAATGTTACGTTTGTATTTTGTCGTGTACCCCTTTGAAAAACAAAAGTACTGCTGTCATTCTGGAAGGTGTAAAAAATAGTGGCTCAAAGTTACGATGCACTCGAAGATTTTGCCACTGTTGGCAAACCTTGCGTTTGTCCACAGTCGCCACGTAAACTGGGTTTCGCACATAGGTGATTTCATGTATATTCCCGCATATTTTCACAAATTTTCAAGCTTGCCAGAAGAGCACCGTGATCCAGCGATTTTCTATGCGCTTGTTCAATACTTTTACAATGTCCACCAGCGCTAGGTATGCTGGAACACAGAATGTGCATCGGAGAAAGCGCCAACTGAAATATCAACGATGACCCAAAAAACGCCAGCAAAAATAGTAACATATTTTAAAGTTTACTTGTATATCGAGTGGAACGTAATTGGTTGTTATACATTGTTGCCATTTGAAGGCACACGGCTTTCCTACTGCCGTGCGCGTGCAGCAGACGACACGCGTTGGCTCGCCTAACGCAATGCGTGTGATGGCAGAGTTTTCGCCACCTGGCCGCACTGCACATGAGCGATAGTTCTCGCTGCCACCACAACTTGGAAGCTTGAAAATGTGAAAAATCTGTGAGGACGAAGTGCAAGAACAGATATTTTCACAGGCAGTCATGTTTCCAGTGAGGCTACGATTGAATTTGTTTTAACCAGTACTGTATAACCCATATACATGAAGTGGTTTGCACAGCAACTGTAAAAAAAGTATTATTTGAATTACAAAATGAACACCACAGCAGTGAGGGTCAATACCAGCCTTTCTGACCTTTCGCTGTGCCTTGTGAGACAGTTTACAAACTACGCTTTGAACTGTTTCTTCTGAATCAACCTTGTTGGCATCATATCAAGTTTACAAAAAGATGCCCCAAAGCTCACAAGGCTGCACTCAATCGCATTCGACATTGCACATATGCTCGGTGGACTCCTTCAAATGAAAAACGAATTATAAAGGTGATGAGCACTAGCAGCACAGCTATGCCAAGCACGTGAGCATTGTTGTGATGAGCAAGATTGTGCTTATTAGATGTGGTAGTGTTCTTTTTCATATAGCAGAGAAACATCCCACATTTGTTTCAGAACGTCTGCTTCTGTTTAGATTACCTTGTCATAGCTATAGTATTTATCACTATGAAGTGTTATTCTGTAGACTACTGTTATAAAGAAACTATGAAATTGAAGAGGTACTTCAAACGTACATCATCATGACTTATTCACAGCCCCGCTGCAAGATGTTAAGTACTTCAAGCCGAAACTTCTAAAAGTGGCTGGGAGAAAACAATTTTCAACTTCCGTACACGAGTATACTGAAAACATGAGCACAACAAGTATGTAATATATGTGACCTTTATTGATCTTGCCTCAGCACAGGTTCACATCAAGCCCCACCAAATTATTTTGGGGGTGTTTGCTCTCAAGAGAGTGCTCAAGTTCTACCGACATGTCTATGCAAAAAAATGCCCCCACCTTCCCGAAAATACTATAATTGTGAGGAAGTGCGAATTCAATGCGTAGCGTTCATAACGGTGTTTCACACCTAAGAACCCAGCATTAGAAGAAAAATTTTGTTTTGCTTAGACCGTGCAGCCATTAGCACCGTTCGCCGCACGTGGCGTGTTTCTGTCGCGAGAAACGTGATATGCGTTTCCTGCTCTGGTAGCTAGCGTGCATGGTAAAAAAATACTATGAAGTGAACAAAAGAATTGTTGGCTCGACATTGGCGTTCCACAAAGGCGTCTCGAGCACACATTTTCGGATGTTTTTGAGAGGCACCCAGCCAGTGAATGGTTCAGGGTGAAGCAAGAGTGGACGGGAAAGTGGGGCGCAGGAAGGAGAGAGAGTGAACGGCGAGATAAGGAGCGGCGAAGCACTGCACCTGCCCTCTCCTATACTTTCTCGCATCACATGCTCCGGTTACTAGGGGCAAGGATGAGTGCGCGTGCCCGCAGCTGTCGCTATGGGAGGAGTGAGGAAGCAGACATAAGGCCTGCCGGCGCGGACACCACCGCGGACGACGTCGGATGCCTGACATGGCCCGACTAAGATATACATTCGCATTTAAAAGAGATTGCGCTTACAGCTGAGCAGTTCTTTAGTGTACCGTATGATCACCAACAAAGAAATGCAAACAACAAAAATGTGCAATGCATGCCTAAAGCTTACTTTCTTATACCTTTGGTTCTCCATTCTTTAAAAACTCACCTTATATCTGTTTCTTTGGCATACATGTTCGCTGCATACTCAGTAGACCAATTGTTACTTACGACGAGAAATTCTAGCTTTATTAGCTGTGTAATGAACCTCTAACAGGGAATATAAGCCTTAAATATTTTTTCGCCGATCACCTAAATGCGTAATACTCTTCATAAGGGCTCACGGCCGCGAAATGAAAACTCGTGCCTACCCTGTTGACACAACGCAACCTCGCCCATTTGTAAAACATTCATGGTAACGCAGAGCCAGGAAGATTCAGAACTGCATGCATCTGCGATTATTTACGTAACAAATTTAGCAACACCACATTGTCCTCACTACGCTATCTGTCGGCATTATGCATGTTTCATTCCCGATTCCACATCATGCGCTCACTTCAAGATGAACACAACATGACAAGCGCCGCATAGCTGACGGCAGGATGAGCGCCCTGTCCTGAAGCTATTCAGGCATTAAACTCGCACGCCCGACACAATGAGAGTGACGCTGATCCAGGAATTTCGTTATTCAGTTATATCATTATATCTGTTACCTTTCAACAGTCTTTACACATGGGTGGAGAGTATGCGATAAGTATGAGTGACTTGTTCGTTCGGACATGACTGCATACATACATCGTTTGTACCGGCTTGGGCACTCTCAATAAACGATACAAATCTTACTTGATTGACGTTGTTTTCACCAGTTTGGTGACCTCGCGATAATAAGACATACGATTCGTGATTTAACGACGAGAAAAAAAAACTAGCCGATCCCACGTACCTGAGAATCGACGTTACGCCAAGCATGCGGAGGGAGGGACCGTATTGTACTTTTTTTTATTGAGCGACAAGTCATGAAATAATGCTAAATACATGTACGAATGTCACACGCACAGACATATATGTTGAAGAGTTGCACATGTCTAAATAACCAGTTGTTTTCAGTTGCGCCACGATGCCAACATGCATATTAGTAACACCAGAAGCTGGTATGAAGCGCTGACGCTCACGAGAATGCTGGCCCTAGACACTGCTACATAAATCAACTTCACCGCATGGCAACCAACCACAATTGACGTTAACGCGACATGACGGCTATCTCGAATGAGTACATATGTAATGTTTGTAAAATTGGATAGGCAGCATTGCAACCACTACTGACGTTTAACGAAGATTATTGCATCTATTTGAAAAGTAGTTCCGAGACCTGGCGTATATAGCTCTGTTGTAAAATGCTTCATTGCCACGCAGGATGCTTGGGTTCGATTCTAGCTGTGACCCTGACATTTACTCTTTGCATTCGTTGGGTCAACGCTACCGGTATCGGGTATTTCTTAACATTCGCACGTTAAATTTGCCCATGTGTGTGCTCGTCATTCCTGGGTAGATGGGTAGATACTAAGTGTCAATTACCTGTGGCGCATACCCGCATACCAGCGGCAAATATCCGCCCGTGTGTATGTGCCACTGCCTGGCGGGAAGTGCTTGACGACGTACGTGACGGGACTGTGACATTACTCATGCCTTGACCAGCACGTCATATTCGTCAAACCATCATATCCTCCTATGTTAATTTTGGTTTTCGCCAAGTTAAGGGGGTAACCACGAGAGCACCAAAACGTAGGCGGCTAGATAGATAGATAGATAGATAGATAGATAGATAGATAGATAGATAGATAGATAGATAGATAGATAGATAGATAGATAGATAGATAGATAGATAGATAGATAGATAGATAGATAGATAGATAGATAGATAGATAGATAGATAGATAGATAGATAGATAGATAGATAGATAGATAGATACGCTCAAAGTCGCCGAAGTTCGCTAAGAAATGCTTCGCTTTTATTACCACTGGGAGCGAGCAGCGTGGTAGCACAAACCAGCTGTAACCAGTCAACCATGAGCGAAAAAAATGTGTCTGTTTATGGGTGATAATAGCATTAACAGCGCCATCTCGCCTCTCGGCATTGCAGTTCAGAACGCCGCCGCTACGCATATTTTGTTACTACAGTCAAAAGTACAGTTTCCGTTCTCTAAAGTGGTAGGTGTTTGTTCTCTGGTCGCACCTTCAAGCAGCGCTACTGCAGAGTTTGTGGGTGGATTCAGGCACTGAAAGCAGAGTTTGTGGGTGGATTCAGGCACTGGCGTGCGTGAATGCTGAAAGATAACCCTGTGCTGCCAATGCAACCGGCGGCGCAGTTAAAAAGTGCCTGGTCAGCGTCGCAATTACAGAATCTCTATGCGAATTCGGTTCCGCACAACACAGAGAAAACTCCAAGGAATTATGTGCAAATCAACAGTGGTCACGAAATAGGTTAGATATGCACGCACAATACTTGAAGTGTTCCGCATAAGATTTAAACATTCTGATGTTTTGAGAGCCGGATTCATGATATGGGTGCCAGCCCAGTATTCTACCACTGAGCTACTCTGGTGCTTGGATTCATGATATCATCATGAGGAACAGTTAACTATGTAAAAGCTAGGACTTTTCTTGGATAGGCCACCGTACTCCGTCATTGAATGCGCCACTTTTGGAAAAGCAGCGGAATAGCCACTAAGCGACAAAAGCGTGTGGTGATCTAGATTTTATAAAAATGCTAGTCACATTAAAACGCATTCATAAATTCAAGATGCGCTTTTCTTTTTCAAGTGCGACAGCGCTCAACACTCTCCTAAGCTGGTCATGGCAGGCGCTATACATGCAGAAATGGAATGCGGAAACCAACGTAGTGATACATGACCTGCAGGCCGGTGAGCACAATTGGTGCCCCGGAAGAGGGACCCAACCTCTGTAATCACAAATGATATCAATTCGAGCAGCTAGACGTTCATTATCACTGTCTCTCATCCTGGTCTTCCACGAAATATGAGCGAGATTTATGCAGGACCCCTGGCACCGCAGTTTTCAATTCAACATGTTCAGGTTATGCCATTTTCGTGCATAATTAGTGATCACGCATTAGGGATGAACCTTGCCTGTAAGATGATTCTTCTATGATAGGAAAGTCGGTTCACTTCAGCAGTGACCATCCTTTGGAATTGTTTTGTGATACGATCTTTTAACACTCAAGCATTTTATACCGGTGTCCACTACAGCTGCGCTGACGTAGCTTCGTCCAGGATATGACTGTATACTCACAGATTGCAAAAAAAACGAGACGGAAAAAGTTCTGTCACGGTGCACCAGCGATCCCCTACTCCTCATTGCGCGGCTCTCGCCACTAGGCCACGTAGCATACGTTGACAATAGTGATTACGGTAAGCCATCTATATACACCGTATACGATTTGGTTGTCCTCAAGGTTCCGAAATTTCAGCGCGTTTTTGCCATCCGTAGCGAAATGACATGATGAGCTCGCGTTGGGTAGAGTTACTGTATATGCTAACTTTAGGTAGCAGAGTTGCGTCACTGTTTTACGAAACTGCGCGTAATGAGAGCCGCGCGTAACGAGGGCGTTGCACGGCCATTCGTTCACTATCCAGCTCGATTAAGCTGAAGTCTACAAAATTTTAGCTGGCTTCCTCACACAGTTAACGAATGAGCCCTACGTGACGAAAGAATTCCATTTCTGACTGACTCAACCACGATGAAAAGTGCACGAATAATTTGCTATCTGTAAATGGAAAGGAACGCGAGTAAATGGAAAGGAACTGAGTTTTGCTAGTACCTTCACAAAATGCAAATAAAGCACAACAAAGCAACTGTAGTACACTGAAGCCCGGAAACTGCTCATACGCGGGTGGCGAGTAGCTTTCCGGCAACACATTTGAAATCAAGATGGCGTGCCTTGGAGCAAGCCTGCTACATAAAGTTGCATATACAATAGGCACTTTTAGCTGACCAATTTCGCGCTCCTTTCTACGTTCTGCTCAAACGCTCAACGTTACCAGAACGCAACGCACGTTTTCGGTTTCAGCCAAGCATGGTTCGGTCATCGCAATGGCGACGCCACGAGTGCATGAACATTCTTGTAAAGAAAAATAAAAACAACGTTCCTATCTTGCAACAACATTGAAAATGTTGTTTTAATATAGTGTAAATTCATTTACTGTTTGACGCATGAGCATTTTTAATTTTTTGTCTCCTTCACTTGGAGCTCAACTACAACCGAAGCCTTCAAAGAAGCCGAAACACGTTTCAGACGCCCTGCCCTGAGGCAGCGCCTTAAATGCGTTGTCTTGTGGCAAATCAATCTAAAGAGCTTTTCTGGATAGGTGGATCAGTTGCTGCTGCTGAAAGGAAATTGTTACTAATTAAATTGCTTACTAACGAAGATTCATGAAGTCGCTTTAGCGGAAGTACCCAAGATGGATGGACGGATGTATCCGGCTGTGCCCTTTAGATAGCGGTGGCTCACGCCACCTAGCCATAAAATTAAGTAATATCACTGTTTGTTTAAGGATTGAATTTCACTCACGCCTCGATAGTAGCCACTAATCAGTTAGCCTCCTTCTGGTTATTTCTACCCGTTTAAAGTCTATTTTGCCTTCATTGTCCCTAAACCCCAATGCTTTGAAAAATTCAGCGCCATTATCTTCGACAATAGGATGTAGCCCTTTACAAAATAATATAAAATGTTGAGCCGTTTCCTCCTCCTCTCCACGCGCACTACATACCGTGTCTGTGCCTTCGTATTTTGCTCGGTACATCTTGGTCCGCAATACCCCCGTTCTAGCCTCGAAGAGCAGAGAACTACCCTGAGAATTATCGTAGGTCTTTTCCCTTGCAGTTTCCTGCTGAAAAGTTCGGTAGGTCTCCAGTGATGATTTCGTAAGCCTTCCCTTCTTCCACATGTCCCTCTGTTTCTTTTGCCTTCTTCTTAACCAATTTTTTCTTTCGGCTTGGTATTCTGCTGTTGTCTAAATACTTGCTTGACCATTTTTGAGTTCGGTTCCTCCATTTAGTATCGACATTCTTTATGTACAAGTAACTCAAAGCTTTCCTAGCCCAACGCTCCTCTCCCATTTTTCTCAATCGCTCCTCAAATTTTATCTTGCTGCTAGCTTCCCCGTATTGAAACGATGTCCATTCCATGTCTCTCTGTACCCCCTGATTTGGGGTATTGCCGTGAGCTCCCAAAGCAAGTGTACCAAAATAGCGTCTCGAGACGCTCGCTCCCTTATTGTCTGAAGTCGAAGATCACCCAACATGCACGGATTCCCGAAGGGATTCACTGCGACGACTGCTCGGAGGAAGCACAGATTCTAGTGTGTCCTGGAGTGCCGTTGGTGCTTGCGTGTTTGCTGAACAAGTCACCCTAAGACCAAGCCAGTGCGTATCCTAACTCTGCGGATGTGTTGTGGGAATGTGAAGCCATCAGCCCCGCCCTCAGCGAGGACAGGTGGGCTGCACTCTTACGCAACCCCGAACTTAAGGATCAAACCCTGGCCGTCCAGAGTGCCCGTGAACGGGCCGCCAAGCTCGGCTTGACGGTCTCTACGTGGGATTAGCCGGGTGGCGCGGGGTCTCCCCTGTGTCTTCTCAGGACAAAAATAAAGTTTTAATCAATCAATCAACCAACCACTGTGTTACCCGAGCGGCGTGGACTCGCGGCACAAGAGGCTGCCATTTTGGTCGTTTCTCCTCGCGTCACGTGATCCTTCGCTTGTTACGACGGTCCACTCACACGCTCAGCACCTGACCGTCTATAGGGCATGCGCAGAGGCGCAAACACCGAGTGGCTCAGCGGAGTAGTAGGCAAAATACGGTCCACTAAAACACTGATCTCTATACTAGGGGGAGCTCGATGGCGCAACGAGCACGTGTGGTTGAAGCCACCAGAAGCCGCCGTCCCGAAAGCCACCGCCATGAACAGTCACCTGCGGCCGGCGTGAGGGCTTCTCTTTTCTTTTTAATGAAATTCTGGCCTGTAGCGCAGTACACTGCACGAATTGACCTGAAATGTTGTTGCAAGGAGGTTTCACGTATAAGTTGCTCAAAATATTTTTACTTTTTACGCATTCTGCGAAGAAATTGGGGTAGTTGCTCGCCGTTTTTTTTTCTTTTTTAACAAGGCGTGATGAAGGTGTTTTTTTTTTCATATGCTGTTTCCTACTACCGATGCTTCAAATATACGAGAAGTAGGTCAGTAACTCGAAGAAGGACAGCTCGACGCCATCTCCAGAAAGCAGATGTTGCAGTGACCAGTTCGCACCAAGAAGGTTAAAAAATATTTAGTAAAGCTCCTTGGCTTTGACCACTCGGTTCCAAAAACTCAGTTTGGAAACGGCGCTCTCAAAACGCTATTTTTTTCAGATCACTTACAAAAGACGAATCTGCACCCCTAGCTAAAATTGCACTCATTGTTCTTTTCTTTTTGTAAAAATTATTCCGTGACAAATTTTCTTCTTTTACCTGACTGATGAGTAATTGTAAAGTTCTACGTTATAGCATTCCGCTGTATTCAGAAGGTGTCGCTACTGCGTCTGTCATTTTTCATGTAGCGTTGGCATTCCAATGACACCTAATCATTGAGTTTATTGTATGCACTAGTTGTAGAGTATTGCACTCCGCCTCTCAGACGGTGTCACTACAGCCTCTGTCATTTTTTGTGCAGTGTCAGTCAGCGTTCCAAGTGGTGCCTAATCGTAGGGTTCGTTGTATGCGCTAGTTGTAGATTACAGCCCTCCGTCGCATTCTAACAGCATCGCTACGGTGTCTGTCATTTTTTGTGTCGAGTCGAATGACTGCGAGAATATATTACAAAAACACGAAGATACGATCACACCAATGACTGCCCCCAGATAATGCTTAAATTACGCGCCTGAAACGCCCTGAAGACGCCAGTTTCCGGGACAGCGAAAGAACCTTCTGGTATCTTCACAAGCGCCTGCATGAACGAGTGGGGATACGTCGTTCAGTTTTTTTAATGGAGGTCAGTGCGCTAAAAGTGCCTAATAATTCCAGCGTTGTTTAGCGTTGGACGCTGCGCCTATCGCGTTTCAACGAGTGCCACCTGCACGGAACGTGGTTAGGTTCGGGAGCGCGCTTAGGTTCGGGAGAGCATGAAGGTCACTTCACTCGCTGCCCCGACCGTGTTTATGGAGGGAAGCCGCAGCTCATACACGAAGCACACTCTAAGGGGAAAAAATGAAATCTTCGGGGAGTAACTGTGCTACACAACAATAATCGTCATGTGCACTTGCTCACGTTACTTTCCTTAAAAACCTGAGCTGGCCACATTCCTGAGAAGAATGCTATGTTACACTGATGACGCACGCGCCATTCGTTACCGCGAAGTACCGGAATCCTTGTGATAACGCGAGAAAGTACTCGAAGTAGATGAGAATTATTTTTGTGTAGCAGAAACACGGGAGTGTTTGAGCATTTGGAGACAAATGCTTCTTTTTTTTTTTCATAGTCAAGTAAGAATTGTGACAGTTGTTCAGCTTGTCCTGTGTATACTTCGGCGTTCGTTTCGTGTGCCTTTCGCTCTCTTTGAACAGCGTTCTTCTATTGTCGAGCTGTGACAGCTGTTAGGCAGCGCTAGTCTTGTGTATGCTCATTTTGTTCCTGTTTTCTGCTTGAGGTGTGCGCTGCCAGTTTCGAGCTGCTTGCCGTTCTTTGCGTGAATTTGCAATGAGTTGCTGTTGATGAAACAACGCACAATAAACGTTCAACTACCACTGTAAAGACACAATTCACTTTCGTGCTATACCGATGCCGGGGTAGTGGGATCAGCCACATTTTTTTATCGTAAATGCATTTAACAAAAAGTGGGGCCCATCTGCATCACCGGCTACTCTTAAGTAATAGTTGTCGATGTAATGTTGTCAATACAAAATTTGACAAATGTATACATAGAGGAACATTCAGACACTCAGTTTCCGTATGCAAATTAAGTTTTCACGAGGCAGGTGAGTTAATCGCACAGCGCGAAATATTCGCTACGCTAAAATATCTACATGTAAAACACCTAAACATTCCCGAACTAAATACAGAACACTTGCAAACTGTTTTTGATTTACCAGAAGTGATACTCGAGGAAACAAATACTATATAAATAAGAAAATACAAGGAACATGTCTTCAGCAGTACACTTAATTATTACTAAGGCCCGCAGTATTCTTTTATGAATTAGTACGCGGAGTAATCTTTCTGAAATGTTTTCTGTTCACCCTTGATCGAAAAAAGAAAGTATGATGATAGTGAACATCTATCGAAACTTCGTCCTTTTTGCATGAGTTTCTTAAGTAGAGCCAAGTGTAGAAGAATGTACACTTGGTTTTCTTCAGCCTCATCACACCACCATGTCATTTCACATGAACTATAAGTTTATCCCAAACACCGTACAGAATAAAAGGTGCTGCACAGCCGAAATTTGAGAATATAAAAAAAATTACTGCCCACCTGTTTGAAACTCAAAGCTATGATAAAATAAATGCGGATATCTTAGATATGAAAGGTTAAACGTTTCCTTTCATAACCTTACCACCTTTTGTCAGATTTGCAGTATTTCCACGAATTATCGTTTTCACCAATCAGCAGACATTTCTAATTAGTAAATACTTGTCTTTTGTAAGTCACCTTCACGCCTTCACGTATTGTAACTTACGTTTCTAATGAATATTGTGCTTATATGTGTATGACTTGAATTGTATTTTTTGTACTAAATAATATTTACTTAATCTTTCCCGCCCACATATATATATATATATATATATATATATATATATATATATATATATATATATATATATATATATATATATATATATATATATATATATATATATATATATATATATATATATGTATATATATATATATATATATTAGTAAGATCTAACAGACAATGATGCCAAGGAATCTATAGGGAAGTTATTATAACCAATGTAATGTAAATAAGAAGAAAGAAAAGTGGGTGAAAAAATAACTTGCCGTGAGCAGAAAACAAACCTACTACCTTCGAATAACGCGTTCGATGCTCTAACCACTGAGCTATCATGGCGGCTATCTCCCCAGCCACTTTATTAGTTTTATATGTGAATTTAAACGTGGGAGAGTCAGTGAGCGCCATCTGTAGCCATAGCGGCGAGTGTGGAACATCTTTTTATGAGCCTATGTGGCGTCACGTAGCACGTGAACTTATTATGAGCGGGCAGCTGACCAACTCACGGCAGTGACCTGCTCATGGCAAGTTATTTTTTCACCCACTTTTCTTTCTTCTTATTACATTACATTGGTTTTAATAACTTCCCCTATACATTTCTTTGCATTATTATCTGTTAGATCTTACTAATATTGTGTCAAAACACGGAAAAAATGAGCCTTAGGTATACACTTCTTGTCCATATATATATATATATATATATATATATATATATATATATATATATATATATATATATATATATATATATATATATATATATATATAGGCAGGCATGGTGGTTGAGTGGCCGTAGCGTTGCATATAGTCTAGTAGATCCTCCGTGAGCGGTCACAACGTGGTTTATTTCGACGTTTCGGCCTAGAGTCTGGCCTTCATCAGGAATAAAGATACAGTATGTCGGTGCTCAGCTTTATACAATCTCAAATCAGAGGGCAAGGAAAGAGGAAAAAAAAGCAAAGAAAAAAAGAAAAGAAAAGGAAAGAAAAAAAAGAAAAAAAGAAAAAAGAGAAAAAGAAAAAAGAGAGAAAAGAAAAAAGAAAAAAGAAAAAAGAGAAAAAAGAGAGAAAAAAGAGAGAAAAATAATATACGGTGGATTATTTTTCTCTTTTTTCTTTTTTTTTTTCTTTCCTTTTCTTTTCTTTTTTTCTTTGCTTTTTTTCCTCTTTCCTTGCCCTCTGATTTGAGATTGTATAAAGCTGAGCACCGACATACTGTATCTTTATTCCTGATGAAGGCCAGACTCTAGGCCGAAACGTCGAAATAAACCACGTTGTGACCGCTCACGGAGGATCTACTAGACTATATATATATATATATATATATATATATATATATATATATATATATATATATACATATATACATAGGATATGGCACAACGGGAGCGTTGTCAACAAGGATAAATATATTTATTTCCCAACAGTTTCGGGAGGGGTCCTCCCTGCTCTCCCGAAACTGTTGGGAAATATATTTATCCTTGTTGACAACGCTCCCGTTGTGCCATATCTCATACCTTCACGAAGACTAACTGGCCCATTGAATTATTACTCCCACTATATATATATATATATATATATATATATATATATATATATATATATTTAATGATTATTACGGTGCTATTGAGAGCTCTGCAAACCATTTAAACGAAACAAGTTTTGTTGAAAAATCAAGCGCATAGATTCATCAATAAACATCCCACATCATTTGCCGCCAGAAGTTGTAGTAGGAAGTAACTAGTCATTCTATGAATGCGTCGGACGCGCCATTCTATCAGCTCTGTCCTTTCCAACTATTTCGCATTGCCTTGGAGTTCACTGTAAAATATGTTGTGAACGTAAACTTTTCGCTGTGGCGTATGTCTTTATGATTCAAATTGTCGTCGCAGGCGAAAGTTTTCCACTGTTCTTTCGGATGCTCCAAGAAAACTTGAGGCTCAATCTGATGAGACCACAGTGATAATGAGTGACGAATGGACAATGCATCAGTGAGCGGAAACATTTCATTGCCGCGAAGTCTCTATCTTCGAAAGGTAAATAAAAGGTAAAGTATCCACCTATGTGGGAGAGGAAAAAAACGATTTGTATAAGGCCAAGAGGACGAACGCATTGAGAGGAGCTTACCAAAAGCAACGCATATGGGCTCAGTTAGGCGCACGCTGACAAGGAAAGCTCCGGGTTACTTCGGCTAACTCCCGGGCCACGATTATATACCAATGCCCCACCGCGGAGGTCTAGAGGAAGGTACTCGGCTGCTTGTGGTTTGAACCCCGGCAGCGGCGGCTGCACTTTCTATGGAGGTGAAATCTGTATGCCCGTGTGCTCAGATTCGGATGCACGTCAAAGAACCCCAGGTGGTCTAAATCCCCAGGAGCCCTCCTCTGCGGCGTCTCTTATAATCATATATGGTTTTGAGACGTGAAACACCACATATCAATCATTCATGATTACATATCAATACCTGATTCAGGGATATGCTGTTTCGCGCTCGATCTGGAATTGGCCACATTTTACTCAAGTTATGAATAAGATGAATGGCGGACGATCGGAGTGGCACAGCATCGAGTTGAAAACATAGCTACGAAGAGAAGGCCCTGGAGCTTGTAAGAACTGTCTCTAAATCTATATACGCCAGCGTTCTCGCGTTAAGCAGTGTGGTCATCTCGTAATGCCACCCAACCTTCGACCACGATGGCAAGTTGCCCCAGCAACAGAGCTCTATAGCCACAGCAGAGTATGTTTTGAGAACGAATTCGAGGACAGAAAGCTTCGTTCATCGGTGAAACAAGAGGCAACGTATTAAATAGCATACTTAATACTCCCTATCAAAAAGCATTCTAACGTCATTTTTTCGCTAATTTTATGTGCGTATGCGTGTGCGAGCTTTTTCGCAATCGGTCAAAGCGCGCAGAGTAGCTACCCGTGGGCAAATGATATCATGGCGACTATCCCGTTGTTGCAACTAAATGTCTCGACTTGTGTAAGCGTGGCGAACAGTGCTAGATAAAGGCAACGCCACGCACTACGACTGTTTCAAAATACTCTGTGGACGCTTTAGAAATAAAACGTCCATTGAATACAAGCACGTCGTGATTCATGCGCAAGCCATTATCACACTGCGACAATGAGCCTGCAGTTTTTCCTCGTAGCTTCTTCCTGGACACATGGCTCCGTTTTTCAAGAAGCAGAGGTACATCCCTATAACTTACTCTGATAAAGTTCATTAACATGAAAATCTCGAACCTATACAACGGTGCATTTCCTGCAAAAGCGCACAAGTTTTTTTTTTAACACATGTCTTACCAGTGACCTCTTGAAAGGAAGCTGCACGACATGTGATGTTTACCCCATGGTTTACTGATACGATATAGCCGCATATAACAATTCCGATGCAATGCTATAGGGCTGATGGAGACGCCGTATGCATGGAAGTGCCCCCAAGCCGTCGTGACCAGATGGCGATATGCAGCGGGGCTAAACCCTCTTATCACGCGCTCAACTACAGGAGTGTCACTGTGACGAGTATTGTCACGGGGTCGTGACGTGGCCGAAGACAGGAGACTTCGTGTTGGGATTTAACTGTTTATTTGGACGAACCTGTGCCCAGTAAACGGAAAGTCCAATTACAGCAACAGTCTCGCACAGATAGCAGTCTCGGGCTGATAGCGGCGAAAAGAGCGTCGGCCTTCGATCAACAGCTGACAAGCGGCGAAGTGCGTCGGCATTTATACTCTTGCCGTCGAATGTTCTAGCGTTATCACTGGCGGTGGCGTAGGTTCCAGAACAATCTGTACCGTTCGCACAGTGGGCGTGATCTTATCGAAATGATCTACTACAGTCCGGAACCTTCTCGAAACTGCAGATCTACTACAGTCCGGAACCTTCTCGAAAACCGAAAACAGGTAGTGGAAAAAAATTGATTACTTGCGCCATCTACTTTACTGCACTTGCGGCACCAACTGGCATTACTGCAGCAAGTGAGGACGCAAGCGTTATTGAACGAATGAAGTTTTCGCGCCCACTGGCAATTAGCTGCCCCGCGAACAATTCTGAAAGCTCACTAATGCATACGTACCGTCGACTCGATTCCATGAGCAGCCGTGGCACTGAGGATCAGAAGGAGCGCAGAAACGAGCTGGACAGCCATCGCTACGAACTTGGAAACAATGACAGACATGCCATGGAGTGGGGGCGATGCTTATATACACCCGTGTCAGGCTACCATATGAACCAATCAAAGATGAACATGAACCCTACGAAAAGCATCAACAGTTTTCCAACACGAAAACAACAAATGCTGCTTGTTTTGAGCCATCGGGGTTTTTTTTTCGATCGCTTCAGTTGAGCAAAACGAGATCTGTCACATTTCATGCAGCCACGCTACCTTGGCAGGCCTATTAGGTTAGCGCACATGTCTGTGATTTGTAGCCCATAGCTGGCCAAATACGAACGACCATATTGATGTACGGGACTCTAAAAAGTGGATGAATGCGCTGACGTATACTGTTGGTACGTCAATCATGCCACCGTATCATCGCATACTATCGCGGCCGCATGTCTTTAGATGTGCGCACACGCACAGTCGAAATACGCAGGGCGAGCAACGAACCTATCTTTAACCACAGAACGCGCAATTCTTAATTAGCGATAACAGGAAGCTATTGCGTCACAGCTGCCTCGCTAGCGCACGCTCTATTCGACATGGAACTTCTGACATGTCCCTATAGTGCACTCCCCTTAGACACATGCATGGCGTAACAAGACCTTGCGAGTGTAGTACGTTTGTACGCACCCTACAAGTATTCTTACTGAAGTAAAACAACTTCGAGGATGCTTGAGCTTCGCTGCCGTTAGTAGAGAACGCGACAACACAATAGGGCGCTGTTCGCAGCGCCTTGTGAATCGCAAGCATGTCTTCGCTTCTGGGTGGACGCCTCAATGATGCCACAAGAAAAGAAACGCCTGTACTCGGTAACATTGGCCGTTTGAAGCTATCCTGCAATACCTGCTGCCAGTGCAGTAACGACTACGTCAGTAACAACTATGCAGTGACCACTATGCCATGAATATTCCTTTTGCGAATTGATCAAGTACCCACTAGGCGCCCGTGTAAGGCTACACGCGTGCCTGTACGCCGCTGCACACATCTGATTGATTGATTGACTTCTGAGGTTTACCGTCCCAAAACCACCATTTCATTATGAGAGACGCCGTGATGGATGGCTCCGGAAATTTCGGCCACCTGTGGTTCTTTAACGTGCGCCAAAATCTGAGCACACTGGCCTACAACATTTCCGCCTCCATCGGAAATGCAGCTGCCGCAGCCGGGATTCGATCTCGCGACCGGCGGGGCTGCACACATTTATTCACACTGTTAACGAGGATTATTTATACCGAAGAAATTTGTAACAAGTGGGCATTTAAACCACTCATTTGTTGCACGGTTCGCATGTTACGACGCATCTGTCATAACTTATTATATGCTTCAAGAAAACTCCCAGCGCTACATATTTCTGCAAGTCCCCAGGCGACATCGATGTGGTCGTTGTTGTTTTTTTCCTCGTGTTTTTAACACCTTAAAACCCTGTCGTGACTGTGTTAGAACAACTTCTAGCCACGCGGGAGGCTTGGGTTAGTTTCCTACTGAAGCCGAAAACTTCGATTATTAATTTATTTATTGAGAGGCGTTTACGTCGAATTTTCTATCACAGACAACACCGATTTTTCGCCTACAACCAACGAAGCCTACGCTGGAATTTTCGCGAAACGAGACCTTTCACACTATGGCGTTTAAAAAGAAAGAAACAACGAGGAGTCCTTCTTCATTTGGGGGGGGGGGGGGGGGCAGCGCAATTTGGCGCGTACGTGCATTGCGTACTAGGTTTTTATTTTTCTCTTTCTTTCCATCGAATTAACCCATTCTCCCGTGTGATTTTTTTCTTTATTAATGCCAGGACTTGAGCCCTCATTCAAGTGCTTAGCAAAGAATCCCTCCAGTTGCAGGAAACAATGACGCTAATTCTTTCTTCATTTCAAGGCAGCAATAAAATTTGGTGACGTGAAATGACAAGCGACTTCCACAAAAATACCAGATTGCCATATCCGAGACAACGGATCATCGACAAACAGACGATTGGCACTTGTGCACCTTCCAGGGTCGAGTTTCGTTACGCTCGTCAATGCCGGGTGTTTCCCGTACTATATCATTGCTGATTCTCTGAGTCGAAACAAGGCTCTCTTGAAAATGCGCGCACGGTACTCGCATTCTGTTAAGACCAGTGTTGTATCCGCCACCGAAAAAAAATAACTAAATACGTTACTCGCCCCTGCAACACAAAATAAACGCGTTGCCGTTACCGAAAAAAAAGTAACGGACGTTACCTCTGCTGAATAACGTTTAATTAATTTACTTGCAGAAACTTAGTGGGACTCCAACCAGAAGTGGGACCCCAACCAGATCTATATCGCGAGGCTACTCCAGGTCTCGTTCTGGTTCACGTCACGGTTCCCGTTCAGGTTCCCGGCCCGGGTCACGCTCCGGCTCCCACCCTGGTTCCGGGCCTCATGCTGGTTCCAGGCCTCACCCCAGTCTCACCGGGGTCTCGCGTCAACGATCGCCTAGCCCATCGGCACCACCATCGCCAGGCAACGCCAACAAGAATAAGCGGGGACCTCTCACTTGAGCGGACGCCGTCCGGAGAAAAGGAAACACTACATCACAGGTAGGGTCGGGTTCACTCCCAGAGCATGATACACACAACACATCTGAGATAGCGATCTTAAAGCACGAAAATGCGATGATGAAAGAAACAATACGTAAACTCACAGTCGCAATTGCCGAACTAAAAACTGACAGAAACGCACGCGCTGCTATGCCCACAACCGACAACGACGACAATGCAGTCACTCCGTTGCAGCCGCAGCCCGTAGGCGCCGGTAACGACGACGGCGAGAGCGCACCCAAGAAACGCGCGGTCGCCCACGACCAGCCAGCTACAAAGGCAGAGTTAGACGACATTAAGAGCACGCTATCAGCGATTAAGGAAAGCCTTCGCTTTCTTGGCGAAAGCATGGCTCTCGTGCAGTCTACTCTTGCGGTACACGGTAATCGTTTGGGCCAAGTGGAGCAATATCTTGATCACGTCGTCGCCCCTGCCGTTGCCGCGGATAAGCCGTTGTCGCAACGTACAGTCGTGCCCAGTCCACCACATCACGCGGCCCTTATGCACCCGCCGGGTGCTGAGGCCAACTCCGAAATGCTTCAAGATGACCAGGCCAATTGACGAGTTGCGAATCTGGCAATGGAACTGCAGGAGCTTCACCCACAAGAAAGCTTTCCTGCAGCAATACCTCCGTAGCCACGAAGCCAAACCTCACATCATGCTATTACAAGAGACTGTCGTACCAACCGCCACGTTTTCCGGATACCAGTGGTTGCCCGGCCCCTCGGGAAGACGTGGTATCGCCAACCTGGTCGCTAACAAGATTACCTGCACAGCGCACAGCCTCAATGTGCCCGAAATTGAGCACGTTATGGTCGAAATTCTCCCTGGCAACATATCACAACAAAGCGTATACATGCTCAATGTATACAGTAGTCCCAGCCACCATAGACAAAGATTCACACGCTTGTTCCAGAAAGCTGTCCGTCTCGCGGGGCCTAACCCGCTAGTGATTGCAGGCGATTTTAACGCTGCGCATAGCGCCTGGGGCTACACGTACGACACACCCAAAGGTAACGAGCTTTGGAAAAATGTGAATGACATGGGCCTTATTCTCATTACGGACAAGGCCTTCATGGTACATCCACGCAAAGAGATACTACACCGGATCTATGCTTCGTCAAGAATATCTCCGACGCCTGCTGGTCCAACCTCGCGGTAGATCTTGGTAGCGACCACTTCATATTGGCTGTACACCTCCCCACAGTAAGCAGGAAGACCAAGTCGTACACATGGGTTGACTGGGACCTCCTTCGTAAAACCCGCGCAGAACGACCCGCTCCTAATACCCCACCGAGCCTCGAGACGTGGACGGCCCAGCTCAAAGCTGATGTAAACAAGGCAACGAAAACTATCAGCACAGACCTTCCAACCGAAAAGATGGACAGTCGTCTCGCCCACCTACTAGAGGCCAAACAGTCTCTATTGGCCCGGTGGAAGGGCCAGCGCCTTAATCGGAGGTTACGCAAACGCATATCTCAGCTGAACAAGACCATGATGGATCACTGCCGCATCCTTTCAAAACAGCAGTGGGACGAAATTTGTAATTCGATTGATGGTCAGGTTCGAAATGGCAAAACGTGGAACTTACTCAAACACCTCCTCAATGAAACCAACACCCGCACAAATCAGCGTCATTCGATCGTGAAGATACTTCATCAGGCTAAACGGACAGTGTCACCGGAAGATGTTGTAAAAAACCCCTTGGAAAAATATCTCCCGCTTCCCACGGGCCCTGTGACCCCTCACCCTGATTACTCTGGCAGCGACAACACTAACTTAGACGCCGACTTCTCTATTGAAGATGTGCGCCGAGCTCTCCATGAGCTCAATGGCCGCTCAGCCCCTGGCCCCGATGGCATCACCAACAAGCTCCTACGCAACCTGGACGATTCCTCCGTCACTTACCTCACTGACACTATCAACGAGATATGGAAAAAGGGTGAGATACCCGATGCTTGGAAACTAGCTCACACGGTTCTCATACCCAAACCGGGAAAGGCGCCGAGCCTAGATAACCTACGCCCCATATCTCTCACGTCGTGCGTGGGCAAAGTGGCTGAGCACGTCGTCCTCAACAGGGTTGGTCAATACCTCGAAGATAACGACTGCATCCCGCACCACATGATTGGCTTCCGACTGTGAGGGATAAGGTTCGGGCAATCACGGCAACTTAAATAATCGTTGTCGAGACTGACGAAGACATTTGCAACTTGAGTTATAAGGCTTTAATGCCACGAAAAAAAGAAAAAAACGATAAAGAAGCTTGGCGTGTTACATGGCAACAGCGAAGAACTGCCTTAAGTACGAGCACGACACACGTTCTCGAAAGACAAGGTCTGACGCTTAGCGTAGTCCCCCACTGCACTACACAAGGTTTGAAACACTTCACCGTGTGACATCGAAGGCAGATGAGTCGATGCGTTGCGTTGCGTCTTACGCCGACATCAGCGATGCCTCAGGCATGGTCGGAGCGGAGCGTGAGGCAGAGTCGATGTGTGGCAAGCACGTCCCGGACAGCCAGTAGTAGGCCCAGGTCTGGAAAACGCCCGGATCCGAGTACAACGGACCGGCGCCGGCTACTGGATCACACGGTAGAAGGGAGCCAGGCTCGTGCGGACCCCAGGCACAGGTAGACTTCGGGACCACGACCCGACGAGCGCTTCAGCCTGCCACTGTTTCGTTCCGATCCTTCTTCTCGAACGCCCCGTCGTCGTCTTCCTCTTCTCTCTCCCCATGGCTTGGCTTGACTTTGACGACACGATTCCGCCTTTTCCTTGTCTCATCGTCATCTTCGTCGGCGTACGGCACAGCACAAACTCACAAACATCGCGCACCAGATGAACCTACCGCGCATATCACGACAAAAGTCCCCCCTTTCAAAAGTTTTTTTTTTCTTTTTTAAAAAAAAACTGTCCAAAGTGCGTGGGAGACAAGACTTACGACAAACAAATGTACAGAACTGTTGCACCAAGAGAATAGTCTGTATGTGAGAGTCCCTAGGCATATGGTACATTATTACATTAATGTGGTATAGCTAGCACCTACACCTGTAGCCTGCTCATATAATCAGCACCTACGTTCTCTGATCCTTTGATATGCTCAACGCGAAAGGTGTACTCTTGCAATGCGAGACTCCAGCGCAAGATCCGGCTGTTCAAATGCTTGGCTTGAGAGAGGTATCGTAGCGGTTGATGGTCAGTCTGAACGACGAAGGAGGTTCCATAAAGGAAGATATGAAATTTCGCGATCGCCCAAACTAACGCTAAACACTCTCTTTCAATTGCAGAGTATCTCTCTTCCCGGGGCATAAGTTGGCGGCTGGCATATGACACCGGGTGAAGAAGACCCTCGTGTTCCTGCATAAGCACAGCGCCTATACACCTATCAGATGCATCTGTACGTAATACGAAGGGTTTCTTTATGTCAACAGCCTTGACTACTGGCGTAGATGCTAGAGCTTGTTTGAGGGTTTCAAATGCCTCTTCTCTTTCGGTATTCCACGCTAACTTGTTCTTTTCCATCTTTCTTGTCATTTCAGTCAGTGGTTTCGCTTTCTGGGCATAGTGAGGTATGAGGTCTCGCTAATATCCCGCCAAGCCGAGAAAAGAGCGAAGTTGCTTCTTCGTTTCCGGTCTTGTGGCTTTAGCGATTTTCGCTATCGTGCTTTCTACTGGGCGGATTGTACCATCGCCGAGGTGATGCCCAAGGAAGATGACAGAAGTCATTCCGATCTCACATTTTTGAGGTTTGATCCGTAGGCCTGCTTCTCGGATCCTCTGAAACAACTGTTTCAATGTCACTAGATGCTCCTCCCACGTAGCTGTGGCAATTAGAACATCGTCTATGTAATGCACTGTGTTTGGAATGCCGTGCAGTAATTTCCTCATCAATCGTGTGAATATGGCCGAGGCTGTCTTAATCCCAAAAGGCATATAGAGAAAATGGTAGTGTCCAGATTGCGTTGAAAAAGCTGTTTTCGGTCGAGAACTTTCCTCTAAGGATACTTGCCAATAGCCCTTTGTAAGATCTAACTTTGAGAAAACCGACTTCGTGCCGACTTCAGCAAACATAATGTCAGTTCTGGGTATGGGTTCAGAATCGGACACCAGAACCTCATTAATGTGACGGAAGTCAATGCACGCGCGAAAGCTGTTGTCCGGTTTCTTAACCAGGACCAAGGGTGAGTTATACGGCGAATGGGATCGTTCAATAACTCCCAACTTCAGCATATCTTGAACCTCCTTCTCTACTATTTCCTTCATTGCAAACGGCAACGGATACTGTGACGTGCTGATTGGTTTTGTTGTAGTAAGCTCTAGCCGGCACTCTAGGAGGTTCGTCTTCCCAGGAACTTCGGAAAATATGTCTCGGAATTCCTCCAAGAGATTGCACATATCATCGCGTTGTGCTTCGTCTAAATTACTTCCGAGTGTGACCGACTCAATACCTTTCCCTTCATTTACTTTAAATGTAGGGAGGGGTGAATCCGACTCTCCTTCTTCGACTACAACGAACGATGAAGCTTGACTAGTGACTTCTGGTTGACGTTCTTCGTAGCGCTTGAGCATGTTTATGTGAAACATTTTCGTGGTGTGCCCAAGGTCCAACCAATAGTCGTGGTCATTCTTTTTTCCTGTAACCGGAAATGGCCCCTTCCAGTGCATAAGAAGCTTGTTTTCCCTGGTTGGGAGCAATTTAAGAGCCCGGTCACCAACTTTGAGCTGTCGGGTTTTGGAGGTTCGGTCATAATACTTCTTTTGCGAGTGTTGAGCTCGGGAGAGATTCTCTTGAGCCAGCTTCAAGGTGCGTTCAAGACGTTCTCTCAGATCAAGCACGTATCCGTAAGTAGTCTTGATATCTTCCTCTAGGTCTTCCCCTGTCCAGAGTTCCTTTAATATATCCAGGGGTCCTCGGACGTGCCGGCCGTAGATCAGTTCAAACGGCGAGAAGCCCATACTGGCCTGAGGTACTTCTCGATAGGCGAATAACAGAGGCGCAAGAAAACGGTCCCATGACTTCGGCTTCTCTTGGCACAACCTGCGCAACATCTGTTTCAAAGTGCCGTTGAACCTTTCGACCAAGCCATTGCATATCGGGTGGTAAGGCGTCGAGCTCAAATGTCGAATATCAAGCAGAGCATTCACCTCTTCCATCAGGCCTGACGTGAAGCAAGATGCTTGATCACAGAGGATCTCCCGTGGAAATCCTATTCGAGAGAACATCTCCAGTAGTCCATCTGCTACTGTTGCCGAATCAATTGCGGGCAAAGCCACCGCGTCCGGGTACCGAGTGGCAAAATCCACAAGGGTAAGAATGTACCGATTACCCTTCTTTGAAATCGGCGTCAGAGGTCCAATGATATCAACGGCCACACGTTCGAATGGCGTGTCAATCAAAGGCATTCGTCCAAGAGGCGCCTTGCCTACTTTGCCTTTGGGATATGTCCTTTGGCATGCGTCGCATGATTTTACGAATCTTCGTACCTCCTCCTGTACACCGGGCCAATAAAACGACTCCAAAACTCGGTCCTTCGTCTTCTTGATACCCTGGTGACCAGATATCGGTGATTCATGTGCCAAGTGCAACACATGGACACGCAACGCCTTTGGAACCACCGCTTGTTGAACTGATTTACCCGGAGTCAAGTGGTAAACGCGGTACAAGATTCCTTTCTCGAACATAAATGAGTGGTATGTGGCTCCTTTACCGCGGATGAGGGTGTCGACTTTCGCCCTACAAACATCCAGCGACCGGTCTTCCTCTTGTTTTTGGCGAAATGACTCCTGTGTCACCTCTAAGTTTCCAAATTTAGCAGTCGTGAGCTTCCGGCGATGTCCTTTGCTTGAAACACCAACCATGACTGTGCTCTTCGTCCCGCATCCATCCTTGGATTTCTCTTCAGAATTCAATGCCTGATTAGTTTCCGACTTCAGGCTCGCTGACTCCTTCCACGTTGAGTCGGGGTCATTAGCGTCACGGGCGCCGGGAACATTTCCTACGATGACATCGTAAAGTGGCGACGTCATGCATTTGACTATCGCATTTCCGGTGAAATAGGGCGATAGAATCCGTACTTCCGGTACCTCGATGCAACTACCATCGGCCAATAAAATAGTGGCGGTAGTACCCGTCAGCGCATCATCGGGAACGAGGGAACGTCGCACGACCAGGGTGTTGCTTCCAGTATCCCTCAAGACTGATACAGTATGTCCAAACACTTCTCCCTGTAACACCGGCAAGTTTCGTGTAGCTGTTGCGGTGCGCGTTCGGAGTGCACTAGCAACATATTCATCTTGTGATGAATCATCGGCACATCGGGGCGTCTCGGACTTCTGGTCAGTAGACACGATGCAAGATGTCATTTTCTTTGACCCACCGTTGCTTGGGCATGCTCTTGCATCGTGGCCGGGCATCCGACAGTGCCCACAGAAGACTCGTTGGGGTTTCGTGCGGCAATCAGATGCTCTGTGGCCGGGTCGATCACAGACGAAACATCTAAGAGGAGGCTGGGTATAAGTAAATCCTTCTTGCTCCTTGGGAATGTTGTTTGCAGACTTGGTACGAAATACCAACAAGTTTGTTTGCCGCTGGGCTTCCAAGAAGGTATCAGCTGCTTCTGCCATTTCTTTTACCGTCCTGCATTTCTTCTCCCTTAGAAAAAGTGCCAGGCGATCGTGGCAGTTATTCAGAAACTGCTCAGCTACAATGAGGTTGCGCACGGATGCAAAGTCCTCGTCCGTTTCCGACATTTCCAGCCATCTATCGAAGTAACTCTGTAATCTCGTGGCGTACTGTTTACCAGTTTCGCCGTCTTCAGGCTTGCTTTGCCGAAACTTTTCGCGATAGCCTTCGGCTGTGAAACGAAACCTCTGGAGCAAGGCCACTTTCGTACTCTGGTAATCCATTGAGTCTTCTGGCGACAGACGACCGAAGACTTTCAATGCTTCCCCACTGATGCATAAACTAAGCGCTGTCGCCCACTTCTCCTCAGGCCACTCTTGACCAACTGCAACGCGTTCGAACCTCTTGAGATACGCATCGAGATCGTCACGCCCCTCGTCAAACACTGGGATCAGGTTGTGAGGATTGATCAAGCACGGGCGGCTTTGACTCCTCTCAGGTTCGCGGTCCCGCGCTGTTGGCTCTCGGCTACCTTCAACCTCAGCTAGTCGAATTCGCAGTTGAAGAGTTCTTTCTTCTATCTCCAAACGTTCCTTCGCCGCCTGCCTTTCCGCGGAACGCTCTTCACGCGCTTGCACAGATTCCTCATGAGCCCGCTCTAACCGCGCGTCTACCCACGTCTTTAGCTCGGCTCCTTGAAGCCCCATGCGTTCCGCTAGCGTTATAAGCTCTTGCTCACTCATCTTCCCTATAGATTTCAACCCAGTGCAAACGGCTTCGTCCTGTCGCGCGGACGCCAATTGTGAGGGATAAGGTTCGGGCAATCACGGCAACTTAAATAATTGTTGTCGAGACTGACGAAGACATTTGCAACTTGAGTTATAAGGCTTTAATGCCACGAAAAAAAGAAAAAAAAACGATAAAGAAGCTTGGCGTGTTACATGGCAACAGCGAAGAACTGCCTTAAGTACGAGCACGACACACGTTCTCGAAAGACAAGGTCTGACGCTTAGCGTAGTCCCCCACTGCACTACACAAGGTTTGAAACACTTCACCGTGTGACGTCGAAGGCAGATGAGTCGATGCGTTGCGTTGCGTCTTACGCCGACATCAGCGATGCCTCAGGCATGGTCGGAGCGGAGCGTGAGGCAGAGTCGATGTGTGGCAAGCACGTCCCGGACAGCCAGTAGTAGGTCCAGGTCTGGAAAACGCCCGGATCCGAGTACAACGGACCGGCGCCGGCTACTGGATCACACGGTAGAAGGGAGCCAGGCTCGTGCGGACCCCAGGCACAGGTAGGCTTCGGGACCACGACCCGACGAGCGCTTCAGCCTGCCACTGTTTCGTTCCGATCCTTCTTCTCGAACGCCCCGTCGTCGTCTTCCTCTTCTCTCTCCCCATGGCTTGGCTTGACTTTGACGACACGATTCCGCCTTTTCCTTGTCTCATCGTCATCTTCGTCGGCGTACGGCACAGCACAAACTCACAAACATCGCGCACCAGATGAACCTACCGCGCATATCATGACACCGACCAGGGTTATCCACACAAGACGCCATGTTACTCCTAAAGCATCAAATTCTAGATGGCGGGAACACTCGGGACACTCGGGCAATACTCGGTCTCGATTTAGAAAAGGCCTTCGATACAATAACGCACTCGTCAATCTTGAAAGCGATCGCAGCCCTCGGCCTAGGTCATCGATTTTACTACTTTATCCGCTCTTTTCTCACTCGACGCAGAGCCGTCCTCCGCGTAGGAGACCTAGTGTCATAAGAAGTGGAGCTCGGGCAGCGGGGCACTCCTCAGGGATCCGTCCTCTCACCCACGCTCTTCAACCTCCTGATGATTGGGCTTTCCGAACGACTTTCAAAAATAGACGGGCTAAATCACACTATCTATGCGGATGATGTAACCATATGGTGCTCCACAGGGTCGGATGGCTTCATTGAGTCCGCCCTGCAAGAGGCTATTGACACCACCGAGTCTTACCTCGACCACACCGGTCTTAGGTGCTCACCTGCGAAGTCGGAGCTGTTGATATATTTGCCCAAACGCTTGGGTGCCAAGCCCAAAGGGTGGAAACCTCCGGCGGAACGCAATATCACCCTCCACACCAGAGATGGTCGTACTATACCCAGGATAGACACCATCAAGGTCCTCGGCATGATCATCGAGTCCCGCGGAACCAACACCCAAACAGTACACAAGCTCAGGACTAAGACTGAGAATGCCATACGACTCGTACGTAGAGTAGCCAACAGGCACCATGGCCTCAAAGAAGACAACCTGCTGCGTCTCGTACACGCGTTTGTTTTGTGCCATTTTACCTACGTTGCCGCTATACACAAGTGGCTGCGTGCTGAGCGCGATCAACTCAATGCGCTTATTCGCAAGGTGGTCAAACGAGCCCTTGGCCTCCCTATCACTACTCCAACGTACAAACTCCTCGAACTTGGCGTACATAACACGCTAGAAGAGATCGCCGAAGCTCAGGCACGTGTGCAATTGACCCGACTCACTACCACCAAGGCGGGCCGCCATATTCTGCGCGAGCTCGGCTTCTTCTCCTCGAGGGACAGGGACCCCCCAGAGTTGACTCTAATTCCCCGTGAAATCCGCGACCTTATCACGATCGCTCCCATACCACGAAATGTACACCCCGAATACAACAGAGGCAGGCGCTTTGCGCGGGCCACCGCCATTCTCAAGCGCATAGACATGGAAGCGGACAACGTCTCGTTCGTGGACGCCGCTGCCTATCGCAACAACCAAGCCTTCGCCGCGGTCGCGGTATCATCCGCGCAGCAGATTCTTAACTCAGCCACAATCCTCACCCGAAAACCCGAAGTAGCGGAGCAAGTAGCTATAGCTATGCTCGACAGCAAACGGGAATTCATCTACAGCGACTCCAGGCCGGCCATCAAAGCCTTCAAACGCGGAGTCATCTCCGACCAGGCGTTACGTATCCTGCGCAATGCGGACCCGAGTGCCCTGAAGCACCACACTGTCATCTGGTTCCCCGCCCATCTCGGCCAGGTGCCGAGTGCCCTATCCAACCTCAACGAGATCGCCCATGATGCAGCGCGCGCACTTACCGACCGCACTGCCATAGGGCAACCTCATCTTGCTGGGTTAGATACCAATTGGGATGCACCAATTACGTACAATGAAATTACAAAGCACTTTTACTTGGAACGCCGCATTTTTCCACCCCCCCATCCGAAACTTAACCGACCGCAGGCATTAACCCTACGCCTATTACAGACACACACGTACCCAAACCTTGCCACGCTTCACGTTTATTATCCCGATGCATACCCCAGCGACACATGCCCATCATGTGGACACACAGCGACACTCGCACACATGCTCTGGGAGTGTAGAACAACTCCTCCCGACTCTACTGCAAGCAAGTGGGAGAGGTCCCTCAGGAGCTCACTTCTCGCCGACCAGCAATGGGCCGTTCAGCAGGCTCACGAAGCGGCCGCCAGGTACTCCCGGTCGGTCCCTACGTGGGAGACGCCCGCTACGCGCTAAGCGCGTCCTGCAGGACTGAAATAAAGTTTTTTCATTCCATTCTGTGTTCATTATGTTTATTTTTTTCTCGTAAATGATGCTGTTAAAAGAAACTGAGTTTATTTTCGGGTTAGCGGATGCTACGTGCATCAAATGTTAAATACTCAATCAAATCTGAAATATCATTTTTCGGATCTGCGTCGATCACTGGTGGAGTTACCCGTTTGCGACAGTGGCGTATCCAGAGGGTGGCACATCAGGGTCCATGCCCCCACGCTTCTGAATTTTTTCGCCATTGGATACGGGTGTGCCCCGCCCCCACTTCAGCTCAAAGTGATGCCCTCCCGTCCCCGAAAAAAAGAAAAACTCCTGCCTAAGCTTCTGATTTGCAATAACCGCGGTTAGAAAACTAACAGTGGTTATGTTTGCCGTGTACCGTGTAGGTGCCTGTAACTGTTATTAGCCGTAGTGTTCGTGTGACAGCGGTATTATTAGGCTTTAGTTGAAACAGAGCACCGCGAGAAACCGACCCAACCATGAAAGCGAGAAGAAAACTCGGGCACGGCGGCAACTCAACGATGCGGTTGGCTAATCCTCTTCTGTACTTCATGCAGGTGAGCAGGCGCTATAGAAAATGCTTTCGTTCTAACTACCCATTTTTGATCATGCTGCCGTGCCCGCGGCTTGTTTGCTTGTTTGTAATTAATCTTGTAGACTGTGCTGAAAACTTATTGCTATTGTCAGGAGACGTAGAAACAAACCCGGCCCTGATGTTACCCAGTTCGCGAAGGAGCTACAAAGCATTGCTGACGATTTAAAAGAGATAAAAGAGGAGCGCCTTACTGCTATTGAGTCGAAGTTGGCTAATATTAGTGCCCTGGTAATATTAGATCTGTATTAGATTATGCCAGCCCTGTCGGGTTCCCATATACCCATCAACAGATTAATAAAATAGAAGTGGTTCAAAGAAAAGAAATAAAGTTTATTTTAGCAAGTATAGACTGACGGACTCAGCGATGCACTTATTCAATAACGCTGGCATTTTAACACTACAAAACCGAACAAAGCTAACCAGACTAAAGCTAATGTTTCAGTTACTCCAAAACATAATAAAAATAGATACCTCAAGGTTTCTATTTTTTTTTTTTCACGGCAGACCAACCCGTCATAATCATTCCCATACTCTTGTAGAATACTCTTTTAACACTAATTGTTTCAAATACTAATTTTTTCTTCTAACTATTTAAGATGAGAACTCGCTGAAACCCACTTTAGGCACTGAATCATCTATAAACTTGTTTACAGCTGCGATTGAAAGCGATTTGCTTGCCTCGCAAATCGCACTAACATTGCATCATCAATAAACAAAATAAACGAGTCAGTGTCATATTGCTAATACAAAAGTATTGTTTTTATGATTGTTATTTTCAAGTGACATGTTTTTCGATTAGTTTTTCGTTCATAAAATTATTTGATTAAGTTGTTCAATAAAAATGCCTACTTGTTTTCCCTACCCCATATTACGAATGCATGCATTATCTTTTCGCGGTCGTTTTAACGATAACCTAGTTCATGATTTTGTTTTGCTATTACTAAAATTGTTTGATTGCGTGTTCTTCAACAGCAATGTATAACCTATGAATTGCATGTCATTTTGTAATACCGGCTTTTTTGTATTTTCTATCAATATGAATTTGTGTAAACAAATATTCGTTTTCATGTGCCTTTCCTCCTATAATCCCTGATAAGAATGGCAGTATTGTGACATAAAAAAATAAATAAAAACTAAAAGGCTTTTTTTGTCTTCACAAGAAAAATTCGACGTTTAGCGCCTTCCTCGAATACTTTTTAAAGGTTTTCTTCGAGCTATGGCGTCACGCCTATTGTTTATGACGTGCAAACCTCCGTCTAGGCAGGCTCCCCATCGGTAGCGCTCCTGTAGACTGGTTAAGTTACAGCTGAAGCCTGCATGGGCCAGAAGTACACAAAATGCCGCTATAAGTATATGGCTTTAAGTCTGCTATGCCGAACTTTTCCGCTTTGATGCGGTGGTCATTCTCCGTGCTGTGCTCAGCGAGTACACTCCTTTGTCACTCAAACTTGCACACGTTGGTTTTATGTTGCCACACGCTCTCCATAAATTCTTTGCTTTCCCCAAGCACGAAGCACGCAGCATGGAGCACGCCTACTCATGCGCTTTCCTTTGGCGCAGCCTGTCTTTGGGCACGGAAAGGCGCAGGGGCCAGCAATTCATCTGCTGCAATTCAATTTCATGAAAAGCATGTTCCTGCAGTTTGTCATGGCGGATTCCGTAGCTTTCTTCAAGCGTTTGATGGTGATGGCCCAAAACTCCCCCCATTGAGTCTGGCCGATTTAGAAATTAGTAGGGGCAATTTTTACAAAAAAAAACCAATTACACTATCATCTGCTTTGTCAAAGCCAGCAGGCGAACAGCTGTGCGACGCTTCGACGAAAGAAACGGTCGGGGTCAGCTCTAAAAAAATAGCACCTACAAGATGAAAAAGCATCGAGTAGCGCGACAGCGCAGGTTACCGAAAAAATTTAACGTGAATACATTAACCGTTACAGTTGGAAAACTGACGAGTACGTTACTAAATTATCAAAAAAAGTAACGCGTTACCTGTAACGGCGTTACTTGTAACATGTTACTGCCAACATGAACTACTATAGACATTACAATGGTTTGTGTAATCAGTGACATCATGCACGTTAGTCGTTGGGTTAAAGATGTGCCACCAAGCGGCAACGTGGGCGTGTAGACGTTACATGGTTGGACATTGTGAAGCTTTTTCGTATCGATGTACAGTAAATGTTGAACTATTTCTGTAAGGGCATGCACGTTTTACATTTGTGTTACAGCAATTTCTGTGACGGAGGGTCAGCCATGTTTATGTTTTCAACTCCACATTCATTGAAATACGGCCGAAGTGGCCAGTAATCAACTCCACGAAAGCTTTATCAGTAGCATGTCACTGTAGTCTTTGAGACAACGCGGCGGTTCATGTTTCAAAGTCGTAACAGCATTGTCCTTTCCAAGTCTGTTTAATTAACGACTGGCCGATAAATGAGTGGAGATGCTAAAAATTGCCTGAACTAACGGCAGAAGAAACGTGTGGCAACGTGCGACCGCATCATCCGGTGTCATAAGCAGTAACATGAGTTATAACGCTACTGATAAGGAGGTAGATACCGGTGAGGGCAGAATGACGCATAGCGTACACTATAGTTACAGCGAGTGAAAGGAGTCAATAATTGGAGCGACGCCTGTTAATTATTAGTTCTACTCTTCATTATTATGAAGCACAAACAAATAAGATAACTGAGGTACTGAACGAAACAAGGCGAGTGGGTCGAGGGCAGCGTTACTGTGCTAGACACAATGCCGCCGCGGGTAATGCAGCCAGCAAAAGAATAGGCGACATTAACAGTGTTAGTTACATCTAGAGTGATTGTGACTGAAGAGAAATAATTAACCACAAGGGATAAAATAACTCAATGCCAGTGGGGAACCAACTTACAACCAATAAGAGCAATAAACAAATTAGGCTATATAATTACTCAGTTGAGAATAATAATTACAGAGATAACATAACAGGACAAATAACTTAAATTAGTTTTTATTGAGACAACCGCATCCCCGCAGCGCATGCCTGCTTTAGGTCCAGTCATTGGGCCCCTTACTTAGGGACCTTGGAAGCGGCACCTGCAAAGAGAGAGAAACATGTGTTCACGCATCCGGCATGCGGGAAGTCACCGGCCACCAGTCTTGGGCAGTAATTAGTTACTAGTAATGCGTTACCGGTAACTAGTTCCTTTTTTCAGTAACTTGTAACTGTAACTAGTTACTTTTAATTTAAAGGAACTTGTAACTGTAACACTGTTACTTTTTTACTGAGTAACTGTAACGAAAAATACAGTTACAGTCACTTTTGTTTTTGTAAAAAATTATCCAACAGCCACACTCCTTAGAGGCCGACGTTAAACGCTTTTCATTTTTTCAAACTTTTTTTTTACAATATCCTCTCCACCTTTTGACTTTCCACGGCTCCCATCGCAGTTTAAGGGAACGGATCGCTAAAAGGAATATCCTCCCTGCACAAGACCGAGTTCGGACTTTACTTGTATACTACATGTCTAAAGGGAAACATATTTGACAAATACCCGTCTGGCTGGTTTGAAGCGCAGTGTGTCTGGAGGGTATGTTTATTCGTAAAACTACATGTTGTAAATCAGACATGTTGTCACTGCATACCTTGCCAAGTTCACGAGCCCCCCTCCCCTGTTTTTTGGGGGGTGGAGGGGGGGAAAGAAGATCCACAGCGCTTGTGTGCCAGAGGCTCTCAGGTCATCACACCTACGACGTAATCGCGACAGCGCTCCACGCAGTATTTGTGGAGTACAAGATTCTGCACAAGATGCGCGTCGTCATCACGGACAATGGTTAGAACTTTGTGAAAGCCCTCAGGTAGGTTAAAGGCTGCTTCTGTTTTAATCTCATTGTGTACACCGAGGTTGCCTATTTGTATTATCTTATCCTTCCCAAAAAGAAACAAAATTAAGCTGCAATATGACTTCAGTTGCGTTCTTTTTTATGATCGCAATAAATTAATGAGCCTGGCACGCTGCAATCGCTGATCTCACCGACTATCGAGAGTAGCACGCATGCCCTCATCTGTTGCATACTAAGGCACTTTTTGTAACCCTAGAATTTACAACAAACTTCTGCATATCCCTCACAAATCTAAATAGTCATGTGGTTATTTTGTAGAGTCAAGAATTAAAGTACAAATACGTTCTAAGAGATATTGTACAAAGCCCTGAGACTAGAAAAGACAAGAGGCAATTGCAATGCACACACAACAGAAACTTTACGCTTTGTGTAGTCCCTCATAATTTTAAAAGACCCGAATTTCCGTTTTAATAAGATATTTGCAACTTTCTAAAGCCCATTATTGTGCTATATTATATATTAAGGCTACTGATTATCGGTGTCATGCAATATATATATTTTTTTCTGTTAGAAGCGTACCACAGATGTAAACCGCCCCAAAAACGTGTGGAGTACGAAACTTACGAGGAAGCTATATTCCGGCTTTGTCTGAGAACTTGACCTCCAAATAGATGTTCCGGCCTGTAGTATAGTCCTAGCGAGCTACACAGCTACCAGCTATTTCAGAAGCGCCACGTTCTAACAGAGCAGAAATTCGCATTTGCAGTAGAGCCTACGCACCGCAAACTTTTGGGTGCATTTATACGTCTGCTTGGGCATAGTCGCCGTGTTTATCTTCATTTGTTGATAGATTTTAACCTTCACTCCTTTCTTGCTTTTTCTAACAGTTTTATTCTTAAGGGAGTGCTCTGTCCTGTCCCGTATTTTTTCGTCCAGCTGTTGGCACTTTTATTTCATACTGCTTAACAAACTAGTCAATCAAATTATATGGATGCTGTATAAAAATGTTGAGCCTCTACCAGCTCATTCCCGCGCTAACTTGTTGGAAATTTCTATTTTTCGGGACACAGGGTCTTTGAAGTAGCTGAACGGGACCAAAATTTTGTGGCAAATAACATCACAGAGGTACTGGACAGTGGCTCGAACAATGATTCCTCTCAAGATATGCACTTGCCACGGCACAGAAGGTGTGCCGCGCACACCCTAAACCTCGTCGCTTCGATGGATGCCGAAAATGCCGGCAATAACGGGACCTACCGCGAAATGGCGAGGACCATTTTCTCAAAACTGAAGACTCTTTGGAGGAAACAAAGCCAGTCTGTGCAGGTAGCCGAAGCAATAAAGGCTGCCTTGGGAAGGCATCTCCCTGTGCCGAATGCAACGCGATGGAATTCGTTGTTCAACGCCATGAAGTACGTAAACGAAGTACCGAAAGAGAGGATTGACGCAACGTTCGATGCACTCTCATTGCCACGATTGCAGCATGAAGAATCTATGTTCATTGACTATATCTTTTATTTTTCCAGCCGATGTACGCTGTGGCAAAGGCGCTGGATATACAAGGGGAACAATATATGTACATGGGCATCCTGCAGCCAACACTTCAATCTCTACTGCGGTATCAGAGATCCCTCCCGCCGCTTAAGTACTACACACCCCTTGCTGGCAGTCTTTAGGACGCAGTCGAGAAAAGGTGAGAGAAATTTTCTGTGCCTATCTCCTTGCTGTCCTATCTCAGCGCGTGCTCTCGCAGGAGTGCATATGCATTCGTACCACGGATTGTCCGTTGTATGAATGAAAGTGAAATGTTTTCCACAGGGCCATACATTGTTTCTGTAACCTTTTTCAATACAGGTTTTCTGGAGTTTTGGAGGATGCCGATCTGGCCCTGGCAGCAGCGGTGCATCTAAAGTTCAAGCTTTCCTGGATGACTGGAAGCGCGGAAAACAGCGACGTTACGACTTTCTGAGGAAGAGTGTCATGCTCTAGAAGCAATTTTCAATGAAAGTGCAGCCGTTAGCGAAGGAACCGACGAAGACGACGTGTTTTTTCAGTTGCCTTAATCCTCCCTTTCATGTTCCGAGGTGCAACAATGGCTCAGCGATTCCGGAACTGACAACAGCGAGCTGGCGAAGTACCTTAAGTTTAAGAACATTATCATTCAGCGAAATACGGGGAGTCCATCCAGTGCGCCGGCTGAACAGCTATTCAGCAAAAGACGCGACATTTTGTCCATCAAGAGGGGAAAGCTCTCCGATGAAAACTTTGAAAAGCAACTCATTCTACAGTGTAATGAATTTTGCAAGTAAACTTCCTTGTCACAAAGTGTGCATAAACCACAACAACAAAAAAACTGATGTGACAAAGTGAGCTTTACAAAACGATTGATTATATTGGCCGACTTTAGGTTGTTTTTTTTTCGTCTAGGGTTTCACAACATGCAACTTTCATTACCTGCATGCCTTCCTACGCCATTATTCATTCAAATCTATCATTTGTTTTGTAATCAATTATTTTACACAGTAACAGAAAACTAACAACGTTACTTTTTCACTGTAACTGTAACAAGTCACTTTTACAAAATCGGTAACTGTAACAGAGTTACTTTTTTACCTTCAATAACTGTAACACTTACTTTTTACTGGTAACATGCCCATGACTGCCGGCCACGCAAGGCGCGTGTATTCCCTATCTGAAGACTATGGCTAATAGAGTCCTATAGTCCCAGTGCATAGATCTTGAGGACGTTGCGCTCCGGCTAGGCGTTGGATACTCGGGCTCCTCCGCTCCCATTGTCCAGGGCGTCGGCTCCCTTTTTCCTCTGCCTTGCCAGGGCCTCCTCAAGCCGCTGGATGGCCCTTCGTTGCGTCGTTGAGTCTTCGGAGCGTATTCGTGCTCCCACCTTTTTGGGATACGTGGCGTCCTGGATACGTGGCCCTGACATGTTTGTGGACGCAAAGTGTAGTGTGTGCGAGCGTCAACTAGCCACCCTCCGCCACATCATGTGGGGCGGGTGTAACAGTGCTGTGAACAATGGGAACGGGCAGTGCCAGGACGCCACGTATCCTGAAGAGGTGGCACCTGCAAAGGACGCCGCCGCGTTGATGTCCTTGGCAATCACTATTTCCCCAGTGTTGCTCACTGGCGGCCTCCTTGTGCCCGGCACCCGATTCTGAGCTCTTTTTGTCTTCCTAGGGTGCCCTGTGTGCCTTCATCGTGCTTTGAAGTTCAAACTTTTGGGGCGAAGTACACTTTTTTCCTTTGAGCTGTGTTGATAATGCAGCAAATAGAAGAAATAAGTTATTTTGTGATATAAAGAGTTAGAGTGAGAAAAAACAAGTTTATTTCGTGATTTTTGGAAGTAGTAATTTTGGAAACAAGTTTATTCAGGAGGTAGAAATTTTTTTGTAATGTCATTTTAACTGTCCAGATTCTTGGTGCTGTTAACATGCAGAACCTGCAAAAAAATGGGGAACCGACTTTGAAGCTTTTTTATAATTTGCCAGCACGTTTGTCTAAAGCTCTACTACCAATTTATGAGTGCCTTCATGAGGATTGCAAAACATGCGCACCATGGTTGTTGCTTTTTGAAGAAACTTTGTGTTTTCAGTTTTTTTCCATTTCTCTCAAAAAAGTAAATTTATGACTATTCAATTTTGAGGCCTCAATATCTCTGCAGCTAGGGAACGTACAACAATTATTCTTTTTGCAGTGGAAACCTGTATGTAGGTAGAATGCAAGTATGGAAGCAGAATTTAAGCACATGCCTTTTTAATTATTTACTATATAAAATTGCAACACAATTTCAACAGCCTTTGAAAATGTATAGTTCATTTTGCTGCAAAATAACCAATAAAGGCCTAAAAACAAAACCCTCTTCCATGCTTTCACTCTATAGTCATTAGTCTATGTTAGCATATCCTGAATATCACATTTAATTAAGTACTTTTTCTGTGGTGGCCTTGACCAATAGGTGGTAAACTTAAGTTATCTCAGGAACAAAGTGAACTATAGGAAAACTAATTAAATATTTGAAATCAGCAGAAAAAACTGCATGACCCTGTGCAGTTTTATTAAGATCACTGAAGAAGTAAACAAAAGATGTCTAAGACCAGTCTGCCCTCTTAATATCTTGAAACACCCTGTTATTAGTGAACTTAAGATCTTTTGCAACAGCCAGAAACTACTGAAGCCATGGCTTTATGCATCATCAGGGTAACTCTGTTAGGGATGTGAATTTAACCCTGATAATGATAAACTAAGAACCATTATTGATGTCCTATAATATGCTTTGGAACCATGTAAAGCGTATGGTCAAGTATTTCAATGTTTACATGCGAAAAAAAAAACAAAATGCCATGGCTGCATGAATGAACGGGTTTTTAAAGCCTGTCTTTAGGAGCTCCAGTGGAGTATTCTTGTGAGAAAAAATAAAATCATGCTGCAATGCGGCCTTGTTGGCTAGTCATTGCAGAGAATGAACATGGACATAAACGACACCAGTTATTGACCTTCCTCTTTTTGTTCCATTTTGGGCACTGTTCTGTACAAGTAAATCTTGCCAGAGAGGTTTTGCATCGTATTAAGTTTGTACTATGCACAAGTGATTTAGAAAAGTTGCTTTTAATATGATGTGCCTCAGGCACCAATGAGATTGCTCCAACACACTTGCGCAGGCATCGAATCATGAAAATGTGCTGAAAGGCAACAAATGAGGTTGAAAATGAACCTTCTTATCTTACCGCCGTTTACTTACTATGGCCTGTAAAATATATCCTATGAGCTACTTCTTGTTTGTGTTTTTTCCTGTTTTGGCGATATTTAACAATATATGAAACTCCTCCCTCTGTGAAAGCTCCAAAAAATTATACTGCTTATTAGAAATTTTCTTTGCAAAACTGAAATGAGAAGTTACTGGCGACCTCTTCTAATCAACTCATCACAGCAATAGGGTCACCTGGCTCTGGAAGATCCTTTTGTACATTACCTTGGGAGTCTGTGATGTCCTCCAACATCGTTTTGTGAACCACTTTCATAATCTTTTCGAATGCCTCCTTAAGGCGGGTGCGTACTTCGTCAGGTCCTAGTCCCAGATCTGACCAAATGTTAATTCTGCCAAGGACGACTTGATCTTTCGGCACATGTCATCGATAATGAAGGAGCTGCGTTCAGAAAAAAAAACATGGCCTCCTCACTGTGGTATGCTCACTGTGGCCTCCTCACTGTGGTTTTTCTCCAAAAGATATTCCTTCCTTCGCAAAAAAATGTACTCAATAGCTTTTTCTACAAGTACCAAAAATTATTAGCACGAGACTCGCCTACGTCTCATCAGCAGCTTCCTTAACAGCCTTAAATCGGCTTACGTTATTAGTCATATCCATTACCGCTTACCTCAACACACTCGTGTTCACATGATCCCTCGTAATTGATTTATAAGAGGCGTGACTTCGAAGGTGGGGGCGACATATGTGACTGGCCCAGAAAACTCAATCAATTGAGCCTTTTCAAAATAACTCGTGTTTGGGGCGTTTTAACATTACAAGATCGCAACAACTAATGATGCGTACTTTACGGCATAAGATCAACAGGGATGTAGTAAACAGCACATATTTTAAAGATGATTAACACTATGATCAAGAAATATAATTCTGTGCCCACGAGCTTATGAATCGGCTCACTCAGGCTCAGGTCAAGTGGCGAGAGTGAGTCTTTGTGAGCCCTGACGAGCAATATGTTGGTGAATTGAAGTTCAAGTGAGTCTGACTGAGGCGATTTTCATGCGTACAAGGGAGCGCTCAGAGGAGATTATATTTGTTCAGCGATTTTGAGTGATTACCAATATTTCGCTGACCTATGAAAGACCCATATTGGCCGTAACCTAGCATACAAAGGGTTGCTGTTACAAACTGCAGCTAGCGTCACCCCACAAAACCGTGTGTGTTTTTGTGCATCATTTTTAAATATTTTTGTGTCATACCATTTGTCTTTCTCTCACACTATGTTAAGCTATGGGGCAACAATATGCTGATTGACAATTGTGCGTGTATCAAAAGAGTTTGCGCAAACAAGTAAGATGGAAGAAAGCCGGTGTTGTTTCATGCTTTAGTCTGCATCGCCCGTCTTTTTTACTCCAATACTGCCAAGCGCTGACATTGCACCAAGTGTCAAAATTTCACGACTAGCCCAGTTAAGTCATCTAACCAGCATGAAATTCTTGTATTGCACCAACATGACGTTCGATGATAATAATATCTCAATAACGATATTACGCCTGAAAGTTGCGATATATGAGAGATGATGAAGTGGAGGATTCCCGCACTTTTGACCACCTGGTATTTCTAACGTTCGCTGTCATAACAGTACATGGGCAGCTAGCTTTTGCGTCTATCAAAATGCACCCTACTGAAACTTTCCGTATGTATGGTTCCACACATACGCCATTATTGACTATGAAAAGCCGTAAGCCGTATGATAAGGAAAGTTCCGCTGATAAGGAAAGCCCAGGATGCAGAAAGCTCCGCAGATAAGGAAAGCCGTATTAATTATGCGGTAATAAAATGACCGTCCGAATCTGGTGCAAAACAATATACTGTGTAAATTAAATAGACGTTCACATCTTGAGTACACGAAATACTGTGTACAAATCACACTGTTTCTTAAAGATGCATGATGAGGGATTGAATCATCGGCATCTTTCGAATTGTCGAGATGCGGAAGCAAAATTAGCTTTTAAATAAAATATGTTACAAAGCTACTGAGTTAACATGCTAGCGATCATAAACGGTGGTTACATTGCAACACAATAATGCAGTGTTCTAAGCAATACTTAAAAAACTTATAGATTTAATAATTGCATTAGAGAAGCATTATTATACACATCAGCCCTATTACAATAAATAATTTTTTTTATTTGTCCATATGCTCCAACTGAGAATAGCCTCAACGCAGTGTTAATAATACGCAGATGAGGTGACTGCAACGCAATTTTACAAGCTCCAACTAAGCCACAGGATGGTGGCACAAAACATAATGTAACAGCAATTTTCGAACGAAATCTTGAAACATAAATATTAATCATAGCACAGTGAAAGTGTGGTGCTGTGTTTATCTCATGAACGCCTTAAGGAGATTGGCTAAATGCTGCTTGAGGCTCCGGCACCACTGTGGATTTGAGAGGTCACTGCCATAGAACTTGATGTGTCCTTCATAGGCATCTGAAAATGTAAATAATTGCCACAAATGATGTCAGAGACATATATAAGCACCTTAGTTCACATGCACAGATTGAAACTGAAAATAAAAGGCACACACTCCTTCATGTCATACATATGTGAATATTAAAAAAAGTGTACAAATTAGTTCTGCCGCATGAAAAAAAAAACAGCATGCTTATCACAGTGAAAATAACTAGGTTGTTGTCACGATTTTCAATTGTAGAGATAATCTATTAAAATGTCACTATAAAATTATCATTTAAATGCTTCCTGCACACTAAAACATCAGGAAATGCCAGTAAAAGCTCTCAATGTACATTTAATAGTGCGTACATGCACATTTGCTGCCTTTAAACTATACAGTTCGTGCACAAAATTGGCATATTAAAGAATTTTGCTATGTAAAACTATGCAACTTATGAAGGTTAAAATAACCATGAAAGCAAGCAGGATCAGGGAGCTGCCATTACAAATCTGTTCAAGCCAGACTACTGTAGCCCACCTGCACAGAAATAGGGGAGTAAGAGTAATAGAAACTTGGCTGCTGACCCGAAGGTCATGGTATCGAATCCTGGCTGCAGCGGCTGCATTTCTGATAGAGTAGGAAACGCTGTAGGCATGTGTGCTCAGATTACACTTGGTCAGAACTACAGGTGGTTTAAACTTCCAGAGCCCTCCACTGCGGAGTCTCTCATAATCATATAAAGGTTTTGGGATGTTAAACCCCACACATCAATCAAGAGTAACAGAAATGAACTGCCAACAGAAGAGTTGGTTGCATCTGCTATCTGTAAGTGCTTACACCTTAGTATATACAGCATGCTCATCCCATTTTAAATACCGATATTAAAAATAACTGCTCTATTAGGAATAAAAAAGATGAGGTAAAACTGAACGACTCTATAAAGTGACCCTGTTATGACATCACGTTTTCTTATAACAAAATTGACGAAGACTGAAATATCGTTATACAAGAGAAAATTTTCAAGACAATCAAGTTTGAAGTCATAATTTTTAATATGGCTACTATGATTATAACCGAAAAATCGTGCTCAACATGGCTAATGTTAGTTTTTAAGGCCTATGTTCATTAGACAATGAACTATACCACAAAAAAAACAGCATTCAGGCAAAGCACCACAGAAAAAAATGCAGACCTTTTTGTTATTGCCTACAATGCCTTTGTGATGGTATTTTTACCTCTACTTGCCGCTTTTTATCTAAGTAACAGGTGTGAAACAATTTAGCTGAAAATGCACTGAGCCTCCGTAGCCTGTTGATTGAATCTGAATTTAAAAAAAGAAATGATGAAGCTTGCACTAAATTAGGCTGCACAAGCCTTGGAGCAGCGAAACAGGACGAATCTTAGGACTACTTTGGTTGCTTGTGGTTTGTTTCTGGGCCTAAGCGTGAAGACAAGGGCTTAATTCAATAGCTGCTACCAAGAAAATGCTTTCAAATTGCCCGAATGTCAAAGGATGCTCAGGCATTTGTTTTTCCCACTGGGCCATTCTACACCAAACATTCAAACCATACTGCCTGGTGACCATCACAGATATATAGTTTTAAAAAAATTGTGCAAATTGACTCTTTTGAAAATAGTTATTCGCTAAAATACTTTGAAGAGAAAAAATTGTGGTCACGTGGGTACCTTCAAAACCTCGCAAAATGTCGTATGGGTGTTCTTTGTGAAAAAAATTTAGAAGTAATAATCTTTCTTGCCATATCAATTTTGATTTCTATATAAAGTAAAGGTGCTTCTTTAAAGTATATGAAGCCGTATAATATTAGTTCATTTTTCCCGCCACATAGGCTTTGAAGAATTCAGCCAAACTGTTTACTGTTTGTATTTTTTCTATGGCAATACTGCACTTTCTATGAATATTTCAGCAATAAATACTTACTCCACAGAAGGTATATTTCACGACAAAAAATATTATTAGGTCCAGATTACAAATCTCACTATATCATCATTTTTGTCCACTATGAGATGCGATTCGCACTATGTGTTAATCCAATTGAAAATTACTTTTATGTGCAAGTTGAAAGCAAATAAATAGTTCTTGTTAAAGGCAAGTTTTATCATTACAATTTTTGTTCCAATGAAGAAAATGATTTTTGAAGTCTCCCATTGAGGGCCATGGGGAACTTCGGGACAGAAGCTGTTATATACCAAATACAAAAACAGCCATCAATGGGAAACTCAAAAAATTATTTTCTTCTTTAAAACAAAAAGTACAATCACATAACTTGCCATATAAAGAGAACTGCTTTCCTGCTTTTGATGTGGCAAAAAAATTGCACTATTACTGGGCTCCATGCACTACACACAAGCACCTTTACTTAATACCTAGACCAAATTTGATGAAGAGGAGACAGTATTTTTGAATTTTTTTTTTTTACAAACAACACCCCGACGTTATTCTGGGAAGTCTAGAAGGCACCCAGGTGACCTGAATCTTGTTCTCCACGATATATTTTAGCATTTTGCTGTTTTCAATACAGTAAATGAGCACAATATTTTCTTTTTCAAAATACATTTAGGATGGTTGGCAAAATGACTGGGATGTTCGATGTGGAATTGCTTCAATGCAATTTTATTCTTCCAAAGCTAAAACTAAGAGCTCCCTGGTACTGCCATCCTTACATAAAATGTCTACATTGGAAAGAAAAAGAAAAGCAGGTTTGACAAAGTTCACAAGGCAAGAAATTTTCATGTTGGATAAATTCATTACCATAAACAGCAGCAAGCCAACATTCATTCTGAGTAGTCCAAGACACAAGCTATGTACCAGTATACTAAGAGCCAAGCGCAAACTTTTCATTTGATTATGTGTGGTGATAGACAGGAAGCACTTATTTCAAGACTGATCAGCCTGTAATCAAACTGAATGAAGTTCAATGCACTGTTCAAACAAACAGCACATAGGCATCTTTGCTATAGCAAAGCCATGTGTCATTGATTCATGCACTAGATGGCGCAATGCATATGTTAAAAACAAGGTGAAAAAAGAAAAAAAGAGAAAAAAAGAAGAAAAGGGGGGATGCAAAGTAGGAGCGGTGCGCTACAAAGTAATGGCCGCTACATAAACGAACAAAGAAAAGGGGCGGTGTTGCACATTACTTTTACTTTGCATCCCCCCTTTTAATTCTTTTTTTCTTTTCTTTCTTTCACCTTATTTTTGCTTCCCTTACCCACAACCCGCATATGGAGAACACTTTGTATCATCGCAACCTAACTTGAAAGGAAGCGAGGGCTGCACTCTTCTGCTTTATTGTTTTTTTTTTTCTTTTCAGACAAACATTACCAACAGGCAATCACGCCTACAGCAAAAGACGATGTCATTACTAACCCCATTTAAACTAACACGCCAAGAATGACAAGGTGACTTCTACAAAAATAGGTCCTTCTATTGTAACATCAGCCAGCCTGTCTGAGGCACTTCCACTGTTCACTCTGATTACCCCACTAGATGTTTCGATCTGTCGACTCTCATCTTCATTTTGGATAACACTAAGGCGAGCTTACATTGATGAATATGCACGGAAGTTTAGTGATGTATCATGCATTAGATTAAGCAACTGTGTTCATAAAATTTATTGATAGGTTGCTTCCAGGCTTTTTATACAATGCAGTGCTTGAAGTCGCCTGATACTGTGTAATGTCTTTTACGCACATGAACCAGATTGACAACGTAATGCACAACATGCTCACGGAATATTGCGAGAAACATGATAACGACAAAACAACCGGCCACCCTAATTTTTCGCTGTACATGTTTAAAATGTTCACGTTCACCCAAACGAGGTGCTTATGATAACAAGCCGAAAAAACCTACAACCGAGGCCTTGGGGCTTTCCATAAGTAGACTTGTAGCATTTTTTCTGTGAAGGGCCCAACACCCATCAGTGAGGAACAAAACTCCTGTACAATAAAGAATGTTGGCGGCTATTAGTTATAGAAAGAACTAATTCAGCAAATCTTCCCCGACACATCTGCACATTTACAGAGGTGACGAAGCTTCTGTCATTTGTGGCAGTAACTCCAACAGGACCAGTGCAAAAATTGGCACCACTTGGCTAGACAAATCTCCAAACATGTCTGCCCGACTCTCTCTAGCCACCCTGGCTGAATCTGACACATTTTTTTACTGCTGAATGGACAAAAACAAAACCACTGAAGCACTTACAATACACAGGGTGAAGTTCCCTGGAGTGGTCATCTTCGTCTTCCGCGATGAAAGAGCAGCACAGTGTACTGGTAAGGCACTCCTTGCAATGGTTTTCGATGCCACACAGTGACTTTGCTGTTTGTGTCGAAGAGAGCTTTTGGAGCTTGGGAGTGCTTGCTCTTTTTAGGGGGCTGCTGCCGCTCCTCGTTTCCTGCTCAAGATCAATCTGCACAAAGTTGTAGACGAGGCTTTAAGAGTTGTATATAATGATATACAAATTTTCACAGAACACACATTTCCTTGTGGCACACTGAGGAATTTCTTCTGAAACTTAAGGCCTCGCATATGCGAACATTTACAATCGATCCGAAGATGCACTTGACTTTAAAGGAGCAAGTTTGTTATGTAGTGTATATAAAGAAAGGTCATTCAGCACAACCACAACTACAGTTGTACATGGGAAAAACATTAGCTGGACACTGTAGGCCACTTTCATGGCATAGCTTAAGCTGACACTGACAGAGCAACGACACTAAAAATATGCAAAGATTACCTGATCAATTTCAGGCAGTACTCAAGGGTAGGGCACGAATGCAAAAAGCCCACAAGGTGTTGTCTGTTGAAGCACACAAGTCTATCGTTCTACTCATGAGCAATGCACTAAAGTCAACATCAGTACCAACCCTTTCAGCTGAAAATTTTGATTAGGACTTCATTAAAAAGACTGACAAGTCACCAGAATGTGTGATTGGAGGTGGAAATCAAAATTCGTGAATTGAACTGCATTCTTTTTGCAACTTGAGTGGCTTTCACTTTAAAATTGCACTTAAAAAGCCTAAAAATCAGTATGTCATGCAGCCTGTCTATTTACTGCAAATAGTCTGATGCTTTAACCTGCAAAAAGATTAGTGGTCAAAGTTACAGCATATATCCATATTGCCTGTACCAACACTATTCTGTGCTGCCTACGCAGAGGAGTCAACCCTCAAAAAGCAGCTCTGCCATCGTGGCAAACAGTGCAAAATGCGTGCATTTCACATGCACGTCAAATGCAGGCTTTCGCACCAGACTGCAGTGTACAAACATATAAAGTGGTCATGCTGACCTCCCACTATTTGCAGCCTGTGTTATGTGACACTTAATAGCAGTCAGAGATCCAAAAATTCTTAAAATATTTCCAGCACTTTCTGTATCACCATTCAATGTACTCATGAAAGACATGTCAAACAAGAAGAAACAAGCCGCGAAAATTCTCTTCTTTCACTACATGATTATACACTCAGACCAGTAAGCTTTTCATTGCAGAACAAAACAGCTACTATAAAAATTCCTATTCGGTCCCATTAACTGCTTCATGATTTAAGCCATGTTAATATGCTAAACGGGTGTCCTGCTTTACACAATCTGGTCTGCATGAACTCTTGAACCGGGCATCATATATGTTGAAAGACACACACAGAGTATGAGGCAAACCTAGTTTCCCATGGAGCATCTTTATGCACTAGAAGAACACATCTCAATGTAGTTAGTTAATCAGAACGAGGTGAAAAAAGCTCACACTTGACAAGGACGGGCAGAAGGAATGACGCCTACACCCTGTGTTCCCTGTGAATCCTCGTTGAGGGTGCAGTTTTCACCTTGTCCGTATGCAACTTTCGTATTTCTAACATTGCTCGCTGCATATTCTTTGTGGCATTGAAGTGTGTGATACCGTCATGTCTAGCCCATGTAATGTATAAAAATAGAATTCAAGATAGCTCGTGTCAAAGATAACAAAGTGCATCCAGCACCATGTCCTATAGCCATTCTTTAGAAATATGACAGAATGATTTATTCTTCTTCAGAACATATCCTACTTGTAATCACTACAAGAGCTAACTCTGACACTGGCACATTCTGTTTGCCTCTTTAGATTATAAGGCACCTTTTATAGCAAACACAGGAAAATCTGCAAGAAGAAGAAAATTGTACATTTAAAGGCTTGTTTTTCTTTGTTAAACACAATATTAATGCGAACTATTAGACAATGCTGTTAAGGAAAGTATAGGGCATATTTTTGGAAATATTTATAATGTAATTGTGAAGAAAAAAAAAGTAGAAGAAAAAAGATAATTTGCCTTGGACAGGGACCGAGCCTGCGACCTTCGAATAAATTGTCCATTGCTCCACCAACTGAGCTACCATGGCGGCTATTCCCCCTTCCACTTTGTACAGTATATATGTGCATTTATTCATGGAAAAGTCGGTCAGCGCTGCCTGTTACAATTATGGTGAGCGTGGAACACAAAGACCTTTTTGCCTGCTGGCGGTACGCACCACGCGATATTTTCACACGAGCTAACAGCTGACCAATTATCCCTCGTATATAACCTCGCGGCACCAAGCCTGCCATAACAAGTTCCTCATTACGAATGAACGAAAGAAGTGTTCGTTTAAGGGCTCATTTTTCTTTGTTAGAAAAAATATTAATGAGAACTGACAATGCTGCTAAAAAAGCACTAGGGATATTAATGGAAGTATTTGTAATGTAATTGAGAAGAAAGTAATGTGGAAGAAAAAGTAACTTGTCGTGCACAATCACTGAATCTGTGAACTTCGAATAGCACATCTGATGCCCTACCAACTGCGCTACTATGACAGTTATCTCCCCGTCCAATTTATGGGGTATATATGTGCATTGAGCGCAGAAGCGTCAGTCAGGCTGCCAGCTTGTAATAACATCCCATGCTACGTGATGCCAATATAAAAGAAAAAAGTGTCCCAAACAAGCCATGATAGCAACAAGCGGGGCTGACTGAATCTCCGACAATTAGGTACACATATATACCATTCAAAGCGGTAGGGGCGATAGCTGCTGTGGTAGCACAGTTGGTGGAGAACCGCACGCTTTATTCGTAGGTTGCAGGTTCAGTCCCTTGCCATGGCAAGTTATCTTTTCTTCCACTTTTCTTTCTTGATAATTCCATGACATTTACTTCCAATATCCCCTATACTTATTTGGCAGCATTATGAGCCTGTTAGTTTTCAGAAAATCTGCAAGTCACATGAGGTGGCAATGTTATACCCTCCCACCTGAATACACGTACACAAACACACACACACAACTGATTAAAAAGAAGTCACACACCCCTAAGATTAATGAAATTCACTGTTTCAAATTCATGAGTAAAGGGAACAACTATAAATTTAAGGGTTCGTTGTCTTTTCTGAGCACATTATGATGAGAACTAACAGAAAATGATGCCAAACAAACTATAGGGGATGTTACCAAAATAACTAACAAAATTGCAAAAAAAAGTGAACAAAAAGATAACTTCGCGACAAGTTATTAATAGGTTCGTGTTTTTTGACAATTGCATTGACATTACTTTTTATAACTTCCCTATAATTTCCTAGGTAGTATCGTCTGTTAAGTCTCATTAATAGAGTGGTGAATAGGCCCACAAAGGAAGGATATGGCATTGATACTTTTGAACACCAAATAGTGTGAAGACCATAAAAGAGCAGAAGCTGCTTTGGGTATGGCTAGAATATTTAGTTTGAGTGAAAAAAAGTACACACATTTTTACCAGGCTTTCTAACACATTTTGAGACATGTAAGTTTATGCTGCCGGTAATGTTAAGTACCATTATTTTTATCACACTATGCACCGTAGCAGATGTAGTTAGGGTGGTGATAGTGATGCATTAATCAAGCACGTCACCAACTGCATTCACATCTATGGTGGCATATTTTAAAAATAAACCTGCTGTATAGTAAAAAAATTTTCAGAGCATTTATGATTTTATCCAAATCAAGTTATACTGACCGGGTAAGCACACCATTTGTATAAAACCAAAAGGCATAAAGCGATTCATGTAGTATAACTATGTCAACAATTGCAGCAATACAGGGCAAAGTGACAACAGTTCTATTAAAAATCCCTCTCAATATAACATGCATGAAAAGCACCACACCAGAATACTTTATAGTGCATGTAATGTGAAGACTACTAGACTGTCTATTGATCTTTTAGAAGCAGGGTACCTCCTTCACGTTCAAGGGGCAACCACTCAGCCTTTTCCCGAGCTTTTCTATGAGTATTTCCTGAATTTCAGATATCATTATGATTGATTTATAGTGAACAGACTTTGCTTACACATTAAAACCTAGTTCTTTATTTGACTGCAATAAAGGGTGCTAAACCACATCCAATTTTTCTTAACATTTCAAGCAAATGTGTGCAACGACTTCAGAATAGTGTCCTGATCAACAATGACAACTGCAGCAGCACAACTAGCCATTGGTGCCCAAAAAGTAGCTAGAAACAATCCCTTCTCCTTTTTGAGCTTTTTGAAAGTGTTCAGCTCTTCATTGTTCCCCTTAAAACAACATTTCTTTAAAATACCTGTTTGTGTGCCCACTGCTCTTGCTCCTTGCACAGTGAGGAGGAGCACATGGCAAGAGACAAGCCAATGAATAAAGCTTAGGGGAAAAAAAGCAAAATAAGAGAGGACCTCTTTTATATCATTCAATGTGTGTAACATTACTATTGCGACAGCATATAGGAAAATTATCACGACTATGCATCCATTGTAGAGTCATAGACAGCTTCAACGCCATGACTATATTGCAACCTTGTATTGGTTTAGAATCCATTCATAGTGGCAAGCTAGAGATATCTGCAGTTGTTGGACACATAATAAGATGCAGTGATATGTGATATGGTAATCTCATTTATAATGAACGTCATATCGCTTTATTGTATATGTGGCCACAAGTAACTCTAGTTGCAAAGCAACATGGCACAGCCTAAACAGACATCACCGACCACTCCGATTGGAGCTTGCATTTGCTACTTGAACCAAATAAACAGTTGAATCAGCTATAAATATGTGCCAGCTTATGCTAAGAACGAAGTATGAAGGGTGTTCTATCATTATTGAGATCAGTTATTTGTTCAAGAACACCTGCTGTCAAACACGAATACATAGCTGTCAAAGCACCTAGACCCAAATATAAAGCAAAAATAACTGTATCTATAAAAATTACAGGCCACACAGTGGAAGATAAATATTTGATATGCTTGGGATGTAAGGCACGCACAAGAGGTGCTGCCATATTATTGTTTTCCCTGTGTTGCAACCTGCTTAATTTACTCACCCAACGCATCTGCAAAGAGGCTATGAAAGCACCAAGCAGCTGATGCAGCATGGATGAACACGTGTGCAGGGATTCCACCATTCATATTGGCTAAGCAGCCCTGCAGCCTCCACTGTACTGCAAAAATTTTTTTAAGACAAATAGAGTTTTATGCAGCGTTTTTGGTTTGCAGAAATACATTAAGACGCATAACCACTGTATAGCAAGCTTACATGATATTGTGTTGGGTAGCAAAACGAATGCCAATATCAAGTAAGCCTCCTGACCAGCCACTTCTTTCTCTCCATTCATAAAAAGTAATCCATAATTAATGTTGCTCCAATGTGAGGTGTTACTGGCAGTGTGGTGAAGAATTGGAATGTATTTCAAACACATTCTAATGAGTGGCAAGTAAGCATGCAATAGCCTTTTGTTAGCTGTTCAAGAAAACAGCATAAAGCTTTGCGAAAACCCGTTTTTATAAACACCATTCATTTCGATATTTAAAGTTGAGAGAATAAAGAACCCAGATTCATGTTTAATCAATGATTACTTGTAATGTACTGATATGAATGCAACTAACTGAATATGAAAAGATAATTTTTTGCTTGAGCATTTAGTGTTATGAACACTATTGCACTTGGCAGCTGCATCTTGTTCAAAACAGCGGCAAGCTGGGCTATTTTCTATGAATAATCACTAATGAACAGTGCAAAGTAACAACTAGAGACACCAGTAAGAACAATATGGGACAATCACAGACTGCCAACTGTATAATTCATTGTGTGAGGAGGTTTATTAGCCGTTAAAGACAGCGACGAGACAGCGTCAAGAACCGTCCAGCGATCGGCACAGCAACGAACCGAAGCACGAGCCGAGAGAGCCAGGCGTTGGCGATGCTGCTCGCTGGAGGCACATCTTCTTCTTCACAATCGCCCCCGCTGAAAAAGGAGCCATCCTGGCGACTTAAGAAGTTTCAGGCAAAAGCTCATGGTACGGTTTCAGTCCGGAAACATGGACGATGTCACGTGCACGCCGGCGCATGTCGTCCGATCGGGAAACTGGTTCAATTAGGAAATTAACCAGAGAGGTTTTCTCCAAAACGGTGTAAGGCCCCTCGTATCGGGGGACAAGTTTCGAGGAGAGTCCCGGTGTTTGGTAAGGGATGGCAAGCCACACAAGAGACCCTGGGGCATAGTTGGGATCCGGAAGAGAGGTGCTACAAGTTTCTTTCTGGCGTTGTTGTTCTTCCGAGGTGAACGCACGGGCGAGCTGGCGGCACTCTTCGGCTTGTCTAGCAGCATCGGAGATAGGTGGACACTCGGAAGCATCAGGACGGTAAGGAAGTAGGGTATCAATTGTATGGGAAGGCTCACGTCCGTAAAGAAGAAAGAAAGGTGAGAATCCCGTGGTGGATTGTATTGCGGTGTTATATGCGAACGTGACGTATGGGAGAACACGGTCCCAGTTGCTGTGATCAGATGCCACGTACATTGAGAGCATACCACCTAGCGTGCGGTTGAACCGTTCCGTTAGTCCGTTAGTCTGCGGGTGGTATGCTGTCGTTTTCCGATGAATGACGTGGCATTCCAAAAGCAGAGTTTTGACGACCTCGGAAAGAAAAGCACGGCCTCTGTCACTAAGGAGCTCTCGAGGTGAACCATGTCGAAGGATAAAGCGTTGCAAAATGAAAGAGGCGACATCCTGAGCTGTAGCGCTCGGCAAAGCGGCTGTTTCGGCGTAGCGTGTCAGGTGGTCGACCGCCACTATAATCCACCGATTACCATCTGGTGTCAATAGAAGGGGACCGTAGAGGTCAACGCCGACGCGATCAAATGGCTTGGAAGGGCATGGAAGTGGCTGCAATGCGCCAGTCGCCTGTGGCAGTGTTGATTTACGTCGCTGGCAGTCAGGACAGCACTGCACAAATTTACGTACAAAATTGTACATGCCGCGCCAGTAATAGCGATGGTGAAGGCGTTCATATGTTTTGAACACTCCGGCGTGGCCACATTGCGGATCGTCGTGAAGGGAGGCGCATACTTGCGATCGTAAAGTGCGTGGAATGACCAGCAACCACCGGCGGCCATCGGGAGCGTAGTTGCGTCGATGAAGAAGTTGATCGCGGATGGCGAAATGGAGAGCTTGACGTCGGAGGGATCGAGATACTGGAAGGTTGGGCGTGCCAGATAAATATTCGATAAGAGAGGCGATCCACGGGTCACAACGTTGTTCGGTGGCAATTGATTCAAGATTTAACGATGACAAGTACTGGAGGCACGTGTTTCCGCACGTCGGATCTGGTGGCAAAGGTGAGCGGGACAGGGCATCAGCGTCAGAGTGTTTGCGTCCGCAGCGGTATACGACGCGAATGTCGTACTCCTGGATGCGAAGTGCCCATCCCGCAAGGCGGCCAGAAGGGTCTTTCAATGTGGAGAGCCAGCAAAGCGCGTGGTGATCAGTTACTAGATCGAACGGGCGGCCGTATAAGTACGGCCGGAACTTTCCAAGTGCCCACACCAGAGCCAAACACTCTTTTTCTGTCACGCTGAAATTAATTTCGGCTTTCGTCAGAGTGCGGCTAGCGTAGGCTACAACGTATTCTGAATAGCCGGGCTTTCGTTCAGCGAGGACCGCGCTAGCCCGACGCCGCTGGCATCGGTGTGCACTTCGGTAGGAGCCGTCGGGTCGAAGTGGCGAAGAATAGCTGGGAAAGTAAGCAGACGGCGCAGAGTAGCGAAGGCAACGTCACATGCAGGGGACCAGGAGGTGAGGTTCACGTCACCGCGAAGAAGCTGGGTTAACGGTTACATGATAGATGCAAAATTGCGAACAAAGCGCCGGAAATAGGAGCATAGGCCTACAAAACTGCGAAGTTCTTTCATGGTCGTCGGCTTGGGAAATTCTGCGACTGCTCGAAGTTTTGCTGGGTCTGGTAATACGCCGTGCTTGGACACGATGTGGCCTAGGATGACGAGCTCGCGTGCAGCGAAGCGGCATTTTTTTAGGTTAAGCTGCAGACCAGCGTTGGTCAGACAACTCAAAACGTGCCTGAGGCGAAGGAGGTGCGTAGGAAAGTCATGGGAGAAAACCACGACATCGTCGAGGTAACACAGGCACATATTCCATTTGAGGCCACGTAGCGTATTATCCACAAGACGTTCAAACGTGGCAGGCGCGTTACAAAGCCCAAAGGGCATGACGTTAAATTCATATAGTCCGTCTGGTGTAATAAATGCCGTTTTTTGGCGATCGGCTTCTGCCATTGGGACCTGCCAGTAGCCAGACCGCAAATCTAGCGACGAGAAAAATTCCGCTCCGTGAAGGGTGTCAATGGCGTCATCAATGCGCGGCAAAGGATAGACGTTCTTGCGGGTTATCTTATTCAAACGACGATAGTCCACGCAAAATCGGATAGATCCGTCTTTCTTACGCACCAGGACGACGGGAGACGCCCAGGGACTGTGAGATGGTCGAATGACGTCCCTACGAAGCATATCTTCGACTTGATCGTTGATGACGCGGCGCTCTTCAGCGGAGACACGGTATGGTCTTTGACGCAGTGGCTGGTGTAGGCCGGTGTCAACATGATGTTTGACTTGTGATGTGCGGCCCAGTTGAGGTTGCGACACATCGAACGATCTCCTGAACTCATGGAGAAGATCCAGCAGGTCGGCATGTTCGGTGGGAGTGAGAGTGTCGGCGATGGCGCTGGAAAACGTATCATTGGACGACTCCCCGAGTGCTGACAGTGCTTTTGGGTGGTCGCAGTAGTCGTCCGGGACATCAAACAAAAACCAAGGGTCGAGATCCTGCACGCGGCCGAGACATTCCTCCGCAAGCAATGTGACAGGTGTGGAAAGCGGATTGCTTACGAACATGTTGCTTCTTCCGGCGGCAAGGTCAATTGTTGCGAAAGGCAGCGGCAAAGCTCGACGACATTTGAAGATATCGGAAGGCATAAAAAGAACTGTAGCGTCAGTGTAGGCGTTGCATGAAACGGGAACAAGGGCGAAATTTCCAGGCGGAATATCGGTATCTTCAAGAACGAGCAACTTCGGCGGCTGATGAGGAGCGTCCAGTAATGGGACATCACACAAGGGTGAAAACTCAACTTCGGCGCGTGCGCAGTCAATGACGGCATTATGGCGGGATAGGAAGTCCCACCCGAGGATGACGTCATGCGAACAGACAGGAAGAACAATAAACTCCACGATGTAAAAAATGCCTTCGATGGAGACTCTTGCAGTGCAGGCTGCGAGAGGCGTTACTTGCTGTGCGCTTGCGGTGTGAAGCGACAGTCCCGAAAGCGGCGTCGTTACTTTGCGTAATAAACGGCAGAGATTAGCGGCAATAACAGAAACAGCGGCGCCAGTGTCCACAAGGGCGAAAGTACAATAACCTTCAACAGTTACTGCGACCACATTAGCAGGAGAGGAGCGAGGGCTTAGACAGTTCGAAAACGGCGCAGTTCTTGCCTCTTGAACTGCGTTGCTTAGTTTTCCTGGTCGTAGGGTCCAGGCTGGCGACGCATGGGGGAGGGCGATCGCCGACGAGGAGAGGGTGCGCGTTGCGGCTGGAAGTCTAGGTGGTCAGTAGGCGCATAGCGAGGTGGCGAGACCGGCCCGTATTGGACGAAGGGTTGGCTGCCGGGATGCGACGACCGGGCATAGTTGCCGAACGTCTGAGGTCGACGGCGGCAGTAGCGAGCAACGTGTCCGGGAGTGAAGCAAGCGTAGCGAATCGGTCGGTTATCGGGCGTCCTCCAGGGATTGGCGACTGGTGCTGCCGCCCAAGGTGCAGTATAAGCAGCCGGGTGTGCGGGCTGTGAGCGCGTGGTGTAGGGTGGTTGCGGGAGCCTACGTACAGCGTCTGCATATGTGAGCGGCGCGGCTACGGGCTGCATCTCTTGCGAAAAGGCGACAGGCGGAGCCACAGGCTGCGTTGCATAGGTTAGGGGCGCGGCCACAGGCTGAACGGCTGGCGGATAGGCGACAGGAGCGCCTACCGGCTGTGCGACACCCGGGCAGTGACCACGGCTTGATAGAGGTGGCTCGTAGTGCGCACGAGGAACAGCTTGTGCAACCTCTTCCGATATAGCCGTGCGAAGCGGGGCAGGTAGACGGGTGGTGGTCTCGTGAGTAAAGGGCACTAGGGAAAGTTGGCGGGCGACTTCCTCACGGACGAAGACTCGGACTTGCTGAAGCAATGGTGAATTGTCGGGCATGGAGTCGAAGCTGGACAGCGACTCACCACCAGGCTGAGGCTGCCTAGTCAGAGTGCGTTGCTTTTTCAACTCGTCGTAGCTCTGCCACAAGCTGACGACTTCAGAAACTGTGCTTGGATTCCTTGCCAAAAGCATTTGAAATGCGCCGTCGTCGATGCCCTTCAGTATGTTTTTGACCTTGTCAGATTCGGGCATGGTGTCATTCACACGTCGACAAAGGTCGACGACGTCCTCAATATAACTGGTAAAGGTCTCGCCAGTCTGCTGAGAGCGGACGCGCAAGCGCTGTTCTGCCCTCTGCTTGCGGACAGCCGGCCGACCGAACACTTCAGCACATGACGTCTTGAAGACGCTCCATGTGGGGATGTTGTGTTTGTGGTTATTGAACCACAATTCGGCGACGCCAGTGAGATAAAATATCACGTGGCCCAGCTTATCGGCTTCATCCCACTTATTGTTGGCGCTCACCAGTTCATAGTGCTCGAGCCAGTCTTCGACGTCGGTCCCATCCGCACCGCTGAAGACCTTCGGCTCCCGTAGTTTAGGATGGCCAGGGCAGTTGAACTGGAGCGAAGGCGTCGATGTAGTGGCGTTGGCAGTCATGACAGGTGGTAGCGTGCGGCTTCGCAGCTCCAGGGTGTAGCAACGGGGATTAACAGCACCTTCCACCAAATGTGAGGAGGTTTATTAGCCGTTAAAGACAGCGACGAGACAGCGTCAAGAACCGTCCAGCGATCGGCACAGCAACGAACCGAAGCACGAGCCGAGAGAGCCAGGCGTTGGCGATGCTGCTCGCTGCAGGCACATCTTCTTCACAATTGCAAAAAAGTATGCCTGAATAATATCAGGCAGACAACTCGTGCAAATGAAGGTCCTGTTGGAAATGAACAAGTTACGAAATCAACAATGCCTGCTTTTTCTAACTCGACCCTCATTCACATGAGGTATGCAGCAACAAGGACTCTACCGGGCTATGTCACAGGCGCATGTGAAAAGGGTGGCTGGCAAAACACTACTGCTGGTGGCTCAGCGCGGTACAGACGTGTGGTGTTTGGGGCAACTTTTTCTTTTTTTCTTTTTCAAAGCTTAAACTTCAGGTTACAATGGCGACATTAGCTGCAGTATGTGTCAGCAAACGTCTAGCCGTAAGGTAAACTGCATAATAAAATATTTGCCACGCTGGCTGTTTATCTTGAAGAAGTGAACACATGTGGCGGCCTGTGCAAGGTACAGCGGCATCGTCTTCAAAAATGTGCACTCTTGATTGTGGCATGCAGTGTGCCTTAAAAGGTATCGAGAATATCGGTTCACCAACTGAGAATATTGTGCATAGTGTGTGCAGTGTGAATAACAATGCGTCTTGTTTGCAAAGACCTTAGCACTCGTGGCAGCGACCGGTTGTCGAAAAAACTTCATTCGACATTTTAGTCAAGGTAAATATGCACTTGATGCAGTCATCTGCGAGTGAATACATCTCGGTGTTTGCGCTGTGTGCAGAAAAAAAATGCATAGACACTGGGCTGGATTATACAATTGCTGAAGCTGCATGTATGCATCGCCCCGACGAGTACGCAAGCCCAATAAAGGTATAACTCGTTTTATCGGAGGCCTAATATGTCTTCATCTAATAAGCAGAGATTCTTTTTTCACGTATACTCAGTACCTTTACCACTTGATATTCATGAAGTGACAATGCACACTACAAGTTTGTGTGTTAGGTCTTAAGGAAGCAATGTAAATATGCAAATACGTTATAGGTGTCAGATGCAGCGATGAAACTGCGCAAAATATTATGTATATAATTAGGCCGGAGTAAGAATCGCATACGTTTCAGTGGGCTATGAGGAACGTCACCAACAACTTCCTTGCCAACCAGCCCTTCCACAGAGGGAGAGAATGGCTGGTGCAATGCTCGAAGTGACGTCACACTGTTTGCAAAGAGGGAGAGGTCTCTTAGACAACATTTTGCACAATACATTTTTTCAGATGACAGACTGTACTCGTGCCACATTGATCATACCGATGTCTTTTGTTCTTACTTTGTGCTGTGCATTACTAGGCATTTATACACTATGATCTTTAAAAGCTAATTTCAGTGTTCTCTCTTGTATTGCTGACAACTGTGTCGTAGTATAAATTGGGTAAAAAAGCACAACAGAAAGGCTGTCACAATAAATATACCAACATAGGTATTCTACTTCAAACAAAAGTCGGCACTGCTCCTGTCATTACCCGTCTGCCTTCTTTCTTTGCCTTGTTTGTGCTGAAACGGCCAAACACCTGATGAATTAAATGAGAAATATAATGCATCGAAACTATAAGTGCTTGCATCTGCAACTACACAACAATGTGATAATCGCACCACTGCCACACAGCAGGGAAACATATTTTGAACATGCTGGCAATACATTATAGTATAAAAAGCAACTCTGGCAAATTACAAAATCTCACATTTTACATGCAAGTTTTCTTCAAAGTCAGGCGTACAATGTAGGTGCTGGCCGGTACATTATTAGTTACAAGCAAAGGCGTTTTGTAGGTACACATACGGATTGCACGAACACTTCTCTCTCTATATTAGGCACACACATTACAACGTTTAAAGGCTGGTGCACACCGGTGACTAGCCACGGTCCCACGCCCACTCGCGACTGGCGACCAAATCGCGACTGATGTTCACACCGGCAGAGGCTGCATGAGAGCGACCGGAAGTCGCAAAGCTGGAGAGTCCCGTCTGGATCTCGTTTTTAGCGAGAAGAGAACTCTAGAGACCGGCGCCGATCAGCTGATCGCGGCCAGCTCAGTGAGCGGAGCAAACCGAGCACACCAGATTTATTGTTTTCGTTCGTTCTCGCACAGCGTTTCCAACAGCATCAAGGAGTTCCATTTAAGCGAAGAACAAGAGATTGTAATGGTGCTGGTGCGCTGCGCCATGGTGTCAGCGCTGGCAGCACAGATGCCTCCAAAGAAAAAAGCCGGTGGTGGGTGTGACCGTTCCTTTAATCGCGAGAGTTGGCTAGCCATGCAAGCCGCCTACTTCCCGAGCTGCGCTGAGACGACGAGGAGTATGGCCGACAGTCGTATGTATTCAGAAACGCTCTTGAATTTATCTTGACTTGCCACAGCCTTCAATGTGGCCGAACGCGTCTCAAACGCGATCCTTTAAGTCGTTGCCAAGGCATGAAGCACAAACGCCTTCCAAACGCACTACATGGAAGGCTGCGACAAGTCGAGTTCAAGACAAAAAACGATCCTGAATACAGGTGAAAGGTAGAGCACACTCTGTTTTCTCTTTATTTTCATGGTGTTCGGCTTCTTGCGAATGCCGCCACGTAAATTCGACACTTTGCTCGGGCTGCTGCGCTCCACCATCTTCAAACCAAGTATTTTGTGGTGGCCATGGTGCCGCAGACCCAGAGGTACGCACTCGTTTGCATCTGGCGGCAGGTGGCCAGCGCAATGAAAAAACAAAAGAAAAACAAAAATTGAGCGTCGCTGATTCGCTCCAGTGGCTTTGCGACTGCAGTTGTGCGACTGAAAAATAGGTCAGGAAGCGACTAGCCAAAGCAGTCGCTTTGCGACCGTCTCGACTGTTTGCGACCAGTCGCCAATGGTCGCGCGACCGTTGCTAGTCGCTGGTGTGCACCAGCCTTAACACGCATACGCCACTGTTTAGGGACATAATAACGCTCCACCGTGAACGTATGCTTATCATACCTATGAAAAAATCATATATATCATACATATGAAAAAATTGATCACCACACACATGCGTGTTGCCGCAGTTGTCGCGAATCAGCTCCAGTAAGGCCGCGCCGATGCGCCATGGCTGCGCAGGTGTCAGCGTTGTCAAAGCGCATCGGTAACGACCCTCGCAAAGGCGAGTAGGGCTGCCGTTTCACGACGCTTCGTTCGAGTGCACACACAATTGCACAGAGTGGCATACTTATTCTGCAAGATAACGTGTCCCCCTTACCTTCAGTTTCTTTCACACTGTCCTGAGGGAAGCGACCACAGGCGTCAGCCGTCGCCTTGGAGTCCTTCGAGCCCCCGCCTTCGACGACTCGCACTCGAAAAACCGCGTGAATAGCGCGCAATTTTTGCACATAGCACAAACGACGAACGGTGCTTCCTTGCGTAAATTTAGTGCTTTTAGCTTCAATCTTCTTATGAACGTAGCAGCGCGAACACACGAGAGACGCACGGAAACTGCATACCCACGCAAACAAACAAGGCAAGCAACATGTGGCTTTAGCTGTGAATGGATTTGACTTGAACATCTGTTTGTGGAAATAAAAAAGTTTCTTGCTGCAATAAACTCAAAAAAGTTTGTTATCTGGCAAAATAATTTTTAAAAATATTAAACGGTCATTCAAAAAACACTTTACAAAACCTAAGTTTTTGCAAATTTTTAATTTTTTTTTGTTCTAGCAGACGACAGTCATCTATTGCTTATACGACAGACGTAGTGCGGTTTTACGTTCGGTGCGCGTCGCCGACGCAAAGCTCTACGGTAGTTGTATCAGAGTTCTCAGTGAATTTAAGGATAACTACAAAGCAGAAACATTTTGACATAGTGCAGTATGCGATCTTTCAAGGCATGATATTTCTTCGCTCTGAAGCAAATCGAAGCGACCCAGCCGGCGCAATCAGCTGCTGTCGCCGCTACGCGAGGCACCGTCGTGCGGATTAGCGTCGTGCCCCACGCTCGATTTTGGATCGAGCGAGAGAGCTTCTAAATGGAACACAGCTAGACGCCTATATTAATGGCGTATCACTCTAATATCCTGTGGTGGCCGACTCAATCGCAAGAGAGCCCGGGAAACAAGCTTCAACTGCTCAAGCTTGTGTGTAAGCGTAAAAATACTTGTTTTTATCCGCGGGGGAGCGAACACCTATAGTCTAAAGATAAGCGAAAAGCGTGTGGCTTAGATACAATCACAAAACATATGCACACAATAATAAATACGATAGCATATCGTACATGATTATGCTAACATATGGCGTATAAGCATATATAAATTCAGATGTTAAATGAACTGTCATCATGTGCGCATGGCTTAGCAAGCTAACGCGACAACCTCACGTGCGCGAGCACGGCTCAGTAGTGAGTCTGTGAATTCTTTTTAGTTTTTTTTTCCAATTTCTTTATGTATTGCTATTTCTTCTAATGGGTTAGGTGCTGAAACAAAGTAAAAGCAATACTACGTTCGAGTACGTACGTGGGACTGTTTCTTGCACAACAGTTATTATTATTTTTATTTTTGCTATTACACTTTTATTCTTTTCATAATATAACAAAAATAAGGACTAAGGTGAACATTAGGTCTGCTTGATTGTGAAGGGACTGGAGAAGTGAGAAAACTCCTACCAAAAATTCATTTGAGAAAAAACTGAGCATTTCACAGCTGGACCAGCTTCTTCTTCAAGGGTAGGCCCTAGGTATGCACGAGAGTTGCCATGTCTCATGGTAAGCTGTAGCAGTTGAGGGATGGCAATATCACCGTGAAGCAGTTCTAAAATATATTTTGGTTGAAGTTTTTTCATTTCTCCAAAATAAGAGCTGCACAATTGTGATCGAGCCAACATAACAATTGGGGGCACAAAGTCAAGAGACAGAAAGTGAACAATGTTCACTTTTTGAAAAATTGCCCTTCATAAAAGGAAGAGTTATGGTGCACTACGTAACTTACTCGCAGTAGGCATTCTAGGTATACATATAGATAGCTTAAAATGGCCAATGTTACACGCACAGACATTGGTAAAACTTCTTTGCTGCACACTTGAAGCATCCATTGAGAACTGAAGCGTCAAGAGAAGCTCGTGCGTCTTCACTTTATTGTGTTTTACATTGCTTGTATGTGTCCATGCAGCCATGATATATTTTAAAACATTTGTTTCACCTATAATTTTTTTATTCATTAAAGCAGGCTCATAAGTTGTGTCATATATAGCACTATAATTGAAGCGTAATCTGCACAGTGGGCTGAAACAATGCTTTTGAAAATCTCAAAACAAAACAGCTCTATACATGGCCATCTGTGCATGAACGATAAACACCATTATGTGCCCGTACATATCAGTTGTGCTCTCATACTTAATTCTTTTTCTGACCACTCCCTCCACCCCTACGCTGTAGGGCAGCAAATCATCAACCTGGTTGACCTACCTGCCTTTCTTTTCTTTTTTCTTCTTTCTTTTTTTCTTTTCTATTTCATTTTCCTGTGTACTTGACAGGGGCACTATTCATGTGCATGAAAACTCACTCCCTATTGCAAAGTAAAGCAGAGATGGCAACTCTGCTTTATGCATGTGTATTTTAAACTTGCTTAATTGATAATTTGCATGACGACTAATAACCAAGTAGCTCGACGTGTGCTTTGGGATTTTCAATAGGGAGCTTTTGTGTGGTGATGCACATGTGTCATTGATAACCTGTGATTTGAGCAAAGCCCAGCACATACAAGCACACGTAAATAAGTGAGGCACACATTGAGCCATATAATGTGGTGGTAGAGGTATAATAGTAGTGGGATCAGAAGTTCAACATGGTCACTCTTGGCGATAGCGTTCTCATGAACAGATGTAAATAAACCAAATTATCTCTACCACTTAAGTGTGTAAACTTAGACAATTTTTCACATATAATTTAGAAAATGAAGCTCTTTACCAAAAAGTGAATATGTTTCTTCTAAGTTTTGATATGCATGGCACTGTTCACATGCATAGCACATCATGGGAGAAAAGGTTTTTCACCAAGACTAGTCTCAGAAATGTTAAAACGGCATCATATACAGAACACACAGGTATCACGACTAGTTTATAAAGCATGTGCACTTTCTACTTCAAATTTTCATTTCTGAGCACTTCATCTGCTTCTTCAGGCAGAAGTGTAGTGCATGCCAGTGAACTACTGAGGTGACTGAGTAAGCTCTTATGATGCATATATAATGGAAGAAATACTGCCTAATACAGCAGTATTTCACAGGTGAAGAATAAGAAAAAATGTTTTTCAATGTGAATATTTCCAATTTGCTGAGCCCAGAGGCCACAGGGCTTTTTTTGGTTAAAAACTTTGTTGTTTTGATAGTACAGAGAATACCATAAGTTCAATAACATACACTTACGACAAAAAGAAAACAGTTTTCACGTTGTTCATTTTATGGCAGAGAAAATGTGTCTTTGTTTCCTGTGCCAACAAGCTGCTACAAGGGTTACACCAGCTTTTTGCAGTGCACTTAACCAGTACATAATTTTGTTTCTGTAGGCAACATTCATCAAGATAGACAAATATTTTAATTCAATAGAAAACTCATTTCGTTTAACTACATCATTTGCAACCATCCTTGTGTATACAGGCCTGTTACAGACAGTTACAGCTTGGTGCACATTCACTCATAAGTCACGAGTAAGCACACTCATTTAAAAGGTTCAAGTGTAATGAGGGGCATGAGCAAAGTCAAATATGAAAGTGAGTGAGTGCAAATAGGAGTGAGTCGGTATGAGTATGAATGTGAGTGTATCTATAAGTGGGAAAAGGTATGAGTACTTGTGAGTGCCATCAATGATTAACACTGTTATGTGTGCATAAACATCAGGGTGCATTCATGTGTCATTCCTTTTTTGACCACCTCCACTAATGAGCTGAATCAGCTCTCAATTTGCCAGTCTTACTTTTACCTTAATTTTTTTCTGTTTTTTATTATATACCTTTCAAGCTTAAATATGGGTATTAATTGTGTGCATCAAGTTTCTTAGTCTATAGGAAAGTGAAGAATGAGGGGCAAAATTGCTTCATATGTATATATTTTAAAACTGGTTACTTGATAACTTGCATTAACACAGATAACCAAGCAGCTCGACATGTGATTTGGAATCTTCAAGAGTGAACTTCTGTGTGACAACATGTATTTAATATTGATCACTTCAGACTCATGCCACAACTTGTGAAAGAATGAAGTGCTTATTCAGCTGTTTAATCTGATGATATGTCACACTGCATGGAGCTTTCTCTTGTACAGATTTGAGTAAATTAGCACTTCTTTAGATTGATTGTGTAAACACATGTACGTGTGCTCTTAAACCCTTGTTGTTCAACCAAATGAAGAAAGTGAAGAAACTTCAACACAAACTGCTTGTGTTCGCTAATGATCAAAATGTAGTGTGAAAAGGCACAATGGACACAAAACCACACGCCACAAACATATGTGGTGTGTGGTTCTGTGTGTCCATTGTGTCTTTTCACACTACGTAGATTATGATTATTAGCAAGCACCAACTAGCCCAAGAAGAAGTCCTTCTGCATTTGTTTGTTTCTTGTAATTTTCATCAGTACGACATGGTGCATATGCACATACCTTTGTAAAAATTGTATGTTAGCAAGACTAGTGTCTCAGAAAAAATAAAACTGCATTATATGCAGGCAATGCAGATACAGTACCACTATATTATCAACACTCACACTTGTTTAACTCAAATTATTTCTGATTGAGCTATATTTTATGAGGTCCTTTAGTCAGAAGTTTAGTGTGTCCAAGTGACATATTAGGCAACTGAGTATGCTCTCATAACATACATATACTAACGGAGAAAATACTGCCTAATACTGCTTAAGGAAAAGGGCTAGCACAATGCGATTTTTCGCAGTTATCAAAGCCTACAGGCTACTGGGTCTGCTTTGATTGAAAACAATGTTTGCATTTATTACTGAGAATACCAGAAGTTCAATAACACAACTACAGAGAAAGAAAAACATCTTTCATGAAGTCATTTTATGGCTAAGAGACTTTGTTAACTGTGTTAATGTGCTGCTACAGGAGTTAAACTAGTAATTTTATGTTCGTCCTCAACCAGAGCTTAGAAACATAATACACTCCCTGACATGCCCCCCACCGACCACAATTTAGGCTTGAGGGTAACCAATCTATGCACATAGGCAAATATTTGTTTGTTTACAAAACTAAATTATCTTGAATTGAATCATTTGCAGCCATCAACATGTACCTAGAGAAAATGCGGAAGCTAGCTCAGCATACTCACTTACATTGTATACGCAACTCCATTATTTGAAAGGCATAAGTATGAATATGAGTGAGTGACAAACGGCATGAGTAAACCTGTTTAGAAACACGAGTAATTACTCACATGAGTGCGAGTTCATATGTAGCATGAATGGGAGCGAGTCTCAGTGAGTGTGAAGCAATGTGAGTTTGAATGCGAGTGACTACTCATGACATTGAGTGGGAGATTGTGAGTATGAGTTAGTGACAAGTGATGTGAGTAGACTCAAGCAATAACATGAGTGAACACTCAATGATTTGAGTAGACATGAGGGAGCGCATGGGTGAGTATTGAAGGGGGCAGTTGAGGGAATAATCTTCAGTGTATGCGTTGATGTGAGTAAAGTGTGAGCGTGAGTCACATGAATACTTATCAGCGCAAGTACAGTAAAATTCGACTGAGCACCCTTTCCTCCCCCCCCCCCCCTACGGAAATGATAATCTTGCCCGATTTGGAAAACGGGCTCTTGCTCGGTCCCCGACTAGTCACTGGCACTTATTTAAGACCTGCAGCAAAAATGGGAGGGGGGCTCTTGCTTGGATGGGGGTGCTTGCTTGGCCTCTTGCGGTAGGTGCGAGTCTGAGTATAGGTGAATGTCAAGGGGTGCGAGGAGCTGTAGTATGACAAGTATATTGTATAGGCAACTATGAATCGGAGTTGGTACTAACGCTTATAAGTTACACTTTGGGCTAAATATTTTCTATATGTTTTTATACTTTTTTTATATGCTGCACTGTTATTCCTGGGATACCATAACCTGTTTGTTTAGTCAAGCCTGTATATCTTGTAATCTACATACATCACCCTAACTCTCATAACCCTATAAGACTGCTGTATCGAGAAATGAAATAAATATTCTGGACCCACAGTTTTCCATCAGGGCATGAATATTAAGGTTCCTCGCAACTCCCTTTCCCCTACAGAGTGAAAATATGAGGCAGATTTTGCACACTCTCCTCTTAGGTGAATCTTGTGTTTTAGGTAAAAGCTGAAACCTGTTTCACCTCTTGGCTGAAACCTGTGACTGTATGCTCATGTGCTTTCCGTGCACTTAAGGACATTTTTTTTTGTGTGCACTTTACGAAATCCATTCATTTCCAAACAGTTTGTGTAATACCATTGAAACACTTGACCTTTCAATGTCGTTTCAATGAAATGAAATTTGCATCTAATGAGATAACGCGAATGCTACACAGATATATACAATCCCGTTAGAATCGAATGAATTAGGCAATTGAACGAGTTCCAGAGACATATTCGCCGACGCAGTTAAACCAAATGTATACCTTCTACCCCAGAGACTTAAAAGGTGGCATTTAGCATTATCAATTGGACCTGCGTGCATGCAAACACGCTAATAATGCAGCTTTCTTTTTAGGACATCTGTCATTTTAACAAGAATGCTGTCACATATGTCTTCACACTCCACCTCAGTGGTGCTTGGCTGCCGGTGCTGTCGGCCATGATATAAACAAGCAGACGCCTCTGGGTACGCGTATGCGTGTATCTGCAGTGATGGCATCAGCTGCACGAGCGCAATGAACTCATGCAGAGACGCTTGCAAAGCTACGGCAATTCCGTTGCAAGCTGTTCGCCCACGTGGGCACGTGCGAGACCGTGTTTTCAAGCGAACAAATATGATACGCTCTGGGTTTATGTTTGTGGTTGCACCACAAAATACGCCCCACCGCGGTGGTCTAGTGGCTAAGGTACTCGGCTGCTGACCCGCAGGTCGCGGGTTCGATTCGCGGGTTCGATTCCCGGCTGTGGCGGCTGCATTTCCGATGGAGGCGGAAATGTTGTAGGCCCGTGTACTCAGATTTGGGTGCACGTTAAAGAACCCCAGGTGGTCAAAATTTCCGGAGCCCTCCACTACGGCGTCTCTCATAATCAAATGGTGGTTATGGGACGTTAAACCCCACAAATCAATCAATCAGCACCACAAAATACCGCGTGTGCATCTGTTACTTCGCGTTCTAGAAAACCTGAATAGACCTGAAACGTTCATTTTGCCGTTTTTTTTTTTGGTCACGCCGCGCACGCCGTGTTGCTTGTGGTTATTTTATCAACTGTGTGTATACTGGTACAGTGGCTATTCTAGCCACTGTAATACTGGTTAAGCGGGTCGTCCTGGCTCATGGTGGCCATTTATTCAGCGATATAAAATTTCTTTGTGTATTTTAGTAAGCAAATTATTTTTCGCATGTTTTTAAAAGGAATAACTTAAGGAATGAACAGTTGCAAGTAAGCACATGTCTTGTCGACGTGTTTTTTTTTTCGTTTGTGTGGTCGTCATTTTGACGTGGGACTAAATATTTCGGAATATCTTCACTTTATCACTCTACATTTTCTTTCTTCGATTCGCCATGCTGGAGTATAGCCTACAACGCTTGCGCTGTGTTTCTTTAGCCGGTAATTAGAGCTACGTGTTGTCACTGTCGCCTGAAAAACCAAACGTAGAATATACAAGACGCTGGCAATAGCATATGAGCCACGCCCAAAGAGAACTCCAAGTACTACAGAAGTCACACTTGTCTTCTCGTTCTCGGGGGATATCCTCTCGTTCCGCCATTCTCTCCTGATAACAGGCCTACTTCGACGAAACTGAATAAACTGAATGAGCGAGCGCCCAAAGCAGTTGCTCGTGATTATAATGATGATGATATGGATGCGGCCTCTATCAAGGCTCATACCCACTGAGGGGTAATATCCAAGAATTTAATATTTGCAATTTTAGACATTGTAAGCATTAGGTATTGATAACAAAAAAAAAAGAAAAACAGACTTAACAACGCAAAGAGGGCAGTATTGGTTTCTTTTTTCACAGTCACATCATTCCATATATACTCCAGAAATTATGGTAATTTGAAAACAGTCAACATTTCTGTTCTGAATTAACTCCTTACTGCTATAATAATGCTTATACTAGTAATGACAAGTTTTGCCGCCTATAGGGACGCATAGAGTGGTTCAATACGTCGCCCACAGACAGTATCGAGGTCGCTGAGCACATGTGTAGTGGCTAGAAGGAGAGGTGTCGGCTTCGTTTCGGCCGCGCCTTGAAAGGAGGCGTGCTGGTATTTCATTTCGCCGTGGAGCGGCGCACAAATCGCCACCGTTATTGGTCGAGAGCACTCGCCAGCCGCTAGCGCGGCACTTATAGTCGCTTTCTTGTGTGCTCGCAAGTCGCAACGTCCGTGCTTGGACGTTGTCTATTTGGACTTGTTCGGGATCAATTCGTGCCAATGTGATCACGCTACAGTGATGGGTAAACAGCAAACGCGCTGCTTTGCATCTGTATGCAATGCGGGATATCTTTTGGCTCGCAAAAAAGGGAAGAAAGTGTCTCTCTTCTCTGCTCCCGCCGACGACGAACGGCGCAAGGCCTGGGAGCGTGCGATTCCTCGCGCTGACATACCACTGGAACAAAATGCGTTGTGTGCGAAGCTCATTTTGACGAAAGATTCATTGTCCGTAGCTACAAGCATGATATCAACGAGTTCTTAACTGGGGAAAAGCTGTGCCTAAGGAGGGCGGGTTTCTGAGTGAATCAACTGCCGAATGACTCCGCGTCACTCTAACCAGCACCCTTTCCACCAGGCACTATGTCACGAAAACCTTGGGCTATAAATACTTGATGACGTTTCGCCTCTGCCAAGACGCGTTTAAAATCTTTTCGGAATTCTAAAAAAAAAAGTCGGGCTTAAATGATCACCCTTCGCCGACACAATTTTTGGTCTCTGTGAATTGCCTCAGTTTTTACAAATTCGCACAGTCACCCCCAAGTGGAAACATACCTTCTGGAGTTCTCAGCAGCCTTCCATGTCAAAGCATCCACAATAATTCAATAAAATTGCAGAATAAGCTTGATGAGCTGCTAGATGTGGGGCGCCTCAATGAGGTTCATCAGATGATCGTTGCTTGTGAAGCCTTCCCTGACCAGTGATCTCATTGGACGCAAAAGTGACTCCCGGATCACTTCATTATTATGTCAGTGGCTATGTGGCCCGGAAGATTGTAAAAAAGACGAAGTGCAATGAATGTAGCAGGTTGTTGGTTCACTCTGAAAATTCTAGCTTGCTTCCGGCAGTATCATGCCTTCATGGAAGATGCATTCACATATTAGTTCAACTTCAATAAGCTGAAAAGTGACAGCATAACAGACCTTATCTCTTGCCTGTCTATGAAGAGGTTAAATATGGTCGGCTGTGAACACCACAAACTGGAAGTGACAAATCATATAATTGGATTCTTTACAGTGACCAGAATTCATTTTATCATTGCTGGAGAAAATGCGTCCAAACAAAAGAGAGAGAGGGAGAGAAAAATGAAAATTTCGAAGTTGAGACATATATGACTTACCTGTCATGGCATTAACTCAGCGAACAAGGTTTTATTTTATGTTATTGTGCATTACTCAAAATTGTGCCTTCTGATTTTACTATTGTATCATTCACATTGTTACAAATCTCCAATTAACAACGGTGATGTCACGTTCTGGCTGTGTTTCACATATGCAGAAACCAATTTTTTCGTGAACTGATTTGTGACTGTATCTATGTTTGCTAATTAAATCTCAATGTCATGTGTGCATGTATGCCGACATACTTGTGTATCTACCGTTCATTTCAGTTGCCTTATTCACTCTCTTTAGCTGAGTTTCGTGTAACTTGCAGTTCTCTTCAACCTTAATGCATATGTTGTGTTTATTTTTCATGTTGTGTTTTGATTTCATGAAAATAAATGTCTTGCTTGTAAAATTAGACCTTGATTGCGCAAATCCAAATAATAACGGTTGCCAATATCTTTACGTGAATTGAGACTTCACGGATAACACTGCGGCATCAAAGTGAAAACTGCACTGTATTTGTTTTGGTGTCAAGCTCATGACAAGTCACTTGATTTTCCATCTTCTAAGCTTCATAGCTGATATGCTACGAAGTGAATTGAAACAATAGTTTTCAGTGCCAATACTTTGCAGCGTGCCGCAAAAATTGCGACAGGTAGACTTTGTTATAATCCGCAGGGTAGCGCGAAATATTTGCAACGAAAAACGACTGATACACACGCACGGGTGTGAGAAGGGGCACCTCGAAAGCGACCGCAGCGCCGCTACATCCGGGTGAATTCTCCCTCGCTCTCCGGTGCGCCGATGCTGACACCTCTCCCCTTCTAGCCACCATACCGTAGCCTCGAAACCAGCGCTTGCGGGCCACATGCGGGCCACCATTACCGCACGTAGCCTCGAAACCAGTGCTTGCGGGCCACAGCGGGCCGCCATCGCCGCACGCGATTTCAGATTTTTTGCGTGCAGTCCGCGAACGCCGACTCGTGTTACGACGCATGCGCAGTGGCAGCGACCGCACCGCAAGGGCTCGCGGTGCGCTATTCTGAAGCTCCCTAAGTCTCTGTGATTTTTCTATAAAAAGACACTTTTTATGAAAAAAACAGACTTCTGGCGTTCATAGATCGCTGGGGTTCCACTCTGTATATAGGAAAGGAAAATGTGTCTAAAAAAGGTGCGGCAATGGGTGACTCGTTTGATGAGGAACATGAGCGAAAAGGTCCGATTGGTAGCACGAGTGCACCGCACATTGCTTTACGTGGCCCGTGACTTGAAGGCTGTGCTGAAACGCAGGTGAGGAGGTAGAGTCCAGAGGAGGGGAAAGTCGAGCAACTTTGTAGAGAATATGGCCACGGACACGAACGTCAGCAGTGGTCCACACCTGCGTTCGGGTGCTGCATTCCAGATAACTGCTACCACGACGTTGTCCCACGCTGACGAAAAGTCGGTGTTTGGTCACTGACGTGTAGGCGACAATGGCTATGTTAAGATGTTGACTTCATGAGAACTGCAACAGCGACGCTGTCTCATGCTGTTTAACTCTGCTCAATAAAGGGCTGTTCGCGACGCCTTCGTCGGTTTCTTTGTAACCCAACCACTTGCAGGACAACGTCGTGCTCCGTGCTTTCAAGCACCAACGTCGGGGTGAAAGCATTCTTGCTGACAGTTTCACGCACAATGGCGCCTGCCACGACGAACTGTACGGCCAGTTGTAAGAACATTCATTTTCTGTCTTAGGTACATGTAAACTGGTAGCATAACTATCATAGAAGCCCATGGATCCAGTAGTCAGTGGCTCGTTGCCACCATCACCATCTACGTGAGGAGGTGACAACTAACAGAAGAAAACAACAACAAAAGTAAAATATGACGTCACAACCGGAAGCGCTAGCGACGTCGCGCATTTGCCACACGCGGCGTTAAATTTAGACTTTTTTTTTATTGCTGGCCTGCTACGTACCTTTATTATTACACAATTTTATTGCGCCTCAATAGTGTTCGCTAATTGCATGCGAGAAAAAAAAAGAAACAAAACTAACAAGACTGGGGAAGCAATGTTTTATTAACCAAATGACGTACTTGCATTATGCACAAGAAACATCGCAGAGGCAATAGTGAGAAAAACTGTTCACGAGCACAATAGCATAATAGTTCGAGAACTCACGTTGCCCTATCGTCGAAAACCACTGAAGCGAGACAGAAGCTTTGAAAATACAGCTTTGGCAGCCGTAGAGTACAGGGTCTCGTTGCTGGCAAGGGCACACTGGCGGTGCGCCAGTTAAAACTGTCGGCAGTCACAGGAGCAGCTATCTACACATTCTGTGAGCTAGTGGAGCTATGAAATGCACATAAAAAATGAGCACGCTTCTGTACGTACGCACGAAACCACCACGGAAAAGTGAGCGATGCCTCGTTGACCTGGTATTGCGCCAAATCAAAGAACATGCCGACACAATCTTTGGGCTCGCTAAGTTTGCGCGCTCCGAACTCTGAAGAAGCACACCCGAGTGCGCTCGAGTGCGACATTTGCAGTGGAGTGCTTCGGAGCTTAACCGCGATTTCAGCCGACTGCCTTTGGGGGCCCGACAGCGTGGCGGCAGCAGTAGGAAGGAATGGGGAAAAAGCCTGCAGCACGTTATTGTGGTTTTTCCAGTAGTCACACTAGGCGCATGCTCTCGTGCACCGTCTCAAAGTCGGAGCCACGGTACAGTGTACTAGAAGGGGGCAGTGGGCTCACTCTCCGGCGGAGGGTATGCAGAGGGGTGGCTCCAGAAATGTCGCACGTTTGTGGTTCTCTGGTCGCACGAGTGGCGGCGCTGGCATCGCCATCAATAGAAAAATTTTGGGAGGGACGTTGCAGCTGAGCCGGTTGTGAGCCGGTCAAGTCTTGCAGAGCAACGGAGTTTTAACCACGTTGTGTGGCTGTGTACATTGTTGCGCCGAGTTTTTGCCGTCAGCTTTGAGCGTTACGCACCACGCAAGATGACAGTATGCTTTACAGTGCATACTGTAACCATGCCGCGACAACGGCAAAACCACTGTTAGGCGCTTGGGTGTCTAACAGGCAACGTGTTCGTGAAGAGTAAGCAGGACATGTTATTGTTTGGCGTCCTGAAGGATGAAAACAGGCCGAAAGAATGCGAGAACCAGCACAGAGCGGACAAGCTTCTGGAAGACACCAACGCAGTTTGCGAACTCTGCTTGCAACCGCGTCTGTACATATTGCTACGTAGCTGACGTATCAGCGGTCAGAAGACGACAACGAGGAAGTGGTCTGTCGGTTGTGCCTGCTGTCTTTCATCTTAGTCGACGCCATACGCATCAGTTTAAATATAGATTTTAAATTGACATGCCTCGTGTGATATTTACGTAACATCTTTGTGGTGGACGTGCTAGGTACTTCCCCGTCTTCATCACGAAGCTCCCCAACGGCCGCATCATCATAGGTCCAACCATGTCACAGGTTGAGAAACCATCGTCTTCGCCACCTGCCCCTACCGTGACTTCTACATGCGTCGTTCTACCTCCTGCTCGTGATCCCGGTGTATTTTCCGGACAGGATGGCGTTGATGTCGACAAATGGATCAACCCAGACGAACGGGTCAGCGCAAGCTATAGGTGGGACACGACTCTTATGCTTGCCAATGTACTTTTTTACCTCGATGGCCCACCGCGAGTGTGGTTCGAGACGCACGAAGCGGAGATTACGAGCTGGGACTCCTTTAAAGAGAAGATCCGCGACCTTTTTGGCGACACCATTGGGTGGCAGATCGCAGCGCGGAATCAACTGGCGGCTCGTGCACCGACGTCGACGGAGTCGTACGTCGCGTACATTCACGACGTCATCGCCCTATGCCGCCAGATTGATGAGCACATGAGTGAGCCTGAGAAAGTGGCTGATGTGCTGAAAGGCATAACAGACGACGCATTTAATCTTCTAGTTTACAACAACGTTGCCACCGTCGACGCCATCATTAAAGAGTGTCGGCGGTTCGAAGAAGCGAAGAGCCGCTGTATTACTCAGCGATTCACCCGGCTGCCCAACACGGCCGCAACCTCATCGTGTGAAGCCGCCCGCCAGTCCCCCACGTTTGACAACGTCACACGCATTGTTCGTCAGGAAATCGAAGCCGCCTGTCTGGCTCCTCTTCAGCCACCTGTTTTCCAAACGCTCGCCTCTGACCAACAACAGCTGTCAGCGGCGTTAATACAAGCTGTGGTGAGGCAGGAGTTTGCGAACCTCGGCCTTCCATCAGCATGTCCCTTGACTCGCCCTGAAGTCCCGTCCTACTCCCGAAGACACGCTCGCCGTTCACCTCCAACAATGCCCTTCCGTAACCCTTCGGAATGGCGAACACCCAACAACCGGCCTATTTGTTTCTCCTGCCACCAGCCTGGGCACGTTTCTCGCTATTGCCGCCGCCGTTGGTCAAACCAACTACGTCAGACTTTCTCTACCTCGGAGCGCATGCATCCGACGACACCTCGACGTTCAGTCGCCGCACCCTTCAATTTCTATTCGTCGTCATCTTACGAGCCTTCCACTGACGCCCCTTTGCCCGGTCGCCGCTACCCTGACTACCGCCGCTACCCAGGAAAACTAGATATTGCAGCTTATAGAGATGAAGCTGCAATACCAATGACTGCGGAAAATCCTCTACTGACGCTTCCCACGCACCATAGCCTGCTTGAAGTACAAGTCGACCATGTTCCTGTGACCGCCCTCATTGACACAGGTGCGCACCTGTCTATTATGAGCGCTTCTCTACGCTGCGGCTTACAAAAGATTATGACGCCATCTACGACGCAGGCAATACGTGTTGCCGATGGCGGTACTGTACCAGTAATCGGAATGTGCACTGCTCGTGTCAGCATTGCCGGTCGTCACGCCGTGGTCTTTTTTGCCGTGCTAGTCTGCTGCCCTCATGACCTCATACTTGGCCTTGATTTCCTTTCGGCACACTCTGTCTTAACCGATTGTTCGTCTGGTACCCTCAGCCTTGATCTACCAATCTTCGCCGACTACTCTGCAAAGCCCACCAGCCACTTGAGCCCAACCAATTTCGTTCGCCTGCCACCTCGAGCCGTCACATACGTGTCTTTGTCAACGACCCCTCCCGTTACTGACGGTGATTATATCGTTACGCCAATTACTGACGTTCGGCTGACGCGCAGCGTTACTGGGCCCTATACCATCGTGACCATAGCGGATAACTGTGTGTTACTTCCGCTCCTTAACTTTGGTTTCACACCTCAAGTGTTGCCCTGCCAGATGTCTCTAGCCCAGCTAACTGCCATAACAGAAGACGATGTCAGTGTTGTCGCTGTATCTGCTCTTGATCGAAGCGCAGTCTCACAGTCACCCAGCTCAGACGATGGTATTTTTCGAAACATGATTGCATCGGAGCTGTCACCTCACCAGGCCGACGCTCTCTGCCAAGTTTTGGCCTCATACAGTGACATTTTCGACACCGTCGATGGTCCCTTGGGCCAGACTAAAATTGTCACTCACCGAATCAACACTGGTGACTCTGCGCCCATTCACCGTCGGCCGTTCCGCGTGTCAGCGTCCGAGCGAGAAGTGATTCAGAAAGAAGTGGCCAAAATGCTTACGAAAAACGTAATCGAACCATCAACGAGCCCTTGGGCATCTCCATTGGTATTAGTAAAAAAGAAAGACGGCTCATGGCGTTTCTGCGTTGATTATCGCTACCTCAACAAAATTACCAAATAAAGACGTGTACCTTCTACCACGCATTGACGATGCCCTTGATTGCCTCCATGGCGCCACCTCCATTTCATCTCTCGACCTCCGATCTGGCTACTGGCAAATTGCTGTAGATGACATGGACCGAGAAAAGACCGCCTTCGTTACCCCTGACGGTCTTTACCAATTTAAGGTCATGCCATTCGGGCTCTGCAACGCTCCAGCGACCTTCAAGGGAATGATGGACACGCTCCTACAAGGATTTAAATGATCGACATGTTTGTGATGAGACAAGCGCAAAAAATACACACACTCAGAGAGGTTTGTGTTACCTGGACGACGCGATCATTTTCTCACCTACCTTTGCAACCCACCTCGAACGCCTTTCGACCAGTCTATCCATATTTCGATGGGCGGGCCTGCAGCTCAATTCCTCCAAGTGCCACTTCGGTCTTCGCCAGATTACCGTATTGGGTCATTTTGTTGACGCTGCCGACGTACGGCCAGACCCGGCGGAAGTACGCGCTGTAACAAACTTCCCAGTCCCACGCTCTGTCCATGATCGCAGTTTTGTGGGCCTTTGGTCCTACTTTCGCCGGTTCGTGAAAAACTTTGCGGCACTCGCACGGCCACTCACCGACCTTCTCAAACAAGACATCCCATTTTCTTTGGCCCTCCTCAAGCAGACGCCTTCTCTCAGCTAATCACCGCTCTAACGACACCTCCTATTCTTGCACAATTTGACCCCGATACTCCTACAGAAGTGCGAACAGACGATAGTGGTCACGGAATTGGTGCAGTTTTGGCGCAAATTCAGCGGGGCAACGACCGTGTAATCACGTACGCAAGCCGTCTGCTTTCCAAGTCTGAACGCAATCATTCTATAACAGAACGGGAATATCTCGCTCTTGTTTGGGCGGTTTCGAAATTTCGTCGTTACTTGTATGGCCGCCCTTTCCGTGTCACACAGATCATCACGCGCTGTGTTGGCTTTCTTCTCTGAGGGACCCCACTGGACGACTTGGTCGTTGGGCATTACGCCTACAGGAGTTTTCCTACTCGGTTGCTTATAAGTCTGGACGTCTCCATCTGAACGCCGATTGCTTATCCCGCTACCCTGCTGATAAGCCCGACGAACTAGACATCGAGCCTAGCCTCAGCGTCATGTCAATGTCCCAGTTTCTTCAGATTGGTGATGAACAACGTCGTGATGCTTCTCTGCGGCAACTTATTGACCATCTCGAATCTGCTCCGAACGACACGTCACTTCGCATGTACGTCCTCCTGAATGGCACGCTGTACCGTCGTAGCCTCCAGCCAGGTGGCCCTGAGCTCCTTCTTGTCTTGCCGAAAAATTTGCGTTCAACCGTGCTGCACGAGCTTCACGATGAACCAACTGCTGGTCATCTGGGTGTATCTCTGACGTACGACCGCGTGCGTCGCCGCTTCTTTTGGCGCGGTCTCGCCCGGTCCGTTCGCCGTTACGTGTCCTCCTGCGATAAATTGCAACGTAGGAAGCGACCTACTGCGCCCCCGGCTGGACTTCTTCAACCGATCTCCATCCCAACCGAACCTTTCTTCCGTGTTGGTATAGATCTTCTCGGCCCTTTTCCCGAATCGAAATCGGGCAACAAGTGGGTCGCCGTTGCTATAGACTACGCGACTAAGTATGCCATCACTCGAGCGCTCCCCACCAGCACCGCTACTGACGTTGCGGACTTTTTGCTCCACGACGTCATCCTACACCATGGTGATTCTCGCCAATTACTTACGGATCGCGGCCGCGCATTTTTGTCCCGTGTGATCGACGATCTTCTGCGCTCTCCCTCGACGCACCACAAGCTGACCACTTCCTACCATCCCCAAACAATTGGCCTTACCGAACGGCTAAATGGACTCTAAAGGACATGCTCGCGATGTATGTGTCCTCCGACCACCATGACTAGAACCTGGTGCTACCTCACGTGACCTTCGCGTACAATTCTTCGCGCCACGACACTACTCGTTATTCACCCTTTTATTTGCTTTATGGCCGTGATCCGAAGTTACCACTCGACACCCTACTTCCAACCACTACAACGCCGTCAACTGAATATGCACGCGACGCTATTGCTCGTGCCGAGCACGCACGTCAGATCACCCACTCTGGACTTTTGGCTTCGCAAGCCACCCAGAAAGCCATCTACGACAGCCGGCATGCTGACGTTCACTTCTCACCCGGTTCTCTTGTTCTCCTGTGGTGCCCAGGTCGTCGAGTTAGCTTATCAGAGAAGTTGTTGTCTCACTACATGGGTCCTTACCGTATCATCCGCCAGGTAACCGACGTCACCTATGAGATTATTCCTGCATCTGAGACCACAAGCCTGCCTGCAACCACACCCAGTGATGTTGTGCACGTCACCAGGCTAAAACCTTACCACCTGCCTACTGAAGACCGTAGTTAATGTGCACCGAGACGGCGCTTTTACCGCCGCGGGGAAGGGGGGGAGGGGGTAATACTACGTAGCTGACGTATCAGCGGTCAGAAGACGACAACGAGGAAGTGGTCTGTCGGTTGTGCGTGCTGTCTTCCATCTTAGTCGACGCCATACGCATCAGTTTGAATATAGATTTTAAATAGACACGCCTCGTGTCATTTTTACGTAACAATATTATTGATGAAAAAAAGTGCGCATACCTCACCCATTATCCACGCCGAGGCTGTTTTCAACTTGGTTGGCTGGCCAGCTTTTGTTACCGAGGAGGCCTCCTTCATCTCCCAAGTCAGCTGTACAGCTTCATGAAAAAGCTCGAGCATATTTTCACAGAATGTTTTTGCCAGGGTAAGCTGCACTCTGACAACATCATGGACATACTGGCAATTTCGCAGCGCAGACTCTCGATTGAAGTTGGTTGCAGTGAGCACGCCGTTTTCCTCAAAGCGAAAGTAATTACTTTTTACGTTGTCACACGTCTTCATTCAATATGAAAAGACTGAACACTGACAATTAGGCAGGGAAGTGGCAGAGGGCCAAGCAGCTGAAGATGAGCCGTCACACATGAAGTGAATAAGGTGTGTAAATCAGTGGCTAGATGGTGTACTTCAGTTCTTGCAAATAAGAGCTTCATGTCAGGAGCAGAAGCTTTGGGTGTATGTTTATTCAGTTTTTCACTATGTCGCTCACTATGTCGCTCTATATATGTCTAACATACGTGTATCCCCATAATTATGATTATTAATAACCACAGAAAACTGTTGTGCCATGGTCTACAGCTGAAGCAGAACAAAAATTCTTTAGGCACTACAATTTCACTTTATAACAAAGGCGCAAACCCAGCCAGCACGCCTGCATGTTAAAGCTTTTCTAGGTAGTGGACGTGCACTGTTTTCTAATTATGTCGTGAAAGGGTGGGCATAATCTTGTTGCGAATTCTTTTTAGGTTCGGTCTACACAACATGAACCGTACGTTTGGTCACTGTATCAAACCATATAATTTGTGGGATACATCATCCTCTTCGACGAGGTGTTATATTCGAGGAAACACGATGTGGCCTGAACAAATATAGTGCTTATCAGCAATACTCTACTAACTCAAGCGCACACCCTCCAAACCCCCGCCCCCCCACACACACACAAAAAGCGTTAGCTGCGTCGCACAAGAAAGAAGAATGCACTGACTGCGCCGGCTGCCATCGGACTAATTTTCGGGAAGCTGTAACGCAAAAAAAAGAAAAACACTGTGAAGCAAGAGCACCAGAAGCTCCTAATATATTCAGAGGGCAGTCACAGCATGCAAGTTTATTACAAATATCGAATAAATGCACGTTCCAACTTTTACGAGTGGCCATCGGCGAGCAGCTTCCACAGGTGAAGCTTCTATTGAAGATGCCTGTAGTGCCATCTCACTTATGTGACGCCAAAAGCGTCAGAGTAGCTGTGGAGTAAGCCCACTGCCCTCTTCCAGTACACTGTAGCCACCCTTCCTACGCCGTGATCGGAGCGCATAGAGCGCGCTCAGTTATTATGCACCGGAAGTCACTTTTTATCCGTTAAGTTTACAGGAGCACACTCCGCTGGCTAGAGCGCGCTCGTGCTGCTAAAGTTAACGCGCCCTCCGATAGCATATTGCCTAGATACGCTACAGTGGCGAGAATATGAAAGTATGATTAGTGGCAGGCGGCGCCTACGGAGCGCACTGAAGCCTCCGAGGAGCAGCCGCGTGGGGGCGTGCGCAGTTGCTTTTACGTTGTTTGCACGTTTCCGACAGTTTCGTTGGGCGCCTTCGTCCTCGTTTTTTAAATTGAGGTGGCACTGACACCAATGCTTCTGTATGCACTTTCATAGCGTGAAAACAAAGTGATTGCTTCGTCCCGGAGATCACTACAGGGGTGAAGTCAGCTAAAAAGAAGCATGCGTTGTTCGGCGTTCCAAAGGACGAAGCTCTGTTAGCGCAGTGGCGGAGAGCGATCCCACGCGCTGAAAAGCTGCTTCAAGAAATCTCGGCTGTGTGCGAGCTACACTTTGGCGAGAGGTACATCTCCCGGCACTTCGAGAACACTGTGAATGGCGAAATTCTCCGCAGTGAAAGGGGTAGGCCCACTGGCATGCAACCATTGGTAAGGGGGGGGGGGGCGAAGGTTCATTGCAGGGCGCCTCCTCCCTATTAAATAAGTCTATGAGGCAGATTTTACGCCCTCCTTTTAGATGACTAAAAGGGTGCTTCGCTGCATAGTCAATGTATAGAACATATTTAGCGCTCCCCTCCCAGGTGGCCAGCCCCCTTTGCCCCCCTCGTGTGGACTCCTATGGGTAGCCCTTTCGGAGAAGCTCTTCGCATTTCTAGACGCCCTTGAAATCACTTCTTCAAAGCGGTTTAGCTACAACGGGCTTCACAGTGACAGATTGGAAGAGCTTGTTTCCTGCTTAGTAAAAAAAAATGTCACAGTGGGATGCGCACAACATGTCCCGAGCCTCACCAATCAAGTGACCAAGTTTTTTCTGCTGACCCATTTGCCTTTTTACACAAAGGTACTCCACAAGGAGCAAGCATCTTCCCGTGAAAAGAGGAAGTACCTGAAGCTCAGGCGCATCACCAGGCTTGCAGCTCAATGTTCTGTGGGGCACTTGTAAATTATGAAACTTTTTTTCGGGGGGGGGGGGGATAAAAAAGGGCTCGCGACCAATATTTAAGAATGCATTGTTGTGAACATATAGTGAATCACTACTCGGAAATGCGTTGTATGACCTGCGTGCAGAAAATAAAAGGTTTTCATCCAGACACCACTCGTTATTCTCGTCTCTGAGTATGACGTTATCAATTATGACGCTTTATTTAAAGATTAGTGCTAGAGGAAATGATGGTTCACCGTGGTAGGTGTTGCAAGCCATGGCTCGCAACTGAGTTCATCATTCCACTCTTCTACCACTTCACATCAATGAAATGTTTCAGTGCCCTCACGCACTCACTTTCGGCATCTTGTCGACCTGACGATATTTAAGACCGGTCGCGCACCCGCGTAGGCATCCTGTTTTCCAGAAGCTACTGAACATATTTTCTCGTCGCCATTTGAGGCCATGCACTAGCAAAAAGTGTATATTTTTTAAAAATGTTTCACATTGCCCGCGCGCGTGGTAGATTCCGTCTCTGCGCAGCGTATCGCTGCCTTGGCTGACGTGCAAACGTGTCCCAGTGCCACCTGGCGGTTTCTTCCGAAGGCGTTACGCGCTAGGCGGCGCGTTCATCACACTTTCCTATTCTAGCCTCTGTAGATACGCCCCCAAATCTGTTGCGAGCGTTTATTTATCGTACGGAATCTTACATAGGAAGAGATTTTCTGGGGATTTTTCCACCTAGGGATTTTCAATGGTGGCGCCGTTACGTCGCGGCGGAGCTTTCGAAACGCCGCCGACGCCGCTTCGCCGGCCGGTGAGGTGGTGTTCGCTGGCCTGATTCTCAAGCTAGCGCCTTGCTCGAGTGAGTTTGATCGTTTGTCTGTGATTTAGCTCTGCGAGTCGTGCACCTTTCGTGTGGCTAACGGGGTGCACGAACCGGTGCCCCATGGTGATTTTGTTTACATCGTGGTGACTGTGCTCGCTCGATCAGCAGACGTCGCCGGCTGAAGTGCGCTGCCTTGCCACAACGGGTTAGCAGTCGTCTCTATTATTTGTCGTTGTACTCTGTCCTGTTGACCGCTATCCCGCATGTAATAGTGAAAAATACCTGTCAACATCAGATAGCGTGATAATATAGGGCTATGCTGCCAGACTTCGAGAACACTTTCCCAGATGCTTCCCATATGTAGTGCTGAATTTTTCGGCACCTGTAATAGCTTCCTGAAAAGTTATGTATTTTGCACCGAGTCATACTCTCATTACACTGATATGCTGAAATGGCAAAATTAAATTGTGCTTCACGTTGCCCATTTGGGATTGAGAAAACAACACTGGTGTAATTGTAATGACCCTACTTGCGTGCTTCTCCGCAGCACACGTAACCGAACGTGTGAACGCCAGTATTTTTTTTGTGTGCTTCTCCGCAGCGCACGTGTATAGCACTGAAGCCGAACTTGATCATGCACTGCATCATTTGTCGTATTTGACGACATGTAGATGAGCGTTTCAAGTTCAAATCAGTACGTATTTTCCTATACTTTTATCCAGAAACTTTATTTTTTTAATTTTGTGGACATACTTGTCATGGCTTTCGCACCAAAATCCTAAGCTCTCATTATGGAAGAACATGTCATCATTTGGTGCCTCCAACACACTGCTGTACCTTGGAATGAACATCTCGGCTGTTTCTCATGCTAATACATACTGGGCAATAGAAGGGCCATGGGATAAATTGGTAAGCAACTATTCAGTCGAGTTGACATCCCCAAAGCCACGGATCTTGCAAAGCTTAGCTCTGAAAAACACTTCAGTTATATAAATGTTCGCTCTATTAGTACAGCCCAAGGTATGCAAGCTTGTTCAACTAACATCTGTGGCATCCCCTCCTGGTACTTTTACGCCTAAGCTTCCAAGAGACAGTAGAAAGCTTTTGCTTCTCAAGTTTTGTTTACTTTTAGCTGAAATCCCATTCTTCCCTATAATATACTTGGTAAACCGCTTGACGTAAACTGCTGTAATAAACTAAGAATACAGTATTTTAATTAATTTTATAAAACCGCAACCAAGAAGCAAATGGGACAGCGGCAATATAGCCTTTCATTATTAAAGCGGTGAGTTGGGCTTGTCGGTACATTATTCTAATGCACTACAGTGCAGGAAACACACAATAGACAGAACACAAAGACGACCGCTGTTTGGGAGAGCAATTCTGGCAGGTTATACAATGGCCAGCTAGGAAACCTTCAAAATCTTTTCACTCATGCGCATTCTTCACAATGTTTGCATGCTCTCTTAGCCTATCATTTATGCGACGCCCGGTTTGGCCATCGTAGACTTTACCTCGCATTAAAGGAATTTCGTACTATACCCCTTCTGCACAATCAGCAAAAGGCGTCTTGTGCTTTGTGCCACAGACTTGTTTCATCTTTGCCTCCAGGTCGGTCAATCTGCAGAGCTTAGTCAGCCTGTTTGGTACTGAAATTATGAGTTCCGCGTCTTACCACTGGGCCACATTTTTAAAGTTGGGTGGCAGCTTGTGCATATAAGGTATCAAAGCTATCTTCTGCCAGCACTGTGCGATGGCTTCACAATTTGTGGGTGGTGGCGCACCTCCTTCAGCAGGCTGTCTGCAACTGAAATCTGGAGTGGCTGGAGATGACAAGCACCTGACAGCCTTGTAGCCTGACGCTCAAATGCTTCAGAAGTACAGTGTGGGCAAGATTTTCCCAGAGCACTCTTGAGGCAGAACGTGGCAATAGCTTATGCGATAAAGCTTGTGCGCCTCTTTGTTGCTAGGTCGTTTTTATACTAGGTAAGGAGGAAGGAGTGAGTGGAAACAACTCTGGGCGAAATTTCATAGCTTAAGGAAGCTGCATGTTCACTATAATGCCTCCATTACCTTAAAATAAAGATGTCTTTTTTTAGCTTTCTGCTAAGTTTTATTTTTGCATCTTACAGTTTCAGTAAATGTTACAATAATACCTTGTTCTGATTTTTTTTTTGCACGTTCATCACAGCAGCCCCGTTTGAAGGTAAGGGATGACCTTGGCCCGTTATGCTGAGATGTTTCTGCAGTGCAAACAAGATTCATTCATACGGATGAGGCAATAAAGAAGCATAGCAAGTTTCAACAATATATGTCTCTCACCTCATTTACTGCAAATGCAGCATTCTGCCATGTGGTCTAAAGGGACATGTGACCAACAATACGTCAATTCTACGATCTTTTTTATGTGTTTTTGTTTCAAATATTCTATCAAGCCAATATGTGCTTTCAAGCAGGTGCACGGTTCTAGCGCCAACTGGGTGAAGGCATGCGGGAAGGCGTGTCTGACACAAGAGAGATGGAGACACTTGGACTGCCAAAAGGTGCCAGCAGGAAAACACTTTATTCGCGTCGAATGCACTTTACATATAGCTCACAGTAAGAGTGCTCGGACATCAGAGCGACACGAAAAGTAATTATATTAACTTCTCATGGTCACTAGCTTCAACTTGGAACTATATTGAAGTACCATGTCAAGTGACAAGTTGACCACGATATGAGAAGTGGCTTAAACAGTTATGTATAAAGAAACTGTATAGAGCAGATAATGGTTCACAACGGGGAAACCTGTCGGAATGAATCCTTTTATTTGTTTTTGCAGTCACAAGTTGAATAATGAAAAGAAAAAAAGGTTCAAGAGCAAACCTTTGAACTTCGCGCTGAATCCTCACTGCCCAACAGCCAGCATGGCGTCACATATTCAAACGATCTTTGTATTTACTTATTTTTTTATTCATCTGCGGCCGGTTTCTACAGATCAAAATGTTATGACACCTCAGACGGGATGAAAAGTTTCGTGACTACTTTTTTTCCTTCCACACATTCAGCTCAGCCAAATATCCCAGGCGTATGTACGCAGTACTAATTTTTTTTCATGCAGAAAAAGTATGTTTCGTGCATTTATGGCTGGCGCGTGCGAATGACAGGCCAATCGAAGTTGCATACAAAATTGCGATTTCGGTTTCGCTTCTTAACTGCGTAAAGCGCCACCTCCTTCCTGTAACAGGTGTCAAGGTGACTTCCTGTTTACCTTTTTGGCTGCAAGGCATCCGTTAAACGTCCAAGCTTCAGCGCTGTTCTACGTTACATTTTGAGATATATGTGGATAAATACGTGGCGATCACATTTAGCACCATACGGAACATCGAGCGTCAATATTTTATGTGCGACACTTCGCCTACTGGTCTTCAGAAGGAGAGCAAAACGCCGCTTCATCATGCACGAACTTGCGTGCTTAACGCGTTAAAATTTCTATTGCTCTCACGGCTACCACAGTCCTTGAATTTTATGAATGACGCTTGGCTGCTTTTAAGTTGCATTAGCGACCAAGGCCTGCGTCTTCAATGCGGAAGAATGTGAGCTGCACAAACACGGACTGCAGGGAGCCAGACGACGTACATTTTCTGTTCTTCGACGCATGTCCCCACATCTTGATCGGTTCCTGCGAACTACACACAAATTTTTGACTGCCTTTTTAAAACGATATCGCATGCGTTCGCGTGCAAGATCACCCATTGCCTTTGCCTTTTTGTTTTTGCACAGAAAGTAGAGCGGCCTGTGGTTGCATAAACTGCAGCAAAAGCGAGGATTGGGGTAGTGGGTTTTGGTTCATTTTGAAATAGCACAAAGACTAAACACGTGAAAGACAGAGCTCGTGTTGGCCAGCTTCTTCCGTCTTTTCGCTGTCATAAGATGAAGTCACATGCATGAACTGCCTTGTTGACTTGTTTTTTGCACCGCACGAAGCCGTAAGACTTTCGCCGCTGTGGCCTCCCTCCGGCTGCTGTCGTTACTGTACTGGCCTCAGCCAATACAGTAACCCATAAGCAAGCGAGCTTCTGTTTTCGCCACTCTTAACACAGTTGTGCTGTTGAGACTCTACGGGCAGCAGGCGCCGCATCTCGAACAGACATGAACGCGGTGGTTCAAATAACAGACGCACGTTGGATTTTCTTCATCTTGCAGGTTCTTAAATTAGCGCACATGCATGTGCCACAGGTGGAAAACACGGTGGCATGCTTGTTTATTCACAATGACACTATATGGAAACCAATGAGTTTCTTGGTCCAAAAAATTGTGGGCAATCATTTAAAGCAATATTCGACCTCTTTCAGTATCATTGCAAGAATTTTTTTTTTTTGCTGTCTTCAGAAGTGGTTTAATGTTGCCATGGTGGGTTTAAACTAGGTTGATTTTAAAAAAAAATACATCAATACAATACTGCTCGAAATAATGAGAACAGACGCTAATGCGAAATAACATCCAATGAGATGCTATTTGTTCTTTATTCTTTATTCTTTATTCGGTGAGTGCCCCGCTTTGCTCAAAAAGGCGTTACAGCAGGGGGGTTACAGACTGGAATAAAACAATTCTTCGTTTATACAGCACACTTGCTTGTCTTGCAGCCGGTTCCAATCTCTAATGGTCATCACAAAAAAGGAATCATAAAACATGGTCGTTCTTGCACGATACTCTCTCACTTTGCGTCGGTGGCCATGTCGACTAGATATGTAACTGGATTCACTGAAATAGTTATAACGGTCAATCCCAGTCCGCCCATGAAAAACAGAAAAGAAAAACTTCAAACGCAGTTTCCTGCGTAAAGAAAGCAATTCCCAACCCAATTCAGCTTTCATAGCACTGCAGCTGTCTCTCCGCTCGTACCGCCCTAAAACAAACCGCGCAGCTCTGTTTTGTATTTTTTCAAGCTTATCAATCAAGTTCGCCTGCATCGGGTCCCACACAGGACATGCGTATTCCAAAATCGGTCTAATACATGTGAGATAGGCTGTATTTTTTAATGTTCGGGGTGCGAATCTTAGGTTCCTCTGAATGAAGTTTAGAGCCCTTGCCGCTTTGCCAGCAACGTGATCAACATTGGCATTCCATGAGCAGTCATGCGACAAAACAACGCCAAGATATTTGCATGTTGGTTCGGTAATAACAGTATGCGTATCTATGGTGTACGCCGTTACTATTGGTTTCTTTTTTTTTTTGGAAACACGCATATGAACGCACTTTTTGGGGTTTAGCGTCATTTGCCACTTCTGGCACCACTGTACAATACAATCCAAATCGTTCTGCAAATAAGCACAGTCACCTTCGTTCTGAACCTGTCGTTATAACACACAATCGTCGGCAAATAAACGCATGCGCGACGAAATACCCACAGAAATATCATTTACAAAAATAAGAAATAAGAGAGGCCCAAGGACAGAGCCTTGGGGCACGCCTGATGTAACGTTAACATAGGATGAACACTTCCCATTTAAAATAACGCATTGACGCCTGTTCAGCAAGTAATTGGTTATCCAGATGAACACATTTGGGTCGACATTTAGAGTCTGTAATTTAGCCAGGAGAAGGGAGTGTGACACGGTGTCAAAGGTCTTTCGAAAATCTAAAAACACACAATCTGTTTGCCCACCTTCCTCAACGTTGGAAGCCAGCTCGTGAAAGAACTCTACAAGTTACGTCGTACAAGAAAAACCTTTACGAAAACCGTGCTGCACATTTATTAATACATTATTAGCAGTAAGATGGGTCAATATGTGCTTGGATAAAATGTGCTCGAAAATTTTGCATGCCACTGACGTCAATGATATGGGTCGGTAATTTGTTACATCTTTTTTTGAGCCACCCTTATGAACCGGAACATGAGAAATTTTCCAATCTTCGGGTAGAGTTCCCGTTGAAAGGGATTTTGAATAAATTATATAAAGGTAAAGGGAAATTGGCAGTGCACATCGCTTTAGAATACGAGGAGAGATGCCATCAGGACCAACTGCTTTGGATTCATCTTGGTTTTTTAGAAGAGAACATATGCCACGGACACTCAGTTCTACCGGTGGCATCGGCGGAATCGTGGTTGGGTGTGGTTTTGAAGGAACGTCAAGCTTGGGCAAGAACACAGACTGGAAATATTTGTTTAAACAGGTAGCTTTTGCTTCCTCATCAACTACAACCATATTATTAAAGTTTAGTTCAGCCACTCCAACATGATCAGACCCACACTCTTTGATATAATGCCAGAAACACTTTGAATTAGTTTTCATTTTATTGCTTAGCCCTTCGAAATATTTTGTTTTTGCGATTTCCACACATGATTTATACTGCTCCGTTAATGCTTGTAATTCTTTCACGTGGTCACTGCTTCCAGATTTCTTTAATTTACCAAAAACCCGTCGCCTTTTCCGGATTAATCTCAAAATACCGGACGTCATCCATGGCTTCTTGCGTTCACGAAGCTTTCCGGCTTGTTTCGCAGGTATATACATATCTACGAGTGCTAACAACTTGTCCCTAAAGCTAAGCCATAAATCATTCACACTGTAGTGTTCAGCTAGGCATTAAAACACGGGCAAATAATCTTCTAGCTTTTCGACTATTCTTGTGTAGTCACCCCTACTGAACAGAAAAACCTTTCTTGCCGCACTATTTGAGGTGTTTTTACATTCTTTTTTGATTTCTGCAACAGCAGCCATGTGGTCGCTGATTCCTGGAATAACATTGACATTATTCACCAAACTGGGTGAATTTGAGAACACAAGGTCAAGAAGGTTATTATTTCTAGTTGGGCAAGTAACAAACTGGGTAAGGCCGTAGTTGTCTATTATATTTTTCATTTCTATGTTTGCGCGGCACCCAGTGCCTCGTACGCATATTCCATCATGCCATTCTAAGTCTGGCAAATTAAAATCACCAGCATGAAGGAATGTTCGGTTTGAAACTTCCGAGATAATCTCATTTAACGACTGAAGTGTTTTGTAGTCCGAGTTTGGGGGTCGATAAAATGCACCTACAGCGAATGAAGAATTATCATCTAGGGTAATCGTGCACCAAACAGATTCAATATCACACTGAATGTCGAGGGCAGCAGATTTCAAAGAACTTCACACAAGCAAGAATACACCGCCCCCATGGCTTGGTCTATCTTTGCGGTACGCGACAAAGTCACTTGGAAATACTTCACAGTCGCTGATATCACGGTGCAGCCACGATTCCGTTCCGATAACTACGTCAGCTTTAACAGACTCGATAAGCCCCGCCAATTCGTCCGTTGTTGCAATTATTATACAAGTGTGAAGTGGCCAAAAAGACATTTTGCTACGACCGATAATTGCTACAGATAACATCTCCTACACTTTCCTTGCCATTACTTCCTGTGCTCATTATTATTTTATCTGACAAAGAAAAACAAGTTCTTCAAGTACCCTTTTTTTAATACTGCATGAATGTTTCTGATCTGCTGCTGGTTGCTAGAAAAGGAATGGTGCTTTTTATCCACTTCACTGGTGTGCGCCCTTCTGTTACGATATGCCTTTAAATGAAAGCAAAACAGCAAGTCTGCACTCATTCTGACTTTTTTTCAGTTCTACAAGATGCACAATAGCGTCACACGTCAGGATTGTTGCTAGTACTTGTTTCAGAAAAGCATGGAGGTCGATGATCAATAGTTATAAAGAATAAAGAGCGTAAATGTTAAATAATGTGTAAGTCGGGGTGTCACACTACTTGCTACACCTGAATGCAAATAGATTGCAACATCAAAGTCAAAGTGCCAAGTTGCCACACGAACCTTTCCTTCAATTCATTCATGCCGAAGAGAGTATCTGAATAAGTTAGGCGTAAACCCGCAAAGGCTCATGGGAGGCGCCGTCTGCATTGGCTTCCGGTTCAAGATATTCATGGCGTCCTGTTTCAGTGGCCGCGTTTTTGGAGCTGTAGACACGTCTGTTCTTTCAATCGGGTTGCAAGCTAATTGCTCACACAATCATGGTTGTTTGTGCTCAGTCAAACATGATTGCTCGTGCAACCATGGTTGATTGTGCAGCTGTCGGTTGCTCGAGTTCCAGCACGAAAGAGAAAAAGATGTTTAGATTCCCTCGAAATGAAAATAAAATATGAAAGTTGGTTTTGTGGTAATAAGGACAGCCGTGGTGATTGGTATAGCTTTTGGATGCTCAACGTCAGGTGGGTGATATTTGTCCCAAATCCTGCATGGATGGATTCGTTTGTCTTACACGTTTGGTATTTACGTACAGGCACTCCCAGCAAAAAATTAACGGTAGGTTGACTACATGCCGTCGACATTTTGGCATGACAAAAGAGGCACTGAGGCATCAAGACGGAAGCACGAAAGGCATTTGACTGTGTAGTTTTTCATCAGGACAACCACAATTATTATACACGCATCTACTACGAGCATACGGCGTTTACGCTAAAACACACGACCGCCACGTAACGTGCAGCTAGCTCTGACCCTGACACCGAAAAATGAGTGACAGAGCAGCCGCACGACATCAGGCCAGCAGTGATGCTGCGGAATCCATGGACACAGTACTTGTCAATGACATGAACTGCAGCGGTGTATATGCAATCAGTTCGTGGTTCTGACGGCGACGGCCTCGCACCAGTATAGGAGAAAGTTCTGTCATTAAGGTTATGTAGACAATAAAATACTATTCCACTTATAGAACAGCTATGCAATATGTTTTTTGGTGATTTCAAGTGCTTTTTCAAGCATTTCTTTTAGTATTCAGTTTATTCATACCTCATCTAGTGCACATCGAGCAGAACAGGTAACTACGCATAACAAGCATAGCGCCTGACTATGAGGTGAGTGTCGTCTCGACCAGCTTGTTTACCGACACGATGCAATATGTAAACGCCAGACAAGCTCGACTTTGCTAAAAAAAAAGTTGCCGCCGACATATTTAGCTTTTTAATGTTTTGTCAGTGTTGTACTATAGTCGAGGTCATCACGAACGAATGATTGAACAGTTTTCCAGGCCATTGCCGTTCAACTCGTAGTTTCTGTAATAAAGGACACCCCTTTCACACGATGAACATTGATACGAGCTGCGGTGCAACTACGAATGCAAAAGCAGCTAAGCACCCCAAAAGATGGAAACACGTAAAAATAAGCACGTTAGGGGGCACCCTGCATTATTATACAAGTGTAAAATAGTTGAAGGACGTGACAGCCAAGTCCACGCCACTTATTATTCCGAAGAAACGCAGAATCGTGATAGCATGTACAGCCTGTTGTTTGCCACTTGAAAGTATTTCATGACAGAACATGCTTTTTTTTCGCGGTCAGTCGTAGGTGCGGCTTTGCTAGCGTGCTCTAGAAATTCACAGCATACACGTTGCGTTGCTATGAAGAAAGAGAGCACATTGATACCCAAAGAGGGACGCAGCAGACGGATCGAGAGCCATTAAACCGGAAGCCAGTGCAGACCGCGAGCATCCCACTAGCCTTTGCGAGTTTACACCTCACCTATAGAACCACCTTCTCCACTCAGTTGCCAACCAGTCAGACCATTAATCTTTTCAAGTGGTCTTGCTTAACATTCTATAACATAAATATATTACCCACTCTCCTGTGTACAATGTTGGGCATTGAGATTATAATTTAAATAAACTATTTATGTTTAGGCAATTCGGTGATGCAGTCAAATTAAAATTTCATGCTTGCACTCGTTTGGAGGGGCATACAAAGAAAATTTATTGAGCAAAGTTTCATTAGAGTGACTTGTTTAAAGCTAGAAAATTTTTTATGTCCAACATCTGCTACGTCTTCAATTGTCAGTTCCTAAATACGCTTAGCTGTACCACGTGCTTTTTGGGGGCAAAGGAAAGAAGCAGCGATCATGCGTATGGCAAGATCATATGCTTCGTTTTGTATTTCCACAGTTTGACAAGCATTTATCGGCTTTCTGCAGTGCCACTGATTCACCAAGTTTTATATGGTTGTACTTAAACCACATAAACACTGGGGATACATCTTTTATTATTTTTTTTGTTGTTAGCAGCTCCTCTAAATGTGACTTGCACAGATCATGTCTTGGAGCTGTCTGCTGCTTCAGTTTGTCACACTTGGATCTTCAGCAAAGGTCAACTTTGCTCGGAAGGCCACAGCACCGATTGAGAGCACAGTTTTGGCAGGTTGTCCTTTGGCCACATCCCTTGAAGGCCTTGCGTAACATAAGCATTGTGAATGCTGAGCACATCGCTTTCTCGTCATACTTTACATAAAGAGCCTGAAAAGAAAACAGAACGATAAATACCGAAAAGGGCGGTGCCACCTTACAAATAAAAAGGCATCACTCTCACTCCCCAAAACAGTACATTTAAAATTCAAGATGACAGAAATAAACCGATTGGGGCCAAGTTCATTCATAGAAGTGATGAAAAACCTGTTAAATATGAATTTTCACTTGCAAAAAAAGGAATAGAAAATGTTTAACCCTTTCATTGTGAAAAACGTGTAGCGCATGACAGAGACGTGGACTAAAAAAGACAACACGACGATGTGCGGGACAGCACATCGTCCAGTAACCTTTCTTATTGTCTTTTTTTGTACGCCACACGTTTTCATAACGTATCACCACCAACAAGTCTATTCTTACATCCTGTCAATTTAACCTTATATAGTTTTTTTAAACCCATGTAGGGTTAATTTAACACCCCTACCCAGCCTGGTGTTTTCCTGCCAGAAGCAGCTAAAGCACGTTTTAAATGTGGAGCATTACTTAGTCGCACGATGTCTTTCTTCGGCAACGGCTGCGGCTCGCATCACGAGCCGGCCCAAGAAGACACCCGCAAAACATTCGCTCCCCTTACCCTGTCCCGCCTCGCAAGACCGATGCAGGCAGCGCGTGCTACTTATAAAAAAGACTGCTGGCCTTCTGGATCATACGTTCGGATTTCATTCAAGTGTATCTTGGCTTTCGCTTGACGTTGAAGGCAACAATTTTCCCTTATTCTATGAAGAATAATAATAAAGACGAAATAAGCAGGACAAATGGACGTGGGCAGGGCATGTAGCACGTAAGCAGGATAACTGCTGGTCATTAAATGTAACCGACTTGATTCCCAGAAAAGGCAAACGCATGAAGGGGAGACAAAGTTAATAAAAAGTTCGCAGGTATTACGTGGCAGCAAAAACCACAAGACCGGGTTGATTAGGGAATCATGGGAGAGACCTTAGCCCAGCAGTGGGAGTAGTCAGGATGGTGATGATGATGGATAATTAAGCATTCCCAAACCATACCTAATTATCCAACATTAGTGTGATACCCCGCTAACCCACCCCTACCGCTCTGCGATGCATTTACTTGAGTTCTCCCCCTGGAAAGATGCGGGCGGCATTTCTTTTTCAATCTGTTTCATTCAACAAAATTTGCAGAAGACTTGCTACATGTACTCAATAGCCACAGCTCATATGCACTTTATATAGAGTCGGAGTATAAATGTATGGCACTTTTTCCACTTTATGAGAGTATCATACTTTGCAGTCTTTCTTTGAAACGCAGAAATAACGATAGTTATAGCGCGAGAACAGAACGACGACAAAGTGACAAGGACACTAGCGCTCGTGTCCTTCTTGTTTCTGTGTCGTCGTTCTGTCCTCGTGCTATAACTATCGTTATGTCATATCAACTAGCCCAAATTGCCACACTTCTAAGTTGCAAAAATAACGTAGCGTGGTTATACATATGTACATTAAAAAGCCAGCTATGACTCCAGTTTCATTGGTCATTGTTCTAAAATTATTTACCAGAAGTGTTACGTGTGTAATTAACTTGAAATATACACATAAGCAGGTAAAGTTGTGCCCCTGAAAAAAAATTCCCAAAACACTTTTTAGAAGTTATCTTGCGTGCTGCGGGTATTTACTCAATAACCGAAGATTGGACAGTGCTTCGTTTATGCATATTAGCAAAAACAGGCCGGGTCCAATCTTTTCGGGCTTGGGCCGGGTACGGGCCATATTAAAGAAACCCAGGCCCTTACGCGGGCCGGGCATGGGCCGTATTTAAAACCCCTCGCCGGGCTCGGGCGAGCCTGCGCATGGATTTTTGGGCCAGGCCAGGCCCGGGCCGGAAAAATAGGCCCGTGCAGTGCTCTAGTGCCGACGTTTGAATATGTGGTTGCAAGAGTGATTCTGTCACGGTGCAAGAGCTTCCTTGATTCCACAGAAGAATCACGAATGTCGGCACGTTAGCTTGATATAAGTACTCTGCTGTGGGCGTGACGCTGAAAAGTAATTGCACATTTATTTACACAATCTCAGAAAACCACAATGAAAAATTTAGCTGAAGTTACCCATGTATTATCCTTGAAACACGAGCAATAAGTGTATAGCTGAGGACGTTTGCTATTTAATCACCAATAATAATAACAATAACAACAATAATAAAATACTAATATTAATAATAATAAAAGACGTAGGTAGCCCGGAAAGCTTCTGCTGATACCCCCACCACTCTGCGACGCATTTCCTCGAGTTCCCCTCGTTGGGAAGAAGCGGGCGGCTTTTTTTTTTCACACGCCTTCCAGCAGCTACCTCGCGCGAAGACTATATCCACTCCCTCATCCAAAACTTAATAGGCCACAGGCCTTATGCTCAGACTACTGCAGACCGACACGTACCCTAACCTGAGATGTCTCCACGCTATTTATCCTGACGTGTTCCCCAATGACGCTTGCCCCGCATGTGGGGTGTATCCACGCTGGCGCACTTGCTGTGGGAGTGCAAGGCAATGTACACTAAGCCCGACACTACATCGGTCAGGTGGGAGGTGGTAGGGTGCCTTGATGCGCGTGCCCCCACTTAGGGTGGAGCCACTCTTTGACGGAGCAGTTGCTGCCACAACCGGTTCTCGGGGAGCTCCGACGCCATTTTCTTGCTTTCCGCTCGCACCGACTCTCTCGTTCGACACGGAAAGCACCACTCTTCACGCCGTCTTTGCGCAGAATGCCTGGGTGCTGCGTTCCGCAATGCAGTAACAGCGCTAAAAATGGCTGCAGAATGTTTTCCTTTCACAGAGACCCAAAAAGACGGCTCCTATGGACCGCTAAAATCAAGCGGGAAAGTGGCAGCCTACGAACCATACCTGTATATGCAATGTGAGTACCTGATTCGTAGCCGTGTAAAATACATATGCCAGCGTGTCTGCACCACTCTTTCTGAGACGCAGACTTGATATATAATGTGTTCAGATTGGTGGCAACGTAGCCTCTTACAGTGGGGACCAACATATGGAACCTCCGGTGCATTTACAGCTCCTTTTTTTTTCACTTAATATAATGAACTAAGGCACATGCTTAGAAAATACGATAAATCTTTCTGAACCACGAAGGCTGTAGCTATCTGAGGCGCATCGCGCTTATTTTAACGAAATTATTGACTACCTATCTTTGCGCCAACATAGCAGTGTGAGGAGTAAGTCTGAGAGCTCAAAACATGTGAAGCGCTATGTTTGTGTTTCGCAGTGTTGTTTATAAAGGTATTTTATACGTTATGTCGAGCAGAAAAATTATGCTATTTTGACAGTTATTCTAGCTTATCATATCTGTAACGGAAGTAGGTGAAATAATTTAGGAGAATCGCACCTCTATGTTATGCTCGTGTGTGGAAGTCGTGCCGTATTCGTGCGGTTTGTTCGATTTAATTGATTTGTCGTACTTTGTTCTTATTGCTCGAAGGAACAAATCACGCATATTAACAACGTCAATTTTCCGTACAGCCTCACTTTGAATAATGCTGTTTTGAGCAAAAGCGGGCAGTTGGATGGAAGAAGCTGAAGCCAAATGCTGTACCAACGCTTTTCCCATTCAAAGGTAGGCACTGTCCACCGGGTGCAGTCTCTTATTCAGAGTGAGGGCTCACCTCCGTAACCAAAGTAATGGCGGGCGCTCGAAAACACAAAACTATATATATATATATATATATATACATATATACATATATATATATATATATATATATATATATATATATATATATATATATATATATATATATATATATATATATATATATATATATATATATATACAAAAAGCTAACATTTTCATGGCACTGCTACTGAGACCAGAGCCGTACGAAATACTAATAGTTATGCCACCTCCATGATATTGTGATATATTTTACCATTGTCTTCTCTTCGTTCCAATCTCTGTTTTCCCTTCATCATTATTATTATAATTATTGTTGTTGTTGTTATTATTATTTCCTTTTTATTTTTATCTATATTTTTTCAACAATCACTGTTTCTACGCACCCTCCCTCATACTTGCGTCACTTTTTCCGCAAATGGTGTTTTCCCAGAAAACTTCCAAAACCCCACCTTTCATCCTTACGCACTTATATTTCTACGTACACGTGCGAGCTGCACATGTGAACCGCGTGCCAACTACATACCAGCCGGTAGCAAGGAACTTTTAGACTATTTACAGCGTTAAGCTTTCTCAGAAACGCACCTATAACGACCTACTCAGGCTGAAAAGCATGGCTGCTGTCATTTTATCCCCCTGCATCTTTTACCATATTTTTCGCACTCTCTCTCCTTCTCTCTCTTCTTCATTTTGAGTCCCTAAAACCTAGTGTTTTGCCTGAACCTAGTGCTTGATGTCACAATTGATTTGTACATTTTTCTGCATCCAGTTGCTCCGAGGAAGCGAGAGCCACCGAGGGAAAGAGCACTGTCTGTGCCCAGATTAAACCACAAAGAGGTGAGCGACCCTGCCGATGTACCTCACGCCGCATCAGACGTAGTGGAAATGCTCCCTGAGTCATCTGAAGCGGTATCACAAGAAACGTCAGCGGACAACATGGAAGTGAACAGCCCAGGTGTCAAAGCTTTGAACATCAGAATAGCAAACTCGACAGATGAAACTCCCACAGTTAGTGAGACACAAAGAGACTATGCTCAGCTGAAAAAGCAGTTGGCAGACATAGAAAGAAAATACACCACGCTTCGAGAACATCACAGCATCACTACGAACACCATCCAGAACCTCAGAAAGCAAGTCCATAAGCTTGAAAGTAAGGCTGAGAATTTCGGAAGAAATATACGCTTCTTGAATGCAGATCAGGTTTGTGCTCTTTCTAAATACAGTACCCAGAGTCACACTTGGTCTGTGGAGACAGTTAAACAAAGTTTGCAAATTAAATTCGCTTGTGGAACGACCGGGTACGGGACCCTGAGGAAGTTGGGTTACCCCTCCCATCTAGCAGGACGTTGGTGCGGAGGATCCAGGGATTGAAATTCCTTCCAGGAATTCTTCAACAAGTTTTTGATGTTATGAAGGGCAAGGCCGAAACCATGAAAAACGTGGAGAAAGACTGCGTGCTGTTTCTTGATGAAATGGAAATGCCTACAGCCTTTGAATTAGACCGAGCTCAAGACATTCTCCTTGGAGGTATCTCACTTCCTTCAAAGCCAGAGGAACCCGCTAATCACTCTTTGGTGTTCCTGTCGGGCGGAATTAATCAGCGGTGGAAGCAGGTGATCGGATATGAATTTACTGGATGATACGTGGATGGTGCCTTGCTCAAGGACTATGTGCTCGACATCTTCCAGCGTTGTAGCCAGATTTTTCTCAGAGTCCGAGCAGTCACATGTGACATGAGCTCAGCAAATCGAGCAATGTGGCGAGAGTTTGGGTTTTCAAGCCACAGAAATTTCACTACCGTCTGCTCAGTACAGCATCAATGTTTGGGAGGCAAAGAGCTTTTTTTTACTGCTGACGCAGCCCATGTATTAAAGAACCTGAGAGGGCAACTTTTAAGCTCCAAAGTCTTCACGCTGAGTGATGTCACCGTGCGCGACAACAAGCTCCCGTCACAATACGTGAAACGAGAGCACGTCCAGGCGGTAGTGGACTACGACGCAGAGAGACAGCTTAAGGTCGCACCTGCCCTGTCCGAGGTTCATGTGAGCTGCGGTCACTTCACAAAAATGAAGGTTGGAGTAGCTCTCCAATTTTTCAGAGAAGCCGCACCAGCTGTTAGATTTCTGGTAAAGGAAGGGCTGCTTGACCCAGCTGCCGAAACGACAGCGTGGTTCATGGACTTAGTGTCGAAGTTGTATGCTTTGATGTCATCACGCCATCCCACTTTAGCTGTAAGCCACCGAAATATGGACAAGAATTCTGCTGCTCTGACACCCTGCGCCTTGCAGCAGAGAATCAAAGGAATGAAGATGGGCGCCACAGCTCAGTGGAAACCATCCCTAGCCGGACTTCTCATTTCCACGACAGTTCTTCTTCGCCTTCAAGAAGTCTTTCTGGGCAATGAAGGCTACGAGTTTTTCCTAACGAGCAGGTTACTTCAAGACTGCCTCGTAAATCTGTTTTCTGTTGTGCGCCTAATGAAGCCAGTGCCAACAGCATATGATTTGAAATGTGCTCTGAGGCTTGTGAGCGTGAGCCAATTTCTACATACACAGCAGACAACAAGCTATGAGCTTGATGATCGAGACTACCTCGTCGAACTTCTTTCTCAAGCGAAGAAGCAACACTCAGAAAATTTGTATGAAGAAATAGACGACTCCGAGATTTTATTCATGGAGGAGCTGACGGCAATGGAATGCTGCATTTTGTACTGTCTTGGAGGCTACATCCTGAAAAGCGTTTTGAAGTATTTTATGCTTCTTTGACACTTCTCAAGGAATATGTGAGTGATGGACGAAACTTGATTTATCCGAGCAGGGAAATGATCCGCACTCTGAAGAACTATGAGGAGCACTTCATGGCCGTTATTGCGTGGTGTAAAAACAATGTACACACGATGAAGTCGCCACTACGCTCTCTGACAGAATACCTTGCGAAGGTAGACCGGCCATGCCTGAGTACTTGCACAGAACATAAGGAAGAAATAGGCAAGATGCTGGTAGCATCTACACAAGACTGAGGCTACGCATACAATTACGTCAGAAACCATCCTCACATGCCGGAGGTCACGGAAGCAAAACTTGTGCTGGTGTTAGTCTACCTTAATAGCAAGGCCTTTTTGTATCCTATATGCGCATACGCATGAGAAAAAAGAAACTCTACGGAATTAAGCACACAGTTCATAATCATCTTGTCCATAATATATTTTGCGTAACGGTATTAAATGATTGTACTCCATCGCGTGTCTTTGTTTTGATTACCTAGTGCATGCACAGTTTGCCACCATGTAATCGTGTAGGCGGCGCGTAATAGTGACAATGGTAGTAAGGATGCCGGGCATTCCTACCTAGATACACAGCAGCTACCTACTTTGCATACTTTAGCATATTTCTCTTACTTTCCGCTATGTCTATATGTGAGCGCGACGACAGAAAGCTCGCGGCGACGGTGCTACTACGAAGACGAGCATTTGCCCGCCGTTGTCAACTCTTATTATAAGAGAAAGAGTATTAATCTCTATACCTTCGCTAATCCTCTCGAACTAGTGGACGCGTCACTGAATGTTAAGTCTCGCTTATCATCTACTCTGGCAAAGGAATGAATATTGAAGCTAAAGTAGAATGCAAGCGCCTATTCCAAGCAGGAGCCACCGCTATCGAGGCGCTCCCCGCGACCGGCGTATGCAAGAAAATGGCGGTTGTGCTAGCAGACAACGCAGTTGTCCTCACCCTAGAAGGCCGCTCGCATCGAGGCACCCTAGGAGACGGTCCTACGCAGCTCCCTCCTGGACGACCAACTTTGGGCCGTCCAGCAAGCCCGCGGAGCAGCCGATAGGCTTGGCTTAACCGTCCCGACGTGGGAGTCGCCCGATGCGCGCTGACGCGCGCCTTGCAAAACCACAATAAAGTTTCGCAACCAACTAACCTTCTAGCAGCTCACTAAAGTTGCACCCGAGAGAGAGACTTTTTAAGGTTTGGTGAATATTAATGCTTATTTTTGTGAGGGTCGCACAGAACTGCTGTCAATTTCCATGACCTGGCCAGGTTTTTCAGAAATTTCCCGACTTTTCCAGAAGAGTTCGAATTCCCTTACATTTCCAGGTTGGTAGACACCCTGTGTGTCATCCCTTTGTGTGCATGCTCGTTCTGTAACCTGGTGTGCGCTGCTATAGGGGAGACCCGCTCAAGTTTGCCTGGCGACGCCAGCGCTTGCCTTTCCCCTGCCAGAAAAAGCGCACAACAGTAGAGTCTTCCGACCCTTCCGCTCCCTTCGGCTTCCACGCATTTGCGAAGCACGCGCTGCACGTGAAACGTCCCTCGTTCCGCGATGTCACCCCAACAGAAAAGGGGGTGGCATCGCTGCGTCGTCAACGGTCACAATAACCATGCAAACACGAAGAGGTCAACTCCACCAGTGAAATTCTACTGATTCCCAAACCGATAGTACGAAACAAGCAGACGACAGAAATGGATTAAAGCAGTGCGCCGAAAAAAGTATGTAAACAATTTTTTTCATAAAAATTAGCACGCGCACAATGCATTAAAATTTACGGGTGTTAATTCCTGCGTCACCGTTCTTCTAATCTATCGAGTTACTGGGAGATGCACGTCCCCATCTTAAAAGTATAAATTTTCAACGCCCATCTTTAGAGCACTCTTAAAAATTAGCGAAGAAATATTTTATGCTGCTTCTATTATTCAATATTGTTGGGGACGTAGTAGTTGAAGCTGTGTGCTCGTGTGGTATTGGTAATGTGTTGTTATATATTTTTAAATCTACGCAGCGCCGACGGAAGTGTGGGGTTGCCAAAAGCTTGGACAACTATGAAAAAAAGAAAAAAAAATGCATTAGCCGTTGTTGCACGTCCGTTGGCAAATACAGTGAACTAGTTGTTACTGAAAGTGCAGGGGTAGCCCGAACAACACGGTGCATTTTTGATACGTGACCAAGATAAAATGCCTTTATAGCAATGCGCTCTTCCCCTGCAGATTAGACACATACAAAAAAAGTTTCTCTGAAAGCTGGGCGCTCATCATGATGGTACGCACGCTGTTCGTGAACTCAAAGTACCCGCGATGAGAACGGTGATAATGCAAGGAAAGACACGCGAGATAGATGTCAATTTTCGTTGTGGGTCAGAAAGAAGCCCCAAATAGACCATTTATTTTTGAAGTGCTGTGTATATACCGCACGATAACTTGGGTGTGTGCTAGTGAATTAAGGTATCCCAACTAATAGCAGTCACAGCGCAAGAACCGCTTAACCTAAAGCACGAGAAGTGGCCTTACCCATGCATCCAGTAACAAACATAGTGCATAGTACACAGAGTAAACCAAATAAAACAGGTATATTATTATGAACGTACAGAGAGTTTTATTCACCTCTAACGTCGTAAACAGCGTCGTCTTTCACTTGCGAAACTCACTTCGCTCTGACGAGGACGGCGTCGTCTGCTACAACTCGCTTCGCTGCCCTTTTACCAAATTGCTGCCACGAAAAAAAAATTCTCAATTGCGGCATCCTATTAAATGCGGACAGAGCACATACATCGTAACCGCGCGCGACGCGAGACTCTCAAAAACACGTGCAGAACGCGTGCAGCGTGCGAGCAAAGCAACGCGTTTTCAAGCAGGTTGAATGGGACAGCGGAGAGGCCAACACTCGAGTAACCAGTTTTCTCCCCGCATTGACTGACAGCGCCACGCTCCGCAGCGCCTCCCTCGGCGTGGGTCTCCTCCATAGGCTTTAATGATGCGAGCTAACAAAAACCAAAATTATTCGAAAACTTAGATGTACTTGTTGGTAGTGTAGTTGGTGCATAATTTAAGAGAAAATTTTAGATGCCTAAAACACCACAAGAATGAAGAAGCACACCTTGTGCTTGTTTTTTTCGCTTGTGGTGTTTTAGGTGTCTAGAATGGTATTTCATCCAAAAACTGCCGAACTTGTAGAGCAACATGCCCCGCCGCGGTGGTCTAGTGGCTAAGGCACTTGGCTGCTGACCCGCGGGCCAGGATCGAATCCCGGCTGCGGCAACTGCATTTTCGATGGAGGCAAATGCAGTAAGCGCGTGTGCTCAAATTTGGGTGCACGTTAAAGATTCCCAGGCGGTAGAAATTTCTGGAGCCCTCCACTACGGCATCTTTTATAATCCTATGATGTTTTCGGTACGTTAAAGTGTACTTATCTATCAATTTGCAGAGCCTACTCACTTTTTGAACCTGTTCGCCACGTGCCATGTTTTTGATTGCATGCTGTAATTATTATATATGTTGTTATAATTTTCCAGAATGTTAAGGTGTACTAGTGTAGAAATATTAGCAACTATATTGGACTTCATATGTATATCCCCCTGCAGTATAGCTGCTAGGGCGTTGCAGAAATTCTGTAAATAAATGAATGAAAACCCAAATTTGCAGAAGCCCCACCTCCATAGCCTGTGCTCCAACTTAAAGATAAGTTGTCGCTGAGTATATAAGAGCCAAATTGCAATATTACCCCTCAATACTGGTGTGATCGCAGTGTATATACTTTTTAACAGCAATAGTGAGCATGAAACCTAACACTGGAAAAGATTTTACATGAGCGCACAAAGCTCTCCTACATAAACAATCTTTTACAGAGTTTGAAGAAAGGCTTTTTAATGAGAAGGCATTGTTTCGTAGGCACACGGCACCAAGAGCCTCTATTTAGTGTTCCTTTTTCCAAACATGCTACCAACAGCATGGATATAGCGTTGACAAAGAGAACCAGGCTAGACAAAATTACGTACCTTGGCCTATAAAGTCTCTTCCCTCTACAACAATTGCAGCTGTTACTTTTTGCATGCATCCAGGTCTCTTTGGTTACCGGCGCAGTGCCTCGTTTCTTGAGACCGTGCATGTGATCTGCTCTGCATCTTCATGTAATATACCCGATGCATTCGACCTGCTTAGAGATTTCACAAGGAAAGCCTTCAAAGGGTTCTTTACGTCTTCTACGAGATATGAAATTTTTATAAGCCTAGGTAGCAGAATAATAAATATTTACTAATTTATTCATAAGTTAGGTTCCTAACTAGTGGTACCCACTGGTTTTGCAGCTTGTCTTTTGTGGCCGAGAAAGAGAGTGACAAACCCTGTTTTAAACAAAGAGATCACTCTCAGTCTTGTGTCTGAGGGTGAATCTCTTTTTCGGAGGAAGGCTGTGTGGCAGGGGTGTGAGTGAAGGTTGGATTGTGAAACTTTACACTGGCTACCGCCGTAAGTTGACAAACTGACTCAAAGGTTAACTTGTCCAGACAGACTGACTGAGTAATATTTAGGCGAGTATAAGTCCAAGTGACCTTTTTGAGAGCTGAGGTGCACTGTAATAGGACGGAAAGGTGGGCTAGTTGGTAATTCATGATTGTTCATCGAACTGGGAGAGCGGGGGTGAACACAGACACAAAAGCAAAAAGGAAGCACACAGCATGAGCGCTCAACTAACAACTGATTTATTCTCACGTTCGAAGGACATATAAGTACACAAGGGTGCGCATGTCGACAAAAATAAGATGATAGTGTGAGCAGCAAGCGTGGCGTTCATTCGAAGCACTTGTCCACGAATTATCTATATAGATAAACTCACAGTCAAGTAGTGCTAATGACGGATGACTGATACATTCATTCTTATTTCTAGAAATTTGATATGCTTCGGAAATTTTACACGTGGTTTGAAGCGGATGCCGGAAACGTACACTTGTTTTTTTAAACAACGCTTGACATTTGCAGGAATTGCAATTTGAAGCTAAAACGGAACAAGGACTACCTTTCAAGGAGCTCAAGTGCTCCCTGTGACGTATATTCAAACATCGGCCAGTTTGGCCGGTGTACATGCGACCGCACGTAAGCGGTATGCTATACACCACTCCTTAAAAACACCTAAAGGACAGTTTTGCGTGTTTCTGCAAACATCCTCTGCTTTTTGAGCATTATGTGCATGGAAAACGCCACTGGTGCTGCCAGCTGAAGATGCCACGAGTGAGCTCCACCTTTTATCACCGCCCTGTGGTTCTATCAAGGTGCACTGGTACCGTGACAAAGAAAGGGAAGTTACATTAAACATCACCCGTGTTTCACATCCTGTGACAGGTGTGAGCCACAAGACTGGATGCCACGGCAGCAGCGCCGTCTGCGAGAGACGCCATTCAGCAGACTACAATTTCTAACATACTGTTTGTACCTTTTATCACCGACCTGTGGTTCTATCAAATGAACTTCAGCGTTATGCCTGTTTAGAACTCCAAGCATATGTCAGGGTCCCAGCTGGAATCGAACCCAAGCATTCTGCGTAACAATCAAACATTTGCCACAGAGCTACGCCAGGTCTCGGAACTGCTTTCCAAATAGGCGCTAATCTTCGTGAAACGTCAATAGTGGATACTGTGCTGCATACATCATTTTATGAAAATTACAAATAGCCCACTTTGATACGGCTGTCACATCGGGTTAACGTCATTTGTGATTAGTTGACATGCGCTGAAGATGGTTTATGGAGCAATGTCTAGGGCCAGCATCTTCGCGAGCATCAGCGCTTCATATCAGCTTCTGGTGTTGCTAATGCGCATGTTCAAGTTGGCATCATTGTGCAAGTGCAAACAACTGATTATATAAACATCTGCAACTCTTCAACATATGTCTGTGCGTGCAACATTTGTACATATGTTAAGCGTCATTTTATGACGTGTAGCTCAATAAAAAAATTGCAACATGGTCACCTTCCCTCCACATGCTTCGCGTGAAGTCGATCCCCAGTTACATGGAATTTGCCGATTTTTTGTGTTTGTTTCATTTTACTCTCACATAGAGGTTACATTGACCGAAGCATTTCATTTAAAAAGATAAATTATCTGATGAGATAGCAACCTTCATATTGTAACTTATAAAAGCAATATGAATCAATCGTCATGGGACCTACACTATGCAGCGGTAGTTTATTAATCAATGCGTCAAATCACGTTCCTCTTCAGGGCTGGCTTTAGTAATTGAACAGTAGATAGTGTATAAACAGAACAAGTATAGACAGCATTAATGCAAGCCCACCGTTGCAGTGATTTTAAATTGCGGCATACTGTGCCAACCTGTGGTGTGGGATAGAATAAAACAGCAAGTCAATAAAGTGCGCCCACTTCCAAAACGAGTAATTGAAGAAGCAGCATAAGTTTTAAACCAACATGGCCTTCTTCTCGTGTGCATGAGAACAAAATACCTCCCTATGTTGGTTGAATACTCTTGACAAACAACTTCTTAGGTTGCTGTCTGAAATCTATCTTGCTTTACACGATACAGCAGTGTGAGCACACGACAACCAACAAAATTAAAGATGCGATCGAAGAATCATTCTGTGGCGCAAGAAAAGTACTTTCCGGGACTAACAATACAGTTTATACAGATTTTCTTGTCGTCATGTCCAGTATTTTTTTTCTCGTGACAATTCACTCACCGTGAAGTACGGGAAACGTCACGTAACAAACTTGCACCATACACGCTTAACCGTTATCAATTCTCCAACAGAAAAAAAAAAAGTTGCCGCTAACTTCATAAAACAACGTGTGACAACCGCTCCAGTGTGTGGGCATAGAGAGATGCGTGAACTCGTGGTGAATCGCAAGTGGAGGTCTTCCAGCCCCACTTTACCTTAATCGAAGGAGGGATGGTGTCATCTCTCCAAGTCTTTGAACAGATTGAGTGTACGCCGGGAAGAGAATTCGAATCCGACGTGGTAGCTGTGATGGTTGAAGTTGCACTTCAGCGCTGCTATTTCTTTCATCAATTGAACCATGTTTTACATTATGCGCTTTGATGACTTGCATGGCCTAAGCGTCTTTTGTGTGTGAGTGATGTGTAACTGATGATACAGCAAGCAGAGACATCCGTAAAAGTGCGAATTCCGCCGCAAGTGAGCTCCGAGGCAACGAAACGGGGACGTGATTGAGTGCGCTGCGTGGCCGTTACCACGAGCTTCCTTGCTGAATATTCTCCTGTGCAAGACTCACAATTGTCGAGCGTGTTCCATCGACCGTTACTCTGCCCTAAAACAACATTAAATGCGATCTACAGGTAAGCGATGTTCTCTCTTCAGTGCGTTATTCGCTTGACCGCACACTGTAAACAAAAATAAATCCAGCTGGGAGGAATCGAGAAAGGATGCACCCGCTCGGCTCCGGTGGCCTCACTCAAACTGGATTGCACTGGATAACCCGCAGGGCGCGGGTTCTAATCCCGGCTGCGGCGGCTGCATTTCCGATGGAGGCGGAAATGTAGGCCCGTGTGCTCAGATTTGGGTGCACGTTAAAGAACCCCAGGTAGTCGAAATTTCCGGAGCCCTCCACTACGGCGTCTCTCATAATCATATGGTAGTTTTGTGACGTTAAACCCCACATATCAATCAATGAATGGATTGTACCGGAGCAAATACATTCGTTTTGCACCGTTTTCCTCCGGTGATAGCCGGACGAAGGAAACCGGAGGAAAATGGGGCCAATTCTCTGATTATGCTCCCGTGGTTCCTCCAGAAATGCTCCTGCGCATCGCTTTTGCCTCGGTGGATGCTCCCGGTATCATCGCTCACTGGAATTCATTGGCTGTGCGAGAACTGACGTAAGCAGCCTCGCCACCGGGAGGCCGTTCCCCACAAACTAACATGGCGCAGACCAAGCCGGTGCAGTGAGGATTGTGCGAATCGTTAGGCCGCATTGGAGAAAAGGAAATCGTTCTGAGCACCTTCTGGATATCACAAGCTACAAGCAGCAACGAAGGTTATCAATGACAGAAAGGGAGTTGTGTGAATGGTAATCGTGTGATGGTTGCTGGCAGCGAACGACACATTGTGATCTCGCGAGTGTTGAGACACCCGGTGGTTGCTGGTGCGGCGAAAAAAAATTGTAGGTGAGCTCTCCTTGAATTACCTGTGTTATTCGTGTCAGGTACGTAGTGCTAATATTGGATAATGTTGGATTGATAAACCAAACATGTGATCAATATTTGGCTAATTTCACAAGACGTCAGTGAAACATGAGCTGAATTCCGATAATGCGTTGTTTGGACTACGTGTTTTGTTTCCTAAAGAAGCACTTACATCAAATTTTAAGATCGAGATGTGTCCGTCATTCGATCACTCTGTATGCATAGGTCTTCATGGGTGAACTTGAAAGACGTCTGTCGCGTTGGTTATTTTATTTCGACGTCAAACAGCGTAGAAAAGCTAAGGAGAAAAAAAATGTCTGCCTTGCGACATCGACACTAGTGCTACGTGTTCGGTGTGATACATTCCACAAATACCATCCTGAGTTACGATACACTAGTAACGATAACATTTAAATGATGAGAAGAAAACGTCAGCGCACGGTTTCAACTCTTTCCGATCGCCGTTCGCTTGCTCTAGGGGTGTGGCCACAAATTAGGTAGCTGTTGTTGGTTTAATTGATCTATCATCGTTTCTTATACTGCAATAGTTGTTTGATAAATGTTTTTGTGCAGTTCAGACCAGACAAGATGTCCTTTTTTTTTGCCAGGGCCAGGAACTATTCTTTGGTGTCCTTCCACGGAACCGGTGCCAGTGGATCTTTTCTTGTGGAATGTAATATGATCTGTTAAAGTGGCTATAGTCCCGACCAATAACGGCATCATTCGGATGAAGAACCTGAAAATCATTCAGGCGGAATTACGGTCGGTGACAGACCATTTCCAGTCCATAACGGAGGTCCGCCAGTTCGGCAGAGGAGGCATACTGTGCTTTTCGCCAGACCAGATCTGTGTACTTGATCTACTGAAGTGCTCGATCTTTGCACCCCAGCCGGTGAGCGCGTTCATCCCTTCACATTTAGCATGTACACGAGGCCTAGTGCGGGGCGTCGACGCCAACATGCCACGCTCAGAAGTACTAGAGCTGTTTTCGCCAGCAGGTGCTTTTTACGTCTACCGGTGTGGACGGGTGGTTGATAAGAACAAAATACCAACGGAGTCTGTAATTGTGACCTCTGCAGGATCAGTCCGACCATCAGAAATCAAGGCTTGGCTTTTAATTTACAGAACCGCTCTCTCCTCTTCCGCTCCAATGCGTGAAGTGTTGGCGTTATGCTCACACAATGAAAGGTTGTAGGTCAGTGGTCAGGTGTAAGGTATGCGGGGAAGATCACAATTTTAGTGACTGTCACGGTAATAAAGAAAATTGTTGCCTATGTAACGAAGCTCATGCTGCCAATAGCGCTAGTTGTTCGGCAAAGGTATGTGAACTGTATGTTATGGAGATAGTAGAACGAAGACAGTGTTCACGGAAAGAAGCAGCACTTGAAACACAAGCACGAACACAAGGCTACGCAGGAGTTCGTGTTTCGAAGAACTTATCGTGTTTTCGAAGACCTTATCGTGATTCTGTTTACGGGATGGAATTCTGTACAAAACGAATTTTCATCAACAAATAGAAGCTATCTGCTGGTAGTTCCTGAACCTCTCCGCGGCGAAATTTTACAAGCCTGTAATGACGAAGCCATTGTGAGCCACCTCAGTTTCACAAGAACACTGACACACGTCAACGAAAAATAATACTAGCCAAGAATTGCAGCGGAAGTGAAACATTACGCTCGAACATGCTTTGACTGTCAGCGGCGCAAGGTACCGCCTGTCAAACCCGTTGGACTACGACATCCTGTGCCAGTGCCAGCAACTCCATTTTCTCAAATCTGAATGGATCTGCTTGGCCCATTCCCAACATCGGACAGCGGCAACAAATGGGTTATAGTGGCGACAGACTACCTCACCCGATACGCGGAGACCAAGGCAATTGCGAGTGGCACTGCCGCTGAAGCGGCCCAGTTCTTCATTGAGAACATTGTCCTGAGACATGGGGCTCCAGCCGTCGTCATACCAGACAAATGTACCGCATTTACAGTCGAGCTTTTGCGCACTGTGCTCACGCTCAGTGGCACAGCGTATACGAAGACGGCAGCTTACCACCCACAAACGAATGGGCTTACAGAACGACTGAACAAGACAATTGCTGACATGATTTGCATGTACGTCGACGTGAAACGCAAGAATTGGGACCGAATCTTGTCGTACATCACATTCGCGTATAATATGGCGCTCCAGCAAAGCGCGAAAATGACGCCGTTCACACTAATTCATGACAGAGAAGTTACTACAATGCTTCCCGCCATGCTGCCTTATGATTGCAATGATTCAGAGACAGACGCCTCAGACTTCACTGAGCACACCAACAAAGCAAGACAGCTTGCCCGCGTCATAGTAGTCAACCAGCAGCAACTTGACGCCTAATAGTACACCCTTCTCCATTGATTCGTCGCTTATGAACCAGGCGCTAGAGTCTTGGTTTAGTTTCCCGTACGACGCCGAGGCTTCTCGACGAAGCTCCTACGCCGATACTTTGGACCCTACAAGGTTTTGGTTGTCCGTGACGTGTGAAGTCGTGCCCGACGCCTTCTCCTGTTCGAAACGTCGCCAGCATTTGCCTGAGACAATGCACGTGGTCTGCATGAAACTTTACCACTCTGAGTGATGTAAACACCCGCTAGCCGCATCTCTACCTGTTGAGCATAGGGACGACGCTCACTCTGGCGGAGGGTAATGACATGCATAGCTGCGTCTAGCTGCGAGAGAGCGACTACAACGAACATCGCGGATTCGCTCGAGAGGTGCAGCACAGGTGAGTGAAGAAGACGACAATCATAGAGGCCTTCATTTGAGAGCGTCTCTATGGGTTCCACTGTCCGTGTTCCTAAATAAACCCTCTGTATTTTATAACCCACGACAATATATAGCGGGTACCACGCTTCTCCGAAGAATGAGTAAAGAGGGAATAGTGAATGGCTCCCTACTACACCAAACATATATAATGACTTACGGCATGGTGGGTACTCTGCAAGTGTGCTTGTATAGGTCATTCAAGAAGTGCTTAACAAAGGCTCTGAGAGGCCGCTCTTCCAGCTTTCTCTGCGACTGCACTGCGCGTTTCGCGCAGGGCTGGAGATTTTTTTTTTCGTTGAGTAAATGAAATTCGGCAGATCCCACGTGCTTCGCAAATCAATGTTATATGAAGCATGCGGGGGGAAGGTGACTGTGTTGTTGAGTAAAACGTTAGGAAATGACGCTAACAGTATTGCCGCGGCCATTGTAAGAGATTGAGCTCCATACCCCAGAGGGTATGTGATATTGGGAGAAAGAATAGAGGACAAAGAAGAGAAGTACATGAGCTCGTGGGTATTGTGAATGGCTCGGCTTGACGTCTAGTGCTTTACAGTGGACAGAGGACATATCTTCTTGTATTTATCGAGACCCTTCCTTGTGGAGGTGCCGTGTATCCCGGTGCTCGTGCCGCATATCCCGATTCTGGTGCCGCGTATGTGGTCCCATAGGGCGACTGCCAGAACGCAGCCGCCGGCAGAGCCGGTGCGTAGGCTGGTGGCGCGGCGTATGGGTTGGCCATCACTGCCGTCGACACGTAGTCGTAGCCGGAACCTGGGGCACCGGGCGCGGCATCAGCGGCATATTTTCTTGAGGACTAAACGCGACCATCAACTTTGGGGCAGGGTGAATCATTCTGCGTTCGAGGCCAGCCTGCTGGCACTGTCCTGTCATAGGCGCGCCGCTGACATCAGGGCGCAATCGCGGTAGGAAGGGTCCGACCGCACCACCGTTGGCTGCGACACCGCAGGCCCACCTCGACTTTTGTCGAGCTCGCTCGGCCCGAAGCAGCACGTCATTGACGATAGCACCGTTCATCTCGCGCATGACTTAGTCTACGTACATGTTTTCGAACTCGAACGCGAAGCCCGGGGAGTTTTGCGCCATCCGCACTTCCTTGTGTTGTCCGTACTTGCTGAACTCACGCTCCAGGTCGTCGTGGGTCATGGTGCCGTCGAGGCCTGCCACGAAGGTGCGCCCCAATAGTGAGCTGCCGCCTGGCGTGGTGGAGATGTTCGGGGTGGCGACGGATAACGCTCCTGAATGCTTTTCGCCCACGCCACGATGCTTGATTGCTTTCTTGCTTGTTCCTTTCTTTTGTGGCCCTCACCCACTAAGGGGGATTGGCCAAGAAGCCGGTGGTTAATGCAAGTCAATACCTTTAGATATTCTAGACTAGGGGAATATGATTACTGTGTTTTGACTGTGAAATTAGTTTGGCGCAATGTAAAAAAAGAAAAAAGGGGGGGAGAGAAAAAATAGAATTTTTTGAATATCTGAGGTGGAATCGCTGTATGAAATTTTCCTGAAAGTTGAATCATTGCAGTGTATCAGCTAAATAATGTCGCGACGTCAAGAGAGAGGTCGTACTCGAAGACGCTGAGAAAACAGCAGCGGGTCGGTCTTTTTGTTAACCGCGTGAGAGAGAGTTCCTCATCTTTCTCGTTGTTGCGTTCTGCATAAAAGCATGCAGATGCGCGTATGCACTGTCGCCTTCGTCTTTTTCGCGGGGCGCACGTGACAATATTAAGTGGTAGTGTGCTCTTCAACGCTACGACATACCGCTTCTTTTTCTTCTTCTTCTTCTTCTCTGATAGTTCATACAAGATACAGAAGATCGGCTGAGTAGGAGGTGAATATTCTCAGTATTTGTCCTTGTATACAACTAATGAAAGCTATAGCTAACTAATATGGCAAATTTAAATACGATATATTATTGATGAGAAGTTTCAAGCATTGTTAAGTTGGCTAGAATTTCTTTTAGACTGATTGAGAAATTCCGCAATAGCGAAGAACACATGCATTTTCCATAAGGCAGCGGCGGCCGCGAGCACACCGACATCAGAGAGAAGAGGATAATGATGGTCGCGGGTGCGCTCGTCGCATGCGGCAGTCGCTGGTCCGCTTAAAGATGCTTTGGCTAACGAGTCTGCCATCTCATTTGGATAAACCCCGCAGTGGCCGGGTATCCATAGCAAGTGAAATTTTTTCAGGTTTTCTGGTAATAAACTGCTAATTATACTCAATAATGTCAAATTTTTTGCTGTAGATAGTGCAGTGCATTCTGAGAGAGAATTGGTAAGTATGACCGCTTCTGATTCGCTTGCAGGAAGTTTACGAAGCGCTAGAATTATAGCAAATAATTCAGCGATGAATATAGGCGTGTAATCTGGTAATGGAACTGAGAAAGACCAGTCGAGAGAAGTACAGATGATGCCTATTCTAGCCTTTTCGTTCAATACGGATGCATCCGTCGCAATAATGTTGTTTATGGACAGATGAGTCAAGTAATCTTTTAACCGAATATTTAAATATTGAAGGGGCAGTTGTTTTGCATTAGAGGGGAAAATATCATAAAATTTAATTTCAAGTTTTGAATTAGGTGTCTCGTTATGCAAATTTGATAAATATTTACATTGAGAGGTTCTAGCAATGCTTGGACGAACCTAATCTGAGGGGAGTGTAGTCTAGACCATTGTGTTCCAAAGAATGCGGTTGGTTCTTGAATAAAAACGTATGAAGCTTGTCGCAGAGGCGAATTGTATATTTTTAAGAAAGTTTGAACTGTAAGTATTCTAAACCGAGTTAACAAAGGTGGAAGGCGCGCTTCCACATACAAAACATTATTTGCCACAAATTTTGGCAGTCCAAGACACAAGCGCAAAGCTTCTCTTTCTAATAATATTAATTGTCTCATCTTGTAAGCCGCGGTGCCTGAAAATAATACACACCCGAATTCCATAATAGGCCGTACATACATCTTGTAAATCATTATCAATGAACTCTAACGCAATCCTATTTTTCTGTTTCCCAATTTCCGTAACCACCCCAAGGCATGTGACGCTTTACAGCCAACCTCGTATATATGGCTTTCCCAATTAAGCGTCTTATTACATACGATGCCTAGGTATTTCAGGAAATCGACCTGGGGAATGAGCTCGGTACGATACATCAGGGAAATGTTGACACGATCCTTAAAATGGAATGGCAGAAGCGCGCTTTTTTGACGTTCATTGACATATGGATATTGTCAAGCCATCCTTCTAGCATGTTCATGTAGTTCTGTAATGCCTGATACAATGAGTGCAGATCACTGTTTCTTGCGAAGAAAGCAATATCTTCTGCATATACGTAAATTTGGATATCCTGATGAGTTGGAATGGAACTTGGTAATATGTTGAATAACACCGGGGATAATACTGAGCCCTGAGGTACACCTCGTGTCTGCTTATATTTTTTAGAAGAGCATCCATCCAAGAAGCAATAAAATTCTCTGTCTTTCATAAACTCTGTAATCCATGCTGTTATATATTTTGGAAAGCGATGGTCTTGCATCTGCTGGATTAGGATAGGATATTCAACTTTGTCGTACGTTTTAGCTAAGTCTAGAGTGACTAGTGCACAGTATTTGTGGCGATGCCGAGCCAGCTGTATGCGACTTTCCAAATCCACATGTGCACACCAAATGGAGTATCCCGATCTAAAGCCAATTTGTCTGGGGATTAGTATTGTATGTTCATTAATGTAGTTTATTATACGGGCATTTAAGACTCTCTCTACAAGCTTGAACAGGTTAGATGTCAATGAAATAGGCCTTATGCTATCCAGAGTAAACTCCATTCCGTGCTTCTTAAGTATCGGAATTATTTTGGAAAGCTTCCAATCGGCCGGAACCCAAGAATTTTTCAGTGAATAATTAACCATATTACGAATTTCATGTGGCGATATTTCGTATAACCCTTTAATTATTGTAGAGGTCACCCCATCAGGTCCGGGAGCAGCGGGCGGTAAGCTCTTCATCATATCCGCCAATTCAGCTAAAGATACCTCCTGGAAATCACAATCCACCCTTAATTTCACCATGGACTTTGGCATAATTGTCGTAAACCTGGTTTGCAAGCCTTTAGCAATATTTTCTAAGAATTCAGAGAGTTCGCGAGGAGACATAAAGGTGGAATAACTGCTTTCTGTCTGTAGAATCATTTACCTATTTTACCTATTTACCTTACCTACTTCTTACCTATCTTACCTATTACCTATTTTACCTATTTACCTATTTACCTAATTTACAATCTTACCTATTTTACCTGATTTTGCCTACGTAACAGCACTCAGATATAGAAAGGCTTCTTTGCACAAAGAGATAAAAAATTATCATTGGATAAAGTCAGAGACTTCGTACATCTAAGATATTGCTGGAACAAACAGTGGTGTGTATCTCGGCAGTTAGAAACTACAATCACCAGATTACGATGCAGAATTCCGCATCTGCATTACTACCTACATAAAGCTGGACTAACAGCATCTCCGTTGTGTCCCTTTTGCAAGGAATCGGAATAAATAGATCATTTCTTTTTATCCTGTAAACGTTATGCTTATCAATGGAAAAGATACTTGGTCGAACCAATTGAGAAGCTAGGTTTAAAAATAAACGTGGAACTAATTTTATTCTTCGGGGGGACTTCATTAGTTTCTAGCCACATGGAGGTTTTCTCTGCTGTGTGCGAGTACATAACGGAAATAAAGAGATTACCATGTTAGACTATTTTTATTATTTACGGTTACGAGACTACCTGAATGCCTGACTGAACACACTTGATGATCCTGCCACCCGGTTCTTGGCCGATCCCCCTTTGTGGGCGAGTGCCAGCAAAGCCGAAGGTTCATCATCATCATCATCATCATCATCATCATCATCATCATCATCATCAGTTTCTGGTAGCGGGCAGTTGCAGTGGTTAACTGGTTTGATGAACACATGATTTTAAGTCCATGCCAACTTGGATTCAGGCGCAGCTGCTTCATTTGGTGGGCCCATGTTGATTTGGAAAGAAGATAACTAGCTCGTTCTAGAAACATGTTGCCGCCTTAGTAACTGCAATTATTTCTAAAGCTTATGACAGTGTAGAACACGTTAAAGGAATAAATTCGCTAACACGCGTGAGTTTACCAAATTACTTGGCTGCATGAGTTTACTTCTTTTTAAAACATACGGTTTAATCGCTTTCTATCCGGCGTGTCTTCTTCAAAGTATAAACAAACTAGAAGTCTCCCCCAAGGTTCGGTCTTGTCCCCATTAATATTGATTATTTTATTCAGCCCGATTCCAGTACGATATTCGGTGTTGTCACCATTATTATTTCTTGTTTTATTCTGCACAATTCCAGTACAACATGACGTACATATATACGTACGTACGTATGTATACGATGACGACCTCACAATTTTTGCGAAAGCTGCCGTTATACATGCACTATATTAGGTGCTACAATTTTATACAATGCTCTGAACACGTGGTTGGACGACAATAATCTTTCAATAAACATCAAATAAAGTACAATCATAATTTTTCCGCTAATTTTTCTAGTGCAAATTTTTGTACCTTACAGACAAGACGTTATTCCTCACATGAAATTGATTAGGTATTTAGAAGTTATTTATAAATTGAAGTCCGCATGTAGCAAATATTGTAACTAAAGGAGCATGGCTGGTTGGAATGCTTCATAGACACAGCAGTAAACGATGTTATTTACGTCGCGATGTGCTCGTCACGATATATTGTATGTATATTAGGTCGATATTAGAGTTTGGCAGCGTCTTGGTTTCTGGAGGACCCACCTATAAATTTTGACTCCTGGTACTTCTATAACGCGAAGCGTTACGATTATGTTTTGGGTTGCACAAATTTGTCGCAATAATAATTTATATGCGGAAGCGGGCCTGCCTTCTCTTGTTGCAAGGTTCCAAATACTATCAGTTCGTACCTTAATAAAATTATATGCATCTCCATATAGGAGGTCGCAGTACATTTTCATTAATGCACCGACTTACTTTTTTAAAACACAGTGGTCTAGATTAAGGTGCTCACAAGTCATCGCCGTACAGAAGCTTTTAGAAACCTGAAATGAAAGCATGCCTGGTGTATCTCGATGACGTGATTGTTTTTTCGGCCACGTTTGAAGAACATCTAAAGCTGCTACTGTCGGTCCTTCTAGCTATATACAGACCGCTGGACTAACATTAAAACCGGGAAAACGCCACTTCGATTTCGAAGACCTCCAGTTCCTGGGACACGTGGTCAGTCGCGAAGGTGTGAGGCCTGACCCAGATAAAACTAAAACAGTCGCAAAGTTCGACACTCCTGTTGATAAGAAAGCAGTCAGACGTTTCCTGGGTCTTTGAGCCTACTACCAGCCATATATAGCAGGCTTTGCACACATCGCCTCTTCACCCAACCGCCTTACAAGGGAAGACGTTGCGTTTGTATGAGAGGAAGAGCAAGAAGTTTCGTTCAACGAGCTGGGGCACCGTCTGCAAACTTCACTCGTCCTCGCTCACTTCGACGAGGATGCACCAACAGCCATCCATAAAGATACCGACGATGTGGGCCTAGGTGCTGTTCTTGCCCAGTGCAGGATGGTGTGAAGGGAGTAGTTGCCTACGCTAACAGAACGTTGACACGTGCCGAGTCCATCTACTCAACAACGGAGAAGGAGTGTCTGGCTGTCGTTTGGGCAGTTGCGAAGTTACACGAAGAACAAAATATTACTAGCCAAGAATCGCAGCATAGATGTCACATCACTCTTCGTTGGTTGACTAACATGAAAGACCCATCTGGACATATAGCACGATGGAGTTTACGGCTCCAAGAGTTCGACATGGCCGTAGTTCACAAGTTCGGAAAGCAACACTTAGACGCAGACTGTTTGTCAAGGTCACTGATTGAATCACCGGCTACAGAGGATGATGAATTCACAGGTGTTTTAGGAGTTGCTGATGCGGCTATGATTTCTCGGCAACAACAAGATGAGTGGGAGCTCAACCTTTTATAGAATTCTTGACCGGACGAGTCACCAATTCACCAAGAGTGTTTTGGAAGAACTTATCGTTATTCTGTTTATGGGACGGAATTATTTACAGAAAGAGTTTTCATCAACAAATAGAAGCAATCTGCTGGTAGTCCCTGAAGCTTTTTGTGATGAAAGTTTACAAGCCGGCCATGACGAAGCCACTGTGGGCCACCTCGGTGTCACAAGAACACCGACACGCTTCAAAGAAAAATATTACTAGCCAAAAATCACAGCAGAGGTGAAACATTACGCCCGAACATGCACTGACTGTCAGCAGCGCAAGGTACCGCCTCTCCAACCCACTCGGCTATTACATTCAGTGCTAGTGCCAGAAACTCCGTTTGTTTTCTGAATCAGAATGGATCTGCTTTGCCCATTCCTAACATCGGACATCGGCAACAAATGGGTTATAGTGGCGACAGACTACCTCACCTGATACGCGGAGACCAAGGCAATTGCGAGTGGCACTGCAGCTGAAGCGGCCCAGTTCTTCATTAAGAACATTGCCCTGAGACATGGGGCTCCAGCTTTATTCATAACAGACAAAGTTACCACGTTTACAGACGAGCTTTTGCGCACTGTGCTCAGGCTAAGTGGCACAGCGTATAAAAAGACCGCAGCTTACCACTCACAAAAGAATGGGCTTACAGAAAGACTCAACAAGATAATCGCTCACATGCTTTGCATGCACTTCGACGTGAAACACAAGGATTGCGACCAAATCTTGCCGTACATCACATTCGCGTATATTACGGCGCGCCAGGAAAGAAAGAAATGACGCCGTTCACACTAATTGATGACAAAGATGTTTCTACAATGCTTCGCGCCATGCTGCCTTATTCACTTTTTCGTCTCTGGCCGATCGAATGTTTCTTCCTCCGGTGCTTCCTGAGGCCTCAGCGTCCGGTTTCAATTTGGGATCTACCTCCGCTGCTACTTCTAGGGCACCCTCATGCTTCCTCCTACGGGGGAGCGGCCGGATTGGGCGGTGCTGTTAAGCCTATTAACCTGATGTCTCTTTCCTCTCCCGGCCGGGCGTATTCCGCCTGGTCGGCTTCCCTTCCTAACAGTAATTTGCCAATCAATCTATTTTTGCGCAGTGGTCTGAAGAGCGTTCCTGTGGCCCTGGTTCCAACCAACCGCGAGTCTATTCACATGAAAAACCCAAAATTAATTTAGGAAGATCTCCGGAAGATTTCCGATTATTACCAAATGATTACTGAGGTGCGTCAATTTGGGCGTGGAGGCATCCTGTGCTGCTCACTGGACCAGGCCGGCATCACAGATCTTGAAAAATACACAACATTTGCCTCGAATCCGGTGAGCAGTTTCGTACCTGTCCATTTGGCCTGTGTGAAGAGACTAGTTCGAGGAGTGGACTTGAGCCTCACACCACCCGAAATACATGAAATGTTTGCGGCCGCAGGAACAGTCTCGGTATTTCGATGCTCGCGAAACGTTGAGAACAAAAAGGTCCCCACAGAATCAGTGATCGTGACTTTTGCCGGCACGGCTCGACCGACCGAAATTAAGGCATGGCTACAAATTTATCGTGTAGATGCATTATCCCCTCGTCCACTGCAGTGCGAAAAATGCTGGAGGTATGGGCATACCATCAAGGGATGTAGATCGGATGTGAGGTGTCGCGCATGTTCTGACCAACATAAACCCGACAAATGTTCAACCCAAGAGGTGAGATGCTGTCTATGCAGAGGAAATCACGCGGCTGACGATGAAAGTTACCCCATAAGGACATGTGAGTTGCAACTTCTAGAGATCATTGAACAACAACGATGCTCCCGACGTGAGGCCCGATCTATTCTTTCTGAGCGCTCACATGGCTATGCCTCCGTTGCCAACCGGGCAAACCAGATGCTTGAGTCGTCGTTGTCTGATTTAATGACATCAACGGTAGAAAAGGCCATGACGAAACTTATGGAATCTCTATTCGTGAGCCTAACGGAGTCATTGGCACGAATAATGAGCACTCAGTTGAATCAAATATTGCAGGGAGGTAACCAACCTACCGTCCCACCTTCTCTACCTTCACCAGTTAAGGTTACTGATATTCCATCTGAACCAGGCCCTTCGAAGTTGAAGCCAGACACGCCGAACACTGCCCATAGAATAACTATGCCTCTTGTACAGGACCTAGATTGGAGCTTGGACTCCGATTCTCATGTCTCACAACCAGAACAAATTAACTCTGACTCAAGAAATATGAATCGACGTGCTTCTCTTGAGGCACAACGGTCCTCAATCAGTCCTAAATCAAGAAATAAGAGAAATCAGAAGGAAAACCCATCAAAAAAGGATTTTTTAAAGAATAGCTTCTTAGAGAAAGTAAAGTAATGAGTGCTGCTGGTATCTCTTCAAAATAGGGAATTTAAAAGTACTACAGTAGAATCGCCGCTCCATTTTTTCAGCAGCTACAGACTTAATTCAACTTTGCGATAATTATTCCCCTGATAATGATGATTCACAAGAAACTTGGCTTGCAGAAAATAAGTATTTTAGGATTAAAAATTACCGCACATTTCGTCTAGACGGCCCAACTCGGGGTGGAGGTTGGGCAAAATTTATCTCATCTAAAATCGCCCATAGAGCTAAAATTATTTATCAGACATTGGCTTCTGAAAGCGAAATCTTAGCAATAAGCATTACTATTCCTGGGTCCCACCCATTCTCATTTATTAATGCTTATTTTCCTGCGGGTGTTCTAAATTCTTCCGTCCTAGATACTGCAGTTCACTATTGCGAAAAGATATTGTATTAGTAGGTGACTTCCATTCTCATCATATTTCTTAGGGTTTTAAAACTGATCTGAATGGCAAACGTTTATGGGATTGGGTGAACAATAATAACTTTATATGCATAAACACAAAAACTCCTACTTTTATGTGTAATCAGTCCTCCTCGGTACTCGATCTAACTTTTTCTAACGCTAGCCTCTCCATCTTATCATGGTCTGCGATTAACTCGGGAACAAGTAGTGACCATATGCCAATATTGTTCGAGGTGGTATGTCCAACAACCTCCAAGATTAGATCTTCCGTAACACATGTAAACTTTAATACTTTCGAGAAATCCTTACGAGGTGATTTATCTAACCAAACGAATGATGCAGAACTAGACGCCATCAGAATTAGCGACATTTTAAAAGAGTCGTTAAATAAATCAAAATTCACCATTGAAAGCTCTAAATCGTCTACCAACCCTTGGTGGAATGCGGACTGTTCGCGGGCTTATAGACTAAAAAAGGCTGCATGGAAAAAATTAATCTTCAACCAGTGTCCCAGGAACTGGAGTGATTATAAGTATGCGGCCGCTATTTTTAAGAGAACCATCGCTATTGCGAAGGACAAATTTAACGATGACCAATGTGAGTTCCTGTCAAAGCCGGTAGCACTTTTTCGGTTTCCGAGAACTAAGAAAGTTCTTCCGGTACAAAGAAATATAGAATCTGTAGTATCATCACCAGTTGAACTGAAGGCCCTTCTTAGAAGATATAGCTCAGGGCCAAGAAAGTGGCTTTACGACACTTCTTTCATACCAAGCCCAGTCCCCCCAAAGGGCTGAGGATTTAAAGAGGTTACGCCTGCAGAATTTGCAAACGTAGTCAGAACACTACCCCATTCGGCTCCTGGACCTGATGGCACGATGGCATCGATAATAAAATCAGTACATAAAATATACCCACTTGGCCTACTCGAAATTATTAATCACTCACTTAGAAGCTCTTTGATGCCAGCTGATTGGAGAATGACAAAAGTGATTCCATTATTTAAAAAAGCAAAGCGCTGGGTTCACCTTCGATAATATCAGGCCCATTTCACTTACATCAACCTAGTAAAACTTGTTGAAAGAATTTTATATAGACGTATAGATCGATGGATGTCAGAAAAACAAACACTGAGCACATCTCAGATTAGATTCAGGCGTGGTTGCTCCATTTGGTGTGCGCACGTGGATCTCGAAAGCAGAATTGAACTTGCTCGATATCAGAAACAATACTCCGCTTTGGGAACCTTAGATATCACAAAAGCCTACGATAGCGTGGAGCGTGTTAAACTGCTAGATTCACTTTAAAATTTAGGACTGCCTCAATACTTTGTGGCCTGGATCCATGCTTTCTTAGGTGATAGACAATTTTACTGCTCGCAATCTGGTGTCAACTCTTCAATATACAGGCAAATGAGAGGTATACCGCAAGGGTCAGTACTATCGCCCTTATTATTTATTGCACTACTATGTACCATTCCCATACAGCAAGATGTACCGGTCTATGTGTATGCCGATGATATTGCATTTTTACTGCGTCGGCGGATATTCACACACTGTACCTGATTCTGCAGACATACATGAATAGTCTGGAAACGTGGCTGGAAGATATCAACCTATGCCTCAATACAAACAAAAGTACAATCATAGTTTTCACACAAAATGCCCCAGTGCGAATTTCACTAATGTACCGACAGGATACCATACCTCAGGTCGAGTCAGTTAGGTACTTGGGGGAAACCTTCACCGAAACACTTAACTGGAGTCCCCACATAAAAAACATGGCTGCTAAAGGAGCACGTGCCGTAGGGATGCTGCGCAGGCTCATTTTTATTGTGCCGGTTTGCGTAGAGACGTGCTCGTTATGATATATTGCATGTACATTCGACTGATATTAGAATTCGACTGTGTTTTGTTTTCTGGCGCTCCGGCCTAGAAAGTTCGACCACTGATTCTGCTAGAACGCGAATCTTTACGCTTATGCCTAGGGCTACCCAAATATGTTGCCAACAATATCCTATACGAAGAATCCCGCCTGCCTTCTTTCATCAAAAGATTTCATATTCTAACAGTACGTAAATTCCTTAAAATCTATACATCACCTCAGCGGAGGGCACTATATGTGTTCATTAACCAGCAGACCTCATTCTTCAACCACCAATGGCCTAAATTAAGGTGTTCTCAAGTGATATTTACTGAAAAACGTTTGGAGCCCTTAAGAGTTAACCTTTGGAAAACACTTGTGCTCAACACTGTAGATGCAATTAGGATTGAAATTGGCGATATATATCCCAAGAATGCAAAAACATTACCACATCAGTATATAAACGGCATTTTGGAAAATCATTTGGCCAATCTAGAAACATCCATTGTGATAGCGGCTGACGCTTTGGTTTATGAAGAAAAAGCTGGCGTAGGAATCGTATCATCCTCTCTAGATTGGGCTTTCTCAATTTGATTACCCGACTTTACACCTATTTACCAAGCTGAACTACTGGCAATAGTCCTTGCATTGCGTAAAGTGCCGCAAGACCTATCAGCGGTGATTGTTCTAACATACTGTCTCTCGGTCTCTACTGCCTTAAGCTCACCAACTTTTTCGCGTACCTTAGAATCTTTCTACTCGCTCATTCCTACACATGTGCGACTCGTGCTACTAGTTTGGGTACCAGGTCATAGAGGTTTAGCTCTGAATGAGCATGCAGATGCACTAGCTGTATCTTCCATTGATTGTCCTGTTTTACCTATTTTGCCTACTTCGAAATATATCACAGCAGCACGCTTTGAAAACGCACAATGGCCAATAACTTTGAAAAATCTCCTTCATTTGTATCAGACTTCCCACAGCTAAAGTTCCCTTGGAAGAACAAGTGGTGTTCATCAAGAAAGGAAGAAATATAGATTACCAGGCTGCGTTGTCGAGTCCCCTCATTGAACTTTTACCTTCACAGGTCGGGTCTGGCACAGTCGCCTTTGTGCATTTATTGTAATGAGAGGGAATTTTTGGAGCACTTCTTTTTGTCATGCCGAAAACACAAACTCAAAGAGAAAATCTACTAGAAGAACCCCTACGAAAGTTGGGCTTTAACTTGACCCTTCCGGTGATTCTTTCATTTGGTGCAGTCGCATTTGGATTCAGCCACAGGAGCGTTTTTACCGCTGTTACAAATTTCTTACGAGAATCTAAAAGAATGGAATGCTAAAAATAAGTCTCTTCAGTTGTTTTAAGTATATTTTTCTTTATTGTATGTTTAAATGTTTTCTTTTCAAGGTTTTTTTTTAGAAATTTACCACCTTTTTATTATTACCTATATTACCTAATAAATCCAACCCTCTCTTTCAGGAAGTGAATCATTTTAAAAAGCAAGGCACCGTGATATTCATGGCCTATCCCCCTAGGTGGGTTGCGCCAAGGTGTTGAGGAACCATCCAACCAACCAATTATCATTGCAATGATTTAGGGACAGACGCCTCAGACTTCACTGAGTGCTCCGAGGAAGCAAGACAGCTTGCCCGCGTCAGAATAATCAACCAGCAGAACTTGACGCCCAATGGTAAAACCTTCACCATCGATTCGTCGCTTATGAACCAGGCGATAGAGTCTTGGTTTGGTTTTCCGCACGACGGCGAAGCTTCTCGGAGAAGCATCTACCCCGATACTTTGGACCCTACAAGGTTTTGGTCGTCTTAGCGACGTGACGTGCGAAGTAGGGCCCGACGCCTTCTCCTGTTCGAAACGTCGCCAGCATCTGCCTGAGACAATGCACGTGGTCTGCATTAAACTTTACCACTCTCAGTTATGTAAACACCCGCTAGCCGCATTTCTACCTGGTGAGCACCGAGACAACGCTATCTCTGGCGGGAGGGTAATGCCGTGCATAGCTGTGTCTGGCTGCGAGATAGCGACGACAACGAAGATCGCGGATTTGTTCGAGAGGCGCAGCGCAGTTGAGTGAGGAAGACGACAATCTTGGCGGCCTTCTTTTGAGAACGTCTCTATGAGTTCCACTGTCCGTATTCCTAAATAAACCCTCTGTATCTTATAACCCCCGACATAATATAGCGGGTACCACGCTTCTCCGAAGAATGAGTAAAGAGGGAAAAGTGACTGCCTCCCTACTACACAAAACATATATCATGACTTACGGCATGGTGGGTACTCTGCAAGTGTGCTTGTATAAGTCATTCAAGAAGTGCTTAACAAAGGCTCTGAAAGGCCGCTCTTCCAGCTATCTCTGCGACTGCGCTGCGCGTTTCGCGGAGGGCTTGAGATTTTTTTTTTGTGTGTGTGTTGAGTAAATAAAATTCGGCAGATGTCACGCGCTTCGCAAATTAATGTTATGCCAAGCACGGAGGGGAAGGTTACTGTGTTGTTGATTGAAACGTTAAAAAATGACGCTAACAATACTGCCGCAGCCATTGAAAGAGCTTGAGCTCTATACCCCAGTGGGTATGTGCTATATCGAGACAGAATACAGGACGAAGAAGAGAAGTCCACGAGCTTATGTTTATTGTAAATAGCTCGGCTTGACGTCTATTGCTTTACCATGTACAGAGGACATATCGTCTTTTATTTATCGAGACATTGCTTCGTGGAGGTGCCGTGTACCCCGGTGCTCGTTCTGTAAATCCCGATGCTGGTGCCGCGTATGTGGTCCCATAGAGCGACTTCCAGAACGCAGCCGCCGGCAGAGCCGGTGTGTAGGCTGGTGGCGTGGCGTATGGGTTAGCCATCACAGTCGTCGACGTGTAGCCGTAGCCGTCTCCTGGGGCACTGGGCGCGGTATCAGTGGCACAGTTTCTTGAGGACTAAACGCGACCATACTCTCGGGCGCGACGAATCATTCTGCGTTCGAGGCAAGCCTGCTGGTACGATCCTGTCACGGCCGCGTCGCAGCCATCACGGCGCGATCGCGGTAGGAAGGGTCCGAACGCGCCACCGTTGACGGCGACATCGCACGCCCACCTCGACTTTTGTAGAGCTCGCTCGAAGCGAAGCAGCACGCCATTGACGATAGCACCGTTCATCTCGCCCATCACTTCATCTACGTACGAGATGTTTTCGAACTCGACAAACGCGAAGCCCGGGGATTTTGGCGCCATTCGCACTTCCTTGTGCTGTCCGTACTTGCCGAACTCGCGTTCCAGGTCGTCGTGGGTCATGGTGCCGTCGAGGCCTGCCACGAAGGAGCGTCCCAACAGTGAGCTGCCGCCTAGCGTGGTGGAGATGTTCGGGGTGACGACGGATAACGCTCTTGAACGCTTTTCGCCAACGCCACGATGCTCTTCAGCACCACGACGTACCGCTTCTTTTTTTTCTTCTTCTTCTTCTTCTTCTTCCTCTTCTTCTCTGATAATTCATACATGATACAGAGGATCAGCTGAGTAGGAAATGAATTTTCGCAGTATTTTTCTTAGTATACAACTAATGAAAGCTAGTGCTAACTAATATGGCGAATTTAAATACGAAATATTATTGATGATAAGTTTTAAGCATTGTTAAGTTGGCCAGAATTTCTTTAAGACTGATTGAGAAATTCCTCAATAGTGAAGAACACATGCGTTTTCCGTAAAGCAGCGGCGGCCGCGAGATCACCGACATCAGAGAGAACAGGATGATGATGGTCGCGGGTGCGCTCGTGGCACGCGGCAGTCGCTGGTAGCGGGCAGTTGCAGTGGTTAACTGGTTGGATGAACACATGATTTTAAGCCCATGCCAACTTGGATTCAGGCGCGGCTGCTCAATTTGGTGGGCCCATGTTGATTTGGAAAGCAGGATACAACTAGCTTGTTCTAGAAACATGTTGCCCCCTTAGTAACTACAAGTGGTTATTTCTAAAGCTTATGACAGTGTAGAACACGTTAAAGTAATCAATTCGCTAACGCACGTGGGCTTACCAAATTACTTGGCTGCATGAGTTTACTTCTTTTCGAAAACTAGAGAGTTTAATCGCTTTCAATCTGGCGTGCCTTCTTCAAAGCATAAACAAACTAGAGGTCTCCCCCAAGGTTCGGTCTTGTCACCATTAATATTGATTGTTTTATTCAGCCCAATTCCAGCACGATATTCGGTATTGTCACCATTATTATTTCTTGTTTTATTCTGCACAATTGCAGTACAACATGACGTACATATGTACGCACGTACGTATGCATACGATGACGACCTCACAATGTTTGCTACAGCTGCAGTTATACATGCACTATATGAGGTGCTACAATTTTATATGACTGCTCTGAACACGTGGTTGGACGACATTAATATTTGAATAAACATCAAGAAAAGTACAATCATAATTTTTCCGCTAATTATTCTAGTGCAGACTTTTGTACTTTACAGACAGGACGTTATTCCGCAGATGAAATTGATTAGGTATTTAGAAGTTATTTATACCGAAAATCTAAATTGAAGTCCGCATGTAGCAAATATCATAGCTAAAAAAGCACGGGTGGTTGGGATGCTTCATAGACACAGCAGTAAACCATGTTGTTTACGTCGCGATCTGCTTGTCACAATATATTGTATGTATATTAGGTCGATATTAGAGTTGGGCAGCGTCTTGGTTTCTGGAGGACCCACCCATAAAATTTGACAACTGGTGCTTCTCTAACGCGAAGCGTTACGATTATGTTTTGGGCTGCACAAATTTGTCGCAATCATAATTTATATGCGGAAGTGGGCCTGCCTTCTCTTCTTGCAAGGTTCCAAATACTATCAGTTCGTACCTTATTAAAAATATATGCATCTACACATAGGATGTCGCAGTACGTTTTCAATAATGCATTGACCTCCTTTTTTTAAGCAACGGTGGTCTAGATTAAGGTGCCCACAAGTCATCGTCGTACAGAAGCGTTTAGAAACACTACAAGTAAACCTTCGTGAAGTATTGGTACTAAGATGTATTCAGACCATGAAAATATACTTTGACATATATTTCCCAAAAATTGTAAAAATCTTCCCTACAGGTACCTAAATGCCATTTTGAAAGACCACCTCGCAAGATTAGTATTAAAAATTGTAATAGCAACTGATGCTTCAGTTTGTGAAGAAAACGCACAAGTTTAAACTGCATCTTCAGTGTTGAATTGGTTCTTTTTTTTTCAATTTGTTCACCTACTTTTACACCCATTTATCAAACAGAATTACTTGCAATTCTCTTAGCATTACCGAAATATACTCTTTCTATAACAGATGATATCATTCTTACAGACTGCCCGTCTCTGTGTACTTCATACCCTTCACCTAATATGTTCAATGATACACAAGTTTTTCACGCTCTTACCAGAAAATATTTACGCCTCATTCACTTGGTATGAACACCAGGGCATAAAGGATGAACCTTTAATGAATGTGCAGATGCACTTCCTATGGTCTCACATATTGATCCCATAATTTCTATATTTCGACGCTAATAATTATTGTCGTGACACAATTTGAGAAATACGCCACATCAGATAAATTTGAAAAGTCTCGCTTGGCAACATCTGAGTTATTTAAAGTACCGTTGAAAAAACCGTTGGTGCATTCCTAAAATTAATGGCGGAGATATCAATTACAGGACTACGATGCCGAATCCCCCCCCCCTAAACTATTATTTAAAAGGCCAGGTCTGGCACAGTCTCCCTTTTGCCTCCACTTCAAGGACAATCAATCTCAGCATCATTATCACTTTACACGCTGGTTATTCACAAATTGTCACGAACGGCCGATTTTGGCGACCCCGCGTCACGGCAATTAACGGGCGCCGTATACCCCCACTGACCGTGGGAACGGGGGGCGCATGAAAGAGAACCGAGAGGGAAGAATGGGGTGCTCTTCTTCGAACGTCGCCGCCGACGTTTGATCCTTTTGTAACTGCGGCGGCGTCTGCAAGGTCGTGGAAGGCCGCGATGTACCCTGAACAAGGATTAGACTACGGGGCGCACCGGCTGAAAGCCAAACAGACTGATCGTTTCCCACGGGGGAAACCGTGGGAAAACCTCTGGTGGCCAAGTCATATGACAGCACCCCAACAGGTTGTTACTCTCCCTAGTTGAGGGCCCTCTCCTAATTAAAAAGGTGTGAGGTTAATATATTTTTGGAGCGGAGTTCCCATCAATCAAACGCGCACGATTGGACCCATGTAGAGGTCCCTTGTCCCCAAGGAAGAGAGCGAGGAGACACGAGGGGGATTTAAGCGCAGGATTTTTCTCTGCTAGGCAGACTAGTCGCTGACCAACATGGTGAAGAAACAGATCAACAAGTATCTCTTCTAGAAGTTTTTATTGTGGCTCTGTATCGGCTGGCCAACTAAACTTAGCCGTTCGTCTAGTTGTGACGCGATATTAACGTCTGCAACTAGACATCGAGACTTCGCCTCGAGTTTGCTCAACCTGCCCGAAGTCACCTGCAAGCCCTAGCCTCCCGGAGCCACCAGCGTTGAACACCGCCGCCATCGCAGTCGTGCCAGAACTCTCGTCGACTTCTCGCATTCCGATCGTCGGGGACGCAACGCTGCCTGTCATCACACGTATGCCTCCACCTGTTTATATCTTCGAACTTTCTCCTTCGTCGTTCTAATGTTGTTAGTTTGTGTAGTTTGTAATAGTTCTGTTTGGTAAGCTGATTTATTGTTTTGTTTGTATATTTTTTTAGTTCTATCAAGTGTTGATGTATGTTGTTAGTTGTATTGAAGTGTTGTACTAGATCCCGTGTGCTGCAATATCAATAGAGTAAAGTTTGTTTTGTTTTCTGACGTCTCTGATCTCTTCACTGTCTCTGCTTGCGTACGGAACGAAATAACCTGCTGTCATTCCCGTCGCCGACTTCGCGCTGGCGACGCAAGAGTGGCAGCTTGTAACACAAATCAAAGAAAAAGACTGTTAGAACCTCTCCGTAGGTTGGTTTTAAATTTATCTCTTCCACTGGTCCTTTCTTCTGAAGCAAATAAAAAGGGTTTTAGCCACAGGAACGTTTTCGAAGCCATGATGTGTGATTTTAGAAAAAAAACACATAAAATAGAGTGTTAGGTTTTGGCAAAAATTCACTTTATTTCCAATCATATTAGCTTGTTGGCTTTTCTTTTTGCTTAACTCAACTCATTCTATTTCTGATCTATGGTTTACTAACCTGTACTTTTTTGAAACATCCTCATTTAAACATCCCGTATACTAAAACTATTTCATCTCAAAGATGAAGTACCATTCGTTTCATGGCCGATCTCCCATGGGGGGTCACTCCAGATTCTGAGGAACAACCAACCAACCAACCAATCAGTTGCGGCCGACACTTAGTGGAAAAAAAACAAAGTTCCTGGTCTGGTTCAACGTCTTCCTGCAGGGCTCTAGGTTAATCAGCCTTGAACCCCCCCCCCCCAATTGGGTGCCCAACAGAACGCTCCCAGGCGCTGGACTACGGATATCTAGGCCAATTTTAGGACGCTGCTCGAAGATGTAAGTCTCGACATCCGAATGACGCTAAAATTATTTCCACAGGTATGAACTGAGATTGAGCTATGCTACTATGGGTATGTTTCAATGGGAGAAAGAGGAGAGAACGAAAAAAAAGACGTCGATGAGCTCGTGTTTATTGTAAATGATTAGACTCAATGTCAGGTGCAAATTGCCGCGAGATCAAGCAGAGTCCCCGCCTGACGGCAACTGGCCGAAACGGTGAAGTTGGGATTGCTCCTTGCGTCGTCTGCTATAATAGCCACGTCGTGTTTCTATGTGCGCGTACGTCAAGCACGTTCTCAAAGTGTGGTCTGTCCCGTCATGTCAGCGCGAATGTAACAGTTTCTACATAAGCCTAAAGTACGAAAGTAATTGGTCTTGCTCGGCTGCCAATGCATGTAATGGGATCGGTGAATGAAACTTTCTAGTGTGCTGTTTATTGTCGTCGTACCCTCTATTCACCAGAATAATTTAGGAGCGGGTGTGCCGCTTTTTGTTTCAAGCACATTGTATAAAGCTTGCTTTAGGCCGTGAACCTCAACATTAGCCCGACGCCCTCCATGCCACATTGCCTCTGCCCGACGGGTGGACCAAGTGCCTGAACCTGCACCGTCGTCATACCCTATACATGGCCAAGAAGAAAGGTGAGGACAGGCATGTGGGGTTATGACCGGGGCTCGGCGGCATCGTACCGCTGCTGCCAGTCATTGCGGCTCGGGTTTAGCGGGTCTCATCATGGATAGCTGGCTGCCGCCACCAGACCCGTTTAGCCTATCTTGCAGGGAAGAAGGCTCCTTCTTCGAAAAGTGTTTACGCAGGTTTATTTACATTAAATACAGTATGGCGTTTCTCGCCAAATGACGAACATCTAGAAGTATCTGAGCACACGGGCCTACAACATTTCCGCCTTCATCGGAAATGCAGCCGCCGCAGCAGGGATTTGAGCACGTGACCTGCGGGTCAGCAGCAGAGTACCTTAGCCACTTGACCACCGTGGCGGGGCTTTCCTGTTGACTTCTGACTGCCGTACTTGATGTTCATCCTCAAATTACGCAACCACTAATCGAAGATCGACCAATAGATTTTCAATTTTGATCTTTTCTGTCTTGTGGTCTTCGGTTCGTTTATAATTTTTCATATCTTCCTTAAATCATCAGTTCAACTTGTTTGGTAGAACATGAGCATCAACATACGTAGGCCAGTGTTTCAGAAAGCTGTCTCGCATGCACTAGTACTCTTGTTTCAGTGCATCACACAGCGTCACACCTTGACAACTGATGAACGGAAAGTTGTTTGTACTCTTTTATTGAAGTCAAAAAAGTAACAACGGCACTGCATATCCAAGTGTATGCCCAAATGCAGAGAGATGTATGGTATCTTGAATAACGTGTGCCGAAAAATGTGTCCGGCTCAGACCATCTTGTAGAAAAACGACCATCACAAGACAGCGAGACGAAACGGCGACACACAAATGCCAAGGCATGCAGGCGACGGCGGGCGCTCAGCTGGCGTGGCGACGGCAGTGAGGGAGGAGAAACGGCGTGTTTTTTTTTTCTTTTTTTTCGCGCTCACACTTTTGACTGAACGGTTCTGCGTAAGTGGATGCCGCCTCCTGGTGCCAGGCTGGCGCGATAGTGATGACGGCTCTCCCCATTTTTTTCCCTTCTTGCACCTGCTCTTGCCGGCTGTATGCGCGACTTCCGTGCCGCGTGGATGTCACGGGTATTTTTTGATTGCTGGGCTCCCTAAAGTAGGGATTTTAGTCAGTAAGCAGGAGCGCTCCGCCTATGTGCAGTTCGTTATCCCGCACCCGACTTTGAGTGTACAGACCGAACATTTACAGATGTAGCGCACGAACGGCGTGATGTAGAGGCGACAGCATTTAAGGCTGAAGAGAAGGCTACAGGCCGGACATTTGCAGATGTAGTGCACGATTGGTGCGATGTAGTGGCGATGCCCTTCGAGGCCGAAAAGAAGGCTAGTACCTGTAAGGACATGGTTGAGATTCGAACCCGTTGCGAAAAAAAAAAGAGCTCGCGATCGAAGCAGGGTGTGAGGGTTCCGTGGTTGTAGAAACGCTTTTAAGATTCACAGAGTGTTCCACAAAAATTGAACCTTGCAGCCCTATAGACGATGTTGATGACATGTTTTTACTCCCAGCGCCAGCTCTGTAGGATAGGAAGAACCAGAAACTCGCAATACACGGCCCCTACGCTTGGTAGCTGTACATGTTTGAGGCAACGTATTCAGCAAATGCACTCAGGCCTGCAAATCCTACCGATGGACTTGAGTATGGCATGACTATAGCGCGAAAACAGAACGTCGACAAAGAGACAAGAAAGACACGAGCACTAACTTCTTATTGAGTTTATCGCGCAGAGTGCGAAAACATATAGAGGAGACAGTAAACCATGTGACGAAAACCATGTGGCACAAAGAGCTACGCATGGGTAAAGGAAAAAATAAAAAAGCACAGAAAAAACGAAGAAAAGTCTTTAAGGAAACGAAACAGAAAAGCAAAAATAATAAACTAAGTAGACTGTTTTTTAGTACACAGCATATAAGTTGGTGTTACACACCACGTGCGCAGAAACCATTAGTTCCTTTTTCTTTCGCTCAGAGCAAGTTAATACAACGAGGCATAGCACGGACCTGCCTTCAGAACGCCTTCAATAGGTCGTGCGATCACAACTACTCTGCGAGATTCAAAGCTCAGGTGTCTCGGCTTATGGCTTCGGGTATTCCTGAGGCGTTTATCGCTTCTGTTTCTGACACTATCCATTGGACCAATAGCAGAGCAGAGGCAGGAACAGGATCCGAGCAATACGGATACAGAGTGTGAAAAAATATATAGCCGCTGTTCGTACAAACACCAGATATCACACAGACTCAAGAAAATCGAAAAACGTGTGGGAGTTCGTGTGATGTTCTCTGCACCGTTCAACTTAATCAGTCTCACAAAATCTACAAAGCCCCTGAAAACGCAGTCATCAACGGATTGTAGAGTTAAGCATAGAAACAGGTATGTGGCATGCGGCCGGGAGAATGTCTTTAGGACCCCCCTTTCCTGCGGTGCTTGTTATGTCGGAACGACCGAAAGGTGTCTGAACGATTGACTGAGAGAACATGCCAACAATAGTAGAAATGGGAAAGATAGATTTCTCACTCAGCACTTCACTGAGTGCAAGTGTTTGCCCCTTTTAAAGGACACAGTGACGTTGTACAAGCACAGGGATGAATGCACCCAAGTCGTCGTCGAGGCCGCCCAGATGGCACACGAACAGGTATCATTCATTAGCAAGCCCTCCGTGTCTTTTTCCGAGAAGGAACTAAGGTTCTTCGAAGAGAGTACGCGCAAGTAGTTATAATACCATAGCTATAGCGCGAGAACGGAACGACGACAAAGAGGCAAGAAGGACACGAAGTAGCGCTTGTGTCGTTGTCTCTTTGCCGGCGTTCGGTTCTCGCGCTGTAACTTTCGGCATGTCATCCCAACTAGCCAAAGCTGCCACACTTCAAATTGTATTACTTTTACTTTTCTGTTTCGTCACCATATAGACTTTTCTTTGCCTTTTTCTGTGCTTTCTTCCTTACTCATACATTGCTCTTTGTGCCAAATGGTTTTCGTCCCATGGTTTAATCTCTCCTCTATGGGCTTTCGCGCTCTGCGCAAAAAACTCAGTTGGAAGTTAGTGTTCGTGTCATTCCTGTCTTTGTGTTGTCGTTATGTAGGTGAGGCACCAGTGTTAACTTCTTGACTCAATCCTATTAAATGACTATTGTATCCAGTGACTGCATAACGTTGTGGCTCCCGAAGTATGTAAACAAATTTCGCAGAAACGCGGTGCGCCATGTGCATTACACTTGCGATTGAGCTGCGCTTTATTTTCTGCGTATGCTCACCGGAATGAAGGGACTTGATTCATTGGGTACACTTGCGAATAACATTTACTGTGTGTATTAAGCCGCAATTCAGCAGTTTCTGCGACGATTGTCTTTACACGTGGCGGACACCCTGGAGGCATTTAACGTTTGTCCAGCACATCGGTAGCGCAACTTAAAAAGGTATCGGCAGTTCTGGCGTTTACCAGTATATTGTCAGCCAGTTCGGGAAGGGATCGTTGTAAAGTTGGCACTTTTTGAAAGCGCAGTCAATGGTTTGCGTGGCACGGACGAAATTGCAGTGCACGCAGGCGCTTCCCAGCGCACAAGTAAGGAATTGTTTTCGTTTCACGCGCGAATGTGTTGCATATGATGCTGGTATTTCACTCAGAGAGTTTCATGCAGTATTGGGCCACAAACACGCCAGCCTCGAGTGAATTTTTAGCCTTCTTTTTGGCCTCAAATGGCATCGGCATTAAGCCATCAATCACCACTAAGTGACGATTGATGGCGTTGAAGTGACGGCCTTAGTTGACACAGGTGAAGACTTTTCCATATTGAGTGAACGATTGGCAGACAAACTGATGAAAGTCAGGACGAAATGGACCGGCCCTTATATCGGAAATGCTGGAGGCCAGATAACGACACCCACGGGAAAATGTACAGCAAGACTCACGATGATAATGTGATTTTTGTAGCCACAATTCTGATCCTACCGGTGCGCTGCAAACCTCTTATACTGGGAATGGACTTCTTAGGAGAGTACGGTGCTGTGGTCGACGTACGTGGTAGTGTGATTTCATTCGCCGCTGACAAGCCTGTGCCCATGATCCAGACATAGAACCCAGGGTATTACGTGTGGTCGACGACGACGTCTGCGTGCTACTACAGTCATGTAGTCTTGTTTCTGTGTGTTGTGGTGTGCACTGTAATGAAGACGTCATTGCCGAACGCATCACTGCCCTTCTTTTTCGACAAGGCATTGCCATGGCTCACGGCATCGTCAGCTTAGTGGATGGGCACGCAGACGTGCTTCTGACCAACTTCAAGTATGAGCGCCGGCACATCGGAAAAGGCACGGCTGTGGTATACCTCGAGAGGCTCGACTACTCTAACGACAGTCTTATGCAAAAGGAAGCCACAGCCCAATCAGCTCCGCATATACCACCAGTCGATATCGGTCCGAGTCTAACACCGACTGAAAGATGCCGTCTTATGGAGCTGCTCAACCAGTTCAAGGACTGCTTGTCATCGATATCACGAGTGGGTCAAATGCCTCTGACTAAGCATCGCATCATTGCGGAAGACACACCAAGACTGATCCGACAGAACCCATATCACGTCGCTCAGAAAGAACAACAGGTAATCCAGAAGCAAGTCAAGAAGTTGCTAGAGGATGATGTATTTCAACCATCAAAGTGTCCTTGGGCATCGCCAGTGGTACTCTTCAAAAAGAAAGATGACAGTTTGCGTTTTTGCGTCGATTATCGTAAGCTGAACCACGTTACAAAAAATTACGTTTATTTGTTACCAAGGATCGATGACTGTTTGGGCATGCTCACTGCTTCTCGTCAATTGACCTTAAAATTTGATACTGGCAAAGAGAAATAAATAAGTGCGACCGAGAAAAGAACGCCTTCGATCGTGACCGCAGACGGTATCTATGAATTCAAAGTCGTCGCTTTCGGTGTACGTAATAAATACTAATGGGTACCATTCTGTCCGGCCTGAAATGGAAAACAAGCCTGGTGTACCTCGACGACGTGATTGTTTTTTCGGTCACGTTTGAAGTACATCTAAAGCTGCTACTGTTAGTCCTTCAAGCCATATACAGGCCGCTGGACTCACACTAATACAGGAAAAATGCCACTTTGACTTCGAAGAACTCCAGCTCCTGGGGACACGTGGTAAGTCGCGAAGGTGTCAGGCCTGACCCAGATGAAACTGAAACCATCGCAAAGTTCGCAAGTCCTTTTGATAAGAAAGCATTCAGACGTTTCCTAGGTCTCTGCGCCTACTACCGGTTATTTATAGCAAGCTTTACACACATAACCTCTCCACTCAACCGCTTTACAAGGGAAGACGTTGCGCTTGTATGGGAGGAAGAGCAAGAAGTGTCGTTTAACGTGCTGGGGCAGCGTCTACCAACTCCACTCGTCCTCGCTCACTTCAACGAGGATGCACCAGCAGCCACCCATAAAGACGCCGGCGATGTGGGCCTAGGTGCTGTTCTTTTCCAGTGCCAAGATGGTGTGGACGAAGTAGTTGCCTACGCTAGTAGAACGTTGACGTGTGCCGAGTCCAACTACTCAACAAAGGAGAGTGTCTGGTTGTCGTTTGGGCAGTTGTGAAGTTACACGAAGAACAAAAATATTACTAGTCAAGATTCGCAGCAGAGGTGAAACATCACTCTTTTTTGGTTGACCAACATAAAAGACCCATCTGGACGTTTAGCGCGATGGAGTTTACGGCTCCAAGATTCCGACATGGCCGTAGTTTACAAGTTCAGAAAGCAACACTTAGACTCCGACTGTTTGTCAAGGTCACTGATTGAATCACCGGCTACAGAGGATGATGAATTCACAGGTGTTTTAGGAGTTGCTGATGCGGCTATCATTTCTCGGCAATAACAAGATGAGCGTGAGAGTGATCTCAACTCGCTTATAGAATTCTTGAACTGACGAGCAGCGAATGCACCAAGAGTGTTTTCGAAGAACTTATCGTTATTCTGTTTACGGGACGTAATTCTGTACAAAAATAATTTTCACCAACAAACAGAAGCTATCTGCTGGTAGTTCCTGAAGCTCTCCGCGCCGAAAGTTTACAAGCCTGCCATGGCGAAGCCACTGTGGGCCACCTCGGTTTCACAAGAACACCGACACGCGTCAAAGAAAAATATTACTGGCAAAAAATCGCTGCAGAGGTGAAACATACGCCCGAACATACACTGACTGTCAGCAGCGCAAGGTTCCTCCTGTCAAACCCACTGGGCTATTACATCTTGTGCTAGTGCCAGAAACTCCGTTTTTTCACGTCAGAATGGATCTGCTTGGCCAATTCCAAACATCGGACATCGGCAACAAATGAGTTATAGTGTAAAGCGTGAAAATTTGGGCAAGTTGGTAGGACATATCTGAATGTCCTACCAACTAACTACCTACTACCTACTAACTACCTAACTACCTACTAACTGAAGCTAGGTCCTTTGCCTACTGCATCCGTGTCAAGGTCTTGCCAGCAGAGGTGGCGTTCCTTTGTGCTGACTTCACTCCTTCGCTTGAACATGGTGCTCGCATTTGCAAGATTTTGCGATCAGAATGGTTGCGCCAGGCTTTCCTTTGTCGTGAGAGCCTCTATCTGCCGTTACACCATTCAGGAAGGCCCTCTACTGCCAAGAAGAAATGGCGCGAGCTATCTGCCTTGGCTGACAGCACGACAATATTTATGTGGCAACACACACTCCTTAGCATACCAGCTGTCCCTTCAATGAAACCAGTGTTGCCGAAGAACTGGGTACACCTCGTTAGTTATGTTGAACTTCCTGAGGAAGTGAATGAGGTTTTGGGACTTGGACTAAAGTTTGCTGTTGAACCTCGAAAAACGCCACAAGGGCTACTGACCCTCGTACGACAAGTTGCTCGACGCACCCCGGACAGCGAGATGAACCGGTGTGTTTCTGATGGTGAGGACGTTTTAACACGCTATAAACCGCCTAGCAGTGCAATGCCCACTTAAAATGTTGTATCTTTTTTAAAAGCTCAGTCTTTAGCTCTTTTACCATCGAACAATGAAGGTGGCTTTGCTGTTTTGCCTTCCCTTTTGTTTAAGGACAAGGCCACCATGGCTATAAACTCTGTTTTTAAACCCAGCGACTCTTCTATAGAAGAACCTAAATTGAAAACGAAAAGGCTTTGAAACTCTCTCGGCCTAGATAAAGTTGCAAAATCAATGGACAAATCAAAAAAGCTAAGTCTTGACATCATTTTTACCGCTAAGACGCACAAGATTGACTGCCCACTGTGGGTAATAGTTTCTGAAAACGGGACCTGGCAAAACAGGTCGCCTTGTTTTACAAGAACAGCTGAACCTATTACCTATTGACGATCCTTTCCTGGTAAAAGACTCTGAGGCAGTTATTAAGTTTTAAAGGTCTAATGAGCAAGGACTGAAGGCTTTCTCGATAGACGTGAAAGACCTATATTATTCACTTCCACAAAACGCACTGCTCCAGTGCCTAGAAGAATGCATTGATTCGTTTGGGTCGTTAAACTTCCCAATTGCGTCAGGTATGCCAGTTCATTGTTTTCTGGAATTCCTTTCACTTTATTTAAAGTCAACGGTTGCGTCTTGGAATGAGCAACATTTATTTCAAAAAAGCGGCGTTTGCATAGGTTCCTGTTTGGCACCAGTCCTGAGTGACATCTTTCTCGCGCATAAGGATCGCCACATTTAAAAAGATCTCCATTTGTCTCTCGTTGTGAAGGTCTGTAGGTTTGTTGATGATTTCATTGTATTTATTGACTGTTTGGATACTCTTTTTGAAGTTGTTGTCCGTAGTCTTTTTGATTCGTTTAAGAAGCACTTGTATCCTCTTGAACTTACTAATCAGCTATCGTCTGGAAATTCGATTAGGTTCTTATACCGAACGCTCCGTCTTAGAAGTAATCATTTGTGCTGGCTGCTTTCACCGAGAAGTGGTAAACCCCTTTTACCTCTCCACTCATCTCATTCAAAATTGGTGAAAAGGGGTATCATAAAATGTTGCCTGGCAAACGCTCTCAAGAGGTCATGCCCACACTCGATGCAATGCAGTTTCAAAGCACAGGTAGAGCGCCTCTTAAGCGCTGGTTAGTCGAGCACCCTGATTTCGGCTGTTGCGGAGAACTTTTGAAGCAAATGAAAAATCAAGGAGGGCGATCTCAGCCTCAAAGCGCGTCTGTTCCCATGAAATATGTTGCATTTCCTTATCTGCATAACGTGTCGCATCGGCTAAAAAAAATCGGTAAACGCGCTGGTGTCACTGTTGTGTTTTCCGCCTAAGAAAAGCTTGCAAAGCTCTGTAAGCTGGTGAATAATCCAGCTGCTATTAGAGAAAGATGCACTGTCAGACACGGAACGCGCTTTGTACCTTGTGTTATTGGCGTCGTATATCTCATTCCGCTTTCAAGCGGAATGTTATACAAATGGCAAACCGTAAGGTGCCTTAATAGCCGTTTAAGAGAGCGCAATAAGAATGTGCACAACGTAGTTCAAAGACACCTCGGAATCCACTGCCGAGACTGCGGCAGCGTGCCAGTTTGCGAGGTAGTAAGCAAGCAACACTCGCAGGCTACGCGTGAGATAATTGAAGCTTATTAAATAAACAAGTTTGACGGTAAATGTGTAAGTTGCCCATCGGTTGCGTTGTTGCAAGAAGATATTGCGTATCTCGATCTTTTTTCATTGATATGTGGGGTTTAACGTCCCAAAACCACCATATGAATCTGAGAGACGCCGTAGTGGAAGGCTCCGGAAATTTCGACCACCTGGGGTTCTTTAACGTGCACCCAAATCTGAGAAGACGGGCCTAGAACATTTCCGCCTCCATCGGAAATGCAGCCGCCACAGCCGGGATTTCTCGATCTTTTTTAAGTTACACATGTATTTGTTTTCAGCCTATTCAACAAGAGACAACAGCTTTTCTGAGATTGTATCGCAGTCGTCGTTTCTGCAGCCTTCTACGCATGCCCAATTTTCTCATTTTTCGCCTATATATACACACTATTCCCATATTAAACCTTCGCTGAAAGTCAGCGCTCTTTTCTGTCCTTGTTTTTTTTTCGCTTCCGTAGTCACGAGGTCACAACTTTAAGGTGTCGCTGTTCCTGCATTCTGCATTGGGTTATAGTGGCGACAGACTACCTCACCCGATACGCGGAGACCAAGGCAATTGCGAGTGGCACTGCAGCTTAAGTGGCCCAGTTCTTCATTCAGAACAATGTCCTGAGACATGGGGCTCCAGCTGTCGGCATAACAGACAAAGGTACTGCGTTTACAGCCGAGTTTTCGCGCACTGTGCTCACGCTAAGTGGCACAGAGTATAGGAAGACGGCAGCTTACCACCCACAGACGAATGGGCTTCCAGAACGACTGAACAAGATAATCGCTGACATGCTTTGCTTGTACGTCGACGTGAAAAACGAGAATCGGGACGAAATCTTGCCGTACATCACATTCGCGTATAATACGGCGTGCCAGGAAAGATCAAAAATCACGCCGTTCGCACTCATTCATGAAGGAGAAGTTACTACAATGCTTCACGTCATGCTGCCTACCGATTGCAATGATTCGGAGAAAGACGCCTCAGACTTCACTGAGCGCACCGACGACGCAAGCCAGCTTGCCCGCGTCAGAATAATCAACCAGCAGCAACCTGACGCCCAATGGTACAACCTTCGCCATCGATTCGTCGCTTATGAACCAGGCGATAGAGTCTGGGTCTGGTTTTTCGTACGACAGTGAGGCTTCTCAGAGAAGCTCCTATATACTCCGATACTTTGGACCCTACAAGTTTTTGGCCGTCCATGACGTGCGAAGTCGTGCCCGACGCCTTCTGCTGTTCGAAACGTCGCCAGCGTCTGCCTGATACAATGCACGTGGTCTGCATGAAACTTTACCACTCTGAGTGATGTAAACACCCTCTAGCCGCATCTCTACTGGTGAGCACCGGGACGACGCTCACTCTGGCGGGAGGGTAATGCCGTGCATACCTGCGTCTGGCTGCGAGATAGCGACGACAACGAAAATCGCGGATTTGCTCGAGAGGCGCAGCGCAGGTGTGTGAAGAAGATGACAATCTTAGTGGCCTTCTTTTGTGAGCGTCTCTATGGGTTCCACTGTCCGTGTTCCTAAATAAACCCTCTGTATTTTACAACCCACGACATGATATAGCGGGTACCACGCTTCTCCGAAGAATGAGTAAAGAGGGAATAGTGAATGCCTCCCTACTACACAAAACATATATCATGACTTACGGCATGATGAGTACTCTGCAAATGTGCTTGTATAAGTCATTCAAGAAGTGCTTAACAAAGGCTCTGAAAGGCCGCTCTTCCAGCTATCTCTGTGACTGCGCTGCGCGTTTCGCGCAGGGCTGGAGATTTTTTGTTTGTGTTGAGTAAATGAAATTCGGCAGATGTCACGTGCTCCCCAAATCAATGTTATGCGAAGCATGCAGGGGGAAGGGGACTGTGTTGTTGAGTGAAACTTTACGAAATGACGCTAACAATATTGCCACGGCCATTGAAAGAGATTGAGCTCTATACCCGAGTGGGTATGTGCTACTGGGAGACCGAATAGAGGACAAAAAATTGAAGTCCATGAGCTGATGTTTATTGTAAATGACTAGGCTTGACGTCTAGTACTTTACCGAGGACAAAGGACATATCGTCTTGTATTTATCGAGACCTTTTCTCGTGGAGGGGCCGTTTATCCTGGTGCTCGTGCCGCAAATCCCGAAGCTGGTGCCACGAATGCGGTCCCATAGGCCGACTGCCAGAACGCAGCCGTCGACAGAGCCGGTGCGTAGGTTGGTGGCGTGGCGTATGGGTTGAGCCTCACTGCCGTTGACACGTAGTCGTAGCCGTATGCTGGGGCACCAGGTGTGGCTTCAGCGGCATAGTTTCTTGAGGACTAAACGCGACCATCAACTCTGCGGCACGGCGAATCATTCTCTCTTCGAGGCCAGCCTGCTTGTACAATCCGGTCACGGCCACGTCGCCGCCACCACGGAAGAATCGCGGTAGGAAGGGTCTGACCGCGCCACCGTTGACTGCGACACCGCACGCCCACCTCGACTTTTGTCGAGCTCGCTCGACCCGAAGCAGCACGCCATTGACGATAGCACCGTTCATCTCGCGGATCGCTTCGTCTACGCAAGACATGTTTTCGAACTCGACGAACGCGAAGCCCGGGGATCTTGGCACCATCCACACTTCCTTGTGCTGTCCGTACTTGCCGAACTCGCGCTCCAGGTCGTCGTGGGTCATGGTGCCGTCGAGCCCTGCCACGAAGGTGCGTCCCAACAGTGAGCTGCCGCCTGGCGTGGTGGAGATGTTCGGGGTGATGACGGATAACGCTCTTGAACGCTTTTCGCCCACGCCACGATGCTCTTCAGCGCCACGACGTACCGCTTCTTTTTCTTCTTCTTCTTCTTCTTCTTCTTCTTCTCTGATAGTTCATACAAGATACAGAGGATTGGCTGAGTAGGAGGTGTATTTTCGCAGTATTTTTCTCAGTTTACAACTAAGGAAAGCTAGAGCTAACTAATATGGCAAATTTAAATACGAATTATTATTGATGATAAGATTTAGGCATCGTTAAGTTGGATAGAATTTCTTTTAGACTGATTGATAAATTCCGCAATGGTGAAGAACACATGCATTTTACATATGACAGCGGCGGCCGCGAGCGCACCGACATCAGAGTGAAGAGGATGATGATGGTCGCGGGTGCGCTCGTGGCACGCGGCAGTCGCTGATAGCGGGCAATTGAAATGGTTAACTGGTTGGATTAACACGTGATTTTAAGCCCATGCACACTTGGATTCAGGCGTGGCTGATCCATTTGGTTGGCCCATGTTGATTTAAAAAGTAGGATACAACTAGCTTGTTCTAGAAACATGTTTCCGCCTTAGTAACTGTAGGTATTTCTAAAGCTTATGACAGTGTAGAACACGATAAAGTAGTAAATTCGCTAACGCACGTGGGTTTACCCAATTACTTCGTTGCATGAATTTACTTCTTTTTAAAAGATAGAGAGTTTAATCGCTTTAAATCTGGCGTGCCTTCTTCGAAGTATAAACAAACTAGAGGTCTCCCCCAAGGTTCGGTCTTGTCACCATTAATATTGATTGTTTTATTCAGCCCAATTCCAGCACGATATTCGGTATTGTCACCATTATTATTTCTTGTTTTATTCTGCACAATTGCTGTACAACATAACGTACATATATACTCACGTACGTATGTATACGATGAGGACCTCACAATTTTGCTACAGCTGTAGTTATACATGCACTATATTAGGTGCTACAATTTTATATGAGTGCTCTGAACCCGTGGTTGGGCGACATTAATATTTGAATAAACATCAAGAAAAGTACAATCATAATTTTTCCGCTAATTATTCTAGTGCAGATTTTTGTACTTTACAGACAGGACGTTATTGCGCAGATGAAATTGATTAGGTAGTTAGAAGTAATTTATACCGACAATCTAAATCGAAGTCTGCATGTAGCAAATATCGTAGCTAAAGGAACACGGGTGGTTGGGATGCTTCATAGACACAGCAGTAAACGATGTTGTTTACGTCGCGATGTGCTTGTCACAATATATTGTATGTATACTAGGTCGATATTAGAGTTTGGCAGCGTCTTGGTTTCTGGAGGACCCACCCATAAAATTTGACAACTGGTACTTCTCTAACGCGAAACGTTACGATTATGTTTTGGGCTGCACAAATTTGTCACAATCATATTTATATGCGGAAGTGGTCCTGCCTTCTCTTCTTGCAAGGTTCCAAATACTATCAGTTCGTACCTTACTAAAAATATATGCATCTACACATAGGAGGTCGCAGCACGTTTTCAATAATGCATTGACCTCCTTTTTTAAACAACGGTGGTCTAGACTAAGGTGCCCACAAGTCATCGTCGTACAGAAGCATTTAGAAACATTACCACCGTTGTTTAAAAAAGAAGGATGCTTCAGTTTGTGAAGAAAACGCACGAGTTGGAACTGCATCTTCAGTGTTGAATTGGTTTTTTTTTCAATTCGTTCACCTACTTTACACCTATTAATCAAACAGAATTACTTGCAATTCTCTTAGCATTGCCTAAATATACTCTTTCTATAACAGATGATATCATTCTTACGGACTGCCCGTCTCTGTGTACTTCATTCCCTTCACCTAATATGTTCAATGCTCGACAAGTTTTTCACGCTTTGCCAGAAAATATTTACGCCTCATTCACTTGGTATGAACACCAGGGCATAAAGCAAGAACCTTTAATGAATGTGCAGATGCACTTCCTATGGCCTCACATATTGATCCCATAATTTCTATATTTCGACGCTATTAATTATTGTCGTGACACAATTTGAGAAATAAGCCATATCAGATAAATTTTGAAAACTCTCGCTTGGAAACATCTGAGTTATTTAAGGTACCCTTGAAAAAACCGATGATGCTTTCCTCGAATTAATGGCGGAGATATCAATTACAGGACTACGATGCCGAATCCCCCCACTAAACTATTATTTAAAAGGCCAGGTCTGGCGCAGTCTCCCTTTTGCCTCCACTTCAAGGACAATGAATCTCGGCATCATTGTCACTTGACACGCTGGTTATTTACAAATTATCACGGACGGCCGATTTTGGCGACCCCGCGTCACGGCAATTAATGGGCGCCGTATTCCCCCACTGACCGTGGGAACGGTGGGCGCATGCAAGAGAGCCGAGAAGTGCAGAATGGGGTGCTCTTTTTCGAACGTCGCCGCCGACCTTTGATCCTTTTGTAACTGCGGCGGCGTCTGCAAGGTCGTGGAAGGCCGCGATGTACCCCGAACAAGGATTAGACTACGGGACGCACCGGCTGAAAGCGAAACAGACTGACCGTTTCCCACGGAGGAAACCGTGGGAAAACCTCTGGTGGCCAAGTCATATGGCAACACCCCAACAGGTTGTCACTCTCCCTAGTTGAGGACCCTCTCCTAATTAAAAAGGTGTGAGGTCAATATATTTTTGAGGCGGAGTTCCCATCAATTAAATGCGCACGATTGGACCCATGTAGAGGTCCCTTGTCTCCAAGGAACAGAGCGAGGAGACACGAGGGGGATTTAAGCACAGGATTTTGCCCTGCTAGGCAGACTAGTCGATGACCAACATGGTGAAGAAACAGATCAACAAGTATCTCTTCTAGAAGTTTTTAGTGTGGCTCTGTATCGGCTGGCCACCTAAACTTAGCCGTTCGTCTAGTTGTGACTCAATATTAACGTCTGCAACGTAGACATCGAGACTTCGCCTCGAGTTTGCTCAACCTGCCCGAAGTCACCTGCAAGCACTAGCCTCCCGGAGCCACCAGCGTTGCAACACCGCCTACATCGCAGTCGTGCCAAAACTCTCGTCGACTTCTCGCCTCCGATCGTCGGGGACGCAATGTTGCCGGTCATCACACGTATGCCTTCACCTGTTTATATCTTCGAACTTTCTCCTCCGTCGTTCTATTGTTGTTAGTTTGTGTAGTTTGTAATAGTTCTCTTTGGTAAGCTGATTTATTGTTTTGTTTATACATTTTTTAGTTGTATCAAGTGTTGATGTATGTTGTTAGTTGTATTGAAGTGTTGTACTAGATCCCGTGTGCTGCCTTATCACTAGAGTAAAGTTTGTTTTGTTTTCTCACGTCTCTGATCTCTTCACTGTCTCTGCTTGCGTACGGAACGAAATAACCTGCTGTCATTCCCGTCGCCGACTTCGCACTGGCGATGCTAGAGTGGCAGCTTGTAACACAAATCAAAGAAAAAGACAGAACCTCTCCGTAGGTTGGCTTTAAATTTATCTCTTCCACTGGTCCTTTCTCTTGAAGCAACTGAAAAGGGTTTTAGCCACAGAAACATTTCCGAGGCCACGATGTGTGATTTTAGAAAAAAAAACACATCACAAAATAGAGTGTTAGGCTTTGGAAAAAATTCACTTTATTTCCAATCATATTAGCTTGTTGGCTTTTCTTTTTTCTTAACTCAACTCCTTCTATTTCTAATCTATGGTTTACTAACCTCTTCTTTTTTGAAACATCCTCATCTAAACATCCCGTCTGGTAAAACTATTTCATCTCAAATATTAAGTACCATTCGTTTCATGGCCGATATCCCATGGGGGGTCGCACCAGATTCTGAGGAACAACCAACCAACCAACCAATCAGTTGCGGCCGACACTTAGTGGAAAAAACAAGGTTCCTGGTCTGGTTCAACGTCTTCCTGCAGGGCTCTAGGTTAATCAGACTTCAACCCCCCCCCCCCCCCATTGGGTGCCCAACAGAATGCTCCCCGGCGTTAGAGTACGGATATCTAGGCCAATTTTAGGACGCTGCTCGAATATGTAAGTCTCGACATTTGTATGACGCTAAAATTATTTCCACAGGTATGAAGTGAGATTGAGCTATGCTACTATGGGTATGTTTCATTGGGAGAAAGAGGAGATAACGAAAAAAAAGACGTCGATGAGCTCGTGTTTATTGTAAATGATTAGACTCAAGGTCAGGTGCAAATTGCCGCGAGATCAAGCAGAGTCCCCGCCTGACGGCAACTGGCCGAAACGGTGAAGTTGGGATTGCTCCTTGCGTCGTCTGCTATAATAGCCACGTCGTGTTTCTATGTGCGCGTACGTCAAGCACGTTCTCAAAGTGTGGTCTGTCCCGTCATGTCAGCGCGAGTGTAACAGTTTCTACATAAGCCTGAAGTACGAAAGGAATTGGTCTTGCTCGGCTGCCATTGCATGTAATAGGATCGGTGAGTTAAACTTTCCATTGTGCTGTTTATTGTCGTCGTACCCTCTATTAACAAGAATAATTTAGGAGCGGGTGTGCCGCTTTTTGTTTCAAGCACATTGTATAAAGCTTGCTTTAGGCCGTGGACCTCAACATTAGCCCGACACCCTCCATGCCACATTGCCTCTTCCCGACGGGTGGACCGAGTGCCTGAACCTGCACCGTCGTCATACCCTATACATGGCCAAGAAGAAAGGTGAGGACCGGCATGTGGTGTTATGACCGAGGCTCGACGGCATCGCACCGCTGCTGCCAGTCATTACGGTTCGGGTTTAGCGGGTCTCATCATGGATAGCTGGCTGCCGTCACCAGACCCCTTTAGCCTATCTTGCAGGAAAGAAGGTGCCTTCTTCGAAAAGTGTTTACGCAGGTTTATTAACATTAAATACAGCACGGCGTTTCTCGCCAAATGACGAACATCTAGAAGTATCTGAGCACACGGGCCTACAACATTTCCGCCTTCATCGGAAATGCAGCCGCCGCAGCGGGGATTTGAGCACGTGACCTGCGGGTCAGCAGCAGAGTACCTTAGCCACTAGACCACCGTGGCGGGGCTTTCCTGTTGACTTCTGACTTCCGTACTTGATGTTCATCATCAAATTACGCAACCACTAATCGAAGATCGACAAATAGATTTTCAATTTTGATCTTTTCTGTCTCGCGGTCTTCGGTTCGTTTATAATTTTTCATATCTTCCTAAAATCACCAGTTCAACTTGTTTGGTAGAACATGAGCATCAACATACGTAGGCCAGTGTTTCAGAAAGCTGTCTCGCATGCACTAGTACTCTTTTTTCAGTGCGTGACACAGCGTCACACCTTGACAACTGATGAACGGAAAGTTGTTTGTACTCTTTTATTATTGTCTCTTTGCCGACGTTTGGTTCTCACGCTATAACTATCGGCATGTCATACCAACTAGCCAAAGCTGCCACACTTCAAATTATATTACTTTTACTTTTCTGTTTCGTCACCTCATAGACTTTTCTTTGCCTTTTTCTGTGCTTTTTTCCTTACTCATACATTGCTCTTTGTGCCAAATGGTTTTCGTCCCATGGTTTAATCTCTCCTCTATGGGCTTTCGCGCTCTGCGCAATAAACTCAGTTGGAAGTTAACGTTCGTGTCATTCCTGTCTCTGTGTCGTCGTTCTGTTTTCGCGCTGTAACTATTCGTGACTCCAGCAATTTATGCGGCACCTAGCGGCAATATAGTGAACATGCGTACTGAGGTCCAAACAGTCCAAGCACCAGTCGTATACGGTAGGAGCATGGTAGGATGATGCCGCCCGGAAAGAAAAAACAAACGGCCAAGCAGTTCTGCTGTGTTCTTCAGTGCACGTCAGCGAGATGGAAGGACAGCGCGATTTCGTTTCACGCATTTCCTTCCGAGGCCAAAGACCGAAGCCACGGAGCTTGGTGGATCGCGAATCTCCGCATCGGCAAGGACGTGAAACAGACGATACCGTTTGCTCAGGGCGTTTCGCACAACACGATTTCTTCTTTCCAGGTGAGGCACCACTGTTAACATCTTGACTCAAACCTACTAAATCACTATTGTATCCAGTAACTGCATAACGTTGCAGCTCCCGAAGTATGTAAACAAATCTCGGAGAAATGCGGTGCGCCATGTGCATCTTGCGATATAGCTGTGCTCTATTTTCTGCGTATGCTAACTGGAATAAAGGAACTTGATTCATTGGGCACACTTGAGAATACTATTTGCTGCATGTATTATGCCGCAATTTAGCAATTTCTGCTACGTTTGTCTTTACACGTGGCGACCACCCTGGAGGCACTTAACGTTTTGGTACAGCACATCGCTCGCGCAACTTAAACGGGTATCGGCAGTTCTGGCGTTTACTAGTATTGTGTTAGCCAGTTCTGGAAGCGATCGCTGTAAACTTGGCACTTTTTGAAAGCGCAGTCAATGGTTTGCGTGGCACGGACGAAATTGCAATGCACGCCGGCGCTTCTCAGCGCACAAGTAGGGAATTGTTTTCGTTTCAAGCGCGAATGTGTTGCATGTGATGCTGGTGTTTCACTCATACAGTTTTATTGCAATAATCTTCGACAAACGCGCGACCCTTGCGTGAATTTTTAGCCTTCTTTTCAGCCTCAAATGGCATCGCCACTAAGCCATCAATCGCCTCTAAGTGACGATTGATGGCGTTGAAGTGACAGCCTTAGTCGACACAGCTGCAGACTTTTTTGTATTGAGTGAACGATTGGCAGACAAACTGATGAAAGTCAGGACGAAAAGGACGGGCCCTTATATCCTAAATGCTGGGGGCCAGATAATGACACCCACGGGAAAATGTACAGCAAGACTCACGATGAGAATGTGATTTTGTAGCCACAATTCTGATCCTACCAGTGCGCTGGAAACCACAGATACTGGGAATGGACTTTTTGGGAGAGTACGGTGCTGTGGTTCACGTACGTGGCCGTGTATTTACATTCGCCCCTGACAAGCCTGTGACCCATGGTCCAGATGAAGAACCCAGGTTGTTACGTGTGGTGGACGACGACGTCTGCGTGCCACTACTGTCATGTCGTCTTGTTTCTGTGTGTTTCGGTGTGCACTGTAATGAAGACGCCATAGCTGAACGCTTCACTGCCCTTCTTTTTCGACAAGGCATTGCCATCGCTCACGGCATCGTCAGCATAGTGGATGGGTGCGCAGACGTGCTTCTGACCTACTTCAAGTAGGAGCGCCGGCACATCGATAAAGACACGGCTGTGGTATACCTCGAGGAGCTCGACTACTCTCAAGACTGTCTTATGCAAAAGGAGGCCACAGCCCTATAAGCTCCGCATACACCACCAGTCGATATCGGTCCGATTCAAATACCGACTAAAAGATGCCGTCTTATGGAGCTGCTCAAACAGCTCAAGGACTCCTTCTCATCGATATCACGAGTGGGTCAAATGCCTGGGACTAAGCAACGCATCATCGCGGCAGACACATCAAGACTGATCAAACAGAACCCATATCGCGTCGCTCAAAAAGAACGTCAGGTAATCCAGCAGCAAGTCAAGAATATGCGAGAGGATGATGTAATTCAACCATGAAAGTGTCCTTGGGCATCTCTAGTGATACACGTGAAAAAGAAAGATGGCAGCTTGTGTTTCTTCGTCGATTATCGTAAGCTTAACCAGGTTACGAAAAAAGACGTTTATTCATTACCACGGATAGATGACTGTTAAAAGACAGGCTACAGCATACTCGCTGCTTCTCGTCAATGGACCTTAAAATTTGATACTGGCAAACAGAAGTAGATGAGCGCGACTGAGAAAAGACCACTTGTAGTCGTGACGCCATACGGGCTTTATGAATTCAAAGTCGTCGCTTTCGGCCGGCGTAATATACAAATTGGTACCATTCTGTCCGGCCTGAAATGAAAAGCATGCCTGGTAAACCTCGACGACGTGATTGTTTTTTCGGCCTCGTTTGAAGAACATCTAAAGCTGCTACTGTCGGTCCTTCAAGCCATATACAGACCGCTGAACTCACATCAAAACCGGAAAAATGCCACTTCGACTTCGAAGAACTCCAGCTCCTGGGACACGTGGTCAGTCGCGAAGGTGTGAGGCCTAACCCAGATAAAACTGAAACCATCGCAAAGTTCGACACACCTGAGGATAAGAAAGCAGTCAGACGTCTACTGGGTCTCTGAGCCTACTACCAGCCATTTATAGCAGGCTTTGCACACATCGCGCCTATTCACCGAACCGCCTTACAAGGGAAGACGTTGCGTTTGTATGAGAGGAAGAGCAAGAAGTTTCGTTCAACGAGCTGGGGAACCGTCTGCACACTTCACTCGTCCTCGCTCACTTCGACGAGGATTCACCAACAGCCATCCATAAAGATACCGATGATGTGGGCCTAGGTGCTGTTCTTGTCCAGGGCCAAGAAGGTGTGGAGGGAGTGGTTGCCTACGCTAGCAGAACGTTGACACGTGCCGAGTCCAACTACTCAACAACGGAGGAGTGTCTGGTTGTCGTTTGGGCAGTTGCGAAGTTACACGAAGAACAAAAGTATTACTAGCCAAGAATCGCAGCAGAGGTGACACATCACTCTTTGTTGGTTTACCAACATGAAAGACCCATCTGGACGTTTAGCACGATGGAGTTTACGGCTCTAAGAGTTAACATGGCCGTAGTTCACAAGTTCGGAAAGCAACACTTAGATGCCGACAGTCAAGCTCACTGAATGAATCACCGGCTACAGAGGGTGATGAATTCGCAGGCGTTTTAGGAGTTGCTGATGCGGCTATGATTTCTCGGCAACAACAAGATTAGTGGTAGCTCAACTCGCTTATAAAATTCTTGAACGGACGAGTCGCCAATGCACAAAGAGTGTTTTCGAAGAACTTATCGCTATTTTGTTTACGGGACAAAATTCTTTAAAAAAGAGTTTTTATCAACAAATAGAAGCTATCAGCTGGTAGTTCCTGAAGCTCTCCGTGGTAAAAGTTTACAAGCCTGCTATGACGAAGCCACTGTGGGCCTCCTCGGTGTCACAAGAACACCGACATGCGTCAAAACATTATTACTAGCCAAAAATCACAGCAGAGATGAAACATTACGCCCGAACATGCACTGACTGTCAGCAGCGCAAGGTACCGCCTCTCAAACTCACTGGGCTAATACATTCAGTGCTAGTGCCAGAAACTGTTTTCTGAATCAGAATGGATCTGCTTGGCCCATTCCTAACATCGGACATCGGCAACAAATTGGTTATAGTGGCGACAGACTACCTCACCCGATACGCAGAGACCGAGGCGATTGCGAGTGGCACTGCAGCTGAAGCGGCCCAGTTATTCATTCAGAACAATGTCCTGAGACATGGGGCTCCAGCTGCCGTCATAACAGACAACGGTACCGCGTTTACAGCCGAGCTTTTTGCGCACTGTGCTCACGCTAAGTGGCACAGCTTATAGGAAGACGGCAGCTTACCACCCACAAACGAATGGGCTTACAGAACGACTGAACAAGATAATCGCTGACATGCTTTGCATGTACGTCGACGTGAAAAACGAGAATGGGGACCACATCTTGCCGTACTTCACATTCGCGTATAATACGGCGCACCAGGAAAGAACGAAAATGACGCCGTTCCCACGAATTCATGACAGAGAAGTTACTACAATGCTTCACGCCATGCTGCCTTATGATTGAAATGATTCAGAGACAGACGGTTCAGACTTCACTGAGCGCACCAAGGCAGCAAGGCAGCTTGCCCGCGTCAGAATAATCAATCAGCAGCAACTTGACAACCAATCGTACAACCTTCGCCATCGATTCGTCGCTTAAGAACCAGGCGATAGACTCTGGGTCTGGTTTTCCGTACGACGCCGAAGCTTCTCGGAGAAGCATCTACCCCGATACTTTGGACCCTACAAGGTTTTGGTCGTCTTAGCGACGTGACGTGCGAAGTAGGGCCCGACGCCTTCTCCTGTTCGAAACGTCGCCAGCATCTGCCTGAGACAATGCACGTGGTCTGCATTAAACTTTACCACTCTCAGTTATGTAAACACCCGCTAGCCGCATTTCTACCTGGTGAGCACCGAGACAACGCTATCTCTGGCGGGAGGGTAATGCCGTGCATAGCTGCGTCTGGCTGCGAGATAGCGACGACAACGAAGATCGCGGATTCGCTCGAGAGGCGCAGCGCAGGTGAATGAGGAAGACGATAATCTTTGCGGCCTTCTTTTGAGAGCGTCTCTATCCCCCTTTGTGGGTGAGCGCCATCCATAAGAAGTCATCATCAACATCATTACGATCATCATCATCATCATCATCATCATCTATGAGTTCCACTGTCCTTGTTCCTAAATAAACCCTCTGTATTTTATAACACACGACATGATATAGCGGGTACCACGCTTCTCCGAATAATGAGTAAAGAGGGAATAGTGAATGCCTCCCTACTGCACAAAACATATATCATGACTCACGGCATGGTGGGTACTCTGCAAGTGTGCTTGTATAAGTCATTCAAAAAGTGCTTAACAAAGGCTCTGAAAGGCCGCTCTTCCAGCTATCTCTGCGACTGCGCTGCGCATTTCGCGCAGGGCTTGAGATTTTTTTTTGTGTGTGTGTGTTGAGTAAATAAAATTCGGCTGATCCCACGTGCTTCACAAATAAATGTTATGCGAAGCATGAAGGTGAAGGTTACTGTGTTGTTGAGAAATGCCGCTAACAGTATTGCCGCGGCCATTGAAAGATATGGAGCTCTATACCTCAGTTGGTATGTGCTATTGGGAGACAGAATACAGGATGAAGAGAAGTCCATGAGCTCGTGTTTATTGTAAATGGCTCGGCTTTACGTCTAGTGCTTTACCATGCACAGAGGCCATATCGTCTTTTATTTATCGAGACCCTTCCTCGTGGAAGTGCCGTGTATCCCGGTGCTGGTTCCGCAAATCCCGATGCTGGTGCCGCGTATGTGGTTCCATAGAGCGACTTCCAGAACGCAGCCGCCGGCAGAGCTGGCGTGTTGGCTGGTGGCGCGGCGTATGGGTTGGCCATCACTGTCGTCGACGCGTAGTCGTAGCCGTATCCTGGGGCACTGAGCGTGGTATCAGCGGCATAGTTTCTTGACGACTAAACGCGACCATCAACTCTGGGGCGCGACGAATCATGCTGCGTTCGAGGCCAGCCTGCTGGTACGATCCTGTCACGGCCGCGTCGCAGCCATCACGGCGCGATCGCGGTAGGAAGGGTCCGACCACGCCACCGTTGACTGCGACACCGCACGCCCGCCTCGACTTTTGTCGAGCTCGCTCGACGCGAAGCAGCACGCCATTGACGATAGCACCGTTCATCTCGCGCATCGCTTCGTTTACGTACGACATGTTTTCGAACTCGACGAACACGAAGCCCGGGGATTTTGGCGCCATCCGCACTTCCTTGTGCTGTCCGTACTTGCCGAACTCGCGCTCCAGGACGTCGTGGGTCATGGTGCCGTCGAGGCCTGCCACGAAGGTGCGTCCCAACAGTGAGCTGCCGCCTGGCGTGGCGGAGATGTTCGGGGTGACGACGGATAACGCTTTAGAATGCTTTTCGCCAACGCCACGATGCTCTTCAGCGCCAGATGATGATGATGATGAATCCACAGACATGGCTCGTACCCACTCAGGGGGATTGGCCAAGAATCGATTGCTTAATTAAGTAAGTTTTTTTTAAATATCGAAACCACCCACCAGAAAAAAGAATGAAAAAAGTAAAGACACCCTAGTCAGAATGAATGGAGTGTATTAGTTGCTTGTCACTCGTGCAGATAAGACAACTATTCATTACCTTGAATAAGAATCAGGATAGTTAAACAATGCTCTTGTGTTCGTTGGAAATATTATTATTATTTTTTTTGCATGAATAATAATCACGCAATTAAAAGCTTAATTCTTTTACTTTCATTCAGCTGCTTGCAAACTGCGTAGAAAACGTTCTCGTGGCTGAAGCCCAGATCGTAAGCACCGAAGGAAAGTATGTTTTCTATAGTGAAATTCAACCCCAGGCTAGTCAATGGGAGGGCTAAGAATGTTTTCCTAAGCAATTTGTATCGGCGGCATGATAAAAAATAGTGCTCTATTGTTTCCAATTCTGAACAAAAGTTGCATAGTGGTGATATCGCCAGACCAGCCCTATGTGAATAGAAATTTAACGGGGGCACACGACATCGAAATCTGGTTATTATGGTTTCCAACTGTTTTGTAGGACACCAATGACTTTTCCATGGAAATCTTAAGTGAGTAAATTCTGGTGTTGACAATATTGCTTCCATAGCGTCTGCACTGAGCGCAAGCTTTCTGTATCTTGTCGCTGTTATAGTGGCCACTTCGGGAAGGACTGATAGTACTGGCCCTTCCAATGCTGCTCGTGCTAGAGAATCGGCGATTTCATTTACTTCTAAGCCGCAATGACCGGGTACCCATACTAGTTTCAGTAGCTGCAGCTGAGGAGGAACTAGCATAAGGAGCGAATTTAGGGCCATCGATTTTGTTGACGCCGTAATCGACGTACATACTGACAGGGAATCCGTTATTATGATCGCATTAGCGGCATTCAAAGGTAGCTTTCGCAGCGCTAGAACTATTGCCAACAGCTCAGCTTCAAAAACTGGGGTGAAATCCGGTAATCCCAATGAAAAAGACCAGTCAAGCGAATGTCAGTATATACCTACACCTGTCTTTTCATTCAATACTGAAGCATCTGTCGCTATAATGTTATTCGTTTCCGCGTGTGCAAGATAATCCTGCAGTCGGCTATTTAAGACCCTATAGGATTGTAATTTGGGCTTAGAGGGAAAAATCTCATCGAATTCAGTCTTAAGAATTTGATTTGTATCCTGCGCAGCAATCACATCTCAAATTTTTACATTTAACCTATCTAGTGGTTTCTGGACAAAAGCAATTTGAGGTGTTCGAAAGCGTGGCCAATGGGCAAGAAAAAATCTGTCTGGGTCATTTATAAAATCATACTCAGATCGTCTTGGCGCATAGCTATAAAATTTCAGAAACGTCTGAACCGTTAGGATACGAAAACGGCAAGGCAATGTAGGTAATCGTGCTTCTTGATACAAAACATTGTTTCTTACAAACCTCGGAAGTCCTAGACACAATCTCAAGGCTTCTCGTTCCAGCATAACCAGAGGCTTTATTTTTTAAGCAGGGCCACCTGAGAACAATACGCACCCGAATTCTAGGATTGGTCGCATATACATTTTATAGATCATCACCATTGTGCTTCTGCGTAGACCATATCGGCGGCTGCTCAGTCTACGAAGAATTCCTAAGGCGCGTTGTGCTTTAGATGCCATGCTTTCTATGTGAGGAGTCCAGTTTAGGTTGGCATTATAAGTTACTCCCAAATATTTAAGAGATTCCACATGTGGAATGGGCTCTTGTTTATAACATATTGAAATTGAGATGGGATCAGATAACGGGAATATCAATACTGCACTCTTAGGTCATGCAGACTGCATCTCGCCATCTCTCCAGCATATTGACATATCTCTGTAGCGTTTGATATAAAGAATATATGTCACTATGTGCCGTGAAAAATGCAATATCGTCAGCATATACAAACACCTTCACGTCCTGGCAATGCGGTATAGTGCTCATTAAGATGTTAAATAGAACTGGCGATAATACAGCGCCTTGGGGGACACCCCGTGTTTGTTTGCACTTTGACGATGCGCAACCATCCTTAAAGCAATAGAACTCCCTTCCTCTCAAAAATTCCCTCCCCCACGCCAATATATATTTTGGGAGATTGTGGCTCTCTAATATGTCTAATAATACTGAATGTTCTACACTATCGTATGCCTTAGCTATATCCAATGTCACTAGTGCCGCATGTTGTCTTTTTTTGCGAGCAAGCTGAATGCGGCTTTCTAAATCTGCGTGTGCACACCAGATTGAACAATCTGTTCTGAAGCCAATTCGATTTGGATTTAATATCGAATTTTCCTCCATGCATATTGAAACTCTTTTATTGGGCACTCTTTCGATGAGCTTCACCATATTAGATGTAAGAGAAATGGGTCGAATGTTTTCTATGACATATCCGAATCCTTGTCTTTTTTGTATCGGCACTATTTTAGCTAATTTCCACTCATACGGAATCCAGGCATATTTTAACGAATAATTTACAGTGTTTAGTAGGTCACATGGTGATAATTTGAATAATATTTTTATCATAGCAGTTGTGATTCCGTCCGGACCAGGAGCTGACGAGGGCAAACCTTGTATCACTTGTGCTAACTCTTCCTCTGTAACTTCAGTAACTTCAATCGTTGACGCTGGTTTTTGTGGATCGTAAGGCTTAGTTGATGTAAATCTACACTCCAGGCCTTTAGCCATGGTTTATAAGGATTTCTTTGTTTCTTCCAAGCACATATTCTCAAACCCTATATTATTTTGAGATGGCATCATTTTACGTGATCTCATGAACCTGAACAGCGCCTTTTTGTTACAAGCTTTTGAAAGGTGATCATAATGTTTTCTATCATATTGTTTCTTAGCTAAAAAGACCGTGCGTTTGAAAATTGCAGCGTGATACTTGTAATCAGACCAGTTTTGAGGGCACTGGTTATAAATAAGTTTTTTCCAAGCTGCCTTTCTTCGTCGGAAATCCCGGGCACAATCCGAGTTCCACCACGGACTGTGGGTTGTGCTCTTTGCGGAATCCACAACGAATTCTGCGTTTTTATATGTTCTTTTGATCAGTGCACTTAGTCTCATGGCTTTTGTATCTTCTTGCTCTTCAGAATGAGTTGCCAACGCAGATTCTAAATCTTTCCTAAATTTGGTGTAATTAATAAACACTCGAGTCTTAGAGCCTGACATTATAACTTGGCAAGCAATCTCGAATAATATTGGCAAATGATCACTGTTAGTTGCACAATCACACGCACTCCACGACAAACTAGTGAGTGATGAACTCACAAAGCTTAAATCTAAGGCTGAACGAGACCTATCACTAATGTAAGTGGGTGTTCTTGAATTCAGGCAACACAAGTTATTATCCGCTGTCCACTCCCATAATCTCTTACCACATTGATCAGTTCGGAAACCCCAGCACGTATGATGAGAATTGAAATCGCCGATTAGAATTTCATTTTGATAACTAGAAGTCACTGCAGCGTCTAAACATCGAGTATCTATTACACCTTCAGGAAAGTATGCATTCACCACCAAAAAAGGCATGCAGCCTGGTAAGGTTATTTTTAAGGCGAGAATTTCACTGTCAGGTGACATGAGCTTATACGCAATTTTTGCTTTGAGACTTATTCTATTATTAATAAAAAATGCCAAACCTCCACCTTTCGATGGACGGTCTAGACGGAAAGATCTGAATCTATTTAATTGAAAAGACTGATGCATTGAAAGCCAAGTTTCTTGCAGTGCAATAATATCTGGAGAAAATTTCGATGCCAAATATATTAGATCAGTTGCTGCAGAGTGAATTGATCGGCAATTTCAATGAAGAATTTTAGGTGACCCTATTTTTGCTCTAAAATAGCCTCAGCGATGGCCTTGTTTAGAAAATTTTCTTTAAGAAAATCAGCTATAGACAGGGTGTTCTTCTGGTACTTTTTGGTTTTTGAATCGACAGGTGCGATGCCTTTTTTGTATAAAGGGGATCTCGAGCGCTTTAGCGATCGGGGATCCATCTCCATTTCGTCTGAGTCCTCCACTTTCTTGGTAAGCTCGCATTGAGATACGCTACCTTCCTCTACTGAATCTGCAGCTACCATAGGTTGCTGTGGCATATCAGAGCCATACTTCTTTGAAATTTCAAGGGAGTCACGAATGTGAAGGGCTTCCGTAGCCTGATCTGGCGTAGCAGAGTCATACTCCTTTGCAAACTCCGAGGAGTCAATAATGTTACGTGGTGCACTGTGGTTGTTTTCCGCTGTACCCAACATTTGAGCCATCCGGTTCGATAGAATCTAGGCCAAGGACTCACAAATATTCCCAGCGATGTGCTCCATTGCCTTCTCCACTGCCTTCTCAATCGCTTCCGCAATAGGGACAGAGAGAGCTTCCATTGTTGGCATATTACGAGCTGTAACACCGGCGTAGCCTTGTGTTCGTGCTTGTATTTCAAGTGCTGCTTCCTTCCGTGAACACCGTCTTCGTTCTACTATCTCTAGAATTTCCAGTTCACGTACCATTGCCAAACAACTAGAGCTATCGGCCGCATGAGCTTCGCTACATAGGCAACACTTTTCGTTATCACTCAGACAGTCGCTAGAATTGTGACCTTCCCCGCATACCTTACAACTGACCGCTGACCTACAACCTTTCATTGTGTGAACATAACGCCAGCACTTTATGCATTGGAGCGGACGAGGAGAGAGCGGATCTACTCTGTAAATTAAAGGCCAAGCCTTAATTTCTGATGGTCGGACTGATCCCACAAATGTCACAATTACAGACTCAGTTGGTATTTTGTTGTTATCAACCACCCGTCCACACCGATAGACTGAAATAGCACCTGCTGGCGAAAACAGCTCTAGTACTTCGGAGGGTGGCATGTTGTCATCGACGCCACGAACTAGACCTCGGGTACATGCTAAATGAGAAGGTATGAACGCGCTCACCGGCTGGGATGCAAGCGTTGAGCACTTTAGAAGATCTAGGACACAGGACTGGTCTGGCGAAAAGCACAGTATGCCTCCTCTGCCGAACTGGCGGACCTCCGTTATGGACTGGTATTGGGCCGTCACTGACCGTAATTCCGCCTGAATGATCTTCGGGTTTTTCATCCGAATGATGCCGTCATTGTTTGGGACTAGAGCCACTGGAACCGATGATATTCCGTTGCTCAAAAAAAGATCCACTGGCACCTCCTTTCGATCCGTAGAAGCAGACCAAAGAAAAGCCCCTGGCCCTGGCGAAGATAAGGGCATCTTGTCTTGTCTGAACTGCACAAAAAACACTGATCAAACAACTATTGCAGTATAAGAAACGATGGTAGATCAATTAACCAACAACAGCTACTTAATTCTTGGCCACACCCCGAGAGCAAGCTTCAACGACTAGAGCCTTGGCGAACAGGAGCCAGTCCGCGAAAGCGCCACGACGTACCGCTTCTTTTTTTCTTCTTCTTCTTCTTCTTCTTCTTCTTCTTCTTCTCTGATAATTCATGCAAGATACAGAGGATCAGCTGAGTATTAGGTGAAATTTCTCAAATATTTTTCTCAGTTGTCAACTAAGGAAAGCTAGAGCTAACTAATATGGCAAATTTAAATACGAATTAATATTGATGATAAGTTTTAAGCATTGTTAAATTGGATAGAATTTCTTTTAGATTGATTGATAAATTCCGCAATAGTGAAGAACACATGCATTTTACATATGGCAGCGGCGGCCGCGAGGGCACCGACATCAGAGAGAAGAGGATGATGATGGTCGCGGGTGCGCTCGTGGCACGCGGCAGTCGCTGGTAGCGGGCAGTTGCAGTGGTTAACTGGTTGGATGAACACGTGATTTTAAGCCCATGCACACTTGGATTCAGGCGTGGCTGCTCCATTTGGTTGGCCCATGTTCATTTGGAAAGCAGGATACAACTAGCTCGTTCTTGAAACATGTTGCCGCCTTAGTAACTGTAGTTATTTCTAAAGCTTATCACAGTGTAGAACACGGTAAAGTAGTAAATTCGCTAACGCACATGGGTTTACCAAATTACTTCGTTGCATCAGTTTACTTCTTTTTAAAAGATAGAGAGTTTAATTGCTTTCAATCTGGCGTGGCTTCTTCAAAGTATAAACAAACTAGAGGTCTCCCCCAAGGTTCGGTCATGTCACCATTATTATTGATTGTTTTATTCAGCCCAATTCCAGCACGATATTCGGTATTTTCGCCATTATTATTTCTTGTTTTATTCTGCACAATGGCAGTACAACATGACGTACATATATACTCACGTACGTATGTATACGATGACGACCTCACAATGTTTGCTACAGCTGAAGTTATACATGCACTATATTAGGTGCTACAATTTTATATGAGTGCTCTGAACCCGTGGTTGGACGACATTAATATTTGAATAAACATCAAGAAAAGTACAATCATAATTTTTCTGCTAATTATTCTAGTGCAGATTTTTGTACTTTACAGGCAGGACGTTATTCCGCAGATGAAATTGATTAGGTATTTAGAAGTTATTTATACCGAAAATCTAAATTGAAGTCCGCATGTAGCAAATATCGTAGCTAAAGGAGCACGGGTGGTTGGGATGCTTCATAGACACAGCAGTAAACGATGTTGTTTACGTCGCGATGTGCTTGTCACAATATATTGTATGTATATTAGGTCGATATTAGAGTTTGGCAGCGTCTTGGTTTCTGGAGGACCCACACATAAAATTTGACAACTGGTACTTCTCTAACGCGAAGGGTTACGATTATGTTTTGGGCTGCACAAATTTGTCGCAATGATAATTTATATGCGGTAGTGGGCCTGCCTTCTCTTCTTGCAAGGTTCCAAATACTATCAGTTCGTACCTTATTAAAAATATATGAATCTACACATAGGAGGTCGCAGTACGTTTTCAATGATGCATTGACCTCCTTTTTTAAACAATGGTGGTCTAGATTAAGATGCCCACAAGTCATCGTCGTACAGAAGCATTTAGAAACATTACAAGTAAACCTTCGTGAAGTATTGGTACTAAGATGTATTCAGACCATTAAAATATGCTTTGACATATATTTCCCGAAAATTGTAAAAATCTTCCCTACAGGTACCTAAATGCCATTTTGAAAAACCACTTCGCAAGATTAGTATTAAAAATTTTAATAGCAACTGATGCTGCAGTTTGTGAAGAAAACGCACAAGTTGTAACTGCATCTTCAGTGTTGAATTGGTTTTTTTTTCAATTCGTTCACCTACTTTACACCTATTTATCAAACAGAATTACTTGCAATTCTCTTAGCATTACCTAAATATACTCTTTCTATAACAGTTGATATCATTCTTACAGACTGCCCGTCTTTGTGTACTTCATTCCCTTCACCTAATATGTTCAATGCTCTACTAGTTTTTCACGCTCTTGCCAGAAAATATTTTTGCCTCATTCACTTGGTATGAATACCAGGGCATAAAGGAAGAACCTTTATTGAATGTGCAGATGCACTTCCTAAGGCCTCACATATTGATCCCATAATTTCTATATTTCGACGCTATTAATTATTGTCGTGGCACAATTTGAGAAATGCGCCACATCAGATAAATTTGAAAAGTCTCGCTTGGGAACATCTGAGTTATTCAATGTACCCTTGAAAAAACCGTTGGTGCTTTCCTAGAATTAATGGCGGAGATATCAATTACAGGACTACGATGCCGAATCCTCTAATTAACTATTATTTAAAAGACCAGGTCTGGCACAGTCTCCCTTTTGCCTCCACTTCAAGGACAATGAATCTCAGCATCATTATCATTTCACACAAGGGTTATTTACAAATTTTCATGGACGGCCGATTTTGGCGACCCCGCGTCACGGCAATTAACGGGCGCCGTATTCCCCCACTGACCGTAGGAACGGCGGGCGCATGAAAGAGATTCGAGAAGTGCAGAATGGGGTGCTCTTCTTCGAACGTCGCCGCCGACGTTTGATCCTTTTGTAACTGCGGCGGCATCTGCAAGGTCGTGGAATGCCGCGATGTACCCCGAACAAGGATTAGACTACGGGACGCACCGGCTGAGAGCCAAAGAATCTGACCGTTTCCCACGGAGGAAACCGTGGGAAAACCTCTGGTGGCCAAGTCGTATGACACTACCCCAACAGGTTGTCGCTCTCCCTAGTAGAGGGCCCTCTCCTTATTAAAAATGTGTGAGGTCAATATATTTTTGGGGCGGAGTTCCCATCAATTAAACGCGCACGATTGGACCCATGTAGAGGTCCCTTGTCCCCAAGGAAGAGAGCGAGGAGACACGAGGGGGATTTAAGCGCAGGATTTTGCCCTGCTAGGCAGACTAGTCGCTGACCAACATGGTGAAGAAACAGATCAACAAGTATCTCTTCTAGGAGTTTTTAGTGTGGCTCTGTATCGGCTGGCCACCTGAACTTAGCCGTTCGTCTAGTTGTGACGCGATATAAACGTCTGCAACGTAGACATCGAGACTTCGCCTCGAGTTTGCTAAACCTGCCCGAAGGCACCTGCAAGCACTAGCCTCCCGGAGCCACCAGCGTTGCAACACCGCCGACATCGCAGTCGTGCCAGAACTCTCGTCGACTTCTCGCACCCGATCGTCGGGGACGCAACGCTGCCGGTCATCACACCTATGCCTTCACCTGTTTATATCTTCGAACTTTCTCCTCCGTCGTTCTATTGTTATTAGTTTGTGTAGTTTGTAATAGTTCTCTTTCGTAAGCTGATTTATTGTGTTGTTTATATACTTTTTAGTTGTATCAAGTGTTGATGTATGTTGTTAGTTGTATTGAAGTGTTGTACTAGATCCTGTGTGCTGCAATATCACTAGACTAAAGTTTGTTTTGTTTTCTCACGTCTGTGATCTCTTCACTGTCTCTGCTTGCGTATGGAATGAAATAACCAGCTGTCATTCCCGTCGCCGACTTCGCGCTGGTGACGCTAGAGTGGCATTTGTAACACGAATCAAAGAAAAAGACTGTTCGAACCTCTCCGTAGGTTGGCTTTAAATTTATATCTTCCACTGGTCCTTTCTTTTGAAGCAACTGAAAAGGGTTTTAGCCACAGGAACGTTTCCGGGGCCATGATGTGTGATTTTATAAAAAAAACACATAACAAAATTGAGTGTTAGGCTTTGGCAAAAATTCACTTTATTTCCAATCATATTAGCTTGTTGGCTTTTCTTTTTCTTAACTCAACTCCTTCTATTTCTAATCTATGGTTTACTAACCTCTTCTTTTTTGAAACATCCTCATCTAAACATCCCGTCTGGTAAAACTATTTCATCGCAAATATGAAGTACCATTCGTTTCATGGCCGATCTCCCATGGGAGGTCGCACCAGAATCTGAGGAACAACCAACCAACCAACCAATCAGTTGCGGCCGACACTTAGTGGAAAAAACAAGGTTCCTGGTCTGGTTCAACGTCTTCCTGCAGGGCTCTAGGTTAATCAGACTTGAACCCCCCCCCCCCCCCATTGGGTGCCCAACAGAATGCTCCCCGGCGTTAGAGTACGGATATCTAGGCCAATTTTAGGACGCTGCTCGAATATGTAAGTCTCGACATTTGTATGACGCTAAAATTATTTCCACAGGTATGAAGTGAGATTGAGCTATGCTACTATGGGTATGTTTCATTGGGAGAAAGAGGAGATAACGAAAAAAAAGACGTCGATGAGCTCGTGTTTATTGTAAATGATTAGACTCAAGGTCAGGTGCAAATTGCCGCGAGATCAAGCAGAGTCCCCGCCTGACGGCAACTGGCCGAAACGGTGAAGTTGGGATTGCTCCTTGCGTCGTCTGCTATAATAGCCACGTCGTGTTTCTATGTGCGCGTACGTCAAGCACGTTCTCAAAGTGTGGTCTGTCCCGTCATGTCAGCGCGAATGTAACAGTTTCTACATAAGCCTGAAGTACGAAAGGAATTGGTACAGCACACTGGAAAACTTTCCAGTGTGCTGTTTAGTGTCGTCGTACCCTCTATTAACCAGAATAATTTAGGAGCGGGTGTGCCGCTTTTTGTTTCAAGCACATTGTATAAAGCTTGCTTTAGGCCGTGGACCTCAACATTAGCCCGACACCCTCCATGCCACATTGCCTCTTCCCGAGGGGTGGACCAAGTGCCTGAACCTGCACCGTCGTCATACCCTATACATGGCCAAGAAGAAAGGTGAGGACAGGCATGTGGTGTTATGACCGGGGCTCGGCGGCATCGCACCGCTGCTGCCAGTCATTGCGGCTCGGGTTTAGCGGGTCTCATCATGGATAGCTGGCTGCCGCCACCAGATCCGTTTAGCCTAACTAATCTTGCAGGGAAGAAGGCACCTTCTTCGAAACGTGTTTACGCCGGTTTATTCACATTAAATACAGCAAGGCGTATCTCGCCAAATGACGAACATCTAGAAGTATCTGAGCACACGGGCCTACAACGTTTCCGCCTTCATCGGAAATGCAGCCGCCGCAGCGGGGATTTGAGCACGTGACCTGCGGGTCAGCAGGAGAGTACCTTAGCCACTAGACAACCGTGGCGGGGCTCTCCTGTTGACTTCTGACTTCCGTACTCGATGTTCATCATCAAATTACGCAAACACTGATCGAAGATCGACCAATAGATTTTCAATTTTGATCTTTTCTGTCTTGCGGTCTTCGGTTCGTTTATATTTTTTCATATCTTCCTAAAATCATCAGTTCATCTTGTTTGGTAGAACATCAGCATCAACATACGTAGGCCAGTGTTTCAGAAAGCTGTCTCGCATGCACTAGTACTCTTTTTTCAGTGCATGACACAGCGTCACACCTTGACAACTGATAAACGGAAAGTTGTTTGTACTCCTTTATTGAAGTCAAAAGAGTAACAACGGCACTGCATATCCAAGTGTATGTTTAAATGCAGAGAGATGTATGGTATCTTGAATAACGTGTGCCGAAAAATGTGTCCGGCTCAGACCATCTTGTAGAAAAACGACCATCACAAGACAGCGGGATGAAACGGCGACACACAAATGCCATGGCATGCAGGCGACGGCGGGCGCTCAGCTGGCGTGGCGACGTCCGGGAGGCAGAGGGGACGGTGTGTTTTTTTTTCTTTTTTTTCGCGCTCACACTTGTGACTGAACGGTTCTGCGTAAGTGGATGCGGGCTCCTGGTGCCAGGCTGGCGCGACAGTGATGACGGCTCTCCCCCTTTTTTTCTTTTTTTTTCCTTCTTGCGCCTGCTCTTGCCAGCTGTATGCGCGACTTCCGTGCCACGTGGATGTCACGGGTATTTTTTTATTGCTGGGCTCCCTATAGTAGGGATTTTAGTCAGTAAGCAAGAGCGCTCCGGCTATGTGTCGTTTGTTATCCGGCGCCCGACTTTGAGTGTACAGACCGAACATATACAGATGTAGCGCACGAACGGCGTGATGTAGTGGCGACACCATTTAAGGCTGAAGAAAAGGCTACAGGCCGGAAATTTTCAGATGTAGTGCACGAATGGCGCGATGTAGTGGCGATGCCCTTCGAGGCCGAAAAGAAGGCTAGTACCTGTAAGGACATGGTTGAGATTCGAACCCGTTGCGAAAAAAAAGAGTTCGCGATCGAAGCAGGGTGTGAGGGTTCCGTGGTTGTAGAAACGCTTATAAGATTCACAGAGTGTTCCACGAAAATTGAACCTTGCAGCCCTATAGACGATGTTGATTATATGTTTTACTCCCAGTGCCAGCTGTGTAGGATAAGAAGAACCAGAAACTCGCAATACACGAACGGCCCCTACGCTTGATAGCTGTACATGCTTGAGGCCACGTATTCAGAAATACCCTCAGGCCTGCAAACCCTACTGATGAACTTGAGTATGGCATGACTATAGCGCGAGAACAGAACGTCGACAAAGAGACAAGAAAGACACGAGCACTAACTTCTTATTGAGTTTATCGCGCAGAGTGCGAAAACATATAGATGAGACAGTAAACCATGTGACGAAAACCATGTGGCACAAAGAGCTACGCATGGGTAAAGGAAAAAATAAAAAAGCACTGAAAACACAAAGAAAAGTCTCTAAGGGAACGAAACAGAAAAGCAAAAATATAGACTAAGTAGACTGTTTTTTAGTACACAGCATATATGTTGGTGTTACGAACCACTTGCGCAGAAACCATTTGTTCCTTTTTCTTCCGCTCAGAGCAAGTTAATACAACGAGGCATAGCATGGGCCTGCCTTTAGAACGCCTTGAATAGGTCGTGCGTTCACATCATCTCTGCGAGCTTCAAAGCTCATGTGCCTCGGCTTATGGCTTCGGGTATTCCTGGGGCGTTTATCGCTTCTGTTGCTGACACTATCCTGTGGACCAATAGCAGAGCAGAGTCAGGAACAGGATCCCAGCAATACGGATACAGAGTGTGAAAAAATATATAGCCGCTGTTCCGTACAAACACCAGATATCACACAGACTCAAGAAAATCGAAAAACGTGGGGGAGTTCGTGTGATGTTCTCTGCACCGTTCAAGTTAATCAGTCTCACAAAATCTACAAAGCCCCTGAAAACGCAGTCGTCAACGGAATGTAGAGTTAAGCATAGAAACAGGTATGTGGCATGCGGCCGGGAGAATGTCTTTAGGACCCCCCTTTCCTGCGGTGCTTGTTATGTCGGAACGACCGAAAGGTGTCGGAACGATTGACTGAGAGAACATGCCAACAATGTTAGAAATGGGAAAGATGGATTTCTCACTCAGCACTTCACTGAGTGCAAGTGTTTGCCCCTTTTAAAGGACACAGTGACGTTGTCCAAGCACAGGGATAAATGCACCCAAGTCGTCGTCGAGGCCGCCCAGATGGCACACGAATAGGTATCATTCATTAGCAAGCCCTCCGTGTCTTTTTCCGAGAAGGAACTAAGGTTCCTCGAAGGGAGTACGCGCAAGTAGTTATACTACCATAGCTATAGCGCGAGAACGGAACGACGACAAAGAGGCAAGAAGGACACGAAGTAGCGCTTGTGTCGTTGTCTCTTTGCCGGCGTTCGGTTCTCGCGCTGTAACTTTCGGCATGTCATCCCAACTAGCCAAAGCTGCCACACTTCAAATTATATTACGTTTACTTTTCTGTTTCGTCACCTTATAGACTTTTCTTTGCCTTTTTCTGTGCTTTTTTCCTTACTCATACATTGCTCTTTGTGCCAAATGGTTTTCGTCCCATGGTTTAAGCTCTCCTCTATGGGCTTTCGCGCTCTGCGCAAAAAACTCAGTTGGAAGTTAGTGTTCGTGTCATTCCTGTCTTTGTGTTGTCGTTATGTAGGTGAGGCACCAGTGTTAACTTCTTGACTCAATCCTATTAAATGACTATTGTATCCAGTGACTGCATAACGTTGTGGCTCCCGAAGTATGTAAACAAATTTCGCAGAAACGCGGTGCGCCATGTGCATTACAGTTGCGATTGAGCTGCGCTTTATTTTCTGCGTATGCTCACCGGAATGAAGGGACTTGATTCATTGGGTACACTTGCGAATAACATTTACTGTGTGTATTAAGCCGCAATTCAGCAGTTTCTGCGACGATTGTCTTTACACGTGGCGGGCACCCTGGAGGCATTTAACGTTTTGGTCCAGCACATCGGTAGCGCAACTTAAACAGGTATCGGCAGTTCTGCCGTTTACCAGTATATTATCAGCCAGTTCGGGAAGGTATCGTTGTAAAGTTGGCACTTTTTGAAAGCTCAGTCAATGGTTTGCGTGGCACGGACGAAATTGCAGTGCACGCAGGCGCTTCCCAGCGCACAAGTAAGGAATTGTTTTCGTTTCACGCGCGAATGTGTTGCATATGATGCTGGTATTTCACTCAGAGAGTTTCATGCAGTATTGGGCCACAAACGCGCCAGCCTCGCGTGAATTTTGAACCTTCTTTTTGGCCTCAAATGGCATCGCCATTAAGCCATCAATCACCACTAATTGACGATTGACGGCGTTGAAGTGACGGCCTTAGTTGACACGGGTGCAGACTTTTCCATATTGAGTGAACGATTGGCAGACAAACTGATGAAAGTCAGGACGAAATGGACCGACCCTTATATCCGAAATGCTGGAGGCCAGATAACGACACCCACGGGAAAATGCACAGCAAGACTCACAATGATAATGTGATTTTTGTAGCCACATTTCTGATCCTACCGGTGCGCTCCAAACCTCTTATACTGGGAATGGACTTCTTAGGAGAGTACGGTGCTGTGGTCAACGTACGTGGTAGTGTGATAACATTCGCCGCTGACAAGCCTGTGACCCATGATCCAGACCAAGAACCCAGGGTATTACGTGTGGTCGACGACGACGTCTGCGAGCTACTACAGTCATGTAGTCTTGTTTCTGTGTGTTGTGGTGTGAACTGTAATGAAGACGTCATTGCCGAACGCATCACTGCCCTTCTTTTTCGACAAGGCATTGCCATGGCTCACGGCATCGTCAGCTTAGTGGATGGGCACGCAGACGTGCTTCTGACCAACTTCAAGTATGAGCGCCGGCACATCGGTAAAGGCACGGCTGTGGTATACCTCGAAAGGCTCGACTACTCTAACGACAGTCTTATGCAAAAGGAAGCCACAGCCCAATCAGATCCGCATATACCACCAGTCGATATCGGTCCGAGTCTAACACCGACTGAAAGATGCCGTCTTATGGAGCTGCTCACCAGTTCAAGGACTGCTTGTCATCGATATCACGAGTGGGTCAAATGCCTCTGACTAAGCATCGCATCATTGCGGAAGACACACCAAGACTGATCCGACAGAACCCATATCACGTCGCTCAGAAAGAACAACAGGTAATCCAGAAGCAAGTCAAGAAGTTGCTAGAGGATGACGTATTTCAACCATCAAAGTGTCCTTGGGCATCGCCAGTGGTACTCTTCAAAAAGAAAGATGACAGCTTGCGTTTTTGCGTCGATTATTGTAAGCTGAACCACGTTACGAAAAAATACGTTTATTTGTTACCACGGATCGATGACTGTTTGGGCATGCTCGCTGCTTCTCGTCAATTGACCTTAAAATTTGATACTGGCAAAGAGAAATAAATAAGTGCGACCGAAAAAAGAACGCCTTTGATCGTGACCGCAGACGGTATCTATGAATTCAAAGTCGTCGCTTTCGGTGTACGTAATAAATACTAATGGGTACCATTCTGTCCGGCCTGAAATGGAAAACAAGCCTGGTGTACCTCGACGACGTGATTGTTTTTTCGGCCACGTTTGAAGTACATCTAAAGCTGCTACTGTCAGTCCTTCAAGCCATATACAGGCCGCTGGACTCACACTAATACAGCAAAAATGCCACTTTGACTTCGAAGAACTCCAGCTCCTGGGACACGTGGTCAGTCGCGAAGGTGTCAGGCCTGACCCAGATGAAACTGAAACCATCGCAAAGTTCGCAAGTTCTTTTGATAAGAAAGCATTCAGACGTTTTCTAGGTCTCTGCGCCTACTACCGGTCATTTATAGCAAGCTTTACACACATCACCTCTCCACTCAACCGCTTTACAAGGGAAGACGTTGCGCTTGTATCGGAGGAAGAGCAAAAAGTGTCGTTTAACGTGCTGGGGCAGCGTCTACCAACTCCACTCGTCCTCGCTCACTTCAACGAGGATGCACCAGCACCCACCCATAAAGACGCCGGCGATGTGGGCCTAGGTGCTGTTCTTTTCCAGTGCCAAGATGGTGTGGACGAAGTAGTTGCCTACGCTAGCAGAACGTTGACGTGTACCGAGTCCAACTACTCAACAACGGAGAAGGAGTGTCTGGTTGTCGTTTGGGCAGTTGTGAAGTTACACGAAGAACAAAATTATTACTAGTCAAGATTCGCAGCAGAGGTGAAACATCACTCTTTTTTGGTTGACCAACATAAAAGACCCATCTGGACGTTTAGCACGATGGAGTTTACGGCTCCAAGATTCCGACATGGCCGTAGTTTACAAGTTCAGAAAGCAACACTTAGACTCCGACTGTTTGTCAAGGTCACTGATTGAATCACCGGCTACAGAGGATGATGAATTCACAGGTGTTTTAGGAGTTGCTGATGCGGCTATCATTTCTCGGCAATAACAAGATGAGCGTGAGAGTGATCTCAACTCGCTTATAGAATTCTTGAACTGACGAGCAGCGAATGCACCAAGAGTGTTTTCGAAGAACTCATCGTTATTCTGTTTACGGGACGTAATTTTGTACAAAAATAATTTTCACCAACAAACAGAAGCTATCTGCTGGTAGTTCCTGAAGCTCTCCGCGCCGAAAGTTTACAAGCCTGCCATGGCGAAGCCACTGTGGGCCACCTCGGTTTAACAAGAACACCGACACGCGTCAAAGAAAAATATTACTAGCGAAAAATCGCTGCAGAGGTGAAACATTACGCCCGAACATACACTGACTGTCAGCAGCGCAAGGTTCCGCCTGTCAAACCCACTGGGCTATTACATCTTGAGCTAATACCAGAAACTCCGTTTTCTCACGTGAGAATGGATCTGCTTGGCCAATTCCAAACATCGGACATCGGCAACAAATGAGTGATAGTGTGAAGCGTGAAAATTTGGGCAAGTTGGTAGGACATATCTGAATGTCCTACCAACTAACTACCTACTACCTACTAACTACCTAACTACCTACTAACTGAAGCTAGGTCCTTTGCCTACTGCATCCGTGTCAAGGTCTTGCCAGCAGAGGTGGCGTTCCTTTGTGCTGGCTTCACTCCTTCGCTTGGACATGGTGCTCGCATTTGCAAGATTTTGCGATCAGAATGGTTGCGCCAGGCTTTCCTTTGTCGTGAGAGCCTCTATCTGCAGCTACACCATTCAGAAACGCCCTCTACTGCCAAGAAGAAATGGCGCGAGCTATCTGCCTTGGCTGACAGCACGACAATATTTATGTGGCAACACACACTCCTTAGCATACCAGCTGTCCCTTCAATGAAACCAGTGTTGCCGAAGAACTGGGTACACCTCGTTAGTTATGTTGAACTTCCTGAGGAAGTGAATGAGGTTTTGGGACTTGGACCAAAGTTTGCTGTTGAACCTCGAAAAACGCCACAAGGGCTACTGACCCTCGTACGACAAGTTGCTCGACGCACCCCGGACAGCGAGATGAACCGGTGTGTTTCTGATGGTGTGGACGTTTTAACACGCTATAAACCACCTAGCAGTGCAATGCCCACTAGAAATGTTGTATCTTTCTTAAAAGCTCAGTCTTTAGCTCTTTTACCATCGAACAATGAAGGTGGCTTTGCTGTTTTGCCTTCCCTTTTGTTTAAGGACAAGGCCACCATGGCTATAAACTCTGTTTTTAAACCCAGCGACTCTTCTATAGAAGAACCTAAAATGAAAACGAAAAGGCTTTGAAACTCTCTCGGCCTAGATAAAGTTGCAAAATCAATGGACAAATAAAAAAAGCTAAGTCTTGACATCATTTTTACCGCTAAGACGAACAAGATTGACTGCCCACTGTGGGCAATAGTTTCTGAAAACGGGACCTGGCAAAACAGGTCGCCTTGTTTTACAAAAACAGCTGAACCTATTACCTATTGACGATCCTTTCCTGGTAAAAGACTCTGAGGCAGTTATTAAGTTTTAAAGGTCTAATGAGCAAGGACTGAAGGCTTTCTCGATAGACGTGAAAGACCTATATTATTCACTTCCACAAAACGCACTGCTCCAGTGCTTAGAAGAATGCATTGATTCGTTTGGCTCGTTAAACTTCCCAATTGCGTCAGGTATGCGAGTTCATTGTTTTCTGGAATTCCTTTCACTTTATTTAAAGTCAACGATTGCGTCTTGGAATGAGCAACATTTAATTCAAAAAAGTGGCGTTTGCATAGGTTCCTGTTTGGCACCAGTCCTGAGTGACATCTTTCTCGCGCATAAGGATCGCCACATTTAAAAAGATCTCCATTTGTCTCTCGTTGTGAAGGTCTGTAGGTTTGTTGATGATTTCATTGTATTTATTGACTGTTTGGATACTGTTTTTGAAGTTGTTGTCCGTAGTCTTTTTGATTCGTTTAAGAAGCACTTGTATCCTCTTGAACTTACTAATGAGCGACCGTCTGGAAATTCGATTAGGTTCTTATACCGAACGCTCCGTCTTAGAAGTAATCATTTGTGCTGGCTGCTTTCACCGAGAAGTGGTAAACCCCTTTTACCTCTCCACTCATCTCATTCAAAATTGGTGAAAATGGGTATCATAAAATGTTGCCTGGCAAACGCTCTCAAAAGGTCATGCCCACACTCGATGCAATGCAGTTTCAAAGCACAGGTAGAGCGCCTCTTAAGTGCTGGTTAGTCGAGCACCCTGATTTCGGCTGTTGCGGAGAACTTTTGAAGCAAATGAAAAATCAAGGAGGGCGATCGCAGCCTCAAAGCGCGTCTGTCCCCATGAAATATGTTGCATTTCCTTATCTGCATAACGTGTCGCATCGGCTAAAAAAAAATCGGTAAACGCGCTGGTGTCACTGTTGTGTTTTCCGCCCCAGAAAAGCTTGCAAAGTTCTGTAAGCTGGTGAATAATCCAGCTGCTATTAGAGAAAGATGCACTGTCAAACACAAAACGCGCTTTGTACCTTGTGTTATTGGTGTCGTATATCTCATTCCGCTTTCGTGCGGAATGTTATACATAAGAAACCGGAAGGTGCCTTAATAGCCGTTTAAGAGAGCGCAATAAGAATGTGCACAACGTAGTTCAAAGACACCTTGGAATTCACTGCCGAGACTGCGGCAGCGTGCCAGTTGGCGAGTGTTGCGAGGTAATAAGCAAGCAACACTCGCAGGCTACGCGTGAGATAATTGAAGCTTATCAAATAAACAAGTTTGACGGTAAATGTGTAAGTTGCCCATCGGTTGCGTTGTTGCAAGAAGAGATTGCGTATCTCGATCTTTTTTCATTGATATGTGGGGTTTAACGTCCCAAAACCACCATATGATTATGAGAGACGCCTTAGTGGAGGGCTCCGGAAATTTCGACCACCTGGGGTTCTTTAACGTGCACCCAAATCTGAGCAGACGGGCCTAGAACATTTCCGCCTCCATCGGAAATGCAGCCGCCACAGCCGGGATTTCTCGATCTTTTTTAAGTTACACATGTATTTGTTTTCAGCCTATTCAACAAGAGACAAAAGCTTTTCTGAGATTGTATCGCAGTCGTTGTTTCTGCAGCCTTCTACACATGCCCAATTTTCTCATTTTTCGCCTATATATACACACTATTCCCATATTAAATCTTTGCTGAAAGTCAGCGCTCTTTTTTGTCCTTGTTTTTTTTCGCTTCCGTAGTCACGAGGTCACAACTTTAAGGTGTCGCTGTTCCTGCATTCTGCATTGGGTTATAGTGGTGACAGACTACCTCACCCGATACGCGGAGACCAAGGCAATTGCGAGTGGCACTGCAGCTGAAGTGGCCCAGTTCTTCATTCAGAACAATGTCCTGAGACATGGGGCTCCAGCTGTCGTCATAACAGACAAAGGTACTGCGTTTACAGCCGAGTTTTCGCGCACTGTGCTCACGCTAAGTGGCACAGAGTATAGGAAGACGGCAGCTTACCACCCACAAACGAATGGGCTTCCAGAACGACTGAACAAGATAATCGGTGACATGCTTTGCTTGTACGTCGACGTGAAAAACGAGAATCGGGACGAAATCTTGCCGTACATCACATTCGCGTATAATACGGCGCGCCAGGAAAGATAAAAAATCGCGCCGTTCGCACTCATTCATGAAGGAGAAGTTACTACAATGCTTCACGTCATGCTGCCTAACGATTGCAATGATTCAGAGAAAGACGCCTCAGACTTCACTGAGCGCACCGACGACGCAAGGCAGCTTGCCCGCGTCAGAATAATCAACCAGCAGCAACTTGACGCCCAATGGTACAACCTTCACCATCGATTCGTCGCTTATGAACCAGGCGATAGAGTCTGGGTCTGGTTTTACGTACGACAGTGAGGCTTCTCGGAGAAGCTCATATTTACTCCGATACTTTGGACCCTACAAGGTTTTGGCCGTCCGTGACGTGCGAAGTCGTGCCCGACGCCTTCTGCTGTTCGAAATGTCGCCAGCGTCTGCCTGATACAATGCACGTGGTCTGCATGAACCTTTACCACTCTGAGTGATGTAAACACCCACTAGCCGCATCTCTACTGTTGAGCACCGGGACGACGCTCACTCTGGCGGGAAGGTAATGCCGTGCATAGCTGCGTCTGGCTGCGAGATAGCGACGACAACGAAAATCGCGGATTTGCTCGAGAGGCGCAGCGCAGGTGTGTGAAGAAGATGACAATCTTAGTGGCCTTCTTTTGTGAGCATCTCTATGGGTTCCACTGTCCGTGTTCCTAAATAAACCCTCTGTATTTTACAACCCACGACATGATATAGCGGGTACCACGCTTCTCCGAAGAATGAGTAAAGAGGGAATAGTGAATGCCTCCCTACTACACAAAACATATATCATGACTTACGGCATGATGAGTACTCTGCAAGTGTGCTTGTATAAGTCATTCAAGAAGTGCTTAACAAAGGCTCTGAAAGGCCGCTCTTCCAGCTATCTCTGTGACTGCGCTGCGCGTTTCGCGCAGGGCTGGAGATTTTTTGTTTGTGTTGAGTAAATGAAATTCGGCAGATGTCACGTGCTTCGCAAATCAATGTTATGCGAAGCATGCAGGGGGAAGGGGACTGTGTTGTTGAGTGAAACGTTACGAAATGACGCTAACAATACTGCTACGGCCATTGAAAGAGATTGAGCTCTATACCCGAGTGGGTAAGTGCTACTGGGAGACCGAATAGAGGACAAAAAATAGAAGTCCATGAGCTGATGTTTATTGTAAATGACTCGGCTTGACGTCTAGTGCTTTACCGAGGACGAAGGACATATCGTCTTGTATTTATCGAGACCTTTTCTCGTGGAGGGGCCGTTTAGCCTGGTGCTCGTGCCGCAAATCCCGATCCTGGTGCCACGAATGCGGTCCCATAGGCCGACTGCCAGAACGCAGCCGTCGGCAGAGCCGGTGCGTAGGTTGGTGGCGTGGCGTATGGGTTGAGCCTCACTGCCGTTGACACGTAGTCGTAGCCGTATGCTGGGGCACCAGGTGTGGCTTCAGCGGCATAGTTTCTTGAGGACTAAACGCGACCATCAACTCTGCGGCACGGCGAATCATTCTCTCTTCGAGGCCAGGCTGCTTGTACGATCCTGTCACGGCCGCGTCGCCGCCACCACGGAAGAATTGCGGTAGGAAGGGTCCGACCACGCCACCGTTGACTGCGACACCGCACGCTCACTCGACTTTTGTCGAGCTCGCTCGACCCGAAGCAGCACGCCATTGACGATAGCACCGTTCATCTCGCGCATCGCTTCGTCTACGTACGACATGTTTTCGAACTCGACGAACGCGAAGCCCGGGGATCTTGGCACCATCCACACTTCCTTGTGCTGTCCGTACTTGCCGAACTCGCGCTCCAGGTCGTCGTGGGTCATGGTGCCGTCGAGCCCTGCCACGAAGGTGCGTCCCAACAGTGAGCTGCCGCCTGGCGTGGTGGAGATGTTCGGGGTGACGACGGATAACGCTCTTGAATGCTTTTCGCCCACGCCACGATGCTCTTCAGCGCCACGACGTACCGCTTCCTTTTCTTCTTCTTCTTCTTCTTCTCTGATAGTTCATACAAGATACAGAGGATTGGCTGAGTAGGAGGTGAATTTTCGCAGTATTTTTCTCAGTTTACAACTAAGGAAAGCTAGAGCTAACTAATATGGCAAATTTAAATACGAATTATTATTGATGATAAGATTTAAGCATCGTTAAGTTGGATAGAATTTCTTTCAGACTGATTGATAAATTCCGCAATAGTGAAGAACACATGCATTTTACATATGGCAGCGGCGGCCGCGAGCGCACCGACATCAGAGAGAAGAGGATCATGATGGTCGCGGGTGCGCTCGTGGCACGCGGCAGTCGCTGATAGCGGGCAATTGAAATGGTTAACTGGTTGGAATAACACGTGATTTTAAGCCCATGCACGCTTGGATTCAGGCGTGGCTGCTCCATTTGGTTGGCTTATGTTGATTTAAAAAGCAGGATACAACTAGCTTGTTCTAGAAACATGTTTCCGCCTTAGTAACTGTAGGTATTTCTAAAGCTTATGACAGTGTAGAACACGATAAAGTAGTAAATTCGCTAACGCACGTGGGTTTACCCAATTACTTCGTTGCATGAATTTACTTCTTTTTAAAAGATAGAGAGTTTAATCGCTTTAAATCTGGCGTGCCTTCTTCGAAGTATAAACAAACTAGAGGTCTCCCCCAAGGTTCGGTCTTGTCACCATTAATATTGATTGTTTTATTCAGCCCAATTCCTGCACGATATTCGGTATTGTCACCATTATTATTTCATGTTTTATTTTGCACAATTGCTGTACAACATGACGTACATATATACTCACGTACGTATGTATACGATGAGGACCTCACAATTTTGCTACAGCTGTAGTTATACATGCACTATATTAGGTGCTACAATTTTATATGAGTGCTCTGAACCCGTGGTTGGGCGACATTAATATTTGAATAAACATCAAGAAAAGTACAATCATAATTTTTCCGCTAATTATTCTAGTGCAGATTTTTGTACTTTACAGACAATACCTTATTCCGCAGATCAAATTGATTAGGTAGTTAGAAGTTATTTATACCGAAAATCTAAATTGAAGTCCGCATGTAGCAAATATCGTAGCTAAAGGAACACGGGTGGTAGGGATGCTTCATAGACACAGCAGTAAGCGATGTTGTTTACGTCGCGATGTGCTTGTCACAATATATTGTATGTATATTAGGTCGATATTAGAGTTTGGCAGCGTCTTGGTTTCTGGAGGACCCACCCATAAATTTGACAACTGGTACTTCTCTAACGCGAAACGTTACGATTATGTTTTGGGCTGCACAAATTTGTCACAATCATATTTATATGCGGAAGTGGGCCTCCCTTCCCTTCTTGCAAGGTTCCAAATACTATCAGTTCGTACCTTATTAAAAATATATGCATCTACACATAGGAGGTCGCAGTACGTTTTCAATAATGCATTCACCTCCTTTTTTAAACAACGGTGGTCTAGACTAAGGTGCCCACAAGTCAACGTCGTACAGAAGCATTTAGAAACATTACAACCGTTGTTTAAAAAAGAAGGATGCTTCAGTTTGTGCAGAAAACGCACGAGTTGGAACTGCATCTTCAGTGTTGAATTGGTTTTTTTTTTCAATTCGTTCACCTACTTTATACCTATTTATCAAACATAATTACGTGCAATTCTCTTAGCATTACCTAAATATACTTTTTCTATAACAGATGATATCATTCTTACAGACTGCCCGTCTCTGTGTAATTCATTCCCTTCACCTAATATGTTCGATGCTCGACAAGTTTTTCACGCTTTGCCAGAAAATATTTACGCCTCATTCACTTGGTATGAACACCAGGGCATAAAGCAAGAACCTTTAATGAGTAATGTGCAGATGCACTTCCTATGGCCTCACATATTGATCCCATAATGTCTATATTTCGACGCTATTAATCATTCTCGTGACACAATTTGAGAAATACGCCACATCAGATAAATTTTGAAAACTCTCGCTTGGAAACATCTGAGTTATTTAAGGTACCCTTGAAAAAACCGTTGGTGCTTTCCTCGAAATAATGGCGGAGATATCAATTACAGGGCTACGATGCCGAATCCCCCCACTAAACTATTATTTAAAAGGCCAGGTCTGGCGCAGTCTCCCTTTTGCCTCCACTTCAAGGACAATGAATCTCGGCATCATTGTCACTTGACACGCTGGTTATTTACAAATTATCACGGACGGCCGATTTTGGCGACCCCGCGTCACGGCAATTAATGGGCGCCGTATTCCCCCACTGACCGTGGGAACGGTGGGCGCATGCAAGAGAGCCGAGAAGTGCAGAATGGGGTGCTCTTTTTCGAACGTCGCCGCCGACCTTTGATCCTTTTGTAACTGCGGCGGCGTCTGCAAGGTCGTGGAAGGCCGCGATGTACCCCGAACAAGGATTAGACTACGGGACGCACCGGCTGAAAGCGAAACAGACTGACCGTTTCCCACGGAGGAAACCGTGGGAAAACCTCTGGTGGCCAAGTCATATGGCAACACCCCAACAGGTTGTCACACTCTCCCTAGTTGAGGACCCTCTCCTAATTAAAAAGGTGTGAGGTCAATAAATATTTGGGGTGGAGTTCACATCAATTAAACGCGCACGATTGGACCCATGTAGAGGTCCCTTGTCCTCAAGGAAGAGAGCGAGGAGACACGAGGGGGATTTAAGCGCCGGATTTTGCCCTGCTAGGCAGACTAGTCGCTGACCAACATGGTGAAGAAACAGATCAACAAGTATCTCTTCTAGAAGTTTTTAGTGTGGCTCTGTATCGGCTGGCCACCTAAACTAGCCGTTCGTCTAGTTGTGACTCGTTATTAACGTCTGCAACGTAGACATCGAGACTTCGCCTTGAGTTTGCTCAACCTGCGCGAAGTCACCTGCAAGCACTAGCCTCCCGGAGCCACCAGCGTTGCAACACCGCCGACATCGCAGTCGTGCCAGAACTCTCGTCGACTTCTTGCCTCCGATCGTCGGGGACGCAATGTTGCCGGTCATCACACGTATGCCTTCACCTGTTTATATCTTCGAACTTTCTCCTCCGTCGTTCTATTGTTGTTAGTTTGTGTAGTTTGTAATAGTTCTCTTTGGTAAGCTGATTTATTGTTTTGTTTATACATTTTTTTAGTTGTATCAAGTGTTGATGTATGTTGTTAGTTGTATTGAATTGTTGTACTAGATCCCGTGTGCTGCAATATCACTAGAGTAAAGTTTGTTTTGTTTTCTCACGTCTCTGATCTCTTCACTGTCTCTGCTTGCGTACGGAACGAAATAACCTGCTGTCATTCCCGTCGCCGACTTCGCGCTGGCGACGCTAGAGTGGCAGCTTGTAACACAAATCAAAGAAAAAGACTGTTAGAACCTCTCCGTAGGTTGGTTTTAAATTTATCTCTTCCACTGGTCCTTTCTTCTGAAGCAAATAAAAAGGGTTTTAGCCACAGGAACGTTTTCGAAGCCATGATGTGTGATTTTAGAAAAAAAACACATAAAATAGAGTGTTAGGTTTTGGCAAAAATTCACTTTATTTCCAATCATATTAGCTTGTTGGCTTTTCTTTTTGCTTAACTCAACTCATTCTATTTCTGATCTATGGTTTACTAACCTGTACTTTTTTGAAACATCCTCATTTAAACATCCCGTATACTAAAACTATTTCATCTCAAAGATGAAGTACCATTCGTTTCATGGCCGATCTCCCATGGGGGGTCACTCCAGATTCTGAGGAACAACCAACCAACCAACCAATCAGTTGCGGCCGACACTTAGTGGAAAAAACAAGGTTCCTGGTCTGGTTCAAAGTCTTCCTGCAGGGCTCTAGGTTAATCAGACTTGAACCCCCCCCCCCCCCTCATTGGGTGCCCAACAAAATGCTCCCAGGCGTTAGACTACGCATATCTAGGCCAATTTTAGGACGCTGCTCGAATATGTAAGTCTCGACATTTCTATGACGCTAAAATTATTTCCACAGGTATGAAGTGAGATTGAGCTATGCTACTATGGGTATGTTTCATTGGGAGAAAGAGGAGATAACGAAAAAAAGGCGTCGATGAGCTCGTGTTTATTGTAAATGATTAGACTCAAGGTCAGGTGCAAATTGCCGCGAGATCAAGCAGAGTCCCCGCCTCACGGCAACTTGCCGAAACGGTGAAGTTGGGATTGCTCCTTGCGTCGTCTGCTATAATAGCCACGTCGTGTTTCTATGTGCGCGTACGTCAAGCACGTTCTCAAAGTGTGGTCTGTCCCGTCATGTCAGCGCGAGTGTTACAGTTTCTACATAAGCCTGAAGTACGAAAGGAATTGGTCTTGCTCGGCTGCCAATGCATGTAATAGGATTGGTGAGTTAAACTTTCCAGTGTGCTGTTTATTATCGTCGTACCCTCTATTAACCAGAATAATTTAGGAGCGGGTGTGCCGCTTTTTGTTTCAAGTACATTGTATAAAGCTTGCTTTAGGCCGTGGACCTCAACATTAGCCCGACACCCTCCATGCCACATTGTCTCTTCCCGACGGGTGGACCAAGTGCCTGAACCTGCACCGTCGTCATACCCTATACATGGCCAAGAAGAAAGGTGAGGACCGGCATGTGGTGTTATGACCGAGGCTCGACGGCATCGCACCGCTGCTGCCAGTCATTACGGTTCGGGTTTAGCGGGTCTCATCATGGATAGCTGGCTGCCGCCACCAGACCCCTTTAGCCTATCTTGCAGGGAAGAAGGCGCCTTCTTCGAAAAGTGTTTACGCAGGTTTATTAACATTAAATACAGCATGGCGGTTCTCGCCAAATGACGAACATCTAGAAGTATCTGAGCACACGGGCCTACAACATTTCCGCCTTCATCGGAAATGCAGCCGCCGCAGCGGGGATTTGAGCACGTGTCCTGCGGGTCAGCAGCAGAGTACCTTAGCCACTAGACCACCGTGGCGGGGCTCTCCTGTTGACTTCTGACTTCCGTACTTGATGTTCATCATCAAATTACGCAAACACTAATCGAAGATCGCCAAATAGATTTTCAATTTTGATCTTTTCTGTCTCGCGGTCTTCGGTTCGTTTATATTTTTTCATATCTTCCTAAAATGATCAGTTCAACTTGTTTGGTAGAACATGAGCATCAACATACGTAGGCCAGTGTTTCAGAAAGCTGTCTCGCAATGCACTAGTACTCTTTTTTCAGTGCATGACACAGCGTCACACCTTGACAACTGATGAACGGAAAGTTGTTTGTACTCTTTTATTATTGTCTCTTTGCCGGCGCTTGGTTCTCGCGCTATATCTATCGGCATGTCATACCAACTAGCCAAAGCTGCCACACTTCAAATTATATTACTTTTACTTCTCTGTTTCGTCCCCTTATAGACTTTTCTTTGCCTTTTTCTGTGCTTTTTTCCTTACTCATACATTGCTCTTTGTGCCAAATGGTTTTCGTCCCATGGTTTAATCTCTCCTCTATGGGCTTTCGCGCTCTGCGCAATAAACTCAGTTGGAAGTTAACGTTCGTGTCATTCCTGTCTCTGTGTCGTCGTTCTGTTTTCGCGCTGTAACTATTCGTGACTCCAGCAATTTATGCGGCACCTAGCGGCAATATAGTGAACATGCGTACTGAGGTCCAAACAGTCCAAGCACCAGTCGTATATGGTAGGAGCATGGTAGGATAATGACGCCCGGAAAGAAAAAACAAACGGCCAAGCAGTTCTGCTGTGTTCTTCAGTGCGCGTCAGCGAGATGGAAGGACAGCGCGATTTCGTTTCACGCATTTCCTTCCGAGGCCAAAGACCGAAGCCACGGAGCTTGGTGGATCGCGAATCTCCGCATCGGCAAGGACGTGAAACAGACGATACCGTTTGCTCAGGGCGTTTCGCACAACACGATTTCTTCTTTCCAGGTGAGGCACCACTGTTAACATCTTGACTCAAACCTACTAAATCACTATTGTATCCAGTGACTGCATAACGTTGCAGCTCCCGAAGTAAGTAAACAAATCTCAGAGAAATGCGGTGCGCCATGTGCATCTTGCGATATAGCTGCGCTCTATTTTCTGCGTATGCTAACCGGAATAAAGGAACTTGATTCATTTGGCACACTTGAGAATATTATTTGCTGCATGTATTATGCCGCAATTTAGCAATTTCTGCGACGTTTGTCTTTACACGTGGCGACCACCCTGGAGGCACTTAACGTTTTGGTCCTGCACATCGCTCGCGCAACTTAAACGGGTATCGGAAGTTCTGGCGTTTACTAGTATTGTGTTAGCCAGTTCTGGAAGCGATCGCTGTAAACTTGGCACTTTTTGAAAGCGCAGTCAATGGTTTGCGTGGCACGGACGAAATTGCAATGCACGCCGGCGCTTCTCAGCGCACAAGTAGGGAATTGTTTTCGTTTCAAGCGCGAATGTGTTGCATGTGATGCTGGTGTTTAACTCATACAGTTTCATTGCAATAATCGTCGACAAACGCGCGACCCTCGCGTGAATTTTTAGCCTTCTTTTCAGCCTCAAATGGCATCGCCACTAAGCCATCAATCGCCTCTAAGTGACGATTGATGGCGTTGAAGTGACAACCTTAGTCGACACAGGTGCAGACTTTTTTGTATTGAGTGAACGATTGGCAGACAAACTGATGAAAGTCAGGACGAAAAGGACGGGTCCTTATATCCTAAATGCTGGGGGCCAGATAATGACACCCACGGGAAAATGTACAGCAAGACTCACGATGAGAATGTGATTTTGTAGCCACAATTCTGATCCTACCAGTGCGCTGGAAACCACTGATACTGGGAATGGACTTTTTGGGAGAGTACGGTGCTGTGGTCAACGTACGTGGCCGTGTATTTACATTCGCCCCTGACAAGCCTGTGACCCATGGTCCAGATGAAGAACCCAGGTTGTTACGTGTGGTCGACGACGATGTCTGCGTGCCACTACTGTCATGTCGTCTTGTTTCTGTGTGTTGCGGAGTGCACTGTAATGAAGACGCCATAGCTGAACGCTTCACTGCCCTTCTTTTTCGACAAGGCATTGCCATCGCTCACGGCATCGTCAGCATAGTGGATGGGTGCGCAGACGTGCTTCTGACCTACTTCAAGTAGGAGCGCCGGCACATCAATAAAGACACGGCAGTGGTATACCTCGAGGAGCTCGACTACTCTCAAGACTGTCTTATGCAAAAGGAGGCCACAGCCCTATAAGCTCCGCATACACCACCAGTCGATATCGTTCCGATTCAAACACCGACTAAAAGATGCCGTCTTATGGAGCTGCTCAACCAGCTCAAGGACTCCTTCTCATCGATATCACGAGTTGGTCAAATGCCTGGGACTAAGCAACGCATCAACGCGGCAGACACATCAAGACTGATCAAACAGAACCTATATCGCGTCGCTCAAAAAGAACGTCAGGTAATCCAGCAGCAAGTCAAGAATATGCGAGAGGATGATGTAATTCAACCATCAAAGTGTCCTTGGGCATCTCTAGTGATACACGTGAAAAAGAAAGATGGCAGCTTGTGTTTCTTCGTCGATTATCGTAAGCTTAACCAGGTTACAAAAAAAGACGTTTATTCATTACCACGGATCGATGACTGTTAAAAAACAGGCTACAGCATACTCGCTGCTTCTCGTCAATGGACCTTAAAATTTCATACTGGCAAACAGAAGTAGATGAGCGCGACTGAGAAAAGACCGCTTGTAGTCGTGACGCCATACGGGATTTATGAATTCAAAGTCGTCGCTTTCGGCTGGCGTAATATACAAATTGGTACCATTCTGTCCGGCCTGAAATGGAAAGCATGCCTGGTGTACCTCGACGATGTGATTGTTTTTTCGGCCACGTTTGAAGAACATCTAAAGCTGCTACTGTCGGTCCTTCAAGCCATATACAGACCGCTGAACTCACATCAAAACCGGAAAAATGCCACTTCGACTTCGAAGAACTCCAGCTCCTGGGACACGTGGTCAGTCGCGAAGGTGTGAGGCCTAACCCAGATAAAACTGAAACCATCGCAAAGTTCGACACACCTGAGGATAAGAAAGCAGTCAGACGTCTCCTGGGTCTCTGAGCCTACTACCAGCCATTATTGCAGGCTTTGCACACATCGCGCCTATTCACCGAACCGCCTTACAAGGGAAGACGTTGCGTTTGTATGAGAGGAAGAGCAAGAAGTTTCGTTCAACGAGCTGGGGAACCGTCTGCACACTTCACTCGTCCTCGCTCACTTCGACGAGGATTCACCAACAGCCATCCATAAAGATACCGATGATGTGGGCCTAGGTGCTGTTCTTGTCCAGTGCCAAGATGGTGTGGAGGGAGTAGTTGCCTACGCTAGCAGAACGTTGACACGTGCCGAGTCCAACTACTCAACAACGGAGGAGTGTCTGGTTGTCGTTTGGGCAGTTGCGAAGTTACACGAAGAACAAAAGTATTACTAGCCAAGAATCGCAGCAGAGGTGACACATCACTCTTTGTTGGTTTACCAACATGAAAGACCCATCTCGCCCCGCCGCGGTGGTCTAGTGGCTAAGGTACTCGGCTGCTGACCCGCAGGGCGCGGGTTCAAATCCCGGCTGCGGCGGCTGCATTTCCGATGGAGGCGGAAATGTTGTAGGCCCGTGTGCTCAGATTTGGGTGCACGTTAAAGAACCCCAGGTGGTCTAAATTTCCGGAGCCCTCCACTACGGCGTCTCTCATAATCATATAGTGGTTTTGAGACGTTAAACCCCACATATCATCATGAAAGACCCATCTCGACGTTTAGAACGATGGAGTTTACGGCTCCTAGAGTTCGACATGGCCGTAGTTCACAAGTTCGGAAAGCAACACTTAGATGCCGACAGTCAAGCTCACTGAATGAATCACCGGCTACAGAGGATGATGAATTCGCAGGCGTTTTAGGAGTTGCTGATGCGGCTATGATTTCTCGGCAACAACAAAATTAGTGGGAGCTCAACTCGCTTATAAAATTCTTGAACGGACGAGTCGCCAATGCACAAAGAGTGTTTTCGAAGAACTTATCGCTATTCTGTTTACGGGACGGAATTCTTTACAAAAAGAGTTTTTATCAACAAATAGAAGCTATCAGCTGGTAGTTCCTGAAGCTCTCCGTGGTAAAAGTTTACAAGCCTGCTATGACGAAGCCACTGTGGTCCTCCTCGGTGTCACAAGAACACCGACATGCGTTAAAAAAATATTACTAGCCAAAAATCACAGCAGAGATGAAACATTACGCCCGAACATGCACTGACTGTCAGCAGCGCAAGGTACCGCCTCTCAAACCCACTGGGCTAATACATTCAGTGCTAGTGCCAAAAGCTCTGTTTTCTGAATCAGAATGGATCTGCTTGGCCCATTCCTAACATCGGACATCGGCAACCAATTGGTTATAGTGGCGACAGACTACCTCACCCGATACGCAGAAACCGAGGCGATTGCGAGTGGCACTGCAGCTGAAGCGGCCCAGTTATTCATTCAGAACAATGTCCTGAGACATGGGGCTCCAGCTGCCGTCATAACAGACAACGGTACCGCGTTTACCGCCGAGCTTTTTGCGCACTGTGCTCACGCTAAGTGGTACAGCGTATAGGAAGACGGCAGCTTACCACTCACAAACGAATGTGCTTACAGAACGACTGAACAAGGTAATCGCTGACATGCTTTGCATGTACGTCGACGTGAAAAACGAGAATGGGGACCACATCTTGCCGTACTTCACATTCGCGTATAATACGGCGCACCAGGAAAGAACGAAAATGACGCCGTTCCCACGAATTCATGACAGAGAAGTTACTACAATGCTTCACGCCATGCTGCCTTATGATTGAAATGATTCAGAGACAGACGGTTCAGACTTCACTGAGCGCACCAAGGCAGCAAGGCAGCTTGCCCGCGTCAGAATAATCAATCAGCAGCAACTTGACAACCAATCGTACAACCTTCGCCATCGATTCGTCGCTTAAGAACCAGGCGATAGACTCTGGGTCTGGTTTTCCGTACGACGCCGAGGCTTCTCGGGGAAGCTCCTATACGCCGATACTTTGGACCCTACAATGTTTTGGCCGTCTGTGACGTGCGAAGTCGTGCCCGATGCCTTCTCCTGTTCTAAACGTTGCCAGCATCTGTCTGAGACAATGCACGTAACCTGCATGAAACTTTACCACTCTGAGTGATGTAAACACCCGCTAGCCGAATCTCTACCTGGTGAGCACCGGGACGACGCTCACTGTGGTGGGAGGGTAATGCCGTGCATAGCTGCGTCTGGCTGCGAGATAGCGATGACAACGAAGATCGCGGATTCGCTCGAGAGGCGCAGCGCAGGTGAGTGAGGAAGACGATAACCTTTGCGGCCTTCTTTTGAGAGCGTCTCTATCCCCCTTTGTGGGTGAGCGCCATCCATAAGAAGTCATCATCAACATCATTACTATCATCATCATCATCATCTATGAGTTCCACTGTCCTTGTTCCTAAATAAACCCTCTGTATTTTATAACACACGACATGATATAGCGGGTACCACGCTTCTCTGAAGAATGAGTAAAGAGGGAATAGTGAATGCCTCCCTACTGCACAAAACATATGTCATGACTCACGGCATGGTGGGTACTCTGCAAGTGTGCTTGTATAAGTCAATGAAAAAGTGATCAACAAAGGCTCTCAAAGGCCGCTCTTCCAGCTATCTCTGTGACTGCGCTGCGCGTTTCGCGCAGGGCTGGAGATTTTTTGTTTGTGTTGAGTAAATGAAATTCGGCAGATGTCACGTGCTTCGCAAATCAATGTTATGCGAAGCATGCAGGGGGAAGGGGACTGTGTTGTTGAGAAATGTCGCTAACAGTATTGCCGCGGCCATTGAAAGATATTGAGCTCCATACCTCAGTGCGTATGTGCTATTGGGAGACAGAATACAGGATGAAGAAGAGAAGTCGATGAGCTCGTGTTTATTGTTAATGGCTCGGCTTGACGTCTAGTGCTTTACCATGGACAGAGGTCATATCGTCTTTTATTTATCGAGACCTTTCCTCGTGAAGGTGCCGTGTATTTCGGTGCTCGTTCCGCTAATCCCGATGCTGGTGCCGCGTATGTGGTCCCATAGAGCGATTTCCAGAACGCAGCCACCGGCAGAGCTGGTGTGTAGGCTGGTGGCGCGGCGTATGGGTTGGCCATCACTGTCGTCGACGCGTAGTCGTAGCCGTATCCTGGGGCACTGAGCGTGGTATCAGCGGCATAGTTTCTTGACGACTAAACGCGACCATCAACTCTGGGGCGCGACGAATCATGCTGCGTTCGAGGCCAGCCTGCTGGTACGATCCTGTCACGGCCGCGTCGCAGCCATCACGGCGCGATCGCGGTATGAAGGGTCCGACCGCGCCACCGTTGACTGCGAGACCGCACGCCCACCTCCACTTTTGTCGAGCTCGCTCGACCCGAAGCAGCACGCCATTGACGATAGCACCGTTCATCTCGCGCATCGCTTCGTTTACGTACGACATGTTTTCGAACTCGACGAACACGAAGCCCGGGGTTTTTGGCGCCATCCACACTTCCTTGTGCTGTCCGTACTTGCCGAACTCGCGCTCCAGGACGTCGTGGGTCATGGTGCCGTCGAGGCCTGCCACGAAGGTGCGTCCCAACAGTGAGCTGCCGCCTGGCGTGGTGGAGATGTTCGGGGTGACGACGGATAACGCTTTAGAATGCTTTTCGCCAACGCCACGATGCTCTTCAGCGCCAGATGATGATGATGATGAATCCACAGACATGGCTCGTACCCACTCAGGGGGATTGGCCAAGAATCGATTGCTTAATTAAGTAAGTTTTTTTTTTAATATCGAAACCACCCACCAGAAAAAAGAATGAAAAAAGTAAAGACACCCTAGTCAGAATGAATGGAGTGCAATAGTTGCTAGTCACTCGTGCAGATAAGACAACTATTCATTACCTTGAATAAGAATCAGGATAGTTAAACAATGCTCTTGTGTTCGTTGGAAATATTATTATTATTTTTTGCATGATTAATAATCACGCAATTAAAAGCTTAATTCTTTTACTTTCATTCAGGTACTTGCAAACTGCGTAGAAAACGTTCTCGTGGCTGAAGCCCAGATCGAAAGCACCGAAGGAAAGTATGTTTTCTATAGTGAAATTCAACCCCAGGCTAGTCAATGGGAGGGCTAAGAATGTTTTCCTAAGCAATTTGTATCGGCGGCATGATAAAAAATAGTGCTCTATTGTTTCCAATTCTGAACAAAAGTTGCATAGTGGTGATATCGCCAGACCAGCCCTATGTGAATAGAAATTTAACGGGGGGACACGACATCGAAATCTGGTTATTATGGTTTCCAACTGTTTTGTAGGACACCAATGACTTTTCCATGGAAATCTTAAGTGAGTAAATTCTGGTGTTGACAATATTGCTTCCATAGCGTCTGCACTGAGCGCAAGCTTTCTGTATCTGGTCGCTGTTATAGTGGCCACTTCGGGAAGGACTGATAGTACTGGCCCTTCCAATGCTGCTCGTGCTAGAGAATCGGCGATTTCATTTACTTCTAAGCCGCAATGACCGGGTACCCATACTAATTTCAGTAGCTGCAGCTGAGGAGGAACTAGCATATGGAGCGTCTTTAGGGCCATCGATTTTGTTGACGCCGTAATCGACGTACATACTGACAGGGAATCCGTTATTATGATCGCATTAGCGGCATGCAAAGGTAGCTTTCGCAGCGCTAGAACTATTGCCAACAGCTCAGCTTCAAAAACTGGGGTGAAATCCGGTAATCTTAATGAAAAAGACCAGTCAAGCGAATGTGAGTATATACCTACACCTGTCTTTTCATCCAATACTGAAGCATCTGTGGCTATAATGTTATTCGTTTCCGCGTGTGCAAGATAATCCTGCAGTCGGCTATTTAAGACCCTATAGGATTGTAATTTGGGCTTAGAGGGAAAAATCTCATCGAATTCAATCTTAAGAAATTGATTTGTATCCTGCGCAGCAATCACATCTCGTATTTTTACATTTAACCTATCTAGTTGTTTCTGGACAAAAGCAATTTGAGGTGTTCGAAAGCGTGGCCAATGGGCAAGAAAAAATCTGTCTGGGTCATTTATAAAATCATACTCAGATCGTCTCTGCGCATAGCTATAAAATTTCAGAAACGTCTGAACCGTTAGGATACAAAAACGGCAAGGCAATGTAGGTAATCGTGCTTCCTGATACAAAACATTGTTTCTTACAAACCTCGGAAGTCCTAGACACAATCTCAAGGCTTCTCGTTCCAGCATAACCAGAGGCTTTATTTTATAGGCAGGGCCACCTGAGAACAATACGCACCCGAATTCTAGGATTGGTCGCATATACATTTTACAGATCATCACCATTGTGCTTCTGCGTAGACCATATCGGCGGCTGCTCAGTCTACGAAGAATTCCTAAGGCGCGTTGTGCTTTAGATGCCATGCTTTCTATGTGAGGAGTCAAGTTTAGGTTGGCATTATAAGTTACTCCCAATTATTTAAGAGATTCCACATGTGGAATGGGCTCTTGTTTATAACATATTGAAATTGAGATGGGATCAGATAACTTGAATATCAATACTGCACTCTTATTTACATTTAAGGTCATGCAGACTGCATCTAGCCATCTCTCCAGCATATTGACATATCTCTGTAGCGTTTGATATAAAGAATATATGACACTATGTGCCGTGAAAAATGCAATATCGTCAGCATATACAAACACCTTCACGTCCTGGCAATGCGGTATAGTGCTCATTAAGATGTTAAATAGAACTGGCGATAATACAGCGCCTTGGGGGACACCACGTGTTTGTTTGCACTTTGACGATGCGCAACCATCCTTAAAGCAATAGAACTCCCTTCCTCTCAAAAATTCCCTCACCCACGCCAATATATATTTTGGGAGATTGTGGCTCTCTAATATGTCTAATAATACTGAATGTTCTACACTATCGTATGCCTTAGCTATATCCAATGTCACTAGTGCCGCATGTTGTCTTTTTTTGCGAGCAAGCTGAATGCGGCTTTCTAAATCTGCGTGTGCACACCAGATTGAACAATCTGTTCTGAAGCCAATTCGATTTGGATTTAATATCGAATTTTCCTCCATGCATATTAAAACTCTTTTATTGGGCACTCTTTCGATGAGCTTCACCACATTAGATGTAAGAGAAATGGGTCGAATGTTTTCTATGACATATCCGAATCCTTGTCTTTTTTGTATCGGCACTATTTTAGCTAATTTCCAATCATACGGAATCCAGGCAGATTTTAACGAATAATTTACAGTGTCTAGTTGGTCACATGGTGATAATTTGAATAATATTTTTATCATAGCAGTTGTGATTCCGTCCGGACCAGGAGCTGACGAGGGCAAACCTCCTTGTATCACTTGTGCTAACTCTTCCTCTGTAACTTCAGTAACTTCAATCGTTGACGCTGGTTTTTGTGGATCGTAAGGCTTAGTTGATGTAAATCTACACTCCAGGCCTTTAGCCATGGTTTCTAAGGATTTCTGTGTTTCTTCCAAGCACATAATCTCAAACCCTATATTATTTTGAGATGGCATCATTTTACGTGATCTCATGAACCTGAACAGCGCCTTTTTGTTACAAGCTTTTGAAAGGTGATCATAATGTTTTCTATCATATTGTTCCTTAGCTAAAGAGACCGTGCGTTTGAAAATTGCAGCGTGATACTTGTAATCAGACCAGTTTTGAGGGCACTGGTTATAAATAAGTTTTTTCCAAGCTGCCTTTCTTCGTCGGAAATCCCGGGCACAATCCGAGTTCCACCACGGACTGTGGATTGTGCTCTTTGCGGATTCCACAACGAATTCTGCGTTTTTATATGTTCTTTTGATCAGTGCACTTAGTCTCATGGCTTTTGTATCTTCTTGCTCTTCAGAATGAGTTGCCAAAGCAGATTCCAAATCTTTCCTAAATTTGGTGTAATTAATAAACACTCGAGTCTTAGAGCCTGACATTATAACTTGGCAAGCAATCTCGAATAATATTGGCAAATGATCACTGTTAGTTGCACAATCACACGCACTCCACGACAAACTAGTGAGTGATGAACTCACAAAGCTTAAATCTAAGGCTGAACGAGACCTATCACTAATGTAAGTGGGTGTTCTTGAATTCAGGCCACACAAGTTATTATCCGCTGTCCACTCCCATAATCTCTTACCACATTGATCAGTTCGGAAACCCCAGCACGTATGATGAGAATTGAAATCGCCGATTAGAATTTTATTTTGATAACTAGAAGTCACTGCAGCGTCTAAACATCGAGTATCTATTACACCTTCAGGAAAGTATGCATTCACCACCAAAAAAGGCATGCAGCCTGGTAAGGTTATTTCTAAAGCGAGAATTTCACTGTCAGGTGACATGAGCTTATACGCAATTTTTGCTTTGAGACTTATTCTATTATTATTAAAAAATGCCAAACCTCCACCTTTCGATGGACGGTCTAGACGGAAAGATCTGAATCTATTTAATTGAAAAGACTGATGCATTGAAAGCCAAGTTTCTTGCAGTGCAATAATATCTGGAGAAAATTTCGATGCCAAATATATTAGATCAGTTGCTGCAGAGTGAATTGATCGGCAATTCCAATGAAGAATTTTAAGTGACCCTATTTTTGCTCTAAAATAGCCTCAGCGATGGCCTTGTTTAGAATATTTTCTTTAAGAAAATCAGCTATAGACAGGGTGTTCTTCTGGTACTTTTTGGTTTTTGAATCGACAGGTGCGATGCCTTTTTTGTATAAAGGGGATCTCGAGCGCTTTAGCGATCGGGGATCCATCTCCATTTCGTCTGAGTCCTCCACTTTCTTGGTAAGATCGCATTGAAATACGCTACCTTCCTCTACTGAATCTGCAGCTACCATAGGTTGCTGTGGCGTATCAGAGCCATACTTCTTTGAAATTTTAGGGGAGTCACGAATGTGAAGGGCTTCCGTAGCCTGATGTGGCGTAGCAGAGTCATACTTCTTTGAGAACTCCGAGGAGTCAATAATGTTACGTGGTGCACTGTGGTTGTTTTCCGCTGTACCCAACATTTGAGCCATCTGGTTCGATAGAATCTGGGCCAAGGACCCACAAATATTCCCAGCGATGCGCTCCATTGCCTTCTCCACTGCCTTCTCAATCGCTTCCGCAATAGGGACAGAGAGAGCTTCCATTGTTGGCATATTACGAGCTGTAACACCGGCGTAGCCTTGTGTTTGTGCTTGTATTTCAAGTGCTGCTTCCTTCCGTGAACACCGTCTTCGTTCTACTATCTCTAGAATTTCCAGTTCACGTACCGTTGCCAAACAACTAGAGCTATCGGCCGCATGAGCTTCGCTACATAGGCAACACTTTTCGTTATCACTCAGACAGTCGCTAGAATTGTGACCTTCCCCGCATACCTTACAACTGACCGCTGACGTACAACATTTCATTGTGTGAACATAACGCCAGCACTTTATGCATCGGAGCGGACGAGGAGAGAGTGCCTCTACTCTGTAAATTAAAGGCCAAGCCTTAATTTCTGATGGTCGGACTGATCCTGCAAATGTCACAATTACAGACTCAGTTGGTATTTTGTTGTTATCAACCACCCGTCCACACCGATAGACTGAAATAGCACCTGCTGGCGAAAACAGCTCTAGTACTTCGGAGGGTGGCATGTTGTCATCGACGCCACGCGCTAGACCTCGGGTACATGCTAAATGAGAAGGTATGAACGCGCTCACCGGCTGGGATGCAAACGTTGAGCACTTTAGCAGATCTAGGACAGAGGACTGGTCTGGCGAAAAGCACAGTATGCCTCCTCTGCCGAACTGGCGGACCTCCGTTATGGACTGGTATTGGGCCGTCACTGACCGTAATTCCGCCTGAATGATCTTCGGGTTTTTCATCCGAATGATGCCGTCATTGTTCGGGACTAGAGCCACTGGAACCGATGATATTCCGTTGCTCAAAAAAAGATCCACTGGCACCTCCTTTGGATCCGTAGAAGCAGACCAAAGAAAAGCCCCTGGCCCTGGCGAAAATAAGGGCATCTTGTCTTGTCTGAACTGCACAAAAAACACTGATCAAACAACTATTGCAGTATAAGAAACGATGGTAGATCAATTAATCAACAACAGCTACTTAATTCTTGGCCACACCCCGAGAGCAAGCTTCTACGACTAGAGCCTTGGCGAACAGGAGCCAGTCCGCGAAAGCGCCACGACGTACCGCTTTTTCTTCTTCTTCTTCTTCTTCTTCTTCTCTGATAATTCATGCAAGATACAGAGGATCAGCTGAGTATTAGGTGAAATTTCTCAGTATTTTTCTCAGTTTGCAACAAAGGAAAGCTAGAGCTAACTAATATGGCAAATTTAAATACGAATTATTATTGATGATAAGTTTTAGACATTGTTAAGTTGGATAGAATTTCTTTTAGACTGATTGATAAATTCCGCAATAGTGAAGAACACATGCATTTTACATATAGCAGCGGCGGCCGCGAGCGCACCGACATCAGAGAGAAGAGGATGATGATGGTCGCGGGTGCGCTCGTGGCACGCGGCAGTCGCTGGTAGCGGGCAGTTGCAGTGGTTAACTGGTTGGATGAACACGTGATTTTAAGCCCATGCACACTTGGATTCAGGCGTGGCTGCTCCATTCGGTTGGCCCATGTTCATTTGGAAAGCAGGATACAACTAGCTCGTTCTAGAAACATGTTGCCGCCTTAGTAACTGCGGTTATTTCTAAAGCTTATCACAGTGTAGAACACGGTAAAGTAGTAAATTCGCTAACGCACGTGGGTTTACTAAATTACTTCGTTGCTTGAGTTTACTTCTTTTTAAAAGATAGAGAGTTTATTCGCTTTCAATCTGGCGTGGCTTCTTCAAAGTATGAACAAACTAGAGGTCTCCCCCAAGGTTCGGTCTTGTCACCATTATTATTGATTGTTTTCTTCAGCCCAATTCCAGCACGATGTTCGCTATTTTCGCCATTATTATTTCTTGTTTTATTCTGCATAATTGCAGTACAACATGACGTACATATATACTCACGTACGTATGTATACGATGACGACCTCACAATGTTTGCTACAGCTGAAGTTATACATGCACTATATTAGGTGCTACAATTTTATATGAGTGCTCTGAACCCGTGGTTGGACGACATTAATATTTGAATAAACATCAAGATAAGTACAATCATAATTTTTCCGCTAATTATTCTAGTGCAGATTTTTGTACTTTACAGACAGGACGTTATTCCGCAGATGAAATTGATTCGAAATTTAGAAGTTATTTATACCGAAAATCTCAATTGAAGTCCGCATGTAGCAAATATCGTAGCTAAAGGAGCACGGGTGGTTGGGATGCTTCGTAGACAGAGCAGTAAACGATGTTGTTTACGTCGCGATGTGCTTGTCACAATATATTGTATGTATATTAGGTCGATATGAGAGTTTGGCAGCGTCTTGGTTTCTGGAGGACCCACACATAAAATTTGACAACTGGTACTTCTCTAACGCGAAGCGTTACGATTATGTTTTGGGCTGCACAAATTTGTCGCAATGATAATTTATATGCGGGAGTGGGCCTGCCTTCTCTTCTTGCAAGGTTCCAAATACTATCAGTTCGTACCTTATTAAAAATATATGAATCCACACATAGGAGGTCGCAGTACGTTTTCAATAATGCATTGACCTCCTTTTTTAAACAACGGTGGTCTAGATTAAGATGCCCACAAGTCATCGTCGTACAGAAGCATTTAGAAACATTACAAGTAAACCTTCGTGAAGTATTGGTACTAAGATGTATTCAGACAATTAAAATATGCTTTGACATATATTTCCCGAAAATTGTAAAAATCTTCCCTACAGGTACCTAAATGCCATTTTGAAAAACCACTTCGCAAGATTAGTATTAAAAATTTTAATAGCAACTGATGCTGCAGTTTGTGAAGAAAACGCACAAGTTGGAACTGCATCTTCAGTGTTGAATTGGTTTTTTTTTTCAATTCGTTCACCTACTTTTACACCTAGTTATCAAACAGAATTACTTGCGATTCTCTTAGCATTACCGAAATATAGTCTTTCTATAAAAGATGATATCATTTTTACAGACTGTCCGTCTCTGTGTACTTCATTCCCTTCTCCTAATATGTTCAATGCTCTACAAGTTTTTCACGTACTTGTCAGAAAATATTTTTGCCTCATTCACTTGGTATGAATACCAGGGCATAAAGGAAGAACCTTTAATGAATGTGCAGATGCACTTCCTAAGGCCTCACACATTGATCCCATAATTTCTATATTTCGACGCTATTAATAATTGTCGTGGCACAATTTGAGAAATACGCCACATCAGATAAATTTGAAAAGTCTCGCTTGGAAACATCTGAGTTACTTAAGGTACCCTTGAAAAAACCGTCGGTGCTTTCCTCGAAATAATGGCGGAGATATCAATTACAGGACTACGATGCCGAATCCCCCCCACTAAACTATTATTTAAAAGGCCAGGTCTGGCACAGTCTCCCTTTTGCCTCCACTTCAAGGACAATGAATCTCAGCATCATTATCATTTCACACAAGGGTTATTTACAAATTTTCACGGACGCCCGATTTTGGCGACCCCGCGTCACGGCAATTAACGGGCGCCGTATTCCCCCACTGACCGTAGGAACGGCGGGTGCATGAAAGAGATTCGAGAAGTGCAGAATGGGGTGCTCTTCTTTGAACGTCGCCGCCGACGTTTGATCCTTTTGTAACTGCGGCGGCGTCTGCAAGGTCGTGGAAGGCCGCGATGTACCCCGAACAAGGATTAGACTACGGGACGCACCGGCTGAGAGCCAAAGAATCTGACCGTTTCCTACGGGTGAAACCGTGGGAAAACCTCTGGTGGCCAAGTCGTGTGACACTACCCCAACAGGTTGTCGCTCTCCCTAGTAGAGGGCCCTCTCCTAATTAAAAAGGTGTGAGGTCAATATATTTTTGGGGCGGAGTTCCCATCAATTAAACGCGCACGATTGGACCCATGTAGAGGTCCCTTGTCCCCAAGGAAGAGAGCGAGGAGACACGAAGGGGATTTAAGCGCAGGATTTTGCCCTGCTAGGCAGACTAGTCGCTGACCAACATGGTGAAGAAACAGATCAACAAGTATCTCTTCTAGGAGTTTTTAGTGTGGCTCTGTATCGGCTGGCCACCTAAACTTAGCCGTTCGTCTAGTTGTGACGCGATATTAACGTCTGCAACGTAGACATCGAGACTTCGCCTCGAGTTTGCTCAACCTGCCCGAAGGCACCTGCAAGCACTAGCCTCCCGGAGCCACCAGCGTTGCAACACCGCCGACATCGCAGTCGTGCCAGAACTCTCGTCGACTTCTCGCATCCGATCGTCGGGGACGCAACGCTGCCGGTCATCACACCTATGCCTTCACCTGTTTATATCTTCGAACTTTCTCCTCCGTCGTTCTATTGTTGTTAGTTTGTGTAGTTTGTAATAGTTCTCTTTCGTAAGCTGATTTATTGTGTTGTTTATAAACTTTTTGGTTGTATCAAGTGTTGATGTATGTTGTTAGTTGTATTGAAGTGTTGTACTAGATCCTGTGTGCTGCAATATCACTAGAGTAAAGTTTGTTTTGTTTTCTCACGTCTCTGATCTCTTCACTGTCTCTGCTTGCGTACGGAATGAAATAACCAGCTGTCATTCCCGTCGCCGACTTCGCGCTGGTGACGCTATAGTGGCAGCTTGTAACACGAATCAAAGAAAAAGACTGTTAGAACCTCTCCGTAGGTTGGCTTTAAATTTATATCTTCCACTGGTCCTTTCTTTTGAAGCAACTGAAAAGGGTTTTAGCCACAGGAACGTTTCCGAGGCCATGATGTGTGATTTTAGAAAAAAAACACATAACAAACTAGAGTGTTAGGCTTTGGCAAAAATTCACTTTATTTTCAATCACATTAGTTTGTTGGCTTTTATTTTTTCTTCACTCAACTCATTCTATTTCTAATCTATGGTTTACTAACCTCTTTTTTTTGAAACATCCTCATCTAAACATCCCGTCTGGTAAAACTATTTCATCTCAGAGATGAAGTACCATTCGTTTCATGGCCGATCTTCCATGGTGGGTCGCACCAGATTCTGAGGAACAACCAACCAACCAACCAATCAGTTGCGGCCGACACTTAGTGGAAAAACCAAGGTTCCTGGTCTGGTTCAACGTCTTCCTGCAGGGCTCTAGGTTAATCAGCCTTGAACCCCCCCCCCTCCATTGGGTGCCCAACAGAATGCTCCCAGGCGCTGGACTACGGATATCTAGGCCAATCTTAGGACGCTGCTCGAAGATGTAAGTCTCGACATCCGAATGACGCTAAAATTATCTCCACAGGTATGAAGTGAGATCGAGCTATACTACTATGGGTATGTTTCATTGGGAGAAAGAGGACAGAACAAAAAAAGACGTCGATGAGCTCGTGTTTATTGTAAATGATTAGACTCAAAGTCAGGTGCAAATTGCCGCGAGATCAAGCAGAGTCCCCGCCTGACGGCAACTGGCCGAAACGGTGAAGTTGGGATTGCTCCTTGCGTCGTCTGCTATAATAGCCACGTCGTGTTTCTATGTGCGCGTACGTCAAGCACGTTCTCAAAGTGTGGTCTGTCCCGTCATGTCAGCGCGAATGTAACAGTTTCTACATAAGCCTGAAGTACGAAAGGAATTGGTCTTGCTCGGCTGCCAATGCATGTAATAGGATCGGTGATTGAAACTTTCTAGTGTGCTGTTTATTGTCGTCGTACCCTCTATTCACCAGAATAAGTTAGGAGCGGGTGTGCCGCTTTTTGTTTCAAGCACATTGTATAAAGCTTGCTTTAGGCCGTGGACCTCAACATTAGCCCGACGCCCTCAATCCCAAATTGCCTCTGCCCGACGGGTGGACCAAGTGCCTGAACCTGCCCCGTCGTCATACCCTATACATGGCCAAGAAGAAAGGTGAGGACAGGCATGTGGTGTTATGACCGGGGCTCGGCGGCATCGCACCGCTGCTGCCAGTCATTGCGGCTCGGGTTTAGCGGGTCTCATCATGGATAGCTGGCTGCCGCCACCAGATCCGTTTAGCCTAACTAATTTTGCAGGGAAGAAGGCGCCTTCTTCGAAACGTGTTTACGCCGGTTTATTCACAATAAATACAGCAAGGCGTATCTCGCCAAATGACGAACATCTAGAAGTATCTGAGCACACGGGCCTACAAAATTTCCGCCTTCATCGGAAATGCAGCCGCCGCAGCGGGGATTTGAGCACGTGACCTGCGGGTCAGCAGCAGAGTAACTTAGCCACTAGACAACCGTGGCGGGGCTCTCCTGTTGACTTCTGACTTCCGTACTCGATGTTCATCATCAAATTACGCAAACACTAATCGAAGATCGGCCAATAGATTTTCAATTTTGATCTTTTCTGTCTTGTGGTCTTCGGTTCGTTTATATTTTTTCATATCTTCCTAAAATCATCAGTTCATCTTGTTTGGTAGATTATGAGCATCAACATACGTAGGCCAGTGTTTCAGAAAGCTGTCTCGCATGCACTAGTACTCTTTTTTCAGTGCATGACACAGCGTCACACCTTGACAACTGATAAACGGAAAGTTGTTTGTACTCCTTTATTGAAGTCAAAAGAGTAACAACGGCACTGCATATCCAAGTGTATGTCTAAATGCAGAGAGATGTATGGTATCTTGAATAACGTGTGCCGAAAAATGTGTCCGGCTCAGACCATCTTGTAGAAAAACGACCATCACAAGACAGCGGGACGAAACGGCGACACACAAATGCCATGGCATGCAGGCGACGGCGGGCGCTCAGCTGGCGTGGCGACGGCAGGGAGGCAGGGGGACGGTGTGTTTTTTTTTCTTTTTTTTTTCGCGCTCACACTTGTGACTGAACGGTTCTGCGTAAGTGGATGCCGGCTCCTGGTGCCAGGCTGGCGCGACAGTGATGACGGCTCTCCCCCTTTTTTTCTTTTTTTTCCTTCTTGCGCCTGCTCTTGCCAGCTGTATGCGCGACTTCCGTGCCACGTGGATGTCACGGGTATTTTTTTATTGCTGGGCTCCCTATAGTAGGGATTTTAGTCAGTAAGCAGGAGCGCTCCGGCTATGTGTCGTTTCTTATCCGGCGCCCGACTTTGAGTGTACAGACCGAACATTTACAGATGTAGCGCACGAATGGCGTGATGTAGTGGCGACACCATTTAAGGCTGAAGAGAAAGCTACAGGCCGGAAATTTTCAGATGTAGTTCACGAATGGCGCGATGTAGTGGCGATGCCCTTCGAGGCCGAAAAGAAGCCTAGTTAGTACCTGTAAGGACATGGTTGAGATTCGAACCCGTTGCGAAAAAAAAGAGTTCGCGATCGAAGCAGGGTGTGAGGGTTCCGTGGTTGTAGAAACGCTTATAAGATTCACAGAGTGTTCCACGAAAATTGAACCTTGCAGCCCTATAGACGATGTTGATGATATGTTTTTACTCCCAGTGCCAGCTGTGTAGGATAGGAAGAACCAGAAACTCGCAAATCACGGCCCCTGCGCTTGATAGCTGTACATGCTTGAGGCCACGTATTCAGATATACCCTCAGGCCTGCAAACCCTACTGATGAACTTGAGTATGGCATGACTATAGCGCGAGAACAGAACGTCGACAAAGAGACAAGAAAGACACGAGCACTAACTTCTTATTGAGTTTATCGCGCAGAGTGCGAAAACATATAGAGGAGACAGTAAACCATGTGACGAAAACCATGTGGCACAAAGAGCTACGCATGGGTAAAGGAAAAAATAAAAAAGCACAGAAAACACAAAGAAAAGTCTCTAAGGGAACGAAACAGAAAAGCAAAAATATAGACTAAGTAGACTGTTTTTTAGTACACTGCATATATGTTGGTGTTACGTACCACTTGCGCAGAAACCATTTGTTCCTTTTTCTTCCGCTCAGAGCAAGTTAATAGAACGAGGCATAGCACGGGCCTGCCTTCAGAACGCCTTGACTAGGTCGTGCGTTCACAACATCTGTGCGAGCTTCAAAGCTCATGTGCCTCGGCTTATGGCTTCGGGTATTCCTGGGGCGTTTATCGCTTCTGTTGCTGACACTATCCTGTGGACCAATAGCAGAGCAGAGGCAGGAACAGGATCCGAGCAATACGGATACAGAGTGTGAAAAAATATATAGCCGCTGTTCCGTACAAACACCAGATATCACACAGACTCAAGAAAATCGAAAAACGTGTGGGAGTTCGTGTGATGTTCTCTGCACCGTACAAGTTAATCAGTCTCACAAAATCTACAAAGCCCCTGAAAACGCAGTCTCAACGAAATGTAGAGTTAAGCATAGAAACAGGTATGTGGCATGCGGCCGGGAGAATGTCTTTAGGACCCCCCTTTCCTGCGGTGCTTGTTATGTCGGAACGACCGAAAGGTGTCTGAACGATTGACTGAGAGAACATGCCGACAATGGTAGAAATGGGAAAGATGGATTTCTCACTCAGCACTTCACTGAGTGCAAGTGTTTGCCCCTTTTAAAGGACACAGTGACGTTGTACAAGCACAGGGATGAACGCACCCAAGTCGTCGTCGAGGCCACCCAGATGGTACACGAACAGGTATCATTCATTAGCAAGCCCACCATGTCTTTTTCCGAGAAGGAACTAAGGTTCTTCGAAGGGAGTACGCGCAAGTAGTTATATACCATAGCTATAGCGCGAGAACGGAACGACTACAAAGAGGCAAGAAGGACACGAAGTAGCGCTTGTGTCGTTGTCTCTTTGCCGGCGTTCGGTTCTCGCGCTGTAACTTTCGGCATGTCATCCCAACTAGCCAAAGCTGCCACACTTCAAATTATATTACTTTTACTTTTCTGTTTCGTCACCTTATAGACTTTTCTTTGCCTTTTTCTGTGCTTTTTTCCTTACTCATACATTGCTCTTTGTGCCAAATGGTTTTCGTCCCATGGTTTAATCTCTCCTCTATGGGCTTTCCCGCTCTGCGCAAAAAACTCACTTGGAAGTTAGTGTTCGTGTCATTCCTGTCTTTGTGTTGTCGTTATGTAGGTGAGGCACCAGTGTTAACTTCTTGACTCAATCCTACTAAATGACTATTGTATCCAGTGACTGCATAACGTTGTGGCTCCCGAAGTATGTAAACAAATTTCGCAGAAACGCGGTGCGCCATGTGCATTACACTTGCGATTGAGCTGCGCTTTATTTTCTGCGTATGCTCACCGGAATAAAGGGACTTGATTCATTGGGTACACTTCCGAATAACATTTACTGTGTGTATTAAGCCGCAATTCAGCAGTTTCTGCGACGATTGTATTTACACGTGGCGGACACCCTGGAGGCATTTAACGTTTTGGTCCAGCACATCGGTAGCGCAACTTAAGCAGAAATCGGCAGTTCTGGCGTTTACCAGTATATTGTCAGCCAGTTTGGGAAGGGATCGTTGTAAAGTTGGCACTTTTTGAAAGCGCAGTCAATGGTTTGCGTGGCACGGACAAAATTGCAGTGCACGCAGGCGCTTCCCAGCGCACAATAAGGAATTGTTTTCGTTTCACTCGTGAATGTGTTGAATATGATGCTGGTATTTCCCTCGGAGAGTTTCATGCAGTATTGGGCCACAAACGCGCCAGCCTCGCGTGAATTTTTAGCCTTCTTTTTGGCCTCAAATGGCATCGCCATTAAGCCATCAATCACCACTAAGTGACGATTGATGGCGTTGAAGTGACGGCCTTAGTTGACACGGGTGCAGACTTTTCCATATTGAGTGAACGATTGGCAGACAAACTGATGAAAGTCAGGACGAAATGGACCGGCCTATATATCCAAAATGCTGGAGGCCAGATAACGACACCCACGGGAAAATGTACAGCAAGACTCACGATGATAATGTGATTTTTGTAGCCACATTTCTGATCCTACCGGTGCGCTGCAAACCTCTTATACTGGGAATGGACTTCTTAGGAGAGTACGGTGCTGTGGTCAACGTACGTGGTAGTGTGATTACATTCGCCGCTGACAAGCCTGTGACCCATGATCCAGACCAAGAACCCAGGGTATTACGTGTGGTCGACGACGACGTCTGCGTGCTACTACAGTCATGTAGTCTTGTTTCTGTGTGTTGTGGTGTGCACTGTAATGAGGACGTCATTGCCGAACGCATCACTGCCCTTCTTTTTCTACAAGGCATTGCCATGGCTCACCGCATCGTCAGCTTAGTGGATGGGCACGCAGACGTGCTTCTGACCAACTTCAAGTATGAGCGCCGGCACATCGGTAAAGGCACGGCTGTGGTATACCTCGAGAGGCTTGACTACTCTAACGACAGTCTTATGCAAAAGGAAGCCACAGCCCAATCAGCTCCGCATATACCACCAGTCGATATCGGTCCGAGTCTAACACCGACTGAAAGGTGCCGTCTTATGGAGCTGCTCAACCAGTTCAAGGACTGCTTGTCATCGATATCACGAGTGGGTCAAATGCCTCTGACTAAGCATCGCATCATTGCGGAAGACACACCAAGACTGATCCGACAGAACCCATATCACGTCGCTCAGAAAGAACAACAGGTAATCCAGAAGAGAGTCAAGAAGTTGCTAGAGGATGATGTATTTCAACCATCAAAGTGTCTTTGGGCATCGCCAGTGGTACTCTTCAAAAAGAAAGATGACAGCTTGCGTTTTTGCGTCGATTATCGTAAGCTGAACCACGTTACGAAAAAATACGTTTATTTGTTACCACGGATCGATGACTGCTTGGGCATGCTCACTGCTTCTCGTCAATTGACCTTAAAATTTGATACTGGCAAAGAGAACTAAATAAGTGCGACCGAGAAAAGAACGCCTTCGATCGTTACCGCAGACGGTATCTATGAATTCAAAGTCGTCGCTTTCGGTGTACGTAATAAATACTAATGGGTACCATTCTGTCCGGCCTGAAATGGAAAACAAGCCTGGTGTACCTCGACGACGTGATTGTTTTTTCAGCCACGTTTGAAGTACATCTAAAGCTGCTACTGTCAGTCCTTCAAGCCATATACAGGCCGCTGGACTCACACTAATACAGGAAAAATGCCACTTTGACTTCGAAGAACTCCAGCTCCTGGGACACGTGGTCAGTCGCGAAGGTGTCAGGCCTGACCCAGATGAAACTGAAACCATCGCAAAGTTCGCAAGTCCTTTTGATGAGAAAGCATTCAGACGTTTCCTAGATCTCTGTGCCTACTACCGGTCATTTATAGCAAGCTTTACACACATCACCTCTCCACTCAACCGCTTTACAAGGGAAGACGTTGCGCTTGTATGGGAGGAAGAGCAAGAAGTGTCGTTTAACGTGCTGGGGCAGCGTCTACCAACTCCACTCGTCCTCGCTCACTTCAACGAGGATGCACCAGCAGCCACCCATAAAGACGCCGGCGATGTTGGCCTAGGTGCTGTTCTTTTCCAGTGCCAAGATGGTGTGGACGAAGTAGTTGCCTACGCTAGCAGAACGTTGACGTGTGCCGAGTCCAACTACTCAACAACGGAGAAGGAGTGTCTGGTTGTCGTTTGGGCAGTTGTGAAGTTACACGAAGAACAAAAATATTACTAGTCAAGATTCGCAGCAGAGGTGAAACATCACTCTTTTTTGGTTGACCAACATAAAAGACCCATCTGGACGTTTAGCACGATGGAGTTTACGGCTCCAAGATTCCGACATGGCCGTAGTTTACAAGTTCAGAAAGCAACACTTAGACTCCGAATGTTTGTCAAGGTCACTGATTGAATCACCGGCTACAGAGGATGATGAATTTGCAGGTGTTTTAGGAGTTGCTGATGCGGCTATCATTTCTTGGCAACAACAAGATGAGCGTGAGAGTTATCTCAACTCGCTTATAGAATTCTTGAACTGACGAGCAGGAAATGCACCAAGAGTGTTTTCGAAGAACTTATCGTTATTCTGTTTACGGGACGTAATTCTGTACAAAAATAATTTTCACCAACAAACAGAAGCTATCTGCTGGTAGTTCCTGAAGCTCTCCGCGCCGAACGTTTACAAGCCTGCCATGGCGAAGCCACTGTGGGCCACCTAGGTTTCACAAGAACACCGACACGCGTCAAAGAAAAATATTACTAGCGAAAAATCGCCTTAGAGGTGAAACATTACGCCCGAAAATACACTGACTGTCAGCAGCGCAAGGTTCCGCCTGTCAAACCCACTGCTGGGCTATTACATCTTGTGCTAGTGCCAGAAACTCCGTTTTCTCACGTCAGAATGGATCTGCTTGGCCAATTCCAAACATCGGACATCGGCAACAAATGAGTTATAGTGTGAAGCGTGAAAATTTGGGCAAGTTGGTAGGACATATCTGAATGTCCTACCAACTAACTACCTACTACCTACTAACTACCTAACTACCTACTAACTGAAGCTAGGTCCTTTGCCTACTGCATCCGTGTCAAGGTCTTGCCAGCAGAGGTGGCGTTCCTTTGTGCGGGCTTCACTTCTTCGCTTGGACATGGTGCTCGCATTTGCAGGATTTTGCGATCAGAATGGTTGCGCCAGGCTTTCCTTTGTCGTGAGAGCCTCTATCTGCAGCTACACCATTCAGAAACGCCCTCTACTGCCAAGAAGAAATGGCACGAGCTATCTACCTTGGCTGACAGCACGACAATATTTATGTGGCAACACACACTCCTTAGCATACCAGCTTTCCCTTCAATGAAACCAGTGTTGCCAATGAACTGGGTACACCTCGTTAGTTATGTTGAACTTCCTGAGTAAGTGAATGAGGTTTTGGGACTTGGACCAAAGTTTGCTGTTGAACCTCGAAAAACGCCACAAGGGCTACTGACCCTCGTACGACAAGTTGCTCGACGCACCCCGGACAGCGAGATGAACCGGTGTGTTTCTGATGGTGTGGACGTTTTAACACGCTATAAACCGCCTAGCAGTGCAGTGCCCACTAGAAATGTTGTATATTTCTTAAAAGCTCAGTCTTTAGCTCTTTTATCATCGAACAATAAAGGTGGCTTTGCTGTTTTGCCTTCCCTTTTGTTTAAGAACAAGGCCACCATGGCTATAAACTCTGTTTTTAAACCCAGCGACTCTTCTATAGAAGAATCTAAATTGAAAACGAAAAGGCTTTGAAACTTTCTCGGCCTAGATAAAGTTGCAAAATCAATGGACAAATCAAAAAAGCTAAGTCTTGACATCATTTTTACCGCTAAGACGCACAAGATTGACTGCCCACTGTGGGTAATAGTTTCTGAAAACGGGACCTGGCAAAACAGGTCGCCTTGTTTTACAAGAACAGCTGAACCTATTACCTATTGACGATCCTTTCCTGGTAAAAGACTCTGAGGCAGTTATTAAGTTTTAAAGGTCTAATGAGCAAGGACTGAAGGCTTTCTCGATAGACGTGAAAGACCTATATTATTCACTTCCACAAAACGCACTGCTCCAGTGCTTAGAAGAATGCATTGATTCGTTTGGGTCGTTAAACTTCCCAATTGCGTCAGGTATGCCAGTTCATTGTTTTCTGGAATTCCTTTCACTTTATTTAAAGTCAACGGTTGCGTCTTGGAATGAGCAACATTTAATTCAAAAAAGCGGCGTTTGCATAGGTTCCTGTTTGGCACCAGTCCTGAGTGACATCTGTCTCGCGCATAAGAATCCCCACATTTAAAAAGATCTCCATTTGTCTCTCGTTGTGAAGGTCTGTAGGTTTGTTGATGATTTCATTGTATTTATTGACTGTTTGGATACTGTTTTTGAAGTTGTTGTCCGTAGTCTTTTTGATTCGTTTAAGAAGCACTTGTATCCTCTTGAACTTACTAATGACCTACCGCCTGGAAATTCGATTAGGTTCTTATACAGAACGCTCCGTCTTAGAAGTAATCATTTGTGCTGGCTGCTTTCACCGAGAAGTGGTAAACCCCTTTTACCTCTCCACTCATCTCATTCAAAATTGGTGAAAAGGGGTATCATAAAATGTTGCCTGGAAACGCTCTCAAGAGGTCATGCCCACACTCGATGCAATGCAGTTTCAAAGCACAGGTAGAGCGCCTTTTAAGCGCTGGTTAGTCGAGCACCCTGATTTCGGCTGTTGCGGAGAACTTTTGAACCAAATGAAAAATCAAGGAGGGCGATCTCCGCCTCAAAGCGCGTCTGTTCCCATGAAATATGTTGCATTTCCCTATCCGCATAACGTGTCGCATCGGCTAAAAAAAAATCGGTAAACGCGCTGGTGTCACTGTTGTGTTTTCCGCCCCAGAAAAGCTTGCAAAGCTCTGTAAGCTGGTGAATAATGCAGCTGCTATTAGAGAAAGATGCACTGTCAAACACAGAACGCGCTTTGTACCTTGTGTTATTGGTGTCGTATATCTCATTCCGCTTTCGTGCGGAATGTTATACATAAGGCAAACCGGTAGGTGCCTTAATTGCCGTTTAAGGAAAGATCAAAAATCACGCCGTTTGCACTCATTCATGAAGGAGAAGTTACTACAATGCTTCACGTCATGCTGCCTAACGATTGCAATGATTCAGAGAAAGACGCCTCAGACTTCACTGAGCGCACCGACGACGCAAGGCAGCTTGCCCGCGTCAGAATAATTAACCAGCAGCAACTTGACGACAGATAGTACAACCTTTACCATCGATTCGTCGCTTATGAACCAGGCGATAGAGTCTGGGTTTGGTTTTCCGTACGACGGCGAGACCTCTCGGAGAAGCTCCTATGCGCCGATACTTTGGACCCTACAAGGTTTTGGCCGTCCGTGACGTGCGAAGTCGTTCCCGATGCCTTCTCCTGTTCGAAACGTCGCCAGCGTCTGCCTGATACAATGCACGTGGTCTGCATGAAACTTTACCACTCTGACTGATGTAAACACCCACTAGCCGCATCTCTAGTGGTGAGCACCGGGACGACGCTCACTCTGGCGGGAGGGTAATGCCGTGCATAGCTGCGTCTGGCTGCGAGATAGGGGCGACAACGAAAATCGCGGATTTCCTCGAGAGGCGCAGCGCAGGTGTTTGAAGAAGATGACAATCTTAGTGGCCTTCTTTTGTGAGCGTCTCTATGGGTTCCACTGTCCGTGTTCCTAAATAAACCCTCTGTATTTTACAACCCACGACATCATATAGCGGGTACCACACTTCTCCGAAGAATGAATAAAGAGGGAATAGTGAATGCCTCCCTACTACACAAAACATATATCATGACTTACGGCATGATGAGTACTCTGCAAGTGTGCTTGTATAAGTCATTCAAGAAGTGCTTAACAAAGGCTCTGAAAGGCCGCTCTTCCAGCTATCTCTGTGACTGCGCTGCGCGTTTCGTGCAGGGCTGGAGATTTTTTGTTTGTGTTGAGTAAATGAAATTCGGCAGATGTCACGTGCTTCGCAAATCAATGTTATGCGAAGCATGCAGGGGGAAGGGGACTGTGTTGTTGAGTGAAACGTTACGAAATGACGCTAACAATATTGCCACGGCCATTGAAAGAGATTGAGCTCTATACCCGAGTGGGTATGTGCTACTGGGAGACCGAATAGAGGACGAAAAATTGAAGTCCATGAGCTGATGTTTATTGTAATGACTCGGCTTGACGTCTAGTGCTTTACCGAAGACAAAGGACATATCGTCTTGTATTTATCGAGACCGTTTCTCGTGGAGGGGCCGTTTATCCTGGTGCTCGTGCCGCAAATCCCGATGCTGGTGCCACGAATGCGGTCCCATAGGCCGACTGCCAGAACGCAGCCGTCGGCAGAGCCGGTGCGTAGGTTGGTGGCGTGGCGTATGGGTTGAGCCTCACTGCCGTTGACACGTAGTCGTAGCCGTATGCTGGGGCACCAGGTGTGGCTTCAGCGGCATAGTTTCTTGAGGACTAAACGCGACCATCAACTCTGCGGCAAGGCGAATCATTCTCTCTTCGAGGCCAGCCTGCTTGTACGATCCTGTCACGGCCACGTCGCCGCCACCACGGAAGAATCGCGGTAGGAAGGGTCCGACCACGCCACCGTTGACTGCGACACCGCACGCCCACTCGACTTTTGTCGAGCTCGCTCGACCCGAAGCAGCATGCCATTGACGATAGCACCGTTCATCTCGCGCATCTCTTCGTCTACGTACGACATGTTTTCGAACTCGACGAACGCGAAGCCCGGGGATCTTGGCGCCATCCGCACTTCCTTGTGCTGTCCGTACTTGCCGAACTCGCGCTCCAGGTCGTCGTGGGTCATGGTGCCGTCGAGCCCTGCCACGAAGGTGCGTCTCAACAGTGAGCTGCCGCCTGGCGTGGTGGAGATGTTCGGGGTGACGACGGATAACGCTCTTGAATGCTTTTCGCCCACGCCACGATGCTCTTCAGCGCCACGACGTACCGCTTCTTTTTCTTCTTCTTCTTCTTCTCTGATAGTTCATACAAGATACAGAGGATTGGCTGAGTAGGAGGTGAATTTTCGCAGTATTTTTCTCAGTTTACAACTAAGGAAAGCTAGAGCTAACTAATATGGCAAATTTAAATACGAATTATTATTGATGATAAGATTTAAGCATCGTTAAGTTGGATAGAATTTCTTTTAGACTGATTGATAAATTCCGCAATAGTGAAGAACACATGCATTTTACATATGGCAGCGGCGGCCGCGAGCACACCGACATCAGAGAGAAGAGGATGATGATGGTCGCGGGTGCGCTCGTGGCACGCGGCAGTCGCTGATTGCGGGCAATTGAAATGGTTAACTGGTTGGATTAACACGTGATTTTAAGCCCATGCACACTTGGATTCAGGCGTGGCTGCTCCATTTGGTTGGCCCATGTTGATTTAAAAAGCAGGATACAACTAGCTTGTTCTAGAAACATGTTTCCGCCTTAGTAACTGTAGGTATTTCTAAAGCTTATGACAGTGTAGAACACGATAAAGTAGTAAATTCGCTAACGAACGTGGGTTTACCAAATTACTTCGTTGCATGAATTTACTTCTTTTTAAAAGATAGAGAGTTTAATCGCTTTAAATCTGATGTGCCTTCTTCGAAGTATAAACAAACTAGAGGTCTCCCCCAAGGTTCGGTCTTGTCACCATTAATATTGATTGTTTTATTCAGCCCAATTCCAGCACGTTATTCGGTATTGTCAGCATTATTATTTCTTGTTTTATTCTGCACAATTGCTGTACAACATGACGTACATATATACTCACGTACGTATGTATACGATGAGGACCTCACAATTTTGTTAAAGCTGTAGTTATACATGCACTATATTAGGTGCTACAATTTTATATGAGTGCTCTGAACCCGTGGTTGGGCGACATTAATATTTGAATAAACATCAAGAAAAGTACAATCATAATTTTTCCGCTAATTATTCTAGTGCAGATTTTTGTACTTTACAGACAGGACGTTATTCCGCAGATCAAATTGATTAGGTAGTTAGAAGTTATTTATACCGACAATCTAAATCGAAGTCCGCATGTAGCAAATATCGTAGCTGAAGGAACACGGGTGGTTGGGATGCTTTATAGACACAGCAGTAAACGATGTTGTTTACGTCGCGATGTGCTTGTCACAATATATTGTATGTATATTAGGTCGATATTAGAGTTTGGCAGCGTCATGGTTTCTGGAGGACCCACCCATAAAATTTGACAACTGGTACTTCTCTAACGCGAAACGTTACGATTATGTTTTGGCTGCACAAATTTGTCCCAATCATATTTATATGCGGAAGTGGGCCTGCCTTCTCTTCTTGCAAGGTTCCAAATACTATCAGTTCGTACCTTATTAAAAATATATGCATCTAACATAGGAGGTCGCAGTACGTTTTCAATAATGCATTGACCTCCTTTTTTAAACAACGGTGGTCTAGACTAAGGTGCCCACAAGTCATCGTCGTACAGAAGCATTTAGAAACATTACCACCGTTGTTTAAAAAAGAAGGATGCTTCAGTTTAAGAAGAAAACGCACGAGTTGGAACTGCATCTTCACTGTTGAATTTGTTTTTTTTTTTCAATTCGTTCACCTACTTTACACCTATTTATCAAACAGAATTACTTGCAATTCTCTTAGCATTACCTAAATATACTCTTTCTATAACAGTTGATATCATTCTTACAGACTGCCCGTCTTTGTGTACTTCATTCCCTTCACCTAATATGTTCAATGCTCTACTAGTTTTTCACGCTCTTGCCAGAAAATATTTTTGCCTCATTCACTTGGTATGAATACCAGGGCATAAAGGAAGAACCTTTATTGAATGTGCAGATGCACTTCCTAAGGCCTCACATATTGATCCCATAATTTCTATATTTCGACGCTATTAATTATTGTCGTGGCACAATTTGAGAAATGCGCCACATCAGATAAATTTGAAAAGTCTCGCTTGGGAACATCTGAGTTATTCAATGTACCCTTGAAAAAACCGTTGGTGCTTTCCTAGAATTAATGGCGGAGATATCAATTACAGGACTACGATGCCGAATCCTCTAATTAACTATTATTTAAAAGGCCAGGTCTGGCACAGTCTCCCTTTTGCCTCCACTTCAAGGACAATGAATCTCAGCATCATTATCATTTCACACAAGGGTTATTTACAAATTTTCACGGACGGCCGATTTTGGCGACCCCGCGTCACGGCAATTAACGGGCGCCGTATTCCCCCACTGACCGTGGGAACTGTGGGCGCATGCAAGAGAGCCGAGAAGTGCAGAATGCGGTGCTCTTCTTCGAACGTCGCCGCCGACCTTTGATCCTTTTGTAACTGCGGCGGCGTCTGCAAGGTCGTGGAAGGCCGCGATGTACCCCGAACAAGGATTAGACTACGGGACGCACCGGCTGAAAGCGAAACAGACTGACCGTTTCCCACGGAGGAAACCGTGGGAAAACCCCTGGTGGCCAAGTCATATGGCAACACCCCCACAGGTTGTCACTCTCCCTAGTTGAGGATCCTTTCCTAATTAAAAAGGTGTGAGGTCAAAATATTTTTGGGGCGGAGTTCCCATCAATTAAACGCGCACGATTGGACCCATGTAGAGGTCCCTTGTCCCCAAGGAAGAGAGCGAGGAGACACGAGGGGGATTTAAGCGCAGGATTTTCCCTGCTAGGCAGACTAGTCGCTGACCAACATGGTGAAGAAACAGATCAACAAGTATCTCTTCTAGAAGTTTTTAGTGTGGCTCTGTATCGGCTGGCCACCTAAACTTTGCCGTTCGTCTAGTTGTGACTCGATAATAACGTCTGCAACGTAGACATCGAGACTTCGCCTCGAGTTTGCTCAACCTGCCCGAAGTCACCTGCAAGCACTAGCCTCCCGGAGCCACCAGCGTTGCAACACCGCCGACATCGGTTTCGTGCCAGAACTCTCGTCGACTTCTCGCCTCCGATCGTCGGGGACGCAATGTTGCCGGTCATCACACGTATGCCTTCACCTGTTTATATCTTCGAACTTTCTCCTCCGTCGTTCTATTGTTGTTAGTTTGTGTAGTTTGTAATAGTTCTCTTTGGTAAGCTGATTTATTGTTTTTTTATACATTTTTTAGTTGTATCAAGTGTTGATGTATGTTATTAGTTGTATTGAAGTGTTGTACTAGATCCCGTGTGCTGCAATATCACTAGAGTAAAGTTTGTTTTGTTTTTTCACGTCTCTGATCTCTTCACTGTCTCTGCTTGCGTACGGAACAAAATAACCTGCTGTCATTCCCGTCGCCGACTTCGCGCTGGCGACGCTAGAGTGGCAGCTTGTAACACAAATCAAAGAAAAAGACAGAACCTCTCCGTAGGTTGGCTCTAAATTTATCTCTTCCACTGGTCCTTTCTTTTGAAGCAACTGAAAAGGGTTTTAGCCACAGGAACATTTCCGAGGTCATGATGTGTGATTTTAGAAAAAAAAACACATAACAAAATAGAGTGTTAGGCTTTGGCAAAAACTCACTTTATTTCCAATCATATTAGCATGTTGGCTTTTCTTTTTTCTTAACTCAACTCCTTCTATTTCTAATCTATGGTTTACTAACCTCTTCTTTTTTGAAACATCCTCATCTAAACATCCCGTCTGGTAAAACTATTTCATCTCAAATATGAAGTACCATTCGTTTCATGGCCGATCTCCCATGGGGTGTCGCACCAGATTCTGAGGAACAACCAACCAACCAACCAATCAGTTGCGGCCGACACTCAGTGGAAAAAACAAGGTTCCTGGTCTGGTTCAACGTCTTCCTGCAGGGCTCTTGGTTAATCAGACTTGAACCCCCCCCCCCCCCCCATTGGGTGCCCAACAGAATGCTCCCAGGCGTTAGACTACGGATATCTAGGCCAATTTTAGGACGCTGCTCGAATATGTAAGTCTCGACATTTGTATGACGCTAAAATTATTTCCACAGGTATGAAGTGAGATTGAGCTATGCTACTATGGGTATGTTTCATTGGGAGAAAGAGGAGATAACGAAAAAAAAGACGTCGATGAGCTCGTGTTTATTGTAAATGATTAGACTCAATGTCAGGTCAAATTGCCGCGAGATCAAGCAGAGTCCCCGCCTGACGGCAACTTGCCGAAACGGTGAAGTGTAAATTGCTCCTTGCGTCGTCTGCTATAATAGCCACGTCGTGTTTCTATGTGCGCGTACGTCAAGCACGTTCTCAAAGTGTGGTCTGTCCCGTCATGTCAGCGCGAGTGTAACAGTTTCTACATAAGCCTGAAGTACGAAAGGAATTGGTCTTGCTCGGCTGCCAATGCATGTAACAGGATCGGTGAGTTAAACTTTCCAGTGTGCTGTTTATTGTCGTCGTACGCTCTATTAACCAGAATAATTTAGGAGCGGGTGTGCCGCTGTTTGTTTCAAGCACATTGTATAAAGCTTGCTTTAGGCCGTGGACCTCAACATTAGCCCGACACCCTCCATGCCACATTGCCTCTTCCCGACGGGTGGACCAAGTGCCTGAACCTGCACCGTCGTCATACCTTATACATGGCCAAGAAGAAAGGTGAGGACCGGCATATGGTGTTATGACCGAGGCTCGACGGCATCGCACCGCTGCTGCCAGTCATTACGGTTCGGGTTTAGAGGGTCTCATCATGGATAGCTGTCTGCCGCCACCAGACCCCTTTAGCCTATCTTGCAGGGAAGAAGGCGCCTTCTTCCAAAAGTGTTTACGCAGGTTTATTAACATTAAATACAGCACGGCGTTTCTCGCCAAATGACGAACATCTAGAAGTATCTGAGCACACGGTCCTACAACATTTCCGCCTTCATCGGAAATGCAGCCGCCGCAGTGGCGATTTGAGCACGTGACCTGCGGGTCAGCAGCAGAGTACCTGCCACTAGACCACCGTGGCGGGGCTCTCCTGTTGACTTCTGATTTCCGTACTTGATGTTCATCATCAAATTACGCAAACACTAATCGAAGATCGACAAATAGATTTTCAATTTTGATCTTTTCTGTCTCGCGGTCTTCGGTTCGTTTATATTTTTTCATATCTTCCTAAAATCATCAGTTCAACTTGTTTGGTAGAACATGAGCATCAACATACGTAGGCCAGTGTTTCAGAAAGCTGTCTCGCATGCACTAGTACTCTTTTTTCAGTGCATGACACAGCGTCACACCTTGACAACTGATGAACGGAAAGTTGTTTGTACTCTGTTATTATTGTCTCTTTGCCGGCGTTTGGTTCTCGCGCTATAACTATCGGCATGTCATACCAACTAGCCAAAGCTGCCACACTTCAAATTATATTACTTTTACTTCTCTGTTTCGTCCCCTTATAGACTTTTCTTTGCCTTTTTCTGTGCTTTTTTCCTTACTCATACATTGCTCTTTGTGCCAAATGGTTTTCGTCCCATGGTTTAATCTCTCCTCTATGGGCTTTCGCGCTCTGCGCAATAAACTCAGTTGGAAGTTAACGTTCGTGTCATTCCTGTCTCTGTGGCGTCGTTCTGTTTTCGCGCTGTAACTATTCGTGACTCCAGCAATTTATGCGGCACCTAGCGGCAATATAGTGAACATGCGTACTGAGGTCCAAACAGTCCAAGCACCAGTCGTATACGGTAGGAGCATGGTAGGATGATGCCGCCCGGAAAGAAAAAACAAACGGCCAAGCAGTTGTGCTGTGTTCTTCAGTGCGTGTCAGCGAGATGGAAGGACAGCGCGATTTCGTTTCACGCATTTCCTTCCGAGGCCAAAGACCGAAGCCACGGAGCTTGGTGGATCGCGAATCTCCGCATCGGCAAGGACGTGAAACAGACGATACCGTTTGCTCAGAGCGTTTCGCACAACACGATTTCTTCTTTCCATGTGAGGCACCACTGTTAACATCTTGACTCAAACCTACTAAATCACTATTGTATCCAGTGACTGCATAACGTGGCAGCTCCCGAAGTATGTAAACAAATCTCGGAGAAATGCGGTGCGCCATGTGCATCTTGCGATATAGCTGCGCTCTATTTTCTGCGTATGCTAACCGGAATAAAAAAACTTGATTCATTGGGCACACTTGAGAATATTATTTGCTGCATGTATTATGCCACAATTTAGCAATTTCTGCGACGTTTGTCTTTACACGTGGTGACCACCCTGGAGGCACTTAACGTTTTGGTCCAGCACATCGCTCGCGCAACTTAAACGCGTATCGGCAGTTCTGGCGTTTACTAGTATTGTGTTAGCCAGTTCTGGAAGCGATCGCTGTAAATTTGGCCCTTTTTGGAAGCGCGGTCAATCACTTGCGTGGCACGGACGAAATTGCAATGCACGCCGGCGCTTCTCAGCGCACAAGTAGAGAATTGTTTTCGTTTCAAGCGCGAATGTGTTGCATGTGATGCTTGTGTTTCACTCATACAGTTTCATTGCAATAATCGTCGACAAACGCGCGACCCTTGCGTGAATTTTTAGCCTTCTTTTCAGCCTCAAATGGCATCGCCACTAAGCCATCAATCGCCTTTGAGTGACGATTGATGGCGTTGAAGTGGCAGCCTTAGTCGACACAGGTGCAAACTTTTTTGTATTGAGTGAACGATTGGCAGACAAACTGATGAAAGTCAGGACGAAAAGGACGGGCCCTTATATCTTAAATGCTGGGGGCCAGATAATGACACCCACGGGAAAATGTACAGCAAGACTAACGATGAGAATGTGATTTTGTAGCCACAATTCTGATCCTACCAGTGCGCTGGAAACCACTGATACTGGGAATGGACTTTTTGGGAGAGTACGGTGCTGTGGTCAACGTACGTGGCCGTGTATTTACATTCGCCCCTGACAAGCCTGTGACCCATGGTCCAGATGAAGAACCCAGGTTGTTACGTGTGGTCGACGACGACGTCTGCGTGCCACTACTCTCATGTCGTCTTGTTTCTGTGTGTTGCGGTGTGCACTGTAATGAAGACGCCATAGCTGAACGCTTCACTGCCCTTCTTTTTCTACAAGGCATTGCCATCGCTCACGGCATCGTCAGCATAGTGGATGGGTGCGCAGACGTGCTTCTGACCTACTTCAAGTTTGAGCGCCGGCACATCGATAAAGACACGGCTGTGGTATACCTCGAGGAGCTCGACTACTCTCAAGACTGTCTTATGCAAAAGGAGGCCACAGCACTATCAGCTCCGCATACACCACCAGTCGATATCGGTCCGATTCAAACACCGACTAAAAGATGCCGTCTTATGGAGCTGCTCAACCAGTTCAAGGACTCCTTCTCATCGATATCACGAGTGGGTCAAATGCCTGGGACGAAGCAACGCATCATCGCGGCAGATAAATCAAGACTGATCAAACAGAACCCATATCGCGTCGCTCAAAAAGAACGTCAGGTAATCCAGCAGCAAGTCAAGAATATGCGAGAGGATGATGTAATTCAACCATCAAAGTGTCCTTGGGCATCTCTAGTGATACACGTGAAAAAGAAAGATGGCAGCTTGTGTTTCTTCGTCGATTATCGTAAGCTTAACCAGGTTACGAAAAAAGACGTTTATTCATTACCACGGATAGATGACTGTTAAAAGACAGGCTACAGCATACTCGCTGCTTCTCGTCCATGGACCTTAAAATTTGATACTGGCAAACAGAAGTAGATGAGCGCGACTGAGAAAAGACCGCTTGTAGTCGTGACGCCATACGGGCTTTATGTATTCAAAGTCGTCGCTTTCGGCCGGCGTAATATACAAATTGGTACCATTCTGTCCGGCCTGAAATGGAAAGCATGCCTGGTAAACCTCGACGACGTGATTGTTTTTTCGGCCACGTTTGAAGAACATATAAAGCTGCTACTGTCGGTCCTTCAAGCCATATACAGACCGCTGAACTCACATCAAAACCGGAAAAATGCCACTTCGACTTCGAAGAACTCCAGCTCCTGGGACACGTGGTCAGTCGCGAAGGTGTGAGGCCTAACCCAGATAAAACTGAAACCATCGCAAAGTTCGACACACCTGAGGATAAGAAAGCAGTCAGACGTCTCCTGGGTCTCTGAGCCTACTACCAGCCATTTATAGCAGGCTTTGCACACATCGCGCCTATTCACCGAACCGCCTTACAAGGGAAGACGTTGCGTTTGTATGAGAGGAAGAGCAAGAAGTTTCGTTCAACGAGCTGGGGAACCGTCTGCACACTTCACTCGTCCTCGCTCACTTCGACGAGGATTCACCAACAGCCATCCATAAAGATACCGATGATGTGGGCCTAGGTGCTGTTCTTGTCCAGTGCCAAGATGGTGTGGAGGGAGTAGTTGCCTACGCTAGCAGAACGTTGACACGTGCCGAGTCCAACTACTCAACAACGGAGGAGTGTCTGGTTGTCGTTTGGGCAGTTGCGAAGTTACACGAAGAACAAAAGTATTACTAGCCAAGAATCGCAGCAGAGGTGACACATCACTCTTTGTTGGTTTACCAACATGAAAGACCCATCTCGACGTTTAGAACGATGGAGTTTACGGCTCCTAGAGTTCGACATGGCCGTAGTTCACAAGTTCGGAAAGCAACACTTAGATGCCGACAGTCAAGCTCACTGAATGAATCACCGGCTACAGAGGATGATGAATTCGCAGGCGTTTTAGGAGTTGCTGATGCGGCTATGATTTCTCGGCAACAACAAAATTAGTGGGAGCTCAACTCGCTTATAAAATTCTTGAACGGACGAGTCGCCAATGCACAAAGAGTGTTTTCGAAGAACTTATCGCTATTCTGTTTACGGGACGGAATTCTTTACAAAAAGAGTTTTTATCAACAAATAGAAGCTATCAGCTGGTAGTTCCTGAAGCTCTCCGTGGTAAAAGTTTACAAGCCTGCTATGACGAAGCCACTGTGGTCCTCCTCGGTGTCACAAGAACACCGACATGCGTTAAAAAAATATTACTAGCCAAAAATCACAGCAGAGATGAAACATTACGCCCGAACATGCACTGACTGTCAGCAGCGCAAGGTACCGCCTCTCTAACCCACTGGGCTAATACATTCAGTGCTAGTGCCAAAAACTCTGTTTTCTGAATCAGAATGGATCTGCTTGGCCCATTCCTAACATCGGACATCGGCAACAAATTGGTTATAGTGGCGACAGACTACCTCACCCGATACGCGGAGACCAAGGCAATTGCGAGTGGCACTGCAGCTGAAGCGGCCCAGTTCTTCATTCAGAACAATGTCCTGAGACATAGGGCTCCATCTGCCGTCATAACAGACAAATGTACCGCGTTTACAGCCGAGCTTTTTGCGCACTGTGCTCACGCTAAGTGGCACAGCGTATAAGAAGACCGCAGCTTACCACTCACAAACGAATGGGCTTACAGAACGACTGAACAAGATAATCGCTGACATGCTTTGCATGTACGTCGACGTGAAAAACGAGAATGGGGACCAAATCTTGCCGTACGTCACATTCGCGTATAATACGGTGCGCCAGGAAAAAAAGAAATGACGCCGTTCACACTAATTGATGACAAAGTTGTTTCTACAATGCTTCACGCCATGCTGCCTTATCATTCAATTTTCGTTTCTGGCCGATCGAACGGTGCTTCCTCCGGTGCTTGCTGAGGCCTCAGCGTCCGGTTTAAATTTGGTATCTACCCCCGCTACTACTTCAAGGGCACATTCGTGCTTCTTCCTGCGGGGGAGCGGCCGGATCGGGCGGTGCTGTTAAGCCTATTAACCTTATGCCTGTTTCCTCTCCAGGCCAGGCATATTCTGCCTGGTCGGCTTCCCTTCCTAACAGTAATTTGTCAATTATTCTATTTTTTGTGCAGTGGTCTGAAGAGCGTTCCTGTGGCCCTGGTTCCAACCAACGGCGTGTTCATTCGCTTGAAAAATCCGAAACTAATTCAGGAAGATCTCCGGAAGATTTGCTATTATTACCAAATGATTACTGAGGTGCGTCAATTTGAGCGTGGAGGCATCCTGTGCTGCTCGCCGGACCAGGCCTGCATCACAGATCTTCTAAAATGCACAACGTTTGCCTCAAATCCGGTGAGCTGTTTCGTACCTGTCCATTTGGCCTGTGTGAAGGGACTGGTTCGAGGAGTGGACTTGAGCCTCACACCACCCGAAATACATGAAATGTTTGCGGCCGCAGGAGCAGTCTCTGTATTTCGATGCTCGCGAAACGTTGAGAACAAAAAGGTCCCCACAAAATCAGTCATCGTGACTTTTGCCGACACGGCTCGACCGACCGAAATTAAGGCATGACCACTAATTTATCGTGTAGATGCGCTATCCCCTCGTCCACTGCAGTGCAAAAAATGCTGGAGGTATGGGCATACCATCAAGGGATGTAGATCGGATGTGAGGTGTCGCACATGTACTCACCAACATAAACCCGACAAATGTTCAACCCAAAAGGTGAGAGGCTGTCTATGCAGAGGAAATCACCCGGCTGACGATGAATGTCCCCATGAGGACATGTGAGTTGCAACTTCTAGAGATCATCGATCAACAACGATGCTCCCGACGTGAGGCCCGATCTATTCTTTCTGAGCGCTCACGTGGCTATGCCTCCGTTGCCAACTGGGCAAACCAGATGCTTGAGTCGTCGTTGCCACATTCAATAACTTCAACGGTAGAAAATGGCATGACGAAACTTATGGAATCTCTATTCGTGAGCCTAACGGAGTCATTGGCACGAATAGTGAGCACTCAGTTGAATCAAATATTGCAGGGAGGTAACCAACCTACCATCCCACCTTCTCTACCTTCACCAGTTAAGGTTACTGATATTCCATCTGAACCAGGCCCTTCGAAGTCAAAGCCAGACACGCTGAGCACTGGCCATAGAATGATTATGCCTCTTGTACAGGACCTAGATTGGAGCTCGGACTCCGATTCTCATGTCTCACAACCAGAACAAATGGACTCTGGCTCAAGAAATATCAAACGACGTGCTTCTACTGAGGCACAACGGTCCTCAATTAGTTCTAAATCAAGAAATAAGAGATATCAGAAGAAAAACCCATCAAAAAAAGCATTTTTTAAAGGATAGCATCTTAGAAAAAGCACTGAGTGCTGCTGGTATCTCTTCAAAATAGGGAATTTTGAAGAGATACCAGCAGCTAAGACTTCCTTCAACTTTGCGATAATTATTCCCCTTGATAATGTTGCTTTACAAGAAGCTTGGCATGCAGAAATTAGGTATTTTAGGAATAAAAATTAGCCCACATTTCGTCTAGACCGCCCAACTCAGGGTGGAGGTTTGGCAATATTTATCTCATCTAAAATCGTCCATAGAGCTAAAATTATTTATCAGTCATTGTCTTCAGAAAGCGTGATATTAGCAATAAGCATTACTATTTCTGGGTCCCTCGAATTCTCATTTATTAATGCTTATTTTCCTGCGGGTGTTCTAAATTCTTCCGTCCTAGATACTGCAGTTCAATATTGTCAAAAATATATCGTATTAGTAGGTGACTTCAATTCTCATCATATTTCTTGGAGTTTTAAAACTGATCTGAATGGCAAACGTTTATGGGATTGGGTGAACAATAATAACTTCATATGCATAAACACAAAAACTCCTGCTTTTATGTGTATTCAGTCCTCCTCGGTACTCGATCTAACTTTTTCTAACGCTAGCCTCTCCATCTTATCATGGTCTGCGATTAACTCGGGAACAAGTAGTGACCATATGTCAATATTGTTCGAGGTGGTATATCCAACAACCTCCAAGAATAGATCTTCCGTAACACATGTAAACTTTAATACTTTCGAGAAATCCTTACGAGGCGCTTTATCTAACCAAACGAATGATGCAGAACTAGACGCCATCAGAATTAGCGACGTTTTAAAAGAGTCGTTAAATAAATCAAAATTCACCATTGAAAACGCTAAACCGTCTACCAACCCTTGGTGGAATGCGGACTGTTCGCGGGCTTATCGACTAAGAAAGGCTGCATGGAAAAAATTAATCTTCAACCAGTGTCCCAGGAACTGAAGTGATTATAAGTATGCAGCCGCTATTTTTAAGAGAACCATCGCTAATGCGAAGGACAAATTTAACAACGACCGATCTGAGTTCCTGTCAAAGCCGGTCAATAGAAAAGCACTTTTTCGCTTTCTGAGAACTAAGAAAGTTCTTCCGGTACAAAGAAATATAGAATCTGTAGTATCATCACCAGTTGAACTGAAGGCCCTTCTAGAAGATATAGCTCAGGGCCGAGAAAGTCGCTTTACGACACTTCTCTCATACCAAGCCCAGTCCCGCCAAAGCGCTGAGAATTTTGAAGATGTTACGCCTGCAGAATTAGCAAACGTAGTCAGAACACTACCCTATTCGGCTCCTGGTCCTGATGACATGAAGACATCGGTGATAAAATCAGTACATAAAATATACCCACTTAGCCTACTCGGAATTATTAATCACTCAATTAGAAGCTCTTGGATGCCACCTGATTGGAGAGTGACAAAAGGGATTCCATTATTAAAAAAAAGCAAGGCGCTTGGTTTACCTTAGATAATATCAGGCCAATTTCACTTACATCGAACCTAGTAAAACTTGTTGAAAGAATTTTGTATAGACGTATAGATCGATGGATGTCAGAAAAACTGACACTGAGCCCATGTCAGATTGGATTCAGGCGTGGTTGCTCCATTTGGTGTGCGCACGTGGATCTCGAAAGCAGAATTCAACTTGCTCGATATCAGAAACGATACTCCGCTTTGGTAACCTTAGATATCACAAAAACCTATGATAGCGTGGAGCATGTTAAACTGCTAGATTCACTTCAGGATTTAGGACTGCCTCAATGCTATGTCGCCTGGATCCATGCTTTCTTAGGTGATAGAGAATTTTACTGCTCGCAATCCTGTGTCAACTCTTCAATATACAGGCAAACGAGAGGTCTACCGCAAGGGTCAGTATTATCGCCCTTATTATTTAATGCACTACTATGTACCTTTCCCATACAGCAACATGTACAGGTCTATGTGTATGCCGATGATATTGCATTTTTTGCTGCGTCGGTGGACATTCACACACTGTACCTGATTCTGCAGACATACATGAATAGTCTGGAAACGTGGCTGGAGGATATCAACCTATGCCTCAATACAAACAAAAGTACAATCATAGTTTTCGCACAAAATGCCCCAGTGCGAGTTTCACTATTGTACCGACAGAACGCCATACCTCAGGTCGAGTCAGTTAGGTACTTGGGGGTAACCTACACCGAAACACTTAACTGGAGTACCCACATAAAAAACATGGCTGCTAAAGGAGCACGTGCCGTAGGGATGCTGCGCAGGCTCATTTTTATTGTGCCGGTTTGCGTAGAGACGTGCTCGTTATGATATATTGCATGTACATTCGACTGATATTAGAATTCGGCTGTGTTTTGTTTTCTGGTGCTCCGGCCTAGAAAGTTCGACCACTGATTCTGCTAGAACGCGAATCTTTACGCTTATGCCAAGGGCTACCCAAATATGTTGCCAACAATATCCTATACGAAGAATCCCGCCTGCCTTCTCTTATCAAAAGATTTCATATTCTAACAGTACGTACATTCCTTAAAATATATGCATCACCTCAGCGGAGGGCACAGTATGTGTTCATTAACCAGCAGACCTCCTTCTTCAACCACCAATGGCCTTAATTAAGGTGTTCTCAAGTAATGTTTACTCAGAAACTTTTGCAGCCCTTAAGAGTTATCCTTTAGGAAACACTTGTGCTCAACACTGTAGGTGCAATTAGGATAGAATTTGACTATATATATCCCAAGAATGCAAAAAAATTACCACATCAGTATATAAATGGCATTTTGGAAGATGATTTGGCCAATCCAGAAACATCCAATGTAATAGCGACAGACGCTTCGGTTGATGAAGAGAAGGCTGGCGTAGGAATCTTATCAACCACTCTAGATTGTGCTTTCTCAATTCGATTACCCGACTTCACACAATATATCAAGCAGAACTACTGGCAATAGTCCTTGCATTGCGTAAAGTGCCGCAAGATCTATCAGCGGTGATTGTTCTAACAGACTGTCTTTCGGTCTGTACTGCCTTAAGCTCACCAAATTTTTCGCGTACCATAAAAACTTTCTACTCGCTCATTCCTACACATGTGCGACTCGTCCGACTAGTTTGGGTACCAGGCGATAGAAGTTTAGCTCTGAATGAGCATGCAGATGCACTAGCTGTATCTTCCCTTGATTGTCATGTTTTACCTGTTTTGCCTACTTCGGAATATATCACAGCAGCACGCTTTGAAAAACGCACAACGACCAATAACTTTGAAAAATCCCCTTTGTTTGTATCAGACTTCCCGCAGTTATAGTTCCCTTGGAAGAACAAGTGGTGTTCATCTAGACAGGAAGAAATAGTGATTACCAGGCTGCGTTGTCGAGTCCCCTCATTGAACTTTTACCTTCACAGGTCGGGTCTGGCACAGTCGCCTTTGTGCCTTTATTGTAATGAGATGGAATCTTTGGAGCACTTCTTTTTGTCATGCCGAAAATTCAAAACTCAAAGGGAAAATCTACCAGAAGAACCCCTACTAAAGTTGGGCTTAAACTTGACACTTCCGGTGATTCTTTAATTTGGCGCAGTCGCATTTGGATTCAGCCACAGGAGCGTTTTTACCGCTGTTACAAAGTTCTTACGAGAATCTAAAAGCATGGAATGCTAAAAATAAGTAAATTCAGTTGTTTTATGTATATTTTTTGTATGTCTATATGTTTTCTTTTCAAGGTTTCTTTTTTTAGAAATTTAACACCTTTTTATTATTGCCTATATTACCTAATTATTCCAACCCTCTCTTTCAAGAAGTGAATTTATTTAAAAAGCAAGGCACCATCCCATTCATGACCTATCCCCCTAGGTGGGTTGCGATAAAGTGTTGAGGAACCAACCAACCAACCAAGCCATGCTGCCTTATCATTGCAATTATTCGAAGACAGAAGACTTCATTGAGCGCACCGAGGAAGCAAGGCAGCTTGGCCGCGTCAGAATAATCAACCAGCAGCAACGTGACGCCCAATGCTACAACCTTCGCCATCAATTCGTCGCTTATGAACCAGGTGATAGAGTCTGGGTTTTCTTTTCCGCATGAAGGCGAGGCTTCTCGGAGAAGCTTCTACCCCGATACTTTGGACCCTAGAAGGCTTTGGTCGTCTTAGCATCGTGACGTGCGAAGTCGAGCCCGACACCTTCTCCTGTTCGAAACGTCGCCAGCATCTGCCTGAGACAATGAACGTGGTCTGCATGAAACTTTACCACTCTGAGTGACGTAAACACCCGCTAGCCGCATTTCTACCTGGTGAGCACCGGGACGACGCTCACTCTGGCGGGAGGGTAATGCCGTGCATAGCTGCGTCTGGCTGCGAGATAGTGACGACAACGAAGATTGCGGATTTGCTCGAGAGGCGCAGTGCGAGTGAGCGAAGAAGACGACAATCTCAGCGGCCTTCTTTGCTTGAAAAAATTGGAATGTCTCTAAACGTAAACAAAAGCGCGCTTCTAGCGTTCTCGTTCAGGGATCCTGTCAACATCTCCTTGATGTATGGCACAGAGCAGATTCCCCAGGTGGATTCACTCAAATACTTAGGCATCATATATAACAGCTCGTTAAATTGGAAAAGCTACACCGATCACATTGCGTCCAAAGCAACACGAACCATGGGGTGGTTACGCAAGCTCAGCAACATAAAAAGGGGGTTGCGAAGAAATACATTGGTAATGGTGTATAAAATTTACATTCGTCCTATCATGGAATTCGGCTGTGTCTTATTTTCGGGCAGTGCGACATATAAAATGAGACCGCTAATACTATTAGAAAGGGAGGCTGTGCCTGTGCCTTGGACTGCCCAAGTTTGTTGCTAACAATGTGCTATACATGGAAGCGCGTCTACCGTCATTGTTGAATAGATTCAAAATGCTTACTATCCAAACATTTTTAAAACTATACACTGTGCCCCAGAGAGCATCGTTTTATGCTTTTATTAAAGAACCAAGCTTATTTTTTGAAACTTGGTGGTCACGATTCTACTGCCCACAGATCTTGTTCGTTCAAGCGCTGCTAGGACCACTGAACGTCACATTCAAATATACCTTCTCAACAAGAAACGTTAATTTAGATCTTAAGATAGAATTTCAGAATATTTGTCCCTCTAACGCAAAGCAAATGCCATTTCAATATTTAAATGATCGGCTGCAGGATTACTTGGCACATGTGAACATGAACAACATAATTGCGACTGATTCATCCGTATCAAATGAAAAGGCTGGGGCACGTATCTTCTCACGTTCCCTTGAGTGGTCCTTTTCGGTTAGAGTCCCAGATTACACACCAATATTCATAGCAGAATTATTTGCTATTGTACTGGCACTACGTAAACTTCCTTTGGGCAAATCGGAAGCAGTCGTAATTACAGATTCTTTTTCAGTATGTGCTGCTCTGTCTTCAGGAGCCAACTTAACACTTATGCACATGTTTCGACAACTCATACCGACAAACTTGAAAAAACTACAGCTCTTATGGGTACCAGGCCATCGTGACATATATCTCAATGAGATGGCGGATGAACTAGCCACAGTATCTTTTAGCGGTCCCCTTATCCCGATTTTGCCTGATACGGCTTACGCGACAGCAATAAGGTTTAGAAACCACTGTTTGCATGAATACGACTGCTACTCATTGGATAAATATCGAGATCTCGCACATCTAAGATGCCGCTGGAATAGACAGTGGTGTGCAACACGGCACTTGGAAGTTACTTTTACAAGATTTCGTTGCAGAATTCCGCAACTGAATTATTATTAGCATAAAGTTGGTTTAAAGGTGTCACCTTTATGTCAGACTTGCGAAGAAATGGAAACGATAGATCACTTCTTTTAGTTCTGTCGTCGATATTCTCATCAGCCGAAAAGATACCTGGTAGCTCCACTTAAAAATTGGGATTATAATTAAATGTGGCAGTAATTTTGTCGTTTGGCAGCATTAAATTCGGTTATAGCCACAGGGACGTCTGCTCTGCGGTATTTGAATACATAATTGAAACAAAGCGATTGCCATGTTAATCTGCCTCTCTCTCTCTCTCTCTCTCTCTCTCTCTCTGTATATATATATATATATATATATATATATATATATATATATATATATATATATATGCGTCTCTACGAGTTACACTGTCCGTGTTCCTAAATAAACCCTCTGTATTTTACAACCCACGACATGATATAGCGGGTACCACGCTTCTCCGAATAATGAGTAAAGAGGGAATAGTGAATGCCTCCCTACTACACAAAGCATATATCATGACTTACGGCATGGTGGGTACTCTGCAAGTGTGCTTGTATAAGTCATTCAAGAAGTGCTTAACAAAGGCTCTGAAACGCCGCTCTTCTAGCTTTCTCTGTGACTGCGCTGCGCGTTTCGCGCAGGGCTGGAGATTTTTTGTTTCTGTTGAGTAAATGATATTCGGCAGATGCCACCCGCTTCGCAAATCAATGTTATGCCAAGCATGGAGGGGAAGGTTACTGTGTTGTCGATTGAAACGTTAGGAAATGACGCTAACAATATTGCCGCGGCCATTGAAAGAGCTGGAGCTCTATACCCCAGTGGGTATGTGCTATTTCGAGACAGAATACAGGACGAAGAAGAGAAGTCCACGAGCTTGTGTTTATTGTAAATGGCTCAGCTTGACGTCTAGTGCTTTACCCTGTACAGAGGACATATCGTCTTTTATTTATCGAGACCTTGCTTCGTGGAGGTGCCGTGTACCCCGGTGCTCGTTCCGCAAATCCCGATGCTGGTGCCGCGTATGTGGTCCCACAGGGCGACTGCCAGAATGCAGCCGCCGGCAGAGCCGGTGCTTAGGCTGGTGGCGTGGCGTATGGGTTAGCCATCACTGTCGTCGACGCGTAGTCGTAGCCGTATCCTGGGTGCACCGGGCGCGGTATCAGCGGCATAGTTTCTTGAGGACTAAACGCGACCATCAACTCTGGGGCGCGATGAATCATTCTGCGTTCGAGGCCAGCCTGCTGGTACGATCCTGTCACAGCCACGTCGCAGCCATCACGGCGCGATCGCGGTTGGAAGGGTCCGAACGCGCCACCGTTGACTGCGACACCGCACGCCCACCTCGACTTTTGTCGAGCTCGCTCGACCCGAAGCAGCACGCCATTGTCGATAGCACCGTTCATCTCGCGCATCGCTTCGTCTACGTACGACATGTTTTCGAACTCGACGAACGCGAAGCCCGGGGATCATGGCGCCATCCGCACTTCCTTGTGCTGTCCGTACTTGCAGAACTCGCGCTCCAGGTCGTCGTGGGTCATGGTGCCGTCGAGGCCTGCCGCGAAGATGCGTCCCAACAGTGAGCTGCCGCCTGCCGTGGTGGAGATGTTCGGGGTGACGACGGATAACACTCTTGAACGCTTCTCGCCTACGCCACGAGGCTCTTGATGCTGATGCTGATGACCTCTGATGGATGGCGCTTACCCACAAAGGGGGATGGGCCAAGAACCGGGCGGCAGGATACTTAAATGAAACTAAACTGAAAATGAAGCCAATCTGGAAAAGTAGCTTAAAATAATACTACCAAAAAACAAAACTCTGAGCTGAGCAAGCGGTCAAACCATCTTTTGTTTTTGAAAGACATAACTACGAATTATAAACTAAAGATCTGAAAAGGTAGTGGTTCACTAGCATGATAATCTTTTAGTTGCGTTGATGTAATCAAACACAGCGGAGCATACATCCCTGTGGCAGTAACCATATGAAGTTCCGCCAAGTGATAAAATTACTGGTAAGTTTACTTGTATTCCTAGCTTTTGTAATGGGGCTACTAAAAATCTTTTTCTCGGATAAGAATAACGATGACAGAATAAAAAGAAATGTTCAATTGTTTCAATTTCGTTGCACCAAATGCATAGCGGTGACGCCTTGAGCTGAGCTTTATTAAGGTAATAATTTAGTTGTGGAACTACACAGCGCAATCTGGTATAAGTGACCTCTAACTGGCGAGATACACACCACTGTTTATTCCAGCAATAGCTCAAATGCTCGAAATCTTTGAATTTATCTAAATTACCTTTTCCCCATTGCAGGCAAGCATTTCGGAACCTTAGCGCGGTTACGTAAGCCGTATCTGGCAAAACTGGGATGGTGGGCCCACCCAGGGATACTGCTGCCAAAGAGTCCGCCATTTCGTTCAAATATAATCCGCGGTGGCCTGGTACCCATAGCAAATGCAGTTTTTTTGCGTTTTTCGGTACTAAATGCCGAAACGTATTCATCAGCTCTGAATTTACTGCCGCAGAAAGTGCATTACAAACGGATAACGAATCTGTAATGATAACTGCTAATGATTCGCTTGAGGGTAATTTGCGTAGGGCAAGAACAATGGCGAATAATTCTGCCATGAATACCGAGGTATAATCTGGGAGTCGAATCGAAAAGGACCAGTCCAAAGAAGGAGAGAAGATGCCAACCCCAGCCTTTTCTTTTGACACAGATGCATCAGTCGCTATGATATTGCTAATCTCTAGGTAAGCTAGATAATCTGCTAACTGGTCATTTAAATACCTATATGCCAATTGTTTTGCGTTATGAGGAAATATATCATCGAATTGTATGCTAAGCATTGACTTTAGGTTGTGTATTGGACCAATATGTCTAATTTTTACATTCAGTTGCTTTAGTAGCGCTTGTGCAAATACTATTTGCGGGGTGTGTAGTCGCGACCAATGGGTTTCGAAAAATAAAGTCGGTTCTTGAATGAAAGCGTAAAATGAGAGTTTTTGGTGTGAACTGCTGTATATCTTTAAGAATGCTTGCACAGTAAGAATTTTAGACCTATTTAGCAGAGAAGGTAGGCGAGCTTCCATATACAACACGTTATTTGCAACAAACTTTGGTAGACCCAGACACAAACGCAACGCTTCTCTTTCCAGCAGTATAAGGAGTCTCATTTTATAGGCTGCGCTGCCAGAAAATAATACACATCCGAATTCCATGATGGGCCGCACATAAAGTTTATCTATCATTATTAGCACATCTCTTCTTAAACCCGCTTTCCGGTTTGCAAGCTTCCGTAGACACCCCATGGCCCGTGTTGCCTTGGAGTACACATCATCAATGTGACTTCTCCAATTTAATGTGTCATTATATATGATGCCCAAATATTTAAGGGAATTCGCCTGCGGAATGAGCTCATTACTGTACATTAACGAGATGTTGATAGGCTGCAGAAAAGAGAATGCAAGGAGCACACTTTTCTTTACGTTCAGGGTCATATGAATATTTTTAAGCCATCTTTCTATCATATTGAGATAATTTTGTAGACTCTGGTATAATGATTGAAAGTCGGTATTACTTGCGAAAAAAGCAATATCGTCCGCGTACACATATAACTGAATATCCTTAGTTGATGGAATGGAGCTTAAGAAAATGTTAAATAAAACTGGTGACAGGACAGCCCCCTGTGGTACGCCACGTGTCTGCTTATATCTATTCGATGAGTACCCATCTTTAAAGCAGTAATATTCTCTCCCTCTTAAAGACTCCGACACTCACGCAGTGATGTAGTTGGGAAAGTGGTGATATTCCATCTGTTTTAATAAAATTGAATGCTCAACCCTATCGTACGCTTTAGCCAAATCTAATGTAACTAAAGCACAGTATTGGCGCTGACGCCGAGCCAGTTGTATTCGGCTCTCTAAATCAACATGCGCACACCATATTGAGCAACCGGATCTAAAACCAATTTGACTGGGGTTTAATATTGCGTTATTATTAATATATTTTATTACCCGGGCATTCAAAACTCTTTCAGTTAGCTTAACCAGATTTGACGTGATTGATATCGGCCTTACATTGTCCAAGGCGAATCCTTTTCCTGCTTTTTAAGAAGTGGAATCACTTTAGACAGCTTCCATTCCGCAGGTATCCAAGCTTTTGTCAAAAACAAATTCACCAGATTAAGTACTTCAGTTGGACAAATCTCGAATATTACTTTTATCATTGAATTTGTTAACCCGTCTGGTCCAGGTGCCGAAGGAGATAAGTGCCTTATTATCTCTGCCAGCTCATCTAAAGTAACCTCCTCGAAATCCTCGCCTGCCATTGGGTTCACAATGTGCAGTGGTAGAGTTGACATAAATTTATCTTGGAGCCCTTTCGCAATATTTTCTACTAAATCAGAGAGCTCACGGGGGAAAGAACAGAAGAGTCAATATTTTCAGCGGGTGGTAACATCTTTTGAGATCTTAAAAATCTGAAGAGCGCTTTTTTGTTTTTAGCCCTAGAAAGATACTCATGTCGTTTCATATAATAACCATCTTTTGCTGTACTTACTGTGCGTTTGAAGCCTGCTGCTGAGAATTTATATACACACCAATTTTTTGGACATTGGTTGACCAGCAGTTGTTTCCATGCAGCTTTCCGTTTTCTATAGCTCCTCGTGCACTCTTCAGTCCACCATGGACTAAAAGAACCTCTTGTGGACGAGGCTCTTCAACGCCACGACGTACCACTTTTTTTTTCTTCTTCTTTTTATCTGATAGATCATACAAGATACAGAGAATTGGCTGAGTAGGAGGTGAATTTTCCCTGTATTTTTCTTGGTTTACAACTAAGGAAAGCAAGAGCTAACTAATATGGCGAATTTAAATACGAATTGTTATTGATGATAAGCTTTAAGCATTGTTAATTGGCTAGAATTTCTTTTAGACTGATTGATAAATTCCTCAATAATGAAGAAAACATGCATTTTTCATAAGGCAGCGGCGGCCGCGAGCGCACCGACATCAGAGACAAGAGGATGATGATGGTCGCGGGTACGCTCGCGGCACGCGGCAGTCGCTAGTAGCGGGCAGTTGCAGTGGTTAACTGGTTGGATGAACACATTATTTTAAGCTCATGCCAACTTGGATTCAGGCGCGGCTGCTTCATTTGGTGGGCCCATTGATTTGGAAAGCGGCATACAACTAGCTCGTTCTAGAAACATGTTGCTTTCTTAGTAATTGTAGTTATTTCTAAAATTTATGACAGTGTAGAACGCGCTAAAGTAGTAAATTCGCTAACACATGTGGGTTTATCAAATTACTTGGTTGCATGAGTTTACTTCTTTTTAAAAGATACAGTGTTTAATAGCTTTCAATCTGGCGAGTCTTCTTCAAAGTATAAACAAACTAGAGGTACTCCCCAAGGTTCGGTCTTGTCACCTTTAATATTGAATGTTTTATTCAGCCCAATTACAGTACGAATTTCGTCCCAATTCTTATTTCTCGTTTTACTCTGAACAATTCCAGAACAACATGACGTACATATGTACGCACGTACGTATGTATACGATGACGACCTCACAATGTTTGCTACAGCTGCAGTTATACATGCACTATATTAGGCGCTACAATTTTATATGAGTGCTCTGAACACGTGGTTCGACGACATAAATCTTTGAATAAACATCAAGAAAAGTACAATCTTAATTTTTCCGCTAAATGTTCTGGTGCAGACTTTTGTATTTTACAGACAGGACGTTATTCCCCAGGTGAAATTGATAAGGTATTTATGATTTACTTATAATGAAAACCTAAATTCAAGTCCGCATGTAGAAAATATCGTAGCTAAAGGAGCACGGGTGGTTGGGATGCTTCGTAGGAACAGCAGTAAACGATGTTGTTTACGTCGCAATGTGCTCCTCACGATATATTGTATGTATATTAGGTCGATATTAGAGTTTGGCTGTGTCTTGGTTTCTCGAGCACACACCTATAAAATTTGACTCCTGGTACTTCTATAACACGAAGCGTTACGATTATGTTTTGGGCTCCACAAATTTGTCGCAATTAGAATTTATATGCCGAAGCGTGCCTCCCATCTCTTCTTGCAAGGTTCCAAATACTAGCAGTTCGTACCTTCTTTAAAATATGTGTATCTCCACATAGGAGGTCACAGCACGTTTTCATTAATGCACCGACCTCCTTTTTTAAACAACAGTGTTCTAGATTAAGGTGCCCACAAGTCATCGTCGTACAGAACCTTTTAGAAACAATACAAGTGAACCTTCGTGAAGTATTGGTACTAAGATGTATTCAAACCATTAAAATAGACTGACAATATATTTCCTAAAATAGCAAAAATCAGTTTTTTTTCTTTTGCAGGTACCTTAACGCCGTTTGGAAGACCACTTCACAACATTAGTATTAAAACTTGTAATAGCAAGTGATGCTTAAGTTTGTTAAGAAAAGGCACGAGTTGAAACTGCATCTTCAGTGTTGGATTGTTTTTTTTTTCAATTTGTTCACCCACTTTTACACCTTTTTATCAAACAGAATTACTTGCCATTCTCTTAGCATAACGGAAATGGCCTCTTTCTATAACAGTTGCAATCATTCTCACAGACTGCCCGTCTCTGTGTACTTCATTACCTGCACCTCATATGTTCAATGCTCACGCACTTGCCAAGTTTTCACGCACTTGCCAGAAAATATTTACACCTCATTCACTTGGTATTAACACAAGGGCATAAAGGAATAACCTTCAATGAATATGCAGATGCACTTCCGATGGCCTCACATAATGATCCCATAATTTCTATATTTCGACGGTATTATAATTTGCCGTGGCACAATTTGAGAAATACGTCACATCAGATAATTTTGAAAAGTCTCGCTTGGCAACGTCTGAGTTATCTTAAGTACCTTTAAAAACCGATAGTGGTCTCCTTGAAATAATGGCGGAGATATCAATTACAAAACTACGATGCCAAATCCCCCAGCTAAGCTATTATTCAAAAGGTCAGGTCTGGCACAGTCTCCCTTATGCCTTCACTTTAAAGAGAATGAATCTCAGCATCATTATCTCTTGACACGCTAGTTCTTTACAAATCAAAGAAAAAGACTGTTAGAAACTCTCCATAGGGTGGCTTCAAATTTATCCCTTCCACTGGTCCTTTCTTGTGAAGCAACTGAAAAGGGATTTATCCACACGAACGTTTGCGAGGCCAGGATGTGTGATTTTGAAAAAAGAACATTACAATAGAATAATAGGCTCTGGCATAAAATCATTTAATTTCCAATCATATTAGCTTGTTGACTTTTTTTCTTTTTTCTTAACCAAACTCATTCTATTTCTAAAATATAGTTTAGTAACCTGTTCTTTGTTGAAACATCCTCATCTAAACATCCCGTCTGCTAAAACAATTTCACCTCAAAGATGAAGTACCATTTGTTTCATGGCCGATCTCCCATGGTGCTTCGCACCGGATTCTGAGGAAAAACCAACCTACTCATCAGTTGTGGCCGACACTTATAGGAAAAAACAACGTTCCTGGTCTGGTTCCGCGTCTTTATGCAGGGCTCTGGGTTAATCAGCCTTGAAACCCATCCATTGGGTGCCCAACAAGATGATCACAGCTGCTGGACTACGCATATCTAGGCCAATTATGAGGACGCTGCTCCAAGATGTAATTCTCGACATCCAAATGACGCTAAAATATTTCCACAGGTGTCAAATGAGATTGAGCTATGCTACTATGGATATGTTTCATAGGGTAAAAGAAAAGAGGACAAAAAAAGACGTCGATGACCTCTTGTTTATTGCAAATTGTTAGGCTCGATGACAGGTGCAATTGGCCGCGAGATCAAGCAGAGTCGTCGCCTGACGGCAACTGGCCGAAACGGTGAAGTTGGGATTGCTCCTTGTGTCGTCTGCTATAATAGCCACGTCGTGTTTCTATGTGTGCGTAGGTCAGCACGTTCTCAAAGTGTGGTCTGTCCGGTCATGTCAGCGCGACTGTAACTGTTTCTACGTAAGCCTGACGTACGAAAGGAATTGGTCTTGCTCGGCTGCCAATCGGTGACTGCCACTTTCCAGTGTGCTGTTTAATGTCGTCGTACCCTCTATTCACCAGAATAATTTCAGAGTGGGTGTGCCGCTTTTTGTTTCAAGCACATTGTATAAAGCTCGCTTTAGGCCATAGACCTCAACATTAGCACGGCGCCCTCCATGCCACATTGCCTCTGCCCGACGGGTAGACCAAGTGCCTGTACCTGCACCGTCGTCATACGCTATACACGGCCAAGAAGAAAGGTGAGGACAGGCATGTGGTGTTATGACCGGGGCTCGACGGCATCTTACCACTGCCATCAATTGTTATGACCGGGGCTTGACGGCATCCCACCTCTGCTGCCAGTCGTTGCGGCTCTGGTTTAGCGGGTCTCATCGTGGATAGCTGGCCGCCGCCACAGGACCCGTTTAGCCCATCTTGCAGGGAAGAAGGCGCCTTCATCGAAAGGTACTTACGTAGGTTTATATACATTAAATAACGGACAGCTTTTCTCGCCAAATGACGAACACCGAGAAGTATCTGAGCACACGGGCCTACAACATTTCCGCCTTCATCGAAAATGAGGCAGCCGCAGCCGGGATTTGAGCCCACGACCTGCGGGTCAGCAGCAGAGTACCTTTGCCAATACACCACCGCGGTGGGGCTCTCCTATTGAATTCTGACTTCTGTACTTGATGTTCATCATCAAATTACGCAACCACTAATCAAAGATCGACCAACAGATTTTCAAATTTGACCTTTTCTGTCTCGCGGCCTTTGGTTTGTTTATTTTTTGCCATGCTTTCCTAATATCATCAGTTCAACTTGTTTGGTAGAACATGAGCATCAACATACATAAGCCAGTGTTTCAGAAAGCTGTCACGCATGCACTAGTCTTCTTTTATTTGGTGCATGTCACAGCGTCATACCTTGACAACTGATGAACGGAAAGTTGTTTGTACTCTTTTATTCAAGTCAAAAGAGTAACAACAGGACATGCACATCCAAGTGTATGCCCAAATGCAGAGAGATGTATGATATCTTGATATCTTGATATCTTTCCATATAGCACTGGAAAATGTTTCCGGCTCAGACCATCTTGCAGAAAAACGACCATCACAAGACAGCGGGACGAAATGGCGACGCACAAATGCCATGGCTTGCAGGCGACGGCGGGTGCCCAGCTGGCGTGGCGACGGCAGGGGGCAAGGGTGGACAGCGTGTTTTTCTTTTTTTTTTCCACGCTCACGCTTGTGGCTGAACGGTTCTACGTAAGTTGATGTCGGCTCTTGGTGCCAGGCTGGCGTGACGGTCATGGCGGCTCTCTCCTTTTTTCTTTTTTTTTCCTTCTTGCGCCTGCTCTTACCGGCTGTATACACGGCTTCCGTGCCGCGCGGATGTCACGGGTATTTTTTTTATTGCTGGGCTTTCTATAGACAGGATTTTAGTCAGCACGCAGGAGCGCGCCACCTATGTGCCGCTCGTTATCCGGCACCTGACTTTGAGTGTACAGGCCGGATATTTACAGCTGTAGCCCACGAACGGTGTGATGTAGCGGCGACAGCTTTAAGGTTGTAGAGAAGGCTACAGGCCGGACATTTGCAGATGTAGTGCACGAGTGGTGTGATCTAGTGGCGATGCCATTTGAGGCCGAAAAAAGGCTAGTACCTGTAAGTACATAGTTGAGATTCGAACCCGTTCCGAAAAAAGAGCTCGCGGTTGAAGCAGGGTGTGAGGGTTCCGTGGTTGTAGAAACGCTGTTAAGATTAACAGAGTGTTCAACGAAAATTGAACCTTGCAGCCCTATAGACGATGTTGATGACATGTTTTACTCCCAGCGCCAGCTGTTGAGGATAGCAAGAACCAGAAACTCGCAATACATGGCCCCTACGCTTGGTAGCTGTACATGTTTGAGGCCACGTATTCAGCCAATACACTGAGGCCTGCTAACCCTACCGATGGACTTGAGTATGGCATGACAAGAGCGCGAGAACAGAACGACGACAGAGACACAAGAAGGACACGAGCACTAACCTCACACTGAGTTTATCGCGCAGAGCGCGAAAACATATAGAAGAGACAATAAACTATGGGACAAAAGTCATGTGGCGCAAAGAGCAATGCATGAGTAAAGGAAAAAATACAAAAGCGCAGAAAAAGACAAAGAAAAGTCTATAAGGGAATGAAACAGAAAAGCAAAAATAATAGACTAAATAGACTGTTTTTTAGTACACAGCATATATGTTGTTGTTACAAACCACGTGCACAGAAACAATTAGTTCCTTTTTCTTCCTCTCACAATAAGTTAGTACAACGAGGCATGACACGAACCTGCCTTTAGAACGCCTTGAATAGGTCGTGCGTTCGCAACAACTCTGCGAGCTTCAAAGCTCAGGTGTCTCGGCTTGTGGCTTCGAGTTTTCCTGAGGTGTTTATCGATTCTGTTGCTGAGAAAATCCTGTGGACCAATAGGGCAGAGCAGAGGCAGGGACAGGATTCGAGAAACACGGATACAGAGTGTGAAAAGGTTTATAGCCGTTGTTCCGTACAAACACCAGATATCACGCAGGCTCAAGAAAGTCGAAAAACGTGCGGGAGTTCGTGTGATGTTCTCTGCACGGTTCAAGTTAATCAGTCTCACAAAATCTACAAAGCCCCTTGAAACGCAGTCATCAACGGAATTCAGAGTAAAGCATACAAACAGGTATGAGCATGCGCCCGGAAGGTTGTCTTTAGGACCCCCATTTCCTGCCGTGCTTGTTATGTCGGAACGATCGAAAGGTGTCTGAACGATCAACTGAGAGAACATGCTGACAATGGTAGCAATGGGAAAGATGGATTTCTTGCTCAGCACTGCACTGAGTGCAAGTGTGTACCCATTTTCAAGGACACAGTGACGCTGCACAAGAACAGGGATGAACGCGCCCAAGTCGTCGTCGAGCCGCGCAGATGGCATGCGAACAGGTGTCCTGCATTAGCAAGCCCTCCGTATCTTTTTCCGAGAAGGAACTAAGGTTCCTCGAAGGTGGAGCGCGCAAGTAGTTTTAATACGATAGTTATAGCGTGAGAACAAAACGACGACAAAGAGACAAGAAGGACACGAAGTAGCCCTCGTGTCCTTCTTGTCTCTTTGCCGGCGTTCTGTTTTCGCGCTATAACTATCACCATATCATACCAAGAAGCATAACTGCCACATTTCACATTATATTACTTTTAATTTCTGTTTCGTTTCCTTATAGACTTTTCTTTGCTTTTTATGTGCTTTTGATTTTTTTTTATTACTCATGCATTGCTCGTTGTGCCACATGGTTTTCGTCACCAGGTTTACTCTCTCCTCTACGAGTGTTCGAGCTCTGCGCAATATTCTCAGTCGGAAGTTAGCGCTCGTGTCCATCTTGTCTCTGTGTCGTCGTTCTGTTTTCGCGCTTTAACTATTCGGGACTCCAGCAATTAATGTGGCACCTAGTGGCAATATAGAGCAGATGTGTACTAAGGTCCAAACAGTCCAAGCACCAGACGTAAATGGTATGAGCACGGTAGGAGGTAGCCACTCCTAAAGAAAAAAAACAAACAGCCAAGCAGTTCTGCTGTGTTATTGAGTGCGTGTCAGCGAGATGGAAAGACAGCATCGTTTCTTTTCACGCATTTCCTTACGAGGCCAAAGACCGAAGCCGCAGAGCGAGGTGGATCACGAATCTCCGCATCAGCAAGGACGTGAAACAGACGATGACCGTTTGCTCGCGGCATTTCGCACGGGATGATTTCTTCTTTCCAGGTGAGGCACGAGTGTTAACTTCTTGACTCAATCCTATTAAATGACTATTGTATCCAGTGACTGCATAAGGTTGTGGCTCCCGAAGTATGTAAACAAATTTCGCATAAACGCGGTGCGCCATGTGCATTACACTTGCGATTGAGCTGCGCTTTATTTTCTGCGTATGCTCACCGGAATAAAGGGACTTGATTCATTGGGTACACTTGCGAATAACATTTACTGTGTGTATTAAGCCGCAATGCAGCAGTTTCTGCGACGATTGTCTTTACACATGGCGGACACCCTGGAGGCATTTAACGTTTTGGTCCAGCACATCGGTAGCGCAACTTAAGCAGGTATCGGCAGTTCTGGCGTTTACCAGTATATTGTCAGCCAGTTCGGGAAGGGATCGTTGTAAAGTTGGCACTTTTTGAAACCGCGGTCAATGGTTTGCGTGGCACGGACGAAATTGCAGTGCACGCAGGCGCTTCCCAGCGCACAAGTAAGGAATTGTTTTCGTTTCACGCGCGAATGTGTTGCATATGTTGCTGGTATTTCACTCAGAGAGTTTCATGCAGTATTGGGCCACAAACGCGCCAGCCTCGCGTGAATTTTTAGCCTTCTTTTCGGCCTCAAATGGCATCGCCAGTAAGCCATCAATCGCCACTAAGTGACGATTGATGGCGTTGAAGTGACGGTCTTAGTTGACACGGGTGCAGACTTTTCCATATTGAGTGAACGATTGGCAGACAAACTGATGAAAGTCAGGACGAAATGGACCGGCCCTTATATCCGAAATGCTGGAGGCCAGATAACGACACCCACGGGAAAATGTACAGCAAGACTCACGATGATAATGTGATTTTTGTAGCCACATTTCTGATCCTACCGGTGCGCTGTAAACCTCTTATACTGGGAATGGGCTTCTTAGGAGAGTACGGTGCTGTGGTCAACGTACGTGGTAGTGTGATTACATTCGCCGCTGACAAGCCTGTGACCCATGATCCAGACCAAGAACCCAGGGTATTACGTGTGGTCGACGACGACGTCTGCGTGCTACTACAGTCATGTAGTCTTGTTTCTGTGTGTTGTGGCGTGCACTGTAATGAAGACGTCATTGCCGTACGCATCACTGCCCTTCTTTTTCTACAAGGCATTGCCATGGCTCACGGCATCGTCAGCTTAGTGGATGGGCACGCAGACGTGCTTCTGACCAACTTCAAGTATGAGCGCTGGCACATCGGTAAAGGCACGGCTGTGGTATACCTCGAGAGGCTCGACTACTCTCACGACAGTCTTATGCAAAAGGAAGCCACAGCCCAATCAGCTCCACATATACCACCAGTTGATATCGGTCCGAGTCTAACACCGACTGAAAGATGCCGTCTTATGGAGCTGCTCAACCAGTTCAAGGACTGCTTGTCATCGATATCACGAGTGGGTCAAATGCCTCTGACTAAGCATCGCATCATTGCGGAAGACACACCAAGACTGATCCGACAGAACCCATATCACGTCGCTCAAAAAGAACAACAGGTAATCCAGAAGCAAGTCAAGAAGTTGCTAGAGGATGATGTATTTCAATCATCAAAGTGTCCTTGGGCATCGCCAGTGGTACTCTTCAAAAAGAAAGATGACGGCTTGCGTTTTTGCGTCGATTATCGCAAGCTGAACCACGTTACGAAAAAATACGTTTATTTGTTACCACGGATCGATGACTGTTTGGGCATGCTCGCTGCTTCTCGTCAATTGACCTTAAAATTTGATACTGGCCAAGAGAAATAAATGAGTGCGACCGAGAAAAGAACGCCTTCGATCGTGACCGCAGACGGTATCTATGAATTCAAAGTCGTCGCTTTCGGTCTACGTAATAAATACTAATGGGTACAATTCTGTCCGGCCTGAAATGGAAAACAAGCCTGGTGTACCTCGACGACGTGATTGTTTTTTCGGCCACGTTTGAAGTACATCTGAAGCTGCTACTGTCAGTCCTTCAAGCCATATACAGGCCGCTGGACTCACACTAATACAGGAAAAATGCCACTTTGACTTCGAAGAACTCCAGCTCCTTGGACACGTGGTCAGTCGCGAAGGTGTCAGGCCTGACCCAGATGAAACTGAAACCATCGCAAAGTTCGCAAGTCCTTTTGATAAGAAAGCATTCAGACGTTTCCTAGGTCTCTGCGCCTACTACCGGTCATGTATAGCAAGCTTTACACACATAACCTCTCCACTCAGCCGCTTTACAAGGGAAGACGTTGCGCTTGTATGGGAGGAAGAGCAAGAAGTGTCGTTTAACGTGCTGGGGCAGCGTCTACCAACTCCACTCGTCCTCGCTCACTTCAACGAGGATGCACCAGCAGCCACCCATAAAGACGCCGGCGATGTTGGCCTAGGTGCTGTTCTTTTCCAGTGCTAAGATGGTGTGGAGGAAGTAGTTGCCTACGATAGCAGAACGTTGACGTGTGCCGAGTCCAACTACTCAACAACGGAGAAGGAGTGTCTGGTTGTCGTTTGGGCAGTTGTGAAGTTACACGAAGAACAAAAATATTACTAGTCAAGATTCGCAGCAGAGGTGAAACATCACTCTTTTTTGGTTGACCAACATAAAAGACCCACCTGGACGTTTAGCACGATGGAGTTTACGGCTCCAAGATTCCGACATGGCCGTAGTTTACAAGTTCAGAAAGCAACACTTAGACTCCGACTGTTTGTCAAGGTCACTGATTGAATCACCGGCTACAGAGGATGATGAATTCACAGGTGTTTTAGGAGTTGCTGATGCGGCTATCATTTCTCGGCAACAACAAGATGAGCGTGAGCGTGACCTCAACTCGCTTATAGAATTCTTGAACTGACGAGCAGCGAATGCACCAAGAGTGTTTTCGAAAAACTTATCGTTATTCTGTTTACGGGACGGAATTCTGTACAAAAATAATTTTCACCAACAAACAAAAGCTATCTGCTGGAAGTTCCTGAAGCTCTCCGCGCCGAAAGTTTACAAGCCTGCCATGGCGAAGCCACTGTGGGCCACCTCGGTTTCACAAGAACACCGACACGCGTCAAAGAAAAATATTACTAGCGAAAAATCGCTGCAGAGGTGAAACATTACGCCCGAACATACACTGACTGTCAGCAGCGCAAGGTTCCGCCTGTCAAACCCACTGGGCTATTACATCTTGTGCTAGTGCCAGAAACTCCGTTTTCTCACGTCAGAATGGATCTGCTTGGCCAATTCAAAACATCGGACATCGGCAACAAATGAGTTATAGTGTGAAGCGTGAAAATTTGGGCAAGTTGGTAGGACATATCTGAATGTCCTACCAACTAACTACCTACTACCTACTAACTACCTAACTACCTACTAACTGAAGCTAGGTCCTTTGCCTACTGCATCCGTGTCAAGGTCTTGCCAGCAGAGGTGGCGTTCCTTTGTGCTGGCTTCACTCCTTCGCTTGGACATGGTGCTCGCATTTGCAAGATTTTGCGATCAGAATGGTTGCGCCAGGCTTTCCTTTGTCGTGAGAGCCTCTATCTGCAGCTACACCATTCAGAAAGGCCCTCTACTGCCAAGAAGAAATGGCGCGAGCTATCTGCCTTGGCTGACAGCACGACAAAATTTATGTGGCAACACACACTCCTTAGCATACGAGCTGTCCCTTCAATGAAACCAGTGTTGCCGAAGAACTGGGTACACCTCGTTAGTTATGTTGAACTTCCTGAGGAAGTGAATGAGGTTTTGGGACGTGGACCAAAGTTTGCTGTTGAACCTCGAAAAACGCCACAAGGGCTACTGACCCTCGTACGTCAAGTTGCTCGACGAACCCCGGACAGCGAGATGAACCGGTGTGTTTCTGATGCTGTGGACGTTTTAACACGCTATAAACCGCCTAGCAGTGCCCACTAGAAATGTTGTATCTTTCTTAAAAGCTCAGACTTTAGCTCTTTTACCATCGAACAATGAAGGTGGCTTTGCTGTTTTGCCTTCCCTTTTGTTTAAGGACAAGGCCACCATGGCTATAAACTCTGTTTTTAAACCCAGTGACTCTTCTATAGAAGAACCTAAATTGAAAACGAAAACGCTTTGAAACTTTCTTGGCCTAGATAAAGTTGCAAAATCAATGGACAAATCAAAAAAGCTAAGTCTTGACATCATTTTTACCGCTAAGACGCACAAGATTGACTGCCCACTGTGGGTAATAGTTTCTGAAAACGGGACCTGGCAAAACAGGTCACCTTGTTTTACAAGAACAGCTGAACCTATTACCTATTGACGATCCTTTCCTGGTAAAAGACTCTGAGGCAGTTATTAGGTTTTAAAGGTCTAATGAGCAAGGACTGAAGGCTTTCTCGATAGACGTGAAAGACTTATATTATTCACTTCCACAAAACGTACTGCTCCAGTGCTTAGAAGAATGCATTGATTCGTTTAGGTCGTTAAACTTCCAAATTGCGTCAGGTATGCCAGTTCATTGTTTTCTGGAATTCCTTTCACTTTATTTAAAGTCAACGGTTGCGTCTTGAAATAAGCAACATTTAATTCACAAAAGCGGCGTTTGCATAGGTTCCTGTTTGGCACCAGTCCTGAGTGACATCTTTCTCGCGCATAACGATCGCCACATTTAAAAAGATCTCCATTTGTCTCTCGTTGTGAAGGTCTGTAGGTTTGTTGATGATTTCATTGTGTTTATTGACTGTTTGGATACTGTTTTTGAAGTTGTTGTCCGTAGTCTTTTTGATTCGTTTAAGAAGCACTTGTATCCTCTTGAACTTACTAATGAGCTACCGTCTGGAAATTCGATTAGGTTCTTAGACCGAACGCTCCGTCTTAGAAGTAATCATTTGTGCTGGCTGCTTTCACCGAGAAGTGGTAAACCCCTTTTACCTCTCCACTCATCTCCTTCAAACTTGGTGAAAAGGAGTATCATAAAATGTTGCCTGGCAAACGCTCTCAAGAGGTCAAGCCCACACTCGATTCAATGCAGTTTCAAAGCACAGGTAGAGCGCCTCTTAAGCGCTGGTTAGTCGAGCGCCCTGATTTCAGCTGTTGCGGAGAACTTTTGAAGCAAATGAAAAATCAAGGAGGGCGATCTCAGCCTCAAAGCGCGTCTGTTCCCATAAAATATGTTGCATTTCCTTATCTGCATAACGTGTCGCATCGGCTAAAAAAAAATCGGTAAACGCGCTGGTGTCACTGTTGTGTTTTCCGCCCCAGAAAAGCTTGCAAAGCTTTGTAAGCTGGTGAATAATCCAGCTGCTATTAGAGAAAGATGCACTGTCAAACACAGAACGCGCTTTGTACCTTGTGTTATTGGTGTCGTATATCTCATTCCGCTTTCATGCGGAATGTTATACATAAGGCAAACCGGAAGGTGCCTTAATAGCCGTTTAAGAGAGCGCAATAAGAATGTGCACAACGTAGTTCAAAGACACCTCGGAATCCACTGCCGAGACTGCGGCAGCGTGCCAGTTGTCGAGTGTTGCGAGGTATTAAGCAAGCAACACTCGCAGGCTACGCGTGAGATAATTGAAGCTTATCAAATAAACAAGTTTGACGGTAAATGTGTAAGTTGCCCATCGGTTGCGTTGTTGCAAGAAGACATTGCGTATCTCGATCTTTTTTCATTGATATGTGGGGTTTAACGTCCCAAAACCACCATATGATTATGAAAGACGCCGTAGTGGAGGGCTCCGGAAATTTCGACCACCTGGGGTTCTTTAACGTGCACCCAAATCTGAGCACACGGACCTACAGCATTTCCGCCTCCATCGGAAATGCAGCCGCCACAGCCGGGATTTCTCGATCTTTTTTAAGTTACACATGTATTTGTTTTCACCCTATTCAACAAGAGACAACAGCTTTTCTGAGATTGTATCGCAGTGGTTGTTTCTGCAGCCTTCTACGCATGCCCATTTTTCTCATTTTTCGCCTATATATACACACTATTCCCATATTAAATCTTTGCTGAAAGTCAGCGCTCTTTTCTGTCCTTGTTTTTTTTTTCGCTTCCGTAGTCACGAGGTCACAACTTTAAGGTGTCGTTGTTCCTGCATTCTGCATTGGGTTATAGTGGCGACAGACTACCTCACCCGATACGCGGAGACCAAGGCAATTGCGAGTGGCACTGAAGCTGAAGTGGCCCAGTTCTTCATTCAGAACAATGTCCTGAGACATGGGGCTCCAGCTGTCGTCATAACAGACAAAGGTACTGCGTTTACAGCCGAGTTTTCGCGCACTGTGCTCACGCTAAGTGGCACAGAGTATAGGAAGACGGCAGCTTACCACCCACAAACGAATGGGCTTCCAGAACGACTGAACAAGATAATCGCTGACATGCTTTGCTTGTACGTCGACGTGAAAAACGAGAATCGGGACGATATCTTGCCGTACATCACATTCGCGTATAATACGGCGCGCCAGAAAAGATCAAAAATCACGCCGTTCGCACTCATTCATGACGGAGAAGTTACTACAATGCTTCACGTCATGCTGTCTAACGATTGCAATGATTCAGAGAAAGACGCCTCAGACTTCACTGAGCGCACCGACGACGCAAGGCAGCTTGCCCGCGTCAGAATAATCAACCAGCAGCAACTTGACGCCCAATGGTACAACCTTCGCCATCGATTCGTCGCTTATGAACCAGGCGATAGAGTCTGGGTCTGGTATTCCGCACGACGGCGAAGCTTCTCAGAGAAGCATCTACCCCGATACTTTGGACCCTACAAGGTTTTGGCCGTCCATGACGTGCGAAGTCGTGCCCGACGCCTTCTGCTGTTCGAAATGTCGCCAGCGTCTGCCTGATACAATGCACGTGGTCTGCATGAAACTTTACCAATCTGAGTGATGTAAACACCCACTAGCCGCATCTCTACTGGTGAGCACCGGGACGACGCTCACTCTGGTGGGAGGGTAATGCCGTGCATAGCTGCGTCTGGCTGCGAGATAGCGACGACAACGAAAATCGCGGATTTGCTCGAGAGGCGCAGCGCAGGTGTGTGAAGAAGATGACAATCTTAGTGGCCTTCTTTTGTGAGCGTCTCTATGGGTTCCACTGTCCGTGTTCCTAAATAAACCCTCTGTATTTTACAACCCACGACATGATATAGCGGGTACCACGCTTCTCCGAAGAATGAGTAAAGAGGGAATAGTGAATGCCTCCCTACTACACAAAACATATATCATGACTTACGGCATGATGAGTACTCTGCAAGTGTGCTTGTATAAGTCATTCAAGAAGTGCTTAACAAAGGCTCTGAAAGGCCGCTCTTCCAGCTATCTCTGTGACTGCGCTGCGCGTTTCACGCAGGGCTGGAGATTTTTTGTTTGTGTTGAGTAAATGAAATTCGGCAGATGTCACGTGCTTCGCAAATCAATGTTATGCGAAGCATGCCGGAATAAGGGGACTGTGTTGTTGAGTGAAACGTTACGAAATGACGCTAACAATATTGCCACGGCCATTGAAAGAGATTGAGCTTTATACCCGAGTGGGTATGTGCTACTGGGAGACCGAATAGAGAACAAAAAATAGAAGTCCATGAGCTGATGTTTATTGTAAATGACTCGGCTTGACGTCTAGTGCTTTACCGAGGACAAAGGACATATCGTCTTGTATTTATCGTGACCTTGCTTCGTGGAGGTGCCGTGTACCCCGGTGCTCGTTCCGCAAATCCCGATGCTGGTGCCGCGTATGTGGTCCCACAGGGCGACTGCCAGAATGCAGCCGCCGGCAGAGCCGGTGCTTAGGCTGGTGGCGTGGCGTATGGGTTAGCCATCACTGTCGTCGACGCGTAGTCGTAGCCGTATCCTGGGTGCACCGAGCGCGGTATCAGCGGCACAGTTTCTTGAGGACTAAACGCGACCATCAACTCTGGGGCGCGATGAATCATTCTGCGTTCGACGCCAGCCTGCTGGTACGATCCTGTCACAGCCACGTCGCAGCCATCACGGCGCGATCGCGGTTGGAAGGGTCCGAACGCGCCACCGTTGACTGCGACACCGCACGCCCACCTCGACTTTTGTCGAGCTCGCTCGACCCGAAGCAGTACGCCATTGACGATAGCACCGTTCATCTCGCGCATCGCTTCGTCTACGTACGACATGTTTTCGAACTCGACGAACGCGAAGCCCGGGGATCTTGGCACCATCCGCACTTCCTTGTGCTGTCCGTACTTGTCGAACTCGCGCTCCAGGTCGTCGTGGGTCATGGTGCCGTCGAGGCCTGCCACGAAGGTGCGTCCCAACAGTGAGCTGCCGCCTGGCGTGGTGGAGATGTTCGGGGTGACGATGGATAACGCTCTTGAACGCTTTTCGCCCACGCCATGATGCTCTTCAGCGCCACGACGTACCGCTTCTTTTTCTTCTTCTTCTTCTTCTCTGATAGTTCATACAAGATACAGAGGATTGGCTGAGCAGGAGGTGAATTTTCGCTGTATTTTTCTCAGTTTACAACTAAGGAAAGCTAGAGCTAACTGAACTAATATGGCAATCCTAAATACGAAATATTATTGATGATAAGTGTTAAGCATCGTTAAGTTGGATAGAATTTCTTTTAGACTGATTGATAAATTCCGCAATAGTGAAGAACACATGCATTTTACATATGGCAGCGGCGGCCGCGAGCACACCGACATCAGAGAGAAGAGGATGATGATGGTCGCGGGTGCGCTCGTGGCACGCGGCAGTCGCTGATAGCGGGCAATTGAAATGGTTAACTGGTTGGATTAACACGTGATTTTAAGCCCATGCACACTTGGATTCAGGCGTGGCTGCTCCATTTGGTTGGCCCATGTTGATTTAAAAAGCAGGATACAACTAGCTTGTTCTAGAAACATGTTTCCGCCTTAGTAACTGTAGGTATTTCTAAAGCTTATGACAGTGTAGAACACGATAAAGTAGTAAATTCGCTAACGAACGTGGGTTTACCAAATTACTTCGTTGCATGAATTTACTTCTTTTTAAAAGATAGAGAGTTTAATCGCTTTCAATCTGGCGTGCCTTCTTCTAAGTATAAACAAACTAGAGGTCTCCCCCAAGGTTCGGTCTTGTCACCATTAATATTGATTGTTTTATTCAGCCCAATTCCAGCACGATATTCGGTATTGTCACCATTATTATTTCTTGTTTTATTCTGCACAATCGCAGTACAACATGACGTACATATATACTCACGTACGTATGTATACGATGAGGACCTCACAATTTTTGCTACAGCTGTAGTTATACATGCACTATATTAGGTGCTACAATTTTATATGATTGCTCTGAACCCGTGGTTGGGAATTATTAATATTTGAATAAACATCAAGAAAAGTACAATCATAATTTTTTCGCTAATTATTCTAGTGCAGATTTTTGTACTTTACAGACAGGACGTTATTCCGCAGATGAAATTGATTAGGTTGTTAGAAGTTATTTATACCGAATATCTAAATCGAAGTCCGCATGTAGCAAATATCGTAGCTAAAGGAACTCGGGTGGTTAGGATGCTTCATAGACACAGCAGTAAACGATGTTGTTTACGTCGCGATGTGCTTGTCACAATATATTGTATGTATATTAGGTCGATATTAGAGTTTGGCAGCGTCTTGGTTTCTGGAGGACCCACCCATAAAATTTGACAACTGGTACTTCTCTAACGCGAAACGTTACGATTATGTTTTGGGCTGCACAAATTTGTCACAATCATATTTATATGCGGAAGTGGGCCTGCCTTCTCTTCTTGCAAGGTTCCAAATACTATCAGTTCGTACCTTATTAAAAATATATGCATCTACACATAGGAGGTCGCAGTACGTTTTCAATAATGCATTGACCTCCTTTTTTAAACAACGGTGGTCTAGACTAAGGTGCCCACAAGTCATCGTCGTACAGAAGCATTTAGAAACATTACCACCGTTGTTTAAAAAAGAAGGATGCTTCAGTTTGTGAAGAAAACGCACGAGTTGGAACTGCATCTTCAGTGTTGAATTGGATTTTTTTTCAATTCGTTCACCTACTTTACACCTATTTATCAAACAGAATTACTTGCAATTCTCTTAGCATTACCTAAATATACTCTTTCTATAACAGATGATATCATTCTTACAGACTGCCGTCTCTGTGTACTTCATTCCCTTCACCTAATATGTTCAATGCTCTACAAGTTTTTCACGCTTTGCCAGAAAATATTTACGCCTCATTCACTTGGTATGAACACCAGGGCATAAAGCAAGAACCTATAATGAATGTGCAGATGCACTTCCTATGGCCTCACATATTGATCCCATAATTTCTATATTTCGACGCTATTATTATTGTCGTGACACAATTTGAGAAATACGCCACATCAGATAAATTTGAAAAGTCTCGCTTGGAAACATCTGAGTTATTTAAGGTACCCTTGAAAAAACCGTTGGTGCTTTCCTCGAATTAATGGCGGAGATATCAATTACAGGACTACGATGCCGAATCCCCCCACTAAACTATTATTTAAAAGGCCAGGTCTGGCACAGTCTCCCTTTTGCCTCCACTTCAAGGACAATGAATCTCAGCATCATCGTCACTTGACACGCTGGTTACTTACAAATTGTCGTGGACGGCCGATTTTGGCGACCCCGCGTCACGGCAATTAACGGGCGCCGTATTCCCCCACTGACCGTGGGAACAGTGGGCGCATGCAAGAGAGCCGAGAAGTGCAGAATGCGGTGCTCTTCTTCGAACGTCGCCGCCGACCTTTGATCCTTTTGTAACTGCGGCGGCGTCTGCAAGGTCGTGGAAGGCCGCGATGTACCCCGAACAAGGATTAGACTACGGGACGCACCGGCTGAAAGCGAAACAGACTGACCGTTTCCCACGGAGGAAACCGTGGGAAAACCTCTGGTGGCCAAGTCATATGGCAACACCCCAACAGGTTGTCACTCTCCCTAGTTGAGGGCCCTCTCCTAATTAAAAAGGTGTGAGGTCAATATATTTTTGGGGCGGAGTTCCCATCAATTAAACGCGCACGATTGGACCCGTGTAGAGGTCCCTTGTCCCCAAGGAAGAGAGTGAGGAGACACGAGGGGGATTTAAGCGCCGGATTTTGCCCTGCTAGGCAGACTAGTCGCTGACCAACATGGTGAAGAAACAGATCAACAAGTATCTCTTCTAGAAGTTTTTAGTGTGGCTCTATCGGCTGGCCACCTAAACTTAGCCGTTCGTCTAGTTGTGACTCGATATTAACGTCTGCAACGTAGACATCGAGACTTCGCCTCGAGTTTGCTCAACCTGCCCGAAGTCACCTGTAAGCACTAGCCTCCCGGAGCCACCAGCGTTGCAACACCGCCAACATCGCAGTCGTGCCAGAACTCTCGTCGACTTCTCGCCTCCGATCGTCGGCGACGCAACGCTGCCGGTCATCACATGTATGCCTTCACCTGTTTATATCTTCCAACTTTCTCCTCCGTCGTTCTAATGTTGTTAGTTTGTGTAGTTTGTAATAGTTCTCTTTGGTAAGCTGATTTATTGTTTTGTTTATATATTCTTTTAGTTGTATCAAGTGGTGATGTATGTTGTTAGTTCTATTGAAGTGTTGTACTAGATACCGTGTGCTGCAATATCACTAGAGTAAGTTTGTTTTGTTTTCTCACGTCTCTGATCTCTTCACTGTCTCTGCTTGCGTACGGAACGAAATAACCTGCTGCCATTCCCGTCGCCGACTTCGCGCTGGCGACGCTAGAGTGGCAGCTTGTAACACAAATCAAAGAAAAAGACAGAACCTCTCCGTAGGTTGGCTTTAAATTTATCTCTTCCACTGGTCCTTTCTTTTGAAGCAACTGAAAAGGGTTTTAGCCACAGGAACATTTCCGAGGCCATGATGTGTGATTTTAGAAAAAAAAACGCATAACAAAATAGAGTGTTCGGCTTTGGCAAAAATTCACTTTATTTCCAATCATATTAGCTTGTTGGCTTTTCTTTTTTCTTAACTCAACTCATTCTATTTCTAATCTATGGTTTACTAACCTCTTCTTTTTTGAAACATCCTCATCTAAATATCCCGTCTGGTAAAACTATTTCATCTCAAAGATGAAGTACCATTCGTTTCATGGCCGATCTCCCATGGGGGGGGGGGGGGGGGGTCGCACCAGATTCTGAGGAACAACCAACCAACCAACCAATCAGTTGCGGCCGACACTTAGTGGAAAAAACAAGGTTCCTGGTCTGGTTCAACGTCTTCCTGCAGGGCTCTAGGTTAATCAGCCTTCAACCCCCCCCCCCCCCCCCCCCCTTTGGGTGCCCAACAGAATGCTCCCAGGCGTTAGACTACGGATATCTAGGCCAACTTTAGGACGCTGCTCGAATATGTAAGTTTCGACATTTGTATGACGCTAAAATTATTAGATGCGGAAGCATCTTATACTCGCGCCTTGTAGTGCGCCGTCCGCGCCGTCCGCGCCGTCCGCGCCGTCCGCACCGCTTCTCGAACATTCGACAGCTGACGCGCGCGCATGCGCCGTCGCGCCGTCACCCACTCTTCCACCGTCTGTGCATCCCTTCCTCCTCTACTCACCGCGCGCGCTTCACTCCTCCACCATCTGTGCACCCTTCCTCCTCTACACTGCGTTCGACATCTACAATTCTCCTGATTCTCCAGTGGACGCGCATGTGGCGTCGCGCTTCGAGAACATTCAACAGCTGACAGTGCATGCGCCGTCGTGCTGTATATATACTCAAGGTCGGCGCTCGCTCGCTCAGTTGCCGCTCGTCGGTTGGTTTGTACGGCGCGTCGACGTCCAAGGTCGCGGTGAAATGAATTCCAACGAATCCCAAACACAATGATCGACGTCCCTTCGACCAGCGCCGCCCTTTCGCATACGTGTGTACGTGTTCACTCATTTACCACCCCCTCCTACAACCACGTTAACCAATTTAGCCATCAACCCAAGTGTGTCGCAATTTAACACCCCATTTCACAACCACGTTAACCAATTTAGCCATCGACCCAAGTAAGTCGCACTTTAACACCCCGTTAACCAATTATATGGTCCGCATTCTCCTCAGTGTTCCCCCGAGGGAAGCTGCGGGCAATTTTTTCCACAGGTATGAAGTGAGATTGAGCTATGCTACTAGGGGTATGTTTCATTAGGAAAAAGAGGAGATAACGAAAAAAAAAAGACGTCGATGAGCTCGTGTTTATTGTAAATGATTAGACTCAATGTCAGGTGCAAATTGCCGCGAGATCAAGCAGAGTCCCCGCCTGACGGCAACTGGCCGAAACGGTGAAGTTGGGATTGCCCCTTGCGTCGTCTGCTATAATAGCCACGTCGTGTTTCTATGTGCGCGTACGTCAAGCACGTTCTCAAAGTGTGGTCTGTCCCGTCATGTCAGCGCGAGTGTAACAGTTTCTACATAAGCCTGAAGTACGAAAGGAATTGGTCTTGCTCGGCTGCCAATGCATGTAATAGGATCGGTGAGTTAAACTTTCCAGTGTGCTGTTTAATGTCGTCGTACCCTCTATTAACCAGAATAATTTAGGAGCGGGTGTGCCGCTTTTTGTTTCAAGCACATTGTATAAAGCCTGCTTTAGGCCGTGGACCTCAACATTAGCCCGACACCCTCCATGCCACATTGCCTCTTCCCGAAGGGTGGACCAAGTGCCTGAACCTGCTCCATCGTCATATCCTATACATGGCCAAGATGAAAGGTGAGGGCCGGCATGTGGTGTCATGACCGGGGCTCGACGGCATCGCACCGCTGCTGCCAGTCATTACGGTTCGGGTTTAGCGGGTCTCATCATGGATAGCTGGCTGCCGCCACCAGACCCCTTTAGCCTATCTTGCAGGGAAGAAGGCGCCTTCTTCGAAAAAGGTTTACGCAGGTTTATTTACTTTAAATACAGCACGGCGTTTCTCGCCAAATGACGAACATCTAGAAGTATCTGAGCACACGGGCCTACAACATTTCCGCCTTCATCGGAAATGCAGCCGCCGCAGCGGGGATTTGAGCACGTGACCTGCGGGTCAGCAGCAGAGTACCTTAGCCACTAGACCACCGTGGCGGGGCTCTCCTGTTGACTTCTGACTTCCGTACTTGATGTTCATCATCAAATTACGCAACCACTAATCGAAGATCGACAAATAGATTTTCCATTTTGATCTTTTCCGTCTCGCGGTCTTCAGTTCGTTTATATTTTTTCATATCTTCCTAAAATCATCAGTTCAACTTGTTTGGTAGAACATGAGCATCAACATACGTAGGCCAGTGTTTCAGAAAGCTGTCTCGCATGCACTAGTACTCTTTTTTCAGTGCATGACACAGCGTCACACCTTGACAACTTATGAACGGAAAGTTGTTTGTACTCTTTTATTATTGTCTCTTTGCCGGCGTTCGGTTCTCGCGCTATGACTATCGGCATGTCATACCAACTAGCCAAAGCTGCCACACTTCAAATTATATTACTTTTACTTTTCTGTTTCGTCACCTTATAAACTTTTCTTTGCCTTTTTCTGTGCTTTTTTCCTTACTCATACATTGCTCTTTGTGCCAAATGGTTTTCGATCATGGTTTAATCTCTCCTCTATGGGCTTTCGCGCTCTGCGCAATAAACTCAGTTGGAAGTTAACGTTCGTGTCATTCCTGTCTCTGTGTCGTCATTCTGTTTTCGCGCTGTAACTATTCGTGACTCCAGCAGCTTATGCGGCACCTAGCGGCAATATAGTGAACATGCGTACTGAGGTCCAAACAGTCCAAGCACCTGTCGTATACAGTAGGAGCATGGTAGGATAATACCGCCCGGAAAGAAAAAACAAACGGCCAAGCAGTTCTGCTGTGTTCTTCAGTACGTGTCAGCGAGTTGGAAGGACAGCGCAATTTCGTTTCACACATTGCCTTCTGAGGCCAAAGACCGAAGCCACGGAGCTTGGTGGATCGCGAATCTCCGCATCGGCAAGGACCTGAAACAGACGATACCGTTTGCTCACGGCGTTTCGCACAACACGATTTCTTCTTTCCAGGTGAAGCACCACTGTTAACATCTTGACTCAAACCTACTAAATCACTATTGTATCCAGTGACTCCATAACGTTGCGGCTCCCGAAGTATGTAAACAAATCTCGGAGAAATGCGGTGCGCCATGTGCATCTTGCGATATAGCTGCGCTCTATTTTCTGCGTATGCTAACCAGAATAAAGGAACTTGATTCATTGGGCACACTTGAGAATAATATTTGCTGCGTGTATTATGCCGCAATTTAACAATTTCTGCGATGTTTGTCTTTACACGTGGCGGCCACCCTGGAGGCATTTAACGTTTTGGTCCAGCACATCGGTCGCGCAACTTAAACGGGTATCGGCAGTTCTGGCGTTTACTAGTATTGTGTTAGCCAGTTCTGGAAGCGATCGCTGTAAACTTGGCACTTTTTGGAATCGCGGTCAATCACTTGCGTGGCACGGACGAAATTGCAATGCACGCCGGCGCTTCTCAGCGCACAAGTAGGGAATTTTTTTCGTTTCAAGCGCGAATGTGTTGCATGTGATGCTGGTGTTTCACTCATACAGTTTCATTGCAGTAATCGTCGACAAACGCGCCACCCTTGCGTGAATTTTTAGCCTTCTTTTCAGCCTCAAATGGCATCGCCACTAAGCCATCAATCGCCTCTAAGTGACGATTGATGGCGTTGAAGTGACAGCCTTAGTCGACACAGGTGCAGACTTTTTTATATTGAGTGAACGATTGGCAGACAAACTGATGAAAGTCAGGACGAAAAGGACGGGCCCTTATATCCGAAATGCTGGGGGCCAGATAACGACACCCACGGGAAAATGTACAGCAAGACTCACGATGATAATGTGATTTTTGTAGCCACATTTCTGATCCTACCGGTGCGCTGCAAACCTCTTATACTGGGAATGGACTTCTTAGGAGAGTACGGTGCTGTGGTCAACGTACGTGGTAGTGTGATTACATTCGCCGCTGACAAGCCTGTGACCCATGATCCAGACCAAGAACCCAGGGTATTACGTGTGGTCGACAAAGACGTCTGCGTGCTACTACAGTCATGTAGTCTTGTTTCTGTGTGTTGTGGTGTTCACTGTACTGAAGACGTCATTGCCGAACGCATCACTGCCCTTCTTTTTCGACAAGGCATTGCCATGGCTCACGGCATCGTCAGCTTAGTGAATGGGCACGCAGACGTGCTTCTCACCAACTTCAAGTATGAGCGCCGGCACATCGGTAAAGGCACGGCTGTGGTATACCTCGAGAGGCTCGACTACTCTCACGACAGTCTTATGCAAAAGGAAGCCACAGCCCAATCAGCTCCGCATATACCACCAGTCGATATCGGTCCGAGTCTAACACCGACTGAAAGATGCCGTCTTATGGAGCTGCTCAACCAGTTCAAGGACTGCTTGTCATCGATATCACGAGTGGGTCAAATGCCTCTGACTAAGCATCGCATCATTGCGGAAGACACACCAAGACTGATCCGACAGAACCCATATCACGTCGCTCAGAAAGAACAACAGGTAATCCAGAAGCAAGTCAAGAAGTTGCTAGAGGATGATGTATTTCAACCATCAAAGTGTCCTTGGGCATCGCCAGTGGTACTCTTCAAAAAGAAAGATGACAGCTTGCGTTTTTGCGTCGATTATCGTTAGCTGAACCACGTTACGAAAAAATACGTTTATTTGTTACCACGGATCGATGACTGTTTGGGCATGCTCGCTGCTTCTCGTCAATTGACCTTAAAATTCGATACTGGCAAAGAGAAATAAATGAGTGCGACCGAGAAAAGAACGCCTTCGATCGTGACCGCAGACGGTATCTATGAATTCAAAGTCGTCGCTTTCGGTCTACGTAATAAATACTAATGGTACCATTCTGTCCGGCTTGAAATGGAAAACAAGCCTGGTGTACCTCGACGACGTGATTGTTTTTTCGGCCACGTTTGAAGTACACCTAAAGCTGCTACTGTCAGTCCTTCAAGCCATATACAGGCCGCTGGACTCACACTAATACAGGAAAAATGCCACTTTGACTTCGAAGAACTCCAGCTCCTGGGACACGTGGTCAGTCGCGAAGGTGTCAGGCCTGACCCAGATGAAACTGAAACCATCGCAAAGTTCGCAAGTCCTTTTGATAAGAAAGCAGTCAGACGTTTCCTAGGTCTTTGCGCCTACTACCGGTCATTTATAGCAAGCTTTACACACATCACCTCTCCACTCAACCGCTTTACAAGGGAAGACGTTGCGCTTGTATGGGAGGAAGAGCAAGAAGTGTCGTTTAACGTGCTGAGGCAGCGTCTACCAACTCCACTCGTCCTCGCTCACTTCAACGAGGATGCACCAGCAGCCACCCATAAAGACGCCGGCGATGTGGGCCTAGGTGCTGTTCTTTTCCAGTGCCAAGATGGTGTGGAGGAAGTAGTTGCCTACGCTAGCAGAACGTTGACGTGTGCCGAGTCCAACTACTCAACAACGGAGAAGGAGTGTCTGGTTGTCGTTTGGGCAGTTGCGAAGTTACACGAAGAACAAAAATATTACTAGTCAAGATTCGCAGCAGAGGTGAAACATCACTCTTTTTTGGTTGACCAACATAAAAGACCCACGTGGACGTTTAGCACGATGGAGTTTACGGCTCCAAGATTCCGACATGGCCGTAGTTTACAAGTTCAGAAAGCAACACTTAGACTCCGACTGTTTGTCAAGGTCACTGATTGAATCACCGCCTACAGAGGATGATGAATTCACAGGTGTTTTAGGAGTTGCTGATGCGGCTATCATTTCTCGGCAACAACAAGATGAGCGTGAGCGTGACCTCAACTCGCTTATAGAATTCTTGAACTGACGAGCAGCGAATGCACCAAGAGTGTTTTCGAAAAACTTATCGTTATTCTGTTTACGGGATGGAATTGTGTACAAAAATAATTTTCACCAACAAACAAAAGCTATCTGCTGGTAGTTCCTGAAGCTCTCCGCGCCGAACGTTTACAAGCCTGCCATGGCGAAGCCACTGTGGGCCACCTAGGTTTCACAAGAACACCGACACGCGTCAAAGAAAAATATTACTAGCGAAAAATCGCTGCAGAGGTGGAACATTACGCCCGAACATACACTGACTGTCAGCAGCGCAAGGTTCCGCCTGTCAAACCCACTGGGCTATTAAATCTTGTGCTAGTGCCAGAAACTCCGTTTTCTCACGTCAGAATGGATCTGCTTGGCCAATTCCAAACATTGGACATCGGCAACAAATGAGTTATAGTGTGAAGCGTAAAAATTGGGGCAAGTTGGTAGGACATATCTGAATGTCCTACCAACTAACTACCTACTACCTACTAACTACCTAACTACCTACTAACTGAAGCTAGGTCCTTTGCCTACTGCATCCGTGTCAAGGTCTTGCCAGCAGAGGTGGCGTTCCTTTGTGCTGGCTTCACTCCTTCGCTTGGACATGGTGCTCGCATTTGCAAGATTTTGCGATCAGAATGGTTGCGCCAGGCTTTCCTTTGTCGTGAGAGCCTCTATCTGCAGCTACACCATTCAGAAAGGCCCTCTACTGCCAAGAAGAAATGGCGCGAGCTATCTGCCTTGGCTGACAGCTCGACAAAATTTATGTGGCAACACACACTCCTTAGCATACGAGCTGTCCCTTCAATGAAACCAGTGTTGCCGAAGAACTGGGTAAACCTCGTTAGTTATGTTGAACTTCCTGAGGAAGTGAATGAGGTTTTGGGACTTGGACCAAAGTTTGCTGTTGAACCTCGAAAAACGCCACAAGGGCTACTGACCCTCGTACGACAAGTTGCTCGACGAACCCCGGACAGCGAGATGAATTGGTGTGTTTCTGATGGTGTGGACGTTTTAACACGCTATAAACCGCCTAGCAGTGCAGTGCCCACTAGAAATGTTGTATCTTTCTTAAAAGCTCAGACTTTAGCTCTTTTACCATCGAACAATGAAGGTGGCTTTGCTGTTTTGCCTTCCCTTTTGTTTAAGGACAAGGCCACCATGGCTATAAACTCTGTTTTTAAACCCAGCGACTCTTCTATAGAAGAACCTAAATTGAAAACGAAAAGGCTTTGAAACTTTCTCGGCCTAGATAAAGTTGCAAAATCAATGGACAAATCAAAAAAGCTAAGTCTTGACATCATTTTTACCGCTAAGACGCACAAGATTGACTGCCCACTGTGGGTAATAGTTTCTGAAAACGGGACCTGGCAAAATAGGTCGCCTTGTTTTACAAGAACAGCTGAACCTATTACCTATTGACGATCCTTTCCTGGTAAAAGACTCTGAGGCAGTTATTAAGTTTTAAAGGTCTAATGAGCAAGGACTGAAGGCTTTCTCGATAGACGTGAAAGACCTATATTATTCACTTCCACAAAACGCACTGCTCCAGTGCTTAGAAGAATGCATTGATTCGTTTAGGTCGTTAAACTTCCAAATTGCGTCAGGTATGCCAGTTCATTGTTTTCTGGAATTCCTTTCACTTTATTTAAAGTCAACGGTTGCGTCTTGGAATGAGCAACATTTAATTCAAAAAAGTGGCGTTTGCATAGGTTCCTGTTTGGCACCAGTCCTGAGTGACATCTTTCTCGCGCATAACGATCGCCACATTTAAAAAGATCTCCATTTGTCTCTCGTTGTGAAGGTCTGTAGGTTTGTTGATGATTTCATTGTATATTTATTGACTGTTTGGATACTGTTTTTGAAGTTGTTGTCCGTAGTCTTTTTGATTCGTTTAAGAAGCACTTGTATCCTCTTGAACTTACTAATGAGCTACCGTCTGGAAATTCGATTAGGTTCTTAGACCAAACGCTCCGTCTTAGAAGTAATCATTTGTGCTGGCTGCTTTCACCGAGAAGTGGTAAACCCCTTTTACCTCTCCACTCAACTCCTTCAAAATTGGTGAAAAGGGGTATCATAAAATGTTGCCTGGCAAACGCCCTCAAGAGGTCATGCCCACACTCTATTCAATGCAGTTTCAAAGCACAGGTAGAGCGCCTCTTAAGCGCTGGTTAGTCGAGCGCCCTGATTTCGGCTGTTGCGGAGAACTTTTGAAGCAAATGAAAAATCAAGGAGGGCGATCTCAGCCTCAAAGCGCGTCTGTTCCCATGAAATATGTTGCATTTCCTTATCTGCATAACGTGTCGCATCGGCTAAAAAAAAAATCGGTAAACGCGCTGGTGTCACTGTTGTGTTTTCCGCCCCAGAAAAGCTTGCAAAGCTTTGTAAGCTGGTGAATAATCCAGCTGCTATTAGAGAAAGATGCACTGTCAAACACAGAACGCGCTTTGTACCTTGTGTTATTGGTGTCGTATATCTCATTCCGCTTTCGTGCGGAATGTTATACATAAGGCAAACCAGAAGGTGCCTTAATAGCCGTTTAAGAGAGCGCAATAAGAATGTGCACAACGTAGTTCAAAGACACCTCGGAATCCACTGCCGAGACTGCGGCATCGTGCCAGTTGTTGAGTGTTGCGAGGTATTAAGCAAGCAACACTCGCAGGCTACGCGTGAGATAATTGAAGCTTATCAAATAAACAAGTTTGACGGTAAATGTGTAAGTTGCCCATCGGTTGCGTTGTTGCAAGAAGAGATTGCGTATCTCGATCTTTTTTCATTGATATGTGGGGTTTAACGTCCCAAAACCACCATATGATTATGAAAGACGCCGTAGTGGAGGGCTCCAGAGATTTCGACCACCTGGGGTTCTTTAACGTGCACCCAAATCTGAGCACACGGGCCTAGAACATTTCCGCCTCCATCGGAAATGCAGCCGCCACAGCCGGGATTTCTCGATCTTTTTTAAGTTACACATGTATTTGTTTTCAGCCTATTCAACAAGAGACAACAGCTTTTCTGAGATTGTATCGCAGTGGTTGTTTCTGCAGCCTTCTACGCATGCCCAATTTTCTCATTTTTCGCCTATATATACACACTATTCCCATACTAAATCTTTGCTGAAAGTCTGCGCTCTTTTCTGTCCTTGTTTTTTTTCGCTTCCGTAGTCACGAGGTCACAACTTTAAGGTGTCGCTGTTCCTGCATTCTGCATTGGGTTATAGTGGCGACAGACTACCTCACCCGATACGCGGAGACCAAGACAATTGCGAGTGGCACTGCAGCTGAAGTGGCCCAGTTCTTCATTCAGAACAACGTCCTGAGACATGGGGCTCCAGCTTTCGTCATAACAGACAAAGGTACTGCGTTTACAGCCGAGTTTTCGCGCACTGTGCTCACGCTAAGTGGCACAGAGTATAGGAAGACGGCAGCTTACCACCCACAAACGAATGGGCTTCCGGAACGACTGAACAAGATAATCGCTGACATGCTTTGCTTGTACGTCGACGTGAAAAACGAGAATCGGGACGAAATCTTGCCGTACATCACATTCGCGTATAATACGGCGCGCCAGGAAAGATCAAAAATCACGCCGTTCGCACTCATTCATGACGGAGAAGTTACTACAATGCTTCACGTCATGCTGCCTAACGATTGCAATGATTCAGAAAAAGACGCCTCAGACTTCACTGAGCGCACCGACGACGCAAGGCAGCTTGCCCGCGTCAGAATAATCAACCAGCAGCAACTTGACGCCCAATGGTACAACCTTCGCCATCGATTCGTCGCTTATGAACCAGGCGATAGAGTCTGGGTCTGGTTTTCCGTACGACAGCGAGGCTTCTCGGAGAAGCTCCTATATACTCCGATACTTTGGACCCTACAAGGTTTTGGCCGTCCGTGACGTGCGAAGTCGTGCCCGACGCCTTCTGCTGTTCGAAATGTCGCCAGCGTCTGCCTGATACAATGCACGTGGTCTGCATGAAACTTTACCACTCTGAGTGATGTAAACACCCACTAGCCGCATCTCTACTGGTGAGCACCGGGACGACGCTCACTCTGGCGGGAGGGTAGTGCCGTGCATAGCTGCGTCTGGCTGCGAGATAGCGATGACAACGAAAATCGCGGATTTTCTCGAGAGGCGCAGCGCAGGTGTGTGAAGAAGATGACAATCTTAGTGGCCTTCCTTTGTGAGCGTCTCTATGGGTTCCACTGTCCGTGTTCCTAAATAAACCCTCTGTATTTTACAACCCACGACATGATATAGCGGGTACCACGCTTCTCCGAAGAATGAGTAAAGAGGGAATAGTGAATGCCTCCGCACTACACAAAACATATATCATGACTTACGGCATGATGAGTACTCTGCAAGTGTGCTTGTATAATTCATTCAAGAAGTGCTTAACAAAGGCTCTGAAAGGCCGCTCTTCCAGCTTTCTCCGTGACTGAACTGCGCCTTTCGCGCAGGGCTGGAGATTTTTTCTGTGTTAAGTAAATGAAATTCAGCAGATGTCACGTGCTTCGCAAATCAATGTTATGCGAAGCATGCAGGGGGAAGGGGACTGTGTTGTTGAGTGAAACGTTACGAAATGACGCTAACAATATTGCCACGGCCATTGAAAGAGATTGAGCTCTATACCCGAGTGGGTATGTGCTACTGGGAGAAAGAATAGAGGACAAAAAATAGAAGTCCATGAGGTGATGTTTATTGTAAATGACTCGGCTTGACGTCTAGTGCTTTACCGAGGACAAAGGACATATCGTCTTGTATTTATCGAGACCTTTTCTCGTGGAGGTGCCGTTTATCCCGGTGCTCGTGCCGCAAATCCCGATGCTGGTGCCACGAATGTGGTCCCATAGGCCGACTGCCAGAACGCAGCCGTCGGCAGAGCCGGTGCGTAGGTTGGTGGCGTGGCGTATGGGTTGAGCTTCACTGCCGTTGACACGTGGTCGTAGCCGTATGCTGGGGCACCAGGTGTGGCTTCAGCGGCATAGATTCTTGAGGACTAAACGCGACCATCAACTCTGCGGCACGGCGAATCATTCTCCCTTCGAGGCCAGCCTGCTTGTACGATCCTGTCATGGCCGCGTCGCCGCCACCACGGAAGAATCGCGGTAGGAAGGGTCCGACCGCGCCACCGTTGACTGCGACACCGCACGCCCACCTCGACTTTTGTCGAGCTCGCTCGACCCGAAGCAGCACGCCATTGACGATAGCACCGTTCATCTCGCGCAACGCTTCGTCTACGTACGACATGTTTTCGAACTCGACGAACGCGAAGCCCGGGGATCTTGGCGCCATCCGCACTTCCTTGTGCTGTCCGTACTTGCCGAACTCGCGCTCCAGGTCGTCGTGGGTCATGGTGCCGTCGAGGCCTGCCACGAAGGTGCGTCCCAACAGTGAGCTGCCGCCTGGCGTGGTGGAGATGTTCGGGGTGACGACGGATAACGCTCTTCAACGCTTTTCGCCCACGCCACGATGCTCTTCAGCGCCACGACGTACGGCTTCTTTTTCTTCTTCTTCTTCTTCTCTGATAGTTCATACAAGATACAGAGGATTGGCTGAGTAGGAGGTGAATTTTCGCAGTATTTTTCTAAGTGTACAACTAATGAAAGCTAGAGCTAACTAATATGGCGAACTTACATACAAAATATTATTGAGGATAAGTTTTAAGCATTGTGAAGCTGGCTAGAATTTTTTAGGCTGATTGATAAATTCCGCAATAGTGAAGAACACATGCATTTTACATATGGCAGCGGCGGCCGCGAGCGCACCGACATCAGAGAGAAGAGGATGATGATGGTCGCGGGTGCGCTCGTGGCACACGGCAGTCGCTGGTAGCGGGCAATTGAAATGGTTAACTGGTTGGATTAACACGTGATTTTAAGCCCATGCACACTTGGATTCAGGCGTGGCTGCTCCATTTGGTTGGCCCATGTTGATTTAAAAAGCAGGATACAACTAGCTTGTTCTAGAAACATGTTGCCGCCTTAGTAACTGTAGTTATTTCTAAAGCTTATGACAGTGTAGAACACGATAAAGTAGTAAATTCGCTAACGCACGTGGGTTTACCAAATTACTTCGTTGCATGAAATTACTTCTTTTTAAAAGATAGAGAGTTTAATCGCTTTCAATCTGGCGTGCCTTCTTCGAAGTATAAACAAACTAGAGGTCTCCCCCAAGGTTCGGTCTTGTCACCATTAATATTGATTGTTTTATTCAGACCTATTCCAGCACGATATTCGGTATTGTCACCATTATTATTTCTTGTTTTTTTCTGCACAATTGCAGTACAACATGACGTACATATATACCCACATGTATACGATGAGGACCTCACAATTTTTGCTACAGCTGTAGTTATACATGCACTATATTAGGTGCTACAATTTTATATGAGTGCTCTGAACCCGTGGTTGGGCGACATTAATATTTGAATAAACATCAAGAAAAGTACAATCGTAATTTTTCCGCTAATTATTCTAGTGCAGATTTTTGTACTTTACAGACAGGACGTTATTCCGCAGATGAAATTGATTAGGTAGTTAGAAGTTATTTATACCGAAAATCTAAATCGAAGTCAGCATGTAGCAAATATCGTAGCTAAAGGAATACGGGTGGTTGGGATGCTTCATAGACACAGCAGTAAACGATGTTGTTTACGTCGCGATGTGCTTGTCACAATATATTGTATGTACACTCTAAGCCAAAACGGAGCAACAGGGGTATGTGGGTTGCTCCTTCCAGGGAGCAATTGCATTGCCACTCCCATTACTCTCCTAAAAGGAGTAACTGCAGAGGGAGGAACCGTTGCTCTCCTTTCAGTTCCTCCTTCGGGGGATGAACAGATACTCCCTCCAGTTCCTCCCTGCATACCAACAGTTACTCCCACCAGTTGCTCCCTGCCGACCAACCATTACTCCCACCAGTTGCTCTTCTAAGAGCAACAGTTACTCTTTACCGTTCCTCCCACGTGTTCGCAGTTACTCTCTGAAAACCAACTGCACATGCTTCCAGTTACTCCTTAGGGAAATGAGTATTTATCTCGAGTATGCTTGTCACACGCTTAACACATGGCGAGAGCTCCTTGGAAGAGCACTGCTTGGGTGCTTCTAACACAAAAAGTGGACAATATTGAAAGGAAAATAAATGCTTTATTGTTCTTTTTATGAGGCGACGTGTGACGACACGTAATAGTAGACTTCGCCACACCACAGCCAGCACTAAACAAACACCATAATACATCAAAGGTTTTCTGCGTCATCCGTGGAAAAACAATCTTGAATTTCTAGCATAGGGTAGTCTGTGTCATCATTGGTGAGAGAAGGGCAACTTCTCCAATTCTTAAGAACTCAAGTTTCGCAGCTGGTGTTTCCATCAGGCTAGCGCAGCAGAACGTCACCGCAGGCATATGTGAAGCATCTCATTGCTGCAAGAAAAAAATAGAAGTGTGAGGTTAAACATGCCAGAATCAATTCATAACGATGAGTCACACACACTGCAGCAGCGCTTACATTCTAGGATGTCTACTGCAAAACGAAATGTGAAAAAAAGGAAGGTTCGGCCAAACGTTACTTGGCAAGCCATATAAATGCTGATGTGGTAGACGCTCTTCACATGATGTCTCAGACAGCAATATTCTGGAAGAAAATGTGCAGCACCTCAACAAGGCATATTTGTAGTAGTTAAAGATACCCTTAGGTTCAGTTAACTTGTTTCCTATACACAGCTGAGTGACATTTCTATGAGCCCATTCACCAATGGGCATTCTAAATGAGGTCATGTGTGTGGCAAATAACACGTACTGTCCGCTCATGTTAAAATACTTATTTAGCTCGTGCACATAGTTGCTCTCGATTCTACTGTTCTATCATACGCTGCTGCGTCTTGAATTGTTCAATACCTGTAGGCACAAGCCAAGCATGCAAAGCCTGCTTGAAAGCAACCATTTGCAGAGGCTACATGATAATCTTCAGTATATTTCTTTGTACCTGACGCAAACGGCTGGACAAAACTATAGACAAATAAATGTAGACCGTGCCACCTTCAAAAAATGCTTTAAATTTAGAAAACTAGGGTGCATTTGTTCACTCGGTTGACGAGTCACAGCCACGAGATATGTAAACGAAGCGATATATCTTAAGGCATGCACAGATATTCTGATTCTTTGTTTGACAGTGTCACAGATAGCTTGCCAATACATATATATTTGAGAGCAACAAGATGTGAAGCTTTTATTAGCTCAACGTCTTGTTGGTTCACAGCCAAACAGGTTACTGCTTGTTAGACAAATTGGAATAAGCACACCATGGTTTCCAAAAAAAAAAGCATTATTAGAAGTTAGCTCCCGGTGTGAATGTCTGCCTATTTATTTTGTACTGCCTTCTACATGTGCCACAAAGACATTTGTTGAGGATGTGCTACCAGTCAAGCCAAGATCGCATACTTGGTCAATGTGATGGAAATACCAACATTAGAAACACTGCCACCTCTAGTAAGAGCATAACACTTCAGTATCTTGGACTAGCAAAGAGGTGCACAAGAAAGTTAAGCCCACTCTTGCGGAACTTTGAACGCGAATATTTCAGAGTGGGGGAGGTCAACATGCTGTGGCACTTTTAAACCCACGAAACATCTGCAGAAAACAGGGTAAAGGCAAGTCAAGAAACGCTGTTATGAAGGCCTGCGCATGGACAGCTTTGTGAATCTAGGCCCAAGTATTATGCTTTGTGCAAGCCAAAATCCATGTAAATAGGGAAAGCATACTTTTAGGAGTACCAGCGTAAACAAATCTTGGCAGTTGGCTTTTTAGTACAAACAGCAATCCCTGCAATGAAAACATAAACATTTTATCTTAACGGTAACAGTGTGAGCACACACACGGGCCAGCGGAGCCATGTCGAATTGTCAGTGCCAGTGTAACCATGTGGCATAATGAACTATTCTCTGGCCAACACATGCACAGTTTGCCCCTAAGAAGCGATGCTTTCATATACGTAGTACAAAAAGTCTGCACTTACCAAAATTCACTTGCTTTCTGTACTTTAGCATCGTTGGGAGCATCTTTATCTGCAGTATAACCAAATTTGTGTCATATCCCTGAAAAAAAAGTAAAAAACATGCATCAAATATTGTTTCATTTGGTAGCAGTGAAGTAAGGTTAAGAACAGCCAAGTGGGAATCAGCCTAATTATGTGCATGCGGCAAATCCCAAACGGCGTTATTGAGGTTGTCGAAATTTTCGTCGATTGGTATTAACGTCGATATGTGACTTCAACGGCATGCCAAGTTTTCACAGCGCATAAAGATTTCATGATGCAGAATAATGACAGCGTTAACGAGAACATACATCATTTATGATTGTCTTTTACAATATTCAGTTTTGCTAAGGTTTTGCATCACTAAAGAAATCTGAAAGATTTGGGTCATTCCTCCTCCAATTGTTCTGTCAATATGTAAACTGCTCGCTTGATGGTGCGCTTATAAAATAGTACGTTCAGCGCAGAGGTGAAGCAAGTGACGCAGTGATGTGGGCAGATTTTTTTTTTTGCGTGCGGGGGTGGGGGGGGGGGTGTCCGCTTATCTGAATAGGCCGGGCAAGCGAATATGGTCGTTAATTTGGGCTCCCTACGCCCGGCCTAAAAAAATTCTGTGCGCAACTGCCTGGCTATGCCAAGAAGTGATGCGACAATGATTTGTTCACTTACTGATTTACATACACTTTAAATCTCTAAAAAATGCGGCCCAAGGCCCCAACACTCAGCCGTTAACATTACATAAAGCCAATAGTAGAAAAGTGCCAGTATGAATGCAGCTACAACCCCGCCCCAATGTTTTTTCAAGCGAGGTAGTGTTGCGGAAATGAACTTTTAACTGCAAAAGTACACTGGCACTGCAGTGGTGACAGGGGAAGCAAGAGGGTATGCAGGCGGTAATAGAGGTAATTTAGTCCGATACGGCTAGCAATGGATACGGTGAATAAGAGCAAATCATTTCTATTTCATTAGCGCAACCACTCAACAATGTATTGTAAGAGCATTAAATGTTGCTGGAAATGCCACTCACCTGCACGCTGATGCATGCACAGTCCTTTGTCCGACGAGCGAACAGGCTTGCAGATAGCTGAAGACGTGTTTACGATGTGTTTGTTCCACCCAGCAGCCAATTCCACAACTACTTCGCGCTCCATAAAGATAAATATACACTAACCTTCATAACGAATAAGTAGAAACGCAAATCTGCGACACACACACACGATCAAAACATAGCTCACAAGCTCGCACGTTCATGTGCTCGCCAACCACAGACCATATGAAAATGAGTAAGTAGTGCGAACGCGAACCTAGTTGTGCCGAAAAAAAAAAACGTCGAGCAGTGGCAGCACAGGCGTCAGCGCAATAATTTCAGAGTGTTCTCCTAATACAATTATAAAAAAAACTGAGGTACACTAAAACTCATAAATAAATATAAAAATTTGAGTGTAATTTTTATTTAGTGCTAGTCAACATAAACACTGAATAAAAATTACTTTGTAACTTACTCGTTTCCTACACTAGCGCCACACTTGTCGTGCGGGCGCAGATGGCGCAGATTTGTCATTCTGCCCTCAAACTACACGGTGAAGCGTGCTACTAAGTGTATGGCTGATGAGAAGCGCGTCTGGGTCCGCTTTTTTTTTTCTTCTCCGATATATTTGGGCGGGGGGGGGGGGGGGGGGGGCTCCTTATGCACGTGTTTCGGTGCTTGATCGACTTTGACGCCCTTACTTCGCGGACGAACGGCGTGTCTAGGCTTTTTTTTATCGTTGTTTTGCACGTGTTTCGGCGTTCGGTCCGCTTTGACGTGCCAACTCTCCATTCTGCTGCTGCGTGTGTTAGGTATTTGCCGTACTGTATTCTCAGGCCTTCTGTGTTCAGCCAGCGCTGCTATCTTATTATCTACGGATGCTAAAATAAATCACTGTTTTGGTTTGGTGAAGTTTGGCACACAGAACAAACAATAATCTGGCCCATGAATATCAATGTGGGCGGCATGCATATTTGTGTGCGGTGTCCTGCCGGGGAGTAACCGTTGCGTGACGAGAGCATTTACAGCGGTTCCTCCTTCCGTTGCTCCCTTACAAACTTAAGATGAATACAGTTGCTCCCCCATTCTCGAACAAGTCGGCCATCTTGTTACGCTTGGTCTTTTCGGAGAGTAACAGTCAGTCTGAAGGAGTAAAAACAGCCGTTGCACCCATTTTGGCCATTTTTGGCTTAGACTGTATATTAGGTCGATATTAGAGTTTGGCAGCGTCTTGGTTTCTGGAGGACCCACCCATAAAATTTGACAACTGGTACTTCTCTAATGCGAAAAGTTACGATTATGTTTTGGGCTGCACAAATTTGTCACAATCATATTTATATGCGGAAGTGGGCCTGCCTTCTCTTCTTGCAAGGTTCCAAACACTATCAGTTCGTACCTTATTAAAAATATATGCATCTACACATAGGAGGTCGCAGTACGTTTTCAATAATGCATTGACCTCCTTTTTTAAACAACGGTGGTCTAGACTAAGGTGCCCACAAGTCATCGTCGTACAGAAGCATTTAGAAACATTACAAGTAAACCTTCGTGAAGTATTGGTACTAAGATGTATTCAGACCATTAAAATATACTTTGACATATATTTCCCAAAAAATGTAAAAATCTTCCCTACAGGTACCTAAATGCCACTTTGAAAGACCACCTCGCAAGATTAGTATTAAAAATTGTAATGGCAAGTGATGCTTCAGTTTGTGAAGAAAAGGCACGAGTTGGAACTGCATCTTCAGTGTTGGATTGGTCTTTTTCAATTCATTCACCTAGTTTTACACCTATTTATCAAACAGAATTACTTGCAATTCTCTTAAGATTACGGAAATTGCCTCTTTCTATAACAGATGCAAGAATTCTCACAGACTGCCCGTCTCTGGGTACTTCATTACCTGCACCTAATGTGTTCAAGGCTCTACAAGTTTTTCATGCTATCGCCCAAAAATATTTACGCCTCATTCGCTTGGTATGAACACCAGGGCATAAAAACGTAACCTTCAATGAATATGGAGATGCACTTCCAATGGCCTCACATATTGATCCCATAATTTCTATATTTCGACGCTATTATTCATCGCCATGACACAATTTGAGAAATACATCACATCAGATAATTTTGAAAAGTCTCGCTTGGCAACATCTGAGTTATCTTAAGTACCCTTGAAAAAAACCGATGGTGCTCTCCTGGAATTAATGGCGGAGACATCAATTACAGCAATGCGATGCCAAATCCCCCCACTACACTAAACTATTATTTAATACGTCAAGTCTCGCACAGTCTCCCTTATGCCTTCACTTCAAGGAGAATGATTCTCAGCCTCATTGTCTCTTGACACGCTGGTTATTTACAAATCAAAGAAAAAGACCGTTAGAAGAACCTCTCCGTAGGATGGCTTTTAATTTATCCCTTCCACTGGTCCTTTCCTTTGAAGCAACTGAAAATCGATTCAGCCACAGGAACGTTTGCGAGGCCATGATGTGTGATTTAAAAAAACATAACAATAGAATGTTAGGCTTTGGCATATATTCACTTTATTTCCAATCATATTACCTTGTTGGCTTTTTCTTTTTTCTTAACCCAACTCATTCCATTTCTAATCTAAGGTTTAGTAACCTGTTCTTTGTTGAAACATCTTTATCTAACATCCCGTCTGGTAAAACAATTTCATCTCAAAGATGAAGTACCATTCGTTTCATGGCCGATCTCTCATGGTGGGTCGCACCGGATTCTGAGGAACAACAAACCAACTCATCAGTTGCGGCCGACACTTAGTGAAAAAACAAGGTTCCTGGCCTGGTTCCGCGTCTTCCTGCAGGGCTCTGGGTTAATGAGCTTTAAAACCCCTCCACTGGGTGCCCAACAGGATGATCCCAGCCGCTGGACTACGGATATCTAGGCCAATTATGAGGACGCTGCTCCAAGATGCAATTCTCGACATCCGAATGACGCTAAAAAATATTTCCACAGGTATAAAACGAAATTGAGCTATGCTACAACGGGTATGTTTCATAGGGTGAAAGAAGAGAGGACGAAAAAAAAAGATATCGATGAGCTCGTGTTTATTGTAAATGGTTAGGCCCGATGGCAGGTGCAATTGGCCGCGAGATCAAGCAGAGTCACCGCCTGACGGCATTTGGCCGAAACGGTGAAGTTCGGATTGCTCCTTGCGTCGTCTGCTATAATAGCCACGTCGTGTTTCTATGTGTGCGTACGTCAAGCACGTACTCAAAGTGTTGTCAGTCTGGTCATGTCAGCGCGAGTGTAACTGTTTCTACGTAAGCCTGATGTACGAAAGGATTTGGTCTTGCTCGGCTGCCAATGCATGTAATAGGATCGGTGAGTTAAACTTTCCAGTGTGCTGTTTATTGTCGTCGTACCCTCTATTCACCAGAATAATTTAGGAGCGGGTGTGCCGCTTTTTGTTTCAAGCACATTGTATAAAGCTTGCTTTAGGCCGTGGACCTCAACATTAGCCCGACGCCCTCCATGCCACATTGCCTCTTCCCGAAGGGTGGACCAAGTGCCTGAACCTGCTCCATCGTCATACCCTATACATGGCCAAGAAGAAAGGTGAGGACAGGCATGTTGTGTTATGACCAGGGCTCGACGGCATCCCACCACTGCCACCAGTTATGATCGGGGCTCGACGGCATCCCACCGCTGCTGCCAGTCGTAGCGGCTCGAGTTTAGCGGGTCTCGTCGTGGGTAGCTGGCCACCGCCACCGGACCCGTTTAGCCCATCTAGCAGGGAAGAAGGCTCCTTCTTCGAAAAGTATTTACACAGGTTTATTTACAATAATTACACGACAGCGTTTCTCGCCAAATGACGAACATCTAGAAGTATCTGAGCACATGGGCCTACAATATTTACGCCTTCATCGGAAATGCAACCACCGCAGCCGGGATTCAAACCCGCGACCTGCGGGTCAGCAGCAGAGTGCCTTAGCCACTAGAACACCGCGGCGGGGCTCTCCGGCTGACTTCTGACTTCTGTACTCTATGTTCATGATCAAATTATGGAACCACTAATCAAGGATAGTTCAATAAATTTCCAATTTTGGTCTTTTTCTGTCTCACGGTCTTCGGTTTGTTTATTTTTTGTCATGCTTTCTTGAAATTATCAGTTCAACTTGTTTGGTAGAACATGAGCATCAACATACATAAGCCAGTGTTTCAGAGAGCTGTCACGCATGCACTAGTCTTCTTTTATTTATTGCATTACACAGCGTCATAACTAGACAACTGATGAACGGAAAGTTGTTTGTACTCTTTTATTGAAGTCAAAAGAGTAACAATGGGACTGCACATCGCAGTGTATGCCCAAATGCAGAGAGATGTATGATATCTTGAATAAAGGGCGCCATATAGCACTGGAAAATGTTTCCGGCTCAGACCACCTTGTAGAAAAATTACCATCACAAGACAGCAGGACGAAATAGCGACGCACAAATGCCGCTGTATGAAGGCCATTGCGGGCGCCCAGCTGGCGTGGCGATGGCAGGTGGGAGGGGGAGGGACGGTGGTTCTTTTTCTTATTTTTTCCGTGCTCACGCTTATGGCTGAATGGTTCTTCGTAAGTGGATGCCAACTCCTGGTGCCAGGCTGGCGCGACAGTAATGGCGGCTCTTTCCTTTTTTTTCTTTTTATCATTCCTGCGCCTGCTCTTACCAGCTGTATGCGTGACTTCCATGCCTCGCAGATGTCACGGGTAATTGTTGATTGCTGGGCCCCCTATAGACAGGATTTTAGTCAGTACGCAGGAGCGTGACGCCTATGTGCCGTTTGTTATGCGGCACCCGACTTTGAGTGTACAGGCCAGACATTTAATATGTAGCGCAAGAACGGTGTGATGTAGCGGCGGGGATATTTAAGGCTGAAGAGAAGGCTACAGACCGGACATTTGCAGATGTAGTGCACGAACGGTGCAATGCTGTGGCGATGCCTTTTGAGGCCGAAAGAAGGCTAGTACCTGTAAGAACGTGGTGGAGATTCGAACCCGTTCCGAAAAAAAGTGCTCGCGGTCGAAGCAGGGTGTGAGGGTTCTGTGGTTGTAGAAACGCTGTTAAGATTAACAGAGTGTTCCACGAGAATTGAACCTTGCAGCCCTATAGACGATTTGAATGACATGTACTTACTCCCAGGCCAGCTGTAGAGGGTAGGAAGAACCAGAAACTCGCAATACACGGCCCCTACGCTTTGTAGCTGTACATGTTTGAGGCCACGTATTCAGCCAATACTCAGGCCTGCTAATTCTACCGATGGACTTGAATATGGCATGACTATAGCACGAGAACAGAACGACGACAAAGAGACAAGAAGGACACGAGCGCACACTTCCAACTGAGTTTATCGCGCACCGCGCGAAACCAAATTGATGAGACATTAAACCATGTGACAAAAATCATGTGGCACAAAGAGCAATGCATGGGTAAAGGAAAAAAAACAAAAGCACAAAAAAGGCAAAGAAAAGTCTATAGGTGTTACGAACCACGTGCAGAGAAACCTTTAGTTCCTTTTTCTTCCACTCACAGCAAGTTAGTACAACGAGGCATAGCACTGACCTGCCTTTAGAACGCCTTGAATAGGTCGTGCGTTCACAACATCTTTGTGAGCTTCAAAGCTCAGATGTCTCGGCTTATGGCTTCGTGTTTTCCTGAGGCCTTTATCGCTTCTGTTGCTGACACTATCCTGTGGACCAATAGGGCAAAGCAGAGGCAGGGACAGGATCCGAGCAACACGGATACAGAGTGTGAAAAGATATATAGCCGTTGTTCCATACAAACACCAGATATCACACAGGCTCAAGAAAGTCGAAAAACGTGTGGGAGTTCGTGTGGTGTTCTCTGCACCGTTCAAGTTAATTAGTCTCACAAAATCTACAAAGCCCCTGAAAACGCAGTCATCAACGGAATGTAGAGTTAAGCATAGAAACAGGTATGAGGCATGCGCCCGGGAGGTTGTCTTTTGGACTCCCCTTTCCTGCGGTTCTTGTTATGTGGGAACGACCGAAAGTTGTCTGAACGATCGACTGAGAGAACATGCTAACAATTGTAGAAATGAGAAAGATGGTTTTCTTGCTCAGCACTGCACTGAGTGCAAGTTTGTGCCCCTTTTCAAGGACACGGTGACGCTGTACGAGCACAGAGATCAACGCACCCAAGTCGTCGTCGAGCCGCGCAGATGGCATGCGAACAGGTGTCATGCATTAGCAAGCCCTCCTTGTCTCTGTCCGAGAAGGAACTAAGGTTCGTCGAAGGTGGTGCGCGCAAGTAGTTTTAATACGATAGTTATAGCGTGAGAACAGAACGACGACAAACAGACAAGAAGGACGCGAAGTAGCGCTCGTGTCCTTCTTGTCCCTTTACCGGCGTTCTGTTCTCGCGCTATAACTATCTGCATGTCATACCAACCAGCCAAAACAGCCACACTTCAAATTATATTACTTTTACTTTTCTGTTTCGTCACCTTATAGACTTTTCTTTGCCTTTTTCTGTGCTTTTTTCTTTACTCATGGTTTGCTCTTCGTGCCACATGGTTTTCGTTACATGGTTTACTCTCTCCTCTAGGAGTGTTCGCGCTCTGCACAATAAACTTAGTCGGAAGTTAGCGCTCGTGTCCTTCTTGTCTCTGTGTCGTCGTTCTGTTTTCGCGCTGTAACTATTCGTGACTCCAGCAATTCATGCGGCACCTAGCGGCAATATAGAGAAGATGCGTACAGAGGTCCAAACAATCCAAGCGCCAGTCGCATACGGTAGGAGCACGGTTGGATGTTGCCACCCGTAAAGAAAAAAACCAAACGGCCAAGCAGTTCTGCTGTGTTCATCAGTGCGTGTCAGGGAGATGGAAGGACAGCGCCATATCTTTTCACGCATTTCCTTGCGAGGCCAAAGACCAAAGCCGCAGAGCGCGGTGGATCGCGAATCTCCGCATCGGCAAGGACGTGAAACACACGATGATCGTTTGCTCGCGGCATTTCGCAAGGGACGATTTCTTCTTTCCAAGTGAGGCACCAGTGTTAACTTTTTGACTCACCCCTATTATATGACTATTGTATCCAGTGACTGCATAAAGTTGCGGCTCCCGAAGTACGTAAACAAATTTGGCAGAGACGCGGTGCGTCATTTACATTACACTTGCGATTGAGCTGCGCTTTATTTTCTGCGAATGCTACTAGCGAATATTAGGCACACTAGCGAATAGGCACACTATCGAATATTATTTGCTACGTGTATTAAGCCGCAATTCAGCGGTTTCTGCGACGTTTGTCGTTACACGTGGCGGCCACCCTAGTGGCATTTACCGTTTTGGTCCAGCACATCGGTTAGGGTGGCTGGACCGGAATTCTAGCCACCCTACATCGGTCGCTCAACATAAACGGGTTTCGGCAGTTCTGGCGTTTACTAGTATTGTGTCAGCCAGTTCGGGAAGCGATTGTTGTAAACTTGGCACTTTCTGGAAGCGCGGTCAATCGCTTGCGTAGCACGGAAGAAATTGCAGTGCACGCAGGCGCTTTTCAGTGCACAAGTAAAGAATTGTTTTTGTTTCACGCGCGATTGTGTTGCATATGATGCTGGTATTTCACTCAGGCAGTTTCATTGCAGTAACCGCCAACAAACGGGCCAGCTTTGCGTGAATTTTTAGTCCTCAAATAGCATAGTTACTAAGCATAGTTACTTTTCGGCCTCAAATAGCATAGTTACTAAGCCATCAATCGCCACTAAGTGACGATTGATGGCGTTGAAGCGACGGGCTTAGTCGACACGGGTGCAGACTTTTCCATTATGAGTGAACGATTGGCAGACAAACTGATGAAAGTCAGGACGGAATGAACGGGCCCTTATAAACGAAATGCTGGAGGCCAGATAATGACACCCACGGGAAAATGTACAGAAGACTCACGATTAAGAATGTGGCTTTTGTAGCCACATTTCTGATCCTACCGGTCGCTGCAAACCTCTTATACTGGAAATTGACTTCTTAGGAGAGTATGGTGCTGTGGTCAACGTACATGGTAGTGTGATTAAATTCGCCGCTGACAAGCCTGTGAGCCATGATCCAGACCAAGAACCCAGGGTGTTACGTGTGGTCGACGACGACGTCTGCGTGCTACTACAGTCATGTAGTCTTGTTTCTGTGTGTTGTGGTGTGCACTGTAATGAAGACGTCATTGCCGAACGCATCACTGCCCTTCTTTTTCGACAAGGCATTGCAATGGTTCATGGCATCGTCAGCTTAGTGGATGGCCACGCAGACGTGCTTCTGACCAACTTCAAGTATGAGCGCCGGAACATCGGTAAAGGCACGGCTGTGGTATACGTCGAGGAGCTCGACTACTCTCACGACTGTCTTATGCAAAGGGAAGCCACAGCCATATCAGCTCCGCATACACCACCAGTCGATATTGGTCCGAGTCTAACACCGACTGGATAGATGCCGTCTTATGAAGCTGCTCAACCAGTTCAAGGGCTGCTTCTCATCAATATCACGAGTGGGTCAAACGCCTCTGACTAAGCATCGCATCATTACGGAAAACACACCAAGAATGATCCGACAGAACCCATATCGCGTCGCTCAGAAAGAACGTCAGGTAATCCAGCAGCAAGTCAAGAAGATGCTATAGGATGATGTAATTAAACCATCAAAGCGTCCTTGGGCATCGCCAGTGGTGTTCGTCAAAAAGAAAGATGTCAGCTAGCGTTTCTGCGTCGATTATCGTAAGCTGAACCACGTTACGAAAAAAGACGTTTATTATTTACCACGGATCGATGACTGTTTGGACAGGCTACAACATACTCGCTGCTTCTCGTCGATGGACCTTAAAATTTGATACTGGCAAATACAAGTAGATGAGCACGACCGAGAAAAGACCGCCTTCGATCGTGACGCCAGACAGGGTTTATGAACTCAAAGTCGTCGCTTTCGGTCTACATATATAGACTAATGGGTACCATTCTGTCCAGCCTGAAATGGCAAACATGCCTGGTGTACCTCGACGACGTGATTGTTTTTTCGGCCATGTTTGAAGAACATCTAAAGCTGCTACTGTCAGTCCATCAAGCCATATACAGACCGCTGGACTCACACTAAAACAGGAAAAATGCCACTTTGACTTCGAAGAACTCCAGCTCTTGGGCCACGTGGTCAGTCGCGAGGGTGTGAGGCCTGACCCAGATAAAATTGAAACCGTCGCAAAGTACGCAAGTCCTGTTGATAAGAAAGCGGTTAAGCGTTTCCTGGGTCTCTGCGCCTACTACCGCCCATTTATAGCAAGCTTTGCACACATCGCCTCTCCACTCAACCGCCTTACATGGGAAGACGTTCCGTTTGTATGGGAGGAAGAGCAAGAAGCTTCGTTCAACGAGCTGGGGCAGCGCCTACAAACTCACTTCGACGAGGATGCACCAATAGCAATCCATACAGACGCCAGATATGTGGGCCAAGGAGCTGTTCTTGTCCAGTGCCAAGATGGTCTGGAGAGAGTAGTTGCCTACGCTAGCAGAACGTTGACACGCGCCTAGTCCAACTACTCAACAACGGAGAAGGCGTGCCTGGCTGTCGTTTGAGCAGTTGTGAAGGTACACCCGTACTTATATGGCCGCGCTTTCCAAGTCATAAGCAACCATCACTCTTTGTTGGTTGACCAACACCAAACGACCCATCTGTACGTTTAGCACGATGGAGTATACGGCTCCAAGAGTTCGACATGGCCGTAGTTTACAAGATCGGAAAGCAACACTTAGACGCCGACTGTTTGTCAAGGTCACTGATTGAATCACCCGCTACAGATGATCTTGAATTCACAGGTTTTTCTTTAGGAGTTGCTGATGCGGCTATCATTTCTCGGCAACAAGATGAGCGGGAGCTAAATTTGCTTATAGAATGCTTGAACAGACGAGTCGCCAACACACCAAGAGTTGTTTCGAAAAACTTATCGTTATTCTGTTTACGAGACGGAATCCTGTACAAAAAGAATTTTCATCGACAAATAGAAGCTAACTGCTGGTAGTTCTTGAAGTTTTCCGCGGCAAAATTTTACAAGCCTTCCATGACGAAGCCACTGTGAGCCACCTCGGTTTCACAAGAACACTGACACGCGTCAAAGAAAAATAATACAAGCCAAGAATCGCAGCGGAGGTGAAACATTACGCCCGAACATGCTTTGACTGTCAGCGGCGCAAGGTACCGCCTGTCAAACCCGTTGGGCTACTACATCCTGTGCCAGTGCCAGAAACTCCATTTTCTCATATCGGAATGGATCTGCTTGGCCCATTCCCAACATCGGACAGCGGCAACAAATGGGTTATAGTGGCGACAGACTACCTCACCCGATACGCAGAGACCAAAGCAATTCCGAGTGGCACTGCAGCTAAAGCGGCCCAGATCTTCATTGAGAACATTGTCCTGAGACATGGGGCTCCAGCTGTCTTCATACCAGACAAATGTACCGCGTTTACAGCCGAGCTTTGACCCACTGTGCTCACGCTCAGTGGCACAGCGTATAGGAAGACGGCAGCTTACCAGCCACAAAAGAATGGGCTTACAGAACTACTGAACAAGACAATCGCTGACATGCTTTGCATGTACGTCGACGTGAAACACGAGAATTGGGAGCAAATCTTGCCGTATATAAAATTCTCGTATAAGACGGCGTGCCAAGAAAGAACGAAAACGACGCCGTTTACACTAAGTCATGACAGAGTAGTTACTACAATGCTTCACGCCATGCTGCCTTATTATTGCAATGAATCAGAGACAGACGGCTCAGACTTCACTGAGCACACCGAGGAAGGGTGGCAGCTTGCCCGCGTCCGAATAATCAACCAGCAGCAACTTGACGACAGATGGTACAACCGTTGCCATCGATTCGTCGCTTATGAACCAGGCGATAGAGACTGGGTTTGGTTTTCCGTATGACGGCGAGACCTCTCGGAGAAGCTCCTATGCCCCGATACTTTGGACCCTGCAAGGTTTTGGCCGTCCATGACGTGCAAAGTCGTTCCCGATGCCTTCTCCTGTTCGAAACGTCGTCAGCATCTGCCTGAGACAATGCACGTGGTCTGCCTGAAACTTTACCACTCTGAGTGATGTAAACACCCGCTGGCCGCATCTCTACCTGGTGAACACCGGCACGACACTCACTCTGGTGGGAGGGTAGTGCCGTGCATACCTGCGTCTGGCTGCGAGATAGCGATGACAACGAAGATCGCGGATTTGCTCGAGAGGCGCAGCGCAGGTGAGTGAAGAAGACAATCTTAGCGGCCTTCATTTAAGAGCGTCTCTACGAGTTTCACTGACCGTGTTCCTAAATAAACCCTTTGTATTTTATAACCCACGACAACATATAGCGGGTACAACGCTTCTCCGAAGAATGAGTAAAGAGGGAATAGTGAATGCCTCCCTACTACACAAAACATATAGCATCACTTACGGAATGATGGGTACTCTGCAAGTGTGCTTGTATAAGTCATTCAAGAATTGCTTAACAAAGGCTCTGAAAGGCCGCTCTTCCAGCTTTCTCCGTGACTGAACTGCGCCTTTCGCGCAGGGCTGGAGATTTTTTCTGTGTTAAGTAAATGAAATTGGCAGATGCCACGTGCTTCGCAAATCAATGTTATGCGAAGCATGCGGTGGGAAGGTGACTGTGTTGTTGAGTGAAACGTTACGAAATGACGCTAACAATATTGCCACGGCCATTGAAAGAGATTGAGCTCTATACCCTGTAAGTATGTGCTATTGGGAAACACAATAGAGGACGAAGAAGATAAGTCCATGAGCTCATGTTTATTTTAAATGGCTCGGCTTGACATCCAGTGCTCTACCGTGGACAGAGGACATATTTTTCTGTATTTTTCGAGACATTTTCTCGTGGAGGTGCCATATATCCTAGTGCTGGACCCACGTATCCCGATGCTGGTGCCGCAAATCCCCATGCTGGTGCCGCGATGTATGTGGTCCCATAGGGCGACTGCCAGAACTTAGCCGCTGGCAGAGCCGGTGCGAAGGCTGGTGGCGCGGCGTATTGGTCGGCCATCACTGCCGTCGACGTGTAGTCGTAGCCGGATCCTGGGGCACCGGCCGCTGCATCAGCGGCATAGTTTCTTGAGGACTAAACCCAACCATCAACTCTTGGGCACGGCGAATCATTCTGCGTTCGAGGTCAGCCTGCTGGTCCGATTCTGTCATGGCCGCGTCGCTGCCGCCACTGCGCAATCGCGGCCGAAAGGGTCCGACCGCACCACCGTTGTCTGCGACACCGCACGTCCACCTCGACTTTTGTCGAGCTCGCTCGACCCGAAGCAGCACGCCATTGACGATAGCACCGTTCATCTCGCGCATCTCTTCGTCTACGTACGACATGTTTTCGAACTCGAGGAACACGAAGCCCGGGGAGTTTTGCGCCATCCGCACTTCGTTGTGTTGTCCGTACTTGCCGAACTCGCGCTCCGGGTCGTCGTGGGTCATGGTGCCGTCGAGGCCTCCCACGAAGATGCGTCCCAACAGTGAGCTGCCGCCTGACGTGGTGGAGATGTTCAGGGTGACGACGGAAAACGCTTTTGAACGCTTCTTGCCCACGCCACGATGGTCTTCAACGCCACGACGTGCCGCGTCTTCTTCTTCTCTGATAGTTCATACAAAATACAGAGGATTGGCTGAGTAGGAGGCGAATTTTCGCACTATTTTTCTTATTGTACAACTAATGTAAGCTAGAGCTAACTAATATGGCGAATTTATATACGAATTAATATTTATGATAAGTTTTAGGCATTGTGAAGCTGGCCAGAATTTCTTTTTGACTAATTGATAAATTCCTCAATAGTGAAGAACACATGCATTTTACATATGGCAGCGGCGGCCGCGAGCGCACCGAAATCAGAGAGAAGAGGATGATGAGGGTCGCGGCTGCGCTCGTGGCAAACGGCCGTCGCTGGTAGCGGGCAGTTGCAATGGTTAACTGGTTGGATGAACACATGATTTTAAGCCCATGCCAACTTAGATTCAGGCACGGCTGCTCCATTTGGTGGACCCATGTTGATTTGGAAAGCAGGATACAACTAGCTAGTTCTAGAAACATGTTGCCCCCTTAGTAACTACATGTAGTTATTTCTAAAGCTTATGACAGTGTAGAACACGTAAAGTAATCAATTCGCTGACGCACGTGGGTTTACGAAATTACTTAGTTGCATGAGTTTACTTCTTTTTAAAAGATAGAGAGTTTAATCACTTTCAATCTGGCGTGTCTTCTTCAAAGTATAAAAAAACTAGAGGTCTCCCCAAGGTTCGGTCTTGTCACCATTATTATTTAATGTTTTATTCAGCTCAATGGACCATATGCGAAATTGCTTTGTGCTCTGGCAACACTTTGCATTTCGACCCCGCCGCCATTTTAATGTGGGCGAGCGGTCGACGGCAACGCGTTCGCTAGTACGGCCGTACGACTCCTGAACACTTGCTTAACTGCGCTGAGCTACTGCGATGGCCACAGGAAGACGTTTCCCAGTGCCCGAACATGTGATGTGGACAAACTGTTTAGGAATCTTGCCACATCTTGCCACTTGTATGTCATTGCATCTTTCGGAAAGCGGTGGAAGGATACCTGCAAGTTATAAGCAAACAAACATTCAGTGCGACGTCATGAGCTAGGTTTCTCTTAGCTGTTTAAACGATTGTTGTTTACAAACACAGGCACTATCTCAAATTCATCTCACAGGGAATAGAGGTCACACTTATATGTGCATTGCAGGATTAATGATGCACTTGTAATGTGACCCCCTCCCTCTCAGTTTTTTCTGGGCACGCCCCCGTTTCCTAGCAGCCTTTCCTTCACAGCAAGCCTTAAGAGGCATTAGTCACTTGTGGACACTTGGGGGAATTTAAATAAGTTATTTTTTATTTCTAAGTAGCTTCAAAGGTTTCTAGGAGCTGCGAGTGTAAGGCAGTTAAAATGCTGAATTCCATACAACTAAGTTATGGCTGTCTCCACAGCTGTATGTTTTATAATGCAACATGAAACATTTTTCAAGTGAGGTGAGTTGCAACACACACAAAAAAAACAGCTGCAACGCAACTGAGCCAAAGAGACTAAAATGCAGAGAATGAATCCCGTCTTACGAATATATAGGACTGCTGCAATCTGAACTACTGCAGAACGTCATTCAGTCAAGCCCTGGCGATGCTCATGGTGCCAGTTTTCGAAACCTACGGCAGTGCGCCCCGCTATCTTTTCGATTTTATTTCATTGGTAAAGGAAACTTAGTGAGAGAGGCCCCAATGGAAAAATTGCGTCCGCGCGCGTTGGGGGAATTGAAGTGCCTGAGCAGATACTTTTCTGTTCCAAAGTGGGCATAGCCCTTATATTCCGAATGACTGTTTTATTGCTGCGCGGTGACCGTACTTGCGGACACAACGGAGCTTGAACGCGGACAAGCAACCGAGCTGCCTTTCTAGGATGCGTGTACGGCATGTTACTCGGAATATCGGAAGCTCTGCACGTCTCTGTGCGCAATCACCTTCAAAAATAACATTTCTACGTCGTCTACCTACATGGTGTATTCTCGTCACAAAAAAGCCCGTCCGAATAGTTCGGTTCTGTCACACTATACCTCACCAGCAGTGGCGGACTCTCTATTGGACTGCAGGGAATCACCGGGGCTCTTCGATTTACCATCTCAGACTCACCGCGGATAGTGCGCGGGTAGCCTGAGGCTTCCCCGAAGTCGTAAGAAAATTTGAATGCCACACAGCTTCTCAGCGAGTGCGTGACGGTAAATTGAAAAGCACCACTGTCGTGTAGAGGCCCGACGTAGTGAAAACACCTAGCCGCAAAGCTGACAAACCTATAAAAACATGGCCTGTCCGCATAACACAAAAAAATGGTTAGTCCTGCAAATCTCTCGTGCAGCCCGTGCACCGCGGAGATACATGCATCCTAGACCGTGCCCATAAAGCTTGTGCACGCCATACCCTATTTTGCGTTTAAATGATCGCTGGAAAATCGTAATTCATGCCACATACATTGCTTCCATCGCTGTCTGTGACTCCGCCCTGCTTGCACAGCGGCACACAGCAGTGTACTGGCATTTCGCCAGCAAAAAAATCTGACTGCGACAGTCAAAGCGTTGAAACGCGTACGTTCGCAAGGGGTCGCCCGTGCGTAGTGGTCAAGCCTCGCCAGCATCAAAATGGCGGATATGGTACCTGCTGCGTTCACTAGATGGCGCTGTTAATTTCGCATATTGTCTATTCCAGTGCGAAATTTGGTATTGTCACGAATATTATTTATTGTTTTATTCTGCACAATTCCAGTACAACATGACGCACGTACGTATGTATACGAAGACGACCTCACAATTTTTGCTACAGCTGCAGTTATACATGCACTACATTAGGGTGCACAATTTTATATGAGTGCTCTGATTACGTGTGTGATTCAGTCATTCATAAGACGTATTCAAACCATTAAAATGGACTTTGACATTATATTTCCTAAAAATTGCAAATATCTTCCCAATGGGTACCTAAATGCCATTTTGAAAGAACACCAAGCAAGATTAGTAATAAAAATTGTAATAGCAACTGATGCTTCAGTTTGTGAAGAAAAGGGACGAGTTGGAACTGCATCTTCAGTGTTGGTCTTTTTCAATTCGTTCACCTACTTTTACACCTATTTATCAAACACAATTACTTGCAATTCTCTTAGCATTAAGGAAATTGCCTCTTTCTATAACAGATGCAATCATTCTTACAGACTGCCTGTCGGTGTGTACTTCATTAGCTGCACCTAATATGTTCAGTGCTCTACAAGTTTTTCAGGCTCTTGCGCGAACATATTTACGCCTTATTCACTTGGTATGAACACCACACTCTAAGTTAAAAGGGTGTTAAAAGGGTGTGTGGTTCGTCCTTTTGAGGACTAATGGGGCTGCCACAACCAATAATCCATTTAGAAACTAACGACATTGGGTCTAACAGTTAGTCCCCTCAGGGGACTACCGTTTAGTCCTCACATTTACACCTTAGTGGGTAACTGTTAGTCCCACAGTTCACCCCAAAGGACTAACATATAGTCCTCACATTTGCACCTTATCGAACAACTGTTAATCCCCACATTTACACCTTACCGGGTAACCGTTAGTCCTCACAGTTGCACCTTGCCGGACGAACGGTTGATCCACTCAAATACTCCAATCGGATGAACTTTTTGTCCCCAGTTCAAACATTATTTTTTGTTTATTTTCTGCCAGGCCTAATACTTCTTTCACCAGTTTTTCTTTGCAGTGAGCAACAAATTTCGCAGAAAAGAACACGCGAAAAAGTAGTTAGCCACCTATGTGTAACTGCTTTCACAGTCATGGCAACAACGAAAGACAAAAGTGAGACATCGAAATCTTTTATTTTTCTAGATACAGATGAAGTTTCCCCATTCTTTTAAGTAAATTCATGGTGAAGTGTACAAGTCTAGTCTCGTTGTCAAATTTTGTTCACTCCTTGAGGAGTTCCTCCGACGGAAGCGATAGATGACAAGCATTGCAGACGCCAGCGCACGCAGCCTTCTGCCTGTTGTGTTCCCACGGCTGCACGTAAATGATATAGTAAAAATGGTTAGACACACGTGACAGAAGATGAAGATGCACGCATATGACAAGTACGTGCACGTTAATATAAAAAGAAGCGTTAAAATATTACACACAAATAACTTTACCTTCACATCTCGCACAGTCCTTATGAAGCTGCTCCGACGAAAGAGATGGATGACGGGCATCGCAGACGCCAGCGCACACAGTCTTCAGCACGCTGTGTGCCCACGGCTGCACAATAAGTATGTAAAATTGTGAGTCACACATGACAGAGGGTGAATACAAATGCATATGAGAAATACGTGCAAGGTGAAATGAAAACATACGTGAGATATGACATGCTAATGATTTCACTTTAGTGTCACACATCGTCAAAGACTCATTTCGATCCCCGTAGCGCAACAGCTTAGGAGCGGCGGCTGCCGCCCCAACTCCGCGAACCTCCGTACCGCTAAGAAGTCGGCGAGTCCTAACCGAGCGACGTCGTTCAGCTCGAGCAAGCGAACGCGAGACCAAACACGGCGTTGCACGCGGAGTGTCTGCCGCCAGCGAACTTCGAACAGGAAAGTGAGCGTACGCTTCGCCGCCGCCACGAACAGCGCCGGGCTGGTTTGGAGCTAGCGCCGAAGAAAGCGACGGTAATGCGGCCCGCCCTTTTACACAAACTCGAGCGAGTTTGTGGAAGGACGTGAAACAGATGACGGCCGTTTGCTCACCGCACTTCGCAAGGGACGATTTCTTCTTTCCAGTTGAGGCACCAGTGTTAACTTCTTGACTCAAACCTATTAAATGACTATTCTATCTAGTGACTGCATAACGCTGCGGCGCCCGATGTATGAAAACAAATTTCGCAGAGATGCGGTGCGCCATGCTCATTACACTTGCGATTGAGCTCTGCTTCATTTTCTGCGTATTCTCACCGGAATAAAGGGACTTGATTCATTGGGCACACTTGCGAATATTATTTACTGCGTGTATTGAGCCGATATTCAGCGGTTTCTGCGACGTTTGTCTTTACACGTGACGGTCACCCTGGAGGCATATAACGTTTTGGTCCAGCACATCGATCGCGCAACTTAAACGGGTATCGGCAGTTCTATCGTTTAGTAGTATTGTGTCAGCCAGTTCGGGAAGCGATCGCTGTAAACTTGGCACTCTTTGGAAGCGTGGCCAATGGCTTGCGTGGCACGGACGAAATTGCAGTGCACGCAGGCGCTTCCCAGCGCACAAGTAAAGAATTGTTTTCGTATTACGCGCGAATGTGTTGCATATGATGCTGGTATTTCACTCAGACAGTTTCATTGCAGTAATCGGCGACAAACGCGCCAGCCTCGCGTGAATTTTACTCGCCCTTACAAGTCTTGAAGAAACCAACAGCATCCACCTTTCGCTAATGTGTACTATGTCACGAGTGCAGTTTTAGTACCTAATGTAGCATTATCTATATTTCGATCATTCTCATTCAAAACTTGATTGTGTTACAACCATCATTCAACTATGTGTTGCAGATGCTACATTTAGTGTGCAATGTTCTATGACAATGAGCCCCCCTCCCTCTTTTCTTCTTTTTTTAGGCAATGTGGCCTTGTTTCTGGTGTAAAAAACTAAATTCAGGTCACACTGACTCCTGAAGTTTAAACAATTTATTTTCTGCAAGCCTGCGAAGACGACTTAAGAAAAATGCCGTACCAAGCGTAAACCTGCCGAAAACATCATGATATGATAAAAATAAAGATTCTCGATTAAGAGAGATGTCACAGGCAAGACTTCATCTACGTGCTGCACGGTCAGCCAGAGAGAGTTAAATTCACTGCATAACACAAAGCCTATAACACAAAGCTTTGGGTATAGAATCATCTAATCTTAGGTAAAGACCTCCTCACAGAATCTGATGTTTGATACATTACTCCTTAAGTTATTATTGTGCCTATGCACAGCATTAGACGTGACGTATTCACCTTAGATGTGGTCTCTCTGTACATAAGCCACATAATGATGTCAACACTTAATGCATTTCAGAATGGACTGAGCAAACAAACTGCTGAAACGATAGGTGAAAAAAAGACACTGCCTGCTGAAAACAAAACTGAAAAAAAGACAAAGCCTGAAGTGCCAAGTCCTGCCAGCATCACTATGGTAAATTGGCTGCCTGAAACTTCTTTATACTTCAATCCACTGTTCTTTTTTCAACTAAACCCGATATTAGATTACAGGATTTTCTCCCATCCCTTAATAATGACTTCAACCAAAGCCTTGCACACTCCATAGCCGACGAGGACTTAGAAAATATGGTAACATCTCTTTGTATATTTGTTGTGGTAACTTGCTTTATAAGCTTCCATCATGCAGTCTGGATTCACTGAACAAAAAACTTTGTACCATGAAATGCATGGGATAAGTGTATTTTAACTTACACAAAAACTCTGGACTTACTATTTTTAACTTTTGTTTAACATGCTGACATGCATTATTGGAAAAAAGCATTGAGAAAAAAAGAGACTGAGTCATGTCAATGTTATCAGTTATTTCAGAAATACTAACTATTGATTTTGTTTTGTGACAGGAATGTGCTTGCCAACCTGGCCCTAGAACACAAATAGCTGAATTCTCTGCAGAGAAAAAAGATGTGGCTTATTTTTTTCTAGAGATGGCTTCGGGGGTTTGGACTTCTGAACACAAAGCTGTGCAAGTGACGTCTGGTTCCTTTCCACATAAGTTTGTGGACACCATAAACAGTGAAAACATCAACACTTTATGTTGCCTGCCATCAGTAGAAGTTCTTGATGGCCTAGTAAGGTGCTACGAAAAGATGCATCCGCTCTCGGGACGGGACCAGTTGTCTGGCAAGGAAAGAATTGCTTTAACTCTAGCCAAGCTGAAGCACCACAGTTCAACAGCGTTTCTCAGCCATCTCTTCAGCTGTACACTAACCTCCAGCAGTATAATTGCAGAAACAGTGCAGATCTTGTCTGTGATATTGAAATTAATGGTGGCTGTACTAACAAAAGAAGATGTTGAGCATTTGCCAAAATGTTTCAAACAGTTCAGCAATGTGCATGTCATTGTGGACTGTTCAGAAATTGCAGTAGGCCAGCCTAACTGCCTGCGATGTGCACTCCAGTGTCATTCCTTCAACAAGAAGGGTTTCACTGTTAAGTACATGATGACTGCAACTCCAAGTAGTCTCATTGCCCACATAAGTGAGGGATATGGGGGCCGAACATCTTACAAGGCTATATTTGAACAAAGCTGTCTGATTAATGAACTTGACCCGGTATCAGATGCCGTAATGACAGACCGTGGCTTCCTGATTGATGACATCTATGGTGACAATTTAATTGAATTAATCAGGCCACCATTCAAAAGACAGCAAAAGCAGATGTCTAGCGGTGACGCCCTTCGAACCCAAAAGATAGCGTCGGCAAGGGTCCACGTTGAGCATGCAATACAGCCCATGAAAATATTTAAAGTCTTGTTGACAAGGATTCTCTGGAGCATGGTGGGACTACTTGATGACATTGCGGTAGTGGCGGCCGGAATCACAAACTTGTCATTGCCAATTTTAGCAGAACATCGTTTTTTGTGAACATAGCAGCTTCTTTTGGGTATTTCACTTCAGGCAAATAATTATTTCTGGTGTTTTAAGTGCCAAAACAAAGATATAATTTTGAAGCACCTTTTGGCGGAGGATTTCGACATAAATAGATCACATGAGGTTCTGTAAAGTGCACCTAAACCTATAAGCACTTGGGTGTTACTTTGGCCCATGAAGCCCTAAAGAGGTTAGTGCCATCGGACTCAGTATGAGCTGCATTGTGGCTCTGTTTCATTGGCTGTAGATTTTAAACCTTGCCTTTTGTTTTTTCACAAAATAAACCATGAAAAATTGTATTGCTCTGACCATTTCTTATTCTCTTTCTGAATGTACCTCCACTCATTCTATCTAGCCGAACAGAACACGAGCTCTAACATGGTGCAGTGGCAAATCTGCATATAATGAATATCTAAAAAGATTTCAAACAAATGCAAAGCACCCTGAATAAGTGGTTTCATTCAACAATAAAATAATGCAACTTGTCTTGTTCTCTTGTGTCCTTATATACATACATAACCTCCCGTCATGATCAATCCTTGTTAACAAGTTTAAGCTTCTTCTGTTCCCAGTTCTTATTCTGCATCATGATTCACTAAATACAATGAATGGTTTGTCTAGGAGGCATAAAAAAATGAAGCGCCAACATGCTCAAGGGCCCTGAAACGCTTTTTTAACTAATCACAATGCCTTGTGAATCCCCAGCTGCAAAAACTAAAGGCAGTTACTGCAACAATAGGTTTTTTTTCCTTTGGTCTCGACTAATGTGCTGAAAGCTACGGTTCTAAAAAGGGTAGCATGGCCCTGCTCAGAAGCTGTGCTTTTTTATCCTGACAGTGCCACTCCCAATTAATGCACATGTAGCACTTTTGTTGCTATGTAAGTTCCTGGAGCTGCATCCCTAGCGGAGACCCATCAACAGACACACAGCTGAGATCACTTGACATTTCCATTTCTGACATTCACACTATGTTACAGAGCACGGTAATATGGAGGCCCCTTCAACAAGGATATCTTCAAACAAAAATTATGAAAACCTATATCTCATACATGCAGAAAAACATAAGGTGTGTATTGCATCTGCCAAAACGGGTAAGCTCAATCACCACAGTGCAACAAGCTAAGATATAGTTTGGCACACAGTAACGTTCAGTTCACCTGCTCGACATAATGCATGCACATGAACACTTCATACAATGTTTGCAATATGAATAGCACTTAAACACAATGTAAATATAAAATGTAAAAGGGACTAACAAGCACCTCAAATTAGCCATAATAAGGTTAAAACCAATGCTTACATTGAAAGTTGTGACCTTCATTTAAGTGTCACAGTGCCACAGAGTGAACATACTGCAACAGGATGAATAACATTTTTGGCATATAAAAATACTTTGAAATTGTTTTTGAAATTTCGCCAGTGTTTAGGCTACAGCATCATAATCATTCATACCAAAACTCAACTAGTGAAATTCATGGCATTTGAGAAAAGAAACCTCATGTTAAACAGTGTTGCATAGTGTCAAACACCGATTATTTATATTGTGACACAGACAGCGCTCCCTACCTACTGGAGGTTCAGTGAAGTGAGCTGTACGTATGCAATAACATCAGTTGCCTGTGCTACTAAGGAGGAACAATGCTATGTGTATAAAAGAATGTAAACAATTGAAAACTCGTTTGCCTAAGCTGCTGTGATCTATAGTGCTTAACATGTGAAATCCCCTAATAAGTAACTTGATTGATGCAGAGAGTTTTAAATCAGTCTGAAATGGTTTCTAAGGACTTGCTTCACCAGCTAAATGCGAATAAACATTGCCAAACGGTTTCAGGGTTCCTTGACAGCCATCTGCAACAAAATTTCAGACAACTAAAAAACCAGATTTACCAGTATTTTAGCTGAAAATAGTGCTACCTGCCAAATTTCACTTTCGATATGCAAGTGGTTACCTAAGAAATAAGCTTGCTAAAGATGAAAGTGTTGGCACCAAAACTAGAAAAAGCGACGCCATTACGGCCAACCGGAAGTGACGAAGGTCGCAGCCCACCATACCAACCGATGCACGCAAATTGTCTGCGCAGAGCTCCGAAGTATGCATATCCCTGGGCTGTGCCCCAGTTTCCTTCTTAAATGCCAATGAAACAACGTAGTATGTAAACATGCATCAGATAGGAAACACGGATACATGCTCAGAAATGTTCGTTAAAGCGTTTCTTTGCCCACTTCCCACATATCTACTCGTCCAGCTGTATCAGATAACTTGCTAGTTAAGAATAAATAGTGCTGCTTGTTTATGCTTCAGGTGTTTTCCAATCACCGACAGGCTATGGACAGTAAAACAGCTTTTTTTTCAGCATCGATGCTCGGTTTGGCACATTCCCATGCCTACTGAAAGCGTCTTTGCATTTCTGTAATCACTTGTTTGGCTGCACCCAAGACTTGTATTACAATGAACCTATATACATCACCCGGAGTGAGTGAACAACTTTATTCACTTCCTGCAGGTTACCGGGCTGGGTTCCCAACAATGAACCTAATGTATCACAATTTTTCTTAAAATAAGCTTACGAGCATAAATCCTTTAAACCCGAAAACAGTGTGAGGTGAACCATGCACAACTACATTTCAAAAGAACTTTGCTGCCTTGACTAGTCTGCTTTTGGAGCTTTTATTTCTTATGTGTATATGATGCAGCTAGTCTGGCACTTTGTTGGATGCCGTTTTACTGGTTTTAGACCTTTCCATTAGCATTACGCTATACTTAACAGAACGAAACATGCTGCAGCAGGCAATTTTCAGTATACTAAAGCTAACGCTACTTGTTGCTGGCACTTCTCCAAACGCTGGTCGCAGAAATTCCCGCTGTTGGGCAGGCACGGGGTCAGGACTTCACATCGTTTTCAATTTCAATAGTATTTGCAGAGACACAACTCATACATGAAGTCGTCATCTTCGAAGTGTGTCGTGTAAAACATTAGGCTTTTTGATAGCTGCCATTCCTTTCCCCTCACTGTGAAAACCCGCTGCTTTTGTAGCTTTACGTTTTTTGGAAAAGCGTGTAAGCCGTTCCCGGCCATTATGTACGTGTTCCAGCTACCTACAGCTAAGTTTTTTGCACAACAAAAGAGCTACCTCTGCTGAATTAGCCGCTTGTAGAGGGGGCTTCACGCACGAAAGGATGGGATGTGGCTGCAGGAGCAGAGAGTTTTGCTGACAAGCGGTGGTGAACTGCAATTGAGGCCATTTGCATTTGTGTCTGATCTGCCCGGGCACACTGCTAGAATTCCGCATCATCTGCTAGCAGGCAATCAAAGCACCGAATGAAATGCTGCCAGAGTCAAATTTTGTTACAGTGTTTTTTGGTATGGCTTAGCTAAAAAAAACTTTATGCCACAACACAAAGGGAAAAAACAACAAAGGCCATATAAATGGTTTCCAGTCCATTTAAAGCATAGGTTCAGCCCCAGCAAGAACCGTTAATTGCTTACCTCATTAGGAGCTTCGAGATAATTTATTCTTTATACATGCTAATAATTACATCCTTGAACTCTTCAAAGGCACTGCTGTCATAGTGTGCAACCGCACAGCAAAACAAAGTTTCACTACAAAAACAAAAAATCGACTTCCTTGACGTGACAAACAGCCATTTGAACATTCAATTGTGTACAATACTCTAATTTAGACTCCATGGTATCAAAATTTTTGAATGAATTCTCAAGCTGTGTAGGGCATTTGATTTCCAATATTACTTCCTTGCCCTCACAGCACGTGCATGAAAACACTCCCCAACCACCATTTGATGATTGATTTGTGGGGTTTATTGTCCCAAAACCACTATATGATTATGAGAGACGCCGTAGTGGAGGGCTCCGGAAATTTCGACCACCAGGGGTTCTTTCACGTACACCCAAATCTGAGCACACGGGCCTACAACAATTCCGCCTCCATCGGAAATGCAGCCGCCGCCAACCATCATTTGAGCAACCTATAATTGGAAATTCATCATGTAAAATAAGCCCCTTCTGGTGGACTTGTAGAGTATGGCCTAAGGCTTCCTGCCACGCCTTATAGGCCATATGGACTGCACTCTCGTTTGTAACACCAGCACACATTGCCGGTGTATTTACTGCCTTGTTTCTCGAAATAAGTGAAAGAAACCGGTCAATGTTGGCCGCACCCTTTGATCTGTAGAGAAGCCACCGAACACTGAAATGGGTCGAACTCTCAAGTGCTTTCTAGTGGCTCTACCCAAAAAGAACGCCACTCGCGCGGAGAGCCCGTGCTTGGCCGTTACTGTCGCCATTGTGTATACTCGCTCTGTGCCGGCTAATAAACGCCATAACAAATTGGTGGAGAACGCTACGATCCCCTTCGATGCCCTTGGAACTACGTTCATGTGCCCTGCAATCTACCATGTCCCACGACGCCTCTCAGCAAACGCCTCCTCCCATGCCACCCTTTTGTCCCAGTGTCCCCAGGATCTGCAATCCACCCATCTTCACGGGCGCCGATGGCACTGACGTGTAGGACTTGTTCGCCATTTACGAGCGCGTGAGCGTCCCCAACAAATAGGACAAAAACGACAAGCTGACCAACTTGGTGTTCTACCTTACGGGCGTTGCAAGTTTGTGGTACACAAACCATGCGTCCAATTTCGCAACCAGGTCCGATTTCAAGACTGCTATCACCAACGTTTTTGGCCGTCCTGCCGTTCGTAAGCTGCAAGCCGAGCAGCGCTTACGCGAACGCGCTCAGCAGGCCGGTGAATCATTCACCAGTTACAATGAAGATGTCCTGGACCTGTGCAAGAAACCCAACGACAGCATGTCCGAATCAGACAAGATCCGGAACGTCATGAAGGGCATTGACGATGATGCCTTCACGATGCTGCTTGCCAAAAACCCAGGCACAGTAGCTGAGGTCATCACGCTGTGCCAGAGCTACAAGGAGCTCCGCCGGCAGCATTCGATGACCTGTCACTCCACACCACGAGATGCAGGGCTTGCTGGCTTGGAGGCGAGATATGATCAGGTGGCGCTGCTGGCAGACCTCAAGTCCTTCATATGTGAGGAAATTGCGCGCCAGTTCTCTCTCCTTCCCTTTGCCCACCCACCGGCTGTTCAACACTCGGCAACTACCATTCTTCCACCCATCCGCCGAGCGATTGAGCAGGAAATAGCGGGGGTCATGCCTGCGTACCACCCACAACAACTTCCGGTTCCTACGCCCCCAAGTTACGCCCAAGTGGTCGCCAGGCTGCCTCCAGTCGTTCAAGCGCCTGCACCACTGACTTACGCCGAAGCTGCCGCACGACCTCCGTCCTTTGCAGCGGGTATGCCGGCTGCGTATGTTGGCGCAACCCCTCAGCCTCATTTTCAGCCCACCATGCAGCCTTTCCAGCGACCGTTCCGGGTGAGACCCACCCCGGCGAACCGATGGCGCACACCCGACAACCGGCCCATCTGCTTTGCTTGGGGTTACGCCGGTCACGTAGCCCGTTATTGCTCTCAACTACAGCTGGCTCCCATTTCTTCTCCTGTTGCTGGCCACCTTAGCCGTTCGTATAATGATGAACTGCCGTTTGTGCCACTGCCGTCTCGCCCAGGTCAGTCTTCTCGAAGGTCGCCATCTCCACGACGTCGGTCTCTGTCCCCCATGCGGCCAAGTTCGGCTGCTCATGAGCGGGAAAACTAGTCGTCGCAGTCCCAGAGGCAAGGACTGTGACGCTATTGCATTGTGAAAGCCCTCAGAGCCGCCCACCTAATGTCATTGACGTGCTTGTGGACGGTGTTCATGCATCTGCTCTTATTGACACTGGAGCTGCGGTATCAGTTATGAACGAAAACCTTTGCCGCTTGCTTCGAAAAGTGACGACGCCTATTTCAGGGTTGTCCCTTCGCACCGCTAGCTCACATTGTATTCATCTTACAGCAGGTTGCACAGCTCGCGTTGTCGTTCAGGACGTTCTGTATGTCGCCCAATTCATCATCATTCCTGCATGCTCTCATGACGTCATCCTGGAATGGGATCTTCTCTCCCGCAACGACACTGTCATTCATTGAGCCGCCGCCGAAATTGAGCTCTCGCCCTTCTCGCATTTGACGCCAGAAGACGGTCCCTCGACACTGAGCAAGAATCTCGTGAAAGATGATACTATAGTGCCTCCGAGCTCGACGATGGGTGTATCGGTCTACTGCACCGGTCTCTCCGAGACAATTGCACTCGTTTCGCCATCCAACCGTGCTTCCAGAAAGAAAGGGTTGCTAGTACCTTTCACGAAGTGCGAATCACCCAGGGCAACGCCGCTATTTCGTGACCAACCCATCCCCGTACACTGTTACCTTGGTTCGAGAGGAATGTCTCGGCAGAGTGGAACCAGTCGACGACGCACAAGTCCTGGACGTACCCGAAGACTCGCGTTGTCCCGATTCGCGTACCATCAGTGCTGTTTTACTTTTGACCCATCATCTCCTGATATATTTGGCCCATACATTGATGACAACCTTACGTCAGCACAGCGTTTCCAGCTTCTAGACCTGTTGCAAGAATGCCGTTCTTCTTCCGATGTCAGGCGAAGTTCTGTCGGTCGCGCGTCCACTGTTACGCATCGTATCGACACTGGTGCCCATCCACCATTACGGCAACGTCCGTGTGTCGCCTGCTGAACGCCGGGAAATTAACGAGCAGGTTGACGATATGCTCCGACGCGACGTCATTGGGCCCTCGGACAGTCGATGGGCGTCTCCTGTTGTTCTTGTTGCGAAGAAAGATGGTTCTGTGCAGTTCTGTGTGGACTACAGACGGCTCAATAAGATCACTCGCAAGGATGTCTACCCACTGCCGCGCATCGACGACGCAATCGACAGCCTTCACGGAGCCCAATTTTTTTCTTCTCTCGATCTGCGCTCGGGGTACTGGCAAGAACCCCTGGCTGATTACGCTGGACCAAAGACTGACTCCATCACACCCGACGGCTTGTACGAATTCAACGTCATGCCGTTTGGTCTGTGTAATGCACCTGCGACATTTGAGCACATGATGGACACCGTTCTGCGCAACTTGAAATGGCACACGTGCTTGTGTTACCTGGATGACGTTGTTGTCTTCGCTCCAGATTTCTCCACGAATCTCCAACGTCTAAAAGAAGTTTTCGCACGTGTGAGCAATGCTGGCTTGCAACTAAATTTGAAAAAGTGCCGCTTTGCAGCACGCCAACTCACCATCCTAGGGTACGTCGAGTCCAAGGATGGCATTCTGGCTGACCCAGCCAAGCTTCGGGCCGTGGCCGAATTCCCAAAACCTGCGTCCGTCAAAGAACTGCGTAGTTTCGTGGGCCTGTGCTCATACATCCGACGCTTCATAAGAAACTTTGCCACGATTATATCACCGCTGACGAAGCTCCTCGGAAGCAACAGGCCCCTCAATTCATGGTCGTCAGAGTGCGACGACGCGTTCTGGAAGCTCCGCCATTTGTTGACGTCTCCTCCCGTTCTCCGCCACTACGACCCTACGGCCCCAACGGAGGTGCACACGGATGCCAGTAGTGTAGGCTTCGGCGCTGTCCTGGCGCAGCGCAAACCCGGGTTCCCTGATTATGCCGTGGCATATGCAAGCCGTACGCTCACGAGTCCCGAGACAAACTACACCACCACGGAAAAAGAGTGCCTGGCGAATTTCTGGGCCCTCACAAAGTTTCGACCTTATTTGTATGATCGCCCATTCGATGTTGTCACCGACCATCATGCACTATGCTGGCTGTCATCATTGAAGGATCCCTAAGCCGCCTCGCCCGTTGGGCTCTTCGCTTACAAGACGACGACATTCGCGTGCTCTACCGCAATGGACGCCAGCATGCTGTCGCCGACGCCCTCTCGCACTCCCCTCTGCCTGAAACTGACGTGCTCTGCTCAGTATCCTCGGTTGCTGTTTCTGCCATTGATGTTGACATCATCACTACCGAACAGCGAAAGGATAATCAGATCGCCCAACTGATCGACTTGCTCTCTGATCCGTCCGCAACGCCCTTCACGCGTGCCTTGCGTCGTCGAGCTCACCATTTCGCCATTCGTGACGGCCCCCTACACCGACGCAATTACGACGCCGATGGCCGGCAGTGGCTACTCGTGATACCCCGCAGTCTGCGGTCGGAGATATGTGAATCCTTCAATTCTGATCCACAATGCGTGCACTCTGGGGTATTCAAAACCTACCATCGCATTAGACAACGCTACTTCTGGCGCGGGATGTACCGCTACGTCCAGCAGTTCGTTCGCTCCTGTCTCGCTTGCCAACGCCGCAAACCGTCCGCACACATGTCACCAGCCGGTCTGCAACCGTTACCTTGCCCTGACTGTCAGTTTGGGCGCATAGGTATCGATTTGTATAGACCACTCTCTCTGACGTCCACTGGCAACCACTGGGCTATCGTCGCCGTAGATCAATTAACGCGATACGCCGAAACTGCCGCTCTCCCTGCGACTACTGCGTGCAATGTTGCGTCCTTCCTACTGCATCGATTCATACTGCGCTACGGTCTACCCCAGGAGCTTCTCAGCGATTGAGGCCGTGTCTCCTTGTCAGAAGTCGTCGACGCCATTCTCACTGAGTGCCAATCTGTCCACACCAAAACTACTGCTTACCACCCACAGACGAATGGTCTGACCGAACGCTTTAACCGCACCCTCGGCGACATGCTGTCGATGTACGTCGCCGCCAACCACACGAATTGGGATACATAGTGCCCTTCGTCACCTACACCTACAACACCGCTTCTCAGAGTACGACCGGTTTTTCACTTTTCTTGCTGTACGGAAGGCACCCGTCACACACCATCGACACGATACTCCCGTACACGCCGGATCCATCTGAGTGTACGCCTATTTCCGAGACCGCCAGGCTTGCAGAAGAGTGTCGCGAGCTTGCCAAGACTTTTGCGACGCATGAGCAAGAGGGGCAGAAGAGTATTCGTGATGGCTCCGCCACTTCTGAGGCCACGTTTCTTCCTGGTTCTCTTGTATGGCTCTCAATCCCGACCTCTGTAGCTGGCCTTTCTTCCAAACTACTCCCGAAATATGAAGGTCCCTACCGTGTGATTGAGCGCACATTTCCAGTCAACTATCTCATAAAGCCAATAGAACAATCTTCGGACATGCGCCGCTGCGGGCGCGACATAGTCAACGTGGAGCGCCTGAAGGCTTACTATGACCCACTCGTAGTGACAAGCTGTTAAGTCGCCAGGTGGCTCCCTCTTCGACCCCCGGGGTAATTGTAGAGAAGCCGCCGAACACTGAAATGGGTCGAACTCTCAAGTGTTTTCTAGTGGCTCTACCCAAAAAGAACGCCGCTCGCACGGAGAGTCCGTGCTTGGCCGTTACTGTCGCCATTGTGTATACTCGCTCTGTGCCGGCTAATAAACACCATAACAGATCAAAGAAATTTCCTCGCTCGAGTCATGCAAGCCTGAGCAATGCTTGCAGTGACAAGGCCCTTTTTATGTCTGTGCCACTCTGGAGAATTCGATTGATCCCGTGTCAATGACACAATTCAATCTCACTCCTGACACTCTCCCCATTATACATTTCACACAAAGTTTGCAGCACTTTTTCTGGTGGCTTGTCCTTGAATTCCCATGCTTTCACACGAAGAATTTCGAGTACAGGCACTAGACCGAAACGGCAGGCTTGTTTAGCTGTAAAAATGAACACAGTCCCGAGTAAGATCTAGGAAAAAGAAAGCAACTGCAGAGTATTATGCCTGCATCAAAATCACAGTTCTACAGCTCTGCATACCTCCAAAAATCAATTCGTTGACAGCTTATGCAAAATTTATGTTTTCAAAAGTGTTATTTGCTGTTGTTGTCATTAAAAAGCACCATATTTAGAGGCCACCTGTCTGCTGCACATGTTACTGTTGCTATTGAAAAGCATGCTTTTCGATAGCAACAGTAACATGTGTGGCAGACAAGTGGCCTCTAAACGCTAAAACGTGGTGAGATTAAAAGCAATGCTTTTAACATGATCATGCTAGAATGCGGTACAATCAGCTACACCACATTTCTTTTCGACGCTTTGCAAGTTCCTGCTTTCTCTGCACTGGAAAAAAGTCAAGCTTATCTCTGTATGACCTTTACTACACATTAAAGAGTCGTGCTCATCTATGGAATGAATTACACAAGCACAGGCCATGGTTCATACTGGTGGCGACAAACAAGGTATCAAGAGCAGCAGTCTATGTAAAGATCAGTTTTTCGTCTAAAGAATGTTTCATGTTGATGAATAATTTAAAGTTCTGTCTTCAAATTCAGGAAAGGTACAAGGCATGATCATTTAGGTGCATCAAAGCAACTGTTACAAGCATGGACCCTCTAATGTTTGCTGCAACATAACAGTCCCTCTCATAATTTTCAACACCGCTTACCACACGTAAACCTTCACACCAAGACAAGCAAAGCCATACAGCACATTTCTAATGTTAGAGCAGCCGTGCTTATCTTTAACAAACAGCATAAAAGCAGTTGCAAATGAATTACTAACTTATCCAATCTCAAAGCAGTACTTCCACAAAGTAGACAGAAAAGAGCAATACATATATGCACTGGCACTGCAGCAACATTTTACATCTTTCTAAAAGTTTTTATGCATTTACAGCACGCAAATGTGTTCGACATAATACAATGCATGATGACGCATTAAAAATTTTGCAAAGTATTTCTGATTGAATCTGACACAAGGTAAAAAATGGCCTTCAATTTATGTGCAATTTCGTCTGAAAGGGTAGATGTGCAAAAAAGCTGCAAAATGCACTGCCTTCAATAATAATTCTTGAAGTTTGACGTCCCAAAACCACGATATAATTATGAAAGACACCGTAGTGGAGGGCTCTGGAAATTTCAACCACCTGGAGTTCTTTAACATGCACTTAAATTTAAGTACATGGGTCTAAAGCATTTTCGTCCCCATTAAAAATGCAGCCGCCACAGCCAAGATTCGATCCCACAACCTTCGAGTCAACAGTCGAGGATCCTAACCACTACACCATTGTGGCTCTTACCACTGCCTTTCATTAAGGTTCAAACACTTTAATTATATTTTACCAATGCTTTCGTCATAAAAAACAGAGTAGTGAGCAGCATGCTCAAGTGCACAGGCATGGCTGGGCTAGAGAAGCATGTAGGCAAAGGAACACACAAGCACCTCTCTCCAGTTCTGTCATAGCACAAGTCGGGAAGGATTGAAGCTGTACTGACGCGAAAATTTTCAGTTTTTTTTTTTTGCGTGAAATAAAAGGCCGAGCTCTGAATAACCTAGAAACTGATAGTGCTAAGCGCGTTAGTACCTTGAAAAGGTGGTTTTTTAGAAGCTAGTTTTGGTTCCTACTGTACATGGACATCCCTGAACGGTATGAGCTTCTCGTAACGTGTTTGTGCCACATATAGTGACATTTTCACAGCCACTCCACATTATAGATCCCTTTGTGACGCACAAGCAGCCATCTTGGAAGTATTCCTACCTTACGTCATCACAACTAGCTGGCTGCAGAATGAAGTCAATGGAATTAGTACTGTAGCCTGACGTAAAGCAATTGTTGATATCGGTAGGTACGCAAAAAAATTGACACTAACAGTTGAAATAAAATATATTCGCACTTGCAGAGCTTCACACATGCTCAGCGCTCTCTCTGTATACAGGAGGCCTGTAAGGCATAGCAAACTCGCCTTTAAAAAAACGTGTCGGTACCCCTTTTAAGTGTAATATTTTCATTGCACGGTACGACCACATGACGCCGGCGGGACTCACCATTCTTGGTACGAGACTCCGTTGTTGAGCTGCCCGGCCCTCGTCTGCGCTTTCGGCATAGCAATAAAGAATATGGAGCAATGAATAAAATGTAATACAGCAATCAAATCTTCATGGTAAACTTGCTACTAGCTCGCATAGCAATTTGGTGCTCTGGAGGAAGTCATAACCATGCTAACTGCATTTTAAGTTCACACGGATAATGCATTTCTTAATTCATATAAAGCTGCTTGGACCAATAAATCCTTCAGAAGCTTAATAGAGCAACACATAGGTACTTCTTGGAGCATGAGTACAGCAAAATATTTGTTTCTAAGTGGCGACTAAGGTTCCCTGGTTTTATTAAGAAAGTCAAACAGTAGTAGAGAAAGAGTGCTGCAACGGTTAGATTTCATATAATTCTATGATCTAAAATGTCTTGTCGTGAAGCGTATAAAAACAATGCGCTTAGTATATGCAACAACCTGTCGGGTGTTTTTATAAGCAATACATTCACCCACTCCTTGGCACATTTTCATTGAGCAGCTTGTGCAAATTGAAAGCAGTCACTTGGAAACCGCTACGACATTGCAAAGAGAAAGCTTTTATCAGTTCCTTCTTTTGTTCCTGTTTCAATGAGCAAGAGCTACGGTTGCCATTGTCTATCAAGCAAATGTTCAAGTGCTGTGTACAGGTAATTTGTACTGTTTAAGCTTTCAGAGCAACACCCAGGACCCGCAACACACTGTAGTGCAGAGCTCCAAAGTCATTTTTGTACACCCTTGCACCACTGATCATGAGCCTAAGTAACACTGCTCTTCAGATTTCACCTATGCTAAAATATGACTGCCGCATCAAAAATCAAAGCTGTCAACTCATGCACTGCAGCAAGGTACTACGGCCATTATGTTATTTAGCTGTTCAGAAGGTGACGTGTTACTGGCTGCTTTTAGTCTTTCATTGCTTCAACCCCTTTAGATGTTGTAATTCAACCGATATGTACAGGCACAAAAAAAAGAATTAACACTACAGTGTGTCTGCTTAGTTTCATTTTAGATGTGAAAAACATTGGCTATGATGATTGTGTATCATTAAATGGAAAAGAACAGATTCCAAAAGTGCATTACAGGCACACCCTTACTTGAACACTGCAATAGCAGAACTTCGGACACTGTCCAAGAGGACCCGCAGCATCTGTGTGGCATCAATCTCAGGAGCTTGTCGGGGAGGGATAGGCAGCTTCACGTGGAAGTAGATCCGATGGGCAATGGTGCATACATACTTTTCACAAGTTTCTTTTTAGTGCTCCATGCACAAGCTATATCTGTGCAGCTGAAGGCTGACAGGGAAACGAGGCCTGATCAGAAAGAGGTTTTGTGGTACTATACATAACTGAGATATACATGTCGCAGTTGGAAAACTCAACATAATATTTTAAGCAAGTGAACAGGCAGCTTTATGTACCTGCTTTATGTGATTTAGTGCCTAAGATCCATTTTTTATTAACAATGGTGAGCTGCAATACACAAGTTGCAAAATTCATCAGCATAATACTTGAAAGAAGCAGTGAAAAGGCTGCTTTATGTACAGCTGCACTCAATTTGGGAGAGAGAGAAAATTTATTTACAGAAAGGCAGAGAGGTCGGCCTGAGCGATAGCTTGCTCTAGCCTGCTACTCTACACTAGGGGAGTGGAAAGGGGAGAATAAAGACTAGTGGATGATGGTGAAGTAGAGAGGTGAGTATGTAGAATTCTTTCTAGCTGAGACAAATTTTATAGCCGGGCATATAGTCCAGTTCCTTCCAAAAAGGTTACAACCACTCTTATGACCACAGTTGCACAGTTGGTGTCTGGCCAAGGGCCCAACACGCACTCAATTTGACTTACAACATAAATACATGTGACCTCACTACTTTAGAGATTGCACATGGCTTCAACTTGTAATTTCCTCAAGTGATTGCTTTTCCTTCACTTAGGAATGGTCCTGAATGGGAAAATATTGTTTCGTGGAGTATTTTGATTTGAGGTGTTTAACGTCTCAAAACCACCACATGATTATGAGAGACGCCGTAGTGGAGAGCTCCGGAAATTTCGACCACCTGGGGTTCTTTAACGTGCACCCAGATCTGAGCACACGCGCCTACAACATTTCCGCCTCCATCGGAAATGCAGCCGCCACAGCCGGGATTCGATCGCGCGACCTGCGGGTCAGCAGCCGAGTACCTTAGCCACTAGACCACCGCGACGGGGCACGTTTCGTGGAGGAATGAGAGTAACTTGAAATTGTGCGCAATCTTTGAAGTAGTGATGCAAGTCATATTGAGCGCGGCTGTATCTGTGGTTTGTAATACCTAAAATACATGTTTAGCAAGATGCCTTTAGAAAGGCTGCTTTGAAATGTAGCAATAATGATGTATTGCATGTAAATGTAAGCCCCTAAATTGTGGAATACATGTCAATGTATGTGATTCGAATTTATTGGAAGTTAAGATGAAAATGATATACACAACTCAAAACAAAAAGCAGTTGTAGAAAGTAGCTGATGCCAAGTACTGCCTTAGTGCATCAAATAATACAAAGATCCGAGAAGTATTTCTTAGTTACGATGAGGTCATGTCCAACAGAATAAAGGTGCCCTTAGTGTCTGTAGAATTTTTATTGCAAATAGGTCCCGTGATTTTTTTTCAACGTTTCTTTGTATTACATAAGCAGAGAGCAATCTACAGCATTACCTGCCCCTATACGAAGCACCAATTACCACAAATTTGCTTTCGACGTAAAATAGAAAATAGAAGCTTTGAAACGCGAGGTGGGGCTCTGTCACAGCCTCGTAAAGCATGCTGAACTACCACATGAGAAAGTATATGATCGCGTCCGAGTTTCTAGCTACACGCTTACTGTGCGATGGTACCCAATTATAGTATTTTCTTTTCATTCTTTCTTTTTAAAGGCTGTGTTGTGTCGGTGTAATGCAACCGACTCCTTTGATCAGATTGCTGGTCGGCAACAGCACCTAGTGCGTCTGACACGACGAATGATGAAGCGCGAACTGCGTGAGAAAGAATAAAACAAGTTTTGAATATCAGCAGAGTCAGCCCAGCCTTGCTTCAGAAGCTATGAAAGCAGCGAGCTTGCTCTTCCTTACTATGTGCGTTGATGTAGTGACTTAGCCACGAGACACTTAAGTGTAACAGTGAATCACGGCAGAAATGTGCCTGCACTTTGCAGACAGTCCAGCTGTGCACGAGCATTTCGCTTCAGCTATGGAGGGTTCCAGGAAAACATTGCCGATTCGAACAAGGATCTCGTGCAGGTCCGCTGTCACACCAAATGTTTGCGCACACAACGCGACCACTTCATGAACGCCGCTTGCGCTTGCGGGACCACTGGTGCTGACTAAAATGAGATGCTAAAGGACCCGCTCCCCTTCTACAAAGCAGTGCAAACTGCAATTACACTGCAGAAAACTCAATATTTGCATTAGCGTGCTGACCTCCACGACGCGGTGACCTCCGTGAATCCGCCATGATGCCCAGTGTGGCCTGATCGTTTTAAACTCCGCAGCGCCCTCTCATGTTCATTCGAGTTGCGAATAGTCATGTCATACCAACTAGACCAAACTGCCACACTTTTGAGTATGGCGTTCGAAAACGGTTCCAAGAAATCTCGAGCGCTTTCTGTCGAAGCTTCTGAGGAACAAGCTAAGTCAAGTACAAGCATCAGATGAGAATTTTTAGGTCACACAGAGCACGGCGACGACTTAACAGATTCAAGGATATCTGAGGCGGGCGGCAGCCATTTTGACAGCAGCAACAATGCTGCTACAAGTCAGAAGTCGCTGGCAGCCATGTGCTGATTAATTCTCCATTCATCTACTCGCTTGCGGTGTTGGCGCCGGTACTGCAGATATCTGAATCGTCCAGAAAAGGTACGTTTTGGCCACCCTCACCGGCAGCGTCGACGCTGAGTGACGCCGGTGTACGAAACACCAGGAAAATGCCGGAAAAACGCTGCATATATGTCGTGCTTTCGGCACCAACTCACCTAAGAACAAGTTCTAGGCGCTGCCATGCTGATCGGCAGATTGCAGCGGCTCTCACAACTTTGCTCAATGCAAAAACCCAAAATATTACGTTTTCTAATTAGTTTTGCTGTCAAGAGATGGCGCTATAATCTGCTCACTTCCGCCATTTTGACTAATGTTGTGTTTGGATTTTGATACATGGAGTTTCACAACTCGTATGATTAAATAACTTTGCTCTAAATGTCACCAGACGACACCTCAAACGGCTGACCCCATCTGCAGTGCCCACCAATATTGCTCAAGATTCAGCGTTCCTGCTTGGGCGATTGCCAATTAAAAAGCAATTATTGTGCATATTTGAGGCACTATAACAACACGTATATATTCTTTATGAGCGTCTTCTACTAGAAAAGACATACAGAGGTAACTTCAGGACCGTAGCATTGATCACACTGTGCTGGCCATGCAACGCTTGCACGAAAAATGCAAGTGTTTCCAACGCTTCGCTAAGACTACACGATGATGGCACCTACCCGTCACCTTCCGTTCTACACCTGATCACCTCTGAAACAGGCGCGCGCGCCCGTTTCAAAGCCGTGTGCTTCATTTTCCAAGAACACTGCCAGATAGCGCTCATGACTCGCGTGTGACGCGACTTGATGCGCTCGTTCGCCTTCACTGCACCCTCGAAGCACTCTAACGCAGTGCCTCCAGAATTCTTTTCACCGATTTTCTTGCACAGAACATCGAATAAACGTTTTGTTCCCTCTCTCCAGACGCATGACTATCGTCTTTCAACGTCATTTGGAGTGTAACATGCAGATATGGGGCCAATTCTTTTTTACCTGTAAACTGCAAAATTATACTACAGTGTTTGTGGTCAAGAAACCCAGGTTTGTCGGTGATCATTCCCAAAGGGCCCCTCCACCAGGCCTCATTGCAAATTCTCCAGCACTGGAAGTTGTAAGGCCTCATATGATGAAAGTTTTACCAAAATGAAATTTATGAAGCCCTCCATTACGGCGTCCCTTAATCCCTCTTGTTTTGGGGGCATTATTCCCCAGATATTATTATTCACCCAAATCAGTGTTTTATATTTGTTTATTAACGGTGGAGTTACAATGAATTTAAATGTCCTGCTCGATGCCACCAGGATGCTGGATGCTTGCCTGCCAATTGCACTCTTGTCCCTTGATGACAAGCAGTGGGATTTGATTGATTGATATGGGGGGTTTAACGTCCCAAAACCACCATATGATTATGAGAACCACTCTGGGGCTTTCCTGTTTTGATGATGATGATGACGCCTTAAATATGGCTCATATCCACTCACGATGATATTTATGAGAAAAATAACGCAAGTAAAATGAAAACAGTGCATTAAGTGTTTTTCTTTCGTTCAGACCAGACAGTATAATCATTACCTTTGATTGATTGATTGATTTATATGGGGGTGTAACGTCCCAAAACCACCATATGATTATAAGAAGCGCCGTATATAGTTGAGGGCTCCGGACATTTTGACCACCTGCGGTTCTTTAACGTGCACCCAAATCTGAGCACACAAGCCTACAACATTTCCGCCTCCATCGGAAATGCAGCCGCCGCAGCCGGGATTTGAACCCGCGACCTGCGGGTCAGCAGCCGACTACCTTAGCCACTAGACCACCGCAGCGGGGCAACAAGCAGTGGGAGGGGAAAGTGTTTATAAATGAAGAGAAAAGTGAGCCCTGTAACTGTGCCTTCTCTCATGTATTGTAGTTAAGCAACTATGACGCGATGTTGACCTTTTTCTTTTTATTCCTCGCTACCATTTTCCTCATGCCCATACAACATGGAGCAATTAAAAACATGCTACGATCAATGACGTCTGTGTACTTGACCTCGAGTCTTTCATGTGGCTTTAGTCCTTTACAGCAGAGTGTCGCGAATTAACGACATACCGAGAAACTTCATGCAAGCAAGACACTATATGCATGCCACATTTAACGCCGGCTGTATTGAACTTACGGGGAATGTAGCTTTCAGCACGAAAAATCTAGCACCGTCTCGTGCAAGGTATTGTGTGCTAGAACCAATAGTTTTGTAGCTGATGTAGGAGAGCACGAAGCACGTGCAACAGCTCTAACTTCGTTCTTTCACACCTGGGCAACGCAAGTTCTATCTTCAATAATTTGTTTATCTGGTGTGTATGCACCCAAGATGTGCCACACGACATGTTACAAGCATAGTTATGAAGTAAGTTTTTGTGTTACAAGGTCCTCACTTCTGTGACATATGGAGAATTTGTGACATGCCTAAAAGTATGAGCACATGAGAGCTAGAGATTAATTGCAAGAATACACCCTCATTGCCCTCATTTACACTTTGCACCAGGCAGCCCATAATTTAGTTATAAACATCCATAACTTTTAGTGTTGTTAAAAATCAAATGAGAGCCCATCAGCTATTGATTCAATTTCGACCCCATGGCATGGGAGTGACCCTGGTTTGATGTAGATAATTTAAAAACACCATGATCATTAAGTTATGGACTAACAATGCAATACACATGCACTATGATACAATGCACCAACCTTAAAAGCTATTCTAATTACAAAGCTCAGCGCAGTCTTGCTTAATATCGGCAAGGCAACACGTTGCAGCATTAAGGACAAGTCTGTTAGTCAAAACGTTGAATTCAGTCCCCCATCCTGTTGATGAATTCTAGAGCGTGGCTCATAGGCACCCATTCTTGCATAGAGTGGAATCACTGTCGGCCGCACAAAGGACAGACATTAAAAAATAAAATGAGAAAAAAGTACCCAGGATCAAATGGGATTTGACTATGGCCCTCTAAATGGCAGTTGAGTATTCTATCACAGAGCTATGCCAATGCTTGAATGTCATTGGCAAAAAGACGCTACACTGGCATGTCAGGCAAGTTATCACGCTAACCTAAGTACCACAAGGGGGTAGAAGAGTAAAATAACAAGTCGTCACACAAGGCTGATTGCACAAGTGTGTAGTTCATTGCTTCCCACTCACTACAAAGTGCTCAGTCGTAATTCTTTATCGTCAGCAGCCATATGCAGCATTAGTACCTTACAGATGTCTAATGGGTACCTCACTTATCCGCAGAGACGAATAATGGCGCAGTGGCTAGTGTCCTACTACACAAAATTTGTGATTTACGGCGTAGTCGATACCTTGTGGAAAGCCAAAACTTCAAACACAGTTGGCCTTGCCCAAACATGAAGCTGCGCTCACAAGTCACATTAGGCAGTATATCATTGGTGAAGGTTTGATTGATTGATGTGTGGGGTTTAACGTCCCAAAACCACTACATGATGAGAGACGCCGTAGTGGAGGGCTACGGAAATTTAGACCACCTGGGGTTCTTTAACATGCACCCAAATCTGAGCACACGGGCCTACAACATTTCCGCCTCCATCGGAAATGCAGCCGCCGCAGCCGGGATTCGAACCCGCGCCCTGCGGGTCAGCAGCCGAGTGCCTTAGCCACTAGACCACCGCGGCGGGGCATTGGTGAAGGTCTAATGCTGCACAGAGAGAATGACAACCAAAGGAAAGTCCACAGTAGCATGGCGGACAGTGCGCGCTTCATGGCTATTCATGCCATTGTGCATACATTTTTAAAAATCTTTTGTTTGAAAAACGTGAGTTGAAAGATCTCACTGAAAGGATAGCCATGCAGTGCAGAATCTCTCTACAAAACTCAACCTCCAGGGACTTCCTCCACAAGCTAACACATGTAAGCTATGTATATTAAGAATATGTACAATTCCAACGCATCAAGCAAAACTAGCATGCAAAGAGAGCTAAAATGTTTGCAGTTTGTGAAAATGAGGCCCAGAAAACCACCAAAGTTCCCATACTGCAGTGAAGTGTTCGAAGGGATACTTGAAATATGTAGCAGATAATATTTAGACAGTCTAAATTGTAGAAAATGTTTATTGCTTGAAAATAAGAACACATGACATAAGTAAAGTTTCTATACACATAAAGACTATAAAATATTACTTCAGAGGTTTTTTTTTCACACAGTTCTGATTTTGTAGTGTTTGGTGTCTCTAAATGTTGTTGTAGTGTTAAAACGAAAATTTCCATTGCATATGTATAGCAAACAACTTTGGAAGCTTTTGAACATAATTGCAAAAATTTTTTGCTTATACAGTATTACAAATTGGTATAATAAATGTACAACAAAATACAATAAAAAAGTAATAAATGAATATACAGTAATTTTCCCTTAATTCGATTCCAGTTCTATATTATGGTTAATTAAATCTCAACCAACGTTCCAGGCTGGCACTCACAGATTTCCATGGGACCATGGCTAGGTAATTTTGATCATGGAATATGCTATTGCCAGATACTTCCACTCACCAGCTCATCTTACATGCACCCAACCCCAATGGCAACCAAAGTAATGATTCCAATGGCAACAGATTACTAATTTACAGTGTTTCGGGTGCACTAAAACCGTTTGGCTCACATTGCAAGCCTGCTGTTAAAATCTTCTTGGGCTCCAACGAAACAGTGTGAAATAGTAGCTTACTACAAGCTACTACATCGTTCACAAATTCTAATGCCTTTTTTTTTAGAAAACTTGTCTAAATTTTTTTCAGACAACACCGTTTGATGCGAAACCAAGGACGAATGTGCTGGCAGCATGGCCTGGAGTGGTTTTGTTCTACTGTGGCAGTACATCCGGAACTAGCACGCATCAAAGTGAAGTGGTGCAGGCACACAGGGGCACATAGCAGGTGTGTCGCGTCATCTGCTGCAGCACTGGAGCGGCCTTTCTGGCTTTACTGTAGCATAGCAAGAGTGGCACCGCTCTTTAATGGTTGCAGAGTCTTGTTTCAATGTGCACTAGTGCTCAGCAGAAAGCACGCAGTCTGAGCCCTGTCCACCTGTTCATTTTGTGTGTGGAGAGCTCCGTACCCATTCAAAGCCAGCCTGGCCAGTATCATTGCCATTGCAAGAAGACAACCATTAGTTGCATGTTTTTACGGTATATTGACCACACACCGCTTTCAGTCTGATTGTGAGTGAACTTTCAAACGATGTTATTTTGCCAGTACAGCTAGCAGAAATAGGCTGACTTGGGCATCTTTGACATTCAACATTTGAGAATGGAATGTTAACATGACTTGTTTTGGCATCGGCCACCATCAGAGCAGAAACTTGTCGATAAATGCAAGGCAACAAATGCAACCACACTGATCACAACAGATTTGTTTTCCTGTTCATCAAAGTGATAAATACGTTCCTATGAGTCACTAGGATGAACAGCAAGTAAATAAAGCCTTATTCTGGCAAATGTTATGTTTTTCTTGCTGAAGATCTGATGTGCATACCATATCCATAAAGTTCAGCTACTCCAATGTAATTTTTGTGTTGATTTTCAATTGAGCTACATGTTACTAAATGAGGCAAGTGCTGGCAAGTGAGATAGAACTGATTTATTGATTCTTCTGCTTTTTTATTGAAACCTGCTGGACAATTTTAAGTTTATTTTACTAGTTCCTTCAGGGTCAAATTAACAGAAGCCTACTGTATAACATGATGCTCCATAACAGTATGGTGTATGCACTCTTGTATATTTCCAAATTCTCTATGTACTTATATATAAGCATTTTCAAAAACACTCAAGTACAATATTTACACACATAACTAGGTTTATTCGTGGTTTCTGAAGTGCAAACACACATGACAGAGACAAACAAGTGCAGTTGGTTCTTTTTTCATTTCTGCTGTGTGTGTTTGTACCTTAGAAAAAATGGGAACCCATACCAACTAGCCTGGTCATCGTTATCTCCCAAAATGCAGGCTGGTTCACTATATATTTTAAACAGTTGATAATGTATAGCTATCATAGACTCGAGAACCATAAACGGTTGGCTGATACATATCAGTACACATAAGCAACCATGTGCAAGCTATTAGACAGTTGCTGTTTCAAGGTAAAGGTTGCACATACTTTGCACATGCTTTTGTGATATCTTTTTAAAAAAAAGTTCACATTTTTGGAGCAGCTGTAACATATAAAACCCCGGACAAAACAGTAGCCTAATTGTAGAGTACCATTGGTTGAGCCCAGTAAAAAGTTGACAGTAGAACAACACTCGGTGTTTTTTTGTTTTTTTTTCAGCCAACATACAGAGTCTCAGACCAGAAAGATTTTGCACAAAGAAACCAAACAGCTGTTCAGACAATTGTTACAAAGCTAAGGCTCAGAAATTTGCAAGTCGCCCTGCAGCATTTTAAACTTACATAACAAATGACAGTGGAGATTTATATTTGAGGAAAATCTCTGGCAAACTAGAGTGCTTCCTTATGCATGAGATGGTTATAAATGCACCAGAGATGAGCCCTTCCAACATTCTTCCTTGAATAATGCAGATGGCAGCTAGCGACATGACCAAGCACCAGGGCCAGCAAAGCAGAACGAAAGCGGCAGCAGCGAGTGATCGTGTCACGGGGCACCAAGGCAAGAGAAGCAATACGAATATGGCAGCAGTTGCTATCGTCGCTGCAGACTCCCAGCAGTGACTACAGAAACACACCCAAAGCTGAATAAAGTGATGACAACAGTCGAACTCATACACAAGAACTCGAGAGTACAAAAGAAATCGAGAACCATAAACGGTTAGCTGACACATATATGTACACATAAGCTACCATTTACAAGCTACTATACAGTTCCTGTTTTAGGGTAAAGGTTGCACATACTCTGTACATCCTATCGTGATATTTCTTTAGTTCATATTTTTGGAGCTGCTCTAGCATATAAAACCCCTGGACAAAACAGTACCCTAACTGCAGGGTATTATTGTATGAGCCCAATAAAAAGTTTACAGTCAAACACTCACTGTCTTTTTTGGGCAACTTACCCGATCCCATATCAGAAAGATTCTTCACAAAGAAACGGAACAGCTGTACAGACAATTGTTATGAAGCTAAGGCTCCCAAATTCGCAAGCTGCCCTGCAGCACTTTAAACTTGCAAAACAAATGACAGCGGAGATTTATAATTGAAAGAGAGCTCTAGCGAACTAGAGTGCTTCACTATGCATGGTCTGGTTATAAGTGTGCTAAAGATGGGCACTCTTAACACTTTACTTTCAATAATGCAGATGGCAGCTGGCATGATGATATAGTACCAGGGCCAGGAAAGCAGAACGAAACGGTATCAGCAAGTGATTGCACCTTGGGCAGCAAGACAAAGGAAGCAGAAGGGGCGGTGACCAAGGCAACCTCTATAGCTATTACCTTGCTCAAGGTGAGCACAGTCTGCTACTACATCATCGACTAGAGCCGAGCCCCTCCATGAGTGCATGAAGTGACCACCACTGCTGCGAGAACAAATCAGACCTTGCAACCCGACTCGCTGCCTATATAATGTCTTTGTGGAAATTCCCGAGCATTGCGCCCTCCTATGTCGCATTGGGCTCATTGTACATAAATGCACATCCATTGCTTGGATAGGTAGTGCATACCAGCACTGATTTTTTACTTGTGTGTTAATTCTGGGTATCATGTAAGTGAACTGTTACTTTGAAAGTGCTTAAATACTGTTGCACGAAAGCATGCAAAAATAAAGTGACATAAACTTATGGAAAATCAGTGAAATGTTATGTCTCACATATATATCCAACAAATATTTCTGATAATGGCATTCATAGACTGTGAAGTCATAGCTTAAATATGCATGAATTCTAAAATGAATGACAAATGTTCTATGCCCTGCTGCAGTGCAGTGTAGTTTCATAGAAAAACGTGCAAAGGACTCTGCTCCCACCGCTTTAGCAATTTCCTGATAACTAGGTGAACACTTACATGGTACCAAAATGCACATATTTTTCCATATATTTCCATATATATATATATATATATATATATATATATATATAATTTCCATATATTTTTCCATATATATATATTTTTTTTAGCAAGGCTACATATAAAAAAATCAGGAACAAATACTGAAGTGCTAATGTCAAGACACTAATATTGAACAGCTTATACAAAGATGCCTATTTATACAGGAAACCTAATGAACTGCCGCCATAGCCCAATTGAGCACAAATGCTTGCACAAACAAAACAGCAAGAACTGAATTAAATTAATGCCAGAAAGCTCAAATACAAGTGAGTTGCCAGAACAGTGAAGTTTGCTGGGTGCCAGGTATCATGCAGCCACCTCGTCTTAGAGAAGTGGCTTTGGAGATACGACAGCACAGATCTCATCTCCAGGTGCAATTCTGCCATCTTTAACATGAATTGAGCCAATACCGAGCAACGGAAGATACTCGTACCTTTCAATCCCTCGCCTAGACATGTCAACTCTGTACCTGCACAGCAACAACATTGTTAACTATAGGTACAGTCATATAAAATGCATCACTTTTTGCACTTACTTGCGCAATGTCACAAGAGGTTCCTTTGCAGTCTTGATACCAGTGTCTTGATCAACTGTAGTCATCACACACCTGGTAATAATGCAAGACTGGTTAACAATGAGCCTTCACATTTGCGCACACACACACCTCAAGTGTGCAACAGAACATAAAAGTGAAATATTTGATTTGTGATGCATCAAGAAAATAATTTACAAGCTAGATATATTTCAGAACCAGATATTGGTGCACCTTATCAAGTCATTCTACAATTTGACAAAATCCTCCATACTACTAATAAACTTCTGTAGCACATTAGGGGCGTAACAGGAGTATACTAATATGCATGCGTGATTGAAAACTTCAGCTTTCACAATGTATACCAAGAAACTTCAGATTACCAGCAAAACACCCGGTATGAATCAATTCTCTCAATTCAAAAATTTACTTTGAACCACAGTTCACGAGGCATCAACACAAAAACAAGACTTGCACAGGACAGCGGCAACATTTAACTCGTTCACTGTGGCATGCTCTTTTTTGGTCTGAGTTTCGGTACAGAGTGACCCATCAGTGGGCCATTGGGTATATCCCCCAGGTGCGTCGTGACCCACCAGTTCACCACATGGCTATCCCTCTAATTTTTACTCAAACGAGATGGCGCTGCCACCTTCGTAGCGGGCGTTTGATGCATTTATTTGAGTGATGCAAAGCCGTTTTCCGCCTCTTTCGTGTAAATCTGTTTAAAGGAGCACTGACATCAAATTTACTCATGTCAAAATTTTTGTGTCAATGAGTAGGTGTTGACCCCCTAGTACCGATTCACGACCTAAAATACATCTGGGTGACGAATGAGAACCTGTAATATTGATTTATACATTCGCTATCGAACGGTGTTCAATATGAGTGGAAAGCCTGCCAAATTGTAGTGCTGGCAGCGCTACTTCGCGGCCACGTCGGGGCCGCTGCACAGCCGATGCCGCTTCCACAAACAATGATGATGTCACACTGGTGTTTCGTCTGCTAGGAGCGCACGTACAGTCAGTCCAACTGTGTCTCTGAAGGAGTAGACATGTCTTGGTGGCGAACATTGTCGTCCTCGCCGTCGTCGCGGTAAACATCGGCAAGTGATGATGACAGTGACTTGGAATTGGGTATCGCCGTGATTCGCGACATCTTTGTTTGAGAAGCTTCACGTTAAATGCAATGTATTTATCAGTCCCGGCCGTACTGTCGGAGCTCAGGAACACCAACTATGCACCTCATGTTGCAGACTTTTGGCGAGTGAATCGCTGCTTTCAGCTGCAGCAGGGAACAAGGTAGGAATAGCCCCGACCTCGAGAAAAGGCCTCGTACTGCCAGTCAAACCCAACTGGTTTGCCAACACAGGATTTACCCTGTAGCCGCTCGCTGCAAAGTAAAAGGAGCAAACGCGGCTGCTCTTAACAGGCGTCCAGTCCCTCTTTCTAAGGGTGCGTGCGAAGTCAAGCCACTGGCTACGTTGAGGTTCGTGGCTTGGAATGAAACCCCACGCACTTTCCGCTTTCTTTGCGCTTCGACGTGCAGGTTTTCGCTACACAGCGATTCCCCAACATTCTAACATGTATTGTCGCTCTGAATGATCATTCTCACACGCAGTGGAGCACAACGCGAATCAGTCGACGCAACATGAACCGCACGCACGCTTCAACACAGCAAGGAGAGCCACTAGTGAGAGCATGGCTGGGAGTTGGCACCAAACACACTCGGGGATTGTCGACGTCATAATTACTAGAGTATAGTCACTCAGGATGGTATTTGTGGAATGTATCACATTGAACACGTAGCATTAGTGTCGATGTCGCAGGGCAGTCTATTTTTCGTTTTTTCTCCTTAGCTTTTCTATGCTGTTTGACGTCGCTGACGGATGCCATTTAAATTTGTCCAAAAAGACCTATGCATACCAAGTGATCGAATGATGGGCATAACTCAATCTTGAAATTTATGTCAGTGCTCCTTTAAATACAAAATGCTTGTCACAAGAAAACAGATGAAGTAAGTTTCTGTGATAAGTTGGTTGTTTCCCTCGGTGCTGCACTTCCTTTTGGGCAAGAGCTTCCATTAGGCACGCAAAAAAGTTTCGGAGCAGCACGAAAGACTCCTACACTTAAGGGGGGAGGTGGCTTTGAAAAAAAACTTTTTTGTTTGTTGACCTACAGCAATGAAATTCGGCATGCATACTCATAAGTGTCTCGAATAGGGAAATACGCAGTTTCATCATGATACCTTCAGTAGTTCTCAAGTTACATAATGCTACATGATCCAATTATATGGTCTGCTCGTGGAAAGCCTAGCGCTGCAACACAACATGCCAAGAAGCTGCGAATGGTGTTGATCTTTACTCAAAAGAAAGCTACAGGGTATGACACTCTCAGAATTTTTTATTATGTTCTCTTTTTTTTTAGAGATAATCATGGCTGCCGACACACATTCTCAGAAACAGTGGCAAGGACAAATCATTGTCTAGAAAAAAAATAGGGCCATAAAACCAAAATCGAAGATTGCTGTACCCACAAGCAGTGTTCAGGGATTCAGGAAAAAAAAAAACAGAATCAAAATCGGTCCAGTCGTTCTCGTGCTACTCTTTCCACGAGCGATGCACTATGTCCAAAACACACTTGTGAGAAAACGGCTATCAAAGTTTTGGAAGTGATTTGCATTTGTTAGAATGCACCAGCACTGTAGTCCTTGGTGTCCTTGTGTAGAGGCAACCTTTTGGGTCTCTCCCCTTTCACTTTATGCATTTGTGATGACTTCCTTGCTCGCTGAGCATCTTTTTCAGCAGCCCTGTGGAGGGTAAGTGCCCCAGGTTGCACACCCATTGCAGCACAAATCTTGGTGTAAGCTTGAAAGTTGCCTGCATTGTACCTAGCAACTGCCTCATGGACTGCTACTTCCACGGTGACTAGAGAGGCATGCTGCTGCTTAGAAATGAGTGACCAAATCACCGAGTGAAGGCTTTCAGCGGCATTTTGTGTCTTGTTGCCACTGCAGCGAGCCAGCAGTTGAGGGTCGGACAGGCGTTGGTACACTGGCCGCAACGCTTCAACAACTTTGTTGGGCAGGTTATACTTGTGTGGAGGTTGTGGCTTCCCGTCTGCTTCTGCTGCACGGTGCCTGCACCAGCTGCGGGCACCGGAAAGACAGAGCTCATGATGAGGTTTTGCATCAGTCGATGAAACATGATGAAAGGTGGCCATCACTGCTTTCTTCACGTCTTCGACGTCCGTGCTGCTTCGCAGTGCTAGGCCATAATAGCTGGTGAGCCTTTTGATCAAGTCCTGCGTCAGGCCACCTCTTCCGCCGAGCGCCTCTCCCTTCTTAGACTTGCTAACAAGAGAACGGAGTGCTGTGCCCATCCTCTTCTGAACATGGTTTATGCAGTCCTCCTTCGTGAGAGGTACAAACCCATACATCTTCTCAGTGCACAGGGCCACGTAGGTGCGACTGTCACCGTCACAAATGATATTCGTGTAACGGAGATCAGTTTTACTGAGGGAGCGTCCAAAAAGCTGCAGTGCGGCTTCCACCTCCATGCGTCCTGCAACCACATCTGTGTTTTTTTGACAAACATGTGTCTTCCTCCACTCTTGATGTGCTGGGTCGTTTTCGGCTGGACGTAGTGAGCACCCGAGGCAGAAGTTAGAGAGGACTGTACAGTCAATCACAAGTCCAGTATAAAATTCTGTCACACAGCCTACACCAATGTGTGAGTTGTGTCCGCGCGTCAGCCATGTGCCGTCATAGACCACGGTAATGTTTTTAGTGAAGTTTACTTCCATTTCCTGATAAGTCTTCTTCACAGCCTCTACAGCATCTGCAAAAACTGTTTCTGCAGCTTCATCAGCCGCTGGCTTCAGCACCTTTTTCAAGTGGCGTTGATAGCTCTTCTGGTGCAGCCCTCTGTGAGAGACATTCATCACTGCCCAGAAGTCATTTAGAGCAGTAGGCCCTTTACCGATGCACCTTATTGCCTGCAAAGACCGTAAATTCACGTCGAAAACTCGACCACCTGGTTTTCTGGGCGAAGTCCAATGGGTGTTGGCTGAGCCACAAGAGCGGCATGTGACCACCATTTTCACGGCAAGTCCATGCCTTGTGTCCCGATCCACAACCAAACTTTGCTCATGACACACAGGGCAGAGGGTATTCCCAATAATCGCGTTTAGGGCGCTCATCTGCATTATCACGTATTCTTCTTCTTCTCCCTGTGGCGTCAGCATAGTTGCGCTTTCCGGCGGCGCGGTCAGTGCAAACTTTCGCTCAGTAGCAGACATCGCGCCGAGCGACTCGCGAACGCTGGCCGACTGAGCTTCTGCGGTTTCCGCTGACACAAAACTGGGTTGAATGTGTCCCTGAATGGTACGGCGCTCGCTGGTCACAATCGTGGCATCACCCCGTGGATTGCCAGCATCTGCCGGCGCGTCAATCACGTCACCGTCACGTTGAACAGCGCGATCCTCGTTAGGAGAGTGTGCGGCCTCACGTCGATATACGGTAGCATCAACGTCATCGTCTTCCGAGCTTGACACGCACTGGCGTAGCATCTCCTCTGCGTTGTTCACCGCATCAGTTGACTGAGAATCCAAAGCAGCATCACTTTCGGCGACTGACGGACGACTTCCTGGGGGTATCCGCGATCGCCGAGGATTAGGTGTACAGTGCTTTCGCTTTCCGTAAGCGAGCCGAGTCTTGCGTTTCTTATCGAAGGCGCGATCCATTGCAACAGAACGCGCACAATTCCTCCGAAAGTCCTCCTCGACACGAAAGCCGCGTCAGGCGTGTGTTCAGCAGAACACGCAGATCTCGTCGATCGCGCAACGATCGGCAGGCCGTGTCAAACGATTATCGTCTCGTAAAGACGATTTGAACAGCAGTGCCGAGACTGATCGCAAAAAAAAGAAAAGCACGAGAGACGAACAAGCACGCGAAGAATGTTTGCAACGAAGACGAAGCAGACAAGGAGACGGAGACGACGCACGGTAGCCAGCGGCATGGTTGCGAGCCGAACACGTGACGCCCGCAGGAGCCAATAGCAGCCACTTGATTCCCCTCATCCTCGAAGAGCGCGTGTTCCATCCAATCGTAGCTCCGCATTTGAAAAGCGGGGTTTTTGAACACCCCGTGAGCTCTCCAATCACAAGCGAGTTGCGCCTCGACCATGCGGTCAGGCCTAGCACTGATGGCAGAAAAAAAAAAGAGGAAGAATTTACGAACAAAACAAAACCAAGATGGCGGCGCTCAGATAACAAGCAGAGAAGCGGCGCGCGCGCGAAGTTGGGGCATTTTCGGCGATTTCTCGCAGCTTGGCAGCTCCCGCGGCTTGCGAATCATTATTTTTAAGCACTTATAGGGCAAATTAGGCGCTGATATTTACACCAGAGGTAGTTTATGACACATACTACCGAAATATATGGGTTTCCAAAAAACGACTTTTTCGCGATTTTTTGGTTTTTGAAAGCCGCGTCCCCCCTTAATCCAATGGCATGCGTTTTAAAAACTGCAGGAAAAGTTTACAAGCAACACAATAGAGGAACGTGCCGCCACTCGGTTCTTTAGAAACAATTACGCCACCTTGCATCCAGTGCAATAGACAATATATATTGTTACGAGGCAGTGGGCATGGCTCTGCCAACATAGACAAATCGATGAAGAAGAAGCGGACTTGTAGCGCGAGATGCTGGCAGCCGTGGGGTGTCACACCTACTTGTAAATATTGAAAATACACTTGTTTCTCTCTTCCTCGTGTTTGTAATCTCCGTAACAAATTGGTGGACTCGCTGGGTAACGAAGGGCCATACAACAGAGCTCCGCAATGATCGTCAAGTCGGAGTTTCCGTGATGGAACACGGGACTGATCCCACGGTCACCTCTCCATCGGCCTTTGCAACGCCTGCACTATCCACGGCATTGCCTCCACCGGCCCCACCCCTACCCACGTACATGCTGACTTATCCGAAACATCCAGGAATGTTCTGGAGTACGAACCCAGTTGATGTCGATGACTGGATAGCCGACTATGAACGTACCAGTGCGATCAACTGGTATGATCAGGCTCTCATACTGGCCAACGTGCTGTTTTACCAGAAAGCCACGGCCAAAGTCTGGGACGAGAACCATGAGGAGGAGATCGGCAGTTCGGACACCTTCAAGGAGAAGCTCCGCGGCTTACTTGCGAAGCCCATTGGACAAAAGGCGGTTGCAAAGAAAGAGTTGTCTATACGTGCTCAGACATCTAGAGAGCCGTATATCTCGTACAGGCAAGACGTGCTGGCTCTATGTCATAAAGTCGACAACGACAAGTGGGAGTCTAATAAGGTTGGCCACGTGCTCAAGGGAATAACGGATGACGTGTTCAACCTGGTTATGTGCCGGAACTGTGCGATCGTCCACAAAATTATTGAGGAATGCCGGCGTTTTGAACTGGCCAAAAGCAGGCGTATTTGAAGATCATTCACTCGACTACCGAACACCGCTGCAACGTCTCCCTACGAAGCTCGACAGACCTCTCATCCGCAGTCTTCTCCGGCGTCTGAAATTACGCGAATTGTCCGGCGGGAAATCGAAGCAATTAAACCTGCTCTTCGCACCAACAGCCACGTCAATTCGTAAGTAGCTCAGGTTTTCTTGGTGCAGTCGATTGTGCGGGAAGAACTCAGCAATTTGGGCTTCAATGTTTATGCCGTCTCTCAGCCTCGACCAATAGGCTTCCGTTCAAGGTCGCCGCCTCACCCCAGGTCACCGCCCTAGAAACGGTCTTATCCACGCTCTTGCCATTCGGCCGAATGGCGAACTGCGGATGATCAGCCGATCTGCTTTAACTGCCGCTGCACAGGTCACGTCGCACGGTATTGCAACAACTATTGGTCTTTGTCCCGAACCCAGTATAGCACTGCTTGCCACGCCGACAGCTACCACCGTTTCCAGCCTCCTGCGCTAATCGCCGACAACTACCGCCGCCTTCCAAATTTCGATTCCTACAACTTTGATGTTCCTGATACGCAGCATAGCCGCTCACTGTTGCCTCGACGTCACTAGTCTTGTTCGTTGCCTCCATGTCGCCCGTCGTCCCTTTCTTCTCTAAGACGACGCCCGACCTCCCCGCTCAATTCTCATCAGAGAAACTAAGCAGTGCAGCTCTTAGAGGTTAAGCTACATCCTCGATACTGACCTCAAATCTTTCCTTGTATTGCCGACACGACGAAATTTGATCGAAATCGACGGTGACGGCCTGACTGTTTCTGCACTTATTGACACCGAGGCGCATATTTCTGTGATGAGTGCCCGACTTCGTCGTTGCCTGAAAAAAATGCTCACACCGGCTGCTGCTGGCATTATTTGTGTCACCAGCGGAAGAATTCTTGCCATCACAGGAATGTGCACAGCAAGCATCACAATCGCCGATCAACTCACATTTGTTCTCTTTGCAGTTATTGAACAGTGCCCGAATGTTCCGATTCTTGAATTGGATTTCTTGTCCACTCATGCCGTTCTCATTGACTGTGCAACCGACGTTCTCCAACTTGAACTGCCTCAACTTAGGGTTGTGCCGTCCTCACCGTCACACCACTTGTGCGCTCTTGATTATGTTCTGCTGTCGCCCCAAGCCACCACGTGTGTGACCTTAACGATATCACCAGCTCTTCCTGATGGTGACTACATAGTGTCTCCATTAGTGGGTGTGCTCTTGGCCCAAAGTGTTGCTGTGCCACAGACCATCGTGACAATCCTAAACAACAACGTTCAGCTTCCGCTTCTCAACTTTAGTAGTCGGACCCAAGTTCTCCCACAAGACATTTCGTTAGCCCACGTTTCCCTACTTGATGCATGTACCATCGTAGCATTAGACCCTGAACACTGCTCGTCCCCTATTGCGGCCGGCCAAGCAAATGCACCTATTGACGAAATCACAATGATGATGGCCCCTGATCTTCTGCCCTGTCAGGCTGCACAATTCCAATATGTTCTGACCACCTACTGAGACATTTTCGACTTCGATAACGGCCCTTTAGCTCAAACGTCCTTCTTGCGTCATCAAATACATACCGGCGATGCTAGTTCTGTTAGACGGCGACCATATCATGTTTCCCAGTCCGAATGCCAGGTCATACAACGAGAAGTCGGGAAGATGCTCTCCAAAAGTGTCGTAGAGGCCTCTTCAAGTCCATGGCCATCACCTGTTGTTTTAGTCAAAAAGAAAGATGGCAGCTGAAGATTGTGCGTTGACTACCGTGCCTTGAACAAGATAACCCGCAAAGACGTATACAGTCGAATCCCGCCATAAGCAAGTCCGCTTGAACGAAATTTTCGCCCCAACGAAGATTTTTTCATTCCCCGTCGAAGTCCCATAGGGTATAATGCTTCGAAGTTCCCTCCAGTACGAACTTCTTCACGGCTGCGATTCCACTTCAACAACCGCGAGCAAGATTTTCGAAGTAGAGCTTATCAAAAATCTAAAAAGTGCTTTTATTGCCTTGCGAAAACATGGACCTTAATAACATAAAATAAAAGCACATGAGAACTTGCTCAGAGCAAACATACCCACGCAACGTAGACTTGTGCAACGTAAACAAAACAGCATGCCGTGGTATATGATGATGATGAGTGATGGCGACGCAATATAGATTAAAAGAAAACGTGTTAAATCATGTCTGCGTGCAAACAGCATGCAATTATATTATATTTTAGTATTTATTCGTCCTTATGAAGTTTTTGAAACTGTTTTCACTGTCTGGAGTCGCTGTACCAAAATTGAAAACTGCGAGGCAAATCCCGGTAGGGTGCGACAAGACCTTCGGGCGACGACTTCCAGTGCTTCCAGTTTGACTGGCTAGCTGCACGACAAGCAGTCCAAGCCTTTCAGTCATTGTTGCCTGAAGCCTTGTTGTCGCGAATCAGCTGTATCAGTCCGCAAAAAAGCGCAAGTTTTTGTCGCTTGAAGACAAGGCTCGCATTATCGCCGAGGCCGAATCTGGGAGGAAGAAGTTGCGAATTGCTGAAGAGTTTGGGATTCCGGCGAGCTCTGTTTCAACTATATTGAAGAGCAAGGACGCCATAATCAAAGCTCTTTCTACAGGAAGGTCGGAAAAAAACAAGAAGCAGACGTAGTCAAGGCACGAAGCCTTAGACAAGGCTGTCTACACCTGGTTTGTTGAGACGCGGGCCGAAAAAATTGCCTTTAGCAGCGATATTGTGCGACAGATAGCGCTAGATTTTGCCTGTGTGCTCGGCATCGATAATTTTAAAGCCAGTGTAGGTAGGCTGAACCGTTTCAAAGCCCACCACAATATTGCCACATACCTTTCTTCAAGTTTTGTTATCGCCATGTTACACTACGTTCAGCGCAAACAAGGCCTACATTGTTAGAGAACCTTCGAGGCTGATCGTTATAACATTACACCCACTTCGAGAATCTTTCAGATTATTCTGGAAACAACGCCACCGCTAGCAATAACACTAAAATGTTCGATGCCAAGTGTATCAATGCCGACACGCTTCGCCACTTGTCAGTTGATCGACGGCCGACGCTCTGTTCGCCGCTATCAGTTTAAGACTGCTACTGTAGTCCGACTTTCCATTTATTGGGCACAGGTTCGCCCAAATAAACAATTTATTATTCGACTCACAGTGTGCCCCATTCGTCCACGTCACGACCCCGTGACATCTGGTGGAGGTGATGTTTCTTCTGGGTGCTGGACGCCTCCGTCAAGCCGCGAACCCAACCCACACCCCAAAGACACCGACGCCAGCACCGAGCAGTGAGTTAGCCACAGGCAACAAGGCCTGCCACCAGAATACGGCTTTTACCAGACAAGGCTCAGAAAATAAGACGTTCACGTCAACTACGGCGACCATGTCAGCGCCTGTTCCACCTGCACCACTCCTGCTCCCACAATCCAAAGAGCCGCCAACTTTCTGCGGTTCGCCACTGGAAGACCCAGAAAGCTGGATCAAAAGGTTCGACCGCGTCGCCGCCTTTAATGACTGAACAGACGATGACAAGCTCCAACATGTGTACTTCTCCTTAGAAGACGCTGCTCGGACCTGGTTCGAGAGTCAAGAGCGAAGCCTTACAACGTGGAACATCTTTCGCACCAGGTTCCTCACCACTTTCGCAAGAGCGGTGCACAAAGAGAAGGCCCCAGCTCTCCTCGAAACCCGCATGCAGATGCCAAATGAAGACGTGGCGCTATTCATGGAAGATATGATTAAACTCTTCCGCCACACTGACTCTGACATGTCTGAGGACAAGAAAGTCTGTCTGCTCATGCGAGAAATAAAGCAGGAACTCTTCGCTGGGCTGATCAAAAACCCGCCAAAGACGGTCGCCAAATCATTTCAGAAGCATCTACGATAAAGAAGATGCTTGAGATTCGCACGCGGCAATACAACCGTAGCTTCTCGTCTACAAGCTACGCCGGCATTCAAGTGCTAGGAACCACTGACTTGAGTGAGACGATCCGAGCGATCGTGCAAGAAGAGCCGAGAAAATTACTTCCTTCAGCGCAGCCTCATGTGGACTCCATTGCGGCCCTATGCCAGGAGATCCAGCAACCGTTGGGCGTTCCTCAGCCTCAAGAGCCACAGCTACAAGTCATGAGCTATGCTGCTCCAGCCCCCCGCCACGCCCCTCCTCCACGCGCACGCCATGACGCCACCCTGTCGCACTTCCGTCGCCAGACCCCACCGCCGCAATCACGGCCACCGACGTCTTACCGTTCGCCAGCGGGCCAGCGCAGATCGCCAAGGAAAACCGAGGTTTGGCGTGCACCTGACAGCCGCCCGCTCTGCTACCACTGCGACGAGGCCGGGCACACCAATCGCCATTGCCAGTTCCGACAGATGGGTCTACGGGGCTTCGACGTCAACGCGCCATGTCCACAAGGCGGTGAACGACCGCATGACATCAGCGACTATCTCGCGGGAGTGCAATACCCAGACGACCGTATCATTCGCCGTCGCCAGGCCGCTAAGCCTCACCGCACCGCGGGCAGTTCACCGGCCCTGCTCCGGACCGATCTCCAAGTCCCTACTCGGAAAACTAAAGGCAGCAACCAATGGAGAGGCGGTTGCTGTGCGACGACCTGCTGAAGATTATCTTCTGACGACGACGCGGCGAAACTTTCTGAACACGACGCGAACCAAGCAGAGCCCTGATGACGAAACCTCATGCACCAAAGATGACCCGATGACACAACATGGATGCAACCGAACAAGCTGACGCAGCCGTGACCCGACGCCACGACCCAACCGCAACGCTAGGGGACGAACTAGTGACACTGACGTTCTCATCGACGGGCACAGCATCACAGCTCTCGTCGACACCGGAGCCGACTATACTGTCAACAGTGGGACGTTCGCCGCAAAGTTGAAAAAAGTCTGGACCGCATGGGGAAGCTCCGAAATTCGAACCGCTGGAGGCCATCTCATAACCCCCGCTGGGCTCTGTACAGCAAGAGTCACCATCAATAAGCGGACTTACCCTGCAAGCTTTGTAATCCTACACGAGTGCTCCAGGGATGTGATACTCGGGATGGACTTCTTTTGTTAACACGGTGCTGTCATCAACTTGAGGTCTGAGTCAATCACACTAACCTCAGAAAAAGCGCTGCCGCCCCTCATGATGCACATGACCCATGCTTTAAGGGGGCAGGCTGGTCTTTGGGACAGAAAAGTGACAAAAAAATTCATTTCCTAAAAGTGAGATATTTGGTTTCTGCAAGTATTTTTCTATCCCTCTGCAAATTTTCACACACCAGTTAGTGGTAATTTTTTTGTAATAATATTCTAACTGTCTAGATTCTTGGTGCTGTTAACATGCAGAACTTGTAAAAAAATGGGGAAACGACTTCGAGGCTTCTTTGTATTGGCCGGCAACTATGTTAGAAGCTCTGCTACGAATTTATGAGCACCTTTATAAGGATTGCAAAACACGTGTACCATGATTGTTGCTTTTTGAAGAAGCTGTGTGTTTGCAGTTTTTTTTTCATTTTTCTCAAAAAAGTAAATTTACGACTGTTCAATTTTGAGGCCTCAATATCACTGCACCTAGGGCAGGTACAACAATAATTCTTTTTGCAATGAAAACCTGTATGTGTGTAGTATGCAAGTATGGGAGCAGAATTAAGAGCACAAGCCTTTTTAATTAATTACTGACAAAAATTGTAATACAATGCCAATTGATTTTTAAATGGATAGTTCATTTTGCTGTAGAACAACCAAAAAAGGCCTAAAAACAAAAAACTTGCATACTTTCACTCTATAGTCCTTAGTCTATGTTGGCATACCTTAAGGGGAGATGAGGGTCGAAAAACGAGTTTTTTTCAAAGTTACCAATTTTTTATTTTTGCCTGCTTTGACAAGATTAGTACCTCTACTGTTATGAAAAAAATATTACAGGTCGAGATTTAACTGGAAATGCTTTAAAATTTCATCTAAAAAGCACAAGGTGCCTGTTGAAAGGACGAAGGCGCATTCTTCGAGCACCTTGCCGCCGATAATGCGCCGCCGCTAGCCATTGTTGATCGCATGAGTCGAACAGTCGAGCCTCACTCTTCGAATAACACCAGTTTCTCTCGTTGATGCAGCGCAAGAAATAATAAAGAGAATCACTCTTCTGTGCGTTTTCCGAGCGCCATGACAGGCTTATCACATGGTACGAATCAGGGACCGCGATTGGCCGCTGCGCGTCTGTATGTGCTGTGAAGCCTATTTGGGGGTCCATGTCTTGTCGAGCAGTGCAGCTGAGCAATGCTTTTCTCGTGTAATTATCTCCGCTATGAATAAAAAAAGGCATTGCTCGCATGCGAAAGCCGTTGTGCGGCGCGCTTCGTAGGAATAGGCTACGAGCAGCTGGTCCGATTTGCGGCAGTTGTTCGCTTGCAAAAGCCAATGCATCAAAGTCATTCACACCCATCAGCCAGAAAGTTCGTGATGCGGCAATGGATGAAGTCAGCGCCGATCTTGAGAGGTCAGAGCTCGCAGTGAGAGAACTTAGCAGGGACGACATTGTCATTATGTACGACGGTATGTGGCATAAACATGGCCGCAAAATGGCATGACACTGGTCTTGGTTTGAATTTTGCAGTCCTGTCGAACTTCTTCCTAGCTTGCAGTAGGCACAAGGCTCTGCCAGATGGAGCAAAAGTTTGGCAAGTGTTTCATAGCCCTGTCTGTGAGCGAAATGTCTGTTAGGAGTCCGCCTAGAAAACGCCAACAGAGACAAACTCATGGTGCTGGCATATTTTAGTCGCAGTGGCCACTACGAGAAGGATTGTTCTTTTTGGTGTGTAAATTTCATCTGATTTAACAATATCTTTCTTAAATAAAAACTCAATTTTAACTTTAAAACTCGTTTTTCACAAAACACAAATTTTGCCATTTTTTCCCATGTGCCTCTTCTTTTTCGGGCATTTCTAGTGCTCGGATCTGCATGAAGTTTTGTCCAAATGTTTTCCAAAGTATGAAAAATTCAATTACCTAGTTTAAATTTCAAGATTTTATTGTATAATAAAAAAATTGTATGTATACCTTTACTAGGGTAGGTGAAATACGGACTTTTTACGTCTATTATTTTTCACGTGTATTATATATTCTGTATGTGCTTCCTAATTAGTTATTTGCACTCTAGACTTTATTTGAAGCATTATGAACTATGAATGATAAAAAAATTACAAAATTTTAGGGATGAAAAGAGGGAGCAAAAGGGTTAAGGTTTTCACTTTGTCATGTTGCAGAGCTAAAAGTGTGTAACTTGCAAGAAAACTAACTATATATTTGAAATCAACATAAAAAGTACCATAAACAGCTCAAGCTTCATAGCTCTAGGGTGAATATTAAAGAAAAAGTGTCTTCGAGTATTATCTCCCCTTAAATACCACTTTTATTTAAGCACTTTTTTTCTATGACGGCCTTAAACAATAGGGAGTGAACTTAGGTTATCTCAGGAACAAGATGAGTTACAGGAAAACTAATGAAATATTTGAAATCAGCAGAAGAAAACTGCAAAATCCTGTGTAGTTTGATCCAAGATCACTGAAGCATACTTGCCAAGTCTCCCGGATTGGACGGGAGACTCCCGGATTTCGATCGTTTTCTCCTATTTTACGGTTGTCATGAAAATCTCCCAGAAATCGAAATTTCTGTGCGTGATTGGCCGCATTGACAAAAAAGCATTTCAATCTGCTCCATGCTTTTCGAACCTACCCCATTTTATTATGAGTTTAAGAGGCATTCATGTAAACGTACAGTATAATCTCAGTAATGCGAAACTGCGGCAGATACGAATTCCTGAAAATCCCAAAGCTAAATTTCATTGGGCCTCAATTCAAACGTTCCGAACACATTTCCTAATCTCGGGGGGTGATACGAAAATTAGTACGGAAACCGTCGAACGAAGGCCGAGAGCCGCCTACTCGAAGCTTCGGAAGTACGCACTGTCTTCTACAGTGCATGTGATTGTCGTTGCCACAACCGCAGTAGACGAAACTGCGGTCGCTCTTGACACGATCATGTATGGCGACGACGTAATTACTGACATAACCCTGAAAGTGTGCGCTCAACCAGTCAAAGCAACACTGCTTTACATAAACTCTGCGGACAAAACTGCGGCAGATGCTATTGTAGATGGCCTAAAATGACTTAGTTTTGAAGGCACGTGCGCAGCCAAGCGCATTGAGATTGTAAAATGAACTAGCGTTTGCCGCAACCACCACGCACGAAACCGCTGTCACAGCGACGCGATAGCGATCTATGAGCCTCGAGGGCACGCAACGGTCGGTTAAAGGCAGCAAATACGTAAAAAATTTTTAAAAAGTTAGAGTTTCGCCGCAAGGGCGAAGCAATAAATGCGACAGCAACAACTTGGAATGTAGCGCTGAAAATGGCAAGCAGATTGAAACGTGGAGCGTGCTGCTCACACACAAATGACGCACGAACACGATACTCGCAGCGAACTAACAACGTTTACCGCTTGACTTGTAACGCGCTGTTTAAACAGAAACGATTCACGATACATAATCACAGGTACCGATGAGTAGAGATTGACAAATGTCTCAGTTGTTATACCTCGCTGTGTATGAAAAGTGCGCTGTTTTCGCAAAAGGGCCTGTGCAGAGACCAAAGTGACCTTTGTGGGCCCGGCAACTAATGCTTTCATTTCAGTGAAAACCGAAGGCATTTGATTCCTCTATCAAAGGATAAGCGTGCACGCACAAGTAAGCATTCATGGGGCAAAATACAAGCGAAAGATAAGCAAGCGTCGTGCATCGCGACAAGCGCAACGGCAAGCACGGGCGGCTTTTTTTTTTTGTGTTAATATATATATATATATATATATATATATATATCTATATACGTATACATATACGGTGAAGGACGGCGGCAGTGGCGACGGCAAAAAAATAGCCTGGACTGTCGATATAATTGCTATCACAATAAAAAGAGTCCAGACGCGTTTTGGCATTCCTGACGAAAGCTAGTAGTGAGTAAAGTTTTGACCCGTGCTTTTGCGGCAGCCAGCTGCGCCGTCCTGTCCGTTCACATGTGTCCCAGGAAGACATACGCAAGTTGTTTTAACTGAAATAGATTCTGCTAGTTGTGTTGATCCTTTCAGACTCTCACCTTAGTGAAAAACTCTACCCTCGTGTGTTCGGCGACTCCACCGCAACGCTGATGTTGGCGCTTGTGATTGAGACCCCCTTGTCACCCCCTTTTGTTTTTAGCATTTAGCAATGTTTTTTTTATTTGTATAACCTTGTGCCACACAAGCCCCCTCCCCCCACCTGGCAAAATCTCCCGCATTCAGAATCCTTGAACTTGGCAGGTATGCTGAAGAAATAAACAAAAAATGTCTAAGACCTGTCTGCCCCCTTAAATATGATAGGAGAGCAGATCACCGTTCCACCCTTCACCAGCGTAACCATTTCTGTCGGCATCGAAGAACACCCAAACATTGACGGCGTCATCGAGGGCAATCAGCACCTACTTCTAAACCATCAGATTTGCATTGCAAGAGGCATAGCCGAGCTGCGTGGAGGCAAAACAAAGGTACTGCGGACAAACTTCAGCAACGAATATAAGTACCGCAGCGTTGGTACGACGGTCGCCTACATCGACGAATTCGTGAACGCCAGCAACGCTTTTACCCTCCTCGATGCTGTCGAAGATTCTTCTACGATTCGTTGTCCCCAACCAGATTTCGACGTCAACCCGAGACTTCTGAAGTGTGAGCAAGACTAGCTCAAAACCCTGCTTCTACAATTCAAGGACTGCTTCTCGTCATCCTCCAGAATTCAGCAAACCCCAGCCGCGAAACATCGCATTATAATAGAAGAAAGTGCTCGACCAGTTCGGCAGAGCCAGTACCGAGTTTCAACGTGTGAACGCGAGGCCGTGAAAAAAAAAGTCAACGAAATGATACGGGATGACATCATTCAGCCGTCCAAGAGTCCGTGGGCGTCACCCGTGGTCTTAGTAAAGAAGGACGGGACCCTATGCTTTTGCGTTGATTACCAGCGCCTGACCAAGATGACCAAGAAGAATGGGTACCATGTTCTACGTATAGACGACGCTCTGGATTGTCTGCACAACGCAAAGTACTTTTCGTCGATGGACCTCAAGACCGGCTATTGGCAAATTGAGGTCGACGAGAAAGATCGAAGGAAGACTGCCTTTATCACACTAGACGGCCTTTCCCGCCGCTCCCTCCCTCCCTCAAAAAAGAAAAACTGATGCCTTCCTGAAGTCAATCGAGCAATGTATGCATATTGTGCATTACATCTTGGTAATATAGTATATATTGATCGCATGAAAGTATTTCTAATAAGTTTGTCTTTCATACCATCTTTTATTTGATTTGTCACCACAGTAATCATTGCTTTGAGGTCACAGTGGCATAAGGCAATCAAATGTGCTTGGACATGAGCCACGTTCTTGCTGAAAGTCGGATAAATACACGAGAGAGAACGTGCAAACGTTACACTCATTTGAGTGCAGCACTTCACGCAAAATCTTGTACTATTATTCATCCATCACCAGGTAGCTATATCCAATGTTACTGGTCCTTCAGACAAAATTCGTTCACTATAGTGACTTCCCGTCACTTTAGCGCCCGGTCACATGTTGCTGTGTGCCGACACTCTTTCCTTGCAACTTATTTTTGGTACTCACTATGTGCGTGCTAGTCAAAGCAAAAGGTATTCACAACTGCTCATAACCTCGCTACAACGATATTGACTTCATAAGAAACTGAAGCACAGAAATTAGTGATCCAATCTGCCCTTTCCCAATGGGGCAGCGCATGCTCCGTTCCCTAGCGGAAAGCTCATGGGGCACTTTTTTATATCGGATGGCGATGTACGTTTTCCCGGCCCTTATCAAATTCCTGCCAAAAAGGGCAAGGGGCAGCACAGGGAAATGAAAGCGGCCTCCATTGTCATACTCCAGAGCCACACCGCCAGCACGCTGCGCAGAACTGAAGTGGAATCTAGCAATACAGAGCTTTGCTCTGAAGGCATTCCATATTTCTATAGTATTGGTGAATTTCTTTTCATTTTTTCTCAATTCGAACGACCATTTGCGCTCTTCTCCTCACACTGGAGTATAACCCCCTTTCCGTGCCACCACCAATCCGATGAGCCCCGCACCGGAGCTGAAAACAGCAGTGCATCACCACCAGTAATTTCGGTATTAGCTCACAGGTCTAGTTACAACCTTAGAAAAAATGCCAACTCGGCCCACAGTCATCACTGTCCCTCCTGACAAAGATTTTGCATAAACACTTGATCCTATTTGCGGCGAGATCGGGCTATACGAGGCAGCACTGTCCCCGCGCAAATGTGGATAGGCGGTCGGCAGAGCATGTACGAATACACGCAGCGGTGCTTCGTCGCTTGCTGTCTGAGCCGACTGTGGGCAGATAAAATGCGTTGACTAAGGTTTACTGTTAATATTCTTACAAGGAAACGTATATTTACAGATATTTACGATGATTACACGCAACGGCAATGCCTGGCACACTGGCGGGCTGGGACCAGTCTCTATCCACTTCCTAGTCTTTCTTTCAGGCAGGGACCCTCTACCGCTTTATGCCCCAATCCCACTACTGCCTTGTGGCACTACCCCACGGCGTTAAAGCGCCGACCCGGCACTTGTCACGAAAGGGGAATGTTGGGTGACACATAAGGCTTCAGTCTTACGACGTGCACAACAGTGGACGGTGGTGGCGTTGAGTGCGCTTCGTCGACGACTCGCTGTATCTCGTAGGCGAGGTTGGTGATCTTGCACAGGACTTTGTGTGGTCCGTCATAGCGAAATAAAATTTTTCTGAGAGGCCGACCTGACGACATGGGGTCCACAAGAGTACGAGAGAACCTGCTGCATAGGAAATTTCGCTGTGGTGATGATCGTATCGATCTTTCTGAGAGGCTTGAGAAAGTATGAGTCGTTCTCGGGCAATCTTTCGTGCTGCGTCGGCTCGCTCTATGGCATCGCGGACGTATGTGACCGGAGAGCTTGAACCAGCGGGAAGGAGTGTATCAAGAGGCAGAGAGGGTTCCCGTCCATAAAGAAGGTAGAACGGGGAATAGCCTGCGGTGTCATGTCTGGAGGAGTTGTAAGCGAAGGTGACGTAAGGTAATGTTGCGTCCCAGTCACGGTGGTCTGGAGAAACATACATTGACAACATGTCTGTTATACTGCGATTCAGGCGCTCTGTAAGTCCATAAGTTTGTGGATGGTATGCCGTTGTGAACTTGTAGTTCGTGGAACAGGAACGTACGATATCGTGGACGACGCGAGATAAAAAGTATCGGCCTTGGTCAGTAACGAGCTGTCGAGGAGCGCCGTGATGCAATATGATGTCATGCAGTAGAAAGTCGGCGACATCGGTAGCGCAGCTGGCTGGAAGAGCACGGGTGATCGCGTAACGTGTCGCATAGTCGGTCGCCACAGCAACCCATTCGTTCCCGGATGCAGAAGTGGGAAATGGCCCGAGAAGGTCGAGCCCTACGCGGTAGAATGGTTCAGCAGGGATCTCAATAGGGTTAAGAAGGCCAGCTGGAAGCGATGTTGGTCGTTTTCGACGTTGACAAAGGTCGCAGCTGGCGACATACTTTTGCACAGAGCGATATAGGCGTGGCCAGAAAAAAACGGCACCGGACGCGATCATAAGTGCGGGTGACTCCCAGGTGACCACCGGCAGGTTCATCGTGAAGCTGTCAGAGAACATCTACACGCAAATGGGAAGGCACGACGAGAAGGCGGTCAGAACCATTAGGGCGCATGTTGTGGCGGTAGAGAACACCTTCATGAAGGAAATACAAGTTCAGAGAAGTGGGTGGAGTAGCGGAACTCAGGCTTTCTATGATGAGAAGTAAATCCGGGCCGCGGCGTTGCTCAGAAGTGATATCAAGAAAGTCTGATATTGATAAGGCGCAAGCCTCCGTAGCTCTCTCTGTGGCGTCTGGTGGATCCACTGGATACCGTGACAGGCAGTCGGCGTCTTGATGGAGATGACCAGATTTATACACGTCCGAGAAGGTGTATTCTTGGAGGCGGAGAGACGAACGACCGAGACGTCCCGTAGGATCCTTGAGCGAGGAAAGCCAGCAGAGTGCATGATGATCAGTTACAACAGCAAAACTGCAACCGAAGAGGTACGGGTGAAATTTAGCGACAGCCTAAACAAGAGCAAGACACTGTCTTTCAGAGATGAAATAGTTCTTCTCGGCAGGGGATGAAAGGCGGCTGGCGTAGGCGATGACACAGTCACGTCCATGCTGACGCTGAGCTAAAACAGCACCAATTCCGTGGCCACTCGCGTCCGTACGAACTTCTGTCGGGGCAGTCTGATCGAAGTGGCCTAATATTGGCGTAGTCGTGAGGGCTGCAATGAGCACCGAAAATGCAGCACTTTCAGGCGAATTCCAAGTAAATGGGACATCTTAATAAGCTCGGTGAGAGGCTGCGCAATATCGGCGAAATTCCGGATGAAGCGTCGAAAATAGGAGCACAAACCAAGGAAGCTCTGGACATCCTTAGGAGAAGAGGGCACGGGAAATTGAGTCACTGCGCGAATTTTGTCCGGATCGGGCTGTACCCCAGATGCGTTAACGAGGTGACGAAGTACAGTTATTTCGCGATGGCCGAAACGGCATTTGGAGGAGTTCAGCTGGAGACCAGCGTTGCGGAATACTTGGAGAATACTGGACAGTCGCTCAAGATGGCTTGCGAACGTCGGTTAAAAAACAATTATATCATCTAAGTAGCATAAGCAAGTAGACCATTTGAAGCCACGCAGAAGGGAATCCATCATGCGCTCAAAGTTGGCCGGCGCATTACAAAGCCCAAACGGCCTTACTTTAAATTGGTATAACCCATCGGGGGTTACAAATGCCGTTTTTTCTCGGTCCCGTGGGTCGACAGCGATCTGCCAATAACCAGATCAAAGGCCAATGGACGAGAAAAACTGCGCCATAAAGGCAATCAAGGGCGTCATCTATTCTTCGTAAGGGGTAAACGTCCTTCTTAGTGACCTTGTTGAGATGTCTATAGTCGACGCAAAACCGTCATGTGTTGTCCTTCTTCTTGACAAGCACGACCGGGGATGCCCACGGACTAGATGAGTGTTCGACGAGGCCTTTGGCGAGCATTTTCTCGACCTCTTTCTGGATGACAGAGCGTTCGGCAGCGGAGACGTGGTAAGGGCGGCGATGAATTGGGTTGGCATCGCCGGTGTTGATGTGATGCGTCACAACTGATGTCTGGCCTAAAGGGCGGTTGTCAAGATCGAATATGTCCGCATAGGATGTCAACAGACGGTGGAGCTCTTGTGCTTTGGAGGGCGAAAGATCTGGCGCTATCATTTTGGCAATGTCAATGCTTGACAGGTTGGGCGCAGTGAGCAAGTTGACGTGCGGTGTAGGTTGCTGAGCCGACAGTTCAGAAATATCACACTCTTGCAACGACGATATGACGCCTAGTTTAATACCAGCAGGCAGCACGTGCGTGGAGAAACCAAAGTTCAAAAGAGACAGATGGGTCTGGTTGTGGCGTACTCTCACCACGGTGTGCGGGACAGTAATGGAGTGCTTTACCACAACGTCGGTAATAGGTGAAACGACATATTCACCATCGCGCACAGGCGGATCACACACGAGCTGCACGTAAGTCACGGCTTGCGGCGGAAGATGCAGGAACTCAGTGGCACAAAGGTGACTTTGAGCATCACGGGCAACAGCGGCGTCAAAAGGCAGTTCCAACTGAAAAAGACCCGTCGAGCAGTCGATAAGGGCGGAGTGTGCAGAGAGAAAGTCAAGACCAAGAATCACGCCATGTGGGCACTGCTCAAGCACGGTGAACAACACGACGGTCTGGCGCCCAGCAATACACACGCGAGAGATGCACATGCCAAGAACGGTAGATGTGCTCCCATCGGCAAGCATTACTGCACACTTAATAAGAGGCGTGATCACTTTTCGCAGTTTCATACAGAGAGCAGCGCTCATGACTGAAATTCGTGCGCCAGTGTCTATGAGGGCTGTAACGGTAACGTCATCCACCAAAAGGTCCAAAATATTGCGGCGTGTAGGAATCGTCAACAGAGGATTTGCAGAACGGGTCGTTAATGCAGCGTCACCTCCGGGAGCTGCATGGTCTAGTTTCCCGAGGTTGAGGGCCCAGGTCGTGCAGGGGACCTGGATAGAGAAATCATCGGCGAGAGAGATCGGCGGCCTTGGGGTGATGTGACCGGCCGAACCTTCGGCCCTGAACGTTAGTAGGAGCAGGCTGTGGATCGTACGGAGTAGAAAAGCGGTGAGAATTGCCTTCAAAGCGACGCGATGTCCCAGTGTTCCAAGATGAATTGGATGTCCAACGATTGCGACAGTAGCGTGCAATGTGGCCGGCGCGAGAGCAGTGCAAGCAGATCGGTCTATCATCCGACGTTCTCCATTCAGCAGGGTTCCAGTAGCGGGAAGGGTAGCGTGAAGGGTACACCCGAATCAGGTTAACAGAAGCCGAGGTCTCGGTAGTGCGAACAGCGCAAACAGGTGCGATGCCGAGATTTGCTATTTCTTGGCGAACGACGGCTTGGATGAGGGAGACGGTAGATGCGTTGTCTTGAGGACCGTCGGAGGCGATGGCTGCAGGAGCCATTGCTTCGAGTTCGCGGCGAACGATTCGGGTGACGTTTTCGGACGATGTAGCTTGCGTGAACTTGGGGCTGTCTTCGCAGGTCGAAGTGGCTGCAGTATTAGGCAGATGCGCAAACTGGCGGGTTATGCGACGGTTCTTAGCGTGCTCGAAGCGCTGACATTCCTTCACAACCGCGTCGACGGTGGCGCAATCTTTAACGATCAACAGATTGAAGGCGTCATCGGCAATTCCCTTTAATATGTGAGCGATTTTGTCAGTTTCGCTCATGTTCTCGTCCACCTTTCGACAGAGGCCCAATACGTCCTGTATATAAGATACATACGATCCTGTCGATGTCTGTACGCGACATTTCAGGTCTTTCCTCGCGGCCTGCTGTCGCCCAAATGGCCTGCTGAATAACTCGACAAGCTTCAGTTTGCAAACGTCCCAGCTGGTCAACTCCGACTCATGCGTCTCATACCAGGTGAGCGCTGTATCCCGCAAGTAAAATACAACGTTGGCCAGCATCAACGTAGGGTCCCACCTATAGTATTCGCTCACGCGCTCGTACAATGCGACCCAATCTTCAACATTCACCTTGTCCTTGCCTGTGCCCGAAAAGGTTCCGGGGTCTCGTGGAGGCAGGAGAAACAGAGGAGGCAGCTACTGCTGCTGCTGCTGCTGCTGTTGCGGCTGCTGTTGCTCTTGTGGGTGGGCCTGTTGAGCCATTGCAGGAAAATGAAGGTGGCGACCACTCCAAAGTTCCGTGTTGATGATATATGGCGTTTTTTGGCGCAAGGGCCATTTGATGGCCAAAGAGCGCCAGTTCATAGGACAAGGAATGTGGACGATGATTGTGATTAGCGGCTGTATAAGGGCCATAAAATTCCTCGCGGTAAGGCGGGTAAAAACGTACAAGTAGTAAAATCATGACCATGCCGTGAAAGGTGTGTGGTGCGAATAGGTGATGAAAGTTGGTGATAATAAAAGACGATGATGGATATGTATGGCATTAGCACAAGTGCCTCACTCGTTCATACCCTTGCGTCCAAGGGCCGTGAGGCAAGTGCTTTCTTGTGTAGCCACCGCAGCGAAAACCTCCCAGGAGAGGTCGTGCTACGGAATGCCGGGGAATATGATATGAAAACTATGAATTTCTCTTAAAAACGCGAATAATGACTTATGACTAAAAAGCGGTTCCCTACCGACGAACATTGCAGGGTGTAAAGGTATATGTTGTCGGTAGGGTAATGGAAAGTGTTGTTTTCTTAGAGCGTCCAATTGTTTGCACTGAATTAAAATGTGAAGGACTGTTAATCCTTCACCACATCTGTCACACAATGGTGGATCCCCACCCGACCGAAGATGTGTGTGTGTCGTGTATGTGTGTCCTATCCTGAGTCTTGTAAGTATTACCTCTGTATGACGCGATTTCGATACGGGCAGCCAATGACCAAGGTGTGGCTTAACAATGTGTAGTTTGTTTTGTGTGTGTGTATCCCACTTGCTCTGCCAGTAGTCCCTGAGATTTCGTTTGAGAGACGGCTTAAGATCAAGGGCCGGGATCGATAAAGGTGTAATGGCGGTGCTTTCGTGGGGGGATGCAGCAAGCTGATCCGCCATCATGTTGCCTTGAATTTCACGGTGCCCTGGCACCCAGCACACAACAACATGTCGGTTGAGTGTGTAGAGTGTGCATAACATGGAGTAAAGTGAAACGAGGACAGGGTTTTTTTGTTTTTTAAGACTTTGCAGAGCCGTTACCACACTGAGGGAGTCTGTATAAATTACTGCTTTTTGTATTTGTGATTGTTTTATGTGTTTAGCTGCCACGAGTATCGCGTAAGCTTCCGCTGTGAAGATACTTGTGCCTGGATGTAGCGGGCCAGCATCCGAAAAGGAAGGGCCAACAGCAGCGTAGGACACAGAGGAGTTAGACTTAGAGGCATCTGTAAAAAAACTCAGGACGTGTGTATTTGTGTTGAAGTTCCAAGAAGTATGTTCGAATATGGGCAATAGGCGCATGTTTAGTAACTTCTAGGAAAGACACATCGCAATCTATAGTCTGCCACTGCCACGGTGGCGGGTATGCTACAGGAGCCATTAAACTGTGTTCGAGTGACACTCCAGTGTCCTCAGCTAGACCCTTCAGGCGAACTGAGAGGGGCTGCCTCATTGAAGGCCTGTTTTGGAAAAGAATGGAGCTCGACAAGTCATTAATAGTAGAGTAGGAGGGGTGCCTCTTGTCTGCCTTCACCTTAAGGAAATATACAAAGGACATGTAGGTTCTTTGCAGATGAAGCGACCACTCATTTGACTCAACGTAAAGGCTTTCTACGGGGCTGGTGCGAAAAGCACCCGTAGAAAGGCGGATGCCGGAATGGTGCACGGGATCCAGCATCTTCAAAGCACTTTGAGTCGCAGACTGATAAACAATGGCCCCATAATCTAGGCGGGAGCGAATTAGGCTTCTATACAGGTTCATGAGGCATTTCCTGTCACTACCCCACGTAGTATGCGACAACACTTTTATAACATTCATGGCTTTTAAACATTTTGTTTTTAAATACTTTATGTGGGGTACGAAGGTCAACTTGTTGTCCACGATTAAGCCTAAGAATTTATGCTCGGCTTTGACGGACAGACGTTGCCCGTTCAGTCGAATGTCAGGTTCCGAGTGCATGCCTCTCTTTCGAGAGAACAAGACACACGTGCTTTTTTGTGGGTTAAGCCGAAATCCGTTTTCATCTGCCCATTTGGAGACCTTATTTAAACCCAGCTGAACCTGCCGCTCACACATGGCCAAGTTGCATGACTTGAAGCCAAGCTGAGCGTCGTCTACATATGTACAATAGAACATATTGCGGGGAATGGACAAGTGCAAAGAATTCATTTTAATAATAAAAAGTGTGCAACTAAGCACACCACCTTGTGGCATGCCTGTTTCCTGGATAAATGTTTGAGAGAGCACACTGCCCAGACGGACACGGAATGTCCGGTTTGACAGGTAACTTTCGATTATATGAAACATTCTTCCGCGCACGCCAAGGTGTGACAGGTCTCTTAGAATTCCGAAATGCCATGTTGTATCATAAGCCTTTTCGATATCGAGGAACACAGAGAGAAAATATTGTTTATGAACGAAGGCGTCTCTGATCTGTGCCTCGATACGAACAAGGTGGTCTGTGGTGGATCTACTTTCTCGAAACCCGCACTGAAATGGGTCGAGCAAATTATTTGTTTCAAGAAAATGTACAAGTCGGCAGTTTATCATTTTTTCGAAGACTTTGCACAAGCAGCTTGTAAGTGCTATAGGCCTATAACTCGAGGGTAAAGAAGGGTCCTTGCCCTCTTTCAAAATGGGAATAACAATAGCCTCTTTCCAGGCGGTAGGAATAGTGCCAGAAGACCAAATAGCATTGTACAAACAAAGTAGGGTTTTTCGGGTTTCGTTTGGTAGGTTTTTTAACATTTCATACATCACACGGTCAGAGCCTGGGGCAGAAGTACTGCAGGAGTTTAGAGATGTTCGGAGCTCAGCTAGACTGAAAGCTTGGTTATATGCCTCGTATCTAGTGGATTTGTGTTCGAGTTTCTGCTTTTCTATTCTTGTTCTGTATTTTTGGAAAGTGTCAGTATAGTGGGACGAGCTGGATACCTGTTCAAAGTGTGCACCGAGGAAGTTTGCCTGATCTTCCAAGGTATCACCCTGAGTGTTTACGAGTGGAAGTGCGTGTACTTGTTTTCCTGCTATCCTACTGACCATGTTCCATACTTTAGCCTCCTGTGTGTATGAATTAACCCCTGATAAAAACTTCTGCCAGCTTTCTCTTCTGGCCTGCCGACGCGTTCTCCTGCCTTGAGACTTTATTTTCTTGAAGGTTTCAAGATTTTCGGCTGTCGGTGAGTTACGAAGCAGCCTCCGAGCTCTGTTTTGCTGTTTGCGCGCCTTTCGGCATTCATCGTTCCACCATGGCACACATCGTTTTCCAGGGTGTCCATTTGTTTGTGGGATGCATTTTGTTGCAGCATCAATCAAAAACGCTGTGAAGTAGTTCACAGCAACATGAATGTTCAAAGTACAGATGTCATTCCAACCTAGACAAGCGATAGTATAAAACTGTTCCCAGTCGGCTCTGTTTATGAGCCACTTGGGAACGCGTGGTGGACACTCAGTTACTGTCGTTGTGCTCAAAACTACGGGGAAGTGGTCACTTCCGTACAGATTACTGACGACTTTCTACTGTAGTAGAGGCACAAGAGATGGAGATACTATGGTCAGGTCTATAGAGGAGTAGGTGTTATTAGCGAGGTTATAATAGGTTGGTACTTTTCGATTTAGGAGACACGCGCTCGATGAGATAAGGAACTGTTCGATCAGCCGACCTCGCGCGTCATACCGAGAGTCACCCCATAGCCTGCTATGCGCATTAAAGTCTCCAAGGAGAACATAAGGTTCCGGAAGTTGATCAATTAGAGAGTGTAAATCACGTTTTTGCAGCTGATAGCTAGGAGGAATGTAGATAGTGCAGATTGTGATCAGTTTATCAAAAAAAAACCGCTCGAACAGCCACTGCCTCAAGGGATGTTTGTAGTTGTAGGTGTGTGCATGCAGTTCCTTGTTTCACTATGATGGCAACACCTCCGGATGATGTCATGGCATCATCACGGTCCTTTCGAAAAATAACGTGTTTGCGAAGAAAATTTGTGTGTTTTGAATTAAGGTGTGTTTCTTGTACACACAGCACTTTTGGTGTGTGTTCGTGTAAGAGTTCTTGGATGTTGTCAAGGTTTCTGAGAAGGCCCCTGACGTTCCATTGTATAATTTGAGTGTTCATGGTGAATGTAAAATAATGCTGTGTGTACAAAGAGCGAGTGGCTGTTTAGACGGGGAGTTTGAGTTCACTTAACAGGGCCATCACCAGGCCCTGTTATTTGCTTTTTTGTTTTCTTGGCGCGCTCCAAGGAGCCACGCCGCTCTTTCGGCACCAAGGGTGCCAACGTATCCATTGCCTCCTCGGAGGCACTGGATGCCCGCACGTGCGGGCTGTTAGTTCGGATTTTAGGCCTCGCCTGGTGAGGGGAGGCCTTGAGACCCGAAGACTCTGGAGTCTCCGGCCTCTGTTTGGGAGCAGGCGGTGTAGCCTGGGCTACAGCCGCCTTGGGGGCAGGTGCCACAACCTCCGGCTCGGTATGCGCGGGCCGAAGGTGTGGCGAGGGCTGGTGCGGCGGTGCCCCCTGACGCGCCGCATCAGCGTATGTAGGTCCATAGAATGGAGCGACTCTTCGCCGTGCTTCCTTAAACGTAATGTTCTCCTTCACCTTCAATGTAATTATTTCTTTTTCTTTTTTCCAGTAGGTGCAGGAGCGTGAATATGCGGCATGGTTTCCTTCGCAGTTTACACAGTGTGGCGGTTGTTTGCAGTTCTCAGACACGTGGCCTAGGACTCCACATTGTGCACAAGTCTGGCGACCACGACAGGTTTTAGAGCCATGGCCATACCTCTGGCATTGGAAGCAACGACGAGGGTTTGGAATATACGGTCTGATAGATGTCTTTGTGTACCCTGTTTGTATGGAATCTGGTAGTTTACTGGATGCAAACGTGAGTATCAAGTGTTTCGTTGGTATTTCCTTATTATCTCTTCTGATTATAATTCTCTGTACATTATTGACATTTTGGCTCTTCCACCCTTCCAAAAGTTCAGTTTCGGTGAGTTCAAGTAAGTCTGCATCAGATACTACTCCGCGGGTGATGTTCATGGATCTGTGTGGTGTTACGGTGATCGGCACGTCACCAAACGTTGAGAGGCTGTCTAGCTTTACAAATTGTGCTTTGTCCCGAATTTCGAGAAGAAGGTCTCCGCTAGCCATTTTGGTTACTTTGTATCCAGCCCCGAGAGTTTCATTAAGACACCTGGCAACTACGAAAGGAGATACGGTCCTGGCTTGCTTTCCGGTTTTTTCGCAGTGGATGACGTGGAAGCGGGGAAAAGTTTCTACTGGCTGGTTGAAGAAGTTTATGTCGTCGGTGCGTACCCGCTTTAGGGCGGTACGATCAGACAGTTGAGGGAATGCTCCATGCATGCCGGTCTTATTTTTGTTCGGCAGCGTTGGCGGCCACCCACCACGGAGCCCAACGAGGGGACGCTACAAGTTTACAGATGCTGAAAACTGCAGACGCCAGCCGTACAACGCCACTATAACCCAATGCGCCTAGACCAAGGTAGGCTATTTGCACAGGGTTAACCCTTGCCGCCAGGAAAATTGGAAGTAAACAGAAGAGAGAAGTAGACAGGAAAGCTAAAAAAGTAAGAAAGACGAAGATGTAGGGAGAGAGAGATAGGAAAAGGCGACTGCCGATTTCCCCTGGGTGGGTCAGCCCAGGGGTGCCGTCTACGTGAAGCCGGGGCCAAAGAGGTGTGTTGCCTCTGCTGGGGGGCCTTAAAGGTCCGATCACCCAGCGTCAGCTCAACCCCCAGGATCCCCTTTTCCCCGGGCACGGCAAAGCCACGCACGGCTAGGCGTGGGAGGGAGTAGAAACTCCCCCATTAGCTCGGGTCCGTGGTGTCGCTACACACCAAACGCCTACTTGCGCAGGCGCCCCTGCGGGGAAAAAAAAGTTCCGTGTTGGTTTGCCGGGAAAGCCAGATAGGCGTACCCAGCACCTCCACCAATAATCTTACAAGGAAACGTATATTTACAGATATTTACGATGATTACACGCAACGGCAATGCCTGGCACACTGGCGGGCTGGGACCAGTCTCTATCCACTTCCTATTCTTTCTTTCAGGCAGGGACCCTCTACCGCTTTATGCCCCAATCCCACTACTGCCTTGTGGCAATATCTACGCTCTTCTCTACTGAATACGATACTTATGCGACGTTAACATTACCCATGAGTAAAGCAGATTCTGACTTTTATAAGGATGCTCTCCCTGAGTGACTCTTTTCATGCTTTTGCTCTAAATCACGCCTTTGCTGTATCGTTTGTACATAATTAGCTAGTGTTCCACCTACTACGCACTGCTGTAGCATGACTGAACTACTTTAATCACATCAATAACGCGTTCGATGCTCTAACGCGTTATTCGAAGGTCGTAGGTTCGATTCCTGCTCACGGCTGGTTACTTTTTCACCCACTTTTCTTTCTTATTTACATTCCATTGGTTCTAATAACTTCCCCTGTACATTCCTTGGCATTACTGTCTGTTAGATCTCATTATTTGTGTCAAAACACAGAAAAACGAGCCCTTAGGTATACACTTCTTTCCCTTGTGTATATATATATATATATATATATATATATATATATATATATATATATATATATATAAGCAGTATTTTTTAATCTCAAAGGCTCTAAACAAGGACTCTGCTTTATATACACTTCTGGAAAACCGCGAGCAATTCAATAGTTTGACCACTGGCACCAGTAGAAGTTTCAGCTTTTTGTCTTCCTTAGCGGCAGCAGTGTAATTTATTTACATTGAAATCGAGGATAAGCGTGCTCTATTACATTGAGGTTAAAAACACGAGGTTAGACACGAAGCTATTATGACTAAATAGTTTGTTATAATGAGAAACAAGGTATACTCAACTGCAATATATCAAGGTTTAAATTTACTAACGAACTGCATTTGTACGCTGGCCATGAAGCAACAAAATCTGCAGTTTGCTTTCAGCAATATATCAATGAACAATTGCAACTGTGGCTAGTTTCAATTTTTACAATGAACAGTGACATGATGCCTAGCACCTGGAGGCAGGATTTTTTTGTTCAAAACTGCTTGAAGTCGCTGAATTTCAAACATACAAGTTTGAAAAACAATTTTTTAATGCAGACATTTTTATAGAAGCTTTCTTAATGATAAAAAAATATACCATCAATACACAAACCTATTGCTATACCTCCAATTCGGAAGATTTTATAATTATTCAAAAGTGTAGTGCAAAATTAAACAGTAAACTCACAACATCAATGCACTTGTCCCGCGGTTGCACAGTTCTCCTTATTCTGTTTCATCCGCACTGCACTTTTGGACACCAGCTAATTAATGGCAAAAACTGCATTCCTGAACATTCCTTATACATTCCTGAACATGTCGGAATTACACTCCAATCTCTCTACAATGGATCAGGAGACATAAGCTAAAACATAAAAACTCTATAGAGGTACTTAATAACTGTTAAGCTTTAACTATCGAAAACCACCATCTGATTATAAGAAACACCTGTAGCGAAGACCACTGGAAATTTTGGCCAAATGGGGTTCTTTATTATGCACGTGAATTCAAATACAGAAGCCTTGAGCATTTTTTACCATACTGGAAATGTAGTTGCCGCGACCAGGATGAAACTTATTGACCTGTGGATCAGCAGTCAAGCACCATAACCACCCCATCACTTTGGCGGGTTCATATAGATACTTGTGTTTTACACTGCTGTTAATAATGTTTAGTTGCTTTATGTACTAACAGGAGGCTCATCTCACAACTTTGTGCTCAAGTACTTACTTCAGTATTTATGTACCACATTTTGTAACAATAAAACATTTCAAGTCAGACTACGATAGAGGTATTTGAGATATTGCTTCAACGAAGAAATATTGACCTCTTGATGAAAACTAGAAAGTAAAATTGCCTTCAAAGCGATAAGATCCCCTTGTGTTCATGTCAATGAGCTATGTATCCCTTTCTGCAGGGCTTGGCAGGCATTTGATGTGGCCATGAAAGTGTCCGAAAACGGATTCTTTTAGACCCATTTTTTATGGTGTGACAGGAAGCTCACCTTTTGTAGTGTTTGTAGCTGCAGCAGTCAATCCCAAAAGCATGTATTTATTTTTAGCAGCAGTATTTTTCAATCTCAAAGGCTCTAAACCGGCTTTCCACCAGCAGCATTGAAAAGTAATGACGATCCCACCAGCCCTTCTTGCAATTTGTGAAAGTTTTCATCATTCTGCTTTTGCAGGAATTCCTGTAACTACATTTAACCATCTTTATTTTGAGCCTTACAACTATTTTTGAAAATAACAAGCTGTTACAATAGGATTATGTGACATTATACACCTTTCCTGTAGTATTTGTACTGCGTTGTGTGCACCTGTGCTTATGAGATCGGTGGCTTGTCACAGGCATCATAACTTTCTCTATACTCGAGCCAAGCCCAGTCATCCTTTCGCTTTTGCAGGGTCGCACCGAGTAGCAGTGCGTGTAATTTCCGAGACGAACTGTACGTATCAAAACCATGTCTGTTCAATAACTTAGCAACCTAGAAACAGTGTGCACGTTTGCATGTGCACCCTGGAAAGCTGCTCAGGATGCGCTGACGAACATGGGATTATTATGTCACACGAAGGCAGTACCACTTAAAGAGGGGAGGTGGCGATAAAAAAACATTTTGTTTTTGACCTAGAGCGATGAAATTTGGCATGCGTACTCATAAGTGCCTTGAATAGGGAAATATGCAGTTTCCTCATGATACCTTAAGTAGTTCTCAAGTTACATCATGCTACATGGTTTGATTTATAAGGTCTGCTCGTGGAAAGCCTTGCGCTATAACAAAACATGCCAGGAAGCTGCGAATGGTGTTGATCTTTACTCAAAAGAAGACTATTGGGTATGGCAACCTCAGAATTGTTTATCACTTCTCTTTTTTTTTTTAGCGAGGCTGCTTACACAAATTGTCATCATGACTGCTTACACAAATTGTCAGAAACAGTATCATGTACAAGTCATCTTCTAGAAAAAAAACTGGGCCATAAACAAGAATTCATAGTTGTCAGACCCTCAAAAAACGTTTTGGGATTCAGGAAAAAAACTGCATCAAAATCAGTCCAGTCATGCTACACTTTCCACGAGCAATGCACAATGTCGAAAACACTTGTGAGAAAAAGCCTGTCGAAAAGCTTTTTACAACAAACTTTCATGTTTCTGGTTCGATATTAATGAAAATTGGCACAGACACTAAGAATGGCATCACATCGCTTCCATAAATATTTCGAGGCAATACCACCAATGCTTGATGAGAGACAACTTATTTCTTCGTTAAACCTCGTGGAGATGCTGGAGGATTTATAAAATGACAAAAATAATTGCTGATTACTGTTTGCACAACCAACTGTATGCTGAAAGGGGCTGCATTTTCAAAATAATTCTTTTACAACACGAAATCTTGTGAACGTTTTCTTCAGCAACACTGCAATGAGCACACTTGCACTACAAACAAGAAGCCTTTCGAAAAATTCTTTAGATAGTAAAATGAAAACTAAGATCACACCCCCCTGAAGCACAGCTTAAGGAGCGTTACAGAACAAATGGAATCAAAATCTGTTAAAGGAGTGGTGACATTAAACTTATGAAATGCGTGTCCTTTGCTGTAAGCATTTTCTTCAGCTCCAGGCAGCATGATACACGCACTAAGATTCGTGAATTTTTGCTAAATAGTTTTTGCTCAACTTAAGTGCACAATTTTCAGTTTGGGTTTCGCGGCGTCAAGTTCGGCAGTGATGTCGATGCATAGGTGACTTGCCCACGTGACCACACAAAGCTGTGACGCACATCATGCTGAGTTTCGTCTGCTCTCACACGCACGTGCCACACAAGCGCCAGCGAAACAAACGTGCTGACAGTCACCATGGCCAGCTGCAGTAGCATCCAAGCAGTGGCAAGGCAAAATGCAGCCAGAAGAAAACAAAGCGTTTATATTTACAATATAAGTACAGAACCTGGACGAGGAAGCTGCCCGACGCTAGATGCACTGGCCTTTCATGGTCGCCGATACGCTGAAGGAGCGCGGGACAGCCACGCTGTTAAATGCGAGTAGCGTTTCTGACGGACAAGAACGCGTCAAGTGTCTCTTCAAAAGCACCCAGTGCCCTTGACGGACGCACCGTTTTGCTGCAAGGGATGCCAACACACTTGTCACTGCAGATCTGGTGTGACGTCACAACAACTGCAGTTGCTTCTCCTATTCAGAAATGTCAATGTTGCTGTGCAAGCGATGGGTCTAGATCGTGAGAGGAGGCATTCAGCTACACCTCTTTTAAAAGTGAATTAAAATATATTCTACGCGTTCATTTTCTTCGACCCTTCGTGTGCACAGTCCTTGCATACAAAGGAAACCCACAACAGGCTTGGGATAGCCTATAAATTTGGTGGCACCACCCCTTTAGGTGGTTGCCAAGATATCTGCTCCTCGAGCTGAGCATAATGTGAAAAAAACAGTTAATTGAGTATTGCATTTTAAGTTTCAATTTTTCTCTATGTCTCTAAAATGGCTAAAAATTGTGATCTCAGGTTTGTCTTCTGATATTTGGTTTCTCAGGCTTCTGCCCTTTGTCCAGTGTGCCTTTGCATTTTTTTTCATAACCTCCTTTTTTTGATTTAGGCAGAGCAAGCATGGATTAAAACCAAGCTTTTTGTATGAAGGAGAGGTGTGATAGGCATGACAGAAAACGTTGAAATTGAATATGACCATATACTGAAATTATTACACATATGTTTTGTGTTCAAGCTGTAATTTTTAAAATTACGTACTTGATCATAAATATTCACTGAACATTTTTTATATTAAGAGAGGTTTACTGCATCAGGGAAATGGCTCACGCCATGACAGCCTATGCCCTCTTTCCAAATAACGAAGTTATTGGCAGGAGACTGGTGGCACAGGAATAGCAGTTTGTTTATTGACGCGAAATGGGCATATAAAAATTCGTGCCCCTGCTTCTTGCATGCTTTTTTGCCACTCTAGCCGTGAAATGCAGGCCAGTCCCGGAAATGCTAATGTACGAGGCTTTCATTGTCTCAGAACATTGATAAACGCTCGTGGCGATACCAAGCGTGGTTCTAAGCGAGTCTAAATCGCATCATAAAAGCACTCTATATGACCATGGAGTGCACAGCACATAGACAGTGCAGGCGGCGTGTGATGCACTTGATGGTGACGTTCCCGGACGATGCACGAAATGTGTAGCTACGATGACAAAAAAATCGGTGCCCACTGCTCTTGGTATCGCATTTTCGAGTGACAATGCGCGAAACTGCTAGCCGCTGTTCCGAGCAATCCTTGGCAGTAGAAGAGCGGGGGGGGTTGACGAGCTTGATGCTATGGTCCGCCGTCAATACGTAAAATGCCTGTCCAACATTCCGAGGAGGTAGTGAGTGATGTGCTCCATTGCTTGCGAAAAAGCACGTCGCCACGAGTGCCCTAGCACGTCACTTTTGCCAGCAGTCTTGCCGTCAGCAGAGTTAGGCCTAATAACAACTCCGATAACACGCCGCGCTCGTAGACCACGTGCCCGCTCAAAGTAATTTGATCATGCATCCGTTTACAGCTCCTAACTAAAGCATAGTTATGTCCCAAGTGATTATCGAGCCATGAACACGTCAGGAAGTAGCGATTTTCGAAAGCCATGTCCTTGACACACAAGCAGCAGACGACGATCTCCTGGAGCGAGCACGAGGCCAATGGCAAGGGGAGCTGAGGCAACATGACAGCCACAGCCAATCAGGGGCCTCAAAACGACCTTCAAAAATTTGCTTTTTGTGCGCTTGTTCTTGACCCTTTGACTGCTTTGGACGAGCAGAGGTCGTCCCACCCAAACTGTCACCAAACTGCTTTGGAGGAGTAGAGCTTGTCCTAGCAGAATAGGTACTCCCCTCTAGCATTCAGGCGGAGAAGCGCGCATTTACAGGTCATATCGCATGTCATCCACTAGAAGGCAGCATTTTCTCGACGATTTAGTTTTCTTCTGTGGCAGGAGCCACGGAAGTGAAGACAGTGATGACGGGGAATGAGTAGCTCCTCCGGTAAAGATAAAGACAGTTCGCACATGAACAATGCGAGTGCCCGCCAGTGAAGCCACCTTGCGTTATTCCACATTTTGAAATTTTCCGCACAGCTTCGAAGCCTTCCGAGTGAAAATACCCCATGGGTGCTTAGCCTACATAAGTGAAGAAAGATGTGGCGTCTGTAACTGTTTTCGTTATAAGGTTATAATTCTTATTGGCAGCAGGTAGCTCATTTCTATGTATTGTTCAGAAATTAACTTTTTCTGTTGATTTGACCAAGTATGTGATGAAAATATTTTTTCAACATCGACTAGCTACTTTTCAGAACAACCAGAATTAAAATCCGCATTAAAAATAGGCACTTTTTGACCTGCAATTTTCGAAAAAAAAATGAGTAATTAAGGGGTTAAAAGGAGGAGCCAGCTGACGCGGGAAATTTGAACATGGAGAAACGCTCTTTCTGATGAGCCCAAGAAGCCAACTTCTGGCTGCATCATCGCGAAGCCATAATTTTATAATTTTTTAAAAGTAGCTGTTTTCTCATAATTTCCAGAATAATTTTCGCTACCTAAAAGGGTGAAATGAATTTTCCGAAGCACTTCTGCACGTTTTTCAGCTTAGATATTTTGGAATCAGATAGAAAAAGGGTTCTAGAAATTGAAAATGATTTTCAAAAAATAAATTTTTTCACCATTTTTTGTTATCCCAAAGCCACGTCCCCTCTTAATGCATAATACTAACGTAGGCCTATATGTATATTTTTGTATGTATGTTATGTAAAGACATGAACAATATTTTAATACTAACAAAGAAACCGTCAAATGCATGCAGTAATGAACGGTCATGTGGCTGAGTACATCGGGTCATACATGTTTTGCTGCCAGAGGCACTATAAGTCATTTTACATAACCTTCAATTAAAAAATAACAATAAAAATTCACCTCTCTCCCGAAAAATCACAGCATATCCACGGAGTGCATGATGATGAGTGGGGCGAAACGTCCATCCGTGCGTCTCTGCATCTGTCCGTGCATTCATCCCGTCTGTGCATCCATCCGCGCCTCCGTCCTTGCATGCATCCGTGCGTCCATCCCTCTGTCCGTCCATCCACCTATCCGTGCGTGCGTCCCTCGGTCCGTGCATCTGTCTGTCCGTCCATTCGTCCGCCCATCTAGTGAACACTTCAAGTACCGCCATCTCGCGTCTTTTCAACATACATTCAGCATATAGAAGTACCGCCATCCATCCAGTGGACGTTCCAAGGACTAAGCGAGAGGTGGCACTCGCGCACTTTCTTACGGCCTGCGCTCTGTGTCTACTTCCCAGCTTTCATGGCCTCTAGTTCATGGCTACATACTAGTTCACTATATTGATGGCCCTGCAGTCTAACCCTCGCTGAACCTTGCTAAAACCAAGGAGGTTATGCCCAGCGAGTTTAACGTGGCAACTCTTTCTGGTCAGATAGAGCTCAAAGTGCGTTCTTCTGATACTAGTTTTTTTAAGTAAGCATCAAATTCAAGGCAGATTTTATTGGAGATTAAGTCACCAATACTTGTCTCTGAAACTTAAGTCATCAGAAACAACTATTTTTTTATTTATGATTAACGTGCGTGGGTTTCCTCCTCAATTGAAAAGGGTGCACGCGTGCCACTCCTCTAGTCCAACCGTTGAGCTGACTACCTACTACTACTATGACGAAGACTACTACTACTACTCCTACATACATCACGGATGCACGACCCACGGCTTAGGGAGCTTTGCCCCCAAAAACAGGGTTGGTTTGAGTCAGTGCCACAGGCAATCTTTCTGTAAGCATAGCCATCTCATTTCATCTTCTCGGCAATTGCCGGCCCTTTAAAAAGTCCTGTGTCCCAACTACTACCATGCATAGCAATGAGCAAGCAGCACCTTAGACTACTGTCTGCCTTCATATACCACATATTATTGCCTTCCTTCTCACACTCCTGCCTTCTGCTGCCTCCCTCTCAGTGCAGTGCGCCCCAAAGATCGCAGCAGCTAGGTGATGATGCAATCTTGGACACCCAGTAGCAGAAAAGATAAACATGATGGAGAGCAATCACTTTTGTGGGGAGGAGAAAAAATTACTAGTGCATCCACTCCTAATAGTAGGGGACAAATGCTACAGACGCTGATGTGGCTAGGCATGGCCCGTAAGATCGCATCAGCATTAAAGCAACTTTAGGAGCTGAAAGCAGGGCAAGTCAAGCAAGCACAGAGAGGTTCACTGACTAATGTGTGATCTATGTACTTAATAACTCATGAGCATTAGGCAGGCTGAATGAATGGCAAAGCCTGCAAACTGGGTTGTGTGCCACATGCTGCTTGTTCACAGCAAACATTTTTTTAGTCCTCTTTTCTCGACTGCATTGCCGTTTAGCCAGTTTCGTGGAATGTAGACAAGCCAAGCAAAAACATGAAACAGAACAAAGGCTGTCATGCTAAGTACTAAAATGTTGCACAATCCTGACACTGTGCATTTTTTTTAATCATTAGTAAAATTTCATTCCATATGTCGTTCTTGAGCTTTACTTTGGGCCGTAACACCATTTTCTTCATTCCATGTCCCAAGTCTTGCACCGCATCATTCAGATATTACAATAATGGGCAACGATGTGTATAAGATAAAAATGGTTATAGGAAAGTTATGACTCCTCATTTGGGCTCGTTATGAGTCTCTCGCACACCTGAACATTGCATTTATGCAATAAAATAAACTATTACAGTTTTGCACAGTTCTCAGAAACTCGAACAATTAGTGACACACTAAATACTAGAGGTATTCAAAAGAGCCCGTAGGAATTGCAAACTAAGCACTCAGTTACAACCATCTATACATGATACAACACTTTACCTTAAAGACCTCAATTTGATATTTCTGTTACTTTGGCAGTGTCAGTAAAGTTTCTTATAGGTCCTTCGCATAAAGACAGCACATTACCTTCTTGTGCGCTCCAAAAAAGCCATTTCTGCATCCCCGATCCTGTAACGAGCCCAGTGGTCCTACAGAGGGGCAGGTCAGAAAGGCCATTCACTATGAGGTAGCAAACATCCAAGCTCTAGTCTTCGAACTCACCTCTGAGTGGGCTTCACAGCCGTCAACAAAAAGAGAGGGCCGAAAATTGCGCTGTCTGATGTCGCTACCTGGAGGCAGCCTGGACACTAGCTCATCAAGAGACGGCTTTGAGAGGACTTGAAATGATGACCGATCTTGGAAGGCAACCTAAAAGCAAGGCAAATATACGTCAGCTGAGATACAAGAAGAAGCACATGAGAAAGCGAAAACTGCAGAAGTGACCAATGAAGGGCCACCGACCTTCTAATTTAATAAGACATGGGTTATATAGGACTTACAACTTATTTCCTTGAACCCATCAGCAAAGTACTTTAGCTTTGACAAGAACTTCAAAAATTTAAGGAGCGCAAATATCTGTCATATCGATAAATGGTCATACTGTGCAAATCACATTTCCCGAACTTTCACCATTCACAACATGAAACCAAAGAAGTTTGACAAACGAAAATTCAATGCTGCATCAGTGTATGTCTGGCCCTTCTGGGACCAGTAGGAGTTCAAAGAAAGATAGAAGCTTGAAGCAATGAAAAATCCTCGAGACATGGTGTTTTAATCCAGGCAACTTTTCTACAAGTGGTCCTGAAGGAGCTGCCTTGAGGACGACGAGAAGCTGCGAACATTTTGACAAGATCCAATGTCAAAATGTCGACTCCAGTGACACCCGAAGTTCCAAGGATTTTCATTCTTTTGAGAAAAGGATAGTCAGGGAGTAAGAGGATGCTGTGATGACCGTGATTGTGATCACAGTCGGGCCTGTGGGCGAGCCGGCAGTGACATGGTCCACTGAACCTAGGAAACAGGCGTGCTGAGTCGGCCTACGGGTATTGGCGGGCGTGCCCAACCACATGGTCAGGGCATCTGCCTGGGCGGCGGTGTCATCGACCGCCATGGGTGTGCGACAACCAAGGAGCAGCATAAATAACACCAGGAGGCTCATCGACGCATTGAACCACCACGATGAATGCCACACGAGTCATCCCATAGGTGTATCTACCGGGGGAGGCAAGGGGGGGGCGGAGCATCGCAGTTTGAACAATGGTCATTTTCAGTTTTAGTCGGGGAAACCATCAAATGAGAAGGGTTACTTTTAGCCAGCAATCATTTATTTATATAATGAAATTTGTTTTACGCTTCTGCTGTAGAGACTGTTTTGAGCACTGTGCACTACAGCATTGCACAAAGGGCTATGAGTAGAGGCCCAACAATGTTAGAACATTCTGTCATGGCTTTATTCTGCTCTGACGGGTCTCAAATGTACACAATCATGGACGGAAACGTGGGAAGAAACCACTAAATATTCTAAGAACAGATAACACTGTTAACAGATAACACAGATAACTAACAGAATCCAGGTACAGGCTCTCCACGGGGCTAGTTCGAAAAGCACCCGTAAAGAGGCGAATGCCTAGATGGTGGATAGGGTCGAGTATCTTTAAGGCTGATGCTGTCGCAGACTGATAGATTATAGCACCGCACTGTAGACGTGTGCATACGAGGCTTTTATATAAATTCATCAGACATTTCCTGCCACTACTCCACGTAGTGCGTGACAACACTTTCAAAATATATACTGTTTTTAAGCACCTGTCTTTTAAATACTTGACGTGTAGGATGAAGGTTAGTTTTGTGTCTAATATTAGTCCAAGAAACTTGTGCTCGATCTTCACTGACAGAGGTTGGCCATGCAGGTCAATGTTGGGGTCAGGATGGAAGCCCCTCTTTCGGCAGAGCAAGACACAAGTGCTCTTTTGCGCGTTGAGTATAAAACCATTCTGATCTGCCCATTGAGATACCTTGTTCAACCCTAGTAGAACTTGACATTGGTACATTGAGATGTTGCACTATTTGAAACCCATCTGTACATCATCGACATATATGCACTAAAAATATTACATGGGAGAGACAGGTGCAAGGAATTCATTTTAACTAAGAAAAGTGTGTAACTCAATACACCTTGTTGTGGCACTCCTGTTTCTTGGACAAATATTCGAGATAAGACAGTGCTAACTCGGACACGGAATGTACGGTTGGACAGGTAGCTTTCGATGATTGTCAGCATTCTACCCCGCACACCTAAATGTGACAGGTCTCGCAATATGCCAAAGCACCATGTAGTGTCATATGCCTTCTCCATATCGAGGAACACAGAAAGAAAAAATTGCTTATGAACGAAAGCGTTGCGAATTTGTGTCTCAACACGGACAAGGTTGTCAGTGGTGGACCGAGCCTCTCGAAACCCACACTGGTATGGGTCAAGTAGGCCATTAGTTTCAAGAAAGTGAATCAAGCCCCTGTTTATCATTTTCTCAAAGACCTTGCAAAGACAGCTGATCAACGCTATTGGTCTGTAGCTGGAAATTAGGAATGGGTCCTGGCCTTGTTTTAGAATTGGGATAATGATCGCTTCCTTCCAGGCTGAGGGTAGCTCGCCGGAAAACCATATCGCATTATACAGGGAGGAGAGCTTTTTAGGTTTCAGTGGACAGATGTTTCAACATTTCATATGCCACACGACAGCAGGTGAGTGAGGCTTGCAGTTCTGCCAAACAGAAAGGTTCATTGTATGGCTCGTGAGTTGTGGGTTTGGGCTCTAATCTCTGTTTTTCTATCCTGCTTTTTTTATCGTTAGAATGCTTCCCTATAGTGTGATGAGCTGGATACCTGTTTGAAGCGCGCCCCGAAAGTGTTCGCCTGGTCTACCAAACTCTCCCTTTGTGTGTTCACTAGAGGAAGTGTGTGAGCTTGTCGTCCTGCTACCTGACCAACGATGTTCCAGACTCTCGCCTCATCTGTGTATGAATTAATGCCTGATAAGAATTTATGCCAACTTTCTCTTCTCGCCTGTCGGCGTGCCCTCCTTCCTTGCGACCTGATGTTCTTAAAGTTTACAAGATTCTCGGCTGCAGGCGAGTCTCTAAGCAATTTCCCTGCCTTATTTTGTTTTTTGTGCATATTACAACACTTATTACTGTACCATGGGACCCGTCGTTTGCCTGACGGTCCACATGTTTGTGGTATACATTTCGCTGCAACATCAATCAAAAAAGCTGTCAGGTAGCTCACAGCAGGTTCTATGCTTAACATCCCCACATCAGTTCAAATTAGGAGAGTAATTTTTTAAACTGTTCCCAATCGGCTCTATCGGTGAGCCATTTGGGAACCTGTGGAGGACATATATTTGATATTGATTTGCTGAGAACTATAAAAAATGATCTCTACCGTATGAATTATTGATGAATTCCCATTTAAACAGAGTAGGAGTGATGGAGATGTTATGCTGAGGTCTATTGACGAGTAGGTATTGTTAACAATATTGTATTATGTTGGCTTTTTACGATTCAGGAGGCACGCGCCAGGAAAAAAAAAAGAACTGTTCAATCAGACGACCTCGCGCATCGCAACGAGTGTCGCCCCATAAGCTATTATACGCATTAAAGTCCCCTAGGACAACATAGAATTCGGGGAGTTGATCTATGAATGACTGGAATTCCTGTTTATTGAGTTGGTGAGGCAGGGATATGTAAATAGAGCAAACGGTGACCAGTTTGTAGAAGTGAACAGCTCGGACAGCCACCGCCTCAAGGGGTGTCTGAAGTGGTAAATGTGCACAAGCTGTTCCTTGATTAACTACGACGGTAACACTGCCAGATGATGCAACAGCATCATCCAGATCTTTTAGAAAAATAGTGTAACTGCGTAGGAAGCTTGTGTGCTTGGATTTTAAGTGTGTTTCTTGCACACACAGCACTTTTGGTGTACGTTTGTGTAGAAGTTCTTGGATATCGTCAAGGTTTCTCAGCAGTCCTCTGACGTTCCACTGTAGTATTTGTGTCGTTTTATTGTTGTGTGGTGCTGTGTGTAGAAAAGTGTTGATATAGGTTGTAGGGCCTTTTGGGGGCCCTGTAATTCGGGGTTTTTCTTTTTTGGTGCGCACCAAAGAGTTGCGTGAGGCACTAGAGGAGGGGGACTTGTATCCATCACCTCCTGCAAGGTGGCGGATAATGCCTGATTAGCAGGCATGTTCACAGAAATTTCGGACCTAACTGCCGGTGCAGTGGTCCGAGGTCCGGCAGACTCTGAAGTCGGCTGAACCTGTTTAGCAGGAGGCAGAGCAGCACAGGCTACGTCAGCCTTGGGCGCAGACGGTGCGACCGCGGTCACACTTTGTGCAACAATCGCAGATGCGGAAAGATGTGATGTGGCCCCCTGGTACATCACATCTGCAAAGGAGGGAGAATGCTTGTTGCGGAGAGAAAAGCGCTGGCACCTCTTGAAAAGACAGATTGGATATAACTTCAAGTTCAACAATTTGTTTTTCTTTTTTCCAGGATGGGCATGACCGCGAGTAGGCGGGATGGTCTTCTCCGCAGTTCGCGCAGGGGGCTGCAGCAGTACAATCATTCAATGGGTGTTCGCTGGAGCTACAGTTTGCGTAAGTAGCGCTTTCTCTGCAGCTTTGCGACCCATGTCGAAAGCGCAGACATTTGAAACACCTACACACATCGAAACACCTTGGTATGTAGGGCCTGACAAAAAGCTTGCAGTAGCCGGTCTCAATTGAATTGGGTAAGTCACTGGTACCGAAGGTGATCATTATATGTTTTTTTGGTGCTTCTTTTTTGTTTTGTTATATCACTATTCTTTGGAGCTTCACTACGTTCTGGTCTTCCCAGACTTCCAATAGTTCACTCTCTGATAATTCAAGAAGGTCGTCATCAGAAATGACACCGCAAACTGTGTTCAAGGATCTGTGGGGGCCTATGAAAACTGGGACATCCCCAAACGCTACTAGTTTAGATAGGTTGTCGTATTGGAGCTTGTCGCCCACCTCCAAAATGAGGTCGTCGCTTCCCAACTTGGTTACACGATACGCGAGGGGCCGATTGCTTCAGCAGGTGTTTTTGAGACAAGAAAAGGTGAGATTGCTCGGACTGCTTTGTTTTCTTTCTGACTATGCCCGACATGAAACTTGGGGAAAGACTACTCTGGTTTTGAGAAAAGAAAGGATTTTTCCATGCACCACCTTTTCGGGCGGCGATCAGGGAGGGGGGAGGAAAAAGTTGGCCATACAGATTGTGTAAAGTTCGGCGGCGATGGTGGCCACCCACTACCTACCCAACAAGTGGACGCTACAAGGTTTAAATAGAAAAGACTTGGAGACGCCAGCCATGCATCGTTGCTATAACCAAATATAACTACCCAAGGTTCGGCAACTAACTACACAGGGTTAACCCTTGCCGCCAGGAAATTTGGAAGTAAACGGAGAAGAGAAGATGACAGGACAGATAAAAAGTGAGAGATGAAAATGAAGTTGTAGAGAGAGAGAGATAGGAAAAGGCGACTGCCAATTTCTCCTGGGTGGGTCAACCCAGTGGTGCCGTCTACGTAAAGCCGGGGCCAAAGAGGTGCGTTGCCTCTGCCGGGGGGCCTTAAAGGTCCAACCACCCGGCATCGGCTCAACCCCCAGGATCCCCCTTTCCCCGGACACGGCAAAGCCATGCACGGCTCGGCGTGAGAGAGAGTCGAAACCCCCCCATTGGCTCAGGTCCATGGTGTTGCCACACACCGAATGCCTGCTTGTGCAGATGCCCCTGATGGGGTGCTCATTAAGTTTGCTAAATATTTCAACCCAGTGTTTATACTGCGGTTACCTATAGGTTAAAACCGAGATTTTATCCTTCCCATCACGCACTTTTATACGAACGTGCTGTCCATAACAACTTAGCATCACCAATCTCACGCCTCCGTGTATTATGGTGTTATAAGTGTTATCTGGTTCAGCCGTCTAGTTGTGCACGCCGTATTGTCACTAGTGTTTCTGTGTGTACTACCGAATGTTTACGTTGTGGCACAGTGGCACAATGGGCAAACACCTGAATAGCTACATGGCTGGCTACACGTTAAAAATGGTCGAGTTTGCTCTCGAGCACTGGAAGAGTGCCACTGGCAGAAAATTCGACGTAGACAAAAAATGCGTTCCGACAATGATGCGCACAAAATAAAAAACTGCAAAAGACCAACTGCAAAAAGCGCTCTTTCCGAGGGAAGCCGTGCAGGTTTCCGGAACTAGAAGAAGACTTTTTTCGCTATGTGACTGAAGTGCGGAACGATGGATATGCACTGACAACAGAGATGCTGCACGTAAATACACTAGCCCTGGCAAGTGCAAAGGACGTACCGGCCGGGACTTTCAAGGCTAGTGCTGGCTGGGTGCGACGATTCATGAAGAGAAAGGATCTCTCCTTTCGGCGAAGGTCCGCATTGTGCCAGCGTTTATTAGAAGACTACACCAATAAGGTGCTCAGTTTCCACAAGTACTTAATCGGCCTTCACCATGAGAATAATTATCTACTGTCGCAAATAGCGAACGCAGATCAAACCACTGTGTGGTTTGACTGCCCGGAAAATTACACAGTGGAACAGAAGGGCAAAAAGAGCGTCGCCGTGCGGGCCACCGGAGCGGAGCGCCATCCCCGTACGTTGTGTTAAAAAGAAAAAGAATTCCGAATGAAGTGTTCACCAAGGGAATTATTGTTCAAGCCCAAGAAAAGGGTTGGATGAACGATGAGCTGGTTCTCGACTGGGTGAAGTGCGTCTGGCAAAACCGACTGGGAGCATTGTTGGCCAAACAGTCACATTTAGTGCTAGACAGCTTCCACGGTCACCAGACCGATAATGTGAAAGAGCAGCTGTGCCGTGTCGGCACAGGCATGGCCGTAGTTCCAGGCGGCCTCACTGGAATGCTGCAGCCTTTGGACGTCAGCATTATTCTACCTTTTAAGGTTGAATTCCAAAGGCTCTACACTGAATGGATAGCAAGCGGCAGCCACAAGCAGATGCCGACTGGAGGGCTGAAGAGGTCACCACTTGCCATTTTCTCGGTTGGGTACTATCGGCGTGGAGCTCGGTGTCGACGGACGTCGTATCCCGAAGCTTTAAGGTAACCGGCCTATCCGACAGCTTGAATGGCACCAAGATTTACTGTTTGTGAGAGGATGATGCTCTGCAACACGCCATCTCGAACTCAGAGTCTGAGGACTCGTTGAGCGACGACGATATATGCTGCAATAAACGTTATTCGTTTGGTAACTGGTAGATTCTCTCTCTTTTTTTTTGTGTCAAAAAAATTGCATGTCGCGTTTACGGGCCACACTGAAAATTGGTTGTCGTTTCTTGAAAAAAAAAGTGCGGCCCTTGCATGTGTTTATAGGATAGTTCAGGTGGCACAGGAATTCTACACAGAATTATCCCCTCTGAAAATAAGTCAATCAATCTAGAATTAAAGTAGCAACAAGGAAGATACGAAAGTGCGATATGTACCTACAGACGGGATTGAAAAGGCCATGTGGGATGTGCCACGCGGAAAAGTAGCTGGCGATGGGGAAACAACAGTCGAGCTAATAAAAGAGGGAGGAAAATTTACTTTGAAAAAACTAGCTACACTATCAAGATGGCAACAGTTCTAGTGAGCAAAAAATGCTGACATCATACCAAATATAGAAGAAAGCAGACATAAGACTTCTATGGCCATCAGCTTACTTTCGATAATATGCAAAATATTTGCAAAAGTAATCTCATACAGGATAAGAAAAAACTTGACTTCAAATAAACCAAAGAACAAGTGAGCTTCAAAAAGGCTATTCTAAAATGAATCACATTCAAGTGATAAATCAGGTAATGAAGAAAACTGCTGAGTACAACAAACAGCATTACTTAGCCTTCATAGACTACGAAAAGGCATTAGACTCCGTAGAGATATCTGCAGTTTTAGAAGCTATAAATTGACAAGGAGTGCCTGAATCTTATGTCGATACCTTAGCCGACACCTACAAGGACTCCACAGCTACCTTATTTCTTAGAAGAAAAGCGATACAATTGCAATGAACAAAGAAGCAAGATGAGGAGACACAATATCCCCAATGTTGTTCACCGCATGGTTGGAGGAAGTGCTTTTAACAGCTACACTGGGTGGAAACTAGAATCAAGGTTGACGAAGAATGGCTACACAACCTACCGATTTCAGACGACATCGAGCTCTTCAGTAACGATAGCAATGAACTGCAAAAGATGATCGAGGAATGAATGAAACTGAGAAAGTATGAAGTTAGGCGGAAAATGAATATGGCAAAAACAAAAATATTATTGAATAGAATGACAAAACAGAAAAAATTTGAGAAAAAAAACCCTACACCGGAGTATATACGAGAATATGTATACCTAGGACAACTACTCATGTAGCATCTAATCACAAAAAAGAAATTCACGGAAAAATACAATGGGCTGGAACGCATTCGGCAAGCACTCAGTAGAAATGAGGTTAGGAAATTTGACACTATAATTAAAGTGAAAGGTATACAACCACTGCATACTGCCACTTCTGACGGATGAAGCTGAAACATGCAGATTTACAACACAACTCGAGCAAAAGCCGAAAACCACGCAGCATACAATGGAACGTAGAATTATAGGAATAACATTGAGGAGACTGCAGAGTGGGCAAGCGAACACATAGAAGTTGCACATATTCTAGTTGACATAAAAGTAAAAAAAAAGTACCTGGGCTGGTCACGTAATGCGTGGAATAAACAACCAGTGGACAATAACAGCAAAATATTGGTTACGAACAATTAAAAACACTATCGGGGAAGGAGGAGAGTTATGGCGTATTCGGTTGAGCATTTTCAAGCGTTCTGGAGCGCTTTCACAAGTGGCTGCGCCTTCGGTTGGTAGAATCTTAGCGCTCGGACTACCTTAGGTTGGTTCTTTCAAAACCCCAGCCTCTGACTCAGAGTGCTCCCGACCGTTCTGATTTCGAAGTGAAAGCGTGGCGCGATCTGACCTGGAGAACGGTTCAGGTGACACAAGCCAGCCGATCACATACATGGCTGCCGGCAGGAGAATGAGATGAGGGGCTCTCACGAGGTGAGAGGGTCTCACCGGACGCGTAATACTTCGTGCACGTGCATTGTTTATGGCATTTTTGTGCAGGTATGGGGCGAGTTCACATGTACGAAGCCATAAATGCACCATGTCAATAATGAGGTGGCAAGGAAAGGCCGAGGAAACGTCAATGCTGTCGTTAAAGCAGCTCGCAGACAGCCTCGTGATTTGCCTAGAAGATAATATTTTGTACGAGGACGTTGGCCAGATTTTTGTGCTGAACTCAGAAAGCTTTTGCTACATCCAGACATGTCAGAGAGAGAGATAATATAAAAAATGTCAGGCATGTCAGAACACTGAACTGATCGGCATCATTTGTTGGCGCGGTGCACCAATGTTTACCACGAATGGGCTAGCCTGCACGTGCGCGCGCTTCTTTCCTTACGGCCTTCTCACCCATCGCGAATACAATGGGAGAGTTTCTGAGTGTGTTTCGTCACCCATCGGCGGTAAGGGCACGCGACCCTGACTTTGCATCTTCTGCGCCGCTCACACGGCACAAGGGGGTTCGTCGATGTGAAACTGTGGAATAAGGGTTCTTGACGAAGAGGCGGAAGGGGATTATTGAAGAAATCAAGGATAGATGGAGGATAGTTTACTAAAAAGAAACTAATTTACCAGATGGCTTCCCGCTTAATGTAGGTATTGTTTATTAAAAGATAACTAATTTACCAGACGGCTTCTTGCTTAATGTAGGTATGTATGTGCTTATAGATAATAAAAGCTGAAGCTTAGAGAAAATGCGGAAGAATCGGCTAATGAGAGGCATAATTCAGAAGGCATAAAGCACTGGCAACCATCAGAGAGATAGAACAATGCCACACCTGTTCTGCAATCAGAGAGCACTAAACATCTTTGGCGCTTGGTCTCATTGGACAACGACGTCGCAATTACGAAAGGTCGCTCACCGAATGACGAGCGTGCCTCCTCTTTCCTAGCTATTTTACATTTTTCTTTATTTTTCTAAATACATTTGGAGTGTTTCCAGGGCCAATATCTGCTGTCTGCAGCCTGAGAACTCTTTTAAACACGTACGTGCGTTGTATATCTAATGGCTGAAAAGCTGCGTATAAGGAGAAAGAAAGTAAAAAAAAAGAGAGGGCCCTTGCTGCTGAATAACGTCTTCAGACGGCATGCACAGAGAGTGATGGTGTGCACTGTCAATGTGTTAACACCACCTAGAAAGTGGGCGCGAGGCCCACCACTACAGGAGCAAGCGCTGCAATCGCTGGGACGTGCAGGGTTGGATCATGTGATCTCCCCTCCCTCTGGCAAAGGAAAGTTGGCGGTTGGATGCGCTGTTTTTAACGGCGACTTCACGGTGTGTAAATTTTTTTACAGCGTTGTATTGCTGTGACTTCACCTGTGCAATCTTCTGTAGACTACACAATGCAGAAAGTGGCAGCAAACGTAAATGGCGGCGTGCCACAGTGCGCTACGTACGCGATGCCACTGACGCGGCCACTGGCAATGCCACTGTCACCTCTTTTTTGTTGTTGTTGTGGTGGTTACTATTTCGAGCCCATGGGGTTGAAATGAGCATACTCCATGAATGTTCACATCAAAGCAGAACGTTTCAGTTTCTGCACGAGAGCTTCGTTCACAATAAAAAATGAATGTGCAAACACTTTATTATGTATATTATAAAATGGGACTCTGAATCGCCAAAGAGTCAAGATATAGCCCGGAAGTCCAGTTTCAAGTCCAGTTTCTTTCCTTTTGTTTCCATTATTTTTACCCTGTCCTGGTCTATTTCGTGGCCAGTTGCTTCTACGTGTTCGACCAGCCCATTCGACGAAACCTTCTTTTAGATCATACATGTGCGCTCAAGTCTATGCTAAAGCTTACTTCTCTCTCCAAGCTAACAATTACCACTGTCTGCGCCACCACCATCTTCCCCGGACGTCCGTCTCCATGTCTGTACCCGACCACGCGGGTTTCCATGCTAGTGGTGTTGCCAGCCAAGCTCGTGCCTCCCTGCCCCCCCCCCCCCCCCCCGCTTCCGCCGAAATTTTCTCATGGCATATGACGCACAAAATAACGGTTGTCCACACTTGCCTGCCCTGCCCCAGTTCTAATCAAGGTGGTGCCCCTCGGGGAAAAAAAAAATTTTGCCAACGCATCTGCCGTTCACGACTTCAGCTCACAGAAGTTCTTGCTTATAGATTACGTCTGTACAGAATGAGCCCATAGCCACTGTCACTTCCTCTTCATGCTGTTTTCATCCACAGGCGTAAACGTGGTAAGCTTCAAAAGCAGATTCCTCTTCGAAGAGCTGCCGTGAAATATCACACAGCTTATGAATGAAACTGCAAAAAAAAAAAAACTGGACACAGGTAATTTTACTGAAACGTGAAATTGCCGTTTAGATCACGGTACGCAAGACCTCGCAGCATGCTCAAGAATGTAATAAAATAATTCAACTGGTGGGTCAAAATTTTAAATCACGATTTACCCCTTTGTGAAAACTGGAATTGAACCAATAATTCATAATTTTCACACATGTGGGGCTAGATGACGATCGAATGTGCAACGTGTGACCACCGTAGAACATAATGGTATTTAGAGCACATAAATAGACAAGAAACGAGAGGCAGAAGTAGACAGATGAGCATGTAGAAATTTTGCCCAATAAATATTAGGAGCGTGCCAAGGAGAAAAGTTACAACACTGAATGAGGCATGGGCGTGAGTGATTCTCACATTTGCTTACAATCATAACAGAAAGGTCGTCGCTGGATGCGGCTGTAAGAATGCCCCATTGCTCCCCACCACACCATGCTTCCCACAAAACGGGGAATTCGCTTGCGCTGTGCTTTCTAGGGTTATGTGCGCTAAACATAAATGTAGTTTGTGCATGCTTGTCATGTTAACCTCGGCCCGTCTTTAGATAAAAACCTACAATGAATGAAGTAGTGTAGTTGCACACATTTATTGCAGCAAAGATACGTCTCTTTGGCATTAATACCTATTTGATTCTTCATTTCGACACAGGACGACTTGTTATCTTTTATAGAGGCAGCGTGCTCGGCCGCCGTGGTTGTTTCATTTAGGTGGTCATAGCAGACGACGCCAGCAGTCAGGCATTGTGAGAAGCGTAACACTTTTCTGGGGCACTTAATTAGCACTTCGGACCATCAGAGAAGAAGCTGCAGCAGTATTTTACTGATTTAGTTGAGTGAAGTACAAGAATACTAATAAAAATAGAAGTCGCGAAAGCAGCTGCGGGTTGCGCACGAGAAGGCGGAGGAGCAATCCAACTATGTATGTCACAGGGATGCCTCCGCATGATGGTGCTACGGTATGTCCTTGCGCCCAATATTGATTCCGGAGACCCCAAGCCCTTTTGCAATTCCTTTGTACTGCAAGCCACGCCCATGAAGAATGTGAACGAAGTATGCAGCTGCTTACGCTCGCAAGCCGCTTGCCCCGGAACTAAAACTGTAGTGCAAATGAGTCCTGCGTCATCTTACTAGTTCGGAGACCAACATGTTTAGAAACGGAAATTGACAACATTACAACTTTTCGGCAAGTAAGCAGCTGTTTTTTTTTTTTAATTTGTATAAGTTTTCTTGTGGCTTATTGCTACGAGCAGGTTGTTGTGGATTGCCTTTTATCTCTAGTGTGGCTTGCTTTATTTTGGGATTTACCCACAACGGCTGCATTTCATTCGGTGCTTTGTCAATGTTCAGTCTACAGTAATTTTTTGAGCCAAGAAGGCAGTCGCACAACCTTCAGTGCATGCATTACGCACATGGATATATATTAGCTGTGTAAAGGTACATTGCTGTGTTCCGTTACTGCCGCTCGATCGCCATGATTCCGTATTGCAAGTCCCGTTCGGAGAAAACACCTGGTGTTCCTTTTCACCAATTCCCAAACAATACTGAGCTGTGCACCAAGTGACAAAAGAATATTGCGAGAGACAACCTCATCATCAAAGACAAGTCTGCATCGACAGTCGTATGCAACAGACACTTGCATGATGAAGACTATGTACCTGCGTTCCGCGCCTACTCTTTTTGAGAACTATCTGTCCTACATGATTTCATGTGCATAAAATCCTCGCAAAGATCCTGCTTCACGAGTTTGGCACCTACGTGAAACATCAAGGAAGCAAAAGACGGTGAGCAACGAAACAGATCAGAATGTTGGAACTTCACATGACGTTTCGCTGAACAGGAAGCAGCAAGTGTTTGTGCGCAAACAATAAACAGCGATGCTCATCTGGTGGGTCGATACCAAACTATGATAGGACGATTGCGCTCCCAAGTGTCACACCATCATTTAAAAGGCAAGAAAGTGCAGTGATTGCTGAAAGAAAAAAATGTATCCCAATATTGTCGTGAAAGCAAGCACTACGCATGCGTTAAGAAAATCGCAGCAGATGCACAGAAAGGAAAGCAAAAGGTCGTGTTTCTTTTACTATAAATGAAATGTGACGGAAGAAAGTATTCAGTGTACCCAGACGATTTTGTAAGTGGTGTGTGGTATGACGCTTTTTGTCACAAAGAGGCTACAATCATGTGCACACTGCAGGGCTTGTGACACTGCCAACAAAGTGCACTCTCCAAAGGTGCATAGGTTCAAGCCCAGCATCATCAGGTATGAGTAACGCCACAAAACATTTGTGCGCCTTCAATGATTAAGCAACTTGTTTTTCAACTAGCAGTGAGTGGAGAAGCACGCCCGAACTCATGTGCTGGCGTGGCGCGCGCTGTACATAGCCGCGAAAGATGGCAGGATCGCAGCGCCCCCCTCAAAGGAGTGGCGAGAGGCATGTACTGCACCTGTTTCGAAGGCCGTAAGAAGAGAGCGCGCAGGTGCAGTCTAGCCCAGCCGGGTGTTTACCCGCCAGCTTACCGCACTGGCTGCACAGTGGTGCTACAGGCGCGCTGCTCTAAGCGCCCTGAGAGCAACCGATGTATTCGGTTGGTACGCTGCCTCTGGCGCTCCGACTGCGAGCTGCCTCTGCGTCTGGCGACTCTGAGCCAGAAGACCAGAACGACCAACCGAATAAGCCATTAGATAGAGTGATGAAATTAGGAAGTTCGCAGGTATAAAATAAAATCAGCTCACACAGGATATGAATATGTGCATGACCGACAGTGGATGGCTAACCAATCTACTGTCAGTCATGCATGCTTTCACCAGCTTCCAAGAAGTGTAGTGAGCAAACACCGTAACTGCTTAACACGTGAAACTGACCCATCCACTGTCGGCCATGCATGTGTTCCCCGATTTTCAAGAAATGTAGTGTAGTGAGCCACGGCTGGGCTAAACTGCAGCTGCGCGCTCACTTATCATGGCTTTCGCATTGGGTGTAGTACATACCTCCCGCTGCTGCTTTGAGGGGGGCGCTGCGACGCTGACCATCCTCAGCGGCTCCATGCAGCGCTGGCAACGTTGGCACATAAGTTTGGGCACACTTCTTCACTCACCGCACGTTGAAAATTAAATTGCCTAATCATTGAAGGCGCACACACAAATGGCTTATGGCATTGCTCATACCCAATGATGTTCGGCTACATACCTCTGAAGAGTGCACTTCGTTTGCAGAGTCAGAAGCCCCAAAGTGCGAGCATGACTGTAGCGTCTTGGGGACAGAAAGCACCATATCAAACACTCCTTATAACAACTTTGTCTGGGTATGCTGAATGGTTTTTTCCGTCCCATATTATTTGATGCAAAAGAAACAGGGCCTCTTTCTCTCCATTCTGTGCATCTGTTAGAATTTTCTTAACACATGCGTGGAGCTTGTTTTCACGATAATATTCGAACATCTTTTTCCTCATTTTTCAGCAATTGCCGCACCTTTTCAGGTTTTGAACAATGGTACAACACTTGCAATAGCAATCTTCTTATCATGGTTGGGTATCAGCCCACGCGATGAGCGTCGCTGTTCGTTGTTTGCGTGCAAACACTTACTGCTCCTTGTTTGTTTAAAGCATCTTGTGAAACCGCAACATGTAGATGTGGTTCGTTGGTCTCCACTTCTTGCTTCCTTGATGTTTGACATAGGGGCAAAGCTCTTAAAGCAAGATCTTTGCGAGGCCTTGAAATCAAGCACGACGAATAGTTTTCGAAGAAAGTAGGCGTGTAGTCAGAAAGAAGTTTTCAGATGCGGCATGCAGCCACATAGTCTTCATTGCAGAAGTGTTTGCTGCATACAACAGTCGATACAGACTAGTTCATATGGGTATAGCACACCCCGACAAGGACACAAAACAGATACAATTGGCGCTACTTGTTGTGGTGTGCTATACCCTTATGAATGATGAACTCCAACCAACTAGCACGGCAACGCGCCTTAGCAGACTCGATGATGAGGTTGTCTCTTGCAATATCCTTGTGGCATTCAGTGCACAGCTCAGTATTGCTTGGGAATTGGTGAAAAGAAACACTGGATGCTTTCCTCGAATGAGACTTGCTATACGGAGCACAGCAATATACCATCACACAACTAATATATATCCATGTATGTACTGTGCATACTGAAGGTTGTACAACCGTGTTCTCGAGTCGAAAAATCACTGCAGACTGAACACTGAGAAAGCACTGAATGAAATGCAGCCACGGTGAATTAATCCCAGAATGAAGCAGGCCCCACTAGAGAGAAAAAGAAACTGACAACAACCAGCTTGTAGCACTAAGTCGTAAGAGAATTGATACAAATTTCTTAGCAAGAAGCAGCTTACCTGCCGAAAAGTTGGAATGTTGTGAGTTTCTCCTTTTAAACATGTTCTTCCACGAACTCGAAGAATAGCACAAACTCCTTTGCATTAGAGAGTTTTAGTTCCAAGGCAAGTGGCTTGCGAGCATAAGTAGCTGCATTCATTGCATTCTTCATGGACGTGGCTTGCAGTACAACGGAATGCAAAAGAGCTCGGAGTCCCCGGAATCAGTGTTTCCAGGTGGTGTTAACACGCCTACCACCACTCTCACGGCGTGCAGTTCAAAGGAGTTATGAGCAACAAGAGTCCTCTCTTCTTTTTGTAATTTCTCCATATAAGCAGTTATTTTTAACCATCAAAGATACAACACACGTACATGTTCCAAAGAGCTGTCAAGCTGTAGACCTCAGCTTTTAGCCCTGGAAGCCACGTCAAATGTATTTGGGAAAATAAATAAACAGAAAATAGCTAGCAAAGAGAAGGTGTGCTCATCTTTTCGGTAAGCGACCTCTCTTAATTGTGGCCTCGTTGTCCAAGAGACCCAGGTATTTTATGCTCTCTGCTAGCAGAACAGGTGCAGCATTGTTAATCTCTCTCTCTTCGCTACCAGAGCTTTATGCCTCCTGCATTATGCCTGGTTAGCCGATTCTTCCGCATTTTTACTAAGTTTCAGCCTGTATTATTCATGGGCACATGCATGCCTACATTATGCGGTGAGCCGTCTGATAATATTAAGTTTTTCTAGAGACGATCCTTCTACTCTCGACTTCTAAAATATCCCCCCCGTTCCCTCCGCCGAGACCCGCCATTGTGTGGTTTTAAATCGAGCAACTCTTGTGCCGTGTGCACGACGCAGGAGACACAAAGTCAGAGTCACAGCCCCCCTACCGCCGACGGGTGGCGAAACATACTCAAAAACTCTCCCATTGCTTTCGCGATGGCTGAGAAGGCCGCAAGGAAAGAAGTGCATACAGATACAGTCTAGCACGGCCGTAAGTGAGCAAGCACTATAATTGCTTAATACGTGATATTGTTGAAGCGTATCAGATTGCACAGTTGGGTGACAACTGTGTCAGCACCCTGTCAATCACACAATTGCCCAAAGAACTGGATCATCTACAAAGGAGATTTTCGTAATCTGTCTTAGTTGTGCTGTAGGTGGCCTACCTGTGCTATGTCCTGCCACGTGGTATACTATGAGTGGTTATTTTATGTATTTATGGGTGGGTGTTTTGATAATTAATTGTTAAGAGTCAGCGCTGTAAGGGTTCCCTTTCTGTGATTTTCGCACTGTTTTCAGAGCATGTACAACCAACAATGCCTGCTTTTTACACTTTTGCATGTACATTCCTACAACTGAACATGTTGAAATGAAAAACTCCACAACTAAGGTTAACTCATGCAGCAAAGATATGTAGAATTAAGTACAACTGACAAAAGGAAACCAGAGAGTAAACTGAAAGGTTGTAGAAAGTGACAGGAAAATTGAACCACACACTTCTCCAGAGCAGGTGTGCAATGTAGGTAAAGCTGAGGCCAAAGAGGTGTGTTGCTTCTGCCAAGGGACCATACAGCTCCCCCCACTGGCTATTGACTCGAACAGCAGGATCACCTTTCCCCCCAACACAGCTCACAGGAACTACACAGAAGAAAATCTGACCCCATTTGCATGGGCTTCCTTTGTTGCAGTACACAAAATGTCTGATGACACAGATGTTTTCTTGGGGAGTTCGGAAATGACAGCCCACCAAAAAAAAGCATAGCTAAGTGACATTCATTCCCCCAGCAAGGTGAAAAAAATATTTTAGCCCAGCCTCGCTTCCCCTTTTAGCAGTAGAATTAAAAAACAAATGCATTACCGAAGCAGTGCCATCCCTTCCTCGATTGATGGTCTCCTCGTCCAAAATGATTCTTACAAGCCGAATGCTATCACAGTTGAGGAAGTTCTTAAACCATTGGGAAGCTTCTTGCGACACTTCCGTAGCCTTGTAACTGTTCTTCCGGACCCTGAAAGCAAATAATTTGTGTAGATCAGTGATTAGGTCAAATAAAACAGACAGCCTAAGATATGATCAAACAGAAAGCATTATAGTAAAGTGCGTGTGTAAAAACAAGACAACAAGAACATCTTGTGAACAGTAAGAGTGCTGCTCTTAAAGAAGGACACTCAATTAAAGAAATGTTTTTAATTATGGATGAATTTCGATCAACCTTTAATCGTTTACATATTTTGACATGCTGATTTTAAATATGCAATTACTTTTTCTGTGCAACAAGTACTTTTCAAGATACTGAGAAAAATAATGTTTCTTGCATTGACTAATTTGGAGGTGAGTTTTCTCTTGAATGCGGGTAGTGATGAAAGACAGTGGCATATCAAAATGATGTTGTATGGTCGGAGCTTGCAGTGCTACAAGAATAAATGCTCTAGACTGATTTGGGCCAAAGTTACCGCATGTCAAACTTTTGTAAGCAAAAAGCTTTGGTAACACCCTAGAGGAATTATTACTTTTTGAAAACATCTCTCATATTATTCCTTCGAGTTTTCTGCCTACTGCACTCTCCATTTGTCCCCTTTTCTAAAAAAAACAAGAATCAACAATGTGATAAGTATGACCAGAGATATCGTCACTCCGAAACTACACGATGATCAAAAACACAGTTTTGAGAAAATCAAAAAAACATTTCCAGACAAATAACAAATAATTATGAAAATTACTTCAACACTAAAGTCATCAAGGATGATACAGGGGTTCAATCAGGCAAGAATTAACATTTTCCAACAATCTCGAATTAAATTAGGGCATCTCAAAATTCACTTATAAAACCCAATAATAACTTCAAAAAGAATTATTTTTAGTAATGTTCTTTAATGATATATAGTTATATACTAGTCCTACTGCACTTGTTAATTTACCACGTTTCTGACAAAAAAAGAATTATTGAGACTGGTTGAGTAGAACCAGAGATATTGTTGTTCCAATATGACATCATTAGAAATGTCACTTTGAGGAAACAGATAAAAAAACATTTATTTACACACTCTCCCTCCAAAGAAAAAGTATCTCAAAATGATCCAGGGGAGTAATCGGGATGCATTTTGTCATTGTGCTTTTTCTTCACTGCCTTAGTGATGCTGCTCTTTTTTTAGCAGAACTTGTGCTATGCCGCAGGTCCTTCCCTCTTGCCCTGTTGGACCCAGTGGGTATTATGTCCAGATTCAGTTCTGCTAGCACGGCCACAGCAGCATGCTCATTACCGGCATTAAAATGCAGCAGAGCCGCCGCTACAGCTGCGTGTACTGTGAACAATGACCAGTGCTGCTCTTTTGCCAGTAAGTTCCAGAACTGAGCAAAAAGACTCATGTAGTGTGGAGCATACGCACTAACGCGTATGCACCTTCCGAAGAGAACGAAAAACCCCATGCTCTGATTGCGCGAGAACCTGTGCCACCTTTGCCAGACTTGCCGTAGACCCATTTTCCGTCGCGACCTCGTTGCCACTCCTGTTTGAATAAACATCATCGCATTCATCATCGCAAACATCAGCACAGCCAGCTTCATCGGCTGCCCCGTCGACCTGTCCCGGCACTACCCGTCAGCGACACGCACCAATCTTCAGCGGCAGTGATGAGCAAGACATCGAAGAATGGCTCTCCTTGTACGAACGCGTAAGTGCCAGCAACAAGTGGGACAATGACTCTAAACTCGCCTATGTTATCTTTTACTTGACTGACGTCGCTAAGCTATGGTTTTCCAGCCGTGAAACTGCCATCGTGAACTGGTCCGCCTTTAAGACCCTCGTGACCGAAGCGTTCGGCCGACCAGAGGTCCACAAACTAGGCAATGACCAGCGTCTACGCCACCGAGCCCAGCAGCCTGACGAGACGTTTACTAGTTATATTGAGGATGTGCTCAACCTCTGCAGGCGTGTTAACCCATCTATGCCTGAAGAGAAAATTCGACAAATTCTCAAGGGCATCGAGGATGGCGCATTCCAGATGTTGCTGACGAAAAGCCCGAACACAGTGGCAATCCTCGTAAGCCTGTGCCAGAGCTTCGATGAATTGCCTCGTCAGCGTTCTGTCGCCCAACAGTGTCCCATCACCAGATTTGATCTCGGCCGTCACACTCGCAAATGTCAACGTTCGCCAAGAAACTCTGTCGAACCAGATTAAAGACTTCATCAGAGAGGAAGTCGCCCGACAGCTCTCCCTGCTGCTGCATAGCGACGCGCCCACCAGATGCCTCCCTTCGACACAGCAGAGGCCATACGCACTGAAATTTGCGATGCCCTCCCTACAGTTCCGGTCCCTTACCCATGCACGTCGGTACCATCTGATCTTTCAACTGCCGGCTATGCACACCTGCGCCACCTTCACCTCTCAGCTACGCAGCTGTGGTCGCACAGCCCCCACCGCATCCAGTCGCCTTATCGGCTCCATCTCCTCCGGCGTCCCCTCCAATTTACAAGCCCCACCTCGCTTTTTCCATTCCTCTAATGAGTGGCGCACCAAAGACAATCGTCCTATCTGCTTCGTGTGTGGCATCGCTGGCCACATTGCACGCTTCTGCCGCCGTCGTTCCACACCTGCGCACGCATACTTCGGAACTCTTACCTACGCGCTGCAGCAGGCCAGCACGTCTGCATATGAACAGAGGCACTCCAACTCGGATCGCCGCCCATCGACTGCTCGTTTCCCATCCCCTCGTCGCCGATCGCCATCGCCTATGCGTCGTCGACCACCTCCTGAGGAGGGAAACTAATCAGTGCTGTTCCGAAGGCAAGAACTGCAACTTGTGCGCAATTCCCAAGGCCTCCATTTTCGCCGCAAAATGTTGTTGATGTCGATGTTGAGGGAGTCGCCACATTAGCGTTAATTGATACCGGGGCCGCCGTTTCTGTGATGAACGCAAAATTTTGTCGGAAACTGAAGAAAGTGACCACATCTCTCTGTGGCATGGTGCTGTCCATGGCTAGCGCGCAACGCATTCATCCCTCGGCTGTGTGTACGGCGCGCGTCGTCATCCAAGATGTTTTGTACGTCGTACAGTTTTTTGTTCTACCATCTTGCTCTCATGTCCTTATCCTGAATTGGAATTTTTTATCACGTCATGAAGCTATCATCGATTGTTCCCGTGCCGAAGTGTCTTTTGTGCCAACCCATCTCCGGTTTTTACTGAATGCAAGGGCATCGTTCTCCCATTTGCCGTTCTTATAATTGCGTCTGGTTTAACCGTTATGCTGGTTACCAACCACTGCAACTATCCCATTGGCTTACTTCGTGGTGAAACGTTAGAATATGTGCAACCTGTCGACCATATCGATGATATTCTTCCCAACAAAACGCCATGTCACATTGCCGCAATCACTCATGCGTCTGAGCCATTAAGTTCGTCAGCCTTCGACAATGCTATTGACGCAGACCTTCCCCTATCGCATCGCCGCCAACTTGTTGCTCTCCTTAACACGTTTCGCTCTTCTTTCGACTTTCAAGAACCTGCTTTGGGCCGCACCACGACTATCACTCATACTATTGACACCGGCTCACATTCGCCTCTGCGACAGCGTCCTTACCGCGTTTCCGCCGAAGAGTGCCGCGTCATTACGGAGCAAGTAGATGACATGCTTGAACGTGGAGTCATACAGCCTTCTCAAAGTGCTTGGTCATTACCTGTGGTTCTGGTAAAGAAAAAGGATGGCACCGTTCAATTTTGCGTGGACTATTGCCGCCGCTTAAACAATTACCCGCTACCACGAATAGACAATGGTCTTGACTGTTTACAAGGTGCCGAGTACTTTACATCGTTGGATCTGCATTCTGGGTATTGGCAGGTGCCAATGGCTGAATTTTATCGCCCTAAAACAGCCTTTGTAACGCCGGATGGCCTACATGAGTTTAATGTCATGCCATTTGGGCTCTGCAACGCACCTGCCACATTTAAGCACATGATCGATACCATCTTGTGTGCCCACAAGTGGAAAACTTGCTTGTGTTACCTGGACAACATCGTAGTCTTTTCATCTGATTTCCCGACACATCTCATTCGCCTCCACGAGATTCTGACGTGTCTAACTTCTGCAGGCCTACAACTTAACTCCAAGAAGTGCCACTTCGCAGCACGAAAACAAACCATCTTGGGACAGGTCATCACAAGAGGCGGTGTTCTTCCGGATCCCGATAAGCTTCGAGCTGTCGCTGACTTTCCGTTGCCCACATCACTGAAAGCCCTAAGAAGTTTCGTCGGTCTCTGCTCCAACTTTCGTCACTTCGTGCGCAACTTCGCGTCCATCATCGCTCCTCTCACGAGTATGCTTTCCAACAGCAAAGGTATACCTGCATGGTCACCTGCATGTGACGACGCATTTCGCCAGCTGCGCTGCCTGCTGACCTCACCACCTATTCTTCGTCACTACGACCCCGCTGCTGCCCCAGAAATTCACACCGATGCAAGTGGCATCGGTCTTGGTGCAGTTTTGGCACAAAGATTGATTGATTGATTTGTGGGGTTTAACGTCCCAAAACCACCATTTGATTATGAGAGACGCCGTAGTGGAGGGCTCCGGAAATTTTGACCACCTGGGGTTCTTAAAGTGCACCCAAATCTGAGTACACGGGCCTACAACATTTCCGCCTCCATCAGAAAGGCAGCCGCCGCAGCCGGGAATCGAACCCGCGACCTGCGGGTCAGCAGCCGAGTACCTTAGCCACTAGACCACCACGGCGGGGCTGGCACAAAGAAAAGGCACCCAAGCCGAATATATAGTCGCCTATGAGAGTCGCGCTCTCAAGAAGGCTGAATTGAATTACTCCATGACAGAGAAGGAGTGTTTGGCCATAATCTGGGCGTTGACGAAGTTTCGCCCGTACCTTTACGGCCGTTCTTTCGATGTGGTCACAAACCACCATGCTCTATGTTGACTGTCCACCTTTAAAAACCCGTCCGGACGCCTGGGGCGTTGGGCACTTTGATAGCAAGAATACAACATCCGTGTTGTATATCGTTCTGGTCGCAAGCATGCGGATGCCGATGCACTTTCGCGATTGCCATTAACACCAGATGTGGCTCTCTGTCACCCCTTTTTACCACCTTGTCACCAATCAACACCACTGACATGCTTTTGGAGCAGCGTAAAGACCCATACTTTGCATTGTTACTCGACTACCTTACCGATCCGTCTGCTGTCCCTTCCACGAGAGCGCTACGCCTGCAAGCAGCCCACTTTTCCATGCGAAACAACATTTTGTACCGCGGCAACTACATGCCTGGTGGTCGGAAATGGCTCCTTGCTGTCCCAACTCATATGCGCTCTGACATTTGCATGAATTTCCATGCAAATCACCAAAGTGCTCACGCAGGTGTCCTGAAAGCCTACGAAAGGCTGCGCCAACGATATTACTGGCGAGAAATGTACCGCTTTGTGCAGAAATACGTTCAGTCTTGCACCACTTGCCAACAGAACAAGACACCTCTGCAGCACCTTACTGGCATGTTACAGCCACTCCCATGCCCGGCTCGCCCATTCGACCGCGTGGGTGTCGACCTCTATGGCCCCCTCCCATATAGTCGCTCTGGAAACCGGCGGATTATTATTGGCGTTGATCATCTGACACGCTACGCTGAGACTGCAGCTCTACCGGCAGCGACCGTCCATGAAGTTGCACTCTTCAATCTGCGCAGCTTCATTCTCCGCCATGGGGCTCCATGGAAATTACTCAGTGATAGGGGTCGAGTGTTCCTGTCGGAGGTCATCCAAGCTACTCTTGTTGAATGCAACATCATCCACCGGAAATCTACCGCATACCATCCACAGACGAACGGTCTCACTGAACGGTTCAACCGCTCACTTGGTGGCATGCTGAAGATGTACACCTCCTTGAACCACTCTAACTGGGACGCTGTATTACCTTTTGTTACCTTCGCTTACAACATCGCGACGCAAGCGACTACCGGTTTTTCCCCGTTCTTTCTGTTGTACCGTTGTGAACCATCCCACCCACTCGACACTATACTCCTGTACCGCCCTGATGCATCGGGGTGCTCCCCGCTTTCGGAAGTCGCCAGATACGCTGGAGACTGCCGTCAGTTGGCTCGGTCTATGACAAGCGAGGCTCAAGGTCTACAAAAGACCTGACATGACGACGTTCATCACATAGCGCCTACATTTCGTATTGGCTCTCTTGTGTGGCTTTGGGTGCCCCCACACGTTCCTGGCCTTTCTTCTAAGCTTCTGGCCCGGTGCCATGGTCCATACCGTGTTATTGACGCAACCTCGCCGGTGAATTACATCATCGAGCCCCTAACACAATTGCCAGATTTGCGCCGTCGAGGACGTGAGACCGTACACGTCGACCGTCTCAACCCTACTACGACCCCCTCATTGTGCCTACTCCCTGAGTCGCCAGGATGGCTACTGTTCACCTCGGGGGGGGGGGGGGGGAGGAGGGGGGTATTATAGTGGAGCATATGCACTAACGTGTATGCGCCTTCCAAAGAGAACGAAAAACCCCGTGCTCTGATTGCGCGAGAACCTGTGCCGCCTTTGCCAGACTTGCCGTACGCCCATTTTCATCGCGACCTCGTTGCGACTCCTCTGTTTGAATAAACATCATCGCACTCATTTGAGTTCTGGGTCTTTCCCCTGAGGCATCTTTGCAGCGGTCTCCTCTCCGACAATTGCTGATAAACCGGCAAGAGGGCTGCAGCCACATCACTAGGCAAGTTATATTTATGCTTGGACTCTGGCTCCTTTTTAGCATTTGCTGCGTTATGGCGGCACCAAGATTGCTCACCAGTTGGGCACAGTTGGTGGTTTGGGCAACAGTCGATAGAGGTGGCATGATGAAACGTTGCCATCACTGCCTGGCTCATGGCTTCAACATCACCCACACGCGATTTTAGCGCTCGCCCGTAGTAGACAGCCAACTTGTCAATCAGTTCAGCGATCAATCACCCCTTGCCTCCAAGGCTTCGTTTGCCTTGGAGGCAAACGTTTGCCCTTGCGTTGTTGTACTAGGTTGCGTAGTGCAGTACCCATACGTTTCTTGACGTGGTTTACACAATGCTTCTTCTCCAGTTCAAAGTAGCCACAAATTTTTGTTTCTTTTATGGTGTTGTATGTGCGGCTGTCACCATTGCACAACACCGTACTATATACAGGTCATGCCACTAAAGTGATCGTTTGCACAAAATTGTGCTGGCTTCTACCTCCACTTGGCCAGACTTGCAGCTTGAATTCTTCTGGCACTGGTGGCTTGACTTCCAGATAACATTGCCTGGCTTAGGGCCGTACTCACAACCCAAACAAAAGTTGGACATACATGGTAGTCAATCACGTATCCAGTAAACAGTTACACAACGGTTCCAACACCATTGTGAGAAGAATGCCTCCTCGTCAACCAAGTGACAGCATAGCTCACGGCAATGTTCCTTTTGTGCTCAAAACACATTTCCTCGTACGACTCCTTTAATTCGATCATGCACCGAATCTTAACAGTCATGGCAGCTCGGGTGGCAGCCGGTTCTAAGGTTTCAAGTGTCGTTGAGACGTCTTACTGTGCAGCCCCTGCCGCGACAGTCCCATTGACGTGAAAATATCGTTAAGGATTGATTGATTGATTGATTGATTGATTGGTATGTGAGGTTTAACGTCCCAAAACCACCATATGATTATGAGAGACGCCGTAGTGGAGGGCTCCGGAAATTTCGACCACCTTGGGTTCTTTGACGTGCACCCAAATCTGAGCACACGGGTTTACAGCATTTCCGGCTCCATCTAAAATGCAGCCGCCACAGCCGGAATTTGATCCCTCGATTTGCGAGTCAGCAGCCGAGTACCTTAGCCACTACACCACCGCGGCGGGGTGAAATATTGTTCATGGCTGTCTGGCCGTTCCCACTGCAGGGCATCGCATGCATGGGTAAAATGTTTACCGAAAATGCATTGCAGGACTTGCCACCATCAACTCCGCGAGAGTTCCTTTGCCGTCATCATTTCTCCACAACAGTTGCCACTTCACAATAATTTTTTCAGCGAGGCCGTAGTTTCGGTCACCCGTGACTAGTTTTGTGCACCCGCCACATACTCTGCAGCGTAGGGAAGCAGCAAGCAGCTCATTAAGGACCTCCATGTGAGCCATCACATACGGAGCTGCAGGGTCGGCAGTGGAGGCCGATTACGCGTTGCTTACACTGGTGAAAACTGCAGTCTTTTGCGCTATTGATGGTGTCGACTAAAGTTGATCAAGAATGTCCTGCTGACGAGCACTTGAGCTATTTCCCTGCTCGTGAAAACTCTAGCGTCAATTCGCACATGGCTATAGTTGGCACAAAAAATGCCGTCGTTCTAGGGCGGATCGCTGTCAGCTGTGCTGTGAGTTGCTTGCTGATTGCTGGTATAGCCGCACGATGGCATGTCTGCATCTTGCGGACCTCTATCACCTGCGCTGACGATATCAGATGCCCCGGCACCACGAGTCGCATGCTAGTCGGTTGCAGTGCCTTTGTGGAGCGAACCAGTATCACTTTCATTGCTGTTATCAGGCGCCGAAGCAACGACAGTCGCTTGCTGATCGGTTGTGGCAACCCTTGATCGCTTCTTCACTTTGGCTCGCCTTCGGTCGAACTTAATTTGCCCACCCCGCCCTCCCCTCTCTCTTAGAAACGCTACTCCTTTAGAGCAGCGCCGCGGGCCACTCTGAAGTGCACAGTGCCGTCATGAAGCGACAGTGCCACAAACCAAGGCTCGGCAATCTGCTGCGGCCAGGCCTCATGCTTGCGCCCCCGCACGACGTCCGAACTCCCCTTCTTTACCTTGTGACATTTTATTTGAAGGCAGACATAGCAGTTTTGTCCTGAAGTAGATTTTCACTCGTAAGTTTAAATTGTTTCCAAATTGCAGCTTTGTGACATTTGAGCTAAAAATACCCGTCACTTCTGTATATCGATCTATTCCAGTTTTTTACACTTTCTCAATTCGCCAATTTTTTTTTTTTTTGCCCCTTTACCAGTGTTGGATTCTCCATCCTACAAAACTGGGAATGTCGGGGGAGATAATAACAGGTATTGCAATATTATGACTCAATATTACAAAACCACAAAATTATCGTTTTTTTATCTACACTTTACATTTCCCTGATGACACTCAATGGTTTCGCATTCATTCTTCATCGTACTGCCGCTGCACAGAACTACCTCCTGCTCCCTACGCAAGCGAACAGACGCCAAATAAATGCCGAGTAGACGACGCGACGCGAATGAATACATGAGTAGAGTCTAATCGACCTTCCTATTGGCTAAAAAGCCTTGCAGGCTTCACAGTGCGCCTATGAGATGGAGTATAGGTTGCACCTAACAGTGTTCCAAATGCTCAATTTTGCTGGGTAACATGAATACCGAACTCCAGCGGTACTTGAAAGCAAAATTTGAGGTTAAATGGCGCTTATATATCACCCATTTTGAAAACAGGCATTTATAGGCACTTATAGGAATTGAGGCACCAACATCAAAAAGGCATTTATAGACCCTATAGGAACAATATAAAAGCTTTTATTACCCTCCGATTCATGCTCATATCTCAAGATGGCACGATAGGAACGCAATAAAAAAAATAGGCATTTGCCTATAATCTGGTCTCTAGTTATCAAAATTCGCAAAACGCAATAATTTACGGATCTTGATTACCTTCTACCGAAAATGAGGGAATCGCAAGTGGACATGGAGGAGCCATAATGGCAGAAAATAAGAACGAAATGGACGTTATACTGAGTGCACACCAAGGCATCGTGCAGGATTTGTAAGTGCTTGGCAAGGTATGATGCAGTGGAGATAGAATGGTAAGGTCTCGAATTCGCCTATACTTGAAGAAGGAACGACAGAAACTGATATGCAAGAAACCAATCAATGAACTCGCACTGAGGGGGAAAGTACAGAAATTCAGAGTCTTGCTTCAGAATAGATACTCAGCTCTTATCGAGAAAATAAGCCTTAGCATTGACGCAATGAATGATAATTTGATGAGTATCATTACGGAGGGTGCAGTAAAAGTTGGAGGTACGGTAGTTAGAACACTGGCAAGCTGTCTCAGGAGATGAAGAATCTTATTAAGAAACGTCAAAGCATGAAAGCCTCAAACACAAAGGACAAAACAGAACTCCCAGGGCTTTTGAAGTTGATCGATAAGTGTAAGGTATCCAATATAAAAAGGTATAACATGGAGAGAATTGAACACCCTCCAAAGAATGGAGGACGAGTCAAAGCGGTGAAGATGAAACTTGGGATAGGCAGAAACCCGATGTATCCACTAAAGGACAAGAAAGGCAAAGTAACTACCAATATGGATAGAATAGTTAAAATAGCAGAGGAGTTTTAATGAGATCTGTACAGTAACCGGGAGAACCATGACCGTGCATGTACTAGCAGTAACCCAGATGACATCTCAACTGTAATGACAAAAGTCAGAAAAGCCTTGAAGAGAATGCAGAGAGGCAAAACTGCTGGTGAAGATCGGGTAACATCAGATCTGCTGAAAGACGGAGGACAGATTGTGTTAGAAAAATTTGTCACCCTGTTTACGAAGTGTCTCCTGAGGAGAAGGGTACCAGAACCTTGGAAGAATGTTAACATCATCTTAATACATAGGAAAGGAGATGACAAGAACTTGAAGAATTACAGGCCGATCAGCTTGCTCTCAGTCGTATACAAGCTATTTAAAGAGCTAATGGCTAACAGAATTGAGACAACACTAGAATTCAATCAACCAAAGGAACAAGCAGGATTTCGAACAAGCTACTCCACAATCAACCACATTCACACTATCAATCAGGTAATAGATAAATGCTCAGAATACAGCCAACCATTACACATAGCCTTCAAAGATTACGAGAAGGCATTTAATTCAGTAAAAATATCAGCAGTCATGCAGACACTGCGGAATCAGGGCGTCAATGAAGTATATATAAACATCCTGGAAGAAATCTACAGGGGATCAACTGCTACCATAGTGCTTCATAAAGAAAGCAACAGAATACCAATCAAGAAGGGTGTAAGGCAGGGGGACACAATCTCCCCAATGCTATTTACCGCGTGCTTACAAGAGGTTTTCAGAAGCCTAGAATGGGAACAGTTAGGAATAAGAGTTAATAGAGAGTACCTTAGCAACCTGCGCTTCTCCGATGACATTGCATTGCTGAGTAACTCAGGGGACGAATAGCAACTCATGATTACGGAGTTAGACAAGGAGAGCAGAAAGGTGGGTCTTAAAATGAATCTGCAGAAAACGAAAGTAATGTGCAGTAACCTCGAAAGAGAACAGCGCTTCGAGATAGGTAATAGTGCACTTGAAGTTGTAGAAGACTACGTCTACTTAGGACAGGTAATAACCGCAGAGCCGAACCACGAGATTGAAGTAACTAGGAAAATAAGAATGGGGTGAAACACATTCGGCAAGCACTCCCAAATCATGAGAGGCAGATTGCCACTATCCCTCAAGAGGAAGGTATATAAGAGCTGGATCTTGCCGGTACGTACCTACGGAGCAGAAATCTCGAGGCTTACAAGGAGGGTCCAGCTCAAATTGTTGACGACACAGCGAGCAATGGAAAGGAAAATGATAGGTGTAACCTTAAGAGACAAAAAAAAAAAGCTGAGTGGATCAGGGAACAAACCTGGGTTAAAGATATCATAGTTATGATATGATATATAAAGATATCATAATATCAGTTATGATATTATGATATCATATCATAAAGATATCATATCAAAAAGAAGAAATGGACATGGGCCGGGCATGTAGGGCGTAGGTGAGATAACCACTGGTCATCAAGGATGACTGGATTCCATGAGAAAGCAAGCAGGTTAGGGGGAGACAGAAAGCTATATGGGCAGATGAGAGAAAGTTGGCGGGTATAAAATGGCAGCAGCAAGCACAGGAGTGAGTTGGCTGGCAGATCAAAGGAGTGAATGTAGTGAGGCTGATGATGATGGTGAACCACTGCACTGTATCGACAGCACTCCTCTCAAAGGTACGCTTAAGTGAAAAAAACTGAATCGGTTTGGAATGGCAAACTTTGCTCCGAAAGCTCTAATCTCATTATTTCACCATCATAGTAGTGTGGCGACAAAATCTGTGCACAATTCCATGCAGTCTCCACCTTGCTATCATTCAGCCCGACGTGACACAGTTGCACACTGCACTGCAATCCAATAAGCCACAGCCCCACTGCAGTGTCACCCGAGGTATACGTTACCAGCCGTAGCTACGAAACCAGGCTGCCAAGCTTGGAAGCACATCGTTTTGCTCCGATACCTCTGATGAGCGTTGCGCCAGAACGCTCACCCAATGCTGGCGCTATAGTTGAATAAACATTCGTTACCTTATGCTCTCTCAGGAAACAAGTGATGGCACAGCAGCGGGCAGCAATGCCCCTTCCATAGAAGTCTTGTTGCAGCATTCGAGTTAGCATAGTCAGCCGAATGGCCACAGGCTTTCACCGAACACACTTTGAAAATTACAAAGTGTTCTCCAAGTTTTTTTTTTTTTTTTGCTCACCAAGCATTCTCCCATGGTAAGTTGTTATTTTGATAATGTAAAAGAGCTATCTATAAATGCGAGAAATATATTTTCTCTTTAGTGCCCCTTGTAGCTCCAGAAGTCCATATGTCACGCAGTTCTAAGGCAGGAGAGGCTGCCTGCTTCAGGGTGAGAACTTCAGCGTGAACCAGGATGGACTGCACAGAAAAAAAAATCAGACAAGCAGTGGCACTTTCTCATATTTTCTTTGTGGCCCATCCTGGTTTGTGCAGAAGTTCTTGCCTTAGAAGTTATAAACGAACTAGGCCGAAACAGAAGTTTTACTATGTGCCTGTTTTAGTTCCCAAAAAAAGTGAGAGTTTCCAGAGAGCGCTACAGAGCCACTTACGTAAACACTATTGACCATTCAACTTGCAAAAGTTTGGTTACTCACAGTGGAGTAAAAGTTAAATAGAGACAAGACAAAACCTCATTTTTCTCGAATAAAGACAAATCACTTAAAGAGATTTAAAAGAAACTTATGAAAAAACGCATGAATCGTTAACGAATAACAGCAACTTCTGAAGGGCCCAGTTATTCGATGCACCCTCCACATTGTTTGCTCAGAACAGTTATCACATGAAGCCATTTTTTACTAAATTATTAAGTAATGCCTATATTTCAAGACCGCTCTTAAAGGAACACTAAAAGCAACTATTAAGTGGACACTGATTGTTGAAAGGAAAGCCCAGAAACCTCATAGTATTATTTTTGTGCCAAGGAAGTGCTTATTTTGAAATAAAATTACATTTTAGTAGTCCGCTTTGGGTTAGCACACTTCAAATCACCCGCGTCAAAAAGAACATCTTACATCACTGTTGCCGTGCACAATGCTACCCAGCTTTACTGAGCGGTTGCCGACACTACTAACTGCAGAATGAAAGTAGCAGGAGCCACAGCGGCAACAACAGCCATTGAAGAATTTGCTGCCATGGCCTCTGAAATGGCAGACATGCTTGGTTCAAATTAGCCCCGCTAGATGGCACGACCTGTCCAGTTTAACCAGGCAAAACTTGAACTTTTGAATCACTGGCGTCACTTTCCATAGTAACGTGTGATGGTTCTTTTTTTCATGAATCAACAGATGAACAAGCTCCGTTTTATTACGTCTCCTGATGCACGGAAAGTTCTTTATTTTGGTGCAGCTAGTTCGATTACTAGTGACTAATAGTTGGTGGTACCACTCACATCATCGGGATCATTTTGCAAATGTCCTACGTGCAGCACATGTGTTCTCGAGCATTTACGTTAATTTCTCGGTAGGTAGGGCACTGCTGTTGATAATAGTAATTTTACACGTCGTACAGTCACCGACCGATTTTTGAGACCTGATGCGGACTGAAAAAAAGTCCAAAAAATTGAACAGTGTGAAAAATTTGTTTTTGTCAGATATATAAACTTTATTGCATCAGGCAGATTTTAAAAAGTTCATGATTCTGCCTTGCCTCATACTACGCTTGGAAGCAATTTGGTTCGCCCATATTTGTGCCAAGGTGACACTGTCGCCATAAATAATCAACAAAAATGTCACCGTGGTGGCGATCTCTGCTGCCGACAGCTGCGAGCGATCGTCATCATCCGAACCGCTCTCCGGCTGCGGCACAACCTGGCGAAGAATTTCTTCATCTGTGGGCTTCGCGCAGGAAATTCTCATCGTCCGCATGAGCGAAATCTTTAACTAGAGAGCTTTAGAATAACGTTTGCAGGTGCTGCGGGCGTTGCGGGCGTTGCGGGTATAGCGGACGCATTACGAGTTTTAGAATAGCATTTGCTCCCCCTAGAAAAAGGTCTAGGGACATTCGCCCGGACCGCAAACTCAAATGCACGAAAGCTACACACAACACTTCGCGGGTCTCGCGAGCCGCGATCGCCGCATGCTATTTCGGATTTTCTGCAGGCAGGCCGTGAATGGCGACTTGCGTTACGACGCATGTGCATGCAGTGACCGCACCGCAAGGGCTCGCGGTGCGCTATTTTAAAACTCCCTAATGTCACTGTGGCAGGCACATTCACTCCACTACTGCGCAGCTCAGCCTCCTCCCTGTACGGTGCATTGACGACAGTGCTGACCCCTACGGCTGACCGAAGATAAGAAAATGGTCTCGTGCCGCGTTTTTTGAAGCAGACACGGCCTCCGAAACTTGAAATATGACGTTTACTTTCCAATCCTGAAGACAGGACAGCCATTTTAAAATTAAGCCACTAAGCTTAGCCAAGCTGGCAGAAAATCCAACATGGTGGCGTCCATACAGATTCGTGGTGCGGCTCAGAAAAATCCAACTTTAGGGGGCAAATTCGTCCAAAAAATCGGTCGAAAAAATGCATTAGCCTTATGGGAACCCTGACAGTGCACTTTTGAAGTCCAAAATATCCAACAAGTCCGAATTTTGGGAGTCCAAACAATCGGTTGGCGACTGTACACTGAGCTTTCATTCTGACAGATTGTTATTTAACTTTAGTGTCCCTTTAAGGCAATGTGTTGGTCAGCTTTACCACATTCTGCAAATATATTTTGCCCACATAAAATTACTTTCCTATGACACAGCCACTCATTGCTTAAAAAACTGCTTGATAAAGCAGAACATTTAGTCAGTAAGCTACCCATTAAAATTACTTCAGCTGACGATCGAGGTTATAAGACCAGCTTACACTGATGGTTGAGCAAAAATGAAAGTTTTTAGTAAACACACTCCCCATACTATTTACAAAGTGTTTAACCATCCATTTAGTTAGTGCAGCAAAATTTCTATGTGAACAGTAATGAAGGAAGTCAGGCACTACTTTGCCACGTTAAAGCTTATCAATGATTATGACAATGTTTGAGTTTATGTCATTTTAATTAAAATTCTATGAACCTGCAACATAGAATAAACTTTTTTTTTCAACCTTACCTATAACTGTTTCAGTGTTCGTAAATAAACTGGCTTGCCCCAAACGGCCTACCCCAGAATACTTCCAGTGCGGTATCTCCAGTAATGTATTTTCAATTGTCCCGGCGGTGTTTTCGTGTTGTGCTTAAGTTTGCTACTCTATTATTTCTGGCGCATTTCTTAGGATGTGCTTAAAGCAAGGTCAAGCGGCAACATGAAAAGGCTCGACGTAGAGCATGGCAGGTACAGGCGCGGCCATTGCTGCAGGTAACATGGCTCACGTGGCCGACGGGCGCCGTGCAAAATATCCTTCATGACGTTTCGAAAAGCGCAGTCCCCTGCTCCATGTTACCTCTGACAGTGGCCCTGCCTACAAATAGAATATACATAAACTACAGGAGAAGGTTGTCAGCGAACTTAAAATGTCGACAATATAGATGCGCTTTGAATACGTGGACAGGGAATTAACAGCGCACACCTGTCTGTAGAAGCGCACCCACCCACATTATCGACATGCAGGAGAAAGATCCATAGTGAAGTAGTTCAATTCAGCTTTTCGACTAGAACTGAAAACCTTCCTTCTGTCGAACCCCAAACATATTTGTGCATTCGTCTAAGCACATAACCTCAGCATAAAACCCTTCATTATATCTGTGCCTGTGTCACACGGGCCCTTTTTATAGCGATCAGCGGCGATTGGAATTACTCGCGATCCGGAGTGCTCATGTGACTAAGAAATTATAAAATATGCCGATTATGTGATGACGTCAACTGCGGCTGGGTCATGCGAACTATTACGGTTTACTAGTAAGCTATTCATGAATGAAGCTTTCAAGTTGAACCAACCGAAAAACCACGTTCACACCAAAAGATAACTTAGATAAATGCGTCAATGTTCATTAGCGTCAGAAAGACAGGCGATGAGTCATTTTCTCGCACAGGTGACAGCTCACTCGCCGGTGTCACTTAAAAAAAAAATCAAATGTAATGACAGAGAAACATGGACACCACGCGCACACTGTCCGGCGATTCATGTTAAGCGCCGCTAATTGTGCACCATGTTGTTTGGAACAGTACACATCATTGATATCGTTCAAACTATACAAGAAGCACCATACCTGCCAAGTTCAAGGATTCTGAATTCGGGAGATTTCTGCAACGGGAGGGGGGATGCAATGAACTATTTGCCCCTATTTTTTTTGGCACAAAAAAAAAAACCATGCACAAACAAGCAAGAAAACATGGAAAAAAACAAGAGGGGGTGGGAGGGGGTCTCATTCGCAAGCGCCAACATCAGTGATGCGGTCTTATAGTGGCTTAAGGGGAGATGCGGGTCGAAAAATCGCGTTTTTTGCGAAAATTTCCACTTTTGAGATATTGCTTCTAAAATCACTTTTGATCATTCAACTATCATTTCCCCAAAGGTCATAGCTGAATTCAAACGAGAAAGTGGTAAAAAGTCAATCTGCGCTAGTGAAGGTAGCTGCCGAAGTCGCGAATTCACGCATCCGACGGCTATTTTTGAAAATCCGCCACTCGGCAACACGATGACGTCCGCCATCGGGGTTTGTTCGGTGGTGTAGATCAAGGCTCCTTCTAGTGTACAGGCGTCCCCCTAGTTTCGTATTTTAGTGAGGAATTTCACAAAACAGTCGTTTCCAAGTCGGTTTGCAGCCAAGCTGCAGCCGCTTCGCGCATCTCTACCGGTCACATGGTACGCTACCGAGGCCGCCATTGGCTACATCTGATCGGCCTCGCTCGCTGAGCGCTTGCGACGATCGGCACTTGCCGTGCGTTTCTACGTTTTTCCGAGTTCACCATGGATAACTCGAAGAAGCGAGACTTCCGAGCACGAAAGTTTGCAAGCAAGAACAAGTACCAAGGGCGTCGACGTAAACCGAAGCGCAAAGCAGCGGTAGAAGAATGCGAGCCGCGGGCCACTAGGCCTAATCAAGGCAGCGGGGATACGGCGGCTTGCGGGAACTTTGACGAAATCGACGCCGCGATCAAGTTCATCAGCGCATCAGAAAAAAAGATTGAACAGTTCGAAAGCGAAAGAACGAAGAGTGTTTGTGGCTCTGTGAGCGGAGTATTTTGTGACATCGGCGCACTGACATCGATGGTAAGCCGTGCTGTTTGTCCAACATGCCACACCGCTGGACTCGTCGTTCGCGACACCGCAAGTAAACGTAAGGGCCTCTCTTCGTTCCTCGAGCTGCACTGTGATAACAGTGAGTGTCCTGAGTCAGTGGTTTCTGCCGCGCATAGTTCGCGGCGTGTTCTGCCGGAAAGACAGCCCACCGATGCCGGTGATGACTGGAGCTACCGAAGCGGCAGCTCGCGTGACAGCTTCGCTGTCAATGTGAAGGTAGTTGTGGCTGCGCGTGCAATAGGCATTGGGCATGAACAGCTGTCGCGTTTTTGCGCTATTCTTGGACTGCCAATACCTATGCATCATAAGACTTTTATTGCAATTGGCAAAAAAGTTCATGCTGCAGCTACCAAAGCTGTGCAAGAAAACCTGGCGAAAGCGCGGATGATAACTAAAGAGAAAGTGGATGGGGCTGATGTTGCTGTCATGTATGATGGCACATGGCAAAAAAGAGGGCACAAGAGCCACAATGGCATCGGCACTGCTGTGTCTGTGGACACTGGTTTGTGCCTAGATTTTGAAGTGCTATCGAATTACTGCCTTGCCTGTAGCCGGCACCAGGACTTGGGTGATGAGGAAGAAATATGGCAAGCATTCCACACACCTGTCTGCGAAAAAAATACAGAGTGCTCCTCTCATGCCATGGAGACTGAGGCAGCTTTGCGCATATGGGGCAGGACATCCTCATACACAACACCATTGCGCTTCACCAAGTTCCTCAGTGATGGGGACAGCAAAGCTTATACCGCTGTCGCTGAGGCCAAGGTATATGGTGAAGCTGTTGTGGACAAGGAGGAGTGCACAAACCATGTGGCCAAGCGTCTAGGCACTGCACTTCGGAAACTGCCAACAAGACTTCCACGAGGGGAAAAGCTGACAGATGGCACAATTCAGAAGCTGCAGAACTATTACCGTATTGCAATCACAAACAACAGAGGTGATATTCTGAAAATGCATCGTGCCATCTGGGCCTCATATTTCGATTCATCATCGAGCAACACAGCAGGCAGCCACCGATACTGTCCAGAAGGGGCGACTTCCTGGTGCAAGCATAGGCGAGCTGAAGCGCTTGGGGAGGCCCCACCCGACCACACACCAATCTTGACCAAGGCTCAAGGATTGGCTGTGCTTCCCATTTACAAGCGGCTCACAGATGAAAAGTTGCTGGTGCGTTGTATCCAAGGGAAGACCCAAAACGCTGCAGAATCTTTGAACAGCAAAATCTGGTTGTTGTGTCCGAAGACTAAGTTTGCCTCCCGGACAACAGTGGAAACTGCAGCTGCTATGGCCGTGTTGTGGTTCAATAAAGGACATTCAAGCTTTGAACACGTGCTAGAGGAGCTTGGTGTAGTCCCACCAGATCAACTGATCACCCTGGGCCAATCCCGCGACCAGAGGAGAATCGAAAGAATGTCTGCGTGTGAAACAGCCGAGGCAAGGGCCCATCGGCGGAACGTGGCAAAGAAAGCGCGCCTTGATGACTCCCTTCTCAAGCGGCGAGAAGGATCCACATATGGAGCAGGACAATTTTAGGTGCTCTAGCTGTGTCCCTTCTATGATATCACCAAGTTTTGTGCAAATCGCACTGTGTAATCATGAGTAAACATATTTACAACTTTCAAATGCATTTTTCTCGATTTCCATTTTGAGGTAATTCTCTCATCTTGTGCACAATCTTTTTTAGGCATAAAATAGTCCTATCTTGATGAAATTTTGCACAGAGCTTAATCAGCCACTCTAGAATACAAGTATCTACTTTAGGTTGCATTATACATCACAGATTTTTTGTTACACAACTTGATACACTGATAGAGAGATGTAAAATATGCATTTAGTACTTTTAATTTTTTTTTTTAATGTAGCAAATAAATTTTCTGTTTGAGGTACTTTTCTGTATTGTACTGCTCAAGTGCAGCAGAATGAGCCATTTTGCAATTCTGTGTGAAAATTTTTAGTAAGCTTTATTATGTGCACAAAAAACACTATATTTTGATATCAAAGTTGTAGTAACTCCGGAACTACTATAGCTATCAAACAAATAATTGCAGTTATGAAATCAGCACTGCAAGCTTTACTAACACCTAAAATTTCAAGGAGCTGGGTTATGAAATAAAAAAAAACCTTTTTCGAGTAGCATCTCCCCTTAAAGTGGCCGAACACATGAAGGTATGGCTTCCCACTAAGGTGAGAGTCTCAAAGGTTCAACACAGCTAGCAGAATTTATTTCCTTCAAAACAACTCGTGTATGTCTTCCTGGGACACACCTGAACGGATGGGACGGCGCAGCTGGTGCCGCAAAAGCGCGAGTCAACGCTTTGCTCACTACTAGATTCTTTTGAAAGGAATGCCAAAACGTGTCTGGCCCCTTTTATTGCAATTATATGGACAGCTTAGGCTGGTGTTCTGCCGTCGCCGCTGTCATTCACCGTACATGTATACGTCTCCATATATATATATAGATACGTATACATGTATACGTATACACTCAAGAAAAAAAAACAGAGCCGCCCGCACTCGGTGCCCAGCTCGTCGCAATGCGCCAACTCGCTTTCCTTCTCTTTTTTTTATGTGTACTATGCACCTCGGATGGGGGAAGGGGGGTAGATACTTGTGCGTGCAGGCTTATCTTTTGGTGGGAAGAGTCGTGTGCCTTTGGCTTTCACTGGAACGATTGCGTTAGTTGCCCGGCCCACAAAGGTCACTTCCGTCTCTGCAGAGGTCTCCTTTGTGAAAAGAGTGCGTTTTTCATACATAGCCAGGTATAACTGGGACACTTATTAGTTTGTACTACTCATCTGTACTTGTGATTACCTATCGTGCATAGTTTTTCTTTAAACAGCGCATTACGTGCCGAGCGGCAAACGTTGTTAGTTCACTCTCGTCCTTTGTGTATCATTTTAGTACGTCATTTGTGAGTGAGCAGCGCGCTGCATGTTTCAATCTGCTTGCCGTTCTCAGCGTGACCCTCCAAGTTGCCGCAGTCACAATCATTGCTTTGCCCTTAGGGCAAAACTGTGACTTTTTATATTATATTTACGGCCTTTAATCTACCACTGCGTGTCTTCGGAGCTCGTAGATCGCTACCGCGTCGCCACGACCGCGGTTTTGTGCGCGGCCGTTGCGGAGAACGGTAGTTCCTTTCACGATCCCCGTGTGCTTGGCTGCGCATGTGCCTTCAAAACTAAGTCGTTTTATGCCACCTACGATCACATCTGCCGCAGTTTTGTCCACAGAGTTTGCGGAAGCAGCGTTTCTTTGACTGGTTGAGCGCACACTTTCGGGGCTCTGTCAGTTACGTCATCGCCATGCATGATTATGTCAAGAGCGACCACGGCTTTGACTAGAGCGGTTGTGGCAACGACAATACCACGCACTGTAGAAGGCAATGTGAGCGCTGGAGGCACGCGTACTTCCGAAGCTTCGCATACGCTGCTTTCAGCCTTCGTTCAACAATTTCCGTACTAAAGTCCGTATCACCTGCCGCAATTAGGAAATGTGCTTAGAACATTCGAATTTAGGCCCAATAGACATAGTGGAATTTGGCTGAGGAATTTCCCGAATTCCTATCTGCCGCGATTTTGCATCACAGATATTCTACTGTATGTTTAGATGAACACCTCTCACTCATTCGTAATATAATGGGGTAGGTTAGAAAAGCCTGGAGCGTACCGAGCTGCTTTTTTGTCAATGCGGCCAGATCACGCACAGAAATTTCGATTTCCGGGAGATTTTCAAGAAAACCGTAGAAACGGAAGAAATGGTCCGAATTTAGGAGTCTCCCGGCCAATCCGGGAGACTTGGCAAGTACGAAAAACCCTTGCGATAAATTTTCAGGGTTAGCTTTCATGTCTTGCTACCCATTTTAGGCGTCAGTACACTTATCTCCAATGAATAGAAAACGATAGCAATTAATGTGTTCCCGTTGCCCCCGGGGAACGGGAACACATTCGACTATAGTCTAACGTCTGAGTATCACCTCTGTGCCATTAGTCTGCGCTGAGCTTTACATTGCCTTTAATAAAGTGGGCAAAACAAACCTACGCGTTTAGTGGAAATTCAGTTTTCTTGCGTGATCGCTGCAATGCAGGCACTCTCTCTATCGTGATCAGTCGGAAAACAGAGCGTTTCGACTTGCGTGTAGAATTAGTTCAGGCTTGCAGACTGCATCCTGGCTTGACACAGCTGAGCCCGAGTTGCGAACACTTCATCTGAATAACTTTATCCGCATAAAACATCGGAACACAAGCAGCCGTGGCCTACAACAAAGGCTAAAACCACGCAAAAGTAAGCTAAACCCGAAGTTTCCAGGAGTGGTTTTCCGGTGTACGAACAATGTCGCCAGAGACCGGCAGGCTCAGGCGGAACCATCTATAAATGGCAAAAAAAAAGAGCTGCAGCCCAATATAAAAACAAGACACAGCTGACAGAAAAAAGTCTGGTCTGATAGGTAGGGGTAAGTACACGACTGATTGCTAAGACGAGCTTACCATTCAACAATGACAAACAAAAAATACTTGCCTGACAGTGAATGAAGACTTCCTTTGGTCCTCTGTGTCATGCATATCAATCACCAGAGGCGGATAGCCGTTTGCCGTCAGCATCAAGGTCAGCTTGTCTTCATCAAAGGCTACATTAATCGTGCCAAGACAGGGCTCCTCACGCATTGAAACAAAGTAGTCTTCTTTTACAAGGAGCATTTGCCTGAAAGTAAGAATCATGCGCTCAATTTAAAAAATGAATAAATATCCTTTTGACCCTCTCACAACTTTGAATATCATCCTGTAAGCATTCTGGGAGTGCCAAGACGAAATATTCCTTTTTTTCTGAAGTTACTAAAATACCAAATTCAAGACACAATAAGTTATGCAAACATAACCAGCACAATTAGGGGTGTGCAAGAAGTGATTCTAAACGCACTGGCTTCCACGGCCAACGATCCACCAGCCGGGTTGGCAGGGCCAAAAGCGCTTTGACCAGCGAATCGCTCTCCACCTAGAAAATGTTTATTTGACATTGTTTTATAAATGGCAGCACAGTATGTTGTGTTTGCCTTTTGCTTGGTGTATTATCCCCTAGATGAACATAGTCTTCCATGACTCTAGCAGTTTGTAAATGAGTTTTTTTTTTCTTTGCAAAAGGTGCACTATCACGATTTTTTCGATACAAGGCATTGCGGAACAAACGCGGAAAAAACCCGCCTATCGCGGCCTCACCAATGCGCCAACAAACCGCCGAACAGGTTCATTTTCCTTGCCACATCCTGGCAAACAAAATGAAGCAGAAGCCATCAATATTTTGCTAATTTTGCAAGGTACACAGCAAAAAGAGTGTGAGCAGATGGGAGTGCGAAAAATATGAAGTTGCTATTCAGATGTCCATGTGCTTTAAACTTTTCTACGCACGGAAATCATACTGAAGCACCAGATGCCGTCTATCATTGTTAAGTGAATAAAACAGTTTGTTATTCTACGACATTTGTTGTCAATTTTAATGCTGTTTAGGTGCACGGACTCATGCTGTGGATAGGGGCGAAAATTTTCTTGTCGAAGGTCAAGCGGGAACGACCGCAGAGCGTGCGGAAGCCAACAGGTTAAGACCCAATCTGATATGAATTTTATAGCGCCAGAGCCTAACGGCATCTAATAGTCAGTGATGCTGCTGTGCATTTCTGATTTGGAAGAAATTATTTCAGAAGCAAAATTTTGATTTAGGAGCACTTTTGAGCAGCAAAAGATTTCATCTTAGAGAACTGAGGGACAGATAGTTTTGAATCCTGGGGCCCCATGGACGCAGCTAGCTTCACATCCTGGAGAAAACTAGAGAAGGAAATTACGTTAACATTCAGGCACCTGAATAATTAATCATGAAGTTCTTATAAAGAGCCACAACTATTTATATTGATAGCGAATCTCATGAACCAAATCATCTCAAAAGCTCGCCACATGGCTGAACTGTCCAACATAGAAATAGGTACCACACGAAAGTTAAACATGTCTTCACAAAGGTTTGATTGATATGTGGGGTTTAACACCCCGAAACCACCATATAATTACGAGAGATGCCACAGTGGAGGGCGCCGGAAATTTCGACCACCTGGGGTTCTTTCACATGCTCCCAAATCTAAGCACACGGGCCTACAGCAGTTTCCCTTTCATCGAAAATGCAGCCGCCGCAGCTAAGATTCGATCCTGCGACCTGCGGGTCAGCAGCCGAGTACCTTAGCCACTAGACCACCGTGGTGGAGCTGTCTTTCCAAAGGTAGCTGTGCATTTAATATGCATTGTTTCACCACAAGGATGAAGGACTGAGTGCTATAGCAACAAATTATAACTTAATGCCAAGAACATTAAGCACCTAGAAACACGCAGCATGCTGCTCAAGCCGGAAGGACACACACAGGATGAGCAGGAACTAACTGTCACAACATTACACTTAAAACATGCTGCTCAAACACGATGATGGGTGCACGAAACGAATTCACAAGTATATACAAAACGAGTGTGAGCTAACAAATGTTATAGGTATTGCTTCTTTGTGTGTTAGCAGTGCACTACTTTTGTCAGTCACTGCAGTGAGTGAAGTAACCTTCATGCCCTCCGTAACTTCAGCGCAGGCTTTCGGTGAATGCCCAAGACGTACAAACCACCCCCCTCACAAGACAAGCATGTACGCATGAGCAACCACGCCCGGTAGAGGCACGCTCGGACAAATGCACGAGGCAATGACATTTGAAGCATGCCCTTCGCCCCATTCAGCCTGTGGTAACAAGAACACGCTTAAGTACCACCGAGCTCCGCGTACTGCCAACAGTAGATGGCAAGTATAAATAGCTCGCCCTTAGTACACTGAAGGATGTTAACATACTAAAGAATGGCCAAGTCGTTTTGCGCCGCGCACTGCGAAGCAACGGATCATAGGTTCGACTCATGACAAAAGAACTTCTAGCTTTCTTTTTTTCCATATGCTACTATATATTTCATAATGCCGCATACCTGACAAAAATACGCCAGCGGAGCCGTGGTGGACGCCGCCGGCATAAAACACGAGTGTCAATAGATAGTCATGCACTTAGGTGTTCTCCAATAACCTCTTCAGTGATATTTTTTTATTTCAAAACTAGAAAATAAACATAACACTGGATACTAAAAATTGCACTTGATGAAATAACTCTACATACATCTACATACTTATCAGCAGAACTGGTCGACGAACACCACGGCATAAAACAGTGCCTGAACGCTAAATATTCACACTGTCACCAATGTATTCCCCTACGATCACTAGACAAAAGCCAGGTTCTTTTTCTCCTGTATTGACTGCACTATTTCTGGGCACAACATGACATCACTCAGAAAGCCAACTCTTTTTCCTCTCACTGAGGGCTCCCTGTGCTATAGCAAGAGCATCCTTGCAATGTTTCGAGAGTGTCACTTGCACATGCCTTATGTCTCTTGAGAGAAGACCTCATTTAAGCCAGGCATCCATGAAAGTGTTCAAAAATGCATTAAATAAGGGCCCACATGCTTGGAGAAACTGATTAAACAGCTAGACTGGGAGTAACTGGAAATCAAGGTTGATGGAGAATGACTTAACAGCCCACAATTTGCATGCCACATCAAGCTCTTCAGAAATGATTGCAACATATTGCAAAATGTGGTTGAGAAATTAAACAGAGAAAGTATTAACTTAGGCTTCATATGGCAAAAAGAAAAATAATGTTGAATAGCTTGGCAAAACAGAGAATTTAAGATCGAAAACCATCCATTGGAGTGTATACGAGAATACCTAGGACAACTACTCACAGAAGAACCTAATCACACAATAAAAATTCACCGAAGACTATAAACGGGCTGAAGTGCATTCGGCATGCACTCCCAAATAATGTTGGGAAATCCGCTCCTATCATTAAAGTAAAAAGTATGTATTACAACCACTGCGTACTGCCAGTTCTGATGTATGGGGCTGAAACATGAAGATTTGCAACAAAACTTAGAGCAAAAGCTGAGGACTACACAGCGTGCAATGGAAAGTAGAATGATAGAAATAACATTAAGATAAATAGATCGGAGGATGGCAGAATGGGCAATAAAACAGACAGGAGTAGTATATATGCTAGCTGACATGAAGTGCAAAAAAATAGACCTGGGCTGGTCACGTAATGCTCAGAACAGGGAATCAGTGTAGAGACTAAGAGCAACAGAATGGTAACCAAGCATAGGAAATGCAGTTGGCAAAGGCAGAGAGTTAGATGGAGTGACAAAATTGGAAAACTCACAGGGATAAAATCGAATCGACTCGTATAGGGTAGGATAAACTGGTGATCATTGGGAGAGGCCTTCGTCTTGAAGTTGACTTACACGCCTGAAAATGATTATGATGATATAATAAGCTGTTTTCCTTTTGCAGTGAAACTATATATGACTAGGACATTCTCTAGTGCCCTTAAAGAAGCACTGCAGAAAATAATGCATAATGGATGTTAATAGCCCAACCGGTAACCTGGCCTTTCATACAAAACTAGTCTCCCCCTTGTCATGTCTGTGCCATGCACTAAACAGCTTTGCTGGTTGTCCAGCAAACAGAGTGAAACAGCTCCTAATTATTTTTTTAGGAGAAAAGCTATTTAAGCTATCAGCAACTTGTGCTCTGTCGCACGTAAGTCCTCAGGTGGGTCTGTGCCACAGAAGTTGTGCAAGCCCAGCTACGAAGTAAAGCAGGCACCAGCATTAAATAAAAATTCCACTTGGCAGAGTGCAGCATGTTAAACACGTGAAAAAGACAAAAGAAAAAAGTGATAGCAAGAAAGAGGAAGACAGAAGTAAACGGAATAAAGACATAAAAAATAGACAGAAAAACACCTTGAACAAGAGAGAAACAGATAATAAAAAATGATAAATAAGAAAAACAGAGCAAGAATGAAAGAAAAGCAGAAATTGAGAAAAAATGAAAGTAAGAGGAAGCAATGAAAAGAGGAAAGAAGAAGGGAAGGAGAAATAAAAACACAATTAGTCCAAACGAGAAAGAGATTGATGATTGATATGCGGGGTTTAACGTCCCAAAACCACTGATGATTATGAGAGACGCCGTAGTGGAGGGCTCCGGAAATTTCGACCACCTGGGGTTCTTTAACGTGCACCCAAATCTGAGCACACGGGCCTACAACATTTCCGCCTCCATTGGAAATGCAGCCGCCGCAGCCGGAATACGAACCCGCGACCTGCGGGTCAGCAGCCGAGTACCTTAGCCACTAGACCACCGCGGCGGGGCAAACGAGAAAGAGAGACAAAAAGAATCAAATAAAAAGAAACATACAAAAAGTTGGACCAAGAAGCAAAAATGAAGCAAAGAAAGAAAGGAAAAATAAAGAGAAGCAGGATGACCCCCCAGCACCACACTTCTTTCAGGCTTGGTACCACTAGTGTGAACTGCCACAATTTTTTTTATTTATATAGAAAACATTTGAAACTTCATGGGTTTTTTACATTGCCACAGTGATTTTAAGTATAAATTCCAAATAATTAACATCACCCTATGCATGATAACATGTATATTTTACCCATGAGTAAAAGCTTACGAGCACTGGCAACACACACTGCTGAAGCGGAATCATAACCAGCTGGTTGTCTCTGTCACACACAAAACGCATGCAAAAACATCACCTGTACGAGAGAGATCTGCCATCGATTGCTTATTCAGGAGTAGAAACACCTAGCATGTCTTTGTCAAGGAGCAAGAAAATACGGTTGTAGCGGGGAAGAGCAGCGTCACTTGAAAGACCCGGTTGTTGGGTACACATATCTTGAAAGGCCATGAGGAGACTGGTCTTTAATTTTCTGTGCTCACAACACTTGCATCACATAGATAAAATTGAAACCAGGAAAACTACTTCGATCCCAGAAGCGGCTATATTCCCTTAAATCAGCGTTTTGTTGAGTTACGCAAGGCCAAATTCAATGTAGTTTCCTGGTAGCTTTACTTCATATAACACTGAAATTTCTGGCTATCGCATTCACTGTTTCGCCCAAGGTCAATAGCTGCCAACTGAAACAGATCGTTTCGATTGGCAGCTATTGACCTTCGAAAGCGAGGAGGGGACATGCAATTTGGCACAGAAGCGTTACAGTGGGCCTCCGAGGCAAGGGCCGTCAGCTCCGGGCAGACTACTGCGCATATTAAAGCTGAAGGAGCTGTACATATATTAAAGAGATGACATTTTAAAAACAAGCAAAGTATTCGAATGGGGGGTTTTAAAACTCAGAAGGGCAGGGCCTTTAGGGAGTATTGTGGCAAGAGTGATTATGAATCCAGATGTGCTGGCGGAAGAAAATTGAGAAAGCTTTTTTTGAATGAACATCTATGGAAAGTATAATTGAAGAAAAGTGTCAATGCTTTCCCACCCTTCACATGCTCTTTCCTGCGTGTGTAGCACGAAAATATCGATAACATATCTATTGCTTGTCTCCCAGATTCCATTCCACATTGTCCAAAAACAGAAGTGACAGACATTCGAGAGTTATGGCTGCACTTACTACTGAAAATTGTAATAATTATGTGCCATGCGACCCCTGAAATGAGTTATCAGAAGTATTCATGGAATGGGCGACATCAGCGAAATACTTATTTGAAAGAATGGCCTAGACTTCTGACGTCTGTGGAGGACGCAACGTGCAGTCAAGCAGTCTCTCACAATGGAAGCTGCATCGGCAACAATCGCGGATTCATGGATCGGGATGAACGCGCAAGCCCTGATTATGCAGCAGAATAATTATTGGTCCGTGGTTGCGACTTTGGTAGCCTGAAGATCAAGCTGCACATGTTTTGACACGACGGGATGGCACTGGGATTTCTGGTGATAGACACCCCCAAGACAGACTCTGGCACAGTTTGGGGCAATTTATGCTGATCACCAAACGCTGACACATGAAATTCGATTGGGTACACTTTGGTGCAGATAGCTCAAGAGTTGAATCACTAAATATTGAATAGCTTTACAACATTCTGCAGACACTTCTACAATAGCAAATGTAAAATGATGACCCCCCCCATCCCAATATTTAAAATTTTATCATTGGAATCACAAATGAAGCATCACAAACAAATAAGAAGCTCCTCGGTTTACAAAGAACTGATCGAACAGTGCAAATGGTTACTGTATAGCCAGTAATGTCTGGCTCATCAGAAAATACAGTTAAACCCCTTTATAAGAGACAGGCTCCAGACAGCAATTCTTGTCTTTTATACGAGATGTCTCTCATGAGCAGGCTACTTTGTATGATTTTTCTTATCAAACCGTATTTTACTGTAGGCTCGCTGATGTCTCTTATACTCATGTGTATCTTTGACTGTATATCCGGCCGACCTACGCAAGTTCTCTTTTCTTGTTCTGTGCCTGAATTACGCCTATGACAGTGAAATATATCGTACTTTTACACCAATGTTGTGCTTACTTGTGTGTAGCTCACAAATACACTTTAATTTTTCCAAAAACATAGTTATGAAGAGGGGCTCTTGGACTAAAATATCTAATTGAAACATTCACTATTCTATCTGAGATCTGAAGTTTCTAAACAGCACCAGGCCATAGGTCAGCGAACTCATTCATGAGTCCGCTCACTCAGCCTCACTCAGACTCATATTGAGCAGTGAGCCTGAGCATGAGTGAGTTCGGGCGGGTTATATCTCTGCGAGTTTCAGTCCGGTCGGAGAAAATTTTCGCGATTGTGAGTCTCTGCAAGTACGGCTCAGGCAAATTTTGGCGAGTCCGAGCCCAAGTGAGTCCAAAGCTCAAGATATATTTTGTTGTGGTTTGCCTCGAAGGACGCTGACAAGTCTGAGAGGTTCAAACCATGAAGAGCTTGCTGGTTCAACATTCAGCGCCTCAGTACGTCACCGGACTTTATTCACATACGCAAGGAAATTGCACTGGTTGCTGCGAAATTTATACTTGCTGAAGACTTTCTTTACCCTTAGCATCTGAACTCAACGACAGACACGACAAACACAAGAGGCAATAAAGCTAGAAGTTGAAAGTGTTCCAACCGATATGCTCCCAAGACTAAGTGTGAATATGAAGATGCACAGTATCGTCAGACTGCCTTAGAAGATACCAGGCTATTTTTTATACACGGCTGACTGTAGACAAGCATTATGGCTTTATTACAGCAATATTTTTTTAAGGCCCAGTAAACAACCCCAAGGTAAAAATTGTTGTAAAGAGAAATCTGTTCAATTTTACCTAATGAACACGTTGCCACAAGAATTTTGCGAATAAGTGCTATATTAAGGAAGTAACAGGGGCTAGAACATCGGGTTCAGCTGTTTTCAAATTTTCATACGACCTCACTACCCTTCTCCTTCACAGGGAGGGGAAGGCTTGGCCTGTCGCCATGACTCCACCCACTTCAGCAATGTGACAAGACGACAGCGATTGATGTCATCGGCGAACTCGATTAGTCAGAATGCACTTCCGCTTGCTGCGATGCCTAGTTGTTTACTGTTTACCCAGTGACGATGCTTCTCCACAGTCCAGTCGCTCGATTTGCAGTCGACAACAAGTTGTACCCAACTGCGTTCCAAAACCCGGACATAAAGTTGACCCGATTTTTCTGGAGTTCGATAGTTTGGGAGCAGACTGTCGTGCCATCTGAGAGCAGCAACACAAAACACAAATAATGTGCTTAATAGTGGGTGTGCTGATCAACAGGTAGCGCGACAATCTGCTCACTCCCAAAAACTGGGCCAGTGAAGTGTTCCGATTTTGATGCATGGAACCTGGGGAGTTACTCAACTTGTATGATTGAATAGCTCTGTCGTAGCTGTGGGTGGGAACAGGCACTGTCATTGACTTCACTACTGTTTGTTGAAACCTGGTTTAGACCAATCGACGAGCTGCGTGCTCTGTCACGTCACCAATAGCCGAGTTGTCACTGAGCATGCAAGGAGCATCGGTCAGGCGTAAAAAACAGAGCACGAGAATTGTTTTTTGAAACGGAGGCTCTGCACCGGGCGCAGCTCTGTATAATCAAAAAACGTGATCACTGCGATCTACTCTATGAATTACTGAGCTTCTCTGGGGGGTGTAAAAAAAAAGGTAGGAGCCTATTGATTGGCCCTTTAATGATCCATATGCATGGAGTGCATATGAGGGGCTAGCCCTAGGATGTGCATTCGCTCACTACTAGCTTTGGAAAAAGCTGGTTTTCAGCCACAGAAAATACTGTTCAAGAAAAGCACAAATGTGCAAAATATGCAAGACACACTTCCTGAATTGCAAAAAGTCACAGCTTTGCCGCAAAAGGGAAGCAATGAAAGCAATAGCAACAAATTGGAAGGTGACGTGCAGAATGGCTAGCAGATTGAAACGTGACCTGCGTTTCTCACATGCAAATGACCATAAGCACAGAGCGCATACGAAGGGTTTGTGCTGGGGTGCGTGATCACTCACTACTCGTTTTCAGAAAAACTAGTTTTTAGAGGAAAAAAAAACTCTTGAAAAGCACGTATATATAGAAAATGTGTACAGACATACAATTCCCAAATTGCAAAAAATAAAAAAGTAATTTGTTGATTTTTTCATTTTGCCTCGCCTTGTGCCTTTGAAGCTGACCTAACATCCAAATAATCAAAAAATATCCTCACTACTGCGCTAAATTGCCTCAAACTTACAGGGAAATTTATCAGTGATGCTACCGAGGTCTGCTGATTTAGAGCACTTTGGAGCAGCAAAATTTTCTATTTTGGAGCAATCCAGAGCACCTAACTTCACATCCTGAAGGAGAAGCAAGGACATTCAAGGACATGAATAATTATTGTGGGGCTCTTGTGAGGAGCTAGAAATATTTCGATTCATTGCAAACTTTACGGAGACAGACATTGTAGGAGCACTCCCTATTTTAGTCGATGATGCAAAAATAATGTCATCATGCTGTTGAGCACTCTGAAAAAACTTGTTCAGTGAAAATTTTCATAGCAGATATTCCACTGGTTATTATTTTATATCATATTTTATTCCACTGGTTGAATAAAATAGTGTTTCATGAAATGACATTCTAGATACACCCATGTGATTATCACCAGATGTGGTGGACAAATGCTGTGACGTACAACGCTTGACACTCACAGTCTCAACTACATTTCTTTTCTGATGAATTCAAAGATTAAAGAATTGTTCGTTTTTTTCCCAACCAATTATATTGCTGGACGTATCATGTCATCATTTAGCTAGTCTCATAAAGCCGACCTCCACCGGCACTCATCTCTCAGTGCTGAAACTACACAATTCAACTAACTTCGTTTTGCTCCGCCACGGTGGTCTAGTGGCTAAGGTACTCGGCTGCTAACCCGCAGGTCGTGGGATCTAATTCCGGTTGCGGTGGCTGCATTTCCGATAGAGGCAGAGATGTTGTAGGCCCGTGTGCTCAGATTTGGGTGCACGTTAAAGAACCCCAGGTGGTCAAAATATCCGAAGCCCTCCACTACGGCGTCTCTCATAACGATACAGTGGTTTTGGGATGTTAAACCCCACATATCTATCAATCAATCAACTAACTTTGTTTTGCTTTCGCAACGGTGTTTCATGTAGCTAGGGCGTTCTGTCTATACACCAAAAACACGTATACTAGTGTCCTCAAGAAAGCAGTTCAAAAAAAAAAAAAACCTCAAGGGGTACTTTATGCTTTCGCCTAAGACAACTCGGAGCCGAGAGCCATTTTGTTTTTATTGCGATAGCAATGATATGGACATTCTCGACTGGTTTTTGCCGTCACCAGAGGCATAGACAGAACTGCTATAACAATACAATTTGCTGGTCCTCATTCATTGCTAAAAGCTTAAGGTGGTGGCTCTACTGGCACCATCTTGCGGGTATTTTCTCCTGGAGCCACCGAAAAATGCCACGAAGTGGCGTTTGGAAAAAAGGGATGAAAATACGCTCTCAGCCGTCGTAGCATGCGACAGCGAAGAGCCTGTCCTTGCTGTAACTAATGCAATTTTTTCAGGGGTGCTGCTGCTTCCACAATCTCTTTTGAATCGTTTCACGCGTGCGCGACACTTTCCCCCCTTCCCCCTGGCAAAAAAAAGAAAGGAAGCACAGCCCGGAGAGCCGTACTCCCGCGCAACTGCCTAGAGAAGAGGAGCCTCTCTCTCTCTTCTGGAAACGCTAACTTTCGCTGCGCCATGCTACCGTAAGGATTGCTGGAGAAAATAGTTCGGTTTTTAAACCGACCTTTTCTCTCCCTTGCTAAAAAGGAAAAAAAGTAGAAGACTATTAATTTATGAAGCAATTTTTCGAAAAAGTTGGTCAGTGGCCCTGACCAACAAAAGGGAAATGACCAAGTTGGTCATTTCCTTTTTTGTCAGCCAACATGCTGCGAAATTCTTGAATCTATTCCACTGAGCGGGCCAACTACAGGGACACTGAAAGCACATTTTTGCCAATGGCCTTCCCCATTAAACACGCGCTGTTCAGACACCATCCAGTATCGCTTACATTTGACATCTTGATGTTTAAAGGCACGCCGCCTGCTTCTCCCCCTGTTTGCTACTGCTTTCTTGTTGTGCATCCCATTCAGAGGTGTTCGGAAACAGAAGTACGCTGCTATCGCCGGCAGCCCTTTGTTTCTAGCCAGACGCGGCCAACGTCTGCCGGCTTTGAAGCTTCAAGCTCTTTCGTTTGTTCGTGTGTGAAGTGGCCACTACTTTTGCAGCACACCGCTCCAAACTTGTATTTTCTCTTTCTTCTTTTTTTTTCTTTTTTTCCACGTTTTGAGAACATTTATGAATCACTACCCCCTGACTTGACGTGAAGCAAGGACTGCGCTCCTCTTCTTTATAGTTCTTTTGCTTTACAGATGGCAATTATCAACAAGGAGACTCGCCACCACCAGGAGATGATGTCACCCCTAACCCCTTTAAAATCAACACGACAAGGATGACACGGCACCTTTGAAAAAGATAGGTCCTCCTATCAAAAAGGTCAGCCAGCCAGTCTGAGACACTTCCACTATTCACCCTGATTATCCCACTATGTTGTTTCTATCTGTGGGCTCCCATCTAGACTTTGGTAATCCAAAAAGTAGATATTTAAATTAGGCAAATGCATAACGAACCTTGGGAGTTTTATTGGGATCGCACACCACCTGTGCTCTTGCCGGGCTTTGCAAGAGCATGCAACAGCAGAATCTGATCAGTTCGCGCACATGGTACTGCAGATGTTCTCATTCCAGTTTCAGAACCATAGCACAGTAGTGTGGTATACGAAGCGGTCACACGAAACACTTGCTTTATGAGTGATCTCGGATGTGAGTACTCGTAGCACTAACCTAAGGAATGACCATAGCAAAAACTCACGCACAGTCTTCCTTATTTTCAGACTTAACATTGCCCCCCCCCCACCAGTTTTATGCTTTTACGATCTTCAGTGTCTCGACAGCACACTAGCTGAGACTCTTGGCTAAGCAAGTGGAAGCTGCAAAACAGGTCCGGGTACTGCATTTGTCATTTGGGGGCGTGGTTGGAATAGGCAGCTCACACACTTATGGCAGCACCCAGTGAGCACTCAATGAAAAGGTTCATCGGAGGGATATGCTTGAGCACGTCCATGTTTTTTGCAAACGTCTAATTTTTTACGAGTCCAAGGCGACCGATGCCGGAGATACTGAGAGAGTAAATGAGCTATGTAACGTAGCGCTTTGACCAGTCAAGGCCAGGTGCCTATAAAATAAGATATACCATTATCCAGATGAGCAAACAAACTATTTGCTAATGTTCAGCTTTGCTAAAGGTAAATGACACAGGTCTTGTCTGTTTCGTGCACTCGAAGCTTTATTCCTGCTGCCTCTCTGCTACATCAGTCGCCACCCACTACAACAAGCAAATGGTGTCACATCAATGATTTTTGAGGAGACATTGATCATTCGCAACCCATGTGTCACCATTATGCGATCGTGATTCTTATGCTAACAAACACAACTTTTATCGAGAAGACAATGTACTGAAAATCATGTTTCCGAACTTCAGAAGGCATCGAGAGACAGGACGTTTGTTTTGCTGCGCGTGGCTGGGAACACTAGAGCTCACGCAGCCATCCGCATTTTTCGCTAGGTCAGGAAAATATGACTCACGAACTCATGGCTTACAAAATACAGTGTAGACTGCTTATAACATAAGTCAGGGAAGTCGCGAATATCCGCACTATAAGTGATACCGCACTATAGCCAAAACAACCTTTTTCAAGGACTGCACTTGCGCAAAACGTGTTGAGCATGCAGCTTCGCGTGTCCAAGAATCAAAACATACAATGCGTGCTTGATAACATTTAAATTTCTGAATGTTAAAAAAATGTAACGTCCGAAGACACGTGTTGCCAATGAAATGAACGCAAAAGGGGGGGTGGGGTTGTCTCACAAATGAAAACATCATCGCGGAAATTCGCTGACTGCTAGACCGCCTCATTTATGTGCATTACACAAAAACTATGTCGAATCACATCCAGAACTTGACGCATTGAAAGACGCCAACCATTCGATTTCACGGGCGCTCACTTGATTTAAGTCATCGCAATCGAATCACGAACTTTTATTTAAGCCCTACATGTGCCGCCCTCGATTTCATTAATGATATGTATCCCTACCTGTCAAGTGCGGCCATCACAAAAAGTTTGGTTAATTCGGTATCAAACCGCAACTTAGATTCATGCGACCGCTACCGATCGAAGCGCAACCAACGCCGATTAGGCCTAGCTTACTGTTTCGGATACTGCCGCGGAAAGTTTGTCCACAACATGAAAATTTGGCATCGAAAAAATAGCACTAGTGTTGAACCGAGAACAGTATGCGCGAAGTTTGTGTTCGCGGCCAGGAGATCAGCAACGATGACAACTTGCCAAGCTTACGTATGACAGCACACTGGCAGCTAAAGTCATAAAACCGCAAAAGGTTTTCAATTTACGGATAAGGAAGCAAATGCGATATTTGTTGCAAGTGCAATAACGACGACGTCTTTCCCAACAGGAAACAAGCGCATGGAGTTGATAAGGATGGGATCGCATGTGCCACGTTGAGCGGCGCACAGCCGAAGCCACACTAGCAACGTAGTACAACGTAATACGCTGTAGCCGCGTCGGCACCGGTTCAAAGGCTTATCCGTCACCGAGGCAACTGTCCTCCTCCCTTACTTGATGAGCCCGCGCAGTGTCTCCGCCGTCTTTTTTCATTTTCTTTTTTCTCCCTCTGCTCTTTGTCCGTTCACTCCATGTACCCTCCTCCGTAACGACAGCGTCTTTTGCTCCCCAGCAGTGCACCCAGCTCACCTCCTATCAGAAGTGCACTGGCTACCGTGTTTGTCACAAACAATTTCCAGCAAGCGTATTATAACTTGTCTTTCATCTTGGGGGACTGCGCAATAAGCGATATGCATATTCGTACATGGGTTTCTACGGGAGAGTAAATGGGAGTAGAAAACGACCGCATTGTAAGCAATTCTGCACTTTAAGCGGTTACGTTATATGTAGTCTACACTGTAGTTACTGCACATATGCGAGTAAGTTTGTTTTCCACAAACTTGCTCGCAAATTATCCACAAACTTTTCAAAGAGCCATTTTCAAGTCTGAACAGTTACTTCATGGAGATCACAGAAATCGAAACTGCGTGGCCTGCGAAGTTATCCACCAAGCACCGGTAAAAAAAAATCTTGTGGGCTTGATATTTTTCGGGATGATTCACAAATGATGCCAGGTACCTCTCAGTTTGCACCTGTCGCCATCCTGCGCAACGTTCATAGAAGCTGTGTGGCCTTATGACCCCCCCCCCCCTCGAAAAAAAAAAAGACATGCGCGTCAAGTCACTACCCCATTGCATATGCAGGCGAGTCTTTCAAAAAAGGTCCACCGTTTCACCGTATGCTTTCGTTCTAACAGTGTCACGTGAAATAGTCAAACACACAGTGCCAAACACTTGTCACCTCCTCGCAAAAAGAACGCAGACTTCCGGGTAATGTCCTACGAGTCTCAAAAATAGCACAAGGCAAGGTAAAATCCTGCGAACTTAAAAAATGCTTCTATAGTGCCCTGGTTATAAAGGCGAGCAACTATGCTGGTGCTGAAAGCCTCAGCACAGTAACCTAACCTACTGGTCAGAGATGTGACACGCTTTCTTCTTTCTTTTTGTTGCTCTCTCCCTCTCTTTCTTCCTTTTTTTTTTCAATAGCCCCTTGGAGTTACATTGTGCATTGGAGACGTAGCGACTAGATTTAGCCACTGGATTAAACACTGAAGTCTGGAGGCTAGAGAAATAAGCCACACATGTTACGGCCGCCTAGTCATGTTTAGCGGTGTCTCTTTTGACAAACGTCGAGACAACTTCATGTTTTTTCTTTTTTTTTCAGAGATGGCACCCCCACCAGAATGTTTGCAAGATTCATTATTTCTTGAATATCTTTTGTTTCAAGCACTTCTTTGTAAAGTTAGTGAGTGCTGGTAATTATAAGACACGGCATGGTCCTGCTAATGTGCAATAATTATTGTGAATTAGCTATAAGAAAAAAAGTACATTTGTATAAACCTGCCAAGCAGAAAAATGAGCTATATTCACTACTGTCCAACAAATTTTCTAATTAACTTATGACAATTTTCTCTTCATAGAAACCCAGAGAAAGGCCCACTGTTTGAATATTAAAAATTTCAGAGTTTCAGCTTGGACAGTGTTTTTCCCCTCGTTGGTAATGCCTGCACAAGTGGAGCCATAAATTGCCAAATTCAAGTAGTAATAATTCCCAAACTATTCTTCAGAAGACAAAAACGACTTAGCATAGACATTAACTACATTGTAGCCTGAAAACCCATTCAACATCGTTGTTCTACACGAAAAAAAAAAGTTATTCACTCATAAACTTGCAATGTTTAGCCCATTTTGATTGGAGCCTGCATCACTTTCTAATTGCTTTACTGGCTATATATTCAGAGAAACTTTGCATAATGCTTCATGAAGAGGCTCAGCAAATTTCATTTTGTTATGTTGAACAGTTTTGTCACACGGCCACTGCAACGATGGCTTGTACAGCAAAACTAGTGGTTTCCGCTTACATTGTTTTCATTGTTATGCAATACCACTTCAGACTAGGCTACAATACTAGCTGTCATTAGAAAGTGGAGAGCATAAGCTTTCTAATCGAATTCAATTCACATCAATACGGTGAGGGTATTAAGCATAGTGCGTGAGCAAACAATTACTTAAGTGCGATGTGGGTACCATCGGAGTGGGATATTACCACCTTAAAAGAGTTATGACATGGTCACCCAACAATTGATGGTTTTCGGCGGAAAACGAAGGTGGAGGGTCAAATGTGCTTGTACACGTTTGAAAACTGGGCTGTAAGACATTATTTCAGTCCAAAATAAGGCGAAGAATCATCGGCTGCTAATTCCACGGCCGGCGACTGTCATTTTGTCATGGCATGCATGACATCACAAGCCAAAGGAGCAGCGTCGTCGTCTGCGACCAAACAGCACTTCTCGTACGTAGTCATTGTTGTGAATGTTGCTTGCCACATGGTCCCCACGTGTCAGTGGATTGCGAGTGTTGCGATATGTAACCGGTATCATCACTGTATGCTGCGACAACATCATGTATGTTGCGCATTTTGACTTCGACTCCATCGCCACCAGCTCAAGCGACGAAGAAAGCGTTGAAGACTGTGTGAACCAAGATGCCAACGGCCTCGCCGTTGTGGCAGACGTTGCAGACGGCTTTCCACAAAGATAAGTAGCTTTATTCAAGCATGTCAGGTTTAAAGTAACGCTACATTTGCAGTGTTACTTAGAACCATAAATTGGCAAAGCGTGTAGGTCCTTGTTGGCTACCATACGTGCATGCACGACTTTCGGTGCTGAATATAATAAATAAGTGGTCATAGCAATGCTGCACGTTGGGACCGTTGTTTTGTCCATCGGTTGTTGCGTGTGTCATATGTGAACAGAAGCCGTAGCGAAGGGCATGTCAATGCAGCACTAGGGTTACTCGCAATATACATTTTGGCTGAATCTTCGCTTCAACTCTGTTGACAGCATTCGGTTCCGGTAAAAAAATAGCAAGTGTGATGATCAACCATAGCACTGAATGCGAAGAGTTTCAATAAATATTTCTCCGTAGTGGCCAATAGCGTATGCATTCCACATTCACAGAACACTTTTTGACGTCGGAAGTTGCTTGCTGTAAGTACCAGCACTACATGGCTGACGTGGCAGCATTGTTTCAACCCCTGGAAATCATTTAGCTCCAGTAGCAAGTTCAACAAGGCAGAAAAAGTTTGATTGCAAGCGCAGCTGATCACAAAACACGATCGTACTCCAGAATGCAGACCGTGCAGCAACTCGCCCAACAAGCAGTACGTGACGTCACGGCTAGCCCGACTCTAAGGCCGCTCGCTCGTTTTAAAAATATTTTTAATAACTAACGACTTGACCGAATTCACTCATATTTCGCCAGCTTGTTAACGTACAAGAATAAACTCACACAACACAGATTATGGTTGAAAACTGGGTGTCATGACCCCTTTAGGTGAAACTAACAAATAGTATCTTTTGGACTCTATGTCGCATAACAACAGAACGCTGGCTAAAGGGACAATGACCACGCCCGGTGCCGAAGTGGTTTTTGTGTTGTCAGTTATCTAAACAAGAAGCAAAGGTTAGTAGTACCGAACATTCACGAGCAGTTTTATTATTCCTCAAGATATAGCCCGCGCCAGCGACTGCGCCCTTCGAGCAACACAGCCTCCCCCACCCCCCTAAAGAATGAAGCAATGACTGCAATGCCGTGATTGTCAATTTTTTTGTCTTTAACCGTCAGCTACTGACCCTTGAAAGTGGGGGCGTACATGTGAAATGGTGTAGCCGTTTCACAGTGGGCCTTCAGACAAGCACGGCCAGCGATGGCCCCACTACTGAAAGCTACGCGTATTAAAACCAAATTGCGGCTGCTCCAACCAGGAGGCATGCTTTCATTAATGAGATGACATTATAAAATAAAGCACATGAAAATTTTGTATTCGAACCCTAGCAATCTCAAGTTTGACAGGGCAGTGTATTTTGAGGGGTTTTACCGCAATAACGATTACAAATGCTCATGTGCTGGTGGAAGGCGTTACAAAAATGCGTTTATAAATGAATCTCCAAGTATATTAGAGGAAAAGTGTCAACGCGTTTCCCACCTTCAGTGCTCTGGACGCAAAGCACAGAAAATTAGATCGTGATGTGCAGAAGTAGATGTGGCAGACATTACTGTGGGAAGTTATTAGAGAAAATCACTTCAATTACGTGCCACTCTTCCAACGAGCTATCAGCAGCGTTCCTAGAATGGACGGCGTTCGCTCATAAATAGCCGCCAGTTTCACGCTAATAATTGGACTAGGTGTCACGAGCCACTGTGGACAGTGCGTTTTGCCATTAAGCGGACTTGCACAACAGAAGTTGCGTCGGCACCAAACATAGCCTGATGGATTACTTAGAATGCACACGCGACAGCTGTTTATTCAGCGGAATAATTCTAGACACCCGATTGTGACTTTGGTAGCCCTGAGAAAAAGGTGCACATGTTTTGATGCACCGGCGTGGCTATTGCCGGGAAGAAATGCTTCCAAATCTGACTTTGGCACAGTTTGCCCCAATTTCTGTTGATATTATCAGGATGGTGCTGTAAATCTAAATTGGCGCAGTTGCCACAGAAGTGGAATCACTGCTTTTTATCATTCAGGTACAAGCAGAGTTTTTAGAGTTATCGCACCACCACACAGCTTTCTCTTTCCTTTCATTCCAACTAGCCCACTGTAAGCTACATAAGGGGAGATAACTGAGAGGCAAGACCCTAGTGTTTGACAGAGCATACACATAAGCCTGTCAAGTGCCCCCTCCCACGAGCCTAGGACGAGAGGAAACATTACATGGGCAACCAGTGAATAAGAATAGCAAAGCAAAGATGAAATGCTTTGTCAGTCTTACTTTCAAATTGTTGGTATGCATGAGTTCCATTTTCTTCAACTCAACATTAGCAATAACATTACCAAGAATGCTCTCGCTGTCACAAAATATGTGAGCACTGTTTGATCAATTTGCTCCACGTCTGCTAAAGAAGCTACAAAAAAGATATTGAGCGATTTCTGGTTATTTCAGACATGAGATTATAAAGCCTGCAGCATACAGTGCAGCCATACTTAGCTCCCTCTTAGCATGAGCACGATGTACAAATTCACAGTATTCTATGAATCTGGTCAGCACGTGTTTCTGGGCCCCATAAAACAACCTTATTCCTCTAAACACCGTTACAATTATTCTTCTATGGCCAGTTTCAGTTTGATTTCCTTGGAGGTGTGTATGACATGGCACAATGAAAAAAATGTGTAGGTGCAAGATGTAACATTCCAGTACTTGCTCTGGCTCGCTCGGTGGTACATTAGGCTCCATTGGGCCAAACAATGATTTGCAGCATAGCAGATCGACAAAGTGAGCGTAAGTGAAAGCCAAAATGCTACAAACCTTTCACAAAACTGCCTCGTATATGAGGACACAACAGTACATACACATCTAAGGAAACACAATGAATTGTTCCTAGAAAACAATTAGAATAAATTATTTAAAGCACTCTGAGGCTTACCAATACTACATATTTTATGCTTCACAGATATAATTGCTGGATTTCTACATGCCGAAACAACAATAAGATTTTGAGGGATGCTGTAGTGGAGAGCTCCAGAAGTTTCGACCACCTTGGGTTTTTAATGTAAACCTACATTCAATGAACACATGAACATCAATTCGTTTGCCTCCATTTTAATGCAACCGCTGTGCTCGGCATTCCATCTCACAACCTTTGGGTCAGCAGTCAAGAATCCTATACCCACTAGACCCTCGCAGGGGGTAGGTTTAGATATACAACACTTTCCAATAGCACGAAAAAAATGGAAAGACAAGTATGAGGCCAATACTTCTTTCAAGTATTACTGAGATGATAAGTAAAAGTTCTATTTTAATATGGTTTCTCATGGACTAAAAATCTAGTGCACCTAACTTGCTTCCTGAGCAAACATTTTCGTATCAAGTAACAATGTCCTCCACGAATGAGTACACGTTTCACAAATATTTTGAGGAGCCCAGGAATACACAAACTAATGTTACCATTGACCCAGCTACAATATTGCTCTTTTGCTGCTGTACTACACTTGTGAAATCTCTGCACTGGGCAATTCAATAAAAATAACAAAATGAATTGCAACAAAAAAATTTCTCGCAGCTGTCTCAAACTTTAATGCATCCAGTGGAATGACACAAGCAACCAAGACATTGCCCTTGATTCACGGTTGAGTGACTATACGCCCAGACGTGTTCCAAGCATCAATACGTCGTGCCCTCCGATGCAGTCATCCCATTTTACAGTGTATGTCACAATAATCTAAGGCTTTTATTGGCATAGGTTAGAAATTACAACTGCATGCTATTACTAAAACTTCACGGTGAATGCAAAAAAATTTGCTCAGTGAAAATTCATTGAAACTAAGTTATGCCCGCCACAAACAAATTTTACCAGGATGGCTTGATGGGGTAGTTGGTATTGCGCATCAGAAAGCTTACAGCTCACACAAATGGGAACAAAAAAGAAAAAAACAGGACACAAGAAGCAACACATATAAACACTGAGCCAGTCAATGACAATGCTCACAAAGCCAGGCAAAAATGAGAAAGTAAAACTAAGAATATGATGCCCATCATCCTGCACTTTACCTACTGCACATCGGTGCTCACATAATTTTTCTTTCAGAGAATAAAAACAAAGTGCTCACGTGCAAGGTGCATCTTTTTTTTCTTTTTTCTGCCGTTCTTATGCATTGTAACCTTTTTTAAATATGCATTTTAGTTCTTATATTCATTACAAGCATACATATTCTTCTATAACAGGACATTCACATAATACAAGCCCGTCATTATTATGGATTCCTGGTACTCTTGGTATTTCCATGCCATTCTCTCACATGCTGCTACAGACTGTCATACTCATAAAACCTCGTTAATTCAAAGACACTGGGGCTGTGAGAAATCTTCAAATGAAGGAGGTTTTAGAATTACCAGAACACACAAAAAGTGGGATGCAAGGAACTTGCAATTATTCAAAGTAATCAGGGCTAATCGTTTGCTTTACTGGCTAGTCTGCAGCTCCAAGGGTTATGTTCTCCCACAATACCTGGTCTTAATTTTGCCACAAACCCGGAGCAATGACGGGCTTCCCTGCTGCTACCGAAAACAACAATAGAAAAGATGAGAAAAATAAGACGCTCTCGTGATCAAATGAAATGAGCACATTAACAAGATGTGCTTCACTGCTGCATAGTAGTGACACACGGCTAGCATGTCGCCTGCTCCTTGCTGCGTAAGCACTTCATGATGCACACCCATTTTTTCTGGTAAAATAAAGAATTTATAATGGCCAGTGTGGCGAAATTCGCGATATGTGTTGACTGGAAAACATGATCACTGAAGTTTTCGAAGTAGGCACTGCAGGCAGGAACTTGCCAGCAGTGCCAGAGCGCAAATTGCTGGAGCAACCGGCAATCAGAGGTTCGCATACCAAATTCCGCCAGACTGTTCTTTATAAATTTCTTTAGAGTCTCGAAAAGAATGGGTAAATCATGACACGCTGACGTAGTGAGAAGCATGCGACATGAGGCCCGCGCATCATCGCTATGTTGTAGTGAAGCACGTCTTGTTTTGTTTCCGCAGGCGCACATTTTGTTTGACCACGAGACGGTTTTTTTTTTCTTCTTTTTTGCGCTGGAAGTAGCGCAGATCAGGTGGTTCAGCTGCCACTCATTAGTATAGCTATGCTGCATTGCCTTGTGGCTCCTAAGGGCCGTCACTTCTGCGGAGTTGCGACGAAATGTGGATGGGGAATCAGCACAAGCACCCACAGTTTTCGAATTAATCGCACTAGTGCTGGCCGCCACTTCAAGTAATACACGCAGACTTACACAGCAAAATACAGGACCGTGGAAATATTTAAAATAAATTGGGATTTCAAAACAACTGAGTTCAAAGTAATGAGGAAGAGAATGTTTACAGGAAGCGATAGGTTGTCATAGGGCTGCTTGTTTTTGAACTTGGCATCACTGAGTTTTGACCCAAAGAACTTACTTATGGGAAGCTATGGCTTGACAATAGCATGCTTTTGCAGCACCAGTTTAGTGTAGCACACTAAAATAAAGAGTGTTGTACAACTGTAACCAACCCCATAACTTCCCACCAATGCTGATATTGGTTTCAAAATATCTCTTACCAAGTTTTTGAACAACAAACAAAAACATATGCCTCCAACGGATGGGCAAAGGTTTCCTACAGATTTTGAAGGGCCATGGGCAATTCGTCGTGTCGGTATGGTGGCCAACAGCAGCAACAATGTAGACGCACATGCTTAGCCTTCACTAACGCACAATCATCCAGTGTGATCACACAGGATCAGCCCATTGGCTTTTTGGGTGCTGCCTAACCAAGCCAAACAACTGGCTAAAATGTCCATGCACATTCAGAGTGTGCCAAGCTACCCGAGTACAAATGCAGACCGAAAACAAGTCAGCAACAGTTCTGCAGCAGCTTCTTAGAGTGGAATAATCACCTGTCTTTCAGTCCCTTGTAGACTGGCCCAGCCACAGTGCAGTCAGCATATGGCACCTCTACACCAGGCAGGGACTTGATAGGGTAGATGGTAATGTTCACCAGATAAGCCACAGGCACAAAGTTACTGGCAGCTACCTTGCGCTTGAGCCAAACATAAGATGCTGCCACGATAGCCCCACCTGCAACTGTGGCTGTGAGTGCAATGACACCAAGTTGGGGTGCTCTCAGAATTGAAGACACCATGACCAGGCTTTTTTAAAAGCAGACCCTGCAAACATTTTCCAATTAGTACAGATATATATGGAAAGGGTAAGTCCCTTAGCAAAAGAAAAAGCATTACAGCTGCACACATTGAACTCTACCGACAGCTGTTCAAGTTCAAGCCAAGCAAATCCAATTTAATGCATACTTCTGTACAAAAGTATTTTTTGCCCTAACCAGAGCTCTTCACATGCACTGAAACACCTTCAACAGTGTTTTCATTCTCTATGCAAAACTTTACAAACCACATGCCCTGCAACATAAAGCACATCACAGTACCAGGACGCACTAAGCAGCATAGCGGTGAGCGTGAGTCGTCAAACTCAAGCAGAAAAAGCTCCATTCTGTGGAACAGTGCTGGCACAGTTTTCAGACTTGCATGGACTACCAATCAAACAAGTTTTTTTTTTTTTTTATAAGAGGTCTCCGGAAATCTGTTTCTTGAAGCAAGGGTGATGAAACTAAAGCTTTCTTATTTTGGTCATGTAATGCAAACTACAAGTTTAATGAAGTGGAATTTAATGCTAGCCAAAGTGAAAGGTAAAAGATAAGGGGGCTGTTCAATGTTATTTCAAAGGCCACAGACCTAAGCTCGTTATTTTGCAGTAAACACGTGCCATGACAAAAAAAAATGGCACACTATTTCATCCACGGGATTTAGAATGTGAACTAATGTAAGAAGTAGGAACTATTCCACTCTGTGAAGGTGGGTGGGTCACCAGTTGATCAGACAGGTGCACTTGAGCCTCGGCTCTCATTTGCATTGTTCATAATATCTCGAGTATCACGTACCGAAACAACAATATGATTACGAGACTTGCTCTATTGGAGCGAGAGCTACAAAAATTTCAACTCTCTGGTGTTCTTTAACATGAGCACATGAGCGAGCTTCTGGCATTTTATCATTACCAGCATCTTGAATGCGTGGCCAGGATCGAACCCACAACCTTCAAGGCCAACTCCGACGATTTTCAAGGACAGTGGATCTCAATAAAATTGACTGGGTGTGCTCATTTGCACGTTTGCGCCATTCATGCCAAATTGCAGGCTTGAGAGTTTCGCAGATTCTTTTCAAATGAATTTTATAGCTTGCCTCGAAATGGTAACCACGCTTGCCGGAATCAATGGCAACATTGTGTGTGTGACATTGAGTTTTGCCTGGTAGAAGTGACGAACTGATGTGCTACTGCAGCGTCTGCTTCTCTGCTATGGATTGTGCAGGTTTGGTCAACTCTTCCTTGGTTGAGCCTGCGATTTCCTTTTTTGTGTTGGTAGGCGTGCGATAGGTGCAAAGTGGTGTTGCGTTGTGAGCCACACACAATTCACCATATATTCACCATAACAGCGTAAGCATTTTAGCCGATGGGCGCGGACGACGTGGACAGGTAGTGCCATCTGGCGGGCATTATGTGCAATCACGCAGGTTCTGGCAGCGTCAGGCAAATCCTTACGTCACACGTACAAGAGCACTCGGTTGGGTTTCGGTATATCAGTTTTTTTGATAATTAAAATTATTTCCGAATTTTTTCAGCTTTTTGTTATCGAGCGCGTGAGAAGAGTGTCAAAGAAACATAAAAGCACCATTATCTTGACATGGTAAAAAAATCGCCGGAGTTGGCCTTTCAGGTCAGCAGCCAAACACGATAAGCACTGTTCCATCGCCATAGACTACATTCTTCATAAGTATGCTGCTCCTCAGACATTCTCGCTGTCCACAGCTAACGTATATATTTGCCATGCATGACTGTGCCTGGCCTCAACTGAGGTGACAAACACATACCAAAGACATAATGCTCCACTGAAACACTCTGCACTTCACTTGGTGCTGTACTGCCTCTAGAATCGGACCAATCAGGGACATCGGTTGATGTCATTGATATGTTAAGACATTTGGTGATCTGTGACATCATGATGATGTTTCAGGCAGGGTCCAGTGATTTTGCTTTTTTTTCCACTATTCATGAGCAGGCATCGTAAAACGAAGGAGGCATGCAATTTACAGCTTTGGTTGTACAAGAATAATGGGAGAATGTCAACTCTTTTGTAAATAGGCACACCAGGCAAGATGAGATAAGTCGAATTTAAATTGACGAAATAGAATGCACTTCTAGTATAGCTGAGGGTCTCAGTAGTTTTTTTCTTCCTTGAAAATTCAAATTTTCCTACACAAATTGTCTATCTCATTCTTCCTTTTTATTTCCTACTATACCAGATTAAATAGTGACATTTATAGGTATGACATAATTGACAAGTGCTGAAACAGATGACATTCATCCTTTTAACATACAATCTATTGTGCATCCAATATCAGACATATTTTCCTTTATTATTAATTTATTATTTAAAAATGGTGTATTCCCTTGTGAACTTAGACACTGAAAAGCGATACCTGTATTTAAAAAGGCTACAAATCATTATTAAATACCCACCAACTCATTTCTGTTTTGCCATTCTTTGGAAAAGTTATTGAGAAGCTTATCGAAACACGGTCAACAAAAACAAAGCACATTTCTAAGTTTGATATCCTTTCTTTTCAGTTTGGTTTCCACCATGGATACTCAACAGAGTTGATACTTATTCATCTTACTGATCAGTTAAAAAAATTAATGAAATGATATCTAATGGCCTCATTATTCATCAATTTGACAAAAGCATTTGACAGTAAATATAATAAGATTCTGTTCACTAAAGACGAATCAAGTGGCATTTGTGGGCCTGCTCTTTTATTACTAAAAAGCTACCTATATAACACAATTAACGTCATTTTTATTTCTAATATTTGTTCTCAACAGCGAAATACTAACAAAGGTGAGTCCCAAGGCTCTATTCTAGCACCACTTCTGTTTTAGATTCATATCAATGACTTGCCTGATCATCTCCCTTCAGCCCAATGCATTTTATATCCCGATGGTACAACCATATTAACCTCTCATAAAAATATCTTGTCTCTAGTAAATATCTTGAATGTTGATTTAAATATATTCTGAAGTGGTTTAATGTGAACATATTATCTATTATTGCTACAAAAATCAAATGTATTATATTTACTTATCAGCAAAACTTACTATCAATACCACATATCCCTTTTGGTCCCCCCCTCCCAGCTCACGTTCTGCCTTTGTTATTGTTCTTCTTGAAAATAACTCAAGATATCAGTAGCTTATTACCGATATAAAAAATAAAATATAACATATCATAAGGCGTATGCATTTTTATTCAAACACGCCCTTACTTTTCACTCACCACATTACTGTCTTGATCAATCTTTAATCCCTTGTCATTTTACTTATGACTTAATATGTAGAGGAAATATTGATCCTGCATTTCTCCACATTGTTCAGAGCCATGCTAATAGAACAATGCCATCCAGCTCATGCCTTTTCAATGCCAAATGTCTGCTAGGTGATAATGACATCCTTACCATTACTGAGCTCACTAAGTACAATTTAGGTATTCTTTTCCACAGACTTATTAATAACAAACTTCTGCTGGCAATTATTCTGTCTTCTAGTATTATGATTTAGAATGCTACTCGATCCAAATTGAACAATAATTTTCTTTCACCATTGCCCCGCCGCGGTGGTCTAGTGGCTAAGGTACTCAGCTGCTGACCCGCAGGTCGTGGGTTCGAATCTCGGCTGTGGCGGCTGCATTTCCGATGGAGGCGGAAATGTTGTAGGCCCGTGTGCTCAGATTTGGGTGCACATTAAAGAACCCCAGGTGGTCTAAATTTCCGGAGCTCTCCACTACGGCGTCTCTCATAATCGTATGGTGGTTTTGGGACGTTACACCCGACATATCAATCAATCAGTTTTCTTTCACTCAGAATTTGTACTAAATATGGTAAGCAAACTATATCATTCATTTCAATTTCATGATAGAACACTCCCCCTATCATGAAAACAAGATCACTACATAATTTTAAGAAAGAGCTAAACATGTACTCAACTTCACACAGACTAACTAGAAGTAATGCTGTTTCTTTAATTATATGATTTTTTGTTCAGTATAACATGAATGAAGGTTATGAAACTGTTGTACAGTTGTTTTTTCCCTTATTTTTTATCTTACAATTATTTTTCTGATATGTTAAAATCATGCTATTTTATGTGATCACTCATGTATTTTCATTCTATTGTTATGTTTTTCGC